>NC_081830.1:3085000-5585000 GCF_030867095.1 Alligator mississippiensis
AGGGCTCTTCAGTGACCAGAACTACCGTTTCGTCCTCTTGCGTAAAGGCTGGCGCCACTGTCAGCCATCTCTTGTTTGAGGGGTGGATCCCAGCTGAGCCACTGTGGTTTGGCTTCCTCTTCGTCCATGCAGGGCTACCCCGAGCCAGTCCCCGGTCTTGGCAACAGGTTCCAGCTGAGCAACTGTTGTCCAAGTGTTCCTGGCATCGGCAGGGTCATGTCCTCCTAGCCTCAGGGTTTCATCAGTCAGAGACCTCTTCCTTGCGAAGCCCACCTGCCCTTCCTGGCTTTGGCAGAGGTGGGGGAGAAGAGGAGCATGACCACGGTGAGGGGTTCAAAGAGAAGGCTGGACGGTCGGATGATAGCTGGAAGGAAGCAGTAGGGCAAGGGGCCCTGCACATGGTGTAGTGCTAGAGGGGGGGATGATGGCGACCAACTGGAGGGAAACGTTGGGTAGGAGGCGGCTCAGGAGAAGTTCTGGACCGGGTGGCTGACTTTCATGCAAGCCCAATACATGGCCCGGCCCAGGCATACCACAGCTAGAAGAATGACCAGTGCCCAGGAGGCATAGATCCCGCCATATCGACGGGCGTGCTTCCACGTGCCAAACTGTAGAGACAGAAAGACAGCCAGGGTCAGGATATCCAGCCAACAGCTTAGACCAGGAGAGCCCCAGGTTCCAGCCCAACTCTGGAGGGAGTGGGCATCTACTGCTCAGCACAAGAGATAAGGAACTAGGATTCCTGCTTCTGGTCCCAGATGCCTGAGAAGAAGGGATTTCAAGTCCCCCACCCCTGGGTAGGCCAAGACTCAGCCCCAGCTCTCGGCCCTGGGAGGAATGAGGGGAAGAGGTTTGAAGCACCAGTAATCCCACCCTTTCATCTAGACACTCACTGCTAAGCCCGTGGCAGTCGCAGCCATTATTACACCTAGGAGAAAGCAGCAGATACATCTCTTCCGGGGATACCTGCGCCCAATAGACGATCTGGAAGAAAACAGAACGGAGCATGAGATGTCCAACCCCTATTCTAAACCAGCTGAAGTCTCATTTCTTTCCCAAAGCTGGAGGCAGAACGCAGAAGACCTGGCTCCCAGCCCACAACACAGCTCGATTCACACAGTTGCTGCATTCCCTGGACCTCTGGGGCCATTACATGTATTCGAACAATCCCACCCCACCGAGCAGGGCTCCCTGCAGTCTAGTCGTGCACAGGAACAGGGGGTCCAACTGTGACAAGCGATAAGTCACTTACACCTTACGGCAGTGTGGGCAGCGGGCTAAAGTGCGGTCTGTGAACTCTGTCCACTGGAAAAGAAGAGATGCAAGAGGAAGTTTAATATACACATAGGACTTTCCAAGCTTCTACACGCCTAATCCATTAGTTCCCTTTCCTTTTTAAAAGGATTGAAAGATAAAAACAAGCAAAGACTACCACAGGTTTTAAGATAAATAAACCTTTCAAATGAAGTCTAAACGTAATGCAAATATATTACAGCCTAAACTAAGGAGTCACCTTACATAAGAGCCTAAGAACTGCCCTTTATTCTCACCCAGCATCCTGTGTCAGTCAGTGGCAGGGAGTGGATGCTGAAAGGGAATAACCAGTGAACTGGGTACAACCAGGGTCCCCCCACCCCCCAATGCTCCATGCTCACTCATGGCCTCCAGCATTTAAGGTCTAGGAGGCTGCATCATCCTTAAATCCCGTGCTCAATAGCTAGTGATACCCATTTCCTCCAAGAATTTATCCAATCCTCTTACTGCTCCCCATTTCTCACACACACACATCCCCATTTCACACACACACAGAGCGTGTTCAGGGCTTCATCCAGAGAAAAATACAGGGGCTGAGCTACAAGACACTAATATAGTTGCCACAAGGGTTAAGATCCACCCTCTGACACCAGGAGGTACCGTCAGGATCATCCGCCGAGCCCATACTTCTCCTTACCCGAGCAAACGAACACGGCAAAATCATCCCAAATTTAGCATGAAGGTTTACATCCCCATTTCACATACACACACACAGTGTTCAGGGCTTCATCCAGAGAAGAATACAGGGGCTGAGCTACAAGACACTAATATAGTTGCCACAAGGGTTAAGATCCACCCTCTGACACCAGGAGGCACCGTCAGGATCATCCGCCGAGCCCATACTTCTCCTTACCCGAGCAAACGAACAGGGCAAAATCATCCCAAATTTAGCATGAAGGTTTATTTACTTGTAACCGTTAAAAAATAATAATAAATCGGGATGTGCATCAACCAAATGATACAAAAAACTAGAACTCTTGGTTCCAAAATGATGCCATTTTCCAGTTGGTCTAACAAAAGGTAAGAAAACTGTCCTTTCCCGCCAGCTTTCGGGACACCGCCAAATGATACAGCACTTTTTACTTTGTGTGCACACGTGCGTGATGATGCTTTGCACCTGGATTGAAATCTACCGGGACAGACTGGTACACCCACCCTCCGCGTGCACGCTCGCTCTTCCCGCTCCCCGCAGGGAGGAGTACATCCAGACGCCAATTAGGAGCTGGGATTTCCCCGTCCCCTTCTCGTCTTGGGCCCCAGCTTACCAAGAAGGTGTTCTTGCAGTGCCCACAGATAACACGCACTCCCACGGGCTGAGGCTCGGGGCTCAAGGGGCCGGGGTGCACCGGGCCCAGGTTAATGATTCTTTTACTGCGGGCAGAGAAAAAACGTGCGTTTAACTCCACGGGACCGAGACGCGCCACGTCCCCGAGGCCAGCCTCCGTCCTCGCGGTGTCTCACCAGTACGGCCGGGGGCAGGCGATGCGCTGAGACGTCACCTTGCAGATGAGCAAGCAGTTGCAGGGGCACCGCACGTACTTCTTCCCCGGCGGCGCGTTCTTGATGGGCTGGGGGCAGGGAGGAGATTCGGGTGAGCGCTGCGGAGAGGGGGATCCCGGGGAGGGGAACGGGGGGGGGGGGTGGCGGCAGGGACTCACGGTGGCCTCGTTGCAGACGCTGCACTTGACCACGTGCTGGTGCATCTTGCCCTCCACGTTGATGAGGCTCTGGCAGACGCGGCAGGTGATCATGGGGGCGCTGCCGCTGTCGGGGCTGGTCAGGGGCGAGTAGGGCGGCGGGTCCTCGCCGGGCAGCACGGCCGGGTGCCCCTCGGGGAAGGGCGGGAAGCCTGCAAAGGTGGGGGGGGAATAGGTGCCACTTGGTGCAGCCCCTCCCCCACCCTAGACCACGCCCCCTCGCGTGAAGACACGCCCCCCAGACTCTCACCCTGTGGCGGGGCGGGTTTAGCCCCCGCGGAACCCCACTGCGGCGGGAGCGGGGCGGAGGGCACGAGCGCGCCCGGCCCCGCCAGGCCACCCCCGCCGCTGCCGCCGCCCCCAGGCGTCCCTGTATCGCCGGGCTCGGCCGGCAGCAGCGGGGAGCGCTCGCCGTCCGCCGCCATCGCCCCTCCCGGCTGCCGTAGCTGGCGCTGGCGCCGCCGCCTTGCCCTCCTCTGCTCTCGTCTCCTCTGCTCTTCGCTCCTCTCGTCTCGGCGGCGTCCGCCGGGTCACGTGAGAGGGGGACGCGCGCCCATTGGCTGCGCGGTGGCCAGGGACGCGCTCATGTGACCCTCTGTGGGCTCCGCCTCCCGGGCCCTGCAGGGGCGGGGCTTGGCGGGCACGTGAGACAGGCGCGCGCTCCCCCATTGGGCCGGGGCTCATTCGGGGGAGCTGCTGCCATTGGCTAGTCCTCCTCCCGCTTCCCGCCCCACCCACGCTCGCCTTACACGTGACATCCCCGTCACATGACTTCCCCTCCACTCTCCCGTCATCCCGCTGTTTGGTCGGAAGTGGCATCCTGCCTGGTCACGTGACACAAAGCTCCGTTGGCATTGGGCCTGCTCTTTGGCTCCTCCCACTGCCGAGGGGCGGGGCGGGGGCGCGGCGCTGACGTCAGATGCGGGGCCAGGGCCGTTGCAGACGCACGGCGGGGCCGTGACCCGCTCCCCAAACAGCGCGATAAGGGCGGCCTTGAGCGGTGCAAAAGCAAAGATCAGTGGGTGGGAGCGGGGCTGCACGCACGAGTGGGCCAGCAGGGAGGGAGGGAGGGAGGAGCCGGCGGCGCTCCGCTTCCCCGGGGAAACGTTGACACATTGCCAGAGAGAGCCTCCGGGGTGCCGCGCAGCCGCACGTGTTCTCCTTCCAGGGGCACACTCCTTCCTACAGAGGTTTTCTCCATCATATCCTACCTCTTCCCTGCCCTAGGGCAGGGTGTGTGCCGCCCCCCCCAGGAGACACCATTGGTGAACCTCTCTGCTTTAAATGAAAGGCTTGTTGATATTTTTGCTGTGATTTTTCTCGTTTTGTAGGGAAGTGGTAAAGACTCGCAAGGCCCTGATGTGCTTGCAACCTCTCCTTTCAAAAGGATTGTGCAGTTCTTTGGAAATCTTGAGAAAGAGAGATGTAGTAAGGTGTAACTCCCTTCCTGAGGGCTGACATCACAACGTCAATAGGAAGCTGTTGCCACCTTGGTAGGGTGTGTGTGTGTGTGTTAGCTGTATTGTTGCAATAAAGCTCCTTTGAGAGCAACAAGTCCCTGTTGCCTGTCTTGTTTTTGTGCTGTGTCATAGCTCAGGAAGTCTGACTCGGTTCCCATGCTCCCTAGTCGATGGGCCAAGTGATCCTCACCGCAGAGGAGCAATGGGCAGGAAGACGGGCATGTCAGTGGGAAGGGTATTAAATGCTTCCACACCAAGCGGAGGGGAGTGAGCGATGCCAGCAGATGGAGGGCAGTGATTCTTCCCCTCTATGCAGCACTGGGAAGGGTACTAAATGCCTCCACACCGAGGGGAGTGAGCGATGCCAGCAGATGGAGGGCAGTGATTCTTCCCCTCTATGCAGCACTGGGAAGGGTATTAAATGCCTCCACACCGAGGGGAGTGAGTGCTGCCAACAGATGGAGGGCAGTGATTCTTCCCCTCTATGCAGCACTGGGAAGGGTACTAAATGCCTCCACACCGAGGGGAGTGAGCGATGCCAGCAGATGGAGGGCAGTGATTCTTCCCCTCTATGCAGCACTGGGAAGGGTATTAAATGCCTCCACACCGAGGGGAGTGAGTGCTGCCAGCAGATGGAGGGCAGTGATTCTTCCCCTCTATGCACTGGGAAGGGTATTAAATGCCTCCACACCGAGGGGAGTGAGTGCTGCCAACAGATGGAGGGCAGTGATTCTTCCCCTCTATGCAGCACTGGGAAGGGTATTAAATGCCTCCACACCGAGGGGAGTGAGTGCTGCCAACAGATGGAGGGCAGTGATTCTTCCCCTCTATGCAGTGGGAAGGGTATTAAATGCCTCCACACCGAGGGGAGTGAGCAATGACAGCAGATGGAGGGCAGTGATTCTTCCCCTCTATGCAGCACTGGGAAGGGTATTAAATGCCTCCACACCGAGGGGAGTGAGCGATGCCAGCAGATGGAGGGCAGTGATTCTTCCCCTCTATGCAATGGGAAGGGTATTAAATGCCTCCACACCGAGGGGAGTGAGTGCTGCCAGCAGATGGAGGGCAGTGATTCTTCCCCTCTATGCAGTGGGAAGGGTATTAAATGCCTGCACACCGAGGGGAGTGAGTGCTGCCAACAGATGAAGGGCAGTGATTCTTCCCCTCTATGCAGCACTGGGAAGGCAACATCTGGAGTCCTGTGTTGTGTCCAGCTGTGCCCCCCCCCCCCCCACCTCAACTGCAGAAAGGATGTGGACACCTTGGAGAGCAACAAAAATGGTTGGGGGGCTGGGGGACAGGACTGGTGACAGAATTGGGCTTATTTAGTCTGGAGAAGACAAGACGGAGCGGGGATTTGATAGCACCCTTCAGCTCGAAAAAGGATTGGTTCTCCATGGGGGCAGACGGCAGGACAAGGAGCAATGGACTCAAGCTGCAGCAAGGGAAGTTGATATTAGGGAAGGGAGGTTGGATATTAGGAAAAACTCTCATGAGGAAGGTAGTAAAGTGCTGGAACACGTTACCCAGAGCGGTGGTGCAATCTCCATCCTTGGAGGTGTTTAAGCCCTGGGTAGGCAAAGCCTTGGCTAGGATGATGTAGGTGGGGCTGGTCCTGCTCGGAGCAAGGGTCGGACTAGGTGTGACCTGAGTGATCATGTGAGTCTGGAACGGGCCTCCACGATGTGGACGTGGGTGGCTTGCAGCATTCCCTCCAAGCTGCACGACTGCACCCACGGCTTGTGAGTGGGTCTGTGGTTTCTCCGCTGGGTGCAGGGTTGGGAAGGGCCTGGCTTTCAGCCTTGCAAAGATGTTAGGGGGCGCAGATCGTGGGGGCCAGCCCTGCTTGCACTCGGGCAGGAAAGACCACCGGGGTCAGAGATGCTTTTAGGAGATGGCCCGCTCTGGTGTGCCCCAGGTACAGCAGGAGCACGCTGGATGCGGCAGTGCTGCGGGGGGGGGTTGCAGCTCTGGTCACCCTCCAGCCCGGCGGGGTCCAGCTGGCCCCAAAGCTCCGCCCCCAGCCCCGCCCGCGGTCCCCTGCCAGCCTGTCGTCATGGAGACGCCGGGCGGCTGCCGATTGGCTGCGGCGAGGGTGACGCGAGGTGTCTTAGCGCGCGCGGTGGGGGATCGGCTCCCACATCTCTCGGGACACGCGGAGCAGCATGGCGCGCCCGGAGCAGAGGTGCGGTCGCCGGGACGGGCCGGGAGCGGGGCTCCGGCTCTGGGGGGGCGGCGGGGCAGACGCTTAGATGCGGGGGTGTACAGCCCGGGCTGCTGGGGGGCAGCCGGCGACTCCCCCATGGGCACGGGCATAGGACAGGCAGGTGTCCGGGGGCAGGGCAGGGCAGGGCAGGGCGGGCTCTGCTCAGGTGCCAGCGGGGTCCCCCGGCCAGGCAGCAGGGTTTGGGGAGAGCTCGACCCCCTCCCCTCCCCATCCCATCCCTCCTCTCCCGCCGGCGCGGGTCCCCGCAACGTTCTGTTCCCTTCCCAATTGTGACTTCACAGCCGGCTCTGGGCAGGCGGCCAATGAGAATGTGCAGTGGCGCTCACACCCTCGAGTTGTAGCCAATTGGCATCCCGCGTTGCGGAGCCGAACAAAGCCTGTGCGCTGGCCCTTCTCCTGCCGCCCGGCAGCGGGGCGGGGTGCTGGGGGAGGTGCGGCAGTGGCTTGTGCTGGGAAGGAAAGCTAAACTGTCATTCATTAACAAGGGTGTGCGAGGCGAGGCGAGGCGAGGCGAGGGGAAGGGCGCTCGCGGGGCTCTTGGGTCACAAGGAAAAGAAGTTGCTGCTTGCTATGGAGACGGGAGCCTGTGTTTGCGCCGCTCTGCTGACTGCACCCCTTCCCCCTGCCCGGATTATGCAAAGCCGGGTGGCATCAGGAAGGTCCCGTTGCTGTTGGGACCAGCCCAACATTGTTATGTTCCGGTGTGGCTAAACACTGAGTCAGCTGCAGGGCAGGGATTGAGTCAGCTGCAGGGCAGGGACGTGAGAGGCGGCATATAGGCAAGGACTTGAGTAAGGGCGGATATGGGTCAGGGCAGAGCCAGGTGGGGGGGTTATGCATTAGGAGAGCAGCTCTCTCCCAGTCTGGGAGTCTGGCAGTTAGGGGTTAATGAGCTTGGTCTGGTATGTGTCTCTGCTGGGGGCGGAGGGGGGCATCTGTCCCTGTCCTTCCCCCTAGCTATGCAATGCCCTCCTGTCTCTGGCAGTCCATGTCCCTTCAGTAGAGCAGTGCCCCATGGCGCCCATCCTAGTGCTTTCTGCTTTTGCCCTCCTGAGCAATTGTGGAGAATGGCCTGCATGGCAGGGTTGTGAGTGCCCAGGAGCCGACGGCGGAGAAGAGCTCTGGCCAGCTAGGTCTGTGGGGCTGGGGGAACTAGTGGCATAACCACTTGGATCATTGCCGAGTGTGTTTTGACTCTTCTTTACTCCCAGGGGATGGATCAGTTGGTTCCCCTCTACAGCAGATAAAACTCTCATGGTTTTATCAGTGTTTTTCTAGTGTCACAGATGGGACCTCCCCTTTGTGAGAGGTCCCAGCTTGGCAGCCTTGTCAATCTGACCCTCTCCATGTGGTTATCGGAGAGATTTGCTCGCGCCCAGCCCTGGAGTTGGGGAGTGCAGCTGGGTAGAGGTGAGGAAGGTGTTGAAGGGGCTCAGGGCTTGGGCTACTGGATTTTATCCCTAGCTAGAGGAGGGCAGTGGGGTCTAGCTAGCTAAAGTAGTGGGCTGGTGTGGGAGCCAGGATTCATGGGTTGCCTCCCTGTCTCTGGCAAGGCAGCATTTTCTGAGAGTGTTTCCAACTTCCCCCAGACTCTGCCACTCAGCTGCCATCCTAGATGGCAAGCAACTGACTGGGGAAGATGCCAGTAGCAAGAAAACTCTTCCCCTCACTTTCCCCCCCACCCACACGCATGTGATCTTGCCCCCTGTCCCGGAGCCTATGATTCCATGCATTCCTAAAACACGTGTCCGTCAGTCTTGGATCAAAGTCCTTCTCTGTGACCCCAGGGACAAATGAGTCCTTTACAGAAGACGGGTGTTTTTCAGTCCTACTCCCACAGGGGATCCCCCAATGAAGTTGGGTTCATTGTCAAGTTGCTGCATGTGCCGGTGGCTGCTCTGGGACTATGGGAGGCAGGAGCAGACGTCCAACTCTGTTCAGAGCTCACTTCAGAGTCTTTGCTAAGCAGGGGCAAAGTGTGGGTGGGGGGTCCACGTGAGTCGCTGCTGCTTGGGGCCTGCACTGATGTCAGCATCCTAGTGCAGTGCAAGGGGCTGGCTCTAGAGAGGAGTGCTCTCCCCTGGCAGCTAGTGCTGACCGCACAGTGGCCTTCTTGCAGGGAGCAAGGTGCAAACTCTGGTTGGGGAGGGGGTGGTGTTCTCCACTTGCAGTTAGTGGTGGGGGCTGCTGTGCTGCAGGGAGTGGAGTTGGGGGATGCATAGTGCTGGTCCCAGTACCCCAGCTGGGTGCCCCCCTCCTGGCTCAATTCTCATTGGACTCATCCAGCTTCAGACAGTGCCTTACAAAACTTATCATCACAGCAAATCAAATTTTCTGCCTTTTCCTGTGAACATGAGGGTCATGGGGCTTTTTAACCCAGCTAATTACTTGGACTCACCCAAGCACGAGGGTTATTGGACTGTGGGCCAGATTCCCAGCTGGATGCTTAGCCAGAGCTAAGCTGAAGCTGCTTTACACCCACCCAGCAACAGAACAGAATGTTTTTTCCCCTGGTGGAGGTTTCTGTTGAGTTTTGGATGAGTCCATCTCAGGATGTCCTTGCTGTGTAATCTCAGCTGAGAGCAGTTAAAGGATGGATATGGGCGGAAAAACCCAAGAAGGCAAATATTGTTTGGGTTGCATGTGCTTCCTATTACATTAGTAATTATGGTTTGTTTTACACATCTCAAGTTCCTGTCACATGATTGGCTCCAGGCAAGTTGCAGCAGATATTGCTGCTGTAAATCTCTTTCCCCAGACTATTGGGTAATTGGACTACTGAGTGTCAGCCTGGTTTCATCCTAAAGGTTGTTGCTGCCGGTGTATGGGAGGAAATGACGTATTGGAAAAGGTGTCTGTCTCTGCAAACAGGGTGAGGGAAGAGGGTGGCTTCTCAAGAGAAGAATGGGAATGAGACATAACGCAAGAGAGCTCCTGGGAGAGACTTTGCATCTCATGGGATGAGATTGAGGCAGGATGGTTTATGGTCGCTTCTTTACCTGCTGGTATTATGTCTTCAAGGTACACCTACGAGCAGTACAAGGAGACAGCTGAATGGCTCCAGGCCAACACCAAAGAGCGGCCTCGCGTGGCTGTTATCTGTGGCTCAGGCCTCGGGGGCCTGGCCAGTCTACTGAAGGATCAAGTGGTGATCAAGTACACGGACATCCCCAACTTCCCCCAGAGCACAGGTACTTGGGATGAAGGAGCAACTGGACTGTATAATGTGTGAGAGGGCAGGAGAAGATGAGATGGGGAAGGGGAGGCTGTGCTGTACAGTGGGAAATCAAGCTGAGTTTAACTTTTTGCTGTCTCTTTCCAGTCGTAGGTCATGCAGGAAAGCTAGTCTTTGGGAGGTTGTCTGGAAAGCCCTGCGTGGTGATGCAGGGTCGCTTCCATATGTATGAAGGCTATCCCCTGTGGAAGGTGAGTGGCAGACATGGTGTGGAGTGGAGGGAAGGACCCTGGGCTGGCAGAAGCCTGTGTGGCTTGAGAATGGGGGCCACTGGAAGAGTTTTGGGGTAGGAGAGAGAAAGCTCAAGGCCAAGGGCAACACCTGTCACTAGAACTGCTTGTTTCAGATGAGGGGGCACACCTGATCCTGCTCACCCCCCACCTTTCTTCCAGGTGACGTTCCCGGTACGGATCTTCCACTTGCTCGGGGTGGAGACACTAATTGTCACCAATGCAGCTGGTGGCCTCAACCCAGAATATAATGTGGGGGACATCATGATCATCCGTGACCACATTAACATGCCAGGCTTGGCTGGGATCAACCCCCTGGTGGGGCCCAATGAGGAAAGGTAAGAGCCATTTCCCCAGCACCTGGGGATCAGCCGGCACTCCCAGGCACCCTAGCCTTTCCCCTGCCTCCTTTACTCCCTGTCTCCATGGTGATCAGCACCCAGGGGTCTTAGTCCCAACATGTCTTGGGGCCCAGGTGTCCAGGCCAGACTACAGCTTAGACATCTATACAGATATATAGGGATAGAGATCTCTCTCCTTAGAGGAGACTACAGCTCCTCTATTTCTATCTCTATATATCTCTGTACATCTCTCTATATATCTATATAACTCTATCTCTATACATCACTACCTCTATATTTCTATGGATATCTCTATCTGTATATATCTCCGTATATTTCTATCTCTGTCTCTATATCTGTATATCTCTCATAGGGTCTGGGGCTTTCACAGCAAACACAGTGAGAAGTGGTGGCTCTCTCTGCAGCCCATTTTGTAGCAGTCCTGGCTCTGTGCAGCCAGGGCACCTGAGTCCAAGTCAGAGCCCCTGGCCGTGCCCTGCAGCAGGGCTGGCTGGAAGGGGAGGCAAAGGCCTGAGCCCTCGGAGGGCAGTCCTTGCTGTGGGGTATCAGGCCCCAGCCCAAGTTGGGACGAGGAACTGGGGCTGGCTCAGGCTCAGCTCCCAGCTCCGTGACACGTGGCTTTGAGTCCCTGCCGGGTCCCAAGCGTGAGCGGCTGGCCCAGCAGTCCCCTCCCCGCCTGTCCTACCCAGGCGCTGCTTGGAGCCACAGGTGACTTGTCCTGGGAAGAAGCCTCGCGAGCGCCCATCAGGCGTGACTGCCCATGATCAGCACCTGTCCCACCGCTCCCCCAGGGACCCGCAGCTCCCAGCTCCCTGCAGCTTTGGTGCAAGTTCCCGGCCACTGGCCCTGCCGCCCCACATATCATCTAATTCATGCGGAAGGTAACCGAGCAGAGCATAACTCACCACTCACACACAACATCTGTCACGAGCCTCGTGAGCACTCCTGACCGCGCAGTGCAGCTGGCCCTGGGCCCTCCTCTCGTGCCCAAGTGCCACGGCTGGGCATTAGTGGCCGGGACCCGCAGCCCCAGCAGAGGCCTGTGCAGCCTCCTTGCACTGTACCTGCAGCCGCAGCCCCGCAGATGGACGTTCCCCTGTGCAGCCACAGGCCCTGCCATGCTCCAGGTAAGTCGGGCACGGAGAGACTGGGCGCAGCCGGGGGAGGCAGTGCAGGGGGTAAATGAGGCCTGACGGCTGGGGCTTGCAGGAGCTGCCTAAGGCGGGCTGCTGCCAAAGGAAGAGGGCAGGCAGTGCCTGTGCCCACCCCGGAGCCTGACTCGCCTCCCAGGCTGCCTGACCTGGGCGTAGCACTCCACCATATCACCTCCAAAGTTAGGGTAGATGTACACCCGATAGCCTGGAGACCTGGGATCACGGCTCTGCTCCAGGTCACGTCAGTCTGTCTGCCATGCTGCAGAGGCTCCTGGGTGAGGTACTGCTGCTCTCACCTAGCTGGACCCATTCTCCTGCTGGGAAGTGAAAAATGGAGGTTTGGACCCAGGACTAAAACCAACAGACCGCGGCACCTCAGGCTGGGGCTGTAACCACTGCACTTTTCGAGGCTCTCACCTGGGGGCACTTAGTGCCTACCAAGAGGAACCAGCTCAACAGCAGACATATATTAGTTCCGAAAACCTACAGCCAGTGTTTCCAGTAGCCTGGTGGGCCAAGTCCCACGCTGGTATGTAAGAAAGACTAGAGTTCAATCCCTGATAAGGGAGAAATGGGTCTTTTGGTGTGAACAGTGTGACTGAGGTGGGAAGAGAGAGTTAAAGACTCGTGTCTTTGTTTATCTTGACTAATGCAAGGCCTCATTCAGAGGCATCGAGTCAAGAGGTGCCTCTGATAGCTTTGTCTTCAGCAGAGCTTGCTGGCTTGGTGGGGAGAGTGTTGGCTTGGACCCTTGGTGTCATGAGTTCAAATCCTATCCTGGCATAGTGAGCTGGTCTCCTGGGCAAGTTCTTTACTCCCGTGGCCCCTGACTCTTTCATTGCTGTGGCCAGAGGCATCGAGATAAGAGGCGCACCAGGCAGGTCTCCAGGAAGGAGAGCTTGCTGGCCTGGTGGATGAGGCACTGCCTTGAGACACTGGAGGCATGGGTTCTAGTCCTGTGTGTGTCTGGGCTGGTGAGTAATCCTGAGTGAGCCCAAGACCCATGGCCTGGGTGCCCCCCTAGCTGTGCTGTTTGAGTGCACAGCAGCTGGGGTTGGCTCCATGCTGCTGCTCAGCATGACTTTGTTGGCGCAGGACCTTTTGGAGGTCACGGAGAGGTCGCCCGGGTCTGGGGGCGTCCGGTTTTGGCACTCCAAATGTACATGTACAGTGTACAGTCGTCCAGGTGAACGTAGAAGTCCACGTCTCTGGTTTTGAGCTTCCCAGTGACTAAAAGGCATACACATAATCAGTAACAGAGACGTGGACTTCTACGTTCACCTGGACGACTGTACACTGTACATGTACATTTGGAGTGCCAAAACTGGACGCCCCCAGACCCGGGCGACCTCTCCGTGACCTCCAAAAGGTCCTGTGCCAACAAAGTCATGCTGAGCAGCAGCATGGAGCCAACCCCAGCTGCTGTGCGCTCAAACAGCACAGCTAGGGGGGCACCCAGGCCATGGGTCTTCGACTCACTCAGGATCACTCACCAGCCCAGACGCACACAGGACTAGAACCCATGCCTCCAGTGTCCCAAGGCAGTGCCTCACCCACAAGGCCAGCAAGCTCTCCTTCCTGGAGACCTGTTGGGTGCGCCTCTTATCTCAGTGCCTCTGGCCACAGCAATGAAAGAGTCAGGGGCCCTGGGAGTAAAGAACTTGCCCAGGAGACCAGCTCACTATGTCAAAATAGGATTTGAACTCATGACACCAAGGGTTTAAGCCAGCACTCTCCCCACCGGGCCAGCAAGTCCTGCTGAAAACAAAGCTGTCAGAGGCACCTCTTGACTCGGTGCCTCTGAACGACGCCTTGCATTAGTCAAGATAAACAGACACGAGTCTTTAACTCTCTCTTCCCACCTCAGTCACACTGTTCACACCAAAAGACTTACTTTTCCCTTATCAGGGATTGAACTCTAGTTTTTCTTACATACCAGTGTGGGACTTGGCCCACCAGGCTACTGGAAACACTGGCTGTGGGTTTTCGGAACTAATATATGTCTGCTGTTGAGCTGGTTCCTCTTGGTAGGCACTAAGTGCCCCCAGGTGAGAGCCTCGAAAAGTGCAGTGGTTACAGCCCCAGCCTGAGGTGCCGCGGTCTGTTGGTTTTAGTCCTGGGTCCAAACCTCCATTTTTCACTTCCCAGCAGGAGAATGGGTCCAGCTAGGTGAGAGCAGCAGTACCTCACCCAGGAGCCTCTGCAGCATGGCAGACAGACTGACCTGACCTGGAGCAGAGCCGTGATCCCAGGTCTCCAGGCTATCGGGCGTACATCTACCCTGACTTTGGAGGCAATGTGGTGGAGTGCTACGCCCAGGTCAGGCAGCCTGGGAGGCGAGTCAGGCTCCGGGGTGGGCACAGGTATTGCCTGCCCTCTTCCTTTGGCAGGAGCCCGCCACAGGCAGCTTCTGCAAGCCCCAGCCGTCAGGCCTCATTTACCCCCTGCACTGCCTCCCCCTTCTGCGCCCAGTCTCTCCGTGCCCGACTTACCTGGAGCACAGCAGGGCCTGTGGCTGCACACGGGCACGTCCATCTGCGGGGCTGCGGCTGCAGGTACGGTGCGAGGATGCTGCACAGGCCTCTGCTGGGGCAGGGCCAGTGGCCAGGGACTTGCACCAAAGCTGCAGGGAGCTGGGAGCCGTGGGTCCCTGGCGGAGCGGTGGGACAGGTGCTGATCATGGGCAGTCACGCCTGATGGGCGCTTGCCAGGACAAGCCACCTGTGGCTCCAAGCAGCCCCTGGGTAGGACAGGCGGGGAGAGGACTGCTGGGCCAGCCGCTCACGCTTGGGACCCGGCAGGGACTCAGACCCACGTGTCACAGAGCTGGGAGCTGAGCCTGAGCCATCCCCAGTTCCCTGTCCCAACTTGGGCTGGGGTCTGATACCCCAGAGGCAAGGGTCCCGCTCTGAGAGCTCAGGCCTCTGCCTCCCCTTCCAGCCAGCCCTGCGGCGGGGCATGGCCAGGGGCTCTGACTTGGGCTCATCTGCCCCGGCTGTGCAGAGCCATGACTGCTACAAAATGGGCTGGAGAGAGATCCACCACCTCTCACTGTGTTTGCTGTGAAAGCCCCAGACCCTATGAGTGATGTACAGAGACAGAAATAGAGATAGAGATATATAGAGGTAGAGATATATAGAGATAGATATGCTGGACTGTAGATGCACTTGCCCTCCCATATGTGTGTCCTAAGGGGAGCCCTATCTATCTGTCCTTCTTCCCCCTGACTTCTCTTCCTTCTTTCCTCTGCAGTTTTGGGGTACGTTTCCCCCCCATGTCAGATGCCTATGACAAAGACCTGCGGCGCCTGGCATTGGCTGTGGCCAGGGATCTGGGCCATGCCAAGAGTGTGCATGAAGGGGTCTACTGCTCAGTTGGAGGGCCCAGCTACGAGACCATCGCTGAGTGTCGCTTCCTGCAGCGTGTGGGGGCCGATGCTGTGGGTAAGTGGAAGGAGTGGGGAAGGTAGAGGAGTAGGAGGAGGTGGATGGAAGGACAGGGAAAGAATGAATGACAGAGAACAGAGGAAGAGAGATGGAGGGGAGCACTGGAGAATGCATAGTGGGGAGAGAAGAGGGAGCAGGGCTTAAGGGGAGGGACATGGCCGTCTGCCTTCAGCAGGCTAACCTCCTTCGTGCTCTCTCCCTAGGCATGAGTACTGTCCCCGAGGTGATTGTTGCACGACACTGTGGCCTGCGCGTCTTTGGCTTCTCGCTCATCACCAACAAGGCGGTGCTCGACTACACCAGCCAGGAGAAAGCCAACCACACAGAGGTGCTGCAAGCCGGCTCTGGTAGTGCCAAGATGCTGGAGAAGATTGTCTCGGAGCTGGTGCAGCGTATTGAGAGCAACAACAACTTGGCATAGGCAGGGGATGCCTGTGCCCCCCTCCCTCTCCTGTTTAGGCACTGAAATTCTCCAAATCTTGTTTAAGCCTCCCCCTCCGGTGAACTGTTAGGCTGCCTCTGAGCACCAGAACCAGCCCTGGTTGAGGATGTTCGGATGTTCATTCACTTTGGGACACTGCAGTCTGGTCTCTTAGTCTGCCTGTCCCTTTCTCTGTCCTTAGTCTTTGTTATTAGATGAGCTTCCCAGTTCGTTCTGCCACTTGGAGACTTGCTTTTATCTGCAAGCCTCCCAGAATGCTGTTGTCTGTCTGTCCTTGGAGAATCTGGTCTCTTCTCTGCTGAGCAGGTCGATCTCCCCCCCAGATTTCCTTCTCCTGAGGCATCCTTGTCACTAATTGCACTGATGGATGCATCCAGCCCAGGCAAAGGGTGATTGACCCTAAACACTTCTGTCATTCTAGCTGCTGCTTCCCACGCAGAGGGAAAAATCCCCCTGTTTTCATCTTGGTGTCTCGCTCACGTCCCCCTCCGCTTCTCTCAGTCTTGGCGTCATGCTGTGCCCTGCTGGGCGCCTGTAGCTCTCCTGTCCAACTAGGTGTCTTAGCCCGAACCCCTCCCTGCCTTTGCAGCAAGCCTCCTCCTTGGGGCTTACCAGCAGGAACAGAACCTGGGTGCTGGGGCACGTAGGAGCACTGGCTGCTATCACTTGAGCTCAAGCCTTTAGGCAACAGTGCCAGTTTGCATGCATGGGAGGGCAGCAGTGTCCATGGGCATCTGGTGCTGCCCTGCTAGTGTCACCTGAGTTGCAAGCATTAGGAGGATCTGGACTCCAGTCTTTCAGGAACTTGCCTATTGTGTGCAGAGTGCGTGATGTGGGCAGGCTCTTCTGGGATCATGCAGTGCTGTCTATCAGAGACAACTCTGCCTTAGGTCCCGAGAGCAGTAATGGGTGGCTTTTGTGCCTTGGTTTCATGAAGAGTTGGGGTCTCTTACTTTCAGGGGTACCTTGGTCCCTTTTGGAGGAGATGGCGTGATGTATGTGTGTGTTATATCCACTCCTGCTTGCAGCTGGTGCCCACTGGCAAAGGGACCAAAGCCCTTTTGTTCCACCTTGGCTATAGGAGATGAATGTCTTGCCTCTCTGGGGTTAGGCCTTAGCTGTGCAGCTGGTTTTAGCCTGCTTTTCACATTCCTCCTTCTTTACCATTACCACAGTCTCCGTACAACAGTTACATTTTCAATTGCTCTTAAGTTTGTCGGTGGGGTGCCCCAGAGCTGCTGGAGAGCTGAATCCCCACCCCAGTCCAAACCGATCGTATCAAAGGACTGTTTCAGCATATGGCACTTTCATTTTATTTAAGAAGCTGTAGCCCTGGCTAATTATAACACCAGTTAAAATAAAGCAATAAGTGCAAAGTCTCTCATGTGAATTGCTTTGTAAGGTTCAGGTCTCATGGGAGGTGGTGACGTTCCAGGGCTTGGGCTGGACTTCATACCTCCAGGGGATGTAATAGCCTACTTACACGTGCAGCAAACCAGTGCTGGGACAGGAAAGCTGGGCCCATGGCTGGCCAGTGTCAGTAGCAGCAGAGGCCAGTAAGATAGCCTTGCAAAAGGCTGAGGGAGGCAGCCCTGCTGGGTGGGCTCTGTATGTGGCCATGGAGGCACAGGGCAGCAAGTCAGCTGTACCAGGACGCAACATTTGGCTGGAGCCCACAGAGCAAGGGGTGCTCACACGTGGGCAGCGCTGCACGTGGCGGTTTCTCATGGCTGACGCCCCAGTCTGCTCAAAGGTCCTTCAGCATTTCCCTACCCCACCCCGGCCAATTCCAGCCCTGCCAAAGCTTCCCCTTCCTCTTTCCTGGTACAGCAGTTTGCTCGACGGTGTAACAACCCGCAGTGGCAAGAAGGATACTGATGCAGGCGACACCAGCCCGCTCCCAGGAAACGCTATCGCTCAAGGTGCAAGCAGCAGCACCGAATATAGTGCATTTAATCAAGATCCTGTTGCTACAGTTTGCTAGGGTGAGCTGTGCATACTTCTGCCTCCTTCAAAAGGGGGAAGTCTATTTAAAATTAAAAAGAAATCCAAGCTGCTTCACACAGGATATAGGCCTGGCACGTCTTACTACTCCAAGCAAGAACCTGACCCAACCCCAGAGACTGCCAGCTGGAGCCAGGTTTTGAAATCGTACTACCATTGCAAACCCACGCGTCGGGACATACGGTTTCATTCTGCCATCTGCCATCTCCGCTGGGGAAGCACCAGCTCCAGTTGCCAACTCTGACTGAAGCTATTCCAGGAGATTTCTTTTTTTCTCGCCCCTCCAACATGACGTAATGTCAGGAATTGCACTGCTCATTACAGATGATGTCATTCCGCTGCCCAGGGAAAGGAAAATGCAATCAGAAGACACGTTTTACACAGCACGGTGCCTTTCCGCATCATCCATCAAGGGCAGCATGCTTCCTCTGGCCCAAAGACCCTTTTTCCAAGCATGGAGTGGATGTAATAAAAGCAATCACGTCTCCCCAAAGTTTGTGGGAGAAAAATTGCAAAATTGGGCTCGTCCGGGATTTGAACCCGGGACCTCTCGCACCCTAAGCGAGAATCATACCCCTAGACCAACGAGCCAGCTGATGGAGTGGTTTCCTAGCAACGCCCCTTGTGCTCTTCCTCCCTGCTCAGCAGCATCCCTCTACCCCCACCAGCTGCAATGCACCCCCAGCTCTTCCACCCCTGCTTGTGGCCCTTCCTCCGGCGGTGCCGCACACGTGTCATGTCATGGCATCACCTGATGAGTCTCTGGGGTCCCAACAGGACAGCAAATGCCAGCCCTCTGCAGACAGGAGCTGATGGGGAGGGCGGAGAAAGGGCTACATTTGCATGTGCAAAAAGAAGAAAGTCCACCAACAAGGATCCGTTTCCTGCCACCGAACGCAAGAAGCAAACGACATGCAGACTGGAACTAAAAAAAAAATTTAATCCTTCCTTTGCAAATCAGGGGAGCAAACTTCCAGCCTCTGCGAAATGAAGTTTATTTTCTACCTACGAGGATTTTTTACTTGATTGGATTCGTCCACAAGCCGGAGGAAGGGTGCGCGTGCCCAAAAGCTTGCAAAGAAAAATCATTTATCTGTGGTTTGTGAGCTAATAAAAGGTATCATATGTCTCAAGAGTGCTAGCGATTTGCATGTGCTCCCCCTGAGATACCAAGCCAGCATCTGCCTTTCTCCAAAGACGTTTCTAGAGGATGTTTCTTTAAGTCTAGACCTTTCTAGACCTAAAACCCTGAGATGTACAATAACTGGACCTAGGGGAGAGAACAGGCTCCCTTGTCTGCAGAGAGCTGTAACAGGACAGGAGCCGAATGAAAGAGGGAAATCAGCAAGCTGGTCCGTAGACCACTGAGCTGGTTCATTTTAAGGTTGAAGGAGCTTGCATTAGGCAAACAGTTGCTCTCTGACACCAGGTCCACATGAGCAGGCACACGCGCACAAATAGTAGCAGCACAGATTTGTGCCACTGCTTTGTGCCACGGCGCGCACCCCTGCCCATGTGCTTTGCAGTGGGACACGTTGGACCACTGGTCCACTTGTTGCAGGGGAGCTGGCAGGGTGGCAGAGCAGGGACTAACCATCCCCTGTGCTGAGCCTGTGCCAGCTGGGGAGTGGCATGTGGAGACAGGGGAGCAGCTTGGGCTGCCAGATCCCCTGTCTTTGCATTTGTCCCAGTGCTTGCCACTATGGTGCAGTTTGCACCGGTTTATTTGTTTTGGTACCAGGAAATCCAGGTAGCAAATTTTGGCCCAGCTTTGCAAATGAGCAGCTGTGTGCACTGACTGATGTGCAACTCGGGTAGTTTGTGGCACTGCAAAGAGGTTTGCAGCACCACAGGCAACACGTGCCTGCATGTCTGCATCCAGCCAGAGAGGAATGGGCATCTTGTTGTGGGCAAGGGGGAGCGAGATGGCACGGGATCCAATGGAGAAGGGGCCCCGGGTCCTCTGGAAGGAGTGCAGTCTTCTGGGACCATATTGCTTCTGCTTTTGAACACGAACGAGTCTGTGCTGACCTTTTCTCAAGGGTATGTTGGGATCCGATGAAGCTGCGGTGTCTCCTGTTGCCTGTCTCCATGCTCTGCACACCTCGCACTGCTCCAGGCATGTCCTCATCTGGGATCTGGTGCCCAGCCAGTAGACAAGCTCGGTGTGGGGGCAGGCATGCCTCTATTCCTGGGTGCAGAGCCTGTATTCTTTGCATAAATCTGTCTCTAATAAAGGAGCCCGTTATGTTCCCCAAATTACATGTGGGTGCCAATGGTTTCAGCTCTGTAATGTAAGTATCTACTTCATCTGGAGCCTGATTCTGGATTTAAAAAACCCCAGTATCTTCCTACAGCCTCATTTTCCCTGGTGTCATTGTATTTATCCAAAGCTTTCATCACCTGCTCTAATGTATTGTGCCCCTCAGGTAAAAAGGGTTGCACTCGCTTTTCTGCCCTTTCTCCCAGGAAGGTAATGGAAAAGTTTACCTGCATTTCTCATCCCTGTCTGCTATGGCCAGCTATGTGTACAAGCTCAGCTCTTCCTATTGCTTCCCCACTTCTGCCAGGCTCTTTGCTAGAAATCCAAGTGTACAGGGGGTCCCCGCTGCCTTTACATCACACGCTTTGTTGTGCGCTCATCTGCTGCCAGCGTATTTCATGCACGGTGCAATCGTAAAGGGACTCCGTTTGGATAGCAAGAAGGTGGACCTTGATTTAAAGTGCTGCGTGCCGCTGCTTGCAACCGTGAGGTGCGGTGTGCGCTTGGAGCTACTGTGAAACTGTGCAGCCAACTGCACAGAGACAGAGCCCTTAATGCAGCACCTTAAAGCACTCAACCACACTACCAAGGCCCAGGTCATACAAAAAAAAGGCTGCACTATTGTGCCAGGAGCACAGTGGTCAGCAGATGTCCCCCCTGCTCCTCCTTTTGGCGCTTGTCCCATGGTGCCCAGCTACGGCTGCACGGATCCGGAAGGACTTTCTCCTGCACTGGCGAAGGCAATGCTTTAGTTTGGGCAGCAGGGGGAGGTACACGTCCAGCAAAAAGGGACAAGCTTGGCCATCATCTCAGCACATGTCAAAAAAGCTCTCCCTCCTGGTTGCTGGTCTTGCCAGGCAGTTTTTGCTCCTGAATCCAGGTTTAAAGTCTGGCAGCACCCTGGCTTGCCTCTTCTTTTTCTTCCCACTTCCAAGATTTTAGGAAGAGTAAAACTCTCTCCCTAGCAATACCCCTGTTCCCCACACCTCCTGCCACTCTTTGGATCCCGTGCACATGGAGCACGGCAGGAGGCGTGATTGCTGGGATCACGGATCAGATCCCAGCACGCCTTTAAGTGACCATCAGTCAGCGGTGTGAGATTCATGCACATGTCCCGTGTCAAACCAAATATATTCGTCCTAAACATCCCACCTGCAGAGACCAGGGCTTTGCTCATGTCTGAGCCCCTGTGATGACAGGGATTGGTTCGGTACGTGTTCCTCTGCTAATCCCACCAAAGGAAACGTGCTGCCAAGGAAGGTTAAAAGCCCCCCATGGTCCTTGCTGATCTGATTTTGAGGGGAAATGTCTTCTGGACCCTCACTAGGAAACATCTTTCCCATGGGTTGAATACCTGCAAACCATATGAGCCATTCCCTCTCAGCCACCTTTCCAGTAAGATGAGGAGGATAGACACACACATAAGAAGCCTGGTTTTCCAGATCACTTTGAACTTCCTAGGGTTTCCACATCCTCCCTCAAATGCAGTCCCCAGAACTAGAGACAACATTTTACCAATGCAATATAAAGAGATGAAAATCACTTCCCTATTTTTACATTATATACTTCTTTTTACAAGTGCGCAGAATAAGGAGGCAGGTTTATTTTGGGGTGGAGATGGGGTCTTGAAGGTAATCGGGAAAGACTTTCCTCTGAACTTGCAAAAGCAATCCTTGTCCCATTCTCAGGCTCCCCAAGTCTAGTTTTACCTGAAACAAGGAAAAAAGCATGCACTTTTTTCCCCTCTATCTGGACTTATTTTTATCCAGCTGGCAGGCAGATTTCTCTGCATTGCAACAGGTCAGGAATGGATTTTGTGCAGCGCATGATGAAAGCGACACTTTCTACACGCACCGACAGAGACATTTTGACAAAGAGAAGGTAAATGACACCGGGCACGTCCTTTACAGCTGCAAATTATTTTATCTACGTAGCAGCCCCAGAGCAAGTAACTTCTTCCCTGCAGGTACCTTCTCTAGGAGGGGTGAGCCTTGTGAAAAGTGAGCTACCTGTAATTTGTAGGGTCAACGCTAATTTAGTTACAAGCACAGTCTAAGACGACACTCAATCCTACGTGACTGATGAAATCCCTGGGGGCTCTTGTTCACGCTAAAGAGCTGAAACTCTCTAACGTGTCTGCAAGGGAAGCTGTCTTGTAGTTGTAAGCAGGGAAAGCCCACCACTGTGCTGTTACTGCCCTTGGCTCAGGGGCCTTTTCCTTTTTTATTCTGAGATTCGTAAGGGTCACTGGGAAAAGATGCATTCATTTCCCACTGACATCTACACTGGTTCTTTGCAACTAAGAAGTCTACGCCGGACTGAGAAACAAACTGTGTTTGGGAAGGCCCCAGTCCGATCGTGGGGACGCATCGCATGGTGGTGCTGCCGCACCGTGGTTGAGACCCCCCATCTAAATCATTGCAGACACAAAGGATGATCATCCTGGCCATGTCTCAGGTGTACAATTGAGGGCAACATTTTTGAGGACCGCTGCTTTTGTGCGTCTGATTTGGTGCACCTTCAAGTGACCTGGCTTTCAGGAAATGCTAAAAATGAGCATCTAGCTGGGGTCATCTAGACCCAGCACTCTTTCCTGCTTATGCAGGGGGTCGGACTCGACGATCTATTGAGGTCCCTGCCGACCCTAACATCTATGAATCTATGAGATTCCCTTCATTCTCAACAGGTCAGATAGCTGATCCTTGCTGATGGTGATTTCCTCAGGATCCCTGCTGATCATGTTTATAAAGCATATGAAACTAGGAGTTGAAACCGCTCCGAAGAGCAGGAATATTAATCATAGACCGGAGAGCTGGGCTAGAGTTAACAGAATGATGTTCAGTGCAGACAAATTTAAGGTTTTACACTTAGGGAAGGATACCCAAATGCACTGGTACTGAATGAGAGATAATCGGATGGGCAGTAGGGATGCTGAGAAGGGCAGAAAAACATGAATAAGTAAATGTGACATGGTTTTAAAACAAGTAAATGTAATTTTGGGCTGCATCAAACAGGAGTGTTATAGATGTATAGATAGTAAGGCTAGAAAGGACCTCAGAAAACCGTCGGGTCCAGCCCCCTGCACCAGGCAGGAAAGACAGCTGGGGTCAGGCAGCCCGAGCAAGGTGACCCTCCAGTCTCTTCTTGAAGATTTCCAGGGTAGACGATTGCACCACTTCTGGAGGGAGCTTATTCCACAGTTGTGGAAAAGTTTTTCCTAATGTTGAGCCTGAAATGGTCTTCCAGGAGTTCGTGGCCATTCCTCCTACTTTTCCCCAAGGGTGCCTTGGTGAACAGTTGCTCACCGAGCCCTTCATGTGCCCCCCTAGTGCAGCTGTGAGCTGCTATCACGTCCCCTCTCAGCCGTCTCTTTTTAAGCCTGAAGAGTCCCAGTCCCTCAGCCTTTCCTCGTATGGCTTGCCATGCAAATCTCTGATCATACTCTTCTCTGGACTCTCTCAAGGTGTAAGACATAGGAAATGGTAGTGCACACAGAGCTTGATGGCCTTCAGACAGCAACCCTCCCAGAGCTACCATGGTAAAACGTATCAAATACCAACAAAAAAGAAGACAGTTTAAGAGAAAGGACAGACAGAAAATTGAGGAAATGAAGATGTGGTGGGGAAAAAAAGTTACGTTTTTTCTGAACTTGAGTGCAGACATGCAGAACTTTAACTTCCCCCCACAAAAGCATAACTGATGAAAATGAGCTTGAAATAGATGCGGCCGCTGAAACTACATGGCAGAACTAGGCACCGGGTGATATAATCAGTTTGTCAGTGTAATACATGTAGATAAAAATCTGGCTGTTAATAATCAACCAGATCGACTCTGGAAAGCTGCAGGGGGAGATTTTTTTGTGCCACGTGGTTGCGTTATAGCTATCTGGGGGTTGTAGATGCCATGTGGACTCCATTCAAGCAAAGTGCAAGGACCTCAGGAGGTGCCTGCTGGAGGTTAAGCCAAGGCAGACAGCAATGGAGGTGTTTGTTTCCCTAAATCTCCACCCTCTGGTGCCAGGTTCAGCGATGCCTATCATCGTCCCCCTCCTTTCAAGTGACCATGGCCCTCTGTCCCCTCCATTTATTGGCCCCAGGTGCAGGGAGGTCACTAAGACACTTTGCCTCCCATGCAGGAGAGGCTGCTAAGTCCCTGTAGTTAATTAGTCTTTGATATCACTCTCTGATGAGTTAGTCAGCGTGCAGATCTTAGGAGGAAGTGATCATGATATGATAGACTTTATTATCCGGAGAACGGGAAAGCACAGGGTCAGCAAAACTAAGGTGGAACTGATTGAAGGTGATGATAGGCATGGTGCCATGGGGAGACAGCCCGAAGGAAAGCAGGCCCATGGAAGTTTCTAAAGGGCACAATATTGAAAGCCTAACAAGAAACTGTTCCCACACAATGGAAGAACAAGAAGAAAGGTTAAGAGACCAATGTGGTTGCACAAGGAACTTATAGGAGGCTTCAAAGGCAAAAAAGAAAGCACACCGGCACTTGAAAGATGGGCAGGTCACCAAAGAAGCTTACTAGGGAAAAGCATGAACTTGCAGGGATAAAATCAGAAAGAAAAAGATTAAAAAAAAAATGTGCTTTATCTGGTGAGGGAAGTTAAAGACAACAAGAAGAGGTTCTACAAGTACATTGGTAAAAAAAGGAAGCTGTGGACCCATGGTTAAATAGCCAGGGCAAACTCTTAACAGAAAATGCAAAGAAGGTAGAGCTACACAGCAGCTGCTTTGCCTCAGTCGTCACAAAAAAAAAAAAAAAAAAAAAAAAAAATTAAGCTGCAGCCAGACATCTAATAAGGTTTATTTGGATAAGGAAGGAGACAAACTTATGGATGATATAACAAAAGAAACTGTTAGAGAACTTTTAATGGGTCTGAATTAATTCACTGGGGCCTGATGAACTTCATCCCAGGGTACTGAAGGTCCTCTGGAGGTCCCTTCCCCTCCTACTTGTCCATGAGTCTATAATCCTGTGATTTTTCCAGGTACTGTTGTTAAGCTGAGTGGTCTGTAATTCCCCAGATCCTCCTCTTTCCCTTTCTTAAAGGTGAGCGCTATATTCAACCTTTCCCAGTCACCTTATCTGCTCTCCGCAATTTCTCAAAGAGGATAGTCAATGCCTGGAGCTCTCAGAGGAAAGCTTTTTGGCCCATCATCAGCAAGGCACATGAAAGGCTAAGGTAGCTCACAAGTGGGTTGCTATTGCCCTCTAGCCCCTGGCTATCTTGGATGATTACAGGTCTGTGGCTAATTGCTTCTGTTTTATGTAGACTGTGTGCATAGAAATAACAGCAGAAGGGGAAGCCCAAAAGCTCTAGACAGTCAGGTCTCTGCTGAAATGACTCATTGAACTCCTGCCGAACAACATTAGGCATGGAGGATCCGGTCTATATGAAGGTGATGATTTAATGAATGCCCAGGCCCAGCATGCCGAGCCTTAAAACAAGCAGATCAGAAGGTGGCAATCTAGTTGTACAAATGGAGCATGTAGATTGCTTTTATCCCAGTACCTTGCCTTGACTCTGGTCCTTGCTTATCCTGCTCTCCTGATACCTATTTGGCTTCTAATTTCTGGTTTATTCTCGACTACGATGCCCAGCTCCTAACCCCCAGATTGCTTTGTCATGGCTCTAAGTGCTAGCTCAATCCTGGCTGAGGCCCTGGGCCCTAACCCCTGGCTTAGGTCTTTGGGCACTAGACCCATCATTAGCCATTGGACTCACAGCCTAATGCTTGACACGTGCTGCAGGGCAGGCATGGGGAGTGTGCACTTGCAGTGTACAAGCTGGAACCAGCATTACATGTGACAATGCAAGTCCAGGGCACATGCTGCACTCAGCACCCCAGACTGACCCCATGTGCTGCCTGCAGTTTGGGGTCTGGCCCATGCACCATTAGCAGCACATGTTTTGTGCCGGCCTGCTGTGCGTATAGTGAGCCCTGGGGCTGACATGTGCCATGTGCAGTGCACAGGCTGCACTCAACACTGTAGGCTGGTTCCTATCTGGCCCATAGACCAGCCCAACAACCCTCATCTGGTTTGTGGGGCTGCATGAGTTTGGCAGCCCTGGTCTAGACAAATTCACAGATGATACATCTATGGATCTATTAATAGCTGTTGAACAGAATGGCTGGGTATCTCCAAGCCAATAATTTTGAATGCTGGGGAAAGTAATGAATAGGAGATGCATCATTCTAGATATACACGGTTCAATGCAGTCCCCCTATAGCATCCACGTCTGCTACTCTTGCAGACAGGATACCAGGCTAGATGGACCATTGATCCGACTCAGTATGGCCCTTCTTATACTCTTATGACCTCCTAAACTGGAGTGGCTGCCTATCCCACTTCATGACAAAAGCAGCCTAGAAACTAGTGGCGGGGAATACTTACTGTGCCCAGAACCCCCGACAAAAACCCACAGTCAAGTCATATTTGCAGGAAACTGTTTTATTACAGGAAGCACCAAGCAAAAAGTCACCTCAGAAACAGATGTCCAGAGCTCAGGCTGACACAGCTTTCCCCCCACGTTGACCCAACAGCTGTGAATGCAAGATGGAAAGCAGGCAGCTGAACTACTAGGGGGACAGCAGAGGAGAAGGACCTGGGGAACAATGGGCACTGGGGGGCAGGGTAGACTTGCACCTTATAGACTAGGGTGGGCAATTATTTCAGCTGGCAGGACATTTATCTAGTTTTGGTGAGCTGTGGAAGGCCACACACACACACTAAAATCTTTCAGAAGATATCACTTTAACAAATTATAGATAAAAAAAGCCAAATACTATACTAAAAGGCAAACATCTGCTATAATTTACTTTAATTTTATTTAAAAAATAATAATTTTGTCCCAATTTAAGTCTTTCAGTAGTGCATATAGAGGCAATTGCATAATAGCTCAAAACAAAGTCTTACTCTCGTATCATGTGCAGGGGGGCAGATTTGCCCACCACCTTGGGGTGTGCTCATTTATTAGGGATACGCTTCTAGAGTCTTTGCAATTCTATCAATGTGCTGCTTGTGTTACTTGTGTTTCTATGTGGAGCTGTATTTCTCCCTTCTGCAAGTCCTCACCCTCAGTGGAGCTATCTTGAGGGACTTGGTTTCAATGGGGCTGGGCTCCTCCAAACATCAAATTAGTCAAATACACACACACAGATTAACGTGACACGCCTGACCTGTCCGGGTTGATCAGCACGTACAGGCAGACACCCTCATATGCCAAGAATCAGTTAATTAAGGTAACAATGAACTGCAGTCAGACAAGCACATGGGTGAACAGAAGACCTCTGCATCTGGCTGGGTGTCCAGCTGACACCCTCGTGGGCCAGCATTCAGTTCATAAGGGCACATCTGAGCCAAACTGGGTTAATCAGCCTATACAAGCTGATCCCCTTCTGTGTTTCAAACTCAGCACATCCCAATGTTTTGCCCTAATTATCCTAGTAGTGGTAGCCTCTCAATAAGCAGAACCCACTGTATTTCTGGGCTTCACAGTGATCTTTAGCTTAGGTAAAAGCAGCGTTGCTACAGAGCAAGCAGGGAAGGGAAGTAGAAGGAAAAAAAAAGAAATACACCCAGTTACCACCAGTTTGATTATAATAGTTATTTATTGCTAAGTGTATGAAATGTATAATGGTATTAGTAGTAATAGCCATGCAAGGAAAAAAACCCAAACAAAACAGTTACAGTATTACCTTGGTTTAATTGAGTATTTGGGGAAACCTAGCTTAAGCTTAACTAATACAATTTAGGTTCAGAAAGCTATGCCTAGAGAGAAAAAAAAAAAAAAAAAAAGAGAGAGAGAAAGAAAGGGAGAAAGATTGAGAGCTGGGATCTCACCGTTTCAAGGCACTCGGGTGATCAGTTGACAAGCAAAGTCCCCAGCATGATCCTTGAAGGGAGATGATCCATTTCTCCCAGCTTCAAGAGCAGCGGCACATGGCGTCAGAGATCTCTCTCTTGAAGCGCACCGTTTGCTGCTTTACAGCTTTCTTATACCCTTAGTGCAGCTTCTTAAAGCATTCTTTTAATTGTGTAAATCAAGAGGGCCCCCAGCCATAATTGATAGGGAAAATCCTGTTATATAAAAATCAACAGGTTTAATGTAAATGAATTACCTTTTCCAGTGACAAGGGGTTATCTGGTTTAGAACATCTCAAGAAGCTGATTAACAACCAGGAAAACCATAAAGTTAAGGAGTAACCAGACACTTAGGAGCCAGCTTGAAATTATTGTGAATATAGAAGATAAACTGGAAGGGATACCACATGGTTTCTTCTCAGATGGCCTAGCTATGCTTGCACTGTGAAGTCAGCATCAGGGTTTTGTATTTTATCTGTTGTGAATAAGCCTCAGCTTAGCATGACTCAGATTTTACTGTGCTTTTAACAGATTTGAGGGGATCGATTACTTGGAGTGCTCATAAGCTGTGGGGAGGACTTCCACCAGTCATCCTGGTGAAAGTATGATAGCATTTGTGGTCAGAGCTCTAATGGGCTAGATGCCATGATGACCCCTTAAGCATTGTTCAAGTGGTGCCCATACCCCCTCTGACTTGCTCTCTTGCCTCAGCATTCCTTAACCCAGGAACCAAGTTTTAGTCAATGAAGTTTAAATAGGCCTCCCATAGTGGGACTGGGGAATATACGGCCCGAGATGCCTATTAAACTTTTCTTCTACTTAGTTCTGGGTAGATAAGATGTGTGTGTGGGGCAGGGGCAGGAAATAAAAAAAGTCCTTTGTAAGTCTAGCATTGACTAGTTGAGGGTATTCTCTCCATCAGGTCTCTGAGTCTCTAGCCCCACTCTATCTCCTGGGGTCTGCCCTCTGGACTCTACCAGCAGGTGACCCACCCAATTGTAGAAGCTGGGGTTAAGGCACCCCAACCCACCTCTCACTGAGGTGGTAACTGGCCTGGCATTTCCTGGGGACTCCCATACCACTGGGAGCCCCACCAGGCCACCCACTCCTGGAAGGGTGCAGTTTTAGGTCACACCTAGGACCAGGAACCTCCTTACTAGCCCCTACAACTCCTCCCTTACCTCCAGGATGTCCCAGCAGCCCTACAGCCAGACAATATTCCTGCCAGTAGGGAACTGATCTGTTTATATAGGCAGCCAGGGTTCTAAAATGGCCGCCACAATCAAGCACCTGCTGGCTGCTCAGCTCTGATCTTAAAGTGACAGGCACCAACAGTGTCCTGCCACAGGGGTACATACCCCCCCATCTCCCACCACACCCTACAACTCCCTCCCCCCCCCCCCACACCGCTTTCACCATTATACAAGAGTAAGACTATTTTGAGCTATTATCAAGCATTGAGATTCTGGAAATTATTGAGCACCACGGTGCCTGGCAGTGTGACTCAAAAATCTTTACTGAGCATGCAGATTCATTGATTGCAGCAGACAGAAACTGCTTCCAGGACCCAAGATATATTTTACTCTACCTTAGGGGTGTCAAACTCACTGCATGCCCCAGGCCAGATCCAGATTGTGGAGCTTCTTGTGGCAGCACCAGTGGCAGCTCCAGCCTGGGGCAGGTGGCAGCAGCGCAGGCGATGGCAGCTCCAGCTCCGTGAAGTGGCAGTAGCACCACCTCTGGCTACCCCATGCAGCAGGGCAGACCTGGCTCTGGCAGTGATGGTGACAGCTCCAGGATGGGGCAGTGGCAGAGGAGGCAGGGCTGCAGTGGTGGTGATGGGTGAACTGGCTGGAGAGCAAAAAGGGCTGTATCAGTCATCATGCACCCTCCTGCCTCCTATCTCCACATCCATCGGGGCTCAGGGACCCTGGATTTTGTGGCAGGCCAGTCCCTCTAGGGTGACATTCCTACATCCAAGTCAATACCCCTGAAGACAGGGTGTCTCTGCCCTACAATGGATGCTTGGGGCCAGCAGTGGGTCAGAGATAAGAAAGTGGCTGGCCTGTATAATGGGCGCAAGAAGGCAGGCAGAGGGTGAGGAGATGAAAATAATCACAGGGAAGAAACCACCCAGGAGAAACCTGACCTCAGGGCATTTGGTTCCTGGACATCACATTTCCCAGTGCAGCAGAAAGCTGTTGTCTTGGACCCACCTGCTGGGTCTGATTCTCCCCTGCCTTCTCAGTGCCACAGGCACTGCTGGTTTCTATCACCTTTGCACAGGATCACAGGAAAGTAGGGCTGGAAGGGACCTCACAAGTTCAGCCTGTGCTCAAGGCTGAATCATCCCTGGCTAAACCATTCCAGCCAAGTGTCTGTCTAACCTGCTCCTGATACTTTGGAGGGATGGAGGTTTTACAACTTTTCTAGGCAGCCTGCTCCAATGCCTGACCTCCCCCATAGTTGAAAAGTTCCTCATTTCCAACATACATTTCCTCTGCTGCAGTTTGAGGCAATTGCTCTTAGTTCTGTTCTCTAGCCACATGTTCTGCGCCCCCCATCTCCCTGCCCCTTGGAGGTCCTCAGCACCCACCACGTGCCACGTGTGTGCAGCCTAACACCTCGTCTCTTGGGGGCAGGTGTCCTTGGGCTTTGCCCATTTTGGCCCTGGGAATGGAGTTGAGGTGGGAATTGTCCTAGAAGTAAATAAGGCCAGAAACTGGCCCACTGGTTCCCAGTCCCAAACAGTGACCTGGACTAATGTCCAGGTGCCACGTTGGGAGCAAATGGAGCCAGGCAGAGCTGGGGGAGCAGCCTGAAGTTGTGCCTATTACATTTGAATTACATGTCATATTATGTTAGAATATAGCAAAACTATTAAGAGATCTCACACTTCAAAATGTAATGTTTATAATATTTATACTATATTTATAGACATTTTTGAAATGGGCTGCCACTAAATTCTGCGATCTTGCAGCGGGGGGGGTGCCCTGAGTCTAGAAAGGTTGAGAACCACTGGGATGTGGGAAGCAGAGGGGAGTCCGGTAGGGCTCCCAGGGTCTAGGGCACATGCTTCTCCTGGGGGAAAGTCCTATCCCCCCTTCCCCGCTCCTGTCCTGCTGCAATGAGGGAGCAAACGGTCCCCTCTGAAGCCAGCAGGAAAAAGGTTAAGCATTAGGAAGTCCTGAGCCATGCTTTTCAGAGCGCAGCATATCCATGTGCAGAGGCAGCAGGGGCTCCACACCTCAGTCCTCTGCAGCTGCATAAAGAAGAGCAGCAGTGAAAAGCCTGGCTTGCCATTAAATGCAGCACTTCATTAAGATATCTCAAAAGCCATGTTTCCCTGCAGCCCTTTTTACTACACTCCTGCAATTCTTGTTGCAGACCCACACCTTATACATCTTACTCCATCAATCTTGAGGCAAAAGTGTTTGCAATATAATTGACTGGACCAGCTGTATAGTTGGGAGACCATTGGATAAAGTTTTGGGAATCAAGGGCCCTTCTTCAAGTCACCTTGTCCAACAGCCCTCGCAACTTTACAGGTGGCCCAACAAACAATATGACAAAATATCTTTGCTGGAGACTTAAAACGTGGCTTTGTTCAACCACAGGTGAGAAGCATCATGTTGAACATTAACTCAGATGTGGAAATAACTGTCAGTGAAATGTTGGTTATGCTGTCAGGATGCTCAAGGAGGTTAGATTTTGTTGCATGATTCTGAATAAGAGATGGCCATTTAATTCTAATGGCTTGCTTATTATTTGTGTAGTTTGTCGCATTTTTATACTTAATAAATCATAGCGTAAATACAGTTATATTTGGTTTTGCTTCAGGCATGCATTGAATAATACAGCCCTAGGCCTCTAGCAGATCAGTAAAGCTTCTAGTTTCTTTTTAACTGGAGAAAAATGTCATATGCAGTGATGCATCACACTATCTCCACCCCACATTTTCAAAATCCTAGATCTGCCCACGGGGCCATGTATAGATGTCACTATGGACAGAGAGGTGGAGATCAGATGAGTGCCTGTCAAATAGGCATGGCTGTTGGAGCATGTGTCCATGAATGGGCAGATGCATATAAAGGGGGGGAAGGTGCCTAATCACATATGTGGATAGGGATGTGTCTCAGGTTGGGAGCTGGGAGTGGGGTGGAAAGATGCCTACAGGAGTGCACCCCAGTGGAAATGAATGCCGTTTTCTTGGCCCTGAGGGTCCATTCAGTGGTGGCCCAGCCTTCCTTCATTTGGTGTCAGTTGGTGGTTGGGACACTCCTGACATGGTCCTATTCCCCTGGGGCCCCCACTGTGGTCAAGGAAAGTTTTCTATCAGCGTGACACACTAGGGGAAGTTTCACAACCCTGTGCTGGAGCAATGGGCCCAGAGACAAAGGCTCCATTGTTCAGTGGTTTGTGCCCGTGACTGGGGATCTCTGGCTCATGCCCTCATCTCGTGCCCTACACTAGACAGGCTTTCTGCAGCAAGCACAACGCGATACCCCGCAGTGATCCCACACCCCCCACAGCAAGAGTTTAGCCCCAGAGTAGCTTGAGTCTGCCACAACTATCTGGGCTTGCGAGACCCGTGGTTCATCAATCGTCTGCTGTGACCTCAAGACCCTTTTCAGAGTCATAACCTTCTTGCATGTGAGCTCCCACTTGGGGGTTGAGATGCAGCGTCCTGGTTGCTGGACGTGTGTCCACCCCCTGGCCGTGCTCCAGAGCCTTTTGCCCAAAGAGACCTCCTGATCAGTCGTCCCAGGAGTGCAGCCCTCTGTGTCTCGGTCCGTTGGCCCAGGCGGTCGTTCCAATAAGGTCATTTTTCCATCTCATGCACCATATTCTGCAAGCAGCAAAACATGCCCTGTGAACGTGGCTGATTTAGTCTAGATTTAGACTGATGGCAGACGAAAGAATATCTTCAAATCAGTCAAAGGTTGCTGGAAAGAAGGGGGTGATAGACTGTTCTTCACGTCTGCTGGGAACTGGTTAAGAAGTAATGGGCAACAGGGGCCATGTCGGTGAGGTGTGGAGAAGAGCTTTCTAGCTATAAGGATGGTGAAACTGGAACAGGTGACCTGGGGAGGCTGTGGACCCTCTGTCACTGAGGATTATAGGAGCTGCAGAGAAAAACTTCCTTGGGATTGGGGCAGAGGGGTAGGATCAGTGACGTCTCAGGGTCCCATCTATTATATGGAAATACTTTCTTGTTCCAAGTCATGCTCCAAACTCCATCCCTTCCTCGGCTTCTGCACCATGAGCCCCGTACCTCTCCCCCATTCTGGGTTGGGAAACTTCCCCCTCCACCGTTATAGCACGAGCAGGCTCCCCACAACCACAGGGACCCTGCGGGGCCCATGTCAGGATTGCCCCAACCACCAACCGATATCCAACGGGCGAGCAAAAGCTCAGGCAGGACAGAGTGGGCAATCAGGCTTCATCCACTGCTCATGGCTGGGGTTTGGGCTTTCCTGGCTAACTGGCCCATGGAAAGCCTGACTGTAGCCCCTGGGCCTGTGTGTGTAGACCCTGAGTCTTGGAAGAGATGGGGCTGTTGTTGGGAGACTGGGCCCAAATATCCAGGGCTACGGGACTCCTCGACCCACGTAGCCTGGGTTCCCAAGTAGTCTGAACAACCCTGATCTTCCACTCCAGACGAGGCCCTCAACCCAGGCTACCCACTCAAACTAAGCATGGCCAGGGCAGGAGAAAGCTCGAGAGTCACCGGGCGAGGCAGTCCTGGACCGGAGACACACCGACAATTGCCCAGACACACACCCAGACACGCATGTGCATTAACTGTATACTGGCAGACAAGGTTTTTTGGGGGAACCTGGTATCTTTTATTAGACCAACTTAAATAGTTGGAAAACAATTTTTAAGCAAGCTTTTGGGTTCAAAAACCCTAAGTTTCCTTAGATCAACACGGCTACAACCTATACCCCTGTTAACTGTATACCCACATTCACACAGATCTTCACTGTACACACTTGCACACAACTGTGATGGGAGTAGCATCGACTGGGGTACAGTGGGGCACAGGGCTGGGAGCCAGGATTTCTTTCCTGGTGCTCTGCTGGGTTCAAGGTGACAAGGCAGCTACATGAGGAACTGGGAGTATGGGGTTTGCCATGTCTCAGCCCTCCTGTTAGCAGGGTCATGTCCACTCCCCCCTTAACCCCTTGCCTAACACAGGGTCTCTGGCCCCTCGGTGGGAGGAGTCACCATGCCCCACCTCAGGCCCTGCCTGGTTTCTATATAATGGGTGCAAGGGGGACAGATTGCAGGGATTCAGCTCTCGTAGCCTGGAGTCATCTCTGACGGCGCTCCATTCTCCAGACTTGGGTAAGTATGGGAGGCACATTGCTTAACAGACCCAACCACAGGGAGGGATGCAGAGGCTGCCCCTGGGGAGATGAGATAAGATCCAGCCTTGACATCATAAAGTAACAAGAGATTTACCCTGGGGGAGCTGAGAGCAGAACAGGGCCTAACCCCACTGCATCCGGGGCTGGCTTATGATTTACCCCAGGGGAACTAAGAGCAGAATCCAGGTTTGGCCCCTGCAGCCAGCAGCTGATGTCTCACTTTCTGAGATCTGAATTGAGCCAGGAAAATTAGAGTCAAAGCAGAGGAGACCTAGGTTCAGGGCTTGCAGGCTCTGTCCCCAGCACTGGGAGGGGATTTGGATCCAGGACTCAGAGCAGAAGTGCTGGGAACTAGTAGAAAGGACAAATGTTTGCTATTTATAGGGGTTAAGGTTGTAGCCGTGTTGGTCTAAGGACATAGGCAGACAAGGTTCCTTGGGTGAATTTGATATCTTTTATTATTGGGTTCGTCTAATAAAAGATATCAAATTCACCCAAGGAACCTTGTCTGCTATCTTATGGTACACAGGTGGTTGGGCCAAGAGGCTTTCTTGGGGTCAGGGAGAGCTGGTTTTGATTCCCAGGCTCTAAAGCTCGTGATAAGATTTTAGTGGCCAAACTGGGTGTATTTCAATGGGAATTGGGGATCTAGACAATCTCAGGTGCCCTAGAAAGGCCTGATCTTGATGTTCCTATGCCTCCCTCGCCCAGCACCCTGGCAGCAAGGGACCCTTTCCTTGTGCTTAAGTCATAAAATCTTCCTCTCTGAACCTGGCCTTCAGAGTGCTGGTGTGAATGGGCACGTGCGTGTGCATGTGCATGGATGCATACGTGTGTGCAAGCACAGGGCACAGTGGGGCTTTGCTATAAGCAGGGTCACCAGATGCAGTTGGATAGGAATGGAGGAGATGGGCTTGGGGGCAGAATTAGGCAGGGGGCAATGGGAGGGAGAGGAGCTTGGGGAAGGTGGTGTGGGTGGGTGACGGGAGGAGGCAGGGCCAGGGGCTAGCATTGTCGTAGGGAAAGTAGACCCTTATGGCACTCCCTCGCCATCCCGTGTCTCCACCTCCAGGAAGATCCTGTGAAGGACAGAGCCATGGCTGCAAGGGGTCCGCGCCCCATGGTGCTGCTGCTCTCTGCACTGCTGTGCCTCTGCCTGGTCCAGCTCACCCAGGGTGCCAGCTTCCGGCAATTTGTGAACAACCATGTTAATGAGCCCAAGACCGCCGCTCCTAACAACAACGCTTACTGCAATCGCTTGATGCAGCAACGGGGCATGACCCGGCCCCGCTGCAAGCTTTCCAACACCTTCATCCATGCCCCTATCAACCAGATCAGAGCCATCTGCACCAATGGTGGGAGACGTTTCCGCAGGAACCTCTTTGACAGCCACATGTCATTCTCCCTCACTGTATGCCGCCTGGTGAACCGGAGACGCGGCAGGTCTTGTGTCTATACGGGCAGATCCCAGACCCGCAGGATCCGGGTGGGCTGTGTCAACCAGTTGCCTGTGCACTTCGAGAGAATCCTGTAGGGCTCAAGGGCTAGGCCATGCAGAGAGCATCCAGCTTCTTGCACAACCTGCCTTTGCTCTCATGACATGCCCTCCTGCTTTCTGCTCTTCCTAGGCTAATGCTCACTGAGTTTCCACATGCCAGTTGCTTGGGGCCTCGGGGTGGGATCTCCCAACCTTACCTTCATGTGCATGAGCATGGGGCATCCATCTCCCACCCCTCACCTTCTGCTTTCTGCTAGTGTCCATTATACAGCGACGCCAACCCTTTCCCATCCCTTGTCCACTGAGCGGGTAGATGTTGACTATGCAGCGCGGGGATTTGACTGTCTCTGATTGCACCTTGGAAAATGGAAGTCTGCTCAATTCTCCTGCTGTTCTTGCAATAAACTACTTCCCTGCAAATTCAGAATGAGCGTGAGTGTGTTTGTGCAGAGCACCTTGCATCACTCGATTGCTTAGCAGTATGAAGGGAATGGGATACGGGGCCTTTTCCCTGGAGCCCATGGAGAGAGGGGGTGTCTGAGCAGTCCCTGTGGGAGGAGGCCCCCCCTTGGAGGCTACTGCAGGTGCAGTGATGCAGTGACATGGGAGGGTATGAACATAAGTAGGGGTGGGTGTGAGGATATGCAGATGTGCACAGTGGAGACGGATGGCAGTCTATGTGCATCTGTTGGGTGTGGGTACACATGAGCAGCCATGTGTCTGCCCATACTGATCTAGGACCTTTATGAATGGATATCCCAGCTAGTCCTCTTCCCTGAATAAGCCCAGCCAGACTTAACCGTCCTAGCACAAGAGTTAGCACTTGTGGCCTAACCCTACAATCAAAGACAAGCCCAAGCCCAACCCTGGAAAATGAGCAAGGCGTGAGGACTCATTTTGCACTCAGGCAGGCCCTGCTCTCCTGCTGCTGTCAGCCGGCAACGGGGACTTTCCTGAAATGGTTCAAGTCCCCTAAAAGCCCCTGTGGTTTGGGGGGCGTGGGGACAGGAGGGAGGAGGCTGCTCCTAGCATAACATCAGGAAACACCTCACACAGGAGAAAGTTTCTCTGCCTAGAGCCGTGGTTATCGGCACGGTTATCTCCACTGCACGCTGGTGTGGGGAGTTCCCAACTGAAGCCAGGGCTCTGACCCAGGTTCCTACATATGTGCCATCACACTGGTTGCATCCCAGCACCTTTTGTTCCCAGGTGGTCCCGTTTCCAGCAGCTTATAGCCTTCCTCTTTGCAGCACCCTTTGCAATATTTGAAGATTGGTATCAGTCTGTCAGGTCATTTTGCAACCTTTGGATAAATAATTAATGGGGAACATGGACTGCTGATGCAATTCAGCAAATTGCAAAAGCCTGTTTAGAGGAGGAAAACAGGACATCATTAAGTAACACTGAGAATATGTTGAAGGGAGAAAATGCAGATAAAAATACAGTGGTGTATACAGGAGGGTTGAATGCATGCTCTCTCATAGCTAAAAGGCAAGGAGACTTTCTGCTCTCAAAAGGGCTTTATTGCAACAACTGACACACACAGAAAGATGCCGACAACTTCCCGTTGATGCCGTCATGCAGCCCTCAGCAAGGGAATGACCCCTTCCTACCACAGTATGGAAAATGCCAAGTGAAACAGGTGTTTTCAAGAAAAGCCCTTCTACAGAAACCTGTCTCTCCTCCACAGGAGGCAGGTAGATTGGCATCTCGCCGATGAACCAAAGTCGATTCGTATAGAGAGCACGACAGGCCAAGGCTCAACTAAGCAGTTCTCCTCAAGCCTCATTGAACTTTTAAATGCTGGAGACGGTTTGTTTCTTGAAACCCCTAGTCAAGGGGGTCAAGAGCAACATGCTGAGCAGAAGGAAGTGGTTTAGATGGCAGTTTAAGACAAAAGAAAGCCAGGAATAGCTAAAAAAGAGGGGGGTATAGGGTCAATATTTGCAGTTAGCAGCATTAGTGTTACACGTTAGTCTTCCTCTCATGCAGATACGGGACTGTTGCTTGTCTGACTCATTATTATTTATTGCCCCCCCTCCTTCGTCCCCCCCAAAAAGTAGGGGTTTGTTATACTGCAGCCTGGAACGTAAAACTTTCTCACAATTTATACGCTGGGGAAAAATGGGTAACTTTACCCTGGACTGGACCTGGTGATGTTTCTGGAGACAGCTCAGAGAAGCCCTGGAGCACCATGCAGTCACCCAAGACTCAGCTCCGAGCCCTGGCATTTTCCTTTTCACTGATCAGGAAGCTCTGTGATAGCATCCCAAGGGGCCGAGAGTTGCATGTTTGCAGTAGAAGAATGAGAGGACAATATGAGATGCACCAGCTCCAGCACCAAGCACAGAGGTGACAGGCCCTCCCCGCTCCCACGTTTATCCATCCAAGGGATCCCCTGGCCCATTCGGCCCCTGTGTTGCCCTGGCAGATTGTTTCCAGACGGTGCAGGGTGATGGAGAAATTGGGTGATGTTGGTAGATGTTGGTAGCTCAAGCATAGGGCTGGAGCTTTTTAAGCTCACTCTCAATCCAGGGAATGAAACTGGAGACTTTTGCAAATGCTTGAGGGAAGGTCCTTCTTCGGCGTCCGTAGGAGAGGATGCCGTGGGCTGTCCCGTTGCACACCAGTGCTCCCTCAGAATCAACTTGTGAAATAAAGCCAGATGTGAGATGAGTCTCATTGCATCCTTCTGTGGCAGAGACAGGATTCGCCGCCCCTCTCTGCACCAGGATGGGTTTCAATATCACATCCAACAAGTCCGGGGTCACCCTGCAGTCTGGGCCAGCACCCACAACTTGGGGTCAATGTCCCCTACTTCATGAGCCAAGGAACACACTTACTCTGAAAGCTGATCTCTTGCTGGAGGAGTTCCCGGCACACATCTGCACCTGGGCAGTATACGTGTAGCAAGCCACACGGCACACGGTTCCCGGTTGCACTGCTTCCCCTTTTGCAGGCAGGCCAATGAGTTGCACTTGGTCATTCAGCTCTGCCTTTTGATTCAGCTGCCATGGAGAGAAAAACCCACAGGATACTCATCCCACAGAACAAGGAAGGAGTCTGAGCTCCTGCGGGGTGGGATTATGTGACGGGGCCAGACCCTGCAGCAGCGTGAGTCACTGGGGACAGGCCAATATAACGAGGGAAGTACCTGCAGCAGCATGATGTCATTGTGTTTAGTTTTCCTCCTGTATTTCGGGTGGACAATCTGGTGACGCACGTCAATCTTCTGTGAGTTTGCTCCTGGTTTCCGAACGTTGTGAGCTCCCAGCACCACAGATATTTTGTTTAAATCCCTGTGTGGAAATCTCAGGATACTGTAGCTGTCAGGCATTGCAAACAGGATGTCTAGAGCATTTCTCTGTGGCTCTTACACTCTCTGACCCCTTTGGGGTGCTGTGGTCCAGATCCCATTGCAATTCTGAGACACACAAGCAGGTTTAAGCACTTAAATGTGATCTTATTCCACCTTGCTCAGAGCCACTGTCACTGGGGGACCAGGGCTCCCATCCCCTATGATCCATTCAGTAGATCCTGGGAAGGGAATGCAACAGGGGGTCTTTTCCCTGGAGGGGCAGTGGCTCTGGTCTGGCTCCAAGGTGGGCATATTGGCCAGCTCAGAGAGGTGGAAGTGAGATACAGGGCCCAGGGGAGGATCTAGGAGTGTGAACCAGGTGGCAGATAGCACGGCACACGATCCTATATAATGCAACATGTATTGCTTATCCAGTTAAACAGAAACTAGATGCTTTACTAAGATGCATTGTGGTATTCAGTTTATGATGAAAGCAAACCAAATATCACTTTTGGAATATCCACTAAATTGCTAGATTATAAATAAAGTTGAAAAAGCAGAACGAACTAGGGAAAAATAGGAAACAGTCAAAAGATATTGTGTCATTAGACACTATGCCTGCAGAAGGGTGATTGCACCTGAAAGCTTGCCTAGAACTTTTTCCCAAGTACTCTGTGCCCGACTAAAAGATATCACATCTACTCAAAAACCATGCCTGCCTATGTGCTTAGATCAACACGGCTACAACCAAAAGTCCACAGTCACTGTATACCCACAATCATGCAGATCGTCACAGATACACTGTGCTCACTTGCACACAACTGTGATGGGAGTAGCATCGACTGGGGTACAGTGGGGCACAGGGCTGGGAGCCAGGATTTCTGCCCTTGTGCACTGTTGGGTTCAAGGTGACAAGGCAGCTACATGAGGAACTGGGAGTGTGGGGTTTGCCGTGTCTCAGCCCTCCTGTTAGCAGGGCCATGCCCACTCCCCCCTTAACTTCTCGCCTAGTGCACGGTCCCTGGTCCCTCAGTGGGAGGAGCCACCATGCCCCACCTCGGACCCTGCCTGGTCTCTATATATTGGGTGCAAGGGGGACAGATTGCAGGGATTCAGCTCTGACGGGCGCTCCAACCTCCAGACTTGGGTAAGTATGCAAGGCACATTGCTTAACAGACGCAGGAGGAGATGGGCTTGGGGGCAGAATTAGGCAGGGGGCAATGGGAGGGAGAGGAGCTTGGGGAAGGTGGTGCGGGAGGGTGACGGGAGGAGGCAGGGCCAGGGGCTAGCATTGTCGTAGGGAAAGTAGACCCTTATGGCACTCCCTCGCCATCCCGTGTCTCCACCTCCAGGAAGATCCTGTGAAGGACAGAGCCATGGCTGCAAGGGGTCCGCGCCCCATGGTGCTGCTGCTCTCTGCACTGCTGTGCCTCTGCCTGGTCCAGCTTGCCCAGGGCGACAGCTTCCGGCAATTTGTGTCCAAGCATGTTGACTACTCCAAGACCAGTGGTGTTAAGAGCAGATCTTACTGCGACGTCTTGATGCAGCAACGGGGCATGACCACGCCCCACTGCAAGGCTTCCAACACCTTCATCCATGCCTCTATCAACCAGATCAAAGCCATCTGCACCAGTCTTGGGAAGCATTTCAGAAACGACCTCTATGACAGCAAGGAGTCATTCGACCTCACGACATGCCGCCTGGTGCCCCGGATCTTCAGGAGGCCTTGTGTTTATTCGTCCGGGTGTCAGAACCGCAGGATTCGGGTGGCCTGTGACCACCAATTACCTGTGCGCTTGGAGCAAATCCTGTAGGGCTCAAGGGCTAGGCCATGCAGAGAGCATCCAGCTTCTTGCACAACCTGCCTTTGCTCTCATGACTTGCCCTCCTGCTTTCTGCTCTTCCTAGGCTAACGCTCACTGAGTTTCCACGCTGCCTTTCCACATGCCAGTTGCTCGGGGCCTCGGGGTGGGATCTCCCAACCTTCCCTTCATGTGCATGAGCATGGGGCATCCATCTCCCACCCCTCACCTTCTGCTTCCTGCTAGTGTCCATTATACAGCGACGCCAACCCTTTCCCATCCCTTGTCCACTGAGCGGGTAGATGTTGACTATGCAGCGCGGGGATTTGACTGTCTCCGATCGCACCTTGGAAAATGGAAGTCTGCTCAATTCTCCTGCTGTTCTTGCAATAAACTACTTCCCTGCAAATTCAGAACGAGCGTGAGTGTGTTTGTGCAGAGCACCTTGCAGAGAACATCACTCGATTGCTTAGCAGTATGAAGGGAATGGGATACGGGGCCTTTTCCCTGGAGCCCATGGAGGGAGGGGGTGTCTGAGCAGTCCCACAGGCATTGGGAGTGGAGGCCCCCCCCTTGGAGGCTACTCCCTGTCATACCAACACAGTCCCCTTCACCTAGGATGTCCAGGGCTCACCCAAGCAATTGAATTATACTCCTGAACGAACTCCCCTCTGTCTAGACTGCAGGTGCTTGTACACAATGTGGACAATGTTAAACGCACCAGCCTGTTCATCCTGCCAGCTGCTCCCTACACACAGCGTGTGCACTCAGCTGTAATGAGCACTGAAAGTGGGTACTACTAGGCAATAAAACCTTATCCCATTTACCGTCCTGCATCACGGAAATGATTCTGCTAGTGAGTTGCAGAGTAACCACCAAGAAACCGGAGGCTATTTTACCTCCCATTGCACATAGGCTAATTGCCCCTCTTGCCCCCAGCACCTGATGGGTCTTCTGAGCCTAAGTGAGGCTGCTGCAGGGGTGACAGGGACAGTAGCAGACACTGGGTGGGTAGGGCTAGGCCTCAATACGTGTCAATGGAGAGGAGATTGCTGGCATCCAGCTACTTGAATGAGTCCCCCCCTGCCCCCACAGCACTACTGGCAGGATGATGGAGGGGAGATGAGTGAAGGTACATACAACAGCTAGCATACAACAGCTCCTGCATTAATGCATTGGCATCCCCTGTCCCCAGAGCAGCACCTTGGCCACACCTCGCCAACCTCTCCCCAAACAGCTATGCCCCAGGTTCTCCCATTGCCTCCTGAGCCCCTAACTCCATCTGCCCCAGTCTCCCTTCTGCTGGGCCTTCCAGATCAGCTACCTCTCCCCACATTGGCCCATCCCATCTCCCTCTTTCCCAGTCCAGCCCAGTCTCCTGCACTCCAACAGGGTATAGCCACTGGCTTCAAAGTCAGTAAGAGACAAAGCACCAGGTCACACCAAGAGACTAGGAGCCAGACCCTAGACTGCCTAGTAAGCACCTAAGTGGACTTAACCACTGCTGTGTGATTTTATTTCACTCTATTCAGGTTCCCAAAAATTCGTTAATGAAAACGAAGTCGCCCGCCTTCTCTGAGCAACCTTGTGACCTAGTCAGATGGCATGGAGCGCTGCATGGGACAGCTTCCAGGCCCAGCCAGCCAGGTCTGCAGCCACATCCCTCCTTGTCTCAGACCAACAGCCCAGCCATCCTGTTACTACCTGTGTGCTGCCCTAGGCAGAAACAGCAGAGCAATGGGTGAAGGCGGCAGGGGACAGGTGATGCCAGGTGTAAGGAACTGATCCTCTTATAGCAGCAAGGCCATTTGAAAAGGGCTGGTCTGCGAGCCATGTCTGTGTAGGAGTCCCTGGACACTAAGATATCTGGGCCCAAGAGCTGATGTGAAGGAAGTGCAGGGAGAGACCAGGCTGCCTGGCCAGGGGCTCATGTGGGATAGAAGAGGAAGGAGGCTAGGGCTGGCTGGGCTGAGGAGCAAATCCCAGGGGTGTCAGACTGTCTAGATACACAATCTGATCCCGTCTTGCATCTCCTCCCTGTCATGTTCCCTTTATCAGACTCGAGACAGCAAATATCACTGTAGGAAGGGCAGCACTACTGGTCAGATAGCACCGACACCACCACCATGAGTACTGCTATGCAGGCCTGGTCTTGCCCTCTCTATGCCAGCTACGCTGCAAAAGCTGCTTATTCTCTCAGGGCTTTGTGCTCATCATATCCATAGACCCCTCCGCTCATACACATGTCCACACACAGGCTGAGAGGCAGGTCCAGGGCTAATTTGCAGGGTGGGGCACGATCCCATCATCCTTATACCCCGCCGACCTCAACTGCAAGACATGAGTGAAGCTCAAGGACCTACATGTGCAAAGCCAGGCCTGACTCACCCTTTGGGTGTCAGCCGGCGGTTAGGGCACGGCGGACAAAGTCCTTCTGCTCTCTCAGTCCTTGTGGTAGCGGTGAGGCTGTTCTTGCCATGAGGGTGGGGAAGGGGCTTCCCAAACAGGGCATGTTTCCTTGCCTTGCGTTGGAACATGTCTCCATCTGGTTTTCCCTTCCTACTATCCAGCTGAAGAACATTTATCATTGATATTATAACTCAACAAGTAATCTAAAGGTGCTTGAATGTCCATTTTTTTTATCCCACATTTTATAAAACCTATCTAAATTTAGTAACAAGCACGTGATTATAGTACAAGATCTCTTGAGAATTTGAGCCAATATTATGGAACCAACTTTGAAAACTCATCTAGTCATCCTTGTGTAGGATCAAGCACACCGAAATCATTCTTGACAGATATTTATCTAACTTGTTCTTGATCCCACAGTCTCCCTTGCTTCTCTATTCCAGGGCTTAACTATCATCACACATGAAAAGTTTTCCTGATGTCTAGCCTAATTCACCCCACTGCAGTTCAAGCCCATTATGTCTTGTCCTGTGTAAGGCCGACATACAGAGCAGCTTATAGCCTTCCTCTTCGCAGCACCCTTTGCAATATTTGAAGATTGGTATCAGTCTGTCAGGTCATTTTGCAACCTTTGGATAAATATCTAATGGGGAACGTTGACCGTTGATGCTATTCAGCAAATTGCAAAACCCTGTTTAGAGGAGGAAAAAAGGTCATAACTAATAAAACTGAGAATATGCTGAAGGGAAAAAATGCAGATAAAAAATACAGTGGCTTATGCAGGAGGGTTGAATGCGTGCGCTCTCTCATAGCTAAAAGGCAGGGAGACTTTCTTCTCTCAAAGGGCTTTATTGTAACAACTGACACGCACAGAAAGATGCCGACAACTTCCCGTTGATGCCGTCATGCAGCCCTCAGCAAGGGAATGACCCCTTCCTACCACAGTATGGAAAATGCCAAGTGAAACAGGTGTTTTCAAGAAAAGCCCTTCTACAGAAACCTGTGTCTCCTCCACAGGAGGCAGGTAGATTGGCATCTCGCTGATGAACCAAAGTTGACTTATATAGAGAGCACGACAGGACAAGGCTCAACTAAGCAGTTCTCCTCAAGCCTCATTGAACTTTTAAATGCTGGAGATGGTTTGTTTCTTGAAACCCCTAGTCAAGGGGGTCAAGAGCAACATGCTGAGCAGAAGGAAGTGGTTTAGATGGCAGTTTAAGACAAAAGAAAGCCAGGAAAGGTCAAGAAGAGAGGGGTGCAAGGGCAATATTTTCCAGCTAGCAGCATTAGTGTTATGTGCTACAGTCTTCTTCTCATGGAGATGCAGGACCGTTGCTTGTCTGAATCATTATTATTTACTGGACCACGAGGGTTTTGTTATACTGCAGCCTGGAACGTAAAACTTTCTCAGAATTTGCAAATGATGAGCCTCATGAGAGGTGCATATCCTGTCTGACTAATCTACATTTAGAAAAATAAAATGTTAGTAGTTAGTTAGGTCTTTTTTTTCCTTTGCTCATTGCTTCTTTTAAGTAAATCATTACAAACTATGCTATTTATGTAAAAGTGTGGGTAATCCCTCATTAAACCTCGTGTTGTGTTTTTTTATGTCCCTAGATGTCGTCTCAAAGACACAATCACAGCATCTTTAGCAATGAGGCAGTCGGGGAGGGCGGGTGGTAGCAACTGAAGGTCCGGTACATTGGGAAGTTTCAGATCGGTGACTGAGTGGGACAGCACTGTGTAATACTTCTATATTAACTGTGCTCGGTAATGTTTCTCTTAGTGCATGCCTCAGTTTCCCTGCCTTCATCATACCCTTTGTACACTGGGAAAGAATGGCCCCAGTTTACCCTGGACTAGACCTGGGGGTGAAAGGGATGTTTCTAGAGACAGCTCAGAGAAGCCCTGGAGCACCATGCAGTCAGCCCAGGGCCCAGCTCTGAGCCCAGGCATTTTTCTTTTCATGATAAGGAAGCTCTGTGATAGCATCCCAAGGGACCGAGAATTATATGTTTGCAGTAGGCGAATGTGGGGACAATATGAGATGCACCAGCTCCAGCACCAGCACCAGCACCAAGCACAGAGGTGACAGGCCCTCCCCGCTCCCACATTTATCCATTCAAGGGATCCCCTGGCCCATTTGCCCCCTGTATTGCCCTGGCAGCTGATCTATCTAGCCTTGCCACCCGTTCATGAATTCATATCCCTGTTCAGTGTTCTCTATCCAGATGTATCCATCTTTTGTTCAGGCACCCCTGTAGCCATCCATCTATGCATACATTATCTTCCCTTTGCCAAGCAGAGCCATCTCACTTTCCCTCCTTCTCTAAGTCTCTCCACCAGTCCTTATTCATGGACATCCATCTTTCTTGGGGCCTGGACCCAATGACCTGTAAGGCCCTTCCAGCCCCTCACAATCGATGAATGTATTTCCATCTTTACAACCATCCAGCCACACACCTATCGTCCCTGCCCCAATCGCCACCAGCCCCAGATGGCATCAGGATAAGCTCTGTACCCTGTCAAGTGGATTTATTCCTTGCTCATCTGCAACCAGTTGTGTCTCATCTAGTACCACAGCTCCACCTTGTTAAGGACTATTTCCCCCCTACATTCGCTCCCCACCTCCGCAATCACCCTAGCCTGTGAGATGAAGAGTCCATTCCTGATACCAAGGCTCAGGAAATTCATTCATGGGACGTTGACACAAATTGCTTTTAACATTTTTATTCATTGCAGTGAGGAAAAGCAGTAAGTCTAATTAACCAGTAGCACAGAGGCAGAGAGGAAAAGGAAGGAATAGATGGAAAAGAGCAAGGCTCTGAACTCAGGGCACTTGGTTCCAGCACACTGTCGGTTAATTGATTGGCATATAAGCAAGCTCAGGTCTTAGAAAGGCAGCCTCTCATCTGATTTTTCCCCACCATTTGGACACCGAAAGCACTGGAGATCTCTATTGCCACCCCATGGCTCTACTAGGAAGCTGAAAGGGCTTAGGGTGGTTTTCATGCCATTTGAGTGAATTTGGTTTGATTTTGTTTTTTGAAAGTTCCAGTTTGCAATTCATTTACAGATTTATTGTGTTGAAGTGAAAATTGCCCTTATTTTTATTCTGTGATGTAATTTACTTTCACGAGGCTGTGAGTTTGAATTCTGCGTAGGTTCAAGTGCAACATTATTTGGTATCAAATTCTTGTTTCATTTCTAAGTTATTGTTGTTTCCTTTCTGAAATCATTATTTATTGCTGTTGAATTAAGTTCTTAATCTCTTGTTGGACTGCTGCTCAGTTTCTCACTCTGGTCTGATTCGTCTCTGCTGGGGAGGTGCAGGGTGATGGAGAAATTGGGTGATGTTGGTAGATGTTGGTAGCTCAAGCCTAGGGCTTGAGCTTTTTAAGCTCGCTCTCAATCCAGGGAATGAAACTGGAGACTTTTGCAAACACTTGAGGGAAGGTCCTTCTTCGGCGTCCGTAGGAGAGGATGCCGTGGGCTGTCCCGTTGCACACCAGTGCTCCCTCAGAATCAACCTGTGAAATAAAGCCAGATGTGAGATGAGTCTCATTGCATCCTTCTGTGGCAAAGACAGGATTTGCCTCCCCTCTCTGCACCAGGATGGGTTTCAACATCACACCCAACAAGTCCGGGGTCACCCTGCAGTCTGGGCCAGCACCCACAACTTGGGGTCAATGTCCCCTACTTCATGAGCCAAGGAACACACTTACTCTGAAAGCTGATCTCTTCCTGGAGGAGTTCCCGGCACACATCTGCACCTGGGCAGTATACGTGTAGAAAGCCTTCTCGCAGACTTGATCACGCCGCACCGGCAGGTCCACCTCCAGCAGCACATTCAAGGACTTCCAGTTCCACAGGCTTGTCCTGTCCCAGCCAGCCACACGGCACACGGTTCCCGGTTGCACTGCTTCCCCTTTTGCAGGCAGGCCAATGAGTTGCACTTGGTCATTCAGCTTGGCTTTTTGAGTCAGCTGCCATGGAGAAAAAACCCACAGGATAAAGACTCATCCCGCAGAACAAGGAAGGAGTCTGAGCTCCTGCGGGGTGGGATTATGTGATGGGGCCGGACCCTGGAGCAGCTTGAGTCACTGGGGACAGGCTAATATAACGAGGGAAGTACCTGCAGCAGCATGATGTCATTGTGTTTAGTTTTCCTCCTGTATTTCGGGTGGACAATCTGGTGACGCACGTCAATCTTCTGTGAGTTTGCTCCTGGTTTCCGAACGTTGTGAGCTCCCAGCACCACAGATATTTTGTTTAAATCCCTGTGTGGAAATCTCAGGATACTGTAGCTGTCCAAGCATTGCAAACAGGATGTCTAGAGCATTTCTCTGTGGCTCTTACATTCTCTGACCCCTTTGGGGTGCTGTGGTCCAGATCCCATTGCAGTTCTTAGACACACAAGTGGGCTTAAGCAGCTAAGTGTGATCTTATTCCACCTTGCTCAGAGCCACTGTCACTGGGGGACCAGGGCTCCCATCTCCTATGATCCGTTCAGTAGATCCTGGGAAGGGAATGCAACAGGGGGTCTTTTCCCTGGAGGGGCAGTGGCTCTGGTCTGGCTCCAAGGTGGGCATATTGGCCAGCTCAGAGAGGTGGAAGTGAGATACAGGGCCCAGGGGAGGATCTAGGAGTGTGAACCAGGTGGCAGATAGCACGGCACACGATCACATATAATGCAACATGTATTGCTTATCCAGTTAAAAAAAAGCTAGATGCTGTACTGATATGCAAGAGGCTAGCACTATGTTATTCAGTTTATGATGAAAGCAAACCAAATATCCACTAAATTGCTAGATTATAAATAAAGTTGAAAAAGCAGAACAAACTAGGGAAAAATAGGAAACAGTCAAAAGATATTGTGTCATTAGTCCTTTAGTTTGAATAGTGCAACATGAGGACCATTAAAAAAGGGAGTGGGCTGTTAACATCTGTGAAGTGAAGAGAGATTAGCAGGAATCAGGGAGAGGTTAATGAGCCATGAAGTCAATTGACATTTGCAGCACTGCCTGAATAGAAATGCTGCTGCCTCTCTCAGGCAGCTAGATTTGAAATGTGGGTGGAGCAGCTGCACTACGGCACCCCCTGGGCCCACCCCTTTAAGGGACACCAGCCTCCATCCAGAGCCAGGGCAGGGGTTCCTCCAAGGAACAGGGTGGGTCACTTCGCCACTAGGAACTGGGTGTATTCTTCTTGGACCGATCCCTTGGAGATCAGGTGGGATTCCTCACCTGAACCTGACATAACAATGAGCCGCCGTCATCACCACGTCCTCCCGGATCAGGAATCCTGCACATCTCTTTCTCACTAGCCCAAATATTTCTATGTTCATGGAAGCCATGTAGGGATGGGAGTCATTTGCAGCTTCACGTCCCCCAATGATCTTGTCTGGCATGGAGACAGGAAAGAGGGAAAAGTCACCTGCCTTGAGACAGCATGTGGCTCAGAAATCCACTCCTCCATGGTCTTGCCCCATCCCTAGATCTCAGATGGAAGTTGTTAAAGGCTCTCAGCCCTGAACTCTCACCATCCCCACCCGGGAAACAGAAATGGTCTTTCAGACAGTTTGCAGATGACACAGAGATGGTGGCAGTGGTCAGTAATGCAGGGGATGAGCACTAATCTAGGCACAAGGAGAGAAAGTGCATTTTGATACAGCTGCATGTAAAGTCTTCTGTTTAGGGGAGAACCCTGAACCCTGGCAGACTGGCCTTTGTTCCCTATGGCCACGAACCCCGTCCATACTCACCGTCCCCAAGTGTGGAGGGCAGGAGCAGAGCCACAGGCAACAGAAGCAGGAGCAACATCTTCCCAATCTGGGGAAAGCAATAACCTGAAGATATAATAAATACCCAAAGGAAACCTCCGAATCATGTTCACACCCCCTGAGATAAAGCTGGCGTCCTGTGGGGGCCTTCACGAACCGCTGGTGGAGTGGGTTGAAGGTTAAATCACATGGCCATTTGGCTCTGCGTGGGTATTTGTGCATGCATTTGTGCATGTGAACTTGTGTCAGAGGAGAGGACGGGTTTGAACCTTGTCCTGGGTTTCTTTTCCCCAATGGAAAGCAAATGGCAGAAATTCCTCTTGAAAGTGGGAAACCCATTGTAGACCTGAAGCCCAATCATAGGACCTTGAGGAGGACAAATGCCAGGGCGATGTGCACAGAGAAAGCATCTGAATACACCAGATTCATGCTCCTGTACAGAGCATTGTGGGATTTTTTTATCCCCATTCCCTTCCCACAGTTCCCATTGGCATCTCACAAACTGAAATAATGATGAAGCGGGGCGTTGGGAGCTGAAGAACGGATAAAGTGTTAGAAACTGTCCTAGATTCATAGAAGTGAGGGTCGGAAGGGATGTCAATAGATCATTGAATCCGACCCCCTGTCCTATTTTACAGCAGGAAACAGTCCAGTATTTCACGTTAATGTATCTATCGCCAGCTACCTTCTTGAAAAAAATTGTACCAGAAAGCTTTTTAATACTTCTTAAACATGCAGGGGGAAAAAAAAGAAAGAAAACCATTAAAATCATCTTAGAAGTAAGGAGCTCCTTGTGATAGTATCCCTTCCTCACTGTCTCTGACTGGCTCAGCACCCTCATATGAGAGATGGGCTTAATAGTCAGGAGGAAGCGGAAACCATTTGTTGAATTGGGCTGGAGCTGGTGTTGCCACTATTGTTGTCAAAGTCCAGTCCATTTTCTCAGAGGCAAAAGCAAACAAATGCACCCAGAAAAGGGAGAGGAAGGAACAGCAATGAGAGAAACTGCAGCTTGTGTCTCTACTCCCTGTCTTCCCACTGCTGAGGGACCACAGGCCCACCTCAAGACCTGGCAACCTTGCATCAGTCCCGATCTGTCACAGACATGACTTGTATCTACAATCCCTGGTTGCAGGCCCTCAGCAGCGTAGCAAAATCTACACCAGACTGTCTCTACACACAACAGAAAAGGAGTGGATGCCCTGGAGTGGATCCCAGCTCCTTGCAGGGGTTAATGAAGAGATCCAGGCTTTTACGTGAGTGTCCTGCAAACCCCAATTTCTGCACCAGCTCTTGTGGGGATGCTCAGTGCTGCTCCCAGTGAGACCCTGCCTGCCTCTACACACAGACTGGGGGTAGCACTAGTGCTCTCAGTGGTGAGGCTCACAGAGGAGGATCCCACTGGCTGGAGGAAAGCAGGATGGAGACATCCCATAGATAGTAAGTTCCTTGGGCAAGATCTCCCCCCCAAGGAGAAGCAGGCAGGACACAATCTGTCCCCACTGTAGATCATGGGCTGGTCTCTAAATGGGTGAAAGACGAGTTCAACTCCTGATGTAGGAGATGGATGATCCTGTCCCCAACATTTAGCACCAAGAATACCAATACCAACTGCTTCAGACAGCGTGCACGCACACACACATGCACACACACGTTCCTACCAGCTGATCTGTGTCCTGCTGGATAGTACCAACACTTCTTACCCTTGTCTCTGTGACTGCAGAGAGCAGTTATGTCTCCTCTTACCTAACCTTGGAGCTGCCAGATGGGTCCAAACCTCTGTTGAAATGGAGATCTTTCTCTGAGCTTCCATCCCTGTTAGGTGTGCATTATATGGACCTTGGCTGAGCAAGAAATGAGGGATTATGGGAGGGGAGGATTAGTAAATCCAGATGGTGAATGGGTTCTTTCCAGGAAATAGTACTCAAAGGAAACAGCTGTCAAGTGAGAGGGGTATAGGATGAAAGAGAGACAACTAACTCTAAGAGCCATTGCCAACTCTTCTCCATCCCGACCTGCAGTCTCCAGCTAGCCCTGACCTTGACTTCCCCACAGATTCCCTTTGATCTACCTGTGCTAGGTGCCTGCTGCATGGTGCTTGATCAGGCAAAGAAATATCAAAGAAGAAGATTAGCAAGTCCACATAGTGAACAGATGTTTCTAAGAAGCTGGCAATAAAAGGCAACGATTGACATAGTGGGAGCAGGACGTGGTGAAGGAGAGACATTTGCTATAATGGCCCAGCCCTTACAAGTGGATGCAGTGCTCCTCCATCCTGATCTGCATGGACTTGTTACCCCGGCCCCAAGGGTAGTGCACACAGTCTCACCGCTGCCCTGCTGCTCCCTTGGCTATTCCAGCCTGGTGCTTCCCAGACCACAGATCTGCTGGAAACTCAGTCTTGACTTGCTGTCATCTCGGTCTGTGCACAACTGTGCCAATGAACGTTGTTCCCATCCCTATTTGAAGAAGCCTGGGGCTGGGATAGCAGGAGACTGCAGGCCAGGATTGATTGCAATGGGCAGAGCAAGTCCAGGGCCAGGATGGAAGAGGCAGGAAAGCTATCTGGCCTGGTGCCTTCTGCCCTGGTAGGGTTAGGCATCTAATTGCAGAGTCCAAGTGTGTGAATGGTTGGAACAAGTGGGCCAGGGAGCTACACATGTGTAGCTTCATGTTTAGTGTCAGCTGCTGAGCCCCTTTTTGTCTGAAAGCTTTCTAACCTGCCCTTAAAAACTGCTGATGGTGGAGATTCTCCAGTCTTTCTTTACAATCGCTTGCTGTGATTAATCACCCTCCTAGTGAGATCTACTTTACCCAACTTCAGTAGTCAGTCCCAATCTCCATAGTTGCAATTTCAACCCATTACTTCTCATCCTCCTTCCTGTGGACAGAGAGAGCCATTGATTTCCATCCTCTTCACTACAATGTATTTTGAATTAGAAAATGGTTGTCAAATCACCTCTTCATGAGCATGTCTACATGTTCATTAATGTGCTGTAATACTGTGCATTAAGTTTAGTACCTGTATTACCAGGTACTAAATCAATCCTTAATGCACGATTTTTAAGTGATCATAATGTGCAGTAGCCCAATACTACTGAATTAGTAGTATTAGCATGGGTTTTGCCATGACATGCTAATGCACAATATAATTTGGTTACTGCGCATTTAGTGTCTTGTGCAGAGACGCCCAGTATACTCTTTTCTAACCTAAATAACTCCAATTCCTCCACCTTTCCTTATATGTGGGGTTCCGTAGACCTGTAAGTCTTTTTTGTCATTCTCTTCTGGACTCTTTTTAATTTTTCTTTTTAATTTCTCAAAGATTGGTCCCTAAAACTAGACCCAGTACTCCAGATGACGTCTCACCATTGCTAAATAGAGTGAAAGAATCGCTTCCCGTGGCTTGCAGATGACACTCTTGTTACAAACCATACAGCATGTGATTAGCTTTTCGTTTCAGTCATATTGCATTGTTGGTGAGCATTCAGCCTGGTTTCTATTATCAGTCCCAGACTCTTTGCACCAGAACTGGAGCCTGGTCACTCTCAGTTTGGTATTTGTGCATGTTATTGCTTCTTTGTAAGGGTAGCACTTTGCATTTGGGCTTATAGAGGGCTATTCTCTTTATTTCAGACCAGATTACTGAAGAGCTGATTTAGGCTGGATTCTGAGAGTCTCAGAAAGACAAAGAGAGAAAAAAAAATCAGAAAATGTCTGTTAGAATAGATGGAAATTGGGAGAAAACCCATTAAGCTTCCCAAAACACTTGCTGCTGGCCAAATTTCCTCTTCTCCACACCGGTCCTTTCATTTGTACGGTCTTACAAGTTATAGCTTTAACTTTTACTTCACAGTAATGGGGAGTCAGACACAGGCACTCATAGATATGTGTATCTCGTACTCTGGGTGTAACCGATATACAGTCAGGCACAAGACCTGTTGCTTGTCTCTTTATCAGTAGCTGACTTACAAAGAAGCCTATAATTGGCAGGGTTATAGGGTTAGGATGCTTGCCAGGTAAACACGCTATAAAGATAAGTTCACAGGGCTAACCTATAATAAAAAAGACTTGTAAAAAGGTTATGGCATCAAGATACACAATAAAAAAAAAAGGAATTGGGCAATAGGAGCACTTGCAAGTTATAATCCAAGTGCAAGTGTCTACAGAGATCCTGTGTGAAGTGGGGAGGCCAGGCTGGTCCCCAAAGCAATAAACAGAGCTGGTGTCCCAGGAGGGGAATGAGTGATGGGGTGGGGGCTGGAAGTGGGGCTCATTCCCATGTGGACCAGCCTTTCCACTGGGTGAATGCTGTGTGCTGCTGCCTAGGAGGTTCGGGAGGATGGGACGGGAGAACAAGCCAGGACTCTCTTCAGCATCCCACACGCTCATCAGCTCATGCCCCTGCCTCACTCCATGCATAGCTCCAGGGGTGAAGCTTGCCTACCGGCAGCTGCTGCAGCAGAAGACAGGAGCAGGAACAACATCAGGGCTCAGAGAAGGGTCCTTGTCCATCTGCATACCTGGGCTCTAGGCTCCTTGTTAGTAGCTTAGCTAGGGCCAGAGAGTGGCCATGCTGGGCTTCCAGGTGGGCAAGGGGTGGGGTGTCACCCAAGGCAGCCTCACTGCTCTGAGCATCTCCATTGCAGAGTCCCAGGGCAGTTACGGGCAGGCCAACACTGGCAAGCCAAAGATCCTGTATTTTGACGACACGCACAGCACCTAGTGGCACCGTCCTGGGTTGCGGGGTGGACTGAAGGGAGGATGGGGAAGCAAGAGAGAAGTCAAACGGAGAATGGGAAAGGGAATGGCCTGACTGGGATGGTGCTGGGAGAATCTCAGGAAGGTCACATCCCTGTCTCAGAGCTCCCTCCCGATCCAGCCACCTTCTGGCAGTGTCACCTCTGGGTGTTCAATGGCTTGGCCTGTTCATATGAGGAAAGTTCCCATCATGGGTTTAACTTCACAAACACAAATATCCTCACAGAAGTACTATAAAGTATACTATAAGTACTATACATCCATAGCAGGTTGTGCACTCTTACCCTTTATTTTGAATGCTTTTATTATTAAGGTCTGAAAAGTAATTTTAAAAGTCTCTCTCTCTTCCCTAGTCGTCTTGGACACGTTCTGCTTTTCCCTCCCACTCCCACAGACAAAATTGCTGGCTTCCTCCTTCTCCCAAATCAGAAGAGAGGCAAAGTTAATCTCTGCTGTCAGGTACAGTAGATACAAACTCTAGACCAAGGTGCCATGGCACCAGAGGTGCCTTCAGATCCTTTTTCAGGTGCTGCAGGGTGCCATGTACCAGTGGTGATGCGTAGGGGGTGCATGGGGGGTGCACGTGCACCCCTGAGAGTGCTGGTACACCCCCTGACAAACCGTGCTCCCTGCTTTGGTGATGGGCATGGAGGGGGAGGGCAGGTGGGAGTGCTGGTGCCTGCCCTGCAAGCACCAGTCGGGGAGTGGGAGCACCAAATGTAGCGCTGCATCCACTTCTGGGAGCGCTGCAGCCGCTTCCCAGGCAGTGTGATTGGCTGTAGAGGACCCCCCACTCCCACCGGTCAGTGAGATTACCCACTGGGGGACCCCCGCCCCGGTTGCTGACTGGTCACCGGGGGGGGGGGTATGTGCCCTTCCTGACTAAGGTGGCACCAATCACTAATGCCATGTACTGTTGGCGTAGTTAGGTGTGCAAACACGATTCATAAGAAAAACCAAGAGATTTCAACAGGAATCCATCGTGTTAAAAACATTCTGACCCACCGTGGTCATTTTGAGATCTTTGCAGCAAGAGAATTGCTTTATTGCTTTTCCCTACTCAAAGAGCAAGTGAAAACTAAGAGGTGGGATTTTCCAACGGATGCTGTGAGTCTAAGGAGGGGATTGTTAGATCTAAAAAAGACCAAGAGCCAGTGCTCTACACTTTTCCACAAGATTGTCAAGAGGTAGAATGACCCAGTAAACACTTAAAAACAGTATATCATTATTGAATAGATATCAAAGGATGATGATATTAATATTCCATAGATGCTACAATTACACTTTTTTCCGTAGAAACCTCGTTAATGAGTCACTCATCCCTGTGGTCTCATTAGTAGGTGTACTGGATTCTATTCACTTTGATACATGCTGGCTCATTTGTCATTTGTTGAAGTGCAATCAGTCATTTCTAAATGTACAAGCACCCTAATGCAAAGAAAGATTCACAGCTGGTAATTACTTGGCTCGAAAGGTACTGCCCTATGGCCATTCCAGAACCTGACAAGCTAGATGAGGCTCACAGAGCAATGCCAACTCTTCAGCTTTTCTTGGCTAAACAAGACATAGACAATCACTCATTCCTTTTTGCAGAATTATCTTCAATTTTACCAACGAGTGCACGTGAGCATGCAGAACACCAAATATTTTATTGCTGTACTCCCATCATAATCATGTCATTCGGCTGTGTATTAAGAAACTGTACCTACGGCTTTTCTCTGTATCATCCTGCAGCTCTCATATAGTGCACCAGCGTATGTACGATTTGCATATGTACGATCTGAACTATTTGATGGCCTGGCTCTGTGCCTGCCTCTAATTTCTAGCGAAAGCATGCCTTGCTCTGGATCATAAATCCTACAGCTTTATTACAGACTTTCTGTGCCATCAAGCATATCGGCATCTGGCCTCCCCATCAAAACTATTTTCAGTCCCTTCAGGGTTTTATTCTCTGTTCTATTTCCCTCTCCAGAGCTTGTGTTTGTGCATTAGCCTATTCATAGCACTGAGGATCTCCCTGTTCCTTAGCGTGTAGATCATGGGATTCACGAGGGGGAAGACCACGGTGTGGAAGACGGCCACCACCTTGTCCATGGGGAAGCTACAGAAGGGCCGGCAGTAGACGTAGATGGCTGGGCTGAACATGACAAAGACAATGATGATGTGGGTGACACAGGTGGAGGCTGCTTTGCTCTTCCCAAGGGAGGAGCCTGCCCTCAGCCGGACCAGCAGGGCCCCATAGGAGATCAGCAGAAGGAAGAAGCTTACCAAAATGACCAGGCTGTTATTGATGAATATGACAAATTCAAGCTGGTAGGTGTCAGTGCAAGCCAGCTCGATCACCTGGGTGACATCACAAAAGAAGTTGTCCAGCTGATTGGGACCGCAGAAGGGGAGACGGATGATAAGGATGACCTGGATGATGGAGTGAGTGAAACCCCCTGTCCAGGCAGCCACCACCAGGGCCCAGCAGACCCCCCTGTTCACCACAGTGGTATAGTGCAGGGGCTTGCAGATAGCCACGTACCTATCAAAGGCCATGGAGATCAGCAGGAAGATCTCAGCCCCCCCTAAGAAGTGGAGGAAAAAGAGCTGGGCCATACAGGCTCTGTAGGAGATAGCCTTGTGTTGGGAAAAGAAGTCGACAAGCATCCTTGGTGGGGTGATGGAGCAGTAGCAGATGTCCAGGAAGGCCAGGTTGGCCAGGAAGAAATACATGGGGGAGCCCAGGCGGCGGTCCCTTTGGATAGTGAGGATGATGAGGATGTTAGCTGGGAGAACCAGTGAGTAGAAGATAAGAAACAAGATAAAGAGGAAAAATTGGACTTCTTGGGTCTGCGCTAGTCCCAGCAGCACAAACTCCACCACTTCTGTGCCGTTCCCCTGCTCCATCCCATCAGCGTGGAGTCCTATAACACACACAGGGGTCGGTGAGATTTATTATTCATTGTCATAAGCAAGTGTCAGGGGGCAGCTTCATCTAGTCTGTATTTCCTTAGCTTGCTAATGAGGATGTCAGGAGAGGCAGTGTCAAAAGACTTGCTAAAGTTACGGTATACCACATCCACTGCTCTCCCCTCATCCACCGAGCCTGTCACTTTATCACAGAAGGAAATCAGGTTGGTCATGCATAACTGACTTACTTTTGGTCAATCCATGCTGACTGATCCGTATCTCCCTATTCTCCCCTAGGCACTTCACCTGCTTCATGGTCCTTCTGGGTACAAAGCTCAGGCTGAGAGGTTTGTAGCTCCCCAGATCCTCCTCCTTCCCCCATGTAAAGATGGGCGCTATATTTGCCCTTTTCCAGTTATCTGGGACCTCAGTCTCCCCACCTGGGACCCCAATCTCCATGACTTTTCAAAAGGAATAGCCAATGGCTCCTAAATTACCCCAACCCATTCCTTCAGTATCCTCAGGCATATCCCATCCAGCCCAGCCAACTTGAAACCATCCAGATCCTCTAAGTGATCCCTAACTTGGGATGCCATGACTTCTCTATCTCTGCCGCCAACAGAAGGGAGGGTTTGGTCATCCCAACCTTCATCTTCAGTGGGGAAAGCCCAAATACATCCCAGTCCCTAACAATCTTAGTAAGGGGTGAAAGGAAAATGGATAGCAAGATAATAGCTCTTATTATCAGCCCCCACAATTCAGGGATGACTCAGTTAGGGCATCCCGGGCTAGTCTCAGCCTGTGGAGCTATCCATCGAATGCAATGCAAATGCATGCAACCCACTCAGTCAACTTATGTCTGACATATTAAACAGTTATGTAAAAAAATGCCCAATGCTTCACCACAGCAGATTTTTTTTTCCCCAGAATAAGAATATATATTTGCGTAACTAAAATATAAAATAATCCTCGGTATATAGCACTTTGAGCTCGATTCTTTTTTTTTCTGTGAATATACATGTCTTTTATAAGCAGAGCACGATAGTCGAGAGAAAGAAAGAGAGAAAAAGGATTGGAAAACGATGAGAGAGAGAGAAAGAAAAGTTGTGATGGGTGGAGACTCACTCTGCATTGCCTTCAGTGGAGCGATTGACCTCAGGACACTCCCCTCTTCCTCCTGCTTCCCGGCTGGTCCCAGCAATCTCCTTTCTGCCCACCATGGCTAGCTCTGGAGACACGGTTCTTGTGGCTGGCAGGGATGGGCTCTGACCCAGCAGAGCACAGCTGCAAATTAGCACCAGGGGGTTTATTAGTGAGCGAGCACAAGCGTATAAAGCCACGACCATAACCCCCCTGGGAGGAGTGCGCTGGGGGAACAGTGATCTTAGGCACCCGAGACCAGGAGGAGGGCTGGGGGAACAGGTTGCTGAGGCTCCAGCCAAGACAAGGCTCCCCGAGCAGGGAGTGCTGTGGAAACCCCTCTGCGGGGGACTGGGAAAGAAAATACTTCAGGCAGGTTTCACAGTTTCATAGTTGTTTGGGGCTGGAAGGGACCTTACAGATCATTGGGTCCAGCCCCCATTTGCATTTGGGCAGGGAAGACTGCTGGTGTTTAAGTTTGTGCTTCAGCTTGGGTATTGCCCCATTTAAATTTAAAGAATTTGTGCTGGAAAAATGATCCAAAATGGCTCCATAATACACTTAAGGTCCCTACAGCATCAGTGGGTGCATCTACACGTGCCATTAAGGCGACATGATAAACCCTGGCACAGTTCATGCTGGGATCAGCTGCTTTTGGGTGCAGCATCTTCATGTGCCCTGGGACCACTGCAGTTTGTGCTGGGATGGATCAATCCCAGGCTGGCAGCAGGCCTTGGGGCTCAGCTTTAGGCTCTGGGTGGTGGCAATAGGCAGCAAAGGGTCTGGCAGAAGCAGAGGACGTGGCCCCTGGCTGGCTGGGCTGACCGGGCACAATTAACATGCCCTATCAGTGTCTACATGTGGTTTTAGGTGCAGTTATTTTAACTGCCATAAGATAGTACTATCCCTGACAGTGCTATCCTATGCAGCAAAAATTAGTTTGCCACAGCCTAATAACATTGCACGTGTAGGCTGTGATGCTTTACATTGCAGCAAATTAATCTACTGCACAGTTAAGCGCAAGTGTAGATGCACCTGCTGTAGAGGTGCAATGCTGTGTCTTGGTTTTGAGGTTTTGCAACCCAGGCTTTGCTCAATAGCCCAGCAGTTGGTGGCCTTGTCCAGGAAGAGGTGGTAAGACTTGCATTTCAGGACCTCATCAGCCTGAGGGGATCTGACCCACATCTCTCTCTTTGCAGAAGCATGTCTTTACCCTCCTGGGTGAAGAACTGGCTGACTAAGGGCACCCTCTGCTCTTTAGCTGAAACTGCTCCCTTGCAAAGTCAAAAGTGCAACAGTCCTGGCACCAGAAGGAGGCTGAACAAGGGCGAGCCAGCTTGTGTAGCCTAATATTTCTGGCATGCCCAGGGCAAGTGCAATCTGGGCCCTGGCCCTTGCTTGCAGGACAGTGATGGGAAAAAGAAAAACTAGAATCCTCTTAGCACAGCCTGGCACCCAGGACTGCCCGTCCCTTGCCAAGGGCATATCCTCTTCCTACGCACCTGTAATTATTGGCCCAAGTGTTTCCCCAGCCAAGTGGGAGTGCGATCTTGGGTGGGGAAAGAATGAACAATTACTCCTCTGTGCGAGTGTGCACACTCAAAGAGACTGCTCTCCCTGTCCCCTTACCCCAGCCTAATCACGGTTGACTGAGACTCTGTAACCCTACCAGCCTTGAGAGCACAGCAGCAGCAACCCCTCCTTGTTCATGTGTTATGAAGGAAGGGCATTTTTTCCCTTTTATTTGTTTTTTTCCTTGGCAGGGTAGTGTGGGCGTGCGTATGTGTATGTGTGTGCGCATGTGTGTATGTGGAGGGCAGATATGAGGGGGCACACGACGGTATCTGCTTGGGTGAGTCCTGTCTCCACCAAAGACCATCCTTACCCACAGCACCGACCCGCAAGACCCCAGAACCACACACCCTGGCCCCACTGTTTCCTACCTGCTGGCTCCACCTTGTCCTCATACCATGAGCTGTCCACTAACTACTCACTCATTCTGGGCAAGGGTTTGTACTTTGGAGGTCACACCCCTTTCCAAAATTGAGCTGCCCTTTGTGCCCAGACATGTTATGATCCAAGAAGACAGTCATGTTTTCTTCATGCTCCTACTGAAGGATGTAATTAACCCCAATTACAAATGGAGAAACCAAGGCACACCAAAGGGAAATAGCTTGCCCACGTGCATTAACACAGTCTGCAAAGAGGGCTCATATCCTGGTCCACAGCACCAAAACATGCATCTCTGGAGCCCTTGGTCCCTGTGAACCAAGTGCATTCAGATGAACCCTCCTGTGGAGCACGAGCACCTCTGGACACCTCCCCTCTGCCCCCTGCACCAGGGATCGTGGCAGCGGGTGGGAGGGGGAGATGGTGAATGGCACCAGAGGGGATGTGGATTGGTCTGAGTCTTGTTCCCAGCCCTGCTCTGAGCTCACAGACCTGACACCCCGGGGAATATCCCCAACCCTGGAGCAGACTCTTTTGTTTTGGGGTAAGCAGCACCCCCATGATGAGGACAGTGTCCAGGGGTCTTGTCTGGGCTCTGTCCTCAGGACAAGGCTTAGGTTGCATGGGGGCTGACTGATGTTGGCTTGGGAGCTACACTGGGTGGGCCTCAGGACCCTATGGTTAAAGGGAGCTAGTAATAAGAGCTCCTGGCATTTATCCCCAGCTGTGGGTGGGGAGTGGGGTCCTTAAGGCAGTGTCTGCTGTTCATGCACTGGATAAACTAGAGGAACTGCTGGGCAGATGCTATCTGAGCTGCCCTTCCCTGGCCCTTAGCTACCCAATACAATGGGGCAGGCAGAGCTGAAGAGTCAGAAACTCAGCTCTGCAGGAGCCTCTGCACCAAGACTTGGGTAAATCTAGGACCTGCTGCTTCACAGACCCAGCCGTGGACGAGTGCAGAGACAGAGTCCATGCGGGGTGACCCGGAGAGTGCTGAGATCGGACTCTCGGCAACAGAAAGAGGCTGAAAAAGGATGATCGAGAGTCAGGACTCCTGGGTCCTCTGTCCAGCTTGGGGACGGGGGCCAGAGCAGCGGTGTTTGGAGTGAGGGTGAAGGACAGAGAGTGGCCAAGTCAGACCAAGGGCTCCTGGCAGGCTGGGCTGGGGCTCAGGTGCTCCGTGGGGGGTCAGAGCTGGGATGGTTTCACGTGCCTGGTGGGCATTTGGAGGTCAAGTCCCAAGCCAGGGCATCCTGGCACTCTCAGGCAGGGTTGGAAATGCAGCCGTGATTGCTCTGTGCCTCAGTTTGCCCCTGTAAATACCCTCATGCACATAACCAAGGGTGTGAGGCTCGAGTTTGGTGTGGCTCCCAGCACTGACCAGCACAACAGGGGCCCTGAGCCAGCTGGGTCTGTGCAGCCCTCGGCACAAGAGGGTTCTGGTCTCAGCTGTGGGCTGCACAGTGCTCGGTGTAATGAGACCTCACCTTAGTCAGGCCATCGCGGTGTAGTTGTCAGCACCAGCTACAGCTCTCCTGTCTCTAGGCGATGAGGATCAGTATGTAGTGCCAGAGGTTTGGGGGCACAGGTGTGGCTTTGAGAAACTGAAAGATGGGGAGCGGGATCTGTGGTGGGGGAGGTGTGGGAAGGGATTTAATCAGTGACAGAGGGGGTGGTTCATCCATGTCCCCTGCCCCTTCCCCACTGCAAATGGATCGAGGGGATCTGAAGGAGCCATGTATCCAAGGCTCCATACAATGATATCTACTGCACTCAGAGGATATTGGCCAAAAATATGACCTCGGGCACTTGCAAGATCATCAACACCTTCATCCACGCTGCCTTACCAAGCGTAGATGCTATCTGCGCAGGGGCTGGGAACAACACACACAACAACTATTACTATTGCTACAGAGACTTTAATGTCACTGGCTGCACTTTTGTAAGAGGCTGCCCCGCAAAAGACTGTATGTACAGGGCAAGGTCCATTACCCAGAAGATTTGCATTACCTGCACTGAAAACCTGTCTGTGCACTACAGCCTGGTAAGCCAGTGCTGACTATTAATCCTGCACTGCCCCACAGCTTTTGCTCGCAGTGGGGTCCCCCACTACCAAAGCCTCTCAGCCTGGCCCTCTCCCTGCTCCCTCCTAGACCATTAAGCCAACTCATTTAGGCTCCTAATTGTAGTGTCCAAATCTTAGGGCACCCATACGTGTACCGGACATCTGCTCTGATGCATGCTAAGTAGCATGCATTGGAAAAGGCTTTATCAAGTCTCCTGGAGTGTGTTAATTAATGCGCTCCAGCAGCCTTTTTTGTCATGTCTACTCAGCATCTCTGCACTTCAAAATGGTGGTGGGCACACTTTAACTAAAGCTTGTTGAATGAGCTTTAGTTCAAGCACCCGCACTATTTTGAAGTGTGGGATGCTGAGTGCATGTGATGCGGCGGGTTCTTTAATTAGAGAGGCTTTTGAAACTGCTCTAATTAAAGCACCCACACCCTCCACCCTGGAGCACATGTATAGACTCCCTTAATGTTCAAATTCCAGCTCTTTGGCTGCCCTCGGTGCTTGCTGTGCACTGCAGCCTCCCCTTCCCCACTGTGTACCCACAGGAGGGGCGCGAGCCCAGCGGAGAGCAATTGCCCATCCCACTGCTGAGTCCATGGTGATGTTACCATACTTGGTACCAGCTTTAGGTTTTGCCAGTGGGTGATTGCAGATGTAGCACTCCCCACCCCCCAGATATCCCCCAAACAAACCAGTGCTTTATTTTAAACTCAGCACATTCACATGCCAAGCCCCACACATGCCAAGAAGAGGCAGCATGTTACTTAAACCTGTCTCTGCAGTGTCTGTAAAGATAGGGTGCTTTACTGGGGGGGGGGGTTGGCATTTTTATCTAATAGCTGATGGAAAAGCTGGAGCCTGGTGGAGAGCTCAGTGCAGTTACTGATCTGGATTTCTTGCTGCTTCCCTCAATAAACTTTGGCAATTGCAAACTGGTCAGGAGCATATCTGTGGGGGCTTGGGGCAGAACAACTCACCCTCTCAGTCCCCAGGGGCTTGTGGGGAGCATGAATCATGGGGTGGTATCAGGGCCTTTTCCTATTTAGGGTGGCGCTCCCCTTCCCTGCAGCCCCAAGGGGATGGAGGGGGTCATCCTCTCCTGGCCATCGCCAGTCCAGTGCCATAGGCTGCAGCCTGCATTGCTGCCTCCCAGCAATGGTGAAGCATGGACCAGGAGACTCTTCCCAGGCCCTCAGAGCAACAAATTCAAGGTCATCTTTTGATTCGGGAAAATATAGTAGTCAACCTCAAAGGTTCATTTTGTGATCACTCAGAGACAGGCTTTTGGGACCTTCTGCTTTCGCCACACTTCTTTAGCTTAACCCAGAGTTTCTGTTATTTACTTACACATTTACAGCAATGATTCGGTGGATGGGTCAGTTTCGACCTGGAAGGGTGTGGGCAGTGGGGTCCCGCAGGGCTCGGTCCTTGGACCGATACTCTCCAATGTCTTCATCAGTGACTTGGACGAGGGAGTGAAATGTACTCTGTCCAAGTTTGCAGATGACACAAAGCTATGGGGAGAAGTGGACACGCCGGAGGGCAGGGAACAGCTGCAGGCAGACCTGGACAGGTTGGACAAGTGGGCAGAAAACAACAGGATGCAGTTCAACAAGGAGAAATGCAAAGTGCTGCACCTACGGAGGAAGAATGTCCGGCACACCTACAGCCTAGGGAATGACCTGCTGGGTGGCACAGAGGTGGAAAGGGATCCTGGAGTCCTAGTGGACTCCAAGATGAACATGAGTCGGCAGTGTGACGAAGCCATCAGAAAAGCCAATGGCACTTTATCGTGCATCAGCAGATGCATGACGAATAGGTCCAAGGAGGTGATACTTCCCCTCTATCGGGCGCTGGTCAGACCGCAGTCGGAGTACTGCGTGCAATTCTGGGCGCCACACTTCAAGAAGGATGCGGATAACCTGGAGAGGGTCCAGAGAAGGGCAACTCATATGGTTAAGGGCCTGCAGACCAAGCCCTACGAGGAGAGACTGGGGCACCTGGACCTCTTCAGCCTCTGCAAGAGAAGGTTGAGAGGCGACCTTGTGGCTGCCTATAAGTTCATCATGGGGGCACAGAAGGGAATTGGTGAGGTTTTATTCACCCAAGCACCCCCGGGGGTTACAAGAAATAATGGCCACAAGCTAGCAGAGAGCAGATTTAGATTGGACATTAGGAAGAACTTCTTCACAGTTCGAGTGGCCAAGGTCTGGAACGGGCTCCCAAGGGAGGTGGTGCTCTCCCCTACCCTGGGGGTCTTCAAGAGGAGGTTAGATGAGTATCTAGCTGGGGTCATGTAGACCCAGCACTCTTTCCTGCTTATGCAGGGGGTCGGACTCGATGATCTATTGAGGTCCCTTCTGACCCTAACATCTATGAATCTATGAATCTATGAATTTAAAAGCCTGGTCTTTGTGTAATGGAGGACGTGTATGCAAGATGAAGTCACTTACGCCAAGTGGTCCTTACAACAGCTCCAGCTGCACTGTTGATCTCCTTGAGCCGATTTGTGTCACTTGTGAAATCCCTTGTGCAACCAGCACAGAGGTCTAACGGCTGGGCTGTGGGCTGCTTCTTTTCCTGCAGCAGGAAAGCAATGTCATAATAAGGAATAGTTTTGGCTACTCAAAGACAGCTGCCCATGCAGCCCCCCTTGATCAGGCTTTGCTCTTATCCACTTGGTCTCCACACATATCAGCACAGGGTTTGGCTGCAGTCAAGGCTGCACATGGCTTAGCTGATGGTGGCCTTGAGGGATACTTGGGGAAGAAAGGCAGAGCCTAGCACCCCTACCTGAGCCAGAGGCCCAAAGGCAAAGCAGGGCATCTCTGACACCCTGGGCGGCAGCAGCAGCAGATGGGACAGTGGTGGCTCCTGGCTGCTGGCAGAAGCAGGTGTTATTTTTCTGCTCTCTCCTAAGCCCAAGCCAGCACACGACTGCTGAAGCCTATTTGGCCCCCAAGAGACCAACACAGATTACAGCTGCTGCTACACCACCCCCGCTTCCCATTCCCCAGCCACTCGCCCCCTCATACTGGATGGGATGGCAAGGACTAGGAAGACCTGTACTCATTAGACATCCTGGGTATCCAGTACAGAGAGCAGCTGCTACAAGGGAGTCCCAGGGCTGAGAAGTACTAGGAAGCTGGGAGCCAGGGCTCTTGGGGCTATTCCCAGGTCCAGGAGGGGACTTGAATCCAGGGTTTGCAGCTGAAGGCACAGGATCTACAGGCCGTGCACAGGATAAACTATCAGCTAGGTGCAATGGCCATTCAACCCTCAACCTAGAACTGAAATGCAATCCCCACCTGTGTGTGGCCGTGCCAGCCTGGTGTCTAAGGCCCAAGGAAAAGGGTCTCTGTTCTGATTAATCTCCTGCTCGTTATTGCCTGTGTGAAACCCCCTCTGGGAAGCGGGGGATTCATGCCAAAAACAAGGACTCCTGTAACCTCTCCATGCCTGCATGAGGGCACTGGAGTTTGTTGCATTAGAAAGAAGAGCCTTGGGTTGGATTTTCTCTCTGAGCCTTGGATTGAGATTTTATTTTGGGGGAGCAGTAGTGGTTAAAACAGAGGGGTTGGGGGCCAGCACTGCTGGTCCAGGTCTGTCTCTGCAGTGGTGCTTGGCTGGGGATCATTGGGTTATTTGCAGGGGCAGAAGGATGGTTGCTTCTGGAGGTTGCAATATAGTGACCCCCCAACCCTCCCCAGAGCTCCCTGCCCCACTCAATACCTCTGAGCACCTCAGTGGGAGGAGTTGCTGGACAAATTCAGTGGGAACTGCCCTTCCCGCCCCCATGCCAGCTCCCAGATGGCTCTATATAATGGGGAAGGAAGGGAAGAAGAGTCAGAGACTCAGCCCTGCAGGCAACTGTAGCCGGGCGTGCCAGGAGTCCCAGCACCAACACTTGAGTAAGTCTGAGGCCTTGCTGCTTCACGGTCCCAGCACAGGGGACGTGCAGAGACAGAGCCTCCACGGGCTGAGCCTGGGAGTGCTGAGATCAGACTTTGGGCAACAGAGAGAGTCAGAGAAGGGGAAAGCTTTAGTGCGGATGCCTGCATGCTCTGCCTACTTATGGGAGGGAAGAGAGGGACGTGGGGGTCACAGCAGCAACACTTGGAATGAGAGCAAAGGAGAGAGAGAGTCCAAGTAAGACCAAGGGCTATGTGATTATCAAGCAATGCTCTGTGTGGGTCCGTGCATGCACCAGCACAACAGGAGCCCGGATCCAGGGCTGGTGTGTGCAGCACCCAACTCAGCGCAGCCCCGATCTCCGCACAAGTCAGTGCAGTCCCTAGTGCAGTGTTTCCCAACCAGCATGTTGCAGCACAAAGGCGTGCCGTCAGACATGAAGGGGTGTGCTGCACCATGATGTTATGGCAATGAGCTACAATAGTTATGAGGATGGGGAATGCCTTAACAGCTGTGCCGCAGAAAAAATGTATTAATGTAAGTGTGTCTTGGGCTGGAAAAGGTTGGGAAACACTGCCCTAGTATAAGGAGACCCTGTCTCAGCCACCATATATAAGTGTGACAGTTAATGCCAATAACAATGCTCCTTTTTCTAGGTGATGAGGATCTCTGTATGGCACTAATGGCTGCTGGGAGAGAAAGGGGCTTTAGGGCATTGGTGGTGGGAGGGAGAGTTGGGGAGGATAGGGTGGGGGGAGGTGATGGGTTTTGGGTACATAACAGAGTCGGGTGGATGGTTAATCCGTACTCCTTATAACCGTCTCCACCCACGTCCCCTGCCCCTTCCACAACTGCAGGTGGATCGAGTGGCTCTGAGGAAGCCATGTCTCCCAGAGGGCCCCGTGCCGCCATGCTGCTGATGTTCCTGATGCTGACCCTGATGTCTTCCTGGCCGACCGCGGACGGCAGGGAAACGCAATACGAGAAGTTCCAGCGGCAGCACATCGACGAGCAGTCACACCCGCCGTTCAATGATGCCTACTGCAACACGAGGATGAAGAAGCAGAAGATGACCACTCCCAAGTGCAAGCCTTTCAACACCTTCATTCACTCAGATTTAGGAACAGTAAAAGCCGTCTGCACACGGACTGGGACTAAGAAGCCCAACAACAGGTATTACAGCAACGACAGCTTCTATGTCACTGACTGCAAATTTATAAGAAAGGACCCACGGCAAGGCTGCGTGTACAAGGCAACCACCTTGTCCCGGAGGATTTGCATAACCTGTGAGCCAGTCCACGGAGCTGGACTGGCACCTGTCCACTATGGCAGCTACAAAGAGTGCTTCCCCTAATAGCCAGGGGTGGGGCAGGCCTTGACCCCGCTGCCCACGTCCAAAGTTAGCCCATGGGTCTGCTGCCCATCTCCCCTCCTTAGTCGCGCTACTGCTTATTTCATATGTAGTATACAGAACAGGCACTCCCAGCCCAGCCGTTCTCCTCTTCTGGCCCCTGGTGCCCAATATACAGAACAGCATCTCCCCTCCCCGCCCAAATCCAGAGGCAGCAGGAACGTGCAGCCAATCCCCCAGCATCCTGATGAGTCCTCAAAGCTGTGACCGAGTTAAACCTTCCAGCTGCTTTTTGCAATAAACAGCTGCAACTGCAAACTGGCCTGGATACTCTGTGTGTGTGTGTGTGGGTGGGGAACGGCAGGGGTTTGACGCACAAGAATTCATTTCTCTTCCCAAGAGGTGGAAAAGGGGGTGTTTCTCACCCTGGGGGTTTCCCCTTCCCTGCAGACACAAGGGAAGGCTTAGCCTAACACTTCCTGCAGCCCTTGATGCCTCTTGAGTCGACCCTGCTCAGCAGGCTCCGTTCCACATCTCCAGCCAGCTCCACGACCACCTTGCTCCAGACCCTGGCCAAGGAAACCTTGCAGTCCCTCTTGCTACAGAGAGATTTCCTGCTTTGTGCTATTCCCTGGTCCCCATGGCTATGACTCCTGAGCGTGAAGTTTCTCCCTGTGCAGTATGGAGGTGGGCTTCCCCTTCACCTGCAGCTAGCAGGGTGGACAGAGGGGACATCGGTGTTCAGGGTGATTATGGGTGCCAAGCAGCAGTACCTGCATGTGAGATCTGGGAAACAGGCATGCAGACAGGGAGTGATTTCCTCACGGCCCCAAAACGCAGTGTCCCTCACCCCTGCTCAGACCTGGGAAAGCTCAGGGGCACCAAAAGTTTTTCAGAGAAGCCAATCTTCTTTTTCAGCTTCCCACGTGAGAGCTGAAAGGATAAGTCCCAAGATGTAGCATCTGGACTCGCTTCAGTCCCACTCAGCAGTGAGGCATGAACTATCTATGCCTGCAGCGGAGGAGGGTGGATAGACGGGGTGGTTGCTGCACATCATGGAGTGTGGGGCAGATCTACAAGGGGTGGGGTGCAGTAGGAGAAGCCCCCTTTGCAGAAGGGGTGTGGGGCAAGTGCTCATGATGCCATTTTCCACGCAATGCCAAAGAAGCTTTATTTTTCTTCCTATTTGATTTGTGTGTATCGGGGTGGAGAGGGAAGAGAGGTGTAGGGGGTTCAGAGACTTCTGGGTCTTCTCCCCACTTGATATCAGCCCCAGGCCCCACACCCTTGCACCTGAGGGATAAGCTGCAGGGGAATCTGCTGTTCCATGTGCCGCAAACCTTTCCAAGAGTGATGGACCAAGTTGGTTGAGGAAAGAAAGGATGATCAGCCTGCAGTACCAGCTTGCAGCATACACATCATGGGACTCACAGGAGTCTGCCTGCTGCCTTCTAGCCCCCACCCCAAGCACATCATCTACTGCTTAGATCCCCTCTTCTTTCCTGGCCCTCCCACCCTGGCCTTCCAGCTGTCTAATCTCATGCACACATCCTGTGTGCACAGCACAGCCTGCTGCAGAGCCTTTCCCAAGAGTGCAAACACCTCGATTGAGCTTGCACGCTCCGAGGAAACCCTTCAGCACCTTTACAGTGGGTTTCAGCAGGGGAGGTTGGGACTGTGGACTCCTGGGCTCCATCCCCAGCTCCAGGACAGGATTTGGGTCTGGCTGTCAATGCCAATAACGCTTCTCCTGTTTCTCGGTGAGGAGGATCTCACGACAAGTTGCAGAGGCAGCACGTGGACGAGTGTCCACAGCCTTCAGACCCCAGCCCCTACTGCAATAAAATGGTGAAGAACAGGAACGTCACCACTGACGAGCGTAACGAAATCAGCACCTTTATCCACTCCGATATATCAAAGATAAATGCCATCTGTGGAAGAGAAGGAAACGACACATCTGGAAATCATTATTATAGCTCCTATGGCTTCGGCATCACTGAGTGCATGTTCATATGTGACTCTCCACCAAGTGTGTCACGGCGGGGTCCGCCAGGAGGGCCGTGATCTCCCTACGGCCTCCTCCCCGTGCCAAGTCGGCCCGAGGGCACCCTCAAATTCTCGCCCGCCACGTCTTTGATGTTTATGTGTAGTTGGGAGACTGCCTTGCGTCTCCTTGGGCACGTAAACTCCCGGACCCCTCGTGGGTCTTATCCTGCACTCATGGGTGCCTTGGGGCACCCTAGCCTTATGGGCTACGCGTGGCTCCTACCAACCCCTAATACCACTCCCCAAGCCTTGCTGATAGAGAGAGACATACCAGCGTCTATCCCATGTACACAGCCCGTCTCTTGGGCCTCCTCTATGTACTCTCACCCGCTCTCTGGGGCCTCCTCTATGGTCTAGCCCGCTCTGGGCTCTCTAATACACAGCCCCTCACTGGGACTCTTGTTGAGCCCACGCTGGGCCTTCTCTAAAAGTGTTGTCCCGCTCAGGGACCCTCTGGCGGGTCTCCGATCCTTTAGGCCAACTGCACGGCTACCCTCTCTGATCCCGGCTCACCGCAGTGCTATCCCCTCTCCTCAGGGACAACCGCAGCACCTTGCCTCTGCCCGAGGGGTGTTGTCGCACTAGCATACAGCCGGGCTCGCTACGCCCGTCTCGGGCTTCTCAATAGTCCCCCTTCTCTGGGACCTTGCATGCCCACGCTGGGCTTCTCAATGATATCGCCCCCGGTCTGGGGCTTGCTGTGCCCCCTCTGGGGACTTCTCGGTGGCGCCCCCCTGACTCTTGTGCCCACCGCGCTGTTGCCTCTTCTCCCAGGGCTCACCGTGCCGCTACCCCCTCTGGCCGGGGCAACCGCAGCACTCTGCCCTGCTCCGGGGTTTGTCACAGCACTAGCCCTTCTGCAGAGGCTCACTGCGCCCGCACTGGGCTTCCTAATAATATTGCCCCCTCTCTGGGGCTCGTCGTGCCCCTACGGGGCTTCCTAATAATATAGCCCCCTCTCTGGGGCTCGTCGTGCCCCTACGGGGCTTCCTAATAATATAGCCCCCTCTCTGGGGCTCGTCGTGCCCCTACGGGGCTTCCTAATAATATAGCCCCCTCTCTCTGGGGCTCGTCGTGCCCCTACTGGGCTTCCTAATAATATTGCCCCCTCTCTGGGGTTTGTCGTGCCCGCGCTAGAGCGTCTCAAAGCTGCCCCTCTCTGGGGCTGGTGTCTGCGTACCCCGCACACAACCCGGGGTCTACGTTCCCCGCCCGCAACCCACTGGTTGCGCTCCACACCGCAAGCTGCGCCTTCACTGGCACCAGTTCCCACACCACTGGGGTTCCCCTTAAAGTACTGTGCCCTCACTCAGGCACTGGGCCCCCCCCCCCCCTCTGGGGTCCCTACGAGGCCTCCTCCAACCCCTACAGCCTCACCCAAACCACCGGTGTAATATCAAAGCCTGAACACAAACTCCAGCCTCCTGGCTATAACGCTTTCTGGCTGTAACAACTTAACTCCAAGCCACCTGGCTAAACCATAGTGCGCAATCCTCTCAGAGCTGCCCTCCTTCCCTCAGCTAGAGCAGTTCCCGCATTGCTCGCCTCCTAGCTCCAGGAGCTCCTGCCCCTCCAGCTGCTGGCAGGGGACTGCCAGCCCGGCCTCAGCCCTGGGCTTTATAAGGGCCAGGCCCTGCCTCCTACAGGCAGCTGGCTCCCCTTAGCTGCCCCGGCACCCCGCAGCTGTGGTTATGTTCTGCCAGGGCTGTCTCTCTCTCCCTGGCAGTTTCTCCTCCCTAGGAGCAGGCACTGAGCTGCCCTGCGACGAAGTGATTGTCAATACACTAGAAGTGTCAGGAGAGGGCAGATTTGCATTGCTTGTATTAGAAATAAGCCAGCGCACTATGCCCCACCACAAAACTGCACCTTGGCTTGAGCACCGCGGCCCCATCTCAGTTCAAAATCCACTTAACCATTATACAGGATAGGTGTGGAGAGGAGCCTTCTTGCTGCTGTTTGCATTTCCTTTCCTTTTACATGTCGCGGTGACGAGGTATTTAGCAGAATTCACACGTTTCTTGGAATCTGGCGGGGCCGCACCACGAGCACTTTTGCTGTGGCCTCCGACTTGTAACCTTGGGGCTGTCCACCATGCACTTGAGCACCCCCAGCACCACACCCCCTGCTTGTGCGATGAACAGCTGCGAGTGCAAACTGTCTGGGACTGTGTGTGTTGCTCTAACCAGGGAAGGGAGGAGAGGAGGAGGGGCAGAGGGAGGGAAAGGGCCCGCTGTACATAATAACTTGTTTTATTCATTTTCCCTGCTCCAGGGATGGAAATGGTTGGCTTTGTATGATTATAGGTTTCACCTTCCCTGAAGACTTTGAGGAAGGATGACTCCAGTGTTACCTACTGCCACTGGGAGATCAGGAGGCAACTCCGCTTAGCAGGCTTCACCCCACACCTCCATCCCCATAAATACCCCAGCTTTATGGCCACCTTGCTCCAGACTGGGGCCCAATGTCAGGGACTGGGAGGCAGGGGACCTTGCCTGGTGGTTAGGCTACAACTGCAGGAGGGCAGGAGTCAAACCATAGGCTGCACCAGGGGCCAGGAGTCAGAGACCAGTCCATCAAATCCAGAGGCAGAGCCCAAAACACAGGCAGGGTTAGGGTTCAGGAGTCAGCGACTAGGTTATTACATCCAAGGGGACAGCTAGAAAGTCGGCATTCAGGAACAGAGCCAAAGTGAGTCAGAAACCAGGACCCGGAGGGAGCAGGAGCTATGGACAGCTGTGCCGCTCGCTCCCTGCTCAGCTCTGGGCGGTCGAGGTTGGGAGGATGGAGAGCCAGTCCATGGAGCAGGAGTGGTGGGAAGATCACTATGGATTTGGGGAAAAAACAGGGAATTATTAAGAAATCCTTGGAGATTCGTGCTGGATCTCAGAGTTCTTAATAAATGCATACCCTTATTAGCGCCTATCGGAGCCTCATATCAGGATTTGAGTGAAAAGATGACCAGTGAGAAAAATGTATTTTCCCCTTGTGGTGTTGGAAATGGGTTTTGGTCACTCTAGCAGCAGGGCCAGTGGAAATGAGCCTTTACTTCTCGAGGGATTCAATGTACTTGGGTGACAGACACGAGGAAAGGGCTTGCAAGGCAAGTCATGCAAGGAGAGGCTGAAGGAAACAGGCATGTTCAGCTGGCAGAAAAGGCACTTCAAGGGGAACATGAACACGGTCTTCAAAGAAATGAAGGCTGTTATGAAGGAGAGGGCAAACACCTTTTCTCTCTTGCTGTGGAGAGTAGGACATGGACCAATGCCTTGATGGTTCAGCCAAGTAGGTTGTGATTGCATAGCATGAAAACCTTCCTCATGGCTAGGACAGGGAGGCAGTGGGATAGGTTGCCTAGGGGAGTTGTGGACTCTCCATCACTAGAGGTGTTCAAAAGGGGTTGGACAACCCCTGGTCATAGAAACTGTAGACATTCGGTCTGGAAGGGACCCTGAGGTTCATGGAGTCCAACCCCTCCCTGCTCTGGGCAGCAATAATCTAGGCGTACCTGGTGTGGATTTGCAGCAGGGCTCAGGATCCCTGCAACGGCGGAGTGGGAAAGTTTGCAGAAAGTTGCAGGAAGTGGCTGCTTACAAGAGCACGTGCATGTTTGGGATGGGTGCTGAGGCAGGAGAGGGGAGGGAAGAAAGGGTGCAGGGAAGACTTCCCCAGGAGGGAGGGCAGGATGAAGGATGAAGCTGTCACCATATCTCTGGGTAACCTGTTCCCGTGTTTTACTACCCTCCTGGTGAGAAAAGGCTTCTGAATATCTAATCTAAACCTCCATTGCTGCACGTTGAGCCCGTTGCTCCTTGCCCTGTCACCTGCCACCGCTGAGAGCAGTCCAGCTCCCTCTTCTATCCAACCCCAAATCAGGTAGCTGAAGACTGCTATCAAATCCCCCTCAGTCTCCTCTTCTCCAGACTAAATAAGCCCATTTCCCTCAGTCTTTCCCCCTAAATCATGTCCCCCAGTCACGCTAAAGAAGGACACTTAATCATTCAGACGCACTGTGGGCCTTGGCCATGATGAGTACATGTAACTTCAACATGAACCGTGCCAAACCTCAGTCTGGACAAGACGGTTGCAACCCAGTCCTGTAGCATCTGAGGGCCTCAACAAGCCCTTTTGGACAACAAGATGACAAACCAAAGGAGGCCAAGCAAGTAGCAGCTCAGAGGAAGCTTCTCTCGGTCCTGCCCTGTTTTTATCTCTTACAAATCCAACCTGGGCAGATCGAAATACTAACTCGGTGTTGGACGGTACCGCGCTGCTTGAGACGACAGAAAAACTCCCCGGTGATCTCAGGGCCGGGGATCTCCTACATTAAACAAACTGAGCCTCCTCGGGGGATGCTTGGATGTGGAGCCTTGTGCAGCCATGTGAGAGCTGACACGATACGCAGCCCCTCATTGGTCAGCAGCCCTCTATGAGGTCAGACGCGGTCACTTCGTTGTCATGGTGGTGCTTACATCACAAAGGCGGTTGGCTCACCTCTTCCCTGCATCCTGGACCTGGCGCTTGAGTGGCTCCGGACGCCTTCGCGATAGGAGTTGCTCAGCGAGCGAGAGACGGAAAGCTTGTTGAAGCCATTTCTGAATAATGGAAGACACCGACCTGACCCTACACGGCAGCGGTAAGATGCCCGGGGTGTTCTCCGTGCCTCATATAGCCTGATCAGCTACATCGGGTCCTTTCACTAAAGCGTATTGAATAAGCTTGATTGCAAGGGATCTCGTGGCCATTTTAAAATGTGGAAGACTTAATACATGTGAGGATGAGCCGTTTTCATTCGAGTGGCTGTTGAGGAACCACTCTAACTTAAACAGCCCCTCCGCACCCCCAGAACGTGTAGAGGCACCTTAACTTTTGAAAACTTTGGCCCTAAGCAATCATGGTGTGTGCTCCCAATTCTCCAACTAATTGCCAAGGGGAAAAGACTTGTCACTGTCTACATGACGGCCCTTATTTTCCTGAAAACAAATGTCACAGTAATTTCCCTTTCAAGTGTCTGGGTCATTTTGCAAGCAAATCTTCCAGCATAACAGAGTCGGAAGAGGAGCAAGGGGAAGATGCATCTTCCTCTCCCTGACCAGGTCCCTGTGCCTGGTCCAGCCGTGGCCATCGCACACGGGACTGATGATTATAGCTTGTGAGCCTTTGAAGCTGGTCAATGCGAGAGCATCATCTCCATCCCACTGACAACGAAGGGCTTTTTGGCAGAACTAAGTTGCTGTAAGGAAAGTGCCCCAGGAGGGCGGCCTGGAGAGCTGTCCTGTGGGTGCTGTGCTAGGAAACCTTTGCTTTGGAGCCAGGCCACAGGGTTCGGCTCCGGCAGAGCTGCTAGCGGGGGGTGAAGAGAGAGACCAAGGTGACATCTCACATGGAGATCAGCAGAGTCCTTTCCCTCCATCTCAGGTCTTTCCACCAGTGATGCCTCTGCAGGGAGAGGGTCCGGCCAGGCATCGGACGTGGAGCTGGCCATTGCTGTGAGCCTTGTGCTGGAGAGACTCCAGCGGGAGGAGGTAGGGCTCGTCCTTGCCCATCCGCTCTGTCTTTCCCATTCCTTCTCCCCCAAAACAAGGTCCCAATACAACATGCCCTCGGTCTATTGTGATGTCACTATGACATCAGGGCACGCTCACACGGGCATCATCTCCCCGCTCCCAGTGCATGGTGGGTGTGCTATAAACCATGTTCAGACAAGCCCTCACCCTGCACATAATGCTGTGACCCTCTTGAGCGTCTTCCTCCAAGTATCGCACAGCATTGAGCTGACATGAAATAAAGTTTCCCAGCAACCTCGTGAGCCTGGAAAGCCTCAGCGTTGTGTCCCGGGAGGTGAAGCGGGGTGCCCATGGCCCACAGCAAGTCAGGAAAAGAGCTGGGCATCCAGCCAAGGGTGCTGAGTCTCGGTCTAGACCCCGGCAGCACCCCTGCCCCTCCTCATGTGCTCTCATCCACGGATGACCCCACTGTGTCAGGGGAACCTGGCTCACAAGTATTTCCACTCCTTTCTGCATTCAGCAACACACCCGATCACACAATGGTTTAAGGCAGCATTTTGCTTGGCAACCCAATGCTAAATTTGCTGCTTGGGGTCACCCGGCAGCCCCTTATCACTCCCCAAGTGTCCCCCTGGCTGAAGGAAACGTGTGTCAGTCAGGGACAACTCCCCAGTGCACGCGGGGGACGGTGCCTGTGATGCATCTGGCTGCTTTTCTGACTGTATTTCTGCATCTCCCGCCACCCTGGTGCATCCTGCCCTCCCAGTGCCTGACACGCCTCCCTTGCTAGTGCCAGCTGTCAACATCTGCATGCCAGGGCCGGGGTTGTGTTCCTGTCCAGGGAGCAAGTTCCCCGTCAGAGCTGCTGTGGTCCTGGGTGGCTGATGTTCAACACGATAGTCCTGGATGGTCGGGCGCTGGTCCCAAAGCAAAGCCTACCCCATTCGTGGGTCTCTCTCTCGGTGTGTTCCCAGGAGACAAGAGCAACCGTTTACTCCAGCCTGGAGCAAGTCTTGCAGGGGGACATCAAGGGCCTGGATAGGAGCCTTGTCGGGAGGATCATTCACTTGGCCTCCAAAGACTTGAGGGAGACCCAGGTGAGTGAGCTCGGCCCAGTTGCTCCACGCAAAGCCTTAGTCTGTGCCCAGTTTGTTTGGTCCGGTGCAGCCTGAGCTGACGGTGTGTCTCCTGCATGGACCCTGGTTAGGGGCTGCAGCCTCGCTCAAGACCGATCTCCTCCAGATGTTTCTGCACAGCACAGACAGGATCCAGCCCAGTGCTGAGCTCCTCTGAAACCTGGGGCAGCTCTGGTGCTGGGACAGCCCAGAGCGCAGAGGTGCTTTACTGGGGGCAGCACCAGCATGCATTGCCCAAGACGTTTCCTGGTCCATGCTGGAGCTGTGTGCTGCAGCCCAGGTGAATTCTGCACTTGAGCACACAACTAGAGCCGAAATATTGTTCACCCAAGTGTTTCCATTGGCGTTCATGGGTGAGGGCTCTCATGCAGGGAATTATTAGCGGGATTTGGTGAATTCAGGAGCAGCTTTGCCAGTGTGTGGCTGGTAGGTGGTGGGGGAGGCAGTTTGCTTGGAGCCAAGGGCTACCCAAGGATGGCATGGACTTAAGACAGTGGAGATGCTGAGGCTCATGCACCACTCTGCCTCCCTTTCGGAGGAGGGACCTTGATCCCCAGCCTGACTTAGAGCGGTATCAAGTGTGCGCCGGGCGCCTGCTCCAGTTTTCTGTTTTTATTCTAGCAAGAAACTGAGGAAGTGCAGTTGGCGGCAGGAAAAACCCTCGTGGCGCTTGCCGGCACCTTTTACAACGAGGTGATGCACGAGCTGCAGAGCCATGTGGACATCATGGAGCTCCCACCCCTGTCCTTCCTGATCACGCTGGGTGACCTGGTCTCAGCCTATGGTACAGCACTGCTCCCTCTCTTCCGGGCTCTGCTCAGGGATTGCGGAGGGAGGGCATGAATACCACCTCTGCCCAATGGGGCCACCACAGCTGACCTGGATTTGGGGCCCAAGGAGTCTACCTCCTGGCTCTGAGGGGACGGCACTAACTCCCGTCACAGCTGGAAAAGCATTTGGGATGGGAAGGAGTGGAGACCAGGTGCCATTCCCCAACATGCCCCTGCACCCCTGCTCCTCTCCTGCATCTGGGCATGGCCGGGGCAGCAGACACAGAATTGCCCTATGTAGGGGAGGTCGCTGGGGGGTTTCCTGGACATCCGCAAAGCCCGTGTGCTGGCCAGGCTGGGGAGGCCACAGCAGGCAGCCCAGCCCAGCCCAGCCCAGCCCAGCCCAGCCCCAGTGCTGAGTGTGAGGGATGAAGGTGGACAGGAACGTCTCCAACAGCACAGTATGTCCTCTCATCCCTTCTGCAGCCCTGAAGTCTGAGCCCTTTCTGGTGCTGACGCTCAGCAAACTGCGTTACGTGCTGCGGCTGGTGGAGACCAGCCAGATGAAGCGGGCACTGTGTGCAGGTGAGTGCCAGTCCCTCCTGCAGGTGCCCCGGTGGGCACCCAGGGCCGAACCTCAAGCCTGGACCCCCCCCCCGGAGCGTGCCGCACTGGCCAGGGGACCTCTGCTGCAAACACCCTGTCTTTCCTCCCCTCCGCAGTGGTGCAAGGCTTTGCTCACGCTGCCAACATGAAGTTCCAGGTCAGGGACGAGGTCCCGTTCCCCATCAATCGGGCGGCCGACTACTGTTTCCACGTGCTCCCTTTTATCAGTCTCATGAGCAGCAGCTGGCTGAGCAGCGAGGACCCAGAGGTGAGGGCTGCTGTCTTTCTAAACCTGCAGCACATCCGTCACGTGTCACTATGCGTGCATGTCTGTGCAGTCGTGGCAGGGACACCCCGTGTCCAGGGTGATCTCACGTGCGTGAGAAATGCTCTGCCCGCATGCGACGTGCAGTTGTGTGCGCTGAGTGGCAGTGAGCACTGGGGTAGGGGCAGGGTCTTCCAGGCGTGTCTCTTGTGGTGTCCAGGAGGAGTTTGCTTCCTCTGCACACTAGCCTGGTCCAGAGCAACCTCCCAGCAAGTGTGTGCGAGGGACTCAGTCCTGCCTTCCCTCTCTGCAGCTGCAGCAGGCTGCAGTCCAGGCGCTGGGACCCGCCATGGGTCTCTTCCTCCATCACGAGGGGCATCGTGATACTGTTTTTGAGAGCCTGCCCTGTCTCCTGCAGCAGTACGGGGCAGGGGTCGACAACCTTCATGTCACCGTGGTGAGACAGCGCCTGGGAAAGCAGCCCTGGCCGTGCCGGTCTGCGCGGGTATGGGTGGGGGTGAGGAGAGGTCCTTGGTTGCCCTCGCTGACCCTCCCTCTGACGGTCACCTTCTGCTGCAGAGTCTGAGCCGGGTCTTGGAGGTGGCCTATGATTTTCAGGTCCCTTTCCCTGACGGGACACTCGGGATCGTCTGCCTCGCCCTGCACGACCAGGTAAGGGACGGCCGGTCCTGTACCGCTCATCCTGGGCCCAGCAGATCCAAGTCCCGTGAACCCGATAGAGCCAGCTGATGACCGTGCAAAGCCCCACTCTGCTGGTGAGCTCTCTGCTTGCCCAAGAAGAAGAAAACAGGCTGTGGCCTCCTAGTCTCCCCTCAGTCCAGTTCAAATCCCTGGAGCAGGTGCATGCAAATCCCTTTTCCTCGCGAGTCGGACCCAGAACGATCCCCCCCGTGGCACGAGTCCAGCCAAGAGCAGCCATGCTGCTGAAGGGACTTGGAAGCCAGGATCCCCTCTGGTTTATGGTCTGGACCTTTGTGTTGTTGGCTCTTGCTGTGGTGGCAATGATGTCTCCTGGGGCTCAGGAAAACTCTGGTTCAAGTCATGGCAAGTGGGACTTGCGGATCCACGCCACACTTTCATCCCCATCCAGATGGGACTGTGGAGCATCCCTTCCCTTCCCTTCCCTTCCTCCCACAGGTGTGTGATCACGCACAGCTGCCGAGACCAGAGAACCACGCCAAGGTGTTGTACTGTCTCGGTCTGCTCGGTAAGGACGAGAGAGCCCAGGTGCCACGGGGGTTTCCTTCGGCCCTCCCTGCACCGGGCCAAACCCTGGGGGGGAACGGGAACGAGGAGCGCTGAGCTCACCAGGGTTGTGCTCTTCTCCCCACAGCCTGTCTCTCCCCAGACCAATTTATTTCCTTTGTGGGCTCCTGGCTCCAGGCCGACAAGGAGGCAAGCCGTGTGGCGTCCCTCTCCATCTTCAGTGGCATCCTTGCTGCTGACCGTAAGTATGAGCAGAGCAAACATGTCGGCTGCTGTCTTGGCTGACCCGTCAGGCCCTGCGTTAGGACTGGCCAGGACTAATAACCCATCCCGCTCCAGCTACGCTCAAGAGTCCTGGCTGCGGAGAGCTAGAGCCAGACCTCAGTCCTCTGCGGCTCGGTCCCAGAGGGCCAGGAGCACCCTGCGTCCTGCAGGATGATGCAGGAGTGCTGGGGCCAAATCCTGCTCGGGCACCTTTCCTGACCACACTCCCAAGTGAAGAGGTTTAATGAAACCTTGTTCTGGCCCAAGAGCCGGTTGCAGAGTAGAGGCAGGGGGCCGTGCGGGTCGCCACAAGCAGGTCTTCTGAAACCAGGGTGCATCCTGCTGTGGAGGTGGGCGTCCAAAGCAAGCCCACACCGTGCCCTCCTTCTCCTTCCAGTGCCGGAGATGCAGGAGAAAAAATGTGACATGGTGCAGGCCATGAGGGGCACGCTCAGCGATGAGAGCATTGAGGTGAGGTGGTGTGTGAGCAGTGGCTGTGCCGGGGATGGCACGTGGGCCTGGCACAATATTCCCACCCCAGATCTTTGCATTTGTGTAGGGAAAACCTTTCCTCCCAGCGTCTCCAGGGCAAGCATTGCAGGGAGTTTGCCCCTCTGCATCCATAGCTGGGGGGAGCCGGGGGCCAGGGAAGTGTTATCCCTCCCATTGCCGGTGGGTGGGGAGGGCATCTGCTTTCCCTGAGCAGCCATCATGGGGCTATTGCATGTCAAGGACATATTGCTGTCTTGCCCGTGTGAGTGGGCTCCTCTTTATCAACCTTGAAGTCAAATTGGAGGTCTGAGGACCCTCCTTCCTCCCTGCCACCCTGTGCAAGGGCTGAGGGAGGGCTCGTGCCATGGCCGGCCGCTCCACCCTTTGGGCACAAGGGCGGTCCTCATTCCCACCTGTCCTCTCCTCCCTCCCAGGTGAAGAAGGCTGTGCTCCATTTCAGCAGGACGGTGCTCACTGTGCACGGCCTGGAGGAGTGGGCCTGGGAGCTGGTGGCCTATGTTTTCAAGCAGGCCAGCTCATCTAGCAGCCAAATGGTAAGAGAAATGGAGGGTGGGCGCTTGGTGCTGATGTCCGAGCAGGGGGAAGCCTGGCACCGGCTGGAGCAGGAGCACGGGGCGCCCCAGGGCAGCCAGGCAGAGTCACTTGAGAACAGAAATGCTCTCGAGTAAAAATAGACCCCGAGGACATGTCTAGGTGCCCAGGATGTGGCTTTGCCAGTGACAGTCACATTGAGGGGACACAGAGGATTGAGCTGGCTGGCCCCCGGGGCAGATGGAGCGGAGGGGTGACGCCTGCACATTGGTGTGCGCTGCGCTGGATGTGAAGGGTTTTCTTGGGTGGACGAGGGAAGAAAGAACGTGGCAGCTGTCAAGACGTAACCCACGCTGGCTGCAGAAGAGATGGAGACTGAGTGCCCTGCTAGTGTCTCTGCTACTCCTGAGCTTTCTCTCTGTGTCTTGTGCAGTCGTCCACAAACCTTTGCAGTGCTGATGCTGAGGAGGAACACAGCATCCGTGCCACCTGTGTAGAGCTGCTGGAAAATGTGGATGTCTCAGTGCGTGGCATGAGCCAAGTAGGTGACCAGTTGGTGCCCTTGCATTATCAAGGCATCTCCCGGGCGCAGGAGAAGTGGGAGCTGAGTCGGAGCTGTCTGGCTCTTCTCTCCAGGTCTTATGGCCCCGGCTGCTGGAGTACATCGTGCCGGCTCAGTACAGCTGCACTCTGAGCCCGCTGTGCCGATGCCTCGGGGACCTGGCCGAGCAGCAGCAGTGGGAGGGAGAAGCGGCGCCTGGCACACCCCCCAGCAAAGGAGGTTTGCAATCCGGATCCCTGTGCATTCAACCAGCTCCAAGGGCCTCTTGACCTCTGGTGTCCATAATGCAAGGCCCAACATCAGGGCTCTCAGTTGGGTCATTACAACCCGGGAGGTGTAGGTCCCCCAAACCCAGGGCTACCCCAGATGTATGCTGTGCCATAGGGGAATGCCAGGGCCTTTCTGCCTCAGCTTCCCCACTCATCCAGGGGTGCCTGAGCAGCACCTGCCTCACAGAGGGGCAGGGGGCAAGCTGCTTGCGATCCAGACACAGGAGGTGCCATGGAAGTGCCAGATGTGCCCAGGACCCAGGGCATACGTGGGTGGGCGCATTGGAGATGGACGGGCTTGTAGCAGCATGTGCATTGTAGTTGCAAAGCAGTCACACATGGCCATGCCCTCTTTCTCTCTCCAGCCAAACTTCCCAGTGCCCAGGGGCTGCTGGCACGACTCCTGGTGAGTACCCTGGAAAGGTCCCTGCCAGAGGAGTGGGGAAGGGCAGTGGGGTGGGAGACACGTGCCCGTTGCCTTGGCTGGAGGAGCACGCTCTGCCTCTTCCCGCACGCGGAGCTGCCCTTTGCCGGCAGAGCTCCCTGCCCTTCGCGGAGCACAGCCAGGCTCGGCCCCCGCCTCGCAGCCCGTGGAGAGGCCAAGCACAGCACGTGGCCTGTGTCTGATGGCTGAAGGCTCTGGCCATGTGTGCTGGAGGCCGGTTTCCCTGCTAAGGAAAGGCGTGCAGCCCCGCTCCAGAGCTGAGCCCCTGTTTCTCTCTCGCTGTCAGGTGGTCGCCTCGGCCCTGGGGGACAGGACCCGTGCACATCGTGCGCTGCGGGGACTGTGGGCTCTGCACCGCACGATCCACCCTGCTGTTGGGGAGCAGTGGAGGATCAAGATCCCCATCCTGCTCATGACTATGGAAGGTAACGACCCGGGGGGAGCGCCCCGTGGTGCCATTCCCCTGCCGCAGCGCCACATGCTTGAAAGCTTCTGCTCTTTGTCGCAGGGGACGAACCCAGGGAGGGGCCAGACAGCATTGAGGCTGATGGGACCCAGGGGAGGGTTTGCCCGTGAAGGGCTCCCCCAGTGCAAACTCTGTGCTCTTTGCCCTTCTGCAAATCCCAGCCCTGTGCCGAGCTGTGCTGAGCATGTCCGCCAGGTGCTGAGCACCCTCCATTCCTCTTACGGCCACTTCTGCAGGGTCTGGCTGTGCACAACTCCCAGGCCTGTCAGCATGATGTGTGCTGGATCCATTGAGCATGGGGGGCAAGGCCCGTGACTTTGGGACCCAGGAGGTGCAAGGGTGCGGATGCAGGAGCTTCCACAGAAGGGATGCCCAGGGAGGCACCTGGGACTCTTCTTCAGTGCCGACAGCAGTGACATCCTTCTTGTTTGCCTTCCGCTTTCAGGAACTGCTCAGACCTGCCAGGACAACGTGTGGTGGGAGCACCTGCTGCTGAAGGTACAGGACGGCTCGCAGAGCTGTTACGGCAGCCAGGCAAACTGCGGAGGGCTGTCTGGGAAGGGGGCGTTCCCTCAAACCTCAGGGAAATGAGGTGCTGGGTGTCAATAAGGCAGGAGGAGTCCAACTTGGAAGGTTTGCCAGTCTCCTTGAGTCTGGCTTGACATCCAGAGTTGTCATTTGGGATTGTCCAGCCTTTCCATAGTGTCTTTGAGCTCAAGAAGTGGAAGGGGACGAGGCCTTGCTCGGGGCCTCTTGGGTGTTAGAAAGGGCACAGCAGAGGAGGAGGGCGACGACTCAGCCCATGCACCCGTCCCTTTGCTTCCCTTCACTTGGGCCCTCAGTTCCTGAACAGGACACTGCAGACCATCGACGACGATGCCTGGAGCAGAGAGCTGATCCTGGAGCTGCAGCTGCAGACGGCCAGCTACGCCTGCTCCTCCCCGGAGAAGGTGCGTGCTCTTGGCGAAGCCTGGCTTGCTGCACCTGTTTCGCGGTGCTGGGGCAGGAAGGCTGCAGAAACTTTCTCTCTTGAGTTTGTGCTTTTCCAATCTATTTTCTTGATCCAAGGCATGGTCCTTGGTTCTCTACCCACTTGACTGCCCCAAAGGGAGCTGCTCGGAGGGGCTGCCCCTGCCGTTAGTTGCCAGTTCCCTGCACAGAGTGGGGCGGTTGCTGGGTGCGTGGGTGCTGGGGCTGGGCTCTCTTGGTCCTTCCTGGGGACGGGCTGTTTCTGGGTTGCTCTTGCCCTGAGTAGCGCGGTGCTGTGTTCCCAGCTCTTTGGTGATGTTGGTCTCCTTCTTTCAGACTTTCCTATATAAGGCACTTGGTACCACGCTGGCCTCTTGCCAGGATGTTGCCTACGTGAAATCCCAGCTCCAGAAATTTCTGAAGGACACGGATTACATGGACGCTTTGGAGAGAGAGGTGAGGGCCCTGTTCTGTCCAGACACGGCCAGGTCTTCCCTGACTCCCCGCTCCCATGTCCTCACCTCTCTGTTGCTGGTTTGCTACACGGCTTTCCCTTGGTCTTCCCCTCGCACAGCCCCCTCGCTTGCTCCAGGTCGGGTGCGCATTGCAGCATCAATGGGACATGGGGAGGATGCTCGGGTTGGGTCAGACCCACTCACCAAAGCATTTCTTGGGTTTCAGCAAGTCGTGAGCATCCTGGCTTTCTCAGCCAAGGGCCACCTGGACCTCACCCTGAGCACCCTGGAGGACTTTGGTGCTGCCATGAGTAAAGTGCAGGTGTCTGGGATCATCAGCCTCCTGCAGGTAATGGAGCTGGGGGCTTTCTCCGGCTTCCTCCCCTGCAAACCCTGGAGAAGAGCAGCTTGGCAGTGGCACCCTCTCCCAGGGGACGTGCTCCACATCAGAGGTCTGCTGAGACGGCGTGGAGCGCAGTTTGCACTAGTCACACTTTTTATGCCTCAGGTTAATGCGTCAGCATTCAAAGAGCCCCTTTTGGGCCTGGAGGCAACTACATCTGTTGTTCACCCAGAGAAGGAGATTGTGTAGTTTTCACCTCTTTCCGTTAGCTGTGGGAGAGGAGACACGAGCCCTAGTGCCCAGCCTGAAAGTACCAGCTCCAAGTGCATAGCCCGCGTGCACACCCAGCTCCCTGGGCAGGTGCTGGGGGGTCGAAAGGCACCTACGTGCTTGCTGGAAAATGGGGCTCAGCTTCTGCACCGAGCACAGCAGGCAGGGCCACCTCCTCCACACCGGCCCTCCCAATGCATTGTGCCCAGGGACTTGTTATGGCCAAATGCCCGAGGCGGCCCTGGAGCAGGGGCTGGGACCCAGGACTGCACTCCCACCCCCTGCCCCACTGTCAGGCCTGCTGCCCCACTTCCTGGAGGTCACCAACTCTCGCCCGCCCCTGCCCGCACCTCCGTGGCTCAGCGTGGCACGGCAGCTCTCTCTGCCGAGCCACCCGGGTGCAGGATGGACATGATGAGGCCTGGGGGCATCCAAAACAAAGCAGTGGGGATGGTGCTGTGAGAGCTGTGGGTCTCGTGGGGCTGGCAGGGAGAGCTGGTATCGCTGCTGGGGCAGCTCCTTGGTCAGCAGGGATTCCTACTTGGGGGCAGAGGGCATGGGAAGCCCTGGTGCGAGTGTCGTGTCACCCCTGCAGGACTTTCACCAGGGGAGAAGAGGCAGGACCCACAGGGCCTTGATCCTGGCCTACAGCCAAATAGCTGTGCATGCCCCCCAAACGCAGCTGCTCCCCCGCGTGGAGCCTGACATCACCAGGAGGGTCCTGCAGCACTACGTGAGCAGCTGCCAGGTAGGAGCCCGGGAGTGCAGCGTGGTGGGAACAGGCCTGCCGTGGCACTGAGGTCTGCTCTGCACCGGGGTGCCTGGACGGCTCGGATGCTCTGATGCCCCTGAACTCCTGCCTGTGAGGAGCACCCGCGTTCATGCTCCTGGGGCGATGGGCAGGGGGAAGGACCCACGTATGGAGAGCGCTGGGCTAGACACTCCTCACAACTTGTCCTGCTCTGGCAGGGGTTGTACATTCATGCCCCTGCGCTGCTCCGCGCTCACCAGCCCGGACGCTGTTTGGACCCGGCAGAGTGCTGCGCTCTGGGGCCGTCCCAGGCGCTGACGGTAGTTTTGCATTTCATTTCCCAGGTGCTTGGCATCACCATCCTCAATAAGGTAAATGTTCAACGAGCCCACCTCTGCTCATGCACTTCCCAGCCCCTAACTCCCTGCGTCACTGAGGCACCATGACCTACCCCAGGCGGGAGCCCCTACACTGCCATGCACCTTGTCTGAGACGGGGGTGGATCTGGGGCTTTCTGGGGCTTGTAGACATCTCTCAGGGGTGCAAAGGAGGCTGCCTTTCACCCCTTCTAGACCTCGGTTCTTCTCCGCTCCTCATCCCCATCTCTTTGTCGTTCCCCCATGAAATTCAGGACCTGGACTTAAAGCTGACCCTCATCCGGTCAGTCACTGAGATCAGCCGTGCCATCCTGGACGCTGACGGCTCCCAGAGCTTCCAGTTCACGTACAAAGAGGAGCTGCTGGGGTACATGCTGGTGAGTGGGGAGGAGGCCGGGGGCCCAAACTGCAAAGGACCTGGGGGGAACGTAGCGGGACTGGTTTTCCTGGGAGTGGCTCTTTTGTGGGGGCAGACTGCTTTCCACATCCGTCTTCCCCTGAGTCACATCTCTGCTAATGCCTTTTAGGACTTCATAAAAGAGGAACCGATGGATTCCCTGGCCTCTCCTGTTCGCCTCACGGCCATGCTTGCCATTAAGCACCTGAGGTAGGTGATTCGTGCCCTGGCTCTCGGCGCTGGGATGCCCTGCTCAGAGATGAGCTCCTTGCTTCACCCTGGGGTGCTCTTCCTGCCAGATGTGGAGCTGAGAGACACATGCAGGGCTCCGGTCACAGGCTGCCCTGCCTGCAGCGGGGTTCAGGGGGGGTTGCAATGTGTTTGGTCCGCTTGGGGAGTTGGATGGAAAGACCTGGAGGTGGTGGTGGGACAAGTAGGAGTGGTGGGCAGTGCAAGAGCTTCTCAGCCGCCATGCCCAGGGGTGTCTGGATTTCGGGTTCCAGGTTCAGATCGTATCTGAGCACTAGACCCACTTTCCAGTGTGACGGAGGGCTTTTCTTCCTCTCTGTCTCCTGCCAGCAAGGTGAAACCCTCCCTGAATCGGGATGCAAACAGAAGCCTGCTTGAAACCTGCCTCAGGTGCCTGGTACCTCTCCCAGCTGTGCAGCACCTGACACAGGAGGGGGAGACAGCTCAGGACTCGTTGCAAATACAAGTACGCCTAAAGAGCCGACTTGTGGCATCACCTGCTGGGACCACCGGCATGATCCCCAGCCGGCCCTGGGCCTGGCAGTCACCCCCGACCTCCCCAAAAGGGTCTGGGGTTTGTGCACACGCTCCAGCTTCCCTCTTCTGTCTCCCGCTTGCAGTCCTTGCACGAGTTGTCCATGCAGGCCTTGGGCGAGCTCATGAGAGGCCTCCTTGAAGAAGACCCCACTGAGAGCTGGGTCATGGAGATGTTCCACGTGAGTAGCCAGCAGGAGCAGGCAGAGCTCTCTTTTCTGGGAAGGCAGGGATGGGCCCAAGAGACAGGGAGGAAGGTTTCCTTCAGCAGGGCAAATGAGAGGTGTCCTTGGGGGTATGGGCAGGCATCCCATTGACATGCCTCGTAGCTGCCCCTTGTTGTGCCAGGGTCACTGCACAGGTCCTGCAGCTTCAGGGCAATGACGGTCCCCCTGGGATGTGTCCAGAGGGTGAAAGGATCAGGTTGCTTGGAGGGATGTCAGGGGCGATGGTGATGTCTGCTGTTGAAATGGTTCATCTGAGCTGTTTTGGAGGTGCCTCTGACAGTAGTCTGCTCTCCCGACAGCTTCTTGAGCCATGGCTTTCAGCTGGCAAGGAGTGGGAGAGGGACAGGGCCTTGCAGGGCAGCGCCCAGCTGCTTGCCGCCTGTCGAGAGGCCGTCTACTGCAGAGTAAGTATGGGCTAACTCTCTCTTGCCTTGGTGTCGTTGTGGCAGCCTGGCCCCGAGACCCAGACATCATGCCTAGCAGACAGGGATGCATTCCTGTTCTCACCTTCCCAGGACCAGAAACTTGAATGTCACTCCAGGCAGACCCAAGCACATTTCATTCAGGTCTTTCTCCTCCTTTCTCAGCTGCAAGAGCCCTTTGGGAAAACCGGGTTCCTGCTGGGGCTGCTGGCGCCCTACACCTGCGCCTCTCTGGCCACATCCCGGCTGTGGGCTGCTGACTGCATTGCCTGCCTCCTCCCCGTACAAGGTGAGGGCACTCGGAGTAGGTGCGAGTAACTCTGCCCCTTTTCTCCCTCTGGAAATGCTGCTCCTCTCCTCTGTCCATTCCCTGCTAGTCTAAAGATATCTCAAAAGACCCATGACTGGCCCTGGGATGACCTCCTGGGAGAGGAGAGTTGCGTGGGGAGAGGCTTGTAGCAGCTCTGATCCCACTGCACCTCCACCCCCCTGAAGCAGCTCAGACCTCAGACGTCACCCTTGGACCGCACTGCCCATGACATTGCACGTGGGTCCTCCATGGAGCCAAGGTACTGTATCAGACATCATTACAGCCCTCCATCCTCCTTACTTTTATTCCAGATCAGTCCATGGGCATGGATGCAGCGGAGGAGGAGCTGAGGGGTATCAAGGAGGAGCTGAAAGCCTCCACCCCCGAGACTGTGCTTGCCGTATCCTCCCGCATGGCCAAGGTGAGTGTCTCAAGAGGCTGGTGTGGGGACTCTGGGGACCGGGCGTCCTTCACTGTCCACTCCTTTGCTCACACGGTTTACCTCTTTCTGTGGAGTGCATGGGTGAGGCATTGGGGGCAATTATTGTTCATCCACTGCCTGCTGCTGTTTCCCCTTGTGCATGGTAGAAAGAAGAAGTCAGAGCTAGATTAGAAAGTTTTGTAGATACTTCTGTCCTTGCACACAAGAAGAAACCTGTGTCAGTACAGCACCCAAATGAGAGCTATAACCAGGACTCGGTCACCTTCTGTGCCTGCTTCGACATATCCTGGGCGCAGCTTGGCTGGGATCATTTGGTGTTGTCAAATGAGGCTCTCTCCATTGAAGACGGAAGCAACATTTAAGCTCAGGGTTTGCCTCTTGCACGTACACCATGCCACCATAGGGCAGAGGCTTCTGCACAGCACAACTCTTTAACATCAGCCTTGAGCTCTGGGGTAGCTGCCATTCCCAATGACGAGCTAGATCCCTCCTGCAGCACCTGCTCATGAACCGTCATTCAGCAGCAATTAGGTCTTCACCAGTTGTCTCACCTGGAGAAGAAAATCAGCGCAGTTTCCCTTCTTTCAATTTGTCTCCAGGTCCTTGGAAAATATTTTCCATCAAGCCAGACCCATGAGTTTATGGAGACCATGCTGAATGCCATGCTGAGAGCCAGCCCCACATGTGCCACAGCAGGAGGACATTGGCTCCTCAGCATCATCAAGGAGCATGGAGAGGCCCTGCTGGAGGAGGTGAAGTTGAAGCTGAGGAGGATTTCTGCATTTGCTTCATGCTTTTCAAATGCTGCTTTCATGCGGTGTGGACAGCGATCTTACCGCTGATCCCTGGGCATGAAGCAAGGGCCATTTCCCTTGCTAGCCTGAGATGGGGATGCGCGGATCAGGGGGTGTGAAGTTGGTGGTGCTTGTTGGTCCTCACCTGAGCACCCCCACAGGCAAAAGGCCAAAATGAGCATCTTAAATCAGCTCCCAGATATTGATATTGGTTGGGGTGCTTGTGCGAGGTTAAGGCAGGCAGAAATAGGTCCCAGGTGGCACATGCCATTAGGTTGTAGGTGTGTGCACATGGGTGCACGAGGGGCTGAGGGTTGTGGGTCGGTGGGTGTCGGCGCATGTGCAGCAGCGCCCACTTTCACCCCGGGCAGGGGCATAGGGACGTGCTCGTTGCTAAGGATCACCCTGAGGCGGCAGTGTCTGGACACTAGTCCCTTAAAGCAAGGGATAGCTCAGATGGCAGCATCTTTCCAAGCGTGGGAGGGATTGGTTTGTCTTGTGCTGGCGAGTGAGCAAGGGCCCTTGTTCTTCTTCTTTTCCCTGCAGGTGCCGGACATCCTGGGCACCATAACGATGCACATGCCCGCTATGCAGGAAGGGTGCATGAAGAGCTGCCTGCTGGAGGCTGTGGCCAGTCTAGCAGGCTTCCACGTAGAGGCCGTCACCAGCAGCCTGCTTTGTAGACCTCTGCCCATGGACAGGTACTTGCCACTCCCCACCTCCTGTACTGAGGGACACGCAGATCCCACAGCCTGGATAAGCCCGTAGAGGGTCAAGCCAGGTGCAGATCCCTTGGGATGGCTTCCGGAGAGCCATGTCCTGGTGGGTGTGTGTAGGAAATGCCAGGCTTGTGCCTAATGGCATTGGCAGAGGAATCACTGCGCCCAACCCCGTCCTACCCCAGCAGCACCTTTGGCCTTTGCTCCAATGCCCTATTGCTTCATGACATCACCAGAGTATCCATAGCTCGTATGTAATTCGGATTAACTTGCAGTGACACCTCTGAATTGTGGCGGGCGATGGGTGGAGGCAATGATTTGTCCATCCACGTGCTGCATTTGCTCCTCGCCAAGCTGGACCATCGGGCTGAGACGGAGAGCAGCTCACTCACCGCAGCATTTGAGCCACTGGCAGTAAGTGAGAGCCCAGCCCCAGGTGTGCACGGATGTGACTGGGAAGGGATTGACTGGGAAGGGATGTGACTGGGAGGAGAGCCAATTGCTAAGGGAGGTGCTCCCCGGGCTGTCCTGTGCTCTCCTGGATGTGAGGAAGAGACCTTTGGACTTGGAGTTGTGGATTTCCAGATGTCTTCCCCAGGCTGACTCTGGTCCTCTCTCTCCCTTCAGGCAACCTGTGCTGCTTTGGAGATTGTCAGCACCCTGCAGTGTGGCCAAGTGCTGAGTGACATGCTCCCAGCCATGCTGCGTGCTCTCGTGGAGCAAACAAGCCACACCGTGGGGCAAAAAATGCCAGCGCCCGGCGGGAGCCTTTGCAGCATTACAGAGGGCCAAGTCCACGTAGTGGGCAACCCTTGCAGGTGAGGGGCAGGCTCAGACTGCTGTCACAGGTTTGGCCTCACTTCAGGCCCGCTGCCTGCAGGGTGATGTCTCCTTGCCAAGGGCTGTGCTGAGCTGTCTTGGTGCTGGCAGCTGAAAGACACGGGGCTTGTCTGCCAAGGGCCGAGTCTGACATGTTACGGCTGTTTGATCCTCCCATCTGACCTCCTCTGGGCTTGGGAGAGCCTCCATGCTTGCCTTCTGGCTTCCAACATTGATGCGTGCAAGGCCCAGCCCGCCCTGTCCCTGCCAGGGGACAAAGGCATGAGAAACAATGGCAGCATCGGTTTGATCTGAGCTGTCTGCCTTAGCCATCGGGAAGGCTTGGAGAGCAGAAGTAGCAACCAGTTTGGAGACCTTTGTCATCCCTACAGCTGCAGCTGTGGGCAGACAGGGCCTTTTCTCCCTTTTGGGGGGCCAGGCACATGGGTATCCCACCGCACTTGGCTGGGTGTGTGTAAGTGTCTGAGTAACACACCTCCCGAGTGACAGGGAGTTTTGGTCCTGCTCCGGCTGCAGCACCTCCTGACAGCCTGTCCACGTGGCCTTCTCTTTCCCCAGGCTTTCCATGGAGGCCCTGGCCTGCGCCATTTCAAAGGGCATAGGGGAAAGTGTGGCTGCATCCCTGTGCAAGGAGGGAACGTGGCCCTTGCTTGAGTGCCCAGAGACACACCACGAGGGGGTGTGCCAGCTGGCCAGGTAAGAGGCAGGCTGCCTTGCATCTGCGCTCTAGGCAGAGGGGAAAGCGGCGGAGGGGGCACTTTCCGTGCTGAAGCTGCAGGGTGGCGTGGGGCTGGGGACAGGGAGCTTGTGCCCCAAGAGATGAGAGCTGCCGCCTCCGAGCAACCAAGCGCTGGCAGTGCCCAGCCGGTCCCACAGCCAGGGGTTTCTCTTTCAGGGCTCTGCTGCCGTCGGGCATGGTAACGCCAAATTTCATCAAGGAGATCCTCAAATGGGTGCGGGCTGCGTCACCAAAGCTGAGGCTCACAGGGACAGCCTTCCTCAGCCAGGTAAGGCCCCGTAGAGAATGAGCAGTTCGATGGAAAGGTGGCTGGTTGCTGTGCTCTTTCCCTGGGCAGTGCCCCAGCCCCTTCCTAGGAGGGAGGATCACTGGAATAACTTGAGAGGTTTCTCTTCTGCCCTTGCCCATGCCTCACCACTTCTGCCACGTGACAAGGAGAGGGATTTCCTTACCGAGCCCTCATTCTAGCCAGCAGCTCCGAGCTTGGTCCTAACTAGTGCACCCTCTATAAGCACCCAGCATCCCAGGAAGACGCTGCTCTCAGCCAAGCAGTGCCCCCATCTACTCGCATCGGCACCACCTCTCCTGCTCACGCTAGGCCCCTGTCTTGATGCTTGCCCTGGCTCTAAGCAGACAAGCATGCCCACGTCCAACAGGAGAGCACCATGTGCTGAGGCTCTTCCTCGTGGTGTTTTGTGGGACTCTGCTCTGGCACGGGATACCTTTCTGCTGCAGGGCTGGGCTCTTGGCAATGACTGTGCTGGATCTCATGCATGCATTGGTTTCTTTTAGCTTATGAGTGACCCGTCCATCCAGGACGAGGAGCTGCTGAACCCAGCCCTTCTTCTACTGGTGGAACAAGCCAAGGACAGCAATTATGCTGTTCGGCAGATGGCAGCCAGGGCCTTGGGGAACGTGGCACATGGTGCCCCTGCGCAGGTGAGGTCGAAATCCCTCTGCCATGTCTGGACCGGAGCTTGACCATAGAGACCGGACAATGAGGCAGGGCTGAAAGGGTGCACAACCCCCCGACATATATCCAGTGTTGCTCTCTCACCCCTGCGGTGTCCCTAGGGACCGTTGGGGTGACGAGTGTACTTTTGGTGCAGAAGTGGGTGCTTTGCATCTCACAGGTGTACGGGAATGTAGCCGCGGGGGCTTGCTTGGACAGATGAAGTCCTGAGCGCTCTGGGAATAACGGGGACCCCAGAGGTGAGGAGCGTAGGCGCTGATCCGTGTGTCACGTCTTCTGTTTGTCCAGCTGAAACACCACCGGACCCTCATCCTGGACACCCTGGTCCAAGCCTCCTTCGTGCCATCTTCAGATGAGCTAATGACAGAGGGCATGATATCTCTGGCCAAGGTCCTCAGGCAGTTTGGGACCAGAACAGGACCCGTCATTTTGGCTGTGGGGACGCACGTCAGGGCCTTTTTCGACCACGTGAGTGAGCACCGCTCCCCACCCCCATTCGAATGCTCTTCGTTGTGGGCCCTGTCGGGGAGGGGATGCACTTGCTGCCCCTTGCTCCAGCCCAAACTGGAAGATTTTAACTGTTGTGGAAGAAATGAGTTCTCAGGAAGAAAAGCAAGCCCATGAGATAGAGGTTTGGTTGTGACCCCACTGGGGTTTCTTGTCCACAGAAGGATGATGCCCTGCGCACAGCCTCATTTGCCCTGTTCGCCACCTTGGCAGGGTGCCTCAGAAAAAGATGGCACACTTGGTTTAAAACCCAGGTGAGGCAGAGCTGGGCAGCGCTGCTGCTGCACCTGCAGGACCCCAACAAGGAGGTGGCCAAGGTAAGGACCGGTGACACTGGTGTCCTCAGCCCCCCCAGGTCTCCCCCATCCAGCCCCAGGGCAGCTCTGCCAATCCTGCATCCTGTGGTGGCCATCCCCTTCCCACTGGGGCAGCTCCATGCAGGCACCTCCTTGAGCTTGGGGCTGCCTCCCAGGTCCAGGGCAGGTTGCACATCCGACCCCTGTGCAGGCAGGAAGTCTCCCCGCATGGTTTACTGAGCGGGAGACTGGGGTCAGCTGCAGGTGGCACCTGAAAGGCAGGAGAAGTCCTCCCTTTGCCCACCGCCTCTCCTCTGTGCCTAGTGCCAGGCTCCTCCTGGCCAGCCCCTCCTGTTCCTGCCCTGGGCACAGTCGTGGGTCAAGAGGCAAGCCTTGGGCTCTGCTCAGCAGTCAGCAGGGAGTCCAGACCTGGTGTGACCGTGTTTTTCAGGAGTGCAGAAGAGCTGTGGGCCTCTGCTGCCCTTACCTGGGGCTCAGGAGGGTGCAGGGAGTCCTGGCCTTTTATGTGCAGGGGTCAGGAGAGGTGCGGGTCAACGCCCTGCTGAGAGACCTTTGCAGGCACTTGGTGAGTGAGTTTGTGAGTGGCAGGAGGTGAGGGAGGGCAGGGCTCTTTGTAGGATGGAGGGGGGGAACCGGGGCGCAGTGCCAATGCCTGCAAGGTCCAGGTCCAGGACCACGGGGCACGGGACAGGCCAAGATTGCTCCTTGGTGCTCCTGTTTCCTCCTGATCTGCACCAGCATGTGGTGCGGGAGGTCTTCTCACCACCGGGAGATCACGTGTCCTTGGTCCCTCCAGGTCAAAGAAAAACCGGCACTCCTGGAGGGTCTGTGCTACAGGACCAGGAGGTACTACACCAGCTCCTGGCCAGAGATCCGGGCAGCAGCAATACATTTTACTGGTGAGAGAGGATGCCTGGTCCCTGTGCGTTTCCCCCACCCCCACGAGGAATGGGAAAGCTGCAAATCAGCCCGTGCCTCAGGCTCCCCAGAAAGCACTGGGAAAGCATGATGCTCCCAGAGTTGCATGGCTGGTGTGAAGGGGGACTGAACCAGACAGCAGGGCTGGGGGTGATGGCAGAGAAACCCTGGGCCATGGTTCAGTCATCCTGAGTGATGGAGACGTGTCTGGGACGTGGTCACCCGGCACGGCTCAGGATTGCTCGGCACCCACTTCATGGGGGAGGCAAATGGGATGGGGCAGGGGCTTCCTGGGCCGCAGCGTGCAGGGAGTGTGTTGGTTGTAACTGCCTGTGATGGCAAACACGGCACAGGGGAACCAGCGACCTGCCTCGGGGCTGAGTTCTCCTTGCACCCCGACCAGGGGAAGCTGATCGGTTGTCCCTGCTGTGTGTTTAGGCATCATGCTGGAGTACAGCAGCCCAGGGACTACCAGGTGGCTGAACATCGCCCACTTGCAGAGCTGTAAGTCAGAAATCCAGCCCCTGCCCTTCCCTTCTGGAGCCCAGAAGGAGCCGAGAGGCTGCAGGACCCCGAGAGACCGCACGTCTGCATGCATTGTGCACTGCCCACCCCACGTCACTCCTGAGCCCTGATGCCCAGGGATGACCCGCCTGTGGCGCTGCTAGCACGAGTGGTCTGTTCATGAACGTCTCCTCTCTCCTTCCAGCTCTGAGGTCTCTGGAAAAGGACTCATCACCACCAGTGCAAGTCGCGGCCACCCAGGTCCTGGAGGCAATCTCGAAAAGCCCTTGGGGAAGGGTACAATCTCCAGATGCAAACCATGGGCGTACTCTGCCCCGTATATTTTCTATGTTTTGCTTTGGGTGCCTGAGGCCCGGCACAAACTAAGAGCAAGCTGCTACGCGTGCGTGTGTGCACACGCACAATTTCTGTAAATAAATTCTGTTCCTGGTTCCTCTGGCTGTTGTGGCTTCTGTCCTGAACACGGCAGAGAGAGAGGGGGGCGAAGCCTGGTAGCTTGGGGAGCGTGTGTCTGCTTGGTTGGGGCGTCCTGCCTTTTGGGGGGTTGTGTGGGCAGTGAGGTGGGCATTGCTGCTGAAGTCAGGGCATAGGTGCTACCACGTGTTAACCAGGAGCTGGGGCTCTCCCAGGCACACAGGCTAGGTACAGATGTTCAGGGAGGTTAGATTAGGTTAAAAATGGCCACCCAATCTAACTTAGTTCACTCGGGTGCAGACCTTCAACTTGATTGACCCAAGTAGAGATCTAAGTATGCACTTTCCAGAAGTTCAGGAAGTTTGGTGGATCAGGTTGCCCATTTATAGACCAAAGTTAACCCTATTTGTGATGTGGGCTAACAGATCAGGCCTGACAAGACTGATCTAACTGAAGTCCTGTACAGCCCGCAGCAGCAGCCTGTCTCTGCCCCATGCACAGATCTGGGGGCATGTGCCCCCCCGGGGCTGTGCTGAGGTGCGTGCCCCCTGCACCCCTGGGCAAGCCTCCCGGACTTCGAGCATCCCGCAACCTGCCCCGGGGGCACCATTCATCCCCGCGCCCACCCCTCTCTCTGCTCCACACCTACCCTCAGCATGGGGGCCTTGATCTGCACCCCCATTCTCCTTCCTCTTCCCCCCTTACCTGCTGCGGTGGGCAGTACTGCACCCCTGATATGTAACTCCTTAGCTAACATATTCCAAAAATTACACAATGAACCTTGTTGCACAACTACAAGGCAACGGCATCATGCCACCAAACTCCCTAAGCCCCCTCCCCTGCCATGGGCAAAGCTGGGGGCTGAGAGCTATCGGGGCTGTACCGTGGACCATGTTGAAATGTGCTCAAGAGATCTGAGGAAGAGGTCCATGCCCGCCGCTAGAAATTTAAAACGAAGAAAAATGAATTGTCAGTGCAAAGCACAACTGATTTTACAATGACACAAACAAAGGTTTGCAAAGACTATTCAATATTTGTGCCTTAAATTTCCACTCAAAATGAAACTAAATTGCATTTTCAAACGAGAAGGCAATGTCAGGTAGCAGGAAAACCAACATTTAAGGGTGTTTCAACATGCACGTTTCCCAAGTGGAATAACGCAGAACGCAGTCGAACTTAGGAGCTGCCTTCCAAGTGCGATGAAGCAGAAGTGTCAGGTCAGAAAACCCTGGGGATTATTGAGCACCCCACCCTGGGGGGCCAGGGACCCGAGTCAGAGATGCACGTAGCTATTCCTGCTCTCCAGCTGCAAAACTGCCAGGCACCCTAGAGCACTCTGGTTTGCTGCCCACCCCAGTCTTCCCCCTGTCCTGCCCCACTGCCCTGCGGAGGTGGGGGAGAGCCAAGCGCTGTGGGATGCCCGAGACATGAGCAACCTCTCAGTGCGCCTTGTGCAGCGTGCAGATATGACTGGAAGTGCTTCAACAACCAAAGGCTAACAATAGTTTCTTGAGCAGGGGTCATTTTTTGGAGCACTGTGGCCCTTTCTGGAGGGCTTCTTAGGGCTTGCTGTCTGCTCACTCACCCTTTGAAGCATTCGTTGCTTTTGAAGTGAATGCTGCATCTGCCCGGGGCCTAGGCTCCATGCAGAAGAAGAGAAAGATGCCTGCAGAGATGGCTCCCAAGACAAGAAGAGATCTTCCTTCTTCCCCTCCTTCCCCTTGGGGCTGCAGGGAAGGGGAATGCCACCCTAAATAGGAAAGGGCCCTGATACCACTCCATGATTCATGCTCCCCACAAGCTCCTGGAGACCAAGTGGGTATTTGTTCTGCCCCAAGCCCCCACAAACACTCTGGGTCAGTTTGCAGTTGCCAAAGTTTATTGCAGAAAGCAGCAAGAAATTCAGCTCAGTAACAGCACCGAGGACTCAGCAGCAGGAGGGCACTTGCTCTGCACCAGGATCTGGCCCCTCCTGTGGGTGCAGGAGTTGGAAGGGGTGGGTGTAGCGCACAACAGACCCTGATGGCAGCAGAAGAGCTAGAATGGGGACACTAAGATTTGGGGACACAGAATGATCTGGCTTCATGGTCTAGGAGGGAGCAGGGAAAGGGCCAGGCTGAGAGGCTTTGGCCCTGGGGACCCGCTGCAAGCAAAAGCTGCGGGACAGTGCGGGATTCATGGCAAGCAATCTCTCACTGGGCTGAAGTGCACAGGCAATTTGCCAGTGCAGGCAATGCAAATCTTCTGGTTAGAGGACCTAGCCTTGTATTTACAGCCATTCGGTGGGGAGCCGCTTACATACATGCAGAGAGTGACAAAGAAGTTGTTGTTGCTATAGTAATAATTGGGTTCTCGTTTTTTTGTCCCAGCCCCAGTGCAGATGCTATTTATTAATGATGATGGCGCATGGATGAAGGTGTTCGGGGTCTTGCAGATGTCCAAGGTTATATTCTGAGCCTTCATCCTCTGATTGCAGTAGGCGTCATTATACGGCAGGCTAGTAGACGGGTCGACGTGCTGCCTCTCAAACTTCTGGTTTGGTGTTTCCCTGCTGTCCACGGCTGGCCAGGCTGACGGCAGGGTCAGCAGGAGCAGCAGCAGGGCAGGGCAGGCATCTCTTGGAGACATGGCTTCCTTAGATTTGCTCCAAGTACCTGGTCGGAGCCAACAAGGGACAAGGATGACTACTCCCTCTTGCCCTTCCCCTCTCACAACCCTCCCGCTACTCTCTCATACCCCACGCAGCTCCAAAGACCCTTCCCTGCCAAAAGCCCCCCACCACGCCAGCTCCTCGAGGCAGGAACTGGCTCTTTTAATGGGTGAGGTTATTGCTGAGCACAGTGGGTCTGGCCCTGCCATGACAGATGTGACCAGGAGATTGGCTGCAGATCAGATGAGAGATCAGATGCCAGTCTCCAGAGCAGCAGGCTGCGTCCATGGCCTCGAACTGCCTCTACAGCCATGTCCGTGCCGCCCAGGTGTTACTGTTCGGTCCTTTCCCTAGTTTCCCTAGTTGGCTCACCGTCATCTTCGAGAGGCCCGGGTACCACTTGTTCTCTTAGGGGAAATACCCCATTTCCCTTCCCACGGCCAGAATCAGATTCCCTGTGATGTTTTCCCTTAACCCCGGAGTCTGCTTCGAACTGTACTCTCCATCCTCCTCCCGGGCTTATATCAGGAGAAGTCGGGGAGTCTGGAGATTGCCAGGCACCTGACGGCCATGGTCAGTGCTGTTCCAGATCCCTGGGTCGGGGAATATTTACAACTTCTGCCTCAGGGGGGGAAGAAGCAGGAAGAGCAGATGCCAACGAGGAATCAGATGAATCAGGAGGAGGAGGGGGAAGAGGAAGAGAATAAGGTAAAGGCAGCAGAGCTGGGGGGGGGGAGGGGGGGGCCCCCTCCGGCTCCAGACAGTCCAGGACAGGATTTGCAGTTGGTCGAGCCACAGCCATCTCACAGATCCCAACTCCCTCCCCCAATCCACATTTCTCCAAAACTTTTTTATCTCTACAAAGAGACATAAACGCTTGCGCATACATCAATTCCTCCCATTTACCATTCTGCTGGCAGAACAAAATCAATTGTAAGATGGTATTATAATTAATACTTCCCTCCCGAGGCCAATATTCTTTATCATCTAGCTGATAGTGTGGCCACGCAGTTTCACAGAAGAATTTAGCTTTCTTCTTAGTCATAGGATCCTCACCAAACTCTGCCCAATGTCTCAATACACAAGAGAGGGGGGTACATTTGCTAACCTTACTGTTAATAGTACCCATTTCAGGACTGCCTTCCCGGTTCTGACCGTTCGACTTACCTGGGATCCAGGGATCTGTTTTTAGTCCTTGTCCTCACAGGGGAAAAATCACTGGTCTTGGACTCGGGCCAGACAGAATACTTACAGAAATAATCCCAGGCAAACGTACTGACGGTAGGCCTTATGCCCTTTCTACCCTCTCGCCCAGGTGCCTGTTACTGATACTTTCACTCTATGGCGTTGCACCGTTAGGCTACTGCCGCCTCAGCGATCCAGCTCCTCCTGAAACAAAAGTCTCACCGGGAAAAGAAATCCTGGGGCACGCTCGACTTTTGATAAGAAGAAGCAGATAAACCGGTCGTCAGTTAGTCCGGGCAAAGCTTATCTACGGCAGTCCCATCTGGGTCGCCAAAAACTGTTCGGCCCCAGCCCAAGTCTGGGTTCGTGCCCGGTATGCAAAGGCCAATAAAGATACCAGGGGTGAAAGTATAAAAATGATTTATTGCTAGCAATAAAAGGTGCAAGCGGAATAATCTCCCAAGACAAGCACAAGCACATTCAATACTGAGCCCCTTATATACCAGAGGTTGAATCTTCATAAGCATCCTTGTTTGCTAATTGGTTATAAAGGAGTGACGCAAGGAGTTCTTTACTGAGCATGTCTCTATACCTGTGTTTTAGCTATGTAGCTCATTAACGTACATATATGTTCCATTAGCATATATCTTCCCCGCCTCGGGGTGTGATTTTTAGTATTTTAATGAGCTCTTTGCTCCAGTACCTCTGATTCTGTTTTTTGTTTTCAAGCTTCCTCTATCTAAGACTGTCTGCCCCTTATCATTGCAGATGGGCATTCGGCACATAACATTCACTTTTGCTTAGGCTTTGCATAGTAGTTTCTAGGTCAAACCTTACAGTGGCAAGTCAAAGCATGCAGCTCCATGCTGTTCATGGGATCATTACGCTTGTCTGCTGCAAACTGAAAGTCCTGGACATGTGGGGAAATGCAGGAAGCACACTGGACTTTCTCCTGGCTAGCTGTAGTTTTTGGTATCCCTTGCTAGGAATTTTTACTCATTATTTTGTTCATCATAATTTGTTATTAATGCTTTGGAAAATAAGTGTCTTCATTTCTCAGTCCTTTTGGCATTTGTACATGTTCCACTTTGCCTTGTTTGTGCACGTTGCTCTTTGACATTGCTGAGGTGTCTTTGCTGCATGCTCTTTTCTTGCCTGGGAGAAGCCCATCTTGTTCTCAGGACCTCCTCCACCACCTCGCTCTCAGGATGTGTTTGTGGAAATGTGGTGCTAAGAATTTGCACTTTTTTCTCACCCTCCTCCTGTCCACATATCACTGAAACCTGGAAAAAAGCAAGAAGACACCAAGATTGGGAGGTTTGGGAAAATGAGTTAGCTGTCCTTTCTACCTCGGTGTGGGGAGGAAGGGGGAGCACTGAATCCATCGGGCCGTACGGGCAGGTGTATTGGCTGGCTCTGGGAGACACAGAATGGGATTTGGGGCTTTTCCCCTTCAGCCCCCGCTGACAGGTGACTGGGGTGTGGAGAGTGCTGCAGATCCAGATGCAAGGGCTCCAGAGCAGCTTTGCACGTGTCGAGCCCATTGCCAGCTGGCTGGGGGAGCTGTGTTTGAAGATCCCATGGTGGGAAGAGCAGCAGGGAGGATGCTGATCAGGAGTGTGGGTACATATTTATAGTTTAGCTGGGGCTTTATTGGCATGTGCCTTCCTTTTCTCAGTGTCCTCCTGCTCTGTCAACAACTGCCATGTGTTACCCGTTCTTTGGAAGTGCCATTCACTGTTCCCTGGAAGTGCCCAGTCAGCATCTGGAGGTGCTCGCTTTCTCCTCCCAGACTTGCTGGCTTCTTGTCCAGCCAGGACCCAGGCAGGGGCCGAGCTGGAGGAGGGGGTGACATTCGTATCCCTTGCTAGGAATTTTTACTCATTATTTTGTTCATCATAATTTGTTATTAATACTTTGGAAAATCAGTATCTTCATCTCCCAGTCCTTTCTGCATGCACAAACCCTTGCACCCAGCTGCATGTGCAGTCGTGAGCACGTGCATTCGAGCATACATGGCTCAAGCTGTGCAGAACACATCACAGCTGTGGGGCACGGACCCATGTTATACACAATCCCTTTTATACTGGGATCTTGAGAATTGCCCACTGGATTATTTTACTATCGTTTCAAAAGCCCAGCAACAACTCTACCCAGAGGTCACGTCAAGCCACAGATGCCTCCCGCCTTCCTTCCACATACCCCACAGCCCTGCCAGTGCTCCTCACGCCTCACCCCAGCTCCTGTGATCCCAGCCCTGGGCTCCCCACACACAGCTCTGCTGCTGCCCCTCAGTCACCACGAACAGTCCTCTCCACCCTCAGCCTCAGCCCTCGGTCTCCACTTTGGGGTCCCTCTTTCCTGGCCCTTTCCCAGCTGTGCCAGAGTTGAAACCCACGGATGCCAACACACAAGTTTATACTCTGGAGAGAGAGTGCCACCTGAACATGCTGTTGCAGTATAATGACACTGGGTGTGTGCCCCAGTGAGATCTCCCAGTGATGTCTGACTTAACTAATTTCCAAATCTACTCTTGGGGCATAATTAAAATCGATGCTCATTTCTTGCTGCCATGGAGGGAGCATTTGCCCTTGCTGCTGAAATTCTCTGCTGGCAATGGCAGAGCGTGGGTTCACGTGGGAAGTCCTTAGTGAAGACAAGCCCCAGAGAGGCCTTTGATAACACAGGGCACTTCCTCGGCCAACAGACCCATGTCTGCCCTCCAAATGCCTTGCACAACACTGTGCACCTTCATCTGCAAACTTCTGGCTGAGCGTGGGGAGGCCTACGGGCCCTCAGAAAACAGCCCAGCATGGCCGTGCACCAGTGTCCCATTGAATTAATCCTCCTGCGTGCGTTAGTGGACAGGGATCCTCCACTTTCCCTTTCTGGACAGGGATGTGTGAAGCAGCTGCTCAGGGCACAGAGGGACTGGGACACCACAGCTCAGTTACAAAGCTCATGTATTTTGCCCTCTTTGCTACAGAGACATCCAACCAGGGTGGCAAATCCTGACTTGGGTGAGATGCAACCGGCTGCAACAGTCTGTCTGTTCAACAACCCTGGGGCAGGGAAAGAGGGAGCAGGAAGGGAGAGCTTGGGGATTTGGACAGATTATTTTAAATTATTTCATCCTGGCACCTCTCCAGGGCTCTCGTTGGCAAACACACCGGTTTCTTTGCCCACAGGCACTCGGCTGGGTAACAAGAGATGGAAGCTGTTAGAAACACAGCAACTTGCTCTCACCTACACTGTGAAATGAATCACCTTCAGAGGAATATAGGTTTGACAGCACGTGCTCTTGGAGAGATGTCTCTGCCATACCTGACTGTGGACAAAGACATTTTTAACATGATGTCAAAGGTAAATGCTGCCGGAGATAATGTCATTGTCAGAGACTTTTACCTCCCAGCTATAGAGCAGAAAATAAGTGACCTCTCTCTCTCTCAATTTTAAGTCCGTTAATATCAAAATACAAGATCAAGACAGGCCAAAGCAGGCTTTTAAGGTTCAAGACTGAAAAATCCAGGTTAGGTGTCAGAGTCAAACCCAACCCAGACTTTATACTGAAAAACAGCTGCCTGCAAATATTGCTTCTTAGGAAGGCAATGCTGAAGTTGGGTAACGTGGCTTAGAGAAATGAGGCCAGGTATCTGCAGTCGTGTGTTGGATCCTGGCTTCTTTTTCAGTGCCAAACAGCAAGAGATGGAGATAGATCATTAACGGCAGAAGTGGAAAGGAGACGTTTGATCAAGGTTCAATATAGCTTAGCAAATGCCAGTATCAACAAAATCTTACTGGTTTCCACGTGATTGCTACTCGCTCAGATACAGGTTGGCGCTCCGCACTCAGAGCTCCTTGCTATTAATCCCTTCCTCGTGGGTTTGATCTGTCAACCTCATCACAAGGCTCCATATTGACATACGATGTCCCTCACCTTATCTGCAGAAGAAAAGCAAAGCAAAGAAATGCAGAGGGTGCTGTGGGAGCCAGTCGAACAAGTGGAGCTGGTGGGAGCGCAGAGTTGGTGTGCGCAGGGGCTGCAGGCTGCCAAGTGTGAAAATTTGATTGAAAATGAGTCTCTGGCTCATCCTGTCCTCATTTCCCAGTCACCCACACTCAGAAATTGTGCAATGTGGAATTGTCCCGGTCTCTCTGTGCCTTCCCAGTCGCCCACACTCATTATAGCAGGCATCGCACCGTCCCTCGACCAATGCATCTGTCACCCAGCACGATGCTGAAGGTTCCTCGGACCTGACCCCCCAGTCCCTCTGCTTCCTGCGATGCAGTGCAGCCAAACGACCATAAAGGGGAAAAGCAATAAAAACTCAACAAACCCCAATAAAACCTCCAATGAGCAAGAGCTGGGAATGATTTTCATTCCCTTCTTTCCCCCCAAGAGGATGTGAAGGCCCAGCTCCCCGGCAGGGTGATCACACCCACTCTGCCTGGCTTGGGGCACTTTTGCCTCAAGTCCTAAGGAGTAAAATGCCCAGTCTTCAATGTGTGTCAAGACAGAGGTGGCAAGGAGCTTTGTGCAGCGTCATGGGGATCAGGCTGCTTGCTCTTGGAAGAGCTCAGACCAAAAAACTCAAAAAACTGTAAAGGAGATTTCTCTCTTTTTGCTCCACTCCTTCCCCCGTGAGCTCGTGGTGCCCTTCAGGCACAGCTGGGCCGGGCGAGGTGGACTGGAAGGATGCAGGCGGTCTTGCTCAAGGCACGTTTAGGAGCCTGGGGTGTGTTGGCTCCCAGGGATGTGTTGGAGGCAATGGGGCCCCTTTCTCTTCCAGCAGCTGCTTGTGAAACTGGGCTTTCTGCCCAGGCTTGGACTTCGTCCACCCTGGTTTCCTAATGCCGCCCCTTCCATGTTGTGAGCTGAGCCTGGGAACCCCTCCTCTCGTCCCAGCCTGCTCCATATAACCAGGCGCCAGAAAGGGAGAGGTCAGGTCGGAGTTGGGGTCAGCTCTGCAAGCAGCCTCATCCAGCTGCCGAGCCAGGCTTTCAGCCCGCAGACGACTGAGCCACAGGTGGTTTGTGGGCAGAGCAGACCCTTTGGCACGAAATCCCAGAGCCCTAGAGAGAGGAGGTGGAGAAGTCCAAGTGCCAAGTGTGACCCCTCTGTTGGGGAAAGCAGGTGAGCCTGAGAGCCATTGTTTTGGGGTCTATCCTGGTTCTGGGAGGGTGGCTGGGGGTGCAGGGGGAGGGAGGGAGGCAGGAAGAGTTGCATTTCAGGTGTGCTCCCTATTCAGGGTCAGGGTGGGCTCCAGTGGTTGCAGAAGGAGGGCTTGGATGTCAAGGTTCCTGGGTTCTCTGCCCAGATGTTAAAAGGTCTTTGGGGTTCGAGCAAAATGGTGCTGGAGTTCATTTTCAACTCAGCAAGGGAGTTTGGGTGCAGTGGTTAGTGAAGAAGTGGTTGCAAGCCAGGACTCCTGGGTTTTGTATTTTGCTCAGGGAGAGAGCAGTGTCCGGTGGTCACGAGCAGGGGGGATTTCTGACACCTGGGCTCTGTTCGTAGTAGCGGAAAGGCCTTTGGGTTAAACAGTTGGACGTGGGGAAGTAGAAACCAGGACTGCTGTGATTTATCCCCTGGCAGCAGAGGGGCAGGGGTCGGTGCAAGCACGCAGCAATGGTGGTCTTAGCTACGAGCTACAACACTGGAGGCAGGTAAGAGGGATTGGCAGAATAAGAGTTGGTGTGAAAACACCAAGTTTCATTTTGCCTCTCATTTTCCACCCAAGGAAGCTTCCCGTTATGGGGCAAACAAATCCTGAATTACCCAAACAGGCTGGGTGGAGAGGACATGATTAGCAGAGGGAGAGGCCTGATCCCCTGTGCTGGGGAAGGCTGAAGCGAAGGCACAACTAGCGGTATTAAAGCCAAGGGAGAAATACCTGGGCTCCAAGGCCATCGGTGTTACAGCTAGAAGGTCAAACGTTGGCCCAATCCCAGCAGGCCCAAGGCACTGGAGTGTATCAGACAGGCTTATTTCTGTGGCCAGTATCACTCAAGGTAGTGAAGTGCCTTCTGTCTACCCTAATCTCTTTGGCTTCCCTGGCCTTAATGACCAGTGTCCATAGAGAACTGAGTCAGCTGGGGACGGCCTTTGTGGCCTGGGTCCAGGGCTCAGGCGCGTGCCTCTGGATCCACAACGAGACACCTTAGCTCTGCTTTACCTCATTCACGCTCGGGGCTATATTCTTGAGTCAAATGTCCAGCAGTTCAGCTTAAGGGAGCCAGGCACCCCGATCCAAATGAGTTTGCAAAGCCCACCGCACATCTTCCAGCTGATCAACTCTGTACATGCGACACCAGAGACACAAGCAGGGAGTGAGAGCGGGGCTAACTAGGAGGTTTTGAATGGAGGCATCGGGGTGGATTCATGGAAGTGGCATCTGCTGCTAACCCATTTGAACACAAGTGGAGTTAAGGATGCTAAAGGCATGGGGGGGCTGTGGTCATTGGGTGAGTTGGAGCATGGGAATGACTCAATGGGAGATGATAGAGAGGGCACACGTGAGGCTGGTGCCAGGACTTCCTCCTCCAACACTTTTTGCAATCACTTTACGCAATGGCATCAATACATGTGAGGTTGGTGCCAGGACTTTCTCCTCCAACAATTTTACAATCACTTTAGGCAATGGCATCAATACGTGTGAGGTTGGTGCTAGGTATTTCTCCACCAACACTTTTTACAATCTCTTTAGGCAGTGACATCAATACTTGTTGGTAGTATTGATACTTCTGACACCCCAGAGTAAAGCAAGAAATAGAGGCGCACAGACGAGAACAGAACAGAGATAGCTGGTTGAGCTGCCTGCCTCTCTCATTAACGCTGTGTCTCTGCATGCCTAGGATCATCTGTTCCCAGCCATGACGCAGGCAAGGACCCTGGTCATGCTGTGGGCTCTGGCAGGCTCGGCCCTGTTGCTGGTTGTGTCAGCAAACCAGCAGCAGTACGAAAGGTTTCTTCTCCAACACGTCCATTGCAATCCCAGGGGCCGGGACGACGCTTACTGCAACAGACAAATGCGCTACATGCTGAGGGAGGACCGGAGGCGGGACCCCAACCCAGGGAAGAAAATCTGCAAGGAAATAAACACCTTCATCCATGAGACAAAAGATGCCATCAGGGCCGTGTGCCAAGGAGGGGGCAGTGAGTATGTGACGAGGAGCGGCCAAGTCATGCATAGAAGCTTCTCGAGCTTCCAGGTCACAACCTGCAGGTTTCACGGCGGGAAGCCCCTTGAGAACTGCAGGTATCGGGCCAGCCGTGACTCCAGGAGGATCGTCATTGCCTGTGACGAGGACAGGAACCCGGTGCATTTCGAGGAGAGCCACATCTGAGTGAGGGGGTGCGCCGGGAACAGGGCCTTCTGGCTCTCCCTAACCTGCTCCCGTCTCTCGTGGGGCTGGGGCCCCCCCACTGAATTGTCCCAGTCACTTTCCATAACTCTAATTCTGTATCACACATCCCTTTTAATTCTTTTCTTTGCTGGTGTGAGCAGAGGAGTGCACTGCTGGTCATCCATTACCCCAGGGATGTGTGCTGTGTTCGCACTTGTCTGTGTAAGTGTGAGCCTTGGGGAGTGCAGCACTAGAAGGAGACGTGCCTTGCTGGGGAACAGCAAGATGAGGGAAGGTGACTGGACTGGATGCTGGTGTTTGAGGCAAAGTGCAATGTCTGTCCCTGGCTACAATAAAGAAGTAATCAAAGCTAAAACGGCCTCTGAGTTTACCTGGGAGGAGCCGGGGATGCATGGCTCACGATTCTTTCCTCACCCTTCTCATTCCCTCCACAAGCGAGCAGCAGCGATACGCCAACACAGACAGAGACACACACCCACACCCAAAGCAGTGCCCGTTCCCTCCAACCAAGGGCCAGGCAAATGCATGCACGCACACTTATTCAAGCTGAAAATATCCAAGCTTGTTCCAAGATACTTTTCTAGGATATTCGGAGCTGCAAACCACGCTGTTGCACATACGGACACAGACGTGCACACACACAATCTTCTCCAAATACTTGCACAAACCCTTGCCCCCTGTTGCATGTGCATTCGTGAGCACGTGCAATCAAGCATACATTGCTCAAGTTGTGCAGAACACATCACAGCTGTGGGGCACGGGCCCATGTTATACACAATCCCTTTTACACTGGGATTTTGAGAATTGCCCACTGGATTATTTTACTATAGTTTGAAAAGCACAGCAACAACTCTAGCCAGATGGCATACAAACTGACAACTATTTAATAGGAAACATCCACTTCCTCCACAAGCGTTCATTGGGTGGTTCGTTTAGACGTTCATGTTCATGTGCTGTGTGTCACTCGTGGGTTGAGGCCAACATATCCATCCATCCAAGCTCCTGCCAAACCCCCAGCCCATCTTTGGCAGCTCATGTGTCATGTCACTTCAAGCCACAGAGCCCTCCCGTGCTCCTGCCACATACCTCACAGCCCTGCCAGTGCTCCTCGCGCCTCACCCCAGCTCCTGTGATCCCAGCCCTGGGCTCCCCACACAGCTCTGCTGCTGCCCCTCAGTCACCACGAACAGTCCTCTCCACCCTCAGCCTCAGCCCTTGGTCTGCACTTTGGGGTCCCTCTTTCCTGGCTCTTTCCCAGCTGTCCCAGAGTTGAAACCACAATGACCGACACACAAGCACATCTCTCTTTCTCATTTTTACCTGTACATTGAGTCATGCAGAATCACTGACAAGACTTTTGAAAGAGCAGGGGGTGAATAGCAGCCCCTTTACAAGGTGGCAAGTCAAAGCATGCAGCTCTGCACTGTTCATGGGATCATTACGCTTGTCTTCTGCAAACTGAAGGTCCTTGACATGTGGTGAAATGCAGGAAGCACACAGGACTTTCTCCTGGCTAGCTGCAGTTTTTGGTATCCCTTGCTAGGAATTTTTACACATTATTTTGTTCATCATAATTTGCTATTAATACTTTGGGAAATCATTGTCTTCACTTCCCAGTCCTTTTGGCGTTTGTACATGCTCCACTTTGCCTTGTTTGTGCACGTTGCTCTTTGGCATTGCTGAGGTGTCTTTGCTGCATGCTCTTTCCTTGGCTGGGCGAAGCCCATCTTGTTCTCAGGACCTCCTCCACCACCTCGCTCTCAGGGCGTGGTTGTGGAAACGTGGTGCTAAGAATTTGCACTTTTTCCTCACCCTCCTCCTGTCCACAGATCACTGAAACCTGGGAAAGAGCAAGAAGACACCAAGAGTGGGAGGTTTGGGAAAATGAGTTATCTGCCCTTTCTACCTCAGTGTGGGGAGGAAGGGGGAGCACTGAATCCATCGGGCCATATGGGCAGGGGTATTGGCTGGCTTTGGGAGACACAGTATGGGATTTGGGGCTTTTCCCCTTCAGCCCCCGCTGACAGGTGACTGGGGTGTGGAGATGTGGAGCCCTTCCTCTCTAGTGGTTGCTGGTGCTGGTATTGCACGGCAAGAGACTGGTGAGGCATCGCGTGGGGAAGAAGCTCTCTCTTACAGGAGACACCAGATCTCATACGGTCCCAGGGCGGGAGCACTACCTGTTTCCAGGGGTCTGGCAATCGGATACAAGACCCTTCCCTTCTGCGGGGAGTGAGGATGTGATCTAGCCCTAGGTCAGGGGGATTGGCTGATTCAGGGACCTTCCCTGGTGCTTTCAGTGTGGCCCCAACCTGGACAGCTTAGTGAGGGGCTGAGTTGGGAATATGCTCCGCACACTTTTGTCTCCAGGAAGAGTGTGGTTGCAATGTGCCAGGGGACTGGCTGGCCCCAGGGCAGAGGCGAGAGCACCAGGGAACAATTGAAAAGCGAGAGAAAAGGGTGCTCATCTCAGGCGGGCAGGGCAGAGGGGAATGATCTTTGGAGGCAGAGCTGCCCTCACTTTTCTCTACCCCATCATCCCATTGGAGCTGGGCAAGCAGGTTGGGGGAAGGGGTGGGGGGAGGGCAGGGGGTGCTGCAGATCCAGATGCAAGGGCTCCGGTGCAGCTTTGTACGTGTCGAGTCCACGGCGAGAGCTGACAAGACGGATGCTGGCTGGTGGAGCTGTGTTTGCAAAGCCCATGGTGGGAAGAGCAGAGGGGAGGATGCTGCTCAGGAGTTTGGGTAAATATTTGTACTTTATCTGGGGCTTCCCCCCTTGATCATGTGTCCTCCTCCTCTATTAATAATTGTCTTGTGTTACCAGTTCTCTGGAAGTGCTCAATTTCTCCTCCCAGACTTCCTGGTTCCTTGTTCTGGTGCGGCTCAGGCAGGAGCAGACCCGTCTGAGGGGGCATGCATTTCCATCCCACTTTGATTCCTATTCCACCCAGCATTTCAGACAGGCTGCCTGGCATGGGCAGCAGCATTTCTAGTCCAGCAGTGCTCGGGGAGTGAGTTGACTTCACGGCGTACGATAATCTACCTGCTCCCTTCTAAACTCGTCATCCCACAGGCCTTTAGGACCCTCCGTTCCTCTTAATTGTCTTGACATTCCCCCTCTCTTCTATCCTTTGTTCTGCACTTCTGCTGCCCCTTAGCTGCTTCTGGTAAGGAAGCTCCTATTTCACAGCTCAGTGGATTATTTTAACTCATTGCAATGGTGTTATATATATTTTTCTTCAATCTTAAACTGAGTGGTACAGGCATAGGCTCCTAGCATATTGGTAAAAATTTACTTCACTTTTAACTGGAGAAAAACGTGTGTTGTGCATGTGATGATGCACCTCGCCAGGTGCACTCCCAGTTCAAAATTCTGGATGTACCCCTGGCAGATCACAGGCACCTGGTTGGAAAGGAAACCCAGCAACATCCCAGCTCCCCATCACTGCTGTTGATGTCCATGGCAGTCATTAAAGGTCAGACCTAGGGAGTTAAAACCCAGTGGAGTGGATATGTCCAAGTCTTAAGAGAGTGGAGGGGCAATGTGGGATGTGAGGTGGTAATGGATGGCCTTGGATGCAGAACAGTGTGAGACGGGGTAGAGAAGGGGAGGGCTTTAGGGCCAGAGAGGAGTGGGAGGGGGTATTGGGTAATCACTGCCCCTCAATGCCTCTACTCAGGTGGAGCCAGGAGCTGAAGGATTTATGTGGCCAAGAGGACCATTTTCCACCCTATTGCTCATGACTTACCTGTTAGCCTGGGTGAACGTGAACATAAAAGTCTACCAGACCAGACCTTCCAGAAGGAGCCAGTGGATGAGATGGGAGTTTCCTCCCTTGCTTGCTCCGAGGGCCTTATGGCTACGGGCAAGCAAAGCTCAGGGCATCTGAAACCCAAAGCCTCCGTGCTTGGTCCTGCAAGTAGGATGCCCGCCAAAGGATTTGGAAATGTTTGAAGCCCCAGGTGTGGGTGGAGGATGTTTGCTGGTAGTAGGGCCACTTATGGTTCTGGACTCTTGTATTTGGAAGTAGTTTTGGCTAATTTGTCCTCGGATACAAATTAATTAAAAAACAAAAGGTGTCACCAGCATCACACAATAATGCTAAGAAGCCTATCTAGGCACTGCTGAAAAGTGGTTCTCATCCATAGATGAGCTGGGAACAAGCCCCACAAGAATGACTCTCAGAGCAATAACAGCTTCACAATGATCCCCTGCAAGCACAGAGGCTGTCCCCCAGCTCTCGGTTCAAGTGAAGGGTCCCCCTACCAAACACCATTGGTCTGGCCCTGGTTCCTCTTCCCTTGTCCTCAGAAAATGAAGTCAGGTCATTTAGATGCGTAATTCTTAGCGCCCAAATTCCAGCTTGGCTGCTGCCCCTAGTGCCTGTTACAGTTCGGCCGTCCCTGCCCCATCCAGTCTGCACAGGGAGGTGAGCATAGCTGAGGGGGAGCAACTGCATTGATACTTACTCTGCTGAAAGGAGCTACAGTCCCTGAGCATGCTGTTGTGGAAGTCAGGGTCTAAAACAGTGTCATTGCATTGGCACCCAAAAAGGACCCGTGGACACCTGGGGGCAGTGGAGTGGTTGCTTAACTCCAGTTGCAGCTTAATAGTTCCAGTTTCCTTTGAAGTCGTGTATCTGGTCCCCTTTTCCCATGTCATAAGCCCTCTTTTACTTTAAGGTTGCCTATGAGTGGGGAAGTTTATTCCTTTACAGCTCTCATTTAGAAGCCAGGCTCCCATTGTATCCTCATGTACCTATTCTGGCAGGCATTGGGCAGCAGTAGCTAGGCCTGAGTTCAGATTTAGTGTATTTTACACCTGGCTTAAGCTCTGACCCCGAAACCTGGGAAAATGCTTTTAAGAGCCTGCAAGACAGCCATGTGGTAGTGTAACAAGGGCTGGGCACTTGGGACACCAGCCTGGTCCCCACTTAGATAGGGGGCAAGAATGGGAAGTGCTGCAGGAGCCAGCCCAGCCCCTGCCGCTACCCTGGTCACCCCACAGTGCATCTCTTCAGACTCCTGTAGGTGTGGAAGTGTCAGGTGCTTATCATAGGGTGCTCCGCTGGGAACAGGCCCAGGAAATAAGGTAGGAGACAATTATCCAAGTGAGATAAAGATGAACAGGCACATCCCAGGAACGGGCAATAAAAACCTGTAAATGACAAAGCGGCGGGTGATCAGAGAGATTAATGACAGTCTAGACTTTACAAACATGTGTCCATGCTCTTTCATCCAGACCGGTAGCTATGGGCTCCCCTATACAAAGCCCTGACAATGCAGCTCTATGTTGGGAGCACAGGGTGGAGGAGCAGAGGGGCTGCAAGTCAGGAGAGAGGGGCTTTGGTGGAGTCATGTGCTAGGGCAGCTAATGGGTGCAGAGGTGCAGCTCCAGGTCAGGATGGAGAAATCTGAGAAACGTCTCTAGATCCCCTGACTTTATCGGTTTTTCTCTTTCATCACGTGCCCCTCCCAGTTCATCAACTGTCTGTTACTGTCGTTCCCAAAAGCCTCCATTCACCACCTGCTTCTGCTAATTTTCTCCTCCCATGGTCCCTGCCCTCCTGGCTCCTTATAATGGGCATCGGACAGATAAGGAAGACCGAAGAGAAACCTCCCGCTCAGCAGACGATTGGACCCCTCGGGAAGACGAGAGTCCAGGCTCCAAGGTTTTGGTAAGGAGAGGTGCAACCACACAGAGGCACAGGTAGGAAGTGGCGGTACGGGCCCGTCGGAGAGGAACCAGCTGGCATGAGCCTGCAAGTGTGGGGCAGTCGTGCTCTGGGAGGCACTCGGGACTGGTGTTCCCATTTGTGCCAACTCAGATGGGTGAAGAAGGGCAAGAGACCTGCTGCACTGGGGTTAAAATATCTCTGACTAAACCTGAGACCAGGAGGAGGCATGTGGGCACAGATTGTCCTCTGCTGCTTCAGGTCTCCTACACCTTCCCACCAGGCCATTTGTATTAACAAGATTTGCTAACAAAACTGCTATTAACAAGCCAACTTGTTATAAGTGCACTTGGTGCCATCCCCACCCAGCATAAAAAGCCAATCTCAGGCTCAAAGAATTTATACAACTATAATGTGGGTTTGAACGGCCTTCATCTGGCTAAATCGGCTGCCCTGTTGAACCAAACAGGACTTTTCCTGATGATGTGGAGGTTGATCCCATACATCAACATGGTACAGAAAGATTGGCTGATAGTTTACTTATGTTGATGGTATTTAGTGAATTATGGTACTTGACTGTAAATTTTAGGGAAGGATTTCCTAGAAGTCTGTTGCACTGGCCCTAAAGAACAAAAATGGAAATGACCTGTTGAACTCCACTAATGTGAAAAGATGTAATTTCTAAGCCAGAACCAATTCACGAACAATGCGCAGAGAAAAAAATCCTAGCAACCAAATCTTTCCCAGACTATTATTTCTTGCTTAACTGATGCCTTCCAAGGACCACTGAAGAACTGGGTTGGGAGGCTCCACTGGGGCCCTAAAACAAAGAGTTTTCTCAAATGTGCTCCTACTTTTTTTTTACACTGTATAACTCAAGTCCTGAAACACTGTAATTGGAAACAAAATTGTAAAATGAGTAGGATTGCTATTTACTATGTGCTTATAAAGCCAGAAAAACAGGTAGTGAGAGGAAATCAGGAATGTTTTTACTTTCTATTCTTGCAGGTTATTTGGGGTTTTTTCTTAGTGCTGGTTTGGTAATTTTTAGAATGATAAAATCCATTCCTTCTTGGGTCCCCAACCCAACCACTCTTGTTTGTCACTGAAGTAATTGAAAGGTAAAGTAGAAAATACAGCTGGCGGGTCTCAATGAGTTATCTGGTCAATACTCCATTGATAATCCACTCATCTCTTTATATGGGTCGCAGTACCCACATTGAGCAAAAGCAGGCAAAATCTTACCAGGAGGATGATCTAGGAAGTAGCACTGAGCCTTGTTGCGATCGCATGGCTGGGATATACAACTGATCATATGGAAGTTAAATGAGGAGCAGTGGGAAATTCACTGTCTTTGGCTGTTTTATACGTCTCAGCCAGGAAAAGTTCCCGGTGTTTGCAGTGGAACCAGACAGCAGCCAAGAGGACTTATGGGGTGGACTTTAGAGTCCAGACTGCAAGGAGTTGCTGGTGTGGTGTGGTGTGGTGTGGTGTGGTGTGGTGTGGAGGAAGATAGGAGGGGTGTTGGTCCCAGTAGGGATAAATAGGCTCTCCCACCTTGCATCTCCATGCCTCCTCTTTCTCCCCCTACCAGGTCAATCCATGGCTCAGAGGGGATACTATCTGGTGCTCTTCCTTGTCCTGCTAGTAGCCTGCTTGGCTCTGGCCAGAGGGGAATTGCGCTATAATAAATTCAAAAGGCAGCACATTGACTTCCCCAGGACAAGGGCTCAAGACGTTAACACGTACTGCAACCAGATGATGAGACGCCGAGGCATGGCCTCATCCCACTGCAAATTCACTAACACCTTCATCCATGCCGCTGCCGGAGACGTCACTAGCATCTGTGGCTCTGCAGGGACCCCAGCTAAAAGGAACCTGCGAAGAAGCAAGCGCACCTTTGCCCTGACCGCTTGTTTTCTCCAAGGACGATCACAGAAACCACCCTGTCACTATAAAGGACACACTGATATCCAGCGCATTCTTGTCTCCTGTCAGCCCACGCTCCCCATCCATTATGTACGAGCAATGTAGTACCTGTTACATGGCATAGCTGCCCTGTGCAGCCCCCAAGGACCCATTCAGCAATACACTACCCCTTCCCTACCTCTTGCTTTCTACTACTCTCTACTGCTTGTTACGCAGCCTTTCTGGGCTGCTAGGTATGATGGTGGGTGATTTTTCTTGGGCCGAGTCCTGTAATCTTCTACTAACCTTGCTTATTCCTGTAATAAAATGATTTAATGCAGAATGGCTATGGGTGTGTACAAGGGTGGCTTGACATACGGCCTTGTTATGCATTAATTTTAGGTGGCTCCTGGAGCTCTTAACCCCTAGATTGTCTCCACATTGATACCTTAAAGTGGCTTAAAGTATTTGTTATGCGGCTTAAAGTTATGCCACTCCAGGGCAGGATTATCTCTGGTCCGCATAACAGATGGGCCACTCAAGTTGAAGTCCTCCAGTATCCCAGGATGCAGTGGCCCCTGCCCTATCCTCCTGTTCTGTGTGGACAAACTTTCCACCCCCTGAACTCCTACAGCTCCTAGTCCTGCCCCTGCTCACCAGGCCGCTAATGGCAAGTCACAGCTGTGCAGGTGGGGGACAGCCAGAGAAGATTTCTAGACTTAAACGTGTGACTGCTCCCAACTCCAAGCTAGCACTAAGCCAATCAACATTTGTGGCTCACAGTGTCAGGTGTAACAAGGCCCAAACTTGGTTTCTGTCTCCCCCCGAGCCCCTCATCTGTTGAATGACTCCTGAAAGGAGACAGGAGCTGGATGAAAATGTATGGTAACAAATGTTTCGGGAGGTGTGCTCTTCAATGCAAAACTTTCTGTACCTGAAAATGAGAACACCAGGTTTGCTAAGGGCAGAGCAGATGGTTCTTAAAAAGGCTGGGGTGGGTCTCTGTTACTTTTGAAATGAGAAACACTCCCGTAGACTACCAGGATTCATACCTTGGCTAAGGAGGCTCTAATTTCTCTTTCCTCCAACCTTCCCATTGTCAGCTGAGTAAAGAGGAAGCCTTTGCTACATGGAGTTAATCCCAGAGGGGGTTGAGATCCCAGATGCAGGTACCCCAGCCCTTCCCAGAAAGGCGCTTCCTTACCTCTCCCAAACCTTTCTTTTATATTTCTATGCTTTACCCTTTGTCCTGCCAAATTCTTGGAAATCTTTAGCTCCCATAACTTCCCCTCTCCACAGCTCCCTAGTCAGCTGTCCCTGCCTCTGAGTTCCTGATATCACAGTAATTTTTGCTTGCATCATCCTGCAACCCAGAAATATGGGGGTCACAAGACATCATTTCTGCCTGATTTACTGGGACTGGGGTGTGGGCTGGAAGTAAAGTGTCTCTGGGCAGATGAGTTTAGCAGGGAGCTTATGGAGAAAATGTGGTGGAGCCAGTGATGGTGAAGAAAGAAGAGAGAACACTTTGCAGCTGGCCATGTGGCTCAGTGTGGGAAGTAGGGGGTGTGAGATCCAGTCTCTGGGGAAGGGCGAGGGCCATGGGTTGCCACACTTTCAAATACCAGGAGAAGGAGCCTGCTTATCCAATGCTTCTCATCAAAAAGGACTGGTGAGGAATTTCAATGCCATGTGCTCACAGGTTTTAAACCCCCAGGACAGGGACTCAGGCAGTAGAGAGCCCTCCTGGGAAACCTAAATCTAGAGGAAGTTGGAGACCAACAATCAGATACCCAGAGAATATTGCTTTGTGAAGCAGTGGGGGGAACCATCCCCATCCCCTGAGCCTGCTGCCAGCTCAGGAGTGGGTTGTAAAGACAAATGGACACAGGTAGTGGGGTCAGCATTGACTGGGAGAGGAGATCACTCCCTAACAAGTCCCTGTCCTGTTCCCTGCAGCACGGTACCCTGTCATGCATTGGAGTCAGCACTTATTGCCAGGGGAAAAGCAACTCCTTCCTGAGCTCCCACCTTTCTGCAGTAACACACTAGGCCAGAACTAACTTTGAGGTGAGAGAGTCCATAACCCACACCCTGCAGCACAGCGCTCCCCAGGGATGGATGCTCAGGCAGTGGAGCCACAACTCTGCACAGAAGGTGCAGGAGGAAGGAGGAGGAGGAGATGGGGAAGTGGAGCCTGTCTTAGGTGCAGCCCTGACCCGTTGCACCTCTGTTTACCAAGCAGTCGCACCACTTTACTCCATCCCCATCTCAGACAGGGATGTGACCACTTTGAAATCTGCAATGCATTGTAAGGACTCTTCATATCAAAACTGAAAAGTGCTCTCTTGCTCCGTGTCCGGACTCCCCACCCTCAGCCAGTCCTCTCTCTGCCTTGGCTGACTCAGGGAAACGCATAATCCTTCTAAAAACAGCCACATAAAAAACCAGACTGAGCTCAGCTCTCCCTTTTGGCTTGCTGTGCATTGGCTTTAGACTCTCCATTTGCTCTCAGGGGGACCTTTGGCCTCTGTCCATTTGCCAAACACAGCGGACAGAACTTGTTCGCTTTGCAAACTGGAGATCACCGGGACCCAGGATCTCTCATGTCCACATGGCGATCCCAAAAAGTCATCCAAAGCACTGTCCTCAGTGACATCTTTGCAACCGAGTAACACTGCCTTACAAGTCTCCCCTCCCTCAACCCTTCCTCCCTCCCAGGAAATATGTCAGCAATGCCAATGTTTTTTTGGGGGAAAAAATTAAGTCTGGTAAATCAAAAAGAGCCAGTTGACAGATTTGTTTTGTTTTAACTAAACACTTCAGTAGTTGATTTTGAAAGATCAGTTTTGCTTTGAAATTTCAGTTAATTTATTGGGGAAAAAAATATCAAAAAGCTTGAAAGTTAAAATGATATATTTTGGTTTCATTATGATGAAAGTTTTGGATCAACCAGAAACAATTGATTACTATCCACAAATGTTGGAGTTTGTTTTTTTTTACTCCTGTTGTCATTCAAACCAGAACACAAAAAAACCCTAAAGGATCTTTTGGTTTGGGGTTTTTTTTGGGAGGGGGAAGGGGGGATGGGAAATGGGTAACAACAACAGCAGCAAAGCCTTCCTTCTCCCCACCTCTTGGCTGAAACTGCAAGCTCTTCAATGAACGCCTCTGACCCCATGTCCTCCTTTAGGGATCAGCTCTGCTTTATTGTGGTGCGTGTTGTCTGGACTGCTGTTTGGAGGGATGTCCGCACTATTTCCCAAAATCCTCTTACGAAACCACCTCCCAAAGCTGGGCTGTTCAGGATTATGTATGTTAATTTTCTCAGGGCCCTTTAATCCCGACTTGGCTGATTAATGAGATAACATTGGCTGTAGAAAAGTTTCCGAGGAGTTTTCACTAGGAACAATTTCCCCATGGTGCGAGAGCTGCTCCATCTGTTCTCACGGTACCTTTGGTTCAGGAAGGGTCAAGCTACACAGTGGCCAGGGTGGTGGGAAGGACTGTAGGGGGGTTTCCTAGTACAGCAAGGCTGACCCAATGGCCCACTGGAATGAGGAGCTAAAGGGTGATATACTGCAGGAAACTGGGTAGCTACACTTGTCCCCTTGCTCTCAGTGCTGGCTGCAGTGCCCCAACGCAGTGCTAATATACACAGCCTTACATGTGGCTCAACAGGGGGGATTGCCCCTTCTCAGTCCATGCTAGCCCCACTGCGAGGGGGGAGCTGTGGTGCAGGAAGCGGGTCTTGCTATCCCCTTGCAGTCAGGGCAGGCTCCAGCGCCCCTATGCGAAGCTAGGGCACTGCATGTTTCAAAGGACTGAAACTTTCGTAACCATACGAGCTGGCAAAAGGGGGGAAAAAATGAGCCACAGAGACATTCTGCTTTTTCCCCCCCTCCCTCCCAAAAGCTGTCATGGGGATTGAACGTGCAGTTTCCGCTCCTAGGTGGAAAAAATGAGCCCCAGGGTCCCAAATCCCTGCTACATGATAAACGAACCCAGATGTCCTGCAAAAAGCCCAACCTTGGGAAAAACCTAATCCTGTCTTGTTGCTAAGTGCATGCAGCATCCTGCTTTGACTGCTGCTGCTTGGACCCCACCAAAGGGCCAAAGGCTTGTGGAGAGTTAATGTCAGGGTCTGGCCTATCTCCAAGGAGAGTTTGATCTTTGCTTCCAACACTGTTTGTTTAGGATCAAGCTTCCCTCTCATTCCCTTCCCCTCCTCTGTGCTGGGGCCTCAGAGCTTCCCAGGGACACAGACTGCAGCGCTAGCCACTAGTAGGATGCCTCTGAGATGAGCCACCCCTCCCCGATCCTGGTCTGTGGCTGAGTTGTGCATATAACAGCCACTCGGAAGGGAAAAAAACCCTCAGAGGGAATCTCAGCTCTGCAGGCAGCGGCTATATTCTACCCTCCAAGGAAAACCAAGGCATACCCACGTAGGTAAGTAGGGTATTGCGGTGTGGGATGGTGTGGGTACTTAGGTGGGAAGGATAAGGAGTGCGCAGCCCTATAACCAGCTTGTGCTAGAACAAGTAGCTCAAAGAGCTTGCAAATGTGGGCCAGCCATCCTGGCTCATTTTCATTCTTCTTTTTCTGTATCTGGAGATTCAGTGCATTTACAAACTAGGGAGGCCATATCCTTCCTGGATGTAAATCAGCCATCACTCCACTCGGGTTACTGGGCCAGATGCCTAGCCAAAGCAAATCAACGGAGGTGGCCCCAATGCAATAAAGGGGGCCAGCTCCTCATGCAATGCAATTGGTATTACTCCATTTACACATGAGAAAGTAGGATGAGAAAGAGAGAAGTCCTCCACAACTCAGGAATCCAACTCTCAGCTCCACTGCTGTCACCCACGTCCCAGCCTAGGAGGGCTATGGCTTGTGCATTGGGTCCAGAGAGGGATCAGGTGCCTACCTCTCTTCTTTCTCACCCTTCAGGGCAAGATGGTTCTGAAAGCACCTGGCGTGCTGCTGGTTTTCCTGCTGGCCTGCTTTGCCCTGGCCAGGAGAGAGACACGCCACGAGAAGTTTCGACGGCAGCATGTGGACTTCCCCAAGACCAGCATCCCTGATGCCCGGCGCTACTGCAACCTCCTGATGCAGCAGAGGAACCTGACGGTCGGCATCTGCAAGCCTTCCAACACCTTCATCCACGCTGAGCCTGCCCAGGTGGATAGCGTCTGCACCTCGGGGGGGACCCATCATGACGAGAATTATTACAACAGCAACGTGGCCTTTGCACTTACCGCCTGCCGGGTGGTTGGGGGCTCACAACGGCCCCCCTGTAACTACAGACCTAAGCTTAGCACCCAAAGGATCCGAGTGGCTTGTGTAAATGGGATGCCTGTCCACTACAAAGGCCAGGCATAAGGGGAAGAGGGACAGGGTAGAGGTCAGTGAAGCTGGGAACTAGAGTCCCAGGGAGCTTAATAAGGATTCAAGTGATTAGATCCCTTCGACCACTTTCAAAATCCCAGCTGAAATCTCCTGTTGTGGAAAGACCTCTGCAGCTGTCCAGACTCAAATCTACCCTCCAGTGCCAAAGCAAACCTCAGGTGAAGGCCTGGGGGTGTCAATGTTGCTCAGCAGATCTGCAAAAATCATGCTCTTTTGGAACTTGGTGCCTCAGGTTATGCTTGCAAATTCAGCCAAGTTTCATGTGCAGTATTGTATAGCTGTTCAATTCAGCAACCTTGTACCATGTGCTGGACCCTTGCCCCACTACATAGTATAGCCACCCCTTCTTTGCTCCTCTGCTGCCCTCTCGTGTCCATTATACAATGAGCTACACCTGCTCCCTGCTGCTGAATCCTTGTGTCCCTTATGCAGTCTAGCTGCCCCTTCCCCACCATTACCATCACCTGTCCCTTTCCTGTTTGTTGTACAGTACAGCTGCTCTTCTTCATCCTCATCTGCTGCAGCTATTGTGACAAAATCAGGAATAGGAGACAGGGTACGTGTCCTACTCCTGGCTCTTCTGCCATGGTGTTGTATGACTTTAGGCAAAAATATAAAGTCTCTGTGCTTCAGTTTCCCCATCCAGGATTTCTGGATCTGGTCTGTGTCATAAGCCTTGGGGCATGGACCATCTGCCTCTTGCCATACAGTCCCTAACATGGCATCAATCTCAGTCTCAGCTGAAGATTACAAATGCCATCCTACTGCAAGTCACGTAAGCTCATTGGGGCAGAGCACCTTTTTTCTTCCTGTGTTTTTTACAATGCCCACTACAAAGGGGGTCTGGTCCACAACCGGGGGCCCGAGGCAATCCCACAATACAAGTACGGTCCCTATTGCTCATAGTGGGCTTGCTAGGCGATACGCCTGTGAGATGAGGTGGGCAGTAATATTATGGCTGGTATTATGCGCGAAACCAACGGGGACTTCAAATGTTGTGGTCGTCAGCGGTACAGTGGACAAGTCAGTACTTTTAACGCAGCAGAAACGATGCTCTCATCATCCAAATCTAAGATGGTGGACTGTCACTAGCGCTGTTTGCTTGAAATAAATGGCTGCTCACATTAGCTGGGGTGGTTTTGAGTGGTGGGGGGCTGTGATAAACCACACTAAGCTGGAATATGTCCAATTGTTTTAAGGTCTTTCACTGCTTTCTGCAATAAAATGCTTTCATTGAAAGGGTGTTTGAGATCATTCATGGGTATCTTGCTGCAGTGTTCTCTCTGTCTCCCAAGAAAAATGCGAACAAGCTGCCAAGAGTTAAAAATCCTGTAGGAAAATACATCGCATCCCAGTCCCGTTTGAATTTAAACTCCTTTGCTTGCAAAGCGAGAGGCTTTGCCAGGCAGCTGAGGAGAAAGATAAAGATTCATAGATTCAGATGGTAAGGGGCTGGAAGGGACCTCGCAAGATCATCGGGTCTAGGCAGGACAGACAACTGGGGTCAGCTGACCCCAGCGAGGTGACCGTCCAGTCTCATAGGATCATAGGATCAAAGGAAAGTATGGCCAGAAGGGATCTCACAAGGTCATCTAGTCCAGCCCCAAACTTGGATTTCACATAGAAGAATATTATCTGGGCTTGACCCAGCCCAGTCAATATTTTCTGTATAAGAATCAATGGATAAATTGAGCCAGGAAACCCCGAGCAGAGGGACCTCTGACTCTGAGGCCACTTAGTCCATATCTATAGTAAACTTACTGTACCCATCAGCTAAGGGTGCAGCAAAGATGAAGGCAGGGGAGCTGGAGGTAGTGGGGGGATGAATGTAGCCAGATCTACACGGTAAACCTACTGAGTTAGCACAGAGTGGGATAATTGCCTCTGTCAGTGAGCAGTCCTAATTAGCCAGTCCAATATCTCATACAGACACGATGATCTTCTTCCCAGTTTGGAAGAAAGAGAATATAAGCCGTTAGCAATGACCGCTATTGCCTTTGGTAGTCTGCCCATGGAGATCTTTCAGTTGATTCTGTCTTAAAGGACAGTCTACCTGTGAAGGGAAATCTCTTCTCTGGGCAAGACAAGACACAACCTGTAATCCCCGAAAATGAGTCCTAGTGCGAGAATACACATAACAGACTGATCACAATCAGACTGAACTTGTTGGAACAACTGGCCCCGGGAAGAACTAAAACATGCCGGAGGTGGTCTAACTCGCCATGGCAAATCAAAACCTACCACGCTAGAAAAAGTCAACGTGTATTTGCACGCGCGACGAAACTAGGAAAACGGCGATGTTTCGTGCCGTTTTGTAACGTGTAAGTAAACGACGCACAATGTGTGCAAGCGCCCCTAGTGAACCGCAGATGACTAAGCCAGTTTACAAACATCGTCAGGAATGCTGTTTCTGCGCCAGCAAATCTGTTTTGGTTTAGCATGCAAGATCCAAACACAGGGGCTGGCTGGAGAAGGATAATTCTCCCTCATGGCTATGTTTGTGGTTTGGGGATTTGTGTTTGCTCTGTGCTGAAATGGAAAAAAAAAACCCCAAACCCTGGGAATGTTTCCTTCCATTGGAACTGTGTCAAAAATCATTTTTTCTACTTATAAGCAGCGCATTGTCTCTCTCACACTCCCTGTCCCGGGAAAGGCAAAAGCTAGTAGCCAGAGCTAAGCGGGGTGCCTCAGAGAAGCCAGATTTGAAGGGCAGTGAAAGTGGCTCTGGGAGAGAATCAGCTGGACACAAGCACCCAAAAGTGGCCAGAAGTGGAAGTGATACCCCTGGATGTAGAAACAGGATGACCCAGCGGGGGAGCCGGGAGGGTCTGTCACCAGTGTGTTTGGAAGTGGGGAACTGGGGTGAGCCCACCTGGATGACTGGGGCAGGTCTGCTGTCCATACCCTGCAGAGGCCACTGAAATGGTGGAGAGGGGTCAGAGAAGAGGCCTACAATGATAATAGGCCTGAGAAGACAAGATCCCAGGAGCTCAGTCCATTCAGCTGGAGCAACAGGAGGCTGAGTGGTGTCCTGCTGCCAGTCTGCAAATACCCACAGGGGCCCAGGCTCTGACACAGGGCTCTGCTGTGCAGCAGACAAAGGTAGAGCAGGATCCCGTGGCTGGAGGTAGATGCTAGATGATTTCAGACTGGGTATCTATAAGCACTGAACTGGCTCAGTGCTTCACTCCATGGATTCTCCATGAATTTAAAATGTGTTAGCAAAGTTAGACATTCTCCTAGATCTGCTCTGGCACAGCAATCGTACAGGGCACGCCTCAGGCTTTGGTCATCTAGTCTGACCTCCTGTATAACCAAAGTGGGCTCTGCTGGCCTTAATGTCTAGAAGGTCCACAGTGCCATGTCACACATGTGCATGGAGCCCTGTCACAGGCTCGTCCAGCTACACAAACTAGCCCAGCTTGGTGCACTTCATCAGACCTTCTGGTCATCATCCCTGTATGCGGGAAGGACTGGGTTGGCTCTAAGCCCTGCTGGAGTTGTTGGGCTGGACAGGGAGAACCCAGGTGTCCAGGACAGGTCACAGCCTGATCACAGCTGCCAGGGCTCCATTGTGACCATGCACCTGTGCACACGCAGACCCGGGAGACTTTCCAGGTGGTTCTGCCTTCTGGACCAAGACAATGGGACCAATCAGTGAAGGGGAGGATAATTGAATACCCAATGTGTCCCTTCCTTTTTCTTCCACACTTGCAAGCAACCTGGGCATTGAGCCTACCCAGTCAGCTCTTCGCTGGCCTTCCAGTCCCAGCTAGCCCTGTCCAGGTGGCTGTGCATAAGAGGGTTGGGGAGCTCTCTGGCAGGGGACAGAGGTATCAGGACAAGGGTGGATAGGTGTGTGCTAGTGCTGTGTAGTGCTCCTGGGTGATGGCACCCATTTTGCATCTGGCATAGGCTACTCTTTTTAGCTTCAGTAGGCCCAAAAGTTCCCTACTGAGCTAAGGAGGCACCCCAACCCGCTGACTGCACTTCCTTCAGGATGGGATGGACTTTCCTTGTGCTTCAAGGATTATGTTCTTAAGGAATAACCATTCCTCATGGGCTCCCCTTTCTAAGGGGCCATGGTCTCTGAGTGCCTGGTTGACCAGTCTCCTGAGTTTCTGAAAGTTGGCCTTCCCAAAGTTGAGGGTTTCTATCTTACTGAGACACTTGCCCGCCCTGCGTTAGACAGAGAAAGTGATCAGTTCATGGTCACTGTCACCAAGCTTCCCCTCGACCCTCAGATTGCTCACCAGATCATCCCCTTTGGCCAGAACCAGATCCAGCAGTGCCTTTCGCCTAGTCAACCTGTGGACCTCTTGCATTAGGTAGAGGTCATCAATGCAAGCAAGGAAGCTACGTGACGGGTCAGATTTGACCGTGTGCTCCTCCCATGAGAAGTCAGGGAGGTTGAAGTCCCCCGTTACAACCAGACATCGGGAGCATGCAGCCTCAACCGGTACCCTACTGAATTCTCAGTCCAGCTCTTCCTCTTGTTTGGGAGGTCTGTAATAGACTCCTACAGTTATGTTCCCTTCCCCATGCTCCCTCCATGTTTTAACCCAGAGGGTCTCAAGATGCCCTCCATGGTTGCTAAACTTGGGTTGAAGGGAAGTGTATTGCTCCTTCACATAAAGAGTTACACCCAAACCCCTCTTCCCAACATGGTCTCTCTTGTCCAAGGTATAGCCTTCTATACCTACAGACCAGTCGTGAGTGGAGTCCCGCCAGGTCTCCATTATCCCTACGAGATCATAATCGTTGTCATTCAGGAGTAGGGCCAGTTCCTCTTGCTTGTTCCCCAAGCTCCTGGCATTTGTGTACAGTCCCTGTGTGCTGGGACATGACCTTTCCTTGGGCTGTAGGGTGCCCAAACCTGGACACAATACTCCAGATGTGGCCTCACCAGTGCTGAATAGAAGGAAATGTGTTCAGAGTGGGTTCCCTTAGGCTACCTGGTCTGGTACTGCTGTGGCTGTTGTGACCTGGGCTAGAACTGTTAATTGATCACCCGTCCCGCAGCGATTATTGTTTAAAGCCCTGTCAAGGAGGTAAGCCATCCTGGCCAAGAAGACCTTCTTCCCTTTCAGGGTGAGGTGGAGGCCATCCCTCCCCAACAAGCCACTGCCTGTCTTCTTAAAGTGCGGACCGTGGTCAAAGAAGTCAAACCCCTCGCAATGGCACCATTGCTGGAGCCTTCTGTCGACCTCTCCCTCCGAGGCCCGTGACCGGGAGAATCGAGGAAAAAACTATCTGTGCTCCCAGCCCCTTCAGCCCAGGCCTCAGAGCCTTGTAGTCACTCATGACCTGGCCAGGATTGATCTGAGCTGTGTCATTCATGCCCGCATGGATGAGTAGCATGGGGTGATGGTCAGAAGGCCAGATGAGTTTGGAGATGATCCTCTCAGTTACATCCAAGACACGGGTCCCTGGGAGGCAGCAGACATCACGGGCTAAGGGGTCGGGGAGCCAGATCGCTCCCTCCGTCCCCCTCAGGGGCCCACCACGATTACTCTGCATTGTCTTTTGGGCGTAGTTACTGGTGGCTCTCCATGTACACTGGCAGCTCAGCTGGCTCTGCTGAGGTGAGGGGTTCGAAACGGCTGTGCAGCTGCAGGGGAGTGGTCACCCTGGTGCAGTGCCGCCTAGGGCTGGTGACTACCTTTGTCCAGGTAACCCCTAGCTGGACTTCATGGCAGTTGTTCACATCCACCATGGAGCCATCAGCCATGTGGTGGAGAGCCTGGAAGTAGGCATCCAGTTCCTGCTCTCCATCTCTAATGCTGTGCAGCCGCTGCACCATTGCCTGGAGCTCCCTAATCTGGCGCTCCGGGGCCTCCACCAGTGGGCACACCCCACATGGGGTGATGTCAGTGCTCTTAGACCCAGCTGGCTGCTTCTGTGGCAGGCAGCCTCCACAGGAAGCCAAGGGGTCTGTCTGAGTGGAGGCTGGGGCCATGGGTACTGCCTAGGTGTGGGCAGGAACCACAGGCTCTGTCTGGGTAGTGGCAGGAACCATGGGCTCCATTTGGGTGAAGACCCCAGTGGTACCAGGGCGGGGGGGGGGGTCCAGATGCAAGGGGGAAGCTCGGGGTGCGATGTGTCCCTCCCATCATGGTCCATGCAGTAGTCTGGGCTACCCTTCCCTTCAGGATCACTGCCTAGAGCTGCGTGCCCTCCAGCTCAAACTCGCATGCCAGGCCCAAAACCGCATCTGTTTGTGCGCTCTGTTCACATGGCTCCCTGCGGGGCTGGACAAGTAGAAGCTGGGGTTGGATGAATGGGCTATAAATTGGATAGAAAACTGGCTGGATCATGGGGCTCAGAGGGTATTAGTCAATGGCTTGATGTCTAGTTGGCAGCCGGTCTCAAGTAGAGTGCCCCAGGGTTGGGTCCTGGGGCTGGTTTTGTTCAATGTCTTCATCAACAACATGGAAGACGGCATACAGTGCACCCTCAGCAAGTCTGCAGATGACATCAAGCTGGGGGGAGTAGTAGATACACTGGAGGGTAGGGCTAGGAGTCAGAAGGACCCAAGACAAATTGGAGCGTTGGACCAAAAGAGCATGGGGTTTAATAAGGACAAGTGCAAAGTCCTGCACTTAGGACAGAACAATCCCATGCACTTGTACAGGCTGGGGGCTGAATGGCTAAGCAGCTACTCTGCAGAAAAGGACCTTAGGGTTACAGTGGACAATAAGCTGGATATGAGCCATACTGGGTTGCATTAGTAGGAGTGTTGCCAGCAGATGGAGGGAAGTGATTATTTCCCTCTGTTCAGCACTGACGAGGCCACATCTGGAGTATTGTGTCCAGTTCTGGGCACCCTGCTACACAAAGGATGTGAACAAATTGGAGAGACTGAAGCAGAGGGCTATGAAAATGGTTAGGGGGCTGGAGGACATGACTTCTGAGGGAACTGGGCTTAATCTGGAGAAGTGAAGACTGAGAGGGGATTCAATACCAGCCTTCAGTTGCCTGAATGGTGGTGGCTTAAAAGAGGTTGGAGCTGGACTGTTCTCAATGGTGGCAGATGACAGAAGAAGGAGCAATGGTCTCAAGTTGCAGCAAGGAAAGTAGAGGTTAGATATTAGGAAATATTTTCTTACTAGGAGAGGAGTAAAACACTGGAACAGGTTACCCAGAGAGGTGGTGGAAACTTCATCTTTGGAGGTTTTCAAAACCTGGCTAGACAAAGCTTTGGCTGGGATGATCTAGTTGGGAATGGTCCTACCTTGAGCAGGGGGTTGGACTAAATGACCTCCTGAGGTCTCTGTCAACCCTCATTTTCTATGATTCATGCAGGGTCCCTATGGATCTGAGGTCCTCTTTCCAGCACCTGTGACACTCAGAGGCTCTCACAATTTTTTCCGAGTAAAAGTTCTGTGGAGGACACAGGGCCTCAAGGAGGCTTGAATTTAGGATATCAGGCTTATAAGACCATCGCACTGACGCTCAAGCAATGAAACTTCAGATCTCCTCACTTGTTTCAAATATTGTTCCCATCAGAACCTCCTTGGACTTTTTCTCTTGGACCACAAGGTGATGAAGACATTTGAGGAGCCCAGAGAAGGTGGGACCTGGGAATCTAGGTTCACCAACCTTCATACATTGGCTCTGTCAATTGTGTCCAGACACTCATCTTGTGGTATCTCTCATACTCTACCTATATGCTCTCCCAATTTTCTCCCTTCCAGCTAGTCCTGTCTTCTGCAATTCTGCCTGCTCTCATATAATCTCCAGCTCACCTTCTTACCTCTATGTAGACCTCTACACATGTTGGCACCATCACAGCTATCTCCTGAAGCCCATCATGCACCTCACTGCCACAAAAAGACAGAAAGAGAGTAGAGAGGGGAGGAGCAATATTGGAGCCCAAAACCTGTGGGGAAGAAGTAGGGGGCTGTCAATGAGGAAGGTGCTAACAGTGAGACACTTTACAGCTCAGAAAGCATTTGGGCTTCTCATGTGACTTGAGCAATGAGTCCACTGAGGAAAGGTTCAGATGTCAGAGGAGATGGATATTTAGGGTTGAAACAGGAGTACATGTGACTTCTATCCCTCCCATATCAAAATTGTAGTAGTGGGATTTGAAACCACGTGTGCAGGGAGGCTGAAGCCAAAAAATCTTACTCTGTGAGATGCACAAAAGCACTACGTCCATTCCTGAGCCTTTCAGAGGCTGGACTTCTCATTTAGACAATGCAGTGTGCCATGTTCAAGCTCTGCAAAAGGCCACGTGTTGAGTACCGGGATACATCTACCTACTTTGGTTAGTCCGTAAGGTGCAAATCTATCATGCCTTCTACCTGACTTCTGACTAACATGGTTGACTCTGAAATATCAGCCCTAGATCCATGCAGGATGGGGCGAGAAGAGGAAGTGGGGGTCAGAGGGAAGGCAAGCTGAACATCACTGAGGTATCACAGAGGGATCATGGTTGCCTGTTCATTACCCAAAAAAACAGACCAAACATTCAGAACTTGTTTGGTTTTGATCTGTTTTTTGGGGGTTGGGGGGGCGGGGGTTTGTTGTTGGTTTTTTTGCTGAGGGGTGGGGAGTTGGTATCTTGGATGCCTTGGAAAAGGCTATAAAATACATCATTTTAAGGGAGCTTTTGAACCCTGAGGTCCTAAGCAGGAAGCACTCCCCATGTACACACTATAATTCCAGCTATAAGCAACCCTCACACTTTTGGTGCCTGTGTGGCTGTCAACTATATATAGGTAGTCAGCCTTTGCACTGCAGATGGAGCTTTGGTCCCACCTCCTGGTAGAGATTGTGTCATTGCATCCTCCAAGTGAAACTATTAATAGGTTAAATCATTAACCTTCAGCATTACACAACTCACTCCCTTTAGGGATGAGTGCTCATTTGGATCAGAAATGACTAAGACCCCACCTGCCCCCAGGGTGATTTGAGTTTATAACATCTGGTTGCATAGGCCAAACAAAGGTCTTAACCCCAAGCTGCACAGACAGTGACATGTTTCCAACCTGATTTCTCTGGTTTTTGGTAAATAATAAGTGTCATAACACTGGGCTCTGTTATGTATGGTTTAAGGTCAGTCCAGGCACTATCTTGGCCGCTCAAGAGGGAGAAGGATCTGGCCAGCTGACAGGCAGTACAATGCTGGCAGGCCTCCCTAGCAGGTGCCATCCAGCAATGGAGATGCAGGGCATGGGAAGGGTCACTGTTCTTTTGCCTAGCTCGGTTTTCTCACCCTTGCTACAAGCCTGTAGGTATGTGGGGGTGGGTATGGGGAAGGGTTCAATATATTATGATTCATCATTTTTTCTTCACTTTGTCCTAGCAGCCCCCTGAAGCATAGATGAGATGCCTAGAGACAGATTCCCAGCCAGTCTCAACCACCTGAAGCCCCAGTGCATTAAAAAGCTCTAAGCTAGGGTCCCAAACTGGGGATACTCAAAGGCCCAGGGTGGAGCAGAGAACAGGATACTGGGCCTTTGCCCTCTAGGGAAACCAGTCCTGGGTCTTCTTCTTAGGGAATACTGGCTGGCCAGAGGGCCAGAAGGGTGAGCACTGGGACCTAGGGCCTTTCCCGCATGGTGGTATCAGTTCCAACCCCAGAGCAGGGGGAGTAACTGGCTTGGGGACTGAGAAACAGGATATAAAGCCTTTCCTTTAGCAGGAAGTGGCTCTGATTTAGCCCCATGGTAAGAAGGGTGATCTGGCACAGGGGCTTCAGGATGCAAGTCTCACTTTTCCCCACCGTCCTGCGTGTGTCGACTTGAACACTGTTATCCTTTATACGTGGATTTTGGCGATTGTGTCATCTACTCCAATGCTCCTCTTTGTCCGATCCAGAGAACCTCACCTTACAGTTTCTGAGCCTGGTAACTTGTGCGCTGGCTGGGGTGAAATGAAAGGGGCAGATGCATTTTGCTGACGGGAATCAAACTCCTTTGCACCAAGGTCTCCATGACATTTCTTCTGTTCCAGAGCATAGAGAAGGACAATGGACCCCTCCACCTCTGTAGGCAGCAGGAAGGGCTCTAACAGCTGAAAGGCTCACTCCTGCTGCACGAAGAGACCCTACTAAATTTTCCACTGGCAGTATCTGCATATCAGCTGTCCCGCAGAAGCAATGCCAACCCGGATCAGCCCACTGACTCATGGAGTACGGTATTCTGCCTCCAGCACCCACCAGTACTTGTGTGCAGTTCATTAGAAAGGCAGACAGCACTCCAAAACCCACTAAGAAAGCCAGACATGCTCCACCCTGATCTCTTCACATTAGATAGACCTCAAGACAAGATATATGAGGTCTTCTAGATAAACGGTTCTCTAACTTTTTGGTCCAATAGCCCACATCCAGCCCTCGGTACAATCCCAAGCCCCATCTCCCCACCACTGCTCACCATCCACCTTCAGGCGATAACCCACGTGCAACCCCACACCCAACCTCAAGTGACCAACTGCCAGGGACCAAAATCTAGGAAAAATGTCCTGATGCTCCATCCTCTAAATGATATCTTGTGACTTAGTTTTCAGTCTGAAAACAATACACGTCAGGTGCCCAAAAGAATGTTACAAGAATACATTCAGTATCTGTTCCCAGTGTCTTGGGGGAGGCGCTCAGATAGTAGAGGAATTACAGACCCTTGGTGTGATACCCAAATATATACTAAGAGAACATGCCCAGAGCACAAAGCTTAAAGTTTTATGGGGCCCTATGATTACATGGGTAATGCAGATAGCGCTTGAGGTTTCCCAACATCACAGGACTGCAGCTTCATGGGGAATATTCTACCTTGCTATCATTTCAAATCCATTAGCCCAACCTTTTTGCACTGTAGACTGGATGAGTGGTGCCTGTTATGTCTGCGGACTGGATCCAGACAATGGGCCTGATCCAGCATGCAGGGAGGGCATGGGAGGGGTGCAATTCAGCCACAGGTGGGTAGAGAGGGTGGAGGGGTAGCTTTCCCCCTGCACAGCTGGGTTGGGGCTAAGGGTATGGCCTGGCCCTGACCTGGCCACATGTCAGGGAGGGAGCATGGCTTGGGGTGATGTGAAGGAGGGGCATGCCTGGCCTCATGGGGTTTGGCAGCAGGGGAGGGGTGGCAGTATTCATAGCTACTGCTGCATCATTGCCCAATTTCCCAACCCATGGGAACTGGATACCATGGCTCCACAGGGTCCGCGGTTGAGCATCCCTGATCTGAACGTTCAAACTGAGCATATGGACAGTTGTAATATATGTAATGGGGTCGGACCCAATTATCTACCAGGTCCCTTCCGACCCTAGGAACCTATGAACCTAGAAATCTATTTACACTGGTGTCATTGGCATTGCACTGGCACAAGATAGTAGTAGACAGTAGCTTTGCACTTTACAGACTAAACAAAACTCAATGTTGCACTTCATAAGGTGCAAATCTACCCTGCCTTCTACCTGACTTCAGATTAACACGGTTAACTCTTTACACTATAGTAATGGAGAGACGAGGCAAACCTCTAAAGGGGGGTAACTTGTCACAATCCAGTGCAAAATTACCCCTGCAAGGATCAAGAGTAGAACACTACTGCTTACATCCGCTGAGTTTTTGCCTGTTGGGGTCCAACTTCAGGTAACATTTACTAAAGGCAAACAGGCTGCTAGCTTCTCCTCTTACCTCTAGCCACTAACTGTGGGAACATCTGTGCTGAACATTAACCAGTGCCTGAGATTCCCACCCGCAAGCACTACACATCCAAATAATGAGAAAGAACCTCTGTTCCCAAGAGCTGGCATATTATGATTAGGGCCTTCAAAGCAGTTTAAGAACACTAAGTATTCATTAGAAACACCAGCCAAAATAGATATGCAGGGAGAAAAGGAAGATTATCCTTATAGTAGAGTGGGAGAAACTGAGGCCTATCAAGTGAGTAGATCATAGGCTGTAAGTGAACTTGGAATGAAGTACAGCCGATGCAACTTCCCCGTTGATGCGTATCTCATAGAGATGCTCAGTTCATAGAGCTGTTTTCAACCAGTGCATATTACATTAGTGGTACCAAGGCAGGCATTTGCGGGGCTAATGACAGATGATTCTTGCCATTGATTTAAATTTCACTGAATCATTGAGGTCAGGGAAAAGCCTGCCAGGATTGCTGCTCAATGCCCTATGTTTCCCTTTATTGTTCTGCAACTTCATTTCCCACACAGCATGTTTGAGCTATTCTCACTACCATGTAATGTGAAACCAGGTAGAAGTTGTCCTTCCTGGAGTCTGGTTCTGTATAAATAGAGGCGCATGCCATAAGAAGCTGGAGTTTGTGGACACGTGGACCCAGTGTTTTAACAGGTGTGAATCTACCAGGTAAGTTAGAGAGCATGTTAATGCCTGGGTTATGAGCTGGACTGTGTATGCTGCGATGAGATTCCTGCAGCTAAGAGGAGAGGGAGAGTACAGAGATACTTAAGTATGAAAGGATTAAGTGGTAGGTGGCAGAGTGCCCAAGCTCCCCCAGGTCTGGGAGGAGATGGGACCCGGGGCCAGGCACCAGCTGAGCCAGAGACACACAACACCCAGAAAGACAGATAGACAAAACACAGAGAAACAGTGACTCGCACACATCAGACACATGCACAGGTACATGCACAGGACAGATGGACACTGGAGGAGAGAGAAAACAGATGCCATCTGATGTGTACGCTGCTATGTTCTGGTAACCCAGCAGTTCTCAACATTTCTAGACTTAAGGCACTCTCCATTAGAGTCAAGACATCTTCAATTAGAGCCAGAAAAATGCTTGCTATTTACTTTTTCATTTTTTTTAACTTTTTTTTTTTGGCTATGGAAAAATAATAGAGCAATTCTTTCGTTGCAAAGAACTCAGAAATCCATAGCATCAAAGACATTCAGACAAGCACAGAATGAACTTGCTATTTGAAATCTCTGGGTTTATCTTGTAAATCAAGGGCAAGTGTTGGCACACCTAAGGGTATTAATTTTGTGTGACTCCCTTAAAAGGATCTTGCTACACCCTCGTTGAGAATCACTATATTAAGCTGTCTGATGTTGGATTCATCTAGCAGTCCCTTAAAGACAATACATCACAAAATGCCCCTTGATTTCACCTCAGTATTGTGTATAATGGGAAAATTTAGGAGATGAAGATTGCCAAATTTTAGAGCTGGATGAAGACTTCAAATTATATTTCAGGGACACTTTCTTTAATTCTGTTTAAAATGCCTCAGCTTTCTTCGAATAAACCATGGCAATAAAAAAATTTTATAGTTCAAAAAATTAAAAATAATGCTTTGAATGTTTTGTTTTGCTTTGCAAGAACTGCTTATTGCTGAAAAGCACTGATTTGATTGCAAAATAAGATTCAACAAGCTGTAATACTTTTAAATTGTGTTCTATTCCCCCTTTTATATTGTGGTTTTTTTCTTGTCAGCAGCAGTGACCATGTTCTGGCACCTATCCCCAGCTCTGCAATGGCTTAGGGCAGGGAAAATTTAGAAGTCAGGGTTTCTGGGGTCTAACTTAGCTGTGAGACAGGAGTGGGACGCACTGGTTTAGACGAGGCCTTCAGAGGACTCCTGGCTCCTATTGCTGGCTCCAGCGGGGAATGTGCGGCAGGATTTCTGTGCTTGTCTACACCATGGCAGCATCATATCTATTATGGCTGAGACATGCTGGAGGTGTTCAAGAAGAGGTTGGTCAGGGATAATCCAGGAGTAGCTATGCCTGTATTGTACTATGGGTATATCCCAGGCTTCTGGACTTTGGCGGTTGCTGCATGGGGTGGGGAGGGAATTCCTTCCCCCTACTCCTCCGGCTGCTGCAACATGTCAGGGTTTTTTAAGCCTTTCTCAGAAGCAATGTAAATGTGCACAGTGTTGCCAAATTGTACCCAAAGGGCAGGGCCAGCAGTGACTGCAGTGTGGACAAGCCCTGAGATTTTCAAATGCTTGTCGTCCGTAAGAGGAAGCTCGAGGAATCTCATCCTTCCGGACCTCATGTCCCTGTCTGGATGTTCAGGGCTCCTGTACTTCCCTAACCCTCACGATTCACACACTGGGAGATCCCAGACACTCCTGTGTTCGGAGGAGGCTCATGTTGGGTCTGACACCTCTTGTTCATGCTGCAGGTGACAATGGGGGTTCGGAAAGCCACCGGCCTGTTCCTGCTTTTACTGACGACCTTGTGTCTGGTCCCGTGTACCCGCTCCCAGGATCAACGCTTCAAGATGTTCCTGAAGCAGCATTATGACAGCCCCCGGACCGATGCCAGGAGGGATTACTGTGGGTTCATGATGCAACAAAGGGGCATGATCAAGCCTTGCAAGACTCTCAACACCTTCATCCATGCTTCCCAAAAGCAGATCCTGGCAGTGTGTAGGGAAGGGGGTACCATCTATCATGGCACGCACCAGAGTCATACGCCTCTGGCCGTCACTACCTGCAAGCTGAAGAACCTGGTGACAGGGGGGTGCAAGTATGAGAGCCATGCAGCCTTTAAATACATCAGCATTGTCTGTGACCAAGCTGGGTGGCCAGTGCACTTCAATGAGGGTGTGTGAGAAGGACCTGACAAAGAAATACCGGTGTGTCCCTCCTCACATGGGGACCATGTTGGACTGATATTTTTACCCTGCAACACCAGCAATAAACATGTTCACTGGAAGATAAGTGTCCCTGAGTGTATGCAAAGACTCCCAAGAGGGGACTGCTGCAAGGGCCAGGGTGGGGGGGCACCTTCCCGCAGATTCGGTGCTAAACCTCACCATCCCAACACTGCTAGCGGGCACCAAGGGCTGAGGCCGGGCAACTTCCCCCATGCTGACAACGTTCACCTCAGTGCCTCGATCACAGCCGTGCTGCCGGGGGCTGGCAGATTGCTTTTAATAATCCCTCTGAGCGAGGACTATTATACACAGGGGAACCTACCACCTTTTTACTCCCCAAAATGCAGTTTCATTTCCACCTGGGAGAACTTCTACAATCCTTGAATTCTCCTTTGCCCGAGGAAGGGCGCTCGGGTCCGAAAGCTTGCAAAGAAAGATTTAATTTGGGGGGGGGGGGGGGGGGGGGGGTTGCTAAGCTTGCAAAGAAAGATTATTTTAGGAGGTTTTTTTGCTACTATTTAGCTGGTCTAACAAAAGCTACTGCCTCTACCCCCTCATCTTAGCAAGGCCGTGGCGCTTTTGGTCAGAACGAAGCAACAGGTGAACCCCGCACTAAGGGCTCGCTACGCAACGCGATGCAAGCCAGATAGCAACCCGCTCCAGAGCCGTGCCACGGTTTCAAGCGCCGCCTGGGCTGCTGGTTGGCACTTTGTATAGTTATTATTATTTTTGATGGTGGGATGGGGGCTTGGCACGTGCCACCGGCCTAAAACCCGCCAGCTGTGTCCTCTCCACAACGTGTAGGAGAGCCTTAAGCAGAGCAGCGCACGGAGGAGCTCTAGCATTAAAGCGCTTCCCGGGCGAGCTCCGACCCCACGTGCCTGCGGTGGTGCAGAACGCAGCGAGCAACATTGTTACCATCCCACAAGCAGTCGCAACATCCGCCGGAAGCTTTGTAGCGCCCGCAGCGTTCCAAACATTTGCATACCGAGCCGCGATTGGCCGCTCCCTCCCCCGCCGCGCTCTGATTGGACAGCGGGAGGCGCCCCGTGGCGGGAAGGCCCAAGATGGCGGTGTCTACATGGGTCTTGCGGGGCTGCCCCGGCCTCGTACACCGGCGCTTCCCGGGCATGCTGCACCTAAAAGCCGTGCGGCTGCCGCCCGCGTTGGCCGCCGCCGCTGACCGCCTGCTGCTGCTGCGGGGTGGGTGCCCGAGCGCCCCGGGGATGGTTAGGAAGCTGCTGCAGGCAGGGCTAGCACTACATCCGCGGTTCCCCAAGCTGTAGTCTGGTCAGCAGGTTTGTTACAAGTTGCCAACAATGTGCTTGGACCACCAAACTTCAAACGTCAAGTTCAGCTGAAAAATGTCCTGCCGGTATTTAAGGTTGCGGCGTTTTTAAATCGCTGCACGGCGTGTCCGAGCGTGGGGACCGCCGGAGTTGATGCAGGGTGGTGGGGGTGGCTCTTACAAGTGACAGTTGTGGGTGTTTTTGGCCCTGCCCAAAAGCATTGCCCACCCCAGGACCAGACAGACTCCAGAGGTCCCTTCCAGCTCCGCTTCTTTGCAACCTTTAGGTTTCTGGGCCTAAGGAGAATAGGGCTGTGAAAAGTTTTGCCAGCTGTCTTGTTTCTCAGCCCTGCTTGTTTCAAGTGTGTGCAGATTGATACCCAGCCCCCTGCGAGCTACCCCAGAAGTGGCTGCATGTTGCTGTTAGGTGAACTGTGTAGGGTCCCAATGACTGTGACTCCCATTTCCCACCTGCATTACAGTCTCCCATTTCATTTTTGCCCTCCCAGGTTCCTCTGTGCAGAACATGCAGAGTAAAGCGAAGGCCCTCACCAATTACTTGTGGAGCCGGAAGCGGCCTCCGGAGGCGGGTGATCTGAGGAGGAAAGCACGGCAACTGGAACGGCAGCTCAGAGAGGAAATGGTCCAGACCTCATCATCAGGTGAGTACAGCTTTTGGGAGGATGGGGTGAAAGCCAGCTGCGAGCGAGGTGACAGGCTCCGTGGTGAGTCATGCCGTCCTTAAAGTTGCTGTCAAACTGATCGTCCCTGGGTGTGACATTTATTTATTGGATTTAATATGCCACCCTTCTCAGGGAAGCTTACTGTAGGAGATAGGATAACATATAAAAGGAAATGGAATATTAAAGTGTGAAAACAGAAACTTCTTAAAGCGATAACCTTGCTTGCAAAATGCCTGCCCGAACGTGATGGCCTTAAAGCACTTTGGGGAAAACGTCCAGGCTCTGCCTCTGGCAAGTCTTAAGGGTGAAGGAGCAACTGTGGAGAATGATTGCCCACACGTGTTCATCAAGCATAGTTGCTGCCCTGATGGCACTAGCAGGAGGCCGGGTTGCTCTCGACTGACTTTAGGGAATGCAACAGGGCATAAGGGTACGAGGCAGTCTGTTGGGTACATAGGGCCCAGACTTTTTAAGGCTGTATAGGTCAAAGCAAGTTCACTGAATGAATTGCATCCAGAAAGCTACTGGAAACCAGTACAGCCTCTGGAGCTACTGCTGGCTCCGTGAGTCTCCAAGGGGCAGCCTAGCCTGGCTGGTCTACCACACCAGTGAGAGCACTGGAGGACAAGGCCGTGCATGTTTAGAAGGTAATGGGATCATGACAGGTGATGCTAAGAGCGGCGTGCTGCAGGGAGTAAGGCTTTCTCCTTTGGCATAAGTGTTGTCCACCACATCTTTGTTTTCTCCCTCTCTATCTCAGACACACCGGCTCTGCTGAATGTGGCAGACGAACAGAAGCTACAGAACAAGATACTGGCTATGCTGCGGAAAACCACTTACCACTGGGAGGCAGTGAGGTAACAGCAGCTTGGGGTTGTTGTCCTTCTCCAGTGCTAAGATGCAGCTCGCCTTGGGTTGAGGTAACTGCATATAGATTCAAAAGGATGTTGTGCAGGGGTGGGGTGGGACAGATGGGTAACAGCAGCATGACAGAGCTGTCCTGAAGTTGTTTGCTTTGTGTTTGGATGAAGCCAATTCTGCATCAGAGCAACTTGGCAAGAGCTCAAAGGGATGTCGTGTCTGCTACCCGAATATAGCCAGTGTTTGTGATGGGGGGAAGGTTGGATACTAGTCACACAGGTCTGCTTTGTCTGACCCTGAAATGCAGTTGCTTTGGGACATGGGATCTAACAGCCCCACTTCTGGGCAGTGAGAAGGAGGTCAGCACTGATGCATAGGGCTCAGCCCCATGTGCTGCGTCTATTCCTTTCTTCCCAGGTACAATGACGAGCTGAGTCTTGTATACATGGCAGCTCGGCTGGCTGGAGAATTTGCAGCCATGTCCAGAGTCTTCCATGAGGTGAGATGCTGTGGTAATCCCAGAGCTTGGGATAGACCCTACAAATCTGAGTCTTAGCTCCAAGCCCATGGTGTTTCTCTTTCTTGTTTTTGTTCCCTAGATACAGAAGCGGGTCCCAGGCTTCGCCCCCCGCACCTTATTGGATTTTGGCTCTGGGACTGGCTCTGTCAGCTGGTGAGCCCCCACCTCAAGAAGGAATTATGTCCAGGTAGTGCAAGGAGTGTTGTCTTCTGCACCGTGGTCTCACCTGTTCCCATTGTTCCCATCTTTCTGCAGGGCAGCGCACAGCTTCTGGGGCGAGAGCCTGAATGAATATGTGTGTGTGGACAGCTCGGCCTCCATGCTTTCCGTCGCTGAACAGCTGCTTCAAGGTTAGGCTTCTAGCAGGTGCTGGTGTGCATGCTGGGGGACGTATCACTTCCCAAAGATCATGGTCTGAGCCTTAGTCAGCCAGCACCTGTTCGAACTATGAGACCCAACTGCTAGCCCCTCCTCTGGGGAGCAACTCGGGAGTCCTGTTTTCCAGCTTCCCTGCTCGATTTTCCTACACCCCTCTGCACCCTACAGTGAGGTTACCCCTCACTGTATCTGGGTTTGGGGAGGTGAGGGTGGGGTGGGATGAGCTATGTCTGTTTAAGCCCCTCTCATTCCTTGGAGAGCATGCTGCCCCACCTAGGCCTGTTCTTCGGAGTATCTCTGTACCCCCAGGATGCCGGCTCCCCTCTTTTGATTACCTGCTTCTCTTGTTCCTACAGGTGACTCCGATTCCCAGACGCCCCACTTCTCAACCGTGTATTTCCGACAGTTCCTCCCCGTCTCGCCCAAGGTAGAAATGCTTTTGTCTTGCCCTGTAAACTGCGGTGGACATTAAAGGGATCTCATAAGGGCATGTGATTCTTGTGGAAAATATATTCATGAACTAGGAGAGCAGATTTGACTCTAGTATGTATTTGTGCCTGGTAGCCTCTCTGCTTCTGATCTTGTTGGACTCCGGTTTGCTACTGATCCTTGGTGCCACTTGCCTGCCAAGCTCCCACAGTGCTTTGCAGATGAACCTCCTAGAGTCATGACATGTTTTTGTGTCCAGAGGCTTTTCTAATGAGCCTGACACTAATGAGCTGGGGGAGAATGGTGTGAAAGACTCCTGTCCTGGGTGACATCTGCCCAGTGAGATCCTACAATGGATTGAGGAGGTGGTGTCAGGATGGAGCTGCTAAGAATCGGGAGTTGAGCCTGTCTCGGCTCTTCTCATGGATTTCCCCTCAACAGCCCTGCCACCTTTGGCAGACAAAGAGGGTGTAGTTTGGTTTGGTCTCCCACCCCCAGCTGACACCCCATCTCTTGGCAGGTGAAGTTCAACCTTGTGGTCTCTGCTTTCTCTCTGAATGAGCTGCCCAGCCTGGCTGAGCGGATGGAGACCATCCAGACGCTGTGGAGGAAGACGGATGACTTTCTGGTCAGTGAATCCTCCAAGCCTATGTTTGGCTTCCAGGCACACTTGGCCAAAACCTGTTCCCCTTACCCCATCCCCCACCTGCTGCTCCTTTCTCCTAGATATGCTTGTCTAGCTGCTTCTCTTTCTCCTGTCTCAGGTGTTGGTTGAGAATGGCACGAAGGAAGGGCACCAGATGCTCATGGAGGCACGAGAAGTTGTCCTCAAGGTGAGAGAACTCCTCCCCACCTTGTCTGGATCACCAATGAGAGCAACTTCTGCGTCCTCATAGCCGTTGTTTCTCAGGTCCCTTGTCAGTTCCCTTAGCTCCGGGGTGGGACCCAGGCATCTGGAGCAGCCCAGGTGTCCAGAATGGGAGTGTAGGGCGATCAGACTTGAGAGGGATCTGCATTTCCAAGCTAGGGGAGACTAGTATGGATGGGACTACAGTATCCAAGGGAGCGACGCAGGGTGCTCCCCTCCTGACCGGTGAGACCAAGGAGTTCGGGCTAGTGCAGGGTGAGAAGGGGAGTGCAGTCTGCCCTCAGGGTGCTCTAACTCCTATTTTCTTCACCCACAGGGTGGGGACAAGCTGGTTCATGACCCACGAGAGGCTCAAGTCTTTGCTCCAGTAAGTGCAGGCCTGGCCTGAGGATGTCGATGCTGAGATTTGTCAGTGATGGGAGACTCTCTGACACTGCTCCGTGTCTGTCTGTCTTTTGTCTCCAGTGCCCGCACCACCTGCCCTGTCCCCGCCTCTCATCTCAGAAGCCCCTGTCTTGCAATTTCATACAAGCCTATCATCCCCTACCCTTCAGTAAGGTAAGTGCCTATTATATCTGCTGGAAGGCTGTGCAAGGAAGCAGTGATGGTGGGCAGCAGGGCAATGGAGAGTGGGATGTGACTTCCTCCTCTGCGGGGGTGGGGTTGGGGACTGGATCCAAGCCAACCAGGAGAACTCACTGGCTCAGGGAATAGGGAAGACAGCTTTCCTCCTCAGTGGTATGTGTGATGTGATCAAGCACCAGACCGGAAGACAGGGAACCAGGAACATGTGTGTAATGTCGTTCTCAGCTCACCGTATGAAGATCTGCGAAGGGTGGGTGGGGAACACCCCTTTCCCTGACTTAGCATCCTGTGCCTGTGTCATTGCAGAACCCAGAAGTGCAGGAGGAGAGATTCTTCTTCTTGATCCTACGCCGTGGGTCTGGGGAAACCGAAGAGCCCTGGCCTCGCATAATCCAGCGAGTTCTGCCCCTTTCTCGCCATGTCCACTGCCATCTGTGCTGTGCTGATGGGACTGTGCAGCACGCAGTCATAACCGCACGCAGACATGGCAGGTACCAGCCTCGCTACTAGAAGGGCTCTGCCCTCATCCAACCCTTGGTGGGGAACTGATTGGCTCAGAGAGGTGGGAAAATGGAATGGGGGACCTTTTTCTCTCTGGAGGTTAGGCTGCCAGTTGTGGTTTGGCCTAGGGCTGAGTGGATTGGCTAGTGGACAGGGCAGAGGATGGGTTGCCAAGCTTTGCTGTCTGTGGAGTGCCGGCCTCCAATCCAGTCCTAATGCTAAGGCAAGAGGACTGGCTTTCACGCAGTCGGGAAATATAATGGATTAATTATCTTTGAGAATGTAGACCCCCTCACCAGCCTTTCCCTTGCAGAGATCTATACCGCTGTGTCCGGTGTAGCCACTGGGGTGACCGGCTGCCTGTTGTGAATGTCCCGGAGGAGATATCACCATCATCAGGGGATAATGGGAGTGCCCAGACGGAGGATCAAAGCTGAGCTGGCCGTATTGCGCTGAATAGTCCCCTCCTGTGGGTCGACTCCATGCCATGGACCGATGAATGCAGCCCTCAAGCCTAGCATCTGCCTGGTTCACCCAGAGGAGCATCCCCTGCTGTCAGTGCTCTGGCAGAGGATGGCGTAGTGCGGAGGATTGTGGTCTTTGACCTGCTTTCTGCATGTAATGTTCTTGCTGTTCCTGTTTCCTCTTGTTACATCACTCTGTCTGTCCCTCTTGTGTTCTGTCTGCCCATGCCTTGTCATCCTTCATCCAGGCGATCATCTTCCATGCCGTTCCTGCCCTTGTTGTTTGCCATCTCTGACGCTCATCCCCATTTGTTCTTCTGATGCATCTCACCTGCTTCCTTTCAGTTGTGGGTCAGTTCAGATGTTCGTTGAGTCTTATTCTCTCTGTTTCCCCTGCACTCTCCATGCATCCAGGAAAAGAGCCTGCAGGGATCACTAATGGCTAGACTACAGCCGCAGGAGCAGAAGTTTTGAGTTCCCATCTCCATTAGGCAGATTTCTGTTCTTGGGGTTGTCACGTTATCTAATAAACAGTTTGTGAAAAGTCTAGCAACTGCAGTCTCTGGGCTTCAAAAGTGATGGGAGTATTCAACTGGCAGAACTCAGGGAGCCCAGTATCCTGCACTATATCTCTGACCCCAGGGACGAAGCAAGGCGCAGGAAGTTCATGCTCCTCTCCAGCTCGGAGGAGAGGGTTCTAGTGAGTAGAGCAGGAGGTTGCTGTGATCTGGCGTCTGTTGTGCAACTGGCTGTATCTCATCCCTTCCCTTTTTCTTTGCTTTGCTTTTTCTCCTGTTAGGTGTTGGAAGTGGTAAGATCTTACTCCTAGTTCCCTGCTAAAAACTGGGCTTCTGGTGAGGGGATGCTCTGGGAGAGTGGAGGCAGAGTGAGGAGATGAGCATTCGCTGACATCTGCTCTGCTCCCATGGGAGGCTGGTGGCTGCAGAGCCGTACTGACAGGCCACTCCACTCCACCTCCTGCCCTTGGAGTGGGAGAAGCGGCGCCACTGGTTGCTGCTGGCCTCTTGTACCCCCTGGCTGGAGATCCTGTTTCAAATGTTATGCCTACTTGTACCCTTTGCATACAGTTGCGGTATTTGCGGCTGGGACATTCAAAGTCCGTGTTTGCTTTGTGATCTCCATAATTCAAGTGGTAAAACCAGCTTGGCATGTTTCAGCTGTGTCACTCCCCAAGTTTCCATAACACTCAATCTGGAGCTGAATCATTGCATCATTAGAGAAGTGGGGCTGGAAGGGACCTCGGGAGCAAATTTGACTGGTGGTGTCTGGAGTGGGTGCGGGAAATGTGGGTTACTGTGTGATCTTTGGGTTCCTGCAACAATGGTGGCGAGGGAAGACTGCCTCTCTTTGCATCCCTGCAACACCTAGAATCAGAAAAGTAGAGCTAGAAAGGACCTCGGGAGGTCACCTAGTCCAACCCCCTGCTCAAGGTAGGATCATCCTTGTCTAAACCGTCCTGGACATGTCTGTCGCAACTATTTCTTAAAACTGAATGAACAAACCACTCACACGACACAAATGCTGGAAATTTCAAAACCACTCTTAACTTGCCCAAGGTGAAGCAGGGGGACTGCAGGGACAGGATACTGACAGTGCAAGGATAAGTAGTTAAATATGTTCACCCTTCACACCATGCTGGGGCAGTAGGGCCAGCCCTGATTGAGGGGAAAGGACCACCTGTGGGCTCTGTCTTCACCACAGCATACACTAGGGTGGTTATTTATAGTGTCCAGATTGGAGATTAATTCACTTGCCCCCCAAGTCAGCCAGTGCTAACAGCTTGGGGCCATATCACCAGCCTAGGGAAAGGCTTAGGGTGCATGCAGTGCCAGTGCACTGTTCTGGGGCCCTTATTGAGGGCAGAGCATTCCCTATGGATCCCCTGCCTCATTCCTGGCACCCCTTGCCCCCAGGCTGCAGCACTGGGGTCAGCACTGATTGTGGGGGAGAGAGACTCCCTCCCCTCAGCACTTGCGGCAGATGTATAGGTAACTAGAGAAGTAGTGGGCCAGTTCCTGCTGGCACGGGTTGTAAATTGCTCCATTGAGAATAAATAGAGCATGAAATGTAGGGATACATTTTAAGGAATAAGGTAGTTCCCATGTGCTTGATGCAGATTAAAATCGAAGTACTAGAGCCATTCACCTGAAAAGGGCACCAGCTTCAATTCAGCCCCAGGGCAAGGAGGGAGTCTCCAAGTCCCCATCCTGACTAGGGTGGTGGGTCGTGGGGCAGGATGCTTTTTCCTTCTGGAGAGGTAGACTGGCTCTGCGGCCCCAGGCTGCTGGCACTGGAGTGAGGCTGGGGAATGGGGCTCCAATTTGCACCCTATCAGTAACTCGATCTCCCATCTTGCAGCCCTGATGAGGCCTGAGTCCTGTGGTCCCATGACCGCTGGCACCAAGCACCACCCAGTGAGCAAAGAGTCCAGTGGATGGGTCTGAAAGGCTGAGTTGGCTTCTTCCCACATCGGGGATCCTCCTGGACTACAGCAGGGCCATGGGCCCCTGGGGCTGTATGTATGCAAGCTGTATCCCTGGTTCGGATCCACCAAACAGCTGAGCCAGCACTATTTGCCTTGCCTTGATCTTGAGAAAAGGGCCTCTTGAGCGGTGTTTACCAGTACAGTATTTAATGACAATGTACTTGAAGGGAAGTGGAATGGGGAAAGGAGGCAGAGGGCGGGATGCAGGGAGGGCGTTGGGAGTTTCAGCAAGGTGATTTGCTCCTATTGCTTCAGGGTTGGGAGACAAGCGAGCAGGTAACGATCAGCATCAGGCAGGGATTGGAGCAAGAGAGAAAATAAGGAAAAGGAACGAGAGGCAGGGAGGTAGAGGGATCAAAGTGGGGCAAGAGGAGAAGAGAGAAGGGGGGTGGTAATAGTTGGAGTAACAGCAGAGAAACTAATGGGAAGGGGAGGAAGTGTGGCCAGAAGGATGCTGCACCACTGCCTCACTTGCTGGGGACAGTGAGCATGAGGTTAGGCACGAGGACAGTGGAGGTTTGCACTTCCAACACCGTTCTGCTGCTTGGGTGGGAGCGGGCTTGGCTGCTTCGCTGTAGAGGTCTCTTCAGTGCAGTAGGGGCATTTCTGTCTGTTCTTAGCTAAGATCACCGTCAAGGTTGCCCTTGGCTGACTTGAGCTGAGGATTGTTACAACCCAGGGGCATCTGGCCCTGCACTGTCCCCTAAAGCGATGGAGCTGCTCCTGGCTGTGAAGATCGGCTGCCTGGTGGGGCTGCTTCTCCTCACGCTGTTCTGCGGCCTCGTCCCGGCTCAGGTGAAATGGTTCCAGATCCACGCAGCCACAGGTGCGAGTGGGGCATAGGCGGGGTGGTTTGATCTCTCCTTTTCTCTCTCTTCCCCCCCACAACTCGCCCTGTCCTATTTCCCCTCTACATGGTCTTGTCACTCAGCTGTCATATCTTCCCTCTATCACTATTTCACGGGCTGTTTCTATTTTGTCTGTCTGTCTCTGCCTGTGCTGGTTTCTGTCCAGCTCATTGCTCCCAGCCCTGAGCTCATACCACTGCAAGCCTCTGGTATTCCTGGCACTAGGCCTGGGGGGAAACTTCAGTACAGAAGAGACAGGGTGATGGTGCTCTGGCTATGGGGCAATTACAGGTGTGATGGATATCTTGTTCTTTCTTTACCTGCCACGGGGCTGGAGATGCATGTGCTTGCAGCATATTCCTGGAATGGAGGAGGGCTGTTTCTTGCCCTCCTGCTTCCTTTCCTGCTTCCCTCGGCCTCTCTCCTTTTCTTTCTTTGTCTTCTCTTCCCCTTAAGTTTCTTCCCCGTGCTTTCTGCTATCATCCTTTCAGTCTGAGCTTAAAAAAACAAAAAAACCCACTAGTTTTGGCAATTCACTCATAAAAACCTGTTTCAATTAAAGGGAATTGTAGCTGTGTTGGTCTAAGGACACAGGCAGACAAAGTTTGCTGGGTGAATCTGATATCTTTTATCAGACCAGGTTTAGTTGGAAAAACATTTTTTTTTTTAGCAGTCCTTCAGGTTTGATTCTTTTTCCCCCCCAACTATTTAAGCCGGTCTAATAAAAGATATCAGATTCACCCAATGAACCTTGACTGCCTGTGTCCTTAGAGCAACAGGGCTATAACCTACACCCCTTTAATTGAAACAGGATTTTATGACTGACTTAAAAAAAAAAAAAAAAATCAAACCTGACAGCTTGCTAACATTTTTTTTTTCCCGACTACTTCAGCTGGTCTAATTAAAGATATCAGATTCACCCAAAGAACCTGGTTTGATTCAATTAAACTATTTTTGGGGGGAGGTGAGGAGGTGGAGGCGTTCTTTTTTGTGGGGAAAAGTTGTTTTTTGGCAGAATGTTGTTTCAGGGAGGAAAAAGAAATAAAAATGTTGTCACTGTAGACACCCTCCAAATGAGGAATTCCAATACTTTTTAAACGAGAGATTTGGGCTTTTGACATTGATGACTTATGACAGGATATACAGAGAATATAAAATATAAAGCCCAAACTGAAATAAAACACACTTGACCTGAAACAAATAATTTTCTCTCCAATAATTGTGTTTCATAGGAAATTTAGACATTTCCCAGGATGAAAACGAACTTTGGGGTTGTGGAATAACCCCCCAAAATGGCAGGTTCCTTTGCAGCTCCACTCTCAGCCTCAGCTGTTGATCTAGCTCCTTTTTCTTAACTCCCTTTTCCAAGTGGAACCATTCAACTTTTTAGGTATCAATGGACTGGCACATTCATAGTTGTATTGATCTATTACTATTACAAGAAATGCACATATTAATGCTACAGTCCTTGTATCTTATTGAGCAAAGTTCTTGAGTAGATCTCAAAGTACTTGAACATTATCCCTCTTTGCAGCACAGTGAGGGGAAGCGACTTGCTCGAGTTAGACCAACAGATTGAGATGGGGATAAAAAACCCAGACATCTCTCTTACCCCAAGATGATGCTCTCTCTAGCCCTGTCTCCCATCCTTCCTGCTTCATTCTTATGTACCTTGAGACTGATAAACCCCGCATTATCCTCCTATAACTCTCTCCTGCTCTCATTGTCACCCCTCCACCCATCTTGCTCCATAGGAAGACACCGACGCATCCTGAACTTCATTGGCTGCTTTGCAGCTGGGGTCTTCCTGGGTGCCTGCCTCATGCACATGGTAGCTGATGCACTGGAGGATATCAAGGAGGAGCTGGAGAAGAGGATGCAGCAGGTGAGAGAGTACAGCAAGGCCTAGGCTGGCATCAAGAGAGCCCATTGCTCAAAGAGGAAGTCATATGCAGAAAATGATAAGATACAGCATAGCTCATGCCTTCCACAAAAAGGTGCAGGGCTTTTTACATGGGAGGATAAATTTCTTGCAGAAAGGGCAGTGGACAAAATGTGTAGGATAGCATCATACACTCCGGAGAAGTCGGAAAGAGCAGCACATGCAGAGTGCAGGGCTCAGTCCCTCTAGCAAGGAGTAGATGTACACAATCATGCATGCATGCATACACATGCATAGGTGCATACATACACACTCCCCCAGTGCTCATTTCCCCCACACACACATGGATAGCTCCCCCAGTCCACCAGACATATGTCACCACAAGTAACAGCTCAGTCTTTCCAGCAAGTGTCCACAATAAGACTCGGTCCCTCTCATGAGAGGCAACACAGATTCTCACTTCCCATGTTAACCCACACCCACAAATTGCTGGGCTCAGCTTTTGTAGAGTGCAGTAGCACAGAGAAACCTCACTCCATCAGGGAGAAGACAGTACTATCCAGGGATCCTGGTTTTCTCTGATAAAAACAATTCTCCATTTTCAGATTAATCATAGAAAAATGTGGATTTGGGGTTACTTTTAAAAAAATGAAACACCACTATATGTATATGTATCTATATATTAGTGGTGTTTCATTTTAATCATGGAAAAATGTGGATTTTGTGTCACTTTTTTTAAATCCAAAAATTAGGGATTTTTTTCTTTTAATCAGAGAAAACCAGGCTCCCCGGTAATATCCGGATAACATATATGTAGCACCCTTTATTTTGGTAGGGGTGGTATGCAGTAACAGCAAACACACCAACACAGAGGAGGCCTGAGGCTCTTTGGGGATTGAAGAGACAGCCCATTCACTCCACTTGTTGGCAGGACATATCATGTGCCTGTGCACTTGCAAGCAAAAAACCCACACACACAGCAAGTCTCATCCCATCCACATTGCGACACACCTGCACACAGTCCTCTCACTCCAGCAGGGAGCAGCGCACAAGATTTGCATGCCTGTGTGCATGCATGCTCATGTGCATGCACACACCGATGCACAGAGTGGGTCTCATTGCCACCAGCAGAAGTCAGCATGTCGCAACACACACATGTGCATGCACATACACTGATGCACAAACTCATCCATTATTTCAATGGGGAGCAACATACTCAATGCACACAGAGGAGCAGTCAATCTTTCAAGCAGGGGACAGCATCCAAAAATCAATACAAACGCGTTCACGTGTGCATGCGTATGCAGATACCCTGTATGCAGCTGCCTCATACTAGAGTGGTTCTCAACCTTTTTAGACTCAAGGCACCCCTTAGAAAATGCCAGCTCTTAGTTTTCACTCAGTTCTTTGACCCAAAAAAAATAATAGAGCAGTTCTGCTTCAGAGAGATTGCAGCAGGTCAGAATATTTTTGGCGCTTGGATTCCTATTTGAAATCAGTGGGTTTATCTTGTGAATCATGTTTGCACACCTAACAGTGCTACTGTTGTGTGGCACGCCTCGGCACCCTTGAAAGGCTCCCAAAGCATCCCAGGATGCCACAGTACCTTGACTGAGAGTCACTATTCTACCAGGTAGCAACATGCAACATGTGCATGAGAATGCACAAACACAAAAACATATAAAGTATGGCTCATCCCTCCTACCTGTCAGCGTGTGTCTCTGTGTGTATATCACACAGAGACATACATGCATACAGACACAGATGACGGGGTTCATCCCCTAGTAAGATGTAGCACATTATTACAGCCCTCCAAAAGATAGCTTGTTTCCCCCTCAGCCTTTTAGGGACCAGCACACAAGATTTTATGCGAGTTTGTGCATGGACCTCCCCTACTTCCTCAGGGTATACAACGCACACAGCCGGGCTCAGTCACTCCAAACCAAGATAGCGCACAGCAGGACACCCACATCTCACTTTCACAAGGACAGCATATGCATGTGTGTACACCCCCACCAGCTTTGTCCTTTCAACAGGGGGGCAATTGGATACACACTGCCATCAGGGTGGGACCCTGGGACACGCACATGCTCCGAGAGTGCAGGGTGCAGACCCGTTAGCAAGAAGAGGGGTGCTGTTTGCTGACTTCTGCTCCAATGTCTCAACTTAGCTTTCTCTTGTGACTGTCTGGGTCCCCATAGTCTAGCACTTGAGGTACTGAACCCTATTGCCTATGCACCTGCCTAACTGCTCCCTTCTGGAAAGACCAGTATCGTGCGTGCGTGCACACATATGTGTGTGTGAGAGGTAGAAAGAGTGTCCCATGAATGAGGGACTGAGCTCTGCTGTGTGGGCATTGTGTGTCCTCTGTTGGAGCAACATTGCCTGGTTTCTTTGTGTCTTTCTCTGTGTATATCTGGATGCTTCTGTGGGCTGCCCCACCAGAGACACTGCTCTAATGCGTGTGCTTGGGAGGAGTAGGGATGTGCCTATGCATTGCCTATTCACTTCCCTCTAGCAAGGAACTGCACGTGCAAGACCATACACTTGCTCTTGCTCCAGCACATTATAAAATGCCCATACCTCACTCTAGCAGGTGGCACAGAAATAGATGCACACAAATGTATAGTGCACAGAAATATATACACACACACACGGCAGAGCGCTTTCTCTCTGGAAGGAAGCAGCTGTATGGCAACAAACAGATACACACACACACACATGCACAAATACAGGACAGACACAGAAATCAGGGCAAGAGGCAGCAAACATAGCAACATGGCCACTAACACAGAAAGTAGGGCTCAACCCCTCCAGACCGGAGAAGGACTTGTTGACATACCTAGCCACATACCACTCTGGCATGAAGTAGCACATTGTAATACACACACACACTCCCACTAGCGCACGTATACACAAACAGCAGGATGCCGCAGTGAGGGTGTATGGAGGGAAAGTTCATACAACCCCTCACTCCGGCTAGGAGCAGCAAATAGCACATAAAAGCATATGCTCACAAGCAAAACGGAGCAGCGCCCACTTCCTCAATTGGATAGCAGCACATGAAGAGAGCAGGGTGTATTCCTTCTTGCAGTTGGCAGTGGATCAGCGTTCATGTTGTGCCAACTGTCAGTACCTGGTCCACACCAGGTAAACTAATGATTCCCCTAGCAAACCGAATTCTGAGAACCTTTTGGGGATTCACAGTGTTCCTGCCACTGACCACCCAGACGTGGCACAATCCTATGGTTTTCATGCCATTGGGCCTGCACTCTGACTCTTACAACTTAATGCTGGGGGTCTGTCAGCTGCCAACAAAGCCTAATCAGTGTTCTTGCTCTCCTACCAAGAAGCAGCACCCATCGCATCACACATTTGCAAGTATCTCCTTCAAACCAGCAAGGAGCAACAGATAGTAACACACACACCTACATCCATATTTGCACAGAGCAGGGTTCAATCTGTCCAGACCAGAGCAGCACACAGGAGGGATACCCACTGCTCACTTCTGCAGGTGCAGCACACAATAGTGTACACACACACACCCTGCAAGGCTCAGTTTCTCAGCATGGGATGGTGGTGGACATGCATCCTAACAGAGAAAGCAGGATGCATGTCCTGCATGCATCCTAACAGAGAAAGCTCAAGCACTCTAGCAAGAAGCACCAAACAGCAACACCCAGGTTGCTCCTTTACTTCAGCAGGGAGCAAAACTCCATAGTAATACTCCCCCATGTGCACAAGCACAAGGCCATATGGGCAAGGAGGCCATCCTTCCCAGACCAAGGCAGCACACAATGCTACACACAGACTCACACCTGCATCTTGCTTCAGTGCAAAGCAGCGCACACAGTAACATGCATATATACACAAAGCAGGGCTTGGTCTTTCCATCAGGGAACTGCAGGAACACCTCTCTTCTACACACCCACATGCAGGGTGTGCAGGGCACATGCAATCAGGAGGATTAAATCATTTCCAAAGCAGGTCAGAGGACAAATATTCACTCGCCCACACAGAAAACAAGGCTCTGTCCCTTTTCCAAAGATCATCACACATACTTGAACCACACACACACACACCATGACACCCCTTAGGAAGGAGTTGTGGGGAGCAGGAATTCTGGGGGTTGATTTACACCGCTCCTTTTTCCACCAGGCGGCAGCACGCAGCATGCAGGCTCACACACAGCCGGGGATTTAGCTGTTCTGCTGGTGGATAGCAGCGTTCTCTCCGTCCGGCAGGTGGTAGCACACCGTCACAAATACACAGGACCTTTTGTCGGCCTCAGTCCTTCCAGGAGGTGGTTATAGGAATGTGCTGTGGCCTACGCAGTATAAGATCCTTGAGACTTTTTCAACTGTGCTGCAGGATGCCACACAATGTTAACTGCTGGGTGTGCAAATGCAATTCATAAGATAAGCCCAGGGGTTTCAGAAAGGAATCCAAGGGGCAGAAACATCCTGAAATGTTGTTATCTGAGCTCTTCGCAACTGCAGCACGGATCTATTGTTTTTCTGTAGTCAAAAAACAAGTGAAAATTAAGCTGGCATTTTACTAGGGCTGCCTCGAGTTTATAAAGGTTGAGACCCCAAATGCACACACGCCGGGCCTCAAGCTGTTCAGCAGGGTGCAGCAGGAACCTAGGTGCTGGTGTGCAAACCAGAGGGCTGCTATGTACAATTGAGGTCTAAGAAACGTGGCCTTCCTCCCCTCCCCTAGCACTGTCTAATGCTTTTCTTTGCCTACAGGTTAGTCCTAGCCAGAACATCACAGGGAGCGCAAACAGTTCATCTGGGGCTGATGATGGCAAAGCTGAGGTGAGGGCCCAGAAACACCCCTGTGCCAGACAGTGGAAGAAAGAGCGATGGCTGGAGACAGGATGCGAGAGGGGACGTTTGGGAGGGGAATGACTGGTCCCCCATCAGACCTCCGCTCCCCATGCTGTGAATAGAGCCCAGGCGCCTCGGTTTCTAGCCCTTCCCTCCCCCTGTGTCCCACTTGGCCCGCTCCTCTACCATAGCCAGGGAGCCCTGGCTTATAGCCCCCTCCTGTTAGAGCAAGGGGGCTGGGACCCAAAACTCCTGGGTTTTACCCTTCGGTCAAGGAAAGGTACAGGGTTTAGTAAGGGTCTAACTCACTAGACCTCATTCCACTCTCAGCTCTAGAGATGGACCCCAGAGTCCTGGCTTTCAGCCTCCCAGTTGTAATGAGTAGACCTCATTTTCCTAACTAGTTCTGTTTTTAGCATATGTGCTCTGTAAGACATGGGAGGTTGCGGGGAGGCTTGTATACAAATGTCCCTCTAATCCAGCATGTCTTTCCCTCTCTCTCTTGGCATCTCCTCACCCCTCTCCCCCTACTTCATAGCTGGATTACCCTTTTGGGGAGCTCGTCATCTCCTGTGGCTTCTTCCTGGTCTTCCTGATCGAGAGCCTGGTGGTTCACTGCTGCCCTTCAGCCACTCATTCCCATGGAGCTGCAGCATCCGACAAAGACCCCAAGGACAGCGCCCTATCGCCCAGCTCCTTCCGGGCCCTGGTGCTCTTCGTCTCGCTCTCCTTCCACTCTGTTTTTGAGGGGCTGGCTGTTGGGGTGCAGCGGGACAAAACAGAAGTGCTGCAGCTCTGTGGAGCTGTTCTGGTCCACAAGGCCATCGTGGTCTTCAGCCTGGCCCTCAAGCTAGTGCAGAGCGGCACTCGGGCCCGCTGGAGGCTGGTCTACTTGGTGCTTTTTGCCCTTATGTCCCCTGCTGGCATTGCTGTGGGCATTGGGGTCTCGTTTTCTGGGGGGGATGCCAGCAGCCTGGCCAGGGCTGTACTGGAGGGGGTGGCAGCTGGGACTTTTCTCTATGTCACCTTCATAGAGATCCTGCCCCATGAACTGCACTCCTCGGAGGCTCCGCTGGCCAAATTCTTCTTCATTGCAATTGGCTTCACTTTCATGGCTGTCATTGCCATATGGGCCTGATGATGAGGGAAGGCCAAGAAATGGGATATGGGGCCTTTCCTCCTGGCAGGGAGGCATGGGGATGCCAGCTTGTGGGTGGGGGAGCTAGCTACCTGGCTCCAAAGGGTGGGGAATGGGGCACAGGGTGCTAGTTCTGTCCCCAGGGTAGGGAGACTAGTCAGTGTGGGGTGTGGGGAGAGGTACCCCCTAGCCAGTGAGGGGTGTGGGGGACATGGCTTATGAGGACAGGCTGAGGGAACTGCATTTATTTACTCTGGAGAAGAGAAGACTTGGAGAGGATTTGAAAGCAGCCTTTAACTACCTGAAGGGAGTTTGAAAGAGGATGGAGCTGGATTGTTCTCAGTGGTGGCAGACAACAGGACAAGGAGCAATGGGCTCAAATTGCAGCAAGAGAAGTTGAGGTTAGACATTAGGAAGAATTTTCTTACTAAGAGGGCAGTAAAACACAGGAACGGGTTACCCAGAGAGGTGGTGGAAGCTCCATCCTTGGAGGTTTTCAAAACCTGGCTAGACAAAGCCTTAGCTGGGATGATGTAGTTGGGGCTGGTCCTGCTTTGAGCAGGGGCTTGGACTAGAGGTGACCTCCTGCCAACCCTAATTTTCTATGACTCTATAATTGTGGTACGTTTCTATGCATGCCTCAGTTTCCTTTTCTCAATGTTTTGCACTTCACACTGGGAAGGAATGGGATAATATTCACCATGGACATGGAGTAGGGGGTAAGAGGTTAGTTTCTGTGGGTAGCTGTTGAGGCTGGTAGAGCATGTCCAACAAGTATCAAATAGATCAGTTTACATGTGGAAAAACACCTGTCCCATTCAGACAAGGTTCCTTGGGTGAATTTGATATCTTTTATTAGACCAACCCAATAGGTTGGAGAATAGTTATTAAGCAAGCTTTCGGGTTCAAAAACCCTTCGTCAGGCTAAGGAAGCTTCAGCAGTTGGTGTGTGCTCTTCCTGGATGTCCCATTCAGTGCATTTGAGGGTGATGTCTGCAGGAGATGGATCAAAGATATCCAGTGTGGGAAAACCAAGCTGAAAGGGGGTCATGGCTTAGACCTTGGGACTCAAACTAAGATAGTATGACCCAAAAAGGGACGCAGCTGCGTAGGCCTGGACAGTGGACATGTCTTATTGACGTGGACTTTGCTTAGACTTGACTTAGCATCCTTGGAACAGGATCACACTTAATACATGCTGACTGGGTTGAGAAGGGCTCCTTGCCTCGTTGCATTTCACCTCTGGTTTTGCCAGTTCCTGTTAAAGAATGAAACCCCAGTTACGTCCTACAGCTGCTTGAGCTTATCTGTAGAGCTACGGAGGCAGCGACGGGGCCAAGTGAGCCCAAGGAGACATGGGGCTCACCTTCACTAGACTCCACACCTGGGCTGTGTCCCTGGATAACCTGAAAGGCTGCCAAGAGACACACTGATATTTACTGCAAAAATTAAAATTGGCATTAAAAAAAAATGAAATATGCATTTTTTGTTTCCTTCAGTAAAAAATACAGCTTTGCTTTGAAAATAGCCTTTCTGTTTTAAATTGCATTTTTGTACCTTTTTTGTTTAAAAAAAAAAGATATAAAATAAAGGAAAAGAACCCCCACTTTCTTGGGCTTCTAGTTTTTTCCCCAATTTTTCAAATGGAAACAAGTAAATAGGGATATGAGGGTTTTTTCTCTGCTTTTCACCTCTGGTTGAAGGTGCTAAGGTGCCTTCCTCATAATAGCACCTTATAGAGATGCTAAACTTATACCCTTTATTGCCTCTCATATCAATGGGGAAAAAAAAGGAGAAAGGATAATAATTAAAAAAACCTGAAAGTAAAAATTCCTTCAACATTTTAGGGTAAAAAATATTGACCTTCTGCCTCATTTTTCATATTTTTAGTTTCAAAGCTTTTTTTTGAAACTTGAAACTTTACTGGAAAATGCTGTTTTTAATGATTTTTTTATTTGTTCAGAAGTCCCACATTTCAATATACATCTTGGGCTACAAAATACATTGCATGTCAGTCCAGAGAGGAGTTAGTATAGATAGCTAGGTCTTTTAGAGAAAAGCTGAAAATTTTCAGAGCTACCTAAGGGATTTTGTCATGCAACTCCCCTTAGTTTAATAAAAAAAAATCCATCGATGTACAATGGCAGATGATCTGACCGTAACAATTTCTACCTGGCCTCATAACTTTGCAATTCTAGGATGCAGGGAGAGACTCAGATGGACAAAAGGGATGCAGATTTCAGAGGATTCATCTCAGATCTGACTACATGAATTATCCTTGTAATTTGGAGGAAGATTCCTGTTTACTAGCTGACCCCGGTAGTGTAACAAGAGGTGGGCAACTAGGGCACCAGCCTCAGGTGCCTAGTGCGAGGGGGCACAAGAATGGCAGCCACTGCTGCTGCCACCCAGGGCACAGACCCTGGTTGTTAAGTCTCTGGCTGGCACATCTAAACATTCAAAAACCTGTCTGTGCCTCTGTCTTGGCAAGACTGAAGGGCACAAATGCAGAGTCATTTAAAGCATTCCTGAGAAAGAGCCTTGCTAAATAAAGATCAGTGTGTAAAGTGTATTTCCCCCTCTAAAAAAAAAAAAAAAGAATTGTCTCCTTGAAGTTCAATCTGTTGAAGCTCTGCTCACTAATACAGCACTCAAGAAACAACTCTTCTGGAAATCACTTGAAACAGTGTCTGTAAAGTACTGAGAACTGATGCGTGACTCCCCAGGGAGACCACCGCAATATCTATGCCAGCCCCGCACTTGCTTAGCCAGGCTTTCAGCTATTAGTACAACACAGCGCTCGGTGGCTGATGGGCTGTGTCGGGAGATGCTCCTTTCCCACCAGGACGGGGTTGCAGAAGTGCAGAGGCGATTCTTTGATGGGAGACAGCAATGCCCCCCTGTCAGGTAAGGTTATTCTTGCTAAAAAGAAAAAAAGGCGAGGGTTCAAGATTGCACTGCGGGTCAGTTTTCTTACATAGGAATGTATGTGCCAGACCAGTTGCTGGTGTATATAATTAGCATGCTCACCTCTACTGCCCTTGATCAGACCAATGGGGTATCTAGCCTAATATCCTCTCTCCCTGCCCACCCAAGTCTGTTGGCCCAATGGGTCCGTCAGCTCAACATCTCCTTTTGCCTGACACCCTGTATTAGACAGCTGGACCCATCTAACACAGTAGCCCTGCTATGTTAAATGTCCTCTATCCCTTCATTTCCAATCAGAGCAGTGGAGTCAGAACCACGGCTCTACCTGATATAATATATCCTTTCCTTTTGGCTCTAAATCAAACCAATGGGCCAGGCTAGGGCAATATTTCCCAACCTGCCAATCAAGCTTTAACCGATGTTTCCACCTAGCTTGGTATTTCTTTCCCTATTCTTCAATGCCCCAAATCATACAGAAGGGCCCTTTATCCCCATCTCCCTGCCGTACTGGGAGGCTAGTGTCCCATCCCCCCAGCAATATCAGACCAGACTGACAGCACAGCTGGTCCTTCCCCCAACCTCCCTGCCGTACTAGATTATCCCTTATTGACCAAAAACCTCAGCCTCTGGTGCCAGGGTCAGCAACTTCCAGGAACATTTTTTGTATTTCTGACTACCTACTTTAAGCCCTGCTCTCCTCTCCCAGCCTCAAGGTTGGGACCCTGGGACTGAGTCACAAAAGAGCAGTGGGGAGGAGGAAGATAAGCTCACCTTTTGCATTAAGTTTTTCAGAGATTGGATCAGGGTGGAAAAAACTCACATTTAGGCACCTAAGTCCACTTCGGTGTTTAATACGTGGAATATACAAAAAACTAGAACTCTTGGTTCCAAAATGGTTATTAGACCAACTGGAAAATGGCAACAAAATTGTCTTTTTTTGCAAGCTTTCGGATCAAAGTCCCTTTGTCAGGATCTGGGAAAAGTGTAGATGGTACAGGAGGGTAAAAAGTCCCCATAGGTAGAAAATCAACCATTTTTGCACAGAGGGAGCTGAAGATGGAAGGCTGTCCCTCTGGGTCCATGAGAGTGTCTTTGTGAGCTGTGTTGAGTAGCTCTTTGATGTGTTGATCAGGTAGAAGTCCTTCCCTGGAGGTGTCAGATGGGAGGCAGGGAAGTAAAAATACTTCCTTGTAGTTCTGCAATGAAGTTTAAAATCCAAAATTGGCCGAAATTCGGCATCTTCCATGTTTCAGGCGTGTACTTGGTAGCCGTGTTAATAGGTGGAATAGAATCTGACCCTTATTTCTGAATCATAGTGAAGCATAGGTGACAGAAATAAAAGACTCAGGCATACAAGGCACTTTTAGGGTCCAAAGTGGGGTTTTGTCAGGATCAGAGTTGTGGTCTTGGTGCCTACGTTCCTTCTCAGACCTGCGCTGGGCTCTTAAGCCCCAAATAGGTTTTTTCAAAAACATGTCATCTGCTGAGTCCTCTTGCTTTCAGTGAGAGATGTGAAAGTCCCACTTGGGTACCTTTGTGAATGTGACCACATAGAGCAGTGGTTCTCAGCTTTTTTGCATTCAGTGCACCTCTGGTTAGACTCGAGGCTCCCTTGCATAGACGTGAAGCATCCCTGGGAAAGTGCTAGATCTTAGTTTTCACTTTTTTTTTTTTTGCCTGCAGAAAAATAAGAGTGGTTTTGGGTTGTTTTTTTTTCTATTGCAAAGAGCTCAGAGCACAACGATGGATTTGTATTTGTAATCTCTGGGTTTATCTTGTGAATCATGTTTGCAAACCTAAGTGCTAATATTGTATGATAACTTGCAACAACCTGGGGTACCTTAAGATCCTTTCAAAGGTGTCTTGGCTGTGTTTATTGGTGCACACTCAGTGCTTCTCTAAAGCAACTGCATTGTCTCTTTTCTTGACTTTTCATTCCATCCAGGAAGAGCACACACCAACTGCTGACACTTCCTTAGCCTGACGAAGGGTTTTTGAACCCGAAAGCTTGCTTAATAACTGTTCTCCAACCAGTTGGGTTGGTCTAATAAAAGATATCAAATTCACCCAAGGAACCTTGTCTGCCTTGTCTCTTTTCTGGCATTTATAGTGGGAGGCAGTGGGTGGATCATCCTTCACAGTGGTTCTCCTGGGTTTGGTTCTGAGATGGTGTAGGTGTGTATTAAGTGACTTGTCTAATCCTGCATAGTGAGTCTGTTTAGGTCCCCCCTTACCCCAGTCTTGGTATAGTTCTATAAGCATTGAGTCATCTTTACTCTCCTTCTAGATGAATGACCCTCTGGGATGCGCCAGGAGGGAGAATGGCACCATGGCGACGGTGACACAGTTCATACTCTTGGGCCTTTCTAGCCGCTTGGAAGACCAGTTCATCCTCTTTGGATTCTTCACAGTCTTCTACCTGACGGCCCTGGTGGGAAACCTACTTATCTTAGTGATGATCAGCATGGACTCCAGGCTCCACACACCCATGTATTTCTTCCTGGGCAATCTGTCAGTGGTGGACATAGGCTACACCACCTCCACGGTGCCCAAGATGCTGGTGAACTACCTGTCACAGGACAAGTCCATCTCGCTTCCTGGCTGCCTCACTCAGATGTACTTCTTCATTTCCTTTGGGGGGATCGAGTGCCTGCTGCTGGGGGTCATGGCGTATGACCGCTATGCTGCCATCTGCCACCCGCTGCGCTATGGTGTTCTGATGAGCCAAAGGGCATGCTCTTGTCTGGCTGCAGCTGCCTGGGCCGTTGGCTTGGCCAACTCGGCTGTGCACTTGGGTCTGATGTTCCGCTTGTCCTTCTGTCATGACAATGTCATCCGCCACTTCTTCTGTGACATCCCCCCGCTTTTCCAGCTCTCCTGCTCTGACACACGGATCAATCAGATTGCCACTATTGCTGTGGGAGGTCCTGTCACCATGGGCTCCTTCTTGGTGACTCTTGTGTCCTACATCTACATTGTTCTGGCCATCCTCAGGATCCACACCAAGGAAGGACGCCTCAAGGCCTTTTCCACCTGCACCTCCCACCTGGCTACGGTCAACCTTTATTTTGGCAGCATCCTCTTCACCTACGTCCGCCCCAATTCCAGCTACTCCCAAGAGCAGGATCGGGCTCTGCCTGTGCTCTATGGCATCATCACCCCCATGTTAAATCCTATTATCTATAGCCTGAGAAACAAGGAGGTGAAGGGGGCTCTCCAGAAAGCCTTAGGCAGGAGCTAGAAGAGTCTTGCCTCCTAAATAGTAGTGCCCTGGATTTGGAGCCAGCATTCCTGGAGGTTTAGGAGAAGAATAAGGCTGAATGAGTGAGAACAGGTTGGGGCTGGTAGCCAGGCCTCTCGACGTCTAGTCCCAGCTCTAGGAGAAGATAGTTAGAGCAGGGGATTGTGCATCAGGCGTCCTAGGATCCCTACCTAACGTAGGAGGTGTGTGCATGTGTGGGTTAGTGCTCCATGCAGGAGAGTTTCGGTAACTAAACCCAAGACATTTTCTGGCTTTCACTGAACTCTGTTCTCTTTTAAACCATATTAGGGCTAATGTTTTTTGGATTTGGAGCAAAATTTGTAAGGGTTTTTCCTCCACGCAATTTCTGAACATAAAAAAAAAAATTGTCTGCTTTTAGTTTTTTGACACATAGTAACCCTTTCTTGAGAAGTCATTTTTCCCACTAGAAGGAGAGACTCAGATGCCCATAATTTGGGTGCACATTGTTTCCCATTTGTGCCTCAGTTGTCAGTCTGTGCATTTGGGAAACCCTAATTCAGTGGGAAAAAACCCAATTATTTTTCATAATATTTTCCCTACAAAAAAGAAGAATCTGTTGGGAAGTTGCCAGTCCATAGCCTGCCTTCAGCAACAACAACAACAAATCTGGAAAAAGGAAAGAACAACAATCCAGGATTGTTTTTATTATTTTTAATTTTCCAGTGTTGGTCCTGGCCCTGCCCTTATGTCCCCAGAAAGGCAGAAGCATTGTCTCTCCATTGTATTCAATGGCTGTGAGATGCATGGTTCATCAACACCATTGGGGAAAAGAGCACCCATCGCATCCTCTCTGCCAGGATGTCTTTCTTACTGATCCACCCTCACCCTAGCTTGCTTGCTTTCTGACCCCACATATTCTCTCTGCTTGCTGTCTAAGGCTATATACAAGTGTCGCATTTGAACTGGTGGAATTGCAGTTTCCCCAGTTGAAATGCTATGTGAAGTACCAGTCACTGGGCTTCAAATGCTTACAAAAATGGCTGATGCCAACCCCATAACCCCAATCAATTGGACCCATTGGGATGTGCTTTGGCATCCCAGTGTGCCCTGCTTCTGCCCTCTCCTTCTCTCCAGGGAGATGCTTTTTGACTCAGACTACACACTACTGGTCCAGCCCAAATGATAGAAACCACCATATAAGCCCAGCCTCTGGACATGGAGAGGACAGTTTGACCCTGGAGGTAGGTGAGGTACTTGGGGGATGGGACTGGGGAAACAAGCCTGTCCTAGGTAGGAGGACTAGAGGATACAGGGACCCAAGGCAGGTTGGAACTAGTAGAGTTGGTATTTTATGCTCATGAAGACTTGAGTAGTGGGGAAGGTTTGGAGGCCATGTGCCAGGGGTGCTCCTCAAGATCAGACCTTCTCTGGGCAGAGATGTGAAGGGGTGAAGCCTGGGAGCCAATGGGCTGAAAGCTTGCCCAGAAAAAAGGGGGGCAAGGCTGGGGCTGCTGAAACCCAACCAAGTGTTTTGAGGCCTGAGGGGGACTGCCCCAAAGGGGAAGCACATTAGGGAAGCACAAAGACCCTGGGGCTGAGTTTGGGTAGAGAAGCGCAGGGATAACGCCAAAAGTTACTCCTTGCCTCTAGGGGCCACCTCCCCAGTATATTAGTAATAACAAAGGTGTGGCAGGAGAGACACTGGAGGTGAGGTGGGGTCACGGAGTGTGGCAGGCAGATTTGACCCAAGGGGGCATCAGGAACTGGGGTGGACCCACAGGTCTGCTACATGGTGCTTCTTATATTGCAGGTGATCTGCAGAACATGCAGACAATCCTTTGAAAATATTGTACAAGTTTCAGCTGGTTGAATTTCACGTGGCTTAAAGTAACTAATTGAACTCCAACTGTTTGATGTGAATTTCTTGTACACACCCTAAAAGGACAGTTTGGTCAGGAGGGGTGGAAGGCATGCTCAGCGGTTCCTGGTCTATGGGTGTTCCAGTGTCAGCAAACTTCCCCACTTACAAGCAATATCAACTATAACAGGGTTTATAGAATTAGGAAAGGGAGATGGGATGACAAACAGGTTTAAGAGCCCCATAATAACCAGTATCTACCTCAACCCACTGTTAACAGCTCTAGCTCAGTCAATAGGTTTAGAGTTCTTGCCTAGTCCCACAGATGGTCAGTAGAGAGCTAGTGTAGCTTTAGCCCAAGGTTTCCCTTGCCTCGCTGCTCCTGGGGTGCACCGCTTCTTGCTGCTGTTCTTTTAGATGCAATCTCAGCTCTTTCAGGATCTGGTAGATACAAATTTCTGCTTGCTGGTATGCTAAGAAGTTCCACTTTTTAGGACCAAGTGAGTAACAGGCTCAGACTGAACTTACTAAAGGAACTTGTGTATCACTAGCACATATCCCTTTATGGTTGGATGGTGAGATGTGATACCATCCCCCTAAGAAGAGGTCACCAACCTGACACCTCTTCTCCGCCAGCTCTTGGGAATCCTGAGCTGGGTGTTTCTTCACCTTAGGCTTCGACACAAGTCATGGTGAGCAGCAACCATTGGCTACATTTGCTCAACTTTCTCCTACAGCATCAGTCCCCTGATGAACTTTCCGATTTCAGAAGGCAGGGCCAGTGCATACAAACCTGACTTCTCTTGCCTCTTAAAAGCAGGTAAAACATGTTATCACAGTCAAAACAAGGCCAAAGGAGTTTTTCATCCCTTGCCCATATATACAACTAGATGATATGCAGATAAGAGAAAAAGTTCCCTGTAATCTGACCTTGCACACTAATGGTGGTATGCAAATAAGCACCACAGAAATGTAGTTACACATGGTACAATTATGATCCTGTTGCTACTGTACAAGTTTCACTTGAGATACAGAAATAAATGTTGTATAAATATGCAGTTGAGCTTATTTCAGGAATCATTCATTGGGTAAGTTTTTCTGACTGGTATATTATTGCAGGATGGGATATGTTGATTGAAACGTCTGACCTTAAAAATCTATCAGCTAGATTCCTGTCCACTGTAAATTAGCAGCTGTCAATTTACCTGTGGAATAAACATTTTTAGTTGTTGTAGAACTAGCCTATCAGCATCTTGGGATCTGGTTGTTGTTCTGGCATGCTCGGGGGTTGGGTGGGTTCCCAGCCATCCTCCTCTCCCTCTGAGAGGACACTGACCCAAGCAGCCTGAACACCAAGAGGCAGCTGCCTGCAAGCAGCCTCCCAGAGCTCGGGTGCAACATAGAAAGATTGACTCAAATACATATTCAGTGGTGAAAACACAGATAGGTTCGTTAGAAAACTGAACAAAGAAAGGAAAAGGGGGCCGGGGGACCAAACCAAACTAAAACTAAGACACCTGCATGTGTGTGCAAACACACACACATGCAAATGCAGATGTACACACAGACACACACACACACACAGCCTCAGGCACCCTGGTTCTCTTCTGCCACAAACTCCCAAGCAAACTTTCTCTTTCTTCATTGCTCCACCGAGGAATGACTCATGGACCCTGATCCTATCCTCCTTCATCCCAATGTTTTCTCATCCCCTGTCCGTTGTGATTCCATTTCCCATGGCCCAATATCTATTATTTCCTCCATATAGGATGCATCTACATGTGCGCTGGACTATGCAGTTGTTACTGCCCAGTCATTTAGCACTTGCTTAAGCAAGCAGTAGCCAACATTAGTGTACAGTCCCGACTCTGCACAGGTCTTTTACAATGCTACCATGCAGTAGTGTTGGCATCACGGTTCGTACCCACTGATGCCATCTATGTCCCCATAGCAATGAGCTACGGTGATGTAGCTCATCGCTATGACGACATAGCGTCTCATGTAGACGTGCCGGCAAGGTTCTAGCTTCAGATACTCCAAGACACCTGGTTAATTCTCCTGACCCACAATTTTCCTCCATTTTTAAACTCTCACTCCCGTTATATAATCCCTACCCACAAATCTCTTTCCTTCCTCTTAGTTCCTTGCACCCTTGTTTCCAAACATCACCCCTTTCTCTTCTCCTCTACCCCAACTTAAGGCCTGGATACTGCTCCATTACTTTTTAGTTCTTCTCCACCTCCCTTGCTCTGTGGTTGTGTTTTAGATATTACTTTCAGAGCTGCTTCCTCCTTGGTAGGCCTGACGAGGGTTATGTTACCCCTTTGTCTTCCTCAGAATTACAAACGACTTAAGATCAGGGTCCCCCCAGATATTACTCCTCCAGCCAGAGCAACTCTGGTTTGGGAAAGAAGGCCAGACTACTGGACTTCCCATCCCACCCCTGAAGTGGTATGGGTCTGGAAGGGTACTATTGATGCTTTCTTGCCCACATCTGCTTGAGTGCTCCAACTTTTTTTCCCCTGAACGCTGTGAATGAAAGGGTAATGTGCTTGAGCTTTTTCCTCCTACCTTCATCCCTGTGACACTATTTTTCTATCATTTTTAGGTCTGGTACTTCTTCATGGAACATTTTCTTTTCTTCCCTGAGCCCAAGGCTGGTGACGAGAGCGCTGCAGGTATCAGGCATAGGGACTTATGTTCTACAGGAGATTAAACTAGAGCACAGCTATTCAATTCTGCTAAAATCTATATGGCTAAGACTGTTTGCATTTGGGTCTTTGTTTCTGAGCTGTGCAGGACTCCAAGGAACGAGTCCCATGAGCCTTTAGAAGAAAATAGCTGAAGAATTGCCTCCTTGCTTCAGTCCTTTTATATAAGGCATGGCTGAGCTCAGCTGCACACTCAGAAACGTGGTTGGATTTACTTCTATCAGTCCAGTGAGCAGAGGAAAACCTCTGAGTTATCTGTGCTTCTAGGGATCTAGATTAGTGGTTGGTGCAAAGGAGATCTGACACATGAACTGGACATAAGCAAAGAATCTTGGTAGGGGAAATTTGAATGAGACACAAGATGAGGAAATTTCCGCAAAGACAACTTTAGTAAGTTTGCTCAGTCGATTAAAGATCTTGCCTTAGTAAGTTGCAGAGGAGATCTAGGAATATAAAAGTTGAAAGCTGGTTCCAAAAATTATACTGAATATTATGTGTAGTATCTAAGGCATGAGAGTGAGTGAAGAAATGTTCAGTGTTTTTACTATTAAGTCAGATAAAGTTCTGCAGCATATTTGGAGGCAGGGTGGGGAATGGGACCTTCAGGGAGCTCATCTTTTTATATAGCATCTTTGATCTCACAAATTACATTTGGTTCTGTTAGCAGAAAGTTTCCAGGCGAGATCAATTGAAAGCTATACACTTTCAGATAAGAAAATATCTACCTAGCCACAACTCAGGGATTTTTATTTTTGAGTGTCTTAATGGAGTATCAAAATACTTTATGTCAGGTCTTTTCAGAGGCAAATAATTTATTATGTTCCAATTTTCCAAGAGGAAAAAATAATGGGGAAAATCTACATTCTTAGCATGCAATTTAGAGGCATTATTGATGAGAATATCAAAGCCACTGAGTTTGTTACTCTCCACCTTACCACTGCCCTTGTTTTATTATACCCAGGACTTGCACGGTGCCCTGGGAGGGAAGATGTCCAACTGGACCACTGTAACCGAGTTACTCCTCCTGGGCTTCTCGGACACTCGGGAGCTGCAGATCTTACACTTTGTCATCTTTCTAGCAACATACTTGGCAGCCTTAGTGGTGAACCTCCTTATTATCACTGTTGTAGCTATGGATCACCACCTCCACAGCCCCATGTACTACTTCTTGGTGAATTTGTCCATCATTGACCTTGGATCTATCTCTGTTAACGTCCCCAAGTCCATGGCCAATTCTCTCTTAAACATCAGAACAATTTCCTATGCTGGATGTGTTGCCCAGATCTTTCTTTTCCCACTTTTTTGTGCAGCTGATTTTGCCTTCCTCACTATTATGGCATATGACCGGCACGTTGCCATCTGCAAACCACTGCATTATGAGATAATAATGAACAAGAAAGCTTGTACTCAGATGGTTGGCAGTGCATGGGTCAGTGCTATTCTCTATTCTGTGATGCACAGTTGGAGCATATTCAGCAAACCCTTCTGCCATTGCAAAGTGATCAACCAGTTTTTCTGTGAAATCCCCCAGCTCCTTAAGCTGCTCTGCTCGGATGCATACCTTAGAGAACTGGGCATTCTTGTATTCAGTATGTGTTTAGCGTCAAGCTGCTTTGCTCTCATAGCTGCGTCGTATGTTCAGATCTTACCCACAGTGCTGAGATTGCCCTCTGAGGAGAGCCGGAATAAAGCCTTCTCCACCTGCCTGCCTCACCTCATTGTGGTCTCCTTGTTTGTGATCACCGGCACCTTTGCCCACATGAAACCCACTTCGAACTCGCCCTCAGCCCTTGATCTTTTTGTGGCTATTTTGTATTCTGTGGTGCCTCCGCTGATGAACCCATTCATTTACAGCATAAGGAACAAGGAGCTGAAAGCTTCTTTGAGGAAACTGCTCCATAGGAGGGTATTTGACCATAATAACAAATTCATCTCCCTCTCATGACTGTCATTGTTATTCAAAACAGCTATAATGAAGTGATGACAGTATTTTTTCCATAAAAACATAATGTGCAACCAATTTATTGAACATCAAATGTTAGTGTTGTAAAAATTTTATGTATCAGGAACCAAATGAATAGACCTTTTGTTTCTGTATTCTCCCTCTCTGGATGTCCATTTTCAAGTGACACATATCACTCATATTATTTAGGCACTGCCTATAATGTCTATGTCTATCTGCCTATATATATGCATCTCTCTCTCTATATATATATAGATGCACATATATGTGTGTGTGTGTGTGTGTGTGTGTATATATATATATATATATACACACGCACACACACACACACACACATACATATATATATATATATATATAAGATTTTTTATCCCCCCAATTAGGGAGACCCGAATACCAATCAGACATCTGTTTTATATAGATATACAGATATAGATGTGTGTGTGTGAATATATATATGTATATATACACACACATATATACACATATATAGTGTGTGTGTGTATACACACACACACACACACACATACACACACAGACACACATATCTATATCTGTATATCTATATAAAACAGATGTCTGATTGGTATTCGGGTCTCCCTAATTGGGGGGATAAAAAATCTTGTTGAGGGAACAGTGGATTTCTTGTTGTCCTTTCTAGTTCCTTTCCCCCCGTATCATTTGGTTGATTTAATGGAGTAATGTTGTATGAAGCCAGAATGGGTGATTATAATTAACAAAGGAATAGAGCACAGAACACAGGATTTCACTGACTTATTTTTTGTTAGGACTTAATCTTTTCTTTCAGAAATGCCCGATCTTTATTTAAAGAGCTCTGGGGGGTTGCTTTTTGGGGGAGGATTTGAAGAGTAGCAATATGGTTTAAATTGTTTTGTACTAAGATTCTCAATAGGTCAACTCTTTGGGGTTTTCTAAGAGACCAATATGCTTGTGTATCCACTAGTGAAGGAATGAAAAATGTGTCTGGACAGCGTTGTTTGGACATTGGAAGTACGATGTTTGGACAGCACTGTTCCCTGCTTTCTAAATTTTTATTTTTTTATTTTTGGTGAGTCTTTCCTAAAAACACGTTACTGTGGACCTAAAGCCATGTATGTATGTTGTTGATTGCATATTACATTGGAATCAATAAAGATCTGAATGCTATGTCACCTTTGTTATTGGGGAAAAGCTGTTTGTCTTTAGGGAATACTGCAAATTTTCTCTCTTCCAATCTGTCTCTAAATAAGAATGAATTAATTAGGATGTCACCATTTATTTCAAAGGGTTCAGAATTTGGGCAATGTGCTTTTTCTTGCAGGGGTATGGTACTGCTTTTATGTACTGCTGGGAAAGATGGTCAGTGTTCTCACTAAATCTAGTTTTTCCTGTAACTTGAGGATGTACTGTACCACCTTCTGGGCCTTTGCCCCCTGGACCTGAAAAGTTTCTTGTAAGAGGTCTAATATTCCTGTGGTTGCCAGCCATGCAGGAGAGCTGGCTATACTTTAAAGAAGCCTTACTGAGAGTGCAGGAACAAACCATCCTGATGTGCAGAAACACTAGCAAGTATGGCAGAAGACCAGCTTGGCTTAGCAGGGAATTCTTCAGTAAACTAAACCACAAAAAGGCAACTCATAAGAAGTGGAAATTTGGACAAATAACTAGGGAAGAATATAAGAGCATTGCTTGGGCATGCAGGGATGGGTTCAGGAAGGTCAAAGCACAACTGGAGTTGTAGCTAGCAAGGGTCATGAAGGGTAACAAGAAGGGTTTCTACATGAATATTGATAGCAAGAGGAGGATCAGGGAAAGCGTGGGTCCCTTACTGAACGGGGGAGGCAATCTAGTGACAGAGGATGCAGAAAAGGCTGCAGTGCTCAATGCCTTTTTTGCTTCAGTCTTCACAGGCAAGGTCAGCTCCCAGACTACTGCACTGGGCAGCACAATTTGGAGAGGAGGTGAGCAGCCAACACTGGCAAAAGAACAGGGTAGAAACTATTTAGAAATGCTGGACATATGTAAGTCCATGGGGCTGGATGGGATGCACCCAAGGGTGCTGAGGAAGTTGGCTGATGTATTTGCAGAGCCACTGGTCATCATCTTTGAAAACTCATGGTGCTTATGCGAGGTCCCAGATGTTTGGAAAAGGGCAAACATGGTACCCATATTTAAGAAAAGGAAAAATGAGGATCCAGGGAACTACAGACCAGTTAGCTTCAACTCAGTCCCTGGCAAAATCATGGAGCAGATCCTCCACACGCCCCCACGTTGCTGGTTGCTGCTGACTGGCTACTGACTGCTATAATTAACTCATGAAACTATGGTTTTCACATTATAGTGTGCAACCTACTTATAAAACACGAAGGTGATGGGATAAATTCTGTACCGTTGGTCCACCGCAGTTTTCTGTAGGATTGGAGAAAAGTGCTGCCTAGCCAGTCAGTCCCCAGCCTGTACCAGTGTGTGGGATTGTGCTGTCCTACGTGCACTATCCACAAGTCTCTTTCTCTTCCTTTAGTCCCTTGCACCCTTGTTTCCAAACATCGCCCTATCCCATTCTCCACTAGTCCAGATTAAGCCCTGGACACTGCTCCATTACTTTCCAGCCCTTCTCCCTCTTCCTTGCTCTGCTGTTGTGTTTTGGATATTACTTACAGGGCTGCCTCTACACAGGGTCACCGAGCACACAGCTAACCTGGGGATTTGCTGCATAAGTTCAGCGTGATATACATGCACAATATTATGTTCTGAGTAAAATTCCAGGGATGTGAATTTTGTCTGTGTTTGGGGAAAATGCTGAAAACTCAGAATTCGCTATGTGATTGCAGTTCCAGCTCATGCTCAGGTCTCCTCTGCATCGTAAACGGATGACATTCGGAAAGACACAAAGCCACAAATGATAGGTCTCCAGTCAACTAATGACTGCTCATTATGAACATCAATAAGAGCAGTATCTGCAGGTGCTCTAAGTATTCCTTGCCCTCAACACTGGAGCTCCTAGGATGATTTTGGACAACAGGCCCATTGTATTTCATTAAACTACAGCATTGACAAGTCCAAGATATGCACAGGGCTTTCCACTTGCCTGTGAAATGGCCATGGCAGGCAACCCTTCCCAGGCAGGTCTTGAGAAGGATATATAAACCCTTTGTCTTCCTCACAAAGACAGTCAGTAACAATTCCCTTGAGATCAGGGTCGGCCAGACATGCATGAGGTCATTGGGTCCCCTATGTCTTACCCCTCCAGACACAGCAACTCTGGTTTGGGAAGCAAAGCCAGACTACTGCTTCAAATAGATCTTGGGATCTACACACCATGGTGTCCCACATCTATCGCTGGGCATTTGTAGAATCAATAATAAGAACAAAAGTAGCAGTCACATGGATAACTTTGATATTCGGGGGAAGTGTCCATGTAATTCTTGTGTATAGGGAAATTCTCAGCTGGAGTTCTTTGACGATGGCAATTAGCATATGGACAAGGGGGATCTAGTTGATCCAATTCAATCCAATATTAAGAGCTTTTGACAAGGTCCCTCACCAAAAGATCGTTTAAAAAAAAATGACCTTTTCATGAAGGACCATTGGAGTGGACAGAAGGTCCTTTTATGGATCTAAACATAGTTGAAAGTTGAGAAACAAAGGGTAGAGCTAAATGGCCATTTTTCAGGTTGGAGGAAGGACAAGAGTGGAGTCCCCTGGGGCTCTGTGTTAGGGACCGTTTTGGTCAACGTTTTCATCAATGATCTGAGCGAGGGGGTGCACAGTGAATTCTCAGTGGTCCCACAAGATACTAAATGATCCCAGGGGGTCCAACACAAAGCTGATGGTGAGGAGTTGTGGAAAGATCTCACACAATTAAGACCTCTACCCAACCCAATGAGTGCTGTCCTCAGTAGAGACTGCTGTTACTGAGCCTATGATTGTTGCTGTGGTTCTTGCATTTGCTTCTGTTTTAAAAAAAAATCAACTGAAGAATACTTCCTGCTAAAAAGAGCATATGGGATTTTTCATTTGAAAACCAAGATTTTTTTGGGAAATGCTGCTATGATAGTTCATAGGTCACTGTTTCAAGGCCTCAGGCTTTTGTTCCACCCTCTGTGCTAGCTCTTGGGCCTGCTTATATCACTGTAGTGTGCCAATTCGGTGAGAGGACATGGTTTCATCATGAGAGCCCTTGGAAAAGAATGGGAAATCAGGCAATAAAAGAAAAACCCTTATACGGCAGTAGAGGATCAATAAAAATAAGTATAAAATGTTTTATTTTTTACCTGGAATGTTCTTTTTAGATTGGGTTGGTATTTATATAGGTATCACCACAAGAAAAGACTTTTACAGAAACTTAATATATGCACCCCCCCCCCCATTCCTCCTTTGCTTTCCGTTGAAAACTGTACAGCAGTCTCACATGGGCATCTTTGATTTTTGTTCAGGGGATGTCATTGATGTGAGACTCACTCCTCTTACATTTGTTGCTCTGATCCTAACTGCACGAGGCAGGAGCTAGGCCATCGGTGCACGGATCGGTGCTCAGGGCCGTAGAGCTGATGGGTCGCTGCAGCTGCACGAGGCAGTGCGGGTCCCCAACCCTGCACGAGGCAGGAGCTAGGCCATCGGTGCACAGGGCTGTAGGGCTGACAGGATGCCACAGCTGGATGAGGCCGTATGGGTCCCAGTACACACGTGGTGTATGGCTGGCTGAGAGAGGGCTGATATACCCTGATGGCTGAACAGTGACTGTATGGGCTGATTACCCTTGCAAGGGAGGACCCTGGGAGTCTTGAGTTACCCAGAAAAGGGATCCTCACAGGGGAGGAAGGGTCTTTTTACTGCGGGGGATCAAGGAGAAACCCCTGAGGAGTGGGAAAAATTCGCCCTTGGGCACAGAGAGGAGTCTAGTCCCTGTTTGTTAAGGATAGTGTCATAGTTACAGGTCCCTCCTAATTCAGTGGGTAATGATGGGAGAGAGTAATGATGTTTTATTAGGTAATCTTTCCCTGGGTTGCCATGTCTTCTGTGGGCATTGTTGGCGTCTGGCTCCTTACACTGCAGGGATTCCTGTTGTAACCCTGTAGTCTTACTGTTGTATTGTAAAGGCCTGTAAGCTGTTTTTATATCTGAACTCATTGTATGGGTTATCTGTATAGATGCATATTTCATTTGGTGTAACCTTATAGTGTATGCTTAATTATTGTCCCATCATTGCCAGATATTATGGCCGTTGATTTGTAGAGTCACCCATGCTTTATCATCAAGTGCTCCTTCATCCACTGCTAGGAGGGCCCCGTCGAGGGGGCAAGGCTGCAGACTAATCAGAAGTACATAGAGGGTTAGGCCTGTGCCTGTGGTGTCAGGTATAGCAATGAAGTGCCCGACTGGGGATTTGACAAGTGGGACTGGGTTGAATCTAGAAGGACTGGAGTAGGGGCTACATGCCGAGAGTTGAGTTGGCAATGGTGGGGCTACCCAACTGTACGCTGCTGATGAACATGGGGTAAGGCTATCATTGGGGAGTGACTAAATGGGTGCAGGGGTAGGAGCTGGTTTGAATAGTGAGTCAAGGAGCTCTCCAAAGTATGTGCTATAATAGGTCTCAGCCTACACAAGCAATGATTGAGGACTTCTGGTGTTTTTTTCATGCAGGAAAGACCAGAATGGCCCTTTCTGACCTTCAATGCAAGACTTTTGATACAGACCCTCTTGTTAAGCAGAAAACATTTACTTCCATGCCTTTTACTGAATGTTACTGAAGGGGTGGCTTCCATGTTGGGGTATTTTTCTCTTGAAAGTTGTAAAGAGGACGCATGGGATATCTGTGTGGTTGGCTTGTCCAACATAACGTATAAGCCAGTATGATAAAATGGGGGGTCAGCAGCATTTTCCACCCAGCGGCATATAGCACAACACACTGCAAGCAAAGCCCCATGTTACCAAAAGCTGCCAAAGACCCTTCTCCACAGGCCAGATCCAGTGGCTTGGTGAGCTATAGATTGCCAACTGATGTGATGAAGTCCAGACAAAATTGATATGGTCAGGATGAAATATATTGGGACAGTTGGTGTTGTGAGAAGAATCCAAAAGCCACAATTTGGGGACTTGGGAAATGTTGGCATCTGTCCATTTCTGCCATGCTGGAGTCAATTGTTTCTGCCCAGGGGAGCATCCATGAAGTGAGTACGGTCCAAGCACTGTAAATCTCTTAGCTGCTGGGCTCCAACCAACCACTGGCTTAAGTGGGAGCCCCCAGATGAGGAGGTTAGTATGGCTACTGAAGGGAAGAGACACGTATTGTCACATCAGGCTCTGGCCCCTGCCAGGTTTGGATCCAGACAAATCAGATCCATGAATGATCCCTTGATTCTCCTTGTGGAGCCTGTTTGGCATGGTGTGTAGATAGCATGAGGCCAGGCTTGGATGTGTGCTGCATGGGGCACCTGTGCCAGATCAGCCCTGTGGACTAGATCGGGGGTTTGTCTGGACTGGGCCAATTGATCCACCCTACATGCTGGATCCAGTGTGCGCGGTCAGTGTGGTGAAACTGCCACATGCAGAACATGCCCCATGCTGTGTGTCACATGTGCCCCAGACTGCCCCACATACCTTACGCTGTGCATGGTGCTAGGGTGGGTTTGCACTGCATGGGATGTGCAGGGACAGTGCTGTACACGTGCTGCAAGCAGCAGACCTGGCCAGTTCACAACACAAGTTGCACGCTGCCCCTTCACTAGTGACTAGACCACCCCTGCGGGCTTGACCTGGGACGAGGGGCCCATCTGTGTTTGACACCCCTGAGTTAAAGGGAACTAGACTGTGGGGTATGCAAGAGATGAAGGGGCGCTGGGACCCAGGGTGTATTTGAAACAAGGGAAAGTGGTCTGAGGGTCTGTCATATTCACAACAGCAGTTTCAGACCCAGGACCCTACTAATGATTACTGAGCTAATATTTCCTCAATGTGATGCCTTGCAATGGGACTTGTTTTGCCCAGTCATTGAACATATTGATTAAATTGAAAATTAGTGGAGGGGTTTTTTTCATCTTACCACCTGATGCGTCATCTTAAGTTCTTGTTGGTATTTTTCAGGATAATTATTTTTCAGGTATTTTGGGTGTGGGCGTGGAGTTCTTTTATCATTGCTAAACAAGTGACTTGCCAACTCGCATAGAATCGTACTGAATTGCAACTTGGTGCCTCTGTGCATCCAAAGCGGCCCGGTCTGGCTCACAGGGACGACAGAGCAAGATACAGAAGCTCAGTGCCTTAGCAGTGATCCTATGACTTGTATTCTGCCTAAACCACAGCTATGCTGTTTTTCTAAAATCTAAGCAGCGAAGATTGCTTACATTTGGGATTTTGCCTCCAAGCTGTGCAGGACTCCAGGGAATGAGTCCTACAAGCCATTAAAAGAAAAAAAAAAACCCCTGAACAATTGCTTCTTGCTTCAGTCCTTTTATAAAAGGCGTGGGTGAGGTCAGCTGCGCGCTCTGAAGTAAATCCAACCAGGTTTCTGTCATGCAGTGACAGGGGGAGCCGAGAAAGACCTCTGAATTATCATTGATTTTGGGGATCTAGACTAGTGGCTGGTGCAGAGGAGATTTGACAGATCAACTGGACAAGAGGAAAGGATCTCAGTGGAGGAAATCTGAATATGACACAAGATGAGGAAACTTCCACAAAGACAACTTTAGTAAGTTTGCTACATCAATGCAAGGTCTTGCCTCAGTAAGTTGCAGAGGAGATTTAGTTATATAAAAGTTGGAAAACCTGGCAACACAAATCATACTGAATATTATGTTTAATATATTCTAGGCTGGGAGAGTTTATGAAGAAATTTTCAGTGTTTTTACCAGCAATTCAGAGAACGTTTTACAGCTTATAGGGAGGTGGGGTAGGGAATGGGACCTCCAGGGTATTCATCTTTTTGTTTAATATCCTTGTTCTTACAACTTACTTTTGTTTCTTTCAGCACAATATTTCCAGCTGATATGGGTTGAAAACTGTAGACTTGCAGAATAAAAAATAAAATGCCTGAGCTGCGGCTGGGTAAAAAAGATTTCCTTTAGTTTTTTAATGAAATATCAAAATATTTTATTTTATGTAAGGTGTCTTTAGGGAAACATAATGTACTAAAAGAAAAACTTTGCAATGGGGATAAATACTGGAAAATCTCTGTTCTTACCATGAAATTTGGAAATCGGATAAGGAGACATTATTGATGGGAAATGAATTTGTTTCCTCCTTACCACTGCCCTGATTTTATTATACATAGGACCTCCACGGTGCCCTGGGAAGGAGGATGTCCAACTGCACCACTGTAACCGAGTTCCTCCTCCTGGGCTTCTCGGACACTCGGGAGCTGCAGATCTTGCACTTTGTCATCTTTCTGGCAGCGTACCTGGCAGCTCTGGTGGGGAACCTCCTTGTTCTCACTGTTGTAACTACGGACCACCACCTCCACAGCCCCATGTACTACTTTTTGGCAAATTTGTCCATCCTTGACCTGGGCTCTATCTCTGTCATTGTCCCCAAGTCCATGGCCAATTCTCTCTTAAACACCAGGACAATATCCTACGCTGGATGTGTGGCCCAGGTCTTTTACTTGCTCCTTTTTTGTACAGCTGGTGTTGCACTCCTAACTATCATGGCATTTGACCGGTACGTTGCCATCTGCAAGCCACTGCATTATGAGATAATTATGAACAGGAGAGCTTGTGTCCAGATGGCTGCCAGTGCTTGGGCTGCTGGTGCCATCAACTCTGCAATGCACACCGGGAACACCTTTAGTCTCCCCTTCTGCCACTCAAATATCATCAACCAGTTCTTCTGTGAAGTGCCCCAGCTGCTCAAGCTCTCCTGCTCTGACACATACCGCAGGGAGCTGGCAGCTATTGTCTTCACTGCGTTTTTAGGTCTAGGCTGTTTTGTTTTCATCGTTGTGTCGTATGTTCGGATCTTCACCGCAGTGTGGAGCATCCCCTCAGAGCAGGGCCGGCAGAAAGCCTTCTCCACCTGCATTCCCCACCTTATCGTGGTCTCCCTGTTTGTTTCCACTGCCGGCATTGCCTACACGAAGCCTGTCTCTGACTCCCCGTCCCGTCTGGATCTCCTGGCAGCTGTTCTGTACTGTGTGGTGCCTCCATTGATGAATCCGGTCATCTACAGCATGAGGAACAAGGAGATCCAAGCTGCCCTGAGGAAACTGCAGGTCCTGCCCAAGAACAATATGTGCATCTTTAGCTCATGACTTTGCTTTACTTATTACATTTCTTTGATAATTTATGCATGAAATTAAGGTTTTCATAATATACTGTACATATCGTGTCCTTATAAAAATGAAGCTGGTGGGCTACGTTCTGTAGCACTGTAAGGACAATGGCGTGGCTCTTTTTGTATTAACATTGTTGAAAAGGAAAAGCAACACGGCATGCATCATTCTTGCATTCTGTGCGATATGTTAAATAAATCCCCCCGAATTGTAAGATGACAAAGAATTGTAGAATTTAATTTAGTAATTGATGTAATCGGTTCTTCGGATGACAGGATATACATGCAAACATCCAGGTGATATGCAGCTGGGAAGAAGTGCAAACACTTTAGGGGATAGGACCAGAATTCCAGTGGGTCTGGATAGATTGGGAGGTTGGACTAGAAACAACAGGGTGAAGTCCAAGCCAATAAATGGAAGGTGCTGGACCTAGAGAAGAATTATCAAAAGCAGAAATACAGGTTGGGTTATAAAAGGTTGTGATCCACCAGGCCTGCCAGGTCCTTTTCAACACTGCTGCCACCCAGACTCAGCATGGCTCAGCCATTTGTTGTAGCTACAAAAATGTGAATGCAGTTTTGGGCTGCAACAACAGAAGTATTAGACATAAAACATGGGAGTTGATAGTGCCACTGTAGATGGCACTACTTAGGCTTCAACTAGACTATTGTGTGAAGGTCTGGGCTCCACACTTTATGCAGGAATATAGAGAAGTTAGAGAAGTTCAGAGACAGTTGACAAGAATGATAAAGGGCTGGAAAGCATGCCATGCAAGGAGAGGTTGAGAGAACACAAGTTCTTCCACCAACGCTTTGAGATCCAGTGTTCAGAGGGCTAGGACATTCAAAAGTGCTCAAGCATTGGTGGGAGCCTAATAACTTTTGACTGGTTTAGAAACAGCTGTCTCATGAACTCTAACCCTTGTTAGTTGACTGTAGGAAGGGAGTGTTATCACATCACTCAGAACAAATGTCAGGGCCATAGCAGGTTGGGGTACATAAAAAAGCCCTACAGTGAGTTAGATGCTTATTTGAAGATAGATATAAGATACCAACTCACCTCCCTGTTTCTAAATACTCTCCCTTCCAGTCCTAGGATGCTATGAACGTCGCTGCCTCTGATGTCATTTTAGCTCCTAATAAAACAAACTATTCTCTGACTATAAATTGAATGTAGCCCTGTATGTGGGTCCTTTTTCCTGCTGCCTACTGCAGGCCAGTTAGCTCTACAGAGTAACACCAAACCAACTTGAGCCTCTAGAAACATAAATTGAATAGACCCAAATCCTCTGCCATCTGCAGACTTTACATGAGCCACTAGAGCTCAGAGCAGCCCGGCTTCCTCTCCTTGTCAGGCATTCCTTCACAGCGCGCTCCCTCCTACTCTCTCCTCTGCATTTGAAGCTCCCAGTGCAACAGTCAGTCATTAGCAGAATGCCCCACAGCAGGACATCATGGTTAACAGGGTTGGCTACCCCTTCTTCAGGGGACATATTACTATTTTATAAGCTCTTATTCATACTAATGGTCAAATGATCAGACTGGCTGACATCAGGGAGGGCAAATGGGCTTTTTCGTTTAGTTCCTAAACACAAATCCAAGGTGCCTTTCTATGTTACTCTTCTTATACATTGCAAATACTTACCTGAAGTTGGTATTAACCCTCGACCTCCAAGACTGCTGACTTCTGAGATTCAAGCAAGAACTGCAGGGTGGCACACTCATGCCGGCCGGACATACTGCCTTCCCACTCCCTGCCTGCATTACTCCTATTTTCTAACACTTTGTATCAATAAAATTTGCCTGTTATCAAACAGAAAGAGTTGTGGTTGCTCCAATGAAAAGTTGTGCTTGCGCAGAACAATGTATCAGGCCTGGTTTTTAAATCCAGTGCCAACAAGACGCATATTGTCACATCAGGCTCCGGCACCTGTCAGGTTTGCATCAAGAGAAATCAGGTCTATGAACAAGTCTCTAATCCCTGGATTTTCCTTGTGGAGCCTGTCTGGCATAGGGTGCATACAACATACAGCTGGGCTGGGATGTGTGCTGCAGACAGCATCTGTGAGCGACCAGCCCTGCACATTTGATTGAGGGAATCTCTGGATTGGGCCCATTGACCAACCCTACATGTGGAGTCCGACGTGCACAGTCAGCCTGGTGCAAATGCCACATGCCATACGTGCCCCAGACTGGCACTGCATGCTATGTGAGGCACATGCTCCAGACTGGCCCCACACATCTGCTTTGCATGGTTTTGCAGTGGATTTGCGCTACATGTCATGTGCAGAGATAGGGATGTACACATGCATCAAGAAGCATACATGGCCAGTGTACAACACAAGTTTCATGGAGCACTGCCCCTAGACCACCCCTGCAGGCTAGATCTGGCATGTGGGGCCCATCTGTGTATGATACCTCTGGGTTTAAGAGAAGTAGCTGGGAGGGTTTTCAAGAAATGAAGGGGAGCTGAGACCTAGGATGTATCTGAATCAGGGGAAAGTGGTCTGAAGGTCTGTAGTGACATAGCAGTGAGCTACGTCGCCATGTGGCGCACTACGGTGAGGTAGTGATCGTGTGGGTCTACACATGATTGGCGGCTACATCCTCATAGCGGTGCACTCCCGGTATAGCACATTGCTACAGGAACGTAGTGGCAAAATCTAACCGTGCACTGCACACACGGCGCAGTACAGGCAGTTACTCCACTTTGGGGCAGTTACTCCAGGCACAAAAGGCCCAAAGGAAGTACTAAAGCATGGCGCTGTAGCAACATCCCTGTACAATGATGTGGAGACGCGCCCTAAGGAAACAGAGCACTGAAGACCTCATTCCTCACTCCCTTCTCCTCCTTTGCCAATCCTAGGATTCATTGTTCTGCAATCACAGAGAACCAAAGCAACACAAAAAATAAAAAGATGGGTATTATGACATAGACTGGGCACAAAGAATTGCAGGACATAAAAGTTAGGAGAAAAGTTAATGAGCTACCTATATCAGAGGCACTGTTATGTCCAAAATGCAGGTAGGTCTTAGAGGTATTGGCAACACCACCTAAGGTACAAAAGTGAGCCAGCAAATCTATGCAACTCTTTTCCTAATAGTGACTACATATCTCCCTGACATTTTAGATGCCTGAATATTTTAATCTGGCCTCCAAATGCTACATATCTAGCCCAGAAGCATGAAACAATAGATACAAGGGGATCAAACTAAACAATCAAAATAAAACTTTATGTCTTCACAGTATGAATCCAGGAAGGCTTATTTCTGATTCTGTGCTTCAAAGCTAAGCTGGGCTCTAGGGAACAAGTCCCAGAAGCCCTAAGAAGAGAGATGTGGATAAACCACCTTCCCCCAGCATCAGTCCTTCCAAGCCAGTGAAGTTCCCTGTCATCTGCAGAGAGAAACTGGTTTGGATCTACTTCTGTCAGGTCAGTCTTGGAGCAAAGAGAAAGCTCCTACTAAGATACTTTGACTTTGAAAGATTTGGCAGTGGCAGGGAAAAGGGAAATGAGGTAGATCAGTGGTGGGAAAAAAGGAAGGAATCCTGGCACCGGAGGATCTATCAAGCGTTGAGAAAAACTTCCCATTGCAGTAAGTTTATTATTCAAATTAACTGTGGGTGGTTGGGAAGAAGAGGGATGTGCGTGGTATTTAAGAACCTAAAAAAGACATACAACTGGAAGTCTATCAACATTTTAATAGCAAAGTAGTCAAAATTCTTTAGCTGGTGAAAGAAAAAAGAAAGAAAGAGAAGAAAACAGCTTCCTTTAGAAAATCTGAATTTTCTACCAAGAACCCACGTATTTTAGTGTTTTTGCAACCGGAGATTTTTCAATCAAAAGCTGCAGGAGACTGCAAATGTAAACCAAATGATCCCACCCATACATTTGATTTTTAGTTCTTCTACATAAACGTAGGCTTTTGAAGAAATGTACATATTGCAAAACATTCTGTCTTTAAGAGAAGACATTTTTATAAGAAATCTCTTTCCAGGATTAAATTGTAAGTCCCACAACAGAGCAGCAGTATTTCCCAGCAACACCAGAATGCCAACCCCACCTATTCATGGCATCCAGATGTTGCTGTTTCCTAGAAAGTAAAAAAAAAACACCTGAAGGAAGGATAACTCAGTAAGCCTCACAGTTGATCCCCCGCCCTAAAAATATATCTTACATATGTGAGTGCCTCTTGAATTAGGGTCATGGGATCCAAGAAAGTGTGACGAGCAAATGCATAGTGAGAAGCATCCCTTGCCCAAAGAGCTTCAAGTTTTTGGACCCAAATGACAAAGACCAATGACACCAAGTGAAGGGCCAGGAAGATGGGATTGGCCTATCATGGCAGAGAGATGACCGTCCAGCCGGGGGTGGGGACCATATAAATTAGCTTATCGTGGCAGGCTGAACTCGGTATAGATTCAGTCCAGACAAGTTGACTCTTGGGATGCTGCCCATGTTGATGTTATAGAAAGCAGTGAAGAGGAAAGGAGGATGCGTTAGCATTTTATTGCCATCACAAGTGCTGGTTTCAGTGAGCCTGCCTTTGCTGTGGCCTTGGTTTTTTCCCTGTGAGTTTTGCTTTTCCTGTTACTGCTATTAAAATCAAATACAAAATGCTTCCAGCCAAAACTACCATGTGGGTTTTCTACGATGGTTCATAGGCTACTGTCCCAAGGCCTCTGAACCCTATTCTGCCCTCCATACTGGGCTCCTTGGGTTGACTATGTTACTTTGGTCTGGCAACTCGGTGAAGGGAGGTATCTTTACAGCGAAACTGGAAATGGGGGGGGGGGGGGGAAGAGGAGAATGAGGGCATGAAGCAATTAAAAGGTAAACCCTCTGTGTTCTTGCAGTCCCAATCAACTAATTATAAAACTTGCTTTTGACTGCAGTATACTCTTTTAGTAGGCTTGGTGTTTGTATAAATTTCATATAATGTAGTGGGAAAATATTTATCATTTATTTTAAATATCAAAACTTTAGGAGGGGGCAGAAATTAACTGAAAATATTGTGCACTTTTATCATGAAACATTGGAACACTGCTCAGGAGAGATTATTGATGGGAATATCCAAACTGTTGAGCTTGTTACTCTCCTCCTTAACATTTCTCTGCTTGTATTATCCACAGGGTTTGCAAAATGCACTAAGGAGGATGTCCAACTGGACCACTGTAACCGAGTTCCTCCTCCTGGGCTTCTCGGACACTCGGGAGCTGCAGATCTTGCACTTTGTCATCTTTCTGGCAGCGTACCTGGCAGCTCTGGTGGGGAACCTCCTTGTTATCACTGTTGTAACTACGGACCACCACCTCCACAGCCCCATGTACTACTTCTTGGTGAATTTGTCCATCCTTGACCTTGGATCCATCTCTGTCATCATCCCCAAGTCAATGGCCAATTCTCTCTTAAACATCAGGACAATCTCCTATTTCGGATGTGTGGCCCAGGTCTTTCTCTTCCCACTCTTTTGTATAGCTGATCTTGCCTTCCTCACCATCATGGCATATGACCGGTACGTTGCCATCTGCAAGCCACTGCATTATCAGATGATAATGAACAAGACAGCTTGTATTCAAATGGCTGCCGGTGCATGGGTCACTGCTATTCTCTATTCTGCATTGCACAGTTGGAGCATATTCAGCAAACCCTTCTACCATTCCAACATAATCAACCAGTTTTTCTGTGAAATCCCCCAGCTCCTCAAGCTGTTGTGCTCTGATGCGTATCTCAGAGAACTGAGGGTTATTGCATTTAGTATGTGTTTAGTGTCAAGCTATTTTGCTTTCATAGTTGTGTCATATGTTCAAATCCTACCTACAGTGCTGAGATTGCCCTCTGAAGAAAGCCGGAATAAAGCCTTTTCTACCTGCCTTCCTCACCTTATTGTGGTCTCCTTGCTTGTGAGCACCGGCACCTTTGCCCACATGAAACCCACTTCAAGGTCCTACTCTGCTCTGGACCTTAGCATGGCTGTTCTGTATTCTGTGGTTCCTCCATTGATGAATCCATTCATTTACAGCATAAGGAACAAGGAGCTGAAGGCTTCTTTGAGGAAACATCTCTGTAGGATGTTATTTGGCAGCAAGAACAAATTTGTCTCCCTCTCATGACTCCCTCTCTAGACTGTAGTTCATTTCTGTTATTCCTAACAGTTATAATGACGTGATTACAGTATTTGTTCTGTGAAAATATAATGTGAAATCAGTTTACTGTAAAAAAAAAAAAAGAAAAATCAAATATCAGTGTAATAAAAATGTGACATGAGTTCCCAAATAAATATATCTTTCATTTCTGTATTCTTGCTCTCATGATGTTCGTTATGAAGAGACACATATCAACCATCTTATTTAGACAGTGCCTGCAAAAAAAATGGTCTGTAGCAGATCTCTGACAGATATTAGGTTCTTTCTATTTTGGAGGATAAAAAAATCTGATTGAGGGACCAATGGATTTCTTGTTTTCCTTTCGAGTTTTTTTCATCTGAGCATTTGGTTGATTTAATGAAGTAATTTTGTATGAAGCCAGAATAGGTTGCTGTGATTGTCAAAGCAATAGACTGGAAAAAGCAATATTTCATTTGATTAATTTTTGTTAAGATTTAATCTTTCCTTTCAAAAAGATCCAATCTTGATTTAAAGAGACTACGTGGGATTTTTTGGGGGGAGGATTTGAAGAGTAGACATATTTTTAATTGCTTTGTACTGGGGTTCTCAATAGGGAAACTCTTTAGGGTTTTCTAACAGACCAATATGCTTGTGTGTTCACTAGTGAAGAAATGAAAAATAAGTGTCTATAGATGCTTGGACAACACTGTCCCCAGGTTCTTGATTTTTTTTGTGTGTCCGTGGGACTCTACTGTGTTCCTAAAAATGTGTTACAGTGTTTAGTCTGGTATTTATGTAGCCGATTCCAGATTACATTGAAATGAATATATCTATGAATGCTATATTACCTTTGTTATGGCGGAAAGGCTGTTTGTATTTCCTAAAGACAATTTGTCTCTAAATGAGAATGAATTATTGGGATTTAACCATTTATTTCAAAGGGTTAACTCTTTAGGGAATGTGCTGTTTCTTGGAGGGGTCAGTAACTGCTTTTAGTCACTGCTGGGAGAGACCAGATATGGTTCCCACTTAATCTAGCTTTTCCTGCAATTTAAGGACATACTGTACCACCTTCTGCCCCTTTGACCCTGAGCCTACAAAGATTTTTGTAAGATGTCTAATATTCCTGGGGTTGCCAGCTATACAACAACTCAAAAGGGGAAAAGCCCATCAATGATGATGGGACCTTCTAAATTACAAATTATAAATAGTAGGCCTGTGTGAAGCAGCTAGTATTCACTATGGATTCGGTTTCGGCTGATTCAGGGGACAATGATTTGATTCAAATCAAATTGATTTGATTTGATTGATTTGATTCAATCAAAACACTGTCCTGAATCCTTCTGGCCAAATCTGATTTGGAGATTCGGCTGCTGCTGAAGCAGCTGAATCTCCAAATCAAACAGGCCCCCATCACCCGCCTACTCTCCCAGCCCTGTCAATGGCTGCCCCACCTGGCCCCCGCATCCTGGCTCTTTGAAGGAAAAAAAAAAAGCCTTGCACTCACTGGATCCTGCCAGGTGGGAGAGCGCTCCCCACTGCACCCCACTGCACCATGCTGCATGGGGAGGGCTCTGCCACGAGCCCCCAGAAGCCCCGACAGCTGCTGCAGCATCTGGTGAGTGCAGGGCCTTTTCTTTGTTTGTTTAAAGAGCTGGGATGTTGGGGCCAGGTGGGGCAGCCATTCATGGAGCTGGGAGACCAAGCGGGAATCAGGGGGCACTCAGAGGGGCTGAGGCAGCAGGCAGGGATAGGGCCTGGTGTGGGTCCACACCATGGTCCCCTCCCCACTTCGCCACCTACTTATCAGCATGGAGCCTGGGTCCAGCTCCCTGTAATGGTGAGCAGGGACTGCCCAAATTGCTGAATCTTTTCTGAATCGATTTGGAGGCTTGGAATTGATTTAGAGCTTTTTTTGGTCTCCCGATTCGATTCAGATTCAGAGATTCGGCTGCTGAATAGGGCCGAATCTCCTCTGAATCGAATCAGCACCTGAAGCTTCACACAGCCCTAATAAATAGTGCGGTAGCTTGTCCCAACTTTGGGGTTCCCCAGCTTCAAAGCGTCACAGCATCTCCGTGAATGTTTGGTTGAATCTCTCATCCAAGACATCTATTTGTGGATGGTGAACTGAGATCACCAAATGGACCTTAAGAGTGCTCAGGCCTCCTGCAGGAGCCATGACATCAACACAATGCCCTGTTTCTTTAACAACTCTCCAGAAAGAGAGTACTTTCAAATACTGAGGCAACCACTTTGGCCAAGATTGAGCATATGGCTGCTGCTTCTGGGACTGGTGGCATAGTCTACCAGCACAAGAATAAACTGGTGCCCACTTGCACTAACCATGTCCATTCCCACGAACTCAAATGTGGTGCTGGCCAGTTGGATCTCCTGGCAGCTGTTCTGTATTGTGTGGTTCCTACATTGATGAATCCAGTCATCTACAGCATGAGGAACAGAGAGATCCAAGCTGCCCTGAGGAAACTGTGCCACAGGCTGATCCGCTCCAACAACAATATGTCCATCTTTCTTTCATGAGTTTGCTTTACTTATGTTTCTTTTCTAATTAACTCATGAAACTATTGTTTTCATACTATCATGTGCAGTGCACTTATAAAAAAAGAAGGTGATGGGTTAATTCTGTAGCTTTGTAAGGACAATGAGACTTGATTTGTATAATTGTGTGTTAACAATGTTGAAGTGCAGAAGTAATGTTTCATGCATCAGTTTTACTGTCTGCACCACCTAAAATAAAACTAACCAATTGCAAGATGTCAAGAATGATAACTGTGATATCAAGGAGATTCCCAATCAGAGATGCCATCAGAAAGTGCTGGTTCCACATTGGGAGGACAAAACCCCCTTTTTCTTGAAGGTTGCAAGGAGGGCTCATGGGATATCTCTATAACTCTATGTAATGGACACATCAATATGATAAGGAGGGAGATCACCAACATTTTCCACTTTTAGGCCAGACTGACCAAGCTCAGAGGAAAACTAGGCTGATACCAAACCCAGGTGACTACTACCACTTTTCCCCAGTGCTGCTTCTTTTTGCTGCCCAGCTGCAGTACCGCACCGCGCAGGGTCAGAGAAGGCCTCTGTTACCAAAAGCGGCCAAAGACCTTCCTCCACAGGGTAGATACAATGGGGTCATGGGCTCTAGACAGCCAACTGCCGTGATGAAGTCCAGACAAAACTGATAAGGTCAAAATGAAATATTTTGGGACTGTTTGGTTCATTAAAAAAAAAAAAAAAAATTTAAAAAATCCCAATTTTGGGGATTGGGAAATGTTGATATTTTTAAATAAGTGTGCACAGTCAATGGGTGCATCTCCATGTCCGCCCCACTGGGCAGTTGTTACTGTGCAGATATTTAGTACTAGCTTTAGCAAGTGCTAAATGAATGCTTAGTACCTGCTAGTATTGCAGAGTCCTAACAGAGCATGGATCGTTTCCAACCCTATTCCAGACCTTCGGGGCTCGGACAGCAAAGAAATTCTTCCTTATGTCCAGCCTGAAACGGTCTTGCAGCAGTTTATAACCGGTTGCCCTTGTCATCCCTTGGGGCGCTCTGGTGAACAATCATTCCCCCAGATACTGGTGGTCACCCCTGATAAACCTATAGGTGTCTATCACATCACCCCTGAGCCTGTGCTTTTCCAGGCTGAAGAGCCCCATAACTCTCAGCCTGTCGTCGTAAGGTCTGTTTTCCTTCCCTCTGATCATGCGCATGGCTCTTCTGTGGGCTCTCATGACAGTAGATTCAGAACCAGGATCCTAGTAATGATTACTGAGCTAATATTTTGTCAAAATAATGCCTTGCTCTGGGGCATTGCAATGGGGAATTATTTGTCTTTTGCACCTTACAACCTGACTTTTATTCTCATGTTATGTTCTCATGAAAAACTGCATAGGAACTAACCCAATTGTAATCTGTTGCCTCCCTGCATCCTAAGGTGCCCAGCCTGGCTAACAGGAGCAAGACAGAGAAGCTCAGGGCCTTCTCGGAGATCCCATGACTTGTGTTGTGAGGGGGATTAAAGCAGAGCACAGCTGTGCTGTTCTGCTAACATCTGTACAGCTCGGACTGTTTACATCTGGGGTTTCCCTTCTGAGCTGTGCAGGACTCCAGGGAACGAGTCCCAGGAGCCTTCAGAAGAAAACTACTGCAAAATTGCCACCTTGCTTCACTCCTTTTCTACAAGGCGGGGTTGAGGTCAGCTACACACTCAGAAACCTGGTTGGATTCACTCCAGTCGTTCAGTGACAGAGGGAGCAGAGAAAGACCTCTGAGTTAGCTGTGCTTCTGGGGACCCAGACTAGTGGTTGGTGCAGAGGAGAGCTGAGAGATCAACTGGACAAGAGCAAAGGATCTCAGCAGGGGAAGCCTGAATGTGACACAAGAGGTGAGGAAACTTCCACAAAAACTATTTCAGTAAGTTTTCTGCATCAATGATTTTCAGTCTTAGTAAGATGCAGAGGAGATATTAAAAGATTAAAAGTTGGAAACCTGGCTACACAAATCATTCTGCACTTTATGTATAATCGATTCAAAGCTACAAGAGTGAACAAAGACATCTTCAATGTTTTTGCTATGAATGCAGACAATGATATATAGCATATTGGAAGTAAGGTGGGAAGAAGAGAGGGGTGGGATTGGGACCTCTAAGGAATTCATCTTTTTTATATAATATCTTTTATTTCATACATATTTGTTTCCAGCATACATTTTCTAGGTGAGATCTATTGAAAAAATGATAGACTTTCAGATTTAAAGCAAAGGAAAAGAATCCTGAGGTGTGGCTGGGTTAACATTTTCTTCACTTTCTAAAGGAATAAGAAAATATTTTATTTTATGTAGGGTCTTGCCAGGGAAAATTCATTTATTAAAATCAAATATTTCATGGGAAGAAAAATGGACTATTTCCATTCTTAGCATGAATTTTGAGACAGTAGTGATGGGAATATCAAAGCCACTGAGTTTGTTATTCTCCTCCTTACCACTGCCCTTGTTCTATTATAGCCAGGACTTGCACGGTGCCCTGGGAGGGAAGATGTCCAACTGGACCACTGTAACCGAGTTCCTCCTCCTGGGCTTCTCGGACACTCGGGAGCTGCAGATCTTGCACTTTGTCATCTTTCTGGCAGCGTACCTGGCAGCTCTGGTGGGGAACCTCCTTGTCATCACTGTTGTAACTACAGACCATCACCTCCAAAGCCCCATGTACTGTTTTTTGGCAAATTTGTCCATCCTTGACATTGGGTCCATCTCTGTCACTGTCCCCAAGTCCATGGCCAATTCTCTCTTAAACACCAGGACAATTTCCTATGCTGGATGTGTGGCCCAGGTCTCTCTCTTCTTCCTCTGTTGTGCAGCCAATCTTTCATTCCTCACCATCATGGCATATGACCGGTACGTTGCCATCTGCAAGCCACTGCATTATGAGATAATAATGAACAGGAGAGCTTGCGTCCAGATGGCTGCCTGTTCATGGGTTGTTGCTTCCATGTACTCTGCACTGCACACTGGGAACACCTTTAGTCTCCCCTTCTGCCACTCAAATACCATCAATCAGTTCTTCTGTGAAATACCCCAGCTGCTCAAGCTCTCCAGCTCTGACACATACCGCAGGGAGCTGGCAGCTGTTGCCTTCAGTGTGTTTTTATGTTTAGTCTGTTTTGTTTTCATCGTTGTGTCGTATGTTCAGATCTTCACCGCGGTGTGGAGCATCCCCTCGGAGCAGGGCCGGCAGAAAGCCTTCTCCACCTGCATTCCTCACCTTATCGTGGTCTCCCTGTTTCTTTCCACTGGCGGCATTGCCTACACAAAGCCCATCTCTGACTCCCCGTCCCATCTGGATCTCCTGGCAGCTGTTCTGTATTGTGTGGTGCCTCCATTGATGAATCCGGTCATCTACAGCATGAGGAACAGGGAGATCCAAGCTGCCCTGAGGAAACTGCTCCACAGGCTGATCCGCTCCAAGAACAAAATGTCCAACTTTTTTTCATGACTTTCCTTCTATTATATTTTTCTTTTCTAATTTACAAATTAACTTATTCTTTTTTCATAGTATTGTGTGAGTCTTGCATATTAAAAATGAAGGTGGTAGGTTAATTCTGTAACTTCGTAATGTCAAAGACTTGGTTTTTCTCATTTTGGTTGACACTGTTGAAGTGGGAATGTAATATTTCATGCATCAATTTTACTGTCTTCGCACCATGTAAAATATATCCCATCAATTATAAGATACTGAAGAATTAAAGAGTTTTGTTTACTAATTGGTGCAATCAATTATTCAGATGACAGAATATACAGGTAAATCTCCAGGTGACGTGATACTGTAATGAAATGCAAACATTTTAGGGGGCAGGAATAGAGTTCAGATGGATACGGATAGATTGGGGAGCTGGGCTTGAAACAATAAGACGAAGGCCACAAAATAAATGCAACTTGCTGCACATAGGGGAGAAGAATCAAAAGCACAAATACAGCCTGGGTTAAAATTCCTGGGTGTTATCATGGTTGAAAAGGTGGGTCACAGACTCGATATGAACGTGGAATTTGATGTAGCTACAGAAACATTCATGCAGTTTGGGGCTCCAACAACAGGAGTATTAGATGTAAAACAGGGGTGTAGGTTTTAGCCGTGTGGGTCTAAGGACACAGGCAGACCATGTTCTTTGTGTGAATCTTATACCTTTCATTAGGTCAAGTCGCTGGAATAAATTTTCTTAGCAAGAATTCGGGTTTAATGACAAAGTGAAGATTTTTGTTTACCAATTGGTATAATCAATTATTTCGATGAAACAATATACAGGCAAATATCCAGATTCTTAGAAGTTGGGACAAACTGCAGACACTTTAGAGGATAGGAATAGAATTTGGATGGATCTAGATAGATTGCGAAGCTGGTCTAGAGACCACAGGATGAAGTCCAAGGAAATAAATGCTACACCTAGTGAAGAATAATAAAAAGCTCGAATACAGCTGGGATTATAAATGTCTGTGTGGCAGCATTGTTGAAAAAGACCCGGTGGGTTTGGTGGATCACGGACTCAGCATGAGTCAGGAATTTGACATAGCTACAAAAACGTGAATGCAGTTCTGGACAGCAATCACAGATGTATAGATGTATAATAAGGGAGGTGATAGGACCCCTGTACATGATGCTAGTTAGGCTACTGTGTGATTATGGGCTCCACATTTTAAGAAGGAATATGGAGCAGTCAAAAATGATAAATGGTTGAAAGGCAAGCTATGCAAGGGGAAACGGAGAGAACTAAGCATCTTTAGCTTGCAGAAAAGGCAGTTAAGAGGGAGATCATAGCAGTCTTCATATATCTGAAAAACTGCCATAAAGAGGAGGGTGAATAACTGTTCGCCCTTACTAAATAGAGAAGGATGGAGGGGGTTGGGCCATATGAGTCTTAGGGTTATTTCCAACACTATGATTCTATGATGATGCTCAGCATTATTGCTTCTGCTCTAGACTCACAGGTCCAAAGATCTGCATTAAGCTATGCATGCATGAGTAAGGACTGAAGTGTCAATATGCCCCCTAACAGTTGTTTAACCTACATTTAACCTTTAGTTTCATTTAAAAGCAAGTTAGGTAAAAATAGGATAATAAGCTCCATGTGTGCACAGAGTAGGTTTCTGAAAACAAATTGGAAGGACGTTAGGAAAGTAAAGACTATATCTTTACAAAATCAACCACAATTATGCTATTTCAAGTCACTGATGTCAATGCCACTGATAGTGATGTGAACAGATAGGGCAAACGCTTGATAGAATAAGCAGAGAGCCTCTGGAGGAGTTGGGTTGAGGACCTCTAGACAGTGGCAGTCTCTCTAAGACATTGGATGAGAAAGCTCAGACACAAGGGCTGAGAGAATTTATTCAGTTCATAGTCTCAGCTGAGGCTGGGGGGGTGTGCGTGTGCGCGTGTGCGTTTTGGGGTGGGAGGGTGAGGGTTATCAGCTGAGAAGAGTTCAGATGGGTGGGATGTTTTGTGGGTCCTGTCATTCCTTGTCTAGGGCTTGCTTTAGGAGAATAGCAATCAGCAGGGACGTGAGCAGGGGCAGCTGCTTTGCCACTGTTCACATGGGCTGGGTATGAAGAGGTAAGCCAGGTATGAAAAGAGTTGCTCCAGCCTTCATCCCTGAGCCCGTCAGCCTCATTGCACATCAAGTAATCTGTATCATTCACATAGAAATAGAGCATGAATGGAGACCTCAGGTGTTAAAGCCATGGGCTGTTCTGGTCTCTCAAGACAACTGGTGGGATCATGATCTATCTCCAGTTCCCTATGTCTGCATATGGGCATCTTTACACATGCTCTGGGGCAGGGGGAAGAGGGTGGCATTTGAATTAGAGCAGGTCTTGGAAGCCACTCTAATTAAAAAGTCTGCAATATCTCACGTACCAAACATCCCACACTTCAAAACTGTGGCCATGTTGAAAGGCACGTTTATTGGGTAGATGCAATATTTTTATTACACCAACAAAATCAATGGAAATATGTTCTTTGCAAGCTGTTGGGCACTGTCTCCACCGCGCTCCCCTGCAGGTGTCCCACCTGGACTGGGAGCAGATCCTGGAAGAAAGGAGCTGTGCACCACGACTGCTGTTTCCTCCTGAACCTGAAACCCTGTTGAGCCAGAGCCTGCACCTGGATGGGGGCATGGCCAGGACTGGGGCTCCCATTGCCTGGGTCTGTTGGGGACAGTGGCAGCAGCAGAAGGGGCTGCAACCACGGGGCCCATTTAAGGTCCTTGTTCCTCATGCTGTTCACAACTGGCTTGATTAGTGGATCCAGCACAGAACAGAGAATGGCTTCTATGAGGTCAAGAGCTGATGGGGAGCTGGAGATAGGTTTCATATAGGGACAGGTACCCATGCTAATAAGCAAGGAGAGAATAAGGTGAAGAAGGAAGATGAGAAGTCTTTGTGCTGTCCTTGCTCAGATGGGCACTGTGTAGAAAATCTGACTGTATGATACAATTCTGAAAACAAAACAGGTCTAAAGTTATGCAAACACCAACAGCAATTATCGCCAGCTGTGTAAGGTACAAGTCAGAGCAAGCGAGCTAGATTAGCTGAGGGATTTCACAGAAGAACCGGTTGATGATATTAGCTTGGAGGAAAGATACACTAAAGACGTTACCAGTGTGCAGGGCACAGAATAGAAAACCACAAATCCATGCCCTGGTTTCCATTTAGATGCAAGCTTTCCAGTTCATGATCGTCTCATAGTGCAGTGTTGTGCAGATGACAGTGCACCGATCATATGTCAAGATGTTGAGGAAAGGCAAGTCAGGTGCGAGGAAGAAGAGGAAGAAAAGGACTTGGACGACACATCCACACAGAACAAGGACCTGGTGTTCAGCAGAGAATTGGCTAAGGATTTCGAGGTGGTGACACAGATCGTTCCAAGGTCTGGGATAGAAAGATTCATCCGGAAGAAGTGCATGGGGCTGTGGAGACGGTGGTCAAGAATGATAACTGTGATATCAAGGAGATTCCCAATCAGAGATGCCAACAGAAAGTGCTGGCTTCCACATTGGGAAGACAAAACACCCTTTTTCTTGAAGGTTGCAAGGAGGGCTCATGGGATGTCTCTGTAACTCTATGTAATGGACACATCGATATGATAATGCGGGAGATCACCAACATTTTCCACTTTTAGGCCAGACTGACCCAGCTCAGGGGAAAACTAGGCTGATACCAAACCCAGGTGACTACTACCACTTTTCCCCAGTGCTGCTTCTTTGTGCTGCCCAGCTGCAGTACGGCACCGCGCAGGGTCAGAGAAGGCCTCTGTTACCAAAAGCGGCCAAAGACCTTCCTTCACAGGGTGGATACAATGGGGTCATGGGCTCTAGGTTGCCAACTGCTGTGATGAAGTCCAGACAAAACTGATAAGGTCAAAATGAAATATTTGGGGACTGTTTGGTTCATTAGAAAAAAAAAAAAATCCCAATTCGGGGACAGGGAAAGGTTGATATTTTTAAATTTCTCCCATGATGGGATCATTGTTTTTGGCCATGGGAACATCCATGAAGAGAGCAATTTCAAACACCATAAAACTTCTAGCTGCTGGACTCCAGCCAACCCCTGTCCCAAGTGGGAGCTGCCAGTACACTAAGTTAGCATGGAGGCTGAAGCACAGAGACACATATGGTCACGTCAGGCTCTGGCATCTGGCAGGTTCGGATCAAGAGAAATCAGGTCCATGAACGGTCTCTGATCCCTTGATGCTCCTTGTGCAGCCTGCCTGCCTGGCATGGGCCGTACACAGCCTAGGACTGGGCTGGGATGTGCGCTACATGCGGCACGTGTGCCAGATCAGCCCTGCGTACTGGACTGGGGTTTGTCTGGATTGGGCTCGTTGACCCACCCTGCGTGCAGGATGCAGTGTGCACAGTCAATGGGTGCATCTCCATGTCCGCCCCACTGGGCAGTTGTTACTGTACAGACGTTTAGTACTAGCTTTAGCAAGTGCTAAATGAATGCTCAGGACCTGCCAGGACTGCAGAGTCCTGACGGCGCATGGATCGTTTCCAACCCTACTGCACACTAGCAATACATGAATGCACAGTAGCTCATTGCTACCTCTTATTAGGTAGCAGTGGTGGTGACACGGCTAGTGCCCGCCAACACTACGTTCTCACAGCGATAAACTACATCATTGTACCTCATCACTACGGTGATGTAGCATATTATATAGATGCGCCCAGGCTGGTGCAAATACTACATGCGGTATGAACCCCAGACTGGCACTGCATCCTGTCCGTAGCATGGCTTCCAGGCTGGCCCCAAGCATCTTATGCAGTGCATGATGCTGGGGCTGGTTTGTGTTGCATGCGGCGTGCAGGGACAGAGCTGTACAAATCCTGCAAGCTGCACATGTAGCCGATCCAGAACACAAGCTGCATGCAGTGCCTCCACTAGGCCACCTCGTGGGCTTGATCTGGCATAAAGGGGGCAACTCTGTATGAGATTCCTGGGTTTAAGGGGAGCTGGGACCCTGTGTGTAAAGAGTCAGGGGAAAGTGGTCTGAGGGGCTGTCATATTTCATAGATTCATAGACATTTGGGCTGGAAGGGGCCTCGGAAGATCATCAAGTCCAGCCCCCTGCCCAAGAGGCAGGAAGTCAGCTGGGATCAAAGGACCCCAGCAAGATAAGCACCCAAATTTTTCTTGAAGGTGTTCAATGTAGGTGCTTGAACCCCGTCCGATGGCAGGCTACTCCAGACCTTGGGGGCTCTGACAGTAAAGAAATTCTTCCTTACGTCCAGCCTGAAACGGTCTTGCAGTAGTTTATAACCACTTGCCCTCATCATCCCTTGGGGCGCTCTGGTGAACAGTGTTATGTTCTCATGCAAACCTGCATAGCAACGAACCCAATTGCAACTTGGTGCCTCCCTGCATCCTAAGGTGCCCAGTCTGGCTCACTGGGACAACTGAGCAAGACAGAGAAGCTCAGGGCCTTCTCGGAGATCCCATGACTTGTGTCGTGAGGGAGATTAAAGCAGAGCACAGCTGTGCTGTTCTGCCAACATCTGTACAGCTCGGACTGTTTACATCTGGGCTTTTCCTTCTGAGCTGTGCAGGACTCCAGGGAACGAGTCCCAGGAGCCTTCAGAAGAAAACTACTGCAAAATTGCCGTCTTGCTTCACTCCTTTTCTACAAGGCAGGGTTGAGGTCAGCTGCACACTCAGAAACCTGGTTGGATTCACTCCAGTCGTTCAGTGACAGAGGGAGCAGAGAAAGACCTCTGAGTTAGCTGTGCTTCTGGGGACCCAGACTAGTGGTTGGTGCAGAGGAGAGCTGAGAGATCAACTGGACAAAAGCAAAGGATCTCGGCAGGGGAAGCCTGAATGTGACACAAGAGGTGAGGAAACTTCCACAAAAACTATTTCAGTAAGTTTGCTGCATCGCTGAAGCGTCCTGACATAGTAAGATGCAGAGGAGATAGTAAAGCATTAATAGTTGGAAAACCTGGCTACACAAATCATTCTGCATTTTCTGTATAATAGATTCAAATCTACACGAGTGAATGAAGACATTTTCAATGTTTTTGCTATGAATGCAGACAATGATATATAGCATATTGCAAGTAGGGTGGGAAGAGGAGAGAGGTGGGATTGGGACCGCTAAGGAATTCATCTTCTTTACATAATATCTTTTATTTCATACATATTTGTTTCCAGCATACATTTTCTAGGTGAGATCTACTGAAAAAAACAATAGACTTTCAGATTTAAAGCAAAGGAAAAAAATCCGGAGTTGTGGCTGTGTTAACATTTTCTTCACTTTCTAAAGGAATATAAAAATATTTTATTTTATGTCGGGTCTTGCCAGGAAAAATCATTTATTAAAATCAAATATTTCATGGGAAGAAAAATGGAATTTTTCTATTCTTTGCATGAGATTTGGAGACATTATCAATGGGAATAACAAAGCCACTGAGTTTATTACTCTCTTCCTTACCACTGCCCTTCTTCCATTATAGCCAGGACTTGCACAGTGCCCTGGGAAGGAGGATGTCCAACTGGACCACTGTAACCGAGTTCCTCCTCCTGGGCTTCTCGGACACTCGGGAGCTGCAGATCTTGCACTTTGTCATCTTTCTGGCAGCGTACCTGGCAGCTCTGGTGGGGAACCTCCTTGTCCTCACTGTTGTAACTATGGACCACCACCTGCACAGCCCCATGTACTGGTTTTTGGGAAATTTGTCCATCCTTGACCTTGGATCCATCTCTGTCATTGTCCCCAAGTCCATGGCCAATTCTCTCTTAAACACCAGGACAATTTCCTATGCTGGATGTGTGTCCCAGGTCTTTCTCTTATTCCTCTTTTGTGCAGTCAATCTTGCATTCCTCACCATCATGGCATATGACCGGTACATTGCCATCTGCAAGCCACTGCATTATGAGATGATAATGAACAGGAGAGCTTGCGTCCATATGGCTGCCGGTGCTTGGGCTGCTGGTGTCATGTACTCTGCAGTGCACACTGGGAACACCTTTAGTCTCCCCTTCTGCCACTCAAATATTATCAACCAGTTCTTCTGTGAAATACCCCAGCTGCTCAAGCTCTCCTGCTCCGACGCATACCGCAGGGAGCTGGCAGCTGTTGCCTTCAGTGCGTTTCTAACTTTAGGCTGTTTTGTTTTCATCGTTGTGTCGTATGTTCGGATCTTCACCGCAGTGTGGAGCATCCCCTCGGAGCAGGGCCGGCAGAAAGCCTTCTCCACCTGCATTCCTCACCTTATCGTGGTCTCCCTGTTTCTTTCTACTGGTGTTTTTGCCTACACGAAGCCCGTCTCTGACTCCCTGTCCCCTCTGGATCTCCTGGCAGCTGTTCTGTATTGTGTGGTGCCTCCATTGATGAATCCGGTCATCTACAGCATGAGGAACAGGGAGATCCAAGCTGCCCTGAGGAAACTGCTCCACAGGCTGATCCACTCCAAGAACAATATGTCCATCTTTCTTTCATGACTTTCCTTCTCCTATATTTTTCTTTTCTAATTTACACATGAAATTAATCTTTTTTCAAAGTATTGTGTGACTTGCATATTAAAAATGAAGGTGGTAGGTTAATTCTGTAACTTTGTAAGGTCAAAGAATTGTTTTTTGTCATTTTGGTTGACACTGTTGAAGTGGGAAAGCAATGTTTCATGCATAAATGTTACTGTCTTTGCACCATCTAAAATATATCCCATCAATTGCAAGATAATGAAGAATTAAAGAGTTTTGTTTACTAATTGGTGCAATCAAGTATTTGGCTGACAGACTATACAGGCAAATCTCCAGATGGTGTGAAACTGGAATGAAATGCAAATACTTTAGGGGACAGGAATAGAGTTCAGATGGATGCGGATAGATTGGGGAGCTGGGCTTAAAACAATAAGATGAAGGGCACGAAATGAGTGCAACTTGCTGCACATAGGGGAGAAGAATCAAAAGCACAAATACAGCCTGGGTTAAAATTCCTGGGTGTTATCATGGTTGAAAAGGTGGGTCACAGACTCAATATGAACATGGAATTTGATGTAGCTACAGAAACATTAATGCAGTTTTCGGCTGCAACAACAGGAGTATTAGATGTGAAACAGGGGTGTAGGTTGTAGCCGTGTGTGTCTACGGACACAGGCAGACCATGTTCTTTGTGTGAATCGCATACCTTTCATTACATCAACCTAAATCACTGGAAAAAAATTTCTTAGCAAGCATTCGGGTTTAATGACAAAGTGAAGATTTTTGTTAACCAATTGGTGTAATCAATTATTTGGATGACACAATATACAGGCAAATATCCATTTTCTGTGTAGCTTGGACAAACTGCAGACACCTTAGAGGATAGGAATAGAATTCGGATGGATCTAGATAGATTGCGAAGCTGAGCTAGAGACCACAGGATGAAGTCCAAGGAAATAAATGCTACACCTACTGAAGAATAATTAAAAGCACTAATACAGCTGGGATTATAAATGTCTGTGTGGCAGCATTGTTGAAAAAGACCCGGTGGGTTTGGTGGATCACGGACTCAGCATGAGTCAGGAATTTGACATAGCTACAAAAACGTGAATGCAGTTCTGGACAGCAATCACAGACGTATCGATGTAAAACAAGGGAGGTGATAGGACCCCTGTACATGATGCTAGTTAGGCTACTGTGTGATTATAAGCTCCACATTTTAAGAAGAAATATGGAGCAGTCAAAAATGATAAATGGTTGAAAGGCAAGCTATGCAAGGGGAAACTGAGAGAACTAAGCATCTTTAGCTTGCAGAAAAGGCAGTTAAGAGGGAGATCATAGCAGGCTTCAAATATCTAAAAAACTGCCATAAAGAAGAGGGTGAATAACTGTTCTCCCTTACTAAATAGGGAAGGATGGAGGGGGTTGGGCCATATGAGTCTTAGGGTTATTTCCAACACTATGATTCTATGATGATGCTCAGCATTATTGCTTCTGCTCTAGACTCACAGGTCCAAACATCTGCATTAAGCTAAGTATGGCATGAGTAAGGACTGAAGCGTCAATATGCCCCCTAACAGTTGTTTAACCTACATTTAACCTTTAGTTTCATTTCAAAGCAAGTTAGGTAAAAATAGGACAATGAACTTCATGTGTGCACAGACTAGGTTTCTGAAAAAAAATTGGAAAGACATTAGAAAAGTAAAGACTATATCATTACAAAATCAGCCATAACTATGCTTTTTCAAGTCACTGATGTCAATGCCACTGATAGTGATGTGAACAGATAATTAATCAATAAAATGTGGGTGCCGGCTCAGGTAGGAGAAGGGTATATATGGAAATACTTACACTGGAACAATTCCTAGTTCTTGGTGCCAGATTCTACTTCACTTTATGAGACGAAACTGTGTATATGCAGCCACACACGTACAGTTTTTGGCATTTGCACACAGTTTGGGCTTTCATTTCACTCCGTGATGAAACAGAATTGGCTGCCATTAGCACCTAGTGTAGGACCTTCCTAGTCTTTAGCCCTTGCATGCCTTCACACCCTGCCTCTCTCAAAGCTGACCTGCTGTACCTTGGATTTAATACTCTTTGGTTAAATGGAAGAACAGCACCTATGGGAATAGCTGTCGCTCCGACTAGCAATAAAGGCCTAGGGCAAATGCTGGATAGAATAAGCAGAGAGCCTCTGGAGGAGTTGGGTTGAGGACCTCTAGACAGTGGCAGTCTCTCTAAGACGTTGGATCAGAAAGCTCAGACACAAGGGCTGAGAGAATTTATTCAGTTTATAGTCTCAGCTGAGGCTGGGGGGGTGTGCAAGTGCATGTGCGCATGTGCATTTCGGGGTGGGAGGGTGAGGGTTATCAGCTGAGAAGAGTTCAGATGGGTGGGATGTTTTGTGGGTCCTGTCATTCCTTGTCTAGGGCTTGCTTTAGGAGAATAGCAATCACAGTTCTTTGAATGGACGTGAGCAGGGGCAGCTGCTTTGCCACTGTTCACATGGTCTGGGTATGAAGAGGTAAGCCAGGTATGAAAAGAGTTGCTCCAGCCTTCATCCCTGAGCCCGTCAGCCTCATTGCACATCAAGTTATCTGTATCATTCACACAGAAATAGAGCATGAATGGAGACCTCAGGTGTAAAAGCCAGGGACTGTTCTGGTCTCTCAAGACAACTGGTGGGATCATGATCTGTCTCCAGTTCCCTATGTCTGCATATGGGCATCTTTACACATGCTCTGGGGCAGGGGGAAGAGGGTGGCATTTGAATTAGAGCAGGTCTTGGAAGCCACTCTAATGAAAAAGTCTGCAATATCTCATGTACCGAACATCCCACGTTTCAAAACTGTGGCCATTTTGATGATGATAGATTCGTAGACATTAGGGCTGGAAGGGACCTCGGAAGTTCATCGAGTCCAGCCCCCTGCCCAAGAGGCAGGAAGTCAGCTGGGGTCATAGGATCCCAGCAAGATAAGCACCCAAATTTCTCTTGAAGGTGTTCAATGTAGGCGCTTGAACCACCTCCGATGGCAGGCTACTCCAGACCTTGGCGGCTCGGACAGTAAAGAAATTCTTCCTTATGTCCAGCCTGAAACGGTCTTGCAGTAGTTTATAACCACTTGCCCTCGTCATCCCTTGGGGCGCTCTGGTGAACAGTGTTATGTTCTCATGCAAAACTGCATAGCAACGAACCCAACTGCAATCTGTTGCCTCCCTGCATCCTAAGGTGCCCAGTCTGGCTAACAGGGACAACTGAGCAAGACAGAGAAGCTCAGGGCCTTCTCGGAGATCCCATGACTTGTGTTGTGAGGGAGATTAAAGCAGAGCACAGCTGTGCTGTTCTGCTAACATCTGTACAGCTCGGACTGTTTACATCTGGGCTTCTCCTTCTGAGCTGTGCAGGACTCCAGGGAACGAGTCCCAGGAGCCTTCAGAAGAAAACTACTGCAAAATTGCCGTCTTGCTTCACTCCTTTTCTACAAGGCAGGGTTGAGGTCAGCTGCACACTCAGAAACCTGGTTGGATTCACTCCAGTCGTTCAGTGACAGAGGGAGCAGAGAAAGACCTCTGAGTTAGCTGTGCTGCTGGGGACCCAGACTAGTGGTTGGTGCAGAGGAGAGCTGAGAGATCAACTGGACAAGAGCAAAGGATCTCAGCAGGGGAAGCCTGAATGTGACACAAGACACGAGGAAACTTCCACAGAAACAATTTCAGTAAGTTTGCTGCATCGGTGAAGTGTCCTGTCTTAGTAAGATGCACAGGAGAAATTAAAACATTAAAAGTTGGAAAACCTGGCTACACAAATCATTCTGCATTTTCTATATAATAGATTCAAAGCTACAAGAATGAATGAAGACATTTTCAATGTTTTTGCTATGAATGCAGACAATATTATATAGCATATTGGACGTAGGGTGGGAAGAAGAGAGGGGTGGGATTGGGACCTCTAAGGAATGCATCTTTTTTATATAATATATTTTATTTCATATGTATTTGTTTCCAGCATACATTTTCTAGGTGAGATCTATTGAAAAAACTATAGACTTTCAGATTTAAAGCAATGGAAATGAATCCTGAGGTGTGGCTGGGTTAACATTTTCTTCACTTTCTAAAGGAATATAAAAATATTTTATTTTATCTAGGTTCTTGCCAGGGAAAAATCATTTATTAAAATCAAATATTTCATGGGAGGAAAACTGGAATATTTCCATTCTTAGCATGAAATTTGGAGACATTATTGATGGGAATATCAAAGCCACTGAGTTTATTACTCTCCTCCTTACCCCTGCCTTTGTTTTATTCTACCCAGGATTTGCACAGTGCCCTGGGAAGAAAGATGTCCAACTGGACCACTGTAACCGAGTTCCTCCTCCTGGGCTTCTCGGACACTCGGGAGCTGCAGATCTTGCACTTTGTCATCTTTCTGGCAGCGTACCTGGCAGCTCTTGTGGGGAACCTCCTTGTTCTCACTGTTGTTACTACGGACCACCACCTCCACAGCCCCATGTACTACTTTTTGGCAAATTTGTCCATCCTTGACCTTGGCTCCATCTCTGTCATTGTCCCCAGGTCCATGGCCAATTCTCTCTTAAACACCAGGACAATATCCTATGCTGGATGTGTGGCCCAGGTCTTTCTTTTCTTGCTCTATTGTGCAGCTGATATTGCTTTCCTCACCATCATGGCATATGACCGGTACGTTGCCATCTGCAAGCCACTGCATTATGATATGATAATAAACAGGAGAGCTTGCATCCAGATGGCTGCCGGTGCTTGGGCTGCTAGTGTTATCAACTCTGCAGTACACACTGGGAACACCTTTAGTCTCCCCTTCTGCCACTCAAATACCATCAACCAGTTCTTCTGTGAAATACCCCAGCTGCTCAAGCTCTCCTGCTCTGACACATACCGCAGGGAGCTGGCAGCTGTTGCCTTCAGTGCATTTCTAGCTTTAGGCTGTTTTGTTTTCATCGTTGTGTCATATGTTCAGATCTTCACCGCGGTGTGGAGCATCCCCTCGGAGCAGGGCCGGCAGAAAGCCTTCTCCACCTGCATTCCCCATCTTATTGTGGTCTCCCTGCTTCTTCCCACTGCCGTCATTGCCTACATGAAGCCCATCTCTGACTCCCCGTCCCCTCTGGATCTCCTGGCAGCTGTTCTGTATTGTGTGGTGCCTCCATTGATGAATCCGGTCATCTACAGCATGAGGAACAGGGAGATCCAAGCTGCCCTCAAGCAACTGCTCCACAGGCTGATCCGCTCCAACAATATGTCCATCTTTCTTTCATGACTTTCCTTGTCTTATATTTTTCTTTTCTAATTTACACATGAAATTAATCTTTTTTCAAAGTATTGTGTGAATCTTGCATATTAAAAATGAAGGTGGTAAGTTAATTCTGTAACTTTGTAAGGTCAAAGAATTGTTTTTTGTCATTTTGGTTGACACTGTTGAAGTGGGAAAGTAATGTTTCATGCACCAATTTTACTGTCTTTGCACCATCTAAAATATATCCAATCATTGCAAGATAATGAAGAATTAAAAAGTTTTGTTTATTAATTGGTGCAATCAATTATTCAGATGACAGAATATACAGGCAAATCTCCAGATGGTGTGAAACTGGAATGAAATGCAAATACTTTAGGGGACAGGAATAGAGTTCAGATCGATACAGATAGATTGGGGAGCTGGGCTTGAAACAATAAGATGAAGGCCATGAAATAAATGCAACTTGCTGCGCGCAGGGGAGAAGAATCAAAAGCACAAGTACAGCCTGGGTTAAAATTCCTGGGTGGTATCATGGTTGAAAAGGTGGGTCACAGACTCAATATGAACATGGAATTTGATGTAGCTACAGAAACATTCATGCAGTTTTGGGCTGCAACAACAGGAGTATTAGATGTAAAACAGGGGTGTATGTTGCAGCCATGTGGGTCTAAGGACACAGGCAGACCAGGTTCTTTGTGTGAATCTGATACCTTTCATTAGTTCAACTTAAATTGCTGGAAAAAATTTTCTTTCTAGCAAGCATTCGGGTTTAAAAGCCAGGATGAGCACACACCAACTGCAGATGCTTCCCCAGCCTGACGAAGGGTTTTTAAACCTGAAAGCTTGCTTCATCTTTTGTTTTCCTTCAGGCTCTGACTGCAAGGTTTCAGGGTAAGGATGAGAACTGCATACATTAGGCAGCTCACTCAGTTTGGGCCCACAGTAAACCATGTATCAAGTCTCTTTTGCACCACAAGGAAGAGGATACCCAAGGAGAACATTCATGTAAATTTGGTTATGGAGACATTTTTATTTCTGATGCAGACAGAGGGGTTGATTTTCCAAATGGCAAAAGGAACGATTCAAGGCTGAGGAAGGCATACAATTGAAGAACAGATTCTCATTGATTTGTGTTAGCTTTTTGCAAACCAGCCAAATGTAGTTAGGCACCCAACAATGCTATTGCACTTTTCAGCGTCCTAGCCCTCTGTACACCGGGCCTCAAGGCTTTTGTGGAAAATGATGTGCTCTGTCTCATTAACTCCAAGCCTTCATACTGTGTTTGGTCATAGTAAGGGAGGGTTACCCGATCACTGGGAAAAAAAATTCAGGGTCATAAATATCTGTTCACCACTGCTTAAACAGGTTGAGGGTTTTTTTAAAAATCAGAAACAAAAACTACCCTAAAGGAAGTTCAGCGCTTACTTTAAATGACATTTAAGGTCTCAAACTCACTTGCTTGTTTCAAAATATTCATAGGATCCTAGGACTGGAAGGGAGAGTATTGCTTTCTCCTATAATATGTTCACTCCTAATACAACGCTGTTCCTTGGGTGCATCTATTCATGCAATGAGCACAGCCGAGTGAACTCCAGCACAGTTCTTGCTGGAGTTTCTTGTTCCTGGGTGCAGAATTAGAGTAGATGGCATTAGATTAGCAATCTGCTCCCAGGCATCCTAGGCAGTGGGGGCCACAGAGGATGGGGGTGGGGGGACCTGCCCATGGCTCCTGTGTGGAGATCAGGATCCCAGTGCAGCTCGATGGTGCTGGCTTGGGGTGACGCCTTGTGCCCCGTGGGATGGGGGAGGAGGGGTGGCAAGTACTTTTGGGACTGGGGAGAGGGGAGACACGAGGAGGAAGCAGCACCAGGACTTTTCTGTTGGCTTTGTTAAGTACACCATCAGCATGCCTAGGTGGGAAACAAAGATCACATGTAATGAAGAGGATCGAAGGCCAGACCCAAGGAGGGTGAGTGGCTGTGGGATCACAGCCTCGTCCTGATGTACGAGGTCCCCCAGCTGGCTGGTGGGTCTGAGCCTGGTTCCTCCTCACCCCACTGCAGCACTGGTCAATTTAAAGGGCAATCAGTACAGCGTGTGCAGCCCCCAGCCATTCCCAGCCTGGTTCAAGGGAAGGCTGATTTCGGTATTCCCCGGCAGCAGGGATGTGAGTGCTTCTGCTGCTTTTAGATCTGCTCAGAAGACAAGAGCTTCATAGGGCCTGGGATCCCAAGATCCATGCAGCTGGGACGTGTCCCCACTTCAGGACAGTTCCAGCCTTTCTCCGAATGGATCTAAATCCAGCTTTGAGAGAGATAGGGGCAGAGGTGCAGCCCCCGCACTGCCCCTCTGGAATGGGAACTGAGCCTTGCTTCAGGAGCTGACATTAGGATGAGGAAGAGCCTGTATAGCACCATCTGGAGCTAATCTCCTCACCAGGCATGAAGCTGTGCAACTTTTGGACACAGGTGTCCCCAGGAGAAGAGGGAAAGGGAATGGACAGCCTCAGCTGGTAGGCTGTTTGGGAGCTGCCAGGTCAGAACCCTGCATGCATGGGTGACTGGTGCCACCTTAGCCAGGGCGGGCACATGCCCCGCCAATGACCAGTCAGTTAGTGGGCAGGGTGGGGGTCCTGTCATGGCCAATCTCGCCAACAGGGTGGGGCATTGACTGGGAAGCAGCTACAGTGCTCCTGGAACTGGCCACAACGCTCCCAAAAGTAGTCGCGGCATTTCTTCCATGCTCCAACTCCCTGGCTGGCACTTGTGGGGGGGGGATTGGCACTCCCATCTGCCCATCGTCTAAGTGGGGAGTACGCCCTGTCAGGGGGTGCACCCCCTACGCAGCGCCACTGCCTGCAGGAGGGAGGCTGGTTTGAGCCAGGAGGGCGCGGGGCTGCACCAATGAAGGACCTGCCAGGGGAGGGGAACCCCTGTGCCGGACTGTAAACATGGGAGGGGAGACAGTTCGAGAAGAGGAACGGCTGAGAAGGCATAAACCTCAGAGGCGGGGAGCGGGGAGACATTTAATACTGTACCATTTGCAGGCAGTTTATTTACAGAAGCGATAAGAGGAAACCCTTCACCCACACCATCTGCCCAGAGGTTTCGGCATGAGGGCCAGCCTGGTGAATGGGCTCAGAGCCTCAAGAGTGACAGGAGCTGTGTTCGCACCATCTAGTGGGTGATCCTACCAATAACTGTGTTGCTATTTATTACAATGAGACCGGAGGATTCATTCTAAAAGGAAACTGTTTTTTTTTTAATCAAAAGGATATGACCAGGCAAGTGTAATCAGTGCAGGAGTCTGGTGTAAGGGAACAACCCCCTGTGTCAGAGTTAGTCAGTTATGGTTACATTGCTAGATTATATTCAAACGATTGCTTTTATTATTCTCTACTGATAACATATAGATGTATATATGCCTTCTTTTTTATTAATCTGTCTCCATTCCTGTATACAGTTGTATATATAATAAAGAAACCTTCTGTTCATTGGGTTTGGAGTAAATGCTTGGGCGGTGAGGGTGAGGGCCGCACCCCTCCCAGGGACACCCCAGTCAGCAGATCTGCCTGAGGGAGGTCCCAGCGTTACCGGCACCTTGAGGATCTGAAATCTGGCATATCGCCTGGCCTAGTGCACCGGTGAAGGTTACAGTAGTATCAGGCTACTGCACAGTAGCATCCCATAAAGGAGTTTGCTGGTGCTACTGTGTAGTAACTCTGGTTACTGCGCATTGATTTAATACTTAACTTATACAAGTACTGAGTAAATATGCAGTAACCACTGTGCAGTAGTGTCTTGTGTAGACACACCCACTGGGCCTTATTTTAATGCACAGTAACCTTGAGGTTAACCTACACTTAACAAAAAAAAAGCCCTGCACTCACCGGCTGCTGCAGTGGCTGTCACAGCCTCTTGGGGCTCATGGCCGAGACCCCCCCACAGCACAGGGTCGTGGGGGGCAGTAGGGATCGCTTCCCTGGTAGAAGCCAGTGAGTGTGGGGCTTTTTTTTTTCTTTAAGGTGCTGGGACGCTGGGGCTGGGCGGGGGATTGGGCCTTCACTTCAGAGATTCAGCCAATTTGGCAGCTGACAAATCGCCAAATCAGATTTGGCTGAATCGATTTGGGACAACAATTTGAATCACTGAATAGAATCACTGTACCCCGAACCAACCGAATCCGAAGCGAATACTAGCCACTTCACACAGGCTTACCGCAAATGGTACTTATCCTGGCCAAGAAGTAGGAAACAATAGATAAAAAGTGATCAAACTAAAAAATCAAACCAAAACTTTTCTGATTTAAAATACACGAATCCAGGAAGGCTTGTTTCTCATTCTGTGCTTCAGAGGTAAGCTGGACTCTAGGGAGTGAGTCCCAGAAGCCCTAAGAAGAGAGATGTGGATAAGTCAGCTTCCCACAGCATCAGTCCTTCCAAACCAGTGAAGTTCACTGCCATCTGCAGAGAGAAACTGGTTTGGATCTACTTCTGTCACATCAGTCTTGGAGCAGAGAGAAAGCTCCTACTAAGATATTTTGACTTCTGAAAATTTGGTAGCGGCAGGGAAAAGAGAAATTGGATAGATCAGGAAAGGGAAAGTATGCAAAGATGCCTGGCACTGGAGGATGAGATCACAAGCTGAGAAAAACTTCACATTGCTGTAAGTTTATTATTCAAATTAACTGTGGGTGGTTGGTAAGAAGAGGGAAAATAAGCAAAGAATCTGGAGGATCTATCGTAAGCTGAGAAAAACTTCACAAAAAATGCCGCAGTAAGTTTTTAATTGCAATTAAATATGTTTGTTGGCAAGAAGGGCGGTGTGTGGGGTATTTAAAAACCTCAAAATGACATTCAGCTGGAAAGCTCTCAGCAGTTTATTAGCAAGCTGTTCAAAGTTCTTTAGCTGGTCAAAGGAAAAAACAAAAGAAAGAAAAGAAAACAGCTCTGTTTAGAAATCTGAACTTGCTACCAAGAACCCACACATTTCAGTGTTTTGGCAACTTGAGATTTTTCAATCAAAAGCTCCTGGAGTCTTCCTATTTTAAACCAAATTATCCCTCCACCCTACTATTGATGGTTATTCTCCATAAATTGATGGTTTTGAAGAAAATCCATATATTATGAAAAAGTATATCTTTAGCAAAAGACATTTTTATAGGAAACATGTTTCTAGGCTTAAATTCTAAGCCCCATGGCTGAGATTCAGTCTTGCCCAGCAACACCAGGATTACAATCCCACCTCAGTCATTGCATCCAGATTTTCTTGTTTTCTAGAAAAATGCCTGGAGGAGGGAGAACTCAGTAAGCCCCGCAGTTGATCCCCCTGAAAATGTTTTTTACTTATCCGAGTGCCTCTCAAATTAGGGTCAGGATGAACGAAGTGTGATGAGCAAATACATAGTGAGAAGAATCCCTTGCTCAAAAAAGCTTCAAGTTCTTGTACCCAAAAATGACAAAGATCAATGACACAACGTGGAGGTGACAGAAGGATGGCATTGGCCTATCATGGCAGAGAGATGACCGTCCAGCTGGGGATGGGAACCATATCAATCGGCTAATAACCACGTGGCAGGGAGAACTCAGTACAGATTCATTTCAGACCAGGTGACACTTAGGATGTTGTCTATGTCAATGGTGTATGTACCAGGGAAGAGGAAAGGGGGTGCTGGCATTTTATTGACCAGCATCTTATTGTAGTCACAAGTGCTGTGTTCAGCGTGCCTCATCTTGCTGTGGCCTTGATGTTTGCTGAGGTTCTTGCTTTTCTTGCTTGTTGTTGCTATTAAAAATCACATAAAAATACCACAATCTGGTCTGACAGCTTAATGAAGGGAGATGGGTTCATGGTGAGATCTGAAATGAGGAGAATGAAAGCATGAAGCAAATAAAAGGCAAACCCTCTGAGAAATTGCACAACCTAGATTCAGAATTATAAACATTGTTTTGTTCTATAATAGTCTCTCTTGGGTGGTTTAGTTTTACTTATATATATATTTATGCCCACAGATAAGTACTTTTGTGGAGTTTATGTATACTTAAAAAAAAAAAAAAAACATTCCCAGCAATAACACTTTCCACTGACAATTTTACAGCACTTAAAGTCAGACAGTACTGGCAGTTAGTTCACGAGCTGTTTCTGACATGAGATTCCCTCCTGTTATATTTGTAACTCTGATCCTGGCCACTTTCTTGTCCTTCCTTCACAGGCCTTGCACAACGCACTGAAGAGGGAAATGTCCAACCAAACTGTTGTGACCGAGTTCCTTCTCCTGGGCTTTTCTGATATTCGGGAGCTCCAGATCTTACACTTTGTTATCTTTCTAGCAGCGTACTTGGCAGCCCTGATGGGGAATCTCCTCCTCATCACAGTTGTAACTCTAAACTATGAACTTCATTCTCCCATGTTCTTTTTCTTGATTAATTTGTCCATCGTGGACCTTGGCTCCGTCTCAGTGACCGTGCCCAAATCCATGTCTAACTCCCTATTGAACACCAGGTCCATTTCCTACTCTGGATGTGTTGTCCAAGTCTTTGGTCTGTTCTGCTTCTTGGGAGCAAATTTATCCCTTCTCACGGTTATGGCATATGATCGATACGTTGCCATCTGCAAGCCACTGCATTATGGGATAATAATGAACAGGAGAGCTTGCGTCCAGATGGCTGCAGGTGCTTGGGCTGCTGGTGTTATCTATGCTGCAGTGCACACTGGGAACACCTTTAGTCTCCCCTTCTGCCACTCAAATATCATCAACCAGTTCTTCTGTGAAATACCCCAGCTGCTCAAGCTTTCCTGCTCTGGCACATACCGCAGGGAGCTGGCAGCTCTTGCCTTCAGTGTGTGTTTAGCTTTTGGCTGTTTTGCTTTCATCATTGTGTCGTATGTTCAGATCTTCACCGCAGTGTTGAAAATCCCCTCGGAGCAGGGCCATCAGAAAGCCTTCTCCACCTGCATTCCCCACCTTATCGTGGTCTCCCTGCTTCTTTCCACTGGTGGCATTGCCTACACAAAACCCATCCATGACTCCCCATCCCCTCTGGATCTCCTGGCAGCTGTTCTGTATTCAGTGGTGCCTCCATTGATGAATCCGGTCATCTACAGCATGAGGAACAAGGAGATCCAAGCTGCCCTCAAGCAACTGCTCCACAGGCCGATCCGCTCCAACAACAACATGTCCATCTTTCTTTCATGACTTTGCTTTACTTATTTCATGCATAAATTATAAAAGAAAAATATTAGTTTTTTCATAGTATTGTGTGAATCCTACATATAACAAACAGAGGTGGAGACTGGCCTGGCACGCAACACAGGCAAGACAGTCAGTCAGTGAAAATGGAAATGGAGGTGTTGGGGGGTGAGGGACAGGCTGGGGTTGGGGAGGGGGGAAAGGGGGTGTAGGAGCTCAGGTAAAAGTGCAGAGGGACCTGGGGAGTCAGATGTCCGGCAGGGTGCACTGTGCCACAATTCGACTGTGTATATTGAATCCATGAGTTTCTGTACCTAGGGGACTGATGAAGTGCAGTTCATAGACCCAGCTCTGAGAAGTGGTTTGCACATTCAAACAAACACCTAACCTCATCACCAGCACCGACGCCAACTTCCTACAGATCCAAGCACAACACCTGCCAACTATCTCCACTAAGTACCCCACAAACTGCACACCAGCATCTATGCAAGACAACACGAACCAGCTACCTGCGGGGGTGCATTCCTCACCAAAAAGATGCTCTGCCTCCAGTCTCTCAGGCCTGATCCTGAGCGGGAACAAATTACAAACCACTTTTCACAGCCAGGCCTATGAACTGCACTTCATTAGTCTCCCAGGTACAGAAACTCATGGACTCAATGTAGATCAGACAGTGGGGTTTTGACACACTGCGACCTGCCAGACATCTGACTGCCCAGGTACCTCTGCACTGTACCTGTGCTGCTACATCCCCCTACCCCCCCACCCTCCACCCCAGACTGTCCCTCACCCCCTGACACCTCCATTTCCATTTCCACTGACTGGCTTTCTTGCCTGCATTGCACACCAGGCCGGCCTCTGGCTTTTTTTTACTATTCCCTCCATCCAGGACCAACTGCAGGTACTTCCTCGGCCTGACAAAAGGGTTTTCAATGCAAAAGCTGGCATCCTGGGCAGCTAAGCTAAACTCACCAGGAGACTCACAGGTGCATGGCAACCAGCAAGCTTCAGGCCTGTCCAAGACATGACAGGTCTGGGCGTTTCCCAGGCAGGACTGCGTGCCTGTGTGCATTAGCTGGAGGCTATGGCACCTCCCACCTGCCTTTCACTGGGGGAAAATTGGGCCTGGCATTTACGGGGCTGCTGCACTGCCAGCAGTCCCACCAGGCTTCCCTACCCTGGGAGGGTGCAGTTTTTAGTGACAAAAATACCCAAGGAGAACATTTGTGTAGATTTGGTTATGGCGTTATTTTTATTTCTGATACAGAAACAGGGTTTTTTTTTCCAAACAGCAAAAGGAATGATTCAAGGCTGAGGAAGGCATACCACTGAAGAACAGATTCTCATTGATCTGTGTTAGAGCACATCATTGTCCACCAAAGCCTTGAGGTCCGGTGTTCAGAGGGCTAGGACGCTGAAAAGTGCTCTAGCATTGTTGGGTGCCTAACTACATTTGCCTGGTTTGGAAACAGCTGTCTCATTAACTCCCTGCTTTGATACTGTGTTTTGATCATAGTAAGGGAGGGTTACCATATCACTGGGACAAAAAATTGAGGGCCATAGTTATCTGTTCACCGCTGCTTCAACAAGTTGAGGCTTTAAAAAAAAAACTGGAAATAAAGTTAGATGCCTACTTTAAATGAGATTTAAGGTCTCAAACCCACTTGTCTGTTTCCAAATAGTCATAGGATCCTTGGACTGGAAGGGAGAGTATTGCTTCCTCCAATGCTATGTTTGGTCTTAATACAACAATGCTGTTCCTTGGGTGCATCTATTCATGCAATTAGCACAGCTGAATGAACTCCAGCACAATTCTTGCTGGAGTTTCTTGTTCCTGGGTGCATTGCCTACACGAAACCCATCCATGACTCTCCATCCCCTCTGGATCTCCTGGCGGCTGTTCTGTATTGTGTGGCACCTCCACTGATGAATCCGGTCATCTACAGCATGAGGAACAGGGAGATCCAAGCTGCCAAGGAAACTGCTCCAAAGGCTGATCCACTCCAAGAACAATATGTCCATCTTTCTTTCATGACTTTGCTTTACTTACGTTTCTTTTCTAATTAATGCATGAAACTATTGTTTTCATACTATCATGGGCAGCTTATTTATAAAAAAAAGAAGGTGATGGGTTAATTCTGTAGCTTTGTAAGAACAATGAGACTTGAATTGTATCATTGTGTGTTAACACTGTTCAAGTGCAGAAGAAATATTTCATGCATCAGTTTTACTGTCTGCACCACCTAAAATAAATCCCACCAATTGCAAGATGACAAGGTGAAGATTTTTCTTTACCAATTGGTGTAATCAATTATTTGGATGACACAATATACCGGCAAATATCCAGATTCTGTGAAGCTGGGACAAACTGCAGACACTTAAGAAGATAGGAATAGAATTCAGATGGATCTAGATAGATTGCGAAGCTGAGCTTTAGATTTAGCAAGTGCTAAATGAATGCTCAGGACCTGCCAGCACTGCACAGTCCTGACAGCGCATGGATCGTTTCCAACCCTACTGCGCACTAGCAACACATGAATGCACAGTAGCTCATTGCTACCTCTTATTAGGTAGCAGTGGTGGTAACATGGCTAGTGCCCGCCAACACTACATTCTCACAGCAATAAACTACATCATCGTAGCTCATCACTACGGTGATGCAGCATATTATATAGATGTGCCCAGGCTGGTGCAAATACTACATGCGGTGTGAACCCCAGACTGGCACTGCATCCTGTCCGTAGCATGGCTTCCAGGCTGGCCCCAAGCATCTTATGCTGTGCATGATGCTGGGACCAGTTTGTGTTGCATGCGGCGTGCAGGGACAGAGCTGTACAAATGCTGCAAGCTGCACATGTAGCCGACCCAGAACGCAAGCTGCATGCAGTGTCTCCACTAGGCCACCCCGTGGGCTTGATTTGGCAGAGGGGGGCCATCTGTGTATGAGATCCCTGGGTTTAAGGGGAGCTGGGACCCTGTGTGTAAAGAGTCAGGGGAAAGCAGTCTGAGGGGCTGTCATATTTCATAGATTCATAGACATTAGGGCTGGAAGGGGCCTCGGAAGGTCATCGAGTCCAGCCCCCTGCCCAAGAGGCAGGAAGTCAGCTGGGGTCATAGGATCCCAGCAAGATAAGCAACCACATTTCTCTTGAAGGTGTTCAATGAAAGCGCTTGAACAACCTGCGATGGCAGGCTACTCCAGACCTTGGGGGCTCAGACAGTAAAGAAATTCTTCCTTTTGTCCGGCCTGAAACGATCTTGTAGTAGTTTATAACCACTTGCCCTCGTCATCCCTTGGGGCGCTCTGGTGAACAGTGTTATGTTCTCATGCAAACCTGCATAGCAACTAATCCAATTGCAATCTGTTGCCTCCCTGCATCCTAAGGTGCCCAGTCTGGCTAACAGGGACAGAAGAGCCAGACAGAGAAGCTCAGGGCCTTCTCGGAGATCCCATGACTTGTGTTGTGAGGGAGATTAAAGCAGAGCACAGCTGTGCTGTTCTGCTAACATCTGTACAGCTTGGACTGTTTACATCTGGGCTTTTCCTTCTGAGCTGTGCAGGACTCCAGGGAACGAGTCCCAGGAGCCTTTGGAAGAAAACTACTGCAAAACTGCTGTAGTGCTTCACCCTTTTTCTACAAGGCAGGGTTGAGGTCAGATGCACACTCAGAAACCTGGTTGGATTCACTCCAGTTGTTCAGTGACAGAGGGAGCAGAGAAAGACCTCCGAGTTAGCTGTGCTTCTGGGTACCTAGACTAGTGGCTGGTGCAGAGGAGAGCTGAGAGATCAACTGGACATGAGCAAAGGATCTCGGCAGGGGAAGCCTGAATGTGACACAAGAGGTGAGGAAACTTTCACAAAAACTATTTCAGTAAGTTTTCTGCATCAATGATTTTCAGTCTTAGTAAGATGCAGAGGAGATATTAAAACATTAAAAGTTGGAAAACCTGGCTACACAAATCATTCTGCATTTTCTGTATAATAGATTCAAATCTACACGAGTGAATGAAGACATTTTCAATGTTTTTGCTATGAATACAGATAATGTTATTTAGCGTATTGGAAGTAGGGAGGGAAGAGGAGAGGGGTTGGATTGGGACCTCTAAGGAATTCATCTTTTTTATATAATATCTTTTATTTCATACATATTTGTTTCCAGCATACATTTTCTAGGTGAGATCTATTGAAAGCAATAGACTTTCAGATTTAAAGCAAAGGAAAAGAACCCAGAGTTGTGGCTGGGTTAACATTTTCTTCACTTTCTAAAGGAATATTGAAATATTTTATTTTATGTAGGGATGTCCAGTGAAAAATCATTTATTAAAATCAAATATTTCATGGGAAGAAAAATGGAATTTTTCCATTCTTAGCATGAAATTTGGAGACATTATTGATGGGAATATCAAAGCCACTGAGTTTATTACTCTCCTCCTTACCCCTGCCCTTGTTGTATTATAGCCAGGACTTGCACGGCGCCCTGGGAAGGAAGATGTCCAACTGGACCACTGTAACCGAGTTCCTCCTCCTGGGCTTCTCGGACACTCGGGAGCTGCAGATCTTGCACTTTGTCATCTTTCTGGCAGCGTACCTGGCAGCTCTGGTGGGGAACCTCCTTGTCCTCACTGTTGTAACTACAGACCACCACCTCCACAGCCCCATGTACTACTTTTTGGCAAATTTGTCCATCCTTGACCTTGGGACCATCTCCGTCATTGTCCCCAAGTCCATGACCAATTCTCTCTTAAACACAAGGACAATTTCCTATGCTGGATGTGTGTCCCAGGTCTTTCTCTTCTTTCTCTTTTATGCAGCCGATCTTGCATTCCTCACCATCATGGCATATGACCGGTACGTTGCCATCTGCAAGCCACTGCATTATGATATAATAATGAACAGGAGAGCTTGCATCCAGATGGCTGCCGGTGCTTGGGCTGCTGGTGCCATCAACTCTGCAATGCACACTGGGAACACCTTTAGTCTCCCCTTCTGCCACTCAAATATCATCAACCAGTTCTTCTGTGAAATACCCCAGCTGCTCAAGCTCTCCTGCTCTGACGCATACCGCAGGGAGCTGGCAGCTCTTGCTTTCAGTGTGTTTCTAGCTTTAGCCTGTTTTGTTTTCATCGTTGTGTCATATTTTCAGATCTTCACCGCAGTGTGGAGAATCCCCTTGGAGCAGGGCCGGCAGAAAGCCTTCTCCACCTGCATTCCCCATCTTATCGTGGTCTCCCTGCTTCTTTGTACTGGTGTTTTTGCCTACACGAAGCCCGTCTCTGACTCCCCGTCCCCTCTGGATCTCCTGGCAGCTGTTCTGTATTCTGTGGTGCCTCCATTGATGAATCCGGTCATCTACAGCATGAGGAACAGGGAGATCCAAGCTGCCCTCAAGCAACTGCTCCACAGGCTGATCCGCTCCAGGAACAATATGTCCATCTTTCTTTCATGACTTTCCTTCTCTTATATTTTTCTTTTCTAATTTACACATGAAATTAGTCTTTTTTCATAGTATTTTGTGAAAATTGCATTTAAAAAATGAAGGTGGTAGGTTAATTCTGTAACTTTGTAAGGTCAAAGACTTGGTTTTTGTCATTTTGGTTGACAGTGTTGGAGTGGGAAAGTAATGTTTCATGCATCAATTTTACTGTCTTTGCACCATCTAAAATATATCCCATCAAGTGCAAGATAATGAAGAATTAAAGAGTTTTGTTTACTAATTGGTGTAATCAATTATTCAGATGACAGACTATACAGGCAAATCTCCAGATGGTGTGAAACTGGAATGAAATGTAAGTACTTTACGGGGCAGGAATAGAGTTCAGATCGATACAGATAGATTGGGGAGCTGGGCTTGAAACAATAAGACGAAGGCCACGAAATAAATGCAACTTGCTGCACACAGGGGAGAAGAATCAAAAGCACATATACAGCCTGGGTTAAAATTCCTGGGTGGTATCATGGTTGAAAAGGTGGGTCACAGACTCAATATGAACATGGAATTTGATGTAGCTACAGAAACATTCATGCAGTTTTGGGCTGCAACAACAGGAGTATTAGATGTAAAACAGGGGTGTAGGTTGTAGCCGTGTGGGTATAAGGACACTGAGAACTAAGCATCTTTAGCTTGCAGAAAAGGCAGTTAAAAGGGAGATCATAGCAGTCTTCAAATATCTGAAAAACTGCCATAAAGAAGAGGGTGAATAACTGTTCTCCCTTCCTAAATAGGGAAGGATGGAGGGGGTTGGGCCATATGACCCTTAGGGGTATTTCCAACACTATGATTCTATGATGATGCTCAGCATTATTGCTTCTGCTCTAGACTCACAGGTCCAAAGATCTGCATTAAGCTAAGTATGGCATGAGTAAGGACTGAAGCTTCAATATGCTCCATAACAGTTGTTTATCCTACATTTAAACTTTAGTTTCATTTAATAGCAAGTTAGTTGAAAATAGGATAATGAACTTCATGTGTGCACAGAGTAGGTTTTTGAAAAAAAATTGGGAGGACGTTAGGAAAGTAAAGAATATATCATTACAAAATCAACCACAATTATGCTATTTCAAGTCACTGATGTCAATGCCACTGGAATCATTGCCTATATGAAGTAGAGAGTATTGCTTCCTACAATGCTATGTTTGGTCCTAATACGACAACGCTGTTCCTTGGGTGCATCTCTTCATGCAATTAGCACAGCTGAATGAACTCCAGCACAGTTCCTGCAGGAGTTTCTTGTTCCTGGGTGCATTGCATACATGAAGCCCATCTCTGACTCCCCGTCCCCTCTGGATCTCCTGGCAGCTGTTCTGTATTGTGTGATGCCTCCATTGATGAATCCGGTCATCTACAGCATGAGGAACAGAGAGATCCAAGCTGCCCTGAGGAAACTGCTCCACAGGCTGATCCTCTCCAAGAACAATATGTCCATCTTTCTTTTATGACTTTCCTTCTCTTATATTTTTCTTTTCTAATTTACACATGAAATTAGTCTTTTTTCATAGTATTGTGGTAAAATTGCATATTAAAGATGAAGCTGGTTAGGTTAATTCTGTAACTTTGTAAGGTCAAAGACTTGGTTTTTGTCATTTTGGTTGACACTGTTGAAGTGGGAAAGTAATGTTTCATGCATCAATTTTACTATCTTTGCATCCTCTAAAATATATCCAATCAATTGCAAGATAATGAAGAATTAAAGAGTTTTGTTTACTAATTGATACAATCAATTATTCAGATGACAAACTATACAGGCAAATCTGGGTTTGTCTGGATTGGGCTCGTTTACCCACCCTGCGTGCAGGATGTAGTGTGCACAGTCAATGGGTGCATCTCCATGTCCGCCCCACTGGGCAGTTGTTACTGTGCAGACGTTTAGTACTAGCTTTAGCAAGTGCTAAATGAATGCTTAGTACCTGCCAGCACTGCACAGTCCTGACATCGCATGGATCGTTTCCAACCCCACTGCACACTAGCAATACATGAATGCATAGTAGCTCATTGCTACCTCTTATTAGGTAGTAGTGGTGGTGACACGGCTAGTGCCCACCAACACTACGTTCTCACAGCGATAATCTACCTCATCATAGCTCATCACTACAGTGATGCAGCATCTTATATAGATGAGCCCAGGCTGGTGCAAATAATACATATGGTATGAACCCCAGACTGGCACTACATCCTGTCCGTAGCATGGCTTCCAGGCTGGCCCCAAGCATCTTATGCTGTGCATGATGATGGGACTGGTTTGTGTTGCATGCGGCGTGCAGGGACAGAGCTGTACAAATGCTGCAAGCTGCACATGTAGCCGACCCAGAACGCAAGCTGCATGCAGTGTCTCCACTAGGCCACGCCGTGGGCTTGATCTGGCAGAGGGGGCATCTGTGTGTGAGATCCCTGGGTTTAAGGGGAGCTGGGACCCTGTGTGTATACGAGTCAGGGGAAAGCGGTCTGAGGGGCTGTCATATTTCATAGATTCAGGCTGGAAGGGGCCAGTCCATCTCCCAATAGGTCTCCCATGCCAAACTCGGCGGAGAAATTTTATTGGTACAAAAAGGCGGCCTGGGGTAAAATACAGGGTAGTGCAAGATCAAAAAATACCCTTAGAGCAAACAGTGTGACTAGATAGCCTTTGACTACACAACTGTGTTACTGCAAACTATACATCTAGATAGGTTCCAGTAGATTACTCCCAAGTATCATCCAGAGGCTGGTTGCTTTCCTCTGGAGGCGGGCAGTTGCTTGTGTGTCCAGTTTCAAGTGACGAAGGGAGAGGGCTGCAGCATTCAGCTGCTCCTCCTCTCTCCCCATGAGCCCTAGGGCTCCAGTGTGGCTCTGCCAAAGATGTTTCAGCTCAAGGTAGCTCTGCCCTCCTTCTTCATGGAGACCTCTTTTATCCCCTATCATGACCTCATCACTAAGGTCCCACCAGGAGCAGCCCCACTGGCTAATGCCTGGTGCTTTCAAATGACATCACCTTTCCAGGTGAGGAAGCTAGTCACATGACCCGCAGTGGCGGGGAAACTTGAGACAAAGGGAACAGGTCCCCCCTCCCTCTGGCATGTATCCAGCATGGGTTACAACTCAGGGTTACCTGAAGCAGATGGGGTTCTCTCGTACAACTAACTTGACTATGTTTGCACTACCGTGCAATCTGCAATGCAGAAATATCAAAAGGAAAGAAAACTCATAAGAAAGGTCCTTGGCATATTACATCTTTGAAGTTAGAGGCAGACGTGAGTCAGTGAATCCACGTGCATGCCAAAGATGGGAGGTAATTTTAGTATCCATATTGTAGAAGTGAGGAACCTTGAGACAGGGATTCCTTCCGAGGATGCAGAGTGAAAAGTTGCTCTGGGCATGTCTGCACAGTCCTCAGAGCAAGCTTGAAGTGACACTGAGAATAAAACCTTGCTCACTCATTCCTGCTGAGCATGTGCAAGAGCCTGAGCCCTATTTCCAGTATCAAAAAAGGAGGACAGGGGTGGGGGGCAGGAAGGATGGGTGGCAAGGGGGCAGCGATATGCCCATGGCCTAGCTCTGCCTCTTACTCCTAAAGCCACAGGCCCCAACCCTTCTGCTGCCTAGGACCTGGGTTTCTTACTTCCTAGCCAGTTGTCTTAATAGGGTTAAAACATGAGGAAGAGATTCAAAACCACTACACCAGTAGATACCTGTGCAAGGTTATTCTGTTTTACATCAGGGGGAAATAAAATCTTCAACTGTAAGTGTCAGAAGCTGCAGTTACACAGCCGCTGACATGCCATCTAAGTGAGTAAAGAGACATAAATTTAGCCATAAGCCTTCTTTTGCCTACCTTCTAGGTGCCTGGCCTCTTACCCAGAATGCACAAATCTATTATGAAAGTACTAAATTAAATGTGCAGTAACCACTGTGCATTAACAACTGTAGCCATGTCCCAGTGTGGCCTGTTTTGGTCAATGTTGTAGCACAACCTTTGTACAATTTGGACACACACTGAGCAATAGTTGTATTAATCTATGGGCCTACAGCAGGTGGTCAAACTCCTTTTCTCCTGCTTAGGCTAACATCTGCCAAGCTGTTTAAGGGATGCAGACAATAAGCTCTCATTAGCTGTCATGGTACTTTGGCTTCCAACTCTCATAGGCATCTCAGAAAAAACCTTAGCTTTCACTATAACAGCACATTCACTGCTAAAAACTGCATGAAGTTTAGGAGGCCTGCTGTGTAGCGCACTCCTCTACTTATACCCGAGACAAGGAGTCCTGACTTGTAGGTCTCATCACTTCTGATTTAACAACTGGGCACTAGTGCATTTTTTAATGGGGAGCTCAACACAGACATCTCTGACTTCCCATCCTGAACTTGCCCTAACCCTTCAAACTCAACCCTCACCATAGATCACTGTGGAAGCCAGGACTCCTGGTAGAGAACGCCCCCATTTCTAGGGGACGGCGTGTACTCCTCTCCACAAGCTCAGTATGGATACCAGACTAGCTCTCTCTTGCTCAGGGATCTTGTTCTAACTCCTCATCCGACCCATAAAACAGGAGTTTACTCCTCCACCCTCCTCGAAGGCTGGCCAAAGGCTGTAAATACCCTGCAGATGTCAGTTCCCAGCCCAAGGACTTTTCCAAGGTGTGTTGTTTCTGCTTATGTTTAAAACTTGCTACCTAAATAATAATGGTAAGGAGGATGTATAACTGCACATGGGTTGTCAACTTTTAAATGACTTCTTGAGACTGAGTTATCATGGTCTACTAGTATGGAGATTGCAGAGATAATTGTGAGAAGTTACAAGTCAAGAACCAAATGCCAAACTGGGGAACAGATTAAAAAATTATGAGTCTAGTTATTATGGCAAAAGAATAATTCACAGGTATGCACCAAGAGCAAGCCAAACCAGGGTCAGGAAACAGATCTGCATGGAAAATTCAAAGCTAAAACCTAGAAACAAGTCAAAAACACAATCAGGAACCAGAACAGGCATCGATGTTGCTAAAACAAACGCTAGTCACAAACTAAAAACTAGAGCAATGATTAATGAGGCTCAGGTGCTGGAGGGGTTTCTTAAAAGCAGCCCCATAACCAATCAGAGGGGGTCAGCTGACCGTGATTAGTAGTAACTGGGTCAACTGCACTATAAAAAGGCTGCAGGGAAAAAGCCTCTGTAAGCTTTACAGAGGTAGCTCACACTGCAGGGCAGGATCCTTACATGAGTGATCTGCCTTTCAGAAGTAGTAGCTTTATTCATCTTATCTAGGAAACCTTGGGAGGATTTTCAGTATCAGAGTTACTAGGAGGGTACCAAATAAGAGGAAGAATAGGGAAAGATGTCCAAGGCTTTACTGCTTGAAATTTGACCCACTTTCCTTGCCTCTTACAAAAAAAAAAACCACATGAAGAGGGCTGAGATGGGACTGGCTAAGGATATATTTTTCAGTCAGAGGCACCTACATTTGCAGTTACAGCCCAGGCTGGTGATATGAAGTCATGAGTCTTGGAGCATAAATTGTGCCATGTTCTGCTAGAGATGCACAGTTGATTCATAAGTGTGGAGGAAGATGCTGTGTAATCCTCTTGACGATGCAGGAGAGATTTGGTTAGGTAGATAATATTTAGTGTTACCAACTTTCTAAAAGGCTTTCCAAATATTGGCTGTGGTTTTTAGAGGAGCCTGGAGCTGTTAGCTGCCCACCTCCATTGCAAGTCAGTGCAAACCTGTTCTCCAAGTCACTTAGGCTGTTTCAAAAACCCTAATTGGTCTCCTCCATGCTCCAACACCTGGCTGATTTTAATCATTGCTTCTAGTGCAGGAAGCTTGCTTCCCAGGTCTCTGAAGAAGCTACAGACACATAGTGTTGGACTGATCTCAGTTTAAAATTCAAAAGTACGTTGAAGTGCAGAGATGATTTAGGATTTTATGAGCTGAGAAAACTCATCTATGAACATTTTGGATGCCACAGGAATGCCAACTTGCACTCTGCTATCCAAGCTAGCCCTTAGCTCTCTAAGGACTAAGGTTTGCAAAACTACATAGGATTGCAATGGTTGGACTAAGAAGAAAAGGATCGCTCAAAGCAGCTGTAATTGCCCTGATTACCTGATTCCTTTTAATGGCTAGCTCTTTCTCTCTCCTTCTCTCTGCACTTGGCTTCCCATCCGCTGAGCAAATCCAAACTAGAAACAAAACTGGGACTGCTTTCTAAGACCAGAGGATCCCTTTTAGGTTTATATCTTTCTGCTTGCACACCCCATGTCTATCTGCTTGCACACCCTTTATCTGTCTGAATGCATACCCCTTAGCTAATCATATGAAGAATGTCAATCAATCCAGACATCATAAAAGCTCACTAGAGGATTTCATTAGGAAGGGTTTGCTGAAGGAAAAACTCTAAAATGTAATGGCCTTTGATGTGCAGATGTAAGACTAAAAAATCTAGCAGCCTTTCCTGAAGAAAATCCAGCCTTACACCAAAGACATAAATTGCTGGGAATCTACCATTTACCTTGATAGTGTATTTCAGTGCTCAATCATCCTCTTAAAACACATATGCCTTATTTTTAATTAGAGTTTGTCTGAATTTAATTTCAGTTTTCAGCCATAGTTCTTCTAGATGGGTTTTTCTCATGTGTTAACATTGCCTCCCTCTGATGGTGTTCAAATTCTGGTATCAAGCCTCTCCTCAGTCTTCTTATAAATGAAAGTGATTTGTGTCTCAAATACAAATTTCTGGATAATTCGTACACCTGCTTTCCTATGCACTTTCTAATTTTTCACTACTCCTGCAAACAGCTAGCACTCGCACACCCTTCAGATGTTTTCAAAATCTGATCTCCCTTTAATAACCTTTTTCTACTTGCAAATACAGCCAAGCATTTTAATTGATTCCAGCCTCTCTGCTTAAAAAGATAGCTTCTTGCTCAGTTCACCCATTCTCCATGTTGTATTCAGAGTGTGATTTTTTTTTTCTACACTGAATGATTTTTTTTCCTCATTTTTTAAGCATGTGAGAATAGGAGCCGGCATTACTCCATTTGACATGTATGCATATATGCAATGAAAATAAATGTTCATTCATTTCCAGTCACTCAGATTACTCCAAATATTTTGCATGAGGGTCACTGGGGGCTACAGTGGGAAGCAGGTAAATCTGCAAAGGGGTCACAGAGAGCAGAGATGGCCATGCATATTCCTGCCCTGGAGTCACCACTGCAGAGAAGGAAGGCAAGATGTTTGCCCGTAGAAAACAAAGTAGATTGTGTGGGGATGAGACTTTGTCCTCAGTACTGACTTTGTGAGTCTATAAGCAGGAAACTTGGTTGCTGGCAATGATGAAAAAGAGGAGGAGACACGGCTCTCTTGGATCTCAGTCTGAACTCACACTCTGGGTTTGGACTAGCACAAAGGGCTAACAATGTATTTTCATCGATCACGTTTAAAGGATTTTAACATAGACCTCAGAGACTATCCTGCACTCAGTTCAGGCAGGGTTTCAAAAGCAGCCTCAGAATTAAGTGATAGGTCATCTAATCAACCAATTATTGAAAGCCTTGCATTTGAAAGCTTTATTCCAATTACATAGTTGATCCAATAAAAGATACCAGCCTAAGAAATCCTTGCCTTTCGAACAAAAAAGCAGTTGCTCCAAATGGAAATGTCAGAAGTGTCTAAGAGAATTAGAAAGATGAATTTTTTCAGCTCTCAGTGAGACTTGATCACCTAACATCCACACGGTTTCAAAAATCCTACCATCATCTTCTATATTATTGGTGACTAGCCACATTAGATAACTATATTGGTAAGAGGTTTGGATATGGGATGGATAGACAGACCGACACAAAGACCACGTAGATAAATTGGCAGGAAACCAGCCACACTAAGTCAACAGCTACAAATTGTTTCTACCCAAATGTAACCTAGTTTTAGTGTCCAGGTAGCTTTCCCCCCACAAGTGTCATGTCTATGAAAGCTTGGACATTATTTCATTCAAAGCACTAAAAATGATCCCATCGCTGTTATTTCTGGGCTTTTTGGTAACCCTAGGAAGAGATGTGCTCTGACTCAGGTGTGTGGCCCACATCTCGCTCTGATGTAATATAGTTTCATGTTCTATTCATTTTCATTGTTAAATGGTTGAAAAATTGACTGGCTACGTGTGTGGGCAATTGTTTTAACAGTTGCCCCTGTGCCGAGGCAAGGCATGCTATTCCCCATCAGCAACTGCCATACAAAACCCAGAAGTCCTAATTGCTTTTCTCTCCTGCTGTTATCCCATAGGCAGATTTCTCTTCCTGTGTCTGTAGCAACCCGAGTTCCGTGCATCTTCTAGAGGGAACATTAAAATGGGGACTATTTCCCTGTGTTTCATATATCCCATCTTGCAATATCAGGCAGCTCTTCACCAAAACCCATTTGGCAAACCCGTTCTCTTTGGATTGGAGGAGGAAGACGTTCTCAAAGTTTCTAATTTAGTTTCTTCAGACAGAATTTCAAACCTCCAAAGTGGCAATGTTTTTAATTCAGCCAGGAAAACCTCAAAGGAGTTTTAGAGAAACTTTAATCTTAGTACATCTAGAGTTAGAAAATAGATAAGTGGAAAGTTTGGGGGTCTGTCTGATTCTGAGAACTAGGTCTAATTTTCTTGTCAAGTAGGAAACATAGTGCTGAGATTTGACCTTGTTGTAATACTTTTAACACTTTTGGAGGCACCTCATTCTACAATCTCAGACATAGAAGACTTGGAAAGGCCGGGACGACCGATGCATTAATCATACAATGCGATCTTGAGGCTATGCTAGTTTATTGAGAAGGAGACAGATTTTCAGAGACCCAGCTGCAAGGAAAGAGAGATGTAATATTGAGTATTTCAGGAAGGACTTGCATACTATGTCTGCTTATAGGGGCACCCAGATCCCCCACACATTTCAAAGGGCAGCTCTCAATTACTCTCAGAGGCATGCTGGGGCAGGCACCTGAACCCCTGATGGATCCATAGTGAACTTAGAAAACTGAAAACGTCAGCCATAAACCATGAGTATTTGGACCCATGTGCAGAAACAAAGGAAGGATGTATGGGAGAGGAAAGCCTCCCATGTTTTGCCCTCAGTCACTAAGTAGTCACCAGCAAAGTGGAAAGATCCAAGTTTTAGGCCCCCTTGCCCAGAGTTGGTTGAACCTAGGTCTCATTGACGGCCCAGCAAAGTACTTGACCCACCACATCACGGGTCAGTAACCACCCAGGGGCTTCTCTAGCACTTTCGGGAGGCTGGTCTCTGAACAGATAATAGTGGAAGGTTTGTAAGAAATACGTGTAATAATATATGTAATATACGCACTTCTTACTTGAAGTGCGTAGTCAAATATTAGTAGGAAATAATCTGAACCGTGACTAAGGAACTGATTGTATAAGAAATGTATAGCAAATGTAGGCATAACGTGTAGTCATGGATGCTTACAGTTGAGCTTAAATGGTTTGCTTGAATGGAGCCCAAGTCCTTACCAAGAAACATTTGCCTTTAATGATCAGATATGTGAGACGTTGGGAGCAAACAGCGTTTCATGTTCTGCATTGTGCAAATTGTGAGTGGCGTAGTCCCTTTCACTTTATTTCAACTGATTCCATTTTCAGTTACAATTACTGGGTAATTGTAATGCTTATTTTCTCCACTGCCTGCTTTGAAACAGGGACTTGAACTTACATCTCTAACGTTTCAAACTACTTATCTAATGATTGATGTTCCACAAACAGATGTTGTTTTTGTTGCATAGAGGAGTCCTGCATCAGCTGCGAGGCAATGCCCGTGTTGGCTCCCTCACTTGCAGACATGTGCCCTAGGTCAGAGTACAACAATGTGAAATGTGCACCCCATGAACCCTTTGCAGGGGGTTCCCAGACCACACAATAGCAAACAGACATTCTTCCTCATAAGGCATTGCAAATTGTGACTAGTTTGGTGACAAAAACAGATGTTTTGCAAGCAGGGCAAGGACACCCGTTCATCTGCAGCTTGTGCTGGCATAGGCATTTTTATGGTGGCACAAAGAGGGTGTTTGTTTTGCATGCTCAGGGTAAGATGTCTGTCTGCACCCTTGATGACAGGAATAGCTGCAATCAAGCATGCCTTCCTACCTTCTTCCAGTCTAGATACACCAAACCTGAAAAAGACAGTGAACCCTCTCTGAGGGTTGTGAGAAGAGCCCTGGAAAGGTTGCACCATCCCACTTGCAGAATTGGTGCATGCAGGGCAGGGGTAGGTTTGCAGGCAGTGCTGAAGAGCTGCACCCTGGGAAGCCCTGACGAAACAGTGTAGACATGCTCTGCCTCTCTTCGGTTGAACCTGTACAGTGCTATAAGGCTTTTTCCAATTTGACTGATACCTATTTGATGCAACTGCTGTTGACGGATGAATTGAGTGATGCTTGGAGTTCATTTACTCTTTGCCCATGCATCTCTTTGGATCCATTCCCTCTAAAAAGGTTGCATTGGGAGCCACAGCCCCCCAAAATCTATTAGAGCCCAAGTACACGATCACTTATTAACTGAAATCAAGGTGCCGCTCTTAAATGCCTATGCCAGGTTAATCTAAAACCTTGTCTTGAAAAGTCAATCTTATGAAATGTGCTTGCCTTGCATTTTCCCCAGTATTTTCCTCAGAGCTCTTTTCACTTCTCTGTTATTCAGGCTGTAGATGATAGGATTTAACATAGGGGTTAAGACGCTATATTGGATGGATAACAGTCTGTCTAGAGCCACCAAAGGAACTGAGCCGGATCTCAAATAACAGAACAACACAGCTCCATAATACAAAACCACCACGGTTATGTGGGAGCTGCAGGTGGAGAAAGCTTTATGTCTACCAGCTGTGGACCGTATCTTCAGGATAGTGAAGATAATGTAGATATAGGAGACCAAGGTGATGGAGAATGAGAGAAAAGCTAGAAGTGGAAATGATATGAGAAACACCATTTGGCTGACCATGGTCTCTGTGCAGGACAGTGCTAAAAGGGATGGGAGCTCACAGCTTAAACCACTGATTTTGTTGGTCCCACAGAAGTGTAGAAATAACACAGGAGCGGTGTTTACCAGGGAAAAGAATGCACTAATTAACCATGCGCCACCCACCAATTGTCCACACAATCGCCTATCCATGATCCTCACATAATGCAGCGGGGCACATACGGCAACGTATCGGTCGTAAGCCATTGCCGAGAGCATGAAAGCTTCTGTGCAGCCCATCAGAAGAATGAAGCTCATCTGTGTAATGCAGCCAGGGAGGGAAATCGTTTGCTTTCCTGTTAGGATGTTTTGCAGCATGTTTGGGACGGTGACTGAGGAATAGCAGAGGTCCAGGAAGGACAAGTGGAACAGGAAAAAGTACATGGGGGTTTGAAGATGAGGATCATTCCTTATTGCCAGCATGATCACCACATTCCCTAGCAGGGTTTGCAGGTAGATAACTAAGAAGACCAGGAAGAGGAAAACCTGGGCGTATGGATTATTGGAAATCCCCAAGAGAACAAAGTAGTTCACAGTGGTTTTGTTCTTCATTGAAATTCATTCAATTGTCATTGACCTGTGAGAACATAAAGAGTAAAATTTCAAAAACCCCAAACCCTAAATTGAATTTTCATGTATGCGTATGGAGTGGGTGCGACTCAGTGTATTAGATGCTGATCTACAAAAAGTTGGAGGTCTTGGCTCTAGTCTCGATGCCTTCCTCTCAGTGAATCTGAAGCTTTCCATCTGTGCTGCCCTCAATCCTTTTTTTTTTTCCCTTCAGTGCCAATTAAATACAAAGGACAGTACCTCTGCTTCAGAAGGAGTGCTCAAAAGGCTCATGAGCAATTCCTGACCTGCGCGCTGTGCTAGAAAGCCATAGTGCTGCGGTTTCAAGCTCTTTTTGGGAGAAGGGAAACGTAAAGGCTGTCTTCACCTTCCCAGGCAAGTGCTCTAACCACTCGGCTATTGGAGCTAAAACACAGGATAGCCCTCCTCCCTCCCCGTTTTGTTTCTGGGACTTGACTTGGGTATGCATGTATGTAGTTGTCCAGGATTTAGGATTTTATGTTCAGGAATGTAATCTCAACCTCCAAGTGCCAGAAATGCGCTTAAATGAAAAAAAAGTAGTTAGATGACCAAAGGGCAATGAAATACTATCTTCTAGGTTTTCTTTATTCATCTTTGCAGCTGTAATACTAGGTCAGTCATAGGAAAGAGAATTCACCTGGGAACAGGAAAAGACCAAGAGCCACTCCTGTACATGATCTTACTTCTTTATGAAACATAAAAACACCCCAAAAAACTGCTTCACCTTCCCATGCAGCAAACAAATCTCAGCAGAGACTGGCATGCTTTCTAGCAAAGCCCACTGAATACCTTATTTCTGAATGATGCATATTTTTTTTCTTTTGTTAAGCTACCTGTATGAAATAATGCATTTATTCATAGAGTAGATTATTGTTTTTCATAATAAGGTTTGAGAAAATATTTGGTGAAAGGTCTAACAATCCAGAGATTTGACGAAGTAAGGGGTAGGGTTTTTTTGTAAAGCATACTTTTTCAGCATAGCTCCAACGACAGCATTGATTTATACTAGTGGGGAATCTGGCACATGGATTTCACTCATTGGTTTTAAGGTCAGAGAGGATGATGAGATTATCTAGTCCAATCTCCTTTGTAGCACTGGCCAGATAACTTCACCCTTTAACATCTAGAGTGAAGCCAATGACTTCTGTTGGCATGAACCATCACTTTTATACAAGGCAGACAGATGGGGTGAATTCACCCTTTCTCTATTGAGTTTGTTTATATCATTAATCATTGTGACTAGTAAAATAAAACCAAAAGCGAGTACAACATGTGCATAAAGCCCTGCCAAATCTGAATGGAAATGCTTTACTCTCAGTCTGCATTCCTTTTGCACAAGCATAAATGACACGAGCAAGGTACGAAGTAGGAAAATGGATGATGCAGTAAAATAAGAAAGAAATGATTATCAATGAATTGCTCAAACTTACCAGAACCTTGCACGAGGCTTTCAACATATCCTGAAGGGTTTTGGACATGTATGCATACACCTGCTACTCTTAGGAAAGGACAGTAAGTGAAGCCAACTCCAAAGAGGCAAATCACAGTAAATAGCAAGGGGTATCAGTTTAGGTGGGTCTAGCAGACAGACCTAGTAAATAATGAGATCAAGAAAGAACCTTAGGTTATTTTTTAAAAGGTTGACTCACCTACACCAGGAGAACATAGATGCAACTCTTGATCCCACTTGGGACGTGATCCCTGATGCTTATCCAATTTAACAAACGAGTCAGTGTAAGGTTTGTCTATGGTAAGGAACATTTGGTGCCAATCAACTTTGTAAGAGAGTAAGTAGAAAACATGGAAGCTGCCTAGAAAACATGACTTATGGGATGAGGTGAAATAAAGTAACACAATCTATTTAGTTTCCAAAAGAGAAGGTTAAGTGCGTCTTTATATCACCTACAAGATGCCTCCCAATTCATACTACATAGAAAGGGGTCAAAGTACCTTTAAGGATATAGGCACAGAATAGGAGCCACACATCCTTCCAGGGTTGGGCTATGCAGATGGATAGGGGACAGCCTGGAGTGAGGAGCTCTGGCAGGGGTGAATTTATGATGGCCAGGGGAAAGGAGAAGGACTAAGCCCAACGTTGTGAGTGAGCCAGATCCAAAGGACTGGTTTGTAGGTGATCCTTGATGATAACCTTATCTGAGCGGTCCCCAGTTTGTGTCCGGGGTCTAGGCCTGGTGTCAAGATAAGGGTCTGGGTGGAGAACAAGTCCATTGAGCAAGCACCCTTTTCCTCTGTAGTCTTTTTGGGGGAAGGCAGAGAGGGGACTTCATTGTCACTTTTTGTCATCATAGTTGCACTGCTTCCAGCCTGTGACCTGCAGTGTGGTGAGGAGCAATGACGTGGTCTTCCTCAAGGATCCTGGACATCTCCTTGTGGAAAGGGACCATGGCCCTTGAAATGCCCAAAAGCTTGTTGGTGTCCCTGCCCTGGATACACTAACATTTCAGGCATCTGATTTTAGTACAGATCTCCTGCCAATTCCACTGGTGCTCCCAAGCCACTGTCTGGGCTGCAGTACACTTGTAGGCCATCTGGGTTAGTTGGCTGAATTGCTCATATTACCTTCATGAAGCAGTCCAACGGTTGCTGAACATGTGTTATTTAATACTATTTTGGAAATACTCCTTGCATGCAAAGTAGTAAGTTTGCTACAGAATGAGTGCACTTAGCATATGCTTTACTGTTTGAACACGTGGACACTTGCATTTTAGGTGCATTTAACACATCCTAAGTGCCCTACGTGGCATCACCTTAAGAAGTAGGAACAGAAATCATAGAAGTCGGGTGGGAAGGGACCTTGTAGATCTTCAAGTCCAACACCCTGCCTGGGCAGGAGGAAAACTGTGCTCAAATGACCCCAGCCAGGTAGGCATCAAGCCGCTTCTTAAAGACCCCCAAGGTAGAAGCCAGCACCACTTCCCTTGGAAGTTGGTTCCAGATCCTAGCCGCCCTGACTGTGAAGTAGTTCTTCTGGGTGTCTAATCTAAACCTACTCTCCAACAACTTGTGGCCGTTATTCCTTGTTATCCCGGGGGGCGCTAAGGGAAACAAAGTCTCCCCCAAACCCTTCTGGTCCCCCCTAGTGAGTTTATAGACAGTCACCAGGTCCCCCCTCAACCTTCTCTTGTGAAGGCTGAACAGGTTCAAGCCCCGTCGCCTCTCATTGTAGGGTCTGCCCTGCTGTCCCCGGATCATGCGGGTGGCCTCCTCTGGACCCTCGCAATGTTGTCCACATCCCTCTTGAAGTGGGGTGCCCAGAACTGGACACAGTACTCCAGCTGTGGCCTGACCAGTGTCGTGTAGAGGGGGAGGATCACCTCCTTGGCCCTACTTGCACCTGTGGATGCATGATAGGGTCCAGTTGACTCCAAGATCTCTTTCTGCCTCCGTGCGCTCAAGAAGGGAGTTTCCCATCTTATAAGTGTGCTGCTGGTTGGTTACTACTGCCCAAGTGCAGCACCCTGCACTTGTCAGTATTGAAACGCATCCTATTTTTGTTAGCCCACCCCTGCAACCTATCCCCACCTCACCCCAAATGTTGGTATCATCAACAAATTTGAACAGGTTGCTTTTCACCCCATCGTCCAAATCGCTGATAAAGACATTGAACAGCGCGGGCCCAAGGACCAAGCCCTGGGGGACTCCGCTGCCCACTTCCCCCCAGGTCAAATATGAGCCGTCTACCACCTGAATTTGACCCTTCAGCCACCTAGCAATCCATCTGACCATGTAGGCATCGATGCCACTGTCACCTAGTTTTTTAATGAGGATGGGGTGGGAGACAGTGTCAAAGGCTTTGCTGAAGTCCAGAAAGACTACATCCACGGCGACACCCGCATCCAATGCTTTTGTGACCTGATCGTAAAAGGCAATCCGGTTGGTCTGACATGATCTGCCCCTAATGAAACCATGCTGGTTGCCCTTGAGCATCATCCCTGATGCTGGCCCATCACAGATGTGCTCCTTGATGATCTTCTCAAAGAGTTTCCCCAGGATTGAGGTAAGACTGATGGGCCTATAGTTGCCCGGGTCCTCCCTCCTCCCTTTCTTAAAGATGGGGACCACATTGGCTATCTTCCAATCATCTGGCACTTGGCCCAAGCACCATGAGTGCTCATAAAGCCGTGCCAAGGGCCCTGCAATAACCCCTGCTAGCTCCCTCAACACCCTGGGGTGGAGAGCATCTGGACCTGCTGATTTGAACATGTCCAGCCCCTCCAGAAGCACTCTAACCCGGTCCTCCTCAACCTTAGGTCTTGAGGCGTTCCCATTGAAACACGGTGGGGGAGTCCCGGTCCCTGCACAAGAAAACAGAGGTGAAGAATTTGTGAAAGAGGTCTGCCTTCTCCTCTGGCACGAGCACCAGATTGCCCAGCGCATCTTGCAGGGGCCCCACATTTCCCGGTGCCTTCTTCATCCTCCCTATATATTTGAAAAAGGACTTTTTATTATCGTTGATCTTGGATGCTAGTCCTAGCTCTATGTCCGCCTTAGCTTTCCTAACAGCCCCCCTACAGGCCCGAGCAGTGGAGGTATACTCCTCTTTGGAGATAGCCCCCCACTTCCACTGGGTGTACGCCGCCTTTTTGGCAACCAGGCATTCCCAGACATCCTTGGTGAGCCAGGGGGGCTTTCGAGCAATCTTGCCCCCCTTGCTTCTTGTTGGGATCGTCACCCCTTGGGCCCTGAGTATCGTCTCCTTAAGGAACAACTACTCATCTTGGTCACTGAGTTCCCCTGCCCTCAAGAACCCCAGTGCCTCTCCCACCAATCTCCTCAACTCATTGAAGTTGGCCCTCTTGAAGTCTAGGGCTACCGCCTTGCTGCAGGCCCTTGACACCCTGCGCTGGATGGTGCTTTCCAATGTGCTATTCTGTCTGAGTACAAGCAGCAGAACCTGCCCCCAGTAAAAGAAGGGATGGTTGTATTTTCAGGCACAGAGCTGCCTGAATATGAGCACTCAGGTGGCTAGTGAAATTTGAAACGGCACTTAAAATTCATTAGGCACTGGTTCACTTTTAATTTTCAGTGGATATTAGCCACTTCACCTGCCTAGGTGATTTTTTTGGGAGGGAAAATAAAACATATTTGGTGCCCATCTGTAGCCATAGGTATGTAAATGCCTTAAATAAATGGCTGTGGGTGAGGTCTGAGGAGTATACTCAGAATTCAGACCAAAGAAACCTGTTTATTGAATGGCTGATGCTTTCTAATGTGGATATTAGCTGGCCTTTTTTTTAAGGTCGATGTGGTGAGTATCCTAACCACAGAAACTGGAAGTTATTGACTTATGGAAGTTTGTTAGGTCCCCTTATGCTGTCCAAGTGGAATACAGTTTTCCACAATTCAGTTCTTCTGATTGCGAGGGGATTCACAATGTTCAGCAGTACGTACAGGGAAGCCAGACACAAAATTAAATGTCTAAGTTTTATATTTCCACTTAGCTTTGGGGTGTCTGGATCTGGTCTATCACTACAGGTTCATCTTGAATATGGCCACAGAAACCACTCCAGAGACTAGGCAGTGTTTGCTGTTGGCATCTGACTCCATTGACTTCTTCCACCCTTTTCAGATTAGCATCCAGGAATCCATGGAGAAAACAAACCACACTTCAGTGACAGAATTCATCTTCCTGGGATTTGGCAGCTCACAGAAAATCAAGATCCTTCTCTTCATGGTTTTCTTGTCCATCTACATGCTGTCACTCATGGGGAATTTCCTTATTATTGGCATTGTCCTGACGGATCCCCTCCTTCAGACCCCCATGTATATCCCCCTGGGGAACCTCTCGTTCCTGGAGATTTGGTACACATCGGTCACTGTGCCCAAGCTGCTGGCCAACGTTTTGTTCAGAAGTATCACCATCACCTTAAGTGGCTGTATGACTCAGTATTACTTCTTCTCCCTAGGAGCAACTGAATGCTTCCTCCTTGCTGTCATGGCTTATGACCGCTACTTGGTCGTCTGCAACTATGCCACCATCATGAGCCCCAAGTTGTGCCTCCATCTTTCTGCCAGCTCTTGGGTTTGTGGCTTCCTTTCCCCACTCCTTCCCACAATCCTAATCTCCCAGCTATTGTTTTGTGGCCCTCAGAAAATCAACCATTTATTTTGTGACTCGGACCCAATCTTCAAGTTGTCCTGCTCTGACACGTATGTGCAGGGAACTGTCGGGTATACTTGCAGCTCTATGGTCATCTTGAGTTCTGTCCTGCTTACCATGTCATCCTATGTTAACGTTGTGGCCGCTATTATAAAGCTGTCGTCTGCAAAAGCTCGGAAAAAACTTTTTCCACATGTGCCTCTCATCTCACAGTGGTAACCATCTATTATGGGACAATTATATTCACTTGTATCAGACCCCCGGCCAAATATAAATTTGACTTGGGCAAAGTGGTGTCTGTCTTCTATCGTGTCATTACCCCACTACTAAACCCTTTGATCTATACTCTAAGGAATAACAGTGTGAAAACAGCAATAAGGAAAACTTTGTTGAGGAGTAGATCAGCCGTATAGAAAAACAACTGCGATACTGATGGTGTTGTAAAATAGAAAGGAAAACTTGGGTGGGAGTTTCAAAAATTACTGAATGCCAAAGTTATCTGACAAGGTTCCTTGGGTGAATTTGATATCTTTTATTAGACCAACCCAAATAGTTGGAGAATAGTTATTAAGCAAGCTTTCCAGTTCAAAGACCCTTCATCAAGCTAAGGAAGTCTCAGCAGTTGGTGTGTGCTCTTCCACGTGAAGTCTGCAGCAGTTCTTCACGTGGTATCTGGGTGGCTCTTTCAAAAGTGCGATCTATTTCTCTGGACAAGTGTCCTTGTTGGGTGACAGCCTTTTTAAGATCACAGTCTTTTGCAAAAAAATTATATTAAAGAAAAACAGATCGCTGGGAAAAAACTGGGTGCCTATAGATGTGCTCGTTAGTGTGCTAATTAGTATGGGTCAGAGCAGAATGGATTAACAGAGTCTGGTGCAGGGACGGGCAGTTATTTCGGGTGGAGGGCCACTGACTGACTTTTGGCAAGCCATCGAGGGCCGCATGACAGGCAGCCAGGGCCAAATAAATATGAATGTTTGAGGGGCCCCGTGGGCTGTATCTGACCCATGGACTGCATTTTGCTGGCCCCAGTCTAGAGTGTAATTACACCACTCCAGCGTATTACGTCCCCCATGATTTGAAATAGCCACGGAGGCATCAAATGAGCTTCAGTTAAAAGCAATGGGGGCTTAATACATGTGAAAGTGAGCCATTTTAATTAGAGTGGCTATATGGGAACCGCTCTAATTAAACACACATGCCCCTCCCCACCTCTGAGCAAATGTATAGGCTGTCATTGGTTTTAACTGGCAACCATGCAGTGTGTTTATGCAAACTGTTGTATAATTAACAAATATACTTAGCCCACACATATTACATTTACTCCAATATAAGATGAGGGATCTCCCCTAGACAGCACTGGGGGGAAGCCCTTCATCTTATATTAGCATATGAACCAAAGGAGGGAGCCAGGTGGCTGTTGTGGGTCTGACAGTAAGAAGGTGGCAGGGAAGGTGGGATCAGAGACTGGGGAAGCATTGAAGGAAAAAGGCAGAGACTGGGGGTGGGGAGGAATTTGGGGGGGAAGGGCCAGAGACTGTTGGGAGCTGGGGTGGGGGAGATGCATATGGCAGCAGGGGCAGGAAGGATGGATGGGAAAGAAATGGGCAGGGCAGAGAGCAAGGGTACCTGACCCCCCACCCCCCAACTGTAGTAGTGGGGGTGGAGTTCAAGACAACCTGCCAATACTTGGCTTTTCTACCCAGAAAAGTATAACAAATATATTATTTTTCTATATCAAAAACTAATTATTGGAGAGTCATCTTATATTCAGGGTCATCTTATAGTTGAGTAAATACAGTGTTATGTTTGATGTGTTATAAGATTTTATAAATCATCTATTCGTATCACCTCATCACAATGTCCCTCAGTTCATTAATTCAACATGTCTACCTGCTCGGCAGGAAAGAGGTGCGATTGTGTTTCAATGAGCTCGGTTACACGCGTTGGGATTCACCAGATGGGATAAGGAGTTCTTTGTTCAGTTTTACAGCTTTCAAATTATACATGAGGTAGACTCCTAAACAAGTAGTGTTTTCCCCATTTCAGAGGAAGGGACAGCAAAAACTACGGAGCAAGTTTACATCATTTCCAATGGCCATCGTATCACACGTACAAAACACTTGACAATAAATGATAACTTTCGTGGAGGTTCTTCCTTTCTTTCTTCTTTCTTTACTTACTTTTTTTTTTTCTCAGCAACAAGCTTTCATCATGTTTCTAAAGTTTCAACTAAGTAAGAAAATACGACAGGTTATAAAGCTACGAGTTACATTCTTTGTTGAAATCTTATCAAATAAATTCCAAATCACTTTTCTGGAGGAAAGCGTGTACCATGCACTCAGGTTGTGACAGAGAGAAGACAGAACGGGCTCACTATCAAACTTATCTCCCAAAATATGACATCACTTTCTTAAGGGCCACCTTGACTTCTTTATTCCTCAGGGTATAAACTAAGGGATTGAGGGTTGGAGTCACAAGAGTATACAAAGCAGCTACTATCTTGTCCCTGTCAAAGGCATAGCTGGAGGCTGGCCTGATGTAGGTGTAGATGACAGTGGAGTAATAGAGAGACACCACAATGAGGTGAGAAGAACAGGTAGAGAAAGCTTTTTTCTTTCCTTCACGTGTCCGGATCTTCATGATGGCCTTGAGAATGAAGCAGTAAGAGAGACACGTCAATAGGAAATCCCCCATGGCTAGGAAGATGTCTGCAGTGAAGACCATGATCTCATTAATCTTCACTGAGGAGCAGGAGAGGGCCAGCAGTGGTGGGATCTCACAGAAGAAATGGTTGATAATGTTGGGTCCACAGAAAGTCAGCCGCACAATCAAGCCAGTGTTCACCCAAGAATTGGTCACAGCAATTATCGTCACCACAGCAGACAAACCCAGGCACACTCTTTTGTTCATCATTGTGCTGTAATGCAAAGGGTAGCAAATGGCCACGTAGCGGTCATAAGCCATGACCGTGAAAAGCACCATCTCAGCGCCCAGACACCATGTGAAAGAGTAGAGTTGGGCTATGCACCCGGAGAAGGAGATAGTACTTGTGATGGTCGCTAGATTCTCAAGCATCTTAGGCATGATGGTGGTGGTGCAGATGATGTCTACTACAGCCAAGTGGAAGAGAAAGAAGTACATAGGCTTGTGCAGTCTGGGGCTGGATAGGATTGCGGCAATGATGGCCAGGTTGCCAAGCAAAGCCATGACATAGATGATGAGGAAGATGAGGAAGAAGAGGATCTGGAGTTGTGGGTGGATGGAGAGGCCCTGCATGATAAATGCAGTCACAGAGCTTTGGTTCTTCATTGCTTCATACTCCAGGAATCTTTGCAGAGGTATGAATTGTTACAACAACTTCTTTGGGACATCAACAGAATACCTCGCGCTGAGATGTTCAGTCTTGCCTGTGGGTTTTATATGCACAGTTTTGCATCTGTACATGCAGAGCTGTGTGGAACATGGAGTTTCTATAGGAAACTCCACAGATGTACAAGCGCGTGCGCGCGGACACACACACACACACGCATGGCAAAAAAATTAAACTTTAACTTTTTGACAGAATTAAAAGATCCAAACTTTAAGTTGTAAAGAAAAAAAACCCAACACTTTCAAAGGACACAAAGAAGTTCAACACACCAAATTCAGTTTCAATTTAGAGAACGCTAAAATGTTGTATTTGCATTACACGGTTATTACATTTTCCCTGGATGATCATGAGCTTCAAGGAACATGACTTGTTTAATGATATTTATTATTGGACCCACTTTATAGCTGAAAGAGATTGTAGATAGATATAAGACAAGCTTGTGGCACAAAATGTCCTTGAGTAACCTGAGGAAAGAAATTTCATTCCCAGAAGCTTTTCTAAGATATAATAGGTCACCCAACAATACTGTTGATCCAGTAGCAAATATCATCAAACAGATCATCCTTTAAACTTTTTGCCAGAATGAAATTTGCTTATTTCAAGAAAAACATTACATTTTCTGGAAAAAAATATCAATATTCCCAAAGGGGGAAAAAAAAACATGATTTCAGCAAACCTACATTTTCTTAACCAATTTTTTTCAAGTTGAGATATTTTATCCACCTCCACTGACATAGCCTTGAAAATCTTTTAAATACGTATTTTAAATAAAAAGTAGGGGTGGGGAGAGGTGGGGCATAATATATTATTTTGGAGATAAAAATATTTTTGTTCCAGGTTTTCTTTGGGGGGGCGGGGAGTTTTGGCTATTTCTTTTTACAAAATAAATAGCCTTTTTTCCTTCCTTTTAAATTTTTATTCTCCAAAATACTTTTTTATATGGGCAAGCATCTTTTTCACAAACAAAAAGGGGGAATCACCTACAATAATCTGAGATTATTGAAGTCTCTACTCTCAATTTGTTGATTGAGATCTGATTTATTTTAACCGCTTGGATAAAGGAAGAGTTTCTCAAATAAGGTTTCAAGCAGATTACAGATCCTGTGAAGAGCCTCCTGGGCTTCCATGACAGATAGGCATCATTAAAAATATTACATTAAAACAACAGTCAGTGGTCACAGGACGCGTATCCAAAACACTGGGTATAGCGCTGGTCATTTTTTTTCTCACAAACTGTTTTTTGATAATACATATTTTCAGGGAAACTCTCTTTTTATTATTATTTCTTTAATTACAATTAAAAAATTAAGAAAAGAAAAGCCAAATATCAAAGCAAACCAAGTTTTCCAGCTCAAAACTACAATATTCTTGACTGAAAAATGTTTATTTTCTGTTGTTGTTGGGCCGAAAATGTTGGCCCCCGTTGCCAGAGGTAACGATGGTTGTCTGTGGGTTCAAGCCAGCATATTATGCTTTGCAGCCAAAATATTCTTGATTTTTGTTATGGAAAAAAATTGACAAAAATGTATATTGAACTTGTCCACATTTTCTGTACATAGATGTTAACCTGTTTTTTGACCTGATCTCATTTTTGAACAGCACTAATTACAATTAAAATAATGATTATCCAAATGGCTTCTGGGTCAATAGGCTTACGTCCCTAGACATAAGGGAATAAGGGGACCACTCCTGCAAACGCTCGCAGTTCAGCTGAGTGTTTACCACCATGCATTTTTGTGGCAGATGCTCAGCATCAAAAAAGCAATGTGTTCAATAAAATGAATTTCCACATTGAACACTCAAAAAAAAAAAAATCTCATTTTCACTGAAACACAAACCAGCTCAGGATTCACAATCTAGTTAAGAACAAATTAAGTGAAACCAGTGCATTATCTGCAAGAATACTGACTTCAGGCATTTGAATATCATGCTACCTCCCCCCAGTTCAGTTCTGCATTCATAAATGTATACATGTGTGCAGGTGTATTTCAAGATCTTTTTCTTTACCTTGAAGATTTTTGATCCTTTAGGTTACACTGGTGCCAGGTTTGTAGGTATTCTCTACAACAAGAAAGGTAACAAACTTTAAAAAAAATTAAGGTATTTTACAACTGCAAGAGTTAGACTTTAGGGGGGGAACTGTATCAATTAGAGGGAGCCATGCATTATAATAACAAGAAGAAAAAAATGGATTCTGTGCATAGGCACAGAGAGATTTTGAAGGGTAAAAGTTGGAGTTGGATGCTCACAGAGAATCATAAAAAATTAGGGCAGGAAGGGACCTCATGAGTCATCTAGTCCACCTCCTGGATCATCCCTGTCCGAAACATCCTGGACAGTCTAACCAGGTTTTAAAAGCTTCTAGAACAGGGGTGGGCAAAATGTGGCCTACACGATGGATGCAGCCCGCCAAGCCCTCAGGGGACCTAAACAACTTAGAAAAATAATACTTATCTGCCCCTGGCTGCCTGTCATGCAGCCCTCAATGGCTTGCCACAACTCGGTAAGCTGCCCTCCACCTGAAATAATTGCCTGCCCCTGTTCCAGAATACCCCTCATTGACAACTACCAGGCAAAGCCCCTGAAGCAAGAAAAAACCCACTTTAAGTCACACAGGTAATAAAGGGGAGGAGGCTACTGTCAGCATCCTGCTAGTGGAGGGAGATGAAGTAGTAATGTTAATAGTCATAGTAGTAGTAACAACACCACTACCAACAACAACAAGAATGAATAATAATATGCAATCATATTTAGGACTGAGCCACAAGACAAAGGTGTTGTAATAAAACTCAATGGCAAAAGGCTCATTGACTTGCACTTGATCCAGTTCTCTGCTTACCAGTACATTAAGTAACACAGGGATTTAGCAACAATATACATGCTCACAGATTCTTTCTTCTCTGCTTCAGTGGCACAGAGGAAGATTCTGCAAAATCATACTTTAAAAAAAACACCAACTGTTGATTATATAAATGTCCTACTACTACTACACATGCTGCCGCTGCTGCTACAACAAATGCTACTACTACAACTACTCGTACTGCTACTACTAATATAGGATTGTTTTCATCCTAAGCTCTGCCTCACAATGTCTACTGCATCCATGAAACTGAAAAAGTTCATCTGCAGAATACATAGGGTATCTTGTTAGACTAAGAAAAATATCCAGAGTGATATAGGAATGGTCATGGGATTATTTTTCCCCAGAGGAATTAGCATTAATTGCTCCATAGTGGACCCTGAAGGGGGGGGAGGCTGTTTTGACTCGGTGAGCTAAAAGGTAATATAATTTATGATACTTTACAGTGTTTTTTTGTTGTTTCTTATTCTTTTCACCCTTTCCTGGCCCTAGGCTTCAGAGTACTTTAACTATACAATGTGAGTGACACCATCTATCCTTGATAAAGAAAACTGGGGAGGGGATGGGAAGAGGAAGAAGCGAGCTTGCTGAACCATGCTGCATTGCAAAATGCAGGACTGACATAATAGTCTGAAATGTTCTCTAACACTCAACACATTTGATTTGGGGTTAACAACTGGCATACGTGTATAGTCCTATTGCTTATTGACCCTAAGGTCCAAAATTCACAAACGGTTTATGCCTAAACCCCAGGGGTAGGACAGGACAGTAGCACTGACAGCGCACATTCATTTTTCCCTTCATTATTAGCCTGCTTGAATGCAGCACTACTAATTAGTCTTTCAAGAGTGCCATGTGGATGTAGGTGATTATATTGCATCCAGTTTAGATGGCCATCTATCCAGAGCACTGTCGTGATAATGGGTCTTGCTGCTTGGCATGGTATGTTTACTATGTAGAAAATATAGAGGATTTAGGCTCTTAACTCTTCCCCGATACAGGCCTGGGCTGGGGCTGGAGCTGGAGCTGCCACCACTGCCTCTGCCACTGTAACTGCTACTGCCACTGCCACTGCCACTGCCTCAGCAGGGCTGGGGCTCGGGCTGGAGCTACTATGTGCTCTAAGCCCCAGGCCAGAGCTGGACGCAGAACCACGAGGAAGCATGAGTGGCAGTGGATGGGTGGGGTAGGCATCTGGGGTATAAACACTGCTGTTGGTGGGGTAAGTGATTGGAGGGGGCAAACAGCGGGAGGAGACTCAGAGGGGAGCAGCTGGCAGGAAGGGCAGACAGCCGGGGGCAATAAGTGGGCACTCTGTCTCATTGATACTTTAGGGTATAGACACACGTAATATTTTTTGTTCAGTAGGTGCCCTTCAAGCACTACAGAAGGTGCAGCAAAAAAACCCAACAAAACTTTTCTGCCTCACAAATAACCCTGAAAAAACATTGACAACTATGAGGAACTTCCATTTGAAGCACTCCATTGTACTTTTGCAGGAAAGAACAATAGGGAATTAGTCAGTCTTCCAGTATCCCACAATGCTTCGCTTCCAACCAGGTGGAGCTCTGAGGAGTCACCTTGTGACATACTTCAGACTCCACCCAGAGGCTACAGGCCTCAGCCAATAAGTGACCTCACCAATTTACTGCCAGGTCTGAAGGCTCAGCACCCCCTCATTTTTCTGGATGTTCACCCCAAGGACTCGGCCCCAACTCTAATGTAATGTTGTGGAGGGCCCTTTCAGGAATGGCAAAGGTGGCCTGCCTCCAAAATGCAAGCACCACCATCCTCTGCTGTGTTCACTAAGCAGTCCGTTAACTAGCAGTGAAGAGAGTCCATGACCACCTTGCAATCAGGGGATGAAGTACACCTGGTGCTTCCTGAGGATGAGCCCCTGCTCACACAACTGTGCTTGGCAGGAGTGCTGAGCTGGGGCCAATCTGAGTGTGTGGGATAGGGAGACCCGCTCTATAAGCGCACTACTTGTGCCTGGGGGTCTCAAAGGGTAAGTTGCAGCTATTATGGGAAGCTGACCCATCTCCTGGCTAGGGATGAGTTGATAGAGTCCTAATTGATGCTAAAGTGAACCCTGCAACCACTGACAGTGCATTGGGCTCAGATCAGGAAGAGCAAGGAGACCCCCCCCCCAGTTCCCACTGCTGTTATAAACCAAAGATAACCCACAAAAGGATCAGGATGCCATTTAGGAGTCCATCCTTCTACTCAGGAGTGGTACTCATATGGTTTATAAGCCATGTAGACATGACGGCTCCTACATTACTGGTACCGACCATCCGAGCACATCCCAACAGACGAGCTTGTCCACATCACACCCCATAGCCCAATCACCTCACCGTCCCCTTGAGCCATGTGTCTTCTCTATGTTACTGCTGCCTGTCTGTCACTATCCAAGAACACGTTTCCATCAACAGATGCTTGAGACAAGTTACCCTTCCCAGCACCCAGGATTGAGCCAAGAGGAAAGGCAAACTCTACCAAACCACGTGTTAAGTTTCAGTGCCCTGGCCTGCTGTCAGTGCTGGTGCTCTTCCACCATACCCTTACACAGGTCAGGGCAAGATTGCCCTATGTTGTCACTTAAGGAGTACATAGGCAATCCTAAATGCCTATAGTTTCAGGGAGGCATATTTTCAGGGTGTGTGAGCTGGGTTGGGGACATGAATCACTCAAGGTTTGAGGACAAAGTTCTAGTTTCTACTTGTTGATGGACTTGAGTACCAGCTGGGGTGGGGAAGGCTTGCCAACAATGGGAGGGGGTGTCCTGAATTGTGGGAGAGGGGGTGGTAGCAGTCAACATCATGTCCCTCTGTGTTGGGGCTTGGCATGTGTGCATGGGGTGGTCACCAGGGTGATGGCCATACCCCCCATGATGATTGTATTCAGAAGCTGTGCTAAAATAGAGGATGGTCAAGTCAGGGTTTTAGGACAACGGGCAACTTTGTGGAAGTTATGCTGCTCATCCCAGAGCATGGTTTGTGGATTTAAACGACGGTGGTCCAATAACTCACCATTAGACCACTGAAACCTATACTGTTCGGTCCGTGAAGGGGCTAACCTTGGCTATTTCTCACTTCCAAAAGTCTGGTGGAAGGAAAATTGCACTTCCTCTCCCCCTCCCTTTCCCCAGCTGTCCTCAGTTTTGGTTTAGAGAGGGCTACCATGGACACTAACATCACTTTATTCCCCAACACCGTCCTCCCAACATTGCCACTTGGTTGGTGAGGGCACTTGGGAGTGGTCATTGTTGGGTCAATTTAGTGTTTTTAAAATGACCTAAAGAATTGCAGACCTGAAATCTCAGATTCAGACAAGCACACTCAATACCATTGGCAAAAGTGTCTTTGGTTTGTTTGGGTACAGAGCTAATTAAAATTATGAGAATGAACTTTATGCTAATTAAATTATGCAAATCAGCCCAACACCATTTTTAATTTGCCACAAATGCTCAAAAAATCAGGAAATATGTGTCACAACCCAAAGTTGTGATTTTTTGTTTGTGTGTGCTTCGGCACCGCTAAATTATTTCCCGCCAAATTTGTCGCTTTCTTTGCACGGTAGAGCTCTCTGCTGCTAGAGAGAGCTCTGGTGCAACGGGGGATTTCCAGCCAAATTGTAGCTTCTTTGCAGTGTGCATCTCTTTCTTGCACCGTAGTAATGCACACTGTAAAGAAGTTCCCGCCATTTGTATTAGGATCCGTGCCACGTTATTGGCTGATTCCTAATTTAGGCACACGTGGCGGCTAGCAATTGGTTTGCTAGCCGTACATAAGGCTTGGGTAGTTTCCGCCCAAGTCAGAGGAGGGAGGATGAGAGAGATTCTGTGTGAAGATCTCCAAGCGCTGTGGACCCTCACGGACCCGGCGCACCTCCCCTAAGCAGGCAAGAGAGGCAATAGAACCGAGCCTACGAAGCTTTCGCTTCTCGCCTCTCCCCATCGCCGAGCACAATCCTAGACATATCCCTTTCCTATAATTTCGGACCCCGCGGAGCCTAGCAAACTCCGGGGAAAACTTATTGGACCTGCGGAGCCTGATTAGCTCCAGGGAAGCTTGTCAAATCAACTTAACCGGACCCGCGGAGCCTAGCAAACTCCATGGGAGCAATCGTTTTTTCAGAATCCTCCAACAAGGGTTCAAGCGGGAGCTGTGCCTGGAAACTTGTCCAGCCTACACCGATACCATCTTTGGGTGTAAGTAAATAATCTTTTCAATCAACCGTTACGCCTCCGTGACTGATTCTAACTCGCGTGCACAAGACCACCCTTCGGTTCTCTTCCACCCCACGTGCCCGGGCTGACAGCCACAGCCCGCGTACACCAGAGACGGGTCCAGTACGACCCTGGTTCGCCCCCGGCTTGCCCATGGCGGCCAGAATGGGATCGGAATCACCGCTGCGCGTGACGACAAGGGCGGGCTCGGGGCCCAGCCTGCACAATATGGACAGCTGTTGTAACCTGAGGAGGAGTGGCCAGGCTTCTTGCAATGTAAGATGGAGCTGGTTGACATGTAAGTCAGCTCTAGAGTTTGATTCTGGGGTTGCCTATTTCTCTTCCTCTGATGGCATTTACAAACGACTCGTATATCTACTCATAAAACACAATCGTTCATGACCAGCAGTTGGGTACAGGAATAACCATTAACAATTCAGAAAACATAGCAATGACCTCCAACAGACTGGTTAGACAGAGAAACAGTCATGCTAGTATCCTCTCAATGGTGATGCCCACCTCCCACACAGCTGATCCTGCTGTGGACTTCAGACTTGTTAAGAAAGCAAAGCTGGAAAAGATTACACAAGGTGATCTATTCCAGTCCCCATAGTTTAAGATGGATGTGGATGTGGAGAGATTGGAAGCAGTCCAACACAAAGTAACAAAAATAATTAGGGGGTCTTGGACAATTGATGAGGAAAAGATGAAAGAGCTTGGCTTACTTAGTCCGGAAAAGAAAGGGCGTATTTGATAACATTGGTCTAATGCTGGAAGTGTTATTACAGAGAGAATGGAGATGGCCTTTTCTCTGTGGTCAGGGCTAGGAGCAACAACTTCAAGCAGCAGTGGTGGAAATTTAGGTTGGAGATGAGGACCAGCTTTCTGACTGTGGAGGTGATTAAGGATGGGAACAGATACCAGGAGACGTTGCAGAATGGGCAGAGCCTTGGAAGTTTTCATGGGCAGGTTGGATAGAAACTTGTCTGGGGGTGATCCTGCTTTGATCAGGGGCTGGAGTAGATAACCCTGTGACATCCCTTCCAGCCAGCCCGCACCTACTTTGAGAAGGAGATGGAGGAGGGTTTCTCCATAGCTTCCTTCACCTCCCCTTGGCTGCGTTGGCTCTTTGCTTCCATCAGCTCTCTTTTTGTTGTGCTGGATGTGGAAACCACACATTTTCTCTGTCTCATACAAAGCTGCCGAGGGGAGCAAGATCTGCTTGGCCCAGATCGGGACTGCTTGGTTCCGACCAAGATGTTGACTCTGAAGTGATGCAAGAACCAGCTAGAAAGGCTCAGCTCTCATTAATTTTCACTGTTGTAGAAGCAGAGCCCTCATGAATGGAAGCCAATAACAACACCAGGGCATCTGACTTCGTCCTGGAGGGGCTCTTTGATTATCCCCACCGCTGTGGTCCGTTCTTTGGCGTCATCCTGTGCGCCTTCATGGCTGCTGTCCAAGCCAACTCCCTGATCATCCTGGCAATTGTCCTCCACCCGCCTCTGCACGAACCCATGTACTTCTTTGTTGCTAGCCTGGCTCTAATTGACCTTGTCTGCACCACCCGTTCTGCCCAAAACGATGCAGAACCTGATACTGGGAAAGAAAACCATTTCCTTTAATGGCTGCCTGATTCAGCTCTTTACCTTCACCTTCTCAGGAGGAACGAAGCTTATTCTCCTTAGTGCCATGGGCTTTAGCAGGTACATGGCCACCTGTCATCCTTTACACTATGTAACCATCATGACCGAGAGAGTCTGTATTACCAAAAGAGACCCCTCCAAAGAGCCTCGACAGCCCCGGGAGAAGGTGGCAGTCAGCCGTGCCTGCAGCCCTGCAGCAGAGAGGGAGCCATGGACAGGAATGCAGGCGGCATCCTTATCCGGAGCAGGGAGCTGGGCCAGCGAGTTGAGGAAACCCCTCACCTTCCCTGGGGAAGTGGGACAGCAGCAGCAAGGCTCTGGGATCCTGAGGAGCAGCAGAGCACCAGGACGAGGATCCCCAGGAGCTCGGGGTGCAGGCCGGCACTCAGAGTGGGATTGCCGAGCCGCGAGGTGTGTGGGGTCCCCGGCCAGTCATCTGGAGCAGGGGTTTGGAGCAACAACCCCTGGGAGCTGCCTGTGCTGCTGACCCTCTGCCACTGACTGCCCCAGAGGGGACTCAGCCCTGTCCCTTATTCTGCAGCTGATGGTCATCGCGTGGCATCCCTGAGCTTTGCACTTGGGTCATGCTGATTGCTGCAGGAGCCTACTCTGTTGCTTGCTTTTTTGGTTCCCATGGAGGGTCACCCTTCAGCCTCTTTGTGGGGTTGGGGTTTGATACACTTTGATTGCTGCAGACCAGAAGAGCTGAACCTGTTGCAGTCTGTCGCTTATTGGGAAGCCTGTTGGAGCTGCTGGGAGTGAGCACCTTGCTTCCTTGTGGTAGCGTCTCAGCAGCGGCTGAAAGCTGCCAGTTCCCCTACCTGGGGGTCTTGAGCCAAGGGTTGACTAATGCATTCGGGTTTGTTTTGTGGTTCTGGTTATGCCATTGAAGTTCACTTGCAAGTCACCTTTCCTATTATTCTTGTTCTGTAAATAAAGTGTAAATCGTTAAATCAGTTAAGTGTTAGACCTTCTTGGGGCCATGGGCTGCTTTGTGGGAAGCAGGGGCCAGCTGAGAAGTAAATTGATGCTGGCAGGAAGCCCTGCCCCAGTCTCACCACACCATCCCTGATATTGGGCAGGGGTGGCAGCTATTGGGCCAACACCCGGGTTACAAAAGTCAAAGGATTGTCCTCCTGGTATCACCAGTCTTCCAAATACTCTTGCAGTCATGAGATTCAGAGGAAGCATGCTTTCCTGCATATGGTTTTTAATATTAAAATATTGAGACTCTCAATTTGTCAGCATTGTGCCTGACTTCATATTTTCTAGCCAGTGATTATCAGTCCTGGGGTTGGGTAAATAGAGTGAAATGGATAAATTAAATTGTTTTATCATAGTATCATAGTTCTTAGGGTCAGAAGGGACCTAAACAGATCATCAGGTCTGACCCCCTGCCCCGGGCAGGAACGGGTGCTGGGGTCATGTCACCTCAGCCAAATATCTGTCCAGCCTCCTCTTGAAGACCCTCAGGGTAGGAGAGAGCACCACATCCCCTGGGAGCCCATTGCAGAGCCTGGCAGCCCTCACCATAAAGTCATGTCTCCTGATGTCCAGCCTGAATCTACTCTCAGTCAACTTATGGCTGTTATTCCTAGTAACCCCGGGTGGTGCCCAGGGGTACAGAGCCTCCCGCAATTCCCGCTGGTCCCCCCAGTGAGTTTGTAAGCCACCACCAGATCCCCTCTCAGCCTTCTCGTGTGGAGGCTGAATAGGTTCAGGCCCTTTAGCCTCTCTTCGTGGGTCCTGCCCCACTGCCCTTTTAACTTCAGTTCAGAGTCTAGCCCACTGCATTTACTAAACTGCACTATTTCCTCCCTCCGAGATGGCAGTCTGGCCAACTGACTTCCCAGGGCAATTAAGAAGTACGGCTTCAGGGAATCGGAAGGTGATGCACCCATGGTATTAGCAGGGGCGTCGCATGCTAAATATCCTGGAGTGGAAAGTTGGATTGGAGCACAGATCAGCTGCAATCTGGCCCAGTGATCAGAGCCCATATTGGATGAAAGGTTCAATCCAGGCCACTCTCATAACTACCACTCATCTAGTAAGAGTCCAGCATTGCACCCTGAGAAGTCATCCTTTCTTTCTGAGTGATCAATATGAAATCTGCCTGTGTAGATAGAAACCTGATCAGGTTTACAAAGAAAAGTAGGAGGAAATTATGTTTCCTTTAGGTTATTTCATAAAAGGAGGGATACCTTCATAAAAAAAACTCCTAGAGGTATTTTGCCAGCTTAATGGAGAATATTTTTCCAACCAGTTTGAGTGACATGCACTTTCCTTCCCCTTTGGGGCATTGTTTAAGAGTAAAATCTTAGACCAGTTCACAAGGGACAGGTGAATTTTTTTTGTAGAAGGAGGTCCTTTGAAATGAGAATCATCTTAATCAATTTACAGCTCACTTGGAGTCAGTACTTAAATTGTCTCCTTCACTGTAAAGAATTAATCTGTGTGGCTCTACAGAGAGGTGAGGTTTTTCTTGATTCACTCCATTTCCTTTTCTTCCTTCCTGGGCTGTTTATAAGGCAAATGATACCCATTGTTTTCCTGAGATCAGACTCCTTTCTGAGTGTACATGATATTATATAAAGACTAAGTATAAATGGGTGCTCTCTCTCGTGTGCGCGCACACACTAAATTCCACTCCTATATTTTTTTAATTTGTTTTTGTGGTTACTTACTCTGAAATGTACCTCACTGTCTTGTCTAGAAATTTGCATTTCTTCAGTTGAGTTAAGGATATTTCATCTGCAATCAGATCTGAGTTACACATGTACCAATCTGGTCTGAATTCACAGCCATCACCCGGGTTCCTGTGAAATTCATTGCGGTCAGAATCCAAATGATAGGTGGTACAATATAGGTTTATAGGTGGTACAATACTATAATTGATAGTTATATAACTATATAATAGTTATATAGGTGGTACAATACCATAATGGTGGTGTCAGTGACAAATGACGATTATAGGTCACACAACACTATAATGGTGGTGTCAGTGACAAAAGAGTCAGGAGAGAGGATGAGTGCTGAAAGAGTCTGCATTTAATCTGTAAAGTGATGCAAAAGGTGCAAATGGTTAACCAGACTTGTTCTAGGAAGATCTCCTGAAGATTGAGAAATATTGGCCATGGGAGTCTTCCTACTTTCACCATTTTTATCCACACTCCCTTTGACGCTCCATTTTACACACCGGAGCCCATTTCAGATGGTGGGGGAGCTTATTCAACACCGGCAATGTAGCAGCTTGTAAGAGGAGGAAACTCTGCAGACAATAATACATGCACTAGAGAAAGGGGTATTGAAGTCATCCTGAAGTTCCTGCTATATGTGAAAATACAGGAGCCTGTAATTGTGGGACAGCCTACCAGAAAACAAAACAAAAACCAGATTAAATTCTGTGGCTTCTTTTCTCCTGCCATTTAAATGATGCACATGAATATCACTTTAATGAAGGGAGATTTTGGCTGTGTCATTTCAGGGGAATGATTCTTGATTGAAAGGAAAGTAGAGACCTCTCTTTGTATGTCTTGTTTTCCCTTAAATATAGATATTATTACATAATGTATAGTTGCTCAGCTGGACCAGATCAGACTTTTAAGCTAATATAGATGGTGGAGCACGTATTACTTCTAAGCCGTGGTTGTATGAACAGTGTTCCAGATAGTACGGCGTGTCTAGCTCAGGTGAGTTTCTGAATACTCCTATCACTAATCTAATATAATGTGGCTTCAGTTAAGACCCAACCGATTGTTATTACCCTTGTCACAGCTGCAAAATCAGGGGAATGTGGTTTTGGGAAATGAAAAAAAGAGGTTTGGGCTATTTATTGATTTTTTTTAAGTTAACGTGTTTTTATATTGCTCAATTTTGGTAGAGACCGTAGAAGTTTTTAGAACGGCAGGCTGCCCGCCGCCTTCAGCTACCAGTCCCCTCCTCAGTGCCTTAGTCCTCCCTGGCGTATGGGCCAACTTAAGACCCAGTGCCAAATGATGTGGCTTCTTGGGCTGGATCCGGGTTACAGACCATATCTCAGACGGACCTGTGGAAGAGATTGGGTTGGATAGCTAGATATTTGGAAATACTTTCATTCACTATTATCTGTTTATCTATCAATCCACACCTCATTTCATTCATTCGTAAGTTTAGGCTTGCCCATAATTTTTCTTGCCAGTTGGCTGCAATCATGTACATCTCCATTTTTATTCTTCCAGAAGAAATGCCTAAGTAAATGGAAACCAAGAACCACACAAGGGTGCCTGAGTTCATCATGGAGGGGCTCTTTGAACATCCCCACCTCCAAGGTCTGTTCTTTGGGATCATTCTGTGCCTCTTTATGGCTTCGATTATAGGCAACTCTTTGATCATCCTGGCAATTGTCCTCCACCTGCCTCTGCACAAACCCATGTACTTCTTCATTGCTAACCTGGCTTTTATTGACATTGTTTGCACTTCCTCTGTTCTGCCCAAAATGATGCAGAACCTGATACTGGGAAAGAAAACTATCTCCTTCAATGGCTGCATGGCTCAGCTCTTTACCTTCAACTCCTCAGCTGCAATAGAGCTTGTTCTCCTCACTGCCATGGCCTTTGACAGGTACATGGCCATCTGTCATCCCTTACACTACGTAACCATCATGACCAAGAGAGTCTGCATCACGTTAGCAGCCTGTATTGGGGCCCTTGGAACCATGAATTCCCTTATGCACACATTGCTCATGCTGCGTCTAGATTTCTGTGGGCCCAACCTCATCCAGCACTACTTCTGTGAGATCCCACCTCTGCTGGCGTTGTCCTGCAGCTCAACTTACCTCAACGAAGTCATGGCTTTCATTGCCGATATTTTCCTAGCCATGGGAAACTTCTTGCCGATCATTGCATCTTATGGCTTCATCATCAGAAGCATCCTGAAAATTCAGGGCTCAGAAGGGAAGTCAAGAGCCTTCTCCACATGTTCCTCGCATCTCGTTGTGGTTGCCCTTTACTACTCCACTATCACCTACACCTACATCCGGCCACCCTCCGGCTACTCCCTACATAAGGAAAAGATGGTCTCTGTGCTTTACACACTTGTGACTCCTGCGCTGAATCCTTTGATCTACAGCCTGCGCAACAAGGAGGTCAAAGTGGCCTTCAGGAAAATCCTCGCGTTCTGCAAGAGAGATTCATGTTGACGCCGGCAAACAACAGTCTCTGTCATCTCATCGTTTCTGTTCTGGCCCCACGCCTGGTGTGAACTGTTTTAATATCCTGCACTTCAGTGGACCCCAGTTAATACATATGTTCAGAGCCTCTGAGTTTTTTCTCTTATTTCACTGCAGTTAATAATGATGCCTTTTGCCCCTTGTATGAAATGATGCAAGTTTTTGGTGAATATTACACAGTTTTTTTCGTAACTCCTTTAAGATTAGGAGTCCATGATACGTTACGCTAGATAAAATAATGTACAAATCATTGCATGCTTTCCTTTAAATGTATGGTCAGAGTAGCAGAGCATTATTTTTTTCAGTGGGTTTGAAGCAAGACAATCTATATAAACCAAACTAAAACCAACCAAATAAATTAACCACCGCCCCATTCTTTCCCTTCAGTCTCTGTTTTCTGTACAACAATGTGACTCCAAAATAGTTCATATATTTCAATTGATATCTAAAAGTTTCATCTACTCATGTGTAGGTCTCTGACAGATTTTTATAAAATTGTGTTTATGAAAATTCACTTTTTAATTCTCACTTAAGGCTTCTGTTCTAGACTTGCATCACCATCGCAGATTGGCGGTGTGCAAATGATATTTTGTTTCTTTTTAAACTTCTATTTTTAATTGCTTTTCACTTACCGCAGAAATACATTGATATCAATTACATACAGATCAGTCTAAAATGTATATACGTGTCTCAGCCATAGTAACCAATAAAATGAGTGGGAAAATGGAGAAGAGTATAGCAAGGGATAAATAAGGAAAAGATTTGAGAGCAAGGAGTAAATTTAGGATTTACTTGCCAAAATATTCCAAAAAGAGTTGTCCTAGGTAGTGTTATGCTTTTCAAAGCACTTGGTCTGTGAACATGATTTTCTGCATGGTTGCTATTTTTGGCATTTCATTACTTAAGGGCTTTCTTACACCTGGATTTCCGGTAGCTCCTGGAGCTCTTAACTCCTGGGTTGTCCACACATTAACACCTGAAACTAGTTTTAAGCACACTTTAGGTGGCTTAAAAGTTAGGTCATGCCACGGCAGGTTAATCTCTGATCTGTGTTCCCAAGCATGAATGTGTTGCCACTTCCCACAAATGAACTGCCCAATTGCAATCCTCCACCATCCCAGGATGACATGTCCCCACCTCACCCTACTGTTCTGTGTGGACACATTTTCCACCCCCTGAATTCTGCTGCCCAGAGGAAGATTGTAGCAGCAAGCCACCTCCCTCTCCTGCACCTGGGGGTGTTACCGTCTCACCTGTGGGTGTGCAACCCCATGCAAACGGTGTGCAGGACACACGCCAGCCAGCCAAGTCACAGGGCATGCATGAGTTCACAAGTGGGTACGGAGTTGGGGGGTAGGGGGAACAAGGGCTGGACTGGGGTCCCCATGCGCTGGGACTGTCTTCCCAGGGCAGGCACAGTAGCTCTCCCAAAAGCATTTTCCCTTACTGCTCCCACCTCCCAATCACCCCAGAAAGCAAGACCAGCACCCCACATACCCCAATCCCAGTTTATTAAAACATGAGGCCTTCTTTCATTTACTTCCTCTTTATTTCTTTTTTAAATACTTTTTTAACTTCTTTTTATTGTATCCTTCATTTTGCCACCCTTCCCCCATCCCCATTTCCTTGCCCCCCCCCACTAATTGTCTACCTCCCAACTTCATAATCCTGCCCCTCCAAGCTCGTATCTCACCCCCCACCCCACACCCACCTAGAGCAGCGATAGAAGCCTATCCTGGCTCACCAGCCCCGTAGGGTCAACACAGCTCTACAGGTGATGGAGAATCAGAGCAGGTTTTTAGCCTTTACATGTGACTGCTCTAAACTCGAGGTAGGACTAATTAACATTTGAGCAGCTCAAAATGCAATGTATAACAAGGCCCTGTGCAATCTTAATAAGAAACCTTGCTAAGGGCACAGTAATGAACCATCCCAATGTGCAGGAAGACTAGCAAGTATGGCACAAGAATGATGTGGCTTAGTAGGGAACTCTTCAATGAGCTAAAACACAAAAGGAAACTTAAAAGAAGTGGAAACTTGGCAAACTTCTGGGAAGGAGTATAAAAGTATTGCTTGAGCATGCAGGGGTGAAATCAGGAAGGCCAAAGTACACTGGAGTTGCAGCTAGCAAGGGCCGTGAAGTAGGTAACAAGACGGGTTACTAGAAGTATATAAGCAACAAGATGAAAATCAGTGAAATTGTGGGTCTCTTATTAAATGGGAGAGGCGACCTAGTGAGAGATGATGCAGAAAATGCTTAAGTCCTCAGTGCCTTTTTTATCTCAGTCTGCACAGGCAAGGTGAACCTACTGTAGCTAGTACACAGTTTGGGGAGGAGGTGAGCATATGATAGTGGCAAAAGAACAGGTTAGGGACTATTTAGAAAAACTGGATGTGTACAAGTCGATGGGGCCAGGTGGAAAGCACCAAGGATGCTGAGGGCTTTGGTCAGTGTGATTGCAGAACTGCTGGCCATTGTCTCTGAAAACTCATGGCTATCAGGAGATGTCTTGCATGAATGAAAAAGGGAAAACATAATGCCTATATTTAAGAAAGGGAAAAAGGAGGATCTAGGGGACGTCACCTCAGTCCTTGGAAAAAATCATGGAGCAGATCCTCGAGGGAGCCGTTTCTAAACACTTGGAAAAGGAGGTGATTAGGAACAGTGAACACAGATTCACCAAGGCCAAGTCATGTGTGACCAATTTGATTGCCTTCTGTAATGAGATGACTCTGTGGATGTGGGGAGACCAGTGAATGTGATATACCTCGATTTTAGCAAGGCTTATGATATAGTCTCCCACTACATTGTCTCAGGCAAGCTAAGGAAGTCCGGGCTGGATGAATGGACTGTAAGGTGGATAGAAAACTGGCTGGAGCATCAGGCTTGATGTCTAGCGGGGTGGACTGTGGGGCTGTGATGGCATGGGGCCAGGGGCCTGGAGCAGAGCTGCGATCTGCTCCCCACATGCCCCTGCCCGCAGAATTGGTGTCCACTGCAGTGACATAAGGGGAACGGATCACGGCTCTGCCCTGGGGTCCAGCCCCGTACTGTCAATGCCCCATGATCCTGGCCCCCACCTGCCCATCCCGCACCCAGATGCCACTTCCCACCCAGCTGCAGCCTCATCCTAGCCACCTAGCTGAGCGCAGGGGCCACTCGACGAGTTTTGGGGAGCTCTTTGGGGAGCCCAGAAGTGCTGACCCAGCCTGTGACAGCTCATTAAAGCTCCCTAAGTAGCCTTCAGGCACGTGTGTGTGTGTGTGTGTGTGTGTGTGTGTGTGTGTGTGTGTGTGTGTGTGTGTGTGTGTTGGGGGGCGGTGGGGTTCACACAAGAAAGATCATGTGAGAGACCATGTGGTGCAGGGCCCACGGGAGTACAAGGGAAATTGTTGAGCAGTAAGGGAGCGGCTCTGGGTCCGGCTCCAACCCAGAGCCAAGGTTGCTGCTGCTTGGCTGGAGCTGGAGCTGCAGCCAGATCCACAATATAGGATAAGCAATGGTGCGCGGCAGGCGGCCATAAGGAAATCAGTCAGGGGCAATGCACTGCAGGGGGCAAGTGCCCAAAGGGTCAGGCAATAGAGGAGCAAGGTGGAGGGGAGGCAAGTGGCAGGGAGGACAGAAGTCATGCCAAGTTTCAGTCCAGTTGCATTCCAGCTCCACCTTTGCAAACGATGTCTTGTGTTTGGGAGCACACACAGAGAGGAAATGAAGTAAGTCTGGGAGGATCCCAGGGAGTTAGATCTAGTGTTATTGCCACAGACAAGAATACATTTGATCCTGTTTCCCATGTGCCATAATCCCATTTAGGTGCACAAGTCCCGTGTTGCAACGGGGTGTGGATGTCTATCAGTCAGAGGGTTTTCCACCCTGAAAACTTTCTCCTCTCAGATGTGAAACTCGGAGAAGGCTTCTTGTCCTGCATCTTGCTGTTCTGTTAATCAAATGTCTCTCTCAAGTAACAGCTCCAAATTTGTATCTGACTTCAGATTTTTGCACCCAGTGACGCTCACCTGCTCGGCATTTCAGCCAACTGATCTCCAAAGACCACAAGAGACGTTAGGCACTACTCCTGCTTATCAAAAGGGGACACGGTTTTAAGGTCACCTTTTGGAGGTTACCATGCAGTTACTGGAGGTATTGCATGGGAAAGTTCCTCCAATAGAAAATGAATTTAGATTGTTCTTTGTGCACAAAGGGCCAATTATCGCAGAGGATGAGAAAGAAGGGGAAATGCTGGCCCCATAGTAGGCTCTTTCATAATTCATCTCAAAAGACAGCCAACATTTCACCTTGGAAATTCATCCTTGGAAATTATCATTCAAATTCCCTGGATTACCATGAAATTTACAGGTGCACGTAGAGGCCTGTTCAGGTTTACAAAGGGAAAAGAAAAAAAAGTCGATGGAAATAGCGTTTCCCTGAAGTCACTCATAAAAGGAAACATCCATTAAAACTTCTAGGGGTATTTTGCCAATTTAAAAGATTTTTTTTTTCCTGCCAATTTACATGATTCCCACTGGTATTCTCCTTTGGGGCTTTATTTGAGAGTGAAATCTTGGACAAGTTCACAAGGGACCAAAGCACTTCCTGTACAAGATGATTCTTTAAAATGAAAACCAGCCTCAGAAACGTAGCACATGCTCAGAGTCTGTCCTTCAATTGTTGCTCCGTTCATTGTAAAGAAGTCATCTATGTGGATTCAGGGAGTGGTGAGGATGCTCCTGATTTCATCCTTCCTTTTTTCAAACTCTTTCATTACTCTTTGAAAATGAAAGGCAAAGAGGAAACAATGCTCTTTCAAAACCTATCTAGCAATATATACGGTATCTTACATTTTAACCATACTCCGATCGTTATTTGTGAGAAGGGAAAGCAAGTGTTATGACGTAAACTTTTAAACTCATAATTTAAAGTTATTTTGGGTGCTAACTGCCCACTCCAACTGAACTTCACTGGGATTGGCACAACCGAGACATCACCACTCTTTTAGAGTTCTAGATTACTTTAATTTGTCTTACTTTTTTTTCTTTCTACGTATGAATGCATTGACTTGGTGATTTAGCTCAGTGTGCTTTGATTTCTTCAACTGCATTAATGAAATGTAACCTCTTAACTGATCTCAGCTAGACATGAGAAAACCTGCTGTGACTCCCCAGCCCTCATCAGAATTGCTCTAATGTCATTGTGAGCAGGATCTGAAGTCAGTGGAGGTACAAAGCTGGAGGTACAAAGTGGGGCTAACGACAAAAGATTCAGGCAATAGGATCTGTGCTGAAAGAGTTTCCAATAATAAAAAAGGATGCAAAGGGGGCCACTAGTTAAATTGGTTTGTTCTAAGAAAATATGAAAATAGAGCAATATCGGCTCAGTGATTCTTTTACCCTTTTTTACAGCACACTACATCTGTCACTCCTCTGGTCCCAATGGAGACATGCTTGTCCTACTGAAGGGGGAGGGGGCAGTAGTCAGTAAAAGCAATAAAGTGGTTTTAGGAGGTAAAAACTCTGAAGACAATGGAAGGAGATACAGGCTCCTATATAGGACAGAAAGGTGTCTTCAGGGAATACTGCAAAAGCTAGATATGAAAATATGGGAGTATTGATGTGCTGTGTAATGGCTTAAAAAAAGATTAAATTCCATGGCTTCCTTTCTCCTGCCCATTATAAAAGATGCCTAGGAATGCAACTCTAATGAGGGGAACATTTCACAGGAATTATTCCTGATTTACCCCAGTGACTTAAAGGAAAGAAAAGTCCTTACTACTTATGCCATGTTCCCATCTGAAAGCACACCTTGTTATGAGATGAACAGTTACAGCATCGGAACAGTTCAGTTCACTGGAGCTTGTGTAGATAGTGGGGAACGCACATTACTCTTGAGCTGTTGGTGTATGAGCAACTTTCCAGGCCATATTGTATATGCATACCTCCTAGTGAGGGGCATATATTCCATTATACGGTAAGGACTGATCCTGCTCCAGTGGAGCCTATTTCATATTATTATTTTCTTCCCGCTCCCCTCAACAGTTGGAGGACTATAGATTCAAGAACTTACAATGTCTAACATTTACACGTGTTGATATTGCTTAGCTTTGTCATAAGCTCTGTGATTTGTCTAGAAAATCCTAAAGGTTTGAGCTGAATAGCTGTTTGTAAATCTATGCATCCTGTATTATTTATCATCATCATCATCATCACGATTATTACTATTAATATTAATATTAAATATTAGTATTAAATATAATTGATATTATTATTATTGATAATAATAATCCATCCACCTGTGGCCTGGCTGTCAGTTTGATCAACTGCTTATTATTATGATTATTATTGTTGTTAGTAGTAGTAATAGTAATAGTAATCCATCCACCTGTGGCCTGGCTGTCAGTTTGATAGACTGCTTAGCAGCTCTACTCATCAGATGTTTGTAATTGTTTAGATGTCTGTTTTCATTGCTGCAGAAGAGCTGCCTTATTAAATGGAAGCCAGTAACCATACCAGCGTATCTGAGTTCAACATGCAGGGACTCTTTGACCATCCCCATTTACAGGGGCTCTTCTTTGGAACCGTGCTCTGCCTTTTTGTTGTTGCCATCAAGGGCAATTCCCTGATCATCCTGGCCATTGTCTTCCACCCGCCTCTGCACACCCCCATGTACTTCTTCATTGCTAACTTGGCTCTAATTGATATTCTTTGCACGTCTGCCATCCTACCCAAAATGATGCAGAACCTGATGCTTGGGAAGAAAACCATCTCCTTCAATGGCTGCATGGCTCAGCTCTTTACTTTCACTTTGTCATGTGGAACAGAGCTAGTGCTCCTTACAGCCATGGCTTTGGACCGGTACATTGCCATCTGCCATCCCTTGCGCTACGTAACTGTCATGACCAAGAGTGTTTGCATCACATTAGCAGCCATTGTCTGGGCACTTGGAGCAATCAGTTCCTTGGTGCACACCTTGCTCATGCTTCGACTAAATTTTTGTGGGCCTAACTTCATCCAGCACTTCTTCTGTGAAATCCCACCTCTGTTGGCATTGTCCTGCACCTCAACCTACCTCAATGAAGTCATGATCTTCATTGCTGATGTCTTCCTAGCCATGGGGAACTTCCTACTGACCGGTATATCCTATGCCTTCATCATCAGCAGCATTTTGAAAATTCAGAGCTCTGAAGGGAAGCGAAGGGCCTTCTCTACATGTTCCTCACACCTTGTTGTGGTTGTCCTATACTACTCTGCCACTATCTACACTTACATTCGGCCGACCTCCAGCTACTCGCTGGATAAGGACAAGCTGGTGGCCGTTCTGTACACGCTTGTGACGCCTGCACTGAATCCTCTGATCTACAGTCTGCGCAACAAGGAAGTCAAAGTGGCCTTTAGGAAAATTCTTCCCCTTAAGAGACAGTCAGCTTGAAAAGAATAGGCTTGACTTTGTTAGGACCACTGTGATTCAAACCCAAAGTAGCTGAGCCTGCAGGGAGAGGTGAAGTCTGGGTTCAAATCCCAGTGTTCCTAATGGACTTCTTTGAACCTAATTGGGCACATCCCCATGTGTAGAGATGCACACTTCCAGGGACACAAGAATTTACAGTACACATTTGTGCCACTGCTATGTGCTCCAGGGCACGCCCATGCATGTGCACTTTGGTCTGCATCAAATTGTCCTGGGTGGGGTAGGGGAGCTGTGCTGGCCCCAGCAGCCTTACCTGGGCTCCTGGGGGCCTCCGAGTGCAGTAGCAGCACCAATCTGTTTGCACAGAGCCTGGCTGGCAGCCAGAGCATGCTTCTGGATGGCCAGGCTGTTTCCGGTGGCACATGCTGCTGCTGCATGTGCTGCACTGCTTATATGGCATTTGTTTGTTTTGATACCGAGACATCCCAGTGTCAAATTTGGGCCTTGCACTGCAAATTTGCAGCGCGGCAAACAGTTGCACGTTCAAAGCATGTGGTTTGCAGAGCCAAAAACATGTCAGAGGGGCCGCAAACTGCAAGTATGTACTCTTCTGAATGCACCCATTGTGTCTATCTGAAGTCAATGCTTGATGTAAACTGTTGCAACATCCTGGATTATTGCTCTCGCGCTGCAGTGGAAGTAGGAGAACTGCCCTGCCCTAGACTGCTAGCAACATGGTGGAAATGTGCTTGTATTCATTTACATTATTAGTGAACTGCACTCATATTATCAGTCTAGGGTGATACTCTAGACAGCGTTAGGAATACTGGATGCATCTACACGTGCAATTAATTTGAAGCAATAACCTCTGCATCAGTTTGAGCCGGAATAAACTAACATGCCATTTAAACATGCACTCAGGACAACAGCAGTTTGAGCCAAGGCAGAGCAGTTTACACCAGGGCTGCTCAGCCCTGGGCTTTAGGTGGCAGCATCAGGCAGTGGAGGGGCCGGTTGGGGCACAAGGGTCCTGAAAGCGCAGAGCTGTGTGGCTAGACAGCAGACAAGAGTCTGGCCTCAAGGGTAAACTAATTAGCTCTGCTGTAGGCTAGTGCTGCTGGACACAAGTACTATTGCATGAAGGAGTTATTCACTCCACCACAATGCATGTGAAGATGCTGAGCAGGGCAGGCTGGGGTAGAAGGGTGCTATAGTGCAGGCCTTCCTGCTGGCTAGCCCTGCACTGGAGCACCATCATAGCCCAAATAGCCCCTCCTCAGCACATTGAGCCAGGTTGGAGCAGACCCGGGCTGACAGGGTGAACCCTGGGGCTCCCTGCTAGCTGGGGCTGCTCCACCCCAGTTCAGTGTGCTGCAGCTCTGGGTGCAAATATATTGCCTAGGAGCAATAAACTCTAGTGAGAACTGTGCCAGAGTTTATTGCATAAAAATAATTTCATATGTCGTGGCTATTACGGTGTCACAAACTAATCCTGATTGACTTCACTGTACCATAGCATTATTTTTTTTCAGTAAGTATGTAAGAAAACTGCTCGCATGTCATAAAAATGTTCAGTAAGTATGTAGTAAAACAGTAAGTATGTAATAAAAAAGCTGTTTTTGAAATAGAAATATGTCTGTACAGTACGTATCTCAGCTGATGTCCAAATGCCGCATGCCCATGTATCTAACTCAGACCACTGATGTTAACGAGCCAATATTTGTCAAACTTAATTCTTTTTAATTTTTTTTCTGGAAACCTGCAGTATAAAAACACTTTCTGGATCCTAGACTGGCATTTGCAGCCCATCTACTCACTCTTTATGGGGTATCAGACTAAACTTTCCATAAGACATTAATGAAACCTTTGGTTGCTGTCACAATTCGAAGCGACATCTGATGGGCCCAGGAGTGAATGGCACAAAAGTTGCAGCAGCACCTGGTGGAAAAAGAGGCAAATTACATGTCTTTGAGTGCCTTCGTGTGTGCACGTAACATGCATGGGTGAGATGCTTCCATTCCTGGTGAGCCAAACTAAACTACGTCCGAAGAGTTTTACTTTAATGCACCAGAAGGACTTCTAAAGTGTCCATCCGGCTCATGCAAACAGTCCCACAGTTGCAGCGCAGGAAAGGGCAAAAAAAGTTGTGTGTACGAATGGCCATTGAGGTCCAGGGTTTTATATCAATCTAAAGCTGATTGCTTCTCCCATTATTTCTCTCACTGTATTTCTCTTAAGTGTTTTTTCAAAGTCTGTTGAAGGCAGGAAGGCAGAAAGAAAGGATTGTTACCACAAGCAAGCAAAAGCCATCCTTTTTCAAGATGTCATAACCTCATTTTTGCTGTATCGTATACCATGAATAAATAAATATTTGCTGTCTGAATGTCTTTTTTTGACTGAGCGCCTGATTTTATCTTTACTAGTGTTAATCTGGAGTTAATTTATTGACAATTATGAATGTGCCTTACTGTCAGGCTTGCACAGTGACCTATGATAATAAGATACTCATATCTACATCCAAAAACCGCCTCAAATATTGCAAGCTATCTGTTGATCTGCCTTGCTAATTTATCACCCTCACAGTTCTCAAAACTCCTCCGTACCCCACATCTCTCTTTATTTCCCTTAAGATATTAGGGAAATTCATCTTCCATCTGTCTATGCTGAGGGTACTGATCACTGTAGTAACCATACATTGAAAACAGTGATTTATTCTCTAAAGCTCTTCTGATGATACTTTTCCCCCCCAGAAAATTAAAACCAGCTTAATTGGTAAGGCATATTTGAAGATCTCCATCTCCATATGCACCTGCAAGGAAGCATGACTCCCTCTTCCTCCAGACACTTAACATGGCTTTCTTTCCCTCTTACTCTCTTTTTTACTGCCTAAAATACCTTGAGTCCTTCAGTTCTTGCAGGATCCTGAGGCATATGGGTTGTGGTAGTTTTGCTACCATAGGAATCTCCCAAGTTGGACAGATTCAAAGAGTAGTTGATAGGCTAAGGAGTGAAACAATGATCCTCTAGTTTGGTGGTAGGGCACATTATTGGTCACAGCATTATATTAAAGGTAAGAGTAACATTAGTTACATCAGTTTTTAATTTGGAAATAATACTTAGAAATTATGATGATGATGATAACCATCATCACTGTCACCATCTTCAACTTATTTTATTTCATTTTCACAATTACCATATCATGGAGAATCTGGTCTGTTCTCAGTCACTCCAGTCTTAAAGTCAGTCCTTATAATTAGTCTTTTTCTCATTTCTTACCCTTTGCTGCCATCTAATGACTCTGCCATGTAAGGCAAGAATTTCTTTGACGTTGAGAAGCAAGGATTTTTGTGGGAGATCTCTTTTACTGGACCGACTGAATGGGTGGGATAGACTTAGACAAGCTTTTGAATGCCAAGTATTCCTCATCAGGTCTTGATATTACACATTTTCTAGGCTTTTTGTTGTTTTCCTGTATCTCATTTCCAAAAAACCTTTCTATTTTTCACTCCAGATTGCTAAATACCAAGGGTTCGTTAACCACATTGTAAAGCAAACAACCATCCTTGATTTTTCTGGACAGTCTCAGATTTGGGGTGTACCCCTGAGGAATTAGTGAAGTGGGATTTTTGTCCTCTATGTTGAACACGGGTCCTGAGCTGGTGCAAGGTGATGTTCTGATGATGCTGTTACCAGCCCTGAAACTAAGTGCCGTCCATCGCAGGGATGCTTATAAATGTCTGTGGGGCTTCCAGGATTATACTTCCTGAATCTCAGTTGATTTACCAAACTGATGCATTCAAAATTTGAACAAACTCTTACGCTAGATTCTGTTTCCCTTTGTATATCTAAAGAGGCAGTTTTCTATCTATCTATTTGGCTGGTTTTGGTCTCTGCTTGACACTTTGGCTCCATAAACCTCACCTAATGGACTTACGAATTAGGCCTGTGAGAAGCAGCAGGTATTCAATTCAGATTCGGCTGATTCAGAGGGACAGCGATTCAATCAGGTGACTTGAGTCACTGTCCCGATTTTGATTTGGCCGAATCGGATTCGAAGATTCGGTGCCGATTCGGAGCCGATTCAGAAATTCGGCCATAGACTAAACAAGCAGCAGTCCTTGACCACACTGGACACAGCTGCCTCCAGCCACCAAGCCTGTTGTGGTGGGAGGAGGGGGAGGGAAGAGGTGTGGGGCGGGGGGCAGATCTCACGTGCCTGTGGCCCAACTGGGTGAGCAGCGGCAGGGCATGGGGTGGGCACGTGCACCCAGATCGGGGAGGGGCTGGTGGCAGGGGCTATGGGGGATTTTAGGGTGGCTGCAGCCCCCCATGTCCCCCGCTCCACTGTACTCTGTGGGGTGGGTGGAGCCATGGCTGTGGTCCAGGCTGCAGCTGGGGCTAGCCGCCTGGATACAGCCCTGGCTCCACCTGCCCCGCGGAGTGCAGCCTGGCAGTGGGCGGCTGGGGTTAGCCTCCCAGAGCACAGCCTGGCTCAGCCTGCCCCGTGCAGATCTGCATCCAGCGTGGTGGAGGACGTCTGCTTGTTTTGTCTACGGCCGAATCTCCAAATTGGCACCAAATCTCTCCAAATCAATTCGGAGGCTTCCAATTCAATTTAGACCTTTGAATGGGTCTCCTGATTTGATTTGGAGATTCGGCAGCTGAATCAGGCCAAATCTCCTCCAAATCGAATCGGCTACTGAAGCTTCGCACAGCCCTACTATGCATGGAGGTAGCTGAGTAAGTTTTGGAGAAAGTAATGGAAGTGGGGAAGAGGATCTTTTAATATTTTGCCCCAATAACTAAATTAAAAATGTTGAAATCATTCATCTGGACCCACAGCAAGACACCTTACATTTTTGGCTACAGCAGACCTATTATGAACTACAGTTCACCTAGGAGGCAAGAGATCTGTGTTCACTCTCAAATACCTGAACTCTAAGGTACCCCTGGCCTAGAAGGGATGTGAACCTACAACACATGCTTTCCTCCACATGGTGCTCTAACTATCATGCCACGAGTCAGGCATTAGCCAAGGCCCTCCCCAGCACTCTTTTTGAAGCTAGGATGGAGCCCCTTGCCTTTAATAGCCATTGGATAAAATGCATGGTAGGAAGCATAATGGGAACACTTCTTTCCCGTTGGAAGCAAGGGTTCTGATTACACGTGAAGGTCTATTCCTTTCCAGGCCACCATCTTTCTCGCTCAGATGCACACCTTCACATTTGCTCTCTCTCTACTGGGCCCAAATAGCTCTCGGTCTCAGTTCCCCAGCTTCCTGGGGCCAGCTTCAAAAGGAGAGACAGAGAGTCCACTGGAAAATGCCTAATGTGTAATTATTAAAGTGCTATATGAGAAATTAGGTGTATGTGGATTCAAACCTCATCTGGGCCAGGGGGCTTTAAGCCTGTCTCTGGCTTCCTAGGTGAACCTCCTAACCACTTGGCTTTCCTGGCTAACATATGGAAAAGTCCTTGCCCACTTCTAGCTCTCCAAAGTGTAACACCAGCTGCCTACAAGTTTCTGATTGTCTAATTTCTCAGGCTCGGGCACTGTCTCAAGGGACATGCATGTGCCCAGCCAATGTATAGCCTGCTGCTGGAGAAACAGAACTGCAACCTGCACACAAGCACATTTCTGGAGCTTACGTGGCTAAAAAGACTGCTAGTTCGATGTCCAAAGGGAAACAGAATTACACTCTTCATGTCCTGGCAACCAACCCCCCCTCCCCCCCCCAAAGTTGATTCATCCAGAAGTATAACATATTGATACCTCATTGATTCCTCCAGAAGCATAGCACGTACATTCAGATCCTGGCAATGCTGAAATCCATGGTGCATCTGGGCTTTGATATCAGTGGGACTACATTTTGGAGTCCATCCTTTGGTGTTGCTATATCTCTGTGGGTAGTGAAAGGCTTCCGTTTTCTGTGGTATCTGGTTACTCCATAAACAGTATTATATATAACTTCATATAATTTTTTTCTAGATATTTGCATAGCCCTCCTCACCCTAGTGTTTGCTGCCTTCTATGTCACAGCACCCTACAAGTTTAGCTTATGCTATTTTACACATGAAGAAACTGAGGCACAAGATTTGAGAGAGATTAAGATTTGAGTTTAAGAGTCTAGTGAAAAATTACAATGGAAGATAATGACTTCATTTGAGCTACACATATCCAGGCCGTGTGGCCTTTTAGACTTTAGTACATTTATGGCTTATATCCATCTATCTCCTATGCCTTTTGACCATGTATACACTGGAGCTATTGATTCCAATAGCGCTAGGATTGATTCACAACTTTAAATGAGATTTTACAAGGCTGCCTAAATATATTTGAGATTTGGATCTAAATGGTTTGGAATCCTAATTTTGCATTTCAAAAAATGAATTCGGCCTAGATGTTTAAGATATTTCTGCATCTAAAGGTGCTTTTAGAAGCACTTACACCAGTCAAGTTGCCTAATTCCCTTTGGTTTATGTGGAGATTTTTGTGAAGCCTAAGATCCTTGAGCACCACATTTCTAATACATTTATTTTGAATCTTACTTTTAATGGTCGTTGGACAGCTTTCATTCCCAGGGAGTTCATTGAGAAATGTGTTTGTATGTCTATTTTATATACGGCATATCTAGAATAGCTCTGAACCTCCTAATAACTCTGAAATTATGACTCGTCCTCATTCACCACTCACATCACCAGTATCTTTCCCATTCTAAAGCAATAGCTGCTTCCATCCAGTTTCTATTCCAGTTGCTTATGTATCATTTCTTATCCTTTGCTGCCATCTGGGGATCCTTCAAGGCAAGAAAAATATGCTTGATATTATCTATATTTTCTGTCTTTTGTCTGTACTATTTGTCTGTGATCAGTTCCCAAAAGCTTCCAGTTGATCTGTCCACATGCCAGACTAGTGGGAGCTCACTACCCACTTGGAGTCGGGAAGGCTCCCTGGTGTTACCGCATCCAAGGGTTTCGCTTTATTCTTATTAATTCATCATCAAACATCGCATGTAGGCCCAAATCTTGGTAACCCCACACTCAAAGGAAAACTAGCTCTGATTTCAGTGGGATACGGTTTTGAAGTCATTGTTTGGGGCTGCAATATTCTCTAGGTATCAAAATGCTTCCCATCACAGGTATCTCTATAAACAGTGATACATTTAACCACACATCATTCATAAGACGTGGGAAATATCTTCACTAGGGAGCTACATAGGCTTCCTCCCCTGCAATAGCTATGAACTCTCTTGTCACAACGTTGTGCTATGGTAAAGTGAGGCTACTGTCCCTTTTCATAGATGGAGAAACTGAGGCACAAGCAGATTAAGGGACTCCTCAAAAAGACCAATGGAACTAGAAAGCTTTTAATCAGTTGGTGATCAGGCCTACTGCCACCACAGAAACCAAATCTACCTATACCATATGCAGATGTGCCTCCACTGATTGCAGTGCAGCTGGGTCTGATTTACATCCACTGGGGACTTGGCCCATTGATCACAACTTGGCATGGCCAATTTCATAGATTCATAGATTCATAGATGTTAGGGTAGGAAGGGACCTCAGTAGATCATCGAGTCCGACCCCCTGCATAAGCAGAAAAGAGTGCTGGGTCTAGATGACCCCAGCTAGATACTCATCTAACCTCCTCTTGGAGACCCCCAGGGTAGGGGAGAGCACCACCTCCCTTGGGAGCCCGTTCCAGACCTTGGCCACTCGAACTGTGAAGAAGTTCTTCCTAATGTCCAATCTAAATCTGCTCTCTGCTAGCTTGTGGCCATTGTTTCTTGTAACCCCCGGGGGCGCCTTGGTGAATAAATACTTACCCATTCCCTTCTGTGCCCCCATGATGAATTTAAAGGCAGCCACAAGGTCGCCTCTCAACCTTCTCTTGTGGAGGCTGAAAAGGTCCAGTTTCTCTAGTCTCTCCTCATAGGGCTTGGTCTGCAGGCCCTTGACCATACGAGTGGCACTTCTCTGGACCCTCTCCAGGTTATCCGCATCCTTCTTGAAGTGCGGCGCCCAGAATTGCATGCAGTACTCCAACTGCAGTCTGACCAGCGTCCGATAGAGGGGAAGTATCACCTCCTTGGTCCTATTCGTCATGCATCTGCTGATGCACGATAAAGTGCCATTGGCTTTCCTGATGGCTTTAGACCAGCCAGAGATCTGCCTTGCAGCCATGAATGCCAGATGAGGTCATAACTACTTAGGGGGTCTGAGTATACACTTCCTATTCATTTTAATGGGAAAACATCAACCTGTGCATCATGTTCAGAGGTAAATATTATTACCATTGAATTAAAAAGAATAGAGGAAGCTCAGCAGCTGTGCAGCAAAACGGGATCTCCCAGGTACACATATCATACAGGGCAAGTCACTAGGGTGAGGAGAGCTATGCAACTATCTAGAAAAAAATTATATGAAGTTAAATATAATACTGTTTATGGAATAATGAGATGCCACAGAAAAAGGAAGCCTTTCACTACCCACAGAGATATAGCAACACAAAAGAATGGACTCCAAAATGTTATCCCACTGATGTCAAAGCCCAGATGCACCAGGGATTTGTGCATTGCCACAGAAAAGAAACAACTAGCCGGTACTGGAGGAGGACCTGGCTATCCTTAAGGCCAAGTGTCTAGTCACTAGGGCACTTTTTGAGAGAATGGGAGACCCAGATTATAGCCCATCACAAGACAGAAAACACATTAGGAATTAACCTGCCTCTTTTCATACTCTTCCCTTAAAAATGATATCCCCCTCCTTCACTCCCTCCCCATGCAGCCAAGAGGGAGATACATAGGGCCAGACGAAGCCAAGGGGTATGTGGCTGTGCGAGATGGGTATGCTCCCTCCCTCCCTCAAAAAGGGGACCTTTGGATCTAGCCTTGGGCATTACTCCAAGTGGACAGAAACATCTCCACTTTTCTTTCTTTCTTCCCCTTCCCCCAGTTCCCAAATGAACAGGAAAATAGGAAAAGGGCCAGCTTCAAGAAGAAGCCTGGAAAGAGGTCCGGGCAGTTAGGACTAGCAAGGGGAACTATCTAGTTTGTGATGCCCAGTCATACAGACTAGGTGGTGGTACTCTTTTTCTGTCTTACAGCAATCCATAAATACTGTGGCAGGGCACGATTTGTGCCTGCCGCTTTAAGGGCCTGAGCCCAGCAGCCAGCAGGTGCCTGATTAGGGCAGCCATTTTGGAATCAGGGCTGCCTATATAAGCAGGACAACATTAGCTGCCTGCAAGGCTGTTGGTATCAACTGTAGGTAAGGGTAGGAGCTGTAGGGGTTGGGTTAGGAGGGTCCTGGTCCTGGGCATGACCTAAAACTGCACCTTGCCACCTGGCCTGGTGGGGCTCAGTGGTATAGGAGCCCCCAGGAAATGCTAGGCCAGTTACCACCCTGGTGAAAGGTGGGTCGGGTGCCTTAACCCGAGCTCCCACCTTCGGGTGGGTCAGGTGACACTGGAGGCAGTGGGGCCAGGCACAGCTGTGGCCACCTGAGCCCTGTGGGGTACAAGACCCTGAGGAGGGAGAGTGAGGACTAGGCATGGCTATGGCCACCTGAGCCCACCGGGGAGTGAAGGGGGCAGAGACAGGGAGCCCCAGTTAGGGGGGAGAGGAACCAGAGGGCTGAGGGCCCAGTACATATACAGACACTTAGTGTTACCCTGAAAGGGTCCGGAGTACGCTTAGACCCGGTCGGGTAATTGGCTAGCCACTACCCCGGTGAGGGTTGCGGGAGAGGCCCAACAGATGGTACGCCTGCTACCCTAGGAATGGACTAGCTAAGCTTGTGGCCAAAGGGTGCCCACTCCAAGAGGGAGTAAGGTGGCATAAGTTGTCAAAGCAAGAAAGAGACCCTGTGGGAGAGGGTGGAGTGAGCGAGACCCGAGACAGGCGGGCGGCATGCCCAGAGGCAGGTAGGGAGCTAGCTGCGCCTAGCGGGGATGCTCACCTTGCTACAAATACCATAGAGAACCAAATATAATATCAAAATATTACTTTTGTAGCATGCTGTTTTAACTTGAATAAAAATTGTACCCCTTTTTTTTCACCAAAAAACAAATGGTCAATTTTAGGAGGTGCCAAGGTCTTATCTGAGTCATGGTCAAAATGGTAAAATTGTAACGTGTGTAGGTAAAGTCAAGTAAACAGCTTGATTTCCCAGATAGATGTCAGAATTTTTTTGAATGTCCCATCCACTCCTCTCCTTTCCTAACTGTTCATTTGGGGGGGTTTTTATGGCAGTCACATAGGTCTCAAAATGCTCTCTCACTGTTTTACATGTGGGGCAAAGAATGGGACAGGTAAAAACTGTAAAGCTCTTCAAGTCTCAGATAGTCAAAAGTATTTAGGCAGCTAATTTCTGACTTCACCCAAAATGAGGAGACTAAATACTCTTGACCACCTTGACCTAAAGCAGTGGTTTTCAGTTTTTCATATGTAGATCCCTAAACCATTTCAAATGGATGTGCTGGCCCCTTTGAACATTTTGAATGGAGGTGCAGACCCCTTTGAATTGTAAGTGTGAGTATTCACATACTTCTGATTGATCGTAGTCATCTTTCCCAGGTCCTTTAGACCCCACCAACCCCCAGGGGTTTGCAGATCACAGGCTGAAAACCAGGGGCTTAGAGGATTGAATTATGGTTGAACTATCAGAAGCGACTTAGGACCAGATTTTAAAGAGAGGTAGGTGCCCATGGGGGTCAGAGGCACCTGAAGTGAGGTGCCTGACTCCCATCTGAATGAATAGAAATAAAAGTTTGAGAACTGTTAGTCCATGAGAAAATCTCAGTTTAAATATCTCGATTTGTTCTAGTGATGCAGTGCTACGGACATACAGACCTGCCCCCCACTTCCACCGCCTATGGGTAGTTACATTATTGTGTGCAACTGTTGTTATTACTATTACCATTGAGTACTACTATTACTATTATTTAATCTGGATTTACAAGCATGTAACCGGGACTAGAAGACCCAGTCCTGCCCCAATCCTGGCCTGCCCAGCCAGCCGAAGGAGGCAGGAACTCCAGAACAAAAGTGAAGCTCCTTCGATGCCAGGTCTGGCCTACCAAGAACCAAGCTGGGCACGTCTGCAAGATTTGCCAGGGCTGTGCACAATGTCACTGCTGGAGTAATGGCAGTTCACAAATGAGCAAGATCTGTGTGTCCGTGTATCAGAGTTTCCATGGTGGAGGAAATAAGCTGAGTTTGGTGTATTCATATATGTAACCATATGTGTTTAGATGTGCATGTATGTGTTTCAAGTCTTCCTTGTGCTGGAGAGAAATCAGCTTGTTGTGTTGTATAATAGGGAAAAAACTCCCCTGTGCTTCTGAGGATGAGCTTTATACTCTGTGGGCGCATGTACACATGAACTTAATTTGACACAATAAACTCTAGCACTTTGCTCTTGGGCGCAAGGTTTACACATGCGCCTTGGAGCACAGCATGTTGAGCTGGGGCAGAGCAGTCCTGGCTGGCAAAGGGCTCTGGGGGTCAGCCTGGGGCTGCAACCCAGCTCAACATGCTGTGGAGGGACTGGCCAGGTCATGAGGGTGCTCCAGGTTATTTGACAGGCAGCCTTGCACTATGACACCCTCACGCCCCAGCCAGCCCCGTCAGCACCTACACGTGTATTGCAGTGGAGTGACTCCTCTATAGGATAGTACTCATGTCTGGCAGTACTATCCTGCAGTGAAGTTAAAGAGTTTACTTTGACCTAATAGCACAACACACGTAGACATTGACAGTTTACTGCAGAGCTAATTAGTCTGCTCCACAGTAAATGCCTTGTATAGACATGCCCTGTGCTTGTGCAGTGTGTGTATGCATGTATGTGTATATGTGTGTGTGTTGCTGCTGCTTGCACCTGGAATAAATTATATCGGTTATATAACGCTGTGTGTGTATACATCTGTTCCTATGTGTGCCCAATTTTATTCTGCTGAGGATAACATGGCTAGTTGTACATTTGTTTCAGGGTACCCAAGAATATGCATGGTGTATCCCTTCAACATGCTTCTGGAGAAAATCCTGGTGATCTTCAAAACGCATCTAGATGCCCGCCTTGCTGGGGTCAACCTACGCCAGAAGTCTTTCCTAGATGTGCATGGGGGCTGGACCTGATGATCGGTAAGGTCCCTTCCAGTCCCTAACAACTATGAAAAATGGGATCTTGTATGTGTGCTGTGCATGCATCGTGTGTCTGCTGCCCTCTGTTAGTGGAAAAGGTCCGGCTGCATGTGGGTGTGTCACGTAAGCACCAAGATATAGATGCTGAACCTATTCAGGATGTGCATGTAGGTGACTGCCTCTCTGGAAGGCATGATATTGTTCACAACGTGTGATCAAGTGTGCATTGCCTCCTTCTGGAAGGACTGATGCTGCATTTGTAGCGCTGTGTGGGCATGCATTGTCATTTCCTGGGGGGATTGATACTGCTCACTATGTATATAGGGGTGGGGAACAGGCATTCATCCTGACCCATGATGGATGAAGAAAGTTTAGTCCAGCCTCAGTCCTGAATACCCTCTTCTATGGGTATTCGCTGCAACTCTGGTCTGGCCTAATAAGTGCCGTGCTGGGGCAGTTCAAGAAGGGGGGCTACCATGTCTGCCTGCAATGTGAGGCCTGGAATAGCAGGCATGTCTGCAGGTCACAATAGTGATGCAGAGAGAGAGAGTGTGTGTGTGTGGGTTGGAAATGGGGAGTACAGTCTGGGTCCAGGTGAATTATCAGTCATGTCCAAGGCAGGTAACATAAGAGAGAGATGTGACTCCTTACTAAAACGCATTAACACAAATGGGAATCGGGTCCAGGACAGGTGGTTGCTGGTGGCTGCTAACCAAGCTGCAACAAGGACCGGGCTTCTGACATTTGGGATGCACAAATTTCAGAAAAAACTGGGCAGGGAAAATCCAGTCGTAAGGTAGCAGAGTGGGCAGAGCAGGATTAAAGGGGATTGTCAAGGCTGGAAAGGCTTGGGGCTAGGCAGAGTAAGTGTGGTAAAGTCAGGAATAAGAGATGTTTTTAGAGCTGGTGATGGGAGAGCCCAGGTCTGGGGAGGAAGAGGGGCTACAGGTCAGGGGTAAGTAAAATTGCCAGAGCTGTGTGGGGAGAGGGCCTAGGAGCTTTATAGCAGGCTCTGTAGGTTATGTTTAATGCACACTGGCAGAGCTATGTGTGTATGTGCACGCACAATTGTTTGGGAGCCCAGTGTTGGGTAGCAGGGGGGGCCTACAGGTCATGCATGAGGCTCCTGGGCACATATTTATGTCCAGCATGGTGGCACCTTACAGACCAACCGGTTATCTACCACTGAAGGCTGGAATCCAAGCAGTGTTTTTCGAACGTGACACCTGGGCCTGCCCGCCTGTGCCGACCTCCTGGGAATCTGGGCTGCGTTTGTGTGTCGGTGGCACTGCGCCCTGCCCCTCACGTTCCTCGCAGACAGTATGAATGGGATTCGTTCACAAAATTAATGAATGAAGGCATCACCCTTCCCAGGAACTGGCGATCACAGCTTGACCCATATTACCTTACCCATCAGGGGGCAACTTGACATGCGAGCTGTTCATTTCCTTCCTTCTCAAACTTTAATCTATACTCCCTGACTTGCTTTTCATACTAGCCCCAGAAGACTTCCTCAGACCTGCATTTCCCAAATTACTTTTTATTCTAACGACTCCCAGTGGGACCCATCAAGAGCAGTCGATAGCTTTGTTTCTGTCACAGCCCTTAATGCCCAGAGATTTGCCAGATCTCCCTGCAGTGTCCCTGGCTCCTCGCCCCAGCACAGTATTCCTTGGAGCGCCCATTAAAGCGCATGCTGTTATAATGATGGATGTGGGCTCCTACAATTCTCTGGAGCAGCAGGTCCTTCACCGCTAATTAGAGAGATTTCTTTTCAGAAGGTGTGCTGCTGAGAGAGTTGTTGTTAATGATTATTGGAACTTTTTTTTTAAGTGAAAATTTTATTAGTTATATCCAAATGAAAAAGTAAAATTAACAAGTTTCAAATTAAATGGATGAGAGAGCTTTCCAAGTAGGGGTCTGTCACTCCAGATCTTTGATTAGATGGATAGAAACAGATGCAACCTGTTGGAGAAAATGTTCTTGCCACTTCCCTTGACCAGTCACAAGTGGCTAGGAGTCTTTGCTTGATCTTTAACGCTCTTCTGGGGATGGCTTTGGTAGTGGTTACAGTTGCATTGCAAAACCTTGCTAGGTTCATTTCCCATTTGCTTTGTCTCTAAACAATTAGCTATACCATCATGAAAACTTTTCTTTAGAACTTACAAAACAAACCAATGATATTTAAAATATGAATGCAGTGCTCCTGACATTGAAAATAGCTGCTCTGCAGCCCCTGCCCAATGAAGTTCACTGTGCATAAAGAATGTGTTCATAAGCCTTGGGTGCAGAGACATGAAGAGAGAGAGACAGATAAACAGAGAGAGAGAGAGAGAAAAAAAAAATTTTTTTTTACATCATTGCAAACTATTAATAACAAAAAGTGATGGCCCTCCCAAAGAACCAAGAATGAAATACTTGTCGGTAATAAAAACACTCATTTGACCAAACACTGAAACCTGTATAGAAACCACTTAATATAGAGAATACAGAATTCTTCAGTATCTGCTTAATGAACTCGAACTGCACAAGAAGTGGGTTCGTTACTTTTCAGAAGATCTATCTATCTATCATTCTTTCTTTCTTCCTCTTTCTGTCTGTTGCTTCCTGGTCTGGGCACATTTGGATCTAAACTTTTAGCTTTATAATAAAATGTGGACTAGTTTGTGTCATGCTGGGCCATGGAAGAGGCACTCTGCAACCTAAGTGGTGCACAGAGGTGCCCATGGCCAAGACCCCATGCAGCAGTGCCCACTGGAAGCCACTGGTTCTCTTGATGATGGTACCCTGCACAGCGTGTGCCAGGATGTGTTGGCTTACCCTGCTCTTGTTGGCACTAGGCATCACCTCCAAGTCATGTCAAGCTATTTTTAATACAATCTCTGCTGCAGTCAGGGCAGGCAGCAAAGACAGGGATGTGGCACACTTCGACCGTGCATGTGAACAGTGCCTTCCCAGACAGGATCTCAAGGCAGATCACCTGAGTTGTAGTTGGGCGCAGGGAGGGACAGCAGAGCGCCAGGCCTGCCACTCCCATTGCTGTCCACCACAGGAGAAACAGGCAGTGATAGAGGTGGTCTGTCTAGTGAGCTGCCACGGGGGAGGACTTGTGGTGTGCAGAGGTGGGCTTCTAGTAGGGAGGAAAGAGCAGAGGCACCCGTTGCTTTTAGGCAGAATTTGGGGTGGGTTGGACCCTCCACTGCAGCTCTCTTACTCCCTACCTCTGGCCTGCTTGTGAGAGGCGACAGCCTAGAAATGAGACAGTAAAGCCACTCTGGGGATGTCCTGTCTCTCAGAGGTGCTCTTAAGACTGCTTGGAAAGTGGTATGAGCATACACACCATTATAATAACTATGGTATAAGTTCCTACATAAAATAGAAGAGAACGTGGCTCCATTAGGTGTGCAATGGGTGTGAATCAGTGGTTCTCAGCCCCTACTGTGTGTGCGCAGCTGCCCACTGATAGCTGCTCATCCTTTGCAATTTATATCCATGCCTTGAGTCGTGAAGGCTACCACACTGCCTCACAGTGGCTGTTACAAGCCATTTCCCTTGAGGAAATGGTTACCTCTGACTAGACATGGACACACTACATCTTCACCAGTGTAATTACCACTGCTATGTATTTCAACCTGATTGCCCCTGCAGTATTCCTACACAAGATTCAAACAAGTTACACAAATGTAGGGCTGTGCATCTTGTGGTTTCTTGTCTACACCAGCATAAGGCAGGTGACTGATCGATGCATCCTACATGTCTGATCCCCATAAAAATTCATCTTTCTAATACACTGCTTCAGGGGTATATGGTAGCACAGAGTGCCAGGCAGAAAGAAGTTATATGCTTCTACAAATCTATGGCTTAATAAAGTAGTTTCCAAACTGTGGTACATGTACCACTAATATTGCAAATGGACATGCTGGTTAGATTTTCACCTGAACAAGTCTTATTGTATTTAGTCTAGGGTACAGCAGGGGTTTCCCCTGCCCCCAGCACCTTTTATTTGTGCTGTTGAGATGCTTGTGCAGAGACTGAGGTGGGAGGGACACAGTCATTAAGGGGGTTCATAGATTTCTAGGGTCGGAAGGGACCTTGTGGATCATCGAGTCCGACCCCCTGGTCTAGGCAGGAAAGAGCGTGGGGGTTGAATAACCCCAGCTAGGTGCCTGTCTAATCTTTTCTTGAACACCTCCAAGGTAGGGGAAAGCACCACCTCCCTTGCACGCCCATTCCATACTTTGGCAACCCTCACCCTAAATAATGTCTTCCTGATGTCCAATCTAAATCTACTCTCCTTTAGTATGTGGCCATTATTCCTAGTAACCCCCAGGGTCCCAGTGCCAGGTGGGTGAGAGGAAGAAGTGAAAGAAGTATTGCATATGGATGATATCAATGTCATGGTAAGGGACAGACTGTGCTCTACCACTTGTTCTTTGGAACAAGTCTGGAACAGGCCTGGCCATGCCCCCGCGCCTGGCGCTGCAGTAGCAAGGGGGGAGCGCCTGGTGGACCCCAGCTTGGGTCCATGCTGGTGAGACAGGGAGGAACGTGTATTTCTTAGCTTGCGGTCGATCTGGTATTCTCATTTCATGAATGAAAAGAGATGATGAGAAGCATGGCACTTCATACCCCTAGGAAAGTGGGTACTTTTTGTCTGTTATCTTGTTTGCATATCATAGTAATATATACCACTTTTCCTCTATAGATCTCTAAGCACCTTAAATTCCCATGGGGGACTTCAATCCCCCAGACATCTTCTGGGAGGGCAATACAGCAGCGCACAGGCAATCCAGGACGTTTCTAAAGAGTGCACAACTTGCTACTGCAAGAGTTGGACAGACCAACTAGGGGCCATGCTCTTTTTGACCCGCTGGTCACAAACAGGGAAGAATTGGTGGGGAATGTAGTAGTGCATGGCAGCTTGGGCAGCAGCAACCATGAGATGATTGAATTCAGGATCATGAGGAAAGGAAAGGAGAAGAGCAGCACATTAAGGCCCCTAAACTTGAGAAACATAGACTTTGACTACCTCAGGGAACTGATGGACAGGATTCCCTGGGAGGCCAGTCCGAGGTGGGAAAGGAGTCTAGGAGAGCTGGCTGTATTTTAAAGAAACCTTATTGAGGGTGCAGGAACAAACCATCCAGGTGCACAAGGAGACTAGCAAGCATGGCAGAAGACCAGCTTGGCTTAGCAGAGAACTATTTGGTGAGCTAAGACACAAAAAGAAGCTTATAAGATGTGGAAATGGGGACAAACGACTAGGGAGAAGTATAAGAGCATTGCTTGGGCCTGCAGGGATGAAATCAGAAAGGGACCAATGCCACTGGAGTTGCAGCTAGCTAGGGAGATGAAGGATAACAAGAAGGGTTTCTACTAGTATGTCAGCAACAAGAAGAAGATCAGGGAAAGTGTGGGCCCACTCCTGAATGGGGAGGCAACGTAGTGACCAATGGTGTGGAAATGGCTGAAATAGTCAATGCCTTTTTTAACATCAGTGCTCACAGGCAAGATCAGCTCCCAGACTATGGCACCTGGCAGGACAGTTTGAGGAGAAAAAGCAGCCAATAGTGGCAAAAGTACAATTTAGAAACTTTTTAGAAAAGCTGGACTTGTACAAGTCCATGGGGCCTGAAACAATGTACCCGAGGGCAGTACCATAGCAAGGGAGGGGGTGAGTGGGGTGACTGCTCTGGGTGCTGAAGCGAAGGGGGGATAACAAATACTGCCCAGCTGGGGCAAGGCATGGGGTGGAGCTGCGAATGGCTCATTTGGGGCAGCACAAGAAGTGGGGGGACAGCTCCTACCACTGTGCGCTCCCAGGCAAGTCCGGGGGGCGCGTGCCCCCTGGATCTGTGCACTGGGTGAGGGCGGGCTGCCTCTGTGGGCTTGCCCAGGTGCCAAATTTCTTTGCTACAGCACTGACCAAGGGTGCTGAGGGAGCTGGCTGATGTGCAGAGCTGTGCAGAGAAACAGTGTTGCCTAGGTATTTGAACATGGCGACGTCAACCCCAAACTTGTACTTCTAGAAAGCACTCAACCCACAGGGGTTAGAGGCTGGAGAAGGAGACAGCCCTCCTGAGTTCTCATAGGACCTCTGGATGTCATCTACTCCAGCCCTCTGCTTGACCAGGTTCATTGTTTTCCACAGCAAATCTCTGTCTAGCCTTTTACTCAAAGTGCACAGGCAACACGCATCCTACGAAGGATGGCAAACCCCACCGTGGTCCTTTCCACTTGACCATAACTTGAAATTCCTTTCTGCTTCCTAATATAGGGATCTGTCTGATCCTGACCCTACAGCTAGCGACCTTGGGATATTAGTCCGAGCAGGAGCTTCAGCACACTCAGTCAAAATCCAGAGCCTTGGCTGCAGCCAACACCCAAGGCTGGTAAATCTGGCAGAAAAAAAAAACAAAACACCTGTAGCAAAAGGAAGAGAAATCAAAATCCTTGCTGATCCCATGCAGCAAACAGCAAAGACAAGAGGAATTGGAAATAACCAGAGAAGAACATGGATGTAGCTATTCCTAGATCATCCCTGACCAGTGCTTATCCATCCCCTTGAACACCTCCAATGATGGAGATTGCACAACATCCCTAAGCAGTCTAGTCCGCTGCCTCATTGGTCCATCAGTGAAGAAGTTCCTCAGATCCCCAATCTAAACTTTCTTCACTGGTATTTCAGATTCTCTCTCTTGTCCCCTTCTCTGCTCCCCTCTGTCCTGCTTCCCCTCAGCCCTTGCCCCCATGCCTTCAGTTGTCCCATAGTAACATGTCTGTGGACATCATCCCACCTGTCCCCCAAGCTGTGGTCGTTACGTGTCACTCTTATCTGCCTGTCTACCACATTGTTCCCTCTCTTTCCACATGCATCCACCTGGGCTTGATGTGCTCTCCTCCATTGCAGTACTTAGTGTATATCTTTACATTTCTGTTTGCTCTTTATTCCTGTCTCACTTCCTGGGGAAGTCTTGGTTAGAGTCAAAACCTGATAACAAACCAGGGGATTGGCCCCATGTACAAGACAAATGTGATAAATTGTAGACTAATAGAAAATTAGGGCTGGAAGCAGTGTCTGGAGGTCTAGCCACCTGTACAAGGCACAATTATCCCGATCCAAACTACCCCATACAAAACCTTTTCCTAACCTGTTTCTAAAAGTATGCAGTCACCCGGTCACACCACTACAACACATATTGCTCACAGACACCAAAACCACCATAATCTGCCACAGGTAAAACTGGGACATGAAGACTGTCAGCATCTTGCGGCTGCAAGGGTTTTAAAACACATTTATGAGATGCAAATAAGGCAGCCATGCCCCCTATTCCAGAGGAAGGACCCCCACCCCAACACGCCACTCCAAATCTCTACCAATCTATGTGGTTAGATTCCTTCCTTCTCCCAAATTTGGTGATTGTCATGATGACCCTGGGTGGATAGGGAAAACCCTTTATCCTTGACTGCAGTCAACACCCAGTGCTTCTGAGGAAAGGAGCATCAAGGAAAAGGTGTTCCCTGACATGTGTAGCAACAGGAGTGGGGGGGGGTCCTCCCCAGACCCTTGTTGCAACTATCAATGCCCAGAAACATTGGCCCACTGATAGACACAGCCTGAGCTAGAAGCCAGAGTGAGATCCTCTGACGTGCGGTCAGCAGTAGCTCAAATGAATCATGACGGTAACTTCTGGCTTCACAATTTGTGAATCCAGGGGTGTTTGCCCATGGCCTCTGCTTCTGAGCTGTGCAAGGCTCTAGGGACCGAGTCCCACAAGTCCTTATAAAAGATGCATAGACAAATCACTGCTCTGCAGCTTCAGTCCTTTTATTCCAGGAAAGCTGCAAGTCAGCTACACACAGAGCTCTTCCTCAAGGAGAAATGGTTTTGATCTCCTCCTCTCAGTTCTTTCACAGAGTGAGGGGTGGACAACGCGGTGAAGCCTGTACATCTGGCATCTAGATAGTGCAGTGATGGGGGAACGAGAGACTGGATATAGTAGGATGGTTAGTAACCAAGCCGTCCTAGCATTCAGGAACCTAATGTAGGAAACTGAAGACAAAACCATTAAGATGAGCACAGTAAGTAATATATTCAAATCAGTATTGTTTGAGTGTTAAGCCAGAGGAACATCTGGAACAGAATTATGAATTATTGTTAAAAATTCTTTAGGAGTTTATTCTCCATTGAATACAATTTCTACAGTTGGTCAGAAAAGTTAAACATATATGTACGTGTATGAAAAATGGACTATTTCTGTCCTGAAACTATTACCTTTACTACAGTACTATAATTGAGGGGGGCAACCAGGGCAGCAGCCCCAGGCACTGCCTTTGTGGAGGGGGGAAAAATAGCCATGACCACAGGTCAGCACCGTGGCAGGAAGAGCTGCCCTGTGCATCACAACTTCCCTGGGCTTGGAGCTGCCCTGCTAGCATATCTTCCTTTTCTGAATAACCCCTGAAGTACTAGGAGTAATACAGCTTCTTGGCCACTGTGAATGTTTAAACTCAACAAATGAAAACTAGGTCAATATTTCTGAAGTAGATGGGTTACAAAATGTAGAGCAGAACTGAAGGAACTTGATAGCTCATGCTTGTATATATTTCTGAGATTTGCGGCCAGTTGACAAGCAAATGACAAAGCCAAGTGTGCAATCTTTGCAGATTACTTTAATCAAGACTGCTGAAGCGTGGTAATTACCGTGTTCCAGCAGACTCCAGCATCACATGGATCAGCGTCCTGGTGCTGAAAAACATCGGAAGGGTGCCCATTCGATGAGCTTCAGTTCAAAGTCTCCTGGCGCCATTTTTCATCATGGGGATGCTGATACATGTGCTGCTCCAGGCGCTTTTGATTAGAGCAGCCTTTGGAGATGTGCAAATTAGAGTGCCCCCCACCCTGCCTTTGTAGGAGCACGTGTATAAATTCCCTATAACACTATGCTATATGTCCCTGGTAAAATGGAAATACAATGGCATGGCCTTTTTGCCTTCATAACTTCATGCTCAGCTACTTGTGGGTCAGACTCAGGCACTGACATTCATGAAACGGTAGGATTTGAACATCTCCAATGATGGAGATTTCAAAACAGCTCTAATCAGTCTAGTCCACTGCCCCATTGGTCCATCAGTGAAGACGTTCTCCTTAATACCCAATCTGAACCTACTTCACTGGTGTTTCCGATTTTCTCTCTTCTCCCCTTCTGAACTCCCCTTTGTCCCGCTTCCCTCCAGCCCTTGCCCCCATTCCTTCAGATCTCCAATGTTAGCATGTATGTGGACATCATCCCTCTTTTCCCCCAAGCTAAGGTCAGCATGTGTCAGCCTCACCTGCTCGTCTCCCACTTGCTACCATGTCCTTGGTCCCTCTCTTTCTACCCATGCCTCCACCTGGGCTTGTGTGCTCTCCTCCACTGCAGTACTTAGGATGAAAGAGCAGACAATCCACTGAAAACTTCTCCATTTTCACAGACATGGGAAATGCATAAGGTTTAATAAGAGGACATAACAAGGTCTCTGCAAAAGCACTAGGACAATACTTCTCCTGCCCACCTTTTGGATGCAATGTGATGATATTCTGAAGTGAGAAAAAAAAATCATGAAAAATGTAGTCACTTTAGAAACCCTTACCTTTCATCAGAAAACTGCCTTTCAATTGAAAACAAGGAGGCCCTCTAAAAATGAAGTTATGCACAATTGCAGATAGAAATAGTGGGGTTTTTCTCTTGCTTCCTCTTCTCCTGACACAGTCATTCCCTTTCCCTCCACAGGCATCCCAAAAGGCACTGTGGATGATGACGTCCAATTGCACCGCCGTGACTGAGTTCCTGCTCCTGGGGTTCTCCGATGCCCTGGGATTGCACATCTTGCACTTGGCCACTTTTCTAATAATATACCTGGCAGCCCTGATTGGCAATCTCCTTGTTATCACAGTCATAGCCATTGACACCCACCTCCACATCCCGATGTACTTCTTCCTCCTCAATCTGTCCATCCTCGACATCGGATCCATCTCTGTCATTGTTCCCAAATCCATGGCCAATTCCATACTGAACACCAGGGTGATTTCCTACTCTGGATGTGTCACCCAAGTTTTTTTACTCCACTTTTTCATTCCAGCAGACCTTGCCATCCTCACCATCATGGCTTACGACCGATACATCGCCATCTGCAAACCACTGCACTACGCAACAGTGATGAACAGGAGAGCTTGTCTGCAAATGGCAGCCACGGGCTGGAGCGCTGCTCTTCTGTACTCTGCCCTGCACACGGGGAACACCTTTAGGCTGCCCTTCTGCCACTCCAACATCGTCAACCAGTTCTTCTGTGAAGTCCCTCAGCTCCTTAGGATCTCTGGCTCAGAGGTGTTTACTAGTGAAATTCAGATTATTATCTTTGGTGCATGTTTAAGTGCTGGTTGCATTGTGTTTATATTTGTGTCTTATATTCAGATATTCACTTCTGTACTGAGAATCCCCTCTGAGCAGGGCCGGCATAAAGCAGTTTCCACCTGCCTTCCCCACCTCATTGTTGTCTCCTTGCTGGGTAGCACTAGTATGATTGCATATATGAAGCCCACATCTGGGTCCCCATCAGCTCTGGACCTCATGGTGTCTGTTCTCTATTCCATGATCCCTCCAGTGATGAATCCGGTCATCTACAGCATGAGAAACAAGGACATCAAAGCAGCTCTGTGGAAACTGGTGACATGGAGGTGGTTTATTCCAAAGAAAATGTCAGTTATTCTGCAGTGACTGTGGTGTTAATACTAATTAACTCCACCAGTGTCAGTAGTGGAGTTATTATAGAAACAATCAGCTGTTATTTATAAAGATCTAGTTAACTAATCTCATTTGTGTTTCATTAGGTTTACACCATTTTAAATAACTTCTCTATCTAATTTTCACCCCGTATCTCACTGAACTAGGTAGTCTCTAAGATACCACTCTGTTCTCGGTAATCTTTTTGTATCTGTTAAATTTTATCTTTGATGCTGAGATTGTCATTTGTTAGTGCACTGTTGCAACAGTTTTTATGTACCTTAAATATTTATTAGATGCCTTGTTGGAGAATATCACTGGATCTTTGTCTTGTCTGGGTTAAAAAGTTTTCTTGAGGTCTGATTATTTGAGATCTGGAAGGAGGGTATGAGAAGGTTTAAAAGGGAGTGATAATGGTTTTTAGATAGTAGGTGTCAGTCATTACTCAGGTGCTGGGGCTTTCAGTTATGCTTTCCTAGTATGGGTTTTGCAAGAGTGCTAATGGTTTTCTTCCCCACAAGACTGAAGAGATGGAAATGATTTCCTGTAGGTGTGTACACACTAGAGCTCCTGTGCACGTCATGACTGTAGTGATGCTGCATCTACTTTCACCTTCCCAACAAGCAGCCTATGCCAAGAACTTCAATAATGCAAATAGTGTGGCTTTGTTTAGATTGGATGTTTAAGGAAACTCAGTAGAGACCCCAATCTGTTACTGTACATCTGTATTGAAATTGGGAGTTGTATTCCTTGGGAGATCCGGCAAGGTATGAAATGTGGTTTTCTTTCAAATCAATAAGAATAATCAACATTTCCCAGAATGCCTCAGAGGACTGCATCCTCCAAAAGAAAAAAAAATAATAGCTGAAGTTTAGGTAACTGTCCAGAGTTGACACCCAAAAGGGAATTTTGAAAGGTATGAATGGGTTAGTTTGACTCATATTGACTCCTACTGTTGGGCAATTTGAAGCTAGTTCAGGCAACGTGGTTTTCAAACAGAAGCAAGGAGCAGTCTGCGTTGAGCTGAAAGGCAGAGAGGTGGCACAATCTCCTTCCTTTGAGGTTCTGAAGCCTGGGCTAGACCAAGCCATGGTTGGCATGATCCAACTGGAGAAGATTTTGCTTTTAGTTTTGCTTTTAGTTGGGGTTGGATTAGATGACCTCCTGAGGTTCCTTCCTCCCCTAATTTTCTATGCTTCTATTACTGTATGAGAGGAGTGGTGTTGTTAAAATCTGAGGGATGTTTTCCCTGCAGCTAACGCTGCTCTAAACCAATGACTAATCTTAGGGCCATAGAAAATTAGGGTTGGAATGGACCTCAGGAGATCACCTTGTCCAACACACTCCTCAAAGCAGGGCTGCTCTAAACTTGATCATGTCACTCAAGGATTTGTCTATCTGGGTGTTCAAAACCTCCAAGGCTGGAGCTTCTACCACCCCTCTGGGTAGCCTGTTCCAGTGCTTTACCACCCTCCTGATAAGATTTTTTTTTCCTAATATCTAAACTGGACTTGAGCCCATTGCTCCTTGTTCAATCACCTGCTACCATGGACAACAATGGCGCTTCATCTTCTTTGTAACCACCCCTGAGGGAGATGCAGGCTGCTATTAAAAATCATCTTGGTCTTCTCTTCTCCTAACTAAATCAGCCCAGTTCCTTCAGCCTCTCCTCATAACTCATGTAACCTGGCCCCTTATCCATTTTTTCTGCCCTCCAGTAGACTCTCTCCAGTCTGTCTACATCCTTTCAGTAGTGGGAGGCACAAAGCTGGACACAGTACTCCAGATGTGCTCTCACCAGTGCCAAACATGGGGAAGAATCACTTCCTTTGATCTTGTGGTTATGCTCCTGCTAATGCAGCACAATTGCCATTGGCCTTCTTTGCACCAAGGGCACAACATTGGCTCATATTCACCTTCTGATCCACTTTAACCCCTAGGTCCTGCTACTTAGCCAGTCAGTCCCAGTCTGTACCAGTGCATAGGATTGTTCCATGCTACATGCACAATTTTGCACTTGTCGTTACTGAACTTCATGAAATTGCATTTGGTCCAATCCTCCAATTTGTTGAGGTTCCTGAATCATAGCCCTGCCCTCAAGCATAGCTATTACTGCCCCCAGCTTGGTGTTATCTGCAGACTTGCTGAGGGTGTGCTGTATGCCATCTTCCCAGTTGTCAATATTGAAAATAACGATAATGATTGACATTAAACTGGTTCCAGACGCAACCCCTGTAGCCACTCCACTTGATACTGGCTGCCAGATAGACATGGAGGAAGGGGTGGGGGGAAACCTGGTTCTAACCTATGTAACCATAAGTTGAAATTCCTTCCTGATCCCAGGTACAGGGTTTTGTCTGACGTAGACTGGTGGGGCAGACTTTCTAGCTCATGATCTTGGGGGTTTAGTCTGACAGGAGCTTTGGCATATCAGTCAAAATCCCCAATCTTGATTTCAGTTAACACTCAATGCTTTTAAAGGTAGAAGAAACCCCCAACCCCATGATTCATGTAGTAAAAAGACAGGGAAGAAAATCCTTCCGTAGCCTGTGCAGCAGACAGCAAAGACCAGAGGAATTGGAAATAACCAGAGACAAACATGGATGTAGCTATTCCTGGATCATGCCTGACCAATGCTAATCCTCACCTTGAACACCTCCAATGATTGAGATTGCACAACATCCCTAATCAGTCTAGTCCACTGCCCCATTGGTCCATCAGTGAAGTCGTTCTCCTGATAACGAATCTGAACCTACTTTATTGGTGTTTTGGATTTTCTCTCTTCTCCCTGTCTCTACTTCCCTCTGTCCTTCTTCCCTCTGGCCCTTGCCCCCATTTCTTCAGACCTCCTATGTTAACATATATATGGAAATTATTCCACTTTTCCCCCCAGCTACGGTCAGTATGTGTCAGCCTCATCTGCTCGTCTACCGCTTGTTACCATGTCATTGGTCCCTCTCTTTCTACCCATGCACCCACCTGGGCTGGTGTGCTTTCCTCCATTGCAGTACTGAGGAAGAAAGAGCAGACAGGACTCTGAAGAGGCCAAGACTGGACATTAGGAAGAACTTCTTCACAGTTCGAGTGGCCAAGGTCTGGAACGGGCTCCCAAGGGAGGTGGTGCTCTCCCCTATCCTGGGGGTCTTCAAGAGGAGGTTGGATATGCATCTGGCTGGGGTCATCTAAACCCAGCACTCTTTCCTGCCTATGCAGGTGGTCAGACTCGATGATCTATTGAGGTCCCTTCCGTCCCTAGCATCTATGAATCTATGAGGAGCACAATCTTGCTTCCCAGGGAAGTCTTAGCTAGAGTCCAAACCTGGGAGCTGAGAAGGGGACGGGCCCATGTACAAGAAAAAGCAAACAAAACTGTAAAGATGAACACCATTTGGCTCCATGGGAAAGTCCTAGTTCGTCTGTCATTTATCACACTTGCCTTGAGCATGGGATTGTTCCCAATCAGTTGCTCGGTTTGGACTCCAATAGAAAAGTAGGACCGGAAGCAGCTTCTGGAGGTCCAGCCTCCTGCTCAGGGCATGATCTCACCTCTCCAAACTATCACATATGCAACCTTGTTTAAACTGGTTCTAAAACTGTGCACTCACCCCATCCCACTATATTGCCCACAAGCAATATTGCCCACACCAACTTATATTGCCCAAAAACACTAAATCTACCACAATCTGCTGCAGGTAAAAGGACACAAAGCCTGTCAGTGTCCTGCTCCTGCAAGTGTTTTTAAATGCATTCAGGATATACAAAGAAGGCTGCTAGCCCCCACATTTACAGAGAAACGACGCTCCTTCCCCAACAAGTCTCTACCCACGTGTCTGTAAAGTAAACTTCCTTCTGGCTCCTAAATGTGGTGATTGGCAGGTCCCTGGGGGGACAGAGAAAACCCTTTACCCTGGGCTGCAGCCAACCCCCCGTGCTGCTGTGGCTTACAGGTTTGTTGGGAGATGGGGGTCCTGACACCCGCAGCAACAGGAGGGGAAAAATTACTCCTGTCCCACATTGCGAGTAGCAAAGCCTAGGCACATTGGCCCACTGATAGATGCAGCCTGTTACAAGCCACAGCCAGATGCTCTGACATGTGGTCAGCAGTAGGTCCAATGAGAGACTCTGGACAGTCCTTCTGGCTTCAATATCTGTGAATCCTGCATGTCTCCCATGGGCTCTGCTTCTGAGCTGTGCAGGGCTCTAGGGAAACAGTCCCACGAGACCTCCCAACATATCCATAGACAACTCACTGACTGCGACGTCAGTCCCTCCATTGCAGTACTGCTCCAAGGCAGCTGCACGCCCAGCTCTTCTTCAGGGACTCATCGTTTTGGATCAACTCCTCTCAGTTCTCCTGCACAGTGAGGAGTGCACACCCTCAAGAAACCTGCACCCCTGGCATCTAGATAGCACAGTGATGGGGGCAAGAGATTGGAGGCAGGAGTAGATGATCAGTAATCAAGCTGCCCTAGGATTTAGCATTGAAAATTGAAGACAAAATTATTAAAATGAGCGCAGTAAGTAATATATTCTTTTCCATAATGTTTGGGTTTTATTGTAGAGGAACTTTTATACCAATTATAATGAATGAAATTAAAAATTATTTCAGAACTTTATTCTCCATTTAATAAAATTAGACACTTGTCATAAAAAGTATGCATATACGTATTCATATGAAAAATGGCATATTTCTGTCCTGATATTTTTACCTATTCAACAATAATTTAACTGAGCGGGGAAGCAGGACAGCAGCCCAGGGCATTGCCTCTGTGGAGGGGGGAAATAGCCGTGACCACAGGTCGGCAGCATGGCAGGCAGAGCTATCCTGTGCATCACAGCCTGCCCTGGGCTTGGAGCTGCCCTGCTACCTTGTCTCCATCTTTATCAGTAACCAAGATTGTCAAGTGCAAAAAGTCATCTAGTTTGCTGGCCGCTGAAGATTTTCAGACTATACTACTAAAGAAAAGGTCAAATATCTTTGAAATTCATGACTTACAAAATGTAGAGACCATGGAGGGATGCTGACAGCCCATGCTTATATATGTTTCTGAGACTTGAAGCCAGTTTGAACACACAGCCTTGTGCACATCCTGCCAGCCATTTGATGGCAATCTTCCCAGGTGTCTTAGAGCCCCCACACAGCCAGCATCTTAAACTGTATGACCCTAGGAAAATGGAAATACTATGGGATGACCTTTTTGACTTCCAATTCCTTGCTCAGCTGCCCATGGGTAAGACTCAGGAACTGGCATACATGAAATGATAGGATCTGAGGTTGTAATTATTCCCTTTTCCCACGTCACATGGACTTGCAATGGACGTGCACCTGATGTGAACGGACATGGCCCCTTATACTAGAAAGGAGCTGGATCAGTTTATGCCAGTGTGACAGTGCACTGACACCTTCTCCACTTTCACAGACGTGGGAAATGTATGAGCACTAGTGAGTGGCAGTGACAGGGTGTCGGCAAAAGCTCTGATAAAATACTTTTCCTGCTCACTTTTTCGATCAATGGCACAATTATCCAAAAAATGTTTTCAAATGTATCATGAAAAATATGGTCACTTTGGGAACCCTGATTTCTATCAGAAATCTCCTGTACAACTGAAAATCAGGTGGACCTCTAAAACAATCAAGTCAAGGAGAATTGTGGCCTGGAAAATGGTGTTTTTTTCTGACACAGTCGTTCCCTTTCCCTCCACAGGCATCCCAAAAGGCACTGTGGATGATGACGTCCAATTGCACCGCGGTGACTGAGTTCCTGCTGCTGGGGTTCTCCGATGCCCTGGGATTGCACATCTTGCACTTGGCCACTTTTCTAACAATATACCTGGCAGCCCTGATTGGCAATCTCCTTGTTATCATGCTCATAGCCTTGGACAGCCACCTCCACACCCCGATGTACTTCTTCCTCCTCAATCTGTCCATCCTAGACATTGGATCCATCTCTGTCATTGTCCCCAAATCCATGGCCAATTCCATACTGAACACCAGGCTGATTTCCTATTCCGGATGTGTCACCCAAGTTTTTTTCTTCCTCTTCTTTGTTATAGCAGACCTTGCCATCCTCACCTTCATGGCTTACGACCGATACATCGCCATCTGCAAACCACTGCACTATGCGACAATGATGAACAGGAGAGCTTGTCTGCAAATGGCAGCCACGGCCTGGAGCACAGCTCTTCTGTTCTCTGCCCTGAACACGGGGAACACCTTTAGGCTGCCCTTCTGCCACTCCAACATCGTCAACCAGTTCTTCTGTGAAGTCCCTCAGCTCCTTAGGATCTCTTTCTCAGAGGTGTTTACTAGTGAAATTCAGATTCTTATCTTTGGTGCATGTTTAAGTGCTGGTTGCATTGTGTTTATATTTGTGTCTTATATTCAGATATTCACTACTGTACTGAGAATCCCCTCTGAGCAGGGCCGGCATAAAACAGTTTCCACCTGCCTTCCCCACCTCATTGTTGTCACCTTGCTGGGTAGCACTAGTATGATTGCTTATATGAAGCCCACATCTAGGTCCCCATCAGCTCTGGACCTCGTGGTGTCTGTTCTCTATTCCATGATCCCTCCAATGATGAATCCGGTCATCTACAGCATGAGAAACAAGGACATCAAAGCAGCTCTGTGGAAACTGCTGAGATGGAAGTGGTTTATTGTGACAAAGATGTCAGTTATTCTCCAATGACTGCGGTTCCTCTGAACATTTTTATAGAAACTGAGCTGTTTTAATACTAATTAACTCCACCGATGTCAGTAGTGGAGTTTTTATAGAAACACCAGCTGTGTTATTTATACAGTTCTAGTTAACTCATGTTATTTGTGTTTCATTAGGTTTACACCATTTTAAATAACCTCTCTATCTAATTTTCACCCCGTATCTCACTGAACTAGTTAGTCTCTAAGATACCACTCTGTTCTCGGTAATCTTTTTGTATCTGTTAAATTTTATCTTTGATGCTGAGATTGTCATTTGTTAGTGCACTGTTGCAACAGTTTTTATGTACCTTAAATATTTATTAGATGCCTTGTTGGAGAATGTCACTGGATCTTTGTCTTTTCTGCGTTAAACAGTTTTCTTAAGGTTTGATTTTTTGAGATCTGGAAGGAGGGTATGAGAAGGGAGTGATAATGGCTTTTTAGCTAGTAGGTGCCAGTCATTACTCAGGTGCTGGGGCTTTCAGACATGCTTTCCTTGTATGGGTTTTGCAAGAGTGCTAATGGTTTTCTTCCCGACAATGCTGAAGAGATGGAAATGATTTCCTGTAGGTGTGTACACACCAGAGCTCCTGTGCACGTCATGACTGTAGTGATACTACATTTTGGCTGTCCTTGTATTCCCCTATAGGGAACCTGTAGATGGGTAAACCTGGGGATTTAGACAGCTGATTTAAGTATATCAAGCCCAAATTATGTTCACGCTTCTATTCCCTAAATCCTTTCAGGACCAGTAGCATCTACTTTCACCTTCCCAACAAGCAGCCTATGACAAGAACCTCAGTAATGCAAATAGTGTGGCCTTGTTCAGAATGGATGTGAAAGGAAACTCAGTAGAGACACCAATCTGTTACTGTACAACTGTATTGAAATTGGGACTTGTATTCCTTGGGAGATCCGGCAAGGTATGAAATATGTTTTTCTTTCAAATCAATAAGAAGGTGAAGAGCCCAGGCAGGAGCACATGCATTCTGCAGATCAATTCATGGCTGTGCAGATACTGTCTCCAGCAGGGTTTGGATTCAGTGACCATGGGATGTTACACCAATAAAAGGATGGCAAGGCAGAGATGGGATCTCCCTGACAAAAGAGAGAAGAGCATCATTGCAGACAGGCTACCTAACCTAGTGAGGAGGGCTTGAAACTAGCTATGCCCTGGGATGGGAACCAAAGCTATGATGTAAATGTGGAAGTGGGTGAACTGGAGGAAGCACAAGCAGAAGGGGACAACAGGGGAAGCCTTCTAATTCTTCTTGAGAAAGTAGGATAATCAGTTTTCTCACATGTCTGTACATGACTGCATGGAGGCTGGGAAAGAAGCAGGAACAACAGGAAGTATTCACTCAGTCATGGCATCATAACATGATTGTAATAACAGAGACTTGGTGGGGGTTCACATGACTGGAGCACTGCCATGGACGGGTACAAACTGTTCAGGAAGGGCAGGCAGGGGAGAAGAGGAGGAGGATTTCTGCTATATGGTAAAGAGCCCCATGATTGTTCTGAGCTCCAGTATGCAACTGGAGACCAGGCCTGTTGAAAGTCTCTGCGTGAGGGTTGGCAGGGGTCAAGAAGGGAGATGTCATGGCGGGGGTCTGCTATAAACCACCAGGCCATGACCAGGAGGTGCATGATGTTTTCTTCAGACACCTAAGAGAAGTTTCCTGATCACAAGCCCTGGTTCTCATGGGGAACTTCTTTCACCCTGACACCTGCTCGGACGGCAATACAGTAGCACACAGGCAATTCAGGAAGTTTTTGGAAAATGTTGCTGAGAACTTCTTGGAGCAAGGGTTGGAGAGACCAACTAGGGGCTGTGTTCTTCCTGATATGCCACTCAGACACCGGGAAGAAGTGGTGAGGAATTTAGAAGAGGATGGCAACTAGGGCAGCAGTGCCTATGAGGTGATTGAGGGTGGGATCCTGAGGAAAGGAAAGATGTAGAGAAGTGGAATAGGGAAAACAGACTTTGACTCCATCAGGGACCTCCTGGCTGGATGCCCTGGGAGGCCAGTCTTGAAGGAGTCCAGGAGAGCTGGCTTTGTTTTAAGGAAACTTTACTGAGGACATCGAAGCAAAACATCCCGATGTACATGGAAGCTGGCAGGCATGGCAGAAGACCAGGATTGCTCAGCAGGGAACTCTTCAGTGACCGCCAAAGGAAGCTGCAAGAAGAGGACACTTAGATCAATGACTAGGGAGGAGTATGAGAGTATTTCTCAGGCCTGCAGGGATGAAATCAGGAAGGGCAAAGAGAGCTGAAGTTTCTGCTAGTTCGGGGCATGAGGGGTAACAAGAAGGCTTGTCCAAGTATGTCAGCAACAAGAGGAAGATGAAGGGAAGTATGGGTTCCTAGCTGAATGGGGGAGGCAAGCTTGTGACCGATGATGTGGAAATGTCTGAAGTGCTCAATGCCTTTTCTACCTCTCTTCACAGGGGAGCTCAGCTCCCAGACTACTGCACCGGGCAGCACAGTTTGGAGAGCAAGTGAGCAGCCAACACTGGCAAGAGATCAGTTTAAGAGCTACTTAGAAAAGCTGCATGTGTACGAGTCCGAGGGGCTGGACACGAGGCACCTGAAGTGTGTCGGGGCGCTGGCTGATATACAGAGGTGTGCAGAAAAGACGAGGCTTCCTCAGGTATATGAACAAGTTGGGGGAAGTCCCAAACTTGTAGTTGTGGAAAGCACCCAGATCACAAATGTTAGAAGCTGGAGAAGGAGACAGCCCTCCTCCCTTCTCACAGAATCAGGGGAAGTAGACCTGGAAGGGACACTGGGATGTCATCTACTCCAGGCCTAAGGGCAGTAAAGATGGCATACAATCAGTGGAAGTAAGGGGTTGTCATCAAGGAGGATGACACCTCCATTTCTTGTGATTGCAGGGAGGCGGCTAGGAAGACCAAGGCAGAGATGGAGCGAGGTCTGGCGACCAGAATTAAGGATAACAAAAAGTCCCTTTCCAAATCCATAGGGAGTGAGAAGAAGGCACCGGGTAATGTGGGGCCCCTACAGGACAGGCTTGGCAATTGAAACCTGGACAAGGACCAGGGGATGGCACCTTGCACAACACAAATGTGATTAATTGTAGACTAATAGAAAATTAGGGTTGGAAGCAGCGTCTGGAGGTCTGGCCCCTTTACAAGGCACAGTTATCCCTATCCAAACTACCCCATACAAACCCTTTTTCTAACCTGATTCTGAAAGCATGCAGTCACCCTGCCACACCACCACAACACAGGATGTACAAAGAAGGCAGCACCCCCGCCCCATTACACAGAAAGGACCCTCATCCCCCACAGGTCTCTACCCATGTGTCTGTACAGTAAACTTCCTTCCTGCTCCCAAATGTGGTGATTGGCAGGTCCCTGGGGGGACAGGGAAAACCCTTTATCCTGGGATGCAGCTAACACCCCGTGCAGCTGAGGAAGGCAGGGTTGTCAGGAGAGGCAGGCCCTGACACCGTTAGCAATAGGAGAAGGGAAATATTCCTCCCGTCTCCATGTTGTAAATAGGAAAGCTTAGACACATTGGACAGATGATAGACGCAACCTGTGACAAGCCACAGCGAGATGCTCTGACATGTGGTCAGCAGTAGGTCCAATGAGAGACTCTGGACAGTCCTTCTGGCTTCAATATCTGTGAATCCCGCGTGTTTGCCCATGGACTCTGCTTCTGAGCTGTGCAGGGCTCTAGGGAAACAGTCCCACGAGACCTCCCAACATACACATAGACAACTCACTGACTGCGACGTCAGTCCCTCCATTGCAGTACAGCTCCAAGGCAGCTGCACGCCCAGCTCTTCTTCAGGGACTCATCGTTTTGGATCAACTCCTCTCAGTTCTCCTGCTCAGCGAGGAGTGCACGCCCCCAAGAAACCTGCACCCCTGGCATCTAGATAGCACAGTGATGGGGGCAAGAGATTGGAGGCAGGAGTAGATGTTCAGTAATCAATCTGCCCTAGGATTTAGCACAGGAAACTGAAGACAAAATCATTAAAATGAGCACAGTAAGTAATATATTCAATTCCATAATTTTTGGGTTTTATTAGAGAAGATCATTGATACAAATTATAATGAATTAAATTTAAAATTATTTCAGAACTTTATTCTCCATTTAATAAAATTAGACACTTGTCATAAAAAGTATGCATATAAGTATTCATATGAAAAATGCCATATTTCTCTCCTGAAATTTTTACCTATTCAAAAATAATGTAAGTGAGCGGGGAAGCAGGACAGCAGCCCAGGGCATTGCCTTTGTGGAGGGGGGAAATGGCCATGACCACAGGTCGGCAGCATGGCAGGCAGAGCTGCCCTGTGTATCACAGCCTGCCCTGGGCTTGGAGCTGCCCTGCTAGCATGTCTCCATCTTTATCAATAACCAAGAGTGCCAAGTGCAAAAAGTTATCTAGTTTGCTGGCCACTGAAGATTTTCAGACTAAACTAATAAAGAAAAGGTCAAATATCTTTGAAATACATGACTTACAAAATGCAGGGACCATGCAGGGATGTTGACAGCCCATGCTTATATATATTGCTGAGACTTGAAGCCAGTTTGAACACACAGCCTTGTGCACATCCTGCCAGCCATTTGATGGCAATCTTCCCAGGTGTGTTAGAGCCCCCACACAGCCAACATCTTAAGCTCTATGTCCCTAGGAAAATGGAAATACTATGTGATGACCTTTTTGACTTCTAATTTCTTGCTCAGCTGCCCATGGGTAAGATTCAGGAACTGGCATTCATAAATTGATAGGATCTGGGGTTGTAATGATTCCCTTTTCCCAGGTCACATGGACTTGCAATGGATCTTCCCCTGGTGTGAACGGGCATGGCCCCTTGGACTGGAAAGGAGCTGGAGCGGTTCATGCCAGTGTGACAGTGCACTGACACCTTCTCCACTTTCACAGACGTGGGAAATGTATGAGCACTAGTGAGTGGCAGTGACAGGGTGTGACAGGGTGACAGGGCAAAAGCTCTGATCAAATACTTTTCCTGCCCACTTTTTCAATAAAATGCTGCAATTATACAATTTTTTAATGTATCATGAAAAACATTGTCCTTTGTGAACATTGATTTCTATCAGAAAACTCCTTTTCAACTGAAAATCAGGTGGACCTCTAAAACAATCAAGTCAAGGAGAATTGTGGCCTGGAAAATAATGTTTTTTTCTGACACAGTCATTCCCTTTCCCTCCAGAGGCATCCCAAAAGGCACTGTGGATGATGACGTCCAATTGCACCGCGGTGACTGAGTTCCTGCTCCTGGGGTTCTCCGATGCCCTGGGATTGCACATCTTGCACTTGGCCACTTTTCTAACAATATACCTGGCAGCCCTGATTGGCAATCTCCTTGTTATCACGCTCATAGCCGTTGACACCCACCTCCACACCCCTATGTACTTCTTCCTCCTCTATCTGTCCATCCCCGTCATTGGGTGCATCTCTTTCATTGTCCCCAAATCCATGGCCAATGCCATACTGAACACCAGGCTGATTTCCTATTCCGGATGTGTCACCCAAGTTTTTCTCGTCCTCTTTTTCATTCAAGCAGACCTTGCCATCCTCACCGTCATGGCTTACGACCGATACATCGCCATCTGTAAACCACTGCACTATGCGACAGTGATGAACAGGAGAGCTTGTCCGCTAATGGCAGTCACGGCCTGGAGCGCTGCTCTTCTGTACTCTGCCCTGCACACGGGGAACACCTTTAGGCTGCCCTTCTGCCACTCCAACATCATCAACCAGTTCTTCTGTGAAGTCCCCCAGCTCCTTAGGATCTCTTTCTCAGAGGTGTTTACTAGTGAAATTCAGATCCTTATCTTTGGTGTATGTTTAGGTCTTGTTTGCATCGCGTTTATATTTGTGTCTTATATTCAGATATTCACTACTGTACTGAGAATCCCCTCTGAGCAGGGCCGGCATAAAGCACTTTCCACCTGTCTTCCCCACCTCATAGTTGTCTCCTTGCTGGGTAGCACTGGGATGATAGCATATATGAAGCCCACATCTGGGTCCCCATCAGCTCTGGACCTCATGCTGTCTGTTCTCTATTCCATGATCCCTCCAATGATGAATCCAGTCATCTACAGCATGAGAAACAAGGTCATCAAAGCAGCTCTGTGGAAACTGGGGAGATGGAAGTGATTTATTGTGATGAAGATGTCAGTTGTACTCCAGTGACTGTGGTTTCACTGAATATTTTTATAGAAACTGAGCTTTTTTAATATTAATCAACTCCGCCGGTGTCAGTAGTGCAGTTTTTGTAGAAACAATCAGCTGTGTTATTCATACAGATTTAGTTAACTAATGTCACTTGTGTTTCTTTAGGTTTACACGATTTTAAATTTTTCTGTCTAATTTTTACCCTAAATCTCACTGAGCTAGTTGGTCTATAAAATACCACTCTGTTCACAATAATCTTTTTGTATCTGTTAAATTTTATCTTTGAAGCTGATAATATCATTTCTTAGTGCACTGTTGCAACAGCTTTTACGTACCTCATCTATTTATTAGATGCCTTGGTGGAGAATATCACTGGATCTTTGTCTTGTCTGAGTTAAAAAGTTCTCTTGAGGTTTGATTATTTCAGCTGTGGAAAGAGGGTATGAGAATATTTAAAAGGGAGTGATATTAGGGTTTAGATAGTGGGTGTCAGTCTTTCCTCAGGTTCCTGGACTTTCAGTCATGCTTTCCTGTATGGGTCTGCAAGAAGACTGAGGGTTTTCCTCCACACAACCCTGAAGAGATGGAAATGATTTGTAGTAAGTGTGTACACACTAGAGCTCCTGTGCACGTCATGACTGCAGTGATGCTGGATACTGGTTGTTGCTTTATTCCACTATAGGGAAGCTGTAGGTACTTAAATCAGCTGCCAACATCCCCAGGTTTAAGTAAGACAAGCCCCAATGACGTTCACGCTGTTAGTCCCTAAATACTTTCAGGACCGGTAGTGGATACTTTCACCTTCCCAAGAAGCAGCCTATGCCAAGAGATCCAATAATGCACATAATGTGACCTTGCTTAGAATAGATGTAAAAGGAAACTCAGTAGAGACCACAATCTGTTACCGTACAACTGTATCGAAATTGGGACTTGTATTCCTAGGGAGATCTGGAAAGGTATGAAATGTGTTTTTCTTTTAAATCAGAAAGAATAATCAACATTTCCCAGAATGCCCCAGAGGACAGCATCCTCCAAAAGAAAAAAAAAGAAGAAAAATATCACCTCCACTCAATTACTCCTGAGAGTTTAGGTAACTGTCCAGAATTGACACCCAAAAGGGAATTTTGAAAGTTATGAATCAGTTAGTTTGACTCATACTGACTCCTACTGTTGGGCAATTTGAAGCTAGTTCAGGCAACGTGGTTTTCATATAAGAAACAGAAGCAAGGAGAAGTCTGTGTCGAGCTGAAAGGCCGAGATGTGGCACAATCTCCTTCCTTGGAGGTTTTTAAGACTGGGTCAGACCAAGCCATGGTTGGCATGACCCAGCTGGAGACAGTCCTTCTTTGAATGCAGGCATAGGGATTTGTATGACCCAGACTAGTGGGGCAAGACTCTCTAGCTTATGATCTTGGGGCTTTAGTTTGAGCAGGAGCTTCGGCATATCATTCAAAATCCCCAACCTTGATTTCAGCCAACACCCAATGCTGGACTAGATGACACCCTGAAGTCCCCTCCGTCCCTAATTTTCTATGCTTCTATCATTATATGAGAGGAGTGGTGTTGTAAAACTCTGAGGGATGTTTTCCCTGTACCTAATGCTGCTCTAAACCAATGACTACTCTTAGGGTCATAGAAAATTAGGGTTGGAACGGACTTCAGGAGATCACCTTGTCCAACACACTCCTCAAAGCATGGCTGCTCTAAACTTGATCACGTTACTCGAGGCTTTGTCTATCTGGGTGTTCAAAACCTCCAAGGATGGAGCTTCCACCACCCCTCTGGGTAGCCTGTTCCAGTGCTTTACCACCTTCCTGATAAGATTTATTTTTCCTAATATCTAAACTGAACTTGAGACCATTGCTCCTTGTTCAGTCATCTGCTACCATGGAGAACAATAGGGCTACATCCTCCTTGTAACCACCCCTGAGGGAGATGCAGGCTGCTATTAAACACCATGTTGGTCTTCTCTTCACCAAACTAAATGAGAGTTCCTTCAGCCTCTCCTCATAACTCATGTAACCTGGTCCCTTAACGATTTTTCCTGCCCTCCAATAGACTCTCTCCAGTCTGTCTACATCCTTTCAGTAGTGGGAGGCACAAAGCTGGACACAGTACTCCAGATGTGCTCTCACCAGTGCCAAACATGGGGGAAGAATCACTTCCTTTGATCTTGTGGTTATGCTCCTGCTAATGCAGCACAATTGCCATTGGCCTTCTTTGCACCAAGGGCACAACATTGGCTCATATTCACCTTCTGATCCACTTTAACCCCTAGGTCCTGCTACTTAGCCAGTCAGTCCCCAGTCTGTACCAGTGCATAGGATTGTTCCATGCTACATGCAGGATTTTGAACTTGTTTTTAGTGAAGCTTATGAGATTGTATTTGGTCCAATCCTCCAATTTGTCGAGGTCCCTCTGAATCATCGCCCTGCCCTCTAGCATATCTATTACTGCCCCCAGCTTGGTGTCATCAGCAGACTTGCTGAGGGTGCGCTGTATGCCATCTTCCCAGTTGTCGACAACAATATTGAAAACAAACTGGTTCTGGACCCAATCCCTGTAGCCACTCCACTTGATACTGGCTGCCAGATTGACATGGAGGAATGGGTGGGAGATGGGGGGGAAACCTGGTTCTTACCTATCTAACCATGAGTTGAAATTCCTTCCTGATCCCAAGTGTGGGGTTTTGTCTGACCTAGACTGATGGGGCAAAACTCTCTAGCTCATCATCTTGGGGGTTTAGTCTGACAGGAGCTTTGGCATATCAGTCAAAATCCCCAACCTTGATTTCAGTTAACAACCAATGCTTTTAAAGGTAGAAGAAACCTCCCCACCACATGATTCATGTAGCAAAAGGAGAGGGAAGAAAATCCTTCCTTAGCCTGTGCAGCATATAGCAAAGACCAGAGGAATTGGAAATAACCAGAGACGAACATGGATGTAGCTATTCCTGGATCATGCCTGACCAATGCTAATCCATCCCCTTGAACACCTCCAATGATGGAAATTGCACAACATCCCTAATCAGTCTAGTCCACTACCCCATTGGTCCATCAGTGAAGACATTCTCCTCATAACGAATCTGAACCTATTTTATTGGGGTTTTGGATTTTCTCTCTTCTCCCTGTCTCTGCTCCCCTCTGTCCTTCTTCCCTCTGGCCCTTGCCCCCATTTCTTCAGACCTCCGATGTTAACGTGTATGTGGAAATCATCGCACTTTTCCCCCAAGCTAAGGTCAGTATGTGTCAGCCTCATCTGCTCATCTACCACTTGCTACCATGTCACTGGTCCCTCTCTTTCTACCCATGCACCCACCTGGGCTGGTGTGCTCTCCTCCATTGCAGTACTTAGGAAGAAAGAGCAGACAGGACTCTAAAGAGGAACACAATCTTGCTTCCCAGGGAAGTCTTAGTTAGAGTCCAAACCTGGGAGCTGAGCAGCGGATGGGCCCATGTACAAGAAAGAGCAAACAGAACTGTAAATAGGAACACCATTTGGCTCCATGGGAAAGTCCTGGTTAGTCTGTCATTTATCACACTTGCTTTGAGCATGGGACTTTTCCCCAATCAGTTGCTCGGTTTGGACTCGAATAGAAAAGTAGGACCGGAAGCAGCTTCTGGAGGTCCAGCCTCCTGCTCAGGGCACAATCTCACATATCCAAACTTTCACATATGCAACCTTGTTTGAACTGGTTCTAAAACTGTGCAGTCACCCCATCCCACTATATTGCCTACAAGCAATATTGCCCACAATAAGCTATATTGCCCACAAACACTAAATCTACCACAATCTGCCCCAGGTAAAAGGAGGAGACAAGGACTGTCAGTGTCCTGCTCCTGCAAGGGTTTTTAAACACATTCAGGATATACAAAGAAGGCAGCTAGCCCCCCCAGTTACAGAGAAACAACGCTCCTTCCCCTGCAAGTCTCTACCCATGTGTCTGTACAGTAAACTTCCTTCCGGCTCCCAAATGTGGTGATTGGCAGGTCCTTGGAGGGACAGGGAAAACCCTTTACCCTGTGCTGCAGCCAACCCTCCTTGCTGCTGGGGCTTGCAGGTCTGTTGGGAGATGGGGGTCCTGACACCTTTAGCAACAGGAGGGGGAAAAATTACTCGTGTCCCACGTTGTGACTAGCAAAGCCTAGACTCATTGGCCCACTGATAGACGCAGCCTGTTACAAGCCACAGCGAAATCCTCCGACATGTGGTCAGCAGTAGGTCCAATGGTAGACTCTGGACAATCCTTCTGGCTTCAATATCTGTGAATCCATTGTGTTTGCCCACGGGCTCTGTTTCTGAGCTGTGCAGGGCTCTAGGGAAACAGTCCCACGAGACCTCCCAACATACACATAGACAACTCACTGACTGCGACGTCAGTCCCTCCATTGCAGTACAGCTCCAAGGCAGCTGCACGCCCTGCTCTTCTTCAGGGACTCATCGTTTTGGATCAACTCCTCTCAGTTCTCCTGCAGAGTGAGGAGCGCACACCCCCAAGAAACCTGCACCCCTGGCATCTAGATAGCACAGTGATGGGGGGCAACAGATTGGAGGCAGGAGTAGATGGTTATCGCTCAAACTGTCCTGGCATTCAAGGATTTAACGTAGCAACCTGAAGACAAATCCATTAAGATGAGCGCAGTAAGTAATATATTCAATCATTCAATAATGTTTGGGTTTTCAGAAAGATGAACATTTGGAACAGTATAATGAATTATAATTAAAATTATTTAAGATCATTATCTTCCACTTAATAAAATACCTTCTTCAGGTATATTGGGAGCAAAAAGAAGGGTCAGGGTAGCATAGGACTTCTACAGGACAAACTTGGACAATTAGGGACAGAAAGTGGGGACAAAACTGAGCTCTTCAATGAGTTTTTGGCCTCTCTATTTCTCATCTCGGAGCAGGACAAAACTCCCCATTGGATCATAGACAGGGACAAAAGGGATACCAGCCCACTAACTCTTCACACCCAGTTAGTGAAGACACACTTGGAAGGGCTGGACGTGTTTAAGTCAGCAGCTCCGTGTGATCTTCATTGACAGGTGCTGAAGGAATTGGCAGTGTCATAGGAGACCCACTGGCACGGCTGCTTGAGCACTCTTGGTGCTCAGGTCAGGTCCCAGAGGACTGGAAAAGGGCCAGTGTGGGGCAAAGTTATCACATGAAAGGATAGGGATCAAATGCAGGTGGATCTGGACAGGTTGGGAAAGTGGGTGGAACAGAAGAGGATGCAGTTCAATAAGGACAAATGCAAAGTGCTGCACCTAGGGAAAAGGATTCACCAACACGCTTAATGGCTGGGGGATGACCTTTACAGCAGCAGAAAGAGATCTTGGAGCTGTTGTTGATACCAAGATAAACATTAGTTGTCAATGTGATGAAGCAATCGGTGAAGTTAACCGCACTTAATCACGCATTAGCAGATGCATGACAAACAGGTCCAGGGAGGTGATACTTTGCCTTTATGCAGCATTGGTTACTCTGCATTTGGAGTATTGGGTCCAGTGTTGGGCACCAAATCACAAGGACCTGCCATGGACCTACACCTCGTGTGAGCTGACATGGCCCCTTGGACTAGAAAGGAGCTAACCCAGTTTATCCCAGTGTGATAGTGCACTGATAATTTCTCCATTTTCACAGACGTGGAAATGTATAAGGTTTAGTCAGTCATAGAAACAAGGTCTCTGGAAAGTACTGGCAAAATACTTTTTCCTGTCTGCTTTTTAGATGAAATGCCTCACTATTTGATTTTTTAAAAAGGTTCACAAAAAATGTCATCACTTTAGGAACCCTGATTTTTCATGATTTTCTTTTTTAGAGAGCCACCTTATTTTTCATTGAAAGGCAGTTTTCACAAGTCATGTATTGCTGTGGGCAGAAATAGTGGGGGTTTTCTCTTGCGTGCTCTTCTCCTGACACAGTCATTCCCTTTCCCTCCAGAAGCATCCCAAAACGCACTGTGGATGATGACGTCCAATTGCACCGCGGTGACTGAGTTCCTGCTCCTGGGGTTCTCCGATGCCCTGGGATTGAAGATCTTGCACTTGGCCACTTTTCTAACAATATACTTGGCAGCCCTGATTGGCAATCTCCTTGTTATTACGCTCATAGCCGTTGACAGCCACCTCCACACCCCGATGTACTTCTTCCTCTTCAATCTGTCCATCCTCGACATCGGATCCATCTCTGTCATTGTCCCCAAATCCATGGCCAATGCCATACTGAACACCAGGGTGATTTCCTATTCCGGATGTGTCACCCAAGTTTTTCTCATCATCTTTTTCATTCCAGCAGACCTCGCCATCCTCACCATCATGGCTTACGACCGATACATCGCCATCTGCAAACCACTGCACTATGCGATCATGATGAACAGGAGAGCTTGTCTGCTAATGGCAGCTGCGGCCTGGAGCACAACCTTTCTGTTCTCTGCCCTGAACACGGGGAACACCTTTAGGCTGCCCTTCTGCCACTCCAACATCGTCAACCAGTTCTTCTGTGAAGTCCCCCAGCTCCTTAGGATCTCCGGCTCGGAGGTGTTTACTAGTGAAATTCAGATTCTTATCTCTAGTGCATGTTTAAGTGCTGGTTGCATTGTGTTTATATTTGTGTCTTATATTCAGATATTCACTACTGTACTGAGAATCCCCTCTGAGCAGGGACGGCATAAAGCAGTTTCCACCTGTCTTCCCCACCTCATTGTTGTCGCCTTGCTGGGAAGCACTGGGATGATTGCATATATGAAGCCCACATCTGGGTCCCCATCAGCTCTGGACCTCATGGTGTCTGTTCTCTATTCCATGATCCCACCAATGATGAATCCGGTCATCTACAGCATGAGAAACCAGGACATCAAAGCAGCTCTGTGGAAACTGGTGAGATGGAGGTGGTTTATTCCAACAAAGATGTCAGTTATTCTCCAGTGACTGTGGTTTTACAGACCATTTTTATAGAAACAGAGTTATTAATACAAATCAACTCCACCAATGTCAGTAGTGGAGCTTTAATAGAAACAATCAACTGTGTTATTAATACAGATTAATTGAACCAATGTCAGTTGTGCTTCTGTAGGTTTACACCATTTAAAATAATTTATCTAATTTTAAGCATGTCTCCCTGAAGTAGTTGGTCTCTAAGATACCACTCAGTCCTAGCTAATCTTCTTGTCTGTGTTAAATTTTATCTATGATGCTGAGACTGTCATTTGTTAGAGCGGTATTGCAACACCTTGTACATACCTTCAATGTTTGTAAGATTCCCTCGTGGAGAAGATCACTGGATCTTTCTCTTTTCCTGATTAAAAAGTCCTGTGCACGCCATGACTGCAGTGATGCTGGCTTTTGGCTGTCCTTGTATTCCACTATAGGGAATATTTAGATAGGTAAACCTGGGGATGTTGGCATCTGATTTAAGTATATCAAGCACAAATGATGTTCACGCTGCTAGTCCCTAAATCCTTTCAGGACCAGTAGCATCTACTTTCACCTTCCCAACAAGCAGCCTATGCCAAAATCTCCAGTAATGGAAATAGTGTGGCCTTGTTTAAAATGGATGTAATAGGAAACTCAATAGAGACTGCAATCTGTTACCATACAACTGTATCGAAATTGGGACTTCTATTCCCTTATGATTGCTCAGAGCTCCAGTGTGAAACTGGAGACCAGGCCTGTTGACAGTCTCTGCGTTCGGGTTGGCAGGGAAGAATATGGGTGATGTCATGGTGGGGGTCTACTCTAGACCCCCAGGCCATGAGCAGGAGGTGCATGTTTTCTTCAGACACCTAAGAGAAGTTTCCTTATCACAAGCCCTGGTTCTCATGGGGAACTTCTTTCACCCTGACACCTGCTCGAAGGGCAATGCAGTAGCACACAGTTAATTCAGAAAGGTTTTGGAAAATGTTGCTGAGAACTTCCTGGAACAAGGGCTGGAGACCAACCAAGGGCTGTGTGCTTCTTGATATGCCACTCAGACACAGGGAAGAAGTGGTGGGGAATTTAGTAGAGGATGGCAACTGGGACAGCAGTGCCTATGAGGTGGTCGTGGGCAGGATCCTGAGGAAAGGAAGCATGGAGAGAAGTGGAATAGGGAACACAGACTTTGACTCCATCAGGGAACTCCTGGCTGGATGCCCTGGGAGGCCAGTCTGAGGGGAAGGGGCTGCAGAGAGCTGGCTTTATTTTAAGGAAACCTTACTGAGGGCACCGAGACAAATCACCCTGATGTACATGGAAGCTGGCAGGCATGGCAGAAGACCAGCATGGCTCAGCAGGGAACTCTTCAGTGACCACCAAAGGAAGCTGCAAGAAGAGGACACTTAGATCAATGACTAGGGAGGAGTATGAGAGTATTTCTCAGGCCTGCAGGGATGAAATCAGAAAGGGCAAAGAGAGCTGAAGTATCTGCTAGTTTGGGACATGACGGGTAACAAGGCGGCTTTGGAAAGTATGGGTTCCTAGATGAATGGGGGAGGCAAGCTAGTGATCGATGATGTGGAAATGGCTGAAGTGCTCAATGCCTTTTCTACCTCAGTCTTCACAGGGGAGCTCAGCTCCCAGACTACTGCCCCGGGCAGCACAGTTTGGAGAGCAAGTGAGCAGCCAACACTGGCAAGAGATCAGTTTAAGAGCTACTTAGAAAAGCTGCATGTGTACGAGTCCGAGGGGCTGGACACGAGGCACCTGAAGGGCAGTGGGGAGCTGGCTGATATCCAGAGGTGTGCAGAAAAGAGCAGGCTTCCTCAGGTATATGAACAAGTTGGGGGAAGTCCCAAACTTGTAGTTGTGGAAAGCACCCAGACAACAAATGTTAGAAGCTGGAGAAGGAGACGGCTCTCCTCCCTTCTCACACAATCAGGGGAAGTAGACCTAGAAGGGACACTGGGATGTCATCTACTCCAGGCCTAAGGGCAGAAAAGATGGCATACAATCAGTTGAAGTAAGGGGCTGTCATCAAGGAGGATGACACCTCCATTGCTTGTGATTGCAGCAAGGTGGTTAGGAAGGCCAAGGCAGAGATGGAGCTAGGGCTGGTGACCAGAATAAAGGATGACAAAAAGTCCCTTTCTAAGTGCATAGGGAGTGAGAAGAAGGCACCGGGTAACGTGGGGCCCCTACAGGACAGGCTTGGCAATCGCAACCCAGTAACGGACCAGGGGATGGCCCCTTGCACAACACAAATGAGGTAAATTCTAGACTAAGAGAAAATTAGCGCTGGGAGCAGCGTCTGGCTATCTAGCCCCCTGCACAAAGCACGGTTATTGCTATCCACACTACCCCATACAAAACGTTTTTCTAAACAGTTTCTGAAAGTATGCCGTCACCCTGTCACACCACCATAACACAGGATGTACAAAGAAGGCCGCATCCCCGCCCCATTACAGAGAAAGGACCCTCATCCCCCACAGGTCTCTACCCATGTGTCTGTACAGTAAAGTTCCTTCCTGCTCCCAAATGTGGTGATTGGCATGTCCCTGGGGGGACAGGGAAAACCCTTTATCCTGGGCTGCAGCTAACACCCCGTGCTGCTGAGGAAGGAAGGGTTGTCGGGAGAGGGGGGCCCTGACACCGTTAGCAACACGAGGGGAAATAATTCCTCCCACTCCCATATTTTAATTAGGAAAGCCTAGACACATTGGCCCGCTGATAGATGCAGCCTGTTACAAGCCACAGCGAGATCCTCTGACATGTGGTCAGCAGTAGGTCCAATGAGAGACTCTGGACAGTCCTTCTGGCTTCGATATCTGTGAATCCCGTGTGTTTGCCCCTGGGCTCTGTTTCTGAGCTGTGCAGGGCTCTAGGGAAACAGTCCCACGAGACCTCCCAACATATCCATAGACATCTCACTGACTGCGACGTCAGTCCCTCCATTGCAGTACAGCTCCAAGGCAGCTGCACGCCCAGCTCTTCTTCAGGGACTCGTCGTTTTGGATCAACTCCTCTCAGTTCTCCTGCACAGCGAGGAGTGCACGCCCCCGAGAAACCTGCACCCCTGGCATCTAGATAGCACAGTGATGGGGGCAAGAGATTGGAGGCAGGAGTAGATGATCAGTAATCAAGCTGCCCTAGGATTTAGCATAGGAAACTGAAGACAAAACCTTTAAAAAGAGCACAGTAAGTAATGTATTCAATTCCATAATGTCTGGTTTTACTAGAGAGGATCTTTTAAACAAATTATAAAGAATTAAATTTAAAATTATTTCAAAACTTTATTTTCCATTTGATAAAATTTGAACAGTTGTCATAAAAAGTATGCATAACGGTTTTCATGTGAAAAAAGGGATATTTCTGTCCTGAATTTTTTACCTATTCTACCGTAATGTAACTGAGCGGGGAAGCAGGACAGCAGCCCAAGGCGCTGCCTTTGTGGAGGGGGGAAATGGCCATGACCACGAGTCGGCAGCATGGCAGGCAGAGCTGCCCTGTGCATCACAGCCTGCCCTGGGCTTGGAGCTGCCCTGCTAGCACGTCTCCATCTTTATCAATAACCAAGAGTGCCAAGTGCCAAAAGTTATCTAGTTTGCTGGCCACTGAAGATTTTCAGACTAAACAAATAAAGAAAAGGTCAAATATCTTTGAAGCATATGAGTTACAAAACGTAGGGAACATTAAGGGATGATGATAGCCCATGTTTATATATATTTCTGAGACTTGAAGCCAGTTTGAACACACAGCCTTGTGCACATCCTGCCAGCCATTTGATTGCAATCTTCCCAGGTGACTTGGAGCCCACACACAGCCAGCATCTTAAGCTCTATGTCCCTAGGAAAATGGAAATACTATGGGATGACCTTTTTGACTTCTAATTTCTTGCTCATCTGCCTGTGGGTAAGATTCAGGAACCAGCATTCATAAATTGATAGGATCTGGGGTTGTAATTATTCCCTTTTCCCATGTCACACGGACTTACAATGGATCTGCCCCTGGTGTGAACGGACATGGCCCCATGGACTAGAAAGGAGCTGGAGCGGTTCATGCCAGTGTGACAGTGCACTGACACCTTCTCCACTTTCACAGACGTGGGAAATGTATGAGCACTAGTGAGCGGCAGTGACAGGGTGTCGGCAAAAGCTCTGATAAAATACTTTTCCTGCCCACTTTTTTCAATAAAAAGCCGCAATTATACAATTTTTCTTTTTAATGTATCATAAAAAACATTGTCCTTTGGGAATCCTGATTTCTATCAGAAATCTCCTTTTCAACTGAAAATCAGGTGGACCTCTAAAACAATCAAGTCAAGGAGAATTGTGGCCAGGAAAATGGTGTTTTTTTTCTGACACAGTCGTTCCCTTTCCCTCCACAGGCATCCCAAGACACACTGTGGATGAGGTTGTCCAATTGCACCGCGGTGACTGAGTTCCTGCTCCTGGGGTTCTCCGATGCCCTGGGATTGCACATCTTGCACTTGGCCACTTTTCTAATAATATACCTGGCAGCCCTGATTGGCAATCTCCTGGTACTCATGCTTATAGCCTTGGACAGCCACCTCCACACCCCGATGTACTTCTTCCTCCTCAACCTGTCCATCCTCGACATCGGATCCATCTCTGTCATTGTCCCCAAATCCATGGCCAATGCCATACTGAACACCAGGGTGATTTCCTACCCTGGATGTGTCACCCAAGTTTTTTTCTTCCTCTTCTTTGTTATAGCAGACCTTGCCATCCTCACCATCATGGCTTACGACCGATACATCGCCATCTGCAAACCACTGCACTATGGGACAATGATGAACAGGAGAGCTTGTCTGCTAATGGCAGCCATGGGCTGGAGCACAGCTCTTCTTTTCTCTGCCCTGAACACGGGGAACACCTTTAGGCTGCCCTTCTGCCACTCCAGCATCGTCAACCAGTTCTTCTGTGAAGTCCCCCAGCTCCTTAGGATCTCTGGCTCGGAGGTGTTTACTAGTGAAATTCAGATTATTATCTTTGGTGCATGTTTAGTTCTTGTTTGCATCGCGTTTATATTTGTGTCTTATATTCAGATATTCACTACTGTACAGAGAATCCCCTCTGAGCAGGGACGGCATAAAGCAGTTTCCACCTGTCTTCCCCACCTCATTGTTGTCTCCTTGCTGGGAAGCACTAGTATGATTGCCCATATGAAGTCCACATCTGGGTCCCCATCAACCCTAGACCTCGTGGTGTCTGTTCTCTATTCCATGATCCCACCAATGATGAATCCGGTCATCTACAGCATGAGAAACAAGGACATCAAAGCAGCTCTGTGGAAACTGGTGACATGGAGGTGGTTTATTCCGAAGAAAATATCAGTTATTCTGCAGTGACTGTGGTTTTACAGACAATTTTTATAGGAACAGAGTTATTATTACAAATTAACTCCACCAGTGTCAGTAGTGGAGCTTTAATAGAAACAATCAACTGTGTTATTAATACAGATTAACTGAACCAATGTCAGGTGTGCTTCTATAGGTTTACACTATTTAAATAATTTATCTAATTTTAAACTTGTCTCCCTGAACTAGTTGGTCTCTAAGATACCACTCAGTCCTAGATAATCTTTTTGTATCTGATAATTTTATCATTGATGCTGAGACTGTCATTTGTTAGAGCGGTATTGGAACACCTTGTACATACATTCAATGTTTGTAAGATTCCCTCGTGGAGAAGATCACTGGATCTTTCACTTTTCTGGATTAAAAAGTTTTCTTGAGGTTCTTGAGGTTTGACTATTTGGGATCTGGAAGGAGGGTATGAGAAGGTTTCAAAGGAAGTGATAATGTTTTTAGATAGTAGGTGTCAGTCATTCCTCAGGTGCTGGGGCTTTCAGTCATGCTTTCCTTGTACGGGTTGTAAAAGAGCGCTGAGGGTTTTCCTCCACACAACGCTGAAGAGATGGAAATGATTTCCTGTAAGTGTGTACACACTAGCGCTCCTGTGCACGTTGTGACTGCAGTGACGCTGGATTTTGGCTCTCCTTGTATTCCACTATAGGGAAGCTTTACATAGGTAAACCTGGGGATGTTGGCATCTGATTTAAGTATATCAAGTGCAAATGATGTTCACGCTGCTAGTCCCTAAATTCTTTCAGGACCAGTAGCATCTACTTTCACCTTCCCAACAAGCAGCCTATGCCAAGATCTCCAGTAATGGAAATAGTGTGGCCTTGTTTAGAATGGATGTAAAAGGAAACTCAATAGAGACCGCTATCTGTTACTGTACAACTGTATTGAAATTGGGACTTGTATTCCTAGGGAGATCCGGCAAGGTATAAAATGTGTTTTCATTGCAAATCAGAAAGAAGAATCAATATTTCCCAGAATTCACCAGAGAATAACCTCTTCCCAAAGGAAAATAAAGATGAAAAATATCAGCTCATGTTATTTACTTCTGAAGGATTAGGTAACTGTCCAGAATTCACGCCCAAAAGGGAAATTTTGAAAGTAATGAATTGGTTTATTTTGACTGACAGTGACTCCTACTGTTGGGCAGTTTGAAGCTAGTTCAGGAAATGTGCTTCTCACACAAGAAATTCAAGCAAGGGGAAGTCTGCATCGAGCTGAAAGGCAGAGAGGTGGAACAATCTCCTTCCTTGGAGGGTCTTAAGACTGGGCTAGACCAAGCCATGGTTGGCATAATCCAAGTGGAGATTTTGCTTTAAGTTTTGCTTTTAGTCGGGGTTGGACTAGATGACCTCCCTAGGTCCCATCCATCCCTAATTTTCTATGCTTCTATTATTGTATGAGAGGAGTGGTGTTGTAAAACTCTGAGGGATGTTCTCCCTGTAGCTAACGCTGCTCTAAACCGATGACTTATCTTCAGGTCATAGAAAATTAGGGTTGGAATGGACCTCAGGAGATCACCTTGTCCAACACACTCCTCAAATCTGGGCCACTCGCATCTTGATCACCTCACTCAAGACTTTGTATAGCGGGGTCTTAAAAACCACCAAGGATAGAGCTTCCACCACCTCTCTGGGTAACCTCTTCCAGTGCTTTACTACCCTCCGGATAAGATTTTTTTTCCTAATATCTAAACTGAACCAGAGACCACTTCTCCTTGTTCATTCATCTGCCAGCACTGAGAACAATTGGGCTCCATCCTCTTTGTAACCACCTTTGAGGGAGTTGAAGGCTGCTTTTAAACATCATCTTGGTCTTCTCTTTCCAAAATAAATAAGCCCTTTTCCTTCAGCCTCTCCTTTTACCTCATGTAACCTGACCCCTTATCCATTTTTCCTGCCCTCCAGTAGACTCTCTCCAGTCTGTCTAAATCCTTTCCATAGTGGGAGGCCCAAAGCTGGACACCGTACTTCAGATGTGCTCTCACCAGTGCCAAACATGGGGGAAGAATCACTTCCTTTGATCTTCTGGTTATGCTCCTGGTAATGCAGCACAATTACCATTGGCCTTCTTTGCACCAAGGGCACAGCATTGGCTCATATTCACTTTCTGATCCACTTTAACCCCTAGGACCTGCTACTTAGCCAGTCAGTCCCCAGTCTGTACCAGTGCATAGGATTGTTCCATGGTACGTGCAGGATGTTGCACTTGTCGTTACTGAACCTCATGAGACTGCGTTTGCTCCAATCCTCCAATTTGTTGAGGTCTCTCTGAATCATAGCCCTGCCCTCAAGCATATCTATTACTGCCCCCAGCTTGGTGTCACCTGCAGACTTGCTCATGGTGCACTCTCTGCCATCTTCCCAGTTGTCGGCAATAACATTGAACACAACTGGTTCTGGACCCAACCCCTGGAGCACTCCACTTAATTCTGGCTGCCAGATAGACATTGAGCCATTGATTACTATCCCTTCACTTGTATCCTCAAGCCAGTTTTCTATCTACCTCACAGTCCATTCATCACCCCCATACTTCCTTGGCTTGCTTGTTAGAATACTGTAGTACACCGAACTGTCATAGACTGTCATTAAAGGCCTTGTGAAGGAGACAATATACCATGTCCAGTGCTCTCTTTGCATGCACAGTGGCACTCATGTTGGTCATGCAAGACTTGTCCTTGGTGTACCCATGCTGACTGTTCCTAATCACATTTGTCTCCTCCAAGTCCTTAGATATTGATTCCTTGAGGACCTGCTCCATGATTGTTTTACAGACTGAGGTGTGGCTGACCTGTGTGTAACTTCCCAGATCCTCCTTCTCCCCTTCTTCACTTTCTTGAAGTTGGGCAGTATTTTTGCCCTTTTCAAATATCTTGGACATGCCCCGGTCACCATGAGTTTTCAAAGATAAAGGCCAGCGGCTCTGTAGTCACACAGGGGGATTACTGGGACTCATCAAGCCCTCTGACTACTACCTCATGCAGCTCATCTGTGTGGACAAGAATGGTACGGCCAGGGGTGATCCTGAGCAGAACAAATGGGATTACAGGGCTCTGGGTGCAATGGTGAAGGGTTAAAGGTCTCGGGTGGTGTTTTCCTTCATCTTCCCAGTCAAGGGGAAGGGCCCAGGCAGAAGCAGATACATCCTGCAGATCAATGCATGGCTGTGCAGATACTGTCCCCAGCAGGGTTTGGATTCAGTGACCATGGGATGTTACACCAATAAAAAGATGGCAAGGCAGAGATGGGATCTCCCTGACAAAAAGAGGGAAAAGCATCATTGCAGACAGGCTACCTAACCTAGTGAGGAGGGCTTGAAACTAGCTATGCCCTGGGATGGGAACCAAAGCTATGATGTAAATGTGGAAGTGGGTGAACTGGAGGAAGCACAAGCAGAAGGGGACAAAGGGAGAAGCCTTCTAATTCTTCTTGAGAAAGTAGGATAATCAGATAGTTATCTCACGGATCTGTACATGAATGCATGGAGGCTGGGAAAGAAGCAAGATGAACTGGAAGTCTTCACTCGGTCATGGCACTGTGACATGATTGTAATAACAGAGACTTGGTGGGAGTTCACATGATTGGAGCACTGCCATGGACAGGTATAAACTGTTCAGGAAGGGCAGGCAGGGGAGAAGAGGAGGAGGATTTGTGCTATATGGTAAAGAGCCCCATGATTGTTCTGAGCTCCAGTATGCAACTGGAGACCAGGCCTGTTGAAAGTCTCTGCGTGAGGGTTGGCAGGGGTCAAGAAGGGAGATGTCATGGCGGGGGTCTGCTATAAACCACCAGGCCATGACCAGGAGGTGCATGATGTTTTCTTCAGACACCTAAGAGAAGTTTCCTGATCACAAGCCCTGGTTCTCATGGGGAACTTCTTTCACCCTGACACCTGCTCGGAGGGCAATACGGTAGTACACAGGCAATTCTAGAAGTATTTGGAAAACGTTGCTGACAACTTCCTGGAGCAAGGGTTGGAGAGACCAACTAGGGGCTGTGTTCTTCCTGATATGCGACTCAGACACCGGGAAGAAGTGGTGGGGAATTTAGAAGAGGATGGCAACTGGGGCAGCAGTGCCTATGAGGTGATTGAGGGTGGGATCCTGAGGAAAGGAAAGATGTAGAGAGGTGGAATAGGGAAAACAGACTTTGACTCCATCAGGGACCTCCTGGCTGGATGCCCTGGGAGGCCAGTCTGAGGGGGAAGGGTCCCAGAGAGCTGGCTTTGTTTAATGGAAACTTTACTGAGGGCACCAAAGCAAAACTTCCCAATAAACATGGAAGCAGGCAGGCATGGCAGAAGACCAGCATGGCTCAGCAGTGAACTCTTCAGTGACCACCAAAGGAAGCTGCAAGAAGAGGACACTTAGATCAATGACTAGGGAGGACTACGAGAGTATTTCTCAGGCCTGCAGGGATGAAATCAGGAAGGGCAAAGAGAGCTGAAGTTTCTGCTAGTTCGGGGCATGAGGGGTAACAAGAAGGCTTGTCCAAGTATGTCAGCAACAAGAGGAAGATGAAGGGAAGTATGGGTTCCTAGCTGAATGGGGGAGGCAAGCTAGTGACGGATGATGTGGAAATGGCTGAAGTGCTCAATGCCTTTTCTACCTCAGTCTTCACAGGGGAGCTCAGCTCCCAGACTACTGCACCGGGCAGCACAGTTTGGAGAGCAAGTGAGCAGCCAACACTGGCAAGAGATCAGTTTAAGAGCTACTTAGAAAAGCTGCATGTGTACGAGTCTGAGGGGCTGGACACGAGGCACCTGAAGTGTGTCGGGGCACTGGCTGATATCCAGAGGTGTGCAGAAAAGAGCAGGCTTCCTCAGGTATATGAACAAGTTGGGGGAAGTCCCAAACTTGTAGTTGTGGAAAGCACCCAGATCACAAATGTTAGAAGCTGGAGAAGGAGACGGCTCTCCTCCCTTCTCACACAATCAGGGGAAGTAGACCTGGAAGGGACGTCTGGATGTCATCTACTCCAGGCCTAAGGGCAGAAAAGATGGCATACAATCAGTGGAAGTAAGGGGCTGTCACCAAGAAGGATGAGACCTCCGTTGCTTGTGATTGCAGGGAGGCGGCTAGGAAGACCAAGGCAGAGATGGAGTGAGGGCTGGCGACCAGAATTAAGGATAATGAAAAGTCCCTTTTCAAGTCCATAGGGAGTGAGAAGAAGGCACCGGGTAACATGGGGCTCCTACAGGACAGACCTGGCAATCGAAACCCAGTAATGGACCAGGGGATGGCCCCTTGCACAACACAAATATGATAAATTGTAGACTAATACAAAATTAGCACTGGAAGCAGCGTCTGGAGCTCTAGCCCCCTGTGCAAGGCATGATTATCCCTATCCAAACTACCCCATACAAAAACTTTTTCTAACCTGTTTCTGAAAGTATGCCGTCACCCTGTCATACCACCACAACACAGGATGTACAAAGAAGGCAGCACCCCTGCCCCATTACAGAGATAGGACCCTTATCCCCCACAGGTCTCTAGCCATGTGTCTGTACAGTAAACTTCCTTCCTGCTCCCAAATGTGGTGATTGGCAGGTCCCTGGGGGGACAGGGAAAACCTTTTACTCTGGGATGCAGCTAACACCCCAGTGCTGCTGAGGAAGGCAGGGTTGTCGGGAGAGGGGGGCCCTGACACCGTTAGCAACAGGAGGGGAAAAAATTCCTCCCGTCTCCACCTTGTAATTAGGAAAGCCTAGACACATTGGCCCACTGATAGACGCAGCCTGTTACAAGCCACAGCGAGATGAACTAGCGCTCCTGCTTGCACTAAACACCTATGACTTAGTGGGGCTAACAGAGACCTGGTGGGATTCATCCCATGACTGGGCGGTACATATTGAGGGCTATAGATTGTACAGAAAGGACAGGTCGGGGAAGAAAGGGGGGGGGGGGTTGCACTTTATGTCAGTGAGCAATATATATCAACCCTCATCAAGACAGAATCCGAGGCTGAGGAAGTAGAAGGATTGTGGGTTAGGCTACATGGGGGGCAAGGAGAAAGGGATTTGGTGGTAGGGGTCTGTTACAGACCCCCACACCAAGGGGAAGAAATAGATGCGGGGCTCCTGAGGCAACTCTCGGAGACCATAAAAGCTAAAGAGGCGGTAGTCATGGGGGACCTAAACTACCCGGACATCTGCTGGGAGACGCAGACAGCAAGGTCCCATCGCTCACGCAGGTTTCTAACTTGTGTACAGGACCTCCACCTGACACAGGAGGTGCATGGTCCCACTAGGGGGAATGCCATACTGGATCTGGTATTGGCAACGGGAGATGACATGATAGGGGACCTCCAAATCGGTAGCTATCTGGGAGACAGTGATCACCTTATGATAGAATTCAACATAAGACGGCGAGTGGGAAAGGTAACTAGTAGGGTGAAAGTGCTAGACTTTAGGAAAGCTGATCTCATTGCACTCAGGCGATTAGTCAAAGAAGCACTGCAGAGTAGGAGTTTTGATGGGATGGGAGCCCAAGAAGGGTGGCTGTGCCTAAAGGAAACGATCCTTCGGGCACAAAGCAAGACGATCCCCGAGCGAGGCAAAAGAGGGAAAGGGGCCAGGAGGCTTCCATGGCTGACCAGAGAAATCCAGGGCAGCCTAAGGGCCAAAAGGGGAGCACATAAAAAGTGGAAACAGGGTGAGATCACTAAAGATGAATATACCTCCTCTGCTCGTGCTTGTAGGGAGGCAGTTAGGCGGGCCAAAGCTACCATGGAGCTGAGGATGGCAACCCAAGTAAAGGACAACAAGAAATTGTTTTTTAGATACATAGGGAGTAAAAGGAAGGCCCAGGGAGGAATAGGACCCCTGCTAAATGGGCAGAAACAATTGGTGACAGATAGAGGGGACAAGGCTGAACTCCTCAACGAGTTCTTTGCCTCAGTGTTCCTAAGCGAGGGCACGACAAGTCTCTCACTGGGGTTGTAGAGAGGCAGTAGCAAGGCGCCAGACTTCCATGCGTAGACCCTGAGATGGTGCAGAGTCATTTGGAAGAACTGGATGCCTTTAAGTCGGCAGGCCCGGATGGGCTCCATCCGAGGGTGCTGAAGGCACTTGCCGACATCATTGCAGAGCCACTGGCGGGAATATTAGAATGCTCGTGGCGCACGGGCCAAGTCCCGGAGGACTGGAAAAGGGCTAACGTGGTCCCCATTTTCAAAAAGGGGAGGAAGGAGGACCCGGGCAACTATAGGCCGGTCAGTCTCACCTCCATCCTTGGTAAAGTATTTGAAAAAATTATCAAGGCTCACATTTGTGAGAGCCCGGCAGGGCAAATTATGCTGAGGGGAAACCAGCATGGGTTTGTGGCAGGCAGATCGTGCCTGACCAACCTAGTCTCTTTCTATGACCAGGTTACGAAACGCCTGGACACAGGAGGAGGGGTGGATGTCATATACCTGGACTTCAGGAAGGCCTTCGATACGGTATCCCACCCCATACTGGTGAACAAATTAAGAGGCTATGATGTGGATGACTGCACAGTCCGGTGGGTGGCGAATTGGCTAGAGGGTCGCACCCAAAGAGTCGTGGTAGATGGGTCGGTCTCGACCTGGAAGGGTGTGGGCAGTGGGGTCCCGCAGGGTTCGGTCCTTGGACCGATACTCTTTAATGTCTTCATCAGCGACTTGGACGTGGGAGTGAAATGTACTCTGTCCAAGTTTGCAGATGACACAAAGCTATGGGGAGAAGTGGACACGCCGGAGGGCAGGGAACAGCTGCAGGCAGACCTGGATACACTGGACAAGTGGGCAGAAAACAACAGGATGCAGTTCAACAAGGAGAAATGCAAAGCGCTGCACCTAGGGAGGAAAAATGTCCAGCACACCTACAGCCTAGGGAATGACCTGCTGGGTGGCATGGAAGTGGAAAGGGATCTTGGAGTCCTAGTGGACTCCAAGATGAACATGAGCCGGCAGTGTGACGAAGCCATCAGAAAAGCCAATGGCACTTTATCGTGCATCAGCAGATGCATGACAAATAGGTCCAGGGAGGTGATACTTCCCCTCTATCGGGCGCTGGTCAGACCGCAGTTGGAGTACTGCGTGCAATTCTGGGCGCCGCACTTCAAGAAGGATGCGGATAACCTGGAGAGGGTACAGCGAAGGGCAACTCGTATGGTCAAGGGCCTGCAGACCAAGCCCTACGAGGAGAGACTAGAGAAACTGGACCTTTTCAGCCTCCGCAAGAGAAGGTTGAGAGGCGACCTTGTGGCTGCCTATAAGTTCATCACGGGGGCACAGAAGGGAATTGGTGAGGATTTATTCACCAAGGCGCCCCCAGGGGTTACAAGAAACAATGGCCACAAGCTAGCAGAGAGCAGATTTAGACTGGACCTTAGGAAGAACTTCTTCACAGTTCGAGTGGCCAAGGTCTGGAACGGGCTCCCAAGGGAGGTGGTGCTCTCCCCTACCCTGGGGGTCTTCAAGAGGAGGTTAGACGAGTATCTAGCTGGGGTCATTTAGACCCAGCACTCTTTCCTGCTTATGCAGGGGGTCGGACTTGATGATCTATTGAGGTCCCTTCCGACCCTAACATCTATGAATCTATGAATCTATGAGATCCTCTGACATGTGGTCAGCAGTAGGTCCAATGAGAGACTCTGGACAGTCCTTCTGGCTTCAATATCTGTGAATCCTGCATGTTTGCCCATGGGCTCTGCTTCTGAGCTGTGCAGGGCTCTAGGGAAACAGTCCCACGAGACCTCCCAACATACACATAGACATCTCTCTGACTGCGATGTCAGTCCCTTCATTGCAGTACAGCTCCAAGGCAGCTGCACGCCCTGCTCTTCTTCAGGGACTCATCATTTTGGATCAACTCCTCTCAGTTCTCCTGCACAGTGAGGAGTGCACGCCCCTGAGAAACCTGCACCCCTGGCATCTAGATAGCACAGTGATGGGGGCAAGAGATTGGAGGCAGGAGCAGATGATCAGTAATCAAGCTGCCCTAGGATTTAGCATAGGAAACTGAAGACAAAACCATTAAAATGAGCGCAGTAAGTAATATATTCAGTTCCATAATGTTTGGGTTTTATTAGAGAGGATCATTGATACAAATTATAATGAATTAAATTTAAAATTATTTCAGAGCTTTATTCTCCATTTAATAAAATTAGACACTTGTCATAAAAAGTATGCATATACATATTCATTTGAAAAATGGCATACTTCTCTCCTGATATTTTTACCTATTCAACAATAATGTAAGTGAGTGGGGAAGCAGGACAGCAGCCCAGGGCACTGCCTTTGTGGAGAGAGGAAATAGCCATGAACACAGTTTGGCAGCATGGCAGGCAGAGCTGCCCTGTGTATCACAGCCTGCCCTGGGCTTGGAGCTGCCCTGCTAGCCCGTCTCCCCCTTTATCAGTAACCAAGAGTGCTCAGTGCAAAAAGTTATCTAGTTTGCTGGCCACTGAAGATTTTCAGACTAAACTATTAAAGAAATAGTCAAATATCTTTGAAATACATGACTTACAAAATATAGAGACCATGCAGGGATGCTGACAGCCTTCGCAATCGAAACTCAGTAACGGACCAGGGGATGGCCCCTTGTACAACACAAATGTGATAAACTGTAGACTAATAAAAAATTAGGGTTGGAAGCAGCGTCTGGAGGTCTGGCCCCCTGCACAAGGCACGGTTATTGCTATCCACACTACCCCATACAAAACCTTTCTCTAAACTGTTTCTGAAAGCAGGCAGTCACCCTGCCACACCACCACAACACAGGATGTACAAAGAAGGCAGCACCCCCGCCCCATTACACAGAAAGGACCCTCATCCCCCATAAGTCTCTACCCATGTGTCTGTACAGTAAACTTCCTTCCTGCTCCCAAATGTGGTGATTGGCATGTCCCTGGGTAGACAAGGAAAACCCTTTATACGGGGCTGCAGATAACACCCCGTGCTGCTGAGGAAGGCAGGGTTGTCGGGAGAGGGGAGCCCTGACATGGTTAGCAACAGGAGAAGGGAAAAATTCCTCCCGTCTCCACGTTGTAATTAGGAAAGCCTAGACACACTGGACAGCTGATAGACGCAGCCTGTTACAAGCCACAGCGAGATCCTCTGACATGTGGTCAGCACTAGGTCCAATGAGAGACTCTGGACAGTCCTTCTGGCTTCAATATCTGTGAATCCAGGGTGTTTGCCCATGGACTCTGCTTCTGAGCTGTGCAGGGCTCTAGGGAAACAGTCCCACGAGACCTCCCAACATACACATAGACATCTCTCTGACTGCAACTTCAGTCCCTTCATTGCAGTACAGCTCCAAGGCAGCTGCACGCCCAGCTCTTCTTCAGGGACTCATCGTTTTGGATCAACTCCTCTCAGTTCTCCTGCACAGTGAGGAGTGCACGCCGCCAGGAAACCTGCACCCCTGGCATCTAGATAGCACAGTGATGGGGGCAAGAGATTGGAGGCAGGAGTAGATGATCAGTAATCAAGCTGCCCTAGGATTTAGCATAGGAAACTGAAGACAAAAGCATTTAAAAGAGCGCAGTAAGTAATATATTAAATTCCATAATGCTTGGATTTTAATAGAGAGGATCTTTTATACAAATTATAATGAATTAAATTTAAAATTATTTAAGAATTTATTTTCCATTTAATAAAATGTTGACAGTCGTCATAAAAAGTATGCATATCGGTATTCATGTGAAAAAAGGGATATTTCTGTCGTGAAATTTTTACCTATTCTACCATAATGTAACTGAGTGGGGAAGCAGGACAGCAGCCCAGAGCATTGCCTTTGTGGAGGGGGGAAATGGCCATGACCACAGGTCGGCAGCATGGCAGGCAGAGCTGCCCTGTGCATCGCAACCTGCCCTGGGCTTGGAGCTGCCCTGCTAGCACGTCTCCATCTTTATCAATAACCACGAGTGCCAAGTGCCAAAAGTCATCTAGTTTGCTGGCCACTTAAGATTTTCAGACTAAACTAATAAAGAAAAGGCCAAATATCTTTGAAGCAGATGAGTTACAAAATATTGGGAACATTAAGAGATGTTGACAGCCCATGTTTATATATATTGCTGAGACTTGAAGCCAGTTTGAACACACAGCCTTGTGCACATCCTGCCAGCCATTTGATTGCAATCTTCCCAGGTGTCTTAGAGCCCACACACAGCCAGCATCTTAAGCTCTATGTCCCTAGGAAAATGGAAATACTATGGGATGACCTTTTTGACTTCTAATTTCTTGCTCGGCTGCCCCTGGGTAAGATTCAGGAACTGGCATTCATAAATTGATAGGATCTGGGGTTGTAATGATTCCCTTTTCCAATGTCACATGGACTTGCAATGGATCTGCCCCTGGTGTGAACGGACATGGCCCCTTGGACTGGAAAGGAGCTGGAGCGGTTTATGCCAGTGTGACAGTGCACTGACACCTCCTCCACTTTCACAGACGTGGGAAATGTATGAGCACTAGTGAGTGGCAGTGACAGGGTGTGACAGGGTGACAGGGCAAAAGCTCTGATAAAATACTTTTCCTGCCCACTTTTTCAATAAAATGCCGCAATTATACATTTTTTCTTTTTAATGAATCATGAAAAACATTGTCCTTTGGGAACCCTGATTTCTATCAGAAAACTCCTTTTCAACTGAAAATCAGGTGGACCTCTAAAACAATCAAGTCAAGGAGAATTGTGGCTAGGAAAATTTTGTTTTTTTCTGACACAGTCATTCCCTTTCCCTCCACAGACATCCCAAAAGGCACTGTGGATGATGACGTCCAATTGCACTGCAGTGACTGAGTTCCTGCTCCTGGGGTTCTCCGATGCCCTGGGATTGCACATCTTGCACTTGGCCACTTTTCTAACAATATACTTGGCAGCCCTGATTGGCAATCTCCTTGTTATCACGGTCATAGTCGTTGACAGCCACCTCCACACCCCGATGTACTTCTTCCTCCTCAATCTGTCCATCCTCGACATCGGATCCATCTCTGTCATTGTTCCCAAATCCATGGCCAATGCCATACTGAACACCAGGGTGATTTCCTATTCCGGATGTGTCACCCAAGTTTTTTTCTTCCTCTTCTTCATTACAGCAGACCTCGCCATCCTCACCATCATGGCTTACGACCGATACATCGCCATCTGCAAACCACTGCACTATGCGACAGTGATGAACAGGAGAGCTTGTCTGCTAATGGCAGCCGCGGCCTGGAGCACAACTTTTCTGCTCTCTGCCCTGCACACAGGGAGCACCTTTAGGCTGCCCTTCTGCCACTCCAACGTCGTCAACCAGTTCTTCTGTGAAGTCCCTCAGCTCCTTAGGATCTCTGGCTCGGAGGTGTTTAAAAGTGAAATTCAGATTATTATCCTTAATGCATGTTTAAGTGCTGGTTGCACCGTGTTTATATTTGTTTCTTATATTCAGATATTCACTACTGTACTGAGAATCCCCTCTGAGCAGGGCCGGCATAAAGCACTTTCCACCTGTCTTCCCCACCTCATTGTTGTCATCTTGCTGGAAAGCACTGGTGTGACTGCCTATATGAAGCCCACATCTGGGTCCCCATCAGCTCTGGACCTCATGCTGTCTGTTCTCTATTCTATGATCCCTCCAATGATGAATCCGGTCATCTACAGCATGAGAAACAAGGACATCAAAGCAGCTCTGTGGAAACTGCTGAGATGCAAGTGGTTTATTCCAAAGAAAATTTCAGTTATTCTCCAGTGATTGTGGTTCCACTGAACAATTTTATAGAAACTGACCTGTTTTAATAGTAATCAACTCCACCGGTGTCTGTAGTGGAGTTTTTATAGAGACAATCAATGGTGTTCTTCATACAGATCTAGTTAACTAATGTTGTTTGTGTTTCATTAGATTTACACCATTTTAAATAAACTCTCTATCTAATTTTCACCTTATATCTCACTGAACTAGATGGTCTCTAAGATATCACTCTGTTCTTGGTAATCTTTTTGTATCTGTGAAATTTTATCTTTGATGCTGATATTGTCATTTGTTAGTGCACTGTTGCAACAGTGTTTATGTACCTTAAATATTTATTAGATTCCTTGGTGGAGAAAATTACCGGATCTTTGTCTTGTCTGGGTTAAAAAGTTTTCTTGAGGTTTGATTTTTTGATATCTGGAAGGAGGGTATGAGAAGTTTTAAAAGGGAGTGATAATGGTTTTTAGATAGTAGGTATCAGTCATTACTCAGGGGCTGGTTCTTTCAGTCATGCTTGCCTTGTACGGCTTTTGTAAGAGTGCTAATGGTTTTTTTCCCCACAAGACTGAAGAGATGGAAATGATTTCCTGTAGGTGTGTACACACTAGAGCTCCTGTGCACGTCATGACTGCAGTGATGCTGCATTTTGGCTGTCCTTGTATTCCACTATAGGGAACCTGTAGATAGGTAAATCTGGGGATTTTGGCAACTGTCCAGAATTGGCACCCAAAAGGGAATTTTAAAAAGTATGAATCAGTTAGTCTGCCTCCTACTGACTCCTACTGTTGGGCAATTTGAAGCTAGTTCAGGCAACGTGGTGTTCATACAAGAAACAGAAGCAAAGAGAAGTCTGTGTCGAGCTGAAAGGCAGAGAGGTGGCACAATCTCCTTCTTCAGAGGGTCTTAAGACTGGGCTAGACCAAGCCATGGTTGGCATGAGCCAACTGGAGACAGTCTTTCTTTGACTGCAGGTATAGGGATTTGTCTGACCCAGAGTGGTGGGGCAAGACTCCCTAGCTCATGGTTTTGGGGCTTAAGTTTGAGCAGGAGCTTCGGCATATCACTCAAAATCCCCAACCTTGATTTCAGCCAACACCCAATGCTGGACTAGATGATGCCCTGAAGTCCCTCCCATCCCTAATTTTCTATGCTTCTATCATTATATGAGAGGAGTGTTGTTGTAAAACTCTGAGGGATGTTTTCCCTGTAGCTAACATAGCTCTAAACCAATGACTAATTTTAGGGTCATAGACAATTAGGGTTGGAACGGACCTTGGGAGATCATCTTGTACAACACACTCCTCAAAGCAGGCCTGCTCTAAACTTGATCATGTCACTCAAGGCATTTTATATCTGGGTGCTCAAAATCTCCAAGGCTGGAGCTTCCACCACCCCTCTGGGTAGCCTGTTCCAGTGCATTACCACCCTCCTGGTAAGATTTTTTTTTTCCCTAATATCTAAACTAAACTTGAGACCATTGTTCTTCATTCAATCATCTGCTACCATGGAGAACAACGGCGCTCCATCCTCTTTCTAACCACCCCTGAAGGAGTTGCCGGCTGCTATTTAACATCATCTTGGTCTTGTCTTCACCAAAGAAATAAGCCCAGTTCCTTCGTTCTCTCCTCATAACTCATGTAACCTGGCCCCTTAACCATTTTTCCTGCCCTCCAATAGACTCTCTCCAGTCTGCCTAAATCCTTTCAGTAGTGAGAGGCCCAAAGCTGGACACAGTCCTCCAGATGTGCTCTCACCAGTGCCAAACATGGGGAAGAATCACTTCCTTTGATCTTGTGGTTATGCTCCTGCTAATGCAGCACAATTGCCATTGGCCTTCTTTGCACCAAGGGCACAACATTGGCTCATATTCACCTTCTGATCCACTTTAACCCCTAGGTCCTGCTACTTAGCCAGTCAGTCCCAGTCTGTACCAGTGCATAGGATTGTTCCATGCTACATGCAGGATTTTGCACTTGTCGTTCCTGAACCTCATGAGATTGCGTTTGGTCCAATCCTCCAATTTGTTGAGGTCTCTCTGAATCATCGCCCTGCCCTCAAGCGTATCTATTACTGCCCCCAGCTTGGTGTCATCAGCAGACTTGCTGAGGGTGCGCTGTATGCCATCTTCCCAGTTGTCGACAACAATATTGAAAATAAACTGGTTCTGGACCCAACCCCTGTAGCCACTCCACTTGATACTGGCTGCCAGATTGACATGGAGGAAGGGGTGGGGGGTGGGGGGAAACCTGGTTTTTACCTATCTAACCATAGGTGGAAATTCCTTCCTGATCCCAAGTGTGGGGTTTTGTCTGACCTAGACTGGTGGGGCACTGTCTAGCTCATGATCTTGGGGGTTTAGTCTGACAGGAGCTTTGGCATATCAGTCAAAATCCCCAACCTTGATTTCAGTTAACACCCAATGCTTCAAAGGTGGAAGACGCCCCCCCCCACCACCACCCCATGATTCATGTAGCAAAAGGGGAGGGAAGAAAATCCTTCCCTAGCCTGTGCAGAAAACAGCAATGACCAGAGAAATTGGAAATAACCAGAGATGAACATGGATGTAGCTATTCCTAGATCATACCTGACCAATGCTAATCCATCCCCTTGATCACGTCAAATGATTGAGATTGCACAACATCCCTAATCAGTCTAGTCCACTACCCCATTGGTCCATCAGTGAAGACGTTCTCCTGATAACAAATCTGAACCTACTTTATTGGTGTTTTGGATTTTCTCTCTTCTCCCTGTCTCTACTTCCCTCTGTCCTTCTTCCCTCTGGCCCTTGCCCCCATTTCTTCAGACCTCATATGTTAACATATATATGGAAATCATTGCACTTTTCCCCCAAGCTAAGGTCAGTATGTGTCAGCCTCATCTGCTCATCTACCACTTGCTACCATGTCACTGGTCCCTCTCTTTCTACCCATGCACCCACCTGGGCTGGTGTGCTCTCCTCCATTGCAGTACTTAGGAAGAAAGAGCAGACAGGTCTCTAAAGAGGAACACAATCTTGCTTCCTAGGGAAGTCTTAGTTAGAGTCCAAACCTGGGAGCTGAGCAGGGGATGGGCTGATGTACAAGAAAGGGCAAACAGAACTGTAAAGATGAACACCATTTGGCTCCATGGGAAAGTCCTGGTTAGTCTGTCATTTATCACACTTGCCTTGAGCATGGGACTGTTTCCCAGTCATTTGCTCGGTTTGGACTCGAATAGAAAAGTAGGAGCGGAAGCAGCTTCTGGAGGTCCAGCCTCCTGCTCAGGGCACGATCTCACCTCTCCAAACTATCACATATGCAACCTTGTTTAAACTGGTTCTAAAACTGTGCAGTCACCCCATCCCACTATAGTGTCCACAAGCAATATAAGCTATATTGGCCACAAACACTGAATATACCACCATCTGCCGCAGGTAAAAGGAGGAGATGAAGACTGTCAGTGTCCTGCTCCTGCAAGTGTTTTTAAACACATTCAGGATATACACTAGCTAGCCCCCCCCCCCCCCCCCCCCCCCCCCCCCCCCAGTTACAAAGAAACAACTCTCCTTCCCCCGCAAGTCTCTACCCATGTGTCTGTACAGTAAACTTCCTTCTGGCTCCCAAATGTGGTGATTGGCGGGTCCTTGGGGGGACATAGAAAACTCTTTACCCTGGGCTGCAGCCAACCCCCCGTGCTGCTGTGGCTTGCAGGTTTGTAGGAAGATGGGGGTCCTGACACCCGCAGCAACAGGAGGGGGAAAAATTACTCCTGTCCCGCATTGCGAGTAGCAAAGCCTAGGCATATTGGCCCTCTGATAGATGCAGCCTGTTACAAGTCACAGCAAGATCCTCTGACATGTGGTCAGCAGTAGGTCCAGAGGGAGACTCTGGACAGTCCTTCTGGCTTCAATATCTGTGAATCCCGCGTGTTTGCCCCTGGGCTCTGCTTCTGAGCTGTGCAGGGCTCTAGGGAAACAGTCCCACGAGACCTCCCAACATACACATAGACAACTCACTGACTGCGACTTCAGTCCCTCCATTGCAGTACAGCTCCAAGGCAGCTGCACGCCCAGCTCTTCTTCAGGGACTCATCGTTTTGGATCAACTCCTCTCAGTTCTCCTGCACAGCGAGGAGTGCACGCCCCTGAGAAACCTGCACCCCTGGCATCTAGATAGCACAGTTATGGGGGCACAAGAGATTGGAGGCAGGAGTAGTTGGTCATCAATCAAACTGTCCTGGAATGCAAAGATTTAACGTAGCAACCTGAAGACAAATCCATTAAGATGAGCGCAGTAAGTAATATATTCAATCATTCAATAATGTTTGGGTTTTCAGAAAGACGAACATTTGGAACAGTATAATGAATTATAATTAAAATTATTTAAGATCTTTATCTTCCATTTAATAAAATACCTTCTTCAGGTATATTGGGAGCAAAAAGAAAGGTCAGGGTAGCATAGGACTTCTACAGGACAAACTTGGACACTCTTGGTGCTCAGGTCAGGTCCCAGAGGACTGGAAAAGGGCCAGTGTGGGGCAAAGTTATCACATGAAAGGATAGGGATCAAATGCAGGCTCATCTGGACCGGTTGGGAAAGTGGGTGGAACAGAATAGGATGCAGTTCAATAAGGACAAATGCAAAGTGCTGCATCTAGGGGAAAGCATTCACCAACATGCTTACCAGCTGGGGGATGACCTTTACAGCAGCAGAAAGAGATCTCGGAGCTGTTGTTGATACCAAGATGAAGATGAGTTGTCAATGTGATGAAGCAGTCAGTGAAGTTAACCGCACTTTATCAGACATTAGCAGATGCATGACAAACAGATCCAGGGAGGTGATACATTCCTTTATGCAGCATTGGTTATGCTGCATTTGGAGTATTGGGTCCAGTGTTGGGCACCAAGTCACATGGACCTGCCATTGACCTACATCTCGTGTGAGCTGACATGGCCCCTTGGACTAGAAAGGAGCTAACCCAGTTTATCCCAGTGTGATAGTGCACTGATAATTTCTCCATTTTCACCGACGTGGGAAATGTATAAGGTTTAGTCAGTCATAGAAACAAGGTCTCTGGAAAGTACTGGCAAAATACTTTTCCTGTCTGCTTTTTAGATGAAATGCCTCACTATTTGATTTTTTTTAAAAGGTTCAAAAAAATGTCACCACTTTAGGAACCCTGATTTTCATGATTTTCTTTTTTAGAGAGCCACCTTATTTTTCACTGAAACGCAGTTTTAACAAGTCATGTATTACTGTGGGCAGAAATAGTGGGGGTTTTCTCTTGCGTGCTCTTCTCCTGACACAGTCATTCCCTTTCCCTCCACAGGCATCCCAAAAGGCACTGTGGATGATGACGTCCAATTGCACCGTGGTGACTGAGTTCCTGCTCCTGGGGTTCTCCGATGCCCTGGGATTGCACATCTTGCACTTGGCCACTTTTCTAATAATATACCTGGCAGCCCTGATTGGCAATCTCCTTGTTATCACGGTCATAGCCGTTGACAGCCACCTCAACACCCCGATGTACTTCTTCCTCCTCAACCTGTCCATCCTCGACATCGGATCCATCTCTGCCATTGTCCCCAAATCCATGGCCAATGCCATACTGAACACCAGGCTGATTTCCTACTCGGGATGTGTCACCCAAGTCTTTTTAGTCCACTTCTTCATTGCAGCAGACCTTGCCATCCTCACCGTCATGGCTTACGACCGATACATCGCCATCTGCAAACCACTGCACTATGCGACAGTGATGAACAGGAGAGCTTGTCTGCTAATGGCAGCCGCGGCCTGGAGCACAACTCTTCTGTACTCTGCCCTGCACACGGGGAACACCTTTAGGCTGCCCTTCTGCCACTCCAACATCGTCAGCCAGTTCTTCTGTGAAGTCCCCCAGCTCCTTAGGATTTCTTTCCCAGAGGTGTTTACTAGTGAAATTCAGATTCTTATCTTTGGTGTATGTTTAGGTCTTGTTTGCATTGTGTTTATATTTGTGTCTTATATTCAGATATTCACTACTGTACTGAGACTCCCCTCTGAGCAGGGCCGGCACAAAGCAGTTTCCACCTGCCTTCCCCACCTCATTGTTGTCACCTTGATGGCTAGCACTGGTGTGATTGCTTATATGAAGTCCACATCTGGGTCCCCATCAGCTCTGGACCTCATGCTGTCTGTTCTCTATTCTGTGATCCCACCGATGATGAATCCAGTCATCTACAGCATGAGAAACAAGGACATCAAAGCAGCTCTGTGGAAACTGCTAAGATGGAAGTTGTCAGTTATTCTCCAATGACTGTGGTTCCACTGAACATCTTTATAGAAACTGAGCTGTTTTAATACTAATTAACTCCACCGGTGTCTTTAGTGGAGTTATTATAGAAACAATCAGCTGTGTTATTCATACAGATCTAGTTAACTAATCTCGTTTGTGTTTCATTAGGTTTACACCATTTTAAATAACCTCTCTATCTAATTTTCACCCTATATCTCACTGAACTAGTTAGTCTCTAAGGTACCACTCTGCTCTCAGTAATCTTTTTGTATTTGTTAAATTTTATCTTTGATGCTGATATTGTCATTTCTTAGTGCACTGTTGCAACGGTTTTTATATACCTTAAATATTTATAAGATGCCTTGGTGGAGAAAATCACTGGATGTTTGTCTTGTCTAGGTTAAAAAGTTTTCTTGAGGTTTGATTTTTTGAGATCTGGAAGGAGTGTATGAGAAGGTTTAAAAGGGAGTGATAATGGTTTTTAGATAGTAGGTGCCAGTCATTACTCAGGGGCTGGTTCTTTCAGTCATGCTTTCCTTGTACGGGTTTTGTAAGAGTGCTAATGGTTTTCTTCCCACAAGACTGAAGAGATGGAAATGATTTCCTGTAGGTGTGTACACACCAGAGCTCCTGTGCACGTCATGACTGCAGTGATGCTGCATTTTGGCTGTCCTTGTATTCCAGTATAGGGAACCTGTAGATAGGTAAACCTAGGGATTTAGGCAGCTGATTTAAGTATATCAAGCCCAAATGATGTTCTCACTACTAGCCCCTTAATCCTTTCAGGACCAGTAGCATCTACTTTCACCTTCCCAACAAGCAGCCTATGCCAAGAATTTCAATAATGCAAATAGTGTGACTTTGTTTAGAATGGATGTGAAAGGAAACTCAGTAGAGACCCCAATCTGTTGCTGTACAACTGTATTGAAATTGGGACTTGTATTCCTTGGGAGATCCTGTCACGGTATGAAATGTCTTGTTTTTTTTCAAATCAGAGAGAATAATCCACATTTCCCAGAATGCCCCGGAGGACAGCATCCTCCAAAAGAAAAAAAAAATAGCTGAAGTTTAGGTAACTGTCCAGAATTGACACCCAAAAGGGAATTTTGAAAGGTATGAATCAGTTAGTTTGACTGATAGTGACTCCTTCTGTTGGGCAATTTGAAGCTAGTTCAGGCAACGTGGTGTTCACACAAGAAACAGAAGCAAGGAGAAGTATGCGTCGAGCTGAAAGGCAGAGAGGTGGCACAAGCTCCTTCTTTGGAGCATCGTAAGACTGGGCTAGACCAAGCCATGGTTGGCATGAGCCAACTGGAGACAGTCTTTCTTTGACTGCAGGTATAGGGATTTGTCTGACCCAGAGTGGTGGGGCAAGACTCCCTAGTTCATGATCTTGGGGCTTTAGTTTGAGCAGGAGCTTCAGCATATCATTCAAAATCCCCAAACTTGATTTCAGCCAACACCCAATGCTGGACTAGATGACACCCTGAAGTCCCATCCATCCCTAATTTTCTATGCTTCTATCATTATATGAGAGGAGTGGTGTTGTAAAACTCTGAGGGATGTTTTCCCTGTAGCTAATGCTGCTCTAAACCAATGACTAATCTTAGGGTCATAGAAAATTAGGATTGGAACGGACCTCAGGAGATCACCTTGTCCAACACACTCCTCAAAGCAGGGCTGCTCTAAATTTCATCATGTCACTCAAGGCTTTGTCTATCTGGGTATTCAAAACCTCCAAGGATGGAGCTTCCACCACCCCTCTGGGTAGCCTGTTCCACGGCTTTACCACCCTCCTAATAAGATTTTTTTTTCCTAATATCTAAACTGAACTCAAGACCATTGCTCCTTGTTCAATCATCTGCTACCATGGAGAACAACGGCGCTCCATCCTCTTTGTAACCACCCCTGAGGGAGATGCAGGCTGCTATTAAACACCATGTTGGTCTTCTCTTCACCAAACTAAATGAGCCCAGTTCCTTCAGCCTCTCCTCATAACTCATGTAACCTGGTCCCTTAACGATTTTTCCTGCCCTCCAATAGACTCTCTCCAGTCTAGCTACATCCTTTCAGTAGTGGGAGGCACAAAGCTGGACACAGTCCTCCAGATGTGCTCTCACCAGTGCCAAACATGGGGAAGAATCACTTCCTTTGATCTTGTGGTTATGCTCCTGCTAATGCAGCACAATTGCCATTGGCCTTCTTTGCACCAAGGGCACAGTGTTGGCTCATATTCACCTTCTGATCCACTTTAACCCCTAGGCCCTGCTACTTAGCCAGTCAGTCCCCAGTCTGTACCAGTGCATAGGATTGTTCCATGCTACATGCAGGATTTTGAACTTGTTTTTAGTGAAGCTTATGAGATTGTATTTGGTCCAATCCTCCAATTTGTCGAGGTCCCTCTGAATCATCGCCCTGCCCTCAAACATATCTATTACTGCCCCCAGCTTGGTGTCATCAGCAGACTTGCTGAGGGTGCGCTGTATGCCATCTTCCCAGTTGTCGACAACGGTATTGAAAATAAACTGGTTCTGGACCCAACCCCTGTAGCCACTCCACTTGATACTGGCTGCCAGATAGACATGGAGGAAGGGGTGGGGGGAAACCTGGTTTTTACCTATCTAACCATAGGTGGAAATTCCTTCCTGATCCCAAGTGTGGGGTTTTGTCTGACCTAGACTGGTGGGGCACTGTCTAGCTCATGATCTTGGGGGTTTAGTCTGACAGGAGCTTTGGCATATCAGTCAAAATCCCCAACCTTGATTTCAGTTACCACCCAATGCTTCTAAAGGGAGAAGAAACCCCCCACCCCATGACACATGTAGCAAAAAGAGTGGGGAGAAAATCCTTCCTCATCTTGGGCAGAAAACAGCAAAGACCAGAGGAATTGGAAATAACCAGAGACGAACATAGGTGTAGCTATTCCTAGATAATGCCTGACCAATGCTAATCCATCCCCTTGAACACCTCCAATGATTGAGATTGTACAACATCCTTAATCAGTCTAGTCCACTGCCCCATTGGTCCATCAGTGAAAACATTCTCCTGATAACGAATCTGAACCTACTTTATTGGTGTTTTGGATTTTCTCTCTTCTCCCCGTCTCTACTCCCCTTTGTCCTGCTTCCCTCTGGCCCTTGCCCCCATTTCTTCACATCTCCAATGTTAGCATGTATGTGGACATCATTGCACTTTTCCCCCAAGCTAAGGTCAGTGTGTGTCAGCCTCATCTGCTCATCTACCACTTGCTACCATGTCCTTGGTCCCTCTCTTTCTACCCATGCACCCACCTGGGCTGGTGTGCTCTCCTCCATGGCAGTACTTGGGAAGAAAGAGCAGACAGGACTCTAAAGAGAAACACCATCTCATTTCCTAGGGAAGTCTTAGTTAGAGTCCAAACCTGGGAGCTGACCAGGGGATGGGCCTATGTACAAGGCAAGTGTGATAAATCACAGGCTAATACAAAAGTAGGACTGGAAGCAGCTCTGGAGGTCAGCCCCCTAGTCAATGCATCATTTTACCTATGCAAGCTATCCCTTATGAAACCTTGTTTAAACTGTTTCTAAAACGATGAAGACACCCAGTCACACCACTACAAGACATATTGCCCACAGTCACTAAAACGATCAAAATTTCCTGCAGGGAAAAGAGGGAGATGAAGACTGTCAGCATCCTGCTCCTGCAAGTGTTTTTAATCACATTTAGGATATAGAAATAAGCCACCAGCCCACTCCACCCCATTACACAGAAAGGACCCTCATCCCCCATAAGTCTCTACCCATGTGTGTCTACAGTAAACTTCCTTCCTGCTCCCAAATGTGGTGATTGGCAGGTCCCTCGGCGGACAGGGAAAACCCTTTAGCCTGGGCTGCAGACAACCCCCCGTGCTGCTGAGGAAGGCAGGGGTGTCAGGAGAGGGGGGTCCTGACACTGTTAGCAACAGGAGAGGGGAAAAATTACTCCCAGCCCGACTTTGCAAAGCCTAGCCACATTGGCCCACTGATGGACACAGCCTTTTACAAGCCACAGCGAGATGCTCTGACATGTGGTCAGCAGTAGGTCTAATGAGAGACTCTGGACAGTCTTTCTGTCTTCAATATCTGTGAATCCCGCGTGTTTGCCCCTGGGCTCTGCTTCTGAGCTGTGCAGGGCTCTAGGGAAACAGTCCCACGAGACCTCCCAACATATCCATAGACAACTCACTGACTGCGACGTCAGTCCCTCCATTGCAGTACAGCTCCAAGGCAGCTGCACGCCCAGCTCTTCTTCAGGGACACGTCGTTTTGGATCAACTCCTCTCAGTTCTCCTGAACAGTGAGGAGTGCACGCCCCCGACAAACCTGCACCCCTGGCATCTAGATAGCACAGTGATGGGGGCAAGAGATTGGAGGCAAGAGTTAGATGGTCAGTAATCATGCTGCCCTAGGATTTAATGTGGGAAACTGAAGACAAAAACATTAAAACAAACACAGTAAGTAATTTATTCAATTCCGTAATGTTTGGATTTTAATAGAGAGGATCTTTTATAGAAATTATAATGAATTATTTAAAATTATTTCAGAGCTTTATTCTCCATTTGATAACGTCTCTACAGTTGGTAGAAAAAGTAAGCAGAGAAGTATTCGCATGAAAAATAGCAGACTTCTGTCCTGAAATGTTTCCCATTTCTACAGTAATGTAAGTGAAGGGGGAAGCAGGGCAGCAGCCATGCCCTGTGCATCACAACCTGCCCTGGGCTTGGAGCTGCCCTGCTAGCATGTCTCCATCTTTATCAGTAACCCCTGAAGTACCAAGAGTCATCTAGTTTGCTGGCCACTGAAGATTTTCAGAATAAACTAATAAAGAAAAGGTCAAATATCTTTGAAATACATGACTTACAAAATATAGAGACCATGAAGGGATGTTGACAGCCCATGCTTATATATATTTCTGAAACTTGAAGCCAGTTTGAACACACAGCCTTGTGCACGTCCGGCCAGCCATTTGATTGCAATCTTTCCAGATGACTTAGACCATAAGATGCTGGCTGTGTCTAGGCTCTATGTCCCTAGGAAAATGGAAATACTATGGGATGACCTTTTCGATTTCATAATTAAATGCTCAGCTGCCCGTGGGTAAGATTCAGGCACCGACATTCATATAATGATAGGATCTGGGGTTGTAATTATTCCCTTTTCCCACATCACATGGACTTGCAATGGATCTGCACCTCACATGAGCTGACATGGCCCCTTGGACTAGAAAGGAGCTGGAGCGGTTTATGTCAGTGTGATAATACACTGACCACTTCTCCATTTTCACAGACGTGGGAAATGTCACTGCCACTCACTAGTGCTCATACAAGGTGTCTGCAAAAGCTCTGATAAAATACTTTACCTGTTTGCTTTTTGGCTGCAATGCCTCTATAATCTGATTTTTTTTTAAAGTATCAAGAAAAACTTTGTCACTTTGGGAACCCTGATTCTTATCACATAACTCCCTTTCAAATGAAAATAAAACAGACCTCTAAAAAAATCAAGTCATAGACAATTATGCATAAGAAATATGGGTTTATTTGTCTTTCTTCCTCTTCTCCTGACACAGTCATTCCCTTTCCCTCCACAGGCATCCAAAGTGGCAAAGTGGATTATGATATCCAATTGCACCGCGGTGACTGAGTTCCTGCTCCTGGGGTTCTCCGATGCCCTGGGATTGCACATCTTGCACTTGGCCACTTTTCTAACAATATACCTGGCAGCGCTGATTGGCAATCTCCTTGTTATCACGCTCATAGCCGTTGACAGCCACCTCCACATCCCGATGTACTTCTTCCTCCTCAATCTGTCCATCCTCGACATCGGATCCATCTCTGTCATTGTTCCCAAATCCATGGCCAATGCCATACTGAACACCAGGCTGATTTCCTATTCTGGATGTGTCACCCAACTTTTTATCTTCCTCTTCTTCGCAGCAGCAGACCTCGCCATCCTCACCATCATGGCTTACGACCGATACATCGCCATCTGCAAACCACTGCACTATGCGACAGTGATGAACAGGAGAGCTTGTCTGCTAATGGCAGCCATGGGCTGGAGCGCTGCTCTTCTGTACTCTGCCCTGCACACGGGGAACACCTTTAGGCTGCCCTTCTGCCACTCCAACATCGTCAACCAGTTCTTCTGTGAAGTCCCCCAGCTCCTTAGGATCTCTGGCTCGGAGGTGTTTACTAGTGAAATTCAGATTATTATCTTTGGTGCATGTTTAGGTCTTGTTTGCATCGCGTTTATATTTGTGTCTTATATTCAGATATTCACTACTGTACTGAGAATCCCCTCTGAGCAGGGCCGGCATAAAGCAGTTTCCACCTGCCTTCCCCACCTCTTTGTTGTCTCCTTGCTGGTTAGCACTGCTCTGATTGCCCATTTGAAGCCCACATCTGGGTCCCCATCAGCTCTGGACCTCGTGCTGTCTGTTCTCTATTCCATGATCCCACCAATGATGAATCCGGTCATCTACAGCATGAGAAACAAGGACATCAAAGCAGCTCTGTGGAAACTGGTGAGATGGAGGTGGTTTATTCCAACAAAGATGTCAGTTATTCTCCAGTGACTGTGGTTCCACTGAACATCTTTATAGAAACAACCAACTGTGTTATTATTACAAATGAATTCCACAGATTCCCATTTTGTTGCTTTAGCACTACACTATTTAAAATAAGCTCTCTATTTAATTTGAAGCTTATGTCTCCCTGAACTAGTTAGTCTCTAAGATGCTGCTCAGCCCTAGCTACTGTCTTGGTGTCTAATGAAATTCAGCTTTGATGCTGATACTGTCATTTGTTACTGCACTGTTGCAACACCTTGTACATAACTTCTATATCTCCTTTAATCCCTCTTGGAGAATATCGTGAGATATTTCTCCTTTCTGTGTTACAATATATTCTTGAGGTTCACCTATCTGAGATCTGGAAGGAGGGTAGGAGAATGTTTAAAGGGGAGTGATAATAGTTTTTAGATAGGAGGTGTCAGTGAGCACTCTGGTGCTGGGAGTCTTAATCATGATTTCCTTGTACAGGTTTTGCAAGGGAGCTAATGGTTTCTTCCACCCATGCTGAAGGGTTGGAAATGATTTCTTCTAAGTGTCTACTCATTTGAGCTTCTATACAAATCATGATTGTCGTGATGCTGGGTTTTTGTTGTCCTTCTGTTTCACCCCCTGAAACAGTAGAAAGGTGAGCCTGGGGATTTTGGAAGGTGATTTAACTATGTCAAGCTAAAATGGCTTTCGAGCCGCCAGTCCCTCAATCGATTATCCCTTCCAAAAACCAGCCTATTCTATGAAGTCCACTGATTCCAGGAGCATGGCCCGAATCTGGTACTGTACAACTTCATGGGAATTGGGATTGCTGTTCCACCCCAAATCCTACAAAATATGAACTGTGTTTTGCTTTCAAATCAGATAGAATAATCAACATTCCCCGGTGAAAAAAGAGTTTCTAACAAAAAAAAAGTAGAAGAAAAATTTTCTTCTCCAAGAAAATACTGCTAGCAATTTAGAAAACTGTCCAGAATTGACACTCAAAAGGGCAATTTTCAGAGTAAGGAATTGGATTGTTTTGACTGATATGGACACACAGTTTCATAGTTTCATAGTAGCTAGGGTCAGGAGGGACCTAAACAGATCATCTTGCCTGACACCCTGCCACAGGCAGGAATGAATGCTGGGTTCACAAGACCCCAGACAGGTGATCATCCAACCTCCTCTTGAATTTGCCCAAGGTAGGGGGGAGGACCACTTCCCTGGGAAGTTGATTCCAGATTGTGACCACCCTTCGGATCTGCAAGTTAAACCTATTTTCCATCAGCTTATGACCATTGTTCCTCGTCACCCCAGGTGGTGCTGGGGAGAAAAGAGCTCTGCCTATTTGCTGTTGATCCCCCCTGATGAGTTTGTAGGCAGCCACCAGGTCCCTCTTCAGACTCCTCTTGCTGAGGCTGAACAGGTTGAACAGGTTCATGTCCTTCAGTCTCTCCTCGTAGGGCCTGTCCTGCTGCCCTCTCACCAAGTGGGTGGCCTCCTCTGAACCCTCTCCAGGCTGGCCTGAAGTGCGGTGCCCAGTCCTGGACGCAGTACTCCACCTGTGGCCTGACCAAAGTGGCATAGAGGAGGAGCATCACCTCTCTGGACTGGCTTGAGGTGCACCTTTGGATGCATGACAAGGTACGGCTGGCCTTGCTGGCTGCGGTCTGGCATCGGTGGCTCATGTTCATCTTGGAGTCAATAATGACTCCGAGATCCCTTTCCACCTCTGTACTTTCAAGAAGGGAGCTCTCCAGCCTGTATGTGTGCTGTGGACTCCTCCTCCCAAGGTGCAGCACCCTGCACTTGTCTACGCCGAACCCCATCCTATTCTCGTCTGCCCACTTTTGTAGTCTGTCTAAATCTAGTTGCAGCCTCTCTCTCCCTTCAAGTGTGTCCACCTCGCCCCACATCTTAGTGTCATCAGCAAATTGGACAGCGTGCTTTCCACCCCCTCGTCCAATTTGGGCAATTTGCAGCTAGTTCTGGCAATGTAGTTTACATACAAGAAATAGAAGAAAGGGAACTCCTATCGAGAGCTGAAATGGAGAGAGGCTGTGGAATTGCCATCCTTGAAGGTTTTAAACACCTGGATGGACAAAGTCATGGTTGGCACGATCCAATTGGAGACGGTCCTTCTTTCAGCAAGGGGTTGAACTAGAAGACCTCCTCAACTTCCTTCCAAGCATAATTTTCTATATTGTCCTTCTATTGACTTGTCCTTACTGAACCTCATGATATTTCTTTTGGTCCAATCCTCCAGTTTGTCGAGGTGTCTCTGAATCCTAGCCTACCCTCCAGCATCTCTACTACTCCCCCCAGCTTGGTGTCACCTTCAAACTTGATGAGGAGTGACTCCATCACATCTTTCAGGTCTTCGATGAAAATATTGAAATAGGCCCCAGGCCCAACCCTAGGGACAGTCCACTGGATATCACCTGTCACCTAGACAGTGACCCATTGATTACTACCCTCTGAGCTGAACCAATCAGCCATTTTCAATCCACCTCACAGTCCATTCAACCCATACTTCCTTGGCTTGCTTGTAACAATAGTGTTGGAGACTGTATCCAAAGGCTTGCCGAAGTCCAGGTATAGAGCATTCAGAGCTCTCCCTACATCCATAGGGACAGTCATCTCTTCCCTCAGGTTGGTCAGGCATGACTTGCCCTTATTGACTCCATGCTGACTGTTCCTCATTACCTTTGTCTCCTCCAAGTGCTTACAAGCAGATTCTTGGAGGACCCACTCCATGATTTCTCCAGGAATGAGGTGAGGACAACTGTTCTGTAGTTCCCCAGATCCTTCTTCTTCCCTTTCTTAAAGATGGGCACTATACCTGCCCTTTTCCAAATATCCAGGACTAAAAACCCCAAAAGAAACTTAAAAGAAGTGAAAATGTGGAGAAATGGCAAGGGAGGAGGGTAAGAGTATTACTCAGGCCAGCTGGGATGAAATCAGGATGGGCGAAGTGCTGTTGGAATTGCAGGTAGCCAGGGATGAGGAAGGAAACAAGAAGATTTTCGACAAGTATGTCAGCAACCAGAGGAAGACCAGAGAAAGTGTTGGTGCCCTGTTGAGTGGTGGAAGCAACTTAGTGACCTATGATGCGGAAATGGCTGAACTGCTCAATGCCTTTTTTGACTTCAGTCTTCACACGCAAGGTCAGCCCCCAGACTCTTGCACTTGGCAGCACATTTTGGGGAGAAGATGAGCAGCCAATACTGGCATTACTTCAGTTTAGGGTCTGTTTAGAAAAGCTGGACCTGTACAAGTCCATGGGGCCAGAAACAAATGCACCTCTGGGTGCGGAGGGGGTTGGCTGATGTGCAGAGCTGTGCAAAGAAACAGGCTTCCTCGGGTGTTTGAATGGAGAGGTGGCGGTCCTAAACGTGTAGTTGTAGAAAGCGCCCAAACCGCAGGTGTTGGAAGCTGGAGAAGGAGACGGCCCTCCTGAGTTCCCCTACAATCAGAGAAACATAGAGCTAGAAGGGACCCCTGGATGTCATCTACTCCAACCCTCTGCTTGAAGAAGGACCATCACTATCCACATCCAAACCCTGTCTAAATTTTTACTAAAAGTGCACAGGCAACCCCCTTCCATTGGAGGATGGGAAACCTTGCCATGGTCCTCGCCATCTGACCATAAATTGAAATTCCTCCCTGATCCCAAATACAGGGATTCATCTGACCCTGAGTGGAGGGTCCTGATACCCAATCGAAACCTACTTTTACCAGTGTTTTGGGTTCACTCTCTTCTCCCCTTCTCTTCTCCCCTCTGTCCTGCTTCCCCCAGCCCTTGCCCCCATTCCTTCAGATCTCCCATAGTAACATGTAAGTGGACATCATCCCACCTTTCCCCCCAGCTCCGGTCATTATGTGCCACCCTCATCTCCTCGTCTACCACATGCTGCCATGCCCTTGTACCCTCTCTTTCCACACCTGCATCCTCCTGGGCTTGCGGGCTCTCCTCCATTATAGTCCTTAGGAAGAAAAAGCAAAGAGAACTGGAAAGATGAATACCAACTCGCTCCCAGGAGATGTCTGTGTTAAGGTCCACATTGGACAATAGACCAGGGGATGGTCCCATGTACAAGTCAAATGTGATAAATCACAGAGTAGCACAAACGTAGGACTGGAAGCAGCTCTGGAGGGAGGTCCAGCCTCCTGCTCCAGGCAGCATCTTCCCTATCCAAACTATCACATATATAACCTTATTTAAACTGTTTTTAAAACCATGCAGTCTCCCTGTCACACCACTACAAGGTATGTTGCCCACAGACACTATAACCACTGAAATCTGCCACAGGTAAGAGAGGGACATGAAGCCTGTCCGTGTCCTGCTGCTGCAAGGGGTTTAAAACACCTTCAGGAGATGCGCGTAAGGAAGCCATGCCCTGTAGTACAGAGCAAGGACCCCCGTCTCCCCACAAGTCTCCACCCATGCCACTCTGCAGTAAAATGCCCTCCTGCTCCCAAACGTGGTGACTGGCCTGACTATGAGTGGCCCAGGGGCAGGGAGGGTAGATCTTTTAGGTGTGGCTAAATACTGCCAATTAGCAGCCAGTACTATCTGCTTGTGAGAAAAGCAGGGCTGTGGGGTGAGGCAAAGCCTGACACTTGTAGCAACGGGAGGGAGGAAAAATCCTTACCAGCCCCATGCGGCTATTAGCAAAGCCCAGAAACAGTGGCCCACGGATAGACATGGCCTAAGTTAGAAGCCAGAGTGAAGTCCTCTGACGTGCGATCAGCAATAGGTCAAATGAGAGAATCGTGACAGTCTTTCTTGGCTTCAAAATTACAGATTTCATAGACATTCGGGCTGGAAGGGACCTTGTCAGATCATCGGGTCCAGCCCCCTGCCCAAGGGGCAAAAGTAGGGGCAAAGGATCCCAGCTTGGTAAGCATCCAAATGTTTCTTAATGGTGATCAGAGCTGGTGCTTGCACCACCTTGGGGGCAGTCTATTCCAGTGACTCGGTGAATCCGTGTCTAATCAGTGAATCCAGGGGTGTTTGTCCCTGGTCTCTGCTTGTGAGCTGTGCAAGGCTCTAGGGACCGAGTCCCACGAGCTCTTAGGAAAGATGCATAGAGAAATCACTGCGCTGAAGCTTTGGTCCTTTTATTCCAGCAAGGCTCCATGTGAGCTACAGCCAGAGCTCTTTCTCAGAGAGAAATCATTTCGATCTCCCCCTCTCCGTTCTCTCATGGAGTGAGGGGTGGACGACTGCGAAACCCGTGCCCCTGGCATCTCGACAGTGCAGTGATAGGGGGACAAGGGATTAGATACAGTAGAAGACTGTCAGTAACCAAACCGTCCTGGCGTTCAAGGATCTAATGTAGGAAACCGAAGACAAAACCATTAAGACGAGCACAGTAAGTCAAATATTCAATTCAACAAAGTTTGGGTATTGAGGCAGAGGAACATTTGGAACAGAAATATAAATTACAATTAAGAATTGTTTGAGAGTTTTATTCTCCATGTAATCACATTTCTTCAGTTTGTCAGACAAGTAAAGATGTTTAAAAAAAAAATGCAGATTTTCCATTTTGTACACTAGTATAACTGAGGTGAGCGACCAGGGCAGGAGCCCCAGGCAATGCCTTTGCAGACGGGTGCAGAATTAGAGCTCTCATCTGCATCTCAACGTCCCTGGGCTTGGAGCAGCCCTGCTAACATGTCTTCCTTTTTATCAATAATCCCACAAGTACTAAGGATAATTTAGTTTCTTGCCCACAGAGGGATTTCAGCTTCAGCAAATAAAGAAAAGATGATCTTTTCATATGATCAATCATGATCAATTTTTTTTTAAATAGATGAGTTACAATACTTAAAGCAAACCTGGGGTCTTGATAGCCCAGGCATATACATATTTGTGAGACTGGAAGCCAGTTTGCAATCAAGTGGCTGGCAGGATGTGAACAAAGCTGTGTGCAATCTTTCCAGATGACTCGGAGCTTAAGACATTGGCTGTGTCCATACTATATGTGCCTAGGAAAATGGAAATACAATGGCATGGCCTTTTTGACTTCATACCTTCGTGAGCAGCTCCTTGTGGGTCAGACTCAGGCACCAGCATTCATGAAATGGGGTTGTAATTGTTCTCTTTTCCGAAGCTATCTCATGGAACGGACCTGAACCTGATGGGGACTGACAGCTCCTTGGACAGCGGAGGAGCTAGGCCAGTTTATGCCAGTGTGACAGTGTGTCAGTGCACTGACAAATGCCAGTGTGACAGTTTATGCCAGTGTGTCAGTGCACTGACAAATTCTGCATTTTCACAGACATGGGAAATGTGTCCGCTCTAGTCGGTGCCAGTGACAGGGTCTCCACAACAGCACGGGCAAAATACCTTTCCTGCCCACTTTTTGGATGAAATGCCACAATATTCTGAAGTGACAAAAACAGTTTCTTAACAAGTTTGTTACTTTAGGGGCCCTAATTTTTCATTTAAAACAACACCCAAAACTGCCTTTCAACTGAAAATAAAGTGGCACTATAAAAAAAATAAGACATGCATGACTGTGGACAGGAAAGCTGGGGTTATTCTCTTGTCTGCTTGTGTCCTCACCACAGTCATTCCCTTTCCCTCCACAGGCATCCCAAAAGGCGCTGTGGATGATGACGTCCAATTGCACCGCGGTGACTGAGTTCCTGCTCCTGGGGTTCTCCGATGCCCTGGGATTGAAGATCTTGCACTTGGCCACTTTTCTAACAATATACCTGGCAGCCCTGATTGGCAATCTCCTTGTTATCACACTCATAGCCTTGGACAGCCACCTCCACACCCCGATGTACTTCTTCCTCTTCAATCTGTCCATCCTTGACATCGGATCCATCTCTGTCATTGTCCCCAAATCCATGGCCAATGCCATACTGAACACCAGGCTGATTTCCTATTCCGGATGTGTCACCCAAGTTTTTTTCTTCTTCTTCTTCCTTACAGCAGACCTTGCCATCCTCACCATCATGTCTTATGACCGATACATCGCCATCTGCAAACCACTGCACTACGCGACAGTGATGAACAGGAGAGCTTGTCTGCTAATGGCAGCCACGGCCTGGAGCGCTGCTCTTCTGTACTCTGCCCTGCACACGGGGAACACCTTTAGGCTGCCCTTCTGCCACTCCAACATTGTCAACCAGTTCTTCTGTGAAATCCCCCAGCTCCTTAGGATCTCTTTCTCAGAGGTGTTTACTAGTGAAATTCAGATTCTTATCCTTGGTGCATGTTTAGGTCTTGTTTGCATTGTGTTTATATTTGTGTCTTATATTCAGATATTCACTACTGTGCTGAGAATCCCCTCTGAGCAGGGCTGGCATAAAGCACTTTCCACCTGCCTTCCCCACCTCATTGTTGTCTCCTTGCTGGTTAGCACTGCTCTGATTGCCCATTTGAAGCCCACATCTGGGTCCCCATCAGCTCTGGACCTCGTGGTGTCTGTTCTCTATTCCATGATCCCACCAACGATGAATCCGGTCATCTACAGCATGAGAAACAAGGACATCAAAGCAGCTCTGTGGAAACTGGTGACATGGAGGTGGTTTATTGTGACAAAGATGTCAGTTATTCTCCAGTGACTGTGGTTCCACTGAACATCTTTATAGAAACAACCAACTGTGTTATTAATACAAATCAATTGAACCAATGTCATTTGTGTTCCTTTAATTTTAAATAACCTCTGTATCTAATTTTAAGCTTGTGTCTCCCTGATGTAGTTGGTCTCTAAGATGCTGCTCTGCCCTAGTTACTGTATTTGTATCTGTTGAATTTTACCTTTGATGCTGATGCTGTCATTTGTTACTGCACTGTTGCAACATCTTTTACATACCTCCTATATCTCCTTTAATTCCTAGTGGGGAATATGACTGGTTCTTTCTCTGTTCTGGTTTAAAAATTGGGGCCTGGATGATTGGACTGTGAGGTGGATAGAAAACTGGCTGTATGGTTCAGGTGAAGGAGTAATAATCAGTGGCTCTATGTAGCTGGCAGCCAGTATCATGTGGAGTTCCCCAGATGTTGGGCCTAGAACCAGTTTTGTTCACTATCATGATTGACAAGTGGGAAGATGGCATAAAATGCACCCTCAGCAAGTTTGCAGAGGACACCGTGCTGGGGGAAGTAGTAGATATGCTGCAGTGTAGTGCTAGTGTTCAGAGTGAACTAGAGAAATTGGAGGATCGGACCAAAAGAAATCTCATGAGGTTCAGCAAGGATGAGTGCAAACTCCTTTGGATGGAGCAATCCCGTGCACCGGTGCAAGCTGGGGCTGACTGGCTGGGCAGCAGGTCTGCAGAAAAGGATCTGGCGGGGACAGTGGACAATAAGCTGAATATGAGCCTGCAGTGTGTCCTTGTTGTACAGAGGCTAACAGCATAATGGGCTGCATGGGTAGGTGTGTTGCCAGCAGGTCAAGGGAAGTGATTGTTCTCCTCTATTCAGCACTGGGGAGGTCACATCTGGAGTCCTGTGCCCAGTTGTGGGCCCCGCACTACAGAAAGGATGTGGACGAATTGGAGAGAGTCCAGCGGAAGGTGACAAAAATGGTGGGGGGGCTGAGGGACATGACTTATGAGGAAAGACTGGTGGAAGTGGGCTTATTTAGTCTAGAGAAGAAAACAATAAAAAGGGATTTAATAGGAGCCTTTGACTACCTGAGGCGAGGTTTGAAAGAGGATGGAGCCAGACTGTTCTCAAAATAGTGGCACATGATAGAACAAGGAGCAACCATCTCAAGTTGCAGTGAGGGAAGTTTAGGTTAGATATTGGGAAGCATTTTCTCACTAGAAGGTTAGTAAAAAAACAAAACAGGTTACCCAGAAATGGAGTAAGCTCTATCTTTGGAAGTTTTCAAAACCTGGCTAGACAAAGCCTTGGCTGGGATGATCTAGTTGGGGCTGGTGCTGCTTTGAGCAGGGGGTTGGACTAGATGTGACTTCCTGAGGTCCCTGCCAACTCTAACTTTCTATGACTCCATGATTCTGTGACATCATCTTGTGGTAGGACACTGGGTGCCTGCCACTTTAAGGGCCGAGCCAAGCAGCCAGCAGGTGCTTAATTGTGGCAGCCATTTTAGATCCTTGGCTGCCTATATAAACAGGGCAGTTTGCTGCCAGCAGGCAAGGCAGTAACATTGCCTGGCTGCAAGGCTGCTTGGAGATAAGGGAGGAGCTGTAGGGGATGGTTTGGAGGCTCCTGGTCCTGGGTGTGATCTTAAACTGCACCCTGCTGGGAGTGGGTGTCCTGGTGGGGCTCTGAGTGGTGTGGGAGCCCCCAGGAGATACTAGGCCAGTTGCCTTTCACTGGGGAGGTGAGTAGGCGTGCCTAAGCCCCAGCCTTCACTTTCAGGTGGGCCATATAGCATCAATGTAGCGTAGGCCAGGGCAGCCTCCCACATTAAATAAGGTTTTAATTAATTAGCAACAAGGCATGGAGGGTGAGACAGGTGGGCAGCATGCCCAGAGGCAGGTGGGAAACTGGCCCTGTGGCTAGCTAGGCACTCCCACTTTGCCACACATCTATATACACTACCACATGACTCTGGGGCACAGATACTTGATCCGTAAGGTGCTGGAACATAATGGCTGCCTACGGGTGTCCAGATGGCATGTGTTTGAAACATAAAGCCTCCCTAGGATGTGATGAACTGTTCTCTTGAGCCTTTCCTCCTAAGGTACTTACCAATAGCCCTTAGAAGAAGGTTAGAGAAAATTGAATAGGACCAGTACGTAGCCACTTTAGATTGATCTAACATGTTCTGACACCTTCAACCCAGGTCACTGGATACAAGTTAAACTTTTTCCAAACATTGCTATTTCATTTTCCCATCTGATGCCTTAAAACAGTATCAGTAAGGGAAGCAGTATGGAAAACTGTGAGGCACAGGTGAGAGAACATTTTGGGAACGGCTAGCTCAGTTAGTCTTCCTTATGCTAACTCAACCTAACTTAACACCATTAAAGGCCTGCTAAAATGACTGTGGTGCAGGATAAAAGGATTCAAACTTAACAGGAGGTCTACACTGTGTAGGGTACCACTATGGGGCCAACCCAAGGTTTCTGGGTTGCCTAACTGGTTATTTTTGTGTGTAACCAAGTGAAATATTTTAGTTGGTCTTTAATGCTAATACTTGTTTTCTCAAGTACGTCATGATTGGTTTTGAGGAAATTAAAACATCCCTTGATGATTGGTGTTTCTCCAATCACTAATCCATTGTAGAGGTGTCATACATGAGAATATAATTATTTTGGAGTTGAGCCTTGTATTTGGAGCAGGGTTTCAGTCTTTGAACTGCGCATGAGGAGTCAATTGTGGCCCCTCCCCTCCCCCCGCCAGACCTTTTTTCTGAGTACAAGATTAATTATTTGAAATGTTTCAAGATAACCAAACTGAATTTAGGAGTGAAAAAGGAATGGCGTGTACTACCCCTCCCAGAGATCATACAACAACCACGCAAGTGTCATTGTGGCAGGTGAATGCATGTGTGTAATTGCCCCTTGGTTGCCCTTTCCTTTCTCCTCCTTTTTCTGGCAGAAAGCTAACCTTTTTAGGAGCCCTCTCTAACAGGAAGCCTGATCAGTTGTTAAATGAAGTGTCCCTAATAAAACTATACATGCTTCCTGATTTCTTGAGTTATTAATATAGAAAAGATGGTGAGAAAAAAGGAAAGGAAAAAACAAAGAAGGAAATGCATGGAGTAATCACATTGAATATGATGTTGGGATTTGTGTGATTTTTTTCCACTCATCATTATTTGTCATATTAAGAGTGCACAAAAGACTAGCTCAGCCACAGTCACTGAGGGTGAACTTCTTTTCCCTTCTTGGTATGTAGGCAACCTGATTTGGTGATATACATGACAGTCGGGGTTGTCTAAGGGCAAAAAATGCCGCTCAGACACAGGTTGGCATTTATTTGTGGATGTGTAGCTCTCCATGCATGGCCAAATAGTGGTGCAGATTGGACAGGTGCAAGAGTAGCTCAGGCCTATGTGCACACCCCTTGTGCACGCATAACGGCTTCAGACACTTGTCTGTCTTTGAGCCCGTAGAGGAGAGGCTCTGGCACTCATCCAGGGAGCTTGAGTTCCTGGTTTTTAGGCCTTCCTTGGTCATGGGGGATTTGGACCCTGGCTTTGCCAGTCTCTCATTGCACTACTATAACTATTATAACAGCCATTCCCAATGCTGCTTTTCAAGATGAGCTGCTAATACAGTGTTTGATAAAGATGGATAGCGGGCACAATATGGGATAAAGCTTCCACCTCAGTGGGAGCAAGGTTGTCGGCTATGATCCAGGGCCTTCCCCACTCAGGCTAGCGGCCATCTCTCCAGATCACGCGCTCTGGCTTGTTCTCTTTCTTCTGACTTGAGGTATTTCCTCTATGGCTGCCCAAGGGGCCATATTTGAAAAGGAGTATTGGGGAAAGGGCTGGACAGTGTCTGGCCCTTGGTGTAGTGGTTAGACTACTGTTGTGGGGGGTCAGCGATGCCCAGATCCAAACACCCTCTTCTTGAGGAGGACCCAAGATCTCTGGCTGCCCTTGTAAGTGCCCTAGCCACTCGAGCCCACGTCTTTTCACTTAAATACTTAAACACATTTTGTTGCTGGTTCATATGCCCAGTTTGTGAGTATATAGTCATGCATTGTCGTCCACACACCCCAGGTACAGCATGCCAGCTTGCACATCAGTGGTATTTTTGGCCTTGGGTGCCCATGTAGGCAACCCAGTTGGTAAACTTAGGGTGATGTTAGTCTCTCCTGAAGGTCTAATTCTTTCAGTTTTTCAAAACAATACTGTTATTGTCAAACTCCAGATCACTAATTCTCATGTCCCTGATGCATTGCATTCAAGGAGATCTTGCTCTTTCATACAATTGATTCAGTTCGAAGGAAAGTGAGACCTTTCTTTTCTTTCTGACGGATACCAGACACACGGTACCTGGAGCTCAGGACGGGAGCCCATCCTTGACATTTCACTTTGTAATTTTTAGCTTCTGTTACCCAGAAGGTGGAAGAGTGCTTGGGGGGGGAAAACGAGTGCGAGTGCGATTGTATGTCGAGCCTTGAACATGTGGGTGTCTGAACAGGGTTTCAGTGTGGATTTTACTTGGCAATCTGCCTAAGTTTTGTTTTCACTTGCATGAATGGAAAAACTGAATCTACTTCCATGGCTCTCATGTGGCTTGCTTAGGAGTTGTAACTCTTCAGCTAGGATGATGTCTATCCATGTAGGAGGGCAAGCTGACAGAGGGATCTTGTTGATTTTATGTGATGTTGAGATCTTCTGTGTTTCCAGATGTTGGGGATGGATTTGCTTGTGCAAGAAGAACTCGCATCTAACAAATCACTTCTGGAAGCAAGCTTGTGCAATAGAGGGAAAACTGTTTTATTCTGTGGGAACTTTCTCAAACTATCCCCCCTTCCCCCTGCCAATAAAGACAGTAGCAAATAAATATTTAAAGACATTTAGTCATATATGAATGCTCACAATTCCCTTCAAAAAGCGCTGAAATCTGTGTGGACACTGCAGTCTCTTAGAATTGAACCCCGCCATGTTATTTTTAAAGTGGATATTTTAGGGAACAAAGGGATGCTTCTTGACAATGTAACTCAGACACAGCTCCTGTTCTTTGTATTGCTTTTGCTCTTGTATCTCGCCCTCCTGACTAGGAGCGCCCTCCTCCGGGTCACAATTTTTGCTGACCAGAGCCTTCTCACCCCCATGCACTTCTTTTCTTGGAAATCTACCTTTTCTTGACATTTGCTATGCAACCAGTATAGTGCCCAAGATGTTAGCCAGATAATTCTTCCAGCGGTGCTCCTGACGGCCTGCTTGATGCACCTGTAGCCGCGCACATGGCATGATGTCTCCATCGCGTAGGGAAAGCAATGCTGCAGCTGGAATAATGTCTAGAGGCCCCCAGAGAAATTCAGATGTCTTGACTTGCAGATCTCATAGTAGGATTGAAGGATAAATCTTTTGTTTGTAGATTTTAATGTTTCAAGGCAACCGTGACCATCAGCTCCCTGCTTAACGAAGATCAGATGAATCCACTGAGCAAGTTCTGCGTACTGTAAAAAACCATATTTATTGTGTATTGCATAGAAATCGTTTGTATATGTGGTCACAACTCATACAGCTGCTTGGAGGTCCATTAGTAATGAAAGGAAATGAAACACATTTTTTTTTATAATTATGTAGATGCTATTACTGAGTTATGTGATAAAAAGTTGAAAATCTTCTGTGACTTTAAAAAAGTAGATAAATATTGCTCTGATAGTCCACTTTATTTCCTTGCACATGTATGATCGAATGTCATTTGAAACCTCTGTGTCTAGCTGAACACGTCCATGTATCTCAAGACTGCAGGAACATTTTGATGTGAACTCGGAGAAAAGCATGAAACCACGTACAGAGCAGCCTGAGAAGCAGGGTGTTACCCTGGGAGCGGGAGCCTCCAGAAAGGAGTCTTTATTTCCTTCCTTCTGGCCCCAGACTCCACCAGGGAAGGGGCAGACGAACCCACAACTCCAAGTGCCTGAAGAAGTCCCATAAGCACCAGGTGATGCACTGGACAGGCCTGGGGAGATCTCCATCGCTGCTGCTGAAGCTCGTCCAGTAGCTAGAAAGGACTGCGAGAGTCCAAGCGCCTTGCATTCATCTGATTCAACAGAAAAGCAACAAAAAAAAAATAGACATCCCTTATTCATAATGATGAAACTGCTTATTTGGGCCAGTCCAAATGACAGAGTTAAAGAAAAAGGCAGGGGTTGGAGCACATTGAAGTGTGAAAGAAATGTTGCTTTCAATGAAAGTGTTCTTTTTCCATTTTCTTGTACCATCTATGCATTTCCCGGAGCCTGACAAAGGGACTTTGATCCCGAAAGCTTGCAGAAAAGGATGATTTTCTTACCATTTTCCAGTTGGTCTAATAAAAGGTTTCATTTTGGAACCACGAGTTCTGGTTTTTGTAGTTCTTTTTCTATTGGCATTTTGTCCTACCTTTCTGAATGAAGCGTAAGTCTCATTAGTATTTTAACCTCTCCTCTCCCATCAACCTGGAAACCAAGTTTGAAATATTGAATTTACAGTGAGATGTCTATTCCATTTCCTAACCAGCTTTACATTTACTTTTCAGCGGTTGGATGCATGTGGATATCTGGTTTCCAAAGGAGATCTGAAGGAGACACAATTATCAGTGGGGATGCAGCCCACCGTACCCAGAATTAAATATGCACCTCTCTCTTCAACTCATTTATAAGCCTCAGTGTGGAAAGTGTTGTATTTCCTTGGTTCCTATTTAATCTTCTTTCAGTCTGCACATGATCAGCTGGGTGTCATGGGTTCAAATCCCACCCTTGCATGGTGAGCGGGTCTCTGGGGCCAGTTCTTTACTCGCAGGGCTCCCCAACTCTTTCATTGCTGTGGCCAGAGGCACCGAGTCAAGAGGCCACATGCACCCTCTGGAAGATGCTCTCCGCTTTCCCCAATATCTCCCACCCCATCTTTCATACCACGAGACCAGAAAGACTCGCAGCTGCTTGAACTCCACTGGTCCGCTCCGAATCAGGCCCAGAAAATACTCTTATTTGCTATCATGTGGAATTTGCTCCAGGAAAGTGGCATCCTCCAGCACTAAATAAAATGGAACTGGAAACCTTGGCTAGTTTGTGAGGATTTGTTTCATGGTTCCCCCAATTTTTTACCTTGTTTCCTGCCTCCTGTGCTGTTGGTGGGTCCAGCAGACGAGCTGCTGTGGGTTTGCAGGAAGAGGGTAACTTCACTGATGAATGCAGCAAAGGAGAGGCAGGGAAGTGCATCAGCCCAAATGCAGAGCCCCTCAAAGCCCTTGCTCCTAACTAGAGCCAGCTGTATCCGACCAGCACTGTTATAAGCCTCTGAAAGAGCCACTGTCCCTCTTTGGCTCTGACCACAAGTGTCCTGCTTGGCCGGATGCAAACCCAGTTAGCTACCAGCTCTTGGGGGCCCCCAGCACTTCCCTTCCTCCTGCTGGGCATCCCCTAGACCCAAACTGCAACTGTGCAGCTCATATGAAACCAGCAGCAATTGCTGCAAGCCCTTCTCCCACTCAGCGCAGAGGATTGGACTCCCTCGGGGGCAAAGCTCACCTCAATGTCAGGGTGCAGCTGAGCCTGGTTCTGGGGGGCTCGCACAGGCCCCGCTTCTGCAGCTTCAGCAGCACCAATCCCGACCCGGAGCCTTTCCGGTGTCGATGTCTCACCTGGCCGTTGCTGGGTCACAGCTTGGCCTGAGCCCCCACATCGAAGCACCCTGCCCATGGCACCTGTAGAGCACCCAGCACTGATGGTTTGCACTGGGTTGAATGCTTGCAGCAGGGATTGGGGCTCCCGCCCTGCGGCACTGTGGCTGGCCCTGCATCCCTCACCCTCTACAAGAGCAGGAGGCTTTCTGAGCCCAGCTGGAGGGGACTAGTAGCGACCCACAGCCTTCTTGTTGGAGGGACTGAGCTTGGGGAAGTCATGAACTCTGCACTGGCAGAGACCCAGGCATCTCTAGGCCATATCCTTGCCCCAATAGTCCTCAGTCCCAGTGATCCTAAAAGGGGGCACAGCACCCTGTTAAACTATCACCCCTTCAATACCCCGTGCATCCAGTGCTGGGGCACGTTGCAGAAGCAGTTTTTGAAAGTAACAGCACTGACCTGCTCCTTGCCTCAGTCCCTTCTTGTCCTTAAAGAAACATCCCAAAAGGGATACTGCACCACCCCCGTCCCACAGAGCCAGGACTGATCATGCCCCAAGTGCAGGTCATAGCTGTGGAGGATGCTGAGCCCTACACACCCCCAGTGCCTGCCTCGCAGCTGCGTCTCTGCCTAACCGTCCTAGGGCAGCATAATCCAAACCTACCCAGTTATTTGGTAGCTTAGGGAGAGCTTGGACCTTGGTCCTTAAGATGCATCCTCAGGCCCAAAGCACCCACACCATGCCATTAGAAATAAGGAGCAGGACGTGTACTCAAGGCATTCAGAGAAAAGTCTGAAACAAATAGACTAAAAAAACACCAAGAAACTCACACCATTTTCTGAGCATTTTCTTTTTATTGGGACCATTTTTTTCTCTTTTGAGAAAAGGGACAGCTGAACTTCAACAGATTGCAGCCACGTACCACAATTTCACCTTACATTATTTTTTATTTTCTCAAATAAATCAGGACTGATTTCCTACAGTGCATTTACAGTTGTCAATTGGGGACTAGGCATCACCTGTCATATTATTTTACCATTTTTAAATCAGAACAGGACATTTTTATTCAACAAGACAGATCAGATCAGTAGACAAAATGAAGAAGTTTATTATTCCTCCAGCCAGCTCACAACAGGAACGGGTAATGGCCAAGTCCTCTCAGTGTAGAAGAGCACCAGGCGCAAGGGGAAAAGCCTTTTTATACTGTTTATTGTTCGACTGTGCACATCCGGTTTGACACTAAGCACGCCAACTACCGCTAGGATCATTTGGACACAGGAGATCTTCATGTATGGGGATGGAGATGAACCCTTTCAAACACCCATGGAGCTTCAACTTACAGACGCAACCAAATTGCACCACAAACAGCCTCAAACTGGCCCCACAGCCTACGGCTAAAGCAAGCTACAGCCAAGCCACTAACCGAACTGAGCACAACCCTGCATTTCTCCACCAACACTGACAACCCAACCCAGAAAACCCTACACACTGCCTTCAGTCACAGCTATTTTGATCAACTCCTAAACTAGCAACAGCAACCAACCTGCAAAAACCTAGACCGCCACATATCAATACGCACAACTAGCACAACACCTCAACCTCACTGCCTACAAATCGCAGCCAACCAAATACGCACAACGCCTCAACCTCACTGCCTACAAATCAGGGCCAACCAAATACGCACAATGCCTCAACCTCACTGCCTACAAATCACAGCCAACCAAATACACACAATGCCTCAACCTCACTGCCTACAAATAGGACCAACCCAAGACTGAGTCCCTGGTGCAACTTGAAGCGTGCAGCAGCTTGCTCCTAACTGAGTGTTTGAAAGTGTAGAGATGCACACAACAGTCTCCATCTGTACATATCTAAGCATACATTAAACATGTATGTCTCTTCCTCCTGCCCACACCAACCCACACTTGTTGTTTCTGAGCTTTCTGGTCCTGCTTTCTGTTCCTTCTTCTCCAGCTGCTCTTCAGGGACCTGCAATAGTACACAAGACAGAAGTGGAGCTGGCTGGCAACGAACTGCACACACCACTAAAAATATACACTAACGTAGCTCACGGCGCCTGTTATACTCTTGAGCTTGGTGACCTTTTGAAAGAAGCGGGGTGCGACCGGCTTCCTGCTTACAGGGAGGTCCCACTGCTCCAAGGCTCCCTCAGCCACATTTTGGCTCTTACGTGACTGCGAGCTAAGGGCAGGGCGGTCACTGTGTCCAGAGTCCCTTTCCTTCGCACCCTTTTCCCTGGCTGACTACCTCCCACCTCACACCCTGTCCCAGGCTTTGTCCTTGCAGTGCTGGAAAGACTTGGTGGTGCAGGGGGAAGTCAATGCAGCCTGAGTGCATATCGAGCGGCTGCAGCTTCTCTCTTTTCAGCCCTGCTGTGAAGGGGTTCCTGCAGCCTCCCTGCAATCCCTAGGTAACCCCTCTGCCCAACCGCACAAAGTAGCCTAAGATTTGGAGAAAGCAGGGCAGGAGACCTGTGCCTTGCTTATAAGCCAACAGACCCAGGACGTCCTGGCACTTCAAGCTTTCCATGGCTCACATACCCCAAGTCTTTACCCAAACTCCCTCACCTTTGTCTCCCTGTGGGCTGGCACTGTTTTCTGTCCTGGTTACACGTTAACTCCTATTTGTCTGTTGTCTTCTCTGCTTCTTCCTCTGGAAGCAAAAAGGACAAGACAGAAACAGGATGTCAATCAGCACGATGGAAGATGGGTCTGCAGGCCCCTATTTCTCTCCCTCTCTTATCCTTACCTGGACCTGTGGCCACTGTCCTCTATCCGTGGAAAGTGGGGAGGGCAGACATCTGTGGTCTGGGCTGCCGACACCTGGGCCAGCCAGGAGCAGAGCGTGAAGGGCCAGGACTCCGGACAGAAGTGCTAGGACGGCACCATGAAGGTGACCACAGACACCGGCAACCCTGCTTACAGGGCGGTGCTCCCTGCACACAGCTGGCTGCGGGGCATGAAGCCCAGAGAAAACCTGTAAAGCCCTGAATGCCAGCTGACGGGTGCATCAGGCAGTCTCAATCAGGGCTCAAAGCAGCCTCGTGTCTGGGGACACAAAGGCCATTACTTCAGACACCCATCGTGGCTGCTACAGAGCCCAAAGGGCTAACTAAAGGAGGCCTCCTCCCCCAAGGTCAGAGGGGCTGGGGGGGCACAGCCCTGTTTACAGGGTGCGAGAGGAGACCATCTCAATGGTGCCAGGAGCAGCAGAGCAGAGACCTGGACCTGAGTTACAGGAAGGTCACGAAGCCTCAGGGGTCCCAGCGCGCCCAGTATCCTCCACAAGCCTGCAACCTTCCCTGCAGTCTGTGGGGATCATCTGTGGCCAACCTCACCGAGTGGGATGAGACCCAACCCGGAGAAGCAAGGGGGCCTGGACCCTGCTTACAGGCTGCAGGCCGGGGTCGGGGGCGCAGAGCAAGGGCTGGCCAAGTGCCAGGGCACTCGTCCCCAGCGACTCGGCTGGGGAACACGTGGCTGTCTCTCAAGGAGGGCAGGAACTGCAATCGAGCTACCAAGTGCCCGAAGGACCCCAAAAAGAGGGGGTCTAAGGCCTGTACCCCGAACTACAGGGAGGCCGTGTGCCCAAAAGTATTAGAGAGGGGGCCTAATGCTCCCCGAGACCAAAAGGCCTGGAAATCCGTCCCCCTAGGTATGGAGGTGGGAGGAGAAGGCTACGAGGACGCATCTCGCCCCTTTCCCAGCACTGGGAAGAAAACAAAGTACGCTGCAGCGATTTTAACAACAAAAAGAAAATAACAAATGCTTTCGCTCCCAGGCGCTCCTCTCTCTCGCTCTCCACACTCTCACAAGGGTAAAATGTGTTCCCAGGCTGGAAAGGAGCTCGATGCTGCAAACTGCTTGACCTCCAACCTTACACTGAAAGTCCTCCTCCGCTCCCAGGGGGCAAGAAAACTGAGACCAGCACCCTCGTTACAGGGCACGGCCCGCCTGGCTAGTCAGGCTGCCCACGGGGGGCAAAAGGGAGAGGCCCATAACCCTGCTTACAGGTAGGGCCGTCAGGCCTGGCAAAGGACAGGACTGTCCCCAAAGGCACGTAGAGACCTGAACCCTGCTTACAGGGCAGGCCACAGCTCTGCAGAACCCAAGTGTCCAACAGGATGCACAGGACTCGTACCTTCATTACAGGGCACAGTCCGTGTGACTAGCCACACTGCCCAAGAGAGGCAAAAGGGAAAGGCCCATAGCCCTGCTTACAAGGAGGGCCACAGCCAGCCAAAACACAGAGCTGTCCCCAAAGGCACATTGAGACCAGGACCCTGCTTACAGGGTGGTCCACTGCTCTGCGCAATCTAGCCCTCCACCAAGAGACACGGGACTCGCACCCTCGTTACAGGGCACGGTCCATCTCACTGGCCACACTGCCCACGGTGGAGAGAAGGCAAAGGCCCAGAGCCCTGTTTACAGGGCGGGTCGCCAGGCCGGGCAAAGGACAGGGCTGTTCCCAAAGGCACGTAGAGACCTGAACCCTGCTTACAGGGCAGGCCACAGCTCTGCAGAACCTAGGCGTGCAACAGGATGCACAGGACTCGTACCCTCGTTACAGGGCACAGTCCGTGTGACTAGCCACGCTGCCCAAGAGGGGCAAAAGGGAAAGGCCCATAGCCCTGCTTACAAGGAGGGCCACAGCCAGCCAAAAGACAGAGCTGTCCCCAAAGGCACATTGAGACCTGGACCCTGCTTACAGGGTGGTCCACTGCTCTGCGCTATCTAGCCCTCCACCAAGAGACACGGGACTCGCACCCTCGTTACAGGGCACGGTCCATCTCACTTGCCACACTGCCCAAGACAGGCAAAAGGGAAAGGCCCACAGCCCTGCTTACAGAGGGGGCGGTCAGGCCTGGCAAAGGACAGGGCTGTGCTCAAAGGCACATAGAGACCTGGGCCCTGTTTACAGGGTGGTGCACAGCTCTGCACAATTTAGCCGTCCACCAAGAAACGTGGGACTCGCACCCTCCTTACAGGGCACAGTCCATCTCACTTGCCACTGCCCAAGAGGGGCAAAAGGGAAAGGCCCACAGCCCTGCTTACAGGCGGGGCCCACAGCCAGACCAAGGACAGGGCTGCCCTCAAAGGCACATTGAGACCTGGACCCTGCTTACAGGGGGGTCCACAGCTCTGCGCAATCTAACCCTGCACCAAGGGACGTGGGACTCGCACCCTCCTTACAGGGTGGCCCAGCTGTCTGGATGTGGAGTGCCAGGCATAGATGCATGAAAAAGGACAGGTGCCTGGACACAAGGATTGGGAAGGAGGCCACAGGCTTCAACCCAGACCACGGGAAGGTCATCAAGCTCTGGGGTCTAAGGAGTTTGCCGTCACCCCACGAGACTCGGCTCCAATACGCGAGGCCGCCCTTCAGCACAGCGCTGCAGACTGCTCCGGCTGCCTACGCCAGTGGAAAGAGGCTACGTCCACCCTGCTTACAGGGGCTCCTCTCCGACTGGCTGGGAACAGCAGTGGACTTTGACTCCCAATTACAGGACGTCCAATGCTAGGAACATTCAAAGTGCCTGTCATTCTTACACGGTAAGACACACCATGCACCCTACTCACAGGAGGCTGCGCCCCTGGCAGTCATGTCTGGCAGCTGGCCCGGGCCCCGCTTACAGGGCGGCCCCACTGCGCAAGACCACTGAGTAGATCCACACTCTTTACAAAGGAGGTGGCGGTGACACACGCCTTGCTTACAGGGTTGTCCACTTCCACCCGACTGCCACACAAGTGCAACAGCATCAAACGCACAAGCTCGTTACTGCGTTACAGAGAGCTCATGCAGCCAAAATTTGGCTAATACATGACTGATACTTGAAGGCAGGGAGATCACTCTGTCCAGAGTCCTTTCCCTTCGCATCCCATTTTCCTGGCTTTCCGCCCTGGTGTGGTTCGCCTGCTGCTCGTCCATCTGGCAGCTGCAAAAAGGAAAAAGAAAAGAAATAAGGACCCACCCCCGACAAAGAAACTGAAACACAGTCTGGGTGTAAAGCATGGGGTCAGAGACTGAGACAGGGAGTTGTAATGTCTGTTTGGTCCTTCCCTGCCACCCCTGTGGAGCCGTCTTCTGTTCGACAGCGGGGCGAGAAGGAATGTCCTTGTTCAGCTCCCAAAGACTAGCTCAGCTGGAAATGGAAAGCCATGGGCCACAAGCCGACAGGCCCAACTTGTACCACATCACAAGGTATGGCAGCACAAGGCACCTGCAATCCTACTTACAGGATGGTGCCCCCCCCCCCCGCAAACACCAGCTGCCATGGCACAAGGCTGACCGAACGCTGGTTGCTCAGGCCGTGCGGTTCAAGGAAACAAGCATCCGCACACGTGGAGGACAATGGGCAGAAACTACAACTTCCTCCACAGCAAAGTCAAACCCCTCAAAGGACCAAAAAAACATTCAAAACACCTGCATTCAAGTTGGGGACGTAACCAAACCCCAGGTAACAGCAGTGAGTGGGGGAAGGAACGACTGCCCGCTTGCGGCTGCCAGGCCGAACCCAAGCGACAGCAAGCTCACAACGCCCAGTGTCCTAAAGAGCTTGCTGCCTTGGAAAAGCAAAGCGGACGTGACACATGCCTCTGGTTTACAAGATGCTCAGTACTCCACCTAAAACTTATCCGCGTATGACAACATCAGGAGCTAAGATAGGAATCCTGCTCCTAAGAAGGTGCCAACAAACCAGACTTCCAAGGCCCCCCGATCCCAAGGTCTATGGCTTGGCAAAGGGACCAAAAATAAAGAAAGAAAAAGAGGGGCTGCATCAAAGCTCCCTTACCTTTGCATGGTTTTCCTCCCTCCTTGTCTGCTGACTCCTGCTTGTGCGCCACCTTTCCAGCTGCTCCTATCAGGGCCTATAGTAAACACAGGCAGACACTGCATTTAACTCGCCATGTTGAAAGACAAGTCTATGGGCTGCAACTTCTCTCCCACTTTAAGCCATACCTGAATCTGGTGCCAATCTGTCCTCTCTATCCGTGGAGATGGGGGACGTCACATGTCTGTGGTCTGGGCTGCCGACACCTGGGCCAGCCAGGACCAGAGCGCGACGGGCCAGGACTCCGGACAGAAGTGCTAGGACGGCACCATGAAGGTGACCACAGACACCAGCAACCCTGCTTACAGGGCGGTGCTCCCTCCACACAGCTGGCTGCGGGGCATGAAGCCCAGAGAAAACCTGTAAAGCCCTGAATGCCAGCTGACGGGTGCCTCAGGCCGTCTCAATCAGGGCTCAAAGCAGCCTCGTGTCTGGGGACACAAAAGTTATGGCTTCAGCCACCCATCATGATGGGCACAGAGCCCAAAGGGCTAAAGGAAGCCTCCTCCCCCAAGGTAAGAGGGGCTGGGGGGGCACAGCCCTGTTTACAGGGTGCGAGACGAGACCATCTCAAGGTGCCAGGAGCAGCAGAGCAGAGTCCTGGACCTGAGTTACAGGAAGGTCACGAAGCCTCAGGGGTCCCAGCGCACCCAGTATCCTCCACAAGCCTGCAACCTTCCCTGCAGTCTGTGGGGATCATCTGTGGCCAACCTCACCGAGTGGGACGAGACCCAACCCGGAGAAGCAAGGGGGCTTGGACCCTGCTTACAGGCTGCAGGCCGGGGGCGGGGGCGCAGAGCAAGGGCTGGCCAAGTGCCAGGGCACTCGTCCCCAGGGACTCGGCTGGTGAACACGTGGCTGTCTCTCAAGGAGGGCAGGAACTGCAAGAGCTACAAAGTGCCCAAAGGACCCCAAAAAGAGGAGGCCTAAGGCCTGTACCCTGAACTACAGGGAGGCCGTATGCCCAAAATTATTAGAGAGGGGACCTAATGCTCCCTGAGACCAAAAGGCCTGGAAATCCGTCCCCCTAGGTATGGAGGTGGGAGGAGAAGGCTACGAGGACGCATCTCGCCCCTTTCCCAGCACTGGGAAGAAAACAAAGTACGCTGCAGCGATTTTAACAACAAAAAGAAAATAACAAACGCTTTCGTTCCCAGGCGCTCCTCTCTCGCTCTCCACACTCTCACAAGGGTAAAAAGTGTTCCCAGGCTGGAAAGGAGCTTGATGCTGCAAACTGCTTGACCTCGAGCCTTACACTGAAAGTCCTCCTCCGCTCCCAGGGGGCGACAAGGCTGAGACCGGTGCCCTCGTTACAGGGCCCGGCCCGCCTGGCTAGTCAGGCTGCCCATGGGGGGCAAAAGGGAGAGGACCACAGCCCTGCTTACAGGGGGGGCCACCAGGCCAGGCAAAGGACAGGGCTGTCCCCAAAGCGACAGAGAGCTGGACCCTGCTTACAGGGCTGTCCACTGCTCTGCGCTATTTAGCCTTCCACCAGGGGCACGGGACTTGCACCCTTGTTACAGGGCGGCCCAGGGGTCCAGACGTGGAGTCAGACACAGATGCATGAAAAAGGACAGGTGCCTGGACACGGGGAGAGAAGGCCACAGACTTCAACCCAGACTACGGGAAAGTCATCAAGTTCTGGGGTCTAAAAAGTTGGCTGTCACCCCATGACGCTCGGCTCTGGTGTGCAAGGCTGCCCTGCGGCACAACGCTGCAAACTGCTCCGGCTCTCTAAGGCCAGTGGAAGGCGGCTACGTCCACCCCGCTTACAGGGGCTCCTCTTCGACTGGCCAGGAATAGCAGTGGACTTTGACTCCCAATTACAGGATGTCCAGCGCTAGCCATTTTTTCTCATGTTAGAAAGCAGCATGCACCCCACTTACGGGTTGCTGTGCAATTGGCAGCCAGGTCTGACAGCTGGCCTCGACTCTGATGACAGGGTGGGGCAGTGCTGTGCAAGACCACTAACCAGATCCACGGCCTTCACAAACATGGTGGTGGGGACACACCTCGATTACAGGGTTGTCCGCCTTCCACCTGACTGCTGCAAAAGTGCAACATCAAGGGCAGAGACTCGTTTCTGAGTTACAGGGAGCTCGCCCAAAGGCTCACAAAGCCCAAATTTGGCTAAGACATGATCGAGACCTGAAGGCAGGGATGCCACTCTGTCCAGAGTCCCTTCCCTTCACATCCTGTTTCTCTGACTGGCTTTTCTCCTACCTCGCCTCTTCCCTGCTGCTTTCCCCATCCGCGTCTCCTTCCCGTTCTTCCGAGGCCTGCAAGAACAGAGACCCAGACGGGCTGTAAGTGAACAGAGCCAGAGCATACATCTAGGAGCCATAACCCTTAATGCACTTAGTATCCTCTGGAAACTTGCAACCTCCCCCATAATGCACAAGCAATACAATACCTCTGGCCAACCTCAGAAAGTAGCCTCAGACAAGCAGTAAAGGCAGGGTACCTGGACATTGCTCCCAGACTAGGGGCACGGGAAATCCCACCCCAAACCTTCCAAATCCCAGGTGTGCAACTTAGCAATGAAACCCATGGGGTGGACACTCCCCATGTCCAATTTCTCTTACCTTTATCTCCTGTTTGGCTGGCCTGGCCTTCCTCCCTCCTGGTCAGCTCGCTGCTGCTCGCCTGCCATCCCGTCTGCTTGTCCTTCCTGGGGCGATGCGCATCGACCCTCAAAGGGGACCGGTCTCGCGGGATTCGGGGCTGCAGCCTCAGGTGGCCGGTCCAGGCAAACGATGTCTTCCATCAATCCCTTATCAGCAAGGGATTCAGCATCCTGGACGACCAGCTCGGACACGCTCAGCACACGCTCAGGACACACACAGTGGTTACAAGGGAACCACTGCAGAAATTAAAGGGGGCAGCGGGCGGGGAAACTTGGATGTGAAGTAACAGGAAAAGAGATGAGAGAAACAGCGCAGCGGGGAAGGATGAACTTGGAGATGAAAGGCACCAGACACCAACCAGGTGCCTGGCAGATCAATTTTATTTGTCCATTAAATAGCAGGCTGGCTCACACCTGCTTTTGCGTTGTTTTCTCTGCTGGTTTTCTTCGGCGGCACCCCCTGTGCTCGTGCTTCCCCATGGGATGGCCTTGAGAGGGCACAAGCCCCCTCAAGTGACCACCAGTGCTTGACCGCCCACAGAGCTAGGCAGCACCACACCGTGGCTCGGGCTTGGGGGTGTGAAAGACTGTCAGTGCTTGACCCGTTTGCGAGCAGGGCAGCACCACACCGCAGCTCGGCAAGATGACCCCAAGCAGACAGCGGCGACCTCCAGGCCCTCGCCCACTGCAGCCCCAAGTGATGCCTTAAGAAGGGGCCGCGGGCCAAGCCCCACGGGCCTGGCCCGCTGCCCCCCCCCAAAGGCAGGAAATGAGAACTACAGGGGTTCAGACCAGACCCACTGCCAACCCGAATGGTATCTTAAGGGAGGACAGCGGGGGCCTACAGACCTTGCCGCTGCCCCCACAAATGACACCCTAAGGGAGGACTGCGGGGGTCCTCCGGCCCTCCCCACCGCGGACCCAAACCATGCCTTAAGAGAGGACCGCGGACAGAGACAAACCAGCCCTGCCTGCCGCCCCCCCAATGACACGTTAAGGGAGCAGTGGAGCTGACTACGAACCTGAGCCTCCGCCCCCCTGAAGGACACCTTAAGGGAAAGCTGCGGCCGAGGCCCGGGGACCTCGCCCACTGCCCCCAAATGGTGCCTTCAGGGAAGAACTGGACGCGTGCAAGCCCGGCCGCTGCCCACCCCGCGGGTCACCGGTGCTTGACAGGTGCTACGAGCCACGCAGCACCCACGTGGCTCGGGACGTCACTCCCCACAGCCTTTCACAGCCCCGGGCCTGCAGAGGGGCCGTAGGTCCCCAGCTGCAGCCCGTGCCCCGCCCCCGCCCCGCCCACCCCGGCACAGAGCGGGCAGGGGGCTCCGCCTCACCTCCTCGGGGCGCCGCCGCCTCTTCAGGTCTTCCGGGGTTAGCGCTCCCCGCCGCTGGCCAGCTGTTCTCCGCCCTCCTCGTGCCGCGGTGAGGCAGGCGTCGCTGCCGCTTCAGGGCGCTTCTGGGGTTACGGCTCCCCCCCGCTGGCCAGCTCTACCAGCTCTTCTCAGCCCTCCTCGTGCTGCGGTGAGGCAGGCGCCGCTGCCGCTTCAGGGCGCTTCTGGGGTTACGGCTCCCCCCCCCCCGCTGGCCAGCTCTCCCAGCTCTTCTGTGCCCTCCGTCGCCGTCCGTCACCGAGTCCGCCCGTGTGCGCGGCACGCGGACTTTTATTCTTTCTGGAGGCCCCGCCCCTGATGGGGGACCAATAGGAAACCTCGAGGGAGGGGGTCAGTCCCCCTCAGCGATACTTCGGCACCTTGTCTCTGGGGCACGTGGGGGGAAACTTTCCTCCTGCCGTCTGCTGATTGGCGGGGAGGGACACGCCCCAGCCAATCAGCCCGTGCCGTTCTGCTGCAGCTCACGAGGCCGCGGCATGCCTGCCACGTGCGCGGTCTGGCGGGCTCTGCGCGGCGTCACGTGGTGTCTGGCTTTGCACGCTGGCTGAGGCGCCCGGCGCGAAGCGGGCTTTGCTGGGGTTTGCCGTGCTTCCTGCCGGGCTACCGGTCTTGAGGCGTGTTAACATGCATGGACACACACATCATCTGTAACTACCCGCATGGATCCCCTCTGCTTGCGGGCACGGCCGCGCTGCTCTAGCGCACTCATTGCCACACACCGCCGCCGGTTCCAGTTTCCCGCCACTCCCGCCCCGCTCCTCTCCACAACGCGCCTGTGCGGAGCAACCCCGCGGGTTCTTCCCGCTCTTCCCGCACCGCGGGTTTTCACTGCTTTTTTCCCGCTTTTTTTCTATTTTTAAACAAGGCGGTGAGGGGGGGTGGGGGGGGATTCCGTGCAAATGTTGCGAGCCGGAGAGCCCCCCCCACCCCCCGGCCCGGCCCGGCCCGGCCCCGCTGCCTCAGCCCTGCCCGCGCTATGGGACCGCGAAGGATCGCAGGCGGACCAATCGGCGCACAGAACGGCATCCCTCCCAGCCAATCGGCGCACGTTTCCAGGCGGCAGAGGCTCCTGAGGGGACCCGGGCTGGGCTGCCCCTCCGCGCCCCTCACGCAGGCACCTGCGGGGCTGAGACTGGCGGGAAGGGGCAAGCACAGCGCTGGGACACTGCACCCTGGGACCAGGGCTTTCTTTAATAATGAAAGGCCCTCCCCTTTCCTTTCTTTAACAATGAAGGGAACATCACTAGCAAAGTTCTCGTTTCTGGAAGCTGGCTCCTCCACTGACCCCACCGACGCTGCAGGACACAGCCCCCCCGCCCCCCAAAGCGGGTAGGGAGCACTAATAACCCTTTCAAGCTGGCGGAGGTTTCCAGCTCCACTTTATTGAAAAGCAAAAGGTAATTTTTGAACAAAGTGGCTCGCCCGAGAGCATTTCCCAGGTGTGATGCAGAGCAGACATGGATTCGAGCTGGTGTCAGCACTCAGCAACGCTCGTCCTTGTGCTGGTAGTGCGATGCACGGTGACCTGTCCTGGCCCCACAGCTGTTGCTACCAAGATGGGGGCGGGGGGGGTATTTCCAGGCCCCTAGACATGCCTTGGCACTTCCCAAGTGTGTCTACACAAGACACTTATTGCACATTAGCCTAATAACACTGTGCAGTAGCTTGTCATGGCAAAAAACATGCTATTTATGTGCAGTCTTATTCAGGTAACGTGCAGTTAGTATCACTAAATAACTATGTGCCAGTGCTACTGCACTGTACCTTTAGTGCATTTAGTTAGTACTTTATTAAGAAAGTACTAAAATAAATGCACAGTATCTAAGGCGCATTAATGAACATGAATCACCACAATGCAGTGTGCTGTGTGACACTCACTTCAAGCGAACATCTCACACAGGCTTCTCAGGTCGAGTGTCAGGATCTTGTTTCCTTTGCAGTGACTTGCACCGAGGCTGTAGTATGTTTCCAGGTAGATCCCGGGGTTGAAATCCATCTGATAAACTTCTCCCTTGGTGAAGCTAGATGGAGCCTCCACCTTGCACATGCAATAATTTTGGGTCCCGCCCTCTGGGTCAGCTGTACTGCTAACTTCTGCTTCGACTATTGTAACCCTTTCCTATGCTGCCAGATTGCAGTCCTCGCCCTGCTGCTCTCATGCTGGAGCTCTCGGACTGAGAGGCTTGCAGAGACCAGAGGTGATAAACCCAGAGCTGAAGCTGCCAGGCACGCGCTGGGGAGGTCTCGGGCTTTCTTTGGCCCTCGAAGCTGTGGTGACTGCTCTGACAATCCTAGATACACCCACTGGATAGATTGCTTCCAAGTTTGGGTTTTCTTAAGGGGGAAAATGGACTGAGACAGTGTATTTCGGAGCTATACAGTCATAGAAACCGAGGGTAGGAAGGGAGCTCAGGAGGTCACAGCCAGTCCAACCCCTGCTCAAAGCACGACCCTCCCCAACTACATCATCCCAGCCAAGGCTTTGTCAAGCTGGGTTTTAACACCTCCAAGGATGGATACTCAACCCCCTCTCTGGGTAAACTGCTCCAGTGCTTCATCACCCTCCTAGTGAGAGAGTTTTTCCTAATATCCAACCTCAACTTCCCTTGCTGCAACTGGAGCCCATTGCTCCTTGTCCTGTCATATGTCCCAAATGAGAACAGTTCAGCTCCATCTCTTTGCAACCCCCCAGCAGGGAGCTGAAGGTTGCTATCAAATCCCCTCTCGGTCTTCTCTTCTTCAGACTAAATAACCCTTAGCCTCTCCTCTCAAATCATGTTCCTTAGCCCTCCAACCATTTTTGTTGCCCATCACTGGACTCTCTCCAACTTGTCCACATCCTTTCTGCAGCGGGAGTCCCAAAACTGAACACAGTATTTACAAGTGATTCCCTTGTAAAACTGCTTCAGCAACTTTTTAAAGGACTGGATACAGAGGCTATGGGACGAGTGTTACTATAACAGCGTGCTGGGGCTGCGAGCTATTGCTGGGGGGTGTTGGAGGATGGAAGTGGCCTACAGATGCCTGTGTGTGTCAGGAAAGCAGTGACACGTGGGATTGCTGAATACTTGTCAAAACTCATCCCTCTTCCAGCACCGCAGCAGAGGGCTGTAGGACAGGGCATCGTTCCCTGCTTTTATCATCCTTGTGAGTAACTGTGGGCATCGCTCCCTGTGTTTTATCATCCTCATGAGTAACTTTTCATGGCAGCAAAGTGAAGCAAAGTCAGCAGGAGAGGGATTCATTTTGGCTGTAGGAGTGCAACTCACTGAACCAGGAGGGAGATGCAGAAGTCTCTGAGCTCCCTAGGGATGCCTGTGAAGTAGGCACTTGGTAGTTAACATGTGACGGCATTTTTCTTGATGTATCACAGGCTTCAGAACAGGACGGAGAAGAAACTGTGCCCTGTGCGATGGGATGGGTTGCATTGGGTGGGTAAGATGCATTGGTTGAGTGGCATGGGAACTGCCCGCTGGGACAGCAGACAGCGCTATACCTCGGCTCCAGATAGACTGTGCTGGGGGCACCTAAGGGCTGGCACCTTTCTCTGGGTTTGCTTCATGCCAAACAGGGCTCTTGGTATTAGATGAGTTAGAAAGCAACAAAAAAAAGCAGGGGGGGTTGCAAAATAACTCCTCCAAACTATAAAAGTTTCTAGTTCTGTTTTACTGATTCGTAGATGAGAACTCCACGCAGAAGTAGTTTGCATGTTATACAGCAAGAAAGCAGCAAAAAAAAGCAGCGGGGGGGAGGGGGGGGTTGCAAAATAATAATACGGTGCTTATGGAGAAGCTTTGCAATCAAACGTTATCAGGCTTATCTCTGCTACCGTCATCTCCAGCACTAACATGTTCTGGATTGAATTTGGATCATACCCTGCCATGTAAATGGCTCTCCAGAGAAATTGGATCTTACACGTACGGTGCATTTCTTTCCCCTTGGCTTCCCTCTCCACACCCAGCCTTGCACCCTGTATTTGTTTAAAGCTTACAGGGATGCGAGACCTGAGCTCAGCCGCAGCAGAGACTGGTGAATGCCCTTGCTTATGTGACTGTGCAGAAGTGCAGGAGGCTGGCCGCCTTCTTTTAAACCTTCTTCTAAATCCCATTTGCTTTTGGATCAGGAGGGAAGGGGGCTGTGGGGCCCAAACAAAGATCTTGGGACAGGTAACGCATCCTGCAAAGTCCTCTGAGGGGTCAATAGCTGCATGCCCTGATATCTGGGGGAAATACAGACACACCAAGAGCATCCTGAGACATGGCCCTGTGCCTGTCACCACCATGGTATTGGGGACCTGAGCCTCCCAGACTGGGGCAAGGCACTGAGATGCTTTTGTTGTCATTAGGGGTGTAAGTTGTAGCCACATTAGTCTAAGGACACAGGCAGACAAGGTTTTGGGGGTAAGTCTGATATCTTTTAGAATATCAGAAAACTCTTCTTTGCAAGCTTTCAGGTACAAATAATACCCTTTGTCGGGCTGAGGAAGTGTCTGCAGATGGTCTGTGCTCTTCCTGGATGAAGTAGTAAAGCAGCCAGAGGCTCGCAGTTTGGATCGCTTGCAAGCACTTTAAGTACCGAGGGCCTTTGTCCTCAAAAGCCTTTGGCAGAGAAGACCATTTTGGACAGAGCCTTTTGGACAGAGAAGACCATTTGGCTGTGGGGCCGGTGTTACTCCCATCTCCAGGCAAGACTGCAGGCTGGTTTATTTTAGGTGCTGATGGATGGGCCCACTTTAGTGATCAAGTGCTCCCATCTCAGCTCATTTCAGGCTTGTGGCACTCTCTATAGGTAGATGGCTGAATACTCCCAGTTGGACCGGGATAGCACAGCACATCCCCTTGCAGGCGGAGGGGAAAAATCTGCCACGTCCTATTGAGTTCTCATCGTGCTTTCTCTTTTCGGGCCATGAAGAGGCAGTCAAGGCTCATGTGAAACTCCACTGCTCCTTGTTCTGTCATCTGCCCCCACTGGGAACAGCCCAGCTCCATCCTCATTGCAACCCCCTGCAGGGAGCTGAAGCTGAGCGGCAAGGACAATTCTGCTGCTGCTTGAAGGCACCTTGCAAAGAGAACAGGTTTGTGCATGCACCAGTTGGGAAGGGAATTGTTCTTGGGGAAAAAATTCACCAGAAGCCTTTATTTTATTGCTTTTACTCTCAGCTGCATGAAGGGATCTTGCTGCCACTTTGGCTGTGCATACTTATGTCCAGGAGAATACCCACAGGCCCTCCTCACCCAGTACAGAGGTAACGAGGGTCCTTCATCCGTTCTTCTCCCAGCTGCCAATGCAATTGGTGCATCCAAGGCAGGCTGTGGGCAAGTTGGGGGTCAGGGGAATGTTGGAAAAATGTGGCACCATGGCTAATTTCTGCTTCCAAACCGCTGAGATGGCTCTGCCCACGTCGGGGGCCAGACAGACCAGTCTGCATGTCCCAGAGTCTGATCAGCACAAATCCCCTGCAATTCTCTAGAGGCTCCTACACTGCACCGATCTCCGTGGTATCTGTGTGTCCCCAGTTGCGTGATAACTACCACCTTCCTTGTGGTTTTCTCTAGTCCTGCCCCTGGGACAGCAGGGTGGGCACAGGGGGGAGGTTTTAAACCATTTTAAATGATCTCTGTTGGTATTTATGCCACTGATGTGCGCAGCGGTGCCGGCTCAGGCATGTTTCCATAGGCTACATTGGAGAAACCAAAGTCACGAAAACTTGCCAGGCATTTAGAGGGAGAGCTGGCAAGGTTGGATGGTCCTGTGCTCTCATGGGGGCCAGCCCCTGAGATAGCTCTGGAGTTTAAAGCCAGCTTTGCCCTCCCTTCCCCTTCTTCCCTGCCTTGTTCCTGCGCCTAAAACACAAGCAGTAACCGAGAATCGGACCCAGAGGTCCAGAGGTGGATACACCTCTGTGGATATCCAAAAGGCTTCCTTTGCCTCAAAACCTCTGGTGGCCTGAACTTGTGGTATCTTTGCTGGCTCAGAAACTTTCTCCGCGGTCAAGGCCTGATTCCAGCTCAAGGCAGGCGTGAAACTGCAACGTCTAGTTTATGGAAGTGAACTTTTTGGGCTCTGTGCTCGAGCAGTGCTGGGCTTCTGGTGTTACCTGCAGAGTCCCACCTCTTGCACTGGATTCCTCTCCCCTGGGAACAAAAGATCCCGCTTGCTCCTGCAATACAGGATTGTGAAACAAAGGATTTGCATCCTAGTTCACTCTGTCCTTGTCTTGCTCCCTCTCCTTCCTGCTCTCTCTCATACCCTCCGTCGGTGGTTTAAAAGGGTTCTTTTTTGTTGTTTGAATTTCTCTCTGCTGTAACAAGAAACTAGCAATTAACTATTATAAGGCTATTTTACAGTCCTATGGAAACCCCTTTTATCCATTTTGTTTTAAATGGTTATATCTTTTATTCCTAGTTTTCAGGAATATAAAACTTTACAACATTTGCTGCAAACCTTCATACTTTGCTTTGCAGTTTATGGCTCCCTCTGCAGATATATCTTACACATAAATAAGGCTTTCATCTCTACCATACTCAACCATGCACTGCGGTGGCTGGGAGCAGTTTCATTAATGGAAATCTCTCTGCAAATCTCAGCGTGATTCATATTCAGTCTCCATCTAGGCTGATCCAGTGGTGCAGAGCCTGGAGAAGTGATCCTAGCTGAGCATCTAGTCTATTTGGACTGTCAGTTCTTCAGGGCTGGGACCATCTCTGGTGCATGTGGGCAGAGCGGTCAGCCCAAAATGAGAGCCCATCCCTTCAGTGGCCTGGTGATACAAATAAGCCCTAATGAACCCTCTCTGTAATGAATGCAGCCAGGAGCTCTGCTAATTTCCCCTGCTGCTGCTGATCTGGCCCACAGGTGTTTGTCTGGAGAGGGAAACCCTCCGCCAGTGCGGAGGCCTGGGTGTGCCGTTCCCCTCCGATAAAGGCGTTTTAGGATTAATAAGGGGGTCCTGTGATGCACTCAAGCTCTACAAAAGTTTTGCATGCCTGCTCCCCCGGCCCCATCACACAAACAGCAGTCGGCACTGGTTGCTGCTGGCATCGGGGTAGCCGGCATCGTGAAACCCATCCCCATGCTCCCACCCAGAACACCCCATGCCAATGCACCTCTCTGCTTCCACCGAGGCAATAAAAGTCACCAAGAGGCTTTGGTGTCCATGCAGATTTGCAGTGAGCTGTACTTTGTCAAAGGCAAGAGCAGCTCATGCCTTTGGAGCTGAGCTCCAGGGTTTGACCCCACTGCCAGGGGCAGGGTGTGCCGCGAGGGATGGTTTTGGCAGGACTGATGGTTTGGTTCCTGGATGGGGCAGCATCTCCACAGCTGAGAAGGGACATTCCTACAAGAGGCAGATCCCTGTGTAACATTGTGGGTTTTGGATACACGATGGTGGTGGAGGATCGGACGTGAGCGCAGGCAGGTCTGCTGCATGTTGAGGACTTAGCCAGTAATGGGGGTCTCTCTTCGAGTATGGAGAAGCAAGTGCCAATTCAGTTTGCAGACAAGGTTTCATAGTTGGTCGGGTCAGAAGGGACCTGAGCAGATCGTCAAGTCCAACCCCCTACCATGGCAAAAAAGAGTACTGGGGTCAAACGATCCCGGCTAGGTGTTCATCTAACCTCCTCTTAAAGACCCCCAGGGTAGGAGCCAGCACCACTTCTCTTGGAAGCTGGTTCCAGATCCTAGCCGCCCTGACCGTGAAGTAGCGCCTCCTGATGTCTAGCCTGAACCTACCCTCTGCCAGCGTGTGACCGTTACTCCTTGTCACCCAGCGGAGTCCACCCTGCTCCTGCAAGGTACGTCCCACCTCTACTGCGCTACGCGCTGGCTGTAGGTCGGAGTAGCAGGATGACTGTCGCGTGAGACTGCACCTCTCTTTTCTTTTACAGCAGCGACACGAGCCCAGGCATGCTGTCACCCATGTTTCTTAAGCAGTGTGCCTATATGTATCTCTATCTCTGTCTCTGTATATATAAAGCTCTGTATATCTCTATGTAGGCATATACATAGAGCTATCTCTCTGTCTATCACTTTATATTTCTATCTCCATTTCTATAGAGGTGTATTTCTATCTCTATCTCTCATAGTGTTTGCTGTGCAAGCCCCAGACCCTGTGAGAGGCCATTGCTCTCTCTCTGCAGCCCATTTTGTAGCAGTCCTGGCTGTGCGCAACTGGGGCACCTGAGTCCAAGTCAGAGCCCCTGGCCGTGCCCTGCAGCAGGGCTGGCTGGAAGGGGAGGCAGAGGCCTGAGCCCTCGGTGGGGCGCCCTTGCCTCTGGGGTGTCAGGCCCCAGCCCAAGTTGGGACAGGGAACCGGGGCTGGCTCGGGCTCAGCTCCCAGCTCTGTGACACGTGGCTTGTCCTGGGAAGGAGCCTCGCGAGCGCCCATCAGGCGTGACTGCCCATGATCAGCACCTGTCCCAGCGCTCCCCCAGGGACCCGCGGCTCCCAGCTCCCTGCAGCTTTGGTGCAAGTCCCTGGCCACTGCCCCTGCCGCCCCACATATCATCTAATATAAGCGGAAGGCAAGCAGTGCCTGTGCCCACCCCGGAGCCTGGCTCACCTCCCAGGCTGTCTGACCTGGACGTAGCATTTCACCATGTCTCCCCAAAGTCAGGGTAGATGTACGCCCGATAGACTGGAGACCTGGGATCACGGCTCTGCTCCAGGTCAGGTCAGTCTAAGTTGCAGCAGCCGAGCTGTTGGCCATGCTGCTGGGCTCCTGGGTGAGGTGCTCCTGCCTGCTCTCACCTAGCTGGACCCATTCCCCCGACGGGAAGTGAAACATGGAGGTTCAGACCTGGGACTAAAACCAACAGTCAGGCTGGGGCTGTAACCACTGTGCTTTTTTGAGGCTCTCAGCCGGGGGCACTTAGTGCCTACAAGGAGGAGCGTGCTCAACAGAAGACACATATTAGCCAGCGTTTCCAGGAGCCTGGGGGGGGCAGCGTGTTTTCGGAGCTAAGTCCCACGCTGCTCCGTCAGCGAGACTGGAGGTCAAGTCCTGATACGGGAACAGTGGGTGTTTGGGTGCAAGCAGTGCGACTGCTCATCTCGACTAACATGGGGCCCTGTTCAGAGACACTAAAGCCCCCAGTCTTTAATGCTTTCATTCCATCTCAGAGGCACCGAGTCAAGGGGTGCAGCGCATAGCTCTATATTCAGAGGTGCTTGGTAGCCTGGTGGGCAGAGTGCCTGTCTGGAGCCTTAGTGTTGTGGGTTTGAATCCTATCCTGACTGGTAGGGTGATTTCCTGGGTTACTTCTTTGCTCTTGTGGCCTCCTCCTTCTTTCATTGCTGTGGCCGGTGGCACCGGGTCAAGAGGCGCAGCTGACAGCCTTTTTTTCAGCAACGCTTGCTGGCCTGGTGGGCAGAGTGCTTATTTACAGTGTTGGTGTCATTGGTTCAAATCCCACCCAGGTACTATGAGTGAGTGCTCTTTATAAGCTGGTCTCTGAAACCAGTTCTTTACTCCTGGGGCCCCTGACTCTTTCATTGCTGCGGCCAGAGGCATCGAGATAAGAGGCGCACCCGACAGGTCTCCAGGAAGGAGAGCTTGCTGGCCTTGTGGGTGAGGTGCTGCCTTGAGACACTGGTGGTATGGGTTCTAGTCCCATGTATATCTGGGCCTGGTGAGTGAGCTCAAGACCAATGTCCTGGGTGCCCCTTAGCTGTGCTGTTTGAGCGCACAGCAGTTGGGGTTGGCTCCTTGCTCTTTCTTAGGATGTTGTGCACTGGGTACTTTTGTCGCAGGACCTTTTAGAGGTCACGGAGAGGTCGCCCAGGTCAGGGGGTGTCCGGTTTTGGCACTCCCAGTGTACACGTACAGTGTACAGTCATACATCCAGTGAACTTTTGCCATGCGTTAAAAGAATAATGTAATTCAATATTGAACGAGACTCAATGTATTCTATATTGCTCAAGGTGTTTTCTCTGAAACCCCTTTTGATTTCCTCTTACCCCATTCTCTCTCTCTCTCCAAACAATAAAAGGCTACCTGCATGCAGCGTGCTGGTCGTGGATTCCTGAGAGGAGAGGCATTGGCAACACATAGGGGTGCACTCAGATGCACATGCACCCCCTGAGATTGGCTGCGCCCCCTTGAGAGAAGCACTTCTAGGTTTGCCACCAGCACTTCTGGTCTTGCCGCCAACATTTTGGTGATTGGCTGCTGGGGGATGCCCCTGTCTACCCCCAGCTGGCAATTAGCTGCTGGTACCCCACGCCTAGTATTAGGAGGTACCAGTTGCCCATGGGGAGAGTGGTCAGACAGCCTTTATAACTCCCTTTGCTCAGCTAGCCAAGGTGGGCTTGGCTCTTTCCTTTCCTCTGGTACAGGAGGCTACTTTTGAATGCTTCAAGCTAAATGAAGCACCTCCAAATACCATGGTGGGGCTAAGCATGCCCAAGGCGTGCAGGGTCTGTGCACCCCAGGCTGCACAGAGGCCTAATAGAGACCAGAGCCTGTGTGGTAGCAGTGACTACCCCAAGCTTGTGGGTGTGCTCCAGAAGCTGAAGCTGGAGCCCAGGTGCTGGGACAGAAGCCACCCAGCTGAAGCTGCTAGCCTGCCCATGAGGAATGGTGTGATGTGGCACAGCATGGTGCAGCACGGGCAGGAGCAAGAACAGCTTCGAATGAACTGTGCCCAGTGCAGCTGCCACCAGGGCAGGGCATGGCCCCATGTATAGTGCTGCAGGGGCAGCCACAGGCCAGATCCAGTCACCGGGTGGGCTGCATCTGACCCATGGGCCATATTTTCCCACCCTGATCAACCTGGTGTACTCAAAGACCATAGTGTTATGAACCATTCCTAAACACTGTATGGTTGTGTGGCAGAGCACAGGCTGTGCCTGCCACTTTAAGGGCCTGGAGCAGGCAGCCTCCAGGTGCCTGATGAGGGCGGCCATTTTGAGGCAAGGGCTGCCTATATAAACAGGGCAGTTTAGCTGCAGGAGGTTAGGTAGTAATATTGTCTTGTTGGAGGGTTGTTGAGAACATCCTGGAGGTAATGGAGCAAGCTTCAAGGGGTTAGTAAGGAGGCTCCTGGTCTTGGGCATGACCTGCAACTGCACCCTGCTGGGAGTGGGTGGCCTGGTGGGGCTTTCAGTGGCCCGGGAGCCCCCAGGAAATGCCAGGCCAGTTATCACCCTGGTGAAAGGTGGGTTGGGGTGCCTTAACCCCTAGCTCCCACCACCACTGGGTGGGTTACCCATGTGTTTGTTGGGGGGCCCAGATGCCCCAGTGTTGTGAGGGGCCCAGAGAGGGTGGACCCCAAGAGTGGGAGTGATGTGGGCGTGGTGCTGCGGTTGCCCCCCAAGAGGACGGGGAGTAGTGGCACGGTGAGGCCCGAGCAGACAGAGCGAGTGGCTAGAGACCTAGCCCGAAGGGGAGAGTACCCTCGACTGGCCCAAGCTGGGGCCAGGACTACAGTAGTCAAAAGGGCCAGGGGCCCACCGCGAGGGATGCCCGAGAGCTGGGGGCCTGGGGTCCCGACTGGCCTGGAGGTGGGCCCGGGCAAATGGTCGAAGGTCCTGGGGGGGCCACACCTGAGGGGAATATGGCTTTGGGGGGGCCAGGTAGCCTGGATGATGGCAGAGAGGATCATAGAGGGGTCTTGTATGGATGATTCTGGGGCCCAGTGTGGGGCTGGTGACTATGTGAACACCAAGATGCCATCTGCGAGACTTGGGCTGCAGTATTAGGGGAGGTAGGAGGTGCTCTGCGGCTCCAGGCATCGGGGCATTACAATGGGCAGCCTCCCGCTTAATTGACATCGATATATGAATCAATTATCATCAAAGGTGTGGCGGGTGAGATAGGTGGGTGGTTGCCCAGAGATAGGTGGGTGGGCCACGGAGTTTGGCCCTGAGAAAGCCCCCTGTCACAGACCCCCTGGGGGGAATGCAGTGCCAGCATCTTTGGAATGACATAACTTACCACCTGAATGGCTGACCTGGTCATGGACTACCCCACCCTTTGACAGATGAAAATAATCTATTGGGGTGTCATCAGCATCCTTATACTGGGGGGGCATGATTCTAAAGTGATGGGTCTAGCTCACTACAGATCTCCATACAGGTTACCCCACTAAAGTTAAAATTCTTCTACTGCCACCCATCACCCCAGCTCTCTATCTATGTCCTCTCTCACCACTTGCCATGCCTAAGCTTAAATCCCTATTCATGCCATTCTAGGACAGGGACCACTATGCAGAGGCTTAGTGGGGTCACATATTCAACAGGCTCTGATGTTGCCACTCAGCTGTTCTTAAAAGCCTTAATAGCGGTCAAGAGGCTTTGAAGCAAGCTTGAAAATTTACTTCTTGGACCCCTATCTGTGCAGCACCTCAGAAGCATTCCCTCTGGAACAAGGCAAAGCACTTCAGTCAGGACAGGACTGTATGGTACAAAAGCACTTCATTTTAAAGGAGGATCTAAAGCGATTCACGTGAACAGTTGTCCATTCCCAACATTATTTCTTGATTATTCGTGATGTTCTTTCCAATGCAGTGAATTAGTCTCAGATGTAACTAAATGGAGCGTGTTTGCATGTTAAAATATATTAATTTCTTGCCTTGTTAGTTCTCCCAGTGTCCTTCCTGAGCAAGCCTCAAATTGTAAAAGTAGCCCATTTTGGATTTCTGCCCTTAAGGGATGTTTGACTGAGTCTGGAAACCTCATAAATTGTGGAGGTAATAATTACTTCATAGTCAGTGACACAATGCTGGTCCTAATGCGAGTAGAGGTTGGTTTTCATCTGTCCCTATCTCTGGGGGGGGGGGGGAGGGGTTCCTCCCCCAGGTTGTGCACTTGTTTCTATTTCTATCGTGGCTGAGCCTCTACAATAATGACTTGACATGGACATTCATAGAAATGTCTGGAGTCTTATCACTTTGTCAAGGACTGGTTAAATAATGACTCCAGGGAGAGCCTGACGTGGTGTAAAGCCTCTAACATACAAAAGGACAAAAGCATGGGTGAAGAACTGCAGCATCTTTCTCCGAATATGTAGGTCTCTCAGCTGGGAGAAATGATGCATCTGAAATGCATCAGCATAGCACATTGACTATCGAAGCAATTCTTTGGTCTCCAGAAAGAAGAGAGGAATCGTATCGGAGAATCCAGCTTTTCTTCACCGTTTTAAGGTAAAGAACCATTTTTTCTCTCTGATGTAAGAGGTAGCTCCCCAGCAGAGTCAGCTTGTTTTCTTTCCCCGGGGCCCAGAGGGTTTGCCTCATGGAAAAACCATTTCAGCTTCAGATTTCTAGGATTATCCTGGTTTTAAAAGAATCAAAATGACCTTTCAGATGACCATGTTTCCACCATGGCTACAAATCTAATTCATCTACCCTTCTTTCTTTCCTCCAGCTTTGGGTGCTCTGCAGCGGTGGGCTGTATACCTGTGGTGGGAATTCTTTTCCCACTGCCCTGGGAATTACCCTGACCAGGTTGTTATCCATGTGTGCTAAAGGGTTGCCTTGGCTGACATTGCCAACTTCTTTGCTCCAACCAAATAGCTGTGTTTCAAGGTAATCTTTACATACTTTTCTTTGGATTTGGTAGCTTAGTACAGGTCAATGCCATCAGTGTATCGCATGTTTTTGTTCTTTTGGAGCAATTGCCTCTCTCCTGAGCAGTGGACCCCACTTTCAGTAAACCCTCAACTGAAGCAACACACCTTGTGTGGCTTTGATCATTCAGGATGCTCAAACTTCCAGTTGCATCTGTGTTTTGTTTTGTTTTTTTACCCTGGTGTGCTGAACCCATGTAACGAATCTTCTGCACTCCCTTCTCAGAATTGTTGCTAAGTATCAGGGGTGAGTGTCAGTAGTGACACGCATGTACAAATTTAGCATTTCAGATATTTACAATTTTTTTTTTTTTTAAATGTGTGTTTGTAGAGAAGAAAAGATGTTATTTCTTTTGTCACGGAAAATGCCCTTTCAGTTAACCCAAAGTCATAATTTTTGGAGCCTGACAAAAGTTTTCCCGACACTTGTGATTGGGAGCAGTTTCTAGTGCCATAGCTCAGCATCCTAACAATGAGCATAGGAGACAATCATGCCATCCATCTGCCTATGGATAGGGACCGGGGATAAATTCTGACTTGCAATCTATTCATTCCTCTTCATGGTGCAGGGGTATAGGTTTTAACCATGTTGGTCTAAGGACACAGGCAGACAAGGTTCTTTGGGTAAATTGGATATATTTTATTAGACCAACTCAAATAGTTGGAAAAATTCTTCTTTGCAAGCTTTCAGATATAAATACCCTTCCTCAGGCAAGTATCTGCAGTTGGCGTGTGCTCTTCCTGGATGGAATGAATAGTAAAGAAGCCAGCAGCTGTTACGCATGCAAGAAACCCAGTCAGTGAAGATGTAAATTGAGTCGGTTAATGAGAGAGTCTGTGGGGGGTGGAGACAGAGGAAAGGGGAATCAATGTAGCTGGTAAGTAGTGGAGAGGTACCTCTTTACCAGCTACATTCATTTCTCTTCTCTTTCCTAAACCAGCAGGCCTCTTGTTAACATCAGCACACGCCACCTGCAGATAGGTCCTCAGTTTGACAAAGCACAGACACTTCATACAACAAAATCCATTGGGTAGTTATACCCAAAAGCTTGCAATGAAGAATTTTTCCAAATTTTTGAGTTGGTTTAATTAAAGACATCAGATTGACCCAAGGAAACTTCTTTTCATGGTGCAGCAATTCTTGAGTCAGAAAGATTGTAGGACACTTAGAGGCCTCTGGTCATAGGATTAGTTCTCATAAGAATGGACACACTCATTTTATAATATAAGGATTAATCAGAATTGTTATCTGGAAATTCTGTCACATAAATGAAAATCCCTATAAACCTCTGAGTACCTTTTTTGGAACCAGCTTTTAGAGGACAGAGCTTCTCCAGCACAACAATAGTTCATACACAAGGATAACTATGAATGGAATTCATGTCGTCAGTTGTGTTAATTAAAACATAGCCTTCCTAATTTATGCACTGAAGTTGCCCTGTTTAGAAGAACCATAGTTCTGCCCTATAGGTCTAGGAGGTGAGGGCGAAGGCTACGTGGTAAAGTGTTTGGACAGCCTGTAGAACAGCTCTTCTATGTCTATCAAAGAGAATTTTGCCTTAATTATCTCATAATGATGTAGGTGGGACAATGGCTCCATTGAAGATAATCTACACATGAGTATCCTAGACTATTCGGGTCCTAGGTGGAATGGGGCAAATCCTACCTGGATAGATCATTTTCAGGCAAGATTGGCCTCTTAAAATCAGGAGGTGGACTGATTCCTTGGTATTCAGAGTTTTCTGTTCGTTTTGTTGTTTTTTTTTTTCCCATTTCATTTTGCAGAGCTGTATGGAAACTTTCTGATGCCATGGCAGATGCAGAAGTCAGAAATCAAACTTCTGTCACCAAATTTATCCTCCTGGGCTTTGAAATTCTTCCAGAGTTGCGAATGCTTCTCTTCCTGCTGTTTCTCATAATCTACCTTGCAACCATGGCTGGGAACGTCCTCATCATTACGCTTGTTGTAGCAGTTCAGAATCTGCACACCCCCATGTACTTCTTCCTGGGGAACTTGTCCTGCTTGGAGACCTGCTATACCTGTACCCTCCTACCCAGGATGCTGGCCAGCTTCCTCACTGGAGACGGAACAGTTTCATTCTCTGGCTGCTTCATGCAATTATTTGTCTTTGGTGTGTTGTTAGTTACAGAGTGTTGTCTCTTATCCGTGATGTCTTATGATCGGTACTTAGCCATATGTAAACCATTACACTATGCAGCCCTAATGAGTGAGAGACTGTGTTTCAATCTTGCTGCTGGCTCATGGATCAGTGGATTTCTAGTTGTCTCAACCGTATATCTTTTCTTGTTACAATTAAGGTTCTGTGGACCCAATCAAATCGACCATTTCTTTTGTGACTACTTACCACTGATTAAACTCTCCTGCAGTGACATCTTTGAGGTTGAACTTGTAGTTTTCATTCTGGGTTGTATAGTCCTTTTTCCCCCATCCCTTTTGACTCTCATGTCCTATGTCTACATTATCACCACCATACTGAGAATCCCTTCTACTACTGGGAGACAAAAAGCTTTTTCCACTTGTTCTTCACATATTATGGTAGTGACAATTTTCTATGGGTCTATAACTATAGTCTACATGTTCTCAAGAACCAACACCCTTAGAGCCCTGAACAAAATATTCTCTCTTTTCTACACTGTGCTGACTCCCTTAGCTAACCCTCTCATTTACAGCCTGCGAAACAAGGAAGTAAAGGAGGCTGTAAAGAAAGCTGTCCGTGTTTTCAGAGATTGGAGGAAATGCAACCATTTCTAACCTCTATTTGCAGGTCCAAGCAAAATGGAAGTAACAGGAATCGGAGCTGTGGAAAATGAATGGTTCCTGGCCCAGCTGTTTGGGGGAATATTAGAAGAAAGAGAATATTTATAGAGTGATACAATGCATTTCAATTCCTGTTCTAATGACGGGATTGTCCTGACATCATAGTGTTCACTTTTAAATTGTTCCGAATGAGAAGAGTGAATGGTTTTTGCAGGATGACGTCTCCGTCCCTCTAGCTAGTATACCCACATATTCTTCAACCGCAAGCTTCCTACACATAGATATCTCCCCATGTGCATGAGCTATTATCGAACAGTGGCTAATGTAGTAAAAACCTAGCCTCTTTTACTAATTGGCCTTGGGCTTAAACCCTAACCCAAAAAAACTAGTTAATTTGCTCAGAAGAATGTCAGAAATGACATGAATGCAGCGAAGAAGAGCCTTACTCCATCTCCATCTTAGACAAAGAGTTCATTTGGAAATAAGTGTTTTACTTAACTCACACCTGACCCTGTGTAGATTTATACTGTGGTCTGGTGCAAGAATGACAGAATTACTAGTTTAGAGGTTTTCAAAACTTCCAGCTTTCAAGGAGGATCCCAACACCCTATGATTTGAAAGCAGGGACTGTTTTGCATTAAGGAAGAATAGGAGACCACAGGATTATGCATATTCTTCCTGGCTCACAAACAACCTTGCTCTAGAGTTCATCACAAAATAATAAGGTGAAACTTTGCTGTTTCCTAGTTCTCTGTGTGTTCATTTTGTGGCCATGTATACAGCATTTTTGGCACTTTCTCCAGAGAATCCCGTTGTTGGGAGTGTACCCCAGTCCATGGGGATAGCTATGCAGCCTAACTATACCTACATGGTTGAGCGTGGTTACCGGCTGCCGAAACACATACACACCCTCCTTCTATATATGTAGTAGGCTTAAGACACCTGCAAACAGTTGGCCAAAACTGTGTTGCCAAAGACCTAACACAGTCATCACATGGGTGAGTCCTTAACTGCCTGGGGCTCCTGACAGACCTGTAGAAAGGGAGGGCACCACACTGCTAAACAGGCTCTTGTGACATAAGAAAGCAGGGAGATGCATTTATATTTCGAAGTGAGCAGCAGACACTAAGGTAACATCTTTAAAAGCTGGGAACACTATAGAAATGGAAATAAGGAAGTTTCCCTTTTGGTCCTTTTTGCTTTCTCAAGGATATAAACCTTAATGAATTGACTATTTTCTGGTCCACAAGAGATCTTGTTTAATCAGGTTTGGAAAGTTTCAGTGAAACAAAGATATCTCAATAAAACCAGTGAGGGGTCATTTACTGGAATATTAAGATTGGGATTATCAGCCATCTATCAATAGCAGTTGTAGGCTAGGGGAAAATTTGGAAACTTCTATATGACACTTTGTGAGCTGTTTGCCAGCAGGACTGTTTGGAGGACCCCCTGCTTTGGAGAACGTGAGCCTGGCCAACTTTGCTTCATGGCAGTTGAGACCCATCCTGTCAGCTTGTGCTTTTTCTCAGCTATTAATCTTGCTTTTCCAATTAATCAATAAACTTTGCACATTGGTTGGAATGACACAAGAGTCCATTTAAGTCCTTTTACCCATCCACACCTATTGAAAATTGGTTAGCCCCACAACTGCGAAACTTAGTCTGAAGAGTGAAAACGTGTTTTTGCCCCCAAAGCTCAACAACCAGTGCACTCCTATGGGAAGCTGGAGGCCCTAGGACCCAGGCACTCATCCAGCCTGAAATGCTGATAAAGCACATGGGGTGTGAGGCAGGACCTGATGCAGTCATATGAGGGCATCAGGAAGAGGCAAAGCCCTGACTGTACCCCACAGGGGAAGGGGAGGTGGCCTGGCCCTGATCTAGCCACATGGTTAGGAAGGGAGCATGGACTGGTCTCAGTTTTGCCATATGGAGGTGATGGGGCAGGACCCAGCTCCAGAGGCAGATTAACACATGGGCCCATGGGGCATGGGCCCAGGGGTCCCTGCATGCCTGGGCTTCCTCAGGAAATGATAGGTTTCACCTTTTAGGCAGGCAGCATGCTAGCCTGCAAGGGACCCTACCTGGGACTGCCAGCAGCAAAATGCAGGGGGCCTATAGCTACATGCATGTAGCCAGGAAAACAGCTGGGCAGCATGGAGAGCAGCTCCCTTCACGTAAGTCTGTGGATGGGAAGTGTTGGGGGAGGGCAGATCGAGACCCCTACGGTGAAGAAGGGAGTGGGGCAGTGGCAGGGGATTGAGCAGGGGATGCTGCCCAGCCAGGGTGGTGCATGGGACCCAGGGCCAGGGTGAAGAGTTGGACAGAGCCGCAGGTGGCTCATCCAGGGTGGATAGGTGGAGGGAGGAGGTGGCTCCCTAGTGCTGTGCGCACCCCTAAAGAGAGGCATGAGGGGGCATATGCACCCCCATATGGTTGCATGGGGTAGATGCAGACTGCTCACTGTGGGCTCAGACCTCTCCACTCATCTGCCTTTCCCCCCGAGGCCTGCACCAGCTGCATGTCCCCTGCCCGCAATGAGGACAGAAAATTTTGCTTCCCACTTTGGGCAGGCAGTGCAGTGCCCCTGGGGTAAGGGATGCAGAAGGGAGGGCTGTGAGTCTGATTCATGACTTGAGATCAGAGACTGGTTCATGATCTGAACCTGACAGATGCCAGAGCCTGATCTGACAATACATGTCTCTTTTCTTCAGTCTCCATGCTAACTTACTCTAGTGGCATCTCCCACTTGCGACAGAGGTTTGTTGGAGTCCAGCAGCTAGAACATACAATATGTTCGTCCATGAACAAGTCTCTGATCTCTTGATGCTCCTTGTGGAGCCTGCCTGGCATGGGCTGTACATGGCATGAGGCTACACGGGGATGTATGCTTCATGTGGCACCTGTGCCAGGCTAGCCCTGTGTTCTAGACTGGGGTTTTGCCTGGATTGGGCACATTGACCCACCCTGCATGCAGGATGCAGTGTGCGCAGTCAGCTACACGTCCGCCCCACTGAGCAGTTTTTACTGTGAAGTCATTTAGTACTTGCTTTAACAAGAACTAAATGAATGCGCAGTACCCACCAGGACTGTGCCGTGCCGAAGGTGCATGGGACAGTTCAAACCCTACTGCACAGTAGCAATGAAGTAATGCTCAGGAGGTCCTTGCTACTGTACAGTAGTGGTGGCATCATGGTTAGTGCCCACCAATGCTACGCTGCCACAGGGATGAATGACATAGCCATAGCTCATCGCTACAGCAACCTAGTATCTTGTATAGACGCACCTAGCCTGGTGCAAATGTCACATGCCATGAATGCCACGTGCCCCGTGGAAGCTGTGGGGGAACAGCAACTGCCTGCAGGTGGTGGTGGTGGCAGCGAATGGGGAGCTCCTGCAGGTAGCTGTGATAGTGTCAGCGGTGGGGGCTGAGGGAGTGGCAAGTGGTGACTGGTGGTCGTCGACCACCCGCAGACACCACCAGCCACGTTGGCAGTGGCCAGAGGCAATCAGCGACTGTCCGCAGATACTGTCAGCAGTGTTGGCAGTCAGGGCGGTGGGGAAGGGGGCACTGGGAAGTGGCAACTGCCCACAGGCACCGGCGGTGCTTCTTTCAGGGGGGGCACCACCAATCTCAGGGGGTGCACATGCTCCCACGTACACCCCTATGCATTGCCAATGCCACACGCTATACGCACCCCCAGTGACCTCTTGTGGGTAGCGTGTGTTGTCAATGTGATGCCTTGCAATGGAGCTTGTTTGTCTGAGTGATGGAATATATTCATTATAGTGAAAAAAACATTTTTGCACCTTACAAATCTGACTTTTATTCTCATGTTATGTTCTCATGCAACACTACGTAGGAACTAACCGAATTACAACTTGGTGCCTCCCTGCATCCTAAGGTGCCCAGTCTAGCTAACTGGAACAGCAGAGCCAGATAGAGAAGCTCAGGGCCTTCTCGGAGATCCCATGACTTGTGTTGTGAGGGAGATTGATGAAGAGCACAGCTGTGCTGTTCTGCTAACATCTGTACAGCTCGGACTGTTTACATCTGGGCTTTTCCTTCTGAGCTCTGCAGGACTCCAGGGAACGAGTCCCAGGAGTCTTTGGAAGAAAACTACTGCAAAATTGCTGTATTGCTTCACCCTTTTTCTACAAGGCGAGGTTGAGGTCAGCTGCACACTCAGAAACCTGGTTGGATTTACTCCAGTTGTTCAGTGACAGAGGGAGCAGAGAAAGACCTCCGAGTTAGCTGTGCTTCTGGGGACCCATACTAGTGTTTGGTGCAGAGGAGAGCTGAGAGATCAACTGGACAAGAGCAAAGGATCTCGGCAGGGGAAGCCTGAATGTGACACAAGACACGAGGAAACTTCCACAAAAACAATTTCAGTAAGTTTGATGCATCAGTGAAGTAAGATGCAGAGATTATAAAACATTAAAAGTTGGAAAACCTGGCTACGGAAATCATACTGCATTTTATGTATAATAGATTCAAAGCTACAAGAGTGAATGAAGACATTCAAGGTTTTTGCTGTTAATTCAGATAAAGTTATACATCTTATTGGGAGTGGGGTGGAAGGTGGGGTGGGAATAGGACCTCTAAGGAAGTCAAATTTTATATATCTTTTATTTCGTATGTATTTGTTTCCCGTATACATTTTCTAGGTGAGATGGATAAATTATAGACTTTTGGATTTAAATAAATAAAAATTAAAAAATTAAAATCCAGAGTTGTGGCTGGGCTCACATTTTCTTCACTTTATAAATGGAATATCAATATATTTTATTTTATGTAGGGTATTGCCAGGGAAAAAGAATTTCTTAAAATCAAATTTTCCATGAGGCAAAAAATAGAATATTTTCATTCTTAGTATGAAATTTAGAGACATTATTGATGGGAATATCAAAGCCACTGAGTTTATTACTCTCCTCCTTACCGCTGCCCTTCTTCTATTATACCCAGGACTTGCACAATGCCCTGGGAAGGAAGATGTCCAACTGGACCACTGTAACCGAGTTCCTCCTCCTGGGCTTCTCGGACACTCGGGAGCTGCAGATCTTGCACTTTGTCATCTTTCTGGCAGTGTACCTGGCAGCTCTGGTGGGGAACCTCCTTGTAATCACTGCTGTAGCTATGGACCACCACCTCCACAGCCCCATGTAGGGTTGGGACCCACCTCCCCGGAGCGGAGCAGAGCCTGCACACAGCGCACTCAGCCCCGCCGCGGTTCATGTCGGTGCACGCGGCCCCGGTGAGCCAGGACGCGCCAGTGCCGGGCAGCTCGTGCAGGGGAAGGGCCTGGGGCCAGAGACTGAGTGAGGACCTGCGGGCCGGGGTCGGGGCGGAGATGGACAGGGGCTGCTTCCTCCTGCTCCTGGGCGCTGTCTGCACTAGTGAGTAGGAGAGAAATCCTTGGGGAAAGTGCCCTCCTCCCGTGCTATTGCACCGCTAGGCCGGACCTGGGAGGAGCGGTTCTGCAGCCCAGGCAGCTCCTCTCATGGGGTGGTTCCTCCTGTGCTGCCCCTCTCCCCGTGCCCGGTGGGCCATCTCTCCTTCCTGGACATGCCTTTTCTCTCTCCCCAGCGGTCCGGAGCGTCGTGCTGCTGCGGCAGCATCCCCGGACTTGGCCGTGTGGGGAAAATCCTAGAAAAGTCCATCAAGCAGTCTGTCTGCGATCAGCTTGCAGAAGGCTGGATCCTGAACGACAGCCAGCGCGGCTTCACCATGGGCAGGTCTTGCCTTACCAGCCTCACCTCCTTCTGCGACCAGGTAACTCGCCACCTGGACACGAGAGAGCAGGCTGGCATCGTGTCCCTCGACTTCCAAAAGGCCTTTGCTGTGGTATCCCACCACGTCCTCGCGACGGCATCGGAGGATTGCGGCCAATCCGAGACAGTTGGGGGGTGAGAAACGGGCTGCGGGGCAGGACCCAGAGCGTCGCAGCGAACAGATCTGTGTCGTCCTGGTGAGAAGTGGGCAGCGGTGTCCCGCAGGGGTCGGTGCTTGGTCCAGTGCTTTTCAACATCTTTATTAACGATTTGGACGTGGGGCTGAAGAGATCGCTGGCCACGTTCATGGACGACACCAAGTTATGGGGAAGCGCGGTCACGCTTGAAGACAGGGTGCAGATACAGGCGGACCTAGACAGTTTTATGTGTCTTGCCCCGGCGTGGTCGGGATCTGGTCCGCGTGCTCTGTGCCACAGGAAGTTTGCTGCTGGTGATGAGGTTGGTGAGGGTCGCTGCGTATTTAAGGGCTCAGTGGAAGGGGAGGGGATTCATCAGTCCAATAGGCACGACCCGCCGGCTTTCCTCTCAGTCAATCCGCACTGAGAGCAGCTGCCCCGCCCCCCCAGGTCCCGCCCTAAGAGCCCGAGGGTGCACATGCGCAGTGCAGAACTGGGTTCTCGGTACCGCCCCCTGCCCCACGGCAGGGGCGGGGTCTCTACAGCCTAAGAGGGGCGGGGCGGACTGCTGGGGCCCTGGGAGCACGTGGGAGAGACCATTACCTCTATGGGGGAAGAGGAGGACACGATTGAGACCGCTAGTTCTATGGGGTGGTAGGGCTTGGGAAAGACCATTCGTCAGTGCAGGGGGGGCACATGGGAAGGACAGTTAGAGGGGTGGCATGGGCATCCGGTTGAGACTTTTACGAGGGGAACTTGGGAGAGACTATTAAATGTAGGGGATATGGGAGACACCATTCTCCAGTGCGGGGGGGATGGGCACGCGGTTGAGACCATTAGTTCTATGGGGAGGGGTGCTTGGGAGAGACCATTACCCCAGTGCCGGGGGACCAATGGGAGAGACCATTGGAAGGGAATATGGGAGAGACCATTAGGTCTATTGCAGGGGCCATGTGGGAGAGACCATTAAGTCCATGGGTGGGGGGGCACATGGAAAAGGCTCCCTGATCTAATGAATATTCATGAGCTGCACCACCATGAAGCTATTAATGGACACAAGGCAGCTGCCCAGGCTGGCCCCATTGCTAATCCATATTCATGAGGTCCCAGTGACTGGGGGTCCCTAGGTGAGAGGTCAGGGTCCCATAGGCCCTGGGTGCGCGGGGGCCTCGGTGCTCAGGTCCGCTGGTCCTGGGCAAAGCCCCCGGGGCCGAAACTTCCTCTTGCAACTCAGCACAGGATGCGGCTTGTTCTTTCCCCGGCTTGTGAAGCCATTGCGCAAACCACCCTGGTCAAAATGCGCTTCCTGCCCAGCATCTTAGGGCCCAGGGGTGTGCGGGGCACGAGGCAGGCAAGAGCTGCCAGGGCAGGGGAGGGCAGTGTTGGGCAGGGGAAGCCCCGTGCCCCGCAGCCTCTCACCCCATCTCCTCCCCCACAGCATGGACAGGAGGTGCGCAGACCTGGAGTCCAGCCTGAAGCACCTGGGCAAGGCAGAGCTGAAGGAGTTCAAGGTCAAACTGAACAAGTATAAGCCCCAGGGAGGCTGCGCGGCCACTTCGTGGAGCCCTACGCCTTGCAGGTAGCTGCCGACATCATGGCTCTCATCAACAAGAAGGACCTGGAGTCGACGCTGCGGCAGGCCCATGGTAAGATGGGGCGTGGGCTGGTGTAGGGATAGCAGCGGGGGTCCGCCCACCCCCCTGGTCAGCTGGCTGGGAGGCCGGGAAACATAGGGGTGTTGAGCAGGGGTGTGGATGGACCAGAGCAGGGACGGGGGAGGGGGCTAAGAGGGTAGGGAGGAAGTGGGGGAGGATGGAAATGGCCAGTCGGGGGATGGATGGGAGCTGCAAGGTGGAGGAGGTGCATGTGTGCCAGCAGCCCTGGTGGCAGGTGGGACAGTGCGGAGGCCTGCGGCCAGCCTCCAGCCCCTGCTTCCCCAGTTGCGGATGCAGCCAACAGGTGCTGGCTCCAGGTGGGGGGTCACGTTTGTGTGTGCAGCCCTCAACAGCTCACCAAAACTCATTAAGTGTTCCCGCAGCCCGAGTAATTGCCCACCCCTGGATTAGATTGATGGATAATGGATGGATACGGTGGAGGGAAGGGTGGCTGGATAAAATGGGTGGATTACATCAGTGGGTGGATGATGAATACATAAATTCAGTGGATTAAATCAATGGATGGACGGATGGATGCATATGATCAATGGGTAGAGGGAAGGATGGATGGATAGGTGTATGGATGGATGGGATCAGTGGATGGATGAATTAGATCAATTAATTAAACCAGTGGATGAATGGATGGATTAGATCAATGGATGGATGGATGGATGAGGTCAATGAATTAGACTAATGGATGGATGGATGGATGGATGAGGTCAATGGATTGGATCAATGGATAATGGATGGATAAGACTGATAGATTAGATGGGTGGATGAGACGATTGGACGGACGGATGGGTGGCTGAGTAGGAGACATCACTCCCTGACGGTCTCTCCCCCATCCCAGACCTGATCTCCATCGAAGCCGTGCAGCTGCGATAGCCCACCTTGGACAGAGATGCTGGAGGCTGCAGACATGGCCGGTGACTGACCACACAGGCGGCCAAGGCAGCACGTGCCTGAGCAGCGAATGACGTGAGTTGCAGCTGTACACTATGCAATGAGTAACCAAGCAGCTTGCCTTTCCCATGAAAGATAGCTAGAAACCAGCAATAGAGTTGTTTCAAGCACCAACGTTGTAGCTGGCTAAATCTTTTGTAACTGGACGGCTATTTTTCTATCACGGTCATTTCTTTATACATGCGGCCGGCGTGAATAAATGGCATGGTGGAGCAGTCCGTGGCATTAGAATTACTTTGCACAGGTGGCCGACGTGAGTTTATTGGATGAATGACAAATTCATAGTGATAATTAGTTTGCAAGTGTCTCCGGTCTGACTCTGCACATGTGCCCAGTCTACATTTATTGTGTGTTTCACCAGTTAATTGTGTACAATATGTAATGTGTGGCAGGGGGCTATGATGATATACTCACGGGTGCAAATCTACCCTGGCTACTCCGAGTGCCCTCGATGAACTGAAGAGATCCTTGTTCTGTTTTCCCAAGCTCTGGTTAACAATGTAAAGTGTGGGAGGGCCCATAGAGGTACCGTAATTTCTTACATGTGCACACACACACGTATAAATATAAATATATAGAGATATAAACATAAATATATAGATATAAATGTACAGATATAAGCATAGATATATAAATAAAAATGTATTCTAGAGGTGCAGCGGCTCTGAGTCCCTGCCGGGTCCCAAGCGTGAGCGGCTGGCCCAGCAGTCCCCCCCCCGCCTGCCCTACCCAGGGGCTGCTTGAGCCACAGGTGACTTGTCCTGGGAAGGAGCCTCGCAAGCGCCCATCAGGCGTGACTGCCCATGATCAGCACCTGTCCCACCGCTCCCCCAGGGACCCGCAGCTCCCAGCTCCCTGCAGCTTTGGTGCAAGTCCCTGGTCACTGCCCCTGCCACCCCACAGCATCTAATATAGGCAGAAGGTAACCGAGTGGAGCATAACTTTCCACTCACATGCAACATCTGGCGTGAGCGCGGCGAGCGCTCCTGACCATGCAGTGCAGCTGGCCCTGGCCCCCCAAGTGCCACAGCTGGGGTGCTGGCAGCCGGGACCCACAGCCTCTGAAGCCTCCTTGCACCGTACCTCCAGGCACGGCCCCGCAGATGGATGTGCCTATGTGCAGCCACAGGCCCTGCCGTGCTCCAGGTAAGTTGGGCACGGAGAGACTGGGCATAGCCGGGGAGGCAGCGCCAGGAGTAAACTACGTGATGGCTGGGGCTTGCAGGAGCTGCCTGAGGCGGGCTCGTGCAAGAGGCCGAGGGCAGGCAGTGCCTGTGCCCACCCCGGAGCCTGGCTCACCTCCCAGGCTGCCTGACCTGGGCGTAGCACTTCACCACGTCTCCCCAAAGTCAGGGTAGATGTACGCCCGATAGACTGGAGACCTGGGATCACGGCTCTGCTCCAGGTCAGGTCAGTCTAAGTTTCAGCAGCCGAGCTGTCTGCCACGCTGCTGGGCTCCAGGGTGAGATGCTCCTGCCTGCTCTCACCTAGCTGGACCCATTCCCCTGACGGGAAGTGAAACATGGAGGTTCAGACCCGGGACTAATACCAACAGTCAGGCTGGGGCTGTAACCACTGTGCTTTTTTGAGGCTCTCACCCGGGGGCACTTAGTGCCTACAAGGAGGAGCGTGCTCAACAAAAGACACATATTAGCCAGCGTTTCCAGGAGCCTGGGGGGGCAGCGTGTTTTCAGGGCTAAGTCCCACGCTGCTCCGTCAGCGAGACTGGAGGTCAAGTCCTGATACGGGAACGGTGGGTCTTTGGGTGTGAGCAGTGCGACTGTTCATCTCGACTAACACAGGACCCCGTTCAAAGACGCCAAACCCCACCGTCTTTAACGCTCTCGTTCCACCTCAGAGGCACCGAGTCAAGGGGTGCAGCGCAGAGCTCTGTGTCTAGAGGTGCTTGCTAGTCTGGTGGGGAGAGCGCTGGTCTAGAGCATCGGTGTCCTGGGTTTGAATCCCAACCTGGCTAATAAAGTGGTTTCCTGGGTGACTTCTTTGCTCTTGTGGCCTCCTCACTCTTTCATTGCTGGGGCTGGAGGCACCGGGTCAAGAGGCGCAGCCGACATCTTTGTATTTAGCAGAGCTTGCTGGCCTGGTGGGCAGAGTGCTTGTCTAGAGAGTTGGTGTCATGGGTTCAAATCCCACCTTGGCTTGCATAAGCTGGACTCTAGAGCTGTTTCTTTACTCCCAGGGCCCCTGACTCTTTCATTGCTGGGGCCAGAAGTGCCAAGTCAAGAGGTGCAGTCGATAGGGCTCTGAGAAGGAGAGCTTGCTGGCCTTGTGGGGAGAGTGCTTGTCTATAGAGTAAGAATCATGGGTTCAAATCCCACCCTGGCACTGTGAATAAGCGGGTCTCTGGGAGAAGTTCTTTACTCCTGGGGCCCCTGACTCTTTCGTTGCTGCGGCCAGAGGCACCGAGATAAGAGGCGCAGCCGACAGGTCTCCAGGAAGGAGAGCTTGCTGGCCTTGTGGGTGAGGCACTGCCTTAAGACACTGGAGGCATGGGTTCTAGTCCTGTGTGTGTCTGGGCTGGTGAGTGAGCCCAAGACCCATGGCCTGGGTGCCCCCCTAGCTGTGCTGTTTGAGCGCACAGCAGCTGGGGTTGGCTCCATGCTGCTGCTCAGCATGACTTTGTTGGCGCAGGACCTTTTGGAGGTCACGGAGAGGTCGCCCGGGTCTGGGGGCGTCCGGTTTTGGCACTCCAAATGTACACATACAGTGTACAGTCGTACGTACAGTGTACAGTCGTCCAGGTGAACGTAGACTAGTCTGGTTTTGACTACACGCAATCAGTAACAGAGACGTGGACTTCTACATTCACCTGGACGACTGTACACTGGACGTACAACTGTACACTGTACATGTACATTTGGAGTGCCAAAACCGGACGCCCCCAGACCCCGGGCGACCTCTCCGTGACCTCCAAAAGGTCCTGCGCCAACAAAGTCATGCTGAGCAGCAGCATGGAGCCAACCCCAGCTGCTGTGCGCTCAAACAGCACAGCTAGGGGGGCACCCAGGCCATGGGTCTTGGGCTCACTCAGGATCACTCACCAGCCCAGACACACACAGGACTAGAACCCATGCCTCCAGTGTCTCAAGGCAGCGCCTCACCCACAAGGCCAGCAAGCTCTCCTTCCTGGAGGCCTGTCGGGTGCACCTCTTATCTCGATGCCTCTGGCCGCAGCAATGAAAGAGTCAGGTCCCCAGGAGTAAAGAACTCACCCCAGAGACCAACTTACAAAGGATACTTACTCATCATACCAGGGTGGGAATTGAACCCATGACTCTCAGCCTCCAAGCCAGCACTCTACCCACAAGACCAGCAAGCTCTCCTTCCTAGACCTGTGTCGGGTGCGCCTCTTGACTCGGCGCCTCTGGCCACAGCAATGAAAGAGTCTGGGCCCCAGTAGTAAATAACTGGCCCCAGAAACCAGCTTATCCATACCAGGGTGGGATTTGAACCCATGACACCAAGCCTTTAAGGCAGCACTCTCCCCACCAGGATAGCAACCTCTCCTAGCCAGCATGCTCTGGGCCGCACCTCTTGACCCGGTGCCTCCGGCCCCAGCAATTAAAGGGACAGCATGCTGGCCGCGCTGCAGTACTCACAGTGCCAGGGCTCAGGCAGAGGTGCAAGTGCAGCCAAATCAGGTGGAGAGAGAGAGAGAGAAATAGTGCAGGGTTTTTTTATCTCTATATTGCTCTCTCTCTCTCTCTCTGTGACACAGGAGGGAGACAGCTGGAGAGACCAAGGGTGCGCCACAGGCCTTGCGCCCCGGCCCTCCCCAGAAGCTGGTTAAATACAGGGTTGTGTTCCTCTATTAATGCAGACCCTAGGACCATCTCAGACTCCTCTCAAACTTCCCTTGCTTTACTTAGCCAAGGGGTCATCATCACTGCACCCGCGTGAAGCGGGGACCTGTTACATGGAGCACCTGGTGCGTGGAAGAGGGGTGCAGACTGAGACTCAGGGCAGAGCCACAACAAAAAAGGACCTTGGGCATGTAAAGTGGGGCTTCGGTTGCAAGCCGGGAGCCTGAGTCCAATACTGTTACCTGAAAACCCTGACTCAGCTGCTGCCCAACCCTGGAGGTGACCAGACATCAGGGCCTCCTCTCTCTCAGACCTTAAGGCTTCCCCAATGGCAACAGCTGCGTCTCAGCGAAGGCCGAAAAGTTTCCCAATCTTACCCAATCAGCAGCCAGGCACCCAACTCCCCTAAACCCATCAGCATTCAGAATATAAGCCTATCCCCCAGGCAGCCCCACCGCCCCCATGGAGCAGCACCGGCTCACGCCGCCCCGCACCCCTTCTCCAGCCCTGCAAACACCACGTCCCGCAGGCCGGGCCCGCCACCTCCGCGGCTCCCGGCTCAGCCCTGCCCCGAGCACGGTTGCCTTTCCCCAGCTTCCCCTGCGGAGAAAAATATTCATACCCTCCCTCCAGCCAAATGTGCTGGGAAATGTGCTGACCGTCACTGACTCACCATTTCCCCAATAATTAAAATAATATGGCTGAAAATAAATTCAAAATGAATTAAAAAATTATATATTTTAAAAATATAATGGCAGTGAGAAAATGTGTCTGGCTCCCTCCCAACTCAGTGGCCCCTCAGGGATGAAAATCAGGAGACATGGCTGAAAGCCCGTGGACATTACATTGAACAGGCATGGGGGGGACCACGGCTGGACTTCAGGGACTCGCGAAAACCTGGAGGCGACTGGGGATGGACACAGGTATTCTCCTTCTCACAAGAGGACAAGTGCATCTTCCCCCTGCCGTGACCCAGCCCGGTACAGAAAGAGCACCCACCATGCTAGTAGAAGTAGCAAGACTCGTACCAGAGGCATTCAGAGACTACGGTCTGAAACACAGGAACTAAAAAACACCAAGAAGCTGGGAAGTTACTCCTAAGTATTTTAGTTTTATTGGGACCAGTTTCTTTTTTTTAGACAAGGATCGGCTGGACTTCCACAGATCATACCAAAGCATCACTCCTTCACTGTACCTTATTTTCAGTTCCTCACAGAATCGGGACTGATTTCCTACAGTGCATTACCAATTGTGAACTGATGACTAGGCACCATCTATTACAGTCTTTTACCGCTTATAAGTCAAAACAGGAAACATTGCATTAAACAAGTAAGACCATGGACTGGATCAGTAGATGGAAGGAAAAAGTTTATTCCTTCAGCCAGCCTCAGTAGGAAGGATAATGCTGAATCTTCTCAATGTAGACAAGCACCAGCCACAAGGTGAAAAGTTTTTTACACCATTGAGTGTTCGACTGTGTACATCTTAGGCCCACTTGTTCCTACTGGTTAGACAACGACGTCAATTAACTTTATGATCGTTTGGACACAGGACAAGATCTTCGTCCCAATTGGAGCTGGAGATTAACACTTTCAAACACCCATGGAGACTTCACTTCCAGACGCAAACAAACTGCACCACAAACAGCCTCAAATTGGCCCCGCAACCTCCAGCCGAAGCAGCTACAGCCAAGCCACGAACAGAACCGAGCACAAATCTGCGTTTCTACGCTACCACCGAGACCCGCTCAACAAGAAAAACCTACACGCTGCCTTCAGTCGCATCTATTTGGACCAACCGCTTAACTAGCAGACCCAAACAACCCACAAAACCCTCGACTGCCGCGTATCAGTACGCACAACCGGCACAATGCCTCAGCCTCGCCACGCACGGTCGGGGCCAACCCAAGACCGAATGCATGGCGCAACTTGACGCGTGGGGCTGCTTGCTCCTAATGGGTGTTTGGAAGTGGAGAGATGCACACCGTCTCCATCGGGACTCGTCTAAGCATGCGTTAACAATTCCCCTCCCTCCTGCCCACCCCAACCCACACTGTTTGTTCCCCAGCTTCTTTTCCTGCTTCCGTTCGCTCTCGTCCAGCCGCCGTTCAGGGACCTGCAATAGTACACAAGACAGAAGTCCAGCTGACTGGCAATGAATTGCACACCCCCATAGCATAGAAAATAACGTCGCTCACGCCGCCTACTGTACTCTCAAGCTTGGTGTCCTTTCAAAACAAGGGGGTGTGACATGCGTCCGGTTTCCTAAATGAGGAGTACCCCGCTAGCACTCACCCGCGTATGACAACAGGAGGACCTCAGGCACGAATCCTATGTATAAGGGGGTCCCGCTGCTCCAAACCTTCCACGACATGTTCTGCACAAGGTCGACAACTTGGGGATGCAACTTGCAGAGAGGACAGACACCATGTCCAAACCCCTTTACCTTCCCTCCAGGTGGGCTGATGTGGGTCTCTTCCCTCCTTGGTGGCTAACTCCTGCTTGCCTGTCATTTCCCTGCTTCTCCTTCTGGGGCCTTAAATCCAATGCCTGTCTGTTTTCTAAGTCAGCACGTGAGAGGACGAGACTACAGGCGACCTCTGCTACTGCTATCGCCGATCAGGAGAAAAGGCAGTGGAGACAAGGCGATAGCTGTGGCAGAGATCAGGAGAATAGGCAGGGGAGACAAGGCGATAGCTGTGGCAGAGATCAGGAGAAAAGGCAGGGGAGACAAGGCGATAGCTGTGGCAGAGATCAGGAGAAAAGGCAGGGGAGACAAGGCGATAGCTGTGGCAGAGATCAGGAGAAAAGGCAGGGGAGACAAGGCAATAGCAGTAGCAGATGTCAGGAGAAAAGGCAGTGGTGATCAGGTGATAGCCATGGCAGAGATCAGGAGAAAAGGCAGTGGAGACAAGGTGATAGCTGTGGCAGAGATCAGGGAAAAAGGCAGTGGAGACAAGGGGATAGCAGTAGCAGAGGTCATGGGAAAAGGCAATGGAGATCAGGCTATAGCAGTGGCAGAGTTCAGGGGAAAAGGCAGTGGCAATCAGGCGATAGCAGTGGCAGAGATCAGGAGAAAAGGCAGAGGAGACAAGGCGATAGCTGTGGCAGGCCACGGTTAGAAGAGAACAGAGCAAGGGTGAAAGGGACCCTTGGCCTGGGGGACCAAGGAGACGGGTAAGGAGGTGCCTAAACCTCCCTGCTCTGGGACATGCACCAGCTGCACCAGGGACATGGCGCCAGCTGCCTCTGGAGCTGGATGAAAGGGGATGCTCAACACACCAAGCTCCAGGGCCAGGCTGCCCAGGCACAACACCAACCAAGGCTCGTCTGGGAGTTAAACCCAGGATCTCTCACATCCTAAGTAGGAATCATGCCCCTAGACCAACACATCACATGCCTAGCATTGCTCACCTTTACCCTGCAAGAGTCCATGTGACCCCTGAGCACCTGAGCAGCAGCTGCACCACAGGCAGGCCCTGCTGGCCTTGGCCTCATGCTGCAGAACGGGGAGCAGACAGTGCAGGGGGAGCAGCAGCCACCCTCACTGCTGGGGTCTGGGGGTGGAGCAGCCCTCCCACGGTGGGCACAGGATCTGCAGACAGTCATAGAGGGCTGCACCAGCATGCTGCAGACTGCTGTGGGACAAGAAAGCAGGTGACCAGAGAGCATCATGTGGGACTACCTTTTAAAGAGTGATCCTAGCACGCATGCAGCTGTGGCCGGAGCCTCCACCTCCTGCTAGCTACGGCAGGGAGGCAGAGCAGGGCCAGAGGAGGCCTGGGGCAGGCTGCTCCCATAAGGAGGAAATCTCTTCCAAACAGATGCATGTGTAGACAACATCCCAGGGCTGGCTCATTGCACAGGACATTACTGAGCAGTAAACCCAAATAGCATTAATTGCATGTGTAGGCAGCCCCTGTGACTTATGAGGGACGACTTGTGACTGAGTACAATGATCTGACTAGGTTTGAATAATGATTGGTTTTAGAGTCCAGAGTTCCAAAATTTATCCCACGAACTGCCTTAAAGCAAGGAAATAGTGAAATTTGAACTCCCAAGGCCAGGCCTCTACACCCTGAGCTACAGAGCCATGCCAAGTGCAAGCCGTAGGCCCTGCTGGGATTTGAACCCAGGATCTCCTGTTTACTAGACAGGTGCTTTAGCCAACTAAGCCACAGGGCCTCCTATGTTTTGGTTAAAATCATGGGAATTTTAGCCGTGTCATTCAGGGTTTATGTCAGGACATCAGTTTAGCTCATTTGTGTCCCTACAGGAGCCTGATGATCAGGGTTTTCCATTTCCCTCGGAAAAAAATGGAGTAAACCGTGGATTTTACCTTTTACCGGAGGCAAATGTGGATTTCTCGTTTTACCGGGGAAGCCCGTGAATTTTGCAGTTTTGCCATGAGCTCCCTGCAGACTGGCACAGTTCATATTTGCCAGGAGCTGGCAGGGAGCTAAAGGAGGGCGATACAAGCACATGTACAAGCACAAGCAAGGCAGCAACCCCCTAAGATACACAGGGGAAAAAAGTAAAAGATGGGTAGAAAGTGCAAATCTCTCTGTGAGTACATCTGTGAAAATCTGTGTTTCGAAGTTTTCAAACAGAGGAAACAGGAAGGTGAAGAGGCTGCATTGCACTGCAAGTACTGCAGCATTTAAGTCAGCTCTCATGCCGGAAGGGTGAAAGAACATGTCGAAAGAAAGCGACACATTCAAATTAAAGAAGAATGTGAGATTAGGGATAAACGGGCCAAATCTGAAGGCTTTAACAGGGCATTAATGAGAAAGAGAACCCAACACAGCTGCGTTAACGAAGGTGTGCGTGCTGTTTGTTTTGCTGGGCAGCCGCTGTTTCTCATGCAGGGACCGATTGGTGACTTTGGGAGATAATCCTGTCCAGCAGCAACTGGAAATGGCCCCACCTGCCTCTGCAGCTGGATAAAAGGGACCCCTCAGCACACCAAGGGGGGTAAGCAGGGCTTGTCGGGGAGTTGAACCCAGGACCTCCTGCACCCAAAGCAGGAATCATGCCCCTAGACCAACGAGCCATGCACTGATGTATCCCATGCCTGCCCTACTGCATTTTAGACACTTGTGACACAGGACAGACCTCAAGGGCAGGTCCTGGGATAAGTCCTCACGGGTGTGGGGCTGTTCAGGCTCTCTCTCACCCGTAGTATCAGGGCTCAGCCCTGTTACAAGGATGTCCTGGAGGACACCACAGACCTCCAGGACAGCCTCCTCAGCAGTTGCCTTCACCACCCCAAAGACAGGGCTGACGTAGCTCAGGCTGGTGCGTGTGGCCAAGTTGAGCAAAGCAATAGCCCACTCCCATAAAGAGCAGGCTACTCCCGTAAGGAAGAGATCTCTTCCAAATGGATGCATGTGTAGACAACATCCCAGGGCTGGCTCATTGCACAGGACATTACTGAGCACTAAACCCAAATAGCATTAATTGCATGTGTAGACAGACCCTGTGACTTATGAGGGACAACTTGCGACTGAGTACAATGATCTGACTAGGTTTGAGGTTTGAATAATGATTGTTTTTAGAGTCAGGAGTTCCAAAATTTATCCCATGAACTGCCTTAAAGCAAGGAAATAGTGAGATTTAAACTCCCAAGCCCAGGCCTCTACACCCTGAGCTACAGAGCCTTGCCAAATGTAACAAAGCAGGGCTTGCCAGGATTTGAACCCAGGATCTACCTGTTTACTAGACAGGTGCTTTAGGCAACTAAGCCACAGGGCCTCCCCTCTATGGGTTAAAATCATGGGAATTTCAGCAGTGTCATTCAGGGTTTATGTCAGGACATCTGTTTGGCTTCTTTGTGTCCCTACAGGAGCCTGATGATCAGGGTTCTCCATTTCCCTCGGAAAGAAATGGAAGCCCGTGAATTTTGCAGTTTTGCCATGAGCTCCCTGCAGGCTGGCCCAGTTCATATTTGCCAGGAGCTGGCAGGGAGCTGGAGGAAGGCAATACATGCACATGGCCCCAGGCAGCCCAGAAAGCAGGTCCTGATGGGGGGTGTAGGAAAGGGTGGTATTGAGCCCCCATAGGCAGGGAAAGGGAGATAGGGGTAGTTGGGGAAGGCTGGGGCTGCCCCACTGTTCCCTGCCATGCTGGGTCGTGCCCCCTGGGCTGCGGCAGTCCCAGGGTAGGGGAGCAGCGTGGGAGCCTGAGCCCGCAGGCTGTGCCCACAATGTGGATAGATCTGGGGGGTGCAGGTCCCCCCTGTCTCCCGGGGAGTGCGTGCAGAGCCAGAGAGCTGCCACCCCCTCCGCCCAAGGACACAACCTGCCCTGCGCTCAGATCTGGCGGGCACGGGTTCCCCCTGCCCCCTGGGCGTGCATGCAGCAACGGAGAACCAGCCTCCCGTGCCCAAGCCCACAGCAGGCAGGCAGCAGCGGGGAGCCGGGCTGCAGAAGCTGTGACCTCCTGCCTCCTTGCCCAACTCACAAGCTTCTCCTCTTCTCCTTCCCTCTTCTCCTCTTCACACACCACACCAGGTAACAAGGCCACACACCTTGCCACAAGAACGACTTCAACCAGGGAACTTCAAACTGGGCAGTCAAGGCTCTACCAGCTCAGTGACACCGCTTCTAGGAAAGAAAGAGCATCCCTCTCGGCTCAAGACCGTCAAGCAGGCCAGCGAGCAAGTGAAAATGGTAGCAGCCAAGCATTTCTATCGGCTTCACCGCGTGGTGGAGCTTGCACACGGCCCCTCCAACTGGGCTCCAGCCCCTGGCACAGGTACCGCCTGCCCCATCTCCACACCGCAGGTTCTGCACCAACCGAACTGTGCCCTGAAGTCGCCTTGCTCAAGGACACTCTTCCCAGACGACAGCTCCCTCACCCACACAAAAGTACTCACCTGTCCCGGTGCCAGGCACTGCCTTCTGAAAACCCCCACGGCCCGACTTGATGCCTCGATGGCCACCGTCACCCAATACTATGAGTTTGGGGGGAGCAAGGAGGTGTCTAAATCTCCCTGCTCTCGGCCATGCACCAGCTGCACCAGGGAAATGGCCTCACCTGCCTCTGGAGCTAGATAAAAAGGCTGCTCAGCACACCAGGCTCCAAGGACAGGTGGTGCAGGCACAGTACTAAGCAGGGCTCGTCTGGGAGTTGAACCCAGGACCTCTCACACCCTAAGTGGGAATCATGCCCCTAGACCAAAAAGCAAGATACTTATGAGTGCTAACCCTGCCCTGCTGCATTTCAGACCCTGCAACACGGGCCCCTCTTGTGCCATGGAAGCGCTGCCGGATCTCCGAGCTCAGGCTTCCAAGCTGTCTTTCCTTGGTGGCTCTTCCCACCATGGCAAGCTCTGAAGAGTTGCTCTCGCCTTTGGGCAGAAGGCCAGAAGGTCCTGTGCAGCCAGGCAGGACTTGAAGGGGAGGCAAAATGCCAGGGGCCGGTAGCCCCAAGAGATGCACTGGGAGGTCAGGCTTGGGGTGGGCAGGAACGACCCAAGTGGGAACGAGGGCCCCGGCTCAAGACGGGTGTAGTTGCACCAGGCCCTGCCTTCTGAAAACCCACATGTCCCTGCTTGATGCCACGATGGCCACCGTCCCCCACTGGCTTGGGGAGCCAAGGAGATGGGCAAGGAGGAGGAGGAGAAGGAGGTGATGCTGGGTGGGTGATCCCCGCTCCCCTGCAGCGCTGCCAGCCCCGGGGACCCACAGCTGCCCCGCTTCCCCTCCCCGGCGCTGCATTACACACACGAGCCTCCGCTTGGTTCCTTCTCCCCACTTCCCAGTCCCTGAATCCCTGTTCCTCAGTCCCAGTATCTTATTCCCAGCTCCCAGGTCCTCATTCCCAGTTTCCAGTCCCTTATTTATTCCCAGTTTCTTATCTCCAGTTTCCATTTCCTTAATCCCCCATTCCTTAGTCCCAATTCCTTATTCCCAGTTTCCAGTCCCTTATTTTCCATTCCTTATCCCCACTTTCCAGTTTCTTATTCCCAGATCCCAGTTCCATATTCCCAGTTTACAGTTCCTTATTCTCAGTTTCTTATCCCCAGTTTCCAGTTCCTTAATCCCCATTCCTTACTCCCAGTTTCTTATTCCCAGCTCCTTACTTCCACTTTTCAGTCCCTTGCTTTCCATTCCTTATCCCCATTTAACAGTTCCTTAATCCCCATTGCTCAGTCCCAGTTTCTTATTTCCAACTCCCAGTTCCTCATTCCCAGTCCCTTATTTTCCCTTCCTTATCCTCTTTCATTTCCTTATTCCCAGCTCCCAGTCCCTTTTTCCCAGTTTCTTATCCCCAGTTTCCAGTTCCTTAATCCCTGATTCCTTAGTCCATTTCTTATTCCCAGCTCCCAGTTCCTTAGCCCCAGTTTCCAGTCCCTTATTTTCCCTTCCTTATCCTCTTTCATTTCCTTATTCCCAGCTCCCAGTCCCTTTTTCCCAGTTTCTTATCCCCAGTTTCCAGTTCCTTAATCCCTGATTCCTTAGTCCATTTCTTATTCCCAGCTCCCAGTTCCTTAGCCCCAGTTTCCAGTCCCTTATTTTCCCTTCCTTATCCCCACTTTCCAGTTCCTTAATCCCTCTTGCTCAGTCCCAGTTTGTTATTCCCAACTCCCAGGTCCTCATTCCCAGTTTCCAGTCCCTTATTTTCCCTTCCTTATCCTCTTTCATTTCCTTATTCCCAGCTCCCAGTCCCTTATTCCCAGTTCCTTATCCCCAGTTTCCAGTTCCCTATTTCCCGTTCCTTATCCCCAGTTTCCAGTTCTTTATTCCCAGCTCCCAGTTCTTTATTCCTAGTTCCTTATTCCCAGTTTCCAGTCCCTTATTCCCCGTTTCTTATCCCCAGTTTCCAGTTCCTTATTCCCAGTTTCTTATCCCTATTCCTTAATCCTTGTTCCTTACTCTCAGTTGTTTATTCCCAGTTTCTTATTCCCAGTTCCAAATGCCTTATTCCCAGTTTCCAGCTCCTTATTCCCAGCTCCCAGTTCCTTATTCCCCATTCCTTATTCCCAGTTTCCAGTTCCTTCTTCCTGATTCCTTATTCCCGTGTCCGTCTTCCTGGTTCTTTATCCCCAATTTCCAATTCCTTGTTCCCCATTCCTTACTCCCAGTTCCCAGTTCCTTCTTCCCAATTCCTTCTTCCCATTTCCTTCTTCCTGGTTCTTTATCCCCAATTTCCAGTTCCTTATTCCCAGTTCCTTATTTCCAGCTCCAAGTTCCTTATTCCCAGTTCCTTTTTCAAAGCCAATCTGTAGCTAACAAAAGCTTGGTAATCATGAATTAAAGACTGTAAAGAGAGAGAATGCCAACTTCAGCCTCATTGCAGGCAGCAGGGATGGTGGCAGGGGCCCTGGTTTAGGGAGCAACATGGCAGTGAGAATCCCTTTGTAGTGGGTGGAAACAGTTAATCCTCTGGTTTTGGGTCCCTGGCAGGATGTGGTTTGGTTAGATTAATTTATGTCCTCCTCCCCACTCCCCACAATCATCCTTTATGCCTCACTTTCCCTGGTGGCCTCTCTCATTGTGATACCATGGGGAGAACAGCTTAACATTGCCCTGAACCAGACCTGAAAGGGGGATTTGGGGTTCTGGGGTTTTTTTCTCCATTTACTAGAGAAATGGTCATCAAGAACAAACTGTTTGCATCTAAAGAAATTGCTTATCTCATTCCTTAGGTCATCAAGAACAAACCACTTTCATCTCAAGCATAGGTGATGTGTAGGGGGGGCACAAGGGGGCACGTGCCCCCCCTAAGATTGGCCACCACTAAAGTCACCACTGGATTTTGTGGGCAGTTGCTGCCCACCCCGCACGGCTCGCTGTTGATGTGGCCACCAGCGGCTGCAGGCAGTCCCCGCTCTCCACTCGCCATCCCCACCGACAGTGTGGATGGTGGCTGTGGGCAGTGCCTGCTCACCGCCCGCTGCTTGCCACTCTTCCCCCAACCTCCCACTGATGTTACCGCGACCGCCTGCAATGAAAATGGTTTGGGGGCTGAGGCACTGCGTGTATTTAGTTTGGAGAAGACTGAGAAGAGACTTGATAGCAGCCTTCAACATCCTGCAGGAGGGTTGCAAAGAGGACGAAGCTGGACTGTTCGCAGCAGTGACAGACAACAGAACAAGAAGCAATGGGCTCAAGTTGCAGCAAGGGAGATTTAGGTTGGGTATTAGGAAAAGCTTTCTCATTAGGACAGTGGTGAAGCCCTGGAACAAGTTACCTAGAGAGGTGGTGCAATCTCCATCCTTGGAGGTTTTTCAGGCCTGTCTAGACAAACCCCTGGCTCGAATGATCTAGTTGAAGTGGTCTTGCTTTGAGCAAGGGGTTGGACTAGATGTCACCTCCTGAGTTCCCTTGCAACCCTTAGTTTCTATGGTTTTATGACAGCATAACCACATGCAGAGATACAGACTGGGGAGTGACTGGATAGGCAGCAGTACAGCAGAGAAGGAGCTGAGGGTTACTCGAGCATAAGCTGAATACTCACCAGCAGTGTGCTCTTGGTGCAAAAAAGGCCTACAGCATCCTTCAGTGTTCTGCATTTTCTGTTTTTATCGAATTCACCGATAAATTACCTGATTTTTTGTAAATTGAAATTATTCGGTATTTATTGATTTACCCCTGATTTTCAGTTCACTCAATAATATTTTACCTGGTATTTATTTGTATGAAATGCCCTCCTGATAGCTGATTTTATACTGCAGCACTCCAGCTGAAGCAATTCTTCAATGTAAAACTCACTCCAGACACACGATGGAGCCAGTCAGATTAAACCATGTTAATGTGGCACCATGATTGGCTCATGTGACATAAATAGGCACTTAGTGCTTCCATTTAATGTGGGGCTGAATAAAAACATACACAGGGAAAAAAAGTAAAAGATGGGTAGAAAGTGCACATCTCTCTGTGACTACATCTGTGAAAATCAGTGTTTCGAAGTTTTCAAACAGAGGAAACAGGAAGGTGAAGAGGCTGCATTGCACTGCAAGTACTGCAGCATTTAAGTCAGCTCTCATGCCGGAAGGGTAAAAGAACATGTCGAAAGCAAGCGACACATTCAAATTAAAGAAGAATGTGAGATTAGGGATAAACAGGCCAAATTTGAAGGCTTTAACAGGGCATTAATGAGAAAGAGAACCCAACACAGCTGCGTTAATGAAGGTGTGCGTGCTGTTTGTTTTGCTGGGCAACCGCTGTTTCTCATGCAGGGACCGATTGGTGACTTTGGGAGATAATCCTGTCCAGCAGCAACTGGAAATGGCCCCACCTGCCTCTGCAGCTGGATAAAAGGGACCACTCAGCACACCGAGGGGGCTGAGCAGGGCTCGTCCGGGAGTTGAACCCGGGACCTCCTGCACCCAAAGCAGGAATCATGCCCCTAGACCAACGAGCCATGTACTGATGTAGCCCATGCCTGCCCTGCTGCATTTTAGACCCTTGTGACACAGGGCAGACCTCAAGGGCAGGTCCTGGGATAAGTCCTCATGGGTGTGGGGCTGTTCAGGCTCTCTCACACCCGTAGTATCAGGGCTCAGCCCTGTTACAAGGATGTCCTGGAGGACACCACAGACCTCCAGGACAGCCTCCTCAGCAGTTGCCTTCACCACCCCAAAGACAGGGTTGACGTAGCTCAGGCTGGTGCGTGTAGCCAAATTGAGCAAAGCAATAGCCCACTCCCATAAGGAGCAGGCTACTCCCATAAGGAAGAGATCTCTTCCAAATGGATGCATGTGTAGACAACATCCCAGGGCTGGCTCATTGCACAGGACATTACTGAGCACTAAACCCAAACAGCATTAATTGCATGTGTAGACAGACCCTGTGACTTATGAGGGACGACTTGCGACTGAGTACAATGACCTGACTAGGTTTGATGTTTGAATAATGATTGGTTTTAGAGTCCAGAGTTCCAAAATTTATCCCATGAACTACCTGAAAGCAAGGAAATAGTGAGATTTAAATTCCCAAGCCCAGGCCTCTACACCCTGAGCTACAGAGCCAGGCCAAATGCAAGAAGTAGGTCTTGCTGGGATTTGAGCCCAGGATCTCCTGTTTACTAGGCAGGCGCTTTAGCCAACTAAGCCACAGGGCCTCCTATGTTTTGGTCAAAATCATGGGAATTTTAGCCGTGTCATTCAGGGTTTATGTCAGGACATCAGTTTAGCTCATTTGTGTCCCTACAGGAGCCTGATGATCAGGGTTTTCCATTTCACACGGAAAAAATGGAGTAAACCGTGGATTTTACCTTTTACCAGAGGCAAATGTGGATTTCTCATTTTACCACAGAAGCCTGTGGATTTTGCAGTTTTGCCATGAGCTCCCTGCAGGCCGGCACAGTTCAAATTTGCCAGGAGCTGGCAAGGAGCTGGAGGAGGGCGGTACATGCACATGGCCCCAGGCAGCCCAGAAAGCAGGTCCGGCAGGTGTGGCAGAAGGCTCTGACTAGCAATAAAGGCCTAGGGCAAACGCTTGATAGAATAAGCAGAGAGCCTCTGGAGGAGTTGGGTTGAGGACCTCTAGACAGTGGCAGTCTCTCTAAGACGTTGGATGAGAAAGCTCAGACACAAGGGCTGAGAGAATTTATTCAGTTCATAGTCTCAGCTGAGGCTGGGGTGTGTGTGCATGGGCGCGTGTGCGTTTTGGGGTGGGAGGGTGAGGGTTATCAGCTGAGAAGAGTTCAGATGGGTGGGATGTTTTGTGGGTCCTGTCATTCCTTGTCTAGGGCTTGCTTTAGGAGAATAGCAATCAGCAGGTCTTTGAACGGACGTGAGCAGGGGCAGCTGCTTTGCCACTGTTCACATGGGCTGGGTATGAAGAGGTAAGCCAGGTATGAAAAGAGTTGCTCCAGCCTTCATCCCTGAGCCCGTCAGCCTCATTGCACATCAAGTTATCTGTATCATTCACATAGAAATAGAGCATGAATGGAGACCTCAGGTGTTAAAGCCAGGGACTGTTCTGGTCTCTCAAGACAACTGGTGGGATCATGATCTGTCTCCAGTTCCCTATGTCTGCATATGGGCATCTTTACACATGCTCTGGGGCAGGGGGAAGAGGGTGGCATTTGAATTAGAGCAGGTCTTGGAAGCCAGTTTAATGAAAAAGTCTGCAACATCTCAGGTACCGTACATCCCACACTTCAAAACTGTGGCCATTTTGAAAGGCACGTTTATTGGGTAGATGCAATATTTTTATTAGACCAACAAAATCAATGGAAATATGTTCTTTGCAAGCTGTCGGGCACTGTCTCCACGGCACTTCCCTGCAGGTGTCCCACCTGGACTGGGAGAAGATCCTGGAAGAAAGGACCTGTGCACCATGACTGCTGTTCCTTCCTGAACTTGGCACCCTGTGGAGCCAGAGCCTGCACCTGGATGGGGGCATGGCCAGCATTGGGGCTCCTGTTGCCTGGGTCTGTTGGGGACAGTGGCAGCAGCAGGAGAAGGGGCTGCAACCATGGGGCACATTTAAGGTCCTTGTTCCTCATGCTGTTCACAACTGGCTTGATTAGTGGATCCAGCACAGAACAGAGAATGGCTTCTATGAGGTCAAGAGCTGATGGGGAGCTGGAGACAGGTTTCATATAGGGACAGGTACCCATGCTAATAAACAAGGAGAGAATAAGGTGAAGAAGGAAGATGAGAAGTCTTTGTGCTGTCCTTGCTCAGATGGGCACTGTGTAGAAAATCTGACTGTATGATACAATTATGAAAACAAAACGGGTCTAAAGTTATGCAAACACCAACAGCAATTATCGCCAGCTGTGTAAGGTACAAGTCAGAGCAAGCGAGCTAGATTAGCTGAGGGATTTCACAGAAGAACCGGTTGATGATATTAGCTTGGCGGAAAGATACACTAAAGACGTTACCAGTGTGCAGGGCACAGAATAGAAAACCACAAATCCATGCCCTGGTTTCCATTTAGATGCAAGCTTTCCAGTTCATGATCGTCTCATAGTGCAGTGTTGTGCAGATGACAGTGCACTGATCATATGCCAAGATGGCGAGGAAAGGCAAGTCAGGTGCGAGGAAGAAGAAGAAGAAAAGGACTTGGACGACACATCCACACAGAACAAGGACCTGGTGTTCAGCAGAGAACTGGCTAAGGATTTCGAGGTGGTGACACAGATCGTTCCAAGGTCTGGGATAGGAAGATTCATCCGGAAGAAGTGCATGGGGCTGTGGAGACGGTGGTCAAGAATGATAACTGTGATATCAAGGAGATTCCCAATCAGAGATGCCAACAGAAAGTGCTGGCTTCCACATTGGGAAGACAAAACCCTTTTTTCTTGAAGGTTGCAAGGAGGGCTCATGGGATGTCTCTGTAACTCTATGTAATGGGCACATCAATATGATAAGGGGGGAGATCACCAACATTTTCCACTTTTAGGCCAGACTGACCAGCTCAGGGGAAAACTAGGCTGATACCAAAACCAGGTGACTACTACCACTTTTCCCCAGTGCTGCTTCTTTGTGCTGCCCAGCTGCAGTACCGCACCGCGCAGGGTCAGAGAAGGCCTCTGTTACCAAAAGCGGCCAAAGACCTTCCTCCACAGGGGGGATACAATGGGGTCATGGGCTCTAGATTGCTAACTGCTGTGATGAAGTCCAGACAAAACTGATAAGGTCAAAATGAAGTATTTTGGGACTGTTTGGTTCATTAAAAAAAACATAAAAAAACTAAAAAAATCCCAATTTGGGGACTGGGAAATGTTGGTATTTTTAAATTTCTCCCATGATGGGATCATTGTTTTTGGCCATGGGAACATCCATGAAGAGAGCAAATTCCAAACACCATAAAACTTCTAGCTGCTGGACTCCAACCAACCCCTGTCCCAAGTGGGAGCTGCCAGGACAGTAAGTTAACATGGAGGCCGAAGCACAGAGACACATATGGTCACGTCAGGCTCTGGCATCTGGCCGGTTTGGATCAAGAGAAATCAGGTCCATGCACGGTCCCTGATCCCTTGATGCTCCTTGTGCAGCCTGCCTGCCTGGCATGGGCCGTACACAGCCTAGGACTGGGCTGGGATGCGCGCTACATGCGTCACATGTGCCAGATCAGCCCTGCGTATTGAACCGAGGGTTTGTCTGGATTGGGCTCGTTGACCCACCCTGCATGCAGGATGCAGTGTGCACAGGCAATGGGTGCATCTCCATGTCCGCCCCACTGGGCAGTTGTTACTGTGCAGATGTTTAGTACTAGCTTTAGCAAGTGCTAAATGAATGCTAAATGAATGCTCAGGACCTGCCAGGACTGCAGAGTCCTGACAGCACATGGATCACTTCCAACCCTACTGTGCACTAGCAATAAATGACTATTTGAACACTCGTGGTGCACGGGCCAAGTCCTGGAAGACTTGAAAAGGGCCAGTGTGGTCCCCATTTTCAAGAAGGGGAGGAAGGAGGACCTGGGCAACTATAGGCCAGTCAGTCTCACCTCCATCCTTGGCAAAGTCTTTGAAAAAATTACCAAGGCTCACATTTGTGAGAGCCCAGCAGGACAAATTATGCTGAGGGGAAACCAGCATGGGTTCGTGGCAGGCAGACCGTGCCTGACCAATCTAGTCTCTTTTTATGACCAGTTTACAAAACACCTGGACACGGGAGGAGGGGTGGATGTCGTATACTTAGACTTCAGGAAGGCCTTTGATACGGTATCCCACCTCATACTGGTGAACAAGTTAAGAGGCTGTGATATGGATGACTACACAGTCCGGTGGGTGGCGAATTGGCTGGAGGGTCGCACCCAGAGAGTCGTGGTGGATGGGTTGGTCTCGACCTGGAAGGGTGTGGGCAGTGGGGTCCCGCAGGGCTCAGTCCTTGGACCGATACTCTTTAATGTCTTCATCAGCGACTTGGACGAGGGAGTCAAATGTACTCTGTCCAAGTTTGCAGATGACACAAAGCTATGGGGAGAAGTGGACACGCCGGAGGGCAGGGAACAGCTGCAGGCAGACCTGGACAGGTTGGACAAGTGGGCAGAAAACAACAGGATGCAGTTCAACAAGGAGAAATGCAAAGTGCTGCACCTAGGGAGGAAAAATGTCCAGCACACCTACAGCCTAGGGAATGACCTGCTGGGTGGCACGGAGGTGGAAAGGGATCTTGGAGTCCTAGTGGACTCCAAGATGAACATGAGTCGGCAGTGTGACGAAGCCATCAGAAAAGCCAATGGCACTTTATCGTGCATCAGCAGATGCATGACGAATAGGTCCAGGGAGGTGATACTTCCCCTCTATCGGGCGCTGGTCAGACCTCAGTTGGAGTACTGCGTGCAATTCTGGGCGCCACACTTCAAGAAGGATGCGGATAACTTGGAGAGGGTCCAGAGAAGGTCAACTCGTATGGTCAAGGGCCTGCAGACCAAGCCCTACGAGGAGAGACTAGAGAAACTGGACCTTTTCAGCCTCCGCAAGAGAAGGTTGAGAGGCGACCTTGTGGCTGCCTTTAAGTTCATCACGGGGGCACAGAAGGGAATTGGTGAGTATTTATTCACCAAGGCGCCCCCGGGGGTTACAAGAAATAATGGCCACAAGCTGGCAGAGAGCAGATTTAGATTGGACATTAGGAAGAACTTCTTCACAGTTCGAGTGGCCAAAGTCTGGAACGGGCTCCCAAGGGAGGTGGTGCTCTCCCCTACCCTGGGGGTCTTCAAGAGGAGGTTAGATAACCATCTAGCTGGGGTCATCTAGACCCAGCACTCTTCCCTGCATATGCAGGGGGTCGGACTCGATGATCTATTGAGGTCCCTTCTGACTCTAACATCTATGAATCTATGGATCTATGAATGCACAGTAGCTCATTGCTACCTCTTATTACGTAGCAGTGGTGGTAACACGGCTAGTGCTCACCAACACTACGTTCTCACAGCTATAAACTACATCATCATAGCTCATCACTACGGTGATGCAGCATCTTGTATAGATGTGCCCAGGCTGGTGCAAATACTACATGCGGTATGAACCCCAGACTGGCACTGCATCCTGTCCGTAGCATGGCTTCCAGGCTGGCCCCAAGCATCTTATGCTGTGCGTGATGCTAGGGCTAGTTTGTGTTGCATGCGGCGTGCAGGGACAGAGCTGTACAAATGCTGCAAGCTGCACATGTAGACAATCCAGAACGCAAGCTGCATGCAGTGTCTCCACTAGGCCATCCCGTGGGCTTGATCTGGCAGAGGGGGCCATCTGTGTGTGAGATCCCTGGATTTAAGGGAAGCTGCAACCCTGTGTGTATATGAGTCAGGGGAAAGTGGTCTATGTGGCTGTCATATTTCATAGATTCATAGACATTTGGGCAGGAAGGGACCTCGGAAGATCATCGAGTCCAGCCCCCTCCCAAGAGACAGGAAGTCAGCTGGGGTCAAAGGACCCCAGCAAGATAAGCACCCAAATTTCTCTTGAAGGTGTTCAATGTAGGTGCTTGAACCACCTCCGATGGCAGGCTACTCCAGGCCTTGGGGGGCTCCGACAGTAAAGAAATTCTTCCTTATGTCCAGCCTGAAACGGTTTCGCAGTAGTTTATAACCACTTGCCCTCGTCATCCCTTGGGGCGCTCTGGTAAACAATGCAAAACTGCATAGGAACTAACCAGCGCTGGACACCAAACTCCTGGAGACTGCAGATTTAAACCAAACAATCCTCCCACCAATATATTTTAATTTTAATTCTTCTACATAATCGTACACTTTTGAAGAAATGTACATATTGCGAAACATTACGTCTTCAAGCCAAGACATGTTTATAAGAAATCTCTTTCCAGGCTTAAATTCTAAGCCCCACAACAGAGCATCAGTATCTCCCGGCAACACCAGAATGCCAATCCCACCTATTCATTGCATCCAGATTTTGCTGTTTTCCAGAAAAACGACCTGGCGGAGGGATAACTCAGTAAACCCCACTGCTGATACCCCTCCAAAATGCATTTTAAATATCCGAGTGCCTCTCGGATTAGGGTCAGGGGACCCAACAAAGTTTGATGAGCAAATAAATAGTGAGAAGCATCCCTTGCCCAAAGGGTTTAAAATTCTTTTACCCAAATGACAAAGATCAATGACACCAAGTGAAGGTAACAGGAAGATGGGATTGGCCTATCATGGCACAGAGACCACCATGCAGCTGGGGGTGGGGACTGTATAAATCAGCTTATTGTGGCAGGCTGAACTTGGTGTAGAGTCATTCCAGACAAGGTGACTCTTGGGATGCAGTGAGGGATGGAGTGGGGATAGGGCTAGGGCTGGGGCCTCAATCTGCACTCCCCCTGCACAACCCTCCCCTCCCCATAGACTTGCATGCTGGCCAGGGGTGGGGCGGGGGATCTTCTATTCTTAAAGTCCAAAAGTGATCTCTGACCTAAAAAGGTTGGAGGCCAAAGCTCTACATAACTGGATTGATTATTGGATCCAGCACAGAATAGAGAATGGCTTCTATGAGGTCAAGAGCTGATGGGGAGCTGGAGATACATTTCATATAGGGACAGCTACTCATGCTAGTAAGCAAGGAGACCAGAATGAGGTGCGGAAGAAAGGTGAGAAGTCTTTGTCCTGTCCTTGCTCAGATGGGCACAGTGTTGAAGATCTGAATGTATGATACAATTAGGAAAACAAAACGGGTCTAAAGTTATGCAAACACCAACAATTATTTCAAGTTGTGTAAGGAAAAAGTCAGAGCAAGTGTGCTTGATTAGCTGAGGGATTTCACAGAAGAACTGGTTGATGATATTAGCTTCCTGGAAAGATACACTAAAGGTGTTACTAGTGTGAAAGGTAGCATATAGAAAACCACAGATCCATGCACTGGCTGCCATTTATCTGCAAGCTCTCCTGTTCATGATTGTCTCGTAGTGCAGTGTTGTGCAGATGACAGTGTACCAATCATGTGCCATGATGGTGAGGAAAGGGAAGTCAGCTTCAAAGAAGAACAAAAACAAAAGGACTTGGACAACACATCCAGCATAGACCATGGATCTGGTGTTGAGCAGAGAATTAGCTAAGGATACTGAGATGGTGACAGAGATAATTCTGAGGTCTGGGATAGAAAATTTATCAGGAAGAAGTGCATGGGGCTGTGAGGGTGGTGGTCAAGAATTATAATTGTGATGTCAAGGAGATTCCCAATCAGGGATGCCATCAGAAAGTGATGGCTTCCACATTGGGAAGACAAAGTCATTTTTTTCTTGAAGGTTGCAAGAAGGGCTCATGGGATATCAGTGTAACTCTACGTAATGGACAAATCAATATGATAAGGCAGGAGATCACCAACTTTTTCCACTTTTAAGCCAGAATGGCCCAGCTGATGTGAAAACTAGGCCGATACCAAAACCAGGTGACTACTACCACTTTTCGTCAGTGCTGCTCCTTTTTGCTGCCCAGCTGCAGTACAGCACCGCGCAGAGTCAGAGAAGACCCCTGTTACCAAAAAACCTTCCTCTACAGGGTGGATACAATGGCTTCATGGCCCTAGATTGTCAACTGATGTGATGAACTCCATACAAAACTGATAAGGTCAAAATGAAATATTATGGGACTGTTTGGTTCATGAAAAAAAAAAAAAAAAATCCCAATTTGGGGAAAGGGAAAGATTGATATTTTTAAATTTCTCCCATGATGGGATCATTGTTTTCGGCCATAGGAATATCCATGAAGACAGCGAATTCCTAACACCATAAATCTTCTAGCTGCTGGACTCCAACCAACCACTTTCCCAAGTGGGAGCTGCCAGTCCACTAAGTTAGCATGGATGCTGAAGGAACGAGACACATGTTGTCATATCAGGCTCTGGCATCTGGCAGGTTCAGATCAAGAGAAATCAGGTCCATGAATGAGTCTCTGATCCCTTGATGCTCTTTGTGGAGCCTGCCTGGCATGGGCTCTACATGGCATGAGGCTACACGGGGATGTATGCTTCATGTGGCACCTGTGCCAGGCGAGCCCTGTGTACTAGACTGGGGGTTTGCCTGGATTGGGCTCATTGACCCACCCTGCATGCAGGATGCAGTGTGCGCAGTCAGCTACACGTCCGCCCCACTGAGCAGTTTTTACTGTGAAGTCATTTAGTACTTGCTTTAACAAGAACTAAATGAATGCGCAGTACCCGCCAGGACTGTGCCGTGCCGAAGGTGCATGGGACAGTTCAAACCCTACTGCACAGTAGCAATGAAGTAATGCTCAGGAGGTCATTGCTACTGTACAGTAGTGGTGGCATCATGGTTTGTGCCCATCAATGCTACGCTGCCACAGGGATGAACGACATAGCCGTAGCTCATTGCTACAGCAACCTAGCATCTTGTATAGACGCACCTAGCCTGGTGCAAAGGTGACATGCCATGAATGCCACGTGCCCCCTGGAAGCTGCGGGGGAACAGCAACTGCCTGCAGGTGGTGGTGGTGGCAGCGAATGGGGAGCTCCTGCAGGTAGCTGTGGTAGTGTCAGCGGTGGGGGCTGAGGGAGTGGCAAGTGGTGACTGGTGGTCGTCGACCACCAGCCACGTTGGCAGTGGCCAGAGGCAATCAGCGACTGTCCGCAGATACTGTCAGCAGTGTTGGCATTCAGGGCGGTGGGGAAGGGGGCACTGGGAAGTGGCAACTGCCCACAGGCACCGGCGGTGCTTCTTTCAGGGGGGGCACCACCAATCTCAGGGGGTGCACATGCTCCCACGTACACCCCTATGCATTGCCAATGCCACACGCTATACGCACCCCCAGTGACCTCTTGTGGGTAGCATGTGTTGTCAATGTGATGCCTTGCAATGGAGCTTGTTTGTCTGAGTGATGGAATATATTCATTATATTGAAAAAAACATTTTTGCACCTTACAAATCTGACTTTTATTCTCATGTTATGTTCTCATGCAACACTACGTAGGAACTAACCGAATTACAACTTGGTGCCTCCCTGCATCCTAAGGTGCCCAGTGTAGCTAACTGGGAAAGCAGACCCAGACAGAGAAGCTCAGGGCCTTCTCGGAGATGCCATGACTTGTGTTGTGAGGGAGATTAAAGCAGAGCACAGCTGTGCTGTTCTGCTAACATCTGTACAGCTCGGACTGTTTACATCTGGGCTTTTCCTTCTGAGCTGTGCAGGACTCCAGGGAACGAGTCCCAGGAGCCTTTGGAAGAAAACAACTGCTAAATTGCTGTATTGCTTCACTCCTTTTCTACAAGGCAGGGTTGAGGTCAGATGCACACTCAGAAACCTGGTTGGATTTACTCCAGTCGTTCAGTGACAAAGGGAGCACAGAAAGACCTCCGAGTTAGCTGTGCTTCTGGGGATCTAGACTAGTGGTTGGTGCAGAGGAGAGCTGAGAGATCAACTGGACATGAGCAAAGGATCTCGGCAGGGGAAGCCTGAATGTGACACAAGAGATGAGGAAACTTCCACAAAAACTATTTCAGTAAGTTTGCTGCATCAATGAAGTGTCCTGTCTTAGTAAGATGCAGAGGACAATTAAAAACATTAAAGTTGGAAAACCTGACTACGGAAATCATACTGCATTTTATGTATAATAGATTCAAAGCTACAAGACTGAATGAAGACATATTCAATGTTTTTGCTGTTAATTCAGATAAAGTTATACAGCTTATTGGGAGTGGGGTGGAAGGTGGGGTGGGAATAGGACCTCTAAGGAAGTCAAATTTTATAAATCTTTTATTTCGTATGTATTTGTTTCCAGCATAGATTTTCTAGGTGAGATGGATAAATTATAGACTTTTGGATTTAAATAAATAAAAATAAAAAAATTAAAATCCGGAGTTGTGGCAGGGATAACATTTTCTTCACTTTCTAAAGGAATATCAATATATTTTATTTTATGTAGGGTATTTATTGCCAGGGATAAATAATTTCTTAAAATCAAATTTTCCATGAGGCAAAAAATGGAATATTTTCATTCTTAGTATGAAATTTAGACACATTATTGATGGGAATATCAAAGCCACTGAGTTTATTACTCTCTTCCTTACCACTGCCCTTCTTCTATTATACCCAGGACTTGCATGGTGCCCTGGGAGGGAAGATGTCCAACTGGACCACTGTAACCGAGTTCCTCCTCCTGGGCTTCTCAGACACTCGGGAGCTGCAGATCTTGCACTTTGTCATCTTTCTGGCAGCGTACCTGGCAGCTCTGGTGGGGAACCTCCTTGTCATCACTGTTGTAACTAAGGACCACCATCTCCACAGCCCCATGTACTTCTTTTTGGCAAATTTGTCCATCCTTGACCTTGGGTCCATCTCTGTCATTGTCCCCAAATCCATGGCCAATTCTCTCTTAAACACCAGGACAATTTCCTATGCTGGATGTGTGGCCCAGGTCTTTCTTTTCTTTCTGTTTAGTACAGCTGATTTTTCATTCCTCACCATCATGGCATATGACCGGTACATTGCCATCTGCAAGCCACTGCATTATGAGATAATAATGAACAGGAGAGCTTGCATCCAGATGGCTGCCGGTGCTTGGGCTGCTGGTGCCATCAACTCTGCAGTGCACACTGGGAACACCTTTAGTCTCCCCTTCTGCCACTCAAATACCATCAACCAGTTCTTCTGTGAAATACCCCAGCTGCTCAAGCTCTCCAGCTCTGACGCATACCGCAGGGAGCTGGCAGCTGTTGCCTTCAGTGTGTTTCTAGCTTTAGGCTGTTTTGTTTTCATCGTTGTGTCGTATGTTCAGATCTTCACCGCAGTGTGGAGCATCCCCTCGGAGCAGGGCCGGCAGAAAGCCTTCTCCACCTGCATTCCCCATCTTATCGTGGTCTCCCTGTTTTTTTCCACTGCCATCATTGCCTACACGAAGCCCATCTCTGACTCCCCGTCCCCTCTGGATCTCCTGGCAGCTGTTCTGTATTGTGTGGTGCCTCCATTGATGAATCCGGTCATCTACAGCATGAGGAACAGGGAGATCCAAGCTGCCCTGAGGAAACTGCTCCACAGGCTGATCCGCTCCAACAACAATATGTCCATCTTTCTTTCATGACTCTCCTTCTCTCATATTTTTGTTTTCTAATTTACACATGACATTAGTTTTTTCATAGGATTGTGTGAATCCTCCATATTAAAAATGAAGGTGGTGGGTTAATTCTGTAACTTTGTAATGTCAAAGACTTGGCTTTTATGATTTTGTGTTGACACTGTTGAAGTGGGAAAGTAATGTTTCATGCATCAATTTTAGTGTCTTTGCACCATCTAAAATACATCCCATCAAGTGCAAGATAATGAAGAATTAGAGAGTTTTATTTACTAATTGGTGTAATCAAATTTTTGGATGACAGACTATACAGGCAAATATCCAGATGATGTGAAACTGGAATGAAGTGCAAGTACTTTGGGGGTAGGAATACAGTTCAGATGGATGCGGATAGATTGGGGAGCTGGGCTTGAAACAATAAGACGAAAGTCAAGGAAATGAATGCAACTTGCTGCACATAGGGGAGAAGAATCAAAAGCACAAATACAGCTTGTGTTATAAATGCCTGGGTGGTAGCATGGTTGTAAAGGTGGGTCACAGTCTTAATATGAGCCAGCAATTTGATGCAACTACAGAAACATTAATGCAATTTTGGGCTGCAACAACAGGAGTATTAGATGTAAAACAAGCATGTAGGTTGGAGCTGTGTTGGTCTAAGGACACAGCCAGACAAGGTACTTTGCATGGATCTGATACCTTTTATTAGACCAACTTAAATAGTTGGAAAACATTTTCATAGCAAGCGTTTGGGTTTAGAAACCAGGAAGAGCACACACCAACTGCAGATGCTTCCCCAGCCTGATGAAGGGTTTTTAAACCCAAAAGCTTGCTAAGAAACATGTAAACAAGGGAGGTGATAGTACCACTCGACATGGTGCTAGTTAGGCTTCACCTAAACTACTGTGTGACTTTCTGGGCTTCACATTTTAAGAAGGAATATGAAGCAGTTAGAAAAGTTCAGAGATAGGTGACAAAAATGATAAATGGCTGGATGGCAAGCCATGTTAAGGAAAGATGGAGAGAACTAGGCATATTTAGCTTGCAGAAAAGGTAATTAAGAGGCAGCTCATTGCAGTCTTGAAATAGCTGAAAAACTGCCATAAAGAAGAGAGTGAACAACAACTTTTCTCCCTTGTTGAATAGGGAAGGACATCAATCTTTAGATTACAGCAAAGTAGATTTAGATTAGATTTCATGGGAAAAGCACCCTTGTTTCTAGAGCAGTGGGGACGTGGAATACACTGCCCAGGGACGTTGTGGAGTTTCCTTCATTTCAGGTTTCAAAAAGAGGATAGTCACTGGTCACAGCTGATTTAGGAGCAACAGTCTTGCATTTGTGCAGTGGGGTGGACCGTATGATCCTTGAGACCCCTTCTATCTCTATGAGTTTATATTCGTGATGCTATTGCAATGATGAGAATAATGGAGGGGATAAAAACAGTCAACGGCAAGTGAATGGATACTGAGACAGGAGGATTACTGTATGTCTTATTATACAATCCCTTTTTTTTGCTTTTTCCTTTTGGAGGGTAGCCAGACAGATGGGTACTAGTCCTCCTAATAGTTCATGCACGTGTGAACTGCTGGAACTCGAATTGACATGACTAAGTTTTTGTGAACTTGTCCGGTTATACTAACACATCACTTTCCAAGAAAAAAAGGGGGTTTTAAGGGAGATTTCCTGATCAGCTTTGCTACTGATCACACTAAACTTTCTGAAAATAGCCCATGTCTTAACTACCATAAATAAGTTTTGAATACAGCAATATCCTATCTACACCTCCATATGGCAAAGTGCTTCCTCTTTCCATCTGAGAACATGCTTCCTTGCCCACATCTGCCCAAGTGCTCCTTCATCGGGTTTTTTCCCTGCAGGCTCTGAGTGCAAGGTTTCAGGGCAAGGATGAGAACTACAGACATTAGGAAGCTCAGTCAGTTGGGCCCACGATAAACCATGAAACCAGCCTCTTTTGCACCACAAGGAAGAGGATACACAAGGAAAACATTCATGTAGATTTGGTTATCATGACATTTTTATTTCTGATGCAGACAGAGGGGTTATTTTTCCAAATGGCAAAAGGAATGAATCAAGGCTGAGGAAGGCATAACACTGAAGAACAGATTCTCATTGATCTGTATGTTAGAGCACATTATTTTCCACCAAAGCCTTGAGGTCCGATGTTCAGAGAGCTAGGACATTCAAAAGTGCTGTGGCATTGTTGGGTGCCTAACTACATTTGGCTGGTTTGGAAACAGCTGTCTCATTAACTCCAAGCCTTCATACTGTGTTTTGATTATAAGAAGGGAGAGTTAATCCATCACCGGGGGAAAAAAATCAGGGCCATAGATATCTGTTCACCACTGCTCAAATAAGTTCTTTTTTTAAAGAAAACCCCCTAAAGAAAGTTCAGTGCTTCCTTTAAATGAGATTTAAGGTCTCAAACTCACTTGCCTGTTTCAAAATATTCATAAGATCCTGGGACTGGAAGGGAGAGTATCACTGCCTCCAATGATATATTTGGTCCTAATACAACAACGCTGTTCTCCGGGTGCATCTGTTCATCAAATTAGCACAGCTGAATGAACTCCAGCACAGTTCTTGCTGGAGTTTCTTGTTCCTGGGTGCAGAATGAGAGTAGATGGCATTAGATTAGCAATTTGCTCCCAGGCATCCTAGGCAGTGGGGGCCACACAGGACAGGGGGTGGGTGGGGGGACCTCTCCATGGCTCCTGTGTGGAGACCGGGATCTCAGTCCAGCTGGATGGTGCTGGCTTGGGGCGATGCCTTGTGCCCGAGTGTGGGGGAGGGACAGTAAGCACTGCCAGGACCAGAGAGAGGGGAGACATGAGGGGGGAGCAGCAACAGGACTTTCCTATAGGCTTTGTTGAAGATGCCGTCAGCATGCCTAGGTGGGAAACAAAGATCACACGTACTGAAGAAATCAAAGGCCAGACCCGTGGAGGGATCACAGCCTCTGGTCCTCTTGAATGAGGTCCCAAAACTGGCTGGTGGGTCTGAGCCTGGTTCCTCCTCTCCTCACAACAGGGCTGGTCAATTCAAAGGGCTATAAGTACATGGTGTGCAGCCCCCAGCCATTCCCAGCCTGATTCAAGGGAAGGCTGATTTCGGTATTCCCCAGCGGCAGGGACGTGTGTACTTCTGCTGCTTTCAGATCTGCTCAGAAGAAAAGGCCTTGGCCTCAGCTCAGAGTCCTCTGGGAGCTGCCCCCCACTTCAGGACAGTTCCAGCATCTCTCCAAAACTCAAACCTGACCCCTGTGTCACCTGCCAGCCCAGGGCTGGCACTGGGGAAGCCTGGAGCTTCCCCTGGTTGCTGCAGGGAAGCAAAGCAGGGCAGGTGGGCAGGAACAGCCCTGCACTCAGCTGCTCCCACTGGGACCAGATTTGCTCCTGATGTAGGCGCACATGTATACTCATGCCCAGGTGCAGTTTAGCGGCTTGATAGTTTTTACCATGCAACACATTTTGCCATATTGTGCTGAGATGCTACTGCAGAGCAGTGTAACAGCTGTACAGCTTGCAAGGCTGCAAGCTTAGTGGACACACCCTGTTTAGTAACCTTTGCATGTAGGCTGGCAAATGCTTGCACTTGGTGCCATGGATTATCCAAGCAGGAAAATACACTATGCGTTGTGCATGTTTTTTATTAGACCATCTTCAATGTAATCAGAGTCCACGCTGGGGTGGGGGGGTAGGGGGAAAAAGGGGATGTAGCAGCTCAGGAAAAAGTGCAGAGGTACCTGGGGAGTCAGGTGTTTGGCAGGTTGCAGCGTGCCCAAATTCAACTGTGTATATTGAATCCATGCGTTTCTGTACCTAGGGGGCTGATGAAGTGCAGTTCATAGGCCCAGCTCTGAAAAGTGATTTGCACATTCAAACAAACACCTAACCTTATCACCAGCCCTGAAGCCAACTTCCTACAGCTCCAAACACAACACCTGCCAACTTATCTCCAGTAGCCAACAAACTGTGACTTGTGTGCCACACAGCGGATCCCAACAAAGTTGGCATCATGGACCCCCTTGACCAGATTGGCCCCATTGTCAGTGACCATGAACCCGTGGATGAGCTCGCCCTTCCCAGCAAGCCATGCCTGCAGGAAGTGGTTCATGGCCCCCATGGTCTCTGTTGCCGTGTGGGACTCATCCATTACCTCGGCTTGAAGGAGAACCCACCGACAGCCTGACTGGTCACACCAGTGCCCCGTGAGGGAGAGGTAGGCATGATCTCCACCCCGGCTGCTCCAGATGTCTGAGGTGAAGTGTGAGGTCACCTACGGACATGCCTTGCACAGGTCCTCCCTCAAGTACTCTGTGCATGCCTCACACAGGGATGGCAACACCATCCTACTGAAGGTGGTACACACGGGCACTTGGTATGATGGGACCACAAGCACCATGAGCCGCCTGAACCCTTGCTGCTCAACTAGGGAGAATAGCTGGCCATTGACAGCAAGCATCTCCCCAATGCTCTCAGTGAGTTCGCTTGCCTTTGGACTGTGCCCCCTCTGTCTGTCTTTCCCCCACTGTCCCAGGGTGGCATGCCTCTGCTTTGGGGGGACAGGGGCTTTGGAGCGAGCAGTGGACTTCCCTTTGGGTACACTCCTGGTGGTGCCAGGGGGTGGTATCTGCAGAGATGCATGAGCATCCCTGTGGTGCTCATATGTTTTGTTCCCTTGCCCTAGCTGGTTTTGGGTTGGCAGTGCAGGCAGATAGCGTATGTGGGATCATGTGCCAGCTCAATATGAGCCCAGACCACAGTACCTGCTCGCTTCTGGGGTGTGGGTGCATCTGTGGATGCTGCTACACTTTCCCCCTCCTCAGCAGGCAGAGTCACTCAGCTGAGCCACTTGCCTCCACCTGTACATCAACCTCCACTCAGGAGATTCCCAGTGATTCCCCCTCCTTCCGCAGAATTACCCTTGCTAGGACACTGAGATCCAGCTCCAGCACCAGCTCTTCTTCTGGCACTGGAAGGCTCATCATGGGAAGTGAAATAAGGGTGGAGGGGAACTGGAACCTGGAGCTGGCCACAGCACTCCCAGAAGTGGCTGCAGCACTGATGAAGGGGTTCAGAGCCTCAAGAATGACAGAGGCTGTGTCCACACCATCTAGTGCTGGATCCTAGAAATTCATGTGATGCTAGTTATTACAATGAGACGGGAGGTTTAATTCTAAAAGGAATCTGGTGTGCTGTATTTTTTAATCAAAAGGATATGACCAGGCGAATGTAATCAGTGCCGGAGTCTGGTGTAAGGGAACAACCCCCCGTGTGAGAATTATTCACTTATAGTTACATTGCTAGATTGTATTCATACGATTGGTTTTATTATTCTCTATTGATACAATATATATGTATATGTGCCTTCTTTTTTATTAATCTCTTTCTCTTCCTATATATATATATATATATATATATATATATATATATATATATATATATATATATATAAAAATAAAGAAACCCATCTGTTCATTGGGCTTGGACCAAGTGCTTGGACGGTGAAGGTGAGGGCCACAGCCCTCCCAGGGACACCCCAGTCAGCAGACCTGCCTGAGGGAGATCCCAGGGCTACCGGCACCTTAAGGATCTGAAAAATGGCATATCACCCGGGCTAGTGCGCTGGCACAGGTTACAGTAGTATTAGGCTACTTCAGAATAGCGTCACATAAAAGGGGTTTGCTGGTGATATTGTGTAGTAACTCTGGTTACTGCGCATTTATTTAATACTTAACTTATACAAATACTAAATAAATATGCAGTAACCACTGGGCAGTAGTGTCTTGTGTAGATGCACCCACTGGGCCATTTCCTAAGGCACAGTAACCCTGAGGTTAACTGATAATTAAACAAAAAAAAAAGGCCCTGCACTCATCGGCTGCTGCAACAGCTGTCGCAGCCTCTCGGGGCTCATGGCAGAGTACCCCAACACATGGCAGAGTATTGGGTGGCAGTGGGGATTGCCCCCCTGACTGGCAGGAGCCATTGAGTGTGGGGCATTTTTTATTTTTTATTGTATTTTATTTTATTTTTTTTAGGTGCAGGGATGCTGGGGCCAGGTGGGGCAGCCATTGATGGGGCTGGGAGAGTGGGTGGGGGGATTGGACCTGTTCAATTCGAAGATTCGGCCATTTTGGCAGCAGCTGAGTCTCCAAACCAGATTTGACTGAATTGATTCGGGACAGTGATTTGAATCACTGAATTGAATCACTACGGGCTGAATCCAAAGTGAATACTCTCCACTTTGCACACACCTACCCCAGGTGATACATAGCCTGGCCCAGAATTGGGAAACAATAGATAAAAATGATTAAACTAAAGAATCAAAACCAAACAGTTTGGCTTTAAAAAGGCATGAATCCAGGAAGCCTTGTCCATGGTTGTGTGCTTCAGAGGTAAGCTGGGCTCTAGGGAACAAGTCCCAGAAGCCCTAACAAGAGAGATGGGAATAAATCACCTTCCTGCAGCATCACTTCTTCCAAACCAGTGAAGTTCCCTATCGTCTGCAGAAAGAAACTGGTTTGGCTCTACTTCTGCCAGGTCAGTCTTGGAGTGGAGAGAAAGCTCCTACTAAGATATTCTGACTTGTGAAGAGTTGATAGTGGCAGGGAAAAGGGAAATCAGATAGATCAGTAGAAGGAAAATAAGCAAAGACTCCTGGCACTGGAGGATCAGATCACAAGCTGAGAAAAACTTCATATTGCTGTAAGTTTATAATTCAAATTAACTGTGGGTGGTTGGTAAGAAGAGGGATGTGTGTGGAAATTAGATAGATCAGTAGAGGGAAAATAAGCAAGGAATCTGTAGGATCTATCATAAGCTGAGAAAAACTTCCCAAAGAATGTTGCATTAGGTTTTTAATTGTAATTAAATACTGTTGGTTGGCAAGAAGGGCGGTGTGTGGGGTATTGGAGAACCTGAAAATGACATTCAATTGGAAAGCTCTCAGCATTTTAATAGCAAGGTGTTCAAAAGTCTTTAGCTGGTTTAAGAAAAACAAGAAAAGAAAGAAAAGAAAACAGCTCCCTTTAGAAATCTGAACTTGCTACCAAGAACCCACACATTTCAGTGTTTTGGCAACCTGAGACTTTTCAATCAAAAGCTCCTGGAGGCTGCATATTTTAAACCAAATTATCCCTCCATCCTTGTATTGATAGTACTTCATAAATTGATGTTTTTGAAGAAAATACATACATTATGAAAAAGTATGTGTTTAGCAAAAGCCATATTCATAAGAAGCATTTTTCTAGGCTTAAATTCTAAGCCCCACGGCAGAGATTCAGTCTTGCCCAGCAACCCCAGGATTACAATCCCACCTCAGTCATTGCATACAGATTTTCTTGTTTTCCAGAAAAATGCTTGGAGGAGGGAGAGATCAGTAAGTCCCGCAGGTGATCCCCCTGAAAATGTATTTTACATAGCCATGTGCCTCTCAAATTAAGGTCAGGGGACCCAACAAAGTGTGATGAGCAAATGCACAGTGAGGAGCATCCCTTGCCCAAAAGAGCTTCTAGTTCTTGTACCCAAATGACACAGATCAATGACCCAAAGTGGAGATAACAGAAGGAAGGTACTGGCCTATCATGGCATAGAGATGACAGTCCAGATCAGGATGGGGACCATATAAATTACCTTATAACCATTGTATAGATTCATTTCAGACCAGGTGACACTTAGGATGTTGTCTGTGCTTATGCTGTATATACCAGGAAAGGGGAAAGTGGGGTGTGCTAGCAGTTTATTGACCAGCATCTTATCGTAGTCACAAGTGCTGTGTTCAGTGTGCCTCATCTTGATGTTTGCTCAGCTTCTTGCTTTTCCTCTTGTTGCTATTAAAAATCAAATACAAAATGCCACGCTCTGGTCTGCCAACTTGATAAAGGGAGATGGGTTCATAGTGAGATCTGAAATTAGGTGAATGAGAGCATGAAGCAATTAAAAGGCAAACCCTCTGAGATATTGCATTTCCAATATTCATCATTATTGACATTGTTTTGTTCTGAAATAGTCTGTTTTAGGTTGTTTGGTTTTATATATATACACATGCTCACAGATAAGGACTTTTGTGGAATTTTTTTTACTCAAAAAAATGTATTCCCAGCAATAACACTTTCCACTGACAATTTTACAGCACTTAAAGTCAGACAGTACTGGCAGTTAGTTCACGAGCTGTTTCTGACATGAGATTCCCTCCTGTTATATTTGTAACTCTGATCCTGGCCACTTTCTTGTCCTTCCTTCACAGGCCTTGCACAACGCACTGAAGAGGGAAATGTCCAACCAAACCGTTGTGACCGAGTTCCTTCTCCTGGGCTTTTCTGATATTCGGGAGCTCCAGATCTTACACTTTGTTATCTTTCTAGCAGCGTACTTGGCAGCCCTGATGGGGAATCTCCTCATCATCACACTTGTAACTCTAAACTATGAACTTCATTCTCCCATGTTCTTTTTCCTGATTAATTTGTCCATTGTGGACCTTGGCTCCGTCTCAGTGACCGTGCCCAAATCCATGTCTAATTCCCTATTGAACACCAGGTCCATTTCCTACTCTGGATGTGTTGTCCAAGTGTTTTGTCTCCTCTGCTTCTTGGGAGCAAATTTATCCCTTCTCACGATTATGGCATATGATCGATACGTTGCCATCTGCAAGCCACTGCATTATGGCATAATAATGAACAGGAGAGCTTGTGTCCAGATGGCTGCCTGTGCTTGGGCTGCTGGTGCCATGTACTCTGCAGTGCACACCGGGAACACCTTTAGTCTCCCCTTCTGCCACTCAAATATCATCAACCAGTTCTTCTGTGAAATACCCCAGCTGCTCAAGCTCTCCAGCTCTGGCACATACCGCAGGGAGCTGGCAGCTCTTGCCTTCAGTGTGTGTTTAGGTTTAGGCTGTTTTGTTTTCATCATTGTGTCGTATGTTCAGATCTTCACCGCGGTGTGGAGCATCCCCTCGGAGCAGGGCCATCAGAAAGCCTTCTCCACCTGCATTCCTCACCTTATCGTGGTCTCCCTGTTTCTTTCCACTGGCAGCATTGCCTACTTGAAGCCCATCTCTGACTCCTCGTCCCCCTTGGATCTCCTGGCAGCTGTTCTGTATTGTGTGGTGCCTCCGTTGATGAATCCGGTCATCTACAGCATGAGGAACAGGGAGATCCAAGCTGCCCTGAGGAAACTGCCGCAAAGGCAGATCCTCTCCAAGAACAACATGTCTATCTTTCTTTCATGACTTTGCTTTACTTATAATTTATGCATGAAATAAAAGAAAAAAATGAGGCTTTTCCATAGTATTGTATGAATCCTACATATTAAAAACAGAGGTGGAGACTGGCCTGGCACACAACGCAGACAAGAAAGCCAGGCAGTGAAAATGGAAATGGAGGCGTCCGTGGGGGAGGGATAGGCTGGGGTGAGGGTTGGGGGGGAAAAGGGGATGTAGCAGCTCTGGAAAAAATGCAGAGGTACCTGGGGAGTCAGGTGTTCGGCAGGTTGCAATGTGCCCAAATTCGACTGTGTATATTGAATCCATGCGTTTCTGTACCTAGGGGACTGATGAAGTGCAGTTCAGAGACCCAGCTCTGAGAAGTGGTTTGCACATTCAAACAAACACCTAACCTCATCACCAGCACCGACGCCAACTTCCTACAGCTGCAAACACAACACCTGCCAACTATCTCCAGTAAGTACCCCACAAACTGCACACCAGCATCTATGCAAGACAACACGAACCAGCTACCTGCGGGGGTGCATGCCTCACCAAAAAGATGCTCTGCCTCCAGTCTCTCAGGCCTGATCCTGAGCGGGAACAAATTACAAACCACTTTTCACAGCCAGGCCTATGAACTGCACTTCATCAGTCTCCCAGGTACAGAAACGCATGGACTCAATGTAGATCAGACAGTGGGGTTCTGGCACACTGCGACCTGCCAGACATCTGACTGCCCAGGTACCTCTGCACTGTACCTGTGCTGCTACATCCCCCTACCCCCCACCCTCCACCCCAGCCTGTCCCTCACCCCCTGACACCTCCATTTCCATTTCCACTGACTCGCTTTCTTGCCTGCATTGCATGCCAGGCCAGCCTCTGGCTTTTTTTACTATTCCCTCCACCCAGGACCAGGAGACACATCAATTGCAGGTATTTCCTCAGCCTGACAAAGGGTTTTTCAACCTGAAAGCTGGCGTCCTGGGCAGCTAAGGGAAGCACACTGGGAGCCTCACAACTGCACTGCCGCTAGCAAGCATCAGGCCTGTCAAAGATGTGACAGGTCTGGCCATTCCCCAGCCAGGACTGTGTATGTGCATGCGTTAGCTGGAGGTTATGGCATCTCCTACCTGCCTTTCACCAGGGGATCATTGGGCATGGCATTTACAGGGCTGCCATCCCACCAGGAGTCCCACCAGGTCTCCCTACCCTGGTAGGGGTCAGTTTTAGTGATCATGCCCAGGACATGGGGCCTCCTCCTTCCCCATAGCCCCATCCCATACCTCCAAGTTCACCCTCTCACTGGGAACACTGGTCGGTGGACAGGACAGGTGTTCCCAGGCAACTGTGGGAGATCCAGCACCACCTGGCTGCTGCTTGCCCAGTAGGCCAGGGGGTCACGCAGCAATGGCTTCACATCCTTGGCAAGATATGCCACCACCAAGGAGTGAGCACCACCTGCCTGATGCTGGGGTCTAGTGGCTCTGGACGCCACCATAGAAGCCAGGCCCTTAGCCCATATTGGCAGCACCTGTGGTGGAGGACAAGACTGGCTCACGGATGGTGTGCTAGCATGGGCTAGTGGATCCCCCTGTTCCATGTCCCCCTGCCTCCGCCATTCTGCCTCCCCGACTTTCTTTACCAGCACCTCTGTTCACTGATTCAATGCTTGGCTGCCACGTACGGTGCCCTTCACCCTTGGGTCATACATGGCGGCCAGCGCATGGACTGTACTGGACCGCAAGGGATCAAGCCACTTCCTGATGCCTTCCTTCAGCTGCCTCACCAGTGCCTGCATGTCTGGTGACAGTGGCCTGCCCCAGCCAGGAACATGGATCTGGAAGCTCTCCATTTGGCTCTCAAATTCCCTCACTACGGTGATCCCCTGACTGAAGAGGGCAGCAGCAGTGCTGAGGCTCTTGGTGACCTTGGGAAAGGGCTTTAGGACCACCAAGATCTGGGAGGTGGCCTTGATCAGGGATATTGGGATCAGTGGCCCACTGAACAGAGCTGAGTGGAAAACCATCTCATGGATGGCGTCTGTTGCTCCACCAGCCTCTCAAACCTCAGGTATGTGGCGTTCCACTGAGTCTCCACATCCTGCATGATTTTGTGCTGTGGGATGTTCAGCTCTTTATGTTTATCCCGCAGCATCTTGCCCCCCTGGATCCTCCAGGGCATGTAGCCTGCCACCTTCCTGCATTTTGAAATGAGCTTGCTGGTAGTGGCAGTGCCATGGCCGGCAGCTCTGTCCCCCTCCAAGGCATCCCTGACAACAAGGTGCAACTTGTGTGCCACACAGCGGATCCCAACAAAGTTGGCATCATGGACCCCCTTGACCAGATTGGCCCCATTGTCAGTGACCATGAACCCGTGGATGAGCTCGCCCTTCCCAGCAAGCCATGCCTGCAGGAAGTGGTTCATGGCTCCCATGGTCTCTGTTGCCGTGTGGGACTCATCCATTACCTCGGCTTGAAGGAGAACCCACCGACAGCCTGACTGGTCACACCAGTGCCCCGTGAGGGAGAGGTAGGCATGATCTCCACCCCGGCTGCTCCAGATGTCTGAGGTGAAGTGTAAGGTCACCTACGGACATGCCTTGCACAGGTCCTCCCTCAAGTACTCTGTGCATGCCTCACACAGGGATGGCAACACCATCCTACTGAAGGTGGTACACACGGGCACTTGGTATGATGGGACCACAAGCACCATGAGCCGCCTGAACCCTGGCCGCTCAACTAGGGAGAATAGCTGGCCATTGACAGCAAGCATCTCCCCAATGCTCTCAGTGAGCTCGCTTGCCTTTGGACTGTGCCCCCTCTGTCTGTCTTTCTTCCACTGTCCCAGGGTGGCATGCCTCTGCTTTGGGGGGACGGGGGCTTTGGAGCGAGTGGTGGACTGCCCTTTGGGCACACTCCTGCTGGTGTCAGGGTGAGGAGGAGCAAGGGCAAAGGGGTGGTTTCTGCAGAGATGCATGAGCATCCCTGTGGTGCTCGTATGTTTTGTTCCCTTGCCCTAGCTGGTTTTGGGTTGGCAGTGCAGGCAGATAGCGTACGTGGGATCATGTGCCAGCTCAACATGATCCCAGACCACAGTACCTGCTCACTTCTGGGGTGAGGGTGCTTCTGTTCTGCTAACATCTGTACAGCTCGGACTGTTTACATCTGGGCTTTTCCTTCTGAGCTGTGCAGGACTCCAGGGAACGAGTCCCAGGAGCCTTTGGAAGAAAACAACTGCTAAATTGCCATCTTGCTTCAGTCCTTTTCTACAAGGCAGGGTTGAAGTCAGCTGCACACTCAGAAGCCTGGTTGGATTTACTCCAGTCGTTCAGTGTCAGAGGGAGCAGAGAAAGACCTCTGAGTTAACTGTGCTTTTGGGGACCCAGACTAGTGGTTGGTGCAGAGGAGAGCTGGGAGATCATCTGGACATGAGCAAAGGATCTCGGCAGGGGAAGCCTGAATGTGACACAAGAGATGAGGAAACTTCCACAAAAACATTTTCAGTAAGTTTGATGCATCAGTGAAGTGTCCTGTCTTAGTAAGATGCAGAGAATATAAAACATTAAAAGTTGGAAAACCTAGCTACGGAAATCATACTGCATCTTATGTATAATAGATTCAAAGCTACAAGAGTGAATAAAGACATTTGCAATGTTTTTGCTATTAATTCAGATAAAGTTAAACAGTTTATAGGGAGTGGTGTGGAGGGTGGGGTGGAAATAGAACCTCTAAGGCAATCAAATGTTATATAATATATTTATTCACATGTATTTGTTTCTCACATACATTTTCTAGGTGAGATGGATAATTTATAGACTTTCAGATTTACAGTAAAAAAAATAAAAAATAAAAATCATGAGTTGATGCTGGGCTGTTTTCTTCACTTTCTAAAGGAATATCAATATATTTTATTTTATGTAGGGTATTGCCAGGGAAAAAGAATTTATTAAAATCAAATTTTCCATGAGGCAAAAAATGGAATATTTTCATTCTTAGTATGAAATTTAGACACATTATTGATGGGAATATCAAAGCCACTGAGTTTGTTACTCTCCTCCTTACCACTGCCCTTCTTCTATTATACCCAGTCCTTGCACGGTGCCCTGGGAAGGAAGATGTCCAACTGGACCACTGTAACCGAGTTCCTCCTCCTGGGCTTCTCGGACACTCGGGAGCTGCAGATCTTGCACTTTGTCATCTTTCTGGTAGTGTACCTGGCAGCTCTGGTGGGGAACCTCCTTGTTCTCACTGTTGTTACTACGGACCACCACCTCCACAGCCCCATGTACTACTTTTTGGCAAATTTGTCCATCCTTGACCTTGGATCCATCTCTGTCATTGTCCCCAAATCCATGGCCAATTCTCTCTTAAACACCAGGACAATTTCCTATGCTGGATGTGTGTCCCAGGTCTTTTTCTTCTTCCTTTTTTATTCAGCTGATTTTGCAGTCCTAACTATCATGGCATATGACCGGTACATTGCCATCTGCAAGCCACTGCATTATGAGGTAGTAATGAACAGGAGAGCTTGCATCCAGATGGCTGCCGGTGCTTGGGCTGCTGGTGCCATGTACTCTGCAGTGCACACTGGGAACACCTTTAGTCTCCCCTTCTGCCACTCAAATATTATCAACCAGTTCTTCTGTGAAATACCCCAGCTGCTCAAGCTCTCCAGCTCTGACACATACCGCAGAGAGCTGGCCACTCTTGTATTCAGTGCATTTTTATCTTTAGGCTGTTTTGCTTTCATCATTGTGTCGTATGTTCAGATCTTCACCACGGTGTGGAGCATCCCCTCGGAGCAGGGCCAGCAGAAAGCCTTCTCCACCTGCATTCCTCACCTTATCGTGGTCTCCCTGCTTCTTTCCACTGCCGTCATTGCCTATATGAAACCCATCTCTGACTCCCCATCACTTCTGGATCTCTTGGCAACTGTTCTGTATTGTGTGGTGCCTCCGTTGATTAATCCAGTCATCTACAGCATGAGGAACAGGGAGATCCAAGTTGCCCTCAAGCAACTGCTCCACAGGCTGATCCTCTCCAAAAACAATATGCACATCTTTGTTTTATGACTTTGCTTTACTTACATTTATTTTATAATTAACTCAAGAAACTATTGTTTTAGTGTGCAACCTAGTTACAAAAAATGAAGGTTGGGGATAAATTCTGTAGCTTTGTAAGAACACTAACACTTGACTTGGGTCATTTTGTGTTAACACTGTTGAGGCAGGAAAGTAATGTTTCGTGCATCAATTTTACTGTCTGTGCCACCTAAAATAAATCCCATCAATTGCAAGGTGATGAAGAATTGAAGGCTTGTTTGCTAATTGGTGTAATCAATTATTCAGATCACTGAATATAAAGCTAAGTATCCAGATGATGTGAAACTGGAAGAAAGTGCAAATACTTTAGAGAATAGAAACAGAATTCAAATGAATCTGGATAGATTGGAGAGCTGGGCTTGAAAGAACAGGATGAAGTCCAAGGAAAGAAATGCAAGTTGCTGCACCTAGGGGAGAATAATCAAAAGCACAGATACAAATCAGGTTATAAATGGCTGGGTGGTATAATTGTTGAAAAGGATCTTGGGGGGAGGGGGGTCTGGTGGATCATTTTGAATTTTGCTTTTAACGGTCATTGTACTGCTTTCATTCCCAGGGAGTTCATTGAGAAATGCATTTGTATGTCCGTTTTATAAATAGTATATCTAGAATAGCTCTGAGTCTCCTAATAACTCCGAAATTATTACTCGTCCTCATTCACCACTCACATCACAAGTATCTTTCCCATTCTAAAGCAATAGCTGCCTCCATCCAGTTTCTATTCAAGGTGCTTATGTATCATTTCTTACCCTTTGCTGCCATCTGGGGATCCTTCAAGGCAAGAAAGATATGCTTAATATTATCTATATTTTCTGTCTTTTGTCTGTACTGTTTATCTATGATCAGTTCCCAAAAGCGTCCAGTTGATCTGTCCACATGCCAGACTAGTGGGAGCTCACTACCCACTTGGAATTGGGAATGCTCCCTAGCAGTACAGTGTTCAAGAGTTTCACTTTATTCTTATTAATTCATCGTCAAATGTAGCATGTAGGCCCAAATCCTGGTAACCCCACACTCAAAGGAAAACTAGCTCTGATTTCAGTAGGATACGGTTTTGAGGTCATTGTTTGGGGCTGCAATATTCTCTAGGTATCAAAATGCTTCCCATCACAAGTATCTCTATAAACAGTGATACATTTAACCACACATCATTCATAAGACATGGGAAATATCTTCACTAGGGAGCTACATAGGCTTCATCCCCTGCAATAGCTATGAACTCTCTTGTCACAACCTTGTGCTATGGTAAAGTGAGGCTACTGTCCCTTTTCATAGATGGAGAAACTGAGGCACAGGCAGATTAAGGGACTCCTGAAAAAGACCAATGGAACTAGAAAGCTTTTAATCAGTTGGTGATCAGGCCTATTGCCTCCACAGAAACCAAATCTACCTATACCATATGCAGATGTGCCTCCACTGATTGCAGTGCAGCTGGGTCTGATTTACATCCACTGAGGACTTGGCCCACTGATCACAACTTGGCATGGCCAATTTAGACCAGCTGGAGATCTGCCTTGCAGCCATTAAAGCCAAATTTGGTAATCACTACTTAGGAGGTCTGAATACATACTTCCTATTAATTTTAATAGGAAAACATCAACCTGTGCATCATGTTCAGAGGTAAATATAATTACTATTGAATTAAAAAGAATAGAGTAAGCTCAGCAGGATGGCATGCTGGCTGAGCAGCTGTGCAGCAAAACAGGATTTCCCAGGTACATATATCATGCTGGGCAGGCCACTAGGGTGAGGAGGGCTATGCAACTATCTAGAAAAAATATATGAAATTCTATATAATACTGTTTATGGAGTAATGAGATGCCACAGAAAAAGGAAGCCTTTCACTACCCACAGAGATATAGCAACACCAAAGAATGGACTCCAAAATGGTATCTCACTGATATCAAAGCCCAGATGCACCAGGGATTTGTGCATTGCTACAGAAAAGAAACAACTAGCTGGTGCTGGTGGAGGACCTGGCTATCTTTAAGGCCAAGTGTCTAGTGGCTAGGGCATTTTTTGAGAGAATGGGAGACCCAGATTATAGCCCATCCCAAGACACAACACACTTTAGGAATTAACCTGCCTCTTTTCATACTCTTCCCTTAAAAATGATACCCCCCTCCTTCACTCCCTCCCCAGGCAGCCAAGAGGGAGGTACATAGGGCCAGACCAAGCCAAGGGGTATGTGGCTGTGCTAGATGGGTATGCTCCCTCTTCCAAAATGGGGACCTTTGGATCTAGCCTTGGGCATTTCTAAGATCTTCCGGGGAAGATCTTAGAAAAGTTTATTAAGGAGGCCATCCTTAATGGACTGGCCGACGTCAACATCTTAAGGGATAGCCAGCACGGGTTTGTTGCGGGTAGGTCTTGCTTGACCAATCTCATTTCCTTCTACGACCAGGTGACCTATCACCTGGACAAGGGAGATGAGATTGATGTCACATATCTTGACTTCAAAAAAGCCTTCGATCTGGTGTCCCATGATCGTCTCTTGGAGAAACTGGCCAATTGTCGCCTTGGGTCCCCCACGATCCACTGGCTGGAAAATTGGCTCCGGGGTCGGACCCAGAGGGTAGTAATTGATGGAAGTCACTCATCGTGGTGCCCTGTGACCAGTGGGGTCCCCCAGGGCTCTGTCCTTGGACCCATACTGTTCAACATCTTCATTAACGATGTGGACACTGGAGTCAGAAGCGGACTGGCCAAGTTCGCCGATGACACCAAACTTTGGGGCAAAGCATCCACGCCAGAAGACAGGCGGGTGATCCAGGCTGACCTGGACAGGCTCAGCAAGTGGGCGGACGAGAATCTGATGGTGTTCAACGTCGATAAATGCAAGGTTCTCCACCTTGGGAAAAAAAACCCGCAGCATCCTTATAGGCTCGGCAGTGCTATGTTGGTTAGCACTATGGAAGAAAGAGACTTGGGGGTCATCATTGACCACAAGATGAACGTGAGCCTGCAATGCGATGCTGCGGCTAGTAAAGCGACCAAAACGCTGGCTTGCATCCATAGATGCTTCTCAAGCAAATCCCGGGACGTCATTCTCCCCCTGTACTCGGCCTTAGTGAGGCCGCAGCTGGAGTACTGTGTCCAGTTTTGGGCTCCACAGTTCAAAAAGGATGTGGAGAAGCTTGAGAGAGTCCAGAGAAGAGCCACGTGCATGATCAGGGGTCAGGGAAGCAGACCCTACGATGACAGGCTGAGAGCCCTGGGGCTCTTTAGCCTGGAAAAGCGCAGGCTCAGGGGTGATCTGATGGCCACCTACAAGTTTATCAGGGGTGATCACCAGTATCTGGGGGAACGTTTGTTCACCAGAGCGCCCCAAGGGATGACGAGGACGAATGGTCACAAACTACTACAGGATCGTTTCAGGCTGGACATAAGGAAGAATTTCTTTACTGTCCGAGCCCCCAAGGTCTGGAACAGCCTGCCGCCGGAGGTTGTTCAAGCGCCTTCATTGAACACCTTCAAGAGCAAACTGGATGCTTATCTTGCTGGGATCCTATGACCCCAGCTGACGTCCTGCCCTTTGGGCGGGGGGCTGGACTCGATGATCTTCCGAGGTCCCTTCCAGCCCTAATGTCTATGAAATCTATGAAATTACTCCAAGTGGACAGAAATGTCTCCACTTTTCTTTCTTTCTTCCCCTTCCCCCAGTCCCCAAATGAACAGGAAAATAGGAAAAGGGCCAGCTGCAAGAAGAAGCCTGGAAAGAGGCCTGGGCAGTCAGGACTAGCAAGGGGAACTATCTAGTTTATTACACCCAGTTATACAGACTACGTGGTGGTACTCTTTTCCTGCCTTACAGCAACCCATAAATACCATAGAAAATGCAACATGAGATCAAAATATTACTTTTGTAGCATGATGTTTTATCCTGAATAAAAATTGTACCCCTTTGTTTTCCAAAAAAATAAACAAATGGCCAATTTTAGGAGGTGCCAAGGTCTTAACTGAGTCATGGCCAAAATGGTAAAATTGTAACACATGTAACAACATTAAGTAAACAGGATGATTTGTCAAATAGATGTTGGAATTTTTTTGACTGTCCCATCCACTCCACTCCTTTCATAATTGGTTGTTTTTGTTTTTGTTTTTTATGGCAGTCACATACATCTCAAAATGCTCTCTCACTGTTTTACATGTGGGGCACAGAATGGGACAGGTGAGAAATTGCAAAGCTCCTCAAGTCTCAGATAGTCAAAAGTATTTAGGGAGCTAATTTCTGATTTCCCCCAAAATTAGGAGACTAAATACTTTTGACCACCTTGGCCTAAAGCAGTGGTTTTCAGTTTTTCATATGTAGATCCCTAAACCATTTCAAATGGATGTGCTGACCCCTTAGAAAATTTTGAATGGAGGTGCAGACCCCTTTGAATTGTAAGTATAAGTATTCACGTACTTTTGATTGATCATAGTCATCTTTAACAGGTTCCTTAGACCCCCAGGGGTCTGCAGACCACAGGCTTAAAACTAGAGTTTTAAGGATTGAATTATGGTTGAATTATCAAAAGTGACTTAGGACCAGATTTTAAAGATAGCTCGGCACGTAAAGATGCCAATGGGGGTCGGAGGCACCTCAAGTGAGGTGCCTGACTCCAGTCTGAATGAATAGAAATAGAAGCTTGAAAGCTGTTAGGCCATGAGAAAATCTCAGTTTAAATGTCTCGATTTGTGCTAGTGATGCAGAGCTGTAGACCTGATGTTGCTGGGAATGTGCAAAAAGCAAGCAATTTTCTTGGTCTGTAGTTACTTCTCCTACCTTCCCTTTGCTCCACGGGTTGATTAACACCTTCCCCTTTTTAAGAGACCACCTCCTTTACCTTATGGGGTTCAATGAAAGTAATTGTCTTACTTCACATTTAGTTTGGCTGTGTCTGTTTTTGAGGAACGGCACTTTGTGCTCGAAATCTTGTCTAATACCTCTCCCAACTATGCAGTTGGTGCAAAAAAAGATAAAATCAAACAAATTTTTATTCTGATTTTTTCCCCCCAAGGATTGTTGGGCAACACTAAAGCCCAAAGACCCCTGTGAGATGCCCAGCATACCTGCCTGTGAGGCCATTTAATTAATAGGAATTTCTACAGCTTCACTAAGATGTCTGAACGTGAGAACATGGGCTCAAGTGATTTGGCTAAAATCACTAAGAAATTCGGCAGTAGTTTCATAGGCAGAGGGAGAAAAATTTGGTGGGAGGGGGCTGGGCATATGTACGTGCCCCCCACCCCGCTCTCAGGCAGGAAAGTCTGCAGGGGAAGGAGTGGAGCAATGGCCGGGGGCGGGGGGGAAGGGAGTGGGGCTGGGGCTGGGACCAAGCAGGGATCGGGAAGGAGTGGAGCCCAGCGGGGCCTGGGATCAGGATTGGGGCTGGGGCCCACTGTGCCCATGTTCCCCCTGTGCCAATGAATCTGCTGCCCCTCGGCCCCACACCAGCCACAGCTGCCTCCCTGCACTAGCCCCAGCCCCTCAGCACCCAGGTGGGGCCCAGAGCTAGGGACCGAATTGGGGCCAGCCTCGGCTGCACCGCCGGGCTGGAGGGGATGAAGCCCTTGGGACCCCAGCACCCACCCCGATTCAAAAGAGGCTGGTGTAGCCCTGGCCCCAGCCCACAGTGGCAGCCTGCCCTGCCCCATCCAGATCTGGGGCCGTAGACCCCCCCATGCCTCCCGGGTGCATGTTCCAGCAGGAGCTGCACCCCCTGGATGAGCCACTCGTGGCTCAGTCCTGTGCCCCGTCAGCTGTGCAGCGCCTGCCCCAGCCCCAGCCCCACTTCCTCCCCACCCCTTCTGCAGCTGCCAGAAGCCCTCACCTGGGCTGCTTTGTGGCCCTACTGCTGCCCCATGTTTGTGGGTTTAAACCCCATTAGCGCCCCCCCCCATTCCCCTTCCACTGCCTATGGGTAGTTTGCTCATTGTGTGCAACTGTTGTTGTTATTACTATTACCATTGAGTACTACTATTACTATTATTAAATCTGAATTTACAAGTATGTAACCAAGACTAGAAGACCCAGTCCTGCTCCAATCCTGGCCTGTCCAGCCAGCCTGAGGAAGCAGGAACTCAAGAACAATAGTGAAGCTCCTTCGATGAAGGAGTTTACTGCAGAGCTAATTAGTCTGCTCCGCAGTAAATGCCTCGTGTAGACATGCCCTGTGCTTGTGCAGTGTGTGTATGCGTGTATGTGTATATGTGTGTGTGTTGCTGCTGCTTGCACCTGGAATAAATTAAATCAGTTATATAACGCTATGTGTGTGTATACATATATTCCTATGTGCGCCCAATTCTATTCTGCTGGGGGTAACACGGCCAGATGTGCATTTGTTTCAGGGTACCCAAGAATATGCATGTTATGTCCCTTCAGCATCCTGCTGGAGAAAATCCTGGTGATCTTCAAAAAGCATCTAGATGCCCACCTTCCTGGGGTCATCTGACCCCAGAAGTCTTTCCTGGATATGCACGGGGGCTGGACCTGATGATCGGTAAGGTCCCTTCCAGCCCCTAACAACTATGAAAAATGGGATCTTCTATGTGTGCTGTGCATGCATGTGTGTGTCTGCTGCCCTCTGTTAGTGGAAAATGTCCAGCTGCATGTGGGTGTGTCACATGAGCACCTAGATATAGATGCTGAGCCTATTCAGGATGCGCATGTAGGTGACTGCCTCTTTCTGGAAGGCATGATATTGTTCACAGTGTGTGATCGAGTGTGCATTGCCTCCTTCTGGAAGGACTGATGCTGCATTTGTAGTACTGTGTGGGCATGCACTGTCATTTCCTGGGGGGAATGACACTGCTCACTATGTATATGGGATGGGGAACAGACATTCATTCTGACCCATGAGGGATGAAGAAAGTTTAGTCCAGCCTCAGTCCTGGCTGAGGAGGGCAGCTCCACACAGGCTGGGTATTAGCTGCAACTCTGTCTCTCTGCTCCCCTAGTGTGACCTGCAGACATGCCTGCTATTCCAGGCCTCACATTACAGGCAGACATTGTAACCCCACTCTTCAACTGGCCCAGCACAGCACTTATTAGACCATAACGGGGCGGGGGGGGTGGGTGTGGAGGTGGGGAGTACAGTCTGGGTCCAGGTGAATTATCAGTCATGTGTCGAAGGCAGGAAACATAAGAGAGAGATGTGACTCCTTACTAAAACGCATTAACACAAATGGGAATTGCGTCCAGGACAGGTGGTTGCTGGTGGCTGCTAACCAAGCTGCAACAAGGACCGGGCTTCTGACATTTGGGATGCACAGATTTCAGGAAAAACCTGGGCAGGAAAAATCTAGTCGTAAGGTAGCAGAGTGGGCAGAGCAGGACTGAAGGGGATTGTCAAGGCTGGAAAGGCTTGGGGCTAGGCAGAGTAAGTGTGGTAAAGTCAGGAATAAGAGATGTTCTTAGAGCTGGTGATGGGAGAGCCCAGGTCCGGGGAGGAAGAGGGGCTGCAGGTCAGGGGTAAGTAAAATTGCCAGAGCTGTGTGGGGAGAGGGCCTAGGAGCTTTATAGCAGGCTCTGTAGGTTATGTTTAATGCACACTAGCAAAGCTATGTGTGTATGTGCATGCACAATTGTTTGGGAGCCCAGCGATGGGTAGCAGGGGGGCCTACAGGTCATGCATGAGGCTCCTGGGCGCATATTTATGTCCAGCATGGTGGCACCTTACAGGCTAACCGGTTATCTGACACTGAAGGCTGGAATCCAAGCAGTGTTTTTTGAACGTGACACCTGGGCCTGCCCGCCTGTGCTGACCTCCTGGGAACCTGGGCTGCATTTGTGTGTCGGTGGCACTGCGCCCTGCCCCTCACGTTCCTCGCAGACTGTATGAATGGGATTCGTTCACAAAATTAATGAATGAAGGCATCACCCTTCCCAGGAACTGGCGATCACGGCTTGACCCATATTACCTTACCCATCAGGGGGCAACTTGACATGCGAGCTGTTCATTTCCTTCCTTCTCAAACTTTAATCTATACTCCCTGACTTACTTTTCATACCAGCCCCAGAAGACTTCTTCAGACCTGCATTTCCCAAATTACTTTTTATTCTAACAACTCCCAGTGGGACCCATCAAGAACAGTCGATAGCTTTGTTTCTGTCACAGCCCTTAATGCCCAGAGATTTGCCAGATCTCCCTGCAGTGTCCCTGGCTCCTCGCCCCAGCACAGTATTCCTTGGAGCGCCCATTAAAGCCCATGATGTTATAATGATGGATGTGGGCTCCTACAATTCTCTGGAGCAGCAGGTGCTTCACCGCTAATTAGAGAGATTTCTTTTTAGAAGGTGCGCTGCTGAGAGAGTTGTTGTTAATGATTATTGGGAAAAAAAATTTAACTGAAAAGTTTATTAGTTATATCCAAATGAAAAAGTAAAATTAACAAGTTTCAAATGAAATGGATGAGGAAGCTTTCCAAGTAGGGGTCTGTCACTCCAGATCTTTGATTAGATGGATAGAAACAGATGCAACCTGTTGGCCAATATGTTCTTGCCACTTCCCTTGACCAGTCACGAGGGGCTAAGAGGCTTTGCTTGATCTTTAACCACTACCACTACCATAGCCATCCATAGAAGAGGGTTACAGTTGCATTGCAAAACCTGGTTAGGTTAATTTCCCATTTGCTTTGTCTCTAAACAATTAGCTATACCGTCATGAAAAATATTCTTTAGAACTAACAAAATGAACCAATGATATTTAAAAAATGAATGCAGTGCTCCTGACATTGAAAATAGCCGCTCTGCAGCCCCTGCCCAATGAAGTTCACTGTGCATAAAGAATGTGTTCATAAGTCTTGGGTGTAGAGATATGGAGAGAGAGACAGAGATAGAGAAAGACAAAAAGGGTTTTGTTTTGTTTTTTTACATCATTGCAGAATATTAATAACAAAAAGTGATGGCCCTCCCAGGGAGCCAAGAATGAAATACTTGTCAGTAATAAAAACACTCATTTGACCAAACACTGAAACCTGTATAGAAACCACTTGAATATAGAGAATACAGAATTCTTCAGTATCTGCTTAATGAACTTGAACTGCACAAGAGAAGTGCTTGTTAGTGTTCAGAAGATCTATCTATCTATCATTCTTTCTTTCTTTTTCTTTCTCTCTTTTGCTTCCTGGTCTGGGCACATTTGGATCTAAACACTTAGCTTTGTAACAAAATGTGGACTAGTTTGTGTCACGCTGGGCCACTGAAGAAGCGCTCTGCAACCTAAGTGGTGCACAGAGGTGCCCATGGCCAAGACCCCATGCAGCAGCGCCCACTGGAAGCCACCGGTTCTCTTGGTGATGGGTAGCCTGCACAGGGTGAGCCTGGACAGGTTGGCTTACCCTGGTCTTGTTGGGACTAGGCATCACTTCCAAGTCACGTCAGGCTATTTTTAATACAATCTCTGCTGCAGCCAGGGCAGGCAGCAAAGACAGGGATGTGGCACACTTTGATCGTGCATGTGAACAGTGCCTTCCCAGACAGGATCTCAAGGCAGATCACCTGAGTTGTAGCGGGGCACAGGGAGGGACAGGAGAGCGCCAGGCCTGCCACTCCCATTGCTGTCCACCACAGGAGAAACAGGCAGTGATAGAGGTGGTCTGTCTAGTGAGCTGCCGCTGAGGAGGACTTGTGGTGTGCAGAGGTGGGCTTCTAGTAGGGAGGAAGGAGCAGAGGCACCTGTTGCTTTTAGGCAGAATTTGGGGTGGGTTGGACCCTCCACTGCAGCTCTCTTACTCCCTACCTCTGGCCTGCTTGTGAGAGGTGATAAGACATCCCCAGAGTGGTTTTACTGTCTCATTTCTAGGCTGTCTCTCAGAAGTGCTCTTAAGGCTACTAGGAAAGTGGTATGAGCATACACACCATTATAATAACTATGGTGTAAGTTCCTACATAAAATAGAGGAGAATGTGGCGCCATTAGGTGTGCGATGGGTGTGAGCCAGTGGTTCTCAGCCCCTACTGTGTGTGTGCAGCTGCCCACTGATAGCTGCTCATCCTTTGCAATTTATATCTATGCCTTAAGTCATGAAGGCTACCACACTGCCTCACAGTGGCTGTTACAAGCCATTTCCCTTGAGGAAATGGTTACCTCTGACTAGACATGGACACACAACACCTTCACCAGTGTAATTACCACTGCTATGTATTTCAACCTGATTGTCCCTGCAGTATTCCTACACAAGATTCAAACAAGTTACACAAATGTAGGGCTGTACATCTTGTGGTTTCTTGTCTACACCAGCATAAGGCAGGTGACTCTGATTGATGCATCCTATATGTTTGATCCTCATAAAAATACATCTTTCTAGGACACTGCTACAGGGGTATATGGTAGCACAGAGTGCTAGGCAGAAAGAAGTTAAAAGCTTTTACAGATCTATGGCTTAATACAGTAGTTTCCAAACTGTGGTGCATGTACCACTGCTAGTACAAATGGACATGCGGGTTAGATTTTCACCTGAACAAGTCTTATTGTATTTAGTCTCGGGTACAGCAGGGGTATCCCCTGCCCCCAGCACCTTTTATTTGTGCTGTTGAGATGCTTGTGCAGAGACTGAGGTGGGATACAGTCATTAAGAGGGTTCATAGATTTCATAGGTTTCTAGGGTCAGAAGGGACCTTGTAGATCATCAAGTCCGACCCCCTGCTCTAGGCAGGAAAGAGCGTGGGGGTTGAATAACCCCAGCTAGGTGCCTGTCTAATCTTTTCTTGAACACCTCCAAGGTAGGGGAAAGCACCACCTCCCTTGCACACCCATTCCATATTTTGTCAACCCATAAAGAATTTCTTCCTGATGTCCAATCTAAATCTACTCTCCTTTAGTATGTGGCCATTATTCCTAGTAACCCCCAGGGTCCCAGTGCCAGGTGGATGAGAGTAAGAAGTGAAAGAAGTATTGTATATGGACGATATCAATGTCACGGTAAGGGACAGATTGTGCCATACCACTTGTTCTTTGGAACAAGTCTGGAACAGGCCTGGCCATGCCCCCACGCCTGGCACTGTAGTAGCAAGGGGGGAGCGCCTGGTAGACCCCAGCTTGGGTCCATGCTGGTGGGACAGGGAGGAATTAAACCCCCTTCCTGGCCAGGTCACTCCAGGCTACTGCTGGGCTGGCCAGGCCCCTCCCACTGGAGCAGCAAGGGAGAAATGCCTGGCAGGTCCATGCTGGTGGGACAGGGGAGGGAGAAGTGGAATAAAACTCTTCCCTGCTCCCTTCCAGGGCCAGCGTCTGGCCAGGCCCCCGCCCCTGCCTGTCCCTGCTCTGGCTGGGGAGCAAAGGGGCAGGGCCAGCCCTGCTTGGCTGGAGCAGAGAGCACAATTCAGCCCAGAGAGCATGCTGGGATGCTGGGGGATTCTGGTTTAACTTAACCAGGAAGAGGTCTGGGACAGAAATTGCATAAACCCGTTTGAGCTCCATCAGTTAAGTCTGATACTGCATTCAACCAGGTTTATCTCAAACTGGTTTGGGCCATTTTGAACCTGGCTTATGTGCATTGCACTTATGTTCTGTTACAGGTTTAAACCAGTTTGTGTGTAACTTAGGTCCTTAGCCCTCAACATTATTTCCAAATCACAGATTTCTTTATTTTTACCATGGTTGATATTTACTCAGTAGTTGGACTGAATGTTTAAAGGAGCCTCAGTTACTTATAAATATATGAGCCAGTAGTTACACTGTCTTCCAGTTCTTTGACAGATAGGAAGGTGACAGCTGTGGGTAACCAGAGCACTTGCTACCTAGATAGTACTTATGACAATGGATCGGATTTCCAGGGGAGCTGAAGGGAGATCATAACACAGTCAGACACTTTTCCTTAGTAGAGTCCAGAAAACTTTAAGAAAATGAAGCCAGCACCATTAACTCTAGCTTTTGGATGGCAAAAATAGGTACAGAGAACTGGAGCACCTTGGCCAGGTCACAGACTTCCTCTGAGATAGGCTTGGAAATGGAGCCAGGTCTACAGGACCCCACCTCCCCAGGCGTGACACCCTATTTTCTAGCACATTGAGGTCATAGTGACTTCTGAGAATAAGGGATATCAGCACTTGGACAGTAAAAATGTCATCAGACACTATATTATTTATCTACTGACAGCAACATTTTGAGAGAATGAGTCATGCCGCACTGACCACTTTTCTCACAGCATCCTTCACCTCTTTGTTCCTCAAAGCATAGATAAAGGGGTTCAGCACCGGAGTGACAATAGTGTTTAGTACATGGACAGTTTTGGTCAAATCAAGTGATTCCTTTATGGAAGGCTTGACATGCAGGAAAATGGTGGAGCCATACCAGATAATCACGACAATCAGATGAGAAGAACAAGTAGAAAAGGTCTTTTGGCGCCCTTTGGCTGATGGGATGCTCAATATGGTGGAGATGATGTAAATGTAGGATACCAGAGTTATTGCGCATGAGCCCAGGATGACAATGAATGAGATGATGAAGGCCACCAGCTCCACTGACTGTGTGTCGGTGCAGGAGAGAACTATCCATGGGGCTATGTCACAAAAGAAATGATTAATGCTATTACGTCCACAGAAGGACAGCCTGGAGATCAAATATGCTGGGGCAGAAATAGCTACAAAGCCACAGAGCCAAGAGCCAAGAGCCAGCTGAGCAGACATGGTGCCATTCATAATGGAGCTATAGTGCAGTGGGTAGCATATGGCCAAATACCGGTCATAGGCCATGACAGCCAGGAGGAAATATTCTGTACAGCCCAGGGAGAAAACAAAGTACATCTGTAGGAGGCAGCTAAGGAAGGAGATTGCCTGACTTTTCTCCAAGAGGACTGGCAGGGCTTTAGGGACACAAGCTGTTGTGTACCATATTTCCAGGAAAGAGAGGTTGCAGAGAAACCAGTACATGGGTGTGTGTAGTTGTGGGTGAGTTCTCACTAAGAATATGATGGAGGCATTTGCTGTCACTGTCAGGATGTACATGAAGAGGAAGAGCATGAAGAGGGAGACCTGGAAATAACAATTGCCAGCGAATCCTTGGAGGATGAAAATGTACGGACTGCTCTGGTTCCCTCTGTCTGCATTGGCTGTAAAATTCATCTGTCAAGTCACAAGACACAGTCAGGGCACTATACCAATAAAGTACCCCACAATATTAAATAGTACAAAGAAGATAAATTAGGGATAGCTGCTCTTTCCCATAAAATGTTTGAATTAAAAATAATATAAACTATGTTATGATGATGATTATGATGATGTCTATGATGTTGTTTATTATGGTGATGATGATGATGATGATGATGTAATCACCCTGTGGAATGCATCACTACCAGTTATTAAAAGAACCCAGCCCTTGGCAGAATTTAAAGGAAAAGAAAATGATATAGGTAATGAGAATATCTGTAGAAACTTATTTTTGAATTTTTATACATATTTTATGTTAATTATTATCAAAGAAAGCCAAGAGAAAAGTGATATATCCAGTTAGAAGAAAAAGGAGGAGAGACATGAAGAGAAATAGATGAAAAGACAGAATGAAAGAAAGAAATGCATGTAGAGAAAGACAAAGAATCCAAGAGAGGAATATTGACACATACACTAAGATAGAAATCAAGATAAAAAGACCACACAAAAACAAGAGCGGTATGACCAGGGATAGATGACGAGAAAGGCAGGGAGGGCTGTACAGGGCTAAAGAAAACAAAAAGCGAAAGACAGAAAGTGATAAGAGGGGGTGGGTGAACAGAGACAACAGAAAGGAAGATAACAGCAAGAAATGAAATTTGGTACACAGATAGTTGTATAGACAAGTAGAAAGATGAAATCAGTGGATGTTAACTGAGATTTCTCTATTCAAATCAGATTTAATTGCAAGGCAGTTAAAAGCCGAGTATCTTAACACAAGGTCACAAAGATGAATGTGGAGGACCCACGGGAAGCTCTCTCAGATACGTTCTCTGAACAGCCCAATATCTCGTAAGCTGAAGTACCTGACACTTACCTTTGGAATAAGGACAGGCCCTTTCATGACTCCGACGTGCTTCTTTCCTTTATGTCCTTGAGCCCCCGGGGAAAAATCTCTGGGGTGACTGCGAATACTGTGTGAATGTGAGGACGTCCAATCAATTTGTAGCTAAGCAAATACACTTTCATTCCACTTTGCTTTGAGCTCTGAAAGCTCTGAAGTCAGAATTTTTTTATTGTATCTCACCATCTAAGTTGATGAACAGAGACTGTGCTTGTCCTAAGAGAAACTGTATTTTCCTGGGACAAAGTGCATGCGTACACCCATCCATTTCCCATGTCCCAAGGCAAAGCCCAAAAAACAGATCCAGGACAAGAGGCAGTAACAGCTTCTTCTGGGGTATTGCAAAGTGTATCTCAGGGCATCATCCTAGGGCAAGTCCCCAGCTGGTCCTTCAGGCACCAATTCTGCCCCGATCCCAGGCCATCATCAACTTGGGGCAGCTGCCGTAGGCCTGGTGTTAGACCCGAGTGCCCAAAAGTAACAGGGCCCAGGCAGTTTTGCCCACCTATTAATTGCACTGAATGGTGAATTTGCCAGCCATTTCGTGTTCACCAGCCACTTAAGGTTAGCATCAGAGTCAGGTCCATCTGAACAACCATGGACCCATCCACCCACCAGGAAGATCTACTCATTGAGGGACCTGCCCACCCATCCAATCATTCATCCACTGAGTCAAGGTCCACTTTGGACACCCCTCTATTCATCCACTCATCCACTGATCCATCAGCAATGGCCCCACCATTATTGCCCAGCGCCATTTGCAAGGGCAACACCAACTGGGCCCAGGTGGAGGTAGTGGATCTCCTCACTATTTGGGAAGGGGTTGAGAGCCAGTACGTACTCCATTCAAGCCACCAAAACCTAGCAGCCTTTGAATGGGTCACTGAAGAAATGGCAGCCCGTGGACAAAACCAGGGTTGGGCTCATTGTTTCTGCAAGTGCCAGGTACTGAGGCAATGATTCATGAAAACATGCCATGCCAACTGTGTTTCCATTACATGTACGGTGATGTGTACCAGACCCACAGCCTCACAGGTATGGCATAATGCATGCCCAGACACACAGTGGACAGATTGTACATAATCCCCAAAAGTGACATGGAGTTTGATGCTGCCTTAGTCAAAAGCTTGTAGCCGTCCCAGATGGCCACAGTGACAACCCAGGAGATGTGCCATTTCAAGGACTCAAAGGCCTTCATGGACAACAGGCTCCAAGAAAGTTTCATTGCTTTATTTCCAGGATATATAGAGAAGCAGCAAGTGTCTTATGTGTGTTCAAGAGTTGCATTCTCAGAAGTATCCTGAAAGTGGTATAGCTATACCCTGTGTGCTATTTGAAAATTACAGCCCCAAATTTCATCACCTACCAAATGGGCTTGCCCTTATGTTCCTTGAATACAAGGTGATGGTTGAAGTGGTATAAAAGAGAGAAGGCCAGAACATGTATTTCTTAGCTTGTGGTCAATCTGGTATTCTCATTTCATGAATGAGAAGAGATGATGAGAAGCATGGCACTTTATACCCCTAGGAAAGTGGGTACTTTTTGTCTGTTATCTTGTTTGCATATCATAGTAATATATACCACTTTTCCTCTATAGATCTCTAAGCACCTTACATTCCCATGGGGGACTTCAAACCCCTAGACATCTGCTGGGAGGGCAATACAGCAGCGCACAGGCAATCCAGGAAGTTTTTGGAGCATGTAAAGGAGAAGAGCAGCAGATTAAGGACCCTAAACTTGAGAAACATAGACTTTGACTGCCTCAGGGAACTGATGGGCAGGATCTCCTGGGAGGCCAGTCCAAGGGGAAAAAGGAGTTCAGGAGAGCTGGCTGTATTTTAAAGAAACCTTATTGAGGGTGCAGGAACAAACCATCCAGGTGCACAAGGAGACTAGCAAGTATGGCAGAAGACCAGCTTGGCTTAGCAGAGAACTATTTGGTAAGCTAAGACACAAAAAGAAGCTTATAAGATGTGGAAATGTGGACAAATGACTAAAAATGTGGACAAGTGACTTCTTGCTCTTCAGCAACAAGAAGTCAAATAGGTCTTCCTGCTCCTGCTGAGCTACCACAGCCTCCCACTCATACCAAAATATTTGCACGGCTGTCTCACCCACACGCAATGCAGACCACATAGCTTCTTAGTCAGTCACACTCATCTCTCTCCTTCCCTCCTGGCCTTTTCCAACCAACCCAACCAGATGTCCCACAGATTTATCATGCTCTGATGCATCTCAGCCCCACCTACATCTAAAGTCACTATCATTACCTGGGGACTCAGGGATGCTGGTTCAGGATCAACTCTCCTTGACTTGACAGGCTCTTAGGCACTTCCCTTCAGAGGAAAGCAACACAATGTGGGGCTCCAGCTCCTTTAACCCTCCATTCAACCAAACAGCAATTCTGGGCCACCTCTCTAGCCCAAGAAACTCCTCCCCTTCCTCCATGACCCCCTAGACTGTAATGGCAGGGGAGCGTGCAAACTTTCTGGGATCACACCTCTCCTTTCTTCCTCCCTGATTTCACTCTTACCCTACCCATCATCTTCACAGCACTTTGATTTCTCTACAAGGACTGTAAACAGCATTTATTTGTCTATAGTGTTTAACAAACCTTTGACTGGTTCATAATAAAAACTGATTTTGGTTTATAAAGAAGCACGAGAATGGTACTCAACTTATGGTTTGGCTTATGACCATGGTGCCTTCATCTCACCACACAGTACAGCACCAGGGTTGACTATGTTCTCCCTCACAGGAATGCCCTAAGGGCCACGCGATTCCAGAGCCTTAGTCTGTGGGTTGTGGTACTGCCTGGGGAGCCTGTGCAGCCCATGCCCTGGGAACATCTGGTTTCTTGGCTGACACATGATATGAGTGCTCATGATCATCCAGGAACATCCTTCAGTGCTCCCCACTATGGCTTAACATGCCTACTATGTAATTTCTTCTCCCAGAACAGCTGTTCAGATCATCAGTGAATTGCTTCAGATGTCTGCCATAAAGATTCATAAGTCAGGGGAGGAGCATGTATGTTGTGTACTCAAGAAGAAGACAATGCAGGTGGGAAAATATCCATTCCTTCCACTTTTATGTTGGTACTGGCACATGCTAACACTCTCCATATTAACAATCAGCACCAGCCTGGTGTATGTGAAGACTTTAGTGCAATGAACTTTGTCTGAACACCTTATGGTTGCTTGTGTGACTTGCCTCCAGGCCTTCATGATAGTCTGCAGCAGGATGGAGAATAAAGTTTTGACGCGAGTGTGTAAGAACCTATAGTTCATCAGGTGCAGGATGGGAGGGTGGGTGCCAATGATGGGTCTACTTCAGATTAGGAAATTCATCCCAGGTATGATCCCCCTGGAGGACATGCAGATCCAGCACCCTCTGAATGGCACAGCTTACCTCCTCTTTGGGTGATGTGGTCATGGATTCGTCCACCGTTTCCTAACAGAGAAGAGTCTATCAAGATGCCAGTGTCACACTTACGTTGGGGGCATGGTCCTAAAGTGGTGAAAATAGCTCAGTACAGCTCTCCAGGGAGGTGGCCATACTCAACCTGAACATCTGTTACCATTGCCCATCCCCCCCGGCCTCCAGCAGTATCCACTCCCACCAGTTCCTGTAAAGCCTCTGTTCCTGCCATTGCAGGACTAGATCCCCTCGCAGAAGACACATGGGGTCAACTACTCAGAAGGCTTGGATGTTGCCACACACTACTTCCTGAAAGCCTCTGCAGGATAGCGGTCAAGACGCCTAGAAGCAGGCTGGGATTCTTGCTCTCTGGTCCCCTATATGTGGAGCACCTAAATAGTTTCCCCTCCCACACAGTAAGAAGCACTTCAGTTGGGAGGGTACAAAAGCACTTCAGAGAAATGCAGGATCCAAAGTGATTCTCATGTAGAGTTGTCCAGATCCGACATTATTCTTTGACCTGTAGGAATGTTCTATCAAGGGTGTGAATTTTTATCAGATTTAACTAAATTAAACATGGTCACATGTTAAAATGTATTTGTTACATATCTGTTTTAGTTCTTCATCTCTGCTTTATGAGCAAGCCTGGAATTGTACATATAGCCCATGGGAGGTTTCGTCCTTCAAAATGGTAGACTGAGTCTAAAGTTCTGGTAAGTTGCTGAGGTCATCATTACTTCATATCCGGTGACACTACACCGGTCCTAAGGAGAAGAGAGGTTTTTTTTTTCTCTCTTCTTATTTGTTATTCATTTCATTCTGTCTCGCTCTCTTGCGCCACCCCCTCTCCCTCCCCTTGGAGGTTATTTAATCAGATCTATTAATATTATGTCTTTGCCTGCACAATAATATAACAAGACCATTGGCAGAAGTGTCTGGAGTATTATCACCTTCTCAAAAACAAGATAAATAATGATGCCAGGGATGTCATCGTATCATACTTGTAATGTAGAAGTGGTTAAAAGCCTTCCTGAAGTACCACAGGATCTTTCTGTGTAGATGGAAGTCCCTGGAGCGGGAGAAACGATACATCTGAAATGCATCAGCATAGAGAGTTAGTTAGCCACAGAAGCTATTCTTTTCTCTCCAGAATTATGATGGAAGGGACCACACCAAGGATTCAAGCTTTTCTTCACTTTTGTAAGGTAAAGCAATACATTTCTCTCTTTTTTCCTAATCTGACCCATATTCCAAAACTCAGAGAAGAAGAATAAATGAAATAACCTGAATATTTCATTACTCATATAGACTAATAAATACAAAACATAATAAGAAAATGAGGCATTTTTTCTGTCTATATGGTAATATTAATCCTTCCGTTTCTATTTCCTAGTGCATTAACTCCAGTAATGTGCTTCTGTGATAAACTACGTTACTTGTTGGTAGTATTTCTAGGTTAGGTGTCTTTACGTTACAATAATTACTAGTTAATTCCTAGTCTACAGACCGCCTTCACCCCATCTCCAGTGAAATGACCACTTGTGTCTGAGTCTATAACCTTCAGAAATTCCCATCTACCAAGTACACTTACTAGTTACTGAGTTGTTTTCTGTATTTTGTGGGAAAAGCTTCAACCCGGGAGGACAATCTTCAACCACAAGCAAATATTTGTTGCCTCGAGGTAAGAGGAAAAGTCCCCAGTGGAAACAGCTTGCTTAACTTTCCAGGGGCCCAGAGGGTCTGTCTCATGAAAGACCATTTCTGCCTCATAATTTAGGATTATTTTAAATCCTGACAAAAAAATAATAATAATCTTTAAGATTCTCTTTCCACTTTGGACACAAATCTCATTCACCTGCCCTCTTTTTTTCCTTCAATTATGGGTGGTCCATAGTGCCTGACTGTGTAGCTATGGCAAGAATGCCTTTATCCTTGCCCTGGGAATTACCCCAACCTTGTAATGATTTGGGCATGCTAAAGGGCTGTCATGGTTTCACTGCAAATGTTTTGGCTCAACTAGATTGTGGTGTTTCAAGGTCGCCCAGTAACGTCATTACTTTAGCTTGGCACTTTGTAACAGCCTGCAGGTCAGTGCCATCAGTTTATCATATGTTTTGGTTCTTTTGGGGGATTTACCTGTGCCTGAGGGTGAACCAGGAAGGAGGGGGGCAATGACACAGATGGCCCCATCCCCAGACCACCTGGCCATTGAAGCAGCACTACTGACAGTGCCCTGTGTGCCATGCCCATCTCTGCCTTTTGCACTCGTGTGAAGAAGCAGTGCAATGACTGTTCTACACGCCGCTCTCGCAATTCTTCCTAAACAGCTGGGGTGAATTTCAGTAGAGACACATGTACATAGTTGGCATCTGAGTCCCTTACAGTTTTTAAATATCATGTATTTGTAGAGAGCAAAAGAAGTCATTTCTTTGGTCAGAGAAAATGCCCTTTCAGTTAAACTACAGTCATGATTTTTGGAGCCTGGCAAATGTTTTCCCAACGCTTGCAATCGGCAAAATTTTCTAATGCAGTAACAGGGCATCTTAACAACCAAACAGAAGAGAATAATGCCATTCATCTACCTATGGAGAAGCAGCAGGGTTTTATTCTGATTCAGAATCTATTCATTATTCTTCATAGTGTACCTATTCGTTGGTCAGAAATATTCCAGAGTCCTAAATTCATACAATTAGCCATGATAGGAATGCATACATTTTCACTTTATAATGTAAGGATTGATCAGCATTAGTAGCTGGAGTATGTAAAGTATAAACTGAAAACACTATAAACCTTTGATTATCTTTCTTAGAACCATTTTCTAGAGCACAACGTTCGAAACAAAAAGAGGCCTGAATGGGATTACTGTTATCAGATGTGACAATTGAAACATAGATGTCCTCATTTATATTACAGTGCATGCAATATTTTCTAGGGCTGTGAGAAGCTTCAGGTGCCGATTTGATTTGAAGGAGATTCGGCCCGATTCAGCAGCCGAATCTGTGAAACTGAATCGAATTTGGAGACCAATACAAAGATCTAAATCAATTCAAATCTCTAAAGCAATTCAGAAAAGATTCAGAGAAAGATTTGGAGATTTGGTGATTCGGGCAGTCCCTGCTCACCACCGCAGGGAGCTGGACCCAGGCTCTGTGCCCGTAAGTAGGGGGTGGGGGTGGGGGCTGGGAGAGCGGATGAAGGATGGGGCCTGTTCGATTCGGAGATTTGTCCAATTCAGCAGCGGCCGAATCTCCAAATCAAATGACTGTCCCCCAAATCAGCTGAATATGAAATGAGAACTAGCCACTTCACACAGGCCTAAATTATTTTCCCATTTTCTTTTTTTCCAAAATCTCTTGTATAACAGAGTTTTTAAATTAAGGATTTCTGGATTACAAGAATCTATGTTTTGCCTTATGCTGTTAGGTGGTGAGCATAAAGGCTACATGAGGCAGTGTTTGGACAACCTATAAAACATTTCTGGTATGTCTATCAAAGATACTATTTCCCTTTTTTTTCTCATAATGGTATAGGTGGAGCAATGGCTTATGCGAAGGTGAATATGCAGCACTATTCACCTCCAGAGTGGAGGATTGAAACACCTCCCTGGATCAGTCCTGTTCAGTCAAGATTTGTATCCTGAAAACTCAGGAGATGGACTGATTCAATGACATTTTCAAAAGAGTCTATATTCTTCATATAATTTTGCAGAGCTGAATGGAATTTCCCTGCTGCCATGGCAGATGCAGAAGGAGGAAATCAAACGTCTGTCACTGAATTTATCTTCCTGGGATTCGAAATTCTTCCAGAGTTGCAAATATTTCTCTTCCTCCTGTTTCTCATACTCTACATTGCAACTGTGGCTGCGAACATCCTCATCATTGTGCTCATCATAGCTGTCCGGCAACTGCACACCCCCATGTACTTCTTCCTGGGGAATTTGTCCTGCTTGGACACCTGCTATAGCTGCACCCTCCTGCCCAGGATGCTGGCCAGCTTCCTCACTGGAGACAGAACTATTTCATTCCCTGGCTGCTTCATCCAATTTTTTTTCTCTTGTATGGTGTTAGCTACAGAGTGTTGTCTCTTATCCGTGATGTCTTATGATCGGTACTTAGCCATATCCAAACCTCTGCATTATACAGCCCTTATGAGTGACACATTTTGTTTGAACCTTGCAGCTGTTTCATGGATCACTGGATTTATAGTTGTCTCCATTGTATATCTCTTCCTTTTACGATTAACATTCTGTGGACCCAATCAAGTTGACCATTTCTTTTGTGAATATGCTGCACTGATTAAAGTCTCCTGCAGTGACACCTTTGAGATTGAATTTGTTGTTTTCAGTTTGGGCTGTGTGTTCCTCTTTCCCCCGTTCCTTTTGACTCTCATGTCCTATGTCTTCATGATCACCACCATACTGAGAATCCCTTCTACTACCGGGAGACAAAAGGCCTTTTCCACCTGTTCCTCACATATTATTGTAGTGACCATTTTCTACGGGACTCTAGCCACTGTGTATATGTGTCCACAAACCAAGTCCCTTAGAGCCCTGAACAAAATATTATCTCTTTCCTACACTGTGCTGACTCCATTGGCCAACCCTCTCATTTACAGCCTTCGAAACAAGGAAGTAAAGGCGGCTGTAAAGAAAGTTGTCTCTGTGTTTATGAACTGGAAAAGAATAGAACCATTTCTAAGCTCCATCAGCGGGTTCAAGGAAAATGGAAATAATAGGAATCAGAGCTGGGGAAATTGAATGGCTCCTGGCCCTGCTCTTTTGGAGAATCCTAAAAAAATGGGAAATATATATATATTTCAGACCCTGTTCTAAAATTAGTTGACTTGACATCATAGTGTTATAATTTCAAATTTTTTCTAAACAAGAATAATGAATACATTTTATTGTATGAGCATGCTTTGCTTCAAGCTTTCATACAACCATTTTCCTCAACCTAAGGCTCCCTGCCCTTAGGCCCGAATCCAACTCTTCCTTTAGGTTGTAGACTGTGGGCGTGTGCATTGGCAGTTACCAGGCAGTGACTAATGTGTTAAAAACCTAACCTCTTTCACACCTTGTTTGCACACTTGTATCCTAACCCCCACACAGTTTAGTTTGTCTATAAAAATGTGCAGACACTTGAACAGAGCTTACAAGAAGCTTACTCCGTCTCTCTCTCTCTGACGTGTGTAAATATGTTTTGTGTAATTCACCGCTGAAACCGTGACAATTCTCATTATGCCCTGATGAATGAGTGTCACAATTACTAGAACGGAGGCTCTGGGTATAAACTATGACTGGCAGGAATGTGCACCTGATGTAACTGCCGTTCCATGATTTACATGCTAGTATTAGAGTTTTTTTGGAGTGAATGAATATTTTCTTCCCTGCCTGAATATGGGATTGATACTGCTGAACTAAAGGGGGAATTTAAGAACCTGAATGATTTAATATTGTGTTCCGATAATCCTAGGGAAACTGGTAATATTGAAAATCCCTATCAATTTTAAATTGGGAAGATAACTTAGGCAGGCACGGTGAATCTCCTCTGTGATATTTGCTTGCTGCTTATAACCTTTACTAATAAATTTATACTTAGATTTTAACCCAACTCTATGACTTTTTTACCTGAGTGCTATTTGGTTTTAACAACATCACCGATGGGACCGAGCTGGAGAAATTCCGGAGGGTGGCGGAGCTCACTTTTTCCATTGTCCAGGAGCAGGCAGTTTTGGGGAAGCAGGGGAGTCATTGTGTGGACACAGACAAGCTTCGACCTCTGGAGGGATGCTCCAGATGAGTACAGGCAGTCCTCAACTTACGATGTTTTGGGTTACAACAGTTTGCACTTACAACATTTATAAATTGACACCTGCTTCAACTTTATGACGTCAGGTTCAACTTTACAACACTCGATCTGATGCAATGTCACAACAGCAAACGAGTTCGCTGCATCGCTCATCTCCCAGGAGAACATCTGTCCAAACTTCCTTGGACACTTTCTTGAAGAAAGCAGACAAGACTCCTGAAAAACCTGAAACCAAGAGTCCTGAGAAGACTCCAGCCAAGAACCCTTCCAAACGTCCAACCAAGAGACTTTCAAAAGTCCAGCAAACTCACCTCAAAGAAGTCCTTCCAAATCAATATGATTGCTATTTACAATATAAATACATTGATGTAGCTATATTACTTGTCTATAATTGATTAAGTACAAAATTCTGGGGTATTTTCAGTGAAAATAGGGTATCGGGCCTTGGTTCAGGAATCGATCCCCCCATTTATAACATTGTTTCTCATGAGAAAATTGGTTCTGAGTTACAAAGTTTCGACTTAACACACGGTTTTCAGGAATTAATTTTGTCGTAAGTCTGAGGACTGCCTGTATACTGTAAGTAGATATGGAAACTTAGCCTGCATATTAGGGTTAAGTGAACTTTTGCCATGTTTTAAAAGAGTAATGTAATTCAATACTGAACGAGACTCAATGTATTCTATATTGCTCAAGGTGTTTTCTCTGAAACTCCTTGGTTTTCCTCTTACCCCATTCTCTCTCTCTCTCTCTGAACAATAAAAGGCTACCTGCGTGCAGCGTGCTGGCCGTGGATTCCTGAGGGGAGAGGCATTGGCAATGCATAGGGGGTGCATGCAGGTGTGCCTCCTTGAGAGAAGCACCGGCGGCAATTCTAGGTTTGCCACCGGCACTTCTGGTCTTGCCGCCAGCCTTTTGGTTATTGGCTGCTGGGGGACGCCCCCTCTACCCCTGGCTGGCAATTAGCTGCTGGTGCCCCCCCACCCCCAGTATTAGGAGGTACCAGTTGCCCATGAGGAGAGTGGTCAGACAGCCTTTATAACTCCCTTTGCTCGGCTAGCCAACATGGGCTTGGCTCTTTACTTTCCTCTGGTACAGGAGGCTACTTTTGAATGCTTCAAGCTAAATGAAGAACCTCCAAATACCACGGTGGGGCTAAGCACGCCCAAGGTGTGCAGGGTCTGTGCAACCCAGGCTGTACAGAGACCTAACAGAGACCAGAGCCTGGGTGGTAGCTGCGATTACCCCCAGCTTGTGAGTATGCTCCAGGGAGGGGGTTAGCCACATGTAGGTGCCCCAGGGGAAGTGGAGTTTTGGTCGGGCTCAGTGAGGCAGGTGTCTCAGTGTAGCATCACCCCCTATTGTCCTGCCAGATTCTGTCTCCCACAGCTTGGAGATATGATTGCCAAGGACTCTGAAATCTCTCCTTCCCAGCTGTTCAGCATCCAGGGATGGAGTACATCACCACTTGCTAACTTGAATACACCCAAGCAGATCAAAACCTGCCCTGAGGGTCTGCAATGATCTGACTCCAGCTCCCAGGAAGGAGCCCAGGAGCTGAAGCTGGAGCCCAGGTGCTGGGACAGGAGCCACCTGGCTGAAGCTGCTAGCCTGCCCATGAGGAACGGTGTCATGTGGCACAGCAGGGGCAGGAGCAGGAACAGCTTCGAATGAACTGTGCCTAGTGCAGCTGCCACCAGGGCAGGGCCACTGCTGCTGCTCTGCACTTCTTGTCTCCAGCAGCAGCTCCTCCTCTTGCTCCTGCCACACCGTGCCCCACCACTCCCAGCCGGCGTACGGGGCTCCGGCTCCACAGCCAGCACTTGGGAGCTAACTCCACAGCCTCGCACATTGCAGTACGTGCCAGTCAGCTGAAACTTCTCACCAAGCAGGGTACAGTGGTGTGCAGTGTGGCAAGAGCTACTGCTGGAGAAGAGGGGTGCAGACCAGCACCCAGCTGCAGCTGCACCAGGAACAGCCCTGGCAGAAATTGCACACTGGCCGGGGCCCAGGCCAGCAAGCACCAGTGGGAGCACAGCACAGGCTTCTCTGGTACAAATGGGCAGGGCATGGCCCCATGTAGAGTGCTGCAGGGGCAGCCACAGCCCAGATCCAGTCACCGGGTGGGCTGCACCTGACCCATGGGCCATATTTTCCCACCCTGATCAACCTGGTGTACTCAAAGACCATAGTGTTATGAACCATTCCTAAACACTGTATGGTTGTTTGAGTGAATCGTTTCCAGGCGTCCATAATGGCCTGCAACAGAATGGAGAATTAATGCTTGAAGCTGATGTACTCTGAGCTACAGTTCTCTGGGTGCAGGATGGGAGGGCGAGTGCTATTGATGGCTTCAATTTATGCCAGAAAATACATTTGAAGAATCCCAAGTATGATCTCCTAGGGAAATGCAGTGCCAGCACCTTTGGAATGACATAACTCACCACCTGAGTGGCTGAGCTGGTCATGGCCTGCCCCACCCTTTGGTGACAGATGAAAATAATCTATTGGGGTGTCATCAGCATCCTTGTACTGGGGGGACATGGATCTAAAGTGATGGGTCTAGCTCACTACAGATCTCCATACAGGTTACCCTACTGAAGTTAAACTTCTACCACCACCCATCACCCCAAATCTCCAGCTATGTCCGCTCCCACCAGTTGCCATGCCTAAACTTAAATCCCTATTCATGCCCTTCTAGGACAGGGACCACTATGCAGAGGCCTAGTGGGGTCACATATTCAAAAGGCTCTGATGTTGCCACTCAGCTGTTCCTAAAAGCCTCTGGAGGATAGCGGTCAAGAGGCCTTGAAGAAAGCTTGGAAATTTACTTCTTGGACCCCTATCTGTGAAGCTTTCCTTTGGAACAAGGCAAAGCACTTCAGTCAGGACAGGACTGTATGGTACAAAAGCATTTCATTTTAAAGGAGGATCCAAAGTGATTCACGTGTAACAGTTGTCCATTCCCAACATTATTCCTTGATTATTTGTGAGGTTCATTCCAATGCAGTGAATTAGTCTCAGATTCAACTAAATGAAGCACGTTTGCATGTTAAATTGTATTAATCCTTTGCCTTTGTCAGTTTTTCCCACTGTCCTTCTAGAGCAAGCCTGAAGTTGTAAAAAGAGCCCATGGGAGATTACTGCCCTTAAAGGATGTTTGACTGGGTCTGGAAACCTCATCAGTTGTGGAGGTAATAATTACTTCATAGTCAGTGACACAATGCTGGTCCTAATGCAAGTAGAGGTTGTTTTTCATCTGTCCCTATCTCTGGGGGGGTTCCCTCCCCCAGGTTGGGCACTTGTTTCTATTTCTATCATGGCTTAGCCTCTGCAATAATGACTTGACATGGCCATCCATAGAAATGTCTGGAGTCTTATCACTTTGTCAAGGACTGGTTAAATAATGACTCCAGGGAGAGCCTGACGTGGTGTAAAGCCTCTAACATACAAAAGGACAAAAGCATGGGTGAAGAACTGCAGCATCTTTCTCCAAATACGTAGGTCTCTCAGCTGGGAGAAATGTTGCATCTGAAATGCATCAGCATAGCACATTGACTATAGAAGCAATTCTTTGGTCTCCAGAAAGAAGAGAGGAATCATATCAGAGAATCCAGCTTTTCTTCACCGTTTTAAGGTAAAGAACCATTTTTCTCTTAATTTCTTCAAAATTCTTATATTATTATATTATTTTATATTATATTTTCTTCAAAAGTATTATAATATCGGATTTGGATGGCTTACTGGATATGGAGGTGGACATATGGATAGACAGAGAAATACAGCTAATTTGAGCATTCATGACTGAAAATGCTATAATCAAACCTGTTCCATAAAAAGACTATGCTGAGTAGCTCTTTGTGCTACAGAAACATTACATCAGCTTTTATTAAACCTAAATGTCATCAATATTAAAATATATCACAGACATTTGGACATTTTACATATTACTTCACTTCCCAAAAGGATGCTGGCAAAGCAGGCACGGCCTTCTATGGGGCAAAGCTGGTTAAGTGTCTCTCCCTTGCACAAACGCACAGGAAACCTGAAGGAAGACTCTCATCCCAGTTGGTTCCTGTAGCATTAACCCCAGTAATGCATTTCTGTGACAGACTATGCTACAGTTGATAATATTTCTAGATTAGGTGTCTTGATGTTACAGCAATTGCTGAGTAAATTCCTAGCGCTCAGGTCCCTTTCATCAGTGATATTACCACCTATGTCTCAGGCGGTAACATTTAGTTATCCCCATCTACTGAGGACACATGCTAGTTACTGAGTTGTTTTCAGAGCTGTTTTGTGGGGAAAGCTTCTACCCAGGGGGAGAAAGAATCAACCATTAGAAATTATGTGTTGCCTCGTGATGTAAGAGGTAGCTCCCCAGCAGAGTCAGCTTGTTTTCTTTCCCCGGGGCCCAGAGGTTTTGCCTCATGAAAAACCATTTCAGCTTCACATTTCAAGGATTATTTTGGTTTTAAAAGAATCAAAATGACCTTCCAGATGACCATGTTTCCGCCATGGCCACAAATCTAATTCATCTACCCTTCTTTCTTTCCTTCAGCTTTGGGTGCTCTGCAGCGGTGGGTTGTACACCCGTGGTGGGAATTCTTGTCCCACTGCCCTGGGAATTATCCTGACCAGGTCGTTATCCCTGCGTGCTAAAGGGTTGTCTTGGCTGGCATGGTCCAACCAAATAGCTGTGTTTCAAGGTAGTCTGGTAATCTTTACATACTTTTCTTTGGATTTGGTAGCTTAGTACAGGTCAATGCCATCAGTGTATCATATGTTTTTATTCTATTGGGGCAATTGCCTCTCTCCTGAGCAGTGGACCCCATTTTCAGTAAAGCTCCAAGCAACACACCTTGTGTGACTTTGTTGTTCAGGATGCTCAAACTTCCAGTTGCATCTCTGTTTTTTCACCCTGGTGTGCTGAACCAGTGTAATGAATCTTCTGCACTCCCTTCTCAGAATTGTTCCCAAGTATCAGGCGTGAGTGTCAGTGACACACGTGTACAAATTTTGCATTTCAGACACTTATATTATTTTTTTAAATAATGTGTGTTTGTGGAGAAGAAAAGATGTTATTTCTTTTGTCACAAAAAATGCCCTTTCAGTTAACCCAAAGTCATAATTTTTGGAGCCTGACAAAAGTTTTCCTGACACTTGTGACTGGCAGCAGTTTCTAGTGCCATAGCTCAACATCCTAACAATCAGCATAGGAGACAATCATGCCATCCATCTGCCTATGGATAGGGACCGGGGATTAATTCTGACTTGCAATCTATTCATTCCTCTTCATGGTGCAGGGGTATAGGTTTTAGGCGTGTTGGTCTAAGGACACAGGCAGACAAGGTTTTTTGGGTAAATCTGATATATTATATTAGACCAACTCAAATAATTGGAAAAATTCTTCTTTGCAAGCTTCATGGTATAAATACCCTTCATCAGGCAAGCTTCTGCAGTTGGTATGTGCCAGTCAACATTCATTTCTCTTCTCTCTACCCCCACCAGCCAGTCTCTCATTAACATCAGCACACACCACCTGCACATGGTTCCTCAGCCTGACAAAGCACAGACACTTCATACAACGAAATCCATTGGGTATTTATACCCAAAAGCTTGCAATGGAGAATTTTTCTAACTATCTGAGTTGGTCTAATAAAACATATCAGGTTGACCCAAAGAAACGTCTCTTCATGGTGCACCAATTCTTGAATCAAAAAGATTGCAGGACACTTAGAGGCCTCTGGTCATAGGATTAGTTCTCATAGGAATGGATACACTTTCATTGTATAATATAAGGATTAATCAGAATTGTTATCTAGAGTTTCTGAACTATAAACTGAAAACCCTATTAACTTTTGAGTACCTTTCTTAAAACCAGCTTTTAAAGGACAAAGAGCTTCTCAAGCACAACAATATTTCATACACTAGGAATTGTGTGTATGAAATATGAATGGAATTCATGTTGTCAGTTGTGTTAATTAAAACATAGCCTTCCTAATTTATGCACAGAAGTTGCCCTGTTTAGAAGAACCATAGTTCTGCCCTATAGGTCTAGGAAGTGAGGACAAAGGCTACATAGTAAAGTGTTTGGACACCCCATAGAACAGCTCTTCTATGTCTATCAAAGAGAATTTTGCCTTACTTTTCTCATAATGCCGTAGGTGGGACAATGGCTTCATTGAAGATAATCTACAAATGAGTATCCTGGACTATTCAGGTCCTAGGTGGAACCTGGCAAATTCCTACCAGATAGATCATTTTCAGGCAAGATTAGTCTCTTGAAAACTCAGGAGGTGGCCTGATTCCTTGGCATTCAGAGTTTTCTGTTTTTTTTTATTTTATTTTGCAGAGCTGTATGAAATCTCTCTGATGCCATGGCAGATGCAGAAGACAGAAATCAAACTTCCATCACTGAATTTATCCTCCTGGGCTTTGAAATTCTTTCAGAGTTGCAAATACTTCTCTTCCTGATGTTTCTCATAATCTACCTTGCAACCATGGCTGGGAATGTCCTCATCACTGTGCTCATTATAACTGTTCAGCATCTGCACACCCCTATGTACTTCTTCCTGGGGAACTTGTCCTGCTTGGAGACCTGCTATACCTGCACCCTCCTGCCCAGGATGCTGGCCAGCTTCCTCACTGGAGACAGAACCATCTCGTTCTCTGGCTGCTTCATCCAATTTTTTTTCTATGTTTTCTTGATAGTTACAGAGTGTTGTCTCTTATCTGTGATGTCTTATGATCGGTACTTAGCCATATGTAAACCATTGCATTATGCAGCCCTAATGAGTGACAGATTTTGTTTCAACCTTGCTGCTGGCTCATGGATGAGTGGATTTATAGTTGCCTCCATTATGTATCTCTTCTTGATACGATTAACCTTCTGTGGACCCAATCAAATTGACCATTTCTTTTGTGACTTTTATGCAGTGATTAAGCTCTCCTGCAGTGACACCTATGAGATTGAACTTGTAGACTACAGTCTTAGCTGTATATTTGTTTTGCCCCCATTCCTTTTGACTCTCACTTCCTATGTCTGCATTATCACCACCATAGTGAGAATCCCTTCCTCTACTGGGAGAGAAAAGGCCTTTTCCACCTGTTCCTCTCATATTACTGTGTTGACCATTTTCTATGGGACCCTAACTATTGTGTATATGCTCCCAAAAATCAATACCCTTAGAGCCCTGAACAAAATATTCTCTCTTTCCTACACTGTGCTGACTCCATTGGTCAACCCTCTCATTTACAGCCTGAGAAACAAGGAAGTAAGGGAGGCTGTACGGAAAGTTGTCTCTGTGTTTATGAATTGTAAAGGAATACAAACTTTCTTAAACTCTATGAGGAGGTTGAAGCAAAATGGAAATAACAGGAATCAGAGCTCTGGAAAATGAATGGGTCCTGGCCTAGGGGCTTGGGGCTATCCTAGAAGAAAGAGAAAGTTTAGGGATATTCTATACATTTCACACCCTTTTCTAATGAAGGGATGACCCTGACACCCCAGTGTGAATGTCGAAATTGTTCCAGATAAGTTCATGAATTTTTGTTGTATGAACTGTCTGTGCTTTAAGCCAGTACACATCCATTCTCTGCAACCGGGGACTTGAGGGTGCTTCAGTCCAGGGCTAGCTGGCAGGCACCCCACACATGGTAGGACCCCTGGGTGAGTCTACATGTGCAGTTTAATGCACAGTAGCCAATTTTACTATGCATTAAAAAGTCACTTAAAAAACAATGGCACTATGCCAATGTGTAGTAAAATAGGCTACTGTGAATTGTCACTTAATAACCACGCACATTCATTACAGTGCATTAAGGCAGCCTAATGCACATTAATTTGTACCTGCCATTAGAGGTACTCAATTTAATGCACATTAGAAAAAACATCTAAGTGCACATGTAGATGTACCCCATGTCCCAGCCAGCTGCCGCAGCATCTCCATATGAGTTGCTACAGAGATTTTTACTCTGCAACAGGGAAGTGTATGCACTTATATTTCTGAGTACTATCCTGCTGTGGAGTAAATTAGTTTCTCCAACCTAAAAGAGGCACATGTGTAGACGCTAAAATATTTAATGTGTGGCTAATTTAATCTACTGCACAGTAAACCTCTTATGTAGACGTTCCCAGTCAGCCCGTGCATGGACAGGTATCCCGGTGTAGCTGATTTGACAAAAACCTAATCTCTCTTACTTATTGTTCACATGCTTGTACCCTGAGTCTCAAACAGTTTAATTTGTCCAGAAGAATGTCCCGAATGGACTTGACCAGAGTTTTACAAGAACATTACTCCATCTCGATTTCACTGCCAAATAGTGTGATTGTAAATATGTGTTTCACTTACTTCACAGATGTACCTGTGTCCCTATATGCTAGTCGGTGGTGAATGACTGACAGATTTACCACAACAGAGACTTTGGGTATAAACAGTGGCAAACAGGAATTTGTAACGGATGTAACTGCTGTTCCATGATTAACATACCAGTCTTATAAATAGACTAGCAAATTGCCCGTCAAGAATTGCCCACGCCCAGCTCTGCCTACCTCCCCCAACCCACCGCTTTGGGTCTGACCCCACTCCCCACTCTCCCGCCTCCCCAATTCAGATCCGACCCCATCCCCTGCTGCTTTGAGTCTGCCCCCATCTTCCTTTCCTGCCCCCAGTTCAGGTCCAACCCCACTCCCCCCCAACTCACCTGGTTCAGGTGTGACTCCACTCCCCCCCGCCCCGTTTAGATGTGATGCCACCTCCCTGGTTCAGGTTTGATCCTGGTCCCCCCTCCCCACTGCTTCAGGTCTGGGATACAAAGAAGAACTGACATCTCTTTCAACTCTTGGGGCATGTCCAGATGAGTGTGGACATTTGGTTTCCCGGGGACAAGTGCCACATGCACTTTGGTGCCCCGCAAGATACCCCAGGGCTGGTAGGGGAGGCTGGGGCCAGCACTGTGCCGGCCCTAGCAACCTTACCAGGGGTCCTGGGGGCTTCCTGGGGCTGCAGCCACAGAAATGCTGCTGGGTGCAGCCTGGACAGCGGCTGCAGCATGACTCGGGGTGCCCCATCTCCACTTTTCAGCAGCACATGCTACCCGAGTGTGCACTGCTCTGGTTTTCTTTGTTTTCCTGTGGGGGGAAAAAATGCAAAACCCCAAAGCAGTGTGCACACAGGCAGTAGGCCCTTCCAGCATGGAGAATGCCTGACTGTGTGGTATGTGGCACTGCAGACATGTTTGCAGTGCTACATACCGCACAGCCACACTCATCTGGATGTGTCCTTGGTATCTATTTGGACCTGGGAAATGAATATCGCTCGTACTCCACTCTGCTTCAGACCCTGAGTCCCACACATCATCTGCATCACCCCACATCTACAGCAGTGACAGTCTGAGACACAAGGCTGTGGAGGAGGACATTGCATGAAATGTAGGAGGTAGCAGGTAGGGATCTGCAGACCTCAGGATCACTCTATTAGGGATGCTAGAAATGACATGCACAGGGCAATAAGTTCAGGCTGTTCCTTAACTGTCTGCCCTGCATCATGAATAACTCTTGTGCTATCCATACCAGCTACAGCATGTGTATGGAGGGAGCCCTTGCAGTCATTGCCTGGCTTGTTGCCTTTTCTAAGGAGGGCACTATGTCAGCCTTTTTCTAGAAAGGCTTGTCTGCCTCCCACGACTTTGGATATATGATTGCCAAGGACTCTAAAATCCCCCCTGCCCAGCCTTTCAGCATCCAGGGATGGAGTTCATGAGGATCTGCTGACTTCAATACAACCAAGCAGACCAAAACCTGCCCTGTCTGCCATAACATCCCCAATGTTTCCCTCTTGCTTATTTTGTGGGCACCTGCGACCTGAGCACACCACACCCTGCCCAAAACAATACCAAGTAGCATGATGTGCAATTTTTGCTCACAGACCAGCTGCTCATATTATAGGAGAATTAATCCAGGTGTCTGCCATACAGCCTCATGAGCCAGGGGAGGAGCACATATCTTGGGTACCCAAGAAATGGACATTGCAGGTTGAGAAATATATTCACTCCTTCCAGTACTGTTTTGGCACTGGCATGAGCAAGCACTCCTCCCATTGACAAAGCATCAACATTGTGTACCCAAAGACTATAGTGTAATGAACCCTGCCTGTACACGGTATGGCTGGCCTAGGTGAATTATCTCCAGGGGTCCATAATGTCTTGCAACAGGATTAATAATTAACACTTGAAGCTGAGGTAGTCTGAGTTACAGTTCTCTGGACACAGGATCGTAGGGTGGGTGCCATTGATGGCTCCACTTCAAAATGGGAAGCTCATTTGGGCAAATCCAGGTCTGATCCCCTGGAGGAAATGCAGTGCCAGCACCTTCTGAATGTAATGATTCATCTCCTGAATGGCTGATCTGGTCATGGACTTCCCCACATTTTGGGAACAGATTAAAATCTATCAGGGTGTCATCAGCACCCTTATATTAAGGGCATGGTTCTAATGTGATGGGTCTCAAAACAGATCTCCATGGAAGTAACCCTACTAAAGTTGAAGTTCTCCGACCAACAGCCATCACCCCAGGCCTTGAGCAAAATCATCTCCAACCAGTTGCCACTCCTAAATTTAAACCCCTATTCATGCCGTTCCACAAGAGGAACCACTGAACAGGGGCCTGGTGGGATCAAAGATTCACCATGCTCTGATGTTGCCACTCAGCTGTTCCTGCAACCCTTTGGAGGAAGGTAAAGAGACCACAAAGCAAGCTTGGAAACCTACTTTCTGGACCCCTATCTGTGGAGCATCTCAGTAGCATTCTCTCCAGCACAATACAACGTGCTTCGATTGGTATGGGACTGTATGGTACAAAAGCACTTCATTTTAAAGGAGGATCTAAAGTGATTCACGTGTAACAGTGGTCCATACCCAACTTTATTCCTTGATTATTTGTCATGTTCTTTCCAACGCAGTGAATTAGTCTCAGATTTAACTAAATGAAGCATGTTTGCATGTTAAAATGTATTAATTCTTTGCCTTTGTTAGTTCACCCAGTGTCCTTCTAGAGCAAGCCTGAAGTTGTAAAAAGAGCCCATGGGAGATTTCTGCCCTTAAGGGATGTTTGACTGGGTCTGCGAACCTCATAAGTTGTGGAGGTGATAATTACTTCATAGTCAGTGACACTATGTTGGTCCTAATGAGACTAGAGATTTGTGGTGGGTTTTTTTCTTTTTATTTGCTATCCATTTCATGCTGATATTTCAAGCTGCCAACCCTCACTCTCTCTTTTGGGTTTTTTTATATTTGTTTGTTTGGGAGGGGGTTGGTTTTTTTGAGGCTATGTAGTTAGTACTATTTATATTATGGCTTAGCCTGTACAAAAATTATTTGACATGCCCACCTGTGGAAATGTTTCCAGTATTATTACTTTGTCAGACAGGATAAATAATGATTCTAGGGGAAGCCTGACATAGTGTAAAGCCTCTAACATACAAATGGACAAAAGCAGGGCTGAAGAACAATATAATTTTTTCTGAAAATATATACATGTCTCTTCTGGGAGAAACGATGCATCAGAAATGCATCAGGAGAGCAGATTGACTACAGAAGCAATTCTTTGGTCTCCAGAAGGAAGAGGGAAGGCATCACATCAAAGAATCCAGATTTTTTCACTTTTGTAAGGTAAAGAACCATTTTTTTCTTCTTTTCTTCAAATAATATAGTATCAGATTCAGGATGGGTCACTGGATAGCTATGTAAACAGATGGAGAGCTATAGAGAGAGATCTAATTTGACCACTCATGGATGAAAATGCTATAATTAAACCTGTTCCATAAAGTAATATTCTGAATAGCTCTTTGTGCTACAGCATCATTAGATTACCTTTTTTATTCCAATGTATAATCAATATTATAATATATCATAGGCTTTTGGACATTTTTACATATTACTTAACTTTTTAAAAAAGATAAAGATTTCTTTTCAAATTTAACCCATATCCCAGGACCCAGAGAAAATGAATAAATGAATAAATTATTTCAATATTTATATACATTAGTACATGTACTAATATACTATATTATAATATATAATACATACAATATACTATACTATAATATATATAATATATATAATAACTATAATATAATATATTAGTATATATACTAATATACATTAGTGCATGAAAAAATAAACACTTGCATATTTCATGTGCATGAAAATATCCATCCTTCAATTTCTATTTTCTTAAAGGCGGTTTCTTAGTTTCAGAACATTTTAATTATGTAAAATGTGATACAGGAAAAATAACTTATCAAGGTGTGACATGTATGAGAATTACAGGAATGTCAAGAAATGTGATCTCAGACAGAAAAAGAAATATAGTTATATGATTGCATTTCAGGAGTTTAAAAGAATAAATATTTCACATTAGATTAAAATGCGAGTTTAAAAAAAACAACTCAGAATAAAACAAGCTCTCATGATAATATTAGAATAATCCTGAGGAACTGTTGTTGGAAATTATCTGGATTCCAATACTAAATTATGTCTCCTTAGCATAGCTTCAGTACCTTAAGTTTGGGATCTCTCAGACATGCAGGATTGACAGTAATAGTACAAATGATTTTTAGAAACTAAACGTTGAAAAGAGCTGGACAAAAATTTCTCCTATCCATCAGTTTCTAGCAGCAAATGGCCTTCACAAAATATCCACTTTATCAAAATGGGCACCTGATAGACTCATAGGAACTGGAAGGACCCTAAAAGTTGTTTGATAAAATTGCCTGCACAAATGCAGGAATACTACTTCTTAATGTACTCCCTCCCTCTCTCTCACACGTTTGTATTTCCTTTCAGACCGAATATATATTTTGTGATATAGAATAAACTGCAGTCAATGGAAAGATTTCTGATCATTTGAATAGGCTTTCTCAAGAGTGTTAATACTTGTAAAATTCTTAGTCTCTTCTGAATCCCATTACAAGAAACTTGCTAAAAGTTTTCCCTGTCCATTTAGCCATATGCACTAAATAAATGTGCAGATGACAATTATGTGTTGCCTCTTGATGTAAGAGGTCGCTCACCACCTGAGTCAGCCTGTTTTCTTTCCCCAGGGCCCAGAGGGTTTGCCTCATGAAAAACCATGACAGCTCCAGATTTTTAGGATAATCTTGGAACCTGATTTTAAAAGAATCAAAATGACCTTTCAGAACATCTTTCCTTTTTAGCCATAAATCTAATTCACCAACCCTTCTTTCTTTCCTTCAGCTTTGGGTGCTCTACAACGGTGAGCTGTGTACCCATGACAGGTTATTATTTTCTTATTGCTCAGGGAATTACCCCGACCAGATCATTATCCGTGCATGTTAAAGGGATGCCATGGGTGGCACTGAAAAGCTTTTTGGCCTAACCCAAGAGTGGTGTTTCAAGGTAGCCAAATAACTTTTATTTACTTTTCTTTGGATTTGGTAACATCCTACATTTCAATGCCATCTTTGTATGACATGTTTTTGTTCTTTTGGGGCAATTACCTCTCTCCTAAGCAGTGGACCACGTTTTCAGTCAACCTCACACTGAAGCAGCAGCCACTGATACTGCCTTGCATGATATTTCCATTCAGGATGCTCAGGCATCCAGTTGCATCTCTGCTTTTTAGCCTGGCATGCAGAACCTGTGTAATGAATCTTCTACACTCTCTTCTCAGCATTGTTCCTATGTATCTGGGGTGAGTGTCAGTGCTGACACAGAAGTACATATTTTGCTTTTCAGTCCCATTTTTTATAAATAGCGTGCGTTTCTGGAAAAGACAAGACATTATTTTTTCTCACAGAAAAAAAAAATCATTTAAACCAAAGTCATGACTTTTGGAGCCTGAAAAAAGTTTTCCTGACACTTGTAAATGGCAGCATTTTCTAATGAAGTAACAGAGCATCCTAAAAATCGGAAAAGAAGAAAAGCATGCCATCCATCTGCCTATGGAGACGGAGTAGGGAGATTCTGACTCAGAATCTATTCATTATCTTCATGGTGCACCGATTCTTGAGTCAGGAAGATGCCAGGACACTAAGAAGCCTATGTTCATATGATTAACTATGATAGATTACGGAGACATTTTCATTTTATATTGTAAGGATTTATCAGAATTATCTGGAGTTTTCTGAAATATAAACTGCAAACTCTATTAACCTTTGATTACTTTTCTTAGAACCAGACTCTAGATCAAAACCAGCTTCTCCAGCACAGCAGTATTTTTTTTAACAAGAAAGCTTGTGAATGGACTGAATGTTGTCAGCTGTGCTAATTAAAACACAGACTTCATAATTTATACACTGACACTTCCCTGATTAGAAGAATCATAGTTCTGCCCTACAGTGTTAGGTGAGGACGTAGTGTTTAGACATCCTATAAAACTTTTTTTTTTTTTTAATCAAAAAGATTTTTGCCCTTACCTTTTCTATAACGGCATTAGTGGGACAATCGTTCATTGAAGAGTATCTAGAAATGAATGTGCCGAACTATTCTTCTCCTAGCTGGAAAGTCTACCTAGAAAGGTCATTTTCAGGCAAGATTAATCTCTTGAAAACTCAGGAGATGGACTTATTCTGTGGCATACAAAGGTATCTGTTTTTTTTAATATAATTTTGCAGAGCAGTATGGAATTTCCCTGCTGCCATGGCAGATGCAGAAGGAGGAAATCAAACGTCCGTCGCTGAATTTATCCTCCTGGGATTTGAAATTCTTCCAGAGTTGCAAATACTTCTCTTCCTGCTGTTTCTCATATACTACATTGCAACCATGGCTGGGAATGTCCTCATCATTGCGCTCAGCATAGCTGTTCAGCATCTTCACACCCCCATGTACTTCCTCCTAGGGAACTTGTCAGGCCTAGAGACCTGCTATACCTGCACTTTCCTGCCCAGGATGCTGGCCAGCCTCCTCACTGGAGACAAAACCATCTCATTCTCTGGCTGCTTCATCCAATTATTTGTCTTTGTCATGTTGTTAGTTACAGAATGTTTTCTTTTATCCGTGATGTCTTATGATCGGTACTTGGCCATATGTAAACCATTGCATTATGCAGCCCTTATGAGTGACCGATTGTGTTTCAACCTTGCAGCTGGCTCATGGATCAGTGGGTTTATAATTGTCTCCATTGGATATCTCTTCTTGTTACGACTAACCTTCTGTGGACCCAATGAAGTTGACCATTTCTTTTGTGACTTTCTTGCAGTGATTAAACTCTCCTGCAGTGACACCTTTGAGGTTGAACTTGTAGTTTTCAGCCTTGGCTGTATAGTACTTGCGCCCCTATTCCTTTTGACTCTCGTGTCCTATGTCCGCATTATCACCACCATACTGGGAATCCCTTCCACTACCGGGAGACAAAAGGCCTTTTCCACCTGTTCCTCACATATTATGGTGGTGACAATTTTCTATGGGTCTGTAACTATGGTCTACATGTTCCCAAGAGCCAACACCCTTAGAGCCCTGAACAAAATATTGTCACTTTTCTACACTGTGCTGACTCCATTGGCCAACCCTCTCATTTACAGCCTGAGAAACAAGGAAGTAAAAGAAGCTATAAGGAAAATTGTCTTCGTGTTGATGAATTGGAAAAGATTGCAAACATCCCTAAACTCTATTAGCATGGTAAGGAATTATTGAAATAACAGAAATCAAAGTTGTGGAAAATGAATGGTTCCTGGCCCAGGTATTTTGGGAAATTTTAGAAGAAAGAGGAACTTCCGAGAGATTCAATACATTTCACACCCTGTTCTGAAGAATGGATTGTCCTGACACCACAGAGTTCATTCTAAAATTGTCCCAGATAAGGATAGTGAATGGATTTTGCAGGATGACTTCTCCATGTTTCAATCCAGTGTACACTCATTTTCTTCAGCCTCAGGCTTCCTACACCTACGCCCAGACAGAAGTTTCCCATTAAGTTGTACACAATCAGCACATGCATGGGCTGTTATTGAACAGTAGTTGATGTGGTAGAAACCTAACCTCTTTTACGTAGTGGTCATAGACTTGTATCCTAACTCACAAACAATTTAGTGTTGTTTTTTATTAAAGCAGGATGTCAGAAATGTAGTATGCACCCATTGTCCTCAACCTCAGACTTCCTACACATAGAAGTCTCCCTGTGTGCATGGGCTGTTATCAAACAGTGGCTAATGTGGTAAAAACCTAGCCTTGCTTACTTATTGGTTACTGTCTTGTATCCTAACCCCAAAACTATTTCGTTTGCTCAAAAGAATGTCAGAAAATGATGTGAGCACATCCAACAAGAGCCTTACTCCATCTCTAGCTCACTGACAAATAGTTCATTTGTAAATGTGTTTCACTTTATTCACATCTTTATACTGCCCGGGTGAAAGAATGACAGAATTACATGAATGGAGGCTTTGTGTATAAACAGTGACAATCAGGACCTCATAACTGATGTAACTGCTGTTCCATGAAAAACATACTAGTCATATATCATTTCTTTTTCTTGCTGAACCTGGGAATTATACTGCAGAGCAAAGGGAGGAATTTAGGAAGATGAATTATCCGCTGTTGTGTTAAGCTCCTCATAACAAAAGTGATAATGATGGGAACGCCTAATTATGCATTATTATAAATGGGGAAGAGGTCATTGACAGGCATAGTGAAGCTCCTCTGTGTTATTTGCTTGCTTTTTGTAGCCTTCAATAATACACGTGTACTGAGATTGTAACCCATGTTTGTAGTGTTGTTCTCAAATGCTATTTTACATTGCATATCTAACTAATTCAGGGGCTTTCAAAAGTTCCAGCTTTCAGGGGGAATCCCAACACCCTGTAATTTGAAAGCAAGGACAGTTTTGCATTAAGGAAGAGTAGGAAACCACAGGATTATGCGTATTCTTCCTAGCTCAACAACAAGCTTTCTCTAGAATTCATCACAATATAAATAGGGTGACATTTTACAATTTCGACAATATAAATTGGGTGACAATTTTGAGTACTATTTCTTATTTCTATGTGAGTTCATCTTTTGGCCATGTGCAGGGCACTTGCAGCACTTTTTTCCCACATAATCCATACCCCAGTCCATATGGATGACTATGCATCACTAACTATAGTCACTGATGGTGCATGGCCACTAGCTGCCAAAGCACACACTCCTTGTACATATGTAAGCTTAAGACACCTGCAAACAAATTTGGCCAAAACCCACATTAGCAAAGACCTAGCACAGACATCAAATGCATGAGTCCATTAACTGATTTTGGAGCTACTAACAGACCTGTAGCAAGGGAGGTCACCACACTGTTAAACAAGCTGTTGTGGCATAAGAAAGTAGGGAGCTACATTTATATTTCGAAGTGAGCAGCACATACTCAGTTAACATCTTCAAAAGCTGGGAATACTACAAAAACACGTATAAGGAAATAAGGAAGTCTCCCTTATGGTCTTTTTTTGCTATCTAAAAGATACAAATCTTAACAAATACACTTTTCTGGCCCAGAAGAGATCTGCTTTAATCCAGTTTGTAAAGTTTCAGTGAAAAAAAGGATTTTAATTAAAACCAGTCAGGGATCATTTACTGGAATGTTAAGATTAGGATTATCAGCCATCTATCAATAGCAGGTATAGGCTGTGAGAAAATTTGGGAACTTCTTTGTGACACCTGGTGAGCTGTTTTCTGGCAGGACTGTTTGGAGGACCCCCTGCTTTGGAGACCGTGAGCCCGGCCAAAGTCACTTCATGGCAGTCCAGATCCATCCCATCAGGTTGTGCTTTTCCTCAGCTATTATTCTTGCTCTGTCAATTCATCAATACACTTCTCACATTAGTTGGAATGACTCATCTGTCTACGTTCTTTTACCCATCCACCCCTATTAAAAATTTGCTAACACCCCAAACTTAGTCTCAGAAGCAAAAACATTTTTTTTCCCCAAAACTCAATAACTAGGGCGCTCCTATGGGAAGCTAAAGGTCTTAGGACCCAGGTGCCCATCATCTAGGGCAGTGGTGCCCAGTGCCCACTTTTTTACCCCTTGGGGATGGATGGAAAATGCTCACTCCATCCACAGCGCAGATCCAGCCTAAGGTACTGATAAAGAGGCTGGGCCCAATGCAACCACATGTGGGCATCAGGAAGTGGTCGAGCCCTGATGCGGAGGTGGTCTGGCCCCAATCCAGCTACATGGTTGAGAAGGGAGCATGGTCTGGCCCCAGTTTTGCCATGTGGTATGGACAAGGCATGACCCAACTCTGATCTGGCCATGTAGTGTGGGAAATGGGTAGGGGGAAGTAGCAGCGGTCTGGACCAGCCCCATGCAGCTTTGGAATATGGCAGCTAAGGAAGACGAGGTGACAGTCTTAAAAATACTAGTGTTTAGAGCTGTTTACCTATCCAGGAGTGGTTCTGCCATGGCTGGTGGACTGTATTGTCATTTACTCATGGGAACCTAATGTTATCCTCTATTCTTTCAATGCTGATGAGAATGCCCAAATCATCAATGCGATGCTGCAGCTAGTAAAACAAGCAAAACACTGGCTTGCATCCACAGATGCTTCTCGAGAAAATCCCAGGACATCATTCTCCCCTTGTACTCGGCCTTGGTGAGGCTGCCGCTGGAGTACTGCGTCCAGTTTTGGGCTCCACAATTCAAAAAGGATGTGGAGAAGCTTGAGAGAGTGCAGAGGAGAGCCACGCACATGATCAAAGGACAGGAAAACAGACCTTATGATAAGAGGCTGAGAGCTATGGGCCTCTTCAGCCTGGAGGAGCGCAGGCTCAGGGGTGATCTGGTGGCCACCTATAAGTTTATCAGGGGTGACCACTAGGATCGGGGGAGCTTTTGTTCACCAGAGCACCCCAAGGGATGACAAGATTGAACGGTCACAAACTCCTCCGTGACTGATTCAGGCTGGACATAAGGATGAACTTCTTTACTACCCGAGCCCCCAAGGTTTGGAATAGACTGCTGCCGGAGGTGGTTCAAGCACCTACTTTGAACGCCTTCAAGAGACATTTGGATGTCTATCTTGCTGGGATCCTCTGACCTCAGCTGACTTCCTGCCCCTGGGGCAGGGGGCTGGACTCAATGATCCCCCAAGGCCCCTTCCAGCCTTAATGTCTATGAATCTATGAATCAAGCTATAGACTCAGTGTCTCTTGTGCATGGCCAGGCTACAAAGTTGTATTGGCAAAAAAAAAGTGGGATTGTCCCACTCACAGCTTCCCTTTAATAGCACGCCCTCTTTTCTCTTAACAGACTACTTGGCAGCCAACTACAGAAATGTGAAAACACAACCATGCCTTTATCCAATTGCACCCCATGTTCAGAGCAGATTAAGTGGAGCCACAAACACCTGACCAGATCTAGTTGTACATACAATCACAGAGCTTCCCTATTGCTACTGCTGTTTGATGAAGTCATTCCTAATACACAAATGGCTTATATTCCCTTCAGCCATCAGGAGAAACCTTTCTTCTACCAGGACACAAAGAAGAACCAACTCCTCTTTCAACTTCTGGTGTCTAATTGGACTTAGGCAGACAAAGTTCCTTGGGTGAATTTGATATTTTTTATTAGACCAACCCAAATAGTTGGAGAATAGTTATTAAGCAAGCTTTCAAGTTCAAAAACACTTCGTCAGGCTAAGGAAGTTTCAGCAGTTGGTGTGTGGAATTGGACTCAGGAAATTAATATTGTCATATTGCTCCTACACCACCCTGGTTGATGCCCTGAGTCCCACAATCCATTGACATTGAACAACTTCTCTGGCAGTGGCATGCACAGACACAAGGCCATGGAGGAGGACATTGAATGGGATGGAGGGACAACACAGGGTAGCAGGTAGGGCTCTGCAGCCCTCAGGAGTACGCTCTCAGAGTTGCCAGAAGTGACATGCACACACTAGACATTAGATCAGGCCACTCCTGAACTATCTGCTTTGCATCATGACATAACTCTTCTGCTAGCCATTGTGGCTGCAGTGTACCTGTGGAGGGATCCCTTGCAGTCATTGCCTTGCATGTTGCCTTTTGTATGGAGGGGTACTCTCTCAGCCCTTTTCTAGTCCTCTGAAACCTTCTTTCTTCCACAGTTTAGGACATATGGCTGCCTCAAGTGTCCTCCAGAGAGAGTCAACAATAAAGAGACAGAGGTCCCGGGGCAAAAGCATCATATCATAAAACAAATAAAATCAATATAATTAGAATAAATAGCATTAGAGTAAAGAGCATTCTGAGAGGCTGCAGAATGAGCAGCAGTTCTAAGTGGCAATGCAGTACTTTTACTTGAAGTTGGCAATTCTTATAAGTCATTAACATCAGCTCCATCTCTATTTATTCTCATTCAAAAATCCAGATCGACTGCAACAGATGTTCTTACTGCTCTGAAAAAAGCCCAGCACTTTCCACGTGTGAGGAGAAGGAATAGCAAGGAGGCAATGCCTGCAGACCTGGTCACATACATGGAAAGAAGAGGTGTTGGAGCAGACTGGTTCTCTAAGATACGGGTGCCAAACTGTTGAGGAGGGAGAATCTCCCAGGCCACGGCTCTGTCTTCCAGACACTGAGGAAGGTTGAGGTCACCTCTGAAGTGGTTGGCCTGATGATAAGAGCCATGGACACTGTTAGGGTGACAATATTTGGATCTTGGGGAGCACTAGATTTGCAGCTCAGTAAGGGATTTAATCTGTGGTTCAGCAAAGCTGCTGACCACAAGGTAGAATGATATATTAAAAGTAGCATTGCAAGATGCTTAGGCAAGCATTTTCCTAACAATGTGACAATATTGTAAAATAGACAGCTCCTTGTGTAAGGAGAACAGGATGCAGCCCACCAGCTATCGTTGCAGATAAGCAGAAGTAAGACCTTGGAGATAGTTTCATACTTGGTCAGGTCAGAAGGGACCTGAGCAGATCATCAAGTCTAACCCCCTGCCATGGCAGGAAAGAGTACTGGGGTCAAACGACCCCGGCTAGGTGTTCACCCAGCCTCCTTTTAAAGACCCCACCTTTGCCCAGCCTTTATTCCACCCATATTCCCTCCTATCTCAAGCTCTGCCTCTGTTGACTGCTTACATCATTAGCATGGAATTGCATATGCATTTCATTCATTTACATGTCTTTTGGCTAGGAGAGCATGCTCAAGATCAAGAACCTGGCTTCTCTCGGTCATTTGCAGTTTTTTGCTGATCCACCATCTGGAAGAGACTGGATGTATTTAAATTAGCAGGTCTTGACGATCTCCACCCCAGAGTCCTGAGGGAATTAGCAGAGGTCATTGCGGGACCCCTGGCATGGCTTTACGAGCACTCGTGGCACTCTAGTGTTGTGCCAGAGGACTGGAAAAGGGCCAATGTGGTTCCCATTTTCAAAAAAGGGAGGAAGGAGGACCCAGGAAACTATAAGCCAATTAGTCTTACCTTGTTCCTGGGTAAGCTTTTTGAGAGAATTATCTTGGCACATGTCTGCAAGGGGCAGCAGGGGAGGTTATGCTTAGGGGCAACCAACACGGGTTCATTAGAGGCAGGTCCTGTCAGACCAACCTGGTGGCCTTTTATGACCAGGTCACAAAATCCTCGGATAAAGGTGTTGCGGTGGACATAGTCTTTCTGGACTTCAGGAAGGCCTTTGACACTGTCTCTCACCTCATTCTCATTAAAAAACTAGGAGACTGTGGCGTCGACACCTACACAGTCAAATGGGTCACTAACTGGCAGGAGGGCCACACCCCGAGAGTGGTGGTGGACGGGTCTTATTTGACCTGGAGGGACATGGGCAGTCAGGTCCCCCAGGGCTCGGTCCTCAGATGTTCAACATCTTTGGACGAGGGGGTAAAAAGCACCCTATTCATATTTGCAGATGACACTAAGATGTGGGAAGAAGTGGGCACACTAGAAGGGAGGAATAGGCTGCAATCGGACCTGGACATGTTACAGGGGTGGGTGGACAAACTCAGATTCCTGCTTCTTTCCCAGAATTTCTTTTGCTTTGGCCCTCAGCTGCCCTGCTTCCAGATTCAGCTCCTCCTTTGGCACTGGAAGGCTCATGCTGGGAACTGAAATTGGGGTGGACAATGTCATGCTGCTGCTGGTTAGTGGTGTTAGTAGTGGTGGTGCAGGAACAGGCACCGCTACCACCTCCTTGCTCCCACTAGTGGCAGAAGACTCATCGCTGACAGGAAAGAGTGTGTGTCTATGTTTGGGGTGGGGGGAATTTGAAGGTCTCTCTCTGCCCCCTCTCCCTCCTTTGCCAGAAGACCTGGCACCTGCCTTTCCAGCATGCTTCATAATGTTTGGTGTGCTGCAAAGTGTGTTTGTGCGTGTAATATATGTTGTGCTTTCCTGCACAGTGATGACACACTGTCAGGGAAAACACTAATTCCTTTTTGTGGGGGGAAAGAATCAAGAGACTAACAAGAACAACTAAGAGGAATTTGGGGGAAGCATAAGTTGAAAGGAATGGATAGGGATAACAGTAGGGATGATGGGCAAGGGTAAGTAGGAAAGGATTGGATATAACTTACAAGAAGAGAGACTAGCTAGCAAGCCAGAGCCTTTCAGACACTGATGCTCCAAGAGAGAGACAGTTCACAAAAGGCACAGATCACTTCAGACACAGCTTTATATGTTGTTTCTACATCTCTCCCCCACAACACTGTGATTGGAAGGGAAATCAGAGAAAGATCACAGTCACTGGCCAGGTACAGCTGTCCATATTTCACCGGTGCCTGAGCCTGTAGTGAAAGCAGCATGAATGACAAGTAGCTCCAGCAGTTTTGGTGAACTGTAAAAGAAAGACAACTTTTAATGTGATTCAATATATTCCACGCCTAACTCTTATGAATGGCTTGTACTGACACCACAGTGTTCATTTTAAAATTGTTCCCAATAAGAATACTAAATGGATTTTGCCACATGAACTCTATGTTCTTCAAACCGCTATACATCCATTTTCTTCAATGAGAGGCTTTCTACACTTAGGCTTAGATATAAGACTTCCTTCTAGCTGCACACAGTGAGAACGTGCATGTGCAGTTATGGTGTGGTAAAAACCAAACCCCTTTTACTCATTGCTCACACTCTTGTATTCTAACCTTCAAACAGTACAGGTTTTCCAGAATAATGTTTGGAAATGACTTCAAAAGTCTTAATTAGAACCTGACTCCATCTCTGTGTCACTGTCAAATGGTTTGGGTTTTTTTTAAATATGCATTTCATTTCTTCAGAGATGAACCTGTGTCGCTTCACACTGTGCTCATGTGAATCAATGACGGAATTAATAGAGCAGAGGTTTTGAGTGCAAAGAATGAAAATCAGTCATTTGTAACAGATGTAACTGCTGTTGTATGAAAAACATACATTTTATATTCTCTGCTATCACTGTGTATCAATACCATTTCCCTATTATCAAATGCAGAGGTTGTGGCCAGTCTGAGGATTTGCATCTGCCTGGAACAAGGTATCTGCGTCATAATCCTGGGTATTCTTCCAAACTCAGGTATAAGCTTTCTCTGGTATTTATATCATTGCAAGTAGGGTGACTTTATGGTGTTTCCTAGTTCTCTGTGTGTTCATTTCTGGGCCACATACAGGGCATTTAGGGCACTTTTAGCCCAGGCAATCTTCTTCTTAGATGCATAGCCCTGTGCATGTAGATAACTGCAGGGCCTGAGGCATTAGGGAAGAGCCCAGTACTAATTGGGCCCTATAAGAGAAGGGGTGGTAGTCTTGCCCCACTCCAGCCACATGGTGGAGAAGGGAAAACAGCTTGCCCCCAACTTTGCCATGGGGTGGGGAGGGGGCATGGCTAATCCAGCCATGTAGCCCTGGTTAGGGGGCATGAGCCAGCCCTGATCTGCCTGGGGTGGCGAAGGGGTGTGAGGGGAAGGGGCATGGAGAAGCCCGAATCCAGCCCTATGGGACTTAGGAATATGGCAGCTGGGAAGGGGTGCCAGTATTTAATTACAAAAGTGTTTACAGCTGCTAATGTATCCAGATGTGATTCTGCCCAGGCTGGTAAAACCAAATGCTTATGCTGTATTCTGCTAAAGCTGATGAGAGTACCCAAACCAACAGGCTAGAGACTCATTCTCTCTGGAGCATAGCCCATGCTACAAAGTCCTACTGGCAAAAAAAAGAGGAAAGAAAGAAAGAAAAAAAAAGTGAGATTGTCCCACTCACAGCTTCACCTTAATAGCACACCCCCCTTTTCTGCTGGCAGACCACAGGGAAGACAATTACAGAACTGTGGAAACACAACCATGTATTCATCCAATTATACTCCATGGTCACCCTGGAATACAGAGAACCTCATAGATCCGGTAGATCATCATAGACAACATCTTGGCTTTTCCCTGTGGCAGCTGCTTTTGCTGATCTCATTCTTATGAGTCTGATGGCTTATTGTAATGTCAGCCTTCAAGAGAAAACTTACGTCCACCAGGACACAAAGAAAAACCAACTCCTCTTTCAACACTAGATGTCTAATAGGACCTAGGAAATGAATATTTCTCCTACTCCACTCTGCTTGAGGCCCCGAATGCCACAACTCAGCACTATCCAGCACTACTCATGGCCACCAGTTGCTTTACCTTAGCTTAAACCCCTGTTCCTGCCATTCCAGGGTCAGAACCACTAAGCCAAAGCCTGGTGGGGTCAAATACTCAGAAGGCCCTGATGTTGCCACTCATCTCTTCCTGGAAGCATCTAGAGAATAGCCATCAAGAGGCCTAGAAGCATACTGGGACACCTGCTCTCTGGTATCCTAACTGTAGAGCACCTCAGTAGGTTCTCCTCTTACACAGTAAGAAGTGCTTCATTTGGGAAGGGCCTGTATCCTATACAACATTTCAAATTATTTCAGGAACTTGTGCTTCATGTGTACACTTGCCCATGCCCAACATTATTCTTTGATCATTTTGGACATTCTTTGCCAAAGCAGTGAAGTTGTCTCAGACTTACCTTTATGAAACATTTTTGTATGTAAAAATGTATTCCTTCCTTACCAGTATTAATTCTTCCCCTCTGCTTGAGGTGAAAAGCTTATTTTCTTAATATAGTCAGAGAGAGATTTCAGCACTGCAGAACTGTTGAATTCTGCCTGAAATTCGGTTACATTGTTGTGGGGATAAATTATTTCATCATGAGTGATATTGTGCCAGTCCTAATGAGAGTAGAGGGGTTTGTTTTTGTGTTTTTGTTCCACTTTTTATATCTTTCCTGCTGATATTACAAGAGGCTTTTTTTTTAAGTTGATTACTTGTTTCTATTCATATCGTGCTTTGCCTGCACAGTAATAATGTGACATGCCCATCAACAGAAATGTCTGGAGTATTATCACCTTCTCAGACAAAGGATAAATACTAATTGCAGGGAGAGACTGACATTATGCAAGTCTCTATCACACAGATGAACAAAGGCATGGGAGAAGAACCACAGCATCTTTCTCAGAATATGTAGGTCTCTTACCTGGGAGAAATGATGCATCTGAAATGCATTAGGATAGAAGACTGATTTCAGAAGCCCTACTTTGGTCATCATCCGGAATGACGATGGAAGAGACCACATCTTCATCCTTGTAAGGTAAAGCAACTTGTTTCTTGTAATTTCTTTAAATAATATTACCTCTGCTTTAGGGTGAATTGTTGGCCAGGTAGGTAGAGAGAAGGTCAGAGAGATGGATAGATACAAAGAAGTAGTTTGATCACCCATGAATGTAAATACAATAATCAAATAAGTTCCATATAAATAGTATACTGATGAGCTATTTCTGCAACAGAAGCACGAGGTTGTGCTTCAATATGCCAAAAAAATCAATATTCATATTTTAGAACACCAACATTTGGCCATTTTAATATACACTGATTAATTTATTTGAACACACAAATATTTTCTTTTCAATACTGATCTATATTCCATTATTCAGAGAAGTTGAGAAAAACAGAATAAAAAGCCTGAAAATTGCCATAATAGTATAGTACCTTAATAAAAACAATGGCATTTTGGGTTGATTTGAAAATATTTTTCCACAGAGAGGATTTAAATTAAAAGTCATTTAATTTCCTATTTCTTATAGCCTGTTTATAATTTTCATAATATTTTAGTGTGGCTTAGGTAAAATATAGTTTCTTATAAATATAGGACATTTGTCATGTCAACAGCAATGTACAAATAGATATGGAATTACAGACAGTAGAAGACACATAATTAGATGGCAGCATTTTGTGTGTTTAATGGAATGGATTTTACACATTACATGATTATGTGACTTAAGAAAAAAGCAAGTCAGAATAAAACATGCTGTCATGATAATGTTAGAATATTCCTAAATATGTCCTCTTGGCGATGATGTTGATTCTTAAATTGAATAATGTAGCCTTAATACATTTTTACTCTTATAGTCTTTTTTAATCCCACTGCAAGAAACTTGTTAAAAATTAGCTGTGTTTATGTCACAATAATGTTGCATGCCTCATTTCCCTAATTGGCTATAAGACTGGGAAAGAATGGAGACTAAAAGACCATTAATTTCCCTGTTCATCCTTTCCATTTGGCCCAAGACCCAGAGGTGATAAGCACTGTGGCATATCTGATCCATTCCTAGTAACTCAGAATGCCATCACCACATCTCCAGAGACATTACCACCTCTGTCTCAGTTTATAACCATCTGTAATCTCCCGAGGACACGTGTACCCATGACAAGAATCCCTGTTTCATTGCCTTGGGAACTGCCCCATCCAGATCGTTACCCATGCATGATAAATGGCTATTGTGGGTGGCACTGCAAAATTTTTGGCCCATCCAAATAGTTGTGTTTCATGGTAGTGCAGTACCCTTTCATTACTTTAGATTGATCCTTAGTAACAGCCTAGAGGTCATTGCCATCAGTATATCATTTTTTTGTACATTTGGGGAAAATATTGCTCCCCTGGCAGGTGGATCAAGAGGTCACCAAAGAGGTGTCCATCACAGCGCTGTATGAGCAACTGGAGGAGTATATAAGTTGGGTGGTCCCTTTCAGTTGACCACTGCCATTGAGGCAGCAGCCACTGATCCTGCCCTATGTGCTGCTGTCCTTCAGGATGCTCTGCCTCTTACACTGGAGTGCAGATCCAATATACTTAATTTTCTACACTGTTCTCAGCATAGTCCCAAAGGACCAAGTGTGAATTTTGGTAGAGATACACATGTCCATATTTTGCATTTCAGTCACTTTCATTTTTTCTAAAACAAGCTCTGCTTGTAAGGAGGGAAAAAAAGTTACTTTTCTTGCCAAATTACATGACATCCAGTTGAACCAATGTCATCATTTGTGGAACCTGACAAAAGCTTTCCGAACCCTTGGGGTTGGCAGTACTTCCAAATTCAGTAACAGAGCGTCCTAACAACCAGGACAGAACAAAATTCTGCCTGTCACCTGCTTATGGGGAGCGAGTGGGGATTTATTGTCATTAAGAATCTATTCATTATTCTTCCTGATGTAAAAATTTTGAAGTCAGAAAGATCCCAGTGCTCTAAGACTGCAAACTATATGCATTTAATTAGCAATGAAAAAAACAGATAAGGTTTTTACTTTATAATATAAGACATTATTAGAATTTTTATCTGGAGTTCGTGACATTTAGCCTAAAACAGTATAATCCTTTCTTAGAGCCAACCTCTACGGGAGCACAATTCTAGAAACAAGAAACACACTGTGAATGGGACTGATATTATAAACTGTGTAATTTTAAAACATATACTTCATACCTTTGAGTTAGAGTGTAATCTAATATAAGCCCTGCTAGATTTGCCTGTTTTCTCCTATCACCAACTGTACCAAAGATTGTAACCTGAAGAATCCCAAAAGAAAAGACCCATGGTTTGACCCTAGGCAGTTAGGAGGGGTGCATGATGCATTATTTTTACATGCTGTGAAACAGTTGTTACACATCTATGAAAGATATTTTTTGACCCTACTTTTCTTTTAATGATACAGTTGGGACAATGGCTTCCATGAAGGCAATCAAGAAATGGAGATGCTGGGCTATTTACCTCCTAACACGAACTCTGGAACCCGCTATGTAGATGGATCATTTTCAGGCAAGATTAGTCTCTTGAAAATCCAGGAGATGGACTGATTCCTTGGCATTCAGAGTTTAAAGATATATTCTAAGATATATTCTAATATTTTAAGATATATTCTTAAAATTATTTTGCAGAGCTGAACGGAATTTCTCTGATGCCATGGCAGATGCAGAAGGAGGAAATCAAACGACTGTCACTGAATTTATCCTCCTGGGATTTGAAATTCTGCCAGAGTTGCAAATACCTCTCTTCCTTCTGTTTCTCATAATCTACGTTGCAACCATGGCTGGAAACATCCTCATCATTGCCCTCATTGTAGCTGTTCATCACCTGCACACCCCAATGTATTTCTTCCTGGGGAACTTGTCTTTCTTGGAGACCTGCTCTACCTGCACCCTCCTGCCCAGGATGCTGCTCAACTTCCTCACTGGAGACACAACCATTTCATTCTCTGGATGCTTTCTTCAGTTACTTGTCTTTGCTATGTTGTTATCTACAGAGTGTTGTCTCTTATCCGTGATGTCTTATGATCGGTACCTAGCTGTCTGCAAACCTCTGCATTATGCAGCCCTTATGAGTGACAGACTTTGTTTCAACCTTGCAGCTGGCTCATGGATGGGTGGATTTATAGTTTCCTCAATTGTATATCTCTTCTCATTACGATTAACCTTCTGTGGACCCAATCAAGTTGATGATTTCTTTTGTGACTACTTACCACTGATTAAACTCTCCTGCAGTGACACCTATGAGCTGGACTTTATAGTTTTCATTCTTGACTGTACGTTCCTTTTACCCCCATTCGTTTTGACTCTCATGTCCTACGTCTGCATTGTCACCACCATACTGAGAATCCGTTCCACTACTGGGAGACAAAAGGCTTTTTCCACTTGTTCCTCTCATATTACTGTGGTGACAATTTTCTATGGGTCTATCACTATAGTCTACATGTTTCCAAAAACTAGCACCCTTAGAGCCCTGAACAAAATATTGTCTCTTTCCTACACTGTGTTGACTCCATTGGCCAACCCTCTCATTTACAGCCTGCGAAACAGGGAAGTAAAAGAGGCAATGAGGAAAGCTGTCTGTGTGTTTATGAACTGGAAAAGAATGCAACCATTCCTGAACTCTACCAGCAGGTTCAGGCAACATGGAAATAGCAAGAGTCAGAACGAGGGAAAGTGAATGCCTTCTTGCCCATGTGTTGTGGGGAAATCTAGAAGAAGGAAAACCTTTAGTGTGATTAAATGCATTTTGCACCCTGTACTAATGAATGGACTCTGAAACAACAGTGTTCATTTCAAATTTGTTCCAGAGAAGAATTCGGAATGAAATTTCCCATATGAACTGTCTGTGCTTTAAGCCAGTATACACCCGATTTCTTCAACCGGGGGTTTCCTTCGCTCACCTTTTTAACACATTCTTCACATGTTTGTATCCTAACCCTCAAACACTTTTGTTTCTCCAGAAAAAAGTCCAGAACACATTTGAACAGAGTCTACAAAACCCTACTCCATCTCTTATTGATGGAGTATCTTACTGACAAATACTGTACTTCACTGTAAATCTGTGTTTCATGTCATTCTTCTCTGAGCCTGTGTCAGTTTACACTATGCCCTGGTGAATCAATGACAGAATTATTGAAACGGAGGCTCTGGGTAGAAACGGAGACAATCAGGAACTTGTAACTCATGTAACTTCTGTTCCATGACTCACTTCCTAGTCTTATATAATTTTGTCTTGCTGAACCTTGTCTTCCCTGCCCGAACATGGGAATTATACTGCTGAATAAACAGGAAAAATTAGGCAGCTGACTTCTCTCATGTTGCAATGAGATCCTCATAAGAAAAGTGGTATGCCTAACAATCCATTATAAATAGGTAAGAGGTTGTTGGCAGGTATGGTGAATCTCCTCTGTGATACTTCCTTACATTTTGTATCCTTGCCTAATAAACTTATAGTTGGATTTTAACCAAACTGTATGAAGTTTTCTTCTCAAATCCTATTGAACATTTTAGGTCTGCCTAACTTGAGTCCTTCTAAAGTCCCAGCTTTCAGGAGGAATCCCAACACCCCATGATTACAAAGTGATAACTGTTTCAAGTTAAGACAGAAGTAGGGGACCACAGAATTATGGGTATTCTTCCCAGCTCACTCACAAGAGCTTTCTTGTGTATCTGTACAAGGGAAAGCCACCTAACAAATTTTGCCCATTATGAGACTGTGCCCGATTGCCCAGCATCCTCTTTCATCATTAGTGATATTGTACCAGTCCTAATGAGAGTAGAGGGGTTTGTTTTTGTGTTTTTGTTCCACTTTTTATATCTTTCCTGCTGATATTTCAGGAGGCTTTTTTTTTAACTTGCTTACTTGTTTCTATTCATATCGTGCTTTGCCTGCACAGTAATAATGTGACATGCCCATCAGCAGAAATGTCTGGAGTATTATCACCTTCTCAGACAAAGGATAAATACTAATTGCAGGGAGAGACTGACATTATGTAAGTCTCTATCACACAGATGAACAAAGGCATGGGAGAAGAACCACAGCATCTTTCTCAGAATATGTAGGTCTCTCACCTGGGAGAAATGATGCATCTGAAATGCAGTAGGATAGAAGACTGATTTCAGAAGTCCTCCTTTGGTCATCATCCATCATGACGATGGAAGAGACCACATCAGAGATTCAAACTTTCCTTCATCCTTGTAAGGTAAAGCAACTTGTTTCTTGTAATTTCTTTAAATAATATTACCTCTGCTTTAGGGTGAATTGTTGGCTAGGTAGGTAGAGAGAAGGTCAGAGAGATGGATAGATACAAAGAAGTAGTTTGATCACCCACGAATGTAAATACAATAATCAAATAAGTTCCATATAATTAGTATACTGATGAGCTATTTCTGCAACAGAAGCACGAGGTTGTGCTTCAATATGCCAAAAACATCAATATTCATATTTTAGAACACCAGCATTTGGGCATTTTAATATACACTGATTAATTTATTTGAACACACAAATATTTTCTTCTCAATACTGATCTATATTCCATTATTCAGAGAAGTTGAGAAAAACAGAATAAAAAGCCTGAAAATTGCCATAATAGTATAGACTAGTACCTTAATAAAAACAATAGCATTTTCGGTTGATTTGAAAATATTTTGAGTAGCTCTTTGTGCTAGAGCTGCACTGTATTATGTTTTGATATACCAAAATATAATCAATATTGAAATATAACATAGGTATTCAGACATGTTTATACACATTATTTATTTGAACAGATAAAGATTTTTTTTCCAATCTGGCCCTTATTCCAAAACTCAGAGAAGATGAATAAATGAAATAACCTGAATATTTCAATATTAGTATAGAGTTGTACATACAAAAAACACAGACATTTTCTGTCTACAGGGACGTACTCATCCTTCAGTTTCTACTTTCTGAAAGTCTGTTTCTTAGTTGCAAACATTTTAGCCAGGTTAATATGAAATATAAGGTTAAATAATGCTTATAAAAGTGTGACATTTATTAAGTACACAAAAATGTCAAGATAGATACGTAATTCTAGGCAATAAAAGAAATATAATTATGTCATGGCAGGCAAGGTTCTTTGAGTAGATGTGATATCTTTTATTAGACCAGCTGAGTAGTTGGAAAAAAGTTCTTGGCAAGGTTTCAGGCACAGTCGCCCTTCTTCAGTCTCTGCCGGTCTAAGACTCCAAGGACAGAGAGAAGCTAAAAGTGTGGCAGGATGTCAGTGCACATGTAAATACAGTAGGTAGAAATTAGAAAGGCAGAAGGTAAAGCAGGGGGAGGGAAAGGCAGGTGGGAAAAATGGTGAAAGGGAGATATGAAATGATAGAAAACAAGGTAGAAAAGAGGCTGTCTGTTATAAAAGAAAGAGTTGGAGGTCAGGCAAACAGGAATGAGAGAAGCTAAAAGTGTGACAGGATGTCAGTGAAAATATAAATAGGTAGAAATTAGAAAAACAAAGGGTAATAGCATTTTAAGTGTTTAAAGAAATAAAAGAATAAATTTTACACATTATGGTAATATCAGATCTAAGAAAAAAGTATCATGAAAGCTTGTTTTATTCTGAATTAATGTTGAAATTATTCTAATGATCTCTTTTTGGGCATGATGTGGATTCAAATATTGAATTAAATCTCCATAGAACATCTTCAGTTGCCTAAGTTGTAGGTCTGTCAGACTTACAGGATTGGCAATAATAGCGCAAATGATTTTTAGAGACTGAACTTTGAATCTGAAAGGATGCTGTGCAATCAGGCAAAGTATCTTATATGGGGCAAACTGGTTAAGTGGCTCTGCCTTGCACACACACACATAAGAAACCTGAGGGAACACTCCCATCCCAGGTGGTTCCTAGCGCATTAACTCCAGTAATGTGCTTCTGTGATAAACTATGTTCCTGTTGGTAATATGTCTAGGTTAGGTGTCTTTATGTTACAATAATTGCTAGTTAATTCCTAGTCTACAGACTGCCTTCACCCCATCTCCAGTGAAATGGCCACCTTTTGTCACATGCAACACGTTCTCAGTCAAACCAAGCTCATGCTTTTGGAGCCTGGCAAATGTCTTCCCAACACTTGCAAGTGGCACTATTTTCTAATGCAGTAACAGAACATCTTAACAATCAGGACAGAAGAAAACCATGCCATCCATCTGCCTATGGAAAGGCAGTGGGGGATTTTCTGACTGAAAATAAATTTTCATTATTTTTCATGAATGTACCTATTCCTCCACTTTATAATGTAAGGACGGAACAGAATATTTATCTGGAATTTGTGAAATATTAACTGTAAAACCTATAAACCTTTGACTGCTATTCCTAGAACCAGGTTTTGGAGCACAAGTATATTTGAAACACAAGGAAGAGTAGTATGAGTGGGATTTATGATGTCAGCTGTCTTAATTAAAAGATGGAATTCATAATTCATGTTACAAAGCAGCCAAATATAGAACATGCAATATTTGTCCATTTTCTTTTTGCATTGCAGATTTTGTAACCTGAAGTTTCTCAGATTAGAAGAATCTTTGTTCTGCCCTATGAACTTAGGACGCGAGGGTGAAGGCTACATGGTGCAGTGATTAGACATCTTTGTAAAACAGTTCTTGCATATCTATCAAATATTGCCCTTTTCTTTCTCACAATGGTACACGTGAGGCACTGGCTTACATAAAGGTGTTGTAGAAATGAATATGCAACAGTATTCACCTCCAGAGTGGAGCTTTGAAACACCTCCCTGGATCCATCACGTTCAAGCAAGATTAGTCTCTTGAAAAGTCAGGATATGGACTGATTCCATAGCATTCAAAGGTGTTTGTTTCCTTTGGATTATTTTGCAGAGCTGTAAGGAATTTCTCTGATGCCATGGCAGATGCAGAAGTAGGAAATCAAACTTCCATCACTGAATTTATCCTCCTGGGCTTTGAAATTCTTCCAGAGTTACAAATACTTCTCTTCCTGATGTTTCTCCTACTCTACATTGCAACCGTGGCTGGGAATGTCTTCATCACTGTACTCATTATAGATGTTCAGCATCTGCACACCCCCATGTACTTCTTCTTGGGAAACTTGTCCTGCTTAGACACCTGCTACACCTGCACCCTCCTGCCCAGGATGCTGGTCAGCTTCCTCACTGGAGACAGAACCATCTCATTCTCTGGCTGCTTCATCCAATATTTTTTCTCTTGTATGTTGATAGTTGCAGAATGTTGTCTCTTATCCGTGATGTCTTATGATCGGTACTTAGCCGTATGTAAACCATTGCATTATGCAGGCCTTATGAGTGACAGATTTTGTTTCACCCTTGCTGCTGGCTCATGGATCAGTGGGTTTATAGTTGTCTCCATTGTGTGTCTCTTCTTGTTGCGATTAACCTTCTGTGGACCCAATCAACTTGACCATTTCTTTTGTGAATACTTGGCAGTGATTAAGCTCTCGTGCAGCGACACCTTTGAGGTTGAACTTGTAGTTTTCAGTCTTGCCTGCATAGCCCTCATGCCCCCGTTCCTTTTGACTCTCATGTCCTATGTCTTCATTATCACCACCATACTGAGAATCCCTTCCAATACTAGGAGACAGAAGGCCTTTTCTACCTGCTCTTCTCATATTATTGTGGTGACCATTTTCTATGGGACTCTAGCAATAGTGTATATATTCCCACAAACCAACACCCTTAAAGCCCTGAACAAAATATTCTCTCTTTCCTACACTGTGCTGACTCCATTGGCCAACCCTCTCATTTACAGCCTGAGAAACAAGGAAGTCAAGGAAGCACTAAGAAAATTTGTTTGTGTGATGTTGAATTTGAAAAGAGTGTAAACATTCCCAAACTCTATTCTCAGGTTAAAGCAAAAGAGAAATAACAAGAAACAAAACTGTGGAAAATGAACGGCTCCTTAGCCTAGTCTTTGGGGAATCCTAAAACAAATGGGAAAATGTAATTAAACATATTTTACACCCTGATGTAATGCATGGGTCGGCTTGACACCGTAGTGATATTATCTAAAGTTGTTCTAAACAAGAATAGTGAATGGATTATCTCATATGAACATTCTGTGTTTCAAGCCTGTATACAACCATTTCTTCAACCTCCGGCTCCCTACATTTAGGCCCAAATCTAACTCTCCCTTTAGGTTGCACACAGTGGGTGTGTACCTGGGCAGTTTTCAAGGAGTGACTGATGTGTTAAAAACCTAACCTCTTTTACTCATTGTTCACACAGTTGTATCCTAACTCTCAAACCCTTTAGTTTGTTCAGAAAAATGCCCAGAACAGACTTAAATAAATTCTACAAGAACCTTACTCCATCTCTATCTCACTGTCATTTTTTTTTCCTAAATGCATGTTTCACTTAATTCCCAACTGAACCTGTGTAGGTTTACACTGTGCTCTGGTGAATGAATGACAGAATTAATTGAACGGAGGCTTTGGGTATAAAAAGTGAAAATCAGGAACTTGAGAATAATGAAACTACTTCTCCAGGAACAACAACCTAATCTTATATCATTTTTGTTCTGGCTGAAACTTACTTTCCCTGCTTGAACATGGGAATTATACTGATGACAAACAAGGGAATTTAGGTAGCTGAATTATCTGATGTTGCATTGAGATCCTCACAAGAAAAGTGGTAATGATGTGAATGACTAACTATCAGTCATAATTTGGGAAGAGGTCATTGGCAGGCATGGTGTTTCTAGTTCCCTGTGTGTCCATTTTTGGGCCATGTACAGGGCATTTTTAGCAATTTTGCCCAGGGAATCCATTTCTTGGATGTGTAGTCCTGTCTATGTGGAAGACATTGAACAACTTAGTGTACAAACGGACTGGGCATGCCCACTAGTTGCCAAAGCACATCCACACAATCCTTGCTTATATGTAGCACTCTTAAGACTCCTGAAAATGGAGTTGGCCAAAACCCATAACTACCAAACCCAAACTTAGACTCAGGACAGAAAACATGCCCTTTGCCTACAGCATTCAATAGCTAGGGCACGCCTATGGGATGCTGGAGGTTTTGGAACCCAAGTGCCCATCATCACCACCAAATGGAAATGACAGGAATCGAAACTGTGGAAAATGATTGAGTCCTGGCCCATGGGTTTTGGGGAATTCTAGCAGAAATAAAATTTTTTGTTAAAGTAAATACATTTTACACCCTGCTCTAATGAATGGGTTGTCCTGACACCAGATTGTTCATTTTAAAATTATTCCAGATAAGAATAGCTAATGGATTTTGCTGGATGACTTCTCTGTGCTTCAAGCCAGTGTACACCCATTTTCTTCAACCTCAGGCTTCCTACACTTAGGCCCAGATAGAAGTCTCCCCTTAAGTTGTGCACAATTGGCATGCACTCGTGCTGTTATTGAGGAATGGCTGATATGGTAAAAACTAGGGCTGTGTGAAATGACACTGTTCCGTTTTGACCCAAGTTTAAGGTTTCGACAGAACAGCATTTTGTTTCACATTTCATTTCAGTTCGAAACAGTTGTTCCATTTGCTTCACTGAAACAGTGAGGCTGTTTTGATGCTGTTTCAATGTTTCACCCATTCACTATAATGGAAGGTCTAGACATTTTTAAATCTGCAGGTCCAGATGCATCCACCCAAAGGTGTTAACAGAGCTGGCAGGGGTCAACGTGGAGCCATTGGCCAGGTTGTATGAGCATTCGTGGTCATCTGGCCAGGTGCCGGGGGATTGGAAACTGGCTAATGTGGTCCCAATTTTCAAGAAAGGGAGGAGGGAGGACCCAGGTAACTACAGGCCTGTAAGCCTCACCTCGGTGCTCAGGAAGCTCTTGGAGAGGATCATCAAGGAGCACATCTGTGGGGGGCCAGCTGGGGAGTTCATGCTCAGGGGCAATCAGCATGGGTTCATCAAAGGCAGGTCCTGCCAGACCAACGTGATTGCTTTTTATGACCAGGTAACTAAATCCTTGGATGATGGTGTCGCCATGAACGTAGTCTTTCTAGACTTTAAGAAGGCCTTTGACACTGTCTCTCACCCCATTCTGATTAATAAATTAAGTGACTGTGGCATTGATGCCTACAGTTGGATGGGTAAAAAATTGGCTGATGGGGCAGACCCAGGGAGTAGTGGTGGATGGGTTGTACTCAACCTGGCGAGATATGAGCAGTGAGGTACCCCAGAGCTCAGTCCTTGGGCCCGCACTGTTTAACATCTTCATCAGCGACTTGGACAAGGGGGGGGAAAGCTTGCTGTCCAAGTTTGCTGATGACACTAAGATCTGGGGCGAGGTGGACACACTTGAAGGGAGAGAGAGGCTGCAACTAGATTTAGACAGACTACAAAAGTGGGCAGATGAGAATAGGATGGGGTTCAACGTAGACAAATGCAGGGTGCTGCACCTTGGGAGAAGGACTCCACAGCATACATACAGGCTGGGGAGCTCCCTCTTGAAAGCACAGAGGCAGAAAGGGATCTTGGAGGCATTATTGACTCCAAGATGAACATGAGCCGCCAATGCCAGACTGCAGCCAGCAAGGCCAGCCACACCTTGTCATGCATCCAAAGGTGCATCTCAAGCCGGTCCAGAGAGGTGATACTCCCCCTCTATGTGACATTGGTTAGGTCGCAATTGGAGTACTGTGTCCAGTACCGGGCGCCACGCTTCAAAAGGGATGTGGCCAGCCTGGAGAGGGCTCAGAGGAGGGCCACATGTTTGGTGGACATAAGACATCATGGATAAAAGACAACATTTGGCAACCAACAACATACAAGAGAAACAAAATTGGATGAAACAGTCAGAGAACGAGATGGTTCTGTCTCCAGTGAAGAAGCTGGCCAGCATCCAGGGCAGGAGGGTACAAGTAAAGCAGGTATCTAAGCAGGACAAGTTCCCCAGGAACAAGTAGGTGGGGGCGGTGTGTGCAAGTGCTGAATAGTTATAAGGATTGCAATGATGTTCCCAGCCATAGTTGCAATGTGGGATTGTCTATGTCCCCCAGCATTGCAGCATTCACAAGTCACGCTGGTACCTCAAGGTATGTAGAAAAATCATTTAAAGCTGTGTCTATGTCCCAATAGCTGATTCTCTGAATCAGCATCGAGTCTTCAGATTCGGATTTGACCAAATCGAATCAGGGACAGTGATCCAAATCAACAAATCGAATCGCTGTCCCTGATTTGGGCTGAATCTGAATCAAATCGGGCCCGCTTCACACACCCCTACTGATCACCCAGCGAATGAAAGTATGAATGGAAGTTAATAGTGCTGCTGTAGACAAATGACAGCTATAAGATCCCTATAAATGACAGCTAATAAGCTCAAGGGTGTTCCTGCAACATTGCGAACAAGAGTAGTTTATGGCTCATGGATCAGTAGGTTTATAGTTGCCTCCATTTTACCTCTCTTGTTGTTACAATTAACCTTCTGTGGGCCCAATCAAGTTGACCATTTCCTTGTGACTACATTCCATTGATTAAACTCTCCTGCAGTGACACTTATGAGATTGAGCTGACAGTTTTTAGTCTTAGCTTTATTTTCCTTTTGCCCCCATTCCTTTTGACTCTAACGTCCTATGTCTGTATTATCACCACCATACTGAGAATCTCTTCCACTACTGGGAGACAAAAGGCCTTTTCCACCTTTCCTCTCATATTACTGTGGTGACCATTTTCTATGGGACCCTAATTTGAGTGTACGTCTTCCCAAGAACCAACACCCTTAGAGCCCTGAACAAAATATTCTCTCTTTCCTACACTGTGCTGACTCCATTGGCCAACCCTCTCATTTACAGCCTGTGAACAAGGAAGTCAAGGAGGCTGTACGGAAAGCTGTCTGTGTGTGTATGAATTGGAGAGGAATGCAAACATTGTTTAACTCTATTAGCAGGTTGAAGCAAAATGGAAATAACAGGAATCAGAGCTGTGGAAAATGAATGGCTCCTGGCCCAGGGGTTTTCTGGTGAATTCTAAAAGGAAGAGGAACTTTTGAGAGATTTATTACATTTCACACCCGGTTCTATTGAACGGATTGTCCTGCTACCACAGTGTTCACTTAAAAATTGCTCCAGATAAAAATAGTGAATGGATTTTAAGAGGATAACTTCTCTGCGCTTCAAGCCAGTATACACAGATTGTCTTCAACCAAAGGCTTCCTACGCTTAGGCCCAAATCTGAAGTCTAACTTTCCCTTTAGGTTGCACACAGTCAGGGTGTTATCAAGCTGATGTGGTAAAAACCTAATCTCTTGGACTAATTGTTCACACTCTTGTATCCTATCCCTCAAACGGTTTAGGTTGTCTAAAAGAATGGGCAGAAATGACTTGAACACAACCTTTATTCCATCTGTAACTCGCTTTCAAATTGTTCATTGGTAAATATGTGTTTCACTTAAGTCACAGCCAGCTCTGAGTAGGTTTATACTGCACTCTAGTGAATGAACAAGAGATTTAACAGAACAGCTTGTTTTTCCTGCCTGGACATGAGAATTATACTGCTGAAATAACACAGGAATGTAGGAAGCTGGATTTTCTAATGTTGTGTTGAGATCCTCGTAAGAAAAGTGGTAATGGTGGGAATGCCTAAATATCCATTATAAATTGGGAATCTGTCTTTGGCAGGCAAGGTGAATCTGCTTTGTGTTATTTGCTTGCTTTTTCTAGCCTTGACTAATACATTTGTACTTGCATCTTAACACACCCCTAGTGCTGGAAATAATCACACAAGAGTGCAGATTCTGCTGACAATGTTTAATGGATTGCAGGAGAAGACCTCTCTACAAATCACCATGCAGACTGTCATCCCAGACTCTGGCACCTGGCACAACCATGCATTTCCATGTGACTGACATCCCCATCATGATCTGTAGCACAGTTCATGTGGCTTCCAGGGACAGCTCTTGCTGCAACCATCAGCTGCTGACATAAGGGCTTCTCCTTGGCCTCCCTGGTTTGGAGAGGCTCCCACATTAGCCTGAATATATCTTTGGTGTGGTAGCTGCTGGCATGAAGGGAGAGCAAGGCATAGCCACAAGGAAGGCCTCTTGGTGCTTGGAAGTGCACGAGCTTATTCCCTGGGTGTTGCCCAACCTGACTTCAGACATTTGTATAACAAGTGAAGGACATCAAGGTCTACTGATGATACCTCTTCCATGCAACCAACCATGAGCACAAGCTTACAATGCCTGCAAAACAAGGCCCATGTCTGGATCTATTCTGAAGACTGGCTAATAGCCATAGGTGGTTGTGGTACCAGTGAAAATGCCAGGGCAAGAGCAGCACAGTGACTTCCACCAAAGTCCTTCCCACAAACATTTTACCAGTCATTCCCACCCAGCTGAACATGCAATGTGTGCTTTGCTCAGGGCTGAGGAAACCCAAAGAAACTACAGACACTTTCAGTAGCCTCCTGCTGATGGAGAAGTGGCAGTGCATTCACACGCTCACTAAGCCCCAACTGGAAGGGTGATGGGTGTACATGCCAGTCCCATGACTTTCTGGATCATGCACAAATGCCGGGAAGACTGGGCTCAGGACACATGTGAGGTCTGCTTGTACCCTAAGAGAAATGTAAAAAGTGCTCTTTTTTCTTTTTCTCTTCCACTACAAACAGAGTCCTGTGTTCTGACTCCTTCCTTCAGACCTCGCATACAATCCCAGAGGCAAAGAAATAAAGCAGCCCCTGAAGAAAGCAATCAGGGAATATGTGGTATATTTTATGAAGCATATTTTATGGAAAAGGGATCTAATCTTGACTCGAGTCTTCAAGTGAAGGACAAACCACTATGTCGGTCGGTAAATTGTTCTTTACCTTTACTGTTAATAGCTATCTCATGTACAGAAATAAGGCAATTTAGAAAACTGAGAGCTCAGACTAAGCTTCAGTAGATCTTGGTTTTAAATGTGGTTTTTGTCCCTGGCCAGCTGGTTAGTTTTGGCAAATTACTTCCCCTCTATCTATCTTAGTTGCCTGCCTATAAAATGGGGGTTATGGCCATGAGCTCTTTCTTCAAGCACTTTGAGTAGAAACCTATTACCCCAGATAGCTGATTGAGTGGCTGATTAGTACAATTTCTGTAGCTATGTGCCTGATTCCAATTACATAATTATGTTGCAGAATCTCCACCCTTGGAGGTTTTTAAGACCTGGCTAGACATAGCCTTGGCTGGGATGTTCTAGTTGGGGGATGATCCTACTTTGAGCAGGGGGTTGGACTAGATGTGACCTCTTAAAGTCCCTTCCAACCCTAACTTTCTATGATCTATGTATATAGAGGAATAGCATGGCTATGTTTTAACCATGTAAATTGGCTGTGCAGCCACTGAACATGCTGCATGGAGCTACACATCCTCTCCAGAGAGATGTGTGGTAGCTATCTGCACTCTTGGGCAATTTTGTTACATACCCATCTCTGTCCACAGCCTACATGGACCCTGGGTAGTCTAGAAAACATAGCTGTGCTAAAAGCACAGCTACCAGGACTTTGCCAGTTGTTCCATATGTAGCTGTTGACCATTGAGCAGCCTATTCATGAAAGAGGACCCCAGGGCCATGTGTGGCTGTAGAGAGAAAAGAAAGTAGGCATAGTGTCATTCTGGATGGCCAGGTCTGGGGGTCACCCAGGGTTAGAAGAAGAAACTAATATCTGAGGGGAGTGTGCAGAGTCTGAGTCTAAGGGAGTGAAGAAGCTACCTGGGGAAAAGAGTCAGAGATCCAGAGGGTCAGGAGGCCAGCCAGGTTGGGTATCCAGGAGATCAAACCAGAGTCAGGTTAGGTACCCAAAGGTCCAGACCAAATTCAGGGCTCATGGGCAAGCTGACTCAGGTATCCAGGGAATCTATCAGAGAGCTTGTAATGGCACTAGCCAAGGGAGAGGCAGCCTGAGCACAACATCAAGACAGCATTGCTACCCAGATACTTCTTTTAGGGCAGGTTTTTTTTAATAGAGAGGGGCAAAGAATCCACTCACATCCTGAGCCGGTGTCTTATCTCTCTATATGAGAGCTGCTGTGACAATGTGCCCTCTGCCCCTGTGCTAGGAGCTGAGTTGACAATCTGCCTGCTACAACGCCCTAGGAAGAGTAGCAGGTTTTCCCTGGCCAGGGCAGAAAGGTGCCCAGGTATAGTTCTGTAGCCTTCCAGTGTGCAGAGCCTCTGCCTTGACACAGCTTCCAGACAGTTGCTGGCACATTGGTATGTATGTTGGGGAGGAGGGAGATGTCCTGAAATCATTGCCTATCCTCACCGCACAGGTATCCAGAGCAGGTGCACTGCCCTCCTGTTTCCTCCATGGAAGAGCAGACATGACTAGCATTGCCCTCCAGCATAGATATCTGCACAGCTCTGAGGCTTCACAAGATAACCAAGTTCATCCTTTCACTCAAGGCAGAATCATCCCTATCTAAACCACCTTGCACAAGTGTTTATCAGTTTTTTTCTTAATGTTTTAAGAACAAACCCTCACACCTATCTACCAGGCATAAAACCTGAAATATCAAACACCCTTTAATTTGCCACAAACAAAGGTGGGGAGTGAGTGTGCTATCAATTAAGTGCTACTGCAAGAGTGAAAAAAGAGTTTGTTAAAATATGCTCAAGAGATCCAAGGACGAGGACAACACCACCTAGTACAGAAGGAGGCAAACCCCCTCATCATCCATGGAAAAAGCTGACCATGGGGTAAAATTCCTTCCTGACCCTCTTCCCTTTCCCTACCTCCTTCCTAAGATGTGAAGCCAATAACTGTACACAATACTCTAGGTCTGGCAGAGCCAGTGTGGAGTGGAAAGATATCATCATCTCTTTTATCTTGAGCCTAAAACTCTTGTTGATATAGCTCCAAATTACAAGTACTTTTTGTGTGCATCACATTACTCACACATGGTGTATCTGTGATCCACTAAAACCACTTGATTCATCTCAGCAATGCTGCTACCCAGGCAGTTGTCTCCTATTCTGTATTTTGCATTTCATGTTTCTTTCTTAGATGCAGCACCTTATGTAGGTCTGCTCTTAACTTTATTCTACTGTGTCTAGCCCAGCTCCCAAACCTATTTTTGGTGGTGTCTCAGGGCCTCCATAAATATGACTCTAGCCACTAGAGCAGGAAAGAGCCCTCCCAGGCTGGCAGGCACAGCTTAAATAGAAAACACAAAGTAAAACTCTACCTGCATTGGTGTGAGCTGATTCAACAGAAAGTACCAGAAAGTAACTTAAGATTCACACATGCAGATTCATCACATTCACATGGCTCACATCATCGAGATCCTTTTTAATTTCAGTTCTATCTTTGGATGAGTTTGCAATCCTTCCCAGCTTCCTGTCACCTCCAATCTTGATCTGGAAGCTTTCTCCTCCAGCTTGTAAATCACTAATAAACATGTTAAACATTACTGGGCCCAGGACAGATTCCTGTGGGATTCCACTCGAAACCTTCTGCCACTCAAAAATTAATCCATTTATCATTAGATGTTGCAAACAGTTATTGAACCAATTACTGACTTCTAGTAATTTTATGATAAAGTCATGTGGGATTACATGTGTAGCCTTACTAAAGTCCAAATAGATTATGTTCACTGCATTCACTGATGATAGTTTGGCCATGCTACTTTTCCAGCTTGTTCTGTAGCTCACGGGTCTGCGTGCTGATTTAACAAGTACAAGGATGTGAGTTCAAGGCTGGGTACAAGCCATTAAGCGTGAACCTGGACACCAGAACTTCAAGGAAACTTCTGATTGCAGAGCTGCTGGCCACTACCTTTGAAAACTTGTGGTAACTGGGAGAGATCCTGGACAACTAGAAAAGGGCAAATCTAATGCCCATCCAGGGATCCACTTGGGATCCATCCAGGGAACCTTATCTCAGTCCCTAGGAAAATCATGGAAGTGGTCCCCAAGGAATCAATTTCTAAGCGGCTGGAGGAGAAGATGGTGACTGATTAGGAACAGTCAGCATGGATTCACCAAGGGCAAGTCATACCTGACTGCTTTCTATGACAAGATGACTGGCTGTGTGGATATAGGGCGAACAGTAGATATGATATATCTTGACTCAAGACAAGGCTTTTGATATGGTCTCCCACAACATTTTCACAAGCAAGCTAAGGAAGTATGGATTGGATAAATGGTCTGTTTACACAGAGAAAACTGGCTGGATAATTGGGTTCAAAGGATAGTAATCGATGGTTTGATGTGTAGTTGAGAGCTGGTATCAAGTGGAATATTCCAGGGCTTGGTCCTGGGGCTGATTTTATTCAATATCTTCATCCATGACCTAGAAGATGGCATAGAGCGTGCCCACAGCAAGTTTGAAGATGCCATCAAGCTGTGGGAAGTAGCAGATACACTAAAATGTAGGGCTAGGATTCAGAGTGACCTAGACAAATTGGAGGATTGGACAAAAAGAAAACTCATGAGGTTCTACCTTGGGGGTCTTCAAGAGGAGACTGGACAATCTAGTCTCTTTCTATGACCAGGTTACGAAATGCCTGGACACAGGAGGAGGGGTGGATGTCGTATACTTAGACTTCAGGAAGGCCTTCGATACGGTATCCCACCCCGTACTGGTGAACAAGTTAAGAGGCTGTGATGTGGATGACTACACAGTCCGGTGGGTGGTGAATTGGCTAGAGGGTCGCACCCAAAGAGTCGTGGTGGATGGGTCGGTCTCGACCTGGAAGGGTGTGGGCAGTGGGGTCCCACAGGGCTCGGTCCTTGGACCGATACTCTTTAATGTCTTCATCAGCGACTTGGACGAGGGAGTCAAATGTACTCTGTCCAAGTTTGCAGATGACACAAAGCTATGGGGAGAAGTGGACACGCCGGAGGGCAGGGAACAGCTGCAGGCAGATCTGGACAGGTTGGACGAGTGGGCAGAAAACAACAGGAGGCAGTTCAACAAGGAGAAATGCAAAGTGCTGCACCTAGGGAGGAAAAATGTCCAGCACACCTACAGCCTAGGGAATGACCTGCTGGGTGGCACAGAGGTGGAAAGGGATCTTGGAGTCCTAGTGGACTCCAAGATGAACATGAGTCGGCAGTGTGATGAAGCCATAAGAAAAGCCAATGGCACTTTATCGTGCATCAGCAGATGCATGACGAATAGGCCCAAGGAGGTGATACTTCCCCTCTATCGGGCGCTGGTCAGACCGCAGTTGGAGTACTGCGTGCAATTCTGGGCGCCGCACTTCAAGAGGGATGCGGATAACCTGGAGAGGGTCCAGAGAAGGACCACTCGTATGGTCAAGGGCCTGCAGACCAAGCCCTACGAGGAGAGACTAGAGAAACTGGACCTTTTCAGCCTCCGCAAGAGAAGGTTGAGAGGCAACCTTGTGGCTGCCTTTAAGTTCATCACGGGGGCACAGAAGGGAATTGGTGAGTATTTATTCACCAAGGCGCCCCTGGGGGTTACAAGAAACAATGGCCACAAGCTAGCAGAGAGCAGATTTAGACTGGACATTAGGAAGAACTTCTTCACAGTTCGAGTGGCCAGGGTCTGGAACGGGCTCCCAAGGGAGGTGGTGCTCTCCCCTACCCTGGGGGTCTTCAAGAGGAGGTTAGACGAGTATCTAGCTGGGGTCATCTAGACCCAGCACTCTTTCCTGCTTATGCAGGGGGTCGGACTCGATGATCTATTGAGGTCCCTTCCGACCCTAACATCTATGAATCTATGAATCTATAAGCACCTAGCTGGGGTCATTTGACCCCAGTGCTTTTTCCTGCCCAGGGCAGGGGGTCGGACTTGATGATCTACCAAGGTCCCTTCCGACCCTAACATCTATGAATCTATGAATAAGGACAAGTGCAAAGTCCTGCACTTAGGACAAAACAATCCCATGCACCAGTATATACTGGGGACTGACTGGCTGGGCAGCAGCTCTGCAGAACAGGATTTGGGGCTACAGTGGACAATAAGCTGAATATGAGCCAGCAGTGTGCCCTTGTTGCCAAGAAGGCTAACAGCATACTGGACCACGTTGGTAGGTGTGTTGCCAGTAGGTCAAGGGGAGTGATTTTCCCCCTCTATTCAGCACCAATGAGGCCAAATGTGGGGTACTGTGTCCAGTTTGTGTCCCCTGCCCCTACAGAAAGGGTGTGGACAAATTGGAGAGAGTCCAGCAGAGGGCAACAAAAATGGGGAGGGAGACTAGGGCACATGACTTCTAAGGCGAGGCTAAAGGAACTGGACTTATTTAGTCTGGAGCAGAGAAGACTGACAGGGGATTTAATAGCAGCCTTTAACTCCCTGCAGGGTGGTACCAAAGAGGATGCAGCTGGGCTGTTCTCAGTGGTGGTAGCTGACAGAACATGTTAGACGTGATTAAAAAAAAGACCCTTAGTCAAGGTTATATATGGACACACTCAATTTTAATAACTCAATAATATCAGCAGCATTAAAATATTCTCTCTCTTGGGATTCCCCATTTAAAAAGAAAAACCATGATATAAGGAAATACTAGCTGAGAAATCATGCACATGGGCATCTAAGCAAACATTCCTAATTTCCTCACCACCACCCCACCCCACCCCACCCCACCCCACCCCCCGTGCATCCATCTGCCCAAGTACTTCCAAATACCTATCCTGAAGAAAAAAAGCCCACTGACTGACTGATGGGGAGTATGCTTTTAAGAAACACAGGTAAGCTCTCATCCCACAGAACACCTTTGATTCCCTGAAATCCACTACAGACTTGTCTCTGCTATTGATTTGGCAAGGAAGGTGATGAATTACCACAGTGACCAAGTTCCAGTAGCAAAATAGCACGTAAGGAAGCTTTGTGCCTAGCATCCCATCCAGCAAACTTTGACCATGAAGGACTATTAAGCAAGTTCACATTCATAGGTGACCTGAATTAGCAGGGGCATTAGCACAGGGGAAGAGCAAGGTTAATCTTAACTTGCTGGAGCTGTAGCAACATACCTTGAGCACTTTCACACCAAGCTCCTTTGAGATGGGAAAGATGGTAGCATCAACTTCTAAGTATAGGAAGTCTAATTGCAATTAAGATGATTTAAATCTAGAGGAACTTTACTTACATCAGTGAAGATGGTGTGGATTGCACCCTGCTTTACTGTGGTGAACATATCTATCAGTTATATTACACACACACACACACACACACAAATATTATATATATAAATAATATATATAAATAATATATATATAACATTTTATCTCTCTATCTATCTCACTGTAGAAAAAGATAATTAAATAACACTTATGAGAAAAAGCTGGACACTTGCTTCCCAGTGAATATTTTACAGACAATCACTTTCCCAAGGCCAGCTCTGATCTCCTTATTCCTCATGCTGTAAATGACAGGGTTGACCATTGGCGGCAATATGGCATAAAGGACAGATTCTATGAGATCCAGAATGGATGGGGTGCTGGAAGTTGGTTTCAAGTAAGCTGAAATGCCAGTGAGAAGAAACAAGGAGACCACAATGAGGTGAGGAACACAGGTGGAGAAGGCTTTATGCTGGCCCTGCTCCGAGGGGATTCTTAGTACTGCAGTAAAGATCTGAACATATGATACAAGGATGAAAACAAAACAGCTTAAATATAAACAGACACTAAAGGCAAGTATCCCTGCCTCACTGAGATAGGAGTCAGAGCAGGAGAGCTGGAGCAGCTGGGGGACATCACAGAAAAACTTGCTGACGATGTTGGAGTGGCAGAAAGGTAACCGAAAAGTGTTACCAGCGTGCAGCGCAGAATAAAGAATGGCACTGACCCATGCACTGACTGCCATCTGGACGCAAGCTCTCCTGTTCATGATGGTCTCATAATGCAGTGGTTTGCAGATGGCAATGTATCGATCATAAGCCATGATGGTGAGGAAGGCAAAGTTGGCTGTAGCAAAGAAAAAGAAGAGGAAAACTTGGGCAACACATCCAGCATAGGAAATCAACCTGGTGTTCCACAGGGAATTGCCCATGGATTTGGGGACAGTCACAGAGATAGTTCCCAAGTCGAGAATGGACAAATTCAGGAGGAAGAAGTACATGGGAGTGTGAAGGTGGTGGTTGAGGGCTACCACCATGATAACGAGGAGATTCCCTATCAGAGCTGCCAGGTACGCTGCTAGAAAGATGGCAAAGTGTAAAAGCTGCAGCTCCCGGACGTTAGAAAATTCCTGGAGGAGGAACTCGGTTACAGTGGTTTGGTTGGACATTGCCTTCTTCAAACCATTGTATGATGCCTGTGGAGGGAACAAAAAGCTCAGCAATCAGCATCAGAATGGCTCTGATTCTCCCGTCAAAAACATCTCACACGCTCACTTTCAAATACACACAGGATCAACTGGAGCCAGATCTTTAGTCCACGGGAAAAGTTTGGTTTTGAAGGAATATTTTGATATGGATACAAAACAGCAATAGTGTTATTCAGCAGGCACTATGAGACAGATGACATTCTTGCTATCAGCTAGGAGGTGTAAACTCAGTACGCTTTCAAAATTCGTGTTGTATTCAGGTTCATTATGAAACTACTGTTACATGGGAGATCTTTTGTAGAGTTCACAGGGCTGAGTCACCTGCAGCATCTGTCCCAAAACTCGGCTGGAAAAAATAAGAGCAAATACAACCTTTAGGTTTAAACCTTTAGGTAAAAAAGGTCCCAACCCCACTGTGAAAAAACCATACAGTGTGTCAAGCAAACAGTAACAGTAATGTTTCAGCATGGCATCGCTCCATCTTCCCGAGGATATACCACACAGGACCTGCTTGTAAGAAATAACTCCACACCAAAGGTTTGCACACAGACTGACTGCCACCTGGTTGCAAACTAGCATACAGGGCTGCATAAGAGCTGGATTGTCATCTCTATGTGAAAAGGAGGTACTACTATCACTCGGATACTTCTGCTCTGTATAACCAAGCTGTCACTTTGCCACCAGGACCAAAAGCAGGAATTTGGAGGGAGTCTGCCTTACTCCGGTGATTGCTACACAGCAGTTGGGTTTAGCCTGCAGCAACGGGGCCAAAAACACAGAATCCCAGCCTCACTGACTTTCTTTATGCCCTTCATTTCCAATTCTGTGTATTCAGACTTGAAGCAACTTACCGTGCTGGTCTTTGTGGGGGTTTCCACAAGCTTCTGTTGCATTTGGTCCTCCGCTGTCAGTATTGGTTGCTCATTACCCAGCTCTCAATCTATCTAGTCTCTCTTGCCTCTGCCACTATAGCTTCTAGATAATAAAGACATGGATGATTTGATTCAAATCTATTTCTGTCTACAGATGAACTGGCTGTAGCTGCCTCTGAGTCTCCTGTACTGAAAGGGCAGAAGATGCAGTAAGGTGATTTATCTGTGTCACTCTCCTAAGGGCTTACGGGACTCGCTCCCTAGAGCTCTTCATTGCTCAGAAGCAGGGGCCCCAAAGTAAACACTCCTGATTTAATGGTTTTTAAAGGCAAAATAACCACCCTGGGTCTGTAGTTTGACCTACTGTAAGGCACAGGTCATAAGTTTCATCCAGGGTTCCCTGGCTCCTAGCTCAGTGTAAGTTTTGGGACATATTGACAAAGGTTTTTAGGTACCCGCAGATGCTGAGAGATGTTCAGTTGAATGTAGAAAGCTCCATGAGCTGGTTGCCTAGTTCCTTTTGTTTAAGTGGTGCTTAAAATCACAATAGCTGCTTACCTAAATCTTTAGATATCTCAATGCCTATGGAAACCTGGTCCTGAATCTATGGCATCCTTTATACCCTTTCTCAATAAGGAGCAAACTGCCATGACTCAGATTGCAACCACTATGGGGTAAAACCATGCACAGAGGTAGTTATCACAAACTAGGGAAATCTCTTCCACCTCTACTTCTGGGAGACTTATTTTTCCTATCCCTTTAGGTTCCTTGAAAATCATAGTCTAACTTGACAGCAAGACCAACCAGGCACCAGGTACTGGACAGAAGAAGCTAAGATGATTAGGGCTTGTGAGATCTAAGCACAATGCTGTAATGAAGGTCAGATAAAGTTTGCCTACAATGATTTCTAAGCACCCAAAATGCACCTTCTGTACGTGTTCAGAAGCAATGAAATTCAATCACCTAACTGCATGTTTCCTTTCTAGGCTCCACTGTAATCCATGTTAATGCTGGAAGGGTGCCTCATCCTGTGGAGGAATCTCATCCTATAGTTGCTCTTCAAGCATGGCTAAGTCACACAGACAGCTGTGAGCTTAGTGTACCAACTTTTAGCACAAAGGATTAGTGGTTGGAGCACTCACCCACCAAGTGGGAGACCTGAGTGTCAGGCCCTTCTGCAGCAGTGTCTATTGAGTCTGCTAAGCGCTGGAGTCAATTGTTTTGGGACAGAGGAATCGAGGAAAGGAAGGAGGGGGAGCAGCAGGGTAAGGACTCTGGACTTCAGAAAAGCAGACTTGGACTCCCTCAGGGAACTAATGGGCAGGATCCCCTGGGAAGCCATGGGTCCTCCTGGACTCCATTGCATTTTAAAGAAACCTTAGTGAGAGAGCAAGAACAAAGTATCCCGGTGCACAGGAAGACTGGCAAGTACAGCAGAAGACCAACTTGGCTTAGCAAGAAATTTCAGTGAGACAAAAAACAAAAAGGAAGGGCACAAGAAGGGGAAACTTGAACAAACTACTAGGGAGGAGTATATTATACATTATATATTGCTTGGACATCCAGAGATGAAATCAGAAAAGCCAAAACACAACTGGAGTTCCAGCTAGCAAGGGATGTGACGGTTAGCTAGAAGGGTTTCTACAAGTATGTCAGCAACACCAGGAAGATTAGGGAAAGGGTGGGTCCTTTACTGAATGGGGAAGGCAACCTAGTGACAGAAAATGCAGGAAAGGCTGAAGTGCTCAATGCCTTTTTCACATCTGCCTTCAAAGGAGAGGTCAAGTGCCAGACGACTGCACCTGGCAGTCCAATTTGGGGAGGAGGAGAGCAGGCAACAATGCTGAAATAACAGGTTAGGGACTATTTAGAAAAACTGGATGTGTACAAGTCCATGGGGCCCAATGAAATGCACCCAAGGGTGCTGAGAGACTTGGCCAAAGTGACCGCAGAACCACTGGGCATTATCTTTGAAAACTCATGGTGATCGAGGGAGGTCCAAAAAAGGACAAATATAGTGCCCATCTTTAAGAAAAAGGAGGAGGAGCATCTGAGGAACTACAGACCAGTCAGCCTCACCTCAGTCCCTGGAAAAAACATGATATTCTCAAGAAGGGGAGGAGGGAGGAACTGGGAAACTATAGGCCAGTTGGTCACACCTCTATCCTTGGGAAAACTCCTGAAAAAATCATTAAGGATCACATTTGTGGGAGCCCAGCAGGGAAAGTAATTCTGAAAGGAAATCAGCACAGCGCTCTATTTACTAGGACACCCCCTGGAGCAACTAGAAACAATGGCCACAAATTGATGGAGTGATTTAGGTTGGACATTAGAAAGAACTTCTTCACAATAAGGGTTGCCAGAATCTGGAATAGGTTTCCAAGGGAGGTGATGCTCTCCCCTACTTTGGGGGTCTTCAAGAGGGGACTGGACAGCCACCTAGCTGGGGTCATCTGACCCCAGCACTCTTTACTGCCCAGGGCAGGGTTCAGACTCAACGATCTACTGAGGTCCCTTCCAGTCCTAATATCTATGAATCTATGAATCAGGGGTAAGGAAGCTGAGAAGCAGGGGAGTGGCAGTGGGGAGGGATAGGAGGGAAGTTGGGAAAGAAATGCACAATGTTGCTGGTGTTCATGGAGATTGTGAATGCAGGATGGGCAGTTGGTTTGGGTTGTAAGTGGGGGAACTCTCCTCGCTCTCCTTGAGCACACCCACCGGATTGGATTCCCACAAAGGACAGGTCACCCCTCCAGCATTTATCTAGATGATAGGTGAACCTAAAAGGGAAACAGGCTCCTAGGTGATTAAATTGCATTGCTTCCAAAGGTGTACAGAAGCTAAATCTTAGGTGCTTAGGAATCATTGAGGACAAACTTTATCTGGCCTTCATTGCAGCATTTGACTTGGATCGCGCTTAGACTTAGTTGTCCTAACTTCTTCTCTCAGTGCCTGGTGCCTGGCTGCTCTTGCTATCATGTCTGACTGTGATTTTCAAGGAATCTATCAGGACAGGAAATTAAAGAAGTGTCCCTGAAATAAATAAGGGGGAAGACTTGCTACTTCATGATAACTTGGTGCATGTTTGGTACAACCTGACTCATGGCAGTTTGCCCCTTGTTGAGAGAGAGTATAAATGATGCCATACATTCAGGATCGGGTATCATAGGCACTGAGATTCTTAAAGATTAAGGCAAACAGCTCATGGGATTTAAAACGGCTCCTAAGTGAAGGGAACTAGCCAAACAGCTTACGTAGCTTGCTAAATTCAACTGAGCATCTGTCTGCATGTGGGTGCAAAAAATCCACTATCGATCCGTCCCACAGGATACATAGAAGCAGGGAACCCTGGGTGAAACTTATGACCTGGGCCTTACTGTAGATCAAACAACAGGTTCACAATTGTCTCTTTATCTTTAAAAACAATTTGTTCAAGGTTGTTTGCCTCTGGGCCTCTGCTTTGGAGCTATCCAGAGCTCAGGGGAATGAGTCTCACAAGCCCTTAGAAGAGGGACACAGATAAAGCACCTTACTGCAGCTTTTGTTCTTTCATGCCAGGGATGCTCAGAGGCAGAGACACCCAGTTCATCTGTACACAGAAATAGGCTTGAATCAAATATCAGTGCCCGTCTTCTAGAAACACAGTGGCAGAAGAAAGAGTATTTAAGTAGGTTGAGAGCTGTGTACTGAGCAAAGGATCCTGTCAGTGAAGGATCAAATGCAACAGAAGCTTGTGGAAAAAACCCACAAACAGCATGGTAAGTTGCTTCAAGTCCGAATGCATAGAATGGGAAGCTAGGGACAGAAAGAAAGTCAATGAGATTGGCATTGTGTGTGTGGCCAGGTTGCTGCAAGATGAAACCAAATGCTGTGGATAAATGAGAAGAGCATTGAAGTAATATAAGGTAGACTCCCTCCCAAATCTAGCTTTTGGTGCAGGGGACAGAGTGGTTATACAGAGCAGAAGTATCAGAGAGAGAGTAGTATATCTGCTTTTCACAGAGAGATGACAATCCAGCTGGTATGTAGCACCATAGGTTAGTCTGCAACCAGGTGGCAGTCAGTCTGTGCACAAACCTTGGGGGGGGGGAATTATTATATAGAAGCTCATACTATTGAGATATATATCAAATAGTATGAGCTTGTATGTAATAATAATAATATATATTATATAATATATATATTTTTATACATATATATATAATATAGATATATAAAATATGATATATATAATACATATATACACACACTCTTGAAGAAGAAGGAGTGACATGTGAATGTTTGGAAGATAGTTTGTGAGATGTTTCTGACAGGAGAATCAGAGCCTTTGAGCTTTATTTTTCGGATCCTGACCACTGCCCTTGTTCTTTCCACCACAGGCATCCCTCAGTGGACTGAAAGAGGCAATGTCCAACCAAACCACTGTAACCGAGTTCCTCCTCCAGGAATTTTCTAACGTCCGGGAGCTGCAGCTTTTACACTTTGCCATCTTTCTAGCAGCGTACCTGGCAGCTCTGATAGGGAATCTCCTCGTTATCATGGTGGTAGCCCTCGACCACCACCTTCACACTCCCATGTACTTCTTCCTCCTGAATTTGTCCATCCTCGACTTGGGAACTATCTCTGTGACTGTCCCCAAATCCATGGGCAATTCCCTGTGGAACACCAGGTTGATTTCCTATGCTGGATGTGTTGCCCAAGTTTTCCTCTTCTTTTTCTTTGTTACAGCCAACTTTGCCTTCCTCACCATCATGGCTTATGATCGATACATTGCCATCTGCGAACCACTGCACTATGAGACCATCATGAACAGGAGAGCTTGTGTCCAGATGGCAGTCAGTGCATGGGTCAGTGCCATTCTTTATTCTGCGCTGCACACTGGTAACACTTTTCGGTTACCTTTCTGCCACTCCAACATCATCAGCAAGTTTTTCTGTGATGTCCCCCAGCTGCTCAAGCTCTCCTGCTCTGACTCCTCTCTCAGTGAATTTGGGATTCTTATCTTTAGTGTGTGTTTATATTTCATCTGTTTTGGTTTCATTGTTGTATCATATGTTCAGATCTTCAGTGTGGTACTGAGAATCCCTTCAAACCAGGGCCGGCATAAAGCTTTCTCAACCTGTATTCCTCACCTTGTTGTGGTCTCCTTGCTTATTTTCACTGGCACGGTTGCATACATGAAGCCCACATCCAACTCCTCATCAGGTCTGGATCTCATGGGGGATGTTCTGTTTGCCGTACTGCCACCAATAGTCAATCCAATCATCTACAGCTTTAGGAACAAGGAAATCAAAGCTGCCCTTGGGAAACATATTGCCTGGAATTTATTCAGTTGAAAGAAAGAGCCCATCTTTTTCTCATAAGTGTCATTTGATTATCTTTTTCTGCATATAGGTATTTAACCGGTAGATAAGTCCACAAAAGTAAGGCAATGTGCAATCCAGACCAACTCCACTGAAGAAATTAAAGTGCCTAAAGATCACAATTAGACTTTCTTTCCTTAGAAGTTTATACTGCCCTCTTTCCCATCTTAAAGGAGCTTGATGACAAAGTGCTACAGTATGTAGTTACAGCTCCAGTGAGTTAAAATTAAACCTTGCTCTGGCTTGGTGCTAATGTCCCCCCTAATTCAATCTACTTGTAAGCATGTACTTGCTTAACAGTCCTTCACAGTCAAAGGTGGCTGGATGTGATGCTAGTCACATAGCTTCCTTATGTGCTATTGACTCCAGAAACTGGTGTATGTAAATCATGCTAACCCCTGGAACTCACAGATCATTAAGACTTAAAAGCCATACTTGTGCTAATTAATCAACTCCCTTGTAAAATCAAGAGCAGACGAAAGTCAAGAAGTGGATTTCAGGGAACCTCTGGCATTCTGTAGGGTAAGACCTCATCTTTGAGTCTTAAATCCATACTCCCCATCAGCCAAGCAGTGGACTTTTTTTCTTCAGCACACGTATTCGGAAGTGCTTGGGAAGATGGATGCAATGAGGGGGGAAATGTTTGCTTAGAGGGACATCTGCATGATTGCTCAGCTATTATTTCCTCATAGCCTTGTTTTTGTGTAAATGGGGAATCCGGGGGGGGGATGGATTTCTCTCCACAATGATGAAGAGTTGAAAAGACAAGTAGAAAGTGTCAGCATTGCTCAGCTCCTGTTGAAATAATTATTTTAAGGCCACCAGTATTATTGAGTAATTAAACTAAGTATGCCCATGTATTACTCTAACTAAGGTCCTTTATATCATGTTAAATAAAGAAAGAAATGTTATGTGGTTCACGAAATGGAAATTCTGGACGGGTGATGACAGAATCCACTGGTGAGCTACAATTCACACTATTATGCTTTCCCTAGAGGGGATCTTTCTTGAGACAATACAACCGTAATGCAGTTTCTCTGTGTACTGCTTGAAACCAAACCCAGACGTAGCATCTGGAGAGGTGAATCCCAGTCTCATTTTCAAACAATGAGACTGGGATTTCCAGTTCTTGCACCACCTGGCAATCTCCATGAGCTACAGTTGGTTTAGCTGCTGGAGAGGTTCTTTACCTCTTACGGGCAAGGAGGACATATGCAGAAAGCAGCCAGTCCGTCTTAAGCAAGACTGCATTTACTCACTAACTGCAACTGAGCAGGCAGAGTCCTTAAGCATTTATAGATGTGCTCTGGCAGGTGGGGGTGGCACTTTAATTAAAGCTCCCTGAGTGTCACATGTATCTGCATCTTCACAATGAAAAATGGCGGTGGCCACAGCACTTTAACTAAAACTCATTGAAGTTAAAGTGCTCCTGCTGCCATTTTTCAGCATAGGGACACTGATATACATGACAGTGGAGTCTCATGGAGCATGGAAATTACCACACTCCTGCAGACTCAATTAATCAAGTCTGCTTCAACACACTGTAATTACAGCGTATTGAAGCAGCCTCCCTGCATGTGTATAGGAGCCCCTTGCGTCACCAAGCCAGCTCAAGTCAAGAATAGAGTCAAAAGGCCAAGTTTTCTTTTCCTGGGACTCTCACTCTGTCCTGCTTCCCATCCTTTTCTTCATCTTGGAGCCAGCACCCCTGCACTTTCACCCCACTATGTTGTAATACCTAGATGTGACATGAGTTTTGCTTTCATGAATTTGGGCTGCTGTTACCCGAAAACCTCTGCACCGATCTTCTTGAAACTTGGCAGACTTTGTGGCCTCAGTAAGAGCTACCACCTCTGAAAATTTCATCTAAATCAGACAAAAAAACAACAGAGTTATAAATATTTTATTGTTTCCCCATTATACCCTATGGCTGGATCTCTGAAGCGGCTCCAAACCGCTTCGGGAAGCCAAACGAGGTCACCGCTTCCACCCGCACATGCTGCTTCGGACCCCAAAGCTTCACCGGATCCGAAGCTCTGTCTGAAGCCTCGCACAGACCTACTCATTACCTCCCATGTTTAATTTTGTTGACAAAATGGGAAGTGAACCAAGGACCACAAAGCTAAAGAGCAGAATACTAGATACTGCAACCATACCAAATATATCTATCAAAACCTTGATAGACTGTTGTCCATCATAGGTGGGCTCAGAATAGGACAGGAGAGGACCTTTGAACTCACCAAGACCTTGTATGGTGTTTGTATGTGTGCTCTATCAGAGTTGTCTCTGTTACGCGGAGGGCAGGGCCTCAGAGAGATTTGCAATAAAATCAGTGCTATATACTCTGTTACACTTCCCTTTTATTCCTCCCATGCTTTGCACAACATCTCCAGTCTCTTCCATTCCCAAATCTATGCAGATGGCATGCGTACATAATTCTGCCTAGTGCAGTGTGGCTCCTCTTCTGCTCTAGTGGGTAAATGCTGAACAACAATTTTAAAGTCTGCTACCACCTTTCTAAACTTGTGCCTTGTCCTATAATTTGCCCAATATGCGATGGTGTTTTCAAAACCAACAGGTGCTAAGTTGAGGCCCTGCAAGCTCCCCATGTGCCCTTCTGTACTTCAGGTACTTAAAGGCTGCTATTCAATCCCCCCTCAGTCTTCTCTTCTGCAGACTAAATAAGCCCAGTTCCCTCAACCTCTCCTCATAAGTCATGTGCCCCAGCCCCCTAACCATTTCCCCCAAAGCAGTAGGACTGAGGAGTAGAAACCAACTGAGATGCCTAAGATGGTTCCTCTGTCCCAAAAAAATGAATTCCAGCCATCTGCAGAGACAGTTGACACCACTGCAGAAGGACCTGTAATTCAGGTCTCCCTCTCTATGGGTGAGTGCTCCAACCACTAAGCTTTTAAGGACCAAAGTGGGTGCTCTAGGACAGGGATTCCCAATCTTTTTATGCTGCAGACCGGCAAACCACAGGCCAGGAGTGACCACAGACCACCAAACTGCAAACCAGCAGTGACCAGCATACCTTTTATATACCCAGTATAAAAAAGGTTGACTGCCAGTCTGCAATATGCCCGTCACTTCCGGACTTCCAGTCCAGCAGCCAACTCTCCTGTGGACCAGCATCCAACCCTTCATGGCCCGGCACTGACAGTGTGATTTAGGCATGCTTGGAGCATACCCACTGGATTGGATTCCCCCAAAGGACTGCATTTCTCTGGATTACAGTTGACACTAGATGGGAAACAGGCACTTCGGTGATTAAACTGCATTGCTTCTGAAGGCATACAGAAGCTGAACTGTAGGTGCTTAACAAACATTGTAGGCAAACTTTATCGGGGCTTCATTACACCAGTCCCTCCAAGTGTCCCTTCAACTAGGTCAGTACCAATTGTTGGTGGGCTGGTGTCCCTCCTATGCCTGTCTATAGTCCATCTGGGAGACTTGTCTTGATCTGTACTCAGCAAAAAACTCGTTGAAGAGCTCAGCTTTGTCCTTCCTACCTGTCACCAATTACCCTAGCCTGTTCTGTACAGGTCCTATGTTACCATGCACCTTCTTTTTGCTCCCTATAGACCTGAAGAAAGGCTTTTTGTTGTTCTTATTTTTTGTTGCCTAAGTTGCATTGCTGCTTTGGCCTTCCTGACTGACTCCCTGCAAGTGCGAGTCAAGTAGGTATACTCCTACTTGGTAGCCACCCCCTGCTTCCACAGTCTGTACGCCTCTTTTTTTGCCCCCAGGCTTTCCTGGATTTCCCTGTTCAACCAAGAGGGTTTCTTGGCTCCTTTGTCCCCTTTTATGCGCAATTGGATTGTCCCCTTCTGTGCCCAAAGGATTGTTCCCGTGAGGAATGACCACCCTCCCTGGACTCGCATCTCGCCAATGCTCTTATCCTTCAGTGCCACACCGAAGGGCGGCACATTAATGCGCATTAAGCTGGACTAATGCACATTTTCCTTGTACCTCAAAATGGAGGTACAAGATTTAATGCGCATTTATGAAAGTGCATAAATGCACACATGAAACTGCCTACTGAGATGCTTAAAGATTTAACTAAGCCGTTAGTGGGATCTAAAACAGTACCTAACCAAAGGGAACTAGACAACCAGCACATATAGCTTTCTAAATTCAACTAAGCATCTGTGTGCATGTGTGAGTGCTAAAAAACCATTATCAGTCTGTCCCACAGGATATACAGAATTAGGAACAGGAAACCCAGGGTGAAATTTATGACCTGTGCCTTACAATAGGTGAAACTACATATACACAATTGTCCCTTTATCTTTAAAAACAATTAATTCAAGAGTGTTTTGTTCTAGGCCTCTGCTACTGAGCTATGGAGAACTCAAGGGAATGAGTCCCACAAGCCCTTAGAAGAAGGACACAGATAAATCACCTTACTGCAGCTTCTGCTCTTCCATACCAGAGAGGCTCCTAGACAGCTACAGCCCATGCATCTCCAAACAGAATGAGGCTTGAATCAAATATCAGTGTCTTTGTCTTCAAAAAACACAGTGGCAGAAGAAAGAGTATTTAAGTAGGTTGAGAGCTGGGTAGTGAGCAAAGACTACTGACAGCAGAGGATCAAATGCAACACAAACTTGTGGAAAAAACCCACAAAGACCAGCATGGTAAGTTGCTCCAAGTCTGAATACATACAACGAGAAGCTAGGGACAGAAGGGAGTCAATGAGATTGGAACGATGCGTCTTTGGCCACATTGCTGCAAGATAAAACTAAGTGCTGTGGAGAAATGAGCAGAGCACTGAAGTAGTAAAGTAGACTCCCTTGTATGCCCTTTTCACATAGAAATGACAAACCCAGCTGGTATGCAGCGCCCTATTTTAGTTTGCAACCAGATGACAGTCAGTCAGTCAAGCAATCTGTGCATAGGTGTTGGGTGTGGGATTATTACATACACATGCAGTCTATCCCTTGAAAGGCTGTGGGACGCTATGCTGAAATATTAGTGTTACAATTTCCTGCACAAGCTGTAAGTATATTTTTCGCAGTGCTGTTGCAACCTCTTTTCTAATTGTGTAGACAAAACAAGGGGCATGCATGCACGACACTTTAAAGCAGGTTCAATGCTTTTGCACCACTTTAATGGTGTTGGGGTATGCATATTGTGCATTATATCCAGCTGCTATAGCACATTTGGTGGCGTAATGCACCTTAAAGGACTTGGGGGCACAGCAAACTAAAACACCTCCGAGTTTTAGTTTGCTGCCCTACAACCGCAGAGTGAAGCACCGTTCTCCGTGTGGATAAGGGGCTTTGTAGGCAGCCTGGCGGCAGCCCATACACCAAAGAAAAGAAAAAAAAAAGTGGTGAGCCTGATCTTATTTTTTTTTCCTCCCCTGGAGCCTGCCTGAGCTGCACGGGGACCAGGTCCTTCCCTCCGCGGCTGCAGTGTCCCCCGGGACCGCTTGAGCCAGGTGCCTGCAGGTGGGCGCTGCTTGAGAGGGTGACCACTGCTGCTGTGGAGGGAAGCACCCCAACCCCCTCCTCCCACAGCCCGGGGACCACTCCGCTCAATGGCAGCTCACCCTCCCCTCCCCACCGCTGGAGAGGCAGGTAAGACACGGGTGTACACAACACAGGGGGTTACTTCACCCTAAATTGCAGCAATGTTTTAAAAACCCACCGTTTCAATTTAGGGTGAAGTAAACCCCCATTTTCTCTAAACATGCCCTAAGACTGTGAAACTAAAGGCTGCATTTTGCTCTTATTTTTCTAGCTGAGTTTTACAACATATACTCTCATTGACACAGCCCCTTATGCATTGCCAATGGCTTGTGAGATGTTTTGAAATGGAGACTAAGAGCCTCTGAGCTATGTTTTTCTGATCCTGACTGCTGCCCTTGTATTTCTTCCACAGGCATCCCTCAGTGGACTGAAAAAGGCAATGTCCAACCAAACCGCTGTAACTGAGTTCCTCCTCCTGGAATTTTCTGACATCCGGGAGCTGCAGCTTTTACACTTTGCCATCTTTCTAGCAGCGTACCTGGCAGCTCTGATAGGGAATCTCCTCGTTATCATGGTGGTTGCCCTTGAGCATCACCTTCACACACCCATGTATTTCTTCCTCGTTAATTTGTCCATTCTAGATCTTGGAAGCATCTCTGTCACTGTCCCCAAATCCATGGCTAATTCCCTGTGGAACACCAGGTTGATTTCCTATGCTGGATGCGTTGCCCAAGTTTTCCTCTTCTTTTTCTTTATTGTAGCCAACTTTGCTTTCCTCACCATCATGGCATATGATCGATGCATTGCCATCTGCAAACCACTGCATTATGAGACCATCATGAACAGGAGTGCTTGTGTCCAGATGGCAGTCAGTGCATGGGTCAGTGCCATTCTTTATTCTGCGCTGCACACTGGTAACACTTTTCGGTTACCTTTCTGCCACTCCAACATCATCAACAAGTTTTTCTGTGATGTCCCCCAGCTGCTCCAGCTCTCCTGCTCTGACTCCTCTCTCAGTGAAGTTGGGATTCTTATTTTTAGTGGGTGTTTAATTGTTATCTGTTTTGGTTTCATCGTTGTATCATATGTTCAGATCCTCAGTGTCGTACTGAGAATCCCATCAAAGCAGGGCCAGCAGAAAGCCTTCTCCACCTGCATTCCTCACCTTGTTGTGGTCTCCTTGGTTATTTTTACTGGCATCATTACATACATGATTCCCACATCCAACTCCCCCTCAGGTCTGGATCTCGTGGTGGCTGTTCTGCTTGCCATACTGCCACCAACGGTCAATCCAATCATCTACAGCATGAGGAACAAGAAGATGAAAGCTGCCCTTGGGAAATATATTGGCTGGAAATTATTCAATGGGAAGACAGTGTGCATCTTTGTTTTATAATCATCATTTTATTCTCTCTTTGTGCATAGATATAAATAACTGCTAGATATGTCTACCCCAGTACAGCAGTGTGCAATCCAGACTAACTCCGCTACAGTAAAGATTTAAATCATCATCTTAATTACAGCTACACTTTCTTTCCTTAGACGTTTATACTATCCTTTCTCCTATCTCAAAGAAGCTGGTGACAAAGCACTCGAGGTATCTTGCTACAACTCCAGTGTGTTAAAATTAAACCTTGCTCTGCCCTTATGTCACCCCCCCACCCCCTGCCGCCCCACAATTCAATACACCTGTAAGCATGTATTTGGTAAATAGTCCGTCACAGTCAAAAGTGACTTGATGTGATGAATGTGACATAGGTCCTTATCTGCTATTGCCTACAAAACCTGGTTGAACTAAACCATGCTAAGCCCTGGAACTATTAAATCATGAAGACTTAAAATCTATCACTCTGCTAATTAATCACCTTCCTTGTAAAATCGATAACAAAGGCAAGTCCTTAGAGGATTTCAGGGAATCTCTGGAATTCCTTGAGATAAGAACTCATCTTTGGGTCTTAAATCCATACCCCGCCATGAGTCAGTCAGTGGGCTTTTTTTTCAAGACAGGTATTTGGGAGTGCTTGGAAAGATGGATGCATTGGCAGGGGCGGGGGCTGGAATGGGGCATATTAGTTTAGATAGACTTTTGCATGATTTCTCAGCCATTATTTCCTCACATTATTGTTGATCTTCTTAAATGAGGAATGCCAAGAGAGAGTGGGGGCTCTCTCTCCACAGTAATGAAGAGTGGAAAAGACAACTCGAAAGTGCCAGCATTGCTGAGCTCTTGTTGAAATGAGTATTTTAATGCTGCCACTATTATTGAGTTATTAAACTGAGTGTGCCCATGTATAACCTTGACTAAGGGCCCTTTTTATAATGCTAAAGAAAGAAAGAAATGTTGTGTTATTCATAAAATTGAATACCTGGGCATCTAAGCATGGAATCCACTGCTAAGATGCAGTTCGCCCTAGTATGCTATTTCTAGAGGGGCTCCTAATGTGGGAAGGGCTGCAGGTGGGTGGGAATGGTGTTCAGGACTGGGACAAGTAGGTGAGGCTGGGATCACAGGCCAGGGTTGTATGGTTTTTGGTCCAGCTCCCAATGGCCTTCCACCTCCTTGAGCACCCACAAGTGGCTGCTCATCACACCGAGTGGGCAGAGTGGGTGGAAGGCAACCGGGACAAGAGGCAGAGCCCTGCAGGCAGGGGCAGGAGTCGTTGGCTAAGCTATATGTGATGGCCACTGCTCCAGGGCTGGGGCCAGGATTTTGCGGCAATGACAGTGTGGTCCAGAGTTGGGGCAGAGCCACAATCTGCTACCCAAACACCCCTGTCCAGGGTGTGTGGGCAGCAGGTCATGGCTCTGCCCCAGATCTGGACCATGCTACCATCGCCAGAAAATCCCAGACCTGCAGCAGCTCCCCACCCAGACAGGCACCCTGCCAGCACTGCTTGGGTTGGTCTCCATGGAAACCCGAGCACTGCGTTGTCATGGTCCCGCGGCTCCTGGCCTTTCCATGGAAACTGGCCTCACTGAGGTGTAGGGTGCACTGGGAAATGGAGTCTGGCCACTGGCCAGATCTGCCATTTTGGCCACCCCTGGTCTAGCTCCATCCTCTTTGGAAACCCCCCTTCAGGTAGTTGAAGGCTGCTATTCAATCCTCCCTCAGTCTTGTCTCTGCCACAATAAATCAGCCCAGTTCCCTCAGCCTCTCCTCACAAGTCATGTGCCCCAGCCCACTAACCATTTTTGTTCCCATCTGATGAACTCTCTCCAGTTTGTCCACATCCTTTCTCCAGTGGAGAGCCCAACACTACTCCATATGTGGCCTCATCAGTGCAGAATAGAGAGGAAGAATCACTTCCCTTGATCTGCTGGCAATGCTCCTCCCAATCCAGCCCAAGATGCCGTTAGCTTTCTTCACAAGGGCACATTGTTGGCCCATTTTTAACTTATTGTCCACTGAAACCCCCAGGCACTTGTCTGAAGAACTGCTTGATAAGCCAGTCAGTCCCAGCCTGTGCTGATGCATGGGATTTTTCCATTCTAAATTCAGGACTTCGCCATGGTCCTTATTGAACCTCATAAGATACCTTTTAGTCCAATCCTCCAATTTGCTGAGGTCTCTCTGAATCCAAGCCCTACCGTCCAGCACGTCTACTACTCCGCCAAGCTTGGTGTCATCCAATAATTTGTTATGGGTGCACTCCATCCCATCTTGCAGGTCATTCATGAATATATTAAACAAAACTAGCACCAGGCCTGACCCCTAGGGAACTCCACTTCATACCAGCACTCAACTAGACATCAAACCATTGATTACTACCCTTGGAGCCCAATGCTCCAGCCACTTTTATATATCCACCTTACAATCCATTTATCCAACCCACACTTAGCTTCCTTGCAAGGATGTTGTGGAAATGTTACAGAAATATTTTATGTTAGTGTTTTGCCAGGAAAGGAAGTAGGCTGGAATAGGATCACAATGTAGATGTGTAAGCTCACTGAGAAACCTAAGAAGGGGAATAGCATGGGGTCTTTGTGCTTAAACCATGGTATCTGGAACCTAGTAGGGAAACAAGCACTTAGGTGATTAAACTACATTTCTTTGGAACATGTAAAAAGGCTGAATTTTAGGTGTTGAGGAATCATTGTAGGCAAAGCTATGTGGCCTTCATCGCACTATTAGGCTTACATCTCTGAAGTCCTACTCAACTACTTCTCTTCAGTGCCTGGTGCCTGGCTGGTCTTGCTATCAAGTCAGACAGTGATTTTCAAAGAGTCTAAAGGCATAGGACAATTTACCAAGAGGTAAATGAGAAGGTGGACTTGCTACTTCACAACAACTACTTGGTTGCATGATCTTACCCTACGGTAGGTACAACCTTACCCATGGCAGTTTGCCCCTTCTTGAGAGATTCAGAAGCAGGTTTTCATGGACACTGACATTGTATGGTGGGCTCGTCGGCCATTACCCGGCATGCCGGGCTTGGAGAAGCTTGATTCCAATTGGTGGGCTGTTCCCACCAATCGGGTAACACTTGGGGAGGGGCTGGCCCACCCCTACCCAGGGCAAGATGAAGAGTCTAGACCTGGTTGTAGACCAGCTCCACCTCACCCTGACTGGTCCCTTACAATCCTGGGGTAGAGCCTCTGAAGGGGATAAAAGAACAGCGTGCCCAACACATGGGCAGATGCGTCAAGGGACAAAGAAGAGAGCAGGGCTAAGATCATCTGAGGAAGAGCAGCCCAGTGGGTAGATGCTGTTCCCTTGAAGAGCCCTTGAAGACGCCTCTTTCTGGACAGGAGCAGTGGATGGCTTCAGCCCCAGTCGGTGCATAGTGCGGCACATGGGGCGAGACCCTGAGAGCTGCGTGAGGCAGCTTGGGTCTCCAGCCACTTGGTGCATGCAGTGGTGCATGGAGCTCAGACCCTGGGAGCTGCATGAGGCAGCTCACCTCTACAACCCCCAGTATGAGGCCGGGAACCCAGAGCCAGCAGCATAGTACAGTGCAGTCTGGTGGGACCCCAAACCTGGGAGCCACTCAGGGTGGCTTGGGTCAACCATTTCCTAGTGCACAGCCAGGATTCATGTGGATGCTTCATCCACAGCTGGTCCCAGGTGGGGACCTGGGCCTTGGACCCACAGAAGGTAGCCTAAGCCCCCAACCATGAGCAGCAGGCAAAGTCCTCAGGGCTCGAAGTGAGGCACAGGGCTGCGATGGGATCAGAGGGCCCACAAGACCCAAAGACCTTCATCTGCATCAGCTGAAAGAAACCCCAGCTGGGGTGACAAGGACCCCACATCACCCATTGGAGCTGTGAGTTATCAGGGAAAGGGTTCCCACAAGGGAGGAAGCCCCTGTAAGGGGGTCTAACGGAGGGCTCCATGGGAAAAGGGTCAGTGACTGGGGGGGCAAGCGATCATACCGACCCAGAAGTGTTGAGCCGATCCAGGTTGGCATGATCGGCCATGGGGGGACTACGGGGATCGCTTCTCCTGGCACCCCTACTCCCCAGATGGCACTGTCGCGGGGGCACCACCACCTTCACCTACCCCCCACTCCCTGTTGCTTAAGCCAGGGGGTGCACCAGCGCTCTGAGGGGGTCCACATGCACCCCCATGCACCCACTGGTTACTTGGACTTACCTGTGCTTATCTGTTTCAGATGAAATACTTACCTGTGCTGGGTTCGAGGCCATTGGTGGTGGTATAATGTCCTAGTTGCCAGCTATAGAATATAGCCTTATTTGTAAAGTATATAGTGTATATATTTATTAATATCATTTTTGGGTTTTGTGTATGTGTATATATATGTATATTAATAAACCTGTATATAGTTAAAGTATGTTTGTCGTGGCCTGACGATAGAGAACAGAGGGAATGGGCCAGTATTGCATATCCCTCTCTCAGCACCCCTGCCAAGCCACCCGTCCCTTCCGTTAGGAGCGGGAAGCACATACTTGGGTGCACCCGGGTTACAATTCTTTAAGATTTAGGTAACCAACTGTGGGGGTTAAAACATCTAAACAAATGGAACTAGCCAATCAGCTCATGTAGGTTTCTAAATTCAACTGAGCATCTTTGTGCATATGTGGGTACCTGGATATCTTTTTTAGTCCATTCCACCATTTACAGAGAACTTCAAGCAGGAAAACCTGGGTGAAGCTTATGACCTGTGCCTTACAGAAGGGCAAATTAGATATCTACAATGGTCCTTTGACTTTCAAAACTGTTGCTTCAGGAGTGTCTGCCTCTGGGCCTCTGCTTCTGAGCTATGCAGAGCTCTAGGGAATGAGTCCCACAAGCCCTTAAAAGAGGGACACACATAAACCATCTTACTGCAGCTTCTGCTCTTTTATATCAGAGAGAGTAATCTACAGCCTGCTCATACGTAGACAGAAATACACTTGAATCAAATCACTGCTGTCTTTATCATCTAGAAACTTCAGTGACAGAGGAAAGAAAATGTATGTAGATTGAGAGCTGGGTAATGAGCAAAGGATCCTGGCAGTGGAGGATCAAATGCAACAGAAGCATGTGGAAAAAACCCACAAAGAACAGCACAGTAAGTTGTTTCATGTCTGAATACATAAAAAGGAAAGCTAAGGGCTTAAAGAAAGTCAGTGAGATTGGAATTGTGTGTCTTTGGCCATGTTGCTGCAAGCTAAATCCTAATGCTATGACCAAATGAGCAGAGCATTGAAGTAGTAAGGCAGACTCCTTCCCAAACTCTGCTTTTGGTCCAGGTAACAGAGTGACAGAGCTTGGTTACACAGAACAGAAGTATCAGAGAGATGGTACTAACCCCTTTCTACATGCTGGTATGCAGAATCATGTGTTAGTTTGCAACCAGGAGGCAGCCAATCTGCGGGCAAACCTTGGGTGTGCAATTATTACATACAAGCTGATACCATACAGTATATCCTTTGGAAGGAGGGATGCTGTGCTGAAATATTAGTGTTACAGTTTTCAGCGCAAGCTGTAAGTATTTTTCACAGTATGGTTGAGACCCCTTTTCTATGACTGTAAAACTAAAGGTTGTATTTTGTTCCATTTTTTCCAGCCACATTTTGAGACACGTTATAATTGATTCAGCCCTGTGACCTGCACAGGAGTTCTACCAAATACAACTAATTTAATAATGAACCAGACTACAGCACTTATTTTGAAAGGTACAGTGCGTTTGCACCTCCTAGCCGATAGCAATAGTGTGATCTGTCTAGTAGTACCTACTGAATAATACTGCTGGTCAGTTTGGTGTAGAAATCAAAATATTCCTTTCAAATGCAACAACATCCCATAGAAAAAACATTAATGTTTTTTAAAAAATCTCATTCTAAATGTTGACAAACATTTCAAACAATTTCAAAACATTTCAAACAAAAAATTTCAATCTAAAAATATTTTTTATCAAAAATTAGGCACTGTGTATATATGAAAATGAGTTTCTCAGAGGTTTTTGAAAGCAGAATTAGAGCCATTGACCTTTGTTTATCCGATCCTGACCACTGCCCTTTTTCTTTCCTCCACAGGCATCCCCCAATGGACTGAAAGAGGCAATGTCCAACCAAACCACTGTAACCGAGTTCCTCCTCCAGGAATTTTCCGACAGCCGGGAGCTGCAGCTTTTACACTTTGCCATCTTTCTAGCAGCGTACCTGGCAGCTCTGATAGGGAATCTCCTCGTTATCATGGTGGTAGCCCTCAACCATCACCTTCACACTCCCATGTACTTCTTCCTCATGAATTTGTCCATCCTAGATCTGGGAACCATCTCTGTCACTGTCCCCAAATCCATGGGCAATTCCCTGTGGAACACCAGGTTGATATCCTAAGCTGGATGTGTTGCCCAAGTTTTCCTCTTCTTTTTCTTTGCTACAGCCAACTTTGCCTTCCTCACCATCATGGCTTATGATCGATACATTGCCATCTGCAAACCATTGCACTATGAGACCATCATGAACAGGAGAGCTTGTGTCCAGATGGCTGTCAGTGCATGGGTCAGTGCCATTCTTTATTCTGCGCTGCACACTGGTAACACTTTTCGGTTACCTTTCTGCCACTCCAACATCATCAGCAAGTTTTTCTGTGATGTCCCCCAGCTGCTCCAGCTCTCCTGCTCCGATTCATCTCTCAGTGAGGTGAGGATACTTTTCTTTGGTATGTTCTTATATTTAACCTGTTTTGTATTCATTGTTGTATCATATGTTCAGATCTTTACAGCAGTACTAAGAATCCCCTCGGAGCAGGGCTGGCATAAAGCCTTCTCCACCTGTGTTCCTCACCTCATTGTGGTCTCCTTGTTTCTTCTCACTGGCTGTTGTGCCTACTTAAAAACTCCTTCCAGCACCCCATCAGCTCTGGATCTCATAGTAGCTGTTCTTTATGCCATAGTACCACCACTGGTCAATCCTGTCATCTACAGCTTGAGGAACAAGGAGATTAAAGCTGCCCTTAGGAAAATTATTGGCTGCATATTATTCACTGGGAAGCAAGTGTCCATCTTTTTCTCATAATTAGTCAGTTAACTATCTTTTTCTGCATACATAAATATGACTGGTAGTTATGTTCACCACAATAAAGCAGTATGCAATCCACATCATCTCTTGCTGTACATTTAAATCATCTTAATTGCAATCAGACTGTCTAGACTTAGACGTTTATACCCTCTTTCCCATCTCAAAAGAGCTTGGTGACAAAGTACTCAAGTGTTCTTTGCCAAGTGTCCTTCCTGCAGTGACTTAAGATAAAACCCCATTGTGCACTTGTGCTAATGTCCACACTAAATCATGGAATCATAGACAATGAGGGTCAGAAGGCACCTCAGGAGGTCACATCTAGTCCAACTCCCTGCTCAAAGCAGGGACATCCCCAACTAGATCGTTCCAGCCAGGGCTTCATTGAGCTGGGCCTTAAAAACCTCCAAGGATGGAAACCACAACCTCTCTGGGGAACCTGTTCCAGCACTTCACCACCCTGTTAGTGAGAAGGTTTTTCCTAATATCCAACCTAAACCTCCCTTGCTGCAACTTGAGACCGTTGCTCCTTGTTCTGTCATCTGCCAACACTAAGAACAATCTAACTCCATCCTCTTTGCGGGCACCCTTCAGGTAGTTGAAGGCTGCTATCAAATCCCCTCTCAGTCATCTCTTCTCCAGACTAAATAAACCCAGTTTTCTCAGTTGCTCCTCATTAGTCATGTGCCCTAGCCCCCTAACCATTTTTGTTGCTTTCTACTTAACTCCCCAACTTGTCCGTATCCTTTCTGTAGTGGGGGCACAAAACTGGTCACAGTACTCCAGATGTGGCCTCACTAGTGCAGAATAGAGCAGAATCATTACCACCCTAGATGAGCTGGCAACCCTCCTACTAATGCAGCCCAGTATGCTGTTGGCCTTTTTGGCAACAAGGGTGCACTGCTGACTCATATCCATCTTATTTTCCACTGTAGCCGCTAGGTGTTTTGCTGCAGAGCTGCTGCTTAGCCTGCCAGTCCCCAGCCTGTATCACTGTGCATGGGATTATTCTGTCCTAAGTGCAGGAATTTGCACTTCTACTTATTGAAACTCATGAGATTTCTTTTGGCCCAATCCTCCAATTTCTCTAGGTCACTCTGAATCCTAGCCCTACCCTCCATTGTATCTACTACTTCCCCCCAGCTTGGTGTCCTCCACAAACTTGCTGAGGGCGCACTCTATGCCATCTTCCAGGTCATTGATGAACACGTTAAACAAAACCAGCCCCAGGACCAACCCCTGGGGAACTGCGCTTGATACCAGCTGCCAGCTAGACATTGAGCCATTCATTACTACCTGCTAAGCCCAACATTCAAGCCAGCTTTCTATCCACCTCACAGTCCATTCATCCAACCCATACTTCTTCAGCTTGCTTGCAAGAATGCTATGGGAGATGGTACCAAAAGCCTTGCTAAATTCAAGGTATGTTATGTCCGCTGCTTTCTCCACATCCATGGAGCCAGTTATCTCATCATAGAAGCCAATCAGGTTGGTCAGGCATGACTTGCCCTTGGCAAATCCTAATCACCTTCTTCTCCTCCAAGTACTTAGAAACGGATTCTTTGAGGATCTGCTCCATGATCATTTGGAGACTGAGGTGAGGCTGACTGGTCTGTAGTCCTCTGGATCCTCCTTCTTCCTTTTCATGAAGATGGGCACTATATTTGCCTTTTTCCAATTGTCTAGGACCTCCCCTGATTGCCATGAGTTTTCAAAGATAATGGCCAGCAGCTCTGCAGTCGCTTCAGCCAACTCCCTCGGCACCCTCAGATGCATTGCATCCAGCCCCATGGACTTGTACACGTCCAGCTTTTCTAAGCAGTCCCTGACTTGTTCTTTCATCACTGAGGGCTGTTCATCTTCTCCCCTATCAATCCACCTATAAGTGTGTAATTGGTAAATACTCCTCCACAACCAAAGGTGGCTGGATGGGTTGCTAGTCACACATTTTCCTAATGTGTTATTGCTTCCAGAAACTGGTGCAGCCTAACCCTGCTAACCCCTGGAACTAATAGATCATGAAGACTTCAAAACTATCACCGCTCATTAACCACCTTCCTTATACAATCAATACCAGAGCCAACTCCTTGGTGGTGGATTTCTGGGAATCTCTGCTATTCTGTGGACAGAGACCTCATCTGTGGGTCTTAAATGCAATGCTCCCCCCCCCCCATCAGTCAGTGGGTTTTTTCCTCCAAAACAGGTATTTTGGAGTGCTTATGAAGATGGTACATTGGGGGGGGGGGGGGGGCGGGGGGGAATATTTGCTTAGATGGACTTGTGCATGATTTCTCAGCTATAATTTCCTCACGTCATTGTTTTTGTTCTTAAATGAGGAATCCAAGAGAGAGGTGGGGGATTTCTCTCCACAAAGATGTAGTGTGTCAAAGTCAACTAGAAAGTGTCTTTATTGCTGAGCTCTTGTTGAAATGAATAATGTAATGCTATATAGAGTATAGTAGAATATAGTGCATTATACTCTGGTATAATAAAGTTATTAAAACTAAATGTGGCTCCATATATAACCTTGACTAAGGGGTTATTTTATCAAGTTAAAAAAAGAAAGAAATGTTGGGTTATTCATGCAATGGCATTTTTGGACAGCTGGGCACAGACTCCACTGCTGAGCTGCAGTTCACCCTATTATGCCTTCCCCAGATGGGCACTCTTGAGACCACATAACTTCACCATGCTTTCTCTATGTACTGCTTGAAACCAACCCAGGTGTAGCTTCTAGAGAGGTGACACGTGGTTTTTCAAACTTTGACTAGGCTTTGGTGTAGCACTAGATGCATTTTTGATACCTCAATGATATTAAACATAACACATCTTCCCAGCTTTACCCAGCCGTACCATGAACCTCTCTCAGGAAAATGCAGATAATGCATTGTGAGCAGAAATGTAGGTTTTCTGGAAAATTTTGAACTGGAAAACTTTTTCCAAAAAAAAAATTTTTTTGGAATTGGAAATTTCCCCCCCCCAAATTTTTTTTCCAAAAAAATTTCCAATGCCCTAAATAGAACATGATCTGATTTAACATGTTTATTTGACTTATATTTAGGGGGGGGAAACCTAAAAAAATACCCCCATGTTAATTTTATGTCCCAATAGCCTCAAGTTTTTGAACTGAAATATCTGATTAAAATTAAATACAGCACACTGAATGTGGTTTAACTGTTATATTCAAACAAATGCAAAGCTTTATGTGGAAAGAAATTATTTTTATTGGAATACTTGTAAAAATATAAAGACAACACACAATAGCATGTACTTCCTTTACATAGCATGTACTTCCCTCACAATAGCATGTACTTCCCTTATAGTTTGTTTAAATTTAAGTAAAATAATGAAGGCACTGAAACCTGTTGACACCCTAATTTTAGCACACCCACACAACTGTGCATGATATGCCGTGGTTGTCCTCTCATCTACTTCAAGAGAGTTTAATTCTCTTCCGCTGAGGTCATTGCGGCACCTCCAGTTTCACTGTCACTATCTGGAGAATCACCTGCACCGCTTATTAGTTCCCCTTCTGAATCAGATTGAGGCAAATCTGATTCAAAACGACTTGAACCACATTCTCTTTTGCTAAAGGATCGTTTTACCAATGGGTTTATGGGGAAGGGCAACTTATCATCATGCTCCATCTTGTTCACTAATTCTGCTTCTGACTGATTCTCCAGAAACAAGAGATTTTGAGAAACAGAAACAAGCTTAGCAGTGCATTCATTCATTAGTCTATTCCTCTTCTTTGTCTTAATTGAGCTGAAAGCCTTCCAGCTCCATTCCCAAGAAGCTGCTGTGGGTGGACTACTTGGGATCCTTAGAGCAATCCTGGAAACAGTCGGGTGTTACAGTATCCCTTCCACCATATCAGAGGAGACAGTCTCTGCTGCCCGTCAAATGATGTCTTTGCTCCAAAGTTTTTCTTTTGTGCGGTACTCAGCAATGTCTGCCATCCCGGCTATTTCATCCATGTTGGAGACACTCTTAGCTACTTCCATAATTGTATTGAGAGCAGTAGATAATTCATCTTCTGATAAATGTCCTCTGTGTTGAGGATCCAAAAGGTTTGATTCATAGATGTTAGGGTTGGAACGGACCTCAGTAGGTCATTGAGTCTGACTCCCTGCCCTGGGCGGGAAAGAGCGCTGAGGTCGGACAATGCCAGATGAACTAAATGAGTTTGCTGCTAAATGAACTAGATGAGGGCAAAACTCAAATCTCTTAGTAAACATTTGTTTTTCTACTACTACTACTTTTTTGGATAGAGATGAAGGCGGCAAAAGCTCAATTAGATTTTCATTCAGTTGTCTGAATATTTCTGGAATATTTGAAAGGCTTGGTGTATTCTCCTTCAAGTTTCTTGATAGCCACTGAAACTGGTAGTAGCAAACTGAATGCTCCTTGAACTCGAGCCCAAACGCATTGTCGTCGAGAATCTGCTTCCGAATGTTCATGGGAATAATCTGGGATACTGCGTCACCTATTGAAGCACACTGCTAGCAGTTCTTTGTGCACAGTAAACTATGTAAACACTTTGAAGAAATGAGAAGTAGGGGAAGAAATTGCCAGGAGAAACTACATGGGGCTCAGCTACAAAGTCTGGGTAGCAACGTGGTGATTGTTGAATACCTTCACAATCACTTTGCAGTTTGCCAATAATGTCTTCATTGTATTCACACTTACTACGTCCTTTGCCAGAAGATTCAACCCATGAGCAAGACTGCCAAATACTATTAAATGAGGATACTTTGCTTTTGATAGTTGCCATGCAACTTTCATGTTACTCGCGTGATCAGTTATAAGGGTTTGTACCCTGGAGGGACCTGCACTTTCAGTCTCTTCACTCAGTAATTTGGCTATGTATTCACCTGTATGATGAGAAGCTTTAGTAGCAATTGCTTTCAGGAATATTGGTTCAGGTGTTGCTAACTTAATGTTCAATAAAGGATTTTCTTGTATATCAGTCCATCCATCTGACATCAGAGTCAGTGATTCTGCTTGACCAATCCTTTGAATAACCATTGTTTGAACTCTGTCATACTCGCTATCTTAGAGAGAATGAGATAAGCAATAACATGATGGTCACTTATATGATAGGCGAATTAGCTTGTAATGTTCCTTCCAGTATTGATTTTCAGTTATGGAAAGAGATGTGCCATTGCAAATATAGCTTGAGGTAATGTCTCATCTGCTTTTTATTGATCTTCTTTTGACATTTTGTCCACAAAGCTTGATAAAAAGCTTGACCGTCTTGAACAGCTACTCATGGTGGATTGCATATCTGTTGACAGTGATCTTGAAAGCCAGGATCCTGCTGCTTCTTCCCCCAGACCTGGCAGCTCAACATTTTCATTTTCCATTTTTTTTGCAAATCTGCTATTTCACTTGAGCTACCAAGTTCTTGCAACAAAACGGGGGGAAATATTTTTATTTTAGCCTATTCTAGTCTGGCCTCATCTATCAGAAGGAGAAGGAGAAGGAGAAGGAGGAGCTCTCTGCTGCTCAACTTGCTTCTCAGTTGCCCTGGGACTGCAGAGCCAAAGGGAAGTATAGTCTGGCCTCTGCCATCAGCCAGAGGACTAAGTTCACTCTGCTGCATTGAAATAGTTAACTATTTATTAAGTTGTTGTGCATTTTTTTTAATGTTGTTAAGCCTAAGCCACTTTGGGTGCTTAGTGCAAGCAGAAAAGCAGGATACAAATATTTTAAATAAATAATAGGCCAGAGTTGCATTAACAACTTTTAAAATTATAATGTTTTAAAACAATATAGATGTGAGTCTATACTGTGTGCTGTTTAACATATTAATTTGTTTACTTGCATAGGATTCCTGAAGTAGACTTTTCTCAGATAATGTTGGTCCACCACTTCGTTATATTAGCTTTCTCTATATAGCTTGTACTCTCTCAGGACAGTTTCTACATGTTAATAAATATTTCTTCATTTTTGTTGCATTGTTTGCAATAGCATGCTCCTGCCAGCAGTATTTACATCTCCCAAATTTCTTCCTTCCTTCAGTGGCTTGAACGTCACTATAATGATGCCACACACTCGGGTTTTTTTCTGATTAGGCATGATTATGACTACTTCGAGCCAAAAGTACTAAAAAACTAACAGATCTTATGGAAACACTTCCAACTTGCCCAACTCAAGAAACGAAATGAGACGCTGCTCTGTGTGTTTGCTGAACTGCAAGTGAAACAACAATGAATCACAGTTTTAGTTTTGGTTTTGCTTTCACTTGCAGTCTGAGATGAAATAAGAATTTTAGCTTTGGTTTTGATTTGACCTGCACAGCCAATTAGGTGAATTCATAACCTGATTTTTGGTTTGGATTATTACGTGGGTGTATTTACCCTCCTGTTTACAAATCAATAAAACATATATGTACTCTCACGCACTTCCTAGGGATAATCACCTGAAAACATTAATTACAACTTTGAAACTGTCAACCTTGCCTAATATTGTATTGGCATCCATTCATTGTTACTAACGAAACAATGAATTGTTAGCAATGGAAAAATAAAGCACTGGAAAATTTTCCACCCCACAACTCTGATTATGAGTTTCTTCCCCTGCTGATTCTGGGAGAAGATAATACAGAGAGAAATGGAATAAAGGCAAAAAGAGCATCTTTAATACTGTTGATGTCAAAAAAAGAATGTTTCTCACTTGCGTCGGTGTCTTTGGTTTTGTGACAATAGCTATTAAATGAATTTTAATAGCTCTAAGAACATGAATGAGAGATATTGAGTCCACTGATATTTGAAAAATGAATGTTCCTCCATACAAGCCATGACTCAGTTTGACAGCCCATGACACCCTGGACCCCGATTCCCAGCTCAGTACATTGATACCTTTCTGCAAAATGTTCCTTCACTTTGCAAATACAAAGTAATCCCTCCAGCTCATATCAATATGGTAGAAATGAAGGCTTGAATGGTGTCTTGCAAAAAGTTTTTTTTTCCCCCTATGCCAGCAAAGGCAGTTTGCCTCTCCTCTAAATTTAGAAGCGCAACTAAGGGTACAAATACAGAAGCTTCATGATTTCCATAAGTGCAGTCCTTCAGGTACCCAATGGAGAAGAAAAGAGAGAAGATGGGGCTCAATATGGATCATTTCAGGAAAGAACAGGACTCTTCCTAAATTGACAGGCCTTCAGAGGGATCCCTGAGAATAATGAAAGGCATAGCAGTCAGCAGCTACTCTGGGCCCAAAGGACCTATAAGAGATTTCACTACACAACACAACTGACTGTGCAGCACTTCTCCCCCAGACCTCTCATTACCTCCCATATTTAATTTTGTTAACCAAATGTGTGGTGAACCTAGGACCTCAAAGCTAAAAAGCAGAGTGCTAGATACTGCGACTGAACCAGGTACACGTTTATGTCAGTACTGTAACAAATTAATATTCTTTATAGTTGGGCTCAGAGGAAGGGAGGAGAGGACCTGAAACTCAAAGACCTTTGTGTGGTGCTTGTGTGTGGGATGTACTGGAGTCAGCTCCATTGCAGAGGAGGGCAGGCCCTCACAGAGAGGTGCAAGAAACAATGCCATTTACTGTTACAGCTCCCTTTTATCCTCCCTCTTTTCCTCCCATTCTTTACACAAAATCTGTAGTCTCTCCCGCTCATAAATATACACAGAAGGCAGGTGCACATAGCCCTGGCTACGGCAGTGTGGCTCCTCTTCCCTTCTAGTGGGTAAATGCTGAACAACAACTCCCAAGTCTGCTACAGCCTTTCTAACCCTGTGCCTTGTCCTATAATTTGCCCAGTATGGGCAATGCAGCGAGTGATATGGTGCCATTACTAATCCTGAGTCAATTTGTTCCCTGCATTTTCACATAGCAAATTTACTCGAGATTAGGGAGACTTCCTGCTAAGAAGTAAGTATGTGCACATGTAGACGCACATGTCTACTTTGCAGTAAACTATGCTAATACAAAGTTAACAACCAGGTGGCAGTCAGTGTGTGTGCAAACCTTGCAGAGGGGAATTATAACATGCAAGCCGGTACTATGCCGTAGGTCTCTTGGAAGGAAGAGGGATGCCATTTTGAAATATTAGTGCTACAGATTCCTGCACAAGCTTAAGTATGTCTTTCACAGTGGGGCTGGGACCTCTTTTCTATAACTATAAAACTAAAGGTTGTACAGTAACAGCTGAGTCATCCAGCACTTTACAAGCCAGCATGCTCTGTTAACTGGCATGCTGACTTGTAAGAGAAAAGTGAAACTGGAAGTGCCCGCTGTGGCACTTCCAGTTTTGCGGAGCCCCCACGGCCCAGGGGAAAGCAGCCTGCGCTGCCAAGCCTCCACGGCCTGGGATATAGCAGCCTGCACAGGTCCCTCGGGGCCAACGGGGCCTGCAGGATGGGTAGCAATGTAGCGGGAGGGGCGGCAACACGGTGGGAAGGCCAGCGACACCCCAGATGCGGCGACACAGGCAACGGCCCGAACAGGCAAAGACTCCTGTTTGGGCTGCTCAGTTATCCGGCATATTTTGTTATCCGGCACCTTTCATTCCCCATGGGTGCTGGATAACAAAGCTTTTATTGTATTTGCCTCTATTTTCTTCAGGCTTTCTCCAGTGTAGATGTACATGCTTACTTTGCAGTAAACTATATTAATTCAAAATTAAGCATCTTGTGTAGACGTGCTCACTGAGTTGCATAAAGATATAAGAAAGCATCATCTAAGCAAAAGGAACTAGCTAACCAGCTTTCTAAATTCAACTCAGCATCTATCTGCAACTGTCGGTGCCTAAGAACCTGTCAGACTGTCCCACACATTACACAGAACTAGAAGCAGGGAACCCTGGGTGAATCTTTTGCCCTGTCCCTTACAGCAGGGACAATGACAGATCCACAATTGTCCCCTTCACTTTAAAAACTATTAATTCAAGTGTGTTTACTTCTGGGCCTCTGCTTGAGCTATGCAGAGCTCTAGGGAATGAGTCCCACAAGCCCTTGGAAGAGGGACACAGATAACTCACCTTACTGCAGCTTCTGCTTTCTCATACCAGGGAGGCTCAGACGCAGCTACAGCCAGCCCGTTCATCTGCAGACAGGAAGAGGCTTGAATCAACTCATTGGTGTCTTTGTCATCTAAAAACTACAGTGGCAGAGGCAAGAGAGATTAGCTAGACTGAGAGTCGGGAACAAACAGAGAGTCCTGGCACTGGAGGATCAAATGCAGCAGAAGCTCGTAGAAAAACCCACATAGGACAGAACAGTAGATTGCTTCAAGTCTGAATATATAGAATAGGAAGCTAAAGACAGAAAGGAAGTCAGTGAGATGGGAATTCTGTGGTTTTGGCTATGTTGCTGCAGGCTAAATCCAAATGCTGGGGATATATGAGCAAAGCATTGAAGTAGCACGGCAGACTCCCTCTCAAATTCAGCTTTTGGTTCAGGTGGCAGTGTGCCAGAGCTTGGTTTCCACAGTGCATAAGTAACAGAGAGATAGTAGTATCCCTTTTTCACATAGAGATGACAATCCAGCTGGTATGCAGCACCATATGTTAGTTCACAACCAGGTGGCAGTCAGTCTGTATGCAGACCTTGGGTATGGATTTATTACCTACTAGGAGGTACTATGTGGTAAGTCCCCTGGAAGAAGGAAGGATGCCATGTTAAAATATTAGTGTTAGTTCCTGGCACAAGCTGTAAATACATTTTTCACAGTGGGGTTGGGACCTCTTTTGTACAACTATAAAAGTAAAGGCTGTATTTCCCTCTATTTCCTCTAGTTTTGGGACACATTTGGTAATTGGCTCAGCCCTGTGAACTGTACAGAAGTTCCACCAAGTAATAAAGATCCTGAATATGGTGCTTATTTTCAAAGGTGCGGAGATTTTTACACCACCTAACTGATAGCAATAATAGGATCTGTCTAATAGTGCCTGCTGAATAATACTGCTGTGCATTTTTGCATAAAAATCAAAATATCCTTCAGGGCTTCAACAGAAAACACTTCCCATATAATAAATCGTTCATTATAAAACCAAAATTTCAATCAAAAAGATTTTTGATTTTTGAGTCAGACATGTATATGATAGTGAGTTTGTGAGATGTTTCTGACAGGAGAATCAGAGCCTTTGAGCTTTATTTTTCGGATCCTGACCACTGCCCTTGTTCTTTCCACCACAGGCATCCCTCAGTGGACTGAAAGAGGCAATGTCCAACCAAACCACTGTAACCGAGTTCCTCCTCCAGGAATTTTCTAACGTCCGGGAGCTGCAGCTTTTACACTTTGCCATCTTTCTAGCAGCGTACCTGGCAGCTCTGATAGGGAATCTCCTCGTTATCATGGTGGTAGCCCTCGACCACCACCTTCACACTCCCATGTACTTCTTCCTCATGAATTTGTCCATCCTAGACCTGGGAAGCATCTCTGTCATTGTCCCCAAATCCATGGCTAATTCCCTGTGGAACACCAGGTTGATTTCCTATGCTGGATGTGTTGCCCAAGTTTTCCTCTTCTTCTTCTTCGTTCCAGCCAATTTTGCCTTCCTCACCATCATGGCATATGATCGATACATTGCCATCTGCAAACCACTGCACTGAGACCATCATGAAGAGGAGAGCTTGTGTCCAGATGGCAGTCAGTGCATGGGTCAGTGCCATCCCCAACTCTGCGCTGCACACTGGTAACACTTTTCGGTTACCTTTCTGCCACTCCAACATCATCAACAAGTTTTTCTGTGATGTCCCCCAGCTGCTCAAGCTCTCCTGCTCTGACTCCTATCTCAGTGAAATTGGGATTATTGTGTTTAGTGGGTGCTTATTTTTGATCTGTTTTGGTTTCATCATTGTATCATATGCTCAGATCTTCAGTGTGGTACTGAGAATCCCCTCAAAGCAGGGCCGGCATAAAACCTTCTCCACCTGTATTCCTCACCTTATTGTGGTCTCCTTGCTTATTTTCACTGGCACAGTTGCATACATGAAGCCCACATCCAACTCCTCATCAGGTCTGGATCTCATGGTGACTGTTCTCTATGCCATAGTGCCACCAATAGTTAATCCAATCATCTACAGCATGAGGAACAAGGAAATCAAAGCTGCCCTTGAGAAATATATTGGCTGGGAATTATTCAATGGGAAAACAGTGTCCATCTGTTTCTAATAATTATCATTTAATTATCTTTTTTGTGCATAGATATAGATAACTGGGCAGATATGCCCACCACAGTATGGCAGTGTGCAATCCAGACCAACACCACTGAAGTAAGTAACGTCCTGAAAGATTTAATTCATCTCAAATACAATTAGACTGTCTTTCCTTACAAGTTTATACTATACTCTTTCCCATCTCAAAGGAGAATTGTGACAAAGTGCTCAAGATACCTTGGCATATCTCCAATCAGTTAAGATTAACCTTGCTTTGCCTTGGTGCTAATGTCCCACCTAATTCTATCCACTTGTAAGCATGTCCTTGGTAAAAAGTCCTTCACAGTCAAAAGTTGTTGGATGTGATACTAGTCACATATTTTCCTAATGTGCTATTGGCTGCAGAAATGGGTGTAGCTTAACCATGCTATCCCCTAGAATTACTAGCTCATAAATCCTTAAACACCATCGCTGTGCCAATTTAGCATTTTCCTTGTAAAATCCATAGCAGAATAACGTTCTCAGCGGATTGCAGAATCTCTGGCATGCTGTGGGATGAGAACTCATCTTTGGGTCTTAAATCCATACCCCCATCAGTTAGTCAGTGGGCTTTTTTTTCTTCAGGACACATATTTGGGAGTGCTTGGGAAGATGGATGCATGGGGGGGGGGGCAGGAAATGGGGAATGTTTGCTTAGATGAACTTGTGCATGATTCCTCAGCTATTATTTCCTCACATCACTGTATTCTTAAAAGGGGGGGATCTCAAAAGAGACGGGCTCTCTCTCCACAATGATGAAGAGTAAAAAAAGACAACTGGAAAATGTCAGCAAATCTGAGCTGTTGTTGAAATGATTATTTTAATGCTGCCAGTATTATTGGGTTATTAAAATGAGTGTGTCCACATGTAACCTTCGACTAAGGGCCCTTTTTATCATGTTAGATAAAGAAAGAATCATAGAAAATTAGGGTTGGAAGGGACCTCTGGAGGTCATCAAAGCAGGACTATCCCCAACTAGATCATCCCAGCCAAAGCTTTGACTAGCTGGGTCTAGGAAACAACCAAGTATGGAGGCTGTACAACCTCTCTGGATAACCTGTTCCAGTGTTTTAGTACCCTCCTAGTGAGAAAGTTCTTCCTAATATCTAACCTAAACTTCCCTTGCTCCAACTAGAGACCATTGCTCCTTGTCCTGTCATCTGCCACCACTGAGAACGGTCCAGCTCCATCCTCTTTCGAACCCTGCTTCAGGCAGTGAAAAGCTGCTAGTAATGCTAGTAAAGCTGCTAATAATGTTCTCTTCTCCAAACAAAATAAGCCCAGTGCCCTCAGTCTCTCCTCACAAGTCATTTGCCCCAGCCTCCTGCCCATTTTTGTTGACCTCTGTTGGACTCTCTCCAAATTGTCCACATCCTTTCTGCAGCGGGGGGCCCCAAAACTGAACACAGTGCTCCAGATGTGCTCTCGTTGGTGCTGAATAGAAGGGAATAATCACTTCACAAGAAAGAAACCATGTATTATTCATGCAATTGAATTTTGGGACAGTTGAGCACAGGCTCCACTGCTGAGCAGCAGTCCATCCTATTATGCCTTCCCCAGAGGGGCTCACTCTTGAGACTACACAACTTGAACATGATTTCTCTGCTTGAAACAAAGCCCTGGGGTAGCTTCTAGAGAGGTGAACACATGGTTTTTCAAACTTTGAGACCACGCTTTCCAATTCCCAGGGCTGGATTAACACATAGGCAAACTAGGCACATGCCCAGTGCCCAGAGCTGCAGGGGGACCCAATTCTTCCCTTTGCAGCAGCAGTACAAATGGCCCCATCTGCATCCATTCCTTTGCCCTCCTCTCTGCTGACCTCACCTCCCTGGCAGCAGCTCTAAGCCCTGTTTCCCATCAGCAGCATCTCTGGAGAAGGGAGAGGGATCTCCACCAGCCTGGGGCTCACAGGTTTGTTTGCCTATGGCCCACTAAAGGGTCAACCCAGTCCTGCTAGTTCTTGCACTGGCTGACAATCTACATAACCTCTATCTGATGTAGAACCAGATGCATTATTGATACCTCCATGATATAAAACATAGGTTTATGGTAGAGCTGGGAAGATGTGCTTTCTCAGGGAAAGGTAGATAATATGTCGTGAGTTTCTTGCCCTGCCAACTGTGGGAGAGGGTGGTGTGGAAAGGAAGGGAATAATTTTTTTTTTTAAAAAGCATCTTTAATACTATCCATGTCAGAAAAAAAAATGTTTATCACTTGTTTCTGTTTCTTTTGCTTTGGGACAATAGCTATTCAGTGATCTGTAATACCTCTGAAAACAGCAGGGGAATGTATTTATTCCACTGTTATTTGAAACATGAATGTTCCTCCTTACAAGTAGTGAATCAATTTGACAGCATATTTATAGTATTGATCTAGTAAAGGATGACCTTAAAAGGCTGGGCACCTTCAAGTAGCTGGTCCTGACAGATTACACCCTAGAGTACTCAAGGAGCTGGCAGGTATCATAGCCCAATCATTGGCAAAAATATTTGAAAACTCATGGCACTCAAGTAAAGTACCTGAAGACTGCCAATTTGGTACCCATCTTCAAGAAAGGGTGGAAAATAGATCCCAGGAATTACAGGCCAATCAGCTTGACCCCAATCCCCGGTAAGATTCTGGAGAAAATTATTAAAGAGACCCTGCTGGATAAGCTGGCTGAGAGTAACATCCTGAGGGATAGCCAGCACGCGTTTGTCACGGGTAGGTCTTGCTTGACCAATCTCATCTCCTTCTATGACCAGGTGACCTATCACCTGGACAAGGGAGAAGAGATTGACATCATATATCTGGACTTAAAAAAAAGCCTTTGATCTAGTGTCCCATGACCTCCTCATGGAAAAATTGGCCAACTGTGGCCTCGGCTACACCACAGTCCGATGACTGGGAAATTGGCTCCGAGGTTGGACCCAGAGAGTAGTGGTCGATGGTAGCGAATCATTATGGCGCTCCATGACCAGTGGCGTTCACCAAGGCTCTGTCTTTGGACCAGTTCTCTTTAAACATCTTTATCAGCGATGTGGACATTGGTGTCAGAAGCGCACTGGCTAAGTTTGCTGATGACACTAAACTTTGGGGCATAGCGTCCACACCTGAGGACAGGCTAGTGATCCAGGATGACTTGGATAAACTTAGTAAGTGGGCGGATACAAACCTGATGGCATTCAATACTGATAAATGTAAGGTACTTCATCTTGGGGGAAAAAAAATCCTCAGCATACTTATAGGCTTGGCAGTGCTATGCTTGCTAGCACCACTGCTGAAAGAGACTTGGGGGTCACGACTGACCACAAGATGAACATGAGCCACCAATGCAATGTTGCAGCTAGTAAAGCTAACCAAACTCTGGCTTGTATCCATAGATGCTTCTCAAGTAAATCTCATCCTCCCACTATACTCAGCCTTGGTGAGGCCACAGCTGGAGTACTGCATCCAATTCTGGGCTCCTCAATTCAAGAAGGATGTGGAGAAACTTGAGAGAGTCCAGAGGAGAGCCACGCACATGATCAAAGGGCAAGAGAGTAGTCCTTATGAAGAGAGGCTGAGAGCCATGGGACTCTTCAGCCTGGAAAAGCACAAGCTTAGGGGGGACTTGGTGGCTGCTTATAAGTACAAAAGAGGTATATATCAGGATGTGGGAGGACATCTATTTACCAGAGTGCCCCAAGGTAAAACAAGGACCAATGGTCATAAACTCCTCCAAAACCATTTCAAGCTGGACGTAAGAATACATTTCTTTACTGTCCAAGCCCCTGTAGCAAAATCCCCAGTTTTTCTTTCTTTTTTTTATTTTAAAATGCATTTCTTCCCCTTCCCCAACCATTTCTGACTTTCTCTCTCCCCCTCTATTCCCTATTCACCCACCAAGGCAGAGTTCTTTACAGTACAAAGCCTAAAGAAGGGGAACTTGAAAGATTAGATAATGGAGAGCTAAACTTAGACCAAATCATAGGTGATGGTCAATTTAGAGAAAGAGAGAGGCAGGAACCATTGTTCCAAAATATTTTCAAGGATAACCTGGCCAAGCGTGAGTCTGAGGTGGTGAACCTAGGGCTGATGAAAATGAACTCAAAACTTGAAATAAGAGAAGGCTCCGCACTTTAACAAGGACTTGGTAAAGCTTGAGAGAGTCCAGAGAAGGGCTACCCATATAATTAGGTATTTGCATGGCAAGCCATACAAGGAAAGGCTGAGCGACCTGGGACTCTTCAGCCTGAAAAAGAGAAGGTGAGAGAGGACTTGGTAGCAGCTTACCGCTACATCAGAAGCATATTTGGGCTCAGTGAACAACTGTTCACCAGGGCACCCTTGGGGAAAACCAGGAGTAATGGTCACAAACTCCTGCAAGATCGTTTCAGGCTCAACATCAGGAAAAACTACGTCACAACTAGGGTTTTCAGACTGGAATAAGATCCCTCCAGAGGTGGTGCGATCACGTACCTTGGAAATCTTCAAGAACAAGCTAGACAGTCACCTTGCTCGAGTCACCTGACCCCCAGTTGTCTTTCCAGCCTGGGGCAGGGGGCTGGACCCGATGATCTTCCAAGGTCCCTTTCAGTCTTACAATCTATGAATCTATGAGTGGCTGGAGCCTAAGTCTTAGGAGCTATGGCTTTGAAACAGTTCTTCCAGGCCCCAAAACCTTCCTGCACCTATCTCTCTGACACCTGGCAGGCTTTGTGGCCACAGCAAGGCCTAACAGCCAAGCCTGCAGTAGTTCCACCCTCCCAGTGCCCCAAGACAAACACAATCCCACAAGCACCCACGACACGAGTTTTGCCCGTCAGCAGCTAGAGGTGCAGGGCCCCAGAACCCAGAAGCCCTGCACTGATCTCCTCGACAGCTAGCAGGCTGCAAGTTTCATTCCTGCAAGTCTCATCCAAATCAGGCCATAAACGACAAAGTTACAGGCTGTTTCAACCTTCCCTATTGTAGCTTATTGGCAAAATGTCGAAACAGCGTCAAAACGGTGAAACGTTTCAACTTGCCTCGTTTGGTTTTGAGGCCGTTTCAACTATACGCATTCTGTTCCACCCTCGAAACAGGTCAAAACAGCATTGAAACAAAACTGGCAGTGAAATTTTGCACAGCCCTAATATATAGGAAGCCCATCTGCCTTCCTATATGTTTTTACCCCAAGAACAAGTGGTTTCACATGGTGTTGACATCTGGTGGAGAACTTGATGCACTTTTTGTACTTCAATGATATAAAACATAACCGATCTTCCCATCTCTACCTAGTTCTATCATAAACACCTCTCAGGGATATGTACATAATGTGTTGCGAGTTTCTTGCCCTGCTGATTAAGGGAGTGGATGATGCAGAAGGGAAGAGATTTCAACACCCAACACAACTGATTTTGCAACACGTCTCTCCCAGACCTCTTGTTACCTCCCATGTTTAGCTTTAGTGACAACAGGAAGTGAACCCAGAACCCCAAAGCTAAAGAGCACAGTGCTGGACACTGGGACCGACCCAGATATACCATTATATCAATACTTCGATAGACTGATGTCCTTCATAGGTGGGCTCAGAGTAGGGGAGGAGAGGGTCTGTAACTCATTAATAACTTTGTTTGATGCTTGTATGTGTGCTCTATTGCAATCAGCTCCATATGCAAGAGAGCAGGTCCTCAGAGAGATTTGCAAAATATCCGTGCCATTTACTATGTTACAGCTCCCTTTCTTTTCCTCCCACGCTTAATACAACTTCTCTACTCTCTCCCACTCAAAAATATACACAGAAAGCAGGTGCACATAACCCTGGCTACCTCAGTGTGGCTCTTCTTCCCTTCTAGTGGGTAAATGCTGAACAACAGCTACTAAGTATGGTACAGAAATTTCAATGCCAAACCTGCTGAGAGAGGATTTTCAGCATTGCAACCAAATTATGAAAAAGACGACAGCTTTAAGGCTTCTTTTCTTTCATACAGTGACAGATATCCACTTCCAGATCTATGAGTCACTGTTTGGTACTATTGCTCATTGTTTGGATTCCAGCCGCCTTGGCCAGGCATCCGTAAAAATTGCAGCTTTCAATTAAATGCTTTGCTTTTTGTTGCCCACTGCATGCGCACAGGGGGCTGTCCAAAATGTTCATCTTGTAAAGTGTTGTTTTGCAGTGTCTATAATCCCGCTCTGTTCAGTTTGACTTATATTTCTCTGTCAAGGGTTATGCCTGCCCAGTGGGGGATGTGTTTGCTGTTGGTGTAAAACACTGTAGGAATAGATGTGACCTTTCCCAGTGGTTGGCCCACTCCACTGCTGCCCAGAGGTTTGGTTCAGCATCTGCAATCATTTCCAGCAGCTTGTGGGCTTCATGTATAAATGGTGTATGACTTTTAAGCCTCATCAGCCTCCAACTCTTCCAGTCTTCAGTTAACAGTTGATGGAGCAAGTGATTCTCAACATTTCTTGCCTTTGTTGCCAGTAGTGATGTTAGGGTCTATTTTCTTGTATCACTTGGTCTACAAGTTGTAAGAATGCATGTAAGTTATACAGTATTTTTTGAGACTCAGCCCACTGTTAAGTAGAGGGTTGAGGTTTTTAGGGTGGCAACATCTGGACCATACACGAGCACAATATTCTGCTGGAGCATATACCACTGTAAGTGTGCTGGTGCTGAGCACTCTGAAGTTGGTACCTCATGTGATGCTGGCTGACCATCTTGTGATTTAGATTACTGAAGTGTTCCCTGCAAAGCCAAGCTGGTCTTCTGCCATACTTGCTAGTCTTCCTGAGCGTCAGAATAGTTTGTTCCCACAACATCTTCACCACACAGCACACACTGAACTAGGAAAAAGGCTGGCACAAGGCATTATCTGACCTTCACAAAGCCTGTGGCAGAGCCCAGTAGTCCCCGTGGCCAATCCGATGGGATGCTAAGGCTCTACTTCAACTATCACACCATCCCCTCACTGGGGCCACAGGGCTTCCTCCCCAGTAGGCTCAGGTAGCCATAGCCATGTCTGGCCCCAACTACCTTCCTTCAGGGTCTACACCCCACAGGGCTCAGGTGGCCACAGCCATACCTGGCCCAACTCTTGCTCCTCAGGGTCTTGCACCCCACAGGGCTCAGGTGGCTCCAGCCATGCCTGGCCCTAACTAGCTCCAATGTTACCTGCCCCACCCAAAAGCAAGGGCAGGCACCCCTACCCACCTTTCACCAGGGTGGTAACTGGCTTGATGTTTCCTGGGGGCTCCTGCACCACTGGGAGCCCCACCAGGCCACCCAATCACAGCAGGGTGCTGTTTTAAGTCATGCCCAGGACCAGGAGCCTCCAAACCATCCCCTACAATTCCTGCCCTTACCTCCAGGATGTTGCATGGAGCCTTGCAGCCAGGCAATGTTACTACCTGCCCTGCCAGCAGCAAACTGCCCTGTTTATATAGGTGGCCAGAGATCTAAAATGGCCACCACAATCAAGCACCTGCTGGCTGCTTGGCTCCGCTCTTAAAGTGGCAGGCACCAACAGTGCCCTGCCACACACCTTCCCCCTTAAAATAGTTCCTGGGAGAGGTTTCCACTGCTGCTCCTCCAAAGCAGGCTCCCCTCAGAGCCCGCAAAAGCCCACAAGTGGCAAGCACCCCCCAAAGGTGCTCCGCCACACACCTCCTCCCTTAAAATTGACATTCAGGGGTTTTGCTTGGCTGCCTGCTTTTCTGGCTTTGTCCCAACCTACTGCAGCCCCTGCCACATGGTGAGCACCCCAAAGGTGCTCCACCACACATGGTCAAAAGTTTTAAGAAATTAAAGACCACCTTGTGCTAAGATGTGCTAATCCACACACCTGATTTCTCAGCACCCTTTATTTTACAGACAGATATGTCCCACAAAGCTCTGGGAGCCATCTTACTACAACAATGAACTGGTGAGGAACATCCAGTCGCATTTGCAAGTCGCAAATTCAATGCTGCAGAGGGCAGGTATGCAACAATAGAAAAAAGACTGTCTAGCAATACACTTGGCAGTGGACTATTTCTGATATTATTTATTAGGGCAGGAGTTCTTAGTTATTACAGGACTCACCCCACTATGGGGGCTGGTGCGAGCCCACATAGATAATGCCCACAACCCCTGCTGGCTGCTGACCCTACAGCCATTTAAATTCTCGGTAGTTCACCGACCCAGCAAGGACAATGTTGTTGCTGATTTTCTCAGCTGCACAGATGCCACAGAGTGTCAGAAAAGTATGGCACCCACCTAGCTGGGACAGGGGAAAGCAGGGGTCCCCTTGTCCAATTACCTTCCCCCTCTTTTCCTCCTCCAGAAGGGAAGAGCCAGAAGGGAGGCAGCCTGCTATACTGGCAGGCATTCTGTTTTCTATAGGATCTGTTCTTTTTCTTCTGTTTTATTGCTTATTTCTTTGGTTCATTGAGACCCTCTGGGTCAAGTAGGGAGTGCCACTTCCTGGCAGGGGAGAGCCCAAAAATCTGACCCCAGAAAGGGGCTGGCGAAGACATCGGGAATACCCATGCTACCCGAATAAACAGCCGAGGGTGGGCCGGATGGCGGATCTATGGCCAGCATAAGGGAAGCGGAGGCCAGAGGGCGGAAGCAATAAGTGAGGTCAGTGAGGTGCCAACATCCATAGTTAGTGAGTGGACAGGGTGTAGGGAAGGAAGGGCCCCGAGTCAGCCATGGCAGTACTGTTAGTACCCCTACGCTCATACTCCTCCCTAGTTGTTTCTCCAAGTTTCCACTCCTTGTAAGCTTCCTTTTTGTGTTTCAACTCACTGAAGAGTTCTCCAATAAGCCAAGCTGGTCTTCTGCCATACCTGCCAGTCTTCCTGTGCATCAGAATAGTTCATTCTTGCACCCTCAGTAAGATTTCTTTAAAATACAACCAGCTCTTCTGGACATGTTTCCCCCTCAGACTGGCTTCCCAAGGGATCCTGCCCATCAGTTCCCTGGGGGAGTCCAAGTCTGTCTACTCAGTTACTTTCCTTCCTTCCTTTCCTCAGTTCCTGTGTCTCAAAACAATTGATTCCAGCCCTCTGCAAACTCAGCAGACATCACTAAAGACCACCCTGTCACTCAGGTCTCCCACTTTGTGGGCGAGTGGCCCAACCACTAACATTTTGTGCCAAAAAAGTGGGTGTGCTAAGCTCAGAGCTGTCAATGTGACTTAGCCAGGCTTTGAAGGCACCTACAGGATGGGGTCCTTCCAAAGAACTAGGCACCTCACCAGCACTAATTTGGTTTACAGTGAAACCTAGAAATGAAACAGGCACTTTTCTGAGCATGCACAGAAGCTGATGCTTGGCTGTTCCTTCTATCAAGTTATACTATGATTTTCAAGGAGCCTAAAGGCATGGGAAAATAAATAAGTCACCCAGAATTAAATGAAAAGGATGACTTGCTACTTTGTGATAACTACTTGTGTGCATGGTCTTGCCCTATGGTAGGTGCAACCTGACTCAGGACACTTGAACACTTATTGAGAGAAGGTAGGAATGATGAAAGATTAAGGACCAGGTTTCCATAGGCTTGAGATGCCTAAAGATTTAGGTAAGCAGGTAGTGAGATTTAAAACAGCACCAAAGCAAAGAGACCTAGCCAACCAGTTCATGGAGTTTTCTAAATTCAACTGAGCATCAGTCTGAATCTGTGTGTGCCTAAAAATGATTGTTAGTCAGTCCCACAGGTTGCCCAGAACTAGAAGCAGGGAAACACATGACCTGTGCCTTATAGTAGGGCGAACTAGAGATCCACAATGGTCCCTTTGTCTTTAAAAACCATTAATCCAGTGTTTGCCTCTGGGCCTCTGCTTCTAAGCTATGCAAAGCTCTAGGGAATGAGTCCCACAAGCCTTAAAAGAGGGACACAGATAAATCACCTTACTGCAGCTTCTGCTCTTTCATACCAGGGGTGATCAGAGGCAACTACAGCCTGTTCATTGTAGACTTGAATCAAATCATCAGTGTCTTTATCATCTAGAAATTACAGTGACAGAGGCAAGAGAGACTAGATAGATTGAAAGTTGGGTAGTGAGCAACAAATCCTGGCACTAGAGGATCAAATGCAACATAAGCTTGAGGAAAACCCCCACAAAGACCAGCACGGTGAGTTGCTTCAAGTCTGAATACAATGAATGAGAAGCTAAGGGCATAAGGAAAGTCAATGAGATTGGAATCATCTGTTTTTGGCCATGTTGCTGTAAGCTAAATCCACATGCCATTGACATATGAGTAGATCATTGAAGTTAGTACTTCTTAGTAAGGCAGACACCTTCCCAAACACTGCTCTCAGTCCAGGTGGCAATGTGATGGGCATTGGTTATGCAAAACCAAAGTAATATAGAGATAGTAGTATCCCCTTTTCACACAGAAATGACAATCTAGCTGGTATGCAGCACCATATGTTAGTGTGCAACCAAGTGGCAGTCAGACCTCAGCTGTGGATTTATTACATACAAGTTGGTGATATGCAGTAGCTTAATAATGCACCTGACTACGGCATTTATATTGAAAGGTGTGGAGAGTTTACACTACCTAGTTGATAGCAATAATGTGATAGGTCTAGCACTGCCTGGTGTATAAGACTTTTCCAGTTCTGTATAAAAATCAAAATATCCCATCAAAAGCAAACACTTCCCATGGAAAAAGTCAGTGCTGTAAAAACCAAAATTTCAATAAAAAAGATTTTTGGCTGAAAATTTGGCACCAGTCAGATGCTGTGTGTTTTTGGGAGTGAGTGTGTGAGATTGTTTTGACAGGAGAATCAGAGCCTTTGAGTTTTGTTTTTCTGATCCTGACCACTGCCCTTGTTCTTTCCACCACAGGCATCCCCCAATGGACTGAAAAAGGCAATGTCCAACCAAACCACTGTAACCGAGTTCCTCCTCCAGGAATTTTCCGACAGCCGGGAGCTGCAGCTCTTACACTTTGCCATCTTTCTAGCAGCGTACCTGGCAGCTCTGATAGGGAATCTCCTCGTTATCATGGTGGTAGCCCTCGACCACCAGCTTCACACTCCCATGTACTTCTTCCTCCTGAATTTGTCCATCCTAGACCTGGGAACCATCTCCACCACCGTCCCCAAATCCATAGCTAATTCCCTGTGGAACACCAGGTTGATTTCCTATGCTGGATGTGTTGCCCAAGTTTTCTTTTTCTTCTCCTTTGCTACAGCCAATTTTGCCTTCCTCACCATCATGGCATACGATCGATGCATTGCCATCTGCAAACCACTGCACTATGAGACCATCATGAACAGGAGAGCTTGTGTCCAGATGGCAGTCAGTGCATGGGTCAGTGCCATTCCCTACTCTGCACTGAACACTGGTAACACTTTTCGGTTACCTTTCTGCAACTCCAACATCATCAACCAGTTTTTCCGTGATGTCCCCCAGCTGCTCCAACTCTCCTGCTCTGACTCCTCTCTCACTGAAGTTGGGATTATTGTCCTTAGTGCATGTTTATTTTTGATCTGTTTTGGTTTCATCGTTGTTTCATATGTTCAGATCTTCAATGTGGTACTGAGAATCCCCTCAAAGCAGGGCCAGCATAAAGCCTTCTCCACCTGCATTCCTCACCTTATTGTGGTCTCCTTGCTTATTTTCACTGGCATCATTACATATACGATTCCCATATTCAACTCCCCCTCACGTCTGGATCTCGTGGTGGCTGTTCTGTATGCCATATTGCCACCAATGATCAATCCTATCATCTACAGCATGAGGAACAAGGAGATCAAAGCAGCCCTGAGGAAATGTATTGGCTGGAAATTATTCACTGGGAAGATAGCATCCATCTTTTTCTCATTACTATCAATCTGTTATCTTTGTGTTCATAGATATAAGTAACTTGTAGATATGTCCACCACAGTAAGATAGTGTGCAATACAGACCAACTCATCTGTAGTAAGTAAAGTTCCCCTATATTTAAATCATCTTAATTGCTATTAGACTTTTTTTTTTTTTCTTTATACTACCCTCTTGCTCATCTCAAAGGAGCATGGTGACAAAGTGTTCAAGATGTCTTGGTATAGCTCCACTGACTTAAGATGAAATCTTGCTGTGCTTTTGTGCTACTGTCCCCCCCAATTCAATCCATCTACAAGCATGTACTTGGTAAATAGTCATTCACTGTCAAAGGTGGCTAGATGTGATGCTACTTGCACTGGTGCATGAATTCACAGTTGTAATTTCCTCATATCATTGTTTTCTTTTTAAATGGGGAATCCCAAGAGTGTGGGGGAGGGAGGGCTCTCTTTCTACAATGATGAAAAGTGGAAAAGATAAGCAGAAAGTGTCAGCTTTGCTGAGCTCTTGTTGAAATGAATATTTTAATGCTGCCAGTATTACTGAGTTATTAAACTGAGTGTGTCCATGTATAACCTTGACTAAGGATCCTTTTTAACATGTTAAATAAAGAAAGAAATCTTTTGTTATTCATGCAATGGGATTTCTGGGCAGTCGAGCACCGAATCCAGTGTTGGGCGGCAGTTTACCTTATTACGCTTTCCGTGAGGAGCTGTCTCCTGGCACTATACCACTTTAACACTTGTCTCACACTGGGCAGACAAGGTTCTCTGGGTAAAAGTCCTTACAGCTCTAACCAACACCCTCTCTTACACTGGGGCTTTTATGGTGTTACTCTTGGGTGCAGAGACAACAGGAAGACTTCTGGTGCTGGGGCCTTAATCCAGTGGTACTCCAGTTGTCTTCATATGTCATTTACTCTATTATGTTCTTGATTAGACATGGTTTTGGAGAACAGGTTCATTGGGAGCTACTAAATAAACAGTCAGGGATATATCCTCTGACATCCCAAAGCCAACGATGGTTTATGCCAAGAAAGGTATGAGAGTTTGGATTACTCCAGACATGCCCTACACAGATACTCTCTGGCTAAAGCCTCTACTACTTGCTACATTCAGAAACAGGATACTGGGCTAGACAGACCATTGGTCTGCACCTTTATGGCACTTCTGTTGTCAAGTAAAAATGTCTGAATGATGCCATCACGATCTTCTCTAACGGTTAGCCCGTCCATGGCACAGATGTCCCTGCCAAAACCTACCCTGCAATGGTCATTTGTCCCTAAATAAAACTTGGGGGCCTTGGGAACTCTTACCTCTTCTGGCCTACCTCTCACCCATTAATGGATAACTCAGAATATGGAGGAGGTGTTACAGGCAGATGTGGGAGGTGAACTGTCCTATGTCCTGGTCCTTAGCATCTACCAGCCCACCCCCCAGTATCACTAGTACTGTATTTACTTCTGATTTGGTGTCTTCATCCTAATGCCTCTTATTTCTGTGGGTATTTTACTGTTCCCAAGAGGTTTGCCCCTTGCAGACTCCCCGGAAAGAGAGAAGGGGGTCTATGCCTGTGTCCCAGCTTCTCTGGGAGGCATGCTCCACTGCTGTCACTTCATTTGGAGGGTAGTGGCAGGGAGAGGAGCCTCAGTGTATGTCCCTGCATTGTCTGTGTGAAACCTTGATGGTCAGGAGAAGCTGGTATGACAAAAATGTGACTTTTTTTGCAGAGGGCCATGGGAACTGCCCTGCTTCACAGCTGGATCCCTAAAGGAAGAAGCACCAGCTGTTCTGGAGGAACATCTAAGTAGTCCCATAATGGATAAGTCTGCAGTAACCACTGCCTCAGGAAGGCTTACCCATAATTTCAGAGATCTGCAGACTGAAGATTTAGGCCCTTTAGGATATATTCTCTTTTCTGAACAGAACAGGTTGGAAACCAATATTTCAATCACACAGGAAATTGCAATATTTCAATATCTGTCCCAGGATTGCAACAAAACTCACAATCTCAGAATTTTTTTTTCCATTAAACAAATTATTTTGAACCTACATTACTTTGATCTTGCAGTAGTGAGCTCTGTGCTGGGCAGCTGCCCTTTTGAACACCGTAAGGGAACAGGAGGAAGGAAGCAGGGTCGAAAGGCAGTTCTGCCTGGGCTTCAAACTGGAGAGCAGGAGAGAATGAGTTGGTGTTTGGAAAGAGAATAGGAGGGGAGCAGGTCTGGGGAACTGGAATCTGGGGCTCAACAGTGTATCATGGAAGAGGGATTGAGGAAAGGAGGGAAACTAGGGCAAAAAACAAGTTGGTTTCAGCTGAATCAGCAACTCTAGTTGGAAACTCTGGGCTGTGAAGGCTAAAGGAATAGTGGCTGAGAGATTCTGGTGGGTGGAGTACAGGACAATGAGAGAAGAGGGGTAGCAGCTGTGGACATGTTTTGTCACAGGGCCTATACTCCATGAGGATGCTCTGAGGCTGTGGAGAGGATTTGGGGCCAGAGGGGCTGGAATCACGAGACTAACTCCATTGTAAGTATATTGATTCACATGGGATGAGTCTGAGACAACTTAACCCCTCTGAAACCAATGGAGTTACTCCTAACTGTGGCAGCTGGAGAGAGAAGTTAGCCTCAATGTATGTCCAGTATGTGAATCTCAAGCAATGCTGTGAATTTCTCTGACACATGAGGCTGATGCAACTGGGAAATCTGAGTCCAAATGGTAGCACTCTCCTTTCCACGTTCTGTTTATGCTCTGCCCTTTCTGGTTTTGTTCCTGCTTGCCCATGCTATTCTCTAATACTCATCCCTAATAATACGAACCAATTTCTGAAATGGCATATAAAAGTTATGGATCCCAAGCTCTTCAAGTGCCAAGAAATTAAGTTGTGTGTGATGTGTGAAGTGCAAAGTAAAAGAGATTTTAGTCCTTGACCACTAATCTCTCAGGCAGAATTTGAATATAAAAGAATTAAAATATCTGCCTCATGTTCTATCTCCAGTGATGGCTACTCTTCTCTAGCTCAGAGCTGACTATTATGTTCCCATGGAAATGCAGTTTGAATGGAAAACTCAACTGCTTGATAACATGTCATGGGGGTTAAGGGCAGAAACTATTTTGCTGTCTCAGGATACCCTACAGACCTCTCAGTCTGTTCCCAATTCTTTTCCCAATGTTAAGTTTCTGTAGGATGTGCAATGCATATCATGATATCAGTCCAACAATCAGGTCGCAACAGCAACCACAGCTCTCAGATTGCATAAGGAATCCCCTAGGAAAACTCTGATTATTCCAGGGAGATTTAACAGAAGACTGAGTAGTAAACAGCTCAAAAAGACTGGTCTAAAATAATCCCATACACAAATAATCAATTTCTATAAAACAGAACCAGGGACTAGATTGACCCTCCAAAAGGACCTGAAACAGACTTGGAAGCACCTTGGACAACTTTTGCATAAACAAACTTTTTTGTTCATTTTACAGAGAATAGAGCACCCCTGGGTCTTCTTGCTCCACAGTAGGATTTGTGTCTGAATGGAACTAAATGCCAAGTCCCTTTGACTTGCCACAGGGAATTTAGCACTTAGCTGTCTTAGACACTTGAGATTATGCCATCCTTAATATGCAGGGATCTCTACCGTGTCCCCCGGCCTTCTATTTTAACTTCCTTTCTTGTAACACTAGGGGTGAGATCTAATCTGAAGTTAAACTGTCACATTTCTCAAAAAAAATTGTAAGACGAAGGGTACTGTCATACCTTAAAGCTTGTCTAAGTCTATCCAAACCATTCAGTTGTTCCAATAAAAGATGTCAGCCACAAAAAGTCTTTCCTCTCATATTTCCTGGACCATCAAGGCTACATCATTTCAACTCTACCCAAGGCCTACAGAGCAGTTTTACAGTCTACTCAGTGTTCAGGGCCCTAAGGAAAGGAAAAAGAAAAAGCAGCAGCATATACTGTTTCAGAAAATCAAATTATAACAAATGTAGGGAACTGGTAAGCAGGACCCAATGAAAGCTAATCTGATGGAAAAAGGAGTCCAGGAAAACTGGTTATATTTTAAACAGAGAAGATTATGGACATAAGATCATGCTACGCTGGGGATCCCAGATCCCATGTTGCATTTCAGGTGTCACTACTCAGTGCCTTAAGGGCTTATTACGTGGCTCCATCTGCCCCTTACACCACACCCATTTCTCACAGATGTTATCCATCTCTTGATATCTCAGACCTACCTTCTCTGCCCCCTCCCGGGTTCAGGCCACTGTCACTGTCTGCCCACACCCAGGCACTTCAGCCTTCCTAATGTGACAGGAGTATCCAGTACCTGTCATACCCCTACATAATGCTGTGCTTGCATTTGAATAGTCAAATGGGTAGGCAGCGTGTCCCATGCTTCTCCAGCCTCTCCTTGAGGACCTTCAATGAAAGAGACTTACGGCTTCCCTGGGCTGTCTATTCCACTGCCTGCCTTTTCCAACAGTAAGGAAGTTTTTCCTGACATTGAATCTACTTTGCTGCAATTTGAAGCCATTGCTTTGCATCCTGCCCTCTGCAGCCAAAGGAAAAGAGTTGTTCTCCCTCTTCTTTTTGGCAGTCTTTAAGATATTTGAAGACTTCATGAGTGTCATTATAACTACCTAAGACTCTTGTTGAGGCAGTCCAAAATTGCAGTTATCCTCCACTCTGTAATAGTGCTTCTTGGGTATAGCACCTTACATTTCTCTGAACTGAATTTCATACTGTTGTCTTCCTAAACAAGATCCTTCTGAAGTCTATGCCTATATTTGTGTCCACAAATTCCTATAGTGGCTTAGGTAGAAGTCCAATACTTACTATAGCTAAAAAAAAGGGCTGACGTTTCTAAGCCTGCAGTTGAGAAGGTCACAGATCAAAGAGACATGGTGGTGACCTGTGCTGGAAGGGTAGCAAACCTGGGTAGCAGAGCAGCAAGCCACAGCAGTGGGATGGTGGCAGCTCTGAAGTGGACCTCCTTATCCAGCCCTTGCCACTTTGGGCTGGCATTGGTGGCAGAGCCCCTGGAGCACAGCAGCAATCGTTGGTACTGAGTCCTCCAGAGTGGGCTGGGCCTCCCTACCCAGCACTATCTGCCAGGCACTGGACAGCATGTGTATGTTTTTTATATTTATGTATATGTATGATTACACACACACACACATGCATGTGTGTTTATGTATATGATACACATTTATAATTACACTGTATTTGCATTTCAGTCAATTATTTACTCAACTTGTAACTGTAATTATTTATCTAGCCTACATTTCTCCAGTTTGTTTATGAGAAGTTTCTGTTGACCTCTCAAAATCCTTCCTAAAGTCCAAGCAGAATCATAAAAAGCTGGGCTGAAGGGACCTCTGGAAGCTATATAGTCCAACTCCCTGCTCAACAGAGGATCATCCCTATCTAAACCATCCTAGAATATGTCAATTTAATCTGCTCTTGAAAACTTCCAAGGATGGAGATTCCACAATCTTTCTTGGTAACTTGTTCCAATGCAAAGAGATTTTCTTGCAAAGAGTAAATCAAGCAGAACTAGGGAACTCTTTAGTCTGGAAAAGTGCAGGCTCAGGGGGGACCTGGTAGCTGCTTATAAGTACATAAAGGGTGTGCATCAGGATCTGGGAGAACGTCTGTTCAGCAGAGCACCCCAAGGAAAAACAAGGACCAATGGTCATGAACTCCTCCAAGACCATTTTAGGCTGGACACAAGAAAAATGTCTTTACTGTCTGAGCCCCCAAGACCTGGAATAGACTCCCTCCAGAAGTGGTGCAGGCACCTACTCTGGACTCATTCAAAAAACGTTTGGATGTTTATCTTGCTGGGATCCTTTGACCCTAGCTGACTTCCTGGCCCTGGGGCAGGGGGCTGGACTTGTTGATCTTTGAGGTCCCTTCCAACCCTAACATTTATGAAATCTATGGAAATCAATGCCTTCCCTAGGTCTGTAAAGCAAATGGTGCCTTTCTCCAGGCTAAAGAGACATCCTAGGTTTACCAAAGTTCCTTGTAGTCCCCTCTTGCAGCCAGCTGGGAATTCACCCAAGAGCCAGATTCCCTACACCTGTATCTAGCTGTGCTTTCTGGCTTCTTAAAAGGGTTTTATATCCTGTCATGATGATCATTTCCCTTTACTTGAGACCACAATGTTCATAGGACCATAGGGTAACAGGAAAGTGGGGCTGGAAGAAAATTCATGAGATCTTCTGGATCATCCTCATAGTCAGCAAGTTCCTCCTAATCTCCAGCCTAAATTTCCTCTGCTGCATCTTGAGGCCATATTGCTCCTAGCCTTTTCTCTGTGGCTGTAGGGGACAGGACAATCTCCATACTCTTTCTGATTGCCCTTCAAGTATTTGCAGACTGGTATCACACGCATACCACCCCATCTCGTATCACTCTCTCTTCTCCAGACTAAAGAACCCTAGTTCCTTTAGCTTTTCCTCATAAGCCATGGCTTCCACACTTCTAATCATTTTTCCCTCTCTGCTGAACCTTTTATTTATTTTGCCAAAAGAACAGTAATTTCTCATATCATCTTATAGTCTACTCTGACCCCTAGGTCCTTTTCTGCAGCCTACCCAGTCGTTTCACAGTCTATAGTTGTGCATGCAGCTGTTCTCTCCCATGTTCAGGGTTTCTCCTTATTGAATTTCAAGCAATTCATTTTGGACCATTTCCTCAGTTTATCAAGATCTGTTCTCAGTGGTGGCAGGTGACAGAACAAGAACCAATGGTCTTAAGTTGCATCAAGGGAAGTTTAGGTTAGATATAAGGAACACCTCTTTCACTAGGAAGATAGTAAAGCACTGGAACAGGCTACCCAGAGAGGATTTGTGGACTTTCCATCTTCGGAGGTTTTCAAGACCTGAACACTAATCCTGCCCCTCAAAGTGTCTTCAGCTTGGCATTGATTGTCTGCAGATTTGCTGCATTCACACGCAAGGAATCTGTGGGTTTTTGTGCTAAAAGGAGAAATCCATGGTTTTTTTCTGTTTTTCCATGGGAAACGGAAAACCTGGATCCCTGGAGATGAGGCAGCTAGGCCTAAAGAAACCAAATCACCCGCATACATTACACTGAACATCTGCTTTCCCCTGAATAATACAGATTGTGTCCACTGAGTATGAGGATAGCTTCTGAAGCTGGACGAGGTAACGCTCAGTGATTTGCCTTGGGGCCACACTGTACATCAGGTACCCAAAACCATGTTCTGGAACCTGACCATTATAACCCTGATGTACAGCACAGACTCAAAGGTCAGCCCCAAATGTGTAGCCTCTTGTTGAGAAGTGCTCTAGACACCTCAAAAACCTATGGTTTCCCAACAGAACCATAATCTGGGACTTCTTCCTTAGAAACCAATAGGGGAATGGGTGCAGCTAAGAACCATTTAACAAGAGAGTTACTGGAAATAGGATATAATGTACTGTCAGTTTGGGAGAACATAAGGACTTGAAATATATAGAAAGAGGGCAAGAGACGGGTATAAGACTGGATAGATGCCTGGATGAATTGGGGTGTGGAAAACAATATAGCTAGATGGAGAGAAGGCTGCATGTATGTAGAAGGGCTAGAATGATAGACTGATGGGAATAGACAAAGAGAAGCATGTATGAGACAGGGCAAAATGAAAAGAAATGGTTTTAATGCAGGGACAGATAACTAAATAGGCAGATAGATAAATGAGTGTATATGGGGCTTGGCAAATGGAAGAATGCTTATGTTTGGAGACAGACAGATGGATACGTATTTGTTAAGCACCAACCACTGCTGTAGGCCACTAATATTCAACTCCAAAACACACAGGTAAACCTTAAAAATCAGAAATGGGCCAAGGGCTGCATAGAAGAGCATTATATAAGCCTAATATTTAATATTAAACAGTAACTTTTCAAAAAAAAAAAAAAACTTTAGGAATTCTAGGTTTATTAATAGAATGCAAAGAGTTCAGTATCCTGTAGTATTATTTTAAGTCTCATAAAATTAGAATCATTACGGAAAATAATTAAAGTTTAAAGACCCAACTATGATATTACACAAGATTACCAAAAATTGTCTTTCAGATGACAGATGGAGATTGCCCAGCTGGCAGCACTGTACCTTATTTCAATTTCCTCTGCTTGCCAATACCCTATCACTGTCGCCTGAAGGAAGAGCCATGTGTTTTGGAAATGTGGTGGCAGAATACCCAGAGCTGTGGGCATTTTTTGAAATATGTCTGAATTTCGTAACAGGAAAAAGAGCAACCAAGCAGCAGTTTCTGAACTAGGCTTAGCTCCTGGGCTCCAGAGCTTGATGAAAGGTTTGAGCTCATGTGTGTATCAGCTCAGGTTATCAATGCTTCCACTCTTACCCTCAACCTTATCACTCACATCAGGCCATTCACACCAGCTTGGAGGGCTACTCCTGGCCCAAAGGCCAGAGGTTGAGCACCACTCTATTGGCAATGGGCCAGGAAGAAGTAGACAAGGCTTGTTTTTAAACATCTAACTGAAGTTTCCAAATCACAGGGCTTGGTTCTCCTGGGGCATTTAATACTGTGACATTTGCTGGGAGGGAAAAACAGCAGTGCACAGGCAGTCCAACAAGTCCTGCAACTGAACTCCAACTAGCTTCGAGCATCAAGGACAATAAAAAGTCCTTTTTCAGATATGTGGGGAGCCGGAGGAAAAGCAGGGGCAACATTGGACCCCTGCTGAACCAGATGGGGCAACTGACCCCCAGGAAAAAGTCAACCTATTAAATTGGTACTTTGTGTCGGTCTTTCATCAGTCCCACGGGACGCCCATGCCCGCTACGGGACAGGGAAGTCCGGATGAGGGTGATCCCCTGCCCTCCATTGATGCTGACTTCATGAAGGAACATCTTGAGAAGCTGGATACCTTCAAGTCAGCCGGCCCTGACAATCTTCACCCCAGGGTACTCAAGGAGCTGGCGAGCATCATAGCCCAGCCTCTAGCGCGGATCTTTGAAAACTCTTGGCGCTCTGGTGTAGTGCCCGAAGACTGGAAGAAGGCCAACGTGGTGCCTATCTTCAAGAAAGGGAGGAAAGTGGATCCGGCTAACTATAGGCCCATCAGCCTGACTTCTATCCCGGGGAAGATCTTAGAAAAGTTTATTAAGGAGGCCATCCTTAATGGACTGGCTGACGCCAACATCTTAAGGGATAGCCAGCACGGGTTTGTTGCGGGTAGGTCTTGCTTGACCAATCTCATTTCCTTCTATGACCAGGTGACCTATCACCTGGACAAGGGAGAAGAGATTGATGTCATATATCTTGACTTCAAAAAAGCCTTCGATCTGGTATCCCATGATCACCTCTTGGTGAAACTGGCCAATCATCACCTTGGGTCCACCACGATCCACTGGCTGGAAAATTGGCTCCGTGGTCAGACCCAGAGGGTAGTAATTGATGATAGTCACTCATCGTGGTGTCCTGTGACCAGTGGGGTCCCCCAGGGCTCTGTCCTTGGACCCATACTGTTCAACATCTTCATTAACGATGTGGACACTGGAGTCAGAAGCGGACTGGCCAAGTTCGCCGATGACACCAAACTTTGGGGCAAAGCATCCACACCAGAAGACAGGCGGATGATCCAGGCTGACCCGGACAGGCTCAGCAAGTGGGCGGATGAGAATCTGATGGTGTTCAACGCCGATAAATGCAAGGTTCTCCACCTTGGGAAAAAAAACCTGCAGCATCCTTATAGGCTCGGCAGTGCTATGTTGGCTAGCACTATGGAAGAAAGAGACTTGGGAGTCATCATTGACCACAAGATGAACATGAGCCTGCAATGCGATGCTGCGGCTAGTAAAGCGACCAAAACGCTGGCTTGCATCCATAGATGGTTCTCAAGCAAATCCCGGGACGTCATTCTCCCCCTGTACTCGGCCTTAGTGAGGCCGCAGCTGGAGTACTGCGTCCAGTTTTGGGCTCCACAATTCAAAAAGGATGTGGAGAAGCTCGAGAGAGTCCAGAGAGGAGCCACGCGCATGATCAGAGGTCAGGGAAGCAGACCCTACAATGACAGACTGAGAGCCCTGGGGCTCTTTAGCCTGGAAAAGCGCAGGTTCAGGGGTGATCTGATGGCCACCTATAAGTTTATCAGGGGTGACCACCAGTATCTGGGGGAACGTTTGTTCACCAGAGTGCCCCAAGGGATGATGACTAGGTCGAGTGGTCATAAACTACTACAAGACCGTTTCAGGCTGGACATAAGGAAGAATTTCTTTACTGTCCGAGCCCCCAAGGTCTGGAATAGCCTGCCACTGGCGGTGGTTCAAGCGCCTACATTGAATGCCTTCAAGAGAAATTTGGATGCTTATCTTGCTGGGATCTTGTGACCCAAGCTGACTTCCGGCCCTTTGGGCAGGGGGCTGGACTCGATGATCTTCCGAGTCCCTTCCAGCCCTAATGTCTATGAAATCTATGAAAGTTTTCAGACCCTGTCACGGATGACCTGTCAGTAGGAGTGATGGAGAGACCAGCTGGGGGCATGGGCAGCAAGCTCTTTCAGATTTGCTGCACAAAACCAGAAAGAAATTGGTTAAAAAATATGAATTTGGAAGGTAATGGACAATAGCAACCATGAAACAGAGTTCAAGATCCTGTGGGATGAAGGAGGCCAGCAGAATAAATACACTAGATTTCAGAAAAACCAGCTTTAACAAACCCATGAAACTGGTGGGCAGGATACCCTCAGAGTCAAGTCTCAGGGGCAAGAGGAATGCATGAGAGCTGGTTGTACCTTATGCAGTGATAAGAATTATACAATTTAGAGAAGCTCCCCAATTTAGAAGAGAAACTCCTGTCACTTAAGAATTCTCTCTCTCAACAACCCACTGGTTCCCCAGTCTGAGGTATTGGGTAACACCACCACTGGACTCCTTGCTGCCACCAGAGCACCCACCACTGCCACAATAGTGGCCACAGAGCCCCCCACCCCACCGTGTCACCCACCCCACCGTGTCCCTTGCTGGATGCAGCCCACAAAGAGGCCCACTATCCAGATCCAACCCAGTACCATAGGTGAATCTAACCCCCCTATACCAGTTTAACTTCCTGGAGAACACAGGAGAATGTCACTCAGTCCTCCTGCATCCAGTTTAGGACTTCTTGGTACTAAACTGTACTTAGTGTTTCGTACTTCTTTGGTACTTCTTTAGTAGCTGTCCTGTTCTTGTTTTTTTCCCCAATTGGTTCCCTTAATCTTAAGGGCAACTCTTCTGGACTCAGCTTCTTCCAAAATTCCCTCTCCCATGTCAACAGTCTGGTCCTAGTCATTAGTTCCAGGATAAAAAGTCCAAAGCATGGCTGGGATGATCTAGTTGGAGATGGTCCTGCTTTGAGTATGGGGTTGGATTAGATGACCGCCTGAGGTTTCTTCAGCCCTAATTTTCTACCTCCCAGTGCTAACATTACATGGCATCTCATGGCCATGGCACCCTGACTGAGAATCACTACCCTAGACCAAGGTCTGCTACAGTCTCAGCTACCCGGATACCCTCACAGGCATGCCCATCCAGATGTCAGACCATTTTAGGTTGGCCATTGGTTCTGTTTTATACCAGATCATCCCGTTTTCAAACCCTTTGTCCCCTCTCCATTTCTAAATGAGGATCGGACTGCAAAAAGTCCTGTTTTTTCAGTTAATTGGTGGAAATATATGTCAATAATTTGTCTTTGTGGCTCTGTTGGCTGTGGTTAGAGGTAGGTACGCAGCCAGGAGGAGAAGGGTCCCAAGCCAGCCAGGGAGGGAGGGAGAGAGGGAGGGAAGTGGCCTTTTTGTGGTGGCCCTGCAACCTTGCTGCTGTTTGGCCAAGGGACACAGTGGCCCCACCCCTCACTGCAGATGGGTTGGGCTGCTGCCTTGGCCACTCACCACTGATTGGCTGGGGGCGGGCAGTGGTTCCCCCCTCACCCCAAGGGTATGTCTTGTATTCTGAGGATGCGTCTGTGGCCACCCTAGACCCTTCAGACATTTCTATTTGGATCACAAAATCCACCAACTCCACGTTTCCCACAGGCACATCTCGTAATGTCCCAGGCACTCTCTGGCATTCCCAGCAGAGCCCCTTCCCCATAATACCTCACTGATACACTGAGATTGACTCCAGAAACTCTACACCGGGGTGCTAAACCTCCAGCCTGCAGCCCAGATGTGGCTCGCAGAACTCCCCAGAGGTTGGGATATTTGAAGGTGGCGGAGCAGTGGCAATACCATTGCCCTCCCCAATTCCAAATTCCCAAGCCACCCCACAGTGAGTTGGAACTGGGCCATGCCTCTCCCCTCCACATAGCCAGATTGGGGACGTGTCACACCCCTCACCCCTATGTGGGGCAGGGCTATGTCCTCTTCTCCCTGTACATTGTGGGGTCAGGGTTGGGCTGCTTCCTGGCCCCCTTTCACATGGCTAGATGGGGCCTCCCGTGCCCTTTCTGCTCACCCATTGCTAGGCTGCTACTAGTCTCTCAAGATTTCCAAGTCTTGGTAAAATGCCCACCAGAGCAGGGTCTTGGTCATGATCTAGAGCTCACAGGAGGTACTACTGTGCAAGTGAACAGTTGCCATGATTTCCTGTTAAATTCCCATTTCTTGTTACATTCCCATGCCCAGTGAAGCTCTGCACCTAGTTCTCTTACAGACTCTATTCCAGCATCCCTGGGGCTTTCCTAGCAGATGTAAATTGAAAATATTGCAAATGACTGAGTTCTACTCACATTTCAAGCAATTCACAAGGCAATTGTGGTTTGATGCTTAATTCAATTAACAGTTCTGGCCAACCTAAGCAAGACTCCCAGGTAGCACGATGGGATCTGAAATGCCCAACAAGGGGAGTATCAATCACTGAGGTTAGAAGCACACCAAAGATGCACAAGCTTTGTCTTTGCAATCCTCAGCTGGAGCTAACATGGCTGAGCCCCTCTAATGATCCCCCCCAAAGATCAAGCAGGGCTGCATTACTTCCCTCTCTCAGCTTCTTTCTGAACTGGAGGCAGGACGAGCAGGTTTTAACAAGTCCCCAGAGCTTCTCAGAGAGCAACGAGCCAGCATTAACATGTCTTTGCAGCCAGAAAAGTGTTAGTGGCGTCATTAAACTCATAACTAAAGAGAAAATTAACCCCGATGGTTTCTGATGCCTCTATATTACAGGCTTGTCCCCAAGTACAAAGACCAGAACGAAAATGTTATCATTTAAAAGCTCCCCTTTATTTTTTATTTAAAATCGTGAGTGTCACGAGTCCATCGGGTTGTCTGTGGCTCTGAAGAGAAGAGCTGCTCACAACATTATTGTAATTCATTTTTTTTTGCCATGGTGGTAAACACTGATAGATTTCTTTTTTTGCTTGTGTGTACACACACACACACACACACACACACACACACACACACACACACATTCCTGAAAATATTTTTGAGGTTAGGGTTGTTTTTTTTAATGAGAACAACAAGCATAAAGAGCAGCATAAAAGAGACATTTTTGCCCCAGAAATATGTTTTGATTGTGGCAAACAACAGTTTCTGGTGAGTAAAGGTTTAGATGGGGTATTAATCACATGCAGTGCTGCAGGCAGCTTGTAAACACTGTACAGCTGTTGTGAGCTCGTGCTCTGGGATCCCAAGATGCATCTGATCAGGAACGTTCCCTTTCTCATTTCCCATCGCAACCTGCTCGCCGCCATACTACCCAAATTAGTCATTACCCAGGCCCTTCTCCAATGCTCCTTTTGAATCTGGTCCCTGGGCTGCAAAGAAAGAGATCTATGAAGCCAGGGAGAAGAGGCCTGGCTAGAAAGCAGGTGGCTTAGGCATATAGGTGGTGTGCTGTATGGGAGGAGGCCCCAAATTGTACCTGAAACCTTGTTCCCAAAGTAGCAGAAAATACTAGGAAAAGCTAGGAATCTCTGCCTCCTCTACTCAGCTTCCTGCTTTTTCCTTAGACTTATGCTCAGGTATGTACACATGAATGAGCCTTGTTGGTAGCCTACTGGTACATGCTCAGTCTACACCTGCAGGCTTAAATGGCTGGAGAACTGCCTTTTGGGCACACAAAGGGAAATATAAATTCCTTCCTAAAAGTAATTCTACACTTCCCTGTTTGAGTCCCTGAAAAAACATTAATGCTCTGCTTTTGGAAGGTGCCTTTATCTTACCCTTAAACTGAGTCACAAAAGTGCAGTGAGGAGGAGAACCTAGCCACATTTTGTACTCGCAGACTTTTAGGGGCTTGATCAGGGTGAAATAGGATCAAACTGAGGTAGCTACAGGCACCTAATAGATGGAATAGGATCAGGCCTTAGCTGCCTAGAGAATTTTGAAGGCAAAGAACAGGAAAACCCCCAGGATAGATAGACACCTGGTTTAGAAAGCAACCGATTGGGATTTGTTTTGGATTGTGGATTTGGCCTGAGAAGTCTTACAGGCTGTGTTGGGTAGGAGGTCTGAGCAGCTGATTATAATATCTCCTGGCCTTAGATCTGTGAACCTATGATTTTTAATCCTATTGGGAGTGTTTGAAGAGACCAGCAGCTGGAAGCTGAAGCTATAGGGCAGGCATGATTTTCACAGTAAATGGAAGTAGCCCCTGGAAAGCAGGGGATATTTCAATGCAAGCTGGATATCTCTTTCTAACTCAGTGAGGGGCTGTACATTTTTTAAATGATTTTAATCAGTTCCTATCTAAGATTAGGAAAAGTGATTCCCTCAACCCCCAAGATAAAAATGATTCTGAGATTTCCTTTCCGCCTCCCTGCTTTTTGGATCAAAAATGAACATTTCTCTCCAGAGCAATAAGCTTTAATAATTCCATCTATTCAAATATATTGTGTATACAGAAGCCCTCCAACAGGGTAACCTCAACACAGCACCATTAAGAAGGAACATTCGGTTGATCTTTATTCCATTCAACTCTCAACATTTTATGAAGGCCATATCTTGCTAAAGGTTTTTCTCAAGGCATCCTTCACCTCTCTGTTTCTCAGGCTGTAAATGAAAGGATTGGCCATGGGAGTGAGGACAGTATAGAAAACTGAGAACACTTTGTTCAGATTCCCCCCAACTGAGCTGGCATTTGGGGACAAATAGACAGTTATGAGGGTGCCATAGAAAATTGTCACCATAAGAAGGTGAGAGGAACAGGTGGAAAATGCCTTCTTCTTCCCACTGCTGGAAGGGATTCTCAAGATGGCAACTATGATGCAAACATAGGAGGTCATGGTTAACAGGAATGGGGAAATTTCCACAAGAAAGGAGACAACAGAACTCACCAAAGTAGCCATACTGGTGTCACTGCAGGAGTGCTCTAGTATTGGGGTGAGATCACAAAAGAAGTGGTCAATGACATTATGGCCACAGAAAGTTAGCTGTGCTGTAAAATACATAATGGCCGAAGCAAGCAGAACTCCTCCTATCCATGACCCAGCTGCTAGCCAGTGACAAACCCTGCCATTCATAAGCATTGGATAGAGCAGGGGTTTGCATATTGCTAAATACCGATCATAAGACATCACAAGTAGGAGATAGCATTCTGTAGCTGCTAGACAATCAAATATATAGAACTGTGCAATGCAGCCCCTAACCGAAATGGTCTTGTCCCCGCTGAGGAAGCTGGCCAGCATCCTGGGCAGGATGGTGGAGATGTAGAAGGTCTCCAAGCAGGACAAATTCCCCAGGAAGAAGTACATGGGAGTGCGAAGGCGCTGATCAACTGCAACCAGAACAATGATGAGCACGTTCCCAGACACTGTCACCATGTAGATCACTAGAAATAGCAGGAAGAGAAGTACACGATATTGATGGACATTCCCAAATCCCAGGAGGATGAATTCCATGATGAACGTTTGATTGTTCTCCTCTTCTTTCTCCATGAGGTACAGCTCATTTTCCCCTTTCACCTCTCCTGGTAAGGCATTTTAAAATAGATAAAGAATAACTCATTTGACAGAGTTGACTGCAAATTAGACAAGGTAGATGGATAGCTATCTGAATCTATCAGTTTTCAAGAAGACAGACTAGATATTACTTTCTCTGGCAGAACAGAAAATTAGTCAATCCCACACCTTGTCTAGAGATGCCAAAGTATGTTGGACCTAACGCATAGCTATAAGAGTCTGTCTAATTTGCAGTTCAAGGTACAACTTTGACATCCACGTTAGCTTTATATTGGAGACCTGGGGTACTGCATCGAACTCAGGACTGATGGAGAAAAACACAGAGATCGAGGATAAAAAGCTTGTCCTGAGCTCTGTTTTTTCCTGGCTACACCACTATCACCACCCAAAGCTGCTAATGTAAAGTGGACTCAGGTACATCCAGATGAGGCTCACTCCCATCTTTGGCTGCAGTCAAGACAAACCCAAAGAAAATTAGAGACTTTCTCCCCCTTTCACCTCACAAAAGCCATGTGAGGGAAGGCAGCACTTCCTTACTAAAGGAGCTGCAAGGAGGAAACAGCTCAAGTTGACTTTGACCAACTCCTGTAATTCTCATTCTGAAGCAACTTCCCAGAAAATGCTACGCTTGCTTTGCTTTATTTGAGAGTACTCATTAAATGCTGACCCTTAAAATATGGAAACTATCTATTGGTTTCAGTTGCTGACCATTAGCTTTTAATAATGATGAATTCTTCAATATCTGCTTCTGGGAGACAGAAAACTGAAATGAAGGCTGCATTGTGCTATATACAGATACATCTTAAAGGGGATGGCTCTGAAGAGCCAAATTTGCAGCCGTTTTGGCTCTTTTTGGCATCTGAGTACATCAGGATTGCTACTGCAGGAGGAGTCAGAGTTGCATCCTGTTGTGAAAGAGGTGGGGAGATCTCAGCCTTAGCAAGAAGGCTACATTGCCCCAGGTGCCATGCACACAGACAACAAAAAGAGACAGCCTGCCCATGGGACAGTGATTCTTAACCTAAGCAGCTAAAGGAAACACAGACTAGATGAATGTACTGTAAAGGTGAATACATAGTTGGTTCGATTATTGTACTCAGTGAGTAGTAATCAATGGCTCCAAGTCTAGTTGGGAAGAGGTTTTAAGTGGGGCCCCCCAGGGCTCTGTCCTGGCTCTGGTATTGTTTAATATCTTCATTAATGGTTTGGATGGTGAGATGAAGTGCATGCTTAGCAAATCTGCAGATGACACCAAGTTGGGAGAAATTTCAGGTACTCTGGAGGGCAGGGCTAGGATCCAGAATGATCTGGGTAGACTGGAAGAGAAGGGGTCCACAATCAATCAGGCAGCCTTGTTGAAGTGCAAGTTGAAATTTCTGCTCTTGGATGCAATAACCCCCCTGCCCCCCCGAACCCTCCCCCCCCCAAATAAAACAAACCAACCCAAAAACAAAAAACCCCCTAAACCAATGCAAAATACAAACCGAGGAATGATTTGCTAAGCTACAGGGCTGCACAGAAGGACCTGTGGGTTATGGTAGACCATGAGTTGAATAAAACAACAGTATGCTCTTGTTCAAAACAAGCCAACAGCAGACTCTGTTATATTAACAGCAGTGTCGTTTGGAAAAAAAACGAAACAAGGGAAGTGATCCTTTTACTCTACTCAAGACAGGAGAGACCTTACGTGGAGGTATCCAGTTTTGGGCCCCACGCTTCATGGATGTGGACAGTTTGGAAAGAGCCTGGCCCAAGGCAACAAAAATGATTAGGGGACTGCGGTGAGGCTTATAAGGGACAGCAGAAAGAACTAGGGTTATTTAGCTGAGAGAAGAGAAGACTAAGGGTGGATTTGATAATAGCCTGCAAATATCTGAAGGCTGAATATAGAAAGCATGGAGATGAGCTTTTCTCTGTGGACCATAGGGGTCAGGACTAGGAACAATGGCCTCAGGCTTCAGGAGGGGAAATTTGGGTTGGAGATTGGGAGGAGCTTTCCAACTAAGAGGGCTACCCAACTAACAGGCTACCCAGAGAAGTTGTTGAGCCTCCATCCTTGGAAGTTTTCAAGAGCAGGTTGGACACACTTAGCTGGCATGGTTTAGTCATCCCTGACTCAGCCCTGAGCATGGGGCTGGACTAGGTGACCTTGTGACATCCCTCCCTGTCCTACCTCGCTATGATCCTATGAACCTTTTTATAGCTGCAGGGCACCCCTCATTAGGCTCAAGGCACCTCTTGGAAAATGCCAGCTCTTTAAATAAGAGAGTGACAATTTAAGTACAGAAAGAATACTGCAAATCTTCTGTTTCAAAGAAAAACCACAAGAGGTTAGAATCGTTTTAATGCTGCAAAATCCTATTTGAAATCTCCGGGTTTATCTTGTAAATTGTGGTTGGACATGTAACAGCACTAACGTTGTGTGGCACCGACCCCGAAAGGACCAAGGCACCCCAGGAGGCCGTGGCATCCTGACTGAGAAGCACTGCCATGAGAGTGGAGTTGTCCGAACAGAACCAAGAGACACTAAGTAGATTCAGAGAGATGGAGAGCTCAAAGAAACCCGAGACAAATTAATAGGCGCACCAGGCACAGTAGATATCAAGTAGAGGAGTGGTTTCAGCACAGCTGTTACTGGAAGAGAAAAAAAAGGAAGAGAGACACACGGACATTGACTGCATCAGCAGGGAATTAACTGCCTGTAGTCCTGCCCAGGGACTGAGTCGCTGTCCCTCAATGCTCTCCAGGGTGCCAGAACAGTAATACTGGGAGATGCAATGAGACACATCGAGGGTAGCATGGGAAGTGAGATCAAACAGAAAACATCCAGTGCTTTGAAGGCAGCTCAGGCTGTTCTGCCTCCCACCAAAATGAGTCTCTCTCCCTTGGTCATGTCTATGTGGGGTTTGCTACAATAAAACACCTGACACTTACCTTTAATCATGGAGAACAGCAAGCCGTCTACCAAGGGCACCTACATGTGTGGAGAAAGTGCCCGTTTGCACTTTGCTCTTCTCACTATCTTTTGGATAAGTGATACTTCTCTTTGCAGACATCTAACATGTTGCTGGGCTGGGCAAGTCTTCCTTATTGCTACCTCCTCTGAAGCCCCAAAGAGTTTGTATGGGAAAGCAACCTCATGCTGGCTCACAGTGATGCATCTCCCCGGGGAGTGCACCTTTAAATTGACCTCATGGGGGGGAATTAATATTATGGTGACTCTCAAACACATGCAGACATCCAGGTCATTGCATTCCTCATTTGAGTCTCAAGGGGAAGCTCCCTGTGTTTTATGAAGTGTATGCCTCTGTGACAGGTGCCCAAGTGGCTGAGTTGTATGCATCTATCACTAACAATTGCTCTTGGTACTTACAGGAATTCTAGGTCATAACTTTGAAAGTATTCCAAAGAGAGATGCTGAAATGCAGAAAAGTATTGTGATTAGCCCCAAACCAAGTAGCAAGTCAGTAACAGAGCCCTGAAAGTCATCCCATTTTCCTGCCCATAAACCACAATTTTTACTCCCCATGTGACGATTTGATTTTTACCATCTGCTGGTATCATAAAAAACAGTAGACAAAAAACCCCCAACCAAAACCCAACCTGTCACACAGCCACAATATGGATTTTGATTATTCAGCCATGATCCATAAACATCACAGGACAACATTTCTACAGCATTTTGTTTTCTTGTTATCAAATGATTTGAGAGCATCTTAGGAGACAGATGGTGGCACAAACCCATCTCTGTGATGAGTGCAGATATACAAGATACCTCTTTTCCATTTAGCCCACAGCACACCTGCAGGGGTAAAAGAAACCCTAACCCATCCACCCTTTAAAACTTGTACCCAGTTAGTGAGTGCAGGCTAGAATAATCAAGGGGAAGCCACAGTTAATGACAACTGGATATGTGGATTGACAGTTGTTTTCCTTTCTAAACTAAGACTTGCATTTCTCTCGAGAGAAAGGAATTTGTCCATGCATCCAAGGCTAGGAAGAGACATCACTACATGAAATGAGTCAGCTGTGCTGGGACATGTCCCCAGTTTTCCTGCTTATAGAGGGTCATTGCATTGTGGAGACCCCAGGGGAACAGCACTGGAAGTAGGGAAGTCTGGATTTTTTCTGCTTACAGACACTCCCCAGGATTTCCTGAAGACCTCTAGTCAGAGGAAGTTGGCAGGTTCTCCCAGGGCTTGAACGGACCAACTACATGTGGGAATTCCCAGGTTGCGCAGAAGCTGGTTTCATGCTGCCTGCACTCTCCTGCCATCAAAGAAACAGATGTCTGCTGCCAAGTAGCAGTGTGACAGGGGGCCTCCCGGGGCTGATCAGCACAGCCCACCTATCTCACCCGCCATGCCTTTGATGATAATTGGTTCCATTAAGATGTCAATTAAGCAGGAGGCTGCCCATCTAGTGCCCCAATGCCAGGGGGCACTCTCTGCAGCTCCTACCTCCCCAATACTGCAGCCCAAGCTTTGCAAATGGCATCTAGGTGTTCATCTCTTCCAGCCCCCACACTAGGCTCCAGAATCTTCTACACAGGACCCCTCTATGATCCCTCCTGATCAGGTGGCCTCTCTGCCTTCATCCAGGCTACTAGCCCCCCAAAGCCATTTTCCCCTCTCAGGTGTGGTCCCCCCAGGACCTTCAGCTAACTAGCCCTGGCCCACCTCCAGGCCAGTCAGGAGGCCAGGCCCCTGGCTCTTGGGCATCCCTCACAGTGGGCCCCTGGCCCTTTTGACCATCCTGGTCCTGGCCCCAGCTTGGGCCAGTCAAGGGTACTATCTCATTCAGGCCAGGTCTCTAGCCCCTCTCTCTCAGGGTCTGCCTTCTGGGCCTCTCAACACTGGCCCCCTGGGCCCCTCAAACAACACATGGGGTTACCCACCCAGTGGTGGGGGCAAGGGGTTAAGGCACCCCAACCCACCTTCCACCAGGGTAGGAACTGGCCTGGCATTTCCTGGGGGCTCCCACACCACTGAGAGCCCCACCAGGCCACCCACTACCAGCAGGGTGCAGGACCCGGACCCGGACCCGGACCCGGACCCGGACCCGGACCCGGACCCGGACCCGGACCCGGACCCGGACCCGGACCCTCCTTGCAACTCCCCCTTACCTCTGGAGCATCCTCAACAGCCCTTCAACCAGGCAATGTTGCTATCTGACCTCCAGCAGCCAAACTGCCCTGCTTATATAGGCAGCCCTTGCCTCCAAAATGGCTGCCCTAATCAGGCACCTGGAGGCTGCCAGGTCCAGGCCCTTAAAGTGGCAGGCACACACAGTGCACTGCCACAAGCAGCATAAAGTTAAACAACATCTTTGTTGTGGCCAGAGCATTTTGAGCATCTGTGGTGTGACCAGAGGCATACTCTGCTTGCTTGGCCTTTTTACTGCCATTATATATTTTGGGGCAATGAAAGGCAACATCTGATGCCCACTATAGACTTTCATGCCAACTGTCCTGCTATGAGTACCTGTGAAGCATGCCAGATAAGATGTACCAATGCTTTTTCCTGGGGCAATGCCCTGTGCTTGGTAAGCTAACTGGAGCTTATTTAACTTAATTGCAATTAATTCCAGGGACAAGCCTGTCAGGCTGTCTCTTCTCCCTGGCAGACGAGCCTGTTGGCAGAAGAACAGCAATGCAAGTTAGAAGGGCTAAGTGAATTAAGCATTGCCCCAGGAAAAAGCGTTGGTACATCTTATCTGGCACGCTTCACAGGTACTCATAGCAGGACAGTTGGCATGAAAGTCTGTAGCGGGCAACAGATGTTGCCTTTCATTGCCCCAAAATATATAATGGCAGTAAAAAGGCCAAGCAAGCAGAGTATGCCTCTGGTCACACCACAGATGCTCAAAATGCTCTGGCCACAACAAAGATGTTGTTTAACTTTATGCCGCTACTTAGCAGCAGACATCTGTTTCCTCGATGGCAGGAGAGTGCAGGCAGCATGAAACCAGCTTCTGCGCAACCTGGGAATTCCCACATGTAGTTGGTCCGTTCAAGCCCTGGGAGAACCTGCCAACTTCCTCTGACTAGAGGTCTTCAGGAAATCCTGGGGAGTGTCTGTAAGCAGAAAAAATCCAGACTTCCCTACTTCCAGTGCTGTTCCCCTGGGGTCTCCACAATGCAATGACCCTCTATAAGCAGGAAAACTGGGGACATGTCCCAGCACAGCTGACTCATTTCATGTAGTGATGTCTCTTCCTAGCCTTGGATGCATGGACAAATTCCTTTCTCTCGAGAGAAATGCAAGTCTTCTTTTAGAAAGGAAAACAACTGTCAATCCACATATCCAGTTGTCATTAACTGCGGCTTCCCCTTGATTATTCTAGCCTGCACTCACTAACTGGGTACAAGTTTTAAAGGGTGGATGGGTTAGGGTTTCTTTTACCCCTGCAGGTGTGCTGTGGGCTAAATGGAAAAGAGGTATCTTGTGTATCTGCACTCATCACAGAGATGGGTTTGTGCCACCATCTGTCTCCTAAGATGCTCTGAAATCATTTGATAACAAGAAAACAAAATGCTGTAGAAATGTTGCCCTGTGATGTTTATGGATCGTGGTTGAATAATCAAAATCCATATTGTGGCTTTGTGTGACAGGTTTGGTTTTGGTTGGGGGGTTTTTTGTCTACTGTTTTTTATGATACCAGCAGATGGTAAAAATCAAATCGTCACATGGGGAGTAAAAACTGTGGTTTATGGGCAGGAAAACGGGATGACTTTCAGGGCTCTGTTACTGACTTGCTACTTGGTTTGGGGCTAATCACAATACTTTTCTGCATTTCAGCATCTCTCTTTGGAATACTTTCAAAGTTATGACCTAGAATTCCTGTAAGTACCAAGAGCAATTGTTAGTGATAGATGCATACAACTCAGCCACTTGGGCACCTGTCACAGAGGCATACACTTCATAAAACACAGGGAGCTTCCCCTTGAGACTCAAATGAGGAATGCAATGACCTGGATGTCTGCATGTGCTTGCGATGCAGCGTAATATTAAAAACCCCCATGAGGTCAATTTAAAGGTGCACTCCCCGGGGAGATGCATCACTGTGAGCCAGCATGAGGTTGCTTTCCCATACAAACTCTTTGGGGCTTCAGAGGAGGTAGCAATAAGGAAGACTTGCCCAGCCCAGCAACATGTTAGATGTCTGCAAAGAGAAGTATCATTTATTCAAAAGATAGTGAGATGAGCAAAGTGCAAACGGGCACTTTCTCCACACATGTAGGTGCCCTTGGTAGACGGCTTGCTGTTCTCCATGATTAAAGGTAAGTGTCAGGTGTTTTATTGTAGCAAACCCCACATAGACATGACCAAGGGAGAGAGACTCATTTTGGTGGGAGGCAGAACAGCCTGAGCTGCCTTTAAAGCACTGGATGTTTTCTGTTTGATCTCACTTCCCATGCTACCCTCGGTGTGTCTCATTGCATCTCCCAGTATTACTGTTCTGGCACCCTGGAGAGCATTGAGGGACAGCGACTCAGTCCCTGGGCAGGACTAGAGGCAGTTAATTCCCTGCTGATGCAGTCAATGTCCGTGTGTCTCTCTTTTCCTTTTTTTTCTCTTCCAGTAACAGCTGTGCTGAAACCACTCCTCTACTTGATATCTACTGTGCCTGGTGCGCCTATTAATTTGTCTCGGTTTCTTTGAGCTCTCCATCTCTCTGAATCTACTTAGTGTCTCTTGGTTCTGTTCGGACAACTGCACTCTCATGGCAGTGCTTCTCAGTCAGGATGCCACGGCCTCCTGGGGTGCCTTGGTCCTTTCGGGGTCGGTGCCACACAACGTTAGTGCTGTTACATGTCCAACCACAATTTACAAGATAAACCCGGAGATTTCAAATAGGATTTTGCAGCATTAAAACGATTCTAACCTCTTGTGGTTTTTCTTTGAAACAGAAGATTTGCAGTATTCTTTCTGTACTTAAATTGTCACTCTCTTATTTAAAGAGCTGGCATTTTCCAAGAGGTGCCTTGAGCCTAATGAGGGGTGCCCTGCAGCTATAAAAAGGTTCATAGGATCATAGCGAGGTAGGACAGGGAGGGACGTCACAAGGTCACCTAGTCCAGCCCCATGCTCAGGGCTGAGTCAGGGATGACTAAACCATGCCAGCTAAGTGTGTCCAACCTGCTCTTGAAAACTTCCAAGGATGGAGGCTCAACAACTTCTCCGGGTAGCCTGTTAGTTGGGTAGCCCTCTTAGTTGGAAAGCTCCTCCCGATCTCCAACCCAAATTTCCCCTCCTGAAGCCTGAGGCCATTGTTCCTAGTCCTGACCCCTATGGTCCACAGAGAAAAGCTCATCTCCATGCTTTCTATATTCAGCCTTCAGATATTTGCAGGCTATTATCAAATCCACCCTTAGTCTTCTCTTCTCTCAGCTAAATAACCCTAGTTCTTTCTGCTGTCCCTTATAAGCCTCACCGCAGTCCCCTAATCATTTTTGTTGCCTTGGGCCAGGCTCTTTCCAAACTGTCCACATCCATGAAGCGTGGGGCCCAAAACTGGATACCTCCACGTGAGGTCTCTCCTGTCTTGAGTAGAGTAAAAGGATCACTTCCCTTGTTTCGTTTTTTTTCCAAACGACACTGCTGTTAATATAACAGAGTCTGCTGTTGGCTTGTTTTGAACAAGAGCATACTGTTGTTTTATTCAACTCATGGTCTACCATAACCCACAGGTCCTTCTGTGCAGCCCTGTAGCTTAGCAAATCATTCCTCGGTTTGTATTTTGCATTGGTTTGGGGGTTTTTTTGTTGTTGGGTTGGTTTGTTTTATTTGGGGGGGGGGGGGTTGCTTGGGGGGGCGGTTTCGGGGGGGCAGGGGGGTTATTGCATCCAAGAGCAGAAGTTTCAACTTGCACTTCAACAAGGCGGCCTGATTGATTGTGGACCCCTTCTCTTCCAGTCTACCCAGATCATTCTGGATCCTAGCCCTGCCCTCCACAGTACCTGAAATTTCTCCCAACTTGGTGTCATCTGCAGATTTGCTAAGCATGCACTTCATCTCACCATCCAAACCATTAATGAAGATATTAAACAATACCAGAGCCAGGACAGAGCCCTGGGGGGCCCCACTTAAAACCTCTTCCCAACTAGACTTGGAGCCATTGATTACTACTCACTGAGTACAATAATCGAACCAACTATGTATTCACCTTTACAGTACTTTCATCTAGTCTGTGTTTCCTTTAGCTGCTTAGGTTAAGAATCACTGTCCCATGGGCAGGCTGTCTCTTTGTTGTCTGTGTGCATGGCACCTGGGGCAATGTAGCCTTCTTGCTAAGGCTGAGATCTCCCCACCTCTTTCACAACAGGATGAAGCTCTGACTTCTCCTGCAGTAGCAATCCTGATGTACTCAGACGCCAAAAAGAGCCAAAACGGCTGCAAATTTGGCTCTTCAGAGCCATCCCCTTTAAGATGTATTTGTATATAGCACAATGCAGCCTTCATTCCAGTGCTCTCTCTTATCATTATTAAAAGCTAATGGTCAACAACTGAAACCAATAGATAGCTTCCATTTTTTAAGAGTCAACATTTAATGAGTACTCTCAAATAAAGCAAAGCAAGTGTAGCATCTTCTGGGAAGTTGCTTCAGAATGAGAATTACAGGAGTTGGTCAAAGTCAACTTGAGCTGTTTCCTCCTTGCAGCTCCTTTAGTAAGGAAGTGCTGCCTTCCCTCACATGGCTTTTGTGAGGTGAAAGGGGGAGAAAGTCTCTAATTTTCTTTGGGTTTGTCTTGACTGCAGCCAAAGATGGGAGTGAGCCTCATCTGGATGTACCTGAGTCCACTTTACATTAGCAGCTTTGGGTGGTGATAGTGGTGTAGCCAGGAAAGAACAGAGCTCAGGACAAGCTGTTTAACCTTGATCTCTGTCTTTTTTTTTTTCTCCATCAGTCCTGAGTTCGATGCAGTACCCCAGGTCTCCAATATAAAGCTAACGTGGATGTCAAAGTTGTACCTTGAACTGCAAATTAGACAGACTCTTATAGCTATGCTTTAGGTCCAACATATTTTGGCATCCCTAGACAAGGTGTGGGATTGACTAATTTTCTGTTCTGCCAGAGAAAGTAATATCTAGTCTTTCTTCTTGAAAACTGATAGATTCAGATAGCTATCCATCTACCTTGTCTAATTTGCAGTCAACTCTGTCAAATGAGTTATTCTTTATCTATTTTAAAATGCCTTACCAGGAGAGGTGAAAGGGGAAAATGAGCTGTACCTCATGGAGAAAGAAGAGGAGAACAATCAAACGTTCATCATGGAATTCATCCTCCTGGGATTTGGGAATGTCCATCAATATCGTGTACTTCTCTTCCTGCTATTTCTAGTGATCTACATGGTGACAGTGTCTGGGAACGTGCTCATCATTGTTCTGGTTGCAGTTGATCAGCGCCTTCGCACTCCCATGTACTTCTTCCTGGGGAATTTGTCCTGCTTGGAGACCTTCTACATCTCCACCATCCTGCCCAGGATGCTGGTCAGCTTTCTAAGCGGGGACAAGACCATTTCGGTTAGGGGCTGCATTGCACAGTTTTATATATTTGATTGTCTGGGAGCTATAGAATGTTATCTCCTACTTGTGATGTCTTATGATCGGTATTTAGCAATATGCAAACCCCTGCTCTATCCAATGCTTATGAATGGCAGGGTTTGTCGCTGGCTAGCAGCTGGGTCATGGATAGGCGGAGTTCTGCTTGCTTCAACTATTCTGTATTTTACAGCACAGCTAACTTTCTGTGGCCATAATGTCATTGACCACTTCTTTTGTGATCTCACCCCAATACTAGAGCACTCCTGCAGTGACACCAGTGTGATCACTTTGGTGAGTACTGTTGTCTCCTTTCTTGTGGAAATTTTCCCATTCCTGTTAACCATGACCTCCTATGTTTGCATCATAGTTGCCATCTTGACAATCCCTTCGAGCAGTGGGAAGAAAAAGGCATTTTCCACCTGTTCCTCTCACCTTCTTATGGTGACAATTTTCTATGGCACTATCATAACTGTCTATTTGTCCCCAAATGCCAGCTCATTTGGGGGGGATCTGAACAAAGTGTTCTCAGTCTTCTATGCTGTCCTCACTCCCATGGCCAATCCTTTCATTTACAGCCTGAGAAACAGAGAGGTGAAGGATGCCTTGAGAAAAACCTTTAGCAAGATATGGCCTTCATAAAATGTTGAGAGTTGAATGGAATAAAGATCAACCGAATGTTCCTTCTTAATGGTGCTGTGTTGAGGTTACCCTGTTGGAGGGCTTCTGTATACACAATATATTTGAATAGATGGAATTATTAAAGCTTATTGCTCTTGAGAGAAATGTTCATTTTTGATCCAAAAGGCAGGGAGGCAGAAAGAAAACCTCAGAATCATTTTTATCTTGCGGGGTGGGGGGATCACTTTTCCCAGTCTTAGATGGGAACTGATTAAAATCAATTTAAAAATGTGTTTTTCTTTTCTTTTCTTGACTAAAAATATTAGGATGCCACTGCAGGGAGCATGAACATTGCTGACTTTGTACAACTGTCGATGTAAACCTTCAGAAGCCCTAAATGCAGTCTAAAAAAAGGTTTTCTCCTTGTCCACTTGTTACTTTTTGGTACCGATGCACTTGCACTCTCCAGCTTAGAAAGGGGAAGTAGTCTCTTTCTTTGACAATGAGCGTTGAGTCCTTGTCAGCTCATCTGAGCCAGAAGCAAAAAAGGATCCCTGTTTCACACACCACCTGCACACAAACCTGCTCTCTACCAACAGGGCTGTCCCTAGGGAAAGAAAACTTAGAGGCTTATGGTTTTTAAGGCCAGAAAAAAACATTCTTTTCCTCTAATCTTGACTTTGCACAGTGCACAGACAAAAGACATGCACCCAATTCTTCCAGCATCCATCCTACAGCCCCTCACTGAGTTAGAAAGAGATGTCCAGCTTGGATTGAAAGGCTCAAAGCATTGAAATATCCACCACCTTCCAGGGGCTACTTCCATTCACTGTGAAAATCATGCCTGCCCTATAGCTTCAGCTTCCAGCTGCTGGTCTCTTCAAACACTCCCAATAGGATTAAAAATCATAGGTTCACAGATCTAAGGCCAGGAGATATTATAATCAGCTGCTCTGACCTCCTACCCAACACAGCCTGTAAGACTTCTCAGGCCAAATCCACAATCCAAAATAAATCCCAGTCAGTTGCTTTCTAAACCGAAAGGTGTCTATCTATCCTGGGGGTTTTCCTGCTCTTTGACTTCAAAATCTCTAGGCAGCTAAGGCCTGATCCTATTCCATCTATTAGGTGCCTGTAGCTACCTCAGTTTGATCCTATTTCACCCTGATCAAGCCCCTAAAAGTCTGCGAGTACAAAATGTGGATAGGTTCTCCTCCTCACTGCACTTTTGTGACTCAGTTTAAGGGTAAGATAAAGGCACCTTCCAAAAGCAGAGCATTAATGTTTTTTCAGGGACTCAAACAGGGAAGTGTAGAATTACTTTTAGGAAGGAATTTATATTTCCCTTTGTGTGCCCAAAAGGCAGTTCTCCAGCCATTTAAGCCTGCAGGTGTAGACTGAGCATGTACCAGTAGGCTACCAACAAGGCTCATTCATGTGTACATACCTGAGCATAAGTCTAAGGAAAAAGCAGGAAGCTGAGTAGAGGAGGCAGAGATTCCTAGCTTTTCCTAGTATTTTCTGCTACTTTGGGAACAAGGTTTCAGGTACAATTTGGGGCCTCCTCCCATACAGCACACCACCTATATGCCTAAGCCACCTGCTTTCTAGCCAGGCCTCTTCTCCCTGGCTTCATAGATCTCTTTCTTTGCAGCCCAGGGACCAGATTCAAAAGGAGCGTTGGAGAAGGGCCTGGGTAATGGCTAATTTGGGTAGTATGGCGGCGAGCAGGTTGCGATGGGAAATGAGAGGGAACGTTCCTGATCAGATGCATCTTGGGATCCCAGAGCACGAGCTCACAACAGCTGTACAGTGTTTACAAGCCGCCTGCAGCACTGCATGTGATTAATACCCCATCTAAACCTTTACTCACCAGAAATTGTTGTTTGCCACAATCAAAACATATTTCTGGGGCAAAAATGTCTCTTTTATGCTGCTCTTTATGCTTGTTGTTCTTATTAAAAAAACCAACCCTAACCTCAAAAATATTTTCAGGAATGTGTGTGTGTGTGTACACACAAGCAAAAAAAGAAATCTATCAGTGTTTACCACCATGGCAAAAAAAAAAATGAATTACAATAATGTTGTGAGCAGCTCTTCTCTTCAGAGCCACAGACAACCTGATGGACTCGTGACACTCACGATTTTAAATAAAAAATAAAGGGGAGCTTTTAAATGATAACATTTTCGTTCTGGTCTTTGTACTTGGGGACAAGCCTGTAATATAGAGGCATCAGAAACCATCGGGGATAATTTTCTCTTTAGTTATGAGTTTAATGACGCCACTAACACTTTTCTGGCTGCAACGACATGTTAATGCTGGCTCGTTGCTCTCTGAGAAGCTCTGGGGACTTGTTAAAACCTGCTCGTCCTGTCTCCAGTTCAGAAAGAAGCTGAGAGAGGGAAGTAATGCAGCCCTGCCTGATCTTTGGGGGGGATCATTAGAGGGGCTCAGCCATGTTAGCTCCAGCTGAGGATTGCAAAGACAAAGCTTGTGCATCTTTGGTGTGCTTCTAACCTCAGTGATTGATACTCCCCTTGTTGGGCATTTCAGATCCCATCGTGCTACCTGGGAGTCTTGCTTAGGTTGGCCAGAACTGTTAATTGAATTAAGCATCAAACCACAATCGCCTTGTGAATTGCTTGAAATGTGAGTAGAACTCAGTCATTTGCAATATTTTCAATTTACATCTGCTAGGAAAGCCCCAGGGATGCTGGAATAGAGTCTGTAAGAGAACTAGGTGCAGAGCTTCGCTGGGCATGGGAATGTAACAAGAAATGGGAATTTAACAGGAAATCATGGCAACTGTTCACTTGCACAGTAGTACCTCCTGTGAGCTCTAGATCATGACCAAGACCCTGCTCTGGTGGGCATTTTACCAAGACTTGGAAATCTTGAGAGACTAGTAGCAGCCTTGAAATAGGTGAGCAGAAAGGGCACGGGAGGCCCCATCTAGCCATGTGAAAGGGGGCCAGGAAGCAGCCCAACCCTGACCCCACAATGTACAGGGAGCAGAGGACATGGCCCTGCCCCACATAGGGGTGGGGGGGGGTGTGGCACGTCCCCAATCTGGCTATGTGGAGGGGAGAGGCATGGCCCAGTTCCAACTCACTGTGGGGTGGCTTGGGAATTTGGAATTGGGGAGGGCAATGGTATTGCCACTGCTCCGCCACCTCCAAATATCCCAACCTCTGGGGAGTTCTGCGAGCCACATCTGGGCTGCAGGCTGGAGGTTTAGCACCCCGGTGTAGAGTTTCTGGAGTCAATCTCAGTGTATCAGTGAGGTATTATGGGGAAGGGGCTCTGCTGGGAATGCCAGAGAGTGCCTGGGACATTACGAGATGTGCCTGTGGGAAACTTGGAGTTGGTGGATTTTGTGATCCAAATAGAAATGTCTGAAGGGTCTAGGGTGGCCACAGACGCATCCTCAGAATACAAGACATGCCCTTGGGGTGAGGGGGGAACCACTGCCCGCCCCCAGCCAATCAGTGGTGAGTGGCCAAGGCAGCAGCCCAACCCATCTGCAGTGAGGGGTGGGGCCACTGTGTCCCTTGGCCAATCAGCAGCAAGGTTGCAGGGCCACCACAAAAAGGCCACTTCCCTCCCTCTCTCCCTCCCTCCCTGGCTGGCTTGGGACCCTTCTCCTCCTGGCTGCGTACCTACCTCTAACCACAGCCAACAGAGCCACAAAGACAAATTATTGACATATATTTCCACCAATTCACTGAAAAAACAGGACTTTTTGCAGTCCGATCCTCATTTAGAAATGGAGAGGGGACAAAGGGTTTGAAAACGGGATGATCTGGTATAAAACAGAACCAATGGCCAACCTAAAATGGTCTGACATCTGGATGGGCATGCCTGTGAGGGTATCCGGGAAGCTGAGACTGTAGCAGACCTTGGTCTAGGGTAGTGATTCTCAGTCAGGGTGCCATGGCCATGAGATGCCATGTAATGTTAGCACTGGGAGGTAGAAAATTAGGGCTGAAGAAACCTCAGGCGGTCATCTAATCCAACCCCATACTCAAAGCAGGACCATCTCCAACTAGATCATCCCAGCCATGCTTTGGTCTTTTTATCCTGGAACTAATGACTAGGACCAGACTGTTGACATGGGGGAGGGAATTTGGGAAGAAGCTGAGTCCAGAAGAGTTGCCCTTAAGACTAAGGGAACCAATTGGGGAAAAAAACAAGAACAGGACAGCTACTAAAGAAGTATCAAAGAAGTACTAAACACTAAGTACAGTTTAGTACCAAGAAGTCCTAAACTGGATGCAGGAGGACTGAGTGAAATTCTCCTGTGTTCTCCAGGATGTTAAACTGGGATAGGGGGGTCAGATTCACCTATGGTACTGGGTTGGATCTGGATAGTGGGCCTCTTTGTGGGCTGCATCCAGCAAGAAACACAGGGGGCGGGGGGCTCTGTGGCCACTGTTGTGGCAGTGGTGGGTGCTCTGGTGGCAGCAAGGAGTCCAGTGGTGGTGTTACCCAAAACTTCAGACTGGGGAACCAGTGGGTTGTTGAGAGAGAGAATTCTCAAGTGACTGGAGTTTCCACTCCACTGATGTAGATTTTTTTAGCAGCTAGCACATGTTCCCACACCTGGAAATACATGAGCTTTCACCTCAGGGAGGACTCCAATCCACCCGCTCCACCCTCCAGTGCACGCTGGGCAAACCCCAGATGGAGCTCCCTCCCCTCCCTTCTTCCTGCTCCCATCCTGAAGACAGCACTGGATCTGGAGTAGGGACAGGGCTAGGGAAGAGATAGGCAGCCTCTCTCCACTGGATTAGCTCCAAAGTGGATCTTGATAACCCTACCACCACCACCCAAACAGCAAATGTCTGTTGGGTGGGGGTAGGGGGTGGTCTCTGTAACTCGTGGCACTTTCAGTGAAACACCATGAGTTACAGCAGAGAGCTGCACATCTGTCAGCGTCCACAGAGCCAAATTGCTTGAGTGCCATTTTTGGGACTTCACCGATCATGTAGATTCCTAAGTTTAGACCAGGGGCCCGCAACATATTGTACCAGGGGCCACTTTAATAGAGCTCAGGTCCAACCATGCACCATTTCCAGTCCAGGCTGAGTTGCTGGAATCAGAACGGGAGCCACTCTGATTTGCCACTTCCCCCTCTCCCCATCCACCATGAGGTATAGTGAGCTCATATAGAAGCTCAGTTGGGGTGTGGGGAGAGGTGGCATGCTGACCTGTGTATACTGCAAGGGAAGTCTGTACAGGGGATGCAGCTGCTACTGTGACTCTTGCTGCTGTATCTGATGCTGGTACAGCAGCAGTAGCAGCAGCAATCACAGTAGTGTCTGCCTTCCCTGTGTAGAGAACCAAGGAAGCAGCAGTGGCAAGAGAGCCCATGGCACCTCTGGCTGCAGCACTGCTCCTGCTTTGGGAATTCACTGAGGAGGGGCAGGCTTATCCCCCAGATGTACTGCGAGTTGCGGGGTTGCTCAAATTCTGTCACCAAGCAGTGCAGGGCTACCCCTACTGTGGTAAAGACTCCAGCGGTGGGACGCTGTTTCCCCCTTATATTCAGCACCTGGGGCTGGGGCCCCACTTGCCCTTCCCCCAATTATACTACTCGTTATGGGACAGCAGGCCTCCAGGCTACCCCATAGCATGCCACAAAGGTGATATATGGCACCTGCCGTGAGGTGGTAGCACTTTATGCAGCCCCAGCCATGCAGTCTCTTGACGATCTGATGAGGCTGATAATTGTGGTGCTGTGATAGGTGCTATGGATGGGTCTGGGGATGTCTGTATAGCTCTTCTATGAGTCAATTTGACTGCTTCCCTAGGACCGGGGCCAGGCCTGGGTCCACGGTGAGGGGCTGACTGTCCCTGCACCCAGCCCCAAGGCTGGGGCTCCTCCTGTGTGTCATGTTGTCACTAGATGACCAGCACCATGAAGAGAAGAGTCTGCTTGTGGTCTGCTCTCCTCACCTAGCCTCTCTGCCCTGTCTGCCAAGGTCTCTGTCACTGGCTGGCTACTTATCTGTTCCTAGCCTGTCCCTGTATATTGCAAATCCTCCCTGGTCCCCTTTAGTCCCTAATCTGCCTACTTCTCCCCCACACCCCTTTATATCCAGCTATCCTGCATAACCTGTATCTGGATTTCCCCCAGCCCAGTCATCAGTGTCCAACTACCTGGCTGCCTACCTATCTCCCTGCAGGTATGTGTGATTCACTAGAGGTAAAAACAGATGTTCCAAATGAAGTGGATCAGTGGTAGGACACATCCTGCTACAGCTGATCTGCTTTATTGGATGAAACACCTCACCTGTTGTCCCATGCCTTTCTGGCACAATGTCGACCCCATGGAAGCCTATGGGGACTTTTGGGCCCCAGGTCAACCCCATGCATTGCAATGGGGACTTGCAGGCACGGTGTCAACCCCATACCTATGACCTTTAACCTCAACCTTCTCATACTGTCTCTTCTCTACAGACCCCGTATCAAGCTCAAATCCCCTGGCCAGCACCCAACCTCTATTGCCATTGGGACCCACATGGGCTTTCTCACTTACAGAGATGTGCACTTACAGATCCCAGAGCTGGTCACTGTATGTGGGGAAGGCCAGGCAGGTGCTCCCAGGACTTGAGGGGTCTGATCCTGAGTGGGATTTCCTAGGGAACATGGGATGAGGCCCCACAGGCCTCCATAACACCTTCCATGGACAGCTGGAGAGCGTAGGCAGCTCCAGGCTGCTCACACTCTCCTGCCACAGAGCAATTAGCCCACCTCAATAAAGAGGCACTATTTGATACTACCTTTTATCACAGTGGTGCGACAAAGAGTAGGGACATCTATTTGCTCCCTGCTTGTTCTGCCACAAAAATTTTTACTGCAGAACAAATCCAGCACCAGGCAATCTCTCTTTCTACCCTAGGTTCCTTATATGCAATCCAGGTGTGAACTGGCTGCTAAGCACAACAGGAGTAAGTCCTGTACATGGGCGTGTTAGTTGCATCACATACAGTTTTGAGTCTTCCCGTGGCCCATGCACATGTGGACAGCGAGGGGAATGGAATAGCACATTTTAGGGTGCTGGCCACTACTATACACCTCCAAAGACAGCATCTAGCTCTACTGAGCATGCTCATTGACCACATGGGCAGTTTACTCAGCTACAGCATAGCCAGGTAGTACATTCACATGCATGAATGTGTTTCTGTTTTGAAAAAGAACAGTGAAGGAGAACCAAGCTTAGACTCATCAGAAGGTAAATGGCACTTAGAGGCCACTTCTGCATTTACCTGGAGAACTAGCATCCTGCCCCAGAAGTTTTCAAAACTACTGGCTCTGAGCTGCATCCACATGCTGTCTGTAAGTTCAGCTTCACAGTGGCCCACGGCCAGTACTGACCAAGCCAAGCAAACATCTAAGAGCAGCATTCAGGTACAAATGTATCTGTCTCTGGCATCAAAGTCCAGAGCCTTCGTAAGTCTGGTTCCACATCCAGACCCTTTTAATACTTAGGACCAAATGATCAGGTGCCCCCTTACAGCTGACACCTAGGCACAACCTTTGGCATAAGCCGAAAGCAGGCTTTTTCTGCAGCTGTAGAGGAAACGCTTTAACTATGGTTGTGAAATACACATTGAGCAGGATTAAACAATTACAGATGGATTGCAAAGTCTTTGCAGTGGAGCTTCTGAGCCACATACATTTTATTCACAAAAAAGTATGAGATACAGAGGAGAAAAATAACAAGCCTCCATGCAGAACTCCCCTGTCCCTGCTGCTTCCACATCTCTGAGACCCCTCTGGGTCCTGCCCAATGTCCTGAAACCAGAATCTCCTCTTTCTTTGTTCAGTCTGCTGGCAAGGGTCATTTCCTTTTCATGTTTCATGCCCATCACGGCTCAGCCTTTAACAAGAACCAAGTCCTTTCTTCCAGTGTCCTACCCACAGTCCACATCAATAGGGCCAAGGCAGGGATGACCAACATGGTAGGAACTAGACCTTGAAGGTCTGAATTTCTGTATTGTCCACTTCATTACCTGTGGCTAGTATTGATTAAATGCAACTTTCTTGCAGATACATCAGGTGATCACCCACAGATCTTAGCATGATAGTCATTAAATACAGGGAGATATACATGGTGTTAGAAAGTAATAGATCATTTCAACACTCAGCACAAGTTTTTCTTGCTTCATTTCTGTCTTAATTTAAAAAAGAGCTTGGATTCTTTGAGTCCTCAGTAAAGGCACAAATTTACTTACTGCCTTTCTCAGGGCGGCCCTAAACTCCTTATTTCTCAGGCTGTATATAAGGGGATTTAATAAAGGAGTCAGGATAGCATAAAAAACAGAAAACAGTTTGTTTTGGTCTCTTAATATGTCATTTTTCGGTAACAGATAGACTGTCATTAAACTGCCATAGAATATTGTAACCACAACAAGGTGCGAGGAGCAGGTGGAAAAAGTTTTTCTCCTCCCGGTGGTAGAAGGTATTTTCAGGATGGTGGCAATAATACAAATATAGGATGTCAGGGTAAGCAGAAAGGGAGGCACCGTGCACATGGTGCCAATGATGGACATAACTCTTTCTGTTGTATGGGTGTCACTGCAGGATAGCACTAACAATGGAGTATAATCACAAAAGAAATGGTCAATTGTGTTGGGTCCACAGAAAGTCAACTGTGATGCCATCAGTGATGTGAAGGCATCAGCTACAAATCCAGATATCCACGATCCTACTGCCAGTTGGATGCGGAACTTGCTATTCATGAGGGCTCCATAGTGCAGGGGCTTGCATATTGCTAAATAACGGTCATAAGACATCATAGATAAGAGATAGCACTCCGAGCATGCCAAGGAACCAAAGACATAAAACTGCAAAAAACATCCAGAGAGGGAAATTCCATTTTCTTTTGTCAGCAAACTGAGAAGCATCTTGGGCAGGATGGCGGAGGTGTAGCAGATCTCCAAGCAGGACAAATTCCCCAGGAAAAAGTACATGGGGGTGTGGAGTTGCTGATCAGTCACAACCAAGGCAACAATGAGGATGTTCCCAACCAGGGTCAAAATGTAGGTTACAAGGAATAGCATGAAAAGAAAAGTCTGCAGTTCAGGAAGGTCACCAAATCCCAGGAGAATAAATTCAGTAACAAATGTTTGATTTCCCTGTTCTGGGTCTGCCATGAATCTCACTCCCCCTACCCCAGGGGTTATTCATCAAACTCTAAAATACAAATGTTAAAAGATAACATTAAACATTAATCTAGTTTCCTCTGCTTATTCTTCTAATATCCCCTCCTTCCTCGTCTTACCAACCCGAAAGCTACTGTGAATTCCCTGAAACCTGGAGTCAGGGGGTCGGACTCGATGATCTATTGAGGTCCCTTCCGACCCTAACATCTATGAATCTATGGAGCTTCAACAATAGTTCACTGTCACACAGGCAAGGAAGTCCATGCAGGGTCCCTCAGGATCTGCCCCAGGTCCAGTTTTACTCAATATGTTCGTTAATGGTGTTGATAATGGAATGGACGGTAGATGCACTGATCCCAACAGCGTTGCCAACTGGAGACAGGCTGTGAGCAATGTGAAGAAGAGGAAGAGAATTCAAAATGATCTTGCCAGATTGGAAAGACTACAGCATAAGCAAGACGAAATGTGGTAAAGACAAATGCATGTGCACTTAGGAAGGAGAAATCCAATATGTAAGTAAGAAATGGGGAAGCTCTTGATAGGCAGCAGTAGGACAGAAAAGTATTTTAAGGTCCCAATGTGCTACAGACTGAACCCAAGCCAAACAGAGATGATCCTGTATACAGGGCAAATCTCATTATCAGATATAACCAGAAGAGCGGTTCATGAAAAGACATGGGTGGTAATTATTCCACTCTGTTGGGGATTTCTGAAGAATAGTCTAGTTTGGGGCTACACTGTTTTAGAAAGAGTTAGATGCATTGGAGAGTCAAGAGTCCAGCAGCATGAACCATAAAGATTTGGGGAGCAGAGGCAGACAGACTGTCAGTGACTGGGAACAGAGCAGGAAATAATCATCTTAATTTGTAACCAAATCCTGTTCACTTGGACATTAAGGGAAAAAAAATGTTTTAACTCTAAAGGTATTTAAGCACAAAAACAGACTTGTACACTGTGGGAGGGATTGCTGTCATTGGAGCTTTTCAGCAGTAAGTTAAGACTGACAATAGGTGGTCCCCCCACGGCAGGTTAGGGTGTTAGGTCTGTGTTGTGTCAGGGTTGATAGCAGTCCTCTTTAGAGTTTAGATTATGGATATGTATAGGATGGTTTGGAGAGGGACAATTCTGCCTGAGGCAGGGGGTTGGACTAGATAACCTCTGGAGGTCCTTTCCAGCCATACTTCCCTATGATTCTGTGATACGTGACTTTGCCTCAGAGCAGGGGGATGGACTACATGATTTCTGGAGGGCATCATTGCTATGATTTCTGCAAATCAGAATTGAGAGGTATGAGGACCCAGGGTATCCTGGGCTGGTATAGCAAGGAGGCTGCATGATGGGATTTCTGAGCATCATCAGAGCTATGAGAGAGGTAGCTTGAGAAGAGTTTGGTGGCTGTGATGGGGCCCTGCAAAAAGTCATGCCTGCTCCTCAGCAGAAGAGCTGGGGAAGGTACCGGGGAAATACCACAGATATTGGACATGAACTGGAGAATCTCATGTAGGAGGCAGCCCAGCTTTAACAGGGGTGGAGGGATATGGGGGAGATGGTGCAAAATCTGAACACACTTTCCCAAGTCCATGCTGCATGGCTGCCCCACCACCATTTTTGAAATTGCATTTCACTCACCCTACGCTCCCGTTTCTCTGCTTTTCAGCTCTGATGTTCCAGCTCCCATGGAGCAGATTAGGAGAAAGGGATTCAAACATTGAATAGTGCCCAGTGGACCTGAGAGAGAAAGGGAACCACAGACATCCATAACCCACACCTTGATTTTGGATTCTGCAAAAGGAAGATAGCAAACATTGTCTGGACATGGCAGTTGCATAGTCTGAGCTCCTGTGGAATAGAGCATCTCAGCCAGTGAGTCCTGCATCAGACCTGTAACTCCTGCTCTTTCTGTAGTGTGTCTTCTAGGAAGACATCTGGTCTTATTTTAATAATCTCAAGTGAAGGAGAACCCACAGAAACCTGGAGCATCTCAATCGTGACCTTAGAAATCACAGTCTCTTGAAATCATTCTTGTGGGATAAGAGTTAGCCAGGTCACAATTTAGTCCTGGGTTGTGCAGGTTACACTGCCTGGCCAACAGCAATTCCCCCGTCTTCTGCCTTAGCAGGGATACCAGGGATAAAGCCTAACAAAGAGAATGACCTACCCCTACTTCTTCACAGCATCTCTTGTTCTCACCTTGCATGTGGTAGGAAGAAGAACATGTTCCTGGGTTGTCTGTCTGACCCTGGATGCACACAAGGTCTCATGCATTATCGCTCCCCTTCTGCTACCTTCCAAGGACATTAGAGAAGCTAAAGAAGCTCACATCTTCCCCTGTTGTTTTTCCCCTACCACTACTCACTTCCCCTCCCCATTCTGCAATACCTTGCAGACCCTTTTTAAATAGCATCCAATAGGTAAACATACTGGGGAATATCTTCTCCATTGCACTGGGGACCTCAGCAGGGAGCAGCTGATAAAAAGCTAATGTGGAGAAAAATTTAGTTAAACTTGAAAAACAGGAAATGCTGCCAGTGAGTAAGGTTGTAACCACCAGAAAAAGGGGAAAAGCTTCTCTTGAAACCCCTGAGCAGGTGGACAATATAAAGCCAAAGGCAGTATTGTAGCCATGATGGTTCAGGCTATTGATGATATCATGATGGTTCATGATATTGTAGCCATGATGGTTCAGTTGGTTCCAAACTGCCCGAGTGGGATAAAGCCAGACAAGCTTTCAAGTGCAAGGCATTTGAAAGTGCTGAAGAATGCCTTGTATTCTTAAGTTTCTCAAACTGTATACCAACTGTGCATTTGGGCCAGCAAAAATGATCTCCCCCAAAATCCTTGCCTCAAGCCATAGGTAGGCATTTTTGCCATAAGGGACTATCCCTTCAGCTGGGGTCCCATGGAGGGTCCTCATCCTGACATTGGTAATAATATAACCAAGACAGCCAGAGCTGTTTTCATGCAGAGGCTGCTGATTCTTCCTGGCAGAAGAACCCTTTTGAATTTCTTTTATTCTTATTATTTATTATTGTTTAATAAAGAGCTGACTGCTTTGCTGCACGTGTTCAAATGTACTCCATCCTTCAAAGAGGTAATGACCCTCTCTAGGGGATCAGCCAAAGGGTAGATCTCTAAGCAGAGGCCACAAATAATCAGGAAGATTGGGAACCACAGGGTCAAAGGACCCGGGGGTTCAGACTTTCTAAAAGCTGTGTGTGGACTGGCTCCAGAGACACTGCTCAGAGACCCAAACAAGTGCTCCCCTGGGGAATATATGACAGCATTTGAATCCAAAGCCTGACTCCTCTCACCACTAACTCCTATGCCTACTCTCTTCCTGAGCCCAGCAGTCTGCACTCCCATTGCCGCGGACTCAGCCACTTGACTCTGCTTGAGACCAGTGATGCTCAGCCTGCAGGCCACATCCAGACCATGAAGCTATTTCAGCTGTTGGAGCCAAAATGGTTCTGAATCATGGCTTCTATATGGCCTCATACACACGGGTGTTAAGTAGATCAGAAGATGAACCTTTCCTGACCTATAGACTAATAGCAAGCATAGTAATACCTGGAAGTCACTGGAAAATGGTACCCAGTGCAAACCTCATGGTCATGTGAAGAGCCCTGGCATGGTGGGTGGGTACGTTACCTCTATAAAGGCTTTTGATGACTGAGGCTCAGTGTGTGTGTGTGTGCAGGATCTTTCTGTGTCTAAATGTAACCCGGGCGGTACTCCAAGAGGTACCCCCTCTCCAATTGAAGGGATCAAAGCAGGTGCACAAGCACTGTGGGAGGTGTAGGGACTCTCCTCCTCCTATAGAGCAGAGCCAGACCACCACTAGGGACTTAACCATACACCTTTTAATGAGGGAACAGTACTGGGAACATAACAGGCATAAACCGGAGGGTATAGGGGACACTACAATGCCTCGAGAGGGCAGGATTCAACAATGGTTAGACACTTGCAATCATGGACATATTCATCCAGTTGACAAAAGACAGGGTTAACAAAATATGAAACAAACAGCAAAACAAACAACAAATACTGGTTGGTGAAATATAAGAGGCACAAAATATAAAATGTCAAATAACAAGGAATATAGAGCCTAGGTACCTGGAGGGGGAGAAAGGGGGAAAACGCAATGACCCCGTTCCACTGCAACAAGAATCTCTCTCTCTTACTTCATTCACCCCAAGTTACCCCAGCTGGGACTTGAAGTGGGAATCTCCCACGTGTTAGCCAGAAACTACCACACGGCCACCAGTGCTGGGGTTGCTCCAAGCTGCTAGGGGTGTTGACCTTCCTGAAGCCCCGGCCTTACGTCGAGCTGCCTGGTCTCTGACTGGAGGAGCTGGAAGCAGAGCTGGGAACTTCTCAGGTCGCTGCTCAGATCCTTGCTGGAGCTGGGGAACCTCTCCTGCTGGCCACAGCCTCTCGTAAGGGATCCCGGAGCCCAGCGGGGAGCCTCTCCTGCCCGCCGCACGTTGCACTGCCGAGGGCCCAACTGCTGCCTGCAGGTCCCACTCCTTCAGGTGCTTCCAGGGGATTTGGAGAGGGTGAGGTTAAAAGTAACACAAATAAAGGTGCTGGAGGGTTTGCTCAGGGTTTGTAAGCCCAGCCAGGGGTTCTCACAGTTGGGAAGAAGATTTGCAGCACTGCTGTGTACACAGATATAGCAGCCTAGATAACCAACTTGGAGCTGAAGGCTGCAGAATGCATGCACATGACCCGACAGTGGTAAATCAGGGGTGGGAAACCTGAGAAGAGAAAAAAATGGGGAAAAGGGGAGAAAAGGGGAGCTGGGAACTGCTGCTAGAAGGATTGCTTCTAAGAGAGATGCCAAGGTTCTGCTGGTAGAAGAGCTGCTTGATTGAACTGCTTCTATGAAAGCTGCTGCAGAGGGTGAAGGGGCTGTAAGCATCTAAGTGCACAAGATCACCTGGTATCCTTTGCTAACAGGGCAGGGTTTGTGCAAACTGTCTCCATCCCTGTCCCCATCTGCCTTCCCCCCCCCCCCCCACACACACACACACCCCTTTCGTTCCCAAGGTGCAAGGATTCACTGGGAGGGAATCCGAGAAACAGGGACTAGGGAAGGTTCTCTGGGACAGCTAAAGAAAGTCAAGGGAAATTGCAGCTTTGTGGGAGCTCCAGCAGAGAGTTCAATAGAGTACTGCAGAGAAGGGGCACTCCAGGTGCCAAACACAGGGGAGCTGCTTTGGGGAAGTGTTTAGGGACAGTGTGATTGTTTGCAAGCACCAAGGAAAGACTGTGCTGTGGAAAAAAAAAACCATCTCCAGAGCACCCGAGGTCCAGCACAGCTACACCTGGTGTGCAACTATAGCCATTGCACACTTTGCATTACTTTGCTACTGGCAGAGTGATTCTGTGGCGTTCTGGCAGGATTAGGTGTTAGAAGTTGCCTGAGTGTTAAAGTTGTTAACATCATTATTTTTTTCCTATATAATAAGTACTTTCTTTTATTTGTAAGTGTAGATTATTATCAAGCTTATTGAAAATATTGTGTTGTTATTTAGATGATAGTGAACCTGTTAACTTCTCAGTTACTATTGTAAATAATAAATTATTGTAAATAAAACTTTGGTTCGCTTACAAACACATACAAACCATACCATATCCATTTGAAACAATGAAAATCAATACAAAAATACAATATAATATACAATACAATACAATATAATAATACAATATAATGCAATATAATAATATAATACAATATAATAATACAACAGTACAAATAATACAACAGTAAGAATCAATACAAACCTAATAATAATACAATATAAAACAGTGGATATCCAAAATCAAAAACTTGCTACCAAAATAAAAAATGTTTAAAGCTTATCCTAAGTCTGAGCTCACTTATACTTATCTATAGGGAATAGAGGGGGTGAGGAAAGGTCAGAAATGGTTGGAGAAGGGGAGGGAATGCATTTTAAAAATAAATACAAAAAAAAAAGCTGGGGGTTTTGCTACAAGTCTTCTCTTCTCCAGACTTAATAAACCCAGTTCCCTTGGCCTATCCTCAGAAGTCATGTCCCCCAGCCCCCACACCATTTTCATTGCCCTCTGCTGGACTCTCCATCCTTTCTGTAGTGGATGTGAAATGATGAAGGAGAAACTGGCTCAAGTAATGGCAGCGTGGCTGGCTGCAGTCAGGGACAACATGCGGATGCAGACCCTGGTTCAGTGTTGGGCTGCATACCCAAGGAGGTACGTTTCTTCAGTAAGCTGTTGCCCTGCTAACAGCTTCTGTCATGTTAGGGGCTTAACGGGATAGGAATAGTAAGGTGAGCTTGAAACAGTGTTAGGGGCTGTAAGCAGGTTGATTAGCCTGCTGGCTTCACTCCTTAAGGAGCTCTTCAACCAGTCCTGCCAAGCAAATCACAGCCTTTTAAATGAATACATCCAAATCTTTCTGCCCTGTCCTGGACACTAGGAGGGGAGCTGTTGTGTTTGTCCAAGGACATTCAGAAATAAATCACCCCAGCCCCAAGCATGGGAAATACTTGCAAGCATGGATCATATTGTAAACATAAAGTCAAACTATGCATTTATTGCCATTAGCAGACTCACCAGAAAGCAACTTAAAATTCACATGTGCATGTTCAATGCATTATTAGGGAGCAGGGGGGACAGACTCATCTGTCCTAGTGGTTAGGCACCTGAAGCACAAGTATAATGCAGATTGGTTTCTCAGGAGCTGGGGTTACAGAGGGGATCTAGTGCCAAATCTGGAACTAGGAGCCATAGCTGAAGTCAAGACAGACCAGGGTCAAAGCCAGACTGGAGACAGGGTAAGGCAAGGCTTAACCAGGATCAGAAACCAAAAGCCACAGCCAGAGGTCAAAGCAAAATCAAGAGCAGACAATCAGAAGGAGATGCCGAGGGCCCTACCAAAACTGGAACCTGGAGTCAGAGCCGGGAGTCAAAACCAGAGACCTAGCAAGAGAGCATATGGAGGGTCAAGGAAAACAATTTTTGCCTTTTCCTAGACAAGGATACTGCAGGCTGGGTCTGGTTTTTATGGGCTGGAGCAGGTGAGGCCTGTTGCCTGTAGCTTCAGGAGACTGGCTGCCCTGATTGCTTTATGCAGCCCAGCTAGGACAAGGACACCGCTCTGGGCTTTCTACAGCAGCAGCTGCTCAGATGATCTTCATATTGGGACCAGCTGGGTCCAGGGTTCAGATCTGGCCTTGTTACACATATTCATATATCTCACGTCCAGACCCCTCATTTGAAATGACAGTGATAGACTGCAAGCCTCTTGCGCACTTGGCATTTCCTTTCTAGGTAATGTCAATCACCTTCTTGACAAAGTGCTCCACCTAGTACTATGCCAGGGTCCTGTTAAGCACAGTACTAAGGAGATGGCTTTCTTCCATCCTGTCAGATTGAGACTTCTCATCAAGTAGGGGTTGCTCAGCATCACTAGGTCCTGGCCAGGCAACATTGCTACTTTCTGGAGCAGGGTGTGGGCTGTCTAGTGGTTAGGTACCTAAGGCATGGGTGAAGTCCAGGTTGGTTTCCCAAGAACTGAAGGTACAGAGGTGGTCTGGTGCCAAAACTGGATCTGGGAGCCACAGCCAAAGCCAAGGTCAAAACCAGACTAGAGACAGGGTAAGCCATAAAGGGTTAACCAAGATCAGAGACTCATAGAAAATGAGGGTTGGAAAGGACAGCAGGAGGTCACATCTAGTCCAACCCACTGCTCAAAGCAGGACCATCCCCAACTACATCATCCCAGCAAAAGCTTTGTTGAGCTGCGTCTTTAAAACCTCCAAGGATGGAGATGCCACCACTTCTCTAGGTAACGTGTTCCAGGGTTTCACCACCCTCCTAGCAAGAAAGTTTTTCCTAATATCCAGCCTAAACTTCCCTTGGTGAAACCTGAGACCGTTGCTCTTGTTCTCTAATTTGCCACAACTAAAAACAGTCTAGCTTCATCCTCTTTAAAACCACACTTCAGGGAGCTGAAGGCTGTTATCAATTCCCCCCTCAGTCTTCTCTTTTGAAGACCAAATAAGACCAGTTCCCTCATCCTCTCCTCACAAGTCATTCTCTTTGCCCTCTGCTGGACTCTCTCCAACTTGTCCACATCCTTTCTGTAGTAGAGGGCCCAAAACTGGACACAGTACTCCAGATGTGGTCTCACCAGTAAAGAATAGACGGGAATAATCACTTCCCACGATCTGCTGGCAGCACACCTACTAATGCAGCCCAGTATGTTGTTAGCTTTCTTGGCAACAAGGGCACACTTGAGTTATAATCCATTTATTGTCTGGTGTAACCCCCAGATCTTTTACAGTTTAATGCTTTCTCTTTGCAAAGGTTTAAGGACAGCTTCTATTCCACCTTCTAGATCTATGAATCAACCGCAATCACTTTTCCTCTCTAGCAAAGTGCACTGGACTGAGAGGCACCTTTTGAATCACATGAAAACAGAAAGGTTCATTAGAGAACTGTCTTGGCGAATCTGACATTCCTAGGTAGACTTTCTGTAGTTTCACCCTCCAAAAAATGAGAATAATAATGAGAATTGATACATAAAAGCTAGATTCATTGTAATTTCTTAACCACAGTGGAGTCTCAAGAGTAAAGCCATATGACAACTACAAGGACCTGAAATAGAGCTAAGCTCTACAACAAGGACTTCTCTTTTCTTGCAGATAACTAACATTGATGAAAAGCAAGTTAAAGTTGCCCGTTCGTGACCCTCTATGCTCTTAGACAATGAAAGTAAATTCAGTATAAACAGAGAAAGAGAGGCAACAGGAAGCTAGATATGTGGGTGTAAGGCCAAACTGAGGATGTTATATGGCTGAAGGTGAACGCAAGTTGTTTTTTGTCATGTTTATATGTATAACTGTCTCCCATGTATGAGGATAGGAACATTCAGAGCCAAGTGGCATGGTCTCCCAGCTACATCCCAGGAGAGAGTGATGCAGTTTGTCAGCAGTGGAATCTGTCACCCAGAGGTATTGAGGAGGAGTTAGAAAGGAAGAAGCTGTTTTAGGCAAACTGTGATTAGAGGCATGGTTATATCAGAGCTCTTGACCCTTCAGATCCTCTGTATGGTAGCACGATTCTGTACATTGCTTGCAAAACGTCATAGATCTTCACTTTACTGTCAGAAGAGGGTCATTTCAGCATAGATACCACCATATAGCATGTAGAAGTGTTAGCTGGGACTCGCCATGTAGGGGGTTAAATTCAGCTGCCATAGTCAGTTAGGCTAAGTGCTCCTGATTTAAACAAGTTGTGAGCTGGGATTCTTGGAAACTGGAATCATCTACTGAGTTGTAGGCTCGGACAAAGTGAGAAATGTCATTATGCGATGAGAATCACTGGATATGAATGCAAGACTGAGGTGCAAAGCTGTTACTGGGATTGTGATGGGTGCATTGATGAATGAGAGGGAGAGAGAAGGGCCAGTGTTGCTTTGACTTGCATTCATCTGCTTTTTTTCAGTATCTGCTCAGTTCCTGGTACAGCCACCCTGCTGTAAGTATACACTGCCATCTACTTATAATATCTAATTATAGCATCAGTGTTCGTTTGGAAGGTATTGTTCTTTTTTATTTTTCACTATCCATTCACTTGTTTAGGTTTTCTTAAAAGAAGTAGTTCCAGCAATGGCTGGCGTTGTCTTTTTTCTCTTCCACTTGGTAGCTTCTTGCAATTTAAGTGTGTATTGACAGTCATGAAAAGTTCTTCTGACTTGGTCAGATTGTTCAGGTGTGCCATCTAATTCTGAAAACAGAAACACTCATCATATGTACCGTTGCAGGGATTTTTATTTTACCAGCTGCCACCTTTTAACCTTGGGACAGAGCAGATGGAAAAATCAAATCACACATTTATTGGTAGTACAGTATATGGCTTTGCATTTTGCTGCTGAAAATGCTTATGGGTTCTGTGTACTGGGCTTGGCCCTTCATGCATTTTGGCAATATTGAATTTTGTTGAATGTTGGAACTGTTTACTTTTTGTGACGAGAAATAGGTGGGTATGTTGCTTCCTCCGAATAAAAGATGATCACAATGAATTTAGGGTTACATACTGAGTGAATGTGTGTTGTCTTGCAGTCAAAAAACAGCTTAGTTGAGGAATGAAGTCTTGTTTGGGGGAAATTCAGCAGAGAGGGTTATAATCATATAACTTAAACTGTGGCTTGCTTATGAAAAAGAGAGAGAGTGAAATCAAAAATGTAAGTAAATCACCTTTTTCTTCAAAGAGGCCTTGATTTCACCATTACATTTGTTAAAGAATTTGATTTCTCAATGCTGGAAACATGTAGGCACATGAATAACTTGTTTCGAGCACAGCGAAAGAATATTTCAAATGAAATGCTCGGCTTTTCTTAACCTCCAAAACCAGCAATTTGTTGCACTGAAAATATTTCCCAAAATGTGTCCATTTTACTTTTTCCACCTATTTTAGCCATGAATGTGGAAGATCCGGTGCCTAATCTGTTGCAGAGCAGGTATTTGAACCTAATTTGCCCATCCTTCTTAGACCAGCCCTGGCCTGTATAACCAGAATCACAGGCTCCACTTCATATAAGCAATGAAATAACTGCTGGACCAAAAACAAAGGCTTGCTCTATAGCCCTGCGCAAATTATAATAGCTTTTAATGTAATTGTGTCAATTTTCAGGTCCAGTTATTAGTTCTACTGCTTGACATAAGACTTTCCCCCTCAGTGGTATTTACCCAGAGAAAAAAAGCATAAAGAAGGAAAAGGTAGGGTCCTTTTTCTCCTTCAAATCATGGAGATATCAGGGGAAAATACTGTAAGACTGAGGCTCCTGTACAAATACAACATTGTTATTTGGGTTTGCTTCTTTGTTTGCTGTTCACCTCCCCACCCCATTTCCTTTGCTTTTTTTGTTTGTCTGTTTGTTTTTGCCAAGACTAGCAATTAGAATTTGGTTGACCAAATCATTTCTTCAGTGATATATATATATATATATATATATATATATATATATATATATATATATTAAGTAATTGTCTCAGCTGAAAACATTGATGAAAACAAATGAAGAAATGCATTGATGTGAAATTTTATAATGGGAGGGAGGTTGGGAGGAGAATGATCTTCTAGCCATCTCAAAACTTGCAAAAGCATTTATCTCGAAATTCAAATGTTACCTATTTTTGTTTCTGCCTTGAAGGACAGATATTTGAGTGTCCTGAGATCTACTCCACTGGCACTAGCTCAAGGATATTGAACAAGGAATTCATATTATGGTGCCTTTTCCTAAGTGCTGAACATCTTCATCAAGTCTTGGACATCATTCCTGAGTGTCTTTAAGGTGCACAAGTGGACACCTAAACAGGGAAAGACAAGTGGTGAGGATTGTGATTGTGCACTGGAGGAAAATATCCATCTGTGGGCTAACACCCAGCCTGTCTACAGAGTGAAATCCACTGGAGGATGCTGAGTATTTCCTGAGAGAAGAGGGAGACAAAGAGAAGTGTCGTCCTTCTAGTAGGGTAGGACTTGCCCCTTAGTTGCATCTATTTGATGTTTGTGATCCCTGAGGCTGCAAAGGGGTTAAAACCACCTGAATGTGTCTGCTGCTTTTTCATTTTAACTCCAGATTTAAAATATCTGGAGGAATGACTTTAGCAAATCAAACTGTGGTCACAGAGTTCATTCTTCTTGGGTTCTCCAGTCTCCTCCAGCTCCAGCTTCTTATCTTTCTGGTGCTTCTAGTTATGTACATCATATCCCTGATGGGTAATATCCTCATCATCTTTATCACAATAGTGGACCCTGCGCTTTCCAGCCCCATGTACTTCTTTCTCCGGAACTTGTCTTTTCTGGATATCTGCTTCACCACAGTTGTGGTCCCTAAACTACTGGCAAACCTCCTCTCCAAGAATAAATCCATCTCTTTCTCTGGATGCAAGGTACAGATGTTCTTCTTCTTCTTCTTTGGCACTGTGGAATGCTTCCTCCTGGCCGCCATGGCCTATGACCGCTATGTTGCTATATACAACCCGCTGCGTTACACCCTTGTCATGAACAGGAGAATGTGCACCCAAATCATACTGGCCTCTTGGATCTCAGGGATCCCTGTGGGCATCACGCAAATCTCCTGGCTCTTTAGCTTCCCATTCTGTGGGCCCAGTGAAGTGCACCATTTCTTCTGTGATGGCCCCCCACTGTTAGAATTGGTGTGTGCAGACACCTACCTATTTGAGATGTACTCCCTCACAGCTACTATTATAATCATCTTGTCCCCTTTTGTACTTATCCTTGCATCCTACACCTGCATTATCTACACTGTGATGAAGATGAAGTCGGCAGAGGGACGACACAAAGCCTTCTCGACTTGCTCATCTCACCTCATAGTCGTGACTCTGATGTATGGTACAGGCAGTTTGATCTATATCCGGCCCAAATCCAGCTACTCACCTGACACCAAGAGATTCTTGTCTCTCTCCTATACCGTTATCACCCCCATGTTAAACCCCCTTATCTACAGCCTAAGGAACAACGAGATGAAAGGGACTCTAAGAAGAATACTGGACAGGAAAATAAGCTTCTGGTAGTTGTAAATGTTGTGGCTCCTTCAGCTACTAAAAGTGTCCCATTCTGATGTCAGTGCTGATTGTCTTCCAAGCAATAGTAAAAATCCAAAGTCTTAAAGTCAGCATACCCACTGGAAGAGAAATAAGTGCCATGAAGTCTTCAGATGTTTGTGATATTAGGTGTTTGGTTACTCCTTATAACCCTATGCTAGAGTAGGAAAGGTCTCACACAGCCTGTGGAGCAATTTTTTTTCCAGGAATCTCAAAACTGATACCAGTGGCCAGTGTTCAGCAAGTAATTCTGGAACAATTCTCTTTCACCTATTAAGCATGTAAATGGATTTAGCCACCTACGGGTGATTCTGTTCCCACCCCTACTCCCCACTTAAGTCCCTGAAAACCAGATAATGCCAATGGTAAGTAGATGCATTAATGAATTTTCAGGGCTTGAATAGGGTGAAGTAGAATCATATATAGATTCCTAAGTCCACTTATATGACCAATAGGTAGACTAAAAGCTGGTCCTCTGTGGGCACATCTATACGAGCCACTAAACGTGCAGTAGACTAATTCTGCTATGCATTAGTGCAGGGGCGAGCAATTATTTTGGGCAGAGGGCTGCTTACTGAGTTTTGGAAAGCCATCAAGGGCCACATGACAGGTAGCCAGGGGTAGATAAATATTAATTTTCTAAATTTTTTAGGGGCCCCATGGGCAGGATAGAATGGCCTGGCAGGCCACCCTTGCATTAGCATGTCACGGCAAAAGCCGTGCTATTGCACTAATGCTACTGTGCAGTAGCACTGGTTACGGTGCATGTAGTTAGTACCTGCTATTACAGGTACTAAACTTAACATGTCATAACCACAGTGCATTAATGCACATGTAGATGTGCCCTGTCTTAGTAAATATAACTCTAATCATAGCCCAAGTCACTGCACAAACGCTCCTTCTGTTCCCACAACTCACTCTCTCAAAACTATGCAAAAGTCTGTGTATCTCTAAACTAGCAGGAGAACAGTATGGACCAAATCCTGTTTCACCTTTACATTATTTGCATCTCCACAATAAGAGATTCTAATCAGAGAGTGCAGATCCAGCTATGAAAATTTTATATAATGAAAACCAGCAGTACAGTATTTCTTCCCAAATAATGACTCCAAGATCTCCTTCTGCCACCGTGCTTTCAAGAAGGGAGTTCCCCAGCCTAAAGGTGTGCTGCTGGTTCTTACTGCCCAAGTGCAGCACCCTGCACTTGTCAGTATTGAATCCCATCCTATTTTCATTTGCCCACCCCTGTAACCTGTCCAGGTCCCGCTGTAATTTGTCCTTCCCTTCTTGCGTGCCCACCTCACCCCAAATCTTGGTGTCGTCTATGAATTTAAACAGGGTGCTTTTCACCCCATTGTCCAAGTCACTGATAAAGAAATTGAGCAGTGCGGGCCCAAGGACCGAGCCCTGGGGGACTCCGCTGCTCTCATCCCTCCAGGTCGAATATGACCCATCCACCACCACTCTCTGAGTACGACCCTTCAGCCAATTTGCAATCCATCTGACCTTGTAGGCATCAATGCCGCAGTCACCTAGCTTTTTAATGAGGATGGGGTGGTCGATAGTGTCAAAGGCCTTGCTGAAGTCCAGAAAGACTACATCCACGGCGACACCTGCATCCTACGATTTTGTGACCTGATCGTAAAAGGCAACCAGGTTGGTCTGACATGACCTGCCCCTAATGGTTGCCCTTGAGCATCACCCCGATGCCAGCCCATCACAGATGTGCTCCTTGATGATCTTCTCAAAAAGCTTCCCCAGGATTAAAGTAAGACTAACGAGCCTGTAGTTGCTCCAGTCCTCCCTCTTCCCCTCTTCTCTCACTCAACCTAGTATAAATTAGGAGGAACTCAGTCATACTCAGTGTCCTTAATATCCCTGTCAAATGCACTGAGACACTTCAGAGGTAAGGTCAGTGAAAACTATGAGGCACATCCAGATGAGTGCACACGTGCCTCTTGCCCTGCCACAAACCCCTTTGAAACCCTAAGAGGCACATGCGGGAATGAAAAAATGTTCCCCGTGCTGCAAGTTTGCAGCGCGGGGAGAAAATTAGACGCCTGGATATCCTAGTCCTGAGGCAACCAGGGGCTGGGTCCTCCGTGGAGATGCTCTGGCTGCAAGCAGTAGAGTAACCTCAATCCTTATAAGTGGTACTTTGGAGGAGAATTTTCAAAATACTTTAATCAAGGTTATTAGAAGATTAGCTCCCAGTTCAGATTGACTTTGGTGTCTAACTCCGTTAGGCTCCCGTGGAAACCTCATATTAGGTATTTTAGTGGTGTGGTTTGCATCTCCAGTTAACAGTTTGGGCAATAATTTGCTCACCCACAGTCAACTGTGGAAACAAATTTCCAGGTGAGGGCTTACCATGGGATGAATTTCTACTCTCTAAACAGCAGTGGACCTTGAGTAAAGACACTTGGCCCTAAATTTTGTTCTAGATCAATTAAATTGATCAAGTAAATTACTGTGCAGTAAGTATTTACTGTCTGCATCTACTCTCTAAACAGCAGTGGACCTTGAGTAAAGACACTTGGCCCTAAATCTTGTTCTAGATCAATTAAATTGATCAAGTAAATTACTGTGCAGGAAGTATTTACTGTGTGCTCTAATCTTGAGTAAAGTGACTTTACTTTACTTGCGACCAGTTAGCTGGGCAGCAAGGGACAGGAAATTGCTCCCTGCCCCCGGGAGTTGTCCCAGCCTTGTGTTCCTATTGAGCAATCAAGGTGAGGGGCTTGGAAAGAGGTCCCTCATCACAATTGTTTACACCACCTGGTGTAGCAGGGGTGGGAGGGTCAGCAGGGAGATGCAAATTGATCCTATCCACCCATGAGCCCCTTGGCCCTTGCACCAAATGCCAGCAGTGCCAGACTAAGCAGGCAGGAAGGCGGGTAGGTTCTCCATGGAGACCAGCCTGGGACCCCATGGGCAGTGCCTACTCTTCCAGGCAAATGGGATGGAGCCATGGGCTGGCAGGCAGGGAGCAGTGTCCGGGAGCAGGACAGGCAGGTGGGGCTAGGGCCAGAATCACAGGGTCAGGGTCCAGGGCAGAGCTGCGATCCACTCCCCACATGTCCCTGCAATGGGCGCTGCTTCTGCAGGCAGGGGAACCTATTCATAAAAGCTTCAGAAACAACACTTGCGCACAATTACCTGCGACATCAAAAACACTCTTTAACTTGTCACTGGCAAAGCCAGGGGAGGAGGGCACTATTAGTGTCATGCCAATGCAAGGACAGGAAATAGTCTGTTGAAATACCTTCCAGAGAAACTGGCATTTAGGGTCTGGCACAGTTTTGTACTACAAAGACCATATGTGGTCATGTGTTTGCCTCGGGAACCTTTTCTCTCCACCGTCCCATCTCTCCCACTGCAACGAACTGCATGGGGGTGTTGACTGTTTTGTCTATGTCTATGCTCCTAAGCACCTCTCATGTCCCTAAGTAAAGAATAGTGGCATTTTACAATCCTGGGCACTGGCTATTTGTGGGTTTGCTTCCTTTCACTACCATGATGCCCTAAAAATGTTAACTGGTAATCATCATCATCCCTTCAGGGGGATCTTTAGGACAACACAAGTTCCCCTAATGAGGTTTTGGATAGCATTAGATTTAGGGCGAAGGCTTTGTGATAGCCAGGGCCACCTAAGCTAAGAGGGATGTTAGACATGAGACCTGCACTTTGAAGGCCTGGCTGGAGACCAAACTAGGAATAGTGATTAAATTCTGCCCAGCCTGGGTAAGTTAAGTGCAAGGGTGGGGGGGGGGGGGTTCAGTATTTAATTGTAGTCTACAGACTGCCCAGCCAAGTGAAGCATGACAGAAGTTGTGACACCCATAAGAGTCAAGTCCACAGTGGGAATGGACCTTGGAAATGGTTTGTATCCAGTGAGCAGGAAGACAAGCTCAGACATCCCAAAAAGAGTCTCAGACATCCCCAAATCCCAATGTTCATGTATTGCAAGATTTACAGGTCCCACCCCTCTAACCACTCCCTTCTCCTGCCTCCCCATCCATCATTCCCTCCAGTGTCTTTCATTCTGGTGACCCCCAACCCTGTTCCCCCAAACAGGAGGGGTGCCATTCACTGCCTAGGATAAAGGCTGAGTGACTGAGACCATATGGGGCATGATCAGAGCCATGGCCTGATGCCTGAGTTGGTGCCAATTACAGTGATAGCATCACCTTTGAGAAATATTCTGTGTTTGAGGAGCTGTGTCTTGGCAAACTTGATCAAAGGTCTTCCACTTTGGTTTATTGAACCTGCCCTGTAGGTCTAGCAGCTGCAGTATGATTTTAGAGCACTTTAAAGAAGTCCTTGACTGTTGCTGAACTTGTGCTTCTTTCTTATGAACATCACTCAACACTCTCAGTACTCCCATAATTAGCTCCACTGGCTTCAATGGGATGATTTGCTTGAAGTGCTATTAATTGGTATAAGGAAGGGGTTGGCAGATGTGATGGTAAAGATGTCGACACAAAGGGTATTGCATCCGAAATGTAACTGGGTAGGGTAACCATGCAGAGGATGAAACTTCAGGGCGGGAATAACTGCTCAAGTCACTCCTGGTCTTTTGACTAAACATACACACAGCGTTACCAGGGAGGTCTCAGTTTAGATTTTCCAAGTTGCCCAAAGGATGTAGGGCTGTAATTTCATTAAAAGCTGGACATTCAATTAGTGCCTGCATGGATCTGTTATTGATCTGTATTTGGTATTGATCTAGCCCTTCAAAATGATGCACAGTTAATCAGTTAAGAGTGAACAACAGGTCTTTAATTTAATTAATTGCACTGGGCATTATTACAAACTCTTTGCAAAGAACATTAAATGAAATTCAGTTGTAAACATGTTTCCTAGGGGAGGATTAAAATGTCCTCAGTAGACTTAAGATTTCTCAGGACTTGGGTAACAAAGGGCCGGCCTCAGGGGTGGCCATGACACCCCTAGTGGCCCCAGGGATCCCCGAGTGAGATCTCATCTGCTCATTGGCTATCGTCAAATTGTTCACTGCCTTAAGGGCAATTTCATGGCCTTCTCTTCTCCCCTTTTAGCCACACCTGAGCCTCCCAGATGTCACCTGTCCAATCAATTTCCCATATTGCAACCGTGGCCCACTCAGCCTCTGTCCCTTCTCTCCTGCTGGGCCACTTAGTTCAGATCCATTGTGTTGGATCTAATTTCTGGGCTCCAGCCCTGTCTCTGCCCTTCTGGGCTGCTGGGTCCCTAGCCCTGTCCCTGCCTTCCTCTAACCAATAACCACAAGACACCAAAATAAAAGTCAAATGGAAAAATGTATATTATAACAAATTCACCAATCAACACCAATAACAGCAAACCAGAATCACAGAACAAATCAGTATATACAATATTTAGGAGAGAGAAATGGACAAGACCACCATACAGCCATTAATGGCAGAAGAGAGCACACAGGCCTCCTGTGGATATGAGCAGAAATCCGGGTTTTCTCCCTTTCAAAAAAAAAAAATCCCAATTTTCGGTTTAAAAGAAGTAACCCAACCACTGTCAACAGATCTCAGTGGTTGAATCATTACATTCAAAATAGACACTGGAGCTGCAGTTACTGCCAGTCTCGCAAAAAGATAATGTTTTCCATCCTGGGATAGAGATCTGCAAATGCCAGATAAAATTCTCAGAGGGGAAAAATATTACTACTTTAGAAATGTGTGGCAAAGTTAAGGAAAAAAATGAAAAAAATTGGAAACTTTTTGTCACAACCCAACAAGGGAACAAAGATTAACAGTCCCCTTACCAGGATTGCCAGCAATACAAGGATAACACTTAGTAGAGAAACTGGACACAAACCATATAAAAGCTGTAGCCTCACATCTTCACAGGGTTGGGGAAGCTGTCAGGGGAATATAAAATTAAATTGGTGCCATCACCAACTCTATTTGCTCTAACAGTACTTTTGTGCATCCCCAAAGTCAAGGAAAAATTAAAAAGGAGAAAAGCAATGGGGCTTATTTCCCAAATAGGTGAACCCATACACCGCTGTGCAAGAATAGTTGTAGTATTGAAACCCAAAAGAAAGATTTGCATTTGTGTTGATTTTATACAACTTAATAAAAATGTATGTGGAGAAAGACACATACTTCCTGCAATCAAGCAGACAGTGGCTCAGTTGTCACAGGTTAAAGTGTTCTCTAAATGAGATGCTGCAGCAAATCATGCTTGCTAAAGAATATAGACTAGTAGCTACGTTCACAGCCTTGTTTGGGAGATACTGTTTCAACTAGCTTCCTTTTGGCATATCACCAGCACCGGAGCATTTCCAAAAATAAATCTCTTGGATTGTGACAAGGCTTCCCGGCATCTTTTGCCATGCAGATAACAAGTTGGTATGTGGCCACAATGGATGTCTATATGCTGTTTTGTGACACTTCCAAGAATCTGGTGTCACCTTGGATGAGAAATGTGAATCTGGGAAGGAACAAAGACATTTTGTTGGACATGTCATTAGCAGAAATGGAATTGAGACAGACTCAGACAAATTAAAGACATTGTGTGCTCTACCTGAACCTTAAAATATTTCTGCCAGAAGATGATTGCTGGATATGACAAACCAGTTTGGAATTTTTTTGCTGAATTTAGCACAGCTGAAAAAAACCCTAAAGAGATCTCCCTCACAGATGTAAGATGTGGGTCTGGGGGAATGCACAACAGAGGACATTCAATACAAGTAATGACCTACTGGCATTACTACCTGTTTTGTCACAGTATTCAGTAAATTACCCCACGGCGACCACAGCAGATGGATCTTCATATGGTTTAGGAGCAGTACTCATGAAAACACAGTCAGAAAAACACCAGAGGCCTGTTACATTTATATTATGTCTTATAAGACACTAAGTCATGCTATGCTCAGGTGGAAAAAGAAGCCTTGGTAGTCATTTGAGCCTGTTAAAAACTCAACTATTACTTGCTTGGCCTGAGTTTTAAAAGAGAAACAGATCACAAATCTCTGGTGCCTGGGATCCAAAGTCTTGGATGAACTATGAAGATGAAGGTTGTAGGTTGGGAAGATGTAGGTTGGGCCTCCAACCTACACAACCTAATTTAATGAAAATTGCTGGGATCCGAAGTCTTGGATGAACTTCCATCCAGAATTCAGAGATTTTGACTATGACTAATGCAATTTTATTTTACTATTGAACATTTACCAGGGAAACTGCTTGTAGCTGCTGACACTCTCTCCAGAGCACCACTTAGGCAGCCACAAAGAGATGAGAAAATAATTTTGGAAAAAGCTTTTAATATATATATATGTGTGTACATTTATATTGTCCATGTTCTGACAGTGTTGGCAGCACCTACTAGACTTGAGTAAATTAGAAATGAGCAACAGAGGAATGATACTTGCCAGAAACTAGTTCGTTTCTGTAAAAAATAATGGAGCCATAGGACATAAATTCCAAAAAACCTACAACCCTATTGGCAGGACCTCAATGACCTCCACATAGCTGATGGTCTTCTCCTTAAGACACTTTCTGGTCCTCAGGTGCTTTGGGAAGAAATGCTTTTGAAGCTCCATGAAGGACATCAAGGTGTAAGGAAATACAGGGCAAGAACACAACAATCTATATAGTGGCCTGGGCTGCGAAAGCAAATTCTAATTTTAATAAAAGTGTGTGAGGAATGCAACAAAATAAAAAAGACTAGCTCTGGAGCCAGTACTTTCTACAAAGATACCATATAGACCTTGGTAGATGGAAACAATGGATTTATTTTTTGTTATTATAGTTCATTATTTTTTCCAGATATATTGACTTGGCTTTGCTTAGAAAGACTTCATTGGCACAAGTCATCCAAAAAACTGAAGTCTATATTTGCAGGGCACAGCATGCCTGAGGTCCTCATAATGGGCCTTAAGTTTACCTCTGAGTTATTCCTACAGTTTGCAGAGAACTTGGATTTTCAGCATCACACTAGCAGCCCTCACTATCCTCTGAATAAGGGAGAAGCTGAGAGAGCAGTACAGACTCTGAACCAGCTTCTGTGTAAATCCAGACAGTCATATCTGGCACTCCTGACACACTGATCTACAGAACTGGCATCAGGACTGTCTGGCTGCACTGCTCATGGGATGACTAAGGACACCTCTACCTATGGCACCAACACAAATTACCCCTAGGAGGCCCAACCTACACCTTCAGCATATTTCACCTCAACATAAAGAGGATCAATCACAGAAAGAGACAGGGGCAGAGCATGAAAATGAACCTTCTCCTCAAGGAAGTCAGCAGGAAGGTTTAGTTAAGAGACAGGAGCTCTGCAGAGGTTAAAACAAGGTGTGGAAGACTAAGCAGACCTCCACAGAGACTTGACCTTTAAACATTCATTTATAGCTTTAGAGGTATATATTGGTCAGTGAGTACAGCATTGTAAATTGTTTTATGGGTTATGGTTTGCTGTTAATTGTTTAAAATAAGTTAAAATCTTTTCCTGTTTGTTATAAAGGGAGATGTGGAGTGGTCTGGTCCTTCAGACCTACTGGAGAGGACCAAAGGTCTGTTTTAGGGGGACAGTAATAAAGATTGAACAGCCCTGGAGGAGGGGCAGATTACAACATGCCCCACACCCTCCTGGAGTGCCACTCTGACCCCTTCCCCTGCCTAATCTGCTGCTCTGTTTTCTGCTCCCTGCCCTAACTACTGCTGTGTCCCTGCTCCCTCCCTGCTTCACATAGCACACACAGAGGCTGCCTGTGCCACTTGTGGCATGCATGCTATTGGTTTGCCATGCCTGGACCAGCCAAGGGCTGAATGGAAAGCTTTCAAGCAAAACAGCAAGCAGCAGCAGAAGACAAATACCATGTAGGATAGTGGCACCTCCTGGCAGAAGTATATTATATTTGTACATCATACTCAGTACATAATACCCAGGCACAACCATTTCCTCCAGGAGTAGGACAGTGGAAGCTGGAGAGATTCCTACAGCCACAGTGAAGACCTCTCTGATTTAATGATGGCTTTTTGTATAATTGTTGCATGGCTACAGTTTCCGGTCTACTCAGAGCCCCCATCTACTGTGGATGGCTAGGAGAGCAGAATAGCATTGCTCCAGGGGCTAAGCGACCATGGTGCATTTCCAGAGATGGCACATAGCTCTCCTGAGTATGGTCTGTGGGCATGTAGGAATTTTGCCTAGCTCCAGCACAGCTGTGTAGTGTACTTATGTGCATAACTGGTCATCTGCAAATCTCTGTTCCCCAGAGTCAGTGTCACTAGGTGCCCTGGGATTGTGTCCCGCAGGACTAGGAGGTGCCCCCAGTTGTGGAACATATCCAGATCCTAGGAGGAGGGCAGGGGTGTAAGGTGCACGTTGGGAAATGCCAGGGATGGCCCTAGGGAACTCCAGCATGTGCCACGTATGGGTTAGTCATGGATGCTAGTATCTATTTGTGGGTGACAAACTTGGCTGTGCTCCTTGTCACTAAGAACAAAGGCTTGGAGTATCTTGTACTAGTGAGGTCATTAGGGGCAAAGTATCACAGATAGTATCCTGGCGGTGCCTTCACAGGCCATCCAAACTGAGGGAGCCTGACGTGATTGGTAGTGCCTAAACCCCTAACAAGTAATGGAGTCAGATAACAACAGCAAAGGAGTCTGCCCTGACAATACCGAAGTCCTACGTTCTGTTACCCCCAGTTCACGTGCCTCCAGCCCTACGTGTCAAGTTGTTGTTCTTGGTCCCTCCGTGTATGACTTTGCACTGTTAAACTTCATTCCCTTCCTTAGGCTCCATTCCAAAAGATATCAAAGTCTCCCTGCATAATAATCTGGATCTCTTCCACATTGGCAATACCCGACAGCTTAATGCCATCAGCAAATTTCATGAGGACACTTCTAACGTCAGTGCTAGAGTCACTTACAAAAAACATCAAGCAGGATAGGCCTATGACTGATCCCTGAAGAACACCACTGGTAACCACCCTCCAGAAAAGGTATTTCACTTTTCATCATAACCTATGTAGTTCCCATATGAGCCAGATTTTACTGACTTCGCAAAAGTAGCAGTGATTCCCAGTCCCCTTCAGTATAGCCAATAACTTTAAGATACACTGTGTCAAAAGCTTTACTTAGTGCTAGATAAATTAAATCCACTGGATTGCCCCTATCCAAGAAGTCTGTTAACCTTGACACAGAAGAAGAGTATATTAGTTTGCACAATCTTCCTATAAACCAATGTTGTATTTTGTCCCGTTTTTCATGTATTTCCATATCTTTGACTATTCTTGAAGTATTTAAAATTTTTACATATTATTGAAGTCAAGTTAACAAGACTCTAATTACCTGGGTTACAGTACCCCATAATAGCTAATGAACTACTATTATTACTATTATTCAGCAGCAGCAACAGCATCATGCCGATCTTTATATCCTGCCCTATCCAGACAGGCTTACACATCACATTCCTCTACTCTCTGCTAAAAATACTAAAATTAGATAGCATCAAAACACACACAAATGAAAAGAAATATAAATATTTCAGTAACCGGGTTAAAAGTTGCAAGCACATCTGGTTGTAATGAGCCCAGGCCCAGCTGGATGTAATCAAGCAATTATCTGATCAGACCCCACCAGGCTGTATAAGCTCAGACCAGACAGGAGAGAGCTGTCTAGGCAACAGACTGCTTGGCTGCATCTCTGTCTGGTTTAGATGTCATCACCTTGATTTTGTGCTCTGGATTGGATCCTTCTGCCTTATTCTGCTTGCTCCTGCTCATCTTGGACCTCCAAGCCTGCATCAACCATGTGCCCTGACCTTGACCATCTCAGTCCTCAGCCTTGACTTGGACTGATACCAGCTTGACCTTGGCTTGCAACCTTCCCCTGACCTAGAATGCTCCATTCAGACTGGCTGCTATGAGCCAGTTTGCCCAGAGAGAAAAAAAACAAATGCCAGGGAACATAGTCCTCTGGCCACATGAAGCCCTTTCTGGAAGGCTTTGGCCAACTGAGGCTAGGACTAGGGTCCTACATGCCCAAGTGCAGGCCTTAGGACTGTAGCAGCCTTTAAAAAATTTTAAAGGGCAAGTGAATCTGTTTGGGAGCAGCCCTGTTGGGAGTGGGAGGGGTGATGTAACCCCAGCAAAGTTTTGAAAGAGAGCCCTTAGCAAAAGCCTGGGAAAGGCCCTGAGCTGGGATTGGTTGAAAGGCTTGGATAAAAGGAGGGGGCAGTTTTTCCTGCGGGGGGAACAAGAGGGAGAGAGGGGGCTGAGGGACAGGCTGGAGACCGGATTGAGAGTTTCAGCGCGGTGGTCCCTTGGAGAGCCCCTGAGAGAGGCCTGCAGGAGCAGCGGTGGAGAAGCTGGGCAGCAGGATCAGGCAGGGACTGCTGGTGTGGAGAATCCAAGCCTGGAGAGACCTGACTGCGGCCGGTGTGGCTGCGTGAGCACAGCAGAGCCGGGGGAACGGGGGACTGCCGGAGTCTGCCCTAGTTTCCCTGAGGGGTGAGAGGCTCCAGGGGGCAGGCAAAGCCCAGGTAGGGTCTGCATTTGCTGGGGCTGTGAGGCTGGCTGGGGCAGGAGGGTTGCTATAGCCTGCAGCCCAGACACTGCTCCCAGCAGAGCCAGGGAAGGGGGCAAAGGCAGGGGAAGGCGGTCTTGCAGGAACTGCAGAGGAGCTGCAGCTTGCTGCTCAGAGACCCCAGGAGCACGGAGACGGACACCAGCGCCAGGGAGCGTCCACAGACCACGTGCAGGGACACAGACCGTCCCGCTCCCTGAGATACCCCGCCAGGGGCAGTGCACATGGGATCCCCAGTACATCGTGTGCAAGTGAGAGACTGTAAATAAGTTCTTGAAGGTTTATTAGACAGTATATCCATGTGCTTATTTAATGATTATTTATTATGACGTAAATAATTAAATCTTGTAAATAGTTTGAGAACTGTCTGCAAGGGTGCTTGATTGTACGGGGAGGCTCTCCGCTCGGGGGCACTGCAGCAGCTTCTCGGGGAGGCTGGGCAGGGCTACTGGCTACCGGGTACCCCAGGATCCCATTATTCAGGTGAGGGTGCATGTAGTGTCGCACCCAGGGTTACAGGACAATGAAATGCTGTGGTTCTTGCTTTAAGTAACTCTCAGTACTCCTCTCTGCCTAAAGTGTTCTGTGGTGAACCAAAAAATTCTGGAGGTTCCCTGAGCCAGTGCTGCCTGTTACTTACTTTGTGTCCTCTCACTTACTCCACTGACAAGGTGAAGTTGGTGATCAGTGTGTTAACAAGAAGTGCCTAGCCTCAGCCTCCACACTCCTGGAAACTTCCAGCCTCCTGCTGAGTGATCTGGAGCAGGGTTTTCAAGCCGTCAGAGTTGTATGTCAACCTCCTTCAGCTACCAACTGTTCTTCCTCTTGATGAGGGACTGAGTGAAGAAGTGAAAGATAAACTGACCTTGGCAGAGGTCCCTACACCCAACCCACTAGCAGTATGAGAACCACCTATGTGGATGTGCATGTTTTACCGCACCACTGTGGGGTCGTTGAGATATATCATCAGTCAAAGCAAAAATGTTTTCCACTGACACTTCTCACCGAGCTCCCAGAGACATTGCAGTGCTATTTCCAAACAGAATTTCTCAGTTTTCAGAGGTTTCGTTTTTTTAATGAGGTGTCGTTTCCCTTGAAAAGCCGATGCTTCTCATGAAACCCAGAACACCCTTATTCTACAGCAAGCAACAGAATAGTCTTGCTCAGCCCTAGGTAGCATCTAGAATGGTGATTCTCAACCTTTTTAGACTAGAGGCCCCATTTGTCAGACTCAAGGTGCCCCTTGGGAAATGCTAGTGCTCTTAGTTTGAACTCATTTTTTGACTACAGCAAAATAATCGAGCAGTTTTTCTGTTGCAAGAACTGAGAAAGACCCCCAACAGGGAACAAAGCTTTTAACACCACAAATCGCCGTATGAAATCTCAAGGTTTAGCTTGTGATTCATGTGTGCCAGCCCCATAGCCCCAAAACTGGCACAAGAAACAAGGGGGAGTAACCACTTTTATACAGAGCAGTAGAGGTTAGGGTCACGAGCCAAAGGGCCAAAGGGAAGGAACAGGTAAAAAATAAAGGAACATCAACAACTGTGTGGATACGTACTCAGCACCTTCATTTCCAAACTCCCAGCATCCCCGGCAGTGTCCCCAACCAAGCATTTAGGCCTGCAGTTGCCCCCTGGGTCTGAGTCCAGCTCCTTCAATCCATACAGTCCTGGATGAGCAATCTCCAGCTTTACTGTGTACCCGTCTTGTGTATGGCTGACCATGTGCCATGTGCACGCTGCTTTTTCTCCTGCTTACTCCAGTCTCAAGCTTCCTCTCCTGCTTGCTTCCTCTCCCCCTTTTTCCCTTGCCAGTTCTAGGAGTCGTCCAAACTAACAGTCCCTGCACCTCTACAGAGTGTCCCTGGTTCCACCTGCTCATGTGTCACACGTTTGCAGGCCTACTGGTACTGACATTTGTGTGACACTCCTGGAAAGGCTCTCAAAGGCACCCCAGGGCACTGTGGCACCCTGCTACATTGGATGGGAGACATATTCCAGCAAAGAAGCCAAGCCCAGAGGCGAAAAGAGTGTCCTGCATCACCTGACCTGCAGCTCCCGGAAGTGCTGCCGTCATTTCCAAGCAGAACCTCTCGGTTTTCAGAGCTTCGGTGTTTCAGTGTCAAGGTTTCCCTTGGAAAGCAGATGCTTTCTCATGAAACTCAGGGCACCCCATTTTCTGTGGCAAACAGCAGAAAAGTCTTGACCAGCCCTACAACCCCCCAGGTCCCCAACCTCTAGATGGCCAGGGGGTCCAGGACCAGCAGCAGGAGTGCGGCAAAGCCTTGGCTGGGATTACCTAACTGGGGATGCCCTGGCTGTGAGCAGGGGGTTGGACTAGATCAGCATTTCTGAACCCATGGGTCATGACCCAAAAGTGGGTCACAAGAATTTATGAAAGGGTTACAAACAAACTTTAAAAATGGATTCGTCTTTCAAGTGTGCGGGCAAGGGCGCAGCGTGTATGGGGCGGGGGGGGCCGAGCAGCCCCTCGCAGACTGGACTCTGCCAACTTGCAAGGGAAAAGCCACCATTTCCCATGTTTTTCTCCTTTACAGTATGTCAAGTTTGTTTGCAACCCTTTCATATGTTCTTGCACCGCACTTTTGGGTGGTGACCCACAAGGTGATCTAGCCCCTGCTCAAGCCGGGTTAGCCCTGCCTAAACCACCCCAGCCAAGGGTCTGTCCAGCCTCCTCTTACAAACCTCCAGAGGTGGCAAATCCACAGCTTCTCTAGGCCAGTGGTTCTCCACCTTGTTTGTACCTGGACCCGTTGGGAAACACTGACCGCCAGTCCTGACCTGCAGCCTCCCCTACCCCTGTTGTGCGGGGCAGGGGTGGTTGGAGGGGGGCAAGCAGCACCCCTGCCAGCCTGCAGGGGAACAGCCATGGCCTCCCACAGTTTTCCTCCTTGAAAAGACAATCCAGTTTGAAAGTCTGTGATCCGTTTGTGCAGGACTGGTGGCCAAAGACGGGTCTTTGTGCCGCAAAGCTTGCCAAGTACTTGTTTCCAACTATTAAAAGACATCACATCTACCCAAAGCACCTTGCCTGCCTTGATGCGTGTTTTAAGTGTGCGCGCCTCCCTTTCGCCTGTTCTTGTGACCAGGGTGTGAATCACACTTGGATTTGGGGGGGGCGGCTGCGAAAACCAATCCCTCGGCTGCCCATCACGAGACCCCCGCCCCGGGGTCGTGCTTTGCAGCTCTGCCAAGGGGTCCCGTGTGTCGCGGGGGCTCCGCGCCCCTGAGCTCTCCTGTGCACGTGGAGCCCGGCTGCCCCCGGCTGCACCTTGCTCCGAGCCGGGCCGCAGGGGCTGGCTCTCGCGCCCGGACACAGCCGGGGGGCAGCTGGCAGCGCGGCCCCGCCTACTGGGGCGGGGCCTGCCCGGAGCCAGGAGGGCCCGCACCGGCCTCCGCGTCGCAGCTGCTGCGGAGCCGGCACCAGGTAGCGGGGCGCGGGGGTCGGGGTCCTGCCCTGCCCTGCCCTGCCCGGGGCTGCGGCGTGTTGGGGCACCGCGTAGGGGCTTCCCCTCTCCTTGCCCCCCTTGCATCCCCCCGTCCTGTCCTCTCCGCTTGGGGGTTTCTTGCTGTTCCTCCCCTGCGGAGCCCCTGGATCCCCGCCTCCCCCCGGTCTGGTTTCTCCCTTGCTGCGCACTGAGCTCCGCCAGCCCGGCCTGCCGCCTCGCCCGGCTGGCAGCTCCCCAGCACCCAGCGCTGCCCTTTTACACACACGCACATGCACGGACAGAGCTAGATCTGGTGTCAGTTAGTTATATAGTTATAGATATCACTGATAGATCTACAACTGATGGATCTATCCGTTATATATGTGTGTGTATCTCTCTATAAATATATATAACTGATATATATTGATATTGATAATAAATAACTGATATATATATATATATATCAATCAGTTATTTATATCAGTTAGACATATATATATATTGGATATATATATATCAGATAGATAGATGTCAGTTATTTATATATCGGTTATGTATATGCAGCATCTGGCATAAGCTTTTCTTTATACACCTTAAAGCACACTTAAAACCTGCGTGCCCCTTACAAGTAAGGCTCCTGCACGCACGTGTCTGCAGTCCTTTCCCTAACCCAATCGCAGTCTCCCCCTAATTTGGGGGTTTACATTTACAGTTCATTCACTGTCACTGTTGTTTCTGCTGCTGCTGAAACTGCTGCTGTCATCGTTGCTGTCTCCCGGTCCAGTTGTCTCTGTCCCCTTCATTATCCCTGTCCACTCCCCCTCTCAGGGGGTCTCTGAACAGCCTGTGTCGAGCGATGCCTGTGCAGGCACCACTGGCTGTGTTGAGACCTGCAGAGATAAGGGCAAGGCCGGGGGCTGTGCCCACGGTCACTGGATCCCCGCACAGCCTTTGTTGCAGGCGAAGCATGGGGCAAGATGGACACAGACATGCTGTGCTGCCTTCCTTTGCTGCAGAAGAAGTTCAGGGACAGACAGACATGCACCAGCACTTTCCCCACTGCTGCACATCTGAGCCCCCCTGCAGAGCTCCAGGCACTTATGGCCAAACTCTACCCAAGCCAGACACACAGCTGTAAGAACTACTTCACAGTCAGGGCGGCTAGGATCTGGAACCAACTTCCAAGGGAAGTGGTGCTGGCTCCTGCCCTGAGGGTCTTTAAGAAGCGGCTCGATGCCTACCTGGCTGGGGTCACTTGAGCCCAGTTTTCTTCCTGCCCAGGCAGGGGGTCGGACCTGAAGATCTGCAAGGTCCCTTCCGACGCCACTTCTGTGATTCTATGACATCCTGCACCGGGACTGGGTACCCCTAGAAACCCCCCGGGCATTAGGATTGGAGGTGTGACTGCAAAAGAGACCCCTTTCCGCTCACCCAAAGCAAACTCAGCCTTCCAGTGAAAAGGGGGAGTGATGGTCTGATGTAAAACCAGCAGACCACCACTGCTCTTCTGCGCAGGTGTCTGCTTCTCTCACCCTCCTGGCACAGCAGCCCGAGAAACAGGCTCCTCTCCCCTTGGTGTGGCTGGGAGCAGGTTCAAACATAAGCTGGTTACGCTACCCGAGGGCTATGAGTCACAGTACATATGATAACTAGCATTTGTGTGGCCTGGCTTCTGACCTAGTGCTTGGGCACCATGCCTCTGGGGATTTTCTGGAAGCAATAGTTCCTGTGCTGTTGTGGAGGGAGAAGAGAAGAGTCTGTCCTAGACCAGTCTCCTGTTCCTCTAAAAGAGCCACTGGACCGGGCCAGCCAGCTAGCAGAATTGCTATCCTGTTTGCTTGTGTAAGCCCTCCTGGGTTTTGCAAAACTGAAACTAAACAGAAAGATCGGAACAAGAGCTTCTCTTTATATCAGGAGCAGGGTGAGGCTCTTGCAGTGGGTGACAAAAGGGCAGATACAAAACCAGAAATGAAACCGTGTTGGTGTTTGCACAAAAAACTGGTGGGGGGAGGGGATGCCCCATTTCATTTTTATCTCACCCCCAAAACACAGAAAGTATTCGGATCACCTTGTGGCCCCAAACTGCTCCCTTTTCAATGAAGTGGTTAACCACAAGAAATCCCTCTTTCTCCGACCTGTAGAGCAAGCAAAAGAAATGCATGAATGTCACCCTGACAATAAAATACCTGTCTGCATTTTCCAACCTCCGCTTCTGAGCGTTTTCTGGGCTCAGCAAATTTTTCGGGGGGCACCAGTCTCTCTCCTGCAGCTTCTCCCCCAGCTCATGATGGCTCCCCACATCCTTTCCCTGAGCTCCCCAGGTTGGGAAACCCTGGCATTGATGCTTTTGCTCTGCTCAGCAAGCTTGTGGCAAGACGTGGCTGCCCTCAGGCAGAGCCATGCTGCAGTTCTTCCAGGCCAGTCCTGCCCTCTCTCTGGGGCCCCTTAATGGCATGGTCGGGGTCTCGCAGCAAGCATTGGCTGGACTGAGAGGCGCCGTCAGAGCCTAGCAATGCTGGTCACAGAGCCCAAGCCCTGGAAGCTTTTGGGACGTCCTGCCGTAGCGCTGGCCGGGCCCGGGGTGGGGAAGAGCTGCTTGAGGGGAATCTCAAGACATTTGGTGCCCATCAAAGTGCATGGGAACCTTGTATCCCTCCTTGTGTGCTCTACCCCAAACAGGCACCTCCAGAGCCAAGATGGTAACCTGCGGCCTCCTGACAAGTAGCAACAAGCCAGGTGAGCTGGGGCCAGGTGGGGTGGGTGCCATGAGCAGGCTGGGCACAGCTGTGTCCTGGAAGCAGCTGGCATGATGAGAGAGCCCATGGAGGATAAAGCCCCTCTGCCCAGTGCCCCCTAGGATGGGGAACTCTGGTTGCTCACCTGGCCCCTCCACCTGTGGTCCAGTGGGGTCAAGTCAGTCCTGAGGCCGCTGCAACTTTTGGGACACCTTAGTGGGGTCCATGGGTGGAATTGCCATAGTTGATATATAGCTCCCCCTATAAGGTGGAAAGCTCCAGGGCTAAGGTAGCCTCCCCCCCAGCACGCTTGAGTCCTATGTGGCTAGAGGGCCTGTGGCTAGCGTGCCCCGCGTCCCCAGTAGCCAAGGGGGCTTGATGTCCAAGTGGGTTCCTCCCCACAGTGTCAATCAGGAGACATGAGGCCTGGGTTCCCGCTGCTAATGTGAGCATGCAGTGTCCATGGATGTCAAGGGCAGGAGGCCTTGTAGCTGACAAAGCCTCTCCCTGACTCCAGTGCCGCTGCGCCGTGTTGCGGTGGACGCGTGCATCCAGAGCTTCGTGGCCGACGTGAGCTCCGAGCTGCTGTACAAGAATGAGGAATCGGACCCTGTGGAGGCTATCTTCACCTTCCCCATGGATGCCGACTCGGCTGTCTATGCCTTCCAGGCCCGCATCCAAGACACCATCATCAAGGCCCAGATCCAAGACAAGAAGGAGGTGACGTCAAGGAAAGAGGGTCCCAGAGCAGGGGCAGAGGCAGGGATGGAAGGGTGGAGGAATGCAGCATGTGGCCTGGGGTGGTGGGGAAGTGCAGCGAGCGCGTGGCCTCCCTGGCCAGGGAGCTTCTTGGGGGCAGGCTGGGCTGGGCTGGGCTGGGGCAGAGGTTTTTGAGGGAAAGGAGTTCAGCACGTCCCAGCCCCTGACCCAGCTGTCCCCTGCAGGCCCAGGAGATATATGAGGATGCGCTGGCCAGTGGCCAGAGCTCATTCCTGCTGGAGCAGATGTCTGGGGGGGACGTGTTCAGCTGCTCCCTCGGGAACCTGCCCCCAGGGGAAGAGGCAGTGCTGTCACTGCGTTACGTCCAGGAGCTGCCCCTTGAGGCTGACGGGGCCACGCGCTTTGTCTTGCCAGCTGTGTTGCATCCCCGCTACGCACCACAGGGTGAGTTACACCCCCACCACCATGCACCTTGCTGTGGGTGATAACCCTCTCGCTAAGCATCCTGCGGCAGGGGATATCCCTCTGTCACACGCCCCCTGAGGAATGACCACTGTAGCCTCCCTGTTATGTGTTATGACCAGACACCACAGCTTGCATTTCACGTGATACTTACCACCTCTCCCCAACATGAGGAAGTGATCCCCAAACTTCCCACGCCCTCAGGGACCCATGAACATTGGCAGAGGTTGTCCTGTCTGCACATGACGGCCAAGTTCATGCCAGTGCAGTCTCCTAGAAAGAGAGACGAGGTCTCAGCAAATGTAGCCGGGGGCCATGGAGACCTAGCCACACTCCTCTCACACCTGGTGCATCCTCCCAACACATCTTCTTGTGGTGAGGGCACGGACACCAGCAAACATGGCCAAGTGTTGCACCTGCATAGTGCTGCCAGCAGCTGTGAACAGGAAGGTATTCTGGGGGAGACTTTCCAGCCAGAATATCACCTTAAATGCCAGCCTGTCCCCACAGTCCCTCTGGCCCCATGCCCGCCTGCTTGGGTCATGGCTCCTGGGGCCTCTCTCCATCTATCCAGGGCCCTCTCCTGGTTTGAATCTGGTCAGAGCTTCATGGCCTAACTGGTGCTGGCGCAGGTGGGCAGAAGTGGCATCTGGTTAGGCCTAGTTCACTGAAAGCCAGCAGAGAAGCTGAGCCCCTCCAGTGCCAGCAAGGTGCAGCACAGATTGAACAAGGAAACCAAGTCCTAGTATTCATAAAAAGAAAGCAAAAATGGATGCCTTTGCCACCTCGCTGGCTCGCCAGTAATCACCTGTACCTTCTCAGCTGACCGCGGAGCCCCTGCTCAACATCCCACTACAAGGCACCCCAACTGCCTTGCACACTACAAGCCTTTCAAAATCCCCCTGCCACTTGTCCCAGTGCATAACACACCTGTACCCCGACCGTGAGCCCATCCCTGCAAAGCCTAGAAGTCTCCCAAAGTATGTGACCCCAGATCCCTCCCCTGGCCCCTCATCTTGGCCCTCTGCCTTCCTGCAGGATGGGAAGAGGAGAATGTCACCGCAGGTGTCTCATATGTGGCCAAGGGAGAACTGCCCTATACCCTGAGCCTGAGCGTCAGCCTGCAGTCACCCCACGGTATTGCCCGTGTCCACTCCAACTGCAGCCTCACCCCCTTGAACTACACAGCGCAGGACCAGACTGCTGCCCAGGTAAGGGAGGACTGCCCTTGCACCCAGAACACAGCCAGCTCCCCCACCCTCACAAGGCTGGATTGGATGGGGTCGGGAGTGGAGCAGCTTGTTTGGGGTTTTTTTCCCATGTTTTCATCCAAAAAGAGTTTGGTGTAGGTTTTAGGGCTTTCCTCTGCACTGATGTCACAGGAAATCCTAGAAAATGAGGGTTGGAAGAGACCTCAGGAGGTCACATCTAGCCCAACTCCCTGCTCAAAGCAGGACCAGCCCCAACTAGACCATCCCAGCCAAGGCTTTGTCCGACCAGGTCTTCAAAAACTCCAGCAGTGGAGACTCCACCACCTCTCTGGGTGCCCTGTTGCAGTGCCGTACTACCCTGCTTGTGAGAAAGTGGGAGGGTAGAGCTGGGGAGGGGTGCGATTGTCTGCAAAGAATAAAAAGCAGTCAGCAGGACAGAGGCTGCCTGGCTCTGACTGGGTTCCAGAGATTGGCCCTTGGGAGCGGGCCCAGGAAAGTGTCCTAGGAAAACGGCAACCTTTTTGTTGGCAGCAGAAGAGCCGCAGGAATAGGCCAGCTCTGGACCCAGCCAGAGTGAGGTGCTTGGGCTTGGGAGTAGGGGCACCCGCTGAGGCTGAGCAAAGTTTCCCCAATAATTTGTAGTGCTGTGAAATCCCTGTGGAGACCCCAGTCTGCTTGGAGATGCACAGTGGAGCACTGGGGTCCATTTTTGGGTCAGATGCTCTAGGCATTAGTGAGTTATCACCCCCACCACCACCACCACCCAAGCAAGAGGCTTCAGCCTGCCCCACACAGAATAGGGTCTGTTCAAAGTGGGGTAGCTGGGTCCACCAGGACACCTTAGCAATCCTCCTTTGAGCAGGGTCCCCTCAGAGAAGGAGGGTCACCCCCAAAGACCCTGCATACCAGACTCCCCGCCCTGCCAGTGCCCCAGTGTTGCTTCCCAGCCGGGCCCGAAGGAAGCAAGTGCTACACCAGGCTCTGGCCTCCGCCCTGGGCAGCAGATTGAGAGAGGGTGTCCCTCCCTGCCAGGTGTCACTGGCCCAGTCTGCCCCGCACGACCGGGATGTGGAGCTGCTGGTCTACTATGCCAGGGCTCACAAGCCCAGTGCCATGCTGGAGCCCAGGATGCCTTCTGCACAGGCAGGTGAGTTGGCAGGGGAGGGAGGGGTGCTGGGAGAGGCACCTTGGCTCTGGCTGGCTTGCAGAGATTGGCCCTGGGGAGGGGGGTCAGTCCCAGCTCCCTCCACACCAGGCGGGGCTCAGGGGGCTTTAGGGAGAAGCCCATGTGGGGCCTGTGCTGCCCTTCAGCTGGACAGGTCTGGTGCCCCATCCAGACCTGATCCCTCACATGCACCATAGCCATGCCCCACACCTCAGGCAGGAAGGGCTTCTGTGCTTGGGGCAAAGGGCTGTGGTAGGAGACGGTTGCAGGTGTCTCCAGGGCCTAGGTTCCCTCCATCCCCCTTTCCTGCTTTGACTGCAACTGCCACAAAGCCCAAGGGAGCCAGGCACCCACATCCCCTTCTCCATGCATGCAAGCTTCTGGATGGGCATGACCTGGGACAGCTTCCAAGGCCTGGAGCCACTTCCCACCCTGGAGCAGTTTAGAGCGCAGGGACCTGCTGGCCCATCCTGAGAGGACCCTGTGACGCCCCCATCCCCACAGAGCAGCTCCCTCCCAGACCCCAGCAAGCCTCTGTTCCCAGCAGGACTTGGTCAGGGGGTTGCTCCAGGCCGCTGAGATGGGGACAAACGGAGCTGTTGGAGAGGGCAGACACTGTTGACGGGGGCCCCTGTTGAATGTGGTGCTGTGCAGGGAAGAGGAGTACAGGGGCTGGGCTGGCCGCAGGGGTCTCGCTCCCCATTCTCACTGAGCATGCCCATCATGTAGGCACCCTGATGGGTGACCCCGTTGCAATGGTGACCTTGCTGCCCAACATCCCTGAGGCAGCGCTGGGCCAGAGCCAGGCCGGGGAGTTCATCTTCCTGCTTGATCGCTCTGGCAGCATGGGTTGTCCCATGGATAGCAGCACCGGCCATCCACTGCGCATCGACAGTGCCAAGGTACTTCCCTCCCCCGTCCCACCCAGCCTTCAAGGGGGATAAGGCAAGGAGCGGGGGAGGCATATCTGAGTTGCATGGCTGGGCTGGCTGGGACCCTAGGGTCTGACCCCAGGGTGCAGGGGTATTGTGCCACCTGGGAAGGATACAGGGAAGGATACTGTGGTAGATGGCCCCATGGGCATGACCTGGGAAGGTTTTCTGGTTGACAGGCCCCAGGTCTGTGGGTTGGACCTGGACCTGCGCCTGCCTGTGTGACTCTGCCTTGTCTGTCTCTGCCTTCCTTCTGTCCCCAGGATACCCTGGTCCTGCTTTTGAAGAGTTTGCCCTTGGGCTGTTACTTCAACATCTACAGCTTTGGATCGAACTTCGAGTCCTTTTACCCGTGAGAAAGTGGAGGAGGGAGGAGATACCCTTGCACTGGGGAAGGGAGTCGGGGGTGGGCAGGCGCCTCCGCGAGCCTGGCTGGGATTAATGGGAAAGGGGGTTGTGTCCAAGGGGGGAAATGGCCCGGAAGGTAGGGAGGAAGAGAGAAGCTATGTCCAAGGCTACGCAAGAGGCAGGAGACGTGGGAGGTGTCTCTCTGTGGTCCAGTTGGGTTTGGGCTCTGGGGGCATCTGTGTGATAGGGTTGAGGTGATGTCTTTGGGGAAGGGAGGCCAGGGAGGCTGTGGGGCATGGTTGGGGCCAGGTCTCTTAGGTGAATTATGAACAGCAACTGTCCCTGTCAGTAATTCCCAGCACCTCCTACAGACAGAGTGTGGAGTACACCCAGCGCACCATGGCTGACTCCCTGAAGCGCGTCCAGTCCTTCCAGGCAGATCTGGGAGGCACTGAGATCCTGCGGCCACTACAAGCCATTTATGGCAGCCCTTGCCGGGATGGGCACCCTCGCCAGGTACCAGGGGCATCAGCAGGACAGTGTGGGGGGCTCAGAAATGGGCCAGCCGTATGGGAACCCCAGGAAAGGTAGCGCCAGGGAGGGCTCTCTGTACATGCCCTTGGGAAGAAACTGCAATGCCCAGTCCCCCGTACCCATACCACGGCTGTACTGCAAGTGTAGGGGGTAGGGGAAGGGCTTACTGGGGACACTGGGAGGAACATGAGGCAGGGAGGAGCCCCCTGGGGTGGTGTCAGGGTCTGAAAGTAGGCCAGGGGCTCAAGGCAGGTGTGGGGGGAGAGGGATTAGAGTTGGCAGTTCAGGTTCAAGATTTCGGGGTCCCCAGTGCATGGGAGGTCTCTTGAAAGGAGGTGGGCTGGGGTCTCCAGCTCTGAGAGTTTATGTGCTCTCCCCCAGATCTTTGTTTTCACTGATGGGGAGGTGGGCAACACACAGGAGGTCATCGCTGAAGTCCAGCGTCATCACAGGTCGCACAGGTAACAGCCCCCTCCTGCCTGCCCCCTCAGCCCTGGTTCTGCCCCACTTCTGTCATGGATTTGTGGGGTTGCCTGAGTCATTGGTCCTCATCCTTGCTGTCCCTGGGGACTCCCCCATTTATCTGACAGGCCTTGGGTGTAGCTTTCAACAAAGCTGTTGTTCCCCCGGGTTTCCTCTTGAGCAGTGTACACACTTTGCCAGGGTGCTGGCTGTGCTGCTGTTGTCGCCAGTGTGACGTACACAACGAATTACCAAACCTGGTTCGCTGACAAGAGTTCAGCCGGGTTTATTATCTACTTGGCTCCGACTCGCTAACCCACCTGTCCAAAGCACGGTGGGTTGTTAGCCCTGGATGCCGTTGGTCAGTCCCAAAGATTTCCAAGCCCCCTCTTATTTGTGGATCCAAACAATTCTGCATACATCAGACATTCGCATAAGCAACATCAACCCCTCTACCAAATCACCCAAATCCTCAGACTTCCTGTCGTTATCGGGAGTTCTGGACAATCTCGTGCCACTCTTATTAGTCAGCCTGATCAGTCACCTTTGGTTAGAGGTTTGTAAAGCCTCGCTTCAAATACACCTTTGCGGTGTGCAGCTGACAGCTTATTCACAAGCTCTGGTGGGTATGGAGCTATCCTTCAGTCTGGCCTGCTTTGGTCGCCTCAGCAAAGCTTTATTTGAGTTATATATTCATAGACCAGTGATTATATTAATCAATAGTCTAGGGAGGCCTACAAAACCAAGGCTGAAAAGTGCCCCTTTCTGGGCCATTGGCTCTAGCCCCCTGGTGCCCCAGCAGGTCCAGATAGATGCCTTTGGACCCCAGGAGCTCTGTCTTCGAGCAGTGAACTTGTCCCTAGGGAGCTTGCCAGAGCATTGGACTGCTTTTCAAGGCCCCCTCAGGGCCTGGTGGATGTGACCTAGCCAAAATGACACGCCCCAAGAAACAGAGCATGGAACGGCCTGACAGTACATTTGTTTTGCCCCGTGAACCCCCTCCAATTGCCCTCGGACTGGGAAGTGGCCAATCTGCCACCCTGACCCCTTAGCCCGGCAAGTCTGCTGCTTCCCAGGGGCCCGCATCTGGGACATTGTGGAGAGGATCCCCAAGCTCCTCCAGCCCACAGACCGCTATCCCATGCTCCTTATTCATGTGGGCACCAATGACATGGCTCGGAGCACTCCCAGCCAGGTCATGAGGCGCTACAGGGATTTGGGAGCGGGGCTTAAGGGTCTGGGGGCACAGGTGGTGTTCTCGTCGATCCTCCCAGTCTCAGGCTATGGGCTGAGAAGGGACAGGAGGATCTATGTGGTCAACCAAAGACTGCGGCGCTGGTGTCGTCAGGAAGGCTTTGGCTTTCATGACCACAGCCCGCTCTTTGGCGAGAGAGGCAGCGAGCTGCTGGGAAGAGATGGTCTCCACCTCTCTCCCCTAGGGAGGAGGCTCTTCTCTGCCAGACTGGCTGACCTGCTCCACCGGGCTTTAAACTAAGCCCGCTGGGGGACGGGGGCACGACCGCCACTGCTGGCCCGCTGAGCAATCCTTGCAAAACCAGCGGATCACGGCACTCAAGGGAGCCCACCCCAGCCCTGGTAAAATCTGTGGGCAAGGAAGGAGCCCCCCAGGGGGCACTTGCCTGCCTGTACACAAATGCCAGGAGCTTGGGGAATAAGCAGGAGGAGCTCATCCTCCTGCTCAGTGCAAACAATTACCATGTCATAGGGATCACGGAGACCTGGTGGGACTCCACCCATGACTGGACCACGGGGATAGATGGCTATACCCTGTACAGGAGGGATCGTGTAGAGAAGAGGGGCGGGGGTGTAGCTCTCTATGTTAAGGAAAGCTACGCGTCCCTGCAAGCCGATATTGGCGACCAGGGTGGACGGCTGGAGACCCTCTGGGTTAAAATCCGTGGGGAACACGGCACAGGGGACACAATGGTGGGAGTCTACTACAGACCTCCCACCCAAAGTCCTGAGCTAAACCAGGAGTTTGCCCAGGAACTGGCTGAGGCAGCTTGCTCCAAGACCATGGTTGTCATGGGTGACTTCAATTACCCAGACATCTCGTGGGAGGATCGCTCAGCAAAATCTGAGCGGTCGCAGAGCTTCCTCTCGTGCGTGGATGACCTCTACCTGACTCAAGAAGTCTATGGGCCAACGAGAGGCAAAGCGCTGCTCGACCTGGTGCTGGCTACTGGGGAGGACCTAGTCGGCGACCTAGTGATCGATGGGAAGCTGGGTGACAGCGACCACGAGCTGATCACCTTCACCATCCGCCGAAAAGCTGGCAAGTCGGTCAGCAACACGCAAGTCCTTGACTTCAGGAAAGCCGACTTTGACAAGCTCAGGAGGCTTGTCAGTGAGGCCCTAAGAGACTGTGACCGCAGGGAGAGGGGAGTTCAAGAAGAGTGGTTGCTCCTCAAGGGAGCGATCCTCAATGCACAAACTAAGTCTATTCCATCTCGGAGGAAAGGCAGCAAGAGGGCACAGCAGCCCCCCTGGCTCTCCAGGGACCTAGCAGACCTCCTGCGGCTAAAAAGAAAGGCCTACAAAGGATGGAGGATGGGAGTCACCTCCAAGGAGGATTATTCTGCACGGGTCCAGTCCTGTAGGGAGCAGACCAGGAAAGCCAAGGCTGCAACTGAACTCCAGCTAGCTTTGAGCATCAAAGACAATAAAAAGTCCTTTTTCAGATACGTGGGGAGCCGGAGGAAAAGCAGGGGCAACGTTGGACCCCTGCTGAACCAGATGGGGCAACTGACAACTGACGCCCAGGAAAAAGCCAACCTATTAAATAGGTACTTTGCGTCGGTCTTTCATCAGCCCCATGGGACGCCCGTGCCCGCTACAGGGCCGGGAAGTCCGGGGGAGGGTGATCCCCTGCCCTCCATTAATGCTGACTTTGTGAAGGAACATCTTGAGAAGCTGGATACCTTCAAGTCAGCCGGCCCTGACAATCTTCACCCCAGGGTACTCAAGGAGCTGGCGAGCATCATAGCCCAGCCTCTAGCGCGGATCTTTGAAAACTCTTGGTGCTCTGGTGTAGTGCCCGAAGACTGGAAGAAGGCCAACGTGGTGCCTATCTTCAAGAAAGGGAGGAAAGTGGATCCGGCTAACTATAGGCCCATCAGCCTGACTTCTATCCCGGGGAAGATCTTAGAAAAGTTTATTAAGGAGGCCATCCTTAATGGACTGGCCGACGCCAACATCTTAAGGGATAGCCAGCACGGGTTTGTTGCGGGTAGGTCTTGCTTGACCAATCTCATTTCCTTCTATGACCAGGTGACCTATCACCTGGACAAGGGAGATGAGATTGATGTCATATATCTTGACTTCAAAAAAGCCTTCGATCTGGTGTCCCATGATCGTCTCTTGGAGAAACTGGCCAATTGTCGTCTGGGGTCCCCCACGATCCACTGGCTGGAAAATTGGCTCCGGGGTCAGACCCAGAGGGTAGTAATTGATGGAAGTCACTCATCATGGTGTCCTGTGACCAGTGGGGTCCCCCAGGGCTCTGTCCTTGGACCCATACTGTTCAACATCTTCATTAATGATGTGGACACTGGAGTCAGAAGTGGACTGGCCAAGTTCGCCGATGACACCAAACTTTGGGGCAAAGCATCCACGCCAGAAGACAGGCGGGTGATCCAGGCTGACCTGGACAGGCTCAGCAAGTGGGCGGATAAGAATCTGATGGTGTTCAACGCTGATAAGTGCAAGGTTCTCCACCTTGGGAAGAAAAACCCGCAGCATCCTTATAGGCTCGGCAGTGCTATGTTGGCTAGCACTATGGAAGAAAGAGACTTGGGGGGTCATCATTGACCACAAGATGAACATGAGCCTGCAATGCGATGCTGCAGCTAGTAAAGCGACCAAAACGCTGGCTTGCATCCATAGATGCTTCTCAAGCAAATCCCGGGACATCATTCTCCCCCTGTACTCGGCCTTAGTGAGGCCGCAGCTGGAGTACTGCGTCCAGTTTTGGGCTCCACAATTCAAATAGGATGTGGAGAAGCTTGAGAGAGTCCAGAGAAGAGCCACGCGCACGATCAGAGGTCAGGGAAGCAGACCCTACGATGACAGGCTGAGAGCCCTGGGGCTCTTTAGCCTGGAAAAGCACAGGCTCAGGGGTGATCTGATGGCCACCTACAAGTTTATCAGGGGTGACCACCAGTATCTGGGGGAACGTTTGTTCACCAGAGCGCCCCAAGGGATGACGAGGTCGAATGGTCACAAACTACTACAAGATCGTTTCAGGCTGGACATAAGGAAGAATTTCTTTACTGTCCGAGCCCCCAAGGTCTGGAACAGCCTGCCGCCGGAGGTTGTTCAAGAGCCTTCATTGAACACCTTCAAGATGAAACTGGATGCTTATCTTGCTGGGATCCTATGACCCCAGCTGACGTCCTGCCCTTTGGGCGGGGGGCTGGACTCGATGATCTTCCAAGGTCCCTTCCAGCCCTAATGTCTATGAAATCTATGAAATCTATGAAAGTTGACCTGCTTCCCAGCCAGGTGGCAGCAAGAAGAGCAAGCAGAAAATGCAGTCCTGCAAGATGCTACAAACCTTCCCAACTTGTTATCCATACCTGCCCTCACAACTGTCCTGTTCTCCACCCTTGCGGCTCTACTTTTGCCCCCTCCCCTAACCCTGTCCTCTGCCCCCTGTTCACCACAGGTGCTTTTCGTTTGGCATTGGACAAGGGGCTTCCACAGCTCTGATCAAAGGCATCGCCAAGGCAGGCGGGGGCGTCGCTGAGTTCATCACTGGCCAGGACCGCATGGCCGCCAAGGTACAGACCCCAAGAGGCTAGGCCTCAATTTGACTCGCCTCCCGGAGTCAGGGAGAGTACTCAGGAGTCCGGGTTCCTACCTCCTTGCCCTGACACACTGTGCCCCACTTCCTTCAAAGGGCTGGGGAGAAAGCCCCCCAGAGCCCTCTTCCCATTCCCTCTGCAGTAACCCACAAGACCTTATTCCCCTGGCAGAAATGGGGAGAGGAGCCAGGTGCCCTGCCCTGCCCCGCTTCCATGTGACTCTACACTGTCCCCTGCCAGGTCCTACGGTCTCTGAAGTGGGCCCTACAGCCAGCAGTTACCGGGATCTCTCTGAGCTGGGAGCTGCCCCCTGGGATGGAGGCAGTACCATTGAGGCCAGACCCAAAGGTGATCTTCCAGGGACAGCGCCTCCTCGTCTATTCCCAGCTCCGTGGACAGCCACAGGTGAGAGCAAGACCCCCCCCCCCACTTCCTGAGACACCCCGGCTCCAGGGTTCGGACTAAGCTGGGCCTGTCTTCTAGCTGGCAGGATCACCCCAGCCCCTGATAATGGCTGACGATGGCTCCTATCCCCATCCCTCCAGTATGCTGCTCATTCCCCTGAATGATTTCCACGAGGGTGCCTAAGCGATTCTTAGGTCCCCAACTTGGGGACATGGCTATAGGCAAATCCATAGCTGATAGAAGTCAGCTGCTGCTCAGGTGGAGACTGTGGTCAGCTGCACAGCTGGCATGATTTCCCCTCACAACCCGTATTCTTTATCTTGAGGCTGGCAGGGGCAGGGCTCCCTCTTTCTTGCTTGCCAGCTCTGACCCTTTCTCCACAGGCCCCAGAGTCCTCTGTGGGAAGTGTCACGCTGCAGTATACCATTAAAGATGAGACCTTCAAGGACACGGTGCAGTTTCCCCTGCAGCCACAGGAAGGAGACAGGTGAGGCACGGCGCCTCCAGCCCCTTCTCCTCCATCTAGTGCTCCACCAGCTCCCCCGCCTCCACCTGCCAAACTGCTGGGCACAAGGTTTCACACCGGTTCAGAGACAGAACCTGGGAGTCCAGACTCCCAACCCTTGCACTTGACCCCAAAGAGGGGGGCAAGCTTCTGAATCGGCCTGGGTACCCCTTACACTTAGAAGATGAAATCTGAGGAGGCAAATTTACTGGCTGTGTAGGTGCAACGGTAACTACCCAGATGGCATCTCATCAGCAGACCCCATTGCCCTGGGCTAGCAGAGCCAGCTTGCTCACTGGCCCGTTTGCGAGGGCAGCTGTTACCTGGGACCGGATGTCCCGCATCAGAACATGGGCATTGTCACCCCACGGGCTTCTTACTTCACCTCGGGCCACATCTGTGACAGTTCACCAGCCCAGTGTAGAGATAAGATGTCCCCAGCTGGTACAGCCACGCAGCCTTGGGCTAGGAAACCCTGTTGATGAGCCAGCAAGTAGCACCATTAGCTGTCCCGGTTCCCTACACTGCTGGGGTGCAAGCACAGTGATGTGAGGGTGCTCCCAGGAGCTTGGTCTCTGCCACTCGAGATGTCTGGTACAGAAAGGGCAGATATGACCTTAAATGCTGTGAAGGTGTCTCCCAGCAGTGCTAATCCAACCCTCCTGGAGGTGGACCGGGGCTTGGGAGCCCCCAGTCCAGTGCACCGCAGGCCAGAAGGAGAAAGACAGCGAGATCTCCCCACCTCCAATTCTGCATCCTGGTAGTCCTGGGGAAGAGCAGGCCAGGGTCAGCCCGTAGCCCCAGCATCGGCAGCTCCTCCAGGGCTGTGGGTGCTTCAGTGAGTCTCGTGTCCCCCAGCCCTCACTTCTGTGAGTGGGGCCTGGGGGCCCCGGGTGCTCTCAGGCCTCACAATGAGACGGTGGGGTTTGGTCCCCTTGATCTGGTGCTCACAGGGGAAAGAGCAGCTCAAACATTTCCTGGTGGAGCTTTGTCTTGTCCCAGGACCTGTTTGCTGAACTCAGAGAGGCTCGCTCGGGCCTGGATGGGTCTTCCCCAGAGCAGGGACCCAGGAGCTGCAGTCGGGGTCAGGGCAGCTGAGTTTCCCAGCTGGTATTAAGAGGGACTAACTCGATAAGCTATCCGGAGAGCACAAGTCTGCCAGGCCACCCCCAGTGAGCCTCCCTGCAGTGCCCCTGTGTCTCCGGTGGATGGCATCGGCGGGCAACAAGTCTCAGGCTCCTTTTCTTCCCAGAGGCGGTCTGCCTTGGATCCTTCCCCAGACCGTGCCTTCCTGGTAGCCCATGGGAGCCTGTGTAGGTCAGCCTTTCTCAGGCTCTCCTCTGGAAAGGCTGCTGTTTAGGAAAGGGCGTTCATATTTCCATGCTAGGCAGCGGTTGGACATTGCCCTCGTCTGGGAGATTGAAATCTCACCTGATGTTTGAGATCCAGGCTGCTGTTCGTTTCCTGTTCTCACTGCCCACCATGGTTCCTCTGCTTTATGTGCGGCAGTTTAGCGTGCTACGCCTTGTAGTTGTGCGATAGCTCTAGTAATAGGTTGGACAGTGGATTTGTACAGGTTGGTTTAGACAGGGATGATCCTGCCTCAGGCAGGGGGTTGGACTGAGCTGGGGATAGGATCCAAGACTCCTGACTTCCCTGCCTGCAGCAAAGCAGAACCCCAGTGTCCAGGGCTCAGCCTCTGTCTCTCTGTCTCTCATTCTCCCTGGCACAGGTTGCCCATTCACCGCCTGGCAGCCAAGGCCCTGCTGCAGGAGCTGGAGCCAGGGCTACCATCTGGCTCAGAGGAGAGCCGTCACCGGGCACTAGAAGCAAGTTTGAGCTCAGGAGTGGTGTGCTCCCTCACAGCCTACGTTGGGGTTGACACCAGACAGGGGCGGCCGGTGCAGGGACCCCTGAGAAGATGCCCCATCCCACTGGCAGGTAACTGGGAGAAGATCCCAGGGCTTGAGGGAGGGCTAGTCCCAGTGTAATGGGAAACCTCAGCACCGTAGACTGGATCCTGGTGTGGAGAAGGGGCCAAACCCAGCATGGGAATAGAGGACTTCATGATGCTCATTAAACGTCCCTGTGTCTGCCATACTTTTACCAGAGCTCCTGGGCTGCACCTGGGATCAGCCTACCCCACTCCTATCCCCCCATCCCACGGGGAGGGGATGTCCTGATTGCTGCAGCCCAATTGCCTTTCTGTAGATGGGCTGAGAGCAGGGGGCAGCGGCAGCAAGAAATGGAGGGAAGTCACTGTGAGCCCAGTTCCCAGCCTGCCCAGTCCAAGTGAGAAAAGGTGTCTGTGTTTCCCCCAGGCTGAGAAGAGCAGGCCCAGACGGACACAGGGCTGGCTGAGGCAGGCAGCACTGTCATGAGCTCCCCAGCCCAGCTGGGCACAGGCCTGGATAGATGTCCTTACCCCCAGAGAAGGGCCCAGCCTGCCCTTGAGATCCCAAGGGCCTGATGGCACCTTGTCCCTGCGGAAGAGCCCGCAAGTCAGGCGGGCCTGACCCTGTCTTCCTCAAAGGGAAGGGAAATGCTCCATACTTGGATAGCCTCTGTCCTTCTGGCTCTACCCCCATCTACCCCGCCATCTACCCCACCCATTTATCTTTCTGGGATCCTATGACCCCACCTGAATCCTGCCCTTTGGACAGGGGGCTGGACTCGATGATCTTCCGAGGTCCCTTCCAGCCCTAATGTCTATGAAATCTATGAAATCTTCCACTTGTGACCATAGCTCCAGTCTCCTCCATGATGGCACCAGGCTCTCCCTTAATGCTGCCGTTGTGCGGACGAGCCTCCTTAATGTCATTCTCAAAGAGCTTCAGTTTTCAACAGGACAGCACTGAAATGCTCCAATCAGATGCGAACTACTTTCTTGCGCCCATCCCCCAAGCTATAGGTGAGTACCGGTGTCCCTCACCCAACTGTGGCACTTAGCCCCCGCATCTCCGTGTCCTTATCTCAGGCTTCCCACCCATCCCACGCGTCATGAAAGACTACTCTAGCATTGATAGCTGCACCTATAAGGCAGTGAAGTTGGACCATCACAGGAGATACTGGAGTCCCCCACACTGTTCTGCCCTAGAAAAAATGACCATGAAACTGGCAAGGTGCGAGATGCAGACGATGCCACAGGCAGTGGCACAGGAAGGTAAGGGGTCCTAGTACCACTTCCCAGCACCACCTCCATATCGAAGCCCCCAGCTTGCACGGTTAAGTGCATCCTCTGTGTGAGGATGGATTCTAGGTGCCAACATGCATGTGGGCTTGAGGGAGATGAGGGAGCGTGGAAGGCCTTGTGCCAACAAGACAAGGGGCCTAAGGGAAGAAGTCTGGGGAAGCCTCCCCCCACATCGAAAGTCAAAGCTGTGCTGAAAACCACATCCTGAAGCACCTTAACTCTGCTCCCCCAGATGACAGACATGCCTCCTGCCCATGACTTGATGTGCCTACATGTATCGTCAAAGGGTTGTCTGTGCCCTGGGATATCATTGGGGATGGGTCTGTGCCGGTTGCTATCTGAAAGGACCCAATTTCAATGGCTTCTCACAGACTAAAGGGAGCTGAGTGCCCAATGCAGAAGTCAGGTCCCTTGGCACTGCTCTGTCTGGTCTGGGGTAACCTTCCCCTTTTGTCCCTGTACCTCCCCAGGAGCATCTCCCCTGATAAAGCTGGTCTCCCTTCAGAACGCCAATGGCTCGTGGGGCCTTGACTCTGCCCTGGCTTCTGCGCTTGGAGTGAGTGAAACAGATGTCAAGGGCAAAATGCCCAGTGAGGTGAGCAGGCTGGGATGAGTTGGGGCAAGAAGAAATGGGCATCGTGAACTGGGCCTGTTGTCAGGACCCCTGGGTCAACCAGATGCTAGCCCCAGCCCCACCTGGGCCCTCTCACCAGGTTCCCAGTGGGATCACCTGGGGGGATCCATAGAGGCCACAAGCCCTGGATGGGAGAGCTGTAGAGACCCTCCTACTTTCCCTGGGGCCTTCTCCCAGCAACAGTGTTTTCAGGCCTGCCCCCATCTTGGACCTCCTAGTATGACCCATGCCTTGCTTTGACCTTGAACCTGTCTAAGCCCTGGTGTGGTACCTTGGGCTCTGACTGGTACCCAGTACTGTAACCCTTGGCGCCAGCTCTTGGACTCCCAGTATTGTGACCCTCGACACTGGTCTCCTAGACTTTGAACCCCAAACCCCACCCACATCCCACATTTTCTGGAACGGGCTCCCAAGGGAGGTGGTGCTCTCCCCTACCCTGGGGGTCTTCAAGAGGAGGTTGGATATGCATCTAGCTGGGGTCATCTAGACCCAGCACTCTTTCCTGCCTATGCAGGGGGTCGGACTCGATGATCTATTGAGGTCCCTTCCGACCCTAGCATCTATGATTCCCAGTCAATTCATGACATCTGTTCTCTGCTCCAGGGTGGGAATGGGCCCTTGGGAGTGACCTGGGGGAAATCAAGCTCAACATCCAATGGGAGCTGGCTCAGAGGACTGGCAGGACCTGACTATGGGACGTGGGACATGGGAGATGGGGGCCAGGTGCTGGTCTTGGACATATTTCTCACCGCAGGGTGTGGAGCCCGGGGTCTGGGCGACGGTGCTGGCTGTGGTCTGGCTGCATAGCCGCAGTGCAGCGCAGCGCGAGGAGTGGGAGCTGCTGGAGATCAAGGCCGTGGGCTGGCTGCGCAGTCGAGCTGGTGAGAGGGCCCCCCACTTCTGGTACTCAGGGTCCTCTCACCTGACCCCTTCTGACCTCCCAAAGCTGCAGCTCAGGCCCCCACAACCCTTGTCCACAACCACCTCCTTCCCCAGCCTACCCCACAGTCAGGCCTCCCGAACTGACAGTCGCAATGATAAGTACAGCTCCCCTGGGGGCCCTGTCCTGATGCTCCCTGCCCCCTGGGGCACTGAGGCCTGGCCCTGCTTCCCTAAGCACTCCTGCCAAGGGGCACACTGCCCCCAGGACTCCCCGCCTTGTTCCCAGTCCTCCTGTACTCTGCCTTCAGTCCCGAGCGGCCTCAGGTCAACCCTTCCACCTTATAGTGGGCACACAGGAAGAACCCCCTTGAGCACAACCACGAGGGTCCTGAGCCCTGCTTTTTCCAACACCAAAGCCAGGGTTAGCTTCTCCTGCTGACCCTCCCCTCTCATTGCAGGATCCATCTCCCAGCTGGACAAGTGCCTGGAGGCAGCCAATGCCCTGCTGGGCTGCTCCGTGGCTGCCCCTGTCTTTGGGCTCTGAGACTCTGCTTCTCCACCCTGTGCTTCGCCCCCCAGACTCCAAGACCTGCAAGGGAACAGACCTGCACCGCCCCCAGCTACAATAGCAGACCAAGTCAGAAACATCTGCTGCCAGCTGCTTGACAGATCTGGCAGCCAGCTCCGCTCCCAGCCAAACCGCTGCTTAGTAAATTCTGCCTTGCTTCAAGCTGGTCTCTGATCTGATTTGGCAGGAGCAAGGGTGGCAGGGGAAACTCGGTGTCCTCAGTGTCCTGTCCCCAGCCTGCAGGGGAACAGCCATGGCCTCCCACATTTTTCCTCCTTGAAAAGACAATCCAGTTTGAAAGTCTGTGATCCGTTTGTGCAGGACTGGTGGCCAAAGACGGGTCTTTGTGCCGCAAAGCTTGCCAAGTACTTGTTTCCAACTATTAAAAGACATCACATCTACCCAAAGCACCTTGCCTGCCTTGATGCGTGTTTTAAGTGTGCGCGCCTCCCTTTCGCCTGTTCTTGTGACCAGGGTGTGAATCACACTTGGATTTGGGGGGGGCGGCTGCGAAAACCAATCCCTCGGCTGCCCATCACGAGACCCCCGAGAAGCGGAGACCCCCGCCGGGGTCGTGCTTTGCAGCTCTGCCAAGGGGTCCCGTGTGTCGCGGGGGCTCCGCGCCCCTGAGCTCTCCTGTGCACGTGGAGCCCGGCTGCCCCCGGCTGCACCTTGCTCCGAGCCGGGCCGCAGGGGCTGGCTCTCGCGCCCGGACACAGCCGGGGGGCAGCTGGCAGCGCGGCCCCGCCTACTGGGGCGGGGCCTGCCCGGAGCCAGGAGGGCCCGCACCGGCCTCCGCGTCGCAGCTGCTGCGGAGCCGGCACCAGGTAGCGGGGCGCGGGGGTCGGGGTCCTGCCCTGCCCTGTCCGGGGCTGCGGCGTGTTGGGGCACCGCGTAGGGGCTTCCCCTCTCCTGGCTGTTCGTGCGCTGCTGAGCCCTTGGATCCCCTCCCCACCTCCCCCTGTCTGGTTTCACTTTCTCCCTTGCTGCGCACTGAGCTCCCCAGCACCCAGCGCCGCCGTTTTACACACACACACATGCACGGGCAGAGCTAGATCTGTGCGTCTGTTTGATATCTATAGCTATGTAACTCTGATAGATCTACAACTGATGGATCTATCCCGTGTGTGTGTGTGTTGCTCTGTCTATATAACTGATTAATATTGATAATTAACAACTGATGTATATATGTCAGGACAGGGTCCTTCAGGAGGGCCGTGATCTCCCTACGGCCCCCTCACCGTGCCAACTCGGCCCAAGGGCACCCTCAAATTCTCGCCCGCCCCGTCTTTGATGGTTAGATACAGTTGGGAGGCTGCCTTACGACTGCCCGGGCACGGTTAGCTGGGACCTCTGTCCCCGTGTTCCCAACCCCCCTGGGGGTCTCCCGGTATGATGGGTGCTGCCCAGGCACCCCAGCCTTATGGGCTACGCGTGGCTCCTACCAACCCCTAATACCACGCCCCAAGCCTCGCTGATGGGATAGACGCTGGTATGTCTCTCTCTATATATACTGCCCGTCTCTCGGGCCTCCTCTACGTACTCTTGTTAGGCCCCAGCTCAAGTCTGGGTTCGTGCCCAGTATGCAAAGGCCAATAAAGATACCAGGGGTGAAAGTATAAAAAAGATTTATTGCTAGCAATGAAAGGTGCAAGCAGAATAATTTCACTCTACAAGCACAGCACATATGCAATACTGAGCCCCTTATATACAAGAGTTTGAATCTTCATAAGCATCCTTGTTTGTTAATTGGCTATAAAGGAGTGATGCAAGGAGTTCTTTACTGAGCATGTCTCTATACCTGTGTTTTAGCTATGTAGCTCATTAACATACATATATGTTTCATTAGCATATATCTTCCCCGCCTAGGGGTGTGATTTTTAGTATTTTAATGAGCTCTTTGTTCCAGTAACTCTGATTCTGTTTTTGTTTTCAAGCTTCCTGTATCTAAGACTGTCTGCTCCTTATCATTGCAGATGGGCATTCGGCACATAACATTCACTTTTGCTTAGGCTTTGCATAGTAGTTTCTAGGTCAAACCTTACATTTCCCTCCTCTGCAGCATTCGTAATTATTATTAGTTATGATTGCTCCATTCAATTTGACTTAACACAAATCTAGTATTCTCAGCTTTCTGTGTTTGCAAAATCATTTGATTTACCTTAGGCCTGAAGATAGATGCGATACAAACCGGTATACAGTGGATACAGAAACAAACCATAATCCCTATAAAACAAAACAGAACAACCATACAAAATAACTGTTTCAACCATCCAAAATTGGGAAGCCAGGAAGTTAACCAGGAAAAGTCTAAGACAGATGATTCTTTCAACGTCTGTGTCAATCGTTGTAAGGCACCAATTTTGTCTTCAGTTAGCACAGAATTATCAGTGAGGTTGAAGCAGCACATTTCTTTTAAGGTTTCACACCCCAGATTGTGTCGCAACAAGAGATAATCAATAGCGGCTCTATTCTCTAAGACAGCGTCCCTTAGTTGTTTTTGTTCAGCATTCAAGGCTGAGAGCGCTCGAGATGTAGCATTTAGTCCTTTTGCTAAAACACAGGCCACTGCATTAAGATTTCTGCTATTACTTACAGCAAGACCCGGAACCCCCACCATAGATGCAGCTAATGCTATGTATTCTGCCTTAGATAATAGTCCAGGGGAATCATTCTCGTCACAATCAGCAGTGAGAGTAGTGTATGCTCGTTTAAACCTCCCACCAAGAGGGGTTTGTTCAGTGTGCATTAGGTCAGACTTCCTTGGAAGAGCTGCAGTTACCCAGGCAATGGTGCATGGTCCCCCAGTAGCATTCGCTGGAAGGTATGAATATAACATTCTCCCACAGGCCAGAAACCATCCTCGAGGAAGGATGGTATGTGTGTATACATAGGATATTTGACTGGTCTTATTACAGAAGAAAGCATCTTTTAAATCAATAACCGTAAACCAGTTATGATCTGGGTTCAAAGCAGATAGCAAGGTGTGCGGATTAGGCACGGCCGGGTATATACTCACAACCACTTTATTTACAGCTCTCAAGTCTTGGACGAAACGATATTCATTACTCTTAGGCTTCTTCACAGGCAAGATGGGTGTGTTAAAAGCTGATGTACATTCACGGAGAAGGCCATACGCCAGGAACCGTTCAACTAACGGCTTCAGTCCTTTCCTGGCTTCCATCCGCATTGGATATTGTTTCACACATGGAGGCTGGGCCCCTGGCAAAAGTTGAATCTTCACAGGGTCAGCATTTTTAGCCTTCCCGGGTCGGTGACCTGCCCATACCCGTGGAACAACAGCATCGAGCAGGGGTTGAGGAATATCCGGTGTACTCTCCTCTTGGAGAAGGCCGAGAAGGCAAGCCTGTAAATGCCACCCCTTTTCAGGAGGCACTGTTAAAAACATTTGCCCATCCTGGAACGACAGCGTAGCTTGCAGTTTACAGAGGAGGTCTCTCGGGGCAGTTTGGCATGTACAAGAATTGATGGGTAACTTCGGCCTGCCCAAGATTACCGGTCATTGGCTGTAGGAAGGGTCGTGTTACTGCCTTCCCTGTAACCCCTACCACCAGCACAGTCTTTTTACTTAAAGGTTTCAGGTTTGAGTTAAGACAGAATGGGCAGCACCTGTATCGACGAGAAAATCTACCATTTCATCTCTGTCCCCTAGTTGCATTTTAACCAGAGGCTCGTCAGGGGACACTGGGATCTGGGTTATCTTTCCCTCCCGGGCCTCCGGTCCCCTTCAATCTGAATCCCTTCCAAAAGCGAACAATCCACTGCTCTCCTCTTTTTTCTTTTCACCGTCCCCAACTTTTCGATAAGGGCATTCCCGCTTCCAATGTCCTTTTCGTTTGCAAAAGGAACATTGATCTTTCTCTAATGGACCCCGTCTCTGCCGCTGTCTCCAGGATCCCTCATCTCTAGGTTTTCTCGTGATTGCAGCTGCCACTAGGGCTGCCTGCATTTTCATCTTTCTCTCCTCTTTCTTGTCCTGTTTCTTTTCCTGAACACTTTCTCGGTTAGTAAATACTTGGTAAGCAATGTCTACTAGTTGGGAAATAGGCATACCTGTTGCTCCGTCTGCCTTCTGCAACTTCTTTCTAATGTCTGGTGCACTCTGACCCATAAAGATCATATTTACCATGCGAGCGTTCGATGCATCCTCCAGATCCTCACGAGCGTATTGTCTGAAAGTATTGTAAATTCTTTCCAAAAAAGCGCTCGGGGTCTCATTAGTCTCCTGTCGAATCTCATACACCTTACTGAGATTTTGAGGTTTTTTCACAGCATCTCTCAATCCTCGGAGGATATATTCTCGATAGGCACGGATGGAGGTCATATCTTGGTCTGGTTTCCAATCTGCTCCTGGATGGGGACATGATCGTCTCTATTTCCTTGCAGGTGCCCTGCGGTACTTTCCTTTTCCACGTACTCACGAGCTTTGTTCACTACCATTCTCCTTTCTTCTGGTGTCAACAGGCTATCTAAAAGAGACTGAACATCTGCCCAAGTTGAGTTATGGGTTTTGAAAATGGTTTTAAACTGGTTTCGTACCTTTTCAGGATTCTCTCTCAAGCTGGGGTTATTGTTCTTCCAATTATACAAATCTGAGGTATTGAAAGGAACGTGCACAAAGGTTCGACGGTAGGTTGGCTCACCGTCATCTTCGAGAGGCCCGGGTACCACTTGTTCTCTTAGGGGAAATACCCCATTTCCCTTCCCACGGCCAGAATCAGATTCCCTGTGATGTTTTCCCTTAACCCCGGAGTCTGCTTCGAACTGTACTCTCCACCCTCCTCCCGGGCTTATATCAGGAGAAGTCGGGGAGTCTGGAGATTGCCAGGCACCTGACGGCCATGGTCAGTGCTGTTCCAGATCCCTGGGTCGGGGAATATTTACAACTTCTGCCTCGGGGGGGGGGGGGGGGGGAAGAAGCAGGAAGAGCAGATGCCAACGAGGAATCAGATGAATCAGGAGGAGGAGGGGGAAGAGGAAGAGAATAAGGTAAAGGCAGCAGAGCGGGGGGGGGGGGGGGGGGCCCCCCCTCCGGCTCCAGACAGTCCAGGACAGGATTTGCAGTTGGTCGAGCCACAGCCATCTCACAGATCCCAACTCCCTCCCCCAATCCACATTCCTCCAAAACTTTTTTATCTCTACAAAGAGACATAAACGCTTGCGCATACAACAATTCCTCCCATTAACCATTCTGCTGGCAGAACAAAATCAATTGTAAGATGGTATTATAATTAATACTTCCCTCCCGAGGCCAATATTCTTTATCATCTAGCTGATAGCGTGGCCACGCAGTTTCACAGAAGAATTTAGCTTTCTTCTTAGTCATAGCATCCTCACCAAACTCTGCCCAATGTCCCAATACACAAGAGAGGGGGGTACATTTCCTAACCTTACTGTTAATAGTACCCATCTCAGGGCTGCCTTCCCGGTTCTGACCGTCCGACTTACCCGGGATCCAGGGATCTGTTCTTAGTCCTTGTCCTCACAAGGGAAAAAAAAAAAATCACTGGTCTTGGACTCGGGCCAGACAGAATACTTACAGAAATAATCCCAGGCAAACGTACTGACGGTAGGCCTTATGCCCTTTCTACCCTCTCGCCCAGGTGCCTGTTACTGATACTTTCACTCTATGGCGTTGCACCGTTAGGCTACTGCCGCCTCAGCGATCCAGCTCCTCCTGAAACAAAAGTCTCACCGGGAAAAGAAATCCCGGGGCGCGCCCGACATTTGATAAGGAAAAGCAGATCAGCTGGTCGTCAGTTAGTCCGGGCAAAGCTTATCTACGGCAGTCCCATCTGGGTCGCCAAAAACTGTTAGGCCCCAGCTCAAGTCTGGGTTCGTGCCCAGTATGCAAAGGCCAATAAAGATACCAGGGGTGAAAGTATAAAAAAGATTTATTGCTAGCAATAAAAGGTGCAAGCGGAATAATTTCACTCTACAAGCACAGCACATATGCAATACTGCGCCCCTTATATACCAGAGGTTGAATCTTCATAAGCATCCTTGTTTGCTAATTGGTTATAAAGGAGTGACGCAAGGAGTTCTTTACTGAGCATGTCTCTATACCTGTGTTTTAGCTATGTAGCTCATTAACATACATATATGTTTCATTAGCATATGTCTTCCCCGCCTCGGGGTGTGATTTTTAGTATTTTAATGAGCTCTTTGTTCCAGTACCTCTGATTCTGTTTTTTGTTTTCAAGCTTCCTGTATCTAAGACTGTCTGCTCCTTATCATTGCAGATGGGCATTCGACACACAACATTCACTTTTGCTTAGGCTTTGCATAGTAGTTTCTAGGTCGAACCTTACACTCTCGCCCGCTCTCCGGGGCCTCCTCTGTTGTGCTGCCCTCTCTTGCGCTCTCCGAGCCCACTTGGGGCCTCCCTGTAATGTTGCCCCTCTCTGGGGCCTCCTCTATAGTGTCACCCCCTGTCTGGGGCCTTTACAAGAGTGCCCCCCCCCGGGGCTTTCCCCACAATGTCGCCCAGACTTGGGCTTCTAAAATACCGTCCCCCGTCTGGAGTCTCTGCGGGACTTCTCGGCAACGCCCCCTGACTCTCGGGCCCACCGCGCTGCTGCCCCCTTCTCCCAGGGCTCACCATGCCACTACCCCCTCTCGCCGGAGCAACCGCAGCACTCCACCCTGCTCCGGGGTTTGTCGCAGCACTAGCCCTTCTTCAGAGGCTCACCGTGCCCGCACTGGGCTTCCTAATAACACTGCCCCCTCTCTGGGGCTCGTCATGCCTGCGCTGGGGCTTCTCAAAGCCGCCCCTCTCTGGGGCTGGGGTCTACGCACCCCACAAATTGCACCCTGACTGGCACCGGGGTTCCCACACCACTGGGGTTCCCCCTGAGAATACTGCACCCTCACTGGCGCTAGGGACCCACCCCCTATGAAGCCTCCTCCAACCCCTATAGCCTCACCCAAACCACCAGTATAGTCTCACAACCAAACAAACTCAAGCCTCCTGGCTATAACTCAACCCACGCCCTATGGCTATAACAACATTGCTCCATATCACAGCAGTTCTTGCTGTTAGGCTTCTCTCTGCATCCTAACTGCAGAAGCTCCTGCCCCTCTGGCTGCTGGCAGGGGACTGCCAGCCTGGCCTCAACCCTGGGCTTTATAAGGGCCAGGCCCTGCCTCCTACAGGCAGCTGGCTCTCCTTAGCTGCCCCGGCACCCCGCAGCTGTGCTCCTTACCCTGGCAACCCTCAGCTGGGCTCGTTATGTCCTGCCAGGGCTCCCTCTCTCTCCCTGGCAGTTTCTCCTCTCTAGGAGCAGAGAGAGCACTGAGGTGCCCTGCGACAATATATATATATATATATATATATACAGATATCAATCAGTTATTTATCTATATCAGTTAGACATATATATATATATATATATATATATATATATATATATATTGGATATATATATATCAGATAGATAGATGTCAGTTATTTATATATCGGTAATGTATATGCAGCATCTGGCATAAGCTTTTCTTTCTACACCTTAAAGCACACTTAAAACCCCCGTGACCGTTACAAGTAAGGCTCCTGCACGCACATGTCTGCAGTCCTTTCCCTAACCCAATCGCAGTCTCCCCCTAATTTGGGGGTTTACATTTGCAGTTCATTCACTGTCACTGTTGTTTCTGCTGCTGCTGAAACTGCTGCTGTCATCGTTGCTGTCTCCCGGTCCAGTTGTCTCTGTCCCCTTCATTATCCCTGTCCACTCCCCCTCTCAGGGGGTCTCTGAACAGCCTGTGTCGAGCGATGCCTGTGCAGGCACCACTGGCTGTGTTGAGACCAGAGGTAAGGGCAAGGCCGGGGGCTGTGCCCACGGTCACTGGATCCACCGGGGGTCAGACCTGAAGATCTGCAAGGTCCCTTCCGACGCCACTTCTGTGATTCTGTGACACCCTGCACCGGGACTGGGTACCCCGAGAAACCCCCCGGGCATTAGGATTGGAGGTGTGACTGCAAAAGAGACCCCTTTCCGCTCACCCAAAGCAAACTCAGCCTTCCAGTGAAAAGGGGGAGCGATGGTCTGATGTAAAACCAGCAGACCACCACTGCTCTTCTGCGCAGGTGTCTGCTTCTCTCACCCTCCTGGCACAGCAGCCCGAGAAACAGGCTCCTCTCCCCTTGGTGTGGCTGGGAGCAGGTTCAAACATAAGCTGGTTACGCTACCCGAGGGCTATGAGTCACAGTACATATGATAACTAGCATTTGTGTGGCCTGGCTTTTGACCTAGTGCTTGGGCACCATGCCTCTGGGGATTTTCTGGAAGCAATAGTTCCTGTGCTGTTGTGGAGGGAGAAGAGAAGAGTCTGTCCTAGACCAGTCTCCTGTTCCTCTAAAAGAGCCACTGGACCGGGCCAGCCAGCTAGCAGAATTGCTATCCTGTTTGCTTGTGTAAGCCCTCCTGGGTTTTGCAAAACTGAAACTAAACAGAAAGATCGGAACAAGAGCTTCTCTTTATATCAGGAGCAGGGTGAGGCTCTTGCAGTGGGTGACAAAAGGGCAAATACAAAACCAGAAATGAAACCTTGTTGGTGTTTGCACAAAAAACTGGTGGGGGGAGGGGATGCCCCATTTCATTTTTATTTCACCCCCAAAACACAGAAAGTATTCAGATCACCTTGTGGCCCCAAACTGCTCCCTTTTCAATGAAGTGGTTAACCACAAGAAATCCCTCTTTCTCTGACCTGTAGAGCAAGCAAAAGAAATGCATGAATGTCACCCTGACAATAAAATACCTGTCTGCATTTTCCAACCTCCGCTTCTGAGCGTTTTCTGGGCTCAGCAAATTTTTCGGGGGGCCCCGGTCTCTCTCCTGCAGCTTCTCCCCCAGCTCATGATGGCTCCCCACATCCTTTCCCTGAGCTCCCCAGGTTGGGAAACCCTGGCATTGATGCTTTTGCTCTGCTCAGCAAGCTTGTGGCAAGACGTGGCTGCCCTCAGGCAGAGCCATGCTGCAGTTCTTCCAGGCCAGTCCTGCCCTCTCTCTGGGGCCCCTTAATGGCATGGTCGGGGTCTCGCAGCAAGCATTGGCTGGACTGAGAGGCGCCGTCAGGGCCTAGCAATGCTGGTCACAGAGCCCAAGCCCTGGAAGCTTTTGGGACGTCCTGCCGTAGCGCTGGCCGGGCCCGGGGTGGGGAAGAGCTTCAGTGCCCATCAAAGTGCATGGGAACCTTGTATCCTTCCTTGTGTGCTCTACCCCAAACAGGCACTTCCAGAGCCAAGATGGTGACCTGCGGCCTCCTGACAAGTAGCAACAAGCCAGGTGAGCTGGGGCCAGGTGGGGTGGGTGCCATGAGCAGGCTGGGCACAGCTGTGTCCTGGAAGCAGCTGGCATGATGAGAGAGCCCATGGAGGATAAAGCCCCTCTGCCCAGTGCCCCTTAGGATGGGGAACTCCGGTTGCTCACCTGGCCCCTCCACCTGCGGTCCAGTGGGGTCAAGTCAGTCCTGAGGCCGCTGCAACTTTTGGGACACCTTAGTGGGGTCCATGGGTGGAATTGCCATAGTTGATATATAGCTCCCCCTATAAGGTGGAAAGCTCCAGGGCTAAGGTAGCCTCCCCCCCAGCACGCTTGAGTCCTATGTGGCTAGAGGGCCTGTGGCTAGCGTGCCCCGCGTCCCCAGTAGCCAAGGGGGCTTGATGTCCAAGTGGGTTCCTCCCCACAGTGTCAATCGGGAGACATGAGGCCTGGGTCCCCGCTGCTAATGTGAGCATGCAGTGTCCGTGGAGGTCAAGGGCAGGAGGCCTTGTAGCTGACAAAGCCTCTCCCTGGCTCCAGTGCCGCTGCGCCGTGTTGCGGTGGACGTGTGCATCCAGAGCTTCGTGGCCGACGTGAGCTCCGAGCTGCTGTACAAGAATGAGGAATCGGACCCTGTGGAGGCTATCTTCACCTTCCCCATGGATGCCGACTCGGCTGTCTATGCCTTCCAGGCCCGCATCCAAGACACCATCATCAAGGCCCAGATCCAAGACAAGAAGGAGGTGACGTCAAGGAAAGAGGGTCCCAGAGCAGGGGCAGAGGCAGGGATGGAAGGGTGGAGGAATGCAGCATGTGGCCTGGGGTGGTGGGGAAGTGCAGCGAGCGCGTGGCCTCCCTGGCCAGGGAGCTTCTTGGGGGCAGGCTGGGCTGGGCTGGGACAGAGGTTTTTGAGGGAAAGGAGTTCAGCACGTCCCAGCCCCTGACCCAGCTGTCCCCTGCAGGCCCAGGAGACATACGAGGATGCGCTGGCCAGTGGCCAGAGCTCATTCCTGCTGGAGCAGATGTCTGGGGGGGACGTGTTCAGCTGCTCCCTCGGGAACCTGCCCCCAGGGGAAGAGGCAGTGCTGTCACTGCGTTACGTCCAGGAGCTGCCCCTTGAGGCTGACGGGGCCACGCGCTTTGTCTTGCCAGCTGTGTTGCATCCCCGCTACGCACCACAGGGTGAGTTACACCCCCACCACCATGCACCTTGCTGCGGGTGATAACCCTCTCGCTAAGCATCCTGCGGCAGGGGATATCCCTCTGTCACACGCCCCCTGAGGAATGACCACTGTAGCCTCCCTGTTATGTGCCCTGGGGTGAGGGGCCTTGCCTAACACATGCCCAGAGGGGCCCTTCCACACATCCCATGCTGACTGTCTCCTGTGGACCCCTCCCCTCACCATGTGCACCACACTCTGCTTTCTGTGTTGAATCCAGTCCCGCACACCATGCAGTCCTGGCTGGACCAGACACCACAGCTTGCATTTCACGTGATGCTTACCACCTCTCCCCAACATGAGGAAGTGATCCCCAAACTTCCCACGCCCTCAGGGACCCATGAACATTGGCAGAGGTTGTCCTGTCTGCACATGACGGCCAAGTTCATGCCAGTGCAGTCTCCTAGAGAGAGACGAGGTCTCAGCAAATGTAGCCGGGGGCCATGGAGACCTAGCCACACTCCTCTCACACCTGGTGCATCCTCCCAACACATCTTCTTGTGGTGAGGGCACGGACACCAGCAAACATGGCCAAGTGTTGCACCTGCATAGTGCTGCCAGCAGCTGTGAACAGGAAGGTATTCTGGGGGAGACTTTCCAGCCAGAATATCACCTTAAATGCCAGCCTGTCCCCACAGTCCCTCTGGCCCCATGGCCACCTGCTTGGGTCCTGGCTCCTGGGGCCTCTTTCCATGTATCCAGGGCCCTCTCCTGGTTTGAATCTGGTCAGAGGTTCGCGGCCTAACTGGTGCTGGCCCAGGTGGGCAGAAGTAGCATTCGGTTAAGCCTTGTTCTCTGAAAGCCAGCAGAGAAGCTGAGCCCCTCCAGTGCCAGCAAGGTGCAGCACAGATTGAACAAGCAAACCAAGTCCTAGTATTCATAAAAAGAAAGCAAAAATGGATGCCTTTGCCACCTCCCTGGCTCGCCAGTAATCACCTGTACCTTCTCAGCTGACCACAGAGCCCCTGCTCAACGTCCCACTACAAGACACCCCAAACGCCTTGCACACTACAAGCCTTTCAAAAAACCCTGCCACTTGTCCCAGTGCATAACACACCTGTACCCCGACCGTGAGCCCATCCCTGCAAAGCCTAGAAGTCTCCCAAAGTATGTGACCCCAGATCCCTCCCCCGGTCCCTCATCTTGGCCCTCTGCTTTCCTGCAGGATGGGAAGAGGAGAATGTCACCGCAGGTGTCTCATATGTGGCCAAGGGAGAACTGCCCTATACCCTGAGCCTGAGCGTCAGCCTGCAGTCACCCCACGGTATTGCCCGTGTCCACTCCAACTGCAGCCTCACCCCCTTGAACTACACAGCGCAGGACCAGACTGCTGCCCAGGTAAGGGAGGACTGCCCTTGCACCCAGAACACAGCCAGCTCCCCCACCCTCACAAGGCTGGATTGGATGGGGTCGGGAGTGGAGCAGCTTGTTTGGGGTTTTTTTCCCATGTTTTCATCCAAAAAGAGTTTGGTGTAGGTTTTAGGGCTTTCCTCTGCACTGATGTCACAGGAAATCCTAGAAAATGAGGGTTGGAAGAGACCTCAGGAGGTCACATCTAGCCCAACTCCCTGCTCAAAGCAGGACCAGCCCCAACTAGACCATCCCAGCCAAGGCTTTGTCCGACCAGGTCTTCAAAAACTCCAGCAGTGGAGACTCCACCACCTCTCTGGGTGCCCTGTTGCAGTGCCGTACTACCCTGCTTGTGAGAAAGTGGGAGGGTAGAGCTGGGGAGGGGTGCGATTGTCTGCAAAGAATAAAAAGCAGTCAGCAGGACAGAGGCTGCCTGGCTCTGACTGGGTTCCAGAGATTGGCCCTTGGGAGCGGGGCCAGGAAAGTGTCCTAGGAAAACGGCAACCTTTTTGTTGGCAGCAGAAGAGCCGCAGGAATAGGCCAGCTCTGGACCCAGCCAGAGTGAGGTGCTTGGGCTTGGGAGTAGGGGCACCCGCTGAGGCTGAGCAAAGTTTCCCCAATAATTTGTAGTGCTGTGGAATCCCTGTGGAGACCCCAGTCTGCTTGGAGATGCACAGTGGAGCACTGGGGTCCATTTTTGGGTCAGATGCTCTAGGCATTAGTGAGTTATCACCCCCACCACCACCACCACCCAAGCAAGAGGCTTCAGCCTGCCCCACACAGAATAGGGTCTGTTCAAAGTGGGGTAGCTGGGTCCACCAGGACACCTTAGCAATCCTCCTTTGAGCAGGGTCCCCTCAGAGAAGGAGGGCCACCCCCAAAGACCCTGCATACCAGACTCCCCGCCCTGCCAGTGCCCCAGTGTTGCTTCCCAGCCGGGCCCGAAGGAAGCAAGTGCTACACCAGGCTCTGGCCTCCGCCCTGGGCAGCAGATTGAGAGAGGGCGTCCCTCCCTGCCAGGTGTCACTGGCCCAGTCTGCCCCGCACGACCGGGATGTGGAGCTGCTGGTCTACTATGCCAGGGCTCACAAGCCCAGTGCCATGCTGGAGCCCAGGATGCCTTCTGCACAGGCAGGTGAGTTGGCAGGGGAGGGAGGGGTGCTGGGAGAGGCACCTTGGCTCTGGCTGGCTTGCAGAGATTGGCCCTGGGGAGGGGGGTCAGTCCCAGCTCCCTCCACACCAGGCGCGGCTCAGGGGGCTTTTGGGAGAAGCCCATGTGGGGCCTGTGCTGCCCTTCAGCTGGACAGGTCTGGTGCCCCATCCAGACCTGATCCCTCACATGCACCATAGCCATGCCCCACACCTCAGGCAGGAAGGGCTTCTGTGCTTGGGGCAAAGGGCTGTGGTAGGAGACGGTTGCAGGTGTCTCCAGGGCCTAGGTTCCCTCCATCCCCCTTTCCTGCTTTGACTGCAACTGCCACAAAGCCCAAGGGAGCCAGGCACCCACATCCCCTTCTCCATGCATGCAAGCTTCTGGATGGGCATGACCTGGGACAGCTTCCAAGGCCTGGAGCCACTTCCCACCCTGGAGCAGTTTAGAGCGCAGGGACCTGCTGGCCCATCCTGAGAGGACCCTGTGACGCCCCCATCCCCACAGAGCAGCTCCCTCCCAGACCCCAGCAAGCCTCTGTTCCCAGCAGGACTTGGTCAGGGGGTTGCTCCAGGCCGCTGAGATGGGGACAAACGGAGCTGTTGGAGAGGGCAGACACTGTTGACGGGGGCCCCTGTTGAATGTGGTGCTGTGCAGGGAAGAGGAGTACAGGGGCTGGGCTGGCCGCAGGGGTCTCGCTCCCCATTCTCACTGAGCATGCCCATCATGTAGGCACCCTGATGGGTGACCCCGTTGCAATGGTGACCTTGCTGCCCAACATCCCTGAGGCAGCGCTGGGCCAGAGCCAGGCCGGGGAGTTCATCTTCCTGCTTGATCGCTCTGGCAGCATGGGTTGTCCCATGGATAGCAGCACCGGCCACCCACTGCGCATCGACAGTGCCAAGGTACTTCCCTCCCCCGTCCCACCCAGCCTTCAAGGGGGATAAGGCAAGGAGCGGGGGAGGCATATCTGAGTTGCATGGCTGGGCTGGCTGGGACCCTAGGGTCTGACCCCAGGGTGCAGGGGTATTGTGCCACCTGGGAAGGATACAGGGAAGGATACTGTGGTAGATGGCCCCATGGGCATGACCTGGGAAGGTTTTCTGGTTGACAGGCCCCAGGTCTGTGGGTTGGACCTGGACCTGCGCCTGCCTGTGTGACTCTGCCTTGTCTGTCTCTGCCTTCCTTCTGTCCCCAGGATACCCTGGTCCTGCTTTTGAAGAGTTTGCCCTTGGGCTGTTACTTCAACATCTACAGCTTTGGATCGAACTTCGAGTCCTTTTACCCGTGAGAAAGTGGAGGAGGGAGGAGATACCCTTGCACTGGGGAAGGGAGTCGGGGGTGGGCAGGCGCCTCCGCGAGCCTGGCTGGGATTAATGGGAAAGGGGGTTGTGTCCAAGGGGGGAAATGGCCCGGAAGGTAGGGAGGAAGAGAGAAGCTATGTCCAAGGCTACGCAAGAGGCAGGAGACGTGGGAGGTGTCTCTCTGTGGTCCAGTTGGGTTTGGGCTCTGGGGGCATCTGTGTGATAGGGTTGAGGTGATGTCTTTGGGGAAGGGAGGCCAGGGAGGCTGTGGGGCATGGTTGGGGCCAGGTCTCTTAGGCGAATTATGAACAGCAACTGTCCCTGTCAGTAATTCCCAGCACCTCCTACAGACAGAGTGTGGAGTACACCCAGCGCACCATGGCTGACTCCCTGAAGCGCGTCCAGTCCTTCCAGGCAGATCTGGGAGGCACTGAGATCCTGCGGCCACTACAAGCCATTTATGGCAGCCCTTGCCGGGATGGGCACCCTCGCCAGGTACCAGGGGCATCAGCAGGACAGTGTGGGGGGCTCAGAAATGGGCCAGCCGTATGGGAACCCCAGGAAAGGTAGCGCCAGGGAGGGCTCTCTGTACATGCCCTTGGGAAGAAACTGCAATGCCCAGTCCCCGGTACCCATACCACGGCTGTACTGCAAGTGTAGGGGGTAGGGGAAGGGCTTACTGGGGACACTGGGAGGAACATGAGGCAGGGAGGAGCCCCCTGGGGTGGTGTCAGGGTCTGAAAGTAGGCCAGGGGCTCAAGGCAGGTGTGGGGGGAGAGGGATTAGAGTTGGCAGTTCAGGTTCAAGATTTCGGGGTCCCCAGTGCATGGGAGGTCTCTTGAAAGGAGGTGGGCTGGGGTCTCCAGCTCTGAGAGTTTATGTGCTCTCCCCCAGATCTTTGTTTTCACTGATGGGGAGGTGGGCAACACACAGAAGGTCATCGCTGAAGTCCAGCGTCATCACAGGTCGCACAGGTAACAGCCCCCTCCTGCCTGCCCCCTCAGCCCTGGTTCTGCCCCACTTCTGTCATGGATTTGTGGGGTTGCCTGAGTCATTGGTCCTCATCCTTGCTGTCCCTGGGGACTCCCCCATTTATCTGACAGGCCTTGGGTGTAGCTTTCAACAAAGCTGTTGTTCCCCCGGGTTTCCTCTTGAGCAGTGTACACACTTTGCCAGGGTGCTGGCTGTGCTGCTGTTGTCGCCAGTGTGACGTACACAACGAATTACCAAACCTGGTTCGCTGACAAGAGTTCAGCCGGGTTTATTATCTACTTGGCTCCGACTCGCTAACCCACCTGTCCAAAGCACGGTGGGTTGTTAGCCCTGGATGCCATTGGTCAGTCCCAAAGATTTCCAAGCCCCCTCTTATGTGGATCCAAACAATTCTGCATACATCAGACATTCGCATAAGCAACATCAACCCCTCTACCAAATCACCCAAATCCTCAGACTTCCCTAGGGAGCTTGCCAGAGCATTGGACTGCTTTTCAAGGGCCCCCCGGGGCCTGGTGGATGTGACCTAGCCAGAATTGCTTCAGAGCCCCCATGGCCTGAGGTGTCAGCTGCCTGCTCCCAGGAAGACCTGGGGGTTCAAAGCCTTCTCTGCCTGGCCCCCACTTCCCAGGATTACCGAGCAGGTCCTTCTACTACCAAAGCGGCCTTTGCTGAAAAGTCTTAGCTTTCTCACTTGTCTTCTCAGGATTCGCCTAAAGTGCTGGCCCCTACAGCTGTGCTTTTCTCCGTCCCAGCATGTCCCATACTCTGCAGGTCCCTGTCAATCCCAGAGCTTCCCCTCTGCTTTCCATTCTCTGTTTCCTGGGGTGTGTATCCCCAGACCCCATGGGGAATGTCAAGGCCTTGCCATAATCCCTGGGCCAAACCCAAGCAGCCAGGGCCCTGCCGGGCTGTCCTTTGTGGGGGAACGGCCTGACAGTACATTTGTTTTGCCCCGTGAACCCCCTCCAATTGCCCTCGGACTGGGAAGTTGACCCGCTTCCCAGCCAGGTGGCAGCAAGAAGAGCAAGCAGAAAATGCAGTCCTGCAAGATGTTACAAACCTTCCCAACTTGTTATCCATACCTGCCCTCACAACTGTCCTGTTCTCCACCCTTGCGGCTCTACTTTTGCCCCCTCCCCTAACCCTGTCCTCTGCCCCCTGTTCACCACAGGTGCTTTTCGTTTGGCATTGGACAAGGGGCTTCCACAGCTCTGATCAAAGGCATCGCCAAGGCAGGCGGGGGCGTCGCTGAGTTCATCACTGGCCAGGACCGCATGGCCGCCAAGGTACAGACCCCAAGAGGCTAGGCCTCAATTTGACTCGCCTCCCGGAGTCAGGGAGAGTACTCAGGAGTCCGGGTTCCTACCTCCTTGCCCTGACACACTGTGCCCCACTTCCTTCAAAGGGCTGGGGAGAAAGCCCCCCAGAGCCCTCTTCCCATTCCCTCTGCAGTAACCCACAAGACCTTATTCCCCTGGCAGAAATGGGGAGAGGAGCCAGGTGCCCTGCCCTGCCCCGCTTCCATGTGACTCTACACTGTCCCCTGCCAGGTCCTACGGTCTCTGAAGTGGGCCCTACAGCCAGCAGTTACCGGGATCTCTCTGAGCTGGGAGCTGCCCCCTGGGATGGAGGCAGTACCATTGAGGCCAGACCCAAAGGTGATCTTCCAGGGACAGCGCCTCCTCGTCTATTCCCAGCTCCGTGGACAGCCACAGGTGAGAGCAAGACCCCCCCCCACTTCCTGAGACACCCCGGCTCCAGGGTTCGGACTAAGCTGGGCCTGTCTTCTAGCTGGCAGGATCACCCCAGCCCCTGATAATGGCTGACGATGGCTCCTATCCCCATCCCTCCAGTATGCTGCTCATTCCCCTGAATGATTTCCACGAGGGTGCATAAGCGATTCTTAGGTCCCCAACTTGGGGACATGGCTATAGGCAAATCCATAGCTGATAGAAGTCAGCTGCTGCTCAGGTGGAGACTGTGGTCAGCTGCACAGCTGGCATGATTTCCCCTCACAACCCGTATTCTTTATCTTGAGGCTGGCAGGGGCAGGGCTCCCTCTTTCTTGCTTGCCAGCTCTGACCCTTTCTCCACAGGCCCCAGAGTCCTCTGTGGGAAGTGTCACGCTGCAGTATACCATTAAAGATGAGACCTTCAAGGACACGGTGCAGTTTCCCCTGCAGCCGCAGGAAGGAGACAGGTGAGGCACGGCCCCTCCAGCCCCTTCTCCTCCATCTAGTGCTCCACCAGCTCCCCCGCCTCCACCTGCCAAACTGCTGGGCACAAGGTTTCACACCGGTTCAGAGACAGAACCTGGGAGTCCAGACTCCCAACCCTTGCACTTGACCCCAAAGAGGGGGGCAAGCTTCTGAATCGGCCTGGGTACCCCTTACACTTAGAAGATGAAATCTGAGGAGGCAAATTTACTGGCTGTGTAGGTGCAACGGTAACTACCCAGATGGCATCTCATCAGCAGACCCCATTGCCCTGGGCTAGCAGAGCCAGCTTGCTCACTGGCCCGTTTGCGAGGGCAGCTGTTACCTGGGACCGGATGTCCCGCATCAGAACATGGGCATTGTCACCCCACGGGCTTCTTACTTCACCTCAGGCCACATCTGTGACAGTTCACCAGCCCAGTGTAGAGATAAGATGTCCCCAGCTGGTACAGCCACGCAGCCTTGGGCTAGGAAACCCTGTTGATGAGCCAGCAAGTAGCACCATTAGCTGTCCCGGTTCCCTACACTGCTGGGGTGCAAGCACAGTGATGTGAGGGTGCTCCCAGGAGCTTGGTCTCTGCCACTCGAGATGTCTGGTACAGAAAGGGCAGATATGACCTTAAATGCTGTGAAGGTGTCTCCCAGCAGTGCTAATCCAACCCTCCTGGAGGTGGACCGGGGCTTGGGAGCCCCCAGTCCAGTGCACCGCAGGCCAGAAGGAGAAAGACAGCGAGATCTCCCCACCTCCAATTCTGCATCCTGGTAGTCCTGGGGAAGAGCAGGCCAGGGTCAGCCCGTAGCCCCAGCATCGGCAGCTCCTCCAGGGCTGTGGGTGCTTCAGTGAGTCTCGTGTCCCCCAGCCCTCACTTCTATGAGTGGGGCCTGGGGGCCCCGGGTGCTCTCAGGCCTCACAATGAGACGGTGGGGTTTGGTCCCCTTGATCTGGTGCTCACAGGGGAAAGAGCAGCTCAAACATTTCCTGGTGGAGCTTTGTCTTGTCCCAGGACCTGTTTGCTGAACTCAGAGAGGCTCGCTCGGGCCTGGATGGGTCTTCCCCAGAGCAGGGACCCAGGAGCTGCAGTCAGGGTCAGGGCAACTGAGTTTCCCAGCTGGTATTAAGAGGGACTAACTCGATAAGCTATCCGGAGAGCACAAGTCTGCCAGGCCACCCCCAGTGAGCCTCCCTGCAGTGCCCCTGTGTCTCCGGTGGATGGCATCGGCGGGCAACAAGTCTCAGGCTCCTTTTCTTCCCAGAGGCGGTCTGCCTTGGATCCTTCCCCAGACCGTGCCTTCCTGGTAGCCCATGGGAGCCTGTGTAGGTCAGCCTTTCTCAGGCTCTCCTCTGGAAAGGCTGCTGTTTAGGAAAGGGCGTTCATATTTCCATGCTAGGCAGCGGTTGGACGTTGCCCTCGTCTGGGAGATTGAAATCTCACCTGATGTTTGAGATCCAGGCTGCTGTTCGTTTCCTGTTCTCACTGCCCACCATGGTTCCTCTGCTTTATGTGCGGCAGGTTAGCGTGCTACGCCTTGTAGTTGTGCGATAGCTCTAGTAATAGGTTGGACAGTGGATTTGTACAGGTTGGTTTAGACAGGGATGATCCTGCCTCAGGCAGGGGGTTGGACTGAGCTGGGGATAGGATCCAAGACTCCTGACTTCCCTGCCTGCAGCAAAGCAGAACCCCAGTGTCCAGGGCTCAGCCTCTGTCTCTCTGTCTCTCATTCTCCCTGGCACAGGTTGCCCATTCACCGCCTGGCAGCCAAGGCCCTGCTGCAGGAGCTGGAGCCAGGGCTACCATCTGGCTCAGAGGAGAGCCGTCACCGGGCACTAGAAGCAAGTTTGAGCTCAGGAGTGGTGTGCTCCCTCACAGCCTACGTTGGGGTTGACACCAGACAGGGGCGGCCGGTACAGGGACCCCTGAGAAGATGCCCCATCCCACTGGCAGGTAACTGGGAGAAGATCCCAGGGCTTGAGGGAGGGCTAGTCCCAGTGTAATGGGAAACCTCAGCACCGTAGACCGGATCCTGGTGTGGAGAAGGGGCCAAACCCAGCATGGGAATAGAGGACTTCATGATGCTCATTAAATGTCCCTGTGTCTGCCATACTTTTACCAGAGCTCCTGGGCTGCACCTGGGATCAGCCTACCCCACTCCTATCCCCCCATCCCACGGGGAGGGGATGTCCTGATTGCTGCAGCCCAATTGCCTTTCTGTAGATGGGCTGAGAGCAGGGGGCAGCGGCAGCAAGAAATGGAGGGAAGTCACTGTGAGCCCAGTTCCCAGCCTGCCCAGTCCAAGTGAGAAAAGGTGTCTGTGTTTCCCCCAGGCTGAGAAGAGCAGGCCCAGACGGACACAGGGCTGGCTGAGGCAGGCAGCACTGTCATGAGCTCCCCAGCCCAGCTGGGCACAGGCCTGGATAGATGTCCTTACCCCCAGAGAAGGGCCCAGCCTGCCCTTGAGATCCCAAGGGCCTGATGGCACCTTGTCCCTGCGGAAGAGCCCGCAAGTCAGGCGGGCCTGACCCTGTCTTCCTCAAAGGGAAGGGAAATGCTCCATACTCGGATAGCCTCTGTCCTTCTGGCTCTACCCCCATCTACCCCGCCATCTACCCCACCCATTTATCTTTCTGGGATCCTATGACCCCACCTGAATCCTGCCCTTTGGACAGGGGGCTGGACTCGATGATCTTCCGAGGTCCCTTCCAGCCCTAATGTCTATGAAATCTATGAAATCTTCCACTTGTGACCATAGCTCCAGTCTCCTGCATGATGGCACCAGGCTCTCCCTTAATGCTGCCGTTGTGCGGACGAGCCTCCTTAATGTCATTCTCAAAGAGCTTCAGTTTTCAACAGGACAGCACTGAAATGCTCCAATCAGATGCGAACTACTTTCCTGCGCCCATCCCCCAAGCTATAGGTGAGTACCGGTGTCCCTCACCCAACTGTGGCACTTAGCCCCCCGCATCTCCGTGTCCTTATCTCAGGCGTCTCGTGCTTCATGATAGGCTGCCGTAGGATTCATAGCGCAAACCAAAGGGCAGTGAACATGGTCCCTGAGAACCTTTCCCGGAGTCGCCGCAGCTGCGGCACCCCACAAGAGACAATGAAAATGGCAAGCTGCAAGATGCAGACGATGCCACAGGCAGTGGCACAGGAAGGTAAGGGGTCCTAGTACCACTTCCCAGCACCACCTCCATATCGAAGCCCCCAGCTTGCATGGTTAAGTGCATCCTCTGTGTGAGGTTGGATTCTAGGTGCCAACATGCATGTGGGCTTGAGGGAGATGAGGGAGCGTGGAAGGCCTTGTGCCAACAAGACAAGGGGCCTAAGGGAAGAAGTCTGGGGAAGCCTCCCCCTCCCCAGCAGAACATCTAAAGTCAAAGCTGTGCTGAAAACCACATGCTGAAGCACCTTAACTCTGCTCCCCCAGATGACAGACATGCCTCCTGCCCATGACTTGATGTGCCTACATGTATCGTCAAAGGGTTGTCTGTGCCCTGGGATATCATTGGGGATGGGTCTGTGCCGGTTGCTATCTGAGAGGACCCAATTTCAATGGCTTCTCACAGACTAAAGGGAGCTGAGTGCCCAATGCAGAAGTCAGGTCCCTTGGCACTGCTCTGTCTGGTCTGGGGTAACCTTCCCCTTTTGTCCCTGAACCTCCCCAGGAGCATCTCCCCTGATAAAGCTGGTCTCCCTTCAGAACGCCAATGGCTCGTGGGGCCTTGACTCTGCCCTGGCTTCTGCGCTTGGAGTGAGTGAAACAGATGTCAAGGGCAAAATGCCCAGTGAGGTGAGCAGGCTGGGATGAGTTGGGGCAAGAAGAAATGGACATCGTGAACTGGGCCTGTTGTCAGGACCCCTGGGTCAACCAGATGCTAGCCCCAGCCCCACCTGGGCCCTCTCACCAGGTTCCCAGTGGGATCACCTGGGGGGATCCATAGAGGCCACAAGCCCTGGATGGGAGAGCTGTAGAGACCCTCCTACTTTCCCTGGGGCCTTCTCCCAGCAACAGTGTTTTCAGGCCTGCCCCCATCTTGGACCTCCTAGTATGACCCATGCCTTGCTTTGACCTTGAACCTGTCTAAGCCCTGGTGTGGTACCTTGGGCTCTGACTGGTACCCAGTACTGTAACCCTTGGCGCCAGCTCTTGGACTCCCAGTATTGTGACCCTCGACACTGGTCTCCTAGACTTTGAACCCCAAACCCCACCCACATCCCACATTTTCTGGAACGGGCTCCCAAGGGAGGTGGTGCTCTCCCCTACCCTGGGGGTCTTCAAGAGGAGGTTGGATATGCATCTAGGTGGGGTCATCTAGACCCAGCACTCTTTCCTGCTTATGCAGGGGGTCGGACTCGATGATCTATTGAGGTCCCTTCCGACCCTAGCATCTATGAATCCCGGTCAATTCATGACATCTGTTCTCTGCTCCAGGGTGGGAATGGGCCCTTGGGAGTGACCTGGGGGAAATCAAGCTCAACATCCAATGGGAGCTGGCTCAGAGGACTGGGAGGACCTGACTATGGGACGTGGGACATGGGAGATGGGGGCCAGGTGCTGGTCTTGGACATATTTCTCACCGCAGGGTGTGGAGCCCGGGGTCTGGGCGACGGTGCTGGCTGTGGTCTGGCTGCATAGCCGCAGTGCAGCGCAGCGCGAGGAGTGGGAGCTGCTGGAGATCAAGGCCGTGGGCTGGCTGCGCAGTCGAGCTGGTGAGAGGGCCCCCCACTTCTGGTACTCAGGGTCCTCTCACCTGACCCCTTCTGACCTCCCAAAGCTGCAGCTCAGGCCCCCGCAACCCTTGTCCACAACCACCTCCTTCCCCAGCCTACCCCACAGTCAGGCCTCCCGAACTGACAGTCGCAATGATAAGTACAGCTCCCCTGGGGGCCCTGTCCTGATGCTCCCTGCCCCCTGGGGCACTGAGGCCTGGCCCTGCTTCCCTAAGCACTCCTGCCAAGGGGCACACTGCCCCCAGGACTCCCCGCCTTGTTCCCAGTCCTCCTGTACTCTGCCTTCAGTCCCGAGCGGCCTCAGGTCAACCCTTCCACCTTATAGTGGGCACACAGGAAGAACCCCCTTGAGCACAACCACGAGGGTCCTGAGCCCTGCTTTTTCCAACACCAAAGCCAGGGTTAGCTTCTCCTGCTGACCCTCCCCTCTCATTGCAGGATCCATCTCCCAGCTGGACAAGTGCCTGGAGGCAGCCAATGCCCTGCTGGGCTGCTCCGTGGCTGCCCCTGTCTTTGGGCTCTGAGACTCTGCTTCTCCACCCTGTGCTTCGCCCCCCAGACTCCAAGACCTGCAAGGGAACAGACCTGCACCGCCCCCAGCTACAATAGCAGACCAAGTCAGAAACATCTGCTGCCAGCTGCTTGACAGATCTGGCAGCCAGCTCCGCTCCCAGCCAAACTGCTGCTTAGTAAATTCTGCCTTGCTTCAAGCTGGTCTCTGATCTGATTTGGCAGGAGCAAGGGTGGCAGGGGAAACTCAGTGTCCTGTAATGGTCAACAGCACACGGGCAGTCTCCTGCTCTCCTTCAGCATGGTAGCCGGCATGTTTTGCTCCTGGAGGGGTGAAGTCAGCATGGCCACCTGTTCCTTCTGTGCTGCTGCACTGAACTAGGGAAACTGGATGTGGGAGCACAGGGAAAAAGCACAAGGGGGAATGGAGCAGGGTGCAGTATGGTCTGGCCGCCTCCTGTATCAGTGCCATGGTCATGGTCTATCATGGGAGATGTAATCCTGCTTGGAAGCCGAGCCCAGAGGGGAGACGGGTGTCCTGCAGCACCTGACCTGCAGCTTCCAGAGGCACTGCTGTCATTTCCAAACAGAATTTCTCAGTTCTCAGGGCTTTGGTTTTTCAATGACAGCATTGCCCTTGAAAAGTAGATGCTTCTCAGAGCGGCCCATTTTCTTTTGGCTACAAAAGTCTTGACCAGCCCCTAGTAGCATCTAGAAGGCCCAGCCCTGGCCTATGCCACTGGTACTAGGGGCTGGCCAGACACAGAACTGTCCCAGGGCTGGGCAGTCTGTATGAAGCACGAGAGAAAGGATGGAGGTAGGCAGGTGGATAGGGTGACACAGGGAAGCCAGGGGACTTGCTCTGGCAGCGTTGTGTGCTAGCAGCCAAAAATGAGAGGGTTTTAACTGCTCTCGGCATCTCATATGTCTCATTTTGGTAGCATTTTGATTCAAGCACTTGAATATTTGGGCAGTCTTAAATTTGCAGTGGGGGGAAAGGTGCCTCTATTTCTCTTGCATTTTCCAGTAGGAAAGTACATGTGGGCAAACCCAGGAAGAGAGAGGGCTGGAGAAAGAAACAAAGTGCAGGCCATGCACTGCTCTGAAAATGTTACTTTTCCCATCAAAACGTGGGTCTTGATGGTGGATAATGAATTTCCACATGGGTGGACAGGGGATAATGAATTTCCACCTTTTTGGTATCTCGTAAGGGCAGTGCAGAGGGTTGGAGATTGTTGCAGGAGCGCCCTGTGCCAACAGGATGTTCAAGGACTTCCTGGTCCCAGTGGGGGTTTCTGACATACTGGGAGCAAAAGGTGCTGGGTGCTGTGTCAGGAGGTGCCCCTGGCTGCAGGATGGGACCTTCACAGTCCTCTGCCAGGGCTGGGTGAGGAGCAGGGAGGGTCTGATTTGGTGGCAGGTTCCTGACCGCAGCAAGGGAGGGTTTGTAGGGGGTACCCTCCACCTGTGGGCAGTGAACAGATTAGCCTGTGCAGGCAGCAAGGGGTTGGTCACCAACCCCCCACCCTGGTACGATGGCAAGGACAGGATGGCAAATTGGCCAGTTCTCCCTACCAGAGGGCAGGGATTAACACGGAGCAGTTTAGTCTCCTCAAGCTTTGTCCTGTGCATGAAGACAAGGTACCAGGTTCCCAGAAGAGTGCTGAGTGCGCCTACCCCCTGGGACCCAGACATGGCTCTGCCTGGACTGATCCTGGACCAGTCTGCTCTGATACTTCAGGTGCACAGGGCCAGGGGAAACTGGAGTGCTCAGAAAAGCCCCCAGCCCCAATCACTGTGGCTCCTGCCCCCTCTCCTCCACCAGATCTTATCCCCCCTTCCTCCCTGCTCAGGAAAATATTGCTGCCTGCAACCGGTGCCCATCCCTGCCCCAGCCCAGCTGGCAACTCCATGAGGCTCCCTGCTTCCCAGTCCCCCCCTGGCCACCATGCCGGGTTCAGTTCTGCCCAGTTTCCAGCCACATACCATGTCTTGGCCTGGGAGTCCCTGCAGCTGGCAGGGAGGGGAGCTGAAAGTGCCAATGCAGTCCCTGCATCAGCTTCCACAGAGACCCCTTTCTCCAAGGCATGATGTTAGCGCTGGAGTAAAATTGGAGAGCAGGGCATGAGACCTACTGCCCTCCCATCCCAGTGGCTCTTGCCCCCATGTCCTGCCTCTGCTTCTCTCTCAGGACTCCATTATTTCCGCCCAAAATTACACTCATGGACACTCGCAGCCCAAAGATCTGTTAATTCACCCAGGGCCAAATCTGCAATGGTCCATCAGCCCAGTGTAGAGACAAGATGTCCCCAGCTGGTGCAGCCACAACGCCTTGCAAGCATGTATCAGCAAGGGCTAGGGGATCCAACCACTAAACCATTAAGTGGCACTATTCCTGTTGCTTGTCACCAGGCTTGCCCATGGCCAGCGTGGTTCCCTACACTGCCAGGGTGCAGACATACTGGTGTGAAGGCACTCCCAGTAGCTTGGTCTCTGCCACACAAGCTGTCTGGCACAGAAGGGGCTGCAACAGTGTCTCCCAGCACTGCTGACCCAACATGCTCACATCTATGCTTGGAGGTGGATGGATGCTTGGGACCCCCTACTCCAATGCACCACAAGCCAGGAGAAAGGCAAAGATAGATATCCTCCCCTTCTGCATCCTGGTGGTGCTGGAGAAAGGAGGACCAGGTCAGAGCTGCGGGTTCTTCAGTGACTCTCCATGTCTCCTTCAGCCCTCACTTCTGTGAGCGGCTGTCTGGGGGCACGGGTGCAGCAAGCTCTCTGGACTCCCACGGGGACAGCCCAGTTCTGTCCCCTCACCCCCAGGCTCTCAGGGGGGAGAGCTGCTCGGACAGTTTTCGTTGGGAGCTTTGATCCCTGTTCGAACAACCAGTCACTAAAAGCATCTTGGTTGCAGTGAAGTCCCCTGACAGCTTTCCAAGGGAGCCCTGCCTGGATCCCTGCAGGACTGGGGATGCTGGAGATAGACCAAGGATCTGGGGGGCTACAGGTGGAGGGTCAGTGAAGTGGCATTGCTGCAAGGTCCCAGGTGCTTCTAATGCACAAGGAATTGGAAAGGAGTTTGGGCCTGGCTCAACTTGGAGCAAACCTCTGTTTAAACTAATGCGCATTTCCTGTTCAGCAAAGCCCCCACTTTGAGGCCTGCCCGGGGGAGGAAGCTGTGCACTGACTTCTCTGTTCGGTGCCAACCCGCCCCAGCTCAGAGCCGTCCTGCAGTGCTCGCAGGCCTCCAGCCGATGGCATCCGACAGCAACGCCTCTCAGGCTCCTTTTCTTCCGTGCTGGATTCTTCCCAGGGTTGTGTTTTGCTGTTAGGCCAGGAAACCTATTGCCATTCCAAACAGGGCTTCAGCCTTTCCCAGACTCCCTGCTGAAAGATCTCCTTTCTCTGAAAGGAGCCAGCTGCTGTTCAGATATTTATATTCTTTGCTCTTCTGGTTTTTGCTCTGACTTTTGTTTTTGAGATCAACATTTCATCTGGTGTTTGAGAGCCCAGATCTTGTCCACTTATCCATCTCCCAAGAGTCCGGACTCTGACCCCAATGCAGCTCTGACTCAATGAGACCCTGTTCCCTTCCACAAACCAAGCATGGAACCCAAATGTCCGGATTCAAGGCCCTCCCTTTCTTCACCCCACTACATTACAATGCCCCAAGACCTGGGGATAGGACCCAGCAATCCTGACTCCCAAGACACTTGCCCTGCTGGCTTTAATTTTCCTCCCTGCAGCACAGTAAAACCCTGCTGCCCAGGGGTCAGTCTCACTCATTCTCCCTGGCACAGGCTGCCTGTTCACCAGCTCATTCACCACTGCAGGAGCTGGGACCAGAGGTGATGTTTGGCTTGCAGGAGACCTGTTGCACGGCCCACCCTGCCTTCAAGATCCTGAGGGTCTAACCCCACCTTGACCCTGAGGTGGAGCCCACAGGTGGGGTGGGCTTGACCTTGTCTGTCCTCCTTTGTGGAGCATTTTCCTGTTCCCTTTATTTGACAGCTTCCATCCACCCCACTTGCAGCTATATAACTCCAGCCTCCTAGAAGGTGGCTTCAGGTCCTCCTTTCACCATGAGTCTGTGCAGGGTTGGTGCCCCACAATAAGCTGGACCACTGCCCCATGATGACCTGTGACATGGATGAGGCCTACAATGTGGGAGATTGCAGACCACAGCCAAGGCAGGGTGGGACGCCCTTTTGGAGGAGTCCACAAGACATCTGAGAGGGGTATATTGGTACGGGCACAAATCTTGCAAGAGTGAATGAAAGCCTGCACCATCTTGTGCAGTCACAGCCATCAAAAGTAGCAGGAGATGAAATGGAAGGGCTCAGTTCCAGACTCCTGCTAGCAGGGAGTCATGGGCTTAAGTGAAGGATGGTTTGTCTAGCCAGACCCAGGCATATGTAGATCCTACACTGGATAAACATGACCCTCATCTTGAACCTGGTCCTGTTTTTGCTTGAAGACAGTCTGCTCTTCTGGAGGTATTGCATCCCATCTTCCAGATCATTGAAGAAGATATTAAACAAAACTAGCCTCAGGACAAAGCCTTGGGGCACTCCACTTGTGACAGGCTGCCAACTAGACATTGATTACTACCCTTAGAGCCCAATGATCCAGCCAGCTTTCTATCCACCTTGCAGTCCATTCATCCAATCTGTACTTCCCTAGTTTGCTTGCAAGAATGTTGCAGGAGGCTGTATCAAAAGCCTTGCTAACATCAAGGTATATTACATCCACTGCTCTCCCTGCATCCACAGAGCCAGTCATGTCATCATAGAAGTCAATCAGGTTGGTCAGGCATGACTTGCCCTTGGTGAGGCATGACTTGCCCTGCTGCACCCAGGCGTCCAGGATGTGATGGGTGGAGGCAAGCCAGTTCAGCTGGTCGTCTCTGTCCTGCAAGTCTTGCTGAGCTGTACTATCTAAAGTAGGTAGATCCAAAAGCACCAGCCGGGAATTGGCTCCATGCTGAACCCTCTTCACTTAAGGGAGTGGTTCAAGCAAACTGTCACACTAAGATGTGGGCAGCTGGGTCTGGAGCAACTCAGGTATTGAGGCATCAACCTGGTTCACGGTGGATGAGCAGCATCTGGGGAACAAGCTGGGTCAGAGAAGTGGGAGGTCAATCATAAAGTGGAGTCAGAAAGTATGCCAAGTCTAGGACACAAGATGAGTAGACGGAGAGTGTGGTTACCAATGAGCTGAATCAGGAAGCTAGGAGATCAGGCCAAGAGCACAGTCTAGGAGTGAATCCGGGGGGTGACAGAGCAGTCATGGGGCAGGTAAAGACCTATAGCCCATACACTTTGTTCTTGTTCAGGGGTTTAGATGTGGAAAGTGCAGGGTCAGATGACCCCAGCCAGAGTAGGAGCAGATTGATGGTTAGGTCCTGCTGGAGGTTGCACATCAACCTTGACCAGTCTCAGCGGTCAGCTGTAGGGTGGCCAGCTGAGATGAGCAGCTATGCTGGCCAAGCCAAGGCCCCAGGTTTAAGGTTGTGGCCTGACACTGACCTCAATACCCAAAATATTACTGGAGTCTCTCATAAGAAAGCCCTTTGCAAGCATCCAGAGGAGGAAAGGTTGATCATAAGTAACTAACATGGACTGATCAAGAAGAAGTTGTGCCAGACATATTTTGATCTCTTTTTCTGACAAAGAAACTAGCAGGGTAGATGAAGGGAACGCAGTGATATATGTATCTGGACTTCAGCCAGGCTATTGCCAAAGTCCCACATGACCTTTTCATAAACAAATTGGAGAAACGTGGGCTGGCCAAAACTACCAGAAGGCAGAGAGACAACTGGCTCAATAGTCGCCAGCAAAAAATAATTATAAATAGATCCACGTCATACTGGCAGGAAGTTTTGAGAGGTGTGTCCTGGTCCTGGTGCTGTTCAACAAGTTCAAGTTAATTGCCAGCAATGACTTGGATGCTGCAATAGAGAGCCTCCTGAGCAAATTTGCAGATGACATGAACCTGGGAAGGACTGCAAACACTGGAGGACAGCACCACAATTCAGAAGGATCTTGAAAGATTGGAAACCTGGGATACAGCCAACAGGATGTAGTTCAATGCTTGTACACTTCAGGAAGAATAACACATAAATATGAAATGGGTGACAACTGGCTGGATGGCAACACTGCAGAGAAGGATCTCGAAGTCTTGGTGGATTATTGATTCAACATGACTCTACAGGGTGATGCAGTTGCAAAAAAAATAAAACGCTAATGAGGTTTTAGGCTGCATCTGCAGGGTCACCAGGTACAAAACACTGGAGATGATAATGCCTCTTTACTTGGTACTGGTTAGGCCTTACCTAGAGTATTGTGTGCAGTTTTGGGCTCCACCTTCTAACAAGGACATGGAGAAGGTAGAAGGAGTCTAGGTGACAAAAATGATAAAGGATTTAGAAAGTGAGCTATATGAGGAGAGTCCGAAGGAACTAGGTATGTTCAGCTGGTGGATAAGGTGATTAAGAGGGGACATGATAGCAGTCTTCAAATATCTGAAGTGCTGCCACAAAGAAGAGGGAACACACCTTGACTTCATCTCAGCAGAGAGTATCAGTGGCTTGAAAGGGAGGAAAAGTGGGTTTTAGATACCAGGTAAAGATCCTCCACTGTTAGGCAATGGCAGGCCCTTCATTGGAGGTGTTCAAGAAGAGGTTGGATAAGGGATGATGTAGCTGTGCCTGGAATGCCCTATAAAAAAATAACACATGCACACACACACACAGACACACCCACACATGCACACACCAGGGATCACAAGAAAAGCTCTGCAAGTGGGTACTGGCAAGGACAATATTCAAGAGCAGGAGAATGAAGCAGAACACCACAGCTGGCTTAGTTACAAAAAAAAATTAAAAGGGCCAGGAAAAAAATATGGAAAGGGTGACAAAAAGAGGCTGTAAAGTGTGGTGCTGTCCCCAGGTTGCAGCACAGACTGGGTCTTTGGTTTTTCTTCTGGGCTTTGCTGGTTGCCACATGGGGCTGAGAAGGAATCCTTTTTTCCCCCCTCTTATGGCTACCAGGGTGGTTACTCCCTTTTTTTTGTCTTCCATATGCCACAGAGATCTCTGCACCCTGAGCCCAGCCCCAGGGAACCACGGCACCCCAAGTCGGGCCACTGAGTTTGGGGGGGGGGGGCAGAGCAGGGCGTGGGGGGCAGGACAGACGTAGCGTGCTGTCCAGTCTGCCACACCCCATTGGCATCCTAGGCACGGAGCGAGCCACAGAGAGGGACATTGATGCCACCCTTCTCGCCCCACCCTGCCCCACCCCCTCCTTGGCACCGACTACCCCATTGACATTGTTCCCTTCCCTGTAAGTGAGCAAGCAGCAGTGCACACAGAGCAAGGGCACAGACAGGCTCCCTGCCAGGAGTGGGAGAGCCCCAAAATCCCAGAGGAGAGAAGTTGGCAAAGGCTCATGCTCATGGCAGGGGAACGCCCGTGCCTGGCCACGCAGCCCTGCCCATGCCCCTCAGTCCCAGGGCACGCTCAGCATCAGACATCTTCCCCAGGCTCCCCACAGACACATGCACACTTCCCCTCCTTGGGAATTTCTTGCACCCATGAACGTGGTCCTCCCTGACCCCACACCCTCCCCGCCGGTCCATAATACTGGTTCCTCCAGCAGTGGGCACTCCTGCATGGGCACAGCACCTCCTCTCCCTTGCTTCACCGCTGCCTTCTGCCAGCTGAATTTTATGTAATTAAATAGAAGAATAAATCCTCAGTGAAGCCTCTGCAATTATTGACTCAGGGCCCAGGCACCTCTGGGCCCACACAGGGAGAGGAAGTGACAGCAGATTAGGGGTACACCCCAGGAGTCTTGGCTGCCAGCCCTGCTGCTCCCACCCACCGGGTCCCCTTCCCCCGCCAGAAACAGGGTGCAACCCGGGAGTCCTGGCATCCTGTTCCAACCTCTCCGCACCAACCCCCGCAGCTATACAGATGCAACACAGGAGTCCTGGCTCCAAATGCTGCCCCCTCTTTCCCCCCCCTACCCCTTGGCTCTTAACTCACCAGCCCCACTCCCCTCTGCTGTCCCCAAGGGGTTAAGCGCACCACCTCCCAGCCCTGGCACCCCAATGTGTCTTGCACAGCTGGTCGGCCCCCTCCCTGCCCCCAGCCTCGGCCCCTTTAAATCACTCCTATCCCAGCTCACATGCTTGGCGGAGCCTCCTATTTTTAGAGCTGTTTTTTTGTCTCCCAGCTGACCCCCCTCAGCTTGTTTTGCAGCTTCCCGTGCCAGCTTCTCTGAGCCCAGGCCAAGTAGAGCCGCCCAGGCCCGGGGTTCCCCCTGCCCCAGAGCCCCCCTCCAGCCGGCAAAGGACTCGATGCCGCAGTGCCAGTCTCTTTTCCTACATCCTATTTGAGGGTGCGGGTGTCTCTCCACTCAGAGACAAGGGTGTTGCCCGCTGAGCTGCCCTTTGGGGGTGACGAGGCCACTCCACACCCATGACCCCTGTGCCGCAGGGCTCCCCGCACAGCAGTCGGGGTGCCCACACACGTGCAGCATGGCACGGCAGTGCAGCAAGGAGGTGTCCAGGACAGGTTGGATGGGGCTGGGGGGGACCTTGCCCCCGCTGCCCTGCCCTGGCCTCGCGCCCCGCGCAACTAGAGGGGCGGGGGGCGCTGCGTCACAGTGGGAAGGAGGGGCGGGGGGCAAAGGGGGCGTGGCTTGTGGGCGGAGCTAGGGGCGGGGCGCGGGTTGTTTGCAGACCGTCAAAGGCAAGTGAAGGTGGCGGCAGCGGCGGCGCGGGGTGCGGCGGGGTAGGTAGGGGGGGCGGGGCGGTTTTTGGGGTGCTGCGCGCTACCCCAAGCAGTGCCCGGGCCCCCACCGCGGCGAGGAGGGGGGGGTCATGCCAAAAGAAGCGGCCGCAAAGCATTGTGGGGCCGCGCCAGGCCCGGCACCAGGACCCCGACCCCGACACGGGGGTGTTGTTTGTTCATCCTTGCAAATCCCGCGTCTAAACTGTTTGCACGGGGCAGGTCGGGGTGTTTTTGCACCGCTTGTGCAGCTCTGCTGGGCGTCTCGGTGCCGGGCACCATTAGACAGGGCGAGGGAGCTAGGCCCAAAGAGGGACGGGAATCGTGCAAGCCAGCAGACCCCAGGGGTTACACAATGCAGCATCCTTTCCCTAAAGGGCAAAGTCGTGGACAGAGCAGAATAGGGATATGTTCTTCACTACATCGTCCCGCAATACAGTATGTTGTAGGGTATTTCGTGCACGAGTATTTCAACACGTCTCCACTCGGGAGACGTGCTGCAGATAAGCACAAGGATGAGCGTCTTTGCACAGCGCCTCGTTTGACTCGCGGGGCTCGTCCAGGGGAGGTGCCGGAGGCGGGCGATATAGCCAGGTTGGGTCTTTGACCCCTTGCATTAGACCTATTCGTGGAGCTGTGAAATGGAACGGTCTCTATCGGGAGGGATAGGCGAGACCAGCCAGGGAGGTATCCTTTGACATCCCTAAATCAATGGTGATTGATGCTGGGCAGGGTGTGACATGTACCATTTATCTACTCCCTCTTAAAAACATCTCCTCCATTGGACACAGGATACTAGGTTAAATGGGCCGTTGCTCTAACCCAATATGGCATTGTTTATGTTCTTATATAAGACCCAGACACCCTTGTCCCTCCACTGCCCTTTGCTTCCTTGGCCTCCCCAGTCCCTCCTTTATATCCGCTGTCTCTTCACCCTTTTCCCTTTGCCCTGACCCTCCAGCTGTCTGGCTTCTTCGCAGCCTCCACCAGGATCACTGCCCCAGGTTTTGACCCCCATTCTTCCCATCTCCCCTCTCCTGGCCCCATAACCCTATGCTGGCAGCTGCTGATGTGCTCCTTTCGTTCTCCACAAGTGGGAAGAAGTGTCAAGTTGGTGGGAAAGTAGGGAGTGGGACCGAGGTGTACCAGGGAGAGGCAGGTGAGCACATGGGGCAGAAGAAAGGGGAGGAAGCGGGCTCTGAAGATGAGGTGAATGGAGGTTTTGGGTTGCAGGTGGCTGGGGGTTGAAGTGATATAGAAGTGTAGACGTGGGTGTGGATGTAGGACTGCATGAGTGGGACTTGTTTGTCTGCAGTGCTGGGGGGTTTGCCTTGGCATTGGTGCATTGGCCCACCACTGCTGGGAAGTATGCATTGGAGGTCTTTGTGAACCCCTGTTGCAAGCGAACTATGCATTTGGAGGTCCTGTCACTGGGCTGTTGGGGGCCCCGATCCTCTTTGCCTGCCGGCCCCCGGTTCTGTGCACCTGTGCGGCAGTGATCCGAAGCACTGTTCCTATGTGGCGGTGATGTGGTGGGTGATGGCTAGACATGCCAGGTCTGGGAGGCAGCCTGGGATTGGGGCAGTGCGTCGAGGTTTCTGTGGCCATCATCCCGCCCTGCTGCATCCCCCTTCACCTCCTTTCTCCCTCCAGGCGCAGCCATGACGGAGCTCCATGAGGTGCAGATCACGGAGGGGAAGCCCCTGCTGGTGTCCCCTGCCCAGTCCGAGCCAGGCAAGGTCAGGGGGCCAATGGGCACAGGGAGGGGATGGCACCCACATAGCACCCATAACCCTGCTCTGCATCGGTTTCACCCCTTTCCTTTCCCCCTCCCAACACATCTCTACACCCCTGCCCCTTCTCCTACCTGTAAGAGCCCCAGCCTGGCCTGCATCAGCCAGCCCCTCACCAGTCCCTTCTCCCTTGAATCCACTGCAACCCCCTTCTTCCAACCCTCCTCTGCTGCCCCTTCTTCCAACCCTCCTCTGCTGCCCCTTCTTCCAACCCTCCTCTACTGCCCCTTCTTCCAACCCTCCTCTGCTGCCCCTTCTTCCAACCCTCCTCTGCTGCCCCTTCTCTCTCTCTCTTCTAGGATGCTGAGCTATTAGCTGCCAGACTCTCACAGGACCATGGCCAGGTAACCAGCCAGCCCCTATGGGCCATAGTGCTGAAATCCATGGGGTCTGGGCAGCACGGCTCAGCCCCATGGACTACAGCACAGCCAGAAGAGCATGTAGGTACTGGGCTCCCAGCCCTGCCCACTCCCACAATTCACCATTCCTCTCAGCTCCCATGGTTGAAAAACAACCCAAGAGTCCTGACTCCTGGCCTCCCTCCTGTTTTATCCCCATGCATGCCACACATTTCCCAGACCTGGGGATTGAATCTGGGTGTCCAGGATAGACCTGGTGCTGGAGTGACATCCACCTTTCCCATTATTTGCAACTTGTACTGAATCCCCTGAGGGTGAACCCACAAGGCTGGGACTTGCTTCTCATTCCTGCTGCCCTCATGCTGTTATTGGGAAGCCTAAGGAACACCATGCCCCTGCCCTGGTTCCTCCCATGAACTCTGTCCGGGTGTGTGGGTGCTGTGCTGTGAGTGTGCCAAGGCAGGTGGTAAGGAAGCACCATTTGGAGCCTAATATCTCCAGCTCCCCTGGTACAGGGACAGTGCAGCCCAACACACCGGGTAACCAGAGCCCAATGTACCCCAGTACTGTCTGCCCTCACTGCACTATGATCCTGCCTCACACCCTCTGTCTTCCCTGGACAGAAGCACTCGGTGGAGACACCTTATGGACTGGTGACCTTCACCATCCATGGCACCCCCAAGCCGAAACGCCCGGCCATCTTGACTTACCACGATGTGGGCCTCAACCGTAAGTGTGCTTAAGGCAAGGACTGCACCCCTACTCCCTACAGGGCTTCTTTCAAGAAAGGCTGGGGCAGGAGTAGCAGGGGACTCTCCTTCCTCTCAGCCCTGTCCTGCTCCCCAGAGGACCCTTGGGTGAGAAAGGCAGGAACCCAGTCCCACATCCTAGTGCATCCCTGCTTGGAGAGGCCAATGCCTGTACTTTACTGTGCTTCCCAGGGCACCTTGGCCCTGCTTGCAGGAACTGTCCTAGCTGGTGAAAGCTTCATGGCCTGCTCCATTCCCCCTGGTGCCCTCTTATCTTGCATCCCTACAGACCCAACACTTTTGCTGGGAGACGCCAGCACCCGCTTGCACTCCATCCTCTTCCTGCAATAACCCCCATGCTCATCCCATTCTTCCCTCCCAGACAAGTCCTGCTTCGAGACGCTCTTCCACTATGAGGACATGCAGGAGATCGTCAAGAATTTTGTGGTGGTCCATATTGATGCACCAGGCATGGAGGATGGTGCTCCAGTGTTCCCCATCGGGTGAGCTACCTGGGCCCCACCTGCCCCTTCCTTCACCTCATTCCCTGTAGGGTGAGCTGCCTGCACCCCACATGCTTCCTTCTTCATCCCACTCCTTCCCCTGGGGTGAGCCACCCATTAAGGTCCTTTCTGAGCTTTGCCCTAGGTCTGCTCCCCCCACCTGGGTCTTTGGCCCCAGTTTGTGGCTCTTCTCACTGTCAGACCCTTTCTCGGCTCCAGGTACCAGTACCCTTCACTGGACCAGCTGGCTGACATGATCCCCTGCATCCTGCAGTACCTTAAGTGAGTATGAGAGTTTCTAGAGGTCCAGCTGATACCATAACTGGAAGCTATCAGAGATAGAGGCACTGCTTGCAGTAGAGGGAAGGGAACTGGACTGTGTAGGGCTTGGTAGGGTTGGGAGGGGATATAAGCCAATGAGAACAGCCAGTGATGCAGTACATAGATACCCACTTTTCTCCTCCCATGCAGCTTCACCAGCATCATCGGCATTGGAGTGGGAGCTGGTGCCTACGTCCTCGGCCGCTATGGCGTGAGTGATGGGGATTCGGAGCTGGGGCTGGGCTAGGAAGGGGCTGTGAGTTGAGAACGAGGGACACAGGCAGAGCTGGGGGGAACAAGGGGGCAAGAGTGAAGGGCTCTGGCTAAACTGGCACAAGCTTAAGGAGCCCAAGTCTGGGCTAGCAGGGGACTGAGGGTTGGAAGTTGACCTCCAAGCCTTGCTGGTGTTTTTAAGTTAATTCCCACTCCTTTATCTTTCCCCCTAGCTTTCTCATGCTGATACTGTGGAGGGTTTGGTACTTATCAACATTGACCCCAATGCCAAGGGCTGGATGGACTGGGCAGCCCACAAGGTAACAGGGTGTGGTGGGACATGAGGGACCCTTCCCAAGACCCCAGGTCTAGCTACCTCAGAGCCCTTACTACTGGGGAACCTGGCTGCTGCTCTGTCCTGCGGTAGATGTGGAGCAAATGCCCAACTCTGAGATCAGTGTGAACCCACCTTACACCAGTGGGAGCTGTGGCCTACAGTTTGTCAGTAGGAGGCAAGAGTAGCAGCTCCCCCACCACCCAGCAGTCCTATCCCCTCCACGCCCCAGCCCTATCCCCTCACACTGTCCTGTGGACCCTGTCTCTCTCCATGGCCCTCACTTCACTCTCTGTCCTTGCCCCTCCAGTTGACTGGCCTGACTTCATCCATACCTGAGATGATCCTAGCACATCTCTTCAGCCAGGTGAGTGGTGGGAAGGAACTCCTTGCATGCCACCCCCTGCCCCACCCCCTTGGCTGCTCTGGACCCTTCCCATGGGCTGGGAGGGAGGTGGGGTGGGCCTGAGAGTGCAGAGAGAGGGATTAGGCACGCGGACAGCAGCCACGGTGAAGGTGGCACAGGGAAGGAGAGGGTCAGGGCTGGAGGAAGGTGTGGCAGTCAGGAGCTTTCTGATAACAAAAGGGCACATCAGGGGGAGGGAGAGCTGCCAGGGGAGCATGTAGAGGTCAGTCTGTAACATTTCACCCATCCCCAGGAGGAGATCTCTAACAACACAGAGGTGATACAGCAACGCAGAGAGGCGCTGAGCACAGCCCCCAACCTCAGCAACATCCAGCTGTACTGGAACAGCTACAATAGGTGAGCATTGAGCTGCCAGGGGCTGGGATGCAGATGTTAAAATGCAGTGTGGGGTCTGGAGGGAGGTGGGAGGCTGCCTTTAACCTTCAGAGGGTGGCACTGATGGCTCTGGGGGGTCTGTGCAGCTGGAATCGGCTGCAGGGGGAGGGCAGTGAGACTTGAGGTCACTGGGAGGGCCTGGTACTGGCCCCTAGGGCAGGCATGCTGCTGGAGGCAGAGGGAGCAAGCCTTTGAGCGAGAGCTATTGAACACTGTGGTTGGGGCTGGATTTGCTTGCAGCTTCTAGAATGGGTGTTGGGGGCACGGGCATAATGCCCTGGGGAGTGCCTGGGACAGCCACAGAGCAGCTGTACAGGCTCCGCCTGATTTTCCCCATTCCTTTCTCACAGCCGCAGGGACTTGAACCTGGAGCGTGGAGGAGATGTGACCTTCAAGTAAGTGCCTGCTCCACCTATTGCCCCCTGGCTCCCTCCCTCGTCCCAGGACCCTGCAGCAGCCATGAGATGGGGAGAGGTGTGTGTAAGGGAGAAGGGGATGCTGCCTGTCTGTGAGGCCGAAAGCAGGAAAGAAAGTTCCTCTCCCTGCCAGACATCTCTTGCAGGGTGCCTACCCCCTTCCTGTGAGCTTTGTCTCCCCCACCCCTAGCAGCTGCCTAGGCATGGCAGCATGAGGGAGCAGCAGGGGGCTGTGACAGTCCTTCCACATGTCTGTGCAGGTGCCCTGTGATGCTTGTGGTGGGAGACCAAGCCCCCCATGAAGATGCTGTGGTGAGTAGTTCAGCTGTCCAACAACAGCACACCCACAACACTGCACACCAGTCATGCAACATGCAGTTTGATACAGCTGCATAGTACATAGTGACGCACGTCTGCCTGAGCACGGACCTGACGTGCAACTACACAATGCAGCATACGTTCCTGCACGTGGCCCCGCACCGGGGACTCGCTGCCAAGGGGAAGGCTGGTATTGGACCGTGGTGCTCATCCTCGTGGGAATTTAAGGGACTCTGCCCTATGCTGTATTTGGGGTGGGTTGTATTTCCAATGTCGGGGTGTATCCTTGCTCCCCTTTCATGTGCCATCTCTCTCCCTCCCCCCCACCTCTACCAGGTTGAGTGTAATTCCAAGCTGGACCCCACACAGACCTCTTTCCTCAAGGTGAGTGACCTGCCCAGCCCATGCCCTCGCTCCTGATCCACCGCCTCCTGCTGCCCCCTCTTATTCCAGCCTTGGGCTCCCCACACACACACATGCTCAGCTTGAAGCTGTTTCACCCTGGCGCCATCAGAGGCAGGCCTGGCAGGGACCTCCCTGCTTGTCACACCTAGTTCCTGCAAGCCAAGTATCCCGTCATCCCCTTCACATAGTTCAGGCCGAAACCCTTGCTGCTCTTCTGGAGAAGCTGTTCCAGACCCATCCCGCTCTGTGGCTCTCTGCCAGTTCCCAGTGGGAATGCCGCCACGGCCACCCCCGTTCGACCTGGTGCGGCATCCTCCAACTGCTTTTCTCTCTGCCTGATGTTAACCCTCTGTTGTGCTTCTAGACAGCCATCCCTGTTTCGCCTGGCTGAGCAGTCTCTTCCAGTCTCCTCTGCACCTCTGGCCCTCCCAAGCCTTTTTCTGCCCCTGCACGAGGCCGTGCTCTTAGCTAGCCCATGCTTACCCAGAGCTGCCTCCTGCGTGCTGGCCGTGGTCTTACTGGTGCTGATCCTGCCCTCTCTCTCTCTTCTCCTTCAGATGGCAGATTCTGGAGGGCAGCCCCAGCTGACCCAGGTAAGTGAGATTTCCCTTTGGGGAGATGAGCTCTACAAGTGGCTAAAGGGCAACATGAGGCATTGCTGGGTGCAGATTGGATGCTGCTGTGGTGGTGGGGTACAGCATGGTATCAGATGGGGGCTCATCTTACAGAAGAAGCTGTGTGGGGATGAGCATAGGGGGTTGGTGTGGGGTACAGGGAAGGCAGTGAGGCATCGCCAGGGCTGGGTATTGCTGCTATGGGGGGTGGTCTAACCACTGCCTGTTTCATCTCCCTCACAGCCTGGGAAGCTCACCGAAGCTTTCAAGTACTTCGTCCAAGGCATGGGATACAGTAAGTAACTGCACTGGGAGTGGGGGAAGAAGCAGTCCTGATCCTGGCAGCCCCTCGACTATCCACCAGGAGCTTCCAGGTGTTGCCATCCTGCTGCCCATTTCCCACCCACGCATCATCCCTGCCCTGGTGCCCCAGTCCCCGATGTTTCCTGTGGGCTGACATCTCTGTCTCTCTCTCTCCCCCAGTCCCCCACATCCTCGACAGAAAACTCAGCCAGGGGTCAGGTACCTTTGATGTTATCAGCCCACAAATTCCCCCCACGCCTCCTGTTTCGTTTTCTGCGCACTTCCAACACCCCCGTTTGCTCCCCACCATTGCTCGGGCACATTACCACACCCGTCCAGCTGCCTCCCCGCCGCTGGGCACACACGGACCCCACGCGCTCAGCACTGACTTCCGCGACTGCCATGACCTCCCAGGCATTTCCCCTCGCTATTCCACTGCCTCCCGACCTCTGTGAGCTTCCCCCTGCCCACACACTACCTGCCAGCCTCTCCATGCTCTGCTCCCCCACACTCCGCATGGATGCCTGCACATGGGACTCAGAGGCAGCTGGGGAGAGGGGGTGAGTCCAGGGAGGTGGAGAAGCTCAAGTCAGGAAATTATCCCTACTCTCTGCCCCTGCGTGACCCAACTGAGTCCATCACCTGCATCCCCCTGCAACTCTGCATGGGGCACTGCAGTTGTTGTGGACTGAGCATACAGCTTGGTGGGCAGGAGATGGGGAGGGTCAGGGGCCCTTGAGCTTGAGAGGGCCTGTCACTAGGGGTAGGAGGGGAGGTTCCTAAATTGGCTGTGGGGTAGGGCCATGTCCCTGGGGGTGGGAGTAGAGGAGACTGCCATTCTGTGGCAGTGAGCAGGGTGAGGCCTGGCCCTCGGTGGGAGTAGGAGCAGAGCCTGTAGCTAGTAGGTGAGCCTAGGGGGCAGCTCCCATCCTATCTGACTGCTCCCCCTTCTCTCTTCCCTATACAGTGGCTTCCTCCTGCATGACGCGCCTGTCACGGTCCCGCACCGCCTCGCTCACCAGCGCAGCCTCGGGCGACGGCAACCGCTCTCGCTCGCGCACCCTGTCCCAGAGCAGCGAGTCGGGGGGCCCGCAGACACCTGCCGTCCCCACCATGGAGGTCTCCTGCTAAGCGGAGGAGAGGCAGGGGATGGTGATGCCTCCCGCCTCTGACCAGCCGGGCCTTCCCGCCACCCCGCTGGGGGCTCTGGCTGCCACAGCCTGCCACACTCACCCCATAACGGTACTAAACCAAGGAAAGCCCCAGCAACTACCGGCAGCCAGGGATGGCCGCCTTTAACACGCCTAAAAGCACATGGGATTAACCCCTCGGTTCCCCCCAGCCCCTCAGTCCCTTCCCCACTCTCCCAACCTCGGGGTGGGAGCGGGGGAAAGGAGGAGGATCTCTGGGGAGCTCTCCCTGCACCCCCTGCTTCCTTGCCCCAAGCTCTGGGAGATCTCTCTGTCCCTCCCCCTTTGTCCATCTGTCCTGGGAAAACCACCAGCCCCTATCTGCGTCCTTGTTCTTTTTGTCTTTCCCGGGGGTGCCTCCATCCGTTTATCTGTGCAGAGACCACCTTTTTGGGTATCCTAAGACCTGCCCAGTGCGATCTGTCCAAAGGTTACTCTGCCATCCCCAGAGACTTGTCTGCTCCCCAAACCCACCCATCCCTCTGTCCTGAGTGTTGTTTTTGGTGTATCTTGATGCCTGTGACTCTCCCCTCTCCCCTTTCCAGGATCTATTGCAAATGTAATGCCCCAACTTCCCCCAGAATCTTCCCCATTGAAAGGATTTGTTTTCTTGACTTGTCTTGGCCTTGGTGTCTCTGAGGTGCATCTCTTGAGTAAGGGAGAGGTGCCAGGGGGCAAGGGAGGGCGCTGTGCACTAACCCTGCGTAGTTGTTTAGTGGCGTGTGTTTGCAACGGGATCTGGGAACCAGCGCTGATCGGAGACTTGCCGAGGCAGCAACTTGTTCTGTTGGGTGGGGGGAGGCTGGGAGCGAGGGGAGGTGTTTCTCTTGGGATGGCGCGCAGAGGTGATGTTCTGGGAAGCGATGCTGAAATGGCTTCAGCCTGTAGCGAACTCTTGACAACCATACATCAACTGTATTAAGTTCTATGTGGGATCCAACCACACCACTCTCTTGAGTGTACTTTGTTTTTATCTCTTTTGGATCTGACTGTAGTGGGCTTTGACTGTGATAGTTTCAGACTGTAGTGGGCTCTGACTGTATTGAGGGCTGGTTGCATTGAATCTTGTTTGTACCAGCCTCTGGTTATAATGGCTTTTGACTAGGAGAGGTTCCAGTTATCCCAGGCCACTGCTGTACTAGCTTTTGACTGTGCTAGCCTTTATAAGGGGCGCTGTACAAGACTCTTGACTGTAGCAGCTCTTGACTGTCTTAGCTCCAGCTGTAGCAGGTTTGTAATGGGCACAGAAGAACAGGGCTCTGGATGTTGAAAGCCTCTTGACAGCACTGAGATCTGGCTGTGAGTAAAATGAACATTGCAAGGACAGGATCTGAGTGTGACCAACTGGCTGTGTGTGTAGTGGATTTTGACTGTTGGCTGCATGGTGGGCTCTGTTGGAACAGGGTTTCACGTGTAGCAGAGCTTTGCCTGTACTTGCAATGGAAGGGGCTCTGTGTCCAGCTGTGCTGAGCTCCACCTGGGCTGCGGATGTAAAGGGGCTCTGGTTGTAGCAAATCTGTGCCCATGGTGTTCTGCCTACACCAGAGTGATGGCACATCCCAGCGATAACAATAAAGTCTGTAGAGAAATCTTCCCCAGGCTCCACGTCCCATCTGTTCTGAAGGAAACAGTCAGCCCTTCCCCTGGGTACCGGCAGAGGCCGTGCGAGAGGAGCTGGGTCAGATCCGGAACAGAGAAGGGGGAGCAGGCCCAACGCCTGAGGCACAAAGAACAGCCTGCAGAGGTACGCTGCCACGCCTGGGTGATGCCACGGTGCAGCACAGGACGCCCTCCCTACCCCTCTATAGCACAACATCCCTTGCTGGTTCCTTGCTGCGGTATTTTCAGCACACCTTTTTAGGCTCCAGGCACCCCTCCATAACAGCTGCCATTTGAGATGTGACCTGGCACAGACCCCAGGTCATGTCAAAGCAAATGTTACAGACATATTTCTTGCAGTGCTTAATTCCTGGCAAGGAGGGAAGAAGCGCTTAGCTCCTCACAGAGCAGGGGCAATCATGAACTGATCTCCCTCAACTGAGCCTTTATTCTGCCCATCACTCTGCTCCCAGTCTCTGGTGGGGGTGGACCCTCTGCTCCAGGCCACGGTCTGTTGAAGACCCCAGGTATGGGGCACACAGCTTCTTGGAGCCCAGCCTGAGGAAACAAGGGGCTGCTATTCTCTGCACTGAGCCCCCAGAGAGCAGCTGTGTAGCCCTGATGGTTGAAGGGCTTAGGATACTGAGGAGCACCCTGAGACCTGTCAGACAAGGCTCTCCTGGATGACTGGCTGGGCAACCAGAGCCTGCAGGTGTTTGGGAAAGCTGCCAAGGCCAGCAGGAAGGTCCGAGGTGTGCTCTCCTTGGCAGAAGACACCCAGCTCCACAGGCTCAGGCATGCTCAACCAAAGGGGGCACCCCACATCACTGCCCCACCCCGAACTGCTTGGAGCCCCCAGCTCCTGGGGTCAGGGGAAGGGGTGGGGGCAGGATGGCAGCCCCATTTGTTCCAATCAAGCCCTGACCCTAAGTCAAGAAGCACAGCACAGGGACAGCCCAAGCTGGTGGCCTCCACAGCTGACAGTCTATGTGGTCTTAGCTCAGGCAGGCTCCTGGTTTGGGACTTGTGGGACCAGCCACACTGGCACTGTCTGGTCCTACCGTCCAGAGCCTGCACAACACAACCCCGAGCACTCCTGGCTCAGGCCCCAGATCCCATCAGAGCCCTTGAGAGTCTCACTCCCTCTCCTGGTCTTGGCCCCAGCTCTGCCTCTTTAAGTATCTCCGGCATCCAGAAACCAGCCTCCAGCAGTGCCCCAGGCCCACCCAGCTCTGCCTGGCAGGAGGGACTGGCATGGCCAGGGGAATTGGGGTGACTACGTGGCAGGAAGGGGTAGCTGATGCTGCCCCTTTTTCACTGCCACCCAGAGCACAAAGGGGCCCAGGTACACCTCGGCACAGGCTTCAAGATGTTACATGTCCCTTAACTGTCTTTTTCCAGTAGTTGCTTCGTGAGTTTTCAAGGATCTGAGGCCACTGGGGAAGAAATGTCAACGGATATTTTGCAAACCTTAGTGGTCTCTGAAATGGATTGCTATTTTGCTGTACAGGTGACCAGTTTCTTCCTGTAGGAACTGTAGGCATCCATAACAGTACCTTCCTTGTAGGTGGAGTGGGGGTAGGCAGGCAGCCCATCTTCCTTGTCCAGCTACGCTCTGGGCTAGATACAGATGACATGCACACCAGTGCAATTCATATCAGCAGTTTTACCCCTGGGGGTGATTCTGCATAGGATTCAAGTACATTATTCCGAGGTAGGGCTGTACGTCACGTGGTCATTCTTCTACCCTTGTGTAAAAGGATAAATGCCACTTTGACTGAAGAGGCAAGCAGTGAAGTCAATAAAATGAGGGATTTGGACATCACTCGTAGAACTGGAACTAGCAGCTGCTTTTCCATCAAAGGGGTTAGTGGAATAGGTACGCCCCCACTGACTAGGACTGTCCTGCAGCAGTGTTTGCATGGCAGTTTTGACAAGTGTTGTGCATGGACGGGAAACTTGAGCACAGAGTGCCTGGTGAGCAGCAGAGAGCTTGTGTATAACAACAAGGAGCCTCGCAATACATTCAGTGACTGCTGCAGCTTAGAGGTACTTTACCAAGAAGGACTGACATAGAGCTGGTTTCTCAGCCGCAGCAGTCGAAAATGTGGCGATTGAACAAGATCCTCCGTGTGATAAAAATACAAAGCAAGCAGAAGCACACAGGAAGCGTCAGGCCTGCCAGCATTGTACCAACTTCAAGGCAAGGCTGGAAAGAGGCCAAGAACACACTGTACAAGACGGAGATTTACAAGTGCTGGCATCCATTAATCAGTCAGGGTGGATGGACATCACAGAGTAAGTCCGCCTGCCTTCCCAGAGCTGGAGCACTTGAGAATCTGAGATAGCCTAATGTGTGTAGAAACAGGCAAGTCCCAATACCCAGATGATTGACAGCAGATATTCAGGAATGCATTGGGGTTTGTCTACACCAGGGGCACCATGCAATGGTTGAACACAACCAAAGCTATCAGCGGTGAAGGGCAGCTGTGAGTGATAGGGAGGGAGACACGGCACCAAGAAAGCAAGAAAACCCCCTGCCTCCACCAAGTCTCAGGAGGCCGACTAGGCCCACAGGTGGTTCTCACAGTGTGCAGACACGCAGGTGGACATTCAGGCTCCAGACCATTAGGCATCACAGTAAAAAATAAAACAATGGGGTATGTCACAACACTCTATTTCAACGTGTGCTCGCTTTTCTCAGGCAGAGATTTTTTCCCTCCCACGTAGCCCTAGTGTTGAAAGAGGCTTGTTCACTGAAGCTTGCTTCGCTCTGGGAACTGGCAGACAGCGTCTGTTGGCAGAGTGCTGCTATAACTCTACTTCTAAGTGTCGAGGAGACCTGAATCTCCCTGCCCTGCCCTACAGCAGCCTTTGAAGATAATTCCATCAAGTGCAGTGAGGAGCCTATAGACTATTGGGTCAAAGGAAGGGGTGTCGCTGCTAGTCTAAAGTGAAAAGACCCTTCAGGCAACCCCCCTTCCCTACCCCCAACCCTCCGGTAGATGCACAGAATCATAGAAAAGTAAGGCTAGAAGGGACTGCAGGAATTCACGTTGTCCAGCCCCAGCTCAAGACAGGATCATTCCTATCCACAAAGCACTTTTCTAATCTATTCCTAAAACTACACAACAGCATCTTAGACTGGCAAGTGAGAAACTCCTGAATAAGTGCTGCGTGGAAATCTGCAAATCCCCGCCAGTGAGTGTGTGTGTATTTACATGCATGTATTTAGGTCCGTGGATATGCATGCCTCTTGAGCATATCTTTGTGGATGGATGTGTCTATACCTTTGTCTGCATGTGTCTGTGTACATGTGTACGTTTGTGCATGCATGTGCACATACACAACAGGCACAGTTGTGTACACAGAAGCGCACTCCTATGAGCACAAAGTGGGGCCAGTCCCACAAGTCCCAAACCAGGAGGCTGCCTGAGCTAAGACCACAACCCGTCGGCCGTCAGGGCCAGTGGCTCCATGCCCTCAGGGGCTATGCCTCTGTAAGGGCCGGGTCCAAACTTGGCACACAAGGCTATGATCCTGCCCCCATCCTGGCCTGAGAACATGGGGCTTAGAAAGTGCCTCAAAAATCCTGGGGTGGTAGACAGAGCTGTGGGGGGCAGTGACACGAACAGGAAACACCATCTTTGATTGAGCCCACCTGAGCATGTGGGGCAGGGCACCTCCAGCCTGAGGGTGCAGGCACTAGAGCTTCCACTAACCCTAGTGATGCAGGGGAAAGGCACAGGGAAGACACTAACCCGGCCGCACAGTGGCGTGACATGATAGGAGGTTGGGGACAGATTCTGGATGTAAGATGGGAACTGACAGCTGAGACTAAGCCAGGCCAGGGCATGTGATGACTCTGAGCAGCTGGCTGAGGCTGTCACCACCACCTAAAGGACAGGACACCAAATAGCCTGTCACCAACTTGGCCCCCTCCACTCCCCTGGGACAGCGCCCAGGAGTCCAGGCACCCAGCCACTGCGGCTGAAACCCATGAGACACCCACATCCTTTAACAGCAATGAATGCTCCAGCTGGGGCTCCCGTGACTGGAACATAGCCCAGCAGCTCGGAGACCTGGCACGTGGTCATGTGAGTTGGGACAGGGGGGTTCCTATGGGCAGGGCTGGGATTTCACCTTCTCAGGAGCAGAGCAGCACAGGCAGCTGTCAAGACACTAGCAGACCCCGCGACAGCTGGTGTTAACCTTCCTTTAATGAAAACCTGTCAATGGAAAAACACAAGTCCAGAGAGAAGTTGGCGCCCATCCCAACCACCACCTCTTACCCAGCCAGGGGGGCCTTCCCCTCTTCGCAAGAAGCAGCAAGGTGCCAGAAACAGCTGGAGCTGGGAGATCGGGACCTCCTGCACCCACAGAGACAAGCCTCACCAGGGGATGCCAGGCAAAGAAATGAACTGCCAGTCCTCCATGAGGCAAATGACCTGCCCTTGACGATGCAGGAGAGTCACAAAGGGAAGCATGGAGTCCTGGGAACCAGTGCTCCCTCCTGCTTGAACCAGAAGCCTCACTCCCATCCCGCAGCGGGACAGAGAGCCCAGGCATTCCCACTCCCAACCCTCTGCCGCTTTAACCCCCAGTCCTCTACCAGTGGAAGGGAAGCCAAGAGGGCTGGGAGTTGAGACTCCTGAGATCTAGCCCTGATTTGGGGGGGAAGGGACATTTGGGGGCTACCAGGTGAGCCAGGGAGGGCTGGGAGTCAGGACTCCTGCGTTGTGTCTTCATCTCTGGGGCAGAAGCGGTGACAGGGACTCCTGGATTCTTTCCATGCGTGCAGTTTCTGGTGGGACACCATGGGTGCCTTTGTCTGGCCACGCTAAGGAGAGGCGGGTGGGGGTCTCTGCATGGACAGCCTGGTGGGTGATGAGGCTGCGGCTCTGGGCGAAGCGCTGACCACAGCGGGCGCACTCATAAGGGGCTTCACTGTGCACCTGCAGGTGCTCAGCCAGCTGGGCTGGCAGCCTGAAGCGCCGCCCACACTGATTGCACTCATGGGGCCGCTCAGCATGGATGCGCCCATGCCGCGCCAGTGTGGAGCGGCGCCCAAAGCGCTTGCCACAGCTAGCGCACCCAAAGGGTTTGCCGCCAGACTCTAGGCGGGTGCGGCTGGGTGCAACCAGGGCACTACCCTCTCCTGGTGCCTGGCCGCTGCAGGCTGGCAGCCGGCGGTGCTGCAGCAGGTTGGCACGCAAGCGAAAGCGGCGCCCACAATGGGTGCAGCAGTAGGGGCGCTCACCGCTGTGCACGGCCCGATGCCGCAGCAGCACGGCGCTCTCGGTGAAGCGGCGCCCACAGTCAGCGCACGGGAAGGGACGCTCGCCGCTGTGCAGGCGCCGGTGCCGCGCCAGCACCGAGCTCTGGCTGAAAGCCTTGCCACACTGCAGGCAGACAAAGGGGCGCTCGCCTGTGTGCACACGCTGGTGGGCCAACAGGTGGGAGCGCTGGGCAAAGACCCTCCCACAGTCAGGGCAGCCATGCCGCTTGATGTGTGGCAGCCCAGGGTCCAGGGACCCTTTCCTAGGGGCTCTGGCCGGCCCCACAGCAGCAGCCCCGTCCTGGTGGGTGCCCAAGTGGCGGGCCAGGTTGGAGCGGCGGCTGAAACGGTGGCCACAGAGGGCACAGGAGTAGGGGCGCTCACCAGTGTGCACACGCTGGTGCAGGAGCAGGCCAGGGGCGCGGCTGAAGCGGCGGCCGCACTGCGTGCACTCATAGGGCTTTTCGCCCGTGTGCACGCGCCGGTGCAGCACCAGGTCAGGGCCACGCAGGAAGCGACGCCCGCAGTCCCCACAGGGGAAAGGGCGCTCGCCAGTGTGAATGCGCTGGTGCAGTGCCAGGTCAGGCGCCCGCAGGAAGCGCTTGCCGCAGTCCCCACAGCCATAAGGACGCTCACCTGTGTGGATGCGCTGGTGCTGGACCAGGGCGGAGCCAGCATCAAAGCGCTTGCCGCAGTCCGGGCAGGGGAAGGGGCGCTGCCCGGCGTGGGCCCGTCGGAACCGCAGGAACTCGGGGCTGCGGCTGTAGCTGCGTGGCGGGGTCGAGGGAGCCTGGTCCGCGGGCGAGACAGGGCTGTGCAGACGCCGGTGTTTGGCCAGGTGGGCGCTCTGGGTGAAGCGGCGCCCACAGTCGGCACAGGGGAAAGGGCGCTCGCCAGTGTGCACACGCTGGTGCCGCAGCAGGTTGGAGCTGCGGCTGAAACGCCTCCCACAGCCGTCGCAGCCAAACGGCCTCACCGTGGCATCGCCCACGCTCTCTCCGCCCCCGGGGCAGCTCCTGACTCGCCTCTCTGTCTGGCGCTGCTGGCTCTGCTCCCGACTCTGGCAAAGCCCTCCTGGCTCCAGCAGCCCAGCCCCATCCAGCTGGGGATCCCCCTCCACAGACTCACTCATGGCTCCACACCTACGGGAACACAGAGTGGGCGCATCTCACTGCCTCTGCCAGGATCCCCATGAGCTCCTCCGCCCCAAATGGCCTGGCTACTTGTCACAGCTGCCCAGGGGGCTTCTCCCTCTGAATCTGCCCCCCGCCCCAGGAAACTCAGGGGATCACTACAATGCATCAAAGCTGGTAACACCAACTTGGACCGTCCCCCTCCTCAGGGCTGGGCTTTGGGGCTGAAAGGTCCCAAAAAACTCCAACACCCCGACCCAGCTATTCAAAGTGTTTTTAACCACCGTTGTGGCACCTGAAAATGCAGCCAGGGGCTCTCCGCTCCCGTCAATGTCTGGATGTCCTGCTACTAAAACAAATAGGGACTGGCAGGACAACCCCTCTGAATGTCCTAGCGTGCGGGGGCAGCTGCAACTGCAGTGCCAGAGCCCAGGCCCCTTTCCAGCAACACAAATGACACAGCATCACCCGCGGCCTGCATCCAACGGATGTGAAACCCAGATGTCAGAGAGCACTGGTAGCCATGGAAACGGCACTCGGAGGGGAGGCGGTGGGATTTCTACTGTGACCAGGAAACAAAGGCGGAAGGCATTTAGCACCACTTTGTATCAGCCTGGCACCAGCTGGGAAAGGAGCTGCTGAAGCGAATGGTCAGTGCTGGCATGGGAATAAAGGGAGATGAACTGACTGGAGCATCCTCCTACGAGGTAGGGGACCAGGGGAGGGAGGGGACCACTCGTCAGCTGGAAATGCATCTACGAAAGCAGAGAATGGGTGGGCTCACCCGTCACGGCCGTGGCCTCGGCTTCCTGCTGCGCAGAGACCCCCAATGACGGTCTGCTCTGCCTGACCAACAGGCAAGGTCATCTCCCTGAACTGCTGGACTCTGCAAGGACAATAGACACCTGCTCAGGTCCCATGTCTCTGGGAATGGCTCCGCAACCTGGGCAGAAATGCCTTGAATCCCCGCTCGGCCCCCACCCCCAGTCCAGACCGCTTGGTTCAGGGCTCGGACCTTGTCCCTCCAGCCCCATTGCCACCCACATCCCCACCTGCTCCATGAGGGAAGGACTTCTCAGTGTCAGCCCCGGGAAAGGTCCACCCTAAACTGGCTGTACTGGGCGGTTCCCCTGAGGTGAAAAGGGAGCTGCCAGATAGGACCAGAGCAAGGGCCTATTTAGCCTGGTACTGGAACAAAAACCTGTCACTAAAGAGGAAATCTCAGGGCAATTCTGCGATGCATACATACATAGGTGCATGCATATGTGCACACACGTGTACCCACACACGCACATAAAGCCACAACTGCCCATACACAGCCACACACATGCACATACAGAAGCGTGCACAGATAACAGGCATGCCTCTGCGCACATGCATGCACAGGCCTATGAATACACAAGTGCACACACATCGGTACTGTCACGTACCTGCACGCACCCATGGGCACAAGCAGGCAAACACATGCACGTACACAGTCACTCACACTCATGCACATCTGCATACACAACCATGCACCCATCAGCACACACATGATATGCTAAGACATATATGCGTATGTTCAGCCACCTGCACATACAACCACATCACTGCACAGAAGCATGTGCTTCCTGCATACACATCTGCCTATTCAAATCTACACCTAAACATGTACACAGTACACATATGTGGATGCAGCTGCACACATGTATACACGTTGTGCTTTGGGAGGGTCTCCCAGCTGCCAGGCCATAAGGCTACCCAGCTCACCCTGAGATCTCGGCCAGGGGGAATTAGCTCCTGCCCCAATACCCCTAACCACCCTGACCCAAAATAGGCTTTCCCCATCCCAACCCCTCCCCTGAGCCTGGATGCAGCAGGGAGGGGAACTCCTGACACATGAAGTCCAGGGGCAGCTACAAAAGCAGCTCCAGCTGACTCTGGACAAATTCACAGACCTGGGCATTTCAGGTCAGAAACACCTGCGAGGGCACCTAATCTAACCTCTAATACAGCATGGGCCAGGGCATCACACCTAGTGATGCCCACATTGGGCATAAGCACTTTTGAGATGGGCCTCCAGGCTGGGTTTGAAGAAGGCACAAGACAAAATCCCCCACTTCCCTGGGGAGTCTGTTCCATGGAGTTGAAACTACCCTGGCTGGTCAAAAAACAACCACCCTTGTTTCTAATTGTCTAGCTTCCACTTCAGGCCATTGGTCCTTGTTCTGCCTTCCTCCACAGGATCAGAGCTCTTTAGTACCTGACACAAATATTATTCTATAACGAAGTCACCTCGCCATCGTCTTATTGATCTATGAAACCAGCTGAGCATTTGCAGTCTCTGCTTCCTCAATGCATGTGGCTGTATTGAAACACCAGCTTACTAAGTGACCCACATGAATTAGTTTGTATGACTGTCTGGGCCTCATCATTATGGCCCAATCTGCCAAGATTCATGTTATCTGTAAATCTGACCCACTGTGGCTTTCAGTTCCTTTCCAAATCATTAATAGAAATATTAAACAGTGGTCTCATACCTCCCCCCGGCAAAATGTCACAGAAACCTGGTGGCTGGACTGGTTGGCCCTGGAGGTCTCTTCTATCCCTAGGATGCTGTGAGGTAGAGCAGATCGCAGAATCATAAAATCATAAAAAACGAGGGTTGGAAGGGACCTCAGGAGGTCATCTAGTCCAAACCCCTGCTCAAAGCAGGACCAGCCCCAACGATCTTATCCCAGCCAAGGCTTTGTCTAGCCAGGTCTTAAACACCTCCAAGGGTGGAGATTCCACAACCTCTATGGGTCAGAAAGGTGACAGAGACTGAAAGGTTGCCATGACATGTAGGAATAAATGCTGACGGGCCACAGTGCTCACAGAAGGCAAAGTACCTCAGTGATCCAGACCATGAGGCCTCCAGACAATGGACCAAGATCCAGGTCAAGGGCTAAAGAAAGTAACAGGCAACTTCACTCACCATCCCACTTTTGTGGGACCTTAAAAGGGACTTTGGGTCAAGTGGGCTACCAAAGACATTGTGCTCTGTTCATGTGGTCTCGGGATCGTAGCACTGGGAAGGAGCTGGGACTAAGTAGGTGCTCAAGGTCTCCAGCTTCAGTCATGAAAGTTTCATTGACAGGCAGGATTTGGCATGACCGTGGGGATGCTGAACTGTCACCACTGCACCCACGGTGACTCCTATTTGCGTCGTGCATGACTCGACTCTGTTCTTATCCTCTCATCTACTCCTGCCCATCCCTGCTTTCTTCTTCCTGTTCTACTTCTCTTTCTTTTGGTCTTACACCTGATCCTGAGATGGTACCAACGCAATGATAACAGTATCAACAGAAGCTGTGCTCCCTCCAGCCCTTTACTATCCAGTCTCTTCTCTCTCCTTCTGCCTGCCTGCTTTGATGAAGGCCAGGAAAATGACTGAGAACTAAACAACAGAACTAGTACTATCTGGTTTGCAAAATGGGAATAATGTATTGCAGCCTCAGAATGAGAGCACAGGCTGGAAAATGAATGGAGACTGCAAAAAGTTGAGACTATGCAAATATCACGGCCTATTTTGCCTTCAAAAGATGATCCTGGACAATACCTCAATAATCGCACTCACCACCCCTCTCAGCTTCGGTCTCTTGGTTCAACTCCACTCTAGAATGACAGGCCTCGGAGATGCACACTTGGCCTCTGAGCCAGCCCTCACTCCCAAGGACTGCAAAGAGGCAAGTTAATACCTTCTGAGGGTGGAAGACTGAGTGAATGAGAAGAATATCTTACCAGAGCATATGAGGGGCTGAGGATAGAGCAGAGCCCTGCGTGGCCCAGGCAGGGGGTGCTGCTGGTGCTGGGGTGACTACCTGGCATTCCCGCTGGTGCCAAGTCTGGAAGCCAAGTCACTCTTCAGGTCTTCCTGAGCGACTGTACATCTTGGCCGGTTTTGATGGGCTTGACTGTGCATCATCCCAGGGTCGAAGCCGCCATAAAGACACCATCATTGTTACTGTCCAGCACTGCGAACCAGAACCGAGCCTCTTCGTTCCCTCAAGCAGGGCAGCCTGAAAAATTAGAGTCTCCTTCTATGCGTTTTTGACCCGTGCCCACTCCCTAAGCAGCCAAGTGCTTGGTTAGCTCATCCAGACCGGATAGTTATTCTCTGTTTTAGCAGGTTCTGCATGATCTGCTTCCAGGTCTCTCTCCTCTAGAAGCCCTAGCTGGGACTTCCCGGCTGATCACATGCCACTGAGATAAGCCACGGCTCCATGCTCAGGGCACTAAAGCCTATTTGGCTTTTTGGTGTTATACAGTGACAGGGTCACCTTAACCCCTGGACTCCTTTATTCCACCGAGGTTAGTGCCCAACATCTCCCAGCTAACAGCACAACAGCCATGAGATGTACCAGGGACACATACCAGCAGTAGCGGTCTGTCCCATTCATGGTCAAGGCCACTGCCTGGTCACCAGGGTCCCTCTCTGCTCTTGGGAGCCTTAATGCAAAGACTGGGGGGGGGTTAAAGGGGCAGGGGGGAGGGAGACGCTCCTGCATGCCACTCCTGGGGCAAGGAGAGGAGACCGACCCCTTGTCTCAGCAAGAGGAGATGCTCCCACCCCCTGCAAGCGAGAGAAGGCCTCTCTGTCCCCTGGCCCCCCAGCTCTAGGGTGCAACGCCAGCGTGGAGACAGGAGGTGGTCCCACGCCGCTCTGAAACCAGGCCTCGTGCCCCCTCCTCCATAGGGAGGGGGCGCCTTCCACCTCCAGGAGGAGACGCCCCCATCCCCAGCCAGCCCCCCAGGGGGGATGCGGACCTGGAGCGGAGACGCTGCTTCCACCCTTCCTGGGGCACCAGCCAGGCTCGCCAAGCCACCCTTCCCAGCATGCCCTGCATTCAATGGGGAGCTCCCAGCATGCACTGCTTCCCACAGTGATTTCCCAACATGCCCTGCTCTGGGGAGACACACCTCCCAGCATGCCATGCATTCAATAGGGAGCTCCCAGCATGCACTGCTTCCCACAGTGATTTCCCAGCATGCTCTGCTCTGGGGAGACACATCTCCCAGCATGCCCTGCATTCAATGGGGAGCTCCCAGCATGCACTGCTTCCCACAGTGATTTCCCAACATGCCCTGCTCTGGGGAGACACACCTCCCAGCATGCCTTGCATTCAATGGGGAGCTCCCAGCATGCCCTGGGCCCAGCAGTGGACACACCTCCCAACATGCACTGCTTCCCATGGTGATTTCCCAGCATGCCTTGAGACCAGAAGGAGACACACGCACCTCCCAGCATGCACAGCTTCCCAAGATTTCCCAGCATGCCCTGCACTGAGGGGGGGAGAGGCACACTTCCCAGAATGCACTGCTTCCCATGGTGAATTCCCAGCATGCCCTGCACTGGGGAGACACACCTCCCAGCATGCCCTGCTTCCATGGTGATTTCCCAGCATGCACTGGAACCAATGGGTACCTCCCAGCATGCCCTGCTCTCCTGCAGGCTGGGCAGGGCAGGTGCAGAGCATGCTGGGAGCTGTAGTCACTGATGCCTGGAGGCTCTCTCGCTCTGCCCCATGCTATGCATGCAGGGACAGCAGGCACAGCCAAGGCACAAAGGGCTGGACATGCTGGGGCAGGCTCGCCCCACGTACCCTGGGGTGCTCGGGCACCCATGGCACCAGGACAGCGTAGAGCAGCTGCCTGGGGACCAAGTGCTTAGCCTGCTCCTGAACTAGGAGGACGAGAAGGGACCGTCCCTGTGCCCAGAGCTGGGATCCTGCTGCAGTCACTGGACTCCAGAAGCTGGAGCTTGGAGCAGAAGTCCAAGGGGACCTCTCCGGATTGCACTGGTAACTGGCACCCCCAGATCCCTGTGACCACCCCAACCCTGGCGGTCGCCTGCTCAGCATCCTTCCCCCACCTGACCACCACCCTGCCTGCTCACCTGCCCCCCCGCTCACCCATCCTCTAGCTGGGTCCGTCTGTCTTCTCTGTCTTTCTGTCCATCTAGCTATACATTTTTCTAGGCTGTCTGCCTTTCTCTGCCGCCTTTCTAGCTCTCTTTTCTGCCTCTCTCGCTACATAGTATCTATACATCCTTCTAAACCGGCTATCTTTGTCTGGCTATCTTTTCTGTCTCTCACTCTCCATCTCTCTCTCTATCCATATACTCTCTGTACGCCCTTTTAAGCGGTCTGTCTTTTTCTGTCTCGCTGTCTGCATAGGCACCTTTGTAGTTGTTCTAGTAATCACCTTTCTAGTCAATTTTCTGGCTGTCAGTTTGTCCCCATACGGCCCTTCCTTCTATCCGTCCATCTCATGCTTCCTTGGCTCTCACTGCTGTAGTACTAAATGCCTCCCAATCTTTAATGGGTTTATCATCAGCATCTTCTTGTGAGGGACAGGACTACTGCATGGCCGGGAAATCGAGGCACAGAGATGCTCTCAAGCCACTCTCATGTCTTGCAGGTGTTGCCTCTTGGCTCCTAAATTACCTGGATGGTGACAGTGTTTCACTCTATGTCCCCATATTCTGTACCCAAATTATTTAACCACTGTGGGTTGCCCCTCTCCCCGCCCCCAACCCTGACCAGAGAATTAATATAAAGTTAAGCTGTAGTTTCCAAGCCTGCATGCTAGGGTGTGCTTTAAACTTTCTGTCTACAACTCCCTGTGTCTAAGAGACTTGACCAAGGGTGCTGGAGGAATCTGTGGCAGAGGAAAAAACAGACCGACACCCCCCCCCCCGCCCCCCCCGCCAAAGCCCAGCTTAGTGCCCTGGCCTCTAGCTAACCTACCCCCCATACCCATATGGTAGGGGTTAGGCTGGCATGACAGGCCAGAGGCTTGCGTGTAGCCTGACATGAGGCACTGAAGTGCAGTGGGGCAATACTCAACCCTCTGCCTCTCTGCTTGCTGGGAACTCTCAGTCCTTCAGAAAATCCCTTCCCATCTGCGTTGAAAATGATCCCAGGGCTGAAGGCTTCTCAGGAGCCCAAGACAGTCAAGTGCCAAGAGCCACTAAATGCCCCTGGTTTTGGCCACTTGCACACTGAATGCCCCTGGGTTGAAGCCTGTGGACCATCCTATTTGCAGCCTCTGTTGGGAAGTTGGCCTCAACCCACTTCACAGTCAGCATGTGCAGGTGCCATACAAGGGGCTCTCCCTGAGGGAGCCCTCCTGGGGCTGCCAGCACTAACCATGGCAAGGATCGTGGGCCAGATTGTCCACATCACCCATGCTGCCCCCCCAAAGCATGCCCACCCATGACACCGCACGCCCTGTCTGTGCGGCCGCTGTGGGCCACAAGCAGTGTGGAGGGGCTGGGCAGTGCCAGGATGCCCCAGGAGGAGCTGGGTGTGGAGAGGGCATCTCCCTGTGGGGCTGGCTCTGTCTAAGCTTTTGTGTCTGGGAACCCTCCGAGCTACAGCCATCCAAAGGGATTGCGCACACTGGCTGCAGCTCATGGACCCGTTCTCTGTGGGCAGAGCCGCAAGACGGCTGGCTCAGTTCAGCCCAGGGGCTCAGAGTGGATTTATGCCCTGTGGTGCCCAGGGTACCCTACAGGGCACTGCTGAGGGCCGGCTGCACGTGACTGGTCAGAGCCAACTTGGGTGAGGCTGGCCTCACATGAGTTACCCCCTCCCCAGGCTGGAGAACATTAAGAGCCGCTGAAGGAGCCCCCCATTCATTATCTAATGAGGCAGCTAAGGAGAACGGTGTTGGTAGGAGACCTCTGTGAGTTGCATTTGGGGGCCTTGGGCCCTTTCTGGGTCTGGCCAGGTACTTTCTGCCCTGGCACTAGCCATGTCACATCAAGACCTGACCCCCAAAGGCACTGAGTTCAGGGTTGTGGGCCAGAGTCGGAATTCACTAAGCACTAGGCAGCCTGTGATCTCTCCTGTCTCCTGTGCCCAGGTTGCTGTGATTACCTGCATGGAGGAGCTGTGGGCCCTGGGTCTCCAGGTCAGTGAAAAGGGGGAGAGTCCTAGTAGTGCCCAGCTAAGAAGGGGCTAATGTTCCCTGGTAGCTTCAGTGTGGGGGTGACAATGGGAAATTGCTTTGGTGCCCTGCAAGTGTTCGGCTTCTGCCCTTCTGGGCGTCTTTCCAGTCTGCGCCATAGCCCCTTGGCAAAGTGACTAGGGGAGCTCCCCAGGATGACCCTGGGGCACCAAGATGCGGTGGGGGCAGGGGTCCAGGCCCTGGTTTTAGGCCCATAACTGGCAGGCCCAGGGGCCCCGTGTCCCAGCACTGGGTCCTGGAGAGCAGCCAACTAGCAAAAGTTTTGAGGTCGTAGAGGGGAACCACCTCCCAGGGCCATCACCCTCTTGGCTGGATAAATAGGGCAGCAGGAGCAGAGCAGTTTCTCCCTCTGGATCTGGCACTGGGGAGCCCTACTGCTCTACAATGGGAATTTTCCTGGCTCTGACCTATCCCTGTCAACTTCTATTGCATCATTAAAAAGCCAGTCATTTCAAAAGAAGCAGTTATTATTTTGCCCCTGCGACTGAATTTGGTATTAAAAACCCTTGAGTCTTCAGAGGAACTCAGGGAGAGAAAAGGGCTATTAACCCTCAAGGACAGTGTTGGCACCAGAACAGCTTGGAGACCTGGGTATGGTACCTGTAGGGTGGGAATGAGCCCAAGGTTTCTAACCATGAAGCAGTGAGGTGTCCAGTCCATTGCCACTTTGAAGGTCCTCTGGAAACTAGGAGGTTCCCAGTCCTTTGACTGGCATCTGTATATGGGTGCAATCCCCTTCAAGCAGTCACAATTGGATAAAAGGCAAAGAAAGCCTTGTCCTGAGCCTGAGTGCCTGGGAAGTCTGCAGGAAGAGCAGGCACCTGGGGAAAGAAATTGCAAAGAAGCACCAATTTCCTATTCCACCCTACACAGGGCAAGACCCTCTAGCCAAGAACCTGGAGTTTTATCCCCCTAAGAGCATCATCATCAGTCACACACCCCAGTCAAAACCCCCAGCTTTGGCTGCAACGAACACCCAGTGCTTCTGAGGAAGTGGGGGGAGAGGGGAAACCCTGGCAGAAGAAGAAACAATTCCTTGCTGGACCCATTTAGTCCTGGAAAGACCAAATGCTCCTCACTGTTCTGCAACCTAGGGACACCAAACCACTCCACACATCCTACATCCTACTGGAGCCAGAACCACCCCCCATCCCCTTCTGTAATTATACCACCACCATAAACTAATCCCAGCTCCTTTAATTTTCCTTTGTAACTAAAATGGTTGCAGAGCTCTCCTTCATTCTTTGCCACTGGGCATAGTCCTCTCCAATATGGGAATGGGAAGAAAAGGAAAGAAAAGAAAATACAGTGAATAACTCAAGGTTACCTAGGTGACTGGAGAGTCACAGAGTGGCGGCAGTGGCATACAGCGCTCCTGTTTTAATTGTCCATCACATGGTGCCCTCAGAGTAAAAAGCAGTCCTACCTTTCTATGATTCCTTGCTTAGAAAGAAGCATCTGATCCAAAAATCATTGAGAAAGGCTGCCTTACATCGTCTCCTCTGACTGCCCTTATAACACAGGCTGGGGAATGCCACCCAGATGTCCCTGTATTAAGCCCAGTTACTTGGGTTTGGCTAAAGGTAAATTAAATTTGAACAAGAGATGCTTTGGGTGACTGGGAGGATGTGATAGTAGGTTTTAGATATTTGAAAAGCTGCCATAAAGGAGAAACATTGTTTTGCCCTGCCGTGAGTCAGGGCCCTGACTCTGCCTTTTCTCAATAGGTGTTTCCTGAGCTGTGTAACGTGATGTGATGTTTCTCCTTCCCGGAGCCCAGGCAGTGGATCTCTGTGCCAAGTATTCACTGTGAGTGACCATGTTTTCTCCATCTTCTCTTGAAGAAGTGACCTGGGGGTAGCTAGACCCTGTGAGGGGGAAGAGAAAGAGGCTGACACACCTGAAAGGCTGTGATACTGGGAATGGAGGCTGCACTGTAGGAAAGTGGCTAGTCTTTTACCAATAACACCCAGTCTGGCACTTCTGTGTGTAAGAAGAACCACAGGAATTGGACTGGAAAACAGACCAACAGGCCCTCAGAAGAGACAGAAACTAGATGGGAAGGAGGGATGGGCAACATGATGGCTAAATACAACTCAGTGCTTGGAGGAGACTTATTCTTCCTCTCACAGCTTCCAGGAAGCAAGTCAGGCACTGGGCTGCGCATGGAGGTGACTCCTAGGTGCCCTGCCGTGCCCCATAAAACCAAGAGGACAATACGTGAGATGGAAGGAAGACAATTTGGATCAACCAGATGGCAAAACCTCCTTCCCTTCGTGCGGCCTGTGCAACGCTCTGCCACCAGGTGTGGTTGAAGCCAGGGGGTTAGTAAGGTGCCAAGCAGGTCTAGATGGTCCTGTGGTCATGTGAGCACCCCAGTGCTCTGGCAGAGACACCCAGACACATGCCTCACGTTGTTGACCAGTCCCTAAGACCAGGTTGAGACTTTGTATGGGGCCAGATGATCCACCCCTGCTGCTACCCACCTGCCCCTGGTGCCTCTGGTGCTGGAAGCTGGTCAGAACCAGGGCTTCAGCTCTGCCCCTGCCTGGCAGTGCTGTGTCTGGGGAGTGTCAGTATAGCCCAGGGAGTGGCAATAGTCTCTGATAGGGGAGGCACAAAGGCTTATTTGGAAAGGAATTGAGCTGAGAGCAGTCATAGACAGGAGTCCTGCCCTCCGTGCACCACTATCTCAGGCTGCGGGCAACACCCAGTGAGGATGAGGTAGCCTTTGACCTTTCCTGTCTCCCTCCTCAGCAGGACACTGACCTCAGACTGCTGTGATTGCCCACATGGAGGAGCTGCAATCCCTAAATCTCCAGGGTTGTGAGGAAGTAGAGATTCCTGGCAGTGGCCAGCAAGGTGAGGAGGGCTTTAACTCAGCCCTAACACTTTGACATACATAAGAACATAAGAGCTGCCATTTATTGAGCCAGACCCTCAGGCCATCTTGCCCAGTCTCCTGCATGATGCTGAAATGGAAAGTGAACTGCGTCTGACCAAGGTTTTTTTTTCCTCTGTCCCTTTTCTGCTTGCAGCCTCCAGCATTTAAGGTCTAGGAAGTTCTGAGTCAGAGGCTGTGCCCCTAACTCCTATGCTCAATAGCTACCGAGGTCCCTTTCCTCTAAGAATGTGTTCAGTCCCTTTTTGGATCTGGCTAAGTTGTCAGCTTCCATCACCTCTCGTGGCAGCGAGTTCCACGCTTTAATGACACACTGGTAGTGACAAGAGGACACCCCCGTCCTCAACCCCATGTGGCTGGGAAGTCCTGTCAGGGTTCACATTACTTAACCTGTGCCCTGACTTAGCCTGGTCCTTGCACAGGTGGCTTGAGAGGGGCCTAGGTGGTCAGAAAGGTCATTAGTGCAGCAAGCCCCTCAGCCAAGTGGGGAGGTCTGGTGACCGGGTCTGTCTAAGCAACCCCTCACCTTGCCCTGGAGCTAGGAAGAACTTGCATGTGTGCATGTGCTGTGTGTCCTGGCAGGCACTGCAACCGCAAGTGAGAGTGCAGAGGGGAATTGCCCCGTGGGCTGGCTTGGAACAGCAGAGCCAGGAGCCCAGGGCCACGGTGGCCTGAAGCCCGAGTGGAACAGAGCTGACGAAGGCGAGCAACGGTCCAGGAGAAGAAAGGTGGTCCGGCAAGCCCAAGGCACCGGCACTACCCTCCCTCGGGAGCGCCGCTTCGTGTGTGGGGAATGCGGGCGGGCCTTCAATGCCAATGCCCACCTGGTGAAGCATGCACGGACACACACAGGCGAGCGCCCCTTCCCCTGCCCTGACTGCGGGCGCCGCTTCACACAGAGCGCCAACCTGGCGCACCACCAGCGCCTGCACACGGGCGAACGACCCTTCCCCTGCGGGGAGTGCGGGCGCTGCTTCCGCATGAAGGCTGACCTGGCACGACACCGCGCCTCCCACACGGGCGAGCGCCCGTACCCCTGCCCCGACTGTGGGCGCCGCTTCAGCCAGAGCTCCAACCTGCTGCGGCACCAGCGTGCCCATACTGGTGAACGCCCTTTCCAGTGTGGTGAGTGTGGGGCTGGCTTCGCCCGCCGCGCCCACCTGGCCGCCCACCGGCGCACCCACACAGGTGAGCGCCCCTATCAGTGTGGGGAGTGCCACGAGGGCTTTGCCCAGATCGCTGCCCTCATTCACCACCGCCGCCTGCACACGGGCGAGCGCCCCTTCCAGTGTGGGGAGTGCGGCAAGGCCTTTGCACGCGCTGCCACACTGCTGCACCACCGTCGCTTGCATGATGGTGAGCGCCCCTTCCCCTGTACCCAGTGTGGCAAGGCTTTTGCCAGCCGTGCTGCTTTGCACCAGCACCACCGTGGCCACTCAGGCCTGGCCCCCTTCCCATGCGGGGAGTGCGGGGCTGGCTTCGCCGTCAGCTCTGCACTGCTGCGGCATCGGCGCGTTCACACTGGCGAGCGCCCCTATGTCTGCGCCCAGTGCGGGGCCAGCTTCACCCAGAGCTCAGCCCTCACCCGCCACCAGCGGTTGCACGACTGAGATGGCCTGGCACTGCTCCTGCATGCAGGCAAGGACGGGCCTGGGGAGGAGGGAAGAGGTCCCAGTGGAGGGGCTCTGGGATCAACATGTAGATTGACTTTTCAACAGGGGCTGGGTCAGGTGGACAGAGACATCATATGACACGGCTGCCTAGAGCATCAGGGCATTGGGCATAGGGACCTGAGCCATCCCTTTGTTCCTGGGAGTGGGGGCTGGTTGAATGGGTCATTCTGGGGTCCTGGGAGATAGGCTTGTTTGTTGGAGTGAGGAGGAGAGGAGCTGGATCCTGAAAAATCAGGCTGCTGAGCAGAGAGATTGTAATAAAAGGGAACCACAGCTGGATTTTCACATCCTTTCTATGGTAAAATGAGCACAAAGCACAGGCATCACTTATGGAATGGGTTCACATGGGGCCATCTCAGACAGGAGACTGCAAAGGGGAGCTCAAGATGCATGGGGTGGGTGGAGAGGAAAGTTGAGTCTTACAAAGCACCTGGGGCACCTGCAGCCAAGGTTGGACCTAGGAGTACAATGCTCCAGCCACAGGGGAGCAGGCAGTGGTCTGAACAGTCCCCATCCCCTTTAAAAACCTGGGATAAAACTGTAGCTGAGGATGGAGCCAGGTGGAAGGCAGACAGACTTGAGGACAATTTTGATCGTTATAATTTATTTATTTATTTATTTAGAAAGTTTGAGGGAAATCTGAAAACTTTCCTTTCAGGTTTCTCAGGACTTTTTTTTTAAGGTTTACATCAGTCGGAAATAATGTTTGGAACTCCCCGTCCCATGTTATTTAATACCCTATCAGTAGTTAGCACATATTTCTCTTATTTCACAGTAACCAGTAGGATTAGTGACCTGCTGTAAGATGACACAAAAGCTGAAACATTCTCTTTGATTTCAAAAATCATGAAGAGTAGCTGCTCAGTTCAGACCAAAATGGCTCATGTTTTTCTTGCTCAAAGCATCTCCAACTTGTTATAACAAAACAGTAGCATTTCCCTCATTTTTTTAAAAAATATATCATTTAATTATTGTATTTAATTTAAAAAATATATAAAAATAAAATATGAACTGTTTCAATTGTGTTGTCATTAATAGCCCGATACTCATAACACATATAAAATATGAAACGGCCTTTAAAAATGAAAAATTGGGAGAGGGGGATATAAAATGAAATTCCAAATGTTATTTCATCATCCAGAAGTGGGAATTTGGGGGAATTCCTCTTTTGTGGGACGTTTCAGAGTTGCTGGTCTGAATATGTGGACCCAGGTCAAAACCTGCATCTCAAAGCTTCCTTCCACAAGTTTTCTAGGTGCCAACCATCTCCCAGTGTGGATTTGGGCAACTCTGCTCTCCACAAACTCATTGGCTTGAACCTCGGTGGTTTCCTTTAGTGGTCCAGCTTTTCACAGGCAGGCTGGGCTGTTGCTCTTGGCACGTAGGGCTGGGAGGGGACAACAGCCCTACAAACAATCCCTTGGAGGGTCGATGCAGTGGGGAAGGGATCTGAGGGATCCCCTTGGGATGAACTGCTGTTTGGAGGCTATAAAAGTGTCCTGTGAACCTCCTTCCTAAACACAATCCTTTCTGCTGGATTGGGAGAGGCTGGCTGCAAAGCTACAAGCCTGCTTGCAGGAAGGCAGGCAGCAGAGAAGCAAGCCTAGACTGATTCATGGGAAACCCCTGGGCCTGACTTAGAAGCAGGGCAGGTGATTGGCATGGGTGGAAATAAGACATATATAGGCTTGGATTTGGGGTTAGAGGCACACTCTGGTCCTGAGCATCACAGGGAGAAGAGGGCTGAGGCTGAGAGGCCAAAGCCAAATTAGGGCAAGGGTTCCTAGTAGGCTGAAGCCGAAGGGCTGAAACCAAGGTGGGAGAAGAGGCTGGAGGCTGAAGGGCTGCAGCTGAGCTAGGGTGAAGGTATCAAATGAGGTGAGCAAGGCTGAGGCCAGCCACTGAGAGTAAGACACACGAGGCATGGGCGCAACTATGGGGGAGGCCAAAGCCATGACTAGTACCAGTAGGGTATGATTGGTGCCCACCAGTGTTTTAGTTCATGGGCTTAGGGGCCTGCAGCACACAGGCAGGGAATAGGGGAAAAGTTAGGAACATACACCCAAGGGTGGAGGCTGAGACTAACTTGAGAGAGAAACACCCTATTCATGGGGCTAGGGAAGGTCACCTTTGATGACAAGCAAGGTGGAGTGAGGCACCTAGGGCCTCATCCCGGTCTCTGAAGGCAACCTCCCTTATATTTGCACTGACAGTCCATCAAGGTGTGGCAGACGGATGGGGCAGCAGAGTGATACCCTGGATGGACAGAGTCGTGGGAAAACAAGGGTAGTTTGGCCATTAGGGGCCCAACCAATGCCCCCGATGGTAAAAATGATGCCTTTCAAGTTGGAATTTGCCTGGCTTCAGCTTCCAGCCACAGAAACAACACGGCAGTCAGGAGAAAGCTTCAAATCAGGTCCTACCCACAGGGGCAAGGAGGAGAAGAAGAGAGCCTGGGTCTGCTCTGGTCCTGCTCTCCATCCAGAAGGGTTGCTCTCCTGCTGGAGCCCCATGGCCCACCCAGAGGTGACACCTAGCTCTTCCCCCACTGAGCAGATGGAGAAGGAGTCACTCAGGTCCCAAACAACATGCTGACAGCATCTGGGGCCTGCATGCTCGGTCTCATGGCACGTGGGTGCGGCGGTGCTTGCAGAGGTAGGCGCGCAGGCGGAAGCGCTTGCCACACTGCATGCACTCATGGGCTGGCCCAGCCCCATGGATGAGGCGGTGTTTGCAGAGGTAGGAGCGCTGGCCGAAGCGCTTCCCGCACTGCGTGCACTCGTGCGGCTTCCCCAGCCTGTGGGTCCGCCGGTGCTTCACCAGGTAGGAGCTGCGACTGAAGCTCTTCCAGCATTCAGAGCACTGAAAGGGCTTGTCCTGTCCCATGGTCTGGGCACCCTCCGGCAGGCTGCTCTCCTCTTCCTTTTCAGCTTGGAAACTCTGTGGCACTATCTGAACAGGGCTCCACGCCATGCTCCCCTGTGCACCGTGGCAGGGCTCCATGTGGCCTCCTTGCAATGCAGTCAGCTCTGAGCTCTGGGCCATGCTCCCCTGTGCACCGTGGCAGGGCTCCATGTGGCCTCCTTGCAATGCAGTCAGCTCTGAGCTCTGGGCCATGCTCCCCTGTGCACCGTGGCAGGGCTCCATGTGGCCTCCTTGGAATGCAGTCAGCTCTGAGCTCTGGGCCATGCTCCCCTGTGCACCGTGGCAGGGCTTCATGTGGCCTCCTTGGAATGCAGTCAGCTCTGAGCTCTGGGCCATGCTCCCCTGTGCACCGTGGCAAGGCTCCATGTGGCCTCCTTGGAATGCAGTCAGCTCTGAGCTCTGGGCCATGCTCCCCTGTGCACCGTGGCAGGGCTCCATGTGGCCTCCTTGCAATGCAGTCAGCTCTGAGTTTGGGGCTACACTCCCCTGTGCACCGTGGCAGGGCTCCATGTGGCCTCCTTGCAATGCAGTCAGCTCTGAGTTTGGGGCTACACTCCCCTGTGCACCATGGCAGGGCTCCATGTGGCCTCCTTGCAATGCAGTCAGCTCTGAGCTCTGGGCCATGCTCCCCTGTGCACCGTGGCAGGGCTCCATGTGGCCTCCTTGCAATGCAGTCAGCTCTGAGTTTGGGGCTACACTCCCCTGTGCACCATGGCAGCGCTCCATGTGGCCTCCTTGCAATGCAGTCAGCTCTGAGTTTGGGGCTACACTCCCCTGTGCACCGTGGCAGGGCTCCATGTGGCCTCCTTGCAATGCAGTCAGCTCTGAGTTTGGGGCTACACTCCCCTGTGCACCATGGCAGGGCTCCATGTGGCCTCCTTGCAATGCAGTCAGCTCTGAGCTCTGGGCCATGCTCCCCTGTGCACCGTGGCAGGGCTCCATGTGGCCTCCTTGCAACACAATCAGCTCCGAGCTCTGGGCTACGCTCCCCTGCGCACAATGGCAGTGCTCCACGTGGCCTCCTTGCAACACAGTCAGCTCTGAGCTCTGGGCCACAATCCCCTGCTCACTGTGACAGGGTTGCACATGGGCTCCTTGCAACACAATCAGCTCTGAGCTCTGGGCCACGCTCCCCTGTGCACAATGGCAGTGCTCCACGTGGCCTCCTTGCAACACAGTCAGCTCTGAGCTCTGGGCCACAATCCCCTGCTCACTGTGGCAGGGTTGCACATGGGCTCCTTGCAACACAATCAGCTCTGAGCTCTGGGCCACGCTCCTCTGTGCACAATGGCAGGGCTCCACGTGGCCTCCTTGCAACGCAGTCAGCTCTGAGCTCTGGGCCACAATCCCCTGCTCACTGTGACAGGGTTGCACATGGGCTCCTTGCAACACAATCAGCTCCGAGCTCTGGGCCACGCTCCCCTGTGCACAATGGCAGTGCTCCACGTGGCCTCCTTGCAACACAGTCAGCTCTGAGCTCTGGGCCACAATCCCCTGCTCACTGTGACAGGGTTGCACATGGGCTCCTTGCAACACAATCAGCTCCGAGCTCTGGGCCACGCTCCCCTGTGCACAATGGCAGGGCTCCACGTGGCCTCTTTGCAATGCAGTCAGCTCTGAGCTCTGGGCCACAATCCCCTGCTCACTGTGACAGGGTTGCACATGGGCTCCTTGCAACACAATCAGCTCCGAGCTCTGGGCCACGCTCCCCTGTGCACAATGGCAGGGCTCCACGTGGCCTCCTTGCAACGCAGTCAGCTCTGAGCTCTGGGCCACAATCCCCTGCTCACTGTGACAGGGTTGCACATGGGCTCCTTGCAACACAATCAGCTCCGAGCTCTGGGCCACGCTCCCCTGTGCACAATGGCAGGGCTCCACGTGGCCTCTTTGCAACGCAGTCAGCTCTGAGCTCTGGGCCACAATCCCCTGCTCACTGTGACAGGGTTGCACATGGGCTCCTTGCAACACAATCAGCTCTGAGCCCTGGGCTAGGCTCCTCTGTGCATTGTAGCCTTGTAGTGCAGTCAGTTTGGAGTTCTGGGTCACTGAGCCCCACGGGCCGTGGCAGGCGTCCACCGGGATTCCCCCAAGAGCTACCAGTTCTGAGCTGTGGGCCATGGGTCCACCTGCACCACCAAAAAGTTCCATGTGGACTCCCTGAAGTGCACTTAGCTCTGAGCTGTGCGCTGTGCTCCCCTCAGCACCGCTGTACCGCTCCACATGGACCCCTTGAAGTGTAATCAGCCCCAAGCTGAGGGCCACGCTGCCATCTGCACCACTGCAGGGCTCCACGTGGACACCCTGCAATGAAAGCAGCTCTGGGCTCTGTGCGGCGTGGACCTCTGCACCCTGGTAGATTTCCACGTGGCCGTCCTGAAGTGCAGCCAGAGCCAGGTTCTCTACCGTGGCTCCCTGTGTCCCACAGCAGGCCTCTACGTGGCTTCTCTCCGCCACAGTCAGCTCTGAGCTCTGGGCCACAGAGCAGGACTCCTCATGTCCTTTGTTTAGTGCTGGGTTTGGGGCCAGGCGTCCCTCCAGGTCCTGAGAGGCCTCCGCATGCCCTGTGTTCACTGCGGTCAGCTGCAAGCCCTGGGCTGTGCTCCCTGCTGCACCCTGGCAGGGCTCCGTGGCATGAACCCTCTGGTGCTGCAGCAGGCGTGAAGCCCGGCTGAAGCCTCGCCCGCACGTAAGGCAGCGATAGGGCCGCACGCCCGTGTGCACGTGCTGGTGCCTCAGCAGGTCCGACCTCCAGAGAAAGCTCTTCCCACACTCGCCACAGGCGTGGGGCTTCTGCTTGCTGTGATTCTTCCGGTGGGAGTTCAGCTTGGAGGGCCGGCTGAAGCTCTTGCCACAAGTGAAGCAGATATACAGCTGGCACCCCGCAGCAGGGTCCTGGGCTATGGTGATGTCCTGCAAGGGATTCACCCGTTCCCTCCCAGGCAATGGATCGTAGCGGCTGTTCTTGCCCTTCATCTTCCTGGGCGGATTCCTCCTCACTACCTGGCGCTGACGTAGCTCCGGGCTCTGGGCAACGTTTTCTGCAGCGCTCTCCACGAATGCTGACTCTGGCTCCGAGACATCCTGCTTTGCAGTGACGGCACCTGCTGAGATGCAGAGTGGAGCACAGTTGCACCTGAGTCCGTCCTTGCCCTATGGCAGGGGAAGGATGGAGAAGGGGATCCCAGAGAGCCCACCAAGTCCCAAGCTGAAAGGGACAAATGTGCCCATCCAATCCATCTCCCTGAGCAACAGCGTGCGTTGGGAGTCCCCTTTCAACCAAAGTGCATCTTTTAAAAAGCTTGGTTTAAACCTGGTCAATGTGAGACAACCCACTGCAGCCCTGGGCACTCTTCCAACAGCCAAATCCCCTCCTGGTTTTCACCGGTAAAAGACTGCCCTTCAGCTCCACTCCAGATTTGTCCAGCTCCAGGCACTCGAGCTCGGTCAGCGTTTGCCTGCTGGATTTGACCCAAGCCCCACAGAGCTCCTTATGGATGGGATCAAGCCTTGCTCCCTGCCCAGTCTCCTCCCTAATAAGCTCCTGGAGTCTGACCCTTCTCAGGTCTCTCCCTGAAGCACAGACACTGAAACCAGGTACAGGATCCCAGGAACATAGCTCCAGGGCCCAACACAGCGGCAGAAGTCCCTTCCTGCTCTCTCACTCACCATTAGACTCAGTATAGGGCTCCAGCTCCAGGACCCACAGCTGATCCCCTTCCATCCAAGAGGCCGGTTTCAGCTTGGGGATAAAGGAGTCTGCTGGGAAAGGAAACAGCATGGTCAGGGCCAGCACAGTCCTCTGTGCCAAGAGCTGTTTGGTGCATCAGACCCTGCTGCGAGGGATACTTTTGCACCCGAACATGGAGGAGAGTGGGGTCACAGGGTGATGGAGGAAGAAGGTATCTAGCCAGCTTCCCACCCAACTCGAACCCTAAACTGGGCCCTGCGGCAACAGAGCTGGCCTTGGGAACTGGCACACAGCCACTCTGGGTGCAGGACCCCAGGCAGCAATGGCTTGGTCATGAGAAGGCTACCTCCCCAGGGTGGAGATGGGGAAGGCAGGGTCTCTTGCTGACAGCCAGCGTGCCACTACAGGAAGAGAGTCCCCAAGGGAGCTGCAGCATGGAGCTGAAAGCCCCCGACATGAGATGGCAAGGCTTTAACAGGAGGAGCCAGGTCCGCAGGAGCAGCAGCCAGGAGGGATGGCTGGACCCAGCCAGCTGAGCCTACGCCTGAAGCCGGGTTGAGAACCAAGCTGCCCCTTGAGGCCCAGCATGAACATTTGCTTCCTCACTCCTGCTCGATTCCTGCAAGGGGGTTGCACCACTGGGCCCTGCCATGGGAGCCCCCGCACAGAGGGGCAGTGTCAGGACCTGCATGTGGTAGGGCTGGGTCCCATGCTGAACATGCCCGTGGGATTTCCTTCCCCAGCGTCCACCCTCTCATGCTGGCCCATGGGCCTCACACCCGCTCCCCGACACCGCAGCACCACCGTCCGGTGCAACCCGAGGGAACTCACTGGCAGCTCCCTGGGAATCCCAGTGCTCAGCAGGTTCTGCCGAGGCCATTGCCCCAAGCCAGGCCCGGATGCTCCTCCTGTCAGAAAGGGCAAGAAGGGGGTCAAAGGGGGCTGCAGCTGGTTCCTCTGCCCTGGGCCACCCCCTCACAGCAGCTCCAGACCCCTCGCACAGGTCTTTGCCCTAAACAGTCCTGGTGGCCAAAGGCTGGGAGCCCGTGCACACAGACACCCCCACCCAGCTGGGCTCAGGGAGACCCCCCACCTCACCAGGCCACCCCAGATGGCCCGGCACCCCTGGGACCCAAGAGTGCGCAGACAAGGTTCTTTACATAAATGTGGTATCTTTTATTAAACCAACTAAATAGCTGGAGAAATTGTTCTTTCGGGTACAAACACCCTTCCTCAGGCACAGGGAGAGTTGGTTGGCTGTGTGTGCGCTCGCCTGGGTAGAGTGGGAGCCAGCGTGCAAGGTGCAAGCGTGCAGCGGGGCGAGATCAGCCCTGTGAGATGCAAAGAACAATTTTTCCAACTATTTAGCTGGTCTAATAAAAGAGATCGCATCTACCCAAAGAGCCTTGCCTGCCTGCGTCCTTAGACCAGCACGGCTACAGCCAACAACCCTCAAGCATGGCAAGGCACCAGAGTACCCCCAGCATCCCCCCGGGGCCCACACCGTCCTCATCTACCCCAGGGGCAGCCTCCCCTGCCCTGGCGACCACACTGCCCCCCTCCTCGTCCCCGGTGTCCCCATCTACCCCAGGGACACCCCTCCCCTCCCCCAGCACCCACACCACCCCCCACCCCGTGTCCCCATCTACCCCAGGACACCCCTCCCCTCCCCTTGTGCCCACACCGCCCCCCTACCCCCAGGTGCCCCCATCTCCCCCAGGAGCACCCCAGCCTTCCCCTAACACCCGCTGCCCCCCACACCCCCCCCTGCCCATCTACCCCAGGGGCACCTCTCCCCCATCTACCCTCCCCCAACTACCCCGGGATCGGGATGCACCCGGGGCGCAGCAGCCCGCACCCCTGCCTGCCCCACCACCCCCTCCCTCCCCAGCCCCCTGCAGGGTTGTCTCCTGCGCCTTCCCCATAGATGCCGCCACCCCTTCCCCATGTCTTGGCGCTCTCCCCCCTCCATGCCCCGAGGAGGGGCTCTGCTCGGGTTGGGGGCGCCCCCTCAACACTCCCCCTTGCCCTTGGGCCTTCCCCATGCTCCCCTCTCCACCCAGGCCTCCCTGGGGTCTCCCCAGACTGGGGACTGAGTCCATCTCGGGGATTGTTATGTAGATCGGCTGCCCACCCAGCTTTGGAAACAAGGATTTGTGGTTCTGCAAAAGGAAGGAAATTGTGGTCGTTGGCCGCACAATGGAGGCTAGTTAAGCAAAGTGCTAGGAGTCAGGCCAGGCATGCATGGCCCTGGGCCAAATGGATGGAGACACAGCACCACTGAGCACCTGATAGGAAAGGAGCCAACCCTGGTAGCTGGACTAATTATTATTTAGTAATAATCCTTAGTTGCCCTAAGAGCCAAGGCAGGGACTGGGGCTGTGCAATGGTGTTTATCTTCACATCAAAAGCCCCAAATAATCTAAGGACAGACAAGGGCCACGAAGCAGGACTGGGAACAACCTCCCAAGTCCGGCCCCTGCTATTACAAGCAACCCTTTCACATCACCCTTCTCATCAACCCATCAGTCTCCATCTTACGACCATGCATGTTGCTCACCTCAACCGGGTTTTACTGGGAAGCCTCACTGCTGCACTGGTTAGAAACCTGCCTCTGGCTTTCCGCCTGCACTTGTTCCTGGCCAGTTTGTCCCCATTTGCACTGGTGCTGTCATGTTCCTTAAAAAGCATGCCTCCCTCCCCAGTGCTCCCCCCTTTCTTCATGGATATAGACAGCAATCACATCCTCTCCGAGCCTTCCTTTTGCTGCTTTAAAAGCCAAGCTCTTCTAGTCTCCTTTGGTAAAAGCAGCTTTTAATTCCCTGGTCATCCTAGTAGCCCGTCCCTGCACCTGCTCCAGTGTGAGTTCAAAACAAAAGCAGGGTTCAGGTTCTGCTGATGGGATGGGGCGGGGGCAGAATAACAGGGAGAAATCATGACAATAGCCACTCACATTTTTTTTTTTTTTAAGGAAGGACTGAATCAGACAAAATACTGTGCAGGAGGGCTTTGAAAATGCTGTGCGGTTGGGATCCAAAGGGGGGCGCGTACTTTGAAACAGCACGGAAATAAAAAACGATTGGTATCTGTGGATCCCCTCTCTAAACATTTTGCAAGGAATAGATGTGGATGTTCATCAGTCCCCTCCCTATCACTTACTGTGGAGTAGGTGACTGTGTGCTCAGCATTTACGCTAATGCCACTTCCATACTTCTGTGTTCATTATTTATAACAAAAATGTGTGTTTGCAAAGCTGATTTGAGCTGTACCCGTTCGAAAAAGGATTGAAAAGGGTAAAAAAAAATAGTCCGCTGATTTAGTCATGGAAACAGACATGACCTAAGCAAATCAATGCTTTATCTTCACCATTTCTTAGAGACATACACAGATTGGTAAACACTGATACAACTATAGATATAAAAGAAAGTATTTATTATCATTAAAAAATTATATTTAGATGCTGGGTGATTAAATTCATTTTAGGAAGACATTTTAGTTTTCAGCCATTAATAAAAGTGTGATAAGGATGTGGCAGAGAGAGAACAAATTGTGTATGTTAAGTGGTGTGATTTTCTGCCATTAGAGCTACTTTACAATGTTTCCCTTTATTTGGGGATAATTATAACTTTTTGTCATAATGCCTCCTGCTCTGCAGGAGGTCAGACTAGCTTCTCTCACAATCTCTTCTGACCTTAAGCTCTACAAAACACCCACAAAAATAAATGTCTTGACCACGCACTTGATTAGCACCGTTCTAATAACTCATCCCAACACTCATTTCCAACTTTGCTAGATGGAGGGACAAGGCACTGTATTCTCAGCTTATGCAACCCCTCTCTCCACTTGTGAAAACCCTGGAAAAAAGCAACACGCTTCCCTAGTCCTGTCCCTCCCTTCAGTTTCTCCTACCTTGTCACTGTATTTGGTGTCCTCCTGAAGTCCCAGCTCCTGGGGTCAAGGGACTGAGGCTCACAGCTCTTGTTGGAAAAAAAAGAAAATAGCACATTCCTGATTGTAGTGGATGGCTGGGAAATGTGATACCTCCCCCCTGGCTGTGGAGGAGGCGGGGAGCTATTCAGGTGGACAACTCAGGTAGGGAAGCCTTCAGGGCCTAGGCATGCGGTGGGCAGCAGCTGGCATTGGTGCTGTGCCCCTGAAGTGCAGATGATGCACCCTGAGGGGCTCAGACTACTGTGAACCAGGAACAGGGTGAAGCTGGCATCCCGTCATAATGCAGAGATTCATATGGCCTCAGCATCCCCTGGGCCTGGGCAGGGATGCCCGGAGCCAGACCTGGCAGCCCCCAGCTGGCAGGCTGAGCATGCAGAGTCTCCCCTGCAGCATCCAGGGCAGTGCAGAGCTCAGGGCTACTCAGAGCTGGACTATAGCTGACATGACCACACCAAGCCAGGCAGTGTCACCCATGCCTGCCTGGCACAGCCAGCAAAAAGGTAGCCCCAGTGCACACAGCTAGGAAGTGCTTGGCTGCTGGCCTGTGGGAGAGCTCAAGGCAAAGGGGCCTTGTGCTCCCCCAGGTCCAGGGATCTGGACCAGCACTGATTCCCCCCAGCCTTCAGATCCTGGGAAATGCCTGTACTCCGATGGGCTGCCCTGCTCCGCCCAAAGCTAGCTGAAGGATCACCTTTTTAAAGGTTTGGTCTAAATCAAATCAGGGCTCCTATAGCGCTGGACACGGCACATGCAGGGAAAGACACACGCTCCATGGATACAACAGAAGAAGGCATGCCATGCTCCACACTCCGTCTCTTTGGTGTCAGTCTGCAGAAGCCATGTTCACTCCGGTCTGCCCTGCAGCTCCTAAGCACTTTGGCCGCTGGGTGGCAGAGAAGACAGGATTCTTGGTCTTCCTTTTCCCCCCGGGAAAACTGAGATATAGAGAGAAATGAAGCAGTGTGTCTGCATTCACACAATAAATCTGCAGCAGGATTGGGTCGCTGACCTCAGGAATCCTGATCCTTCTGTGTCAGCTCTAACCACGCAGATGCCAGTGACATCCCAGAATAGGGATTGACCCCAGGAGTCCAGATACCTAGCTCTCCTTCCTCCCTCCCTCCCCTTCCCCCACCTTACCCACTAGATCTCATTCCCTATGAAAGCAGGGATGTTGCCCACATGTCCCAGCTTCTGCATACTGCTGCAGCGGTGTAAGGAGCAGGCGCTTCTCACCTCATGTCTTGAAATTTGTGTGCCTGGGTTTCTTTAACTCGCACAGGGAAAGCCTCCCCATCTGGGCTGGAGACAGTTGCAGTCTGGCACTGATGCCACCCACCGCACAGCAAACCGTGGCACTTGCACCCTGCAGCCACATGTCATGGCTTGAGCCCACGTAGCCTGGCATGCCCACTTGCAGAGATGATAAAAGGCCCTCCATTCCTAGTTATATCTGATGAGTGCTGTAACAGCCTGGCAGCCATCTCCCTTGCCCAGTGCCACAGCCCTTGGAGGCAGATCTAGCCTGGAATCCTCCCTGTCTTTTCCAGATCAGACTTATGGACCCACCCACCTATTCCTCCTGGACTGCCCTCTGGGATTCACACAGCTTGCTATCTCCCTTGGGTCAGACCCAAAGTCCCACGATGCCCACTAATCCCAGGCTCACAGGGCCATCTAGGTTGGGGACCATCCCACGCCTGTGAATGAAACCCATGGATCTATCCGTTCCAATCGATCTGACCTCCCAATCCAATCCATGGGCCCTTTCAATTCAAGATCCCCCCTCCCCACATCTCCATTTAGATCCATGGGCCACCTAGCCTGGTACTGTCCCCCAGATAGTCTTCCAACCTGGTAATCTCATCTCAGAGCAACCCAGAAGCCCATCTAGCTTGATAAACCCGCTAGGCCAGACCCATGCACCCATCCAGAGCAGTATCTCACTGAATCAGTGTCCCCTAATAAGTCCATATTGCCTGGAATTCAGCCCCTATAAGATGCAGGGGTCCATGCTTGATCTGAGATGCAGCCTCCCTATCCAGTACCACCATCCAGAATCAGATGCACAGCCAGCCAGCCCAGAAGCCCCGCTGCTCAAACCCATGAGTCTATCCAGCTCAGCTTCCACCAGGCCTGTTGTTTGGTTTCCCCTTCCAGCTTGCAGATCAGACTCGTCGCTGTGATCAGGGTTTGTGCAGCACCTGATGCAATAGGGGCTTTGCCCCTGGTTGGCTTCTGGGCAGTACTCAGGATAGTGGGAGCCTGGACTTGAATCTATCAGCTGGTTTCGATAGCTGTAGCCTGGGTGCAGCTCGTGGTGGTAATATTAAGAGAGCTGGTGGTTGGATGTGCCGGGTGCTGTACCAGTACATATAAGGGAGGGCAGAGGCAAGACAGCAGGGCATAGGACCTCCCCTTCTCAACCTGCCATGGTCACTTGTGCAAGGCAGGGTCCCTGAGGAGACAGTGGCTTGGGGGTGGACACTGAGCTAGGGGGTAGCTGGGCAGGGGAGCTGCGCACATAGCTGGGGCAGCAGTCCCTGAGTTAGGATTCCCTGGTAGGCTCTGCATCTGCAGAGTGAGTCCCTGGACTGGGGGTTTTAGGGAGTCCATAATGTCCAAGGGGGAAATGCTGGAGCAGTTGTAGCATCGGCAGGGATGCATCACTTCCCTAGACCTGGCAGTCTAGGTGTGGCAGGGACTGAATGATTCTGGGTACCTAAAGTGTGCAGAGGCTGTCCCATCCTTTTGGCCTGCTGGGAGTCTGTCTGGCCTGTAAATTAGGCCAGAGAAGCCCCATATATAAGTGTTCCCACGAGGGGATCTAATCCTGTAGAAAGCAATTCTTCCTCAAGCTGCAAAAGCAGCGGTCATTTCCCAGGAAGCACACACAAGCTCCCCTGGCAGGTGGAGGGGAGGGGAGATTTGGGGTTTGTTTTTGTTTTTGTTTTCGTTTTTATCTTTATTTCCAGTTTCAACTTTTCTACAAGAAAAGAATAAAAAAAATAGAGAACTCTACAGATCGTCAAGGCAACTATCTTCACAGAGACAAGGCCCCGGCATCGACTTGCCACAGAGATGAGAGCAGAGCACTGGTGATCATGGAGACAAGGTCATGGCATGGATTGGCGTGGGTGGGGGACCACACCAATCATCACGGTGACCGCTATGGCAAACATTGCCCTGGAAATGAGGACCCGGCAATGATCAGCATGCGGATGAGGCCACGGCCCTGCTGATCGTGGAGTTGAGACCATAGCACTGATGGCCACAGAGACCACGCTGCAGCATGAATTCCACGGGTGGACACGCACCCATGCATGGAAACCGCAGGCACACCCCGTCCTGTGGCACAGAGGCCTGAGACAGACCCCTTCTTCATGCCACGTATCCCCAGATGGACCCCTTCCTGTGGCATAGAGACCACAGACACTCATCCCATGGCCCGGGTGCTCCTGTACAGGTCTGTCTGTGCACAGGAGGCCTGGTGCACCTATGAGCCCACAGCTTGGAGATGCATGGACCCATGACCTGCCCATTCCTGGTGCCAGAAACACTGGTACCAACAACAGAATCAGTTATAGACACCAGAACAATAAAATGCAGCTCCTGGGGGCAAACCCCCCTGCAGGGGCAGGGCGCAGAGCACCCGGGAACAGCCCCCGCGAACCAGCCAGGTGGAGAGGTCCAGGAGGTATGGGGGACTCTACCCCAAACGCTGGACTCCCCCATGGCCCTGGGTATGCCTTTCTGGGGCTTTCCCCTCCCCATGGCTCATTGCTGCCCTGGCACGCCTCTACCTTTCTCCTAGAGAGCTCCCCTCCCTGCCTGACTGCTGTTAGTTTAACCTCTACACTATGGCCCCTGCCTCCACCTGGCACCCTATGGGGGGTAGAGTGGGTTGGGTTTCTTCTGCTCCTGGGCACTAGGTCTCTAGGCCCCGTGAAGGGCAGCAGGATGCCCTGCTCACCGCTCCATCACTCAGCCCAGCCTCAAGCCTGTCCCAGCCCCTGCTCTTCCTGCGTCTCGCCTGGTCCCATGGCTAGGGGGGCTCTGTGGGATGGTGGGGTTTCCCCTCGGTGTGTGGCACTCGGTGGCTCTTCCCCAAGTCCCGGTCCCTCATCGGGATGCTTCAGGAGCTGTTCCTCGTCCCTCCCCGAGCTGGGGGGGCCCAGGAGCGCTGACCCCTCAGTGGGCAGTCCTAGCTCACTGTTGACCTCCTCGTGGGCACAGGACCTGGAGGAGGGCGCTACAGTGGGGCGGCGCCCTCGGGCCTTGCGGCTGTGATGCACCTGGAGGTGCAGGGCCATCAGCTCAGGTGCCGAGGTGGCAAAAGGGCAGAAGAGGCAGCGATGCAGAGTGGACGCGCCCTCCAGCGCCGGCCGCAGCGAGAGGTCCAGCGGCTCAAAGTCGGCCCTACCGTTCCGTAGCACTGGGTTAGCGCAGGCCCCTTTTCGGCCACCGCGCTCGTGACTGGCACCCCAGGCCTGTGGCAGAAAGATGCCCTGGTACTTGTCAGCTGCTTGCAGGGGAAGGTAGGGCGATGCCTTGGCTGTGGCACGGCCCCGTAGCTCTGGGGGACCACCAGCGCTAGCGTTGGCACTCTTCTGCTCTCGGTGGTGGCGTTGCAGGTGGTACTTGAGGGAGCCGGACTGTGTGCCGGCGTAGTCACAGTGGGGACACTTGTACGGACGCTCGCCTGCCAGGAGAGAAGGGAGAGGTCAAGGTGAGATCTGGGAGCCCAGACGGGCAGACACAGAGCCAGCCAAAGCACGTCGGGGAGCCTTCAATAGGCCCTGGAGGTCCTTTTGGTTTTTAGCCACAAACTGGGAAAGTCTAAAACATTATCTATCCTTTTTTGGCGAAGTTTTCATATGCACAGAGGCTGCTAGTTTGCATTCAGCCCTGGGGTGCCTTCCATGCCTCTGGTTTCCACCCCTCTCCCAGGCTGTCCCGGTCCCTGGGGAAGGCCAGGACCCTGCTCCCCCTGCCCCAGCACTCAGCTCACCCGTGTGGACACGCAGATGCACTTTGAGGTGGTGGGAGGAGCGGAAGGATTTGCCACAGTACGGACAGTCCTTGCCAGAGATGCTGCGCCCCCCCTCTGGGCGCAGAGGTCCCAAGCACAGCCTGGTCTCTTCTGGAAAGACGGGAGAGGAGACAGCAGTGAGTCACACCAAAGGGACCTCAGCAAAGGAGGTGACTCAGGAATGGAGGGGTTTCAGGGATATATTTGAGGCTGGGGGTGCTCAGAGATCCAGTCTGAGGGGTACAGATTAGGGGGTGACGGTGGGTCTCGGAAGTAGGTGTAGGGGGCACGGAGGCTCAGGGGTGAGTCTGGGATCAGGGGCCCGTGCTGGAGGTACAAAGTTTGGAGGGGGAAGTTCTGGGGTCGGGGGTCTCGTGGGTACACACTGGGGGTAGGCAATGGATATCCCAAGCCCTAGACTCACCCTGTTTCCCTGGGCTGGGCAGGGCCGTGGCCCCGGCTGTCCCCACGCTGGAGGCGCCCCTGCTGTCCGTGGCGAGCCCATGTCCCGCCGCAGCATGGAGTGAGGCCAGTGCTCCCAGCACCTGGCCCCTGGCCCACTCCCCGTCCTGGTGGCTCCGGCTGTGCAGAGCCATCTGCTGGTGGCTGGCAAAGGCTCGGGCACAATCTGGGCAGCGGTGTCCCCCGTCCACACCAGGGCTGCCCTCCTTCCCTGCCTCCTTGCCCCTGGGGCGCCACTGGCGCTCCCGCTCCCCCCACATCTGGGCTGCCGCTTCTTGACTGCTTTCCACTGCCCGGGCAGTGGCGTGAAGCCGCTCAGCACAGCTGGCATCACCTGGCGGGCGCAGCTCGACGTAGCCAAGGAAGGAGCTGGCCTCAGCCTTGTCAGCAGTAACAGGTGGCAGGAAGGTGGGGTAGAGCGCCTCGTAGCCCAGCAGCAGCCCCCCCGGCACCTCCGGCACGGCTCCCCGCTCGCCCTTGAGGCCCAGCTTGCTGAGGTGCACCTTCATGTGGTTCTTGAGGAACCACGGCTCCTTGAAGCAGCGGGCGCACACGGGGCACTTGTGATCGAAAGAGTCTTTGTGCTTGCGCATGTGGCCCTTGAGGAACCACGACTGGGTGAAGGCTTGCCCACACACCTGGCACCGAAACTCAGCAGGTGCTGGCGCCGGCGCCGGAGCTGGAGCAGGAGCCGCAGGAGGCGAGGGTGCGGGGGCCGGTGCCTGGGGAGCCCCATGAGCCTCCTGCCCGTGCCGCTGCAGCTCGCCTTCCTGGGCTGCGGCAAAGGGGCACTGCCCGCACTTGTAGGGCTGGTGGAGTATGCGGAGGTGGCGCTCCCGCTCCCCGGGCGTCCGGAATTTGCCCTTGCAGAAGGGGCAGCGGAAGCCAGGGGGCAGCGGCGGGGGCGGCGGGGGGAGAGGCTGGGGTGCCGGGGGTGGAGGCGCGGGGGGCGGGGGAGGCTCTTCTTCCTCCTCCTCTTCTTCCTCCTCCTCCTCACCCTCGCTGGCAGCTGATGGGCCCCGCCGCAGCAGTGCCCGCTCTTCCAGCTCCAGCACCAGGCGGCTCTGGTGGCTGAGGCGGGCGTGGGCATTGGGGTGGTGGGAGCGCAGGTGGAGACGCAGAAGGCTGCGCTGGGCAGCCCGGTGGCCGCAGTAGGGGCAGGTGAAGAAGGGGGTCTCGCCAGCGTGGATGCGGGTGTGCAGGGCCAGGATGCTGTTGAAGCGGAATCGCTTCCCGCACACGGCGCAGGGGAACGGCCGAGCCTTGCGCCCGGCCCCGGGGGCCACCCCCAGCTCCGGCCCGTTGAAGTAGCGCTGCAGGTCCAGCTCCCCGTTGAAGGCAGGCTCATTCTCGCCGTCACCGGGGGGCACCTCCTCGGGCGACCCCTGGGCTGGCGGGGACAGGGGTTCCTGCAGGAGGGGGGGGGATGGAAGAGCTGCACAACTGGCAGGGCTGCTGGCCGTGGCTTTGTGTGGCGATTGCAATGGGGAATGCACTTCCTGTGAAGGGAGAAGAGCAAAGGGACAGCATTACAAAGACAGCTGGAGGACAACTCAGGTCTAGGAAGACCCCTTTCGCCCATCTCTCCATCCCTGGGGTAGATCCTTGAGACCAACCAAGCATGTCCCTGAGGATCAGCTACTTCCAATCAACACTTCAAGTGCCCCTCAGTCCCAAACAGCAGAGACTCCCCATGCCTGAAAAAGGGTGATTGCACCCGAAAGCTTACAAAGAACTTTTTTCCAACTACTCAGCTGGTCTAATAAAAGATAGCACATCTACCCAAAGAAACTTGCCTGCCTCAATCCCAAACACGCTTGATAGCTAGCTGCGGCCTGCAGGCTGCCATGGAAGCATATTGATTTGGGACAATAACTGTGCCATCAAGTGGGGCGCAAGTTCAACATTTAAACCTGTTTCCTGGACTATAAATTCCCTCCAGAAATTTAGGGCATGTCAAACACTCTTTTGTGGCTGATGGCCCCTTCTCTGCTACCAAACAGGCATCTATGTGGACTTTAAGTTCCTCCTTGCAAGTCTATCCTGCTATTCAAGTTCTTAAAATCCACCTTGCATCTCCTTTTGTCAGACACCATTTGCTGAGTAAGGAGGAGGAGAACCACCCCAACTTTTGCACTGACCATTTTTGGGGGACTGGAAGAGGCCTGTCTGTTCACTTATGTGCCTAGGAGTTGGACCAGGATCTGGCCCCACATTTTGTTTCAATTCCAATCATTTAATTTTTGTTTAGATATCTAGCAAAATCGACAAAGCTCAACAATTTCAGGTTCTCTTTTTTAAAAATCTTCTTATCTCACTGAAAACGTGGCGGTCACTGTCTTCCCAGAGAAAGCTTGGGCTCTGATCAAATCAGCGGGCTTCAATGAGATGCCATTTGGTTGAAAAATTCCCAGACAGGCAACACCTCGAGGCAGGCAGTTCCACTGGCCAACACCATGCAAGGAGAGTGAAAATGGCCTACCAGCGTCTACAATTTTTTCCTGTCCTTATATAATGTCTCCTTTGGCCTTGTGTGGAGAAAAAGGGAAGCCAGCACCTGCTGGTCTCCTTCTCTGGACCAGCCGATATTTAATGGCCTTTACCCCAGCTCCTTTCATCAGAGAAAAGAGCCTTTCCTGTCTCAATCTGTCCACATGGCAGTACAAGACCACGATAGGTCTCATGGCTGTTCTCGAAATCTCCACCAACCAGCCCATGCAGTAGGGAAAGGCACTCACCTCCATGGTAGCAGTGATCACATACTTCAGTCCTGTTATCTGGCGCAAGGGGCTGCCAGCAGCCTACGGTTGGGCCTGGCATCAGACACCACAGGGAAGAACAAGGGTTGCAAAAGAAAAAGATAGAACTGCTCAGACTGGGGAGTGCAGTGCACAGAGGTTATCCACACCCGACACCTGCCTTGCAGAGATTCACACATGCCACGCCACCACACAGGGATTAACGCCTGACACCCGCATTGCACACAGATACATGCCCAGCACCTGCACCCAGTCTGAGCACACACCTTGGTTCAGGACCCTCAGGGGACTTATGCACTGCTCTGCTTTGTTCCTACGTCATGATCGGGCTTAAATGTGAGATCACCAGTGAGTTGCTCAGACTGGAAGCAGAACTGTAGGGACTGGGGACACATTCAGGCCAAAAAAGCAAGGTGCCTAGGAGAGGTTTGGGCAGCTAAGAGGCTTTTCTTGAATAACAGCTTTGCACCTAGATTCCCAAGTCCTATTTTATGCACCAACATCCCCTGCTGGTTCCAGCTCCTAGCCTTTGGCTTGTCTCCCTGCCTCCGCCACTGAGTTCCTATGCACAGCTGAGCAAGTCACTTAATCCAACCTTTGTAGCCATGGTGGTCTTTCTTTTCCAGGGGCCTGATTTGAAACACCCACCATCTTATATGCAGAAGTGTAGAGCTCTCCCAGCTGCAGGTAAGACTGGGAGTTGTGCAATGAACAACTGGAATGGTGTAAAATGCTTAGTTCTTTGAAAAATCATTAAATTGCAGAGTTAGAACGGACCTCAAGCATCATCTCATTCAGTTCCCCACACAGAGACAGAAGGCTCTGGGCCTAAACCATCCCAGACAGATGCCTGTCCAGCATCTTGTTGGAAACCTCCAAAGAACCAGATGCCATCCCTTCCTGTGTTGGCTTGCTCCATTCTCCTACTGCTCTTGCTTTTCGGGAGTTTTTCCTGAGATTTGATTCAGATCGGTCTAAACTCATTGCTTTAAGTCCTGCACTTTGTGTCAAGGGAAAACAGTTGTCTCCCTTGTCTGCCTAGCAGCCTTGCAAACATTTGGAAACTGCAGTTGTACCTCCCCCCACCCCTTTAATTTCCTTTTCTCCAGGCTAAACATGCCTGCTTTTCTCCACCTTTCCTCAAACAGCCTGTGTGCCAGTCCCTGTATTACCTTTGATCCTTGCTTTTGGACTCTCTCCAGTTTCTCTATGGCTTTCTTAAAATGCTGTGTCTTGAACTGGTCACCGTACAACAACTGAAGCCTAAGCAGCCCTGAGATGCTATCACTTCCCTTGTTCTGCATACAGTGCTGCTGTTAAAGTCGCCCAAAACTGCAGCTGCATTTTTGACAGCACTGTATTGCTGATTCACGCTGATTTTATGATCTCCCTTAGCCTTTGCATGCTTCCCCACAGGACCACTGCAGAGCCAATATGACTGCCTTCTGTCCTTTTGCATTTGTTTTAGTCAAATTTCATGTTGTCATCTAAAGCCCAGCTCTCCAATCTGTCAAGAGGCTTTTGACTGCTCATCCTAGCCTCTCAAGTGTTTACAGCTCCTCCTAGGTTTGTGTCATCTGCAGATTTTATTAGGAAGCTCTCTATTCCTGCCTCCACGTCTTCGATAAAAAATGTTAAGCAGCACCAGCTCAGAATAGACCCTAGTGAAACCCTGCTTGAAACCTCTTGCCTTTCTGACATCAGTCCATTTATAGTTGTTGTAGTTGTTCAGGTAATTATACATCCACCTAATAGTGCCCATAATTCTGTCCAGCCCACATTTCTACAGTTTACTTTTGAAAATGTCATGTTGGACTGTGTCAAAAGCTTTACTAGTGTCCAGGTAGATGATGGCCCCCTGCATTTCCTCCCGTCCACCAAACTACTGACCCTGCCTTTCATGACATTGCAATGGCTATGAGATGTCCACAGCCAGTTTCTTCAGCTTCCTATGAAGTTTGTCAGGTGCTGCTGTCTTAAATCCATGCTAATTTGTTGACAGCTCTTTGATGTGCTTGTTACTGATTATGATCTGCAACTCTTTCACTTTTTTATACTCATTTTGTTAGCTCTCAGGTCAGTGGATTTTTGTGCCTGAAGAAATCAGACGAAAAGCATCTCAAATTATGGACAGAATATGCAGGGAATGGAAGATCCTGGCTGTTTAAATGCCCAAACGGTCAGGGCTTGAGTTGCGAAATATATTGTCCTGGAAATAAAAACCTCATCCTCTGTAAGCTGGGCAAAGATTTTTTTTGGCCAAAGCTTTTTCCTCTGTATAAAATGGAGTGTCAAAATAATGTATTTTTTTCACAGGAAACTGTCAAGGACACATTGGTTTGATTTGGTTTGGTCTGGTTTTCTTGGAGACATTCACAACAAGGATCTCAGTCCATCCTGAAATGTTCTTTACGCTTCCTTTTTTTTGAAAACATGCACATTTTCAAAATTAGCAATTGAAAAATTCAGAGGTCTGTTCCCCCACCCTCCCCCTTCAGTGTTGCTACTGAATATTACGGCATGGATGATGTCCCAAGGTATTTTATCCTCTTTAATGTCTCATTCTTTGTTTTCCAGTTGGAAAAATTACAGAGCAGCAAATAGAAAAGGAAAGTTGGCTCTTCTGTTACTCTGGTACGTTGCCAAAATCAGAGAAGTTTTGAAAATGTACACAGTGAAAAAAGGAAGAAGCAGGGAAAACAACAGAGCCACCAAATGACTTTCATCCTATTGCTTTTTGATGGGAGAACCAAAAGAAGAATAAGGGGTGGGAAAACAAGCTTTTAAAATGTGAATCCGTTTCCAGTTGTTGAATAAGAAAAGAATACAAATACATCCATTTGAAATGAAATGGGAACTTTAATGCTGCCCCAAAATTCATTTCATTTTCCAATTTCTCTGTGAAAATTTTAGAAAATGCTGACTTCTGATTTAAAATATTTGGTGTGAATCATCTGGGAGTAGCTCACACTTTAATATTAGTGCTTGGATTATTTCAGCGCTATGATTGTTCCACAGAGATGTTCAGCTCAACCTCACTGGTCTGCACCCAGCCCGGCCTAGAAGAATAACCATTTCCCCCTTCTTATAGCTGTTTGGTGGCTCACCTATGAGATGAGTTTGCTAGACCTGAATTTCCCAAATAATAAAAATTCCCTCCACACTTTCCAATATTTCATTTATTTTTCAGATGCCTCCTAGTCTCACCCCTAGCCAAAAGGCCAAGGAGCAAGCTGGAGGGAAAGAGCAGCCTCCCACTATGTAATCGAAATCCTTGCATTTGGAGGCATTTGTAAATTCTTGCAGGGGCTAGCCTGCCTACACTACACTGCAAAGAGCAGGCCTTCATCCTCTAACTACACAGAGTCATTCAAGGCCAGGAAGAAGGGTCTCTCTCCTGCCAGGTAAATAAAACCATATGGGCTGAAAACCACCTCATGGTAGTATGGTGATACACCCCCTGCCAGTAAGTCCAAGAGCTGCCCAGGCAACTGAATCACCCCATGGGTGAGACCCTGCCCAGGTGCCAGTGAGCCATGGTGCGAGGAAGTAGGAAAGGTAGATCACACCCTCACTGTCCTGTCCATGCACAGACAGCATCATGCTACAGGGCTGCACAGCACAAACTCCACATTTCCTTTAAAGCCAGAATTTGTTATATGACCACGGGCTGCAAGCATGAATATTAGCTGACTGATGGATTTGCAAAACAACCATCCTGCACAGAGGTTGGTGGCTGGCTGTGTTGGTATCTCTTGTTGTTGATAACTCTGCTGTGGTGAGCCTGTCCTCAACATGGCATAGATAATCAAGGGAATGTAGACTATCCAGAGCCTTGGTGGCTGAGAGTGTGCATGGCACACCATGGCATGGCATGGCATGCCAACTCCCAATCTGGCATGACCTGGGAGTCTCCAAGGTTAACATTTATGCTGGTGTAACTAGAATTACACAGGAAGCAGATGGACAATGCAAACGCCAAAATCAGGGTAACTTCACCCTGTTCACTGCAGAATTATCCCCGAAAGAATCCCCGATTCCTTCAAGGGTAAAACTCTTCTGAAGTACCAGTGTAAGTGTAATCTGGCCAAACCCATCCCAGAGTAGCCATTGGCTCAAGTCAAACAGGCTATTTCCTGCTCCCTGGGTGGGTCTACATGTGCATGTACTGCGCAGTAACTTAGCACGTAGTAAGCGGTTTTTATGGGGCCGTCTACACATGCAGGCGTTACAGCTCAGTAACACTGTGTGTGGACTAACTTGGGACTAAAGTTAGTCCCGAGTCAGTCCACACACGCAGGGTTATTGCGCAGTAAGGCGTCTACATGTGCCTTACTGTGCAGTAACTATTTGGACATAAATTTGCTACCTGCATCATGCAGGTAGCTAACTTACACCTAAGTTGGCATAAGTCGCCATAGTTACTGCGTAGTACGGGCACACATGTGTAGACACACACCTGTACCGTGCAGCAATTTTTTATTACTGTGGAGTAACCTATAACTGCATGTGTAGACGTGTCCCCTGGGAAGTACTCATAGCTGCCCGCTCTGTGAGCTGCCCCAGAAGAATTCCTGCTCCTGGCATAATGTATGTCGTGGTACAGAACTGCTGTAAGTTACATCAGGGTATGCATTCATCTGTCCATGCCCTCGTTAGCCCTATATTTAATTAGGCCATAGAACGGTGGAAAGTCTTGAACAGCCTGTCTTAAGATAGTGGTGCTTTGGATTTATTTCATAGCCTGGTATCAGAGTACTCACCAGGTGGGAAAGACAGATTTCAATCTCCTTGGGCAAAGGAGGTCATCAAGGTCTACTCATCCACCTCCTTGGGTGAGTATTAGACAACCAGAAGGCTGTGAGATGAAAGGGGAGAGCTCCTCTGTCCCCAGCCTTGTTTGGTTAGAAGGGCCTGACTCGGACTCACGGTTCTGGATCCTGTGGAAAGAGCGGCCTCCTTCCAGCCTGGAGCTGGCCATCTCTTCCCTATTGACAAAGTTAGTGGATCCTTACTCAGTGCTGGCTGCTGACAGTCCCTAACACTGTCGAGGAAGACCAGGTCCCAAAATTCAGCCTGTTAATTTTACTTGGTATTTGAACATTGGTTACCATAACACTTGGGGTGCCCAAGTCTATTCCTAGCTGCAGCCCATAGCTGCTTCCAGTGCTCACTGGAGATGAGAAGAAACAGGTGTTTCAATCTGTCAGCAAATTTGAAGAAGTTGGGCCAACATTTGTTTGGGGGGTGGGGGCAGAAATGTTCATAACATCTAGTGAAATGAAAAGAAAATTGTTTCGGGTCAGGCTAGATGTTTGGCGTGGACAAAATCACAACCATTTAATTCCCACCACTGTCACTTTTTTGGAATTGTTTTAACAAATAAAATTAGAGGATATTTTGAAATGAAAAATCATTTTGAACCAAAAAAATAAAAAATAAAGAAGATAACTCCCAACATTTGATTTAAAAAATGTCAAAAACAAAACAATTTAATTTTTCAGATTTTTTAAGTTTAGATTTCATTCCCCAAAACAATTCAACAAAATGGGCACAACTTGGGGAAAGGTTTTGCTGTCACAAATCAGCATTTTGCAGTGCAAAAGGATTTGTACAAGGGTCATAGAGTCTTGTATGATGTTGCTGTATGTCATACAAGAGTCACAGAGCGCTGTTCTACAATCTGTGGGCCGCGGACCCCCGGGGGTCCACTGACTTTGTCTAAGAGGTCCGTGAAAGATGACTATAATCAATCAAATGTACGTGAATACCCACACACAATTCAAAAGGGTCTGCACCTCCATTCAAAAGTTTTTTAGGGGTCCGCAAACGAAAAAAAGTTGAAAACCACTGTCATTGAGAAGTAGACCTTCAGAGGTCAGCTAGAGGTCTTATTGAGCTCATGAACAGCCCCCAGCTCTTTCCAAAGACATGCCAGTTGTAGAACTCAACAACCTTTTCCAAGGAGCTTAGGTCCTTGGTCCCATTTCACAGCTGGAGAACCTGAGGAATGGGAAGTGTCTTGCCCCCAGTCACGCAACAGCTCAAGGGTACACGCAGGAAATGCATCAAGGTCTCCGGAGGGTCAGTGCATTACTTTGGCCATGCACCCATTGGGATCCCTTAGGAGCATCTGAACAACTCAGTCACCTATTTGTTTGCGTTAAAAATAGGAACAGAGATGAGCAACACTAGTTAGGGTCAGAGCTGAGGTATGTTTGACCCAGCATCAGGTCAAGTGAGTGGCAGCAGGGATGGCTCATTTGCCCCCAGCTGAGGTCTCAGCCTGCTCTCCAGGATCAACCACCCCTCTGCGGAAGCAGAGCACTGGGCTTATTGGACCGGTTACAGCTCTGGGTGCTATCATGACCCCCAGGCCTGTCCAGCTAAGCTCCTTTGCTAAGCTCCTAGCCTCAACCACAGCCAGCAGCAATGAGTTTCACAAGCAATGCTGTACAGAGAGAGGGAGCATTTCCCCCCAGGGTCTCCAGCTGCCTTTCCATCTCACATGCCATCACCTTGGCCTTGCATGGTAAGATAGGGAGCCCAAGAGCTGCAGGTCTTCTTCTCTGGACCAACCAGCCTTTAACGGCTCTCACCCCTTCCCTCTCTTAGACGACACTGCATTTTCTGACTTTGTTTATATGGGGGTGCATTCCCTGCTTATTCTCCTGGCCATCTTGCACTGTCCTTGGGGAGACAGGGCCCTGCCTACAGCATCCAGCTGCAGAGAAAAACAGGGCCATAGTCTCCCTTTCAGTCACCTATGCATCTTGCCAGAGGTATAGGTCATAGAAAGCATAGAGAAGTAGGCTGGAAGAGATCTGCAACCCCACGCCTGAGGCAGGATCTTCCCTCTCCCAACCACCCTCTACAAATCCACTACACAGTCGACCCTCATACAGCCACAAGGCATAACACCTTTAAGTGCCACAGGTAAAGCAGGGGGACCACGGTGTCTGCAAAGGTTGTTAAAGTATGCACAACATGTTATATCAAAGCATGATTTAATGCTAGAGAGTTAGACCCACATTACCCACTAAAAGCACGTGGAGGGGAAGCTCGGGAGGGTGCAAGGAGCAGGAGACTCAGGCACCAGGCAGGCCACATAGAGGGGTTTCTTCCCCTTGCACAAGTGCCTTGGGAGGAAGGTGGTTCAGGCACACAGGGGTGGATGTGTGGGGCATCTGTGCCACTCATTGCCTGCCTGAGCCAGGACTGCTAGCCGGGCTGGGCCCCTGGTTCATTGTGCTTGCTGGACTAATTCATCTCCATGGTCTTGGAAACTCGCTTTTCCTGCCCCCAGGAGTCTTCCCATGGGAGGCTACAGTGGTGCCTGTTGCCTTCCTCTGGCCCTGTGCCCTCTCCCACTGCGGGGCATGTCTGTCCACCAAAAACTCCACGTGTGAAGGAGCTCTGGGGTTTTATCCTCGGGGGATAGCTTTGTTCCCGGCCCTGGCTTCCCTTCCGTGACAATGCCTGGGTACCTCTCTACTCCCTGGCAGTTGAGAGGAAGGGAGCAGCTCCCAGGGTGAGCTCCAGGCTCGAAGTCCTGGCTGCCTTGAGCATGTACCAGCAAAAGCAGGGAGGGGGAGGGAGGATGGCTTTAGCCCAAGGCGGTGCAGGCCGGAGATTTCTGGACTGCTGGAAAGCGGCCAGCTCTGAGCGCACACCTTAGCATCAAAGTTTGAATTGAAAGGGGGGCGTGGGTGGGGGGGACCCGCTCCCACCCGAGATCATGTCTCGCCAGCTGCGGCAAGAATCCCTGGCCAAAGGCCTGCCTCCCCTCCCCCACCGCCAGCCGTCCGTCTGTCCACATAAACTTCTGGGGCCTGGACAAAAGGGACGGAGAGAAAAAGGAGGCCTTTGGAGGCATCCCCCACTGCTGCTGAGTGCACGGCTGCCTGGCCCCCCTCACCCTGGGTCGCCAGGCCACACGGAGGGCTGCCCCCCCCAATCCCCACCCCACTCATGCTGGCGTGAGCGTCCCCCCCATACAAGGATGCCCAGACAAGGGCGGGATTGTCCCTGCCGGCCCCTTCCCAGCAGCCCAGGAGAACAAAAGGCTCCAGGAGAGGCAGCAGCGCCCGCCCCGGCTCCTTTGTGCCACTCGGTGTTTATGTAAAGCAGTGCATTCCAGACTGCACAGTGCATTCCTGCCCCCACCACCCCCCACCGCCCCACCACCCCCCACCCGGGGGCACAGGCCCCTTGGCCCCTGGGAAGCAGTGCCCCTCCCTGCCACCCGGTCCCCAGCTCCTCCAGCAACACAAAGGGCTACCCAGGGAAAACCCTTCTGCAATGAGGCTCAGGTGCATGGCCAAGCTTCCCCCCCCACCCTGGCCAGGCCCACAGGTGGGTCGAGGCCAAAGTTGGCTTACTTTTGCCCTCGCCCAGAGCACCCCCAAACAGCCGCCTCTTCCCCCGCTGCCCGCACGGCACCTGCTCCCAAGTTGGAAGCCGGGGGCGGGGGGGGAGGGGGACAGCTGGCACCCGGAAAACAGGGGGGACGGCACCGGCAGGGGAGGCGACGACAAGGGCTGCTACTCACGGGCCAGATGAGGCGACAGCTCGGGAACCCCCCGCACCAGCGCTGAGCTGGGAGAGACTGAGGTGAGCGGCGGGCGAGCGGCCGGCCTCCCCTTTTCATTGTATGGAGCAGGCATGCATGGAGCAATTTGCATTTTTGAAGCTTTTCATCGCTGCAGAAGCGGATCAAGAGGGATTCTCGTCCACCCCCCCCCCCCCCACCCCCCCTGCGCTCGTCTCCTGGCGCAAAATGGTGGCAAGGCTGGGAAGGTTGGGAGGGGGTCCCGGCACGGGAAGGCCAGATGGGGACAGGGGAGAGAGAGGGGGCATGGAGCCTGCTCCTCCAACTTGTACCCCCTTTGTGCAGATGAGGGGAGAGGAGGAGGAGGAGGCCGGACGTGGATCACGCTGTTAAGAGAGTAACTGGGGAGCAGAAGGACAGGAGGATGGCGCAGGGCAGGGGCTGCAGGCAGCATGGAGGAGACCCTGCAGACCCCCTGGGGTAGAGCGGGAACAGCAAAGGCCCTGTGCACCTGCTGTTGCAAAGCATGCTGGGCACGCAGCCCGGCACTGACCCCACATCTAGCCCCGGGCATCGCCTCCCCCTGGCCCCAGAGCAAACCTGCCCCCCTCCGGCCTCACCTGCCCTCTGCCCTAGCTCCCCCTGGGGAAATGCCCTCCACCCCACCTCATCGGCTTCCCAATGAAGCACAACCTGCCTGCCACGGCTCTGCTGACACAGCCACCACGTCCTAACCTCCTTGGAGGCGTGGAGCTGCCCCTCCATCCCCTAGAACCAGCACTGCTCCCGTGGCCCTACCTCCCCCTACCATGGCAGCAACACCCCCCAGGGAAAATGCCCTCGTGCACTGTCTCTCTTTGCACCAGCCCCAACCTTCCCTCACGAGGCACTGCCCTGACCCAGCCTGTCTTGCCCCTGCCCCACATCAACCTCCTCACACCTGATCCTGCCTCTCCAAAGTCCTCTGCCAGGCACAGGGCCCATGTCCCAGCATCCAGCCTGCTCCCAGGGCACTACCCCACCAACCCGGGGGTGCCTTTGGCTCTGTATAGATACAGAGCAATGCACCTTTGCTTCCCTGGAGCAGTCAGATGCTAGCTCATTAATGCATATTAGGTAATACACTCTGGAAATGCATCCCACTGGAAAAATCCTAACTTTGCTACCCTCCAATGGCACTTAGTACGTGCTATACTGCTTGGATGCTAGCATTTTCAGTTCATTTAACACATGCTAAGTGTAACGTGTGACAAGGCCCTCCATTTCTACCTCTGCTTCCTGGGAGTACACAAGTGTGGGTTAGTGGTAGCCATCTGTCGAGCAGGCAGGAGCTCCGGTGCTGGTGTTGCATATCCCCAGGAGGAGAAGAGGCTGCAGAGTAGAGCAGCAATGGCCATCCAGAGTGGAGGCTGCATGGAGATGAATAGAGTGAGTTGCCCAGGAAAGTTAAGGACTCTCCTTCCTTGGGGGTTTTTAAGATGAGGAATGGTAAGCAATGAGGATCCCACAGACCAAAGGGGCATGCATGTGAATGCTTCAGACACCTGCATGGTGCTCCATGACATGCTGATTATAGGGATGGAGGGATTCATGAGACACTGGCCCCTGGTGCTGGGCTGGTTGGTCATCATTATTTGTTGAGAAATGCTTCCCCATTACAGCCTATGGAAGGACGTTTGGGTGCTGTTGTTGGAAGCTGGACCCATGTCTAGGTGTTGCATTCAGGTGGGAATAGTCATTTCCCAGCCTGTGACACCTGGTACTATAGCAGGATAGAGCACGTCTCTTCACCGTGGTACCAGCAGAAGGTTATAGTGATTGACCAAAGGGAGCTTGGACCTTGGGGAGGGTTGAAGGTATTTGCAATGGGTGTTGGGAGAAGCCCAAATCCACAGAAAAGCCATGCAGCCTGGATTCCTAGTAAAAAAAATGGCTAAAGGACCCAAAACCAGAGCAGAGGGCCCAGCCAGCAGTGTTAGCCAGAATGCCCCCCATCCCAAGTACCAACCTACCTCTAGGGGCACTGCCCTGCTCCAGGCCTATCTCTTCTGTGGGGTGCCATGTGTGGTCCATGTGTGGAGAAAAGGCTGGGATGACTTTGGGCCTGTCTCGTCCTTGTGCTCACACCCAACTTCTGCTGAGGCTATTTGCTTCCTGATGTGGGGTCAGCTAAGGATAGGAAAGCAAAGAGGAAGGGAGAGCTTGAAGAGGGTTTCCCAGACGTTTTGTGGAGCAATTTGGTGGATGCAAGGTCCAGTCAAATGGGAGCAGGCACCATCTCACAAGAGCCCTGGCCCTGGCAGGACTCAATGCCAGTGTGAAATCTCAACCCTGGTGCCAGGAAGAGGCTGTACTGGCCCCGCAGTGACTGTCACAAGCCTCTGCCATGACACCAGAAATACACACTGGTAGGCTTGAGTCCCCATGATGCCTTGGTACATACCTAGACTTGCCAGGGGCAGGACATTTTTCTAGACCTCCATGGATGTGACCAGCCAGGTGTGCTGGGCACGGAGCAGGCAGCTACGGAAGTGGGACACAGGGCTGCAACACGGACTGATGGCTAGTATCTCTGCTTTATTAATACACAGGATAAACAGTGGGAGTGCATACAGAGCCTAGCTCCTTGGCAAAACCCCAGCCTTCTCTGAGACCCCCAAGAGGGGGTGTCCTCGGGGCTGGTGCTGTATTTGGCATATGACCACACCTTGGCAACCCAACCCTGCTTTCACCCACAATGGCAGCCATGCCCTGCTGGCTCTCTCTCCCGCAGGTTATACATTGTACATATAGTCATGAATATTTGTATACGTGTCACCCCAACATGAGAGTTGGCGTAACTGAGTCCTCACGGTGTTCCAGTCTGTCAGGCATATATCCCGTGATGCTAATTCCCTACCTCACCCTGCCACCCCCCACCCCTTCAGGGAAGTTCCCATAATGCTTTCATGTCCACAGGCACAGAATTTCCCATGCTTTAGTCCCAGGATGCTCCAGTCTACCAGGAATGGGGTTTCCCAGGATGCTTCATATCTCCCAGAGAGGAAATTGCCTTCAATGTCCTAGTTCCTCATGGAAGCGAATTTCCTACAATGCTGCAGGTTCCCCAGGCACAGAATTTCCCATAATTATCCAGTTTGCCAGGCACAGACTTTCCCACGACACCTCACTCCTTCTATACACAACATTTCCCGTAATGCTCCAGTTTGCTTGGAAAGTAAAGGCATGAACGACGCATGCCCCGGCGACTGCCTGCAGGTGGATGCGGCAGGGGGTGGTGGCGAGTGCCAATCAGCGGTCAGCAACCACCTGCAGGTGCATCGGCGGCAGCCAGCGGCGATCAGCGACTGCCCGCAGACGCCACTGGCGGTGTTGGGGGAGAGGGGTGAGCGGTGACTGCCCACAGGCACTGCCAACAGTGCTTTCAGGGGCTGCACCGTCAATCTCAGGGGGTGCACGTGCACCCGCGTGCATAAAGGACTTATGTTTCCCTTCCCTTTTAGACACAATGGGCACATCTACACAAGACTCCTACTGCGCAGTAGTGTGCCGGGCAAAACCCGTGCTGATATGCTACTGTGCAGTGTAATTAGGCTACTGCGCAGTAAACATCACTAAAAACCGTGCGCTGGCATTACTGCGCAGTAGTGTTGAGTTACTGCACATTTATTTCGTACCTGGTTAACCAAGTACTCAACTTAATGCACAGTAGCTATGGCACATTAATGAACACGTAGACGCACCCAATCTACTCTAATGCTAGTCTTCCCAGGCACTGATTTCCCCGTCCTTTTAGAGGGCCAAGGATGGGGCATGACTGCCCATTGTACTCACGCACAGTGGGACATGCCAATAAAGAATGAGGAACAGCCTCGGTCAGCTGGGCTGTGCCGGACTCCATGGGATTTTGAACATGCAAATAAGGCAGGCCCTTCTGAGCTCACATTCAGTTCCTGATCCCCAACAGACTTTTCCATGACACTCAGATTACAGGAAGCTCCCTTCAGGCTGGAATTCAGGCAAGGGGGTGTTTGTCTGCAGAGGACAGGCAGCATCCACGCAAGCAGAGCTGTATAAGCATGAGTGGGATTGGCACCTTCACAAGCTGGTGTGTGCAGGGATCCTTGAGTGGGTGGGGGTGGGTAGAGGGTTGGGCATTACGAATCCACCTTCACAAACTAATTTAGCACCATGTCAGAAGCCCACGGGGTATTTCTGTTGGTGAGAAATACTTGATTTTTTTTGCAGAATGAGGCCTCGTGCAATGGCACTAACACAGCCTGGCCTCTGCTGGGATTCCCCTGGGTGGAAAATCCCACCTGGTGGGATCAGGATCAGTGCTCAGGGGAGTTTGTGTCTCCACATGAGCTGGCAGGTGTCCATGCTAGGGGCAGCCCAATGTATAGGTTGAGCGTGGGGCATTCCCTGTCGCCTGGGCCATGCTATGGGTCTCCCTCTGTCCTCCCTTTGTGAGGGGGAGATGCTTCCTGCACTTCCCTTCATCAGACAACAGGAAAAGGCCTGGTACCTCCTCCCCACTGTGGACAGGTTAAGGTGGGAGGAATGGAAAGGAGGGCCGTAGCGGCCAAGGGCTGAAAATGGGCCTTATTTTAGTAGGGACACATGGTTTTAGTGGAGAGGCAGAGGTGAGGAGCCCCTGTGTGGGTAGAGCAGGCGGTTGGGGTGTCCATGTTCAGCCCCATGCCAGAGGTCTGCAGCATGAGGTTTCTCAGACCGTCCGGTTTCTGGCAGCCCCTGGGCTCTCGTCCCGTCCCGTGCGGCTGCGTGGTAGAAACAGCTTCCGGTGCAGGCTTTTCACCCAGCTCTGGAGGAAGAGAAGCAGGTGAGTACTAGGGAGAGGTGAATGACAGCCAGGCCTGGAGAGAGGGCCAGACGGACACAGACAAATGACAGAGGGACAGGTGGGAAGAGGGGCAGATGGATGGATGGATGGATGGATGGATGGATGGATGGATGGATGGATGTAGAGGAGAGAGAGGATGGGACAGACAGACGGGGTAAGAAAAGGAGACAGACACACTAACAAGGAAGATGGTCGAGGGATAAATAGATGGACACACGGGGACATAAGGGGAAAATAGGCAGATAGGTGGAGTGTGACTGACACAGATGGGTTGGGGGAAGGTGCCAGAGGCACAGACAGAGGCATTGGGAATGGGACGGTGCCTGAGGTTTGCTGGAGGATTGGGGGGAGCAGGGTGGATGGACGGGGTGGATGCACGGGGGCAGGTGGAGACACAGACAGACAGGCTCACAGGGAAGGAGAAGGAAGGCTGCGCCACCCAGGTGCTGGCGCGGGACAGACGGACACACAGTCAGACAGACAGACGGACGGGCGCCGGCGGGCGTCCTAGCCGCTGTACCTTGCCGCTGGTTGGGTCAAAGCGGGGTCGCCAGGTCGGGGGGGGCGCAGCTGTCCCTCTGACAAACAAACAAGATGTGCATTTGTGACAATGCCCAGGAAACTGAGGAGGGAAGCAAAGGGTCTGTGGGGGACATCTGGGGCTGGGGTAAGAGGACAGGAGGCTCGGTCATAGGGGAATCATGGCAGGGCAGGAGGAAGAACCGTGAGGAATGGGGTGGGGTTGGGAAGGTTGTGGGATACGGGAGTGGTGGGGCTGGGAGATTGGTGGGCTGAGGATATCAGAGCCAGGGAAAATGGGAGTCAGGACTGTGACTGAGGTAAGGCACATGTTGGGAAGCATGCGGCCCATAGGGGAGACCAGAGCGGGTGCCTGGGAGGGCAGGGAAGGAAAACCCCTAGGTCTGTTGGGGAGGCTGAGGCATGGTGGAGATGATGGCAGAGCCAATGAGGGAGGTATGGAGACAGTCACACAGTGAAGCAGCCTGGTCCCCCAGCACCATCCACCTCGAGGGCTTTGTCTGGGGTGTGACATGACCTGGACACCCCTAGTGCAAGGGACTGCTCCTGCCCAGGCCACTCCCTGCCTTCCCCTGGTGCTGTGAGTCCTATCCACCCCTTCCCAGGGCTTTCCCGAAAGACACCCACCCCTCTTGGAAAGCCCAGGGTGAGGGCAGAGAGCCAGACTGCCACAATGGACAGCCAGCCAAGCACATAGACAGAAGCAAGCAAATGATCTAACAGAGGGACAGGAAAGCGCCTGCCCATGCTCCTCTTCTGCCATCAGTGGGGAGCTCCAAACAGGAAAAATCTGGACACCACAAAATGCAGCAGAAGAGAGGAAAGGAGAGAAGAAGAGAGTGTGGACAGACTGGTATTCGCCTGAGAGGCCCTCACATTGCCCAACCCCATACTTACCGGTCGACGCTGCACTGGGGCAGAGCCCCCTGGCAACTCCATGCCTCCAAGGCATGGCTCCCCTTGTGCTGGGGTGCCTTCTCCACTCTCGGGCATCTCAGCCACTGCAACAGACAGGGGTTAAAAATGTGGGAGAGCAGTGTTGGGCTGTGATGCTGGTGTCTGCTGAAGAGCACATGTGGCATTGCAGGACGAGCCCGCATCACAGTAGCCACCCGGCTATGTGGAAGAGACAGAATACCCACCCCCAGGCACTGCGACCTGGCTGCTTGGACACTCAGATTGCTTTGGGATGCAACCACCTGCCCCCTGAGTCCACAGTCTGGCTGCTTGCCTCTCCACAGCCCACAATCTGGCCCTTAGAGTCCAAGGACCCAGGTGCCTACCCTCTCCCAGAGCTCCAGGACTCAGCTGTAACACACTCCCAAACCCTCTGATATGTTCCCACCACCTGCTGCCTGATGAGGCATATCTTGGATGAGCTACCATGCCCTAAGCCATGCATCTCCCATGGCACACTCTGCCCTGCCTAGAACTCCATGAGCCAGCTGCCTCCCCTGTGCCCACACCAGCCACATGCCCACAAAGCAAACACCACAGCACCTTATGTCAGCCCAGTCCCCTCAAGGAGGGGTCCTCCCTCTTCCCAAAGCCCTCCACATCTTCCAAGGCTCCTCTGGCCCTGGCAGGCTTCACACAATGGTCTCACCCCGTGGGATATGCTTGATGTCCAGTTCCCAGTCTTCCTCCTCCAAGTGCCCAGGCAGTGAGCAGCCTCCAGGTGAGTGCCCTGCAGAAGTCACTGGGCTGGCATCACAGAACAGGCTGAGGGGGCTAGGGCCTGAGCGTGGGGATGAGGTGGCAGCTGGCGGGGAGCATGGGGCCACACCAAAGGAGGAGACAGCCACAGAGGCACGTGTGCGGGCAGCTGTGGAGAGAGGGGCAGCTGAGAGCAGCTGGTGAGACCCCTAAATCTCAAAGATATTCCTTGAGACACACCCCAAGGGAGTCATCCCAATCTTGAGGCACCTCTGAGAAATCTTCATCCCCAAAGAGACCTCTTGAGAGAAGCCTTCACTTCAAAAAGAGTCCCCAGAGAGACCCCCACATACCCCCTGAACCCCCCACTCCCAAAGATTGCTGCTTGACAGAACCTCACAGACATAAAGGTTCCCACTTCTAGACACTCCTCAGGGCAAACCCACACTCAAAAGGCCATCACCTAAAAGAATCCCATCTTCAAAATGCCCTGAGACCCTCCACCCCCTGAGAGAGTACCCTGACACCCCGGCCCTGAAAGGAACACTCCTGGACCTCCACCCTACCTTAGAGACTTTCCACCCTGGGAATCCCCAGAGATACTTCAGTGCCTGCAACCCTAAGTGTAATGAAACATGAAACATTCCTGCCTCAGTTGCAACCCCCTTGTACCACAGCCCCCTCACCTCTGCCCATGAGCAGAGCACTCAGGTGGCCCTGGCTATGAGCCTGGATGTCCAGGAAAGGCTTGTCGCCAATGCCCTTGGAGACCATCTCTTGGATGCGCAGCTCTGGGGAGGAGAAGAAGGGCAATCACACAGAGGCCCCCACCACACACCCTTCCCTGTCTCACCCTAGCCCCACTTTCCCCACATGCTGCTCCCTGTCCTGCCACGATGTGTCCTGCATCCCATCTTGATGGGGCCTGCACCCCCTCCAACCCTAACCCTCCTCCATGCCAGTGCATCCACAGGCTCCATCCCCTACCCTCCCATTTCAGTCCATAGTCCTACCCTTGCTGAGTGTGGCCTGCCTCCAGAGTAGCTGGGCCACAGCACTAGTCCACTTGTGCTTGACCTCTGGCGAGGCTGCCTGAAGGGTATAGGCCTCCCGTGACTTGCGGCGCCGGAACCACAGCTCAAAGCGCAGCCCGCTCTCCCCAATGTTCTCCGTCAGTCCCATATCGGCCGTCTGGGGGGGCAGCACAGCCAGGAGGTGAGTTTACTGAGCCTGGTGGGATTACTTCAGTCTCTCCTCACAATTCATATGAGGAAAGGCTGAAGGAGCTAGGCATTCAGCTTCTGGAAAAGGCACTGAGGAGGGGACATGATAGCTGTCTTCAAATACTTGAAGGGCTGCTATGAAGAGGGCGAACACCTTTTCTCTCTTGCTGCAGAGCATAGGACACAGACCAATGGCTTGGAGTCAGCAGCAAAGTAGGTTTAGATTGGATATTAGGAAAAACTTCTTCACTGTTATGGCAGGGAGGCAGTGGCATAGACTGAACAAGGAAGTTGTGGACTCTCTGTCACTGAAGGTGGTCCAAAAGAGGTTGATCAAGCACTGGTCAGCAATCATAGACCCATAGAGAAGTAGGGCTGGATGGGGACCTCCAGAGGTCACCTAGTCCAACTCCCTGCCTGAGGCAGGGCCATCCCTATCCAAACCATCCCATCGGCATATGCTCTACTATAGGTATTTCTCAGGTTTCTGGGCTTTTCTTGCTGCCATGTAGGACCAATAAGAATGGTTTTTTCCCCTTCCTGCTGCTACATGTGTCAGGGTTTGGGGGTTTTTCGCCGTTCTCAGACCAGCTGCAAACAGGGCTGGGGGATTTTGACTGAGCTGTGCCAGTGCTCCTGCTGGGAGTTTTAAACCTGGAGGCTCCTGGCTAGAGGGTCTTGCCCCGCAACTCAGGATCAGATCAACTGCCATGTCGGTTTAGACGCAGACTCTGCCCTTGACTTGGGAGTAGGGGAAGTCATGACTAAAACCCATGGCAGCCACCCTCCTCTTGTTGTCTGGAGAAAAAAGCTAGCACTGGAACAGGCCCCAGAAGCACTATGGAGCTGATGCTAGAGCTGGGGACACCAAGAGGCTGGGCTTGGTATATGGCCCAGGAGTGCTGTGGAGATAGCACCCCATCGGGTGCAATCCATGGCTCTGACCTGCAAGCTGGAGAGCTCACCTTGAAGGCCTGCTTGTAGACAAAGACGTCCAGGCCGGCCTCGGGACCCTTGCGTTTGCTGAAGAGCAGCAGGTGTTCGAAGAGGAAGATGTGGCGCTGGCACTTGCGGCGCCCACACAACACAGTGAACTCATCCCGATGCAGCAGTTGTCCCTGGACCCTCAGGTCCATCTGGTGGAAGAAGAAACACTGCAAGGGTAGGACCAGACCTCATAGACCTGCTTGACACCAAGCAGCAGCCCAGCCCTAGAGGCTGAGAGTTCACAGCATGCTGGGAGATACACCTCATAGTCTGCCAGATAGGAAACACAGCAGTGCATGCTGCGATAGCACCCCTGGACCACGTTTTGGAGACAGATGCAGCAGGGCATGCTGGGATAACCAGGGAGCAGTGCATGCTGGGATAGCACCCCTGGACCACACTTTGGAAACAGATGCAGCAGTGCATGCTGGGATAGCACCCCTAGACCACGCTTTGGATGCAGATGCAGCAGTACATACTGGGATAGCACCCCTAGACCATGCTTTGGATACAGATGCAGCAGTGCATGCTGGGATAGCACCCCTGGACCATGCTTTGGAGACAGATGCAGCAGTGCATGCTGGGATAGCACCCCTAGACCATGCTTTGGATGCAGATGCAGCAGGGTATACTGGGATAGCACCCCTAGACCATGTTTTGGATGCAGATGCAGCAGTGCATGCTGGGATAGCACCCCTGGACTATGCTTTGGATGCAGATGCAGCAGTGCATGCTGGGATAGCACCCCTAGACCATGCTTTGGATGCAGATGCAGCAGTGCATGCTGGGATACCACCCCTGGACCATGCTTTGGATGCAGATGCAGCAGGGCATGCTGGGATAACCAGGGAGCAGTGCATGCTGGGATAGCTCCCTGGAGCAGTCTATGCTGAGTTAGTACCTGCCGCCTCTGCCCGCACTCACCTCACAGCCTCGGATCTGCTCCACGGCCAGCAGGTTCCTGCCATGCTGCTCCTGGGACTCCAGGAGCTGCTGCGCTGCCCGCAGGGCCTCGCGCTCCTGCGTCTGCTCTGCACCGCTCTCCCGCAGCAGCTCCTCCAGGAAGCGTCCGTAGTGCTCCAGCTGGAGCAGGGGCCTCTGGAGAGAGCGCGCCAGTCCCCCATCTTCCCAGAGCCCCTCCAGCCCACCGGGCCCACCCTAAGTGGGGGAGAGAACAGAGCACATGACTCCCCAAGCCTTGCCACCATCCCATGCCCATGGCTCAACCTACCACTGCCAGAGCTGGGCTGTGACCCACTGTTCTGTCCCCACCTCTGCTACCTCCAGACAAACTCCCAGGGGGTCCTGTGCTTTGCACCCCAGCTCACCTTCCTATCTCCAGGGTTGAACCCAGGAGGATTGACTCCTAGCCCCCTGTCAGAACTGGGGCAGAGCCCAGGAGTCGTGGCACGCAGCCCCCTATTCTAATCCCTCAAGACATATGGAGCCCCAGACTCTGAGACAGCCTGTTCCCTAGCAGCATTGGGCCCATGGGGCACTGGCAACCTACCTTGCTGTGCACTCGCTGAGTTGTGAACATGGCCTCGAGCTTCTGCTGGCTTTTCACATAGAGGGCATAGAGACTGAACTGGTCCCCCTGGCACGGAGAATGGGTGCACATTAGAACAAAACCCAATCCAACACTACTGCCCTTCTATGAGCCAGCACTGCAAACAGCTGTGACAAAGAAGGGTCTGCGGTCTGGAGAAGTGCTGCAGACCCATGGGAGGGGTATTCAGAGCCAGGTACTTAGGTGTCAAAGGCAGCAACTCCCCTTTGCAGACCTGCTGAAGTCTCAGGGGGGCCCCAAAAGATCTCTCCACCTTTTGGGGCTGTCAAGCCTGGCACCCACATAGCACATTCCCTCTCATGGAGGAGTCTCTGGGGCCTCCTTGAGTATGTGAGGGTCCCTGGGGGGATACTGGCATCCCATGAGGATATGAGGGTCACTAGGGGGGGTCCTGGAATCACTCACATAGCGCAGAAAGCAGCTGCCCACGCGCAGGGGGTGGATGGTGCAGCCCTGCAGCTCCTTGAGGAAGTAGGCACGGTGGAAGGCCAGCAGGCGGTCCCGGAGGCCCTGCAATGTGCTGCACTCGTGCCTCAGCTCCGAGGCCAGCTCCTGGTGTCCGACGCCCAGAGGCAGCAGCTCTACTAGGCAGCTCACGTACTCCTGCTCCAGTGTGATCAGCTCAGCCACCAAATGTTGCTGGGTGCTGTGGGGAGGAGACAGGAGTCATCCAAGAGCCAGAGCCCCTGCAGCACCCCGGCACAGGCACTGCCAGGTGAGCATCAGGAAAGGCATGACTTTAATAAGGACAAGTGCAAAGCCCTGCACTTAGGATGGAACAATCCCATGCACCGGTACAGGCTGGGAACCAACTAGCTAAGCAGCAGCTCTGCAGAAAAGGACCTGCGGATTTCAGTGGGCGATGAGCTGAACAGGTGCCAATAGTATGCCTGAGTTGCAAAGGCGGCTAACGGCATACTGAGCTGCATTAGCAGGATTGCTGGCAGCAGGTCGAGGGAAGTGATTCTTCCCCTCTATTTGGCACTGGTAAGGAGTCCACATCTGGAGTCCTGAGTCCAGTTTTGGGCCCCCCATTACAGAAAGGATGTGGAGACATTGGAGAGTGTGCAGTGGAGGGCAAGGAAAATTGTTAGGGTGCTGGGGCACATGACTTCTGAGGAGGTAACTGGGCTTAGTCTGGAGAAGTGAAGACTGAGAGGAGATTTGATAGCAACCTTCAACTACCTGAAGGGCAATTTCAAAGAGGATGGAGCTGGACTGTTCTCAGTGGTGGCAGATGAGAGAACAAGGAGCAGTGGTCTTAGGTTGCAGCCACGGAAGTTTAAGTTAGATGTTAGGATGAACTTTCTCACTAGGAGGGTAATAAAACACTGGAACAGGTTAACCAGAGAGGTTGTGGAAACTCCATCCTTGGAAGTTTTTAAGACCTGGCTGGACAAAGCCTTGGCTGGGATAAGATAGTTGGGGCTGGTCCTGCTTTGAGCAGGGGGTTGCACTAGATGTGACCTCCTGAGGTCCCTTCCAACCCTCATTTTCTAGGATTCTACAACCTGGCACACTGCAGAGAATCCAGTGCATGCTGGAAAAAGATGGTACATACTGGGGACCCCTGTTTAATAGTGGTGGGGGCACTGGGCACAGCAGGGGGAAGACATGGTTAGGGTGTGTGAAGGGCCAAGACTTGCTTATACAGAGGGTGCCAGGAGATGAGTCCTCATAGGCTGTCCAGCCCTGACTCATTCTTTCCCTGTTTGCCCCATTCTGGCTGCCTACTGCTCTCTTGTGCATGCTGCTCAGCCCATGTCTGCTCCAAGCTAGGCATGGCGAGGAAGCTGTGCCCTCTCTCCTCCATGGCAGGGCCAAGAACGTGCCATGGCCAGCCATACCACCTATGTTTTTACAGCTGGAGCAGGAGTGAGCCACAAAGCGGGAGCCCATGGCAGTGCTTTCCTATGCCACCCACTGCCCTCAAGAGTGCAAGCTGCCCGGCCCTTCCAGCCCCTTCAGGCATTGATGGTCCCAAGACTCACCCCAGGCGACGCTTCCTCTCGGTGCTGGGTGTGCCTCCCCAGGGTGCCTCGGCTCTCTGGGCGCCAGTGCGGCCCAGCATGACATGCTCCCGGGGAGAGCAGGTCCTGTCCACCACCTCCCGGCTGCTCACCTCCAGGCCTCGGATGTGGACGCCAGGGCGGGGGCTGCCGGGACCCGGCTCGCTCAGTGCCCTCTGAGTAGCAGGGGGTCCCCTGGAGGAGGGCCGGCAGAGGGGTGGTGTGCCCACAGGAGGGGAGCTGCCTGCTGGCAGGGTGGGGGCTTGGAAGAAGGAGCTGGGGGTTGCATCTGTGGGGCTGGGGCCCCGCTCCTTCCCGCTGTCTTCTTCCAGCTCTCTGGCAGGTCCCAGCGACTGGCAGGAGGGTGCCACTTGCAGACTGGGCAAGGGGCTGCTGGGTGGGGGCAGTACGCAGCTCATGCTGCGGGAGGAGCCCAACCCAGTGCCCAGGCCTCGCAGCGGGTGCTGGGGTGAGCAGGAGGCACTGGTGCTGCCGGCCCGGCGGCGGGGTGGCGAGGCAGGCTGCAGGGCTGCCCGCATCCTCCTCTGCAGCAGGCAGCCCAGCTCCTGGCAGCGGGCTCGGCAGCGCCCCCACTCCTGCGCGGCCCGGGGGTTTTGCAGGGCCAGCGCCTGCATCTCCTGGCAGACGCTGCCTGAGGCGTCAGCGGGGGGCTGATGGTGCTGGCTGAGCGCCCCATACACAGCCTTTGGCCCCTCATCGTCCTCAGGAGCGGCCAGGCACTGCTCATCTTCCAGGCTCCCATCCTGGGCCTGCCGGGAGAGCAGGAGACAGGCTCAGAGGAGGAAAGGGACATAGGTCTGAGGGACACAAGGCTGCTAGGGCATCATCACCCACCACACACACACAGACTCCCAGCCCTGGACCAACCACTCCTGGGAAGGAAGGAGTGAGGCCAAGCGGGGCTGTCTCCTGTACCCAAGTGCTCATGGACCGCTGCCTCTGGCACTGAGCACCCCGCTGAGATGGGTGGGGATGCCCCTCCGGGGCTCCCAGAGATGGGTGGGGGCTGGGCATAGGCAGGAGATTGGCAAAAGGATAGGGCATAATGTGAGCAGGAGATTGGCACAGGGGCCAAGAGGGTGTGGAAGCTGAAGGGCGGGTGGGAGCTTGGCACAGGAGCCGGGCAATGCAAGTGGAGGCAGGGCAGGTGGCTCACATGCCCGTGCATCGCACACCCACACCCGTGCACCAGTGGGCACGGGGGCCTGGGCCAGGAAGGTGGGTGGGGCATGGGTGGGAGGCGCGCAGCGGGTGGTGGCAGGAAGCAATGACCTGTCCGATCTCCTGGTGCTGGCGCAGCTGCTCCAGTTCCCCTAGGCGCCGATTGCTGAGCTGCACCAGCCTGTGGATGGCGTTGTCCACCTCCTGGTAGAGGCTGGAAGCCGTCTCAGCCAGGCCGCTGTGGGCAGAAGGGAGCACATCAGTCCCTACAGCATGCTGTCAACTCGGCTCAGCCACTCCACACCCCATGCCAGAGCACAGGGTGGTCTCACCTGAGGGCTTCCCAGGGACACAGCCGGGCTAGCAGGGCTCCTCCCTCGCTCTGCAGCTCCAGCAAGCGTGCATCCGACAACAGCTTGCGCATGGTGTCCTGGTGCCTGGCAATTTGAGCAGTCAGCTCCTGGGAACACAGCACAGTAAGTGGTACAGCACGCCATGCCACGAGGCATCGTAGTGACCTCCTAGCCCGCTGGCCCAGCCTGGAGCAGGATGAGGGTGAGCCCAGCATCCTGAAACAGCAGTACAGTGCAGGACAACACCATGAGGCAATGCTGCCGACACAGCCTGCTCAGCGGGGCACGGCACGAAGCACTCACGTGCCAATGCTCTGCTCCAGTATGCTGCTGCTGCATGCATGCCAGTGCAAACACACCACACATTCAGCTGGGGGTGAACTGGCCTTGCACTGCCAGGAGCCAGAGCAGCAGAGTCCAGGGGACGTGGTGCAGGGTCATATACCTCATTGCTCTTCTCTGCTCCTGACCCTTCCTCCACCTCGACGCTGGCTGCCTGCACCGAGCATAGCACGCCCCGGCAGAGTCTGCACAGCTGTTCCAGCGCCTGCAGGGAGAAGCACACCAGGCACAGGGGAAGATGGTGCTGCAGTGAGGAGGGCTTGAGGTGTCAAGGCCTGGCAGCAAGGGAAAGGCTCAGCAGTAGAGGCAGAGCACCAGGGAGGGTGATGAAGTACAAACTTTCGGCAGGGCACTGAGGGATGCTGATAGGCTGTGCCAGGAGCTGGGAATACAGACCCTGAGCATCAGGGGTTTGGGCACCATGGGGGGAGCTACTGGATTTCCTGGGTTCTGGGACACGGGGTATGATTTGAGGCTGTGGGGCATGGGGGCCTCTGAGAGGGGGCCACTCCTGCCCACCCCAGTGTGTCTCCAGAGGCTGGGGTGAGAGGCACAGAGCAGCTCTGGCTGGGGGTGACGGCACTCCCATTTCTCACCTGGCACGATGCCACCCACTGGGCCTGCGAGTGCTGCAGGCTGCCCCCCAAACACTGCTGCAGGTGCTGGGGCTCCACGAAGCGGGGCAGGTCGGCGACAGAGAGCACAAGCATCTCCTGGAGGATGGAACAGCTGTCACGATGGAAAGGATCCTTCCCTCAACCCTAGCATCTCCCTGGCACCTGGGAAGTGCCCCCACCTCCATCAGGGACCTCCCTGCTGCCTCCTCCATGCCCCCCCATGCCTGCCCGCCTCCTGCAAAGGAAACCCTTGTCAGGGACCCTTTGCTGCTGTCCCTCTGCTCACAGAAACCCCAATAACCCACCATCCTCCTGAACAGGAGTCCCTTGCGGCCACCCCCTGCAACCTCACTGCTACCCAGGCACTGCCCCTACTGCCAATCCCATACCTGAGTGAGTGCCAGCTTCCCAGGGTCCCCCGGCGGGGCCAGCACCAGCAGGCGGTTCACGAGCGCTGGGGACACCTCCTGCGGGGCAAGGAGGAGGGAGGTTGGCACCCCCAACTACCAAGAAGGGCAGCAGGGAGCAGGCCCAGAGGAAAAGCAGGGCGGGAGGCTGTACAAGGAATGGGAAAGGTGGTTTGGGGGTGGGAGCTGAGCAGGGGGACCGGGGTGGAGGCTGTAAAAGGCACGGGGCAGGCAGCGAGGAAGCAGCAGGCAATGGGCAGAGGAGCAGGCGTGGGGAGCAGGGTTGTGAGGGGTTATGGGGCAGGCAGCAGGGCCCAGGCAGGCAGCGGGGCTGTGCAGGGTGGGGGCAGGCAGCAGGCCTGATCGTGCAGTGGGGGTGCAAGGGGCGGTACCTGCAGCTCCTGCAGGGCTGCCAGTAGCGCAGGGGAGTGGGGGGACAAGAGCCCCCCCTGCCGCAGGTCCAGCAGCACCGTCAACCCCAGCTCCTGCTGTTCTTTCCTGCGAGGCAGAAGACAGCGAGGAGTTAAGAGGTGGCAGCTCCCACGGGGACCCAGAGAGCAGCAGTGGGGGAGGTGGGGGGGAATGACTGGAAGGGGCACAGAAGGCTCCTGGTGATGTCAGGGGGGTTGGGGAGCAGCCCATGTCAGAGCTGGGGGCTACGTGGGGCAACGGGAGGAATGGTGGAGGTGTGTGGGGGAGCTGCGAGAGCAACTGGGGGATAGGGCCACACTCTAGGGACACAGGGGGAGAAGGCAGGGTATATGGGGCCTGGGGTGAGCTGTGGCCTTACACAGGGGAAGAGATGAGAAAGAGCTGTTGGGGTGCACAGGGACGCACACTGGATGTGGGGCAGCCTCGGGAACGGAGGACTCTGCCCTGTTCCTGCCCCTCCTCTGTTGCTGGCATTACCTGAGCAGCGAGTGCAGGTATCTCAGGGCCTTGATGAACTCCTCTTGGGACAGGGCTTGGGCTGGATCCCCTGGGGGTGGCGGGGTGACGGCCAGCACAGCCCTTCCGGCCCGGTCCATGCCTCCTGCGGAGCCAAATCTAGGGTGAGGGCAGCCCGGGGCACTGGCTGGACCCATGGCAGCCCCCAGCACATGGAGATGGATGGTGATCTCTGGGAGGCTGCTATCATGCTGCTAAACCCTTGTCTGTGGTCCTACATAGCACAAGCAAGGCCTCCACTTTTGGCACCATGCCCCATTCCCCAGCCCTCTCCTTTCATAGATTTCATAGACATTAGGGCTGGAAGGAACCTCGGAAGATCATCGAGTCCAGCCCCCCGCCCAAAGGGCAGGACGTCAGCTGGGGTCATAGGATCCCAGCAAGATAAGCATCCAGTTTCATCTTGAAGGTGTTCAATGAAGGCGCTTGAACAACCTCCGGCGGCAGGCTGTTCCAGACCTTGGGGGCTCGGACAGTAAAGAAATTCTTCCTTATGTCCAGCCTGAAACGATCTTGTAGTAGTTTGTGACCATTCGACCTCGTCATCCCTTGGGGCGCTCTGGTGAACAAACGTTCCCCCAGATACTGGTGGTCACCCCTGATAAACTTGTAGGTGGCCATCAGATCACCCCTGAGCCTGCGCTTTTCCAGGCTAAAGAGCCCCAGGGCTCTCAGCCTGTCATTGTAGGGTCTGCTTCCCTGACCCCTGATCATGCGCGTGGCTCTTCTCTGCACTCTCTCAAGCTTCTCCACATCCTTTTTGAATTGTGGAGCCCAAAACTGGACACAGTACTCCAGCTGCGGCCTCACTAAGGCCGAGTACAGGGGGAGAATGACGTCCCGGGATTTGCTTGAGAAGCATCTATGGATGCAAGCCAGTGTTTTGGTCGCTTTACTAGCCGCAGCATCGCATTGCAGGCTCATGTTCATCTTGTGGTCAATGATGACCCCCAAGTCTCTTTCTTCCATAGTGCTAGCCAACATAGCACTGCCGAGCCTATAAGGATGCTGCGGGTTTTTTTCCCAAGGTGGAGAACCTTGCATTTATCGGCGTTGAACACCATCAGATTCTCGTCCGCCCACTTGCTGAGCCTGTCCAGGTCAGCCTGGATCACCCGCCTGTCTTCTGGTGTGGATGCTTTGCCCCAAAGTTTGGTGTCATCGGCGAACTTGGCCAGTCCGCTTCTGACTCCAGTGTCCACATCATTAATGAAGATGTTGAACAGTATGGGTCCAAGGACAGAGCCCTGGGGGACCCCACTGGTCACAGGACACCATGATGAGTGACTTCCATCAATTACTACCCTCTGGGTCCGACCCCGGAGCCAATTTTCCAGCCAGTGGATCGTGGGGGACCCAAGGCGACAATTGGCCAGTTTCTCCAAGAGATGATCATGGGACACCAGATCGAAGGCTTTTTTGAAGTCAAGATATATGACATCAATCTATTCTCCCTTGTCCAGGTGATGTGTCACCTGGTCGTAGAAGGAAATGAGATTGGTCAAGCGAGACCTACCCGCAACAAACCCGTGCTGGCTATCCCTTAAGATGTTGGCGTCGGCCAGTCCATTAAGGATGGCCTCTTTAATAAACTTTTCTAAGATCTTCCCCGGGATAGAAGTCAGGCTGATGGGCCTATAGTTAGCCGGATCCACTTTCCTCCCTTTCTTGAAGATAGGCACCACGTTGGCCTTCTTCCAGTCTTCGGGCACTACACCAGAGCGCCAAGAGTTTTCAAAGATCCGTGCCAGGGGCTGGGCTATGATGCTCGCCAGCTCCTTGAGTACCCTGGGGTGAAGATTGTCAGGGCCGGCTGACTTGAAGGTATCCAGCTTCTCAAGATGTTCCTTCACCAAGTCAGCATTAATGAAGGGCAGGGGATCACCCTCCCCCGGACTTCCCGGCCCTGTAGCGGGCATGGGCGTCCCATGGGGCTGATGAAAGACCGACGCAAAGTACCTATTTAATAGGGTGCTCACCTTTGAGCCTGGGACAGTTTGAGGACTGCCCTAGGATATGGGGGTGGAGGCAGCTTGTGCCCCATGTGGCCATGCAGCTGAGACTGCTGCTGTTGTCCCAGAGCTGGGCTGTCAGGTTATATAGCCTGCTCATGCCCTGGGAAGCCTGCTTCTTTGGTAGGGCAATGCCTGTAGGCTGGCAGGCACTAGACCCTAAGCCCGGGAACAGAAGGCGCTGGTGTGCCAGACAGTCTGTTCCACGTGCCAGCCCTCGGCTCTCACCTGTCAGCTGGAAGATGCCAGAGCGCAGGAGGTCCCAGTCCACATCTTGCCCAAGGACAGCTGAGGTGGAGGGCAGGGAGCCAGGGGGGCAGCTGGGCTCTGTTGCTCCCTCAGGGGGATGGGCATTCTCTGCTGAGACTTCTCCAGCCACAACAGGCTCCATCTGCTTCAGGGATCCGGTGATGAGCTTTTCCCCCGCGCTGGTCTGTGGGCTGGGGACCGTGGCCATGGTCTTTTCCTCCGTGTTGGCTTGGGAGGCCGCATGCCCTGGACTGGCAGGGGCACCCTCACCTCCCATACCCTCGGTGCTGGGTATTGCAAGGGGGGTGGGGATATCCGCCTCTCCAGGGACAACTCCGTCCTGCTGGGTGGACTCCCCAGTTTTGACCATCGTGCCAGCCTCGTGCCTTGGGACGTCAGTGCCAGCCCCCTCCTCCTGGCTCTCAGGGATGCCCTCTTCTCCCATGGCAAGGGTGTTTGGGACCCCAGTGTCAGTGGGGACACTCTCTTTCCCAGTCCCACACGGCACCTGGCTTTTTACTTTGGCAGCAGTGCTAGGCAATTCAGACCCCTGGGGAATGCACCCCTGCCCATTGCTGGCAGGGACGGCCAGCTCCCTTGCGGGCACAGACTCCTTCCTGCCTCCAGCAGTGGAGCAGCCTCTCCCACCCCACTTCTTCCTCCGGCGATTGCCCCTGGGGGCCCGATGTGGTGTTGCTGGGGCTGGGGGGCAGCTTCTGTCACCCCCTGCCTGCAGGTGAGCCCTGGCTGGTGCTGTCTCTGTGTCAGGAGCCACCCCTCCGAAGCCACTCGGGGGGCTCTGTTCCCTCTGCCCAGGGCAAGGGGGTCCAGCTGGCCCCAGCCCCTCGCTCAAGTCTGGTGGCTTGGCCTTGGCTGGTGCTCCGACAGCATTAGGCTGGAGGGAGGTGGCTGTCCCACCAGGGTCCTCTCCCTGCTGTGCCTCCCTCAGGACCCCTCCAGATTGCCTCTCCCCTGGGTCTACTGCCTGCTGCCCTTCCACCAGACCCCTCCTCAGCTGCCTGTCTGCACAGTCCCCTTCTCTCTGCCCCTCCCTGGCTTCTCCTTGTCTCTCTGTCTCCCTTGGCACACTCTCCTGCCTGGGGAAATGCTCCTCTCTGGAGTCCCCTCCCTGCTTCTCCTCTCTGGGTACACAGCCCTCCCTGGGGTCTCCTCCCTGCTCTCCCTCTCCAGGACCTCCTTCCCATATTTCCTTCCCGGGCAAACACCCTTCACCGGGGTCTCCCACTGGCTGCCCCTCTCTGGGCAAACATCCCTCCTTGCCTGATTTCTGTGTGTCCACAGCAAAGGGCACATCTGCCCCCTGGTCCTCGCCATCCCCTTGGCTGCATCTCTGCCCTGCCCTAGCTCTGGGCAGCCGTGACATGTCCCAATCCTGGGGGAACACCCTCCCCTGGCCTTGGCCACCTCCCAGATGTGCCCCTTCCCAAGTTCTGCGGGTCCGGTTCCTGGGCAGGGTCTCCTCACGCCCTGGCTTGGGGTGCAGCCAGGCCCGGTGGCGCCGGTTGCGGCCCTTGTTGTGGCCCTTGCGAGCAGGCAGGGTGCGGCTCTGGGAATCAGGGGGCACAAAGGCCAGGGGGGCATTGGGCCGGGGGGGGCTGATCTCCAGGAGCTGCACGTACTCCCCCTCTGGGCCGCCCCCCTCTACCTCCCGGCTTTCCCCACTGGAGTGGTGCCCATCTCCTGGACTCCGTGCCCCCAGCCCCTCAGGGCTGGTGCCTGGTGGGCATCGCCTGCCCACCATAAAGCCCCCTTCATGCACAAACTGTGGACAGATGAGCTCAGTCCAGGGCAGGCGCAGCACGCGCTCCTCAGCTGCCAGCAGACAGCGTTCCAGACGCCCCGCGCGCCGGTCCTTATTGATGCCATTGAGCCACTCGGCAGTGAAGAGAAATGGGTAGGCCTCGGGAGGCACTGGCAGCTCCTGGATGCTGTGTCCATCTGGCGCCAGGCACTTCAGCACCAGGCAGGGCGCCCGGGCCAGGTAAGGCACCACCTGCAAGTAGAAGTCACCGGGCCGGAGCTGCTGCCAAGGCAGGGAGCTGAGCTGGACCACGATCTTCTCGTGCAGGCAGAGCGGCCAGCCCTCGTGGCAAAACACGAACCCGCTGTACTGGGACTGACAGGGGGAGAAAAAGGGACGGGGCTGGAGGGGCATGAGAGACCCCAACACACCGCCACGTGACCCTGCTTCTGAACCCCTCCCCATTGCAGTCCTTCTCCGTACACCAGGCTGCTGCCCAGTCAGACAGCCTTGCCCCTTCACTTGCCCCTTCACTAGGCTTCTGCCCACTGCCACCCCTCTGCACCCGCTGCCCACCCCCACACCACAGAATATTAAATCCTACAAAAGCGGGGCTGGAAGGGATTTCCAGAGCTCATGTAGTCCAACCCCCCTGCCTGAGGCAGGCTCTTCCCTATCCAAACCAGCCCAGACCCATCCATCATCTAACCTCTTTGTAAAACAACCACCGACCCTGGCACAACACCAGACATCAAACCCTAACCTGCCACGGGGAAAAGCAGGGGGACCACAGCAGCCAAACCCCAGCTGCTGCAAACGCTGTTAATATATGCTCGAGAAATCCCAGGCAGAGGCCACATCCCCAGCTATGGGGGAAGGCAACCCTCTCCCCGGCACAAGTCCATACCAATCTGACCATGGGATAATATTCCTTCCTGACCCCAAATGTGGGAATCGGTCTGATCCTGAGCAGAGGGGCAAACTGCAGCCAGGAACCTCTGGCCCCTGCTGAGCATTGGCACAGCCCAGCCATAGTCCCCCGCCTTGGCTGCAGCCAGCACCTAATGCCTCTGAGGAAGGCTCGAAAATGCCCAGACACATGCAACAGAAAGGGGGAAGAGGGCAACCAGGAAAGCCCGGGAAATACCCGCAGTAAAACATAGGCATAATCGGCCGGCTTACTCTGCCCAGACTATGCTCTCCCCTATGACCTGCTTCCCGGCGACGAGAGCCACCCCTCAGCTGGCCAGCCCTGCTTTGCCCCCACCTGCCCCTCCATCAGGAGGTCAGGTCAGGCCTGCAGCAGGGACGGCTCCCCGACAGACAGAGACAGACAGCCAGACTCACGCAAGCCTCCTGCTGGATGCGGGCCAGGATATGCTTGGCAGGCACGAGGAACTCGAGGGTGTAGCGCAGGGCATCCTCGCGGTAGGTTTTCTCCACCACGTCGAAGACCTGGCCCAGCAGCGTGGGCGCCGTGGCGGTGAAGGGTGGGTACAGGGCCGAGAGCGTGTTTTGCACGCAGTCCTCCACCGGCTCCGATTCCTGCCGGGTGGGCGCAGGTCACGGGGCACGCCTGGCTTCCACCCACCCAGCCTCTCCCTCCTGCCTGTGCCCCTAGGCCAGCTCCAGGGCGGGCAGAGCACCCAGGACCAGCCCCTCAAGCGGCGGGCGCTGGGGCAGTGCTGCTGCACCCCGCCTGTAGGAGCGGGGGTCCCCCGGGGGAGGGCGGCCGGCGGGCACGGCCGGGAGGGGGGCGAGCGCAGCCCCTTGCTGACAGCGGGCTGGGAGCGGGGCTGGCCTGGCGGCCGCGCCAGCTGCGAGCCATTAAGGGCGCTGAGCTCATTCTTTCCGCCCCTGGCCGGCACCCAGCGGCGGGCCGCCGCCAGCCCGGGCACCCGCCGGGGCACCGCGCGCTGCGGCGGGGATGCCGGGGAGGGGGCGGCGGTACCCACCATGGCGCGGCCGCGCTCCGCGGGCTCTGCTGCCGGGGCCGGGCCGGGGGCCGCGGGGAGGCGGCGCCGGGACGCGGCCGCCTCCAGACAAAGGCGGGACACGGGCCCGCGGGCCGCGCCGGCCCGTCTCGGCGCCGCGCCTCTGCCGGAGCGGCGAAGGGGCGCGGCCGCCCGGGCTGCGCCGGCATGGGCACGCGGGCACACACGGACGGCTGCAGGGCAGGGAGGGCTAGATGGAAAGCAGGTCTGTGGGAACGGATGGATGAGATAGATAGATAGATAGATAGATAGATAGATAGATAGATAGATAGATAGATAGATAGATAGATAGATAGATAGATAGATAGATAGATAGATAGATAGATAGATAGATAGATACTTCAGTGTGGGGATGGTAGATACAAAGAAGCGCTGTGTGGGGATGAATGGATGGACAGATAGAAGGGTAGCTTGGGGATGGGAAGGATAGATAGATAGATAGATAGATAGATAGATAGATAGATAGATAGATAGATAGATAGATAGATAGATAGATACTTCAGTGTGGGGATGGTCGATACAAAGAAGCGCTGTGTGGGGATGAATGGATGGACAGATAGAAGGGTAGCTTGGGGATGGGAAGGAAAGAAAGAAAGAGTAGATGGATGGATAGATAGAGGGATAAATGAAAGTCTTGTTTAGGGATAGATAGATAGATAGATAGATAGATAGATAGATAGATAGATAGATAGATAGATAGATAGATAGATAATGCCATTTCATTCAGCTGAGCATGGTGCTACACACACCATGGTTAGTCTGTAAGGTGCAAATCGACCCCGTCTTTATCTTGTGAATCATGTTTGCACACCGAGCAATGCTACCATTGTGTGGCCACCTTGAAAGGGTCCAAGGCACCCCGGGGTGCTGTGGCACCTGGTTGAGAATTGCTGGGCTTTGGGCAGAAGCTGATGTGGCCGGGGCATGGGTTTCTGAGTAGGGCTGTGTTTGCCAGGAGCATAAGGCAACTCTGTGTGTGTGTGTGTGTGTGTGTGTGTGTGTGTGTGTGTGTGTGTGTGTGTGTGTGTGTGTGTGTGTGTGTGGGGCTGCACGCATGGGTGTGAAGATTGAGAGCAGGGGTGTCAAAGGTACAGCCCATGGACTGGATATGGCCCATGCAGTCCTATCTTTTGGCCCACAGTGCTCCCTGCTGCGTGTAGCACACGCTGGCCCCAGCCCCACACGCTGCGTGCAGCCCACAGAGCCCATCTGGTGCAGGCTGCATACAGCATGCAATCAGTTTGGGGCACATACTAATGTGGCACCTGCACCAGCCCAGCCCTGCAGGCTGGATCCAGCACATGGGGCCTGATCCAACCCACAGACCAACCCTGAGTCTCATATCCAGCATTCGTGGCAGCATGAATTTGACACCCTTGATTTAGGCATCCCACTTTACATTGCTCTTCACCCCTGAGTGAATTCAGGGTGTGTTTGAACGAGCTGAAGTCAACACGGCCAGATGAACTTCCTCCCAGGGGACTGACAGGACTGGCAGAAGAGATCTAAGAGACTTTGGTAATTCTTTTGACCAAGAAGTGGGAGACAGATGAGGTACCAGAAGACTGGAAAAGAGTCATCTTAGTGCCCCTCTTTAAAAAAAGGAAAAGAAAAAAGAAAAAGAAAAAAAGGAGGATGTGGGGATTGAGAGACCAGTCAGTTTTTAATACCCAGAAATTTACAGGAGCAAATTATACAGGAGTCCCTTCGTAAGCATCTCAAGGAGGAAATGCTGATTGCAAGCAGCCAGCATGGATGTGCTGAGGAGAAATCGTGCCAGACAGACTTCATCTCCTTCACTAACGATGTAGCTAGCTGGGTGAATGAAGGGAGTGGAGATAGTGTACTTGAACTTCAGTAAGGCTTGGCAAAGTCTCCCATGGCCTTCTCATAAGCTAATTGAAGATAAGGGCTAGACAAAACTACTGCAAAGTGGATAGACCACTGTCTCAATAGCTGCAAGCAAAGGGTAGTTAGAAATGCATTTACGTTGGAAAAACAGGGTAAGGAGCTGAGGCCCAGCCAGGGCAGATCCAGTCCCGTGCCCCAGTTAGAAGACATCAGGGAATCAGTGTGAGAAGGGCCAAGACCTTACTCACATTGCCTTAGATAAGACTAGACAGCAGGAAGCTGTGTGAGCAACAGATTGTCTTGCTGCATCTCTGGCCTGCTCTGAATCTCTGACTTGTGACTCCATGATCTGAACCTCTGGCTTGTACCCTCCTGCCTCCTCTTGCTTGCTCCAGTTCCTTTCTTGGACCTCCCAGTCTGGATCTACTGCTTGCCATGACCATTACCTCATCTTGACTCTTAGCTTACTCTTTTGGACAAAGGCTGAGACGTCACTTTGACCTTGGTTTCCTCTCTGTTAAACCCTGACCTAGTGTGATCCACACTCAGATAGGTCCCCCATGCCTAGTCAACCATAGACTCATGGAGAAGTCAGGCTACGGGACCTCCAGAGGCCTCTGAGGAAGCTTTAAAAACACCCTGAAACATTCAGTGGCAATGAGGGCAGGAGTGGGGGAGAGAAATTCCCTCCTGGCAGCAAAGCCCAGAAGCATGGGAAATACCCACAAGAAAACATAGGCATTGCTAAGCCTAGATCTTCCCTGACCAGTGTGTCCAACTTCTTCCTGAACATCTCCAGCGATGGAGAATCCACAGCTTCCCTAGGCAGCTATCCCACTGCCTCTCTATTTCAATGGTGAAGGAGTTTTTCCTGATATCAGATGGGGCCGATTGAGAGGGTGATTCAGGGAGGGTAGAGGGGGTGATGGGGAGGGGGAAGAGCAGTGATCTGAGTGGCAAGGGGCGATTTGTGGATGGAGGGGCCAATTCGGGGCAGAGGGCAATCTGGGGACCGATGGGAGACAGAGGGGATGATTGGGGGGTGACTACAGCAGCAGAGCAATGATCCATGTGGCAGGGGCAAACCTGGGGGTAAAGAGGATGATTTGGGGGGTTGTTCCACCTCCCCCTGCTCCCCTTTCTCTTTCCTCGATTCAGTAATTTGGCCTCTGACTCCTGACCTTCCTCTCCGCTTGCGATTTGGACCTTGCCCCTGGATTTCCCCTGGATCTGGGACCTTGGTATCTGCTTCCTAATCCTGGATTGGGCCTGTGTTTCAGACTCTGCCCTGATCTCCGGACCTCCCCTGGTGGTCTAACCACTAGCCTCACATGGCCTAACCATTGTCTCACCTGGTGGTCTCACCACCTCCCCTGGTGGTCTCAGCCACTGTCCACAACTCTATCCATTGCATCTTGCATGGCCTCCACTACCCCGAGAGTGTCAGTGTCTGCTGCAGGGCAGGCACCATTCCCCGTGATGGGCTCCTCAGCCACTGCAGTGCCCCACAGGCTTTGGCTGCCTGCAGAGCTGCTTTAACACAAGCACAAAGCACTGCAGCTTCAGCTCCGATGAAGACCCGTCAGCAAGAGTGAGACGCCGAGGGCCCAGGCTGCTGCTTATAACACCTGCTCATCCTTTCAGACCACCTACAAGCCAGAGTCACCTCTGCCCCATGCTCTGATGGCAGCCCTGGGAAATTTGTGTGGTCTTGCCACCAGTGCTGGCACCTATTTAATCCCTGCCCCAGATCTACCCCTCTGGCAAGGTGAAGGTGGGCATGATGATCCCCCTGCCCGCTCCAGTCCTGTTCCTGGAGTGCCTAAAGCCTGCAGCCATTTCAGATCCAGCTCAAGTCCCAGCCCTGTTCCCAGAGCCCTGCTCTGGTTATAGCACCAGTCCCATCCTGGAGTGCCTGAAGCCGGCTCCCACTCGTGCTACAACCTTCAGCTGAATTAGCCTGATTGACCCTGCGCTGGATGGGTCAGCCAGACTGACCTTTGGGATGGCCCGATTAACTGCAAGGCAGCTGATTCAGCACAAGGGAACAGAGGTGGCCAATTTGGCAGCTCTCTGCCTAATTGACCTTGGCATCGCTGACTCAACTCAGTGATTCAGCCTGACTGATCCCAGGATAGGTGCACCTGCTAGACTGACCCTGAAATGGCCGAATCTGACAGTCTGACCCCTGGGTGGCCAAGTAACCCTGATTGATCCTGAGATGGTCGAGTCAGCCCAGCTGACCTGAGGTGGCCATCAGCCAGACTGACCCTAGGTAGGCCAAGTCGGACCGAACCTGCTTAACCCTGGGTTGGCTAGCCTGGTTGAACTAACTCCAGGGTGACCAAGTCAAGCAACCTGGCCCTATTGACCCCTGGGGTAGCCAAGTCACCCAAATTGACCCTGAGATGACTTGAGTCTATCAGATTGACTCCTGGGTGGCTGAGTAACTCTTATTGAACCCCAGGGTGACTGACTCGGCCTGATGGACCCTGGGGTGCCCAAGTCAGCTTGATTGGCCCTGAGGTGGCAAAGACAGCTCGAGTTGGCCCATTTGACCTAAGGAGAAAGATTCGGATGGATTAACCATGGGGTGGCTGAGCCGGCCCTATTGACCCCGGGGCGATGAGTTAGCTGAGCAGCAAACAAAGAACAGTTACTCTGGGATAAGCAGTTCAGGTGTGGGACTGCCTTGAAGAGTCTGTGTTAGTGCCTTAGGGTGACTGACTGGTGCTAAAGTGTTTGCCTAATGCCTGGTGTGTGTGTTTGGGGTATTCTTTTTCCTTTTTCCCTATGGTGTGTGTTTGCTTTTCTCTCTCTCTCTCCTTTCTCTCTCTTGTTCTTTTCTTTTCTTATCCCTTCTGGAGTGACTGACTAGCAGGGCTTGCTCTGGGCAGGGATGGTTTATATAATTGAGGGGTAAAACTAAGCTAAACAGCCATGTAAAATAGCAGCCCCCAGCGAACAGACTGGAAGAACAGGTATCCATGCCACATTACATCCAGGACCCAGAAGATTACTTGGTCAGGAGTTATGAGAGGTGGGTACTGGAGAGGCCAAAGGGTCATGAGGAAAAGTGGCAGCGTGTGACTACTCAAAGAAGGAGGCCCCCAGGATTGAAGAGCAGCAGATTGAAGTCAGCAACCACTTTCAAGCATCTCTGCAGTGGAAATGCTAAGGATGAGAAAAAGGAGAGGACTTCTGCAGGAATGAGGCAGAGGAGGCAGCAGTCTGGAGAGCAGTACAGGACAGGGGCTCTAGGACTAGTGCACAAGAAGGAAAAGAAGAGTGGTGGTGGTTAGTGACTCCCTTCTGTGGAGGACAGAGGCACCAATTTGTCATTTGGATTCAGGGTCCTGAGAAGTGTGCTGTCTGTCTGGCGCTGGAACTTAGGACATCATAGACAGACTGCCAAAGCTTCTAAAGGGCTCGGTGTTGGAAGGACAAAAACTGTCCTGACACAATGGAGGAACAAAAAGAACATCAAGTGACCATTGTGACTGCACAAGGAGCTTCTAAAATGCCTCACATGTAAAAGGAAATCGTACAGGCAATGGGAAAATGGGGAGGTCACCAAGGAGATATACCAGGAAATTGCAACAACCTTCAGGAAAAAAATCAGGAAAGCAAAGATAAAGAATGAGTTGCACCTGGTGAAGGAAGTTAAGGACAACAAGAAGAGGTTGTGTAAGTATGTTGGCCAGAAACGAAGGACCAAGGAAGCTGTAGGTCCACTCTTAACTAGCCCAGGAGAATTCTTAACAGAAGATGCAAAGACAGCAGAGCTATTCAACAGCTACATTACCTTGGTCTTCAAAAAAAATTCGAGCTGCAGCCAGGCACTCAATAAGGATTATTTGGATAAGGAAAGGGACAAGCTGAGAGAGGAGATAACAAGAGAGCTGGTCAGAGACCTTTTGATCAGGCTAAATGAATTAAAGTCAGGAGGGCCTGATGAACTTCATCCCAGGGTACAGAAGGAACTGGTAGAAGGGATCATGGAGCCCTTGATCTTTATGAAGTTGTGGGAGATGGGGCAGGTATCAGAGGACTGGAAAAGAGCCAACATAGTGCTTCTCTTTAAAAAAGGCAAAAAGGAGGATCTGGGCAACTACAGACTGGTTAGCATCACCTCAGTGCCTAGGAAGTTATTGGAGTTTATCCTAAGGAAGCAACATTTGCAAGCATCTGGAGGAGGAAAAGCTGATTGGAAGCAGCCATCATGGATTCACTGAGAACAAATCATGTCAAGGAAACCTGATCTCCTTTGACAAAGCAACTGCTTGGGTGGATGGAGAGACTGCAGTGAATATCATGTATCTGGATTTCAGCAAGGCTTGTAACAAGGTCCAAAAAACAAATTGGAGAAATGTGGCCTGAACAAAACTACTCTAAGGTGGGTAGACAATTGGCACCATAGCCACAAACAAAGAGTAATTATTAATGGATCCATGTCAGAGTGGCAGAAGGTTGCGAGGAATCCCACAGGGGTCTGTCCTGAGCCCGGTGATGTTCAACGTGTTTATTAATGACTTGGATGCTGGCATAGAGAGTGTCTTGAACAGATTTGCAGATGACACAAAACTGGGAAGGATCGTGAACACATTAGAAGATGGGAGCATAATTCAGAAGGATTTTGACAGATTGGAAAGCTGGACTGGAGCTAACAGGATGAAGTTTGGTGCTGACAAATGCAAAGTGCTACACTTTGGGAGGAATAATCAAAAACACAAATACAAAATGGGTGATACCTGGCTGGATGGCAACACCACAGAGAAGGATCTGGGAATCTTGGTAGATCACAGACTCGATATGTGTCTGCAGCAGCTGCACAAAAGGCAAACACCATTTTGGGATGTATCAATATAAGCATTTGGGGCAAAATAAGGAAGATTATCGTGCCTCTCTACACAGCACAATACCTCATCTAGAGTATTGTGTGCAGTATTGTGTGCAGTTTTGAGCTCCACATTTTAAAAAGGACATGGAGAAGTCAGGAAGGGTGCAGAGGCAGGTGATAAAGATGATAAAGGACTTGGAAAGCAAGTCATATGAGGAGAAGCTGATCGGCATATTCAGCTTCCGGAAAGGCACTTAAGAGATGCCACAAAAGCAACTGTCAAATACTCGTGGTTCAGTGTCGGGGGACATTGTCCCTTCTCCTCCATGTAGGAGACCTGGATTCAAATACTGAGTGCCAGGATTTGGTCTGGCCTTGGGGTACTATCTCAGTGGTGTAAAGGAGGAGTGAAAGGTCTAGGCAGGCTCCATTCCTGCCTATACATCAAAAGGTCTTGTGCCATCTTGTGCATACACCATGATTCAGAACAATCGAAGGTTGCCCACTATCATGGAAAGTAAAAACACCTTTCTCTGTCTTGCTGCAGAGAGTAGGGCATGGATGAATGGCCTGAAGCTGCAACAAAGCAAGTTTAGATTGGATATCAGGGAAATGAATGCCTAGAAAGTTGTGGATTTGCAACCTCACTGGAGATGGTCAAGAAGAGGTTGGACAGTTGCTGGTTGGGGATAATCTAGGCATAGCTGTGCCTATATTCTACCATGGGTATTTCTCATGCTTCTGGGCTTTGCTGGTTGCCAACCCCCTTTGTCCCTACTTTCTGCTATATGTGTTAGGGTGTTTTTAAGCCTTCCTCAGAGGCTTCCTTGGTTGTTGGCTGCAGCTAAGGCTGGGGATTTTGACTAGGATGTGCCAATGCTCCTGCTGGGAGCAAAGCCAGAGGTTCTTGCACTCAGGGTCAAACTGCTTGCCATATTTGGGGTCAGGAAGGAATTTTACCCCAGGATCCAGTTATTACCGACTATGGGGAGAGGGGAGGGTTGCCTTCCTCTGTAGTGGGGGACATGGCCTAGGTGGGATCCCTTGAGCATCTTTTGACTACATTTCATAGATGCAAAACATTGGCTGCTGTGGTTCCCCTGCTTTACCTGTGGCAGGTTAGGGTGTTAGATCTGTGTTGGGTCAGGGTTGATAGTCATCTTATGCAGAGTTTGATTATGGTTTATATGGGGTGGTTTGGATAGGGACAATCCTGCCCTATCCTGTCTGAATGTGTGTCTTAGTGAAAAGGCGTGTGTGTGTATGTCTGTATAAATGCATATGCACACACAAATCATATGCAATGTGTATGCTTATGTCATTGCAGGGGGTTGGGCTAGATAAGATCTGGAGATCCATAGTTTCAGATTTGGTAGGGTCGGAAGGGACCTGAGGAGATCATCTAGTCTGACCCCATGCCGTGGCAGGAAAGCGTAGTGGGGTCAAATGACCCCGGCCAGATGTCCGTCCAGCCTCTTTTTAAAGACCCCCAGGGCAGGAGCCAGCACCACTTCTTTTGGAAGTTGGTTCCAGATCCTAGCCGCCCTGACAGTGAAATAGCGCTTCCTAATGTCTAGCCTGAAACTACCCTCCGCTAGCTTGTGTCCGTTGTTTGTTGCAACTCCTGGGAGTGCTCGGGGGAACAGGGACTCCCCCAATGCCTGCTGGTCCCCCTTGACTAGTATGTAGACGGCCACTAGATCCCCCTCAGCCTTCTCTTTTGGAGGCTGAACAGGTTCAGGTCCCTCAGCCTCTCCTTGTACGGCCTGCCCTGCTGCCCCCGATCATGTGGGTGGCCCTCCTTTGGACCCTCTCTATATTGGCCACATCCCTCCAGAAGTGCAGTGCCCAGAACTGGACACAGCACTCCAGCTGCGGCCTGACCAGTGTCACATAGAGGGGAAGGATCACCTCCTTGGACCTGCCTGAGATGCATCTGTGGATGCACAACAAGGTATGGTTGGCCTTCCTGACCACATCCCCGCTGTCAGCCCATGTTCATTGTGGCATCCATGATGACTCCAAGATCCTTTGCTATCTTAACACTGGCAAGAAGGGAGTTCCCCAGCCTGTAGGTGTGCCGTTGGTTCTTCCTCCCCAGGTGCAGCACCTTGCACTTGTCAGTGTTGAACCCCATCCTGTTCTCCTCGGCCCACCCCTGTAACCCGTCTAGGTCCGATTGCAGCCTGTTCCTTCCTACTAGCGTACCCACTTCTCCCCACATCTTAGTGTCATCTGCAAACTTGAACAGGGTGCTTTCTACCCCCTCGCCCAAGTCACCGATGAAGATGTTGAATAGTGCAGGCCTGAGGACCGAACCCTGGGGAACCCCACTGCCCATATCCCTCCAGGTTGAATAAGACCCGTCCACCACCACCCTCTGGGTGCGGCCCTCCAGCTAGTTAGTGACCCATCTGACCGTGTAGGCAGTCCTTCCAGTCCTTCCATCCCTTCCAGTCCGACTTCTCTACGATTCTGTGACTAGGCTTGGTGCCTGCTGTATACAACGATAACATAAAAATAAAATAAACCCTCCCCCTGCCCCCCCAAAAAACCCTTTCTTGCCTTCATTCTGCCTTTGAGAATACCAGGATGCATATTATATTATAGTATATATAACATTAGATAGATAGATAGATAGATAGATAGATAGATAGATAGATAGATAGATAGATAGATAGATAGATAGATAGATAGATAGAGTGGAGTGCTTTTATATATATTCAGTGGAGTGCTTTATGTGTAAACAAATACAGTATTTAGGTTAAGCACAACCCCCTCCCCAGGGACAATCCCTGCACTGATAGGGATCACACACACACACACGCACACTCAAGATATCCCCATGCTGCCCCAGGCCCAGAAGCACACGCTGTCAAGGCTTCTACCCTTTATTGTCAAGAAATCAGCAGCTGTGAGTTTCTCTGGTTTCTTTTGATCAACCCCACCCCCACAAAAAAAGTTCCGTTTCATTCTTTCATGGCGGGGTGTTATATATATCTGTAAAGAAACAAAAAGGAAAATACGGGGGCGGAGAGTGGTGGGGAGAGTGGATGGGTGGGTTGCAGGGACGAGGGGAGGTGCAAAGACAGATGGGAGGACCCAAAAATGTACAGAACCAAAATTAGCTAGCAACCCACCCCCTCCTGCCAGACACATGAAGCCCCTCCAGGGCAGGGGAAGACACCGGGGAGGGGCTTTCAGAAACAGGACATTGGCTGTGAGCGCAGGGGTGTTGTGCAGGGAGTGTTGGGGCACTTTGGCTTCAGTGTTCAGAGGACCAAAGATGCACTTACCCACAGATGAACAATCCTCCTCCTCTTTACTTTGCCTGATTCTGCAGTGGGGTGCAGTTGGCAAGGGAGTGGGGGGAAACCAGTAAGAGACAGAAACTAGGGAGGAGGGGAGCCCCAGAACCAGAGCAGGAGCAGTGGCAGGGCTAAGCATCTGGTATAAATTACTCTTCTCTCCCCTCTCCTTCCTACAAGGGAAGGCTGGCTAGAAAAGGCCCCAACCCCTCCAGCCACTTGTGACCCTCTCTGCACTGAGGACACTGGGAGCAAGCCAGGGGTCAGGCTCTGCAGGGATGGGCTGCAGAGAAGCAAGGAAGAGCAGTTGCAACCCAGCATCTGTGTAGCAGGGCGCAAAAAAAAAAAAAAAAAAGGTTGCGAAATATTGGTCATAAGAATATATAAGAACAGCCATTTTCAGTCTCCTATGGCACACTGGGTCAAAGAGCCAATGCTGGAAGGAAGAGTGAATTAGGCCTGAGCAGGGTTCCCCCCCACAACCCGTCTCACTTGCAACCTCCAGCACTGAGGGTGTAGGAAGCTCTAATTCAGAGGCCGTGCCCCTCACACCCATGCTCAATAGCTACTGATGCCCCTTTCCTCCATGAATGTGTCCACTCCCTTTTTGAATCTAGCCGAACTGTCAGCTCCCCCTACATCTGATGGCAATGAATGTCACATTTTAATTTTGTGCCTTGTATATAAAAGAACTTCCTTGTCTTAGTTTAAAACTGATGACCCACTAACTTCTTTTTCTGACCCCCTAGTTCTTATATGGTGAACAACAGTAAATAATAAATTCCTATTGCCTATCTCTTCACTATTTACTATTTTGTAAACCCTAACCATGGCCCCTCTTCAAGAATATCTTTTCTAAACTGAATAGACCTACCTCTTTAGTCTCTTCTCATCTGAAAGACCCTCCATAGCACTCATCATTCTTGTTGCCCTTCTCTATCTCCTTTCTAGGGGCAGGGAACAGAACCGGGAACAGTCTTCAAGATGTGGATGCACCGTGGATTTATAAAGGGGCATCATGATACCTTCCATTTTGTGCACAATTCCCTTCTTAATAATCCCTAACCTTTCGTTTGCCTTTTGGAGGGCTGCTGAGCCCTGAGCTGATGTTTTACTGAACTATCTGCACTGACTCCCAGATCTCTTTCCCATCTGGTAATAGCAAATGTAGAAACCATCATGGTGTAGCTATAGTTTGGGTTATTTTTTTACCCATATGCATCACCATAGGCAGACAGTTTTTTGGGTAAATCTAGTATCTTTCATTAGGCCAACTCAAATAGCTGGAAAAATTCTTCTTTGCAAGCTTTCGGATATAAATACCTTTCTTTCAGCTGCCAATGAATTGCCTATTGGCTTGATCATGCCACCTCCTTCTGTAGTCCATACATACATTTAACTGTAATGACAAGGCTAATGAAACAGTCTTTTGATGAAATGCATTTAGTTTTGTCTGTTGTGTTTTTCTAAATCGTATATGACAGAGGAAATGAATGCACACTCCAATAAAGCTTCAGTTTTAAACAATAATCTGGGCTCAGGGCCCGTTTATTAGCGAAGCTTTCAGTTGCTTCTTACTTGGAGGAAAAGTGAGCGCTGTGTTAGATGAGATAATACACTGCACTGTCTGCACCCCCCAACCCTTTTCAAAACCCTAGAGCTGCCCACCAACATCTCGAGGCGTCAGTGCTGGCTGGCAAACAACAAAGCAGCTGCTGCTGCCTCCCGTGAAGGGTGAAGCGAGAGTCAGCGCAACGTCCCGCTAGGCACAGAGGTGCCGGATTGGCCTTCTTTGCACTGCGATCGGGTTAAGGAGAAAGCAGAAGCCTGATGTGGGTGGTGTGAGGGTGGGCCACCCCAGCCGCATGCAGCCTTCCCAAGCCCTGCATCCACCCAGCTCTGCGCTGGGTTGCTGCTCATGGCTGGAAGGCAAGCCCCGGACTAGATGATCCCTTGAGGTCCCTTCCAGCCGTACTTCGTTCACCTCCATCATAGAGGGGAGAGAAGCTGGGCCAAACAGAGATTATTACCGCCACCTCCCCCTGCTGTGACATCTTGTGTCCACAGGGCGTCAGCAGTCTACTAGGAGCCAAAGGCCTGGACGGGGGCAGAGTGAGCCGGGATAGGCTGGGAGGGCCCTGTAGGCAGCTTTCGCTCTGATTGGTTGATCGGCCACACTTTCCAATTGGCCAATGGGAAGTCAGTAGCCCCCCCCCCCCCCCCCCTTGCCACTGTGCATGCCAATTGGTGCAGTTAGGATCTAGTTGCCCCATGGTCAAGGCAGAGGCAGAGGGGAAGCTACTTGAGGGCCTTGACCAGAAGCCAGGGCAGGTGGTGGAGTGGGAAAGCCAGGCTGGAGGCATGCTGCTCTAGAAAAGAGGCAGGAATTTCTTAGGGCAGCATCTTTTCTCGGACCAGCTGCACAGCCAGGCTAGTTACACAAGCTTGCCAACGCACCACCTCCTGCCTCCAGTCCTGGCACTAGGAAGCCAAACTCCATGCCAACCACCCAGCTGGTACAGCACAAGATCCCACCCCTGGGAAATGCACTTCATGCTCGCTGGCACTGTGAGTCAGGTCACTGAGAAACCAAAGGGCAGCTGGGGGCAGGGCCCAAGCCTCCAGTTGCAAAGATCTCTGGCATGGGGGGTGGAGAGCAGAGTGGGTGCATCCCAAGCCTTGGCAGGACCTCAGGGCTAGGGAAGGGGGCACCGCTGCCAGCCGAGGGATCAACCGCCTTCGGTCTCTGCAAGCGAGGATGCCTGGTTGTGGAGCTGCATTCCCAAGCGGTGAAGTCTGCACTAGGGATGCTAGCTGTGCTGCTCACCGCTTCTATGCATAGGCATAGACAGCAACGTGGTACCGCCTTGCCCATGTGCATCCGTGTGCTCCAAGCGCTGGCCAGACAGCCCAGACAAGTAAAGCAGGGACAGCAGGAAGCAGTGGAAGCTTTGTGTGGCCACAAGTAGACTACTGGTGTGAAGGGGAATCAGACCCTATCCCTGCATGTGTAGAGCAGGCTGGGCTGATTCTCACCCCTCCTCTCGCACTAGCACATCTGGATCTGGGCTAGTCCCCCAAATCTCCCAGGGAAAACATATCGGGGCTGCTCTGCTCTGCCCCTGCAGACAGATCAAGGTAAGGCTGTGCCACCCCCTGAAGCCAGATTAGACCCAAAGACTGGACCTGGCCAGCAGAACCTGGCACTGCCTATCAAGATTGTGCACGCCTGTGCCATGAGAGCAAGGCGTATGCTACTCACTTCTACACCGAAACAAAACTTTATTGGAGAGTGTATTTGCTTGCCCCATCACACTTTACATATTTAAATCAGAAAAAAGAACTGAGCAAAACACATTGCCTTTAGTCCTGCAGACCTTAGTATTAATTGTGCATTGCTTTCAGGCTCATAAAACCCAGTCAAGCCTTCTCAAGTCTCTTGGAAGTGTGGTATTTTCACACCACACTAAATGTTTTTAGCGAAGTTAAGAGTGGACAGGGCTGGGAAATGGGAGCGATGCGACCAGAAGCAGCAAAGAGAGCACTGCCAAACACCAGAAGGAAGGATACCTGGATTAGTGGTACGTCAAGAACATTACTGAGAGTGTTGCTAACCCCTGGGGAGAAGTTTAGCAGGAATCAGGTAGATGGCAATGAGCTATGAAGTCAAGTGACTCCGTTAGCGCTGCCCGATTAGATATGCTGCAGCTGCCAGGCAGTTGGCTTGAAATTGTGGGTGGAGAGGGAATCAAAGTGAGGGGGAGGCAGGGAAGCAAGTGTATCAGTGCGCTCCCCTAATCTGCCCTTGAAGCAACAATGGCTCTAGTATTAATCCCCTTGCCAGCCCACAGCCCCCCAACTGCCAGCCCCCCACCCCCTTCAACGCTACCCCCCCACCCCTTAGGCCCCCATGCTTCCTGCCCAAGCAAAGCACTCCCCCCCTGCAACCTGCAGCGGAACAGGTGCTGGGGGGGCGGGGGGCGCATCACGTGGCCTGTGGCATGTCCGATCACCCCTGGGATGCAGCAAGAGCAAGCACAGCCACAACACTGTGTGTGTGCTGCCAAGGGCATAAGACGCCTCCACCCAGCAAGACTGATACCGGCCCCTGCAGGGAACACACTGCTCCACTGCATCCAGGAGCAATTCCCTGCAAAGGGAATTGATGCTGAAAGCCAGTTGGGGAAGTAACCACCGTCTTCTCCCACCCAGTGATGCCCAGACAGAGGGGCCTCAGAGGAAAAGCACACATCTGCCCTCCTCCGGGGAGCAGTGGCTGTGCACCATGAATTCATAACACCCCAATCATAGGGCTCCGGGAGCCTGGTCAATACTGGCAGCTACCAGGAGACAGACTGACAGTGGCTGGCTGCAAGTGTAGGACGCAGGGTGGTGATCAGCCTAAGCCCCACATGCAGCATCTAAACCTCCTCCATACCAGGTTCTTGTTCACTAGGACGAGCATCTTTTACTCCTCAGCCTGCTGGCAGGGAAAAAGAGGGGCCAGGCCTGCTGGCCGGTCAGACAGTTGGGCCTCCTGCTATCCCTCATGCCTCACCCCGGAAATAACAGGTACAGGTTAATGCACCAGGTAAAAACCATACGTCCTTTTTTATTGTTAAGTCATAAAGAGGTATCAAAATTAAAAGAGGAAAATTACAGGGGACTTAACAGAACTACGATGAGAGCAGGGATGTGGCAGGAGACAACACCATGAACACAGGGGGCGGGCAGTGAGGAGGAGGCGGGGGAGGGGCCAGTGACAGGCTCAAATATCAGATGGGCACCTTGCCGGGGGCTTCACTGGGTGCTTAGGAGTCATCTTCGCCATTAGCGCTGTCTCTGTCGTCCTCTCCTTCCTCTGCCTCCTTCTCGTCACCCTTGATGGACTCCAGCTATGAGAGGGGACAGGGATGGGGGGGGGCGGGATTAGAGACAGGGACGCCCGCCCCTACTCCCGCTCTCTTGGACCCCCAGGTTCATACCTGGTCGTCACCCCGATCCTCATTATCATCATCATCCAGTAGATCCCCCTCCTCAGCAGAGTCATCTGCCCCTGCCTCAGACTCCAGCTTTACATTGCTCTCCTCCTTCTTCATGGAGCTGCTGCTCTGCTCCTCCTCAGACTTGTCGTTCTTCTGCTCTGCAGGGGACAAGAGAAGAGGGGCACATCAGGGGAACATTCTGCCTCCTAGAGACTATACAGTCTTTCGCGCAGCTGCTCCAGAGGGAAGAAAGAGCTCCCTCCCCCTCCACATGAAAGAAAAAGCTTCCCTCATCCCACTGCCCCCTGGATGGGGTGGTCCCAAGGTTCCCAAATAGGAGCCCCACACCCATCACCGCCCGCCCTCTCACCCGTCTGTTTACTTTGATCCTTCTCGATCTTTTCCAGGCTCTCCAGCAGGGAATCCACTTTCTGTTTGATCTGGGTTAGCTCCTTCTTAATGGTCTGGAGATCATCACCTTTCACTGAAAGCCAAGAGGACCAGGGCAGAGATCAGTTTGTGGCCCCGACGGGTTTGAGGCCCAACCTAACAAAGATACAGACTACTCCATATCCCCTTCCACTCCCAGGGCCTGAGACTAAGACCTAGATGCCAACACAAGCAAGAAGCAGATACACTACAAACAACACATGTGGCCCAAGGCAGACCTGCCTACTTGTCCTCTAGGGAAGAGCATAGGATGCATGAGACACGGCTGCCCCCTTCCATCAGTGAATCAGGGCTCCAGCAAGGGAACGGAGGACTGGGGGGCAGGGGGAAGAGGGGGTGCACTGTGTCCCACCACCCCCACTCCCCAGAAGCAGCACCATGGATCTGACACGTACATTTACCAGACTTGGAGGAGGATCCCCGCTGGCCACTCTTGGAGTTGAAGCCACTCTTGCCACGGCGGGAGGTATTGCCAGAGACACGCTGGCGTTTTGAGGGCACCACCGCTCGGGCGATGGGGGGAGGTGGGGGCACACGTGCCGGGTAGCTGTACATCCTAGGAGCAGGGGAAGAGAACAGGGTGAGCCCCCAGCCCTCCACCGCTAGCATGCAAATGCCCCAGAAGAGCAAGCACCCCAGACCCAAAAGCACCTGGGAAGGCTACTCACTGCCCTTCAGAGGGCCAATGGCACTGCAGCTCCCACATGGGAATCAATGGCTCCACCCCCTTCCCCCTGGGCTGCAGCTCACCAAAACACCTGCGGTATGCAATGACAGTGACATACCTGTCATAGTAATCCCGCTGAAAGTCATAGTCCAGATCAAAGGAAGACCTGAAAGAGAGAACCCAAGCAATGGGATCAGGAGGGGCAGGCGCCCAGGAGTAGGGGAAGAGGTGGGGAGGGACCCAACTGAGAAGGTGAGGAACATGGGTGCCAAGCACCACACCACCTCCCATGGAGGGAGGGCAGAGCATCCCAGCCTCCCCAGACTGCCAGTGCAGGTCACACGCACAGCATCTGTGCTGCAGGCAGATGAGGCAGCTTTATTGGGCAAGCCCACCAGTGCCTGCCTCTGCCCCTGCATGCTCCCTGGCACTGACTGAGGTGAGGTGGCATAGGCCTGGGCCGCCACTCCCCAGTCCCAGGTAGCCAGGGGTCACAGCCCAGGATAGGGGCTGAGTGGCCAGGACATGCTCCCCCAGCGGAGATACCTCCAGCAAGCTGCCTCCCAACAGTCCCTCCCCACCTCTGGGAGACAGAAAGAGAGGAGGTGCCCACGCACAGCACCAACGCGATATAGAAAACATAACGGTCCCGACCTGACTAGAGGGGACGGAGAAGGTGGTGCAGCTACTGACCCGTACATCTCCGCCGCCGATCGCTTCACACCCGCCTTGCCTCGATTCACCTTCGGCTCGGCTGCCAGGTTTATGTCTGAGGAAGAGATGGGTGTGCAATGAGGGAGCAGCCCCATTCCTTACTAGTGCCAGAGCCATGGTATTGTGACCAAACAGGGTTTGGGTGGGGAACAGGCAACATCACAACACACAGGTCAAACCCATCCCCCCAGTCCGAGCTCCCAACTCATTTACTTCTGTTCAACTTGCTTCCTCACTGCCAACAGCTCCTCCCATATCATGCGAGCGCATGGCACAGGGTGGCATGTGCTCTGTGCATAGGGGTGGAAGCCAAGGCTCACCCAATACCTAGCGAGCATCTTGCCATCTGCAGGCTACACAGGCCAGGTCAGAGCCATGGCCAGGGGACACTTCCTGATGACCTCCACTGCCTCTGGCCTAAGTGTTCACAATGGGACACAAACAGGGCAGCATGCACTTCTGGGGGAGGCAGAATGAGAGCAGGCCAGGGATAAACTTGTCCTGTGTGGGGTAAAGGCATCTGGTCCAGGGTAGTGCCACAGCTGCACACTCACCGAGAACCCAACTCACAATTGCCTGCCATTCCTGAAGTACAGGCCAGGCACACCTCAGGGACACTTACCTAGGACCTGGCCAGCAATCATCCTGCCATCCTCCCCCGCCACAGCTGCGCGGGCATTGCGTTCATTGACATACTGCACGAAGGCAAAGCCCTTGTGCACGGAGCAGCCCACGATCTTGCCATACTTGGAGAAGATGGCCTCCACATCGCTCTTCTTCACCACCAGCGTGTTGAGGTTCCCGATGAAGACACGCGAGTTCATGGAGCGTGGGTCTGTCTTGTTGGTGACGTTGCTGGCCATGGCTCACGTGCAGCAAGGACCTGCCGGGGCAGGCGCATCAGGCAAGGGGCAGCCATGGTGGTTAGAAGGTCAGAAGTGTCCCCCCCCAGCCACCCCCTCCTCCCAATCTTGTTCCCAGCATCATCTGCCCCAGGGACTCAAGTGCTTCAGGATCACAAGGGACCAATCACAGAGCCTCCCACTGCAATGCATAGTAACACCCGCTGTACAAAAGAACAACATGCCCATGGCTATACAGTGATGCAGGGCAAACCCAGAAATTCTCCACTGGCTTTGGGTACAGGCTCCAGAGCACCCGGAGGTGCAGAAGTAAGGGTAAGAATCAAAAGGGTTGGAGAAGAGGGGGTCCAACACCCCAGCTTAAGACACGCTTCTAGGTGGTGAGAGAAGGCCCTTGTCCAGGTCCTGGGTTCGGGCTCCTCACCATGACTACAGCCCACACCAGAGTCAGCCAGCCCCACTCTGAATGGAAGCTGACAGACACCTGCGAGGAAAACTAGAAAACCCTTGAGACCAGCAGGCCTCAGGAAGCTGGCCCCACTGCCACTCCCAGGGGCCAAACCATGGGCTGGAGCACCAGGACCTCCCCCACACTTCAAGTCTAGTTGGCATTTTCAAAGGATCCCAACTGGCAATCACAACCTGAACCCTGCTAAGGGCACTCAGCGTGCATGAGTGCCTGATCTTTTCCTGAACCCTGACAGGTCGTGGCCTCAACGACTCCTTGCAGCAGGGAGTTCCACAGGCTGCAGTACCTACACAACATCACAGTGCCTATCGGCACTGTACCTGCTGCTTTGCTTATCCTTCCCAGCTAGCCCCTTCTTTAGTCCTAAAACAAACTGCAAATAGCAGCTCCTGATCAACCTGCTCCATCTTGCCCATCTCACTAATCCCCTCCCACCCTCCCCTCGCCAGCAAGAACCTCATCCTTGCCACGGTCAGAAGAGGGCAGACCTGCCATCCAAGGCCCCTCGGCTCCAGCCACCCACATTCCCCCCATCCAGCCACGAGGGACCAGGCCCAGGCACCGTGGCATTGCTGTAGCACCTCATGGACCCATGCACCTTCCCAGCCACACTGCAGACACACAAGGCAGCCACGAAAATGCAACAGTGTAGTCTCTGAAGGCGCTCAACCCTGCAGCCCTCGCTGAGAAGGGACAGGGAGAACACCCAATGGGCATGAGATGCAGATGCACTGAGGACAACGGTCACATGACCATGAAGTCATACTGCACAGACTTAGAGCATGGCTTTGAGACACCAAACAGGCTGCACTCCAGGAGAGCTGAAGGAGGGTCTGGGAGGGACAGAGTGCCAGCCTACCTCCTCAGGGTCTCGCTCGGCCTTTACACTACACTGTCCTCAGAAGGGACAGGCCGACAGAGAAAAAGCCATTTGACCCTCTCCGCAAAGGCCAAAGGCAGGCAGTAGGGAGGGGGAGGGGTTACAGCTTCCTCCCTTCAGCAGGCTAGATGAAGCATCTCCCAGGAGCTTGGGAGCCTGTCAACAGAGTCACCTGTCCCGAGATGCTGGACTGTAACTTGGTATTCAAAGGGGCCTGAGCAGCGCTGTGGGAGGGAAGCTTGGGAGCTGAAAGACAAAAGGCTACAGGGCAAGACTGAATGCCATCTCCAGAGCGTGGTGAAGACTCGAGAGCCAGAAGACCACGAGCACAGCATGGAGTACTACGGACAAATTGTTTCTTCCTCACTGGTGGCTCAAGCTCCTGCTGCTTTTGCAGACACAGCACGGAAACACAGAAAGCCTTCTAGACATACGCTGTTCCTGCACACGGCTCCAGGCCTGACCTGCCATCCCACTACAAGGGACAGCATGCTTCTATGCACTGTTCTAGGTCTCATGTGGTGTCCTGTGCTCAGAGATGGTTTCCTCACTGGGGAAAGGGAGGGGGAAGCAGGCAGAAGGACATTCACAGGAGGTGGAAGGTTCCCCTTTAGCAGGGGACCAGCCTGCCCAAAGGCAGGGGAACAAGACTCCCATGGCTTTTTTTCCTCCTTTGTCCAGGTCAAACCCAGATGTCTTCCTGAAGCACTGCTCACGGCACGTGGGGCACCAGCTCTGCAGAGCCGCTGCGGTTCCCATAGCCGGGCCTTCCCTGCGGGGTCTATTCTCCCAGCACTAAGGCCACAGCGCCAGGGCTCCCACCACGCTCCTACACAGCTCTGCCAGCCAAGGTGACAGTTGTGACATGGTGCTTCTAACCCTAAACCAGGCCTGCGGTATAACACAGGATCCTTGTGCTGGGGACTCCTCCATGCCTGGGCCTGTGGCTCTGGTGGCCAAAGCTCACAGTGAAATCTACTGGCCTCACACCTCTTACCATCGCCTGGGATGGGTTTGTATCTGCTCCACGGGCGGTTCCATTGGCTGTTGCTGCCGCTCCAGGCCAGGTGTCCGTGGCGTGGTGGTGGGTTGTTTTGAGGGAAGGACGGCGTAGAGGAAGAGAGCAGGAGGAGGGTTTTGGGGGCACAAGAGGAGGGGGCTGTTGGGGAAGGGCCATCGCCACCACAGGCGATCAGCACCACAGACATCATACGGCAGCAAGTTTAAAAATGGCACAAACGAAAGATTAAAAAATAAAAAAATAAAAAAAACAAAAGAAAAAATAAAAATACAGACTTCCAGAGACGCTCTAAAACAGTTCAGGAGAAACCAGGTCCCAATCTCAGCAGTCAAGGGGGGGAAAAAGAGTTAGCGTGATCAATCCACTTTAAAAATGCAAAAACCTTGTTGTCTCTCACAAAGGGTAAAAACCCAGCTCAGTCAGGAACACTCAGAAAAACGCGATTTCATCTGGTTAAAAATCAGCAGTGTCATTTATCATCACCATCAGTAATATATCAGCATAGTAAAGTCATCAGCATTATAGTAGTATAATAGTAATAGTAACTAGCAACAACAATAAAAAGGAAATCAGTGGAAAGGCAGGAAAAATGGAAAAAAATGTGGAATAACTTACTGTAGCTGAAGATCAAAAAAATCTCGCTGTAAAAAAACAAAAATAAAAATAGCCCAGATTAGAAAAACGGGAGGTGCCGAAAGGTCAAGTCAGCAACGATCATTTCTGTTCTCTCCCTCTCTCTCGCGCTCTGTGGTTACCACAGAGCCACGTGGGGAGAGCTCTTGGTAGGAGACAATCAAAGCCCTTTGCACACCACCACTGCACTCTAAAAATACCCGAGAGGTCAGCTCATGAGGGGCTAAAAGGCTCCTCCTCTCTAACCCAGCTGCTGCAGAAAAAAATAGACACTTTGCAAAATTACATCTTAAATCCAGCTCCAGCGTGGCGCGGGGAGCGCTGAGCCCCGGGGGCACTGTTAAAAGGGCTCTATAAAATGGGGAGGTGTGTGTGTGGGGGGGGGAGGGGGTTAACACGAAGCTGAGCTCCAGTGAGGAGGGATGGGGTTTCGCCTCGCTGCCCTGTGGAAGGAGAAGGGACAGGTTGAGTCAGGGTTCCTCGGAAACGCTGCGCGCCCCTCCCGCGCCCCCGCCCCGAGAAAGGCCTGCCTGCCTCCAGGGACCCCCGAGCGCTCAAGCTAGGGCTCCTGCCACCAATCCTGCGCTAACCCCTCCGCTCCGCTCCTCCGTCTCCAAGGAAGCAGCTCAGACGTCAAGCACGGCGGCAGGAGGAGATTCGAATGGGGGGGGTGCATCGTGCAGGCGGGGAGGGGGGAAGTGTCATGCGAGCCTATCCTGACGGAGGATCCTTGGAGCTCAAGCTGCCCTGAGGGTGCGGGGGGGTTGCGGGGGCACGCGTCCTGCTCCAGCCCAGGACGCGATGCAACGCTGACGCCTCCCCGGAGGCACCGGCGTTACCTACGGCAGGGAACAGGGGGCGAGGCAAGGCGAGGGGGCCTATTCCTGGTGGAAGGGGGGGGAGGGGGAGAAGTGAGGCCCGCGGGGGCCGGACCCGGACCGTGCCCTCTGGCTGCAGGGATCCGCATGCAGGGCCGAGGCGCAGGCAGAGAGCGGCAGGCCGAGACAGGAGCCCCTTCTTCCTGCCCACTCGAGGCTCTGCTCCAGCTGCCGCCCACCAGGCCGCGTGCCCCTGCAGCACAGGCCCCGGGAGCCAGACCCCCACCTGGCCGAGACCACTGCCGCGTGGCGGGGGAGGTGGGGATGGAGGTGAAGGCGCCAGCCCCCCCCTGCGCGCCCATTGGTCTGTCCCAAAGAAGCGGGAAACCGGGCTCTGCAGGCCGCACCATTGTCCCCCCGCGGGGGGGGGCGGATTCCTCGTTTTCCCATTGGTCAGCCCGCGCCCGGCCGCCCCTCAGCGATATCATCCCCTCCACCCCGCCATGGTGGTCTCTCCCGTCTGAGCCGTACCATTCTTCTCCCCGGCTCCCCCCCTGGCCCCGCGATGGTCTCGCCCAGGAGAACAGGCTGTGGTGCCTGGACTGCACCATTGTAAGCCGGGGGAGGGGCGGGATTCCCCCGCGCTCCCGGCCGGGCAGAGCCGCGCCGAGGGGCGGGGGGGGTCCGCTACCCCCAAATGGCGCGGGGAGGCGGAGCACACCGCGGGGGGGCGGCCCCGCGCTGTCCCAGCTCAGCCTTGCGTGCAGCGGCGCAGCAACGACAGACTCACCGCTAGGCCCCGCTCAGACTTCGAGTCGCTCGCGCTCCCGCCGCGGCCTCCTGGCTCCGCGCTGCTCACAAAATGGCGCCCACGCCGCCCTCTGCACCGCTCAGCCCGGACTAATCCGAGTCCACCCCGTCCCCGCCCCCATTGGAAGAGAGGGAACAGCCTTATTCACTGTCATTGGCTGGCAAAGAAGTCAATCCTGCTACTGGCCAATGAGAGAGGAAACTCTGAGGGGTGGGAAACGGCGGGTTCGACCCCCCCTGCCTCGGCGGAGTGGGGGCGTAAGCAACCACTGGCTGCTGCTCCCATCGCTCTACTCCCGCAGCCCAACACTCTCCTCTGCTTGGTTAAACTTGCTGTCAGTCCACGCCGCAGTCTTTTCTCATTGGGTGAACGGCACATTCGATTCCGCCCCTGCCTCATGTCTTTCTGTGATTGGTCATTAAGCCTTTTACGGGCCCACCTCTCTGCATCGATCCACCCTGAATGGCTGGAACTTCTGTCACTCCCCGGTAATTTTAGCTCTTATAGGCTATAGTCGAGGAGGCGGGATGAACAGGGAAAGACTCGCGGGAAAAGCCCCAGGGAGCGGGGCGGAGCTTGTGACTGGCAGCCAGGACCTTGGCATGGGCGCTTTTCTATTGGTCCCGGTGGGGGATGACGTACGGCTCCTGTCTTCCCCTCCCACACTCCCCTTGTCAGAGACCGGCGCCGGCTGTCGAGCAAGGCGCGTTCGGTGGAAGGGAGAGGGCTGGCGCGGATTGGTCACGTCTCCGCCAATCGCTGCTGGGCGCTGCCTTTCCCGAACGCTCATTGGCCAGTTTGAAATCATTGATACCCTTGCCAGAGGGGGTGGGGCGAGAGAGGGGGCTGCGAGTGAACTGGGTCTGCCCAGGGGTTTCCCTCCCTCTTGCAGCGTCCGGCGCTTAGGGCGCTTCTCCACGTTCATTAATGCGCTTTTGCTAATGTTCATTAAATCTAGTACCTCCACTGAGAGCTACTGGAACAGGCACATTCGTTTAATGCACATTAGCAAAAGTGCACAGCTTTTTTGTGATGCTTTAATGTGCAATAAAGCAGGCGAATGCACATGAAAGCAAATGTGTACACATGCCCTGCACCCCTGCTCAATAGCTGCTGCCGCCGCTTTCCTCCAAGAACTTCCCTGGTCCCTTTCTAAACAGGCAATGCCTGGCACTGCAGGGACCAGCTGCTCTCTATCGCCTCTCAACCATCTCCCCTAGATCCCAGTCCATCACTGGTTTTCACACAGCGCCTGTCCAGTGTTGCCAGCTCTCAAGAGACCAGTCCTTCCCGCACAGCTATTGACTCTGGAATCGGGTGATGACACTAAACTCTCAATTTTAAGCCCTCCCGGGGCAGAGAACGGCTGAAAATCGTGCCCTGTGAAGGTGCAAGGCCAGTAGGCAGAAAGATCCAAGCATTTTTACTTTAATTTGGCGATGCACAATCACTGGCGATGCATACACCCCCTGAGTGTAGCGGTGCACCCAAAGGCGACACCAAAACTGCTGGCAGTCACTGCTTGCTGCCGACACTGCCGGCAGCGTCTGTGGGCAGCCCGCGGACGCCGCTGCCTGCCATTACAGCAGTGTCTGTGGGTGGTCGCCGACTGCTGGTTGGCACTTGCTGCCTTACCAGGATTGGACAGATGAACCCTCAAAAAACAGATAGGCTCGTGCCCCCATAGCCAGTAGTCTAGACGCAGGTCTGAGCTGGCATCCATCCAACCCTACTCCAATGTGGTCGAAATTCAGACCGCTATCCCACGCCCCGCCCCCAAGTCTTTCAGAAGCAGAAGCTGTTCACACCGCTTCTAGTTCCGGTTTTTATAACAGCGATGCTGTGGCCAGGCTGCCTGGCTCTGCTGAGAGGCACAGAGCTGCTCTTCGCTCAGGAGGCAGCTGCTGGAAGTAGCATGGCTACATGCATATGCCACTGCAGCAGAACTAATTAGTATAGCCATGTCCGGGTGTCACCAGGGGGACAAGTGGACTAGCTGGAGCAAAGCCATGGCCCCCTCTCCCCTGGGGCAGTCAAGCTGCAGGCAGCACTGGGCTTTCCCCCTCAGCAGATGCAAGGGGACGCTGCCTGGGGCCACTCCAGGGCCAGCATTCCCAAGTTGGGGTGGATCAGGTAGTCATCACGTATGCCCAGATGCAGCCCTGCCACTCAGGACTGTCCTGAAAAATCCTACCCAGGGCAGTCCCTACACGCACCTCTGCCCCTGCCAAGGAGGATGGTGGCATTGGGTCTGACCTTGTTACGACGCTGATCTCAAGACCATGTTTCTGAAGCAGTTCCTGAGCTCTGCCCTCCCCTCTTTGAGGAGCAGGATGTAGAGAAGGGGATCTGTGATGTTGCCCAATGTGGGGATGCTCTTTGCCACCTGGCTGTAAGTGAAAAAATTCTTCTCCAGATGACACGTGTCAGAGTCTGGTGACGTCATCTGGCGCTTCAACAAGAAATTCACCTGATAAGGGAGGAAGAGCAGGAAGAAGGAGATGATGATGAAGGACATAAACCAGCACATGTGCTGCTTCTTCTCCTGCTCCAGGGATGACACCTGTCTAATCTTGCACAGGACCTGGATGTTGCAGAAACCCATGAAGAAGCAGGGTAGGAGGAAGGAGATGCTCAAGACGGCCCATCGGAAACGGACGTACTTTATGACTTGTGGGTAGCAGTCATAGCAGCGGTCTGGCCCCAGGTTCTGCAGCCAGTTGCCCAAGGAGCAGAAGCCAATGACCATCATCCACATGGCTGCGCTGATCGTGGCAGCACTGCGCATTGTCTGTAGCCCGTGGAAGCGCAGGGGGTAGACCAGGCCGAGATAGCGCTCTGCAGCAATGAGGCACAGGAAACTGTTCTTGGCGTAGAAGTTTGTGAGGAAGATCAGGTGGACCACCATGCAAGTGATCTCCCCCAGGTCCCAGCGGTGATCCTGGTAGCTGTAGTAGATCCAGAAGGGCAGTGTCAAGGTCTGCAGTAGGTCAGCCACCACCAGGTTCATCACAAAGACCGAAAGGACCACAGCCTTTTTGATCTGGGACACCAGGACCCAGAGTGCCAAGAAGTTCAGAGGCAAGCCAGTCCCTATTACCACGGAGTAGATGGGAACGAGGAAGTACTTGGTGGTGTTAAAAGCCATGGGGCAATAACAGCTGTTGTTGTCGTTCATGATGTACTCTCTGCCCTAGCAGAGGACGGGGTGTCTGCCAAGAGCCTTAGTCCCTGTCCCACAGGAAGGAGGGCCTCGAGCTCTGCTCCTGAAGATCGCCTCACCTGCTTCTCCAAGGGAGCTGCCTCGCCGAGGGAGCACAGTCACTTTATGGACTCCCAAACCCCGTTCCTCAAGGGATCTACAAAAGACACAAAAAATCTGGATACGGTAGGGTTGGGGGCACATGCAGACCACACAACTCCCCCCACTCACCCACTCTTTATCAGGCTGAGTGGTCAGGATTTCATAGCCTGCACACTGGGATCTGGTCCTCTGCAACAAATGCTGTAGCCAAGCTGGGCTGCCTGATCAGATCTGCAATGACTTGCTATTTTTTTTCTTTCCTTTTATTTTTCACTCTAAAAAGCAAGGAAATCCCTGCAAACCTCAGCAAACCAAGCAGAAATTAAAGGCACAAAGGTCGGGACTGGCGGAGGGCTTTCTCGCTCTGGCCGAGTGACCTCCCTAGAGCATCTCACAGCTGGGGAAGGAAGAAGAGCCCTTGCTTTGTCTGCATCTCTGCTGAACACTAAGTAAAGGTGGCTTCAGCTGAGGCAGAGCAAAGCAAGTCACTCGCAGCAGCGGAAGCGAGATTTCTAGACAGCCCCCTGCACAACAGCATGAGCAATCATCTTGAGGTGTTTTAGGGGCAATGCAGGGAGAGCAGCTGTCAAGGCTAGTCTTCAACAGCTTGAACCCCTGGGCTTTGCTCGCATCTTCCCTCAGGAACTTTGGCGGAAATGCAGCTGTTGCATTCACGTTCCTGGGAAACTGCGGTTCCATCTGTCTCCCAGTCCCAAGTCACAGATCACCACTTCCCATCATTTGCTGCCATGGCAGAGCTGTAACGTACCTGCCTTCTTTTGGACCCGACGCTGTCTTGCAGCGCTGCCAACATAGCTGGCTCTCCGCCTCCTTCTGTCTGATTTTCTTTCTGCCTTGTCCTGATAGTACAAGCACTAGGCATATTCTAGAGGTCTGCTCTAGCTGAAGCTATTAAAACAAGGTTATCTGCATATATTAGGTACATTTATATAAATCCCATTAATGCCTGGGTCCTGCGCTGGAATTTTTGGAGCACGGTTCTATTACGCTTTCCGTGTCTGCATTGAGTTATGAAAGCATAAGGATGCAGACCTCGCTCACCCCTTTCTCCATGTTGCCATGCCTATCTGTTGCATGGTTTATTCCCCTTTTGCTTATTTCCCCATCAGCTGGAGGCCCCAGGAGTCAGCATCATAGAGTTTGGCCAGAATTTGTCAGACTGGATCATGCCAAAAACCTTCTCAAAACCAAGCAAAACGCAGATACTTAAGGCAGCGTGTTTCTGAGCTGTGCTGGGGAAATCAAGCAGGGTCCTGCTGGCTTCCCTGGGAGCTCAGGGGAAGAGAGGGGAAAGGAAGCATAGTATTTAGGGTCGGAAGGGACTTAAACAGATCATCGGGTCCGACCCCCGCTATCACAAACTTCTATGCCAAGAATGGCTTCCTGTGCCTCATTGCTGCAGAGCGCTATCACAGCCTGGTCCACCCCCTGCACTTCCATGGGCTGCAGACAATTGCGGTGCCGCCAAGGTTAGCGCGGCCACGTGGGTGATGGTCATTGGCCTCTGCTCCTTGGGCAAATGGGGGTAAGGGCAGAGAGCCCCATAAAGCACTCACCTTGAGATCCTGCTGCTGCTTTGGTGTGTGTTGACAGCTCGGCGCTGCGCTCTAGCTCTAAGCTGGTGTCTTTCAGTGGTTTCAAATGCGTAAGGTTGTGGTTCAGTTCCGTGACGCTGAGAAGATCTCTGCAGACAGCCACAATGTGGTAAGCAGGAGAAAGCACACAAGGAAAGAGCACATATAAGGTGGGAGCCAAGAACTTCACACCAGAATCTGCCCTCTTCACACGGAACAGCAGAAAAGGGGAAGGCGCAAGTGAGGGACAGGTGCCACCACGCACGTCCTCCCCATGACACGGGGGTCCCACCACTGGGCAGGTTGAGGTGTCCCTTGGCCAGCCGAGGTGCCCCAGGGAAGGAGTGAGGAATCCTCCAAGACTCTGGGTCAAGGAATGGGGTTTCCCTTCCACAGGACATCAGCCCCAGCAGTACCCCAGGTCAGTCAAGTTGTTTCCAGGACAAAGCTTTCCAGTGCTTTGCCTGTGTAACAAGCTGGGCTGGTCATAGCACAGTGTCCTGGGGGAATCCCAAACTGAGTCAAGCCCCTTGGACAGGTCCGCAGAGGAGCTAGGGGCTGCCCTGTTTGTCCTGGCCCAGCTGGGACTCCTGCAGAGGAGCCAGGAGGGACAGTGATGGCCAAGCAGGACTGTCCTCCAGCCCCCTGCTCTCCTCTTCCCACCACCGCTGCATCTTTAGGGGGTTTGGGACGTGGTCTCAGCAGCTGGTAACAGAGTGGGGGGTAGATTTCTGACCCCAGAGATGCTGATTCTTGTCCCCTCTCCCCCCCTGCAGCAGAAGGATTGGGCTCACTGTGACAGCCGGTGAGGGGACTCCTGTTTTTAGGACCTGGGCTGGGAGATCAGGACTGGTTCTCACAGCAGGGTGTAACAGAGGCAGTCTGCAGGGGAGGGGGGGGGGCATTGCCCAACCACAAAACACAGGGTGACCTTTGCAGATAGGCTGCTTTTGAGCAAGTGCTGCTCTGCTCCTGGCCACAAAGATAAATCATATCAGTGATAGGATGAGAAAGACATGCTCACATGCCCTGAGCACACGCTGCCCAAGCCCCCTGGCCCCCGTGCACACATGTGCACATGCTGGGGCCCCCAAGACACCCAGCTGCTTTGTTCCTCTCCTCCTTGGCCAGACTCTTCCCACGCTGTTCTCTGCTGAGAGAGATTCACGGGACCCGGAGCACAGCTCCCAGCCTGACAGAGCATCACTCCAAAGGGGCTTTTTGGCATCACCGAGGAGCCCTGCTCTATCCCAGGCTACCTTCACCCCCTGTCCCCTTCATCTCCATGCTGCTTCAGCTCTCCTGGGTCTCCAGGCTCATCTGTCCCCAGCAAAGCACCCATCCCACCCAACTCAGGGCTCACACTCTCACGGCAGCCTCATCATACAATTGACCAACCCGACCTCAGACCACAGGGATTTGGCCCATCTGACCTCAGGCTGCCCAAGGTGGTGACACTTATTCCTCCATCACCCCCATGCTCCCTCCTTGCAGCCTAATCAGCTTATGCAGTGCCAGATTACAGAGGATTGTCTGCCTCCTTCCCAAGAGGGAGGCAGGAGGAGTGTGTTGGGGCAGTGTGCTGGAGCCAGGCGTAGTGTGAGGGTCCAGGACCTTGTACAGACCCCACGCAGGCCATGAGTGGGGCCACAACACCTGGGCATCGTGCAAAAGGCTCAGCCTAGGGCACAAGGAGACAGCCCCAATTCTAGGCGTCATGTGTACAAGCGCCCAGAGCCCAGTTGTCTGGGGAGACATGTCCCTGGCCCTGCTGCCCCTCACACGGAGACCTCTCAGGGGGGTCAGGGAGGGAGTGCAGGGCAGCAGGTGCTGCAGGGCAGAGCGGGGAACAGGCACAAACAGCCCACCCCAAAGGAGTAGAGAGAAGACAAGTCTACAGCACACGGTGGGCTGGGAGAGTCCGGGCCAGGGGGTTGCCCTGCCCTTGTTCAGTGTCAGCCAGGAAAATTATCCACAGAGCAATGCAGTGGCTGCAGGGATCCTAGGGCCAGGGCTCAGCGAAGAGGGGTTTTGGGGGAGCTAGGGGTGCAAACGAGTTGGCTGCTCAGTCCAGCTCACAGCAGCTCTGTCTCCTCTGGGGGCATCTTGCTGCTGCGCCCGTTGTCGCCCCTTCCACGTGGGGCCCAGGCCCCAGGGCAGGGACTTGGGCCACTGACAGATGGCAGCAGATTAGCAGGGCAGAAAATCCCCCGTCCTTCCGGTGGGGCAGGCAGCAAGGGCTCCGGCAGTGACACCGAACCGGGCAGCTGGGGCGGAGGCTATGGTGAGACAGGCTGGAGGCAGACACCCAGGGGGAATCCCGGGAGAGGGGCACGTCTCCTGGTGCCCAGGTGGGGATGGAGCAGGCAGGAGTCTGCTCCCACCGGTCCCCTCAAGGCCTGGTGGAAGGCAGGGTCCCCCCCAGCTGCCCCTCCCCAGCCAGGCACCGGGGCTGGGATCTCGCTGAAGGCCCACAGGTAAGCGCGGCATGTCCCCTCCCTCCCAGGCCCAGCCCCAGCCCCCCATGGCCCTACTTCTGCTGGACGAGACGGCCGGGGACCTGCCTGTCAGAGACACAGACCAGCCCTTGGTGATTGCAGCAATACAAGGTCAGGATGGCATCCCTTGGACAACATAGGGCAGGTCCCTTGCTGCTCTGCGCTGTGGTCTCCGAGCCACCTTCGCAACAGCAGGGACCACGCGAGGACATCACAGCCACAACACCCCAGGCCCCTCCATGCCTCTCCTTGCCCCTTATTCCCTCAGCTCAGGCTTGCCTTCTGCTGCCTCTGGGCACCCACGACACAGCACTGGTTTAATGCCACGCCGGGGGTCCTCCCTGCTTTTGTCTCCCCAGATGTGTCAGCTGCTGCTCCCCCAGCAAAGGCTCAGGCGCTGCGGACCTGGCTGAGAGGTGAGCATGAACCGGCCCCAGGTGCAGAGCAGGGTGGTTATGGGGGCAAGGATTCCTGCCTGCATGCAGCAGACATACCTGTGTGGCACAGGGCAGCCCCTTGCCTGCAGCTGGGCACCAGCAGGGCACACCTTCTCCTCCCACACCCCTGCTGCCTCCTGCCACAGTCCCCTTCCAGCCATTGGCCTCCCAGCACGGTCTCCTTCCCATGGGCGGCATCTGGGGCCCAGGCTCCCTTCCCACTAGTCCCAAGAGGGACCCTCACCCCCTGCCCCTGGTTTCAGAGCCAGCCATGCAGGCGCGGCAGCGCATAAGCCGGGTGAGTCGGGAGGAGCTGGAGGACAGGTTCCTGCGGCTGCATGACCAGAACCTGCTGCTCAAGGAGTTTGCCTGCAAGCAGCAGGACAGGATCAAGAGGTATGAGTAAAGCCTTCGAAGCACTCTCCACTTTCCTCATAGTTTCATAGTAGCTCAGGTCAGGAGGGACCTGAACAGATCATCTAACCTGACCCCCTGCCACAGGTAGGAATGAATGCTGGGTTCACAAGACCCCAGAAGGGTGATCATCTAAACTCTTTTTGAATTTGCCCAAGGTAGGGGCGAGGACCACTTCCCGGGAAAATTGGTTCCAGATTTTGGTCACCCTAACTGTAAAATATTGCCTTCTGATCTCCATCACCTTATTACCATTGTTTCTCGTTACCCCAGGCAGTGTTGGGGAGAAAAGGGCTCTACCTATTTGCTGTTGTTCTCTGCTGATGAGTTTGTAGGCAGCCACCAGGTCCCCCCTCAGCCTCCTCTTGCCGAGGCTGAACAGGTTCAGGTCCTTCAGTCTCTCCTCGTAGGGCCTGCCCTGCTGCCCTCTCACCGAGCGGGTGGCCCTCCTCTGAACCCTCTCCAGGCTGGCCACATCCCCTTTGAAGTGCGGCGCCCAGTACTGGACGCAGTACTCCAACTGCAGCCTGACCAAAGTAGCACAGAGGGGGAGGATCACCTCTCTGGACCGGCTTGAGATGCACCTTGGGATGCATGACAAGGTCTGGCTGGCTTTGCTGGCTGCGGTCTGGCATTGGCGGCTCATGTTCATCTTGGAGTCAATAATGACTCCGAGATCCCATTCCTCCTCTGTGCTTTCAAGGGGGGAACTCCCCAGCCTGTGTGTGTGCTGTGGATGCCTTCTCCCAAGGTGCAGCACCCTGCATTTATCTACGTTGAACCCCATCCTACTCTCATCTGCCCACTTTTGTGGTCTGTCTAAACCTAGTTGCAGCCAATCTCTCCCTTCAAGTGTGTCCACCTCGCCCCACATCTTAGTGTCATCAGCAAACTTGGACAGCGTGCTTTCCACCCCCTTGTCCAAGTCGCTGATGAAGATGTTAAACAGTGCGGGCCCGAGGACCGAGCCCTCGGGTACCCCACTGCTCACATCTCACCAGGTTGAGTACAACCCATCCACCACTACTCTCTGGGTGTGCCCCATCAGCCAATTTTTTACCCATCCGACTGTGCAGGCATCAATGCCACAGTTGCTTAATTTATTGATGAGGATAGGGTAAGAGACAGTGTCAAAGGCCTTCTTAAAGTCTAGATAGACTACGTCCACGGTGACATCATCATCCAAGGATTTAGTTACCTGGTCATAAAAAGCAACCAGGTTGGTCTGGCAGGACCTGCCTTTGATGAACCCATGCTGATTGCCCCTGAGCATCATCTCCCCAGCTGACCCCCCCACAGATGTGCTCCTTGATGATTGTCTCCAAGATCTTCCTGAGGACCGAGGTGAGGCTTATGGGCGTATAGTGACATGGGTCCTCCTTCCTCCCTTTCTTGAAAATTGGGACATTAGCTAGTTTCCAATCCCCTGGCACCTGGCCAGATAACCACAGATGCTCATACAGCTGGGCCAAGGGCTCCGTGATGACCCCTGCCAGCTCCCTCAACACCCTTGGGTGGAGGGCATCTGGACATGCAGATTTAAACATGTCCAGCCCTTCGGGAAGATCATTCCCTCCCTGGGGAGTGCTCAGGCACTCCTTCTCTCTGCTGGGGCTGGCAGGAGATAGGTAAGCAGGGCAGGGGTGTGGGCCTGTTCGGACTGGGAGCTAGGCATGGGTGCAGGTTCCCACTATCCCATTCACCCCTGTGCTTCCACCCAGGCTTGGTGCCAGGCTGATGAGGCTCACGCAGGAGCACCAGCGGGCAGCACGCCAGCTGGGGCCATCAGGCCATCGGGCCAGCCGGGACCTGGAGCTCGAGGAGGCCTTGGAGGAGCTGCAGGCGCGGGTGCGGGAGCTGGAGCACCGCAACGAGGGGCTGCGGGGCCGCCTGCTCGCCTACAAGCAGCAGCTGCAGCTCGGGGCTTACAAGCACCATGGCCTCTACGGCCACATCCCAGCTCGGGTGGACACGGGGCTGCGGCGGGCGCACACAGCCAGCGGGAGGGGGCCTGAGCGGCAGCGCAAAGGTAAGGGGCCAGCAAATGGCTGCTGCACCCTGAGATCCTGTTGTGGAGTGGGGGAGAACCATGACCTGGTCTCTGTAAGGAAAGGACTGGGTGCTGGGGGCAGGGGGAGGCCATGAATGCATAGCCCCATCCCCATCACCTCTCCTTCCTGACTGCAGGTGTGCGCATGCAGGGTCCAGAGGCCAGACACACACACACGGCGCCTCCGCAGTACATAGACCACAGCAGAGAGGAACCTGGAACTGCGCTGGATAGCCTGTGAGTCCCTCTGCCCGCTCTCCCAGGTGTCCCAATTGCACCCTGAGAAGCCCCGGGTCCTCTGTGGGCTCTGAGCTGCTTCGTGCTCCCCATCAGGTGCTTCTAGCCCAGGAAAATTGCCTTATGTCCCTGGTCCAGCTCCGCCGGTCTCTAGCCAGGGGGTGAGGGAGGTCCCATGTACCCGCATGGCTTGGCTGTATCTTCCCCCAGCTGCACCTGGGGTCCTACTGGACCCACAGCCTGCTGGGCTGTGTGGGGGACAGGCACCCCCCGCATGACAGAGCTCTGCCTCTGACCTGCCCCCACCCATGCCAGGTGTAGGGCTTGAAGCCAAAACACCCCAGCCCTCTGCCTGCTGCCATGGCCATATTCCTTGCCTCCAGCTGCCCAGCACCCTCATGCTCTGCGCACCCTCCAGTCCGGGTCTGAGCTGCCAGCGCTCTTTACGGGGTAGCATGAGGCACAGATAGAAGATGCACGCGCTTACCTGCTCAAGCTGCTGCCTTGAGATCCCTTGGCAGCATCTGATGGCTGCACAGGGTCTCTCCAGATGGATGTGGCCCCTTTGGCACCCCAGGCTGCAGGGCAGATAAACCTCTCCGCCTGCTGCTGCTGCCACTGATGTCCACCTCACCCTGGAACTGCCTCTGCTCCAGGCCTGCTGACTCGGTTCCCTTATCCCTGACACATTTGCTCTGAGCTTTGCTGCTGGGAGATGTCAACCTCCAACCCTCTCCCTGCAGACCGATAAAAGAAACCACTTCCTCCTCCTCCACGGGCTTGCTGTAGGACACCAGGCCAGGCAACCCACCTCTGCTTTGCCTAGGCAATGAAGTACGTGCCCAAGGCCTCGTCCACAGCAGCAGAGACATCCTGTTCTGTAGTGACACCTGCGTCATGTGGCCAGCATCTCCTTTGCGGGAAGGGCAGGATTTCCCTGGGCTCCCTTGTCCCTGTGACCCCCCCGTCTGTGCTCTGACCTGACTCCTGCTCCCCACAGCACCCGCGGTCTGGGGCTGGAGGAGCTGGCCTCTGAGTCCCCGCTCCGGGGTGAGATGGAGCCGACTTGGCAGAGCCGCTGGCAGGCCTCAGAGCGCAGGTACGGCCCCAAATGTGCATGGTGCAATGCCTATGGGAGGAAGCTGCTCAGTCAAGCCCCGTGAGGGGCGCTGGGAGCTTGGGGGGGAGGCTGGGAGTGGTGGGACGATGCCCCTGTGCCCCTCAGAGTTGCCATCCGTGGGAACGTGGAGCTGATCCGCCTGCAGCGGCTCCTGCAGGAGCGTGACATGGAGCTGGCTGTGACCACAGCCCGGTGCACTGAGCTGCAGCAGGTGCGCGACCCCCTCCGAATCCCGGGATGGGTGGGAGAGACTCTGCAGAGCCCAGCTCCTTGGGAACCTAGAGCACCAGCCCATGCCTGCCCCCCATTGCCACCCCTGCGAGAGTGACTGGAAGCAATGGGGTGGGTGCAGTTGGTAGGATAGCTCCAAGCACTGCAAAGCTTGTCTAGCCCAGGCTTCATCAGGGCTTTGCTGGGAACACCCTGCTTGGCCGCACTGACTTTGCTCCACGGTTTCCCTCGCCAGACCTACGAGAGCCAGCTCCAGCAGGTGAGTACCGGGCAAGCCAGGCACACCGCCTTGGCCAAGATGGGCCCCACTATGCCCCACTTGGGCTCTGCCCTGTTCATCCCTCCCCTCCATGCCCAGCCTGGAGAGCATGGACCCTGCTCTGCCACTTAGGCCAACTTCTCCCTCCCTGACTAGAGGCAGGAGGTTTTAGGAGCTGCCAGCAGCGCATTGCTGGCCCAGGCAGAAGAGCTTAGCACCCAGCTGAAGGGGCAGACGCAGAGAGCAGCAGTCTTGGAGAGCCAGTTGGAGGGTGTCCCGGCCCTGCACCGGGCTCTGGAGGAGGTAGGGGCACCATGGAAGGGGGCAGCACAGCCAGCCTGGGTTTGTGGGGCACCCTACCTCCCCGGCAGCCCTTGCCCTGCCTCCCCTCTTTGACTGTGGGTGGTTTCTCGGGGTCAGGGAGCAGAGGGGAGTGAGTCCCTTCCCAAGGAGAAAGCACTTGGCACTTGACCCCCACTACATGGATTGAGCATGGTGGTTGATCTTCACTCCCACAGCTGCAGGAGCGAGTCAGAGATCTGGAGAAGGAGCGGGACTTGCTGAAGGAGGCGCATGACAACCTGCTGGCAAGGTGAAGCCACGTGCGGGCACTTGGAAAGGGGTCTCAGCCCCTGGCAGCTGTACTCTCCATGGGGGCCAGATCCCAGAGTCAAGTTACACTAGCCCTCCCACTCCAAGACCCTACCTGACCTCTCTGCAGTCTTGTCCAGGGCAGGGGCAACTATACCTGAAGGCTACAGTTTCTACCCAGTGGCCTGGCACTGGACAACAAGGGGGAGAAAGCCCCCAGAGCCCAACACAGCCCTGGGTCCCTGCCAGGCTGGGCCCCAGTGCAGTGGGGTCCTGGCGGAGAATGCCTTGGCCCTGAGGGTGCCCCTGGCCTTGAGGGCAAGGCTGCAAGGAGGCCTGGCACGCACTGCCCCTCACCCCACAGTGCTCTGGACAGCGGGCGGCTGCCTCGGCAGGACACCCCCCAGCTGGAGAAGCAGCTGAGTACGGCTCTGGCGGAGAAGAGGGTGCTGCTGGCGGAGCTGGAGGCAGCACGAGGTGGACAGGCTGTGGGCATGGAGATGGGGCTGGGGGAGACGGGAGACAGAGCACAGCCCAGGGATTTCCCTTTTTCCCTCCTCCCTGGGACCAGGCTTGGCTCCCCACATTAAGCCTCCTTCACACCCCAGCACAGAGCCAGGTGCTGCAGCAGGACTCCAGCCAGCTGCTTCTGGCGCCTGCGCAGGATGGGGAGCGGCTCCAGGACAAGGCCAGCCAGACCATGGAGCAGGGCCCAGTGCTGCCCCCACCCCAGGTGGGTGCAATACAGAGAATGGGCAGTACGGCATCAGGTGTGCCCTACCATTTAGAGGGCAAAGGGCAGGACCCTGGGCTCTGTGCAGTGGTCAGGGATAAGGACATAGATAGACCTGGTTGCCTGGAGCCCTGCAGCGGATGTGGGGGAATCAGGCCCCTGGGATGGCAGTGCCCCCCACTCAGGGCATTGTGTCCTTGCTCCCTGCAGCCCCCCAGCCTGGATGGGCCCCTGGCAGGCCTAGGGCAGCAGGACCTGCTTGTCCGGCAGAGCCTGAGCCAGAGGCTATGTGAGACAGAGGCTGTCCATGCCGAGACCGTGCTAGAGCTGGAGAAGACTCGGGACATGCTGATCCTGCAGCACCGCATCAACCGTGACTACCAGGTGTGGTGCCATCCCTTGGCACATGGGTGATGAGAGATGGGGAGGTGGCAGGGGCTGAGGGAACAGGGCAGGTGCACTAAGCTGGCAGGTCCCTGACCCCTTCTCTCCACCCTGTGCTGGGGTGGGAGAGACGGGAGACCCCGGCATGGCAATGACATGCCCTGGGACACTGTCATAGGCAAAAAAGGTTGGGGGATCCCAGGGGTGGCCGTGCCCCAAGCCCTGTGCTGCTGTCAGTCCCAAGCTGGGGCTTGAGGCAGGAGGGTACCAGGATGGCAGTGATATACCTTATGCTGCTGCTGCAGGCTGAGCTGGAGGGCACAATGCTGCAGGCAGAGCAGGCGGCACGGGGGTATGAGGAGGAGCAACAGCGACTGGCACGGCTCCTGGACCTGCGCAGCACCCGTCTCCACCAACTGGAGGGTGAGCCAGCCCAGCACCAACCCCCCCGAAGCCCCTCCACACCAGCCAGCATCTGGGCGCAGCACCTGGGCTGGGCAGGGCTTGGCGGGGGGCTGCCAGGGAGAGCACGGGGGCAAGTAGCAGGCTGGCAGCCCCTCTGGACAGTGGGAAAGGGGAGGGATTGATCTGGCAGCTCCTCATGCCTCTCCATCTCCTACCCACCCCTCAGAGCAGCTGAAGGATGTGGCCTATGGGACGCAGCCACTCCCGCCTGCCAGCAACCGGGACAGCGAGGGCGATGGGGCAGGGGTCCGGCTGGGCCGTGGCGAGAGCCTGCTGGAGCTGCATGTGGTGGGGGCATCACTGTCAGGGGCAGCACTGCGGGTACTGGGGGATGCACAGCCCACTACCTTCTGCACCTACGCTGTGTACGACTTTGAGACCCACGCCACGCCGCTGGGCCATGGTGCCCGGCCCCGCTACGGCTTCACCTCCCGCTACGTTCTGCGCGCTGAGCCCCTGCTGCTGCACTATCTGCAGGGCAGCGCTGCCCGCCTTGACCTCCATGTGGCCGTGGGCACTGAGCACCGTGCCTTGGCCACCTGCCACCTGCGCCTGGCCGAGGCCTTGGCCACGACCCAGCGGGTGCATGCCACCGCTGCACTGCAGGGTGAGTCCTGCTCCCTCCTGATTGAGCCAATGCTCTCCCTGCCAGGGGAGCCCCACAACAAAGCCCCTCTCATGTCTGCGTTCCCAAGGCCCAGCTCCGGGCCCCCCACAACTTTCCCCTGCACCCAGGTCCGAGCAGCGAGGACTACGGGCTGCTGGAGTACTGGCTGCGGCTGCGCCCACCCCTGCAGCAGGGCCTGCGGCTGCAGCAGGAACGCACCAAAGCTCTGGGCTATCTGTCAGCCAGTGTGACCCAGGTGGGGGCACCTTCGTCCAGCTGGCAACCGTGCAGCAGTGATGGGGTGAGTGCTGAGTGCTGGGACACGTGTGCCAGAAGTCAAAGCCCATGAGAGACCCCAGGCAGGAGCCCTGCTGTCAGGGCAGAGCAGAACCATGGGGTGCGTGGGACAGGAGATGCCTATCAGGGGTGCAGCTCCAGCAGGGATGGTGCCATCAAGCCCCTGCCCTGTCCTCACCCTCTCTGCCCTCCCCTCCAGCCGCCGGGCAGAGAGCGGCTGCAGAATGAGCTGCAGGTGCGGGTCAGGGGCTGCCGGGGGCTGAGGAGTCGCTGCCTGGGGGCGCTGCCCAGCCCCTACGCCATGTACCGGTTCTTCACCTTCCCCGACCGTGACACGCCCATCGTGCCTGCCAGCCACAGCCCCCACTTTGGCGACCTGCAGACCTTCCCCATGCACCCCACGCCAGAGCTGCACCGCTATTTGCGGCACGAGAACCTCTGGGTGTATGTCTTTGACGATGAGGATCCCCAGCCCGATGCCTACCTGGGCAAGGCAGCCATCCCACTGCTACCCCTGGCCCGTGGGCACAGCATTACAGGTGCGTGCTGGCCACAGCAGGATCTGGCCTGGGCCTGCCAGGCTCCTCCCCACACTACTCACTCCTTCCTGCCTCCAACCTGCAGGTGATTTTGTGCTCATGGACCCATTTGGGCACCCCAATGGCTCCATCAATCTCAGCCTGGAGTGGCAGCACCAGTACCTGTCCCCTGAGGGCATCCTGGCACCAGGAGCTGCAGATCAGGAGCACCCTTGCTGCCAGCCCCAGGAGCAGCTAACAGAGGAGGAAGGGGCTCCGCTGCATGGCCAGGTACAGAAGGGTACCAGACTATAGCAGGGGCACAGGGTCCCAAGGGAGGAGATGGGCAGAGGTGTGAGGCTTACATTTGATGTTGCGGTGTCCCAACCCCGTTGCAGGGCCTGGGTGCTCCCAGCACTGCCCTGCAGCAGCCTGAGCCCCGGCAAAGGAAACTCCATGTCTCAGCCCCCAAACCTGAAGCATACACCACGAAGCGGCTGAGGCAGGACCAGGGCATGGGGGGCCCTGCCCGGCCCAGTCCAGGTCTGATGCCTGCCAAACATGCCGCACAGGAGAGCAAAGCTGTGGCTGCACAGGAACCCCTGGCCCAGGTGAGAGCCAGGGGCCCTAGGAGCAGGCGCTGCAAGCCCAGCCACCCCCTGCGCAGCACTCCCTCTGCCCAGCCAGCCCCCATGGTGCCACTTCAATGTGGGGGGTGGACCTTGCAGCCAGTCCTAGAGCTGGTGGGGCTCATTTTTCTGCAGGCCAAGGAGAGGGAGGCTCAGGCTGGAGTGGTGGCACCAGCGGCACGGTCCAGCAGGGAGGAGGCAACACAGACGGGCAAGGAGGGCATGAGCAAGTCCCCAACCCCATCCCAGCGTTCAGAGCTTGAGTCCCCAATGCCAGACATAGCCACCCCCACCAAGGACACTGGTACCTGCCCTCACTTTCCCCTTGCCATAGCCAATGCCCCACACCCTGGCCCCTGCTGGACTGCTCCCTTCCCCCCTGGCTTGGCCCTGCACATGGGCCAGGGCACGGGGCAGCCACATGCCAGCACAGTTTCCCCACCACCCATGGAGGCTGGGGAGCCTCAAGCAGAGCAGGAGAAACAAGCTAGGGCATCTGTCCCCCACAGCCCCTGCCGATGCCGACCAGGAGCTGGAGAGCAGCAGTGATGCACCGACCACGGACAGCGACGAGATCGTGGTGGGGGCCGAGCCCCAGAGACCCCCGAAGACGGTAACCACCTCCCACCACTCCCTGTTCAGCTGGGTGCAAGGCCTGGCGGAGCAGGAGGGGCTGGCCAGGCAGGGTGGGGGAGCGGGTAGGGATAAGGAGCCAGGCCCAGCATTCCCATGTGCTGTCCTGCCTAGGCTACAGCACGGATCTGCATTGAGGTTATCTCACTGAGCCTGTGGCCTGGGCCCGAGGCCATGGCGAGCGGCCAGCGGGTGTACGTGGAGTACCGCTTCCCTGGTGTGCCCCTGGCCGAGACCGAGACCCCCGTGTCCCTGCGCCTGCCCCGCGTCGGAGAGTGGCTCTACTTCCACTTCAGCAAGGGTGAGGGGGCTGGCGCCAGGGTGGTGGTGGGGTGAACCATCAGTTACTGCCCAATTTACCAGGACAGCTCCATGTCCTCCATGTACCCCTAGCAGCTGGAAAACAGCCTCCACACCCCAGCTCTGGTGTGGCTGGTTTGGCTGCTGCACTGGACAGAACGGCCCTTGGGGGCTGAGTGTCAGCCTCAAGGGAAGGAAGGATGTTGGCATCAGCCCCTCCGCACAGTAAGCACCATTCCTGCCCCCTAAGCACTAGTGCTCTTGTGCCTCTTCACCTGCAGTGATTGACCTGGACGTGGGCCTGGCCAGTGCCCAGCAGGAGACCCTCCAAGCTATGCTGCAGGCAGAGGAACCACAGCAGAGCTGGTGAGTGCTAGGAATACCCCATGTGGCACCCTGTGGCTCCCTGCCCCGTCACTCGCTCCACTACAAGGGCCTGAGCTCCGCGCCAGAGGGAATGCAACGCTGCCTCGCTCCAAGCTTGTCCAGCTCTTGACGCCAGAACTGGCTGCACTCCCCTACCCGGGGTGCAAGGTAGTGGTCCCCAGGTTGCAGCTGGGCTGGCCAGATGCTGACACATACAGCCACAGGCTTTCCCTGGTGCTGGGACCTTTGTGCAGTGCATCCTAGGTCCAGCCTCAAGTTCTGCCCCCAAGGCAGGCAGAACAGTGTGCAACTATTCTGAGGGGAGGCTGAATGTCTCCATCCTCAGCACAGAGACAAGAGGGGTTTGGTACAGACAGGCAGCTCCAGGGACAAGGACCAGGTGCTATGTAGAGAGCCATGCAGCCATCCCCATCTTTACTGTGCACACAGGACACCCAGGTAGCACATACACCTTGGGGCAGGACCAGAGCTGGGCTGTGCCAGAGGGAAGCAACCGCCCTATATGGCGTTCATCATGCTCGTGTCTGCGGCTGTACCCAGAGCACAGCAGGGCAGGCTGCATGCCCTGCAGCTCTTGAGGGCACCGTGCTCCCGTTGCAGGCTGCAGTTTGTGGTGGTGAGCGAACCCCTGCCCGGGACGGGAGGGGAGTGTGAGGACCTAGGCATCGCCTATGTGGACCTGCGCGAGATTCTGTGGACAGGCAACGATGTGCTGGAGCATGACCTTGACGGTGAGCAACTTTAGCACCCCTTGCCAGTCCCCAGGGCGAGTCCTACACTACCCCCCTCCCCCCCCCCCCCCAGACATGGGGACGTCCCTGGATGAGCACATCCCAACCTCTGCTCTCCTTTCCCCTGGCAGTTTTCAGCTCCCTGGCCCTGGGCTCCATCATTGGGAAACTGAAAGTCTCTGTGGAAGCAGCTGCTGCCCTCCGTGCTGTCTATTGGGAGGGTGGGCACCAAGCCCGCACAGAGAAGCAGGACTGACCTTGGCCAGCTGCACCTCCCTGCCCTGTGGCCAACAACAGAGGGTACGGAGACTCTGACGTGAAAGCAGCAGTCCTGGGACCATCCCTGGACAGAGGCAGGGCCTGGGAACAGTGAACTTACAAAAAACAGTTTTATTCATCGGTTCAATTCTTCTAAAGTCAAAAATACCAAGAGCTACCGGCTACGAGAAACGAAAGAGCAGGGGCCCCCCCCTTGCCCCGCACCCCTCCCCCCCTCAGTGCGCGAGGGAGAGGGGGATGGGGGACAGGACAGGGCCACAATAAAACCCACCCGGGACGAGAACCGCGCTCCTGCCAGAGACTCTACTTGGCTGTGGCGGGACACATAAATATGGGACAGAGCCAGACGCCGGCAGACACAGGGAAGGAACCTCCCCTGCACTTCCCTGGGGCTGGGACACCCCCACCCACAGCCCAGCCAGGCAGTCATAATGCACCCCCCTCCCTCCCCCAGCGCCTGCTCCCCACAGACCTGAAGCCCCTTGTGTCCGCAGATCCCGTCTCCCACCCCTCTTCGTTTTGGGAACGCAGCAGGGTCAGGTGGGCACCTGGCAATGCGTCCCTGTGTGCCACAGCGGTGCCAGGGCAGGAAGGGAGCAGGGGCACATTCCTGACTGCCCCCCACACCTGGGGCCGGCCTTGGCCTCTTCCTCCTTGCATACATGTCCATGGTGTCGGGCGGGTGGGGTCAGGAATCCTCACAGCCGATTGGTCCGTACAAATAGCCAGAAAAAAAAAAAACTCAAGAAACAAAATGGGGTGAATTGGAAAGAAAAAAAAAAAGGGAGCGAAGACGCAGTCCGTGGGGCGGGTGAGGTGGGGGCGGGTGGCCCATGCCCGGGCAGCGGTGGGGTCAGAGTCCAGTGCCTACTTCCTCTTCTTCTTGGGGGGCACGGCTCTGCGCCCTGGGCTGCGGCCGTGGGAGCGGCTGGAACGATGGGCTGGGCCCTTCCTCTTCCTGCTCAAGCTGCGGCTCTGCTCCTCTTCCTCCTCGTACCGGCTCTCCCGATCCGCTGGGGGGTGGGGAGGGGGGCAGAGCAGGGGTTAGGCTTGGCCGGGACCTCCCAAACTATCCTGGCTGAGCCCATGCACAGGAAGGGGGCAGTTGGGCCCAGGGATGCCCCAAGCAGGCTGGGGCTAGGCAGCCCCCACTCACCTTTCCTAGCCTCCTCCTCCAGCTCGTCCCAGTCCTTTCCACTCTCCTCCTCGCTGCCCAGGGACTCCTTGGAGTAATCTGCAAGCAGGCACGGGGGTCAGAGCCAGCCCCATGGGGGCAGTTACCCTGGCCCATGGGGACGGGTGGCCTGGGGGGGGAGCCACAGGCAGGGGGACACCTGCTTGGAGCAAGGAGCCTGGCCTTGCAGCAGCCCCATACCTGACTCTTCAGCCTCTGACGAGTAGTCTTCATCACTATCCTCCTCCTCCTCTTCGTACTCCTCCTCTGAGGGGTTAAAGGTCTCGTCTTCGTTCTCGGACTCTGACTCCGCCATTTCCGCATCACTGCCCTGGGGAGAGACAGGAGGGCAGCATCAGGACTCCTGGGTTCTCTCCGCAGCTGTGTGACCCTGGCCAAGCCTTGCAAGGCTTGGGCATGGGGTTCGCCCAGAGAATGGAAAGGCTCCCTCCACAAGGGGAGCCCCCACCCTGCCCCATACCTCTCCCTCGGGCTCCAGGAACGACCAGCCGCCCTGCTCAAAGAAGCCCTCAGGGTCGTCCACAATGGTCTTCATAATTTTGGTCCAGTTGAGGGACTGCACCCCCTCTGTGTACTTCAGGTCGCAGGAGCTGCGGGGAAGGGGAGAGTGAGTGGTTGCCAGAGGGGTTGGGGTGCAGCAGGTTGGGGGGGTGGCGGTGGGGCTGACTCAGGCACTCACTTTAGCCACTCCTTGATGGGGTCGAGGGAGGCGACGGGGATGGCGTTGATCATGGTGACCTTCTTGCTGTAGTCCTTGTAGACGATGACCATGTCGAAGTTCTTCAGGTGGAACTGCACGCGCTCAAAGTGGATCAGCTCCACCTCGTCCAGCGTTACCACGAACGGGGGCTGCAGGGAGCAGAGGCCTCATAAGACTCTCCCCCATCCCTGGGGCATGATCTGCTTTGCGCTCCCCCACCTACCATGCCCAGTTCCCCCCACCCCCCAACCGAAAGCACAGAGCTGTGACCCATCTCCCTCTCCTGCCAACAGCAAAATCCAGAGCTGAATATCCCAATCCCTTTGCCCTGCAGACAAGAGAGATTAGTGCTCCGTCTGTGAATGTTTAGGAAGTGCAGAGCTGAAGGAGGGACCTCCAACCCTGCGCACATACACTCACCCACTCGGTGCAGTTCACTAGCGCGCTGCTGGTTGGCTGGAGTAGGCAGGTACTGCGGTACGGGGCCCCATTGAACCTGCGGGGGACAAGGGCCAGGGACAGCTGAGGCCAGAGCATACAGGGGGGCTTGGCAGAGAAACTCCCAAGCACCTCCGTGGCCTGCGAGGGCCTAACCACACCAAGCCCACAAGCAGGAAGACAATGTGGGCCGTGAGACAGAGCCTCCCAGCATCCCCTAATGCAGCACACACGTCTCGGCAGGGCCACGATGCCCCCAGTCCCCACTCCCTTCCCCCAGTCCCCACAAGACCCTGACAGCCCCCTTACCCCAGATCCCGGAAGGGCACCTCAAACTCCAGCTCCTCCTTGGTCAGAGCTTCAACCTTCTCGATGAAGTTCTTGAAGGCTGTTTTCAGTTTGTGCCGCATCTCGCGTTCCATCTATGGCGGGGAAGCAGGATCAGGCTGACACCCAGCACAAGGGCTCCATCTTGAAGCACCTCTGCCCTGGGCAGAGCACCCTGCCCCCCTCCCCACCACCATGCCCCCACCCATAAGCCTGACCTGCTCAGCATAGAGGTCGTCACGGTCGTGCATGTGCTGGTGCTTGCCCAAGTCGGTAGTGATCTCGCCCACCTCTGTGTAGAACTGCACATCCGTGTGCCGCTTCTTCCCAAACATGATGGCATTCTGAGTAGGACAGGGAGGTGAGAGGTGAATAGCCACGAACCCCGCAATGCCCTCACCCCCACAACAGGGCCCACAGAATACCTCCCCCACCAGAGAGAAGGCAGGGTATGGGACTCAGGGCACCTGTTGGGAAAACCACGTGACAGCTGACTGCCCACCACCCTCTGCTCCCAGGGCTGAGTGCCAGGGAAGGAGGTGCAGGATGGTTATGCCAATGCTGGGGTCCCTGTGGCCAATGCTGGGGTGGGTGGCAGGGGGAAACTTGGATCACCTTGAGGTGGAAGTGGAGTACGATGATCATCTCCCCATCGCAGGGCTGGAACACCGCATGCTTGATGTTGTTATACAAGATGTCCACCTTGTCTCCGCGCACTGATGTGAAGCGGAAGCCTGCCCAGGACAGACACAGACACCGCTGGTTTGAAGGCCCCGTGCCCTGCTTGGGGAGGAAGAGGGAGGAATGGGGGGAGGAGGAGTACAGATCCAGGCCGAGCCCCCAATACCATTGACGTGTGCCTCCAGAGAGCCCTGCATCCGCTTCTGGGCAATGTTGGGCCGGATGTAGAGATCCTTTAACTTGGGATTGCTGCGGTTCAGGTTGATCACCAGCGAGTCTTGCTTGACGATGCCCTGGGGAAACAAGCAACAGGGAGTATGACCTCAGCTCTGCAGGGCCTCACACAGTGCCTCCTCCTACACCCTTGTCTCATCCCACCCCCTCTGTCATTGCGCTGCCAGGGTCTCACCTCCTTCTCCTTCTCTTCAGCCTCACGGGTCTTGTAGCGCTTCTGCACCTCCTTGATGATGCGGAAGGCATTCTGGAGATTGAGGGCTGGCACTGTCTGCTCACCTGGTGTTTTCATGTTGGAGGCGCGGTACGTGCTGCAGGAAGGAAGAGGGGTCAGCCCTCACCACAGCCAAGGGCAGCCTGTGGGTCTACAGTGCCTGGTGGCACAATCACGACCCTGCTTTCCCCCACACACTCGGTGCTGGGGACGAACACAGCCGCTTCCCCACCTCTCCCACCTGCAGGGCAGAGGCTTAGGCCATGCAGCTAGGCTGTGCTGGAACCAGGAACTAAACTCCAGCCCAGCTGGGTCTAGGGGCCATTCTCATGACTCAGAGGGAGCCAGCCCAGGACAGGGATGCATGGTGAGCACATAGCTGCAGGTGTGGCACTCACATCTCCTTGACGAAGGTGGCTTCAGGGTTAGGGAAGATGTTGCCCTCGTTGCGGCCTAGTGCGCTGCCTGGGCAGTAGAAGTTGATGCGCAAATAGGTGTAGTCACCCTCTACTGACATACTGATGTTCTGTGCCATGGGAGAGACAGGGATGTTATGTGGGTCAAAAAGAGAATAGCTACCCCAGCCTAGTGCCCACAGGTCCCTCCCCCTGCTCGAACCCTTGAAGGGGGTGTCATGGTAGAGCCCTGCTCTGGTGCTGTACCTTGATGGTGGCAATGTGGAAAGGCGTGGCAATGCCGAACACGGGCATGATGACCGTCTCGTACTTCTTATCGATGTAGATCTTCATCTCCCGGATGTGTGGCTCTTTAGGCATGAGTGATGGGTTCTTGTAGGAGACGTTGGACTTGCGAGCCCTGTGTAGGGTGGGTGCGGGTGTCACACAGTCCCTTGGAACCTCCCAGAGCTCTTGGGGCCCTCCCCCCAAAAAATCATTCCTCCAACCAACCCTGCAGTACTTCAGGCCTTGTACAAACCTTGGCCAGCTCTTCTAAAACTCTTAAACACAAGAAACCAGGACCTGGAAATTTAGAAGCAGCTGAACCCAGCGACTCAGCCACCCCCTCCCCCTTACTGCATGTGCTGAAAGCATTGTTATCATATGCCACAAGTATCATGACTGCCCCCTGCTGCTCACTTCTGAATCTGCTGCTCGCCCTTCTGCTCTGTGAGCCGCCGCCGCGCCTCTTCGTTCAGCTGCGCAGCCAGCTCCTGCTGGTGGGCCCGGCGCTTCTCCTCTGCTGTCAGTTCATTCTGGGGGTGGGAGAATAGAAGCAGTGTGAGGCCCTGCCCCATGTCCAGGCCACCCCAGCTCTAGTACATAGCCCTGGCCTGGTCACCCCAGCCCCAGCCCCAAAATAAGCATGACTACCAGCCCCTGTCCCCCGACCCCCAGGGCCCCAAGGTTGGAACTGCACCCGCGTCCTCTCTGTTAGCAACGCTGCCCGTGAGCTGCGACCCAGTAAGTCTTCGGCCTCGTCCTTCTCCTCCTCTTCCTCGTCCTCATCCTCGTTCTGCAGGATACAAACATGCCGCTCAGAGCGCCGGCCTCCCCCAATGCCCCCCATGGGAGGAATGACACCAAGCAGTGCAAGTGATGGTGGCAGCCTGGGGCCAAGCAGCCTCCTTGCCTCAACCTTAGCCAGATCAGCTCTCCATGCCCCTGCTCTGTTCCTTTCCCACCACCCCGACCCTCAGATTTCATTTCTCTGCAACACTCCAGGCATGCTGCCCCGAAACTGGCCTGCTCACAGCGGCCAAGTCCTCCCTGACATGATCCCAAACCTTTTCCAGGGCCAGCCCTCCTGGCTCCCTGCCTGCCACCTTCCCCCACACCCTGTAACCCTTCAACAACCCTGGCCTCACCTTTAAAAAGATGCCGACATTTTTAACCTTCTTTTTAACAGCTGTGAGGATAGTGGCTGGTCCCTCCTGAGAAAGAGCAGAAAAGGGAAGATCAGTGCAACAAAGTGATGCAGCCTCTACCTCAACACATGCTCTCTCTATCCATCCTATGTTCACACCTCATCCACCAGCACGGTGTCTCCGATGAACAGCGCGTACGTCCGCTCCTCAGGCTTCTTCCCCTCTTTGTTGGTCAAGTCCGAGAAACCCAAGTTGATGCTGAAAACCATCCCTGTGAGACGCATGAGACAGAGTCACTAGATGGGGCTGGGACCACCAGAAAGTAAGACAGGACCCCACCAAGTCAGACAGCACCAGCCCTGGAGCTGCGTGGGCCTAGGACTCACCCTACTTTTGCGTGAAGGCTGGGGGTGGGAGGCGCTGTCCCTGATCCCAACAGGAGAAAAAAAGGGATGCGCAGGGACAGGGGCAGATGGACAGAGCCACCAGTCGCCCAAGGTAGGGGCTGGTCTGTCAAGGGGGCCTCTGCTCCTTCCTTATATACTGAGCTAGTGGCAAGACAAAGTTCAAGGAACCCCATGGCAGAGAGCATGCAAGTGGGGCCAGGGCCTCACAGGGTTTGGGTGAGGCAGGCTGGAAACCAGTAGTAGCAGCACATCCCCATGCAGTAGCAGAAAGAAGAGATTTGGACACAAAGGGGCCGACTTGGGTGCCTGCAACCTGCAGGCTTGAGTGGCACCCCTCCCGCAAAGCTGGGCACTACTTACCCTTCTTAAGCCGATGCTGGTTCTTGCTGTTGATGACAAGGGAGCCCTCGCGGAACTCGATGCCCATGGCAAACCTGGGCAGAGAGAGAGCGGAGCAGCCATGTCACCCATAGCCACCACTCACCCCAGTCCCAAAGCCCCAACACCAGGGCAACCCCCCCCTCTGTGCTCCAGGCTAGAAGGCGTGGCTGCCAGCGCCGTGGCAGGAGCCAGCTCCCTGCCCCAGCAGCCTTGAAGCCTGAGTGGGTGCCTCTAAACCCAGAGGTGGGCAGATACTGGGGGGGGGGGCGGGGGGCCTGAAGCAATCTCTTACCCCAGGTTCTTAGTGATCTTGCTCAGCAGCTCCGGTTTCTGCTTCTTTACCACGTCCATGATAGCCGCGTAGACGTCACATAGTTTCACACCTAGGGTGGCAAATCTGAGTGAGCACCACATGGGTGGTGGGCAGAGCCCTGATGCTCCTACCTCTACACCCCTAGCCCCCAGCCCAGCCAGCCCCATGCTGGGTACCCTCCCCCCAAGCTCACCATGCTGCATCTCCTTAAGCATCTCATCCTGCAATTGCAACAGGAAGGTGTAGTTGTCCTGCATGTCCTGAGGGGGGTCCACCATGAGGGTGCGAACCAGGTTGGAGCAATACGACTTATAGCGGATGCCCATGGCACAGGTAATGGCCCCAAAGTGCATATGGTTCTTATCGCTGTCAGGAAAACAAGGGTAAACAGAATGAATGCGTCAGGGTGGGGAGCAACTGTCAGAAGGTGTCTTTGGCAAGCACCATACAGAAAAGCAGCTGGGCTGGAACTCGGTAAGAGGCAGCAAGAGTAGCACAGACCCAGACAAACCCCACTACCTGGGTTGTAAGTGGGGAGGCCTCTCCCCTACCTCAACCAAAGATGACTGGGGGGCTCTGGGTAGAAGAACACTGGACTCTTTTTGTAGGAAAGAACTGCACCTGTGTGCATGATCGTGCAAATTTTGGGGGGGGAGCACAAGACACCAACCTGACCACACTAAACTTCAGGTTGTAGTTGCCACCACTCTGGATGATGGGAGGGTAGCACATCTCCACCGTGGAGGGATCAGCTCCTGATAAGTACTTTTTCTCTTCGATGGCTTTCTCCACCGACTCGGCCAACTTGCTGTGCCGTACTTTCTGCAGGATGGGGTAAGGTGTACAGAATCAGGGTGGCTACTGGGGCAAGTTGAAGCCTGGGCAACTGTGCAACCTGGCCCCCTCCCCGTCCCCCACCGACCTCGTCAGCATCCACAATCTCCATGACACGCTCCTTGAAGAACTTGTTGAACACCTCAGAGGTGATAGCAGCTGCCTTGCGCATTAGGTTGAGCTCCCCATCCTCCTTCACTGCAATGGTGTAGGCCACGACCGCACTGATGTCCACCTGCACCAGGGCGGGGAAGGCAGGGACGGTCACCAGGCCGTTACCAGTATCCAACCCCCTACCCCAATCTCCCACGTGGCTCAGCTACCCCAGCCCCGCAGACCTTCTCAAAGCCTTCCTTGCTGAGGCAGTCGCTCCAGCTCTTCATGAACTCGCCGGGGAACTTGTCTTTGCTGAAAATGCCGATACGCTTCCCCCCCTTGCTGCCCTTCAGCGCCTCCACCATCTTCTCAAAGTTTCCCTTGTTGCTCTCGTTCTGCCAGGGGGGGGGAAGGGCACATCAGCACCTGGGTACTGGGCCACATGCCCTGTTTTGTACCACGATCAACCCCTATCCTTATCCCTCTAGCACGTAAGAGACGTATCACTCATCAGCGATGCCAGAAGACAGAACAAAAGTACCAAAAAAAATTGCTGATATCTGGAAAAATAGTCTCTCGACAACAGAGCTACCTAAAAAGATCGCGGACTTGGTACCACAGGCTACATAAAGCATCATCTAGGATGACGTAATAGGGGCTCTTTTGAGCAAGGGAGTGAATTAGACGCGAGCTCCCAAGACCCCTTCCAGCCGTCGCTGTCCAGGATCACAACTTCCCCAGGCCGTCCCTATGCTGCAGAGACAGCACCGGGGCCCTTCCCTCCGCCCCCAGCCCCGGCCCAGCACCGCCCCCCTGTCACCTGGGCTAGAGGCACGGGGACCGGCTCCCCGGCGCCCGCGGGGCTCCTCGAGCACCAGCAAACCGAGGGAGCGACCGGTTGGGAACCGCACACACGCGGGGGGGGGGGAGGGGGACGCGCACAGCCTGCCCGGAGACACCCCCGGCCTCGACACCCACCTTCTCGCGCACGAGCAGCGTGAGCGCGGGGATGCTGTCGCCGCCCTTGCTGTTGGCCAGCTGCTTGAGGAACTCCACCTTCTTCTTGCTGGCCATGAACAGGATCTTGTCCTCGCAGAACACCATGATGGTGTCGGTCAGCTCGTAGCCGAACAGCCATGTCTGGGGGGGGGGGGCGGGTGGGGGAGGGGATGGGGGACACACACGGCGGGGTCAGGGCCCAGCTCGCCCGCCCACCCGCCCCGGCGGCCCCCCCTTCCCCTTCCTCTCCCCTCCCCCCGCCCGGGCTGACCTGCAGGGCCGTGGACTTGGCGTAGACAATCTCCTCGTCCACCCCCACGGACACCACGATGCCGTCTACGTCGCCGTACTCCTCCTCGCCCTTCTGCAACACGGGGGGGAGGGTCAGTGCTGCCGCTGCCCCTTGCCGCTGCCCCCCCCGCCCGCTCCCGCCGCCCGGCCCGCACCTGCCACTGCGCGTAGAGGCGGCGCACGCGGCGGTAGTAGGCCTCGCGGTCCAGGCTCAGCGCCATGGAGGCGGCTCCGCGCTCCAGGCTCCGCCGCGGCCCCTAGCCCGGAAGCGATTCCGTCCTGCCCCCCTACCCTGCGGGGGGAAAACGCGCGGCCCGGGACGCGCTTCCGCTTCCGGGGCCATGACCCCACCCCCCCGGCGTGCGCGCGCGCGTGAAGGAGCGGGTGCGTTCAGGCAGCCCCGCCCCTCCCTCTGCGCGCGCCAAGGTTTTCGCGGGGTTTTCGCACTCGTCGCCTCAGGGCGCACGCGCCGGACCGGGCCCCTACCCCACGTGACGCGGCGAGCGCGCCGAGCTGCCTACGCATGCGCGTTTAGCCCCTCCTCACCACGTGACGCGTCCCCTTCCAGCCTCCCCCTCCTCCGCGCAGTTCGTGGCACTAGCTGCTTCTACGCATGCGCCACGCATAAAAAAAAAAGAAAACCCATAGGAGGGGGGGGGGAAAGAGGGTGACCCCATTGGGGATGCATGACCTTTGCTCCACTGCAGTGGCTCCATGCCCCCAGGAGCAGGGCAAGGGGGTTGGGGCAAGTGCCCCCCCAGGACAGAGTGGCTCACGGCAGGGGATGGGGCAATACTGCCAGCTGCATTTTAACTCATTTTATTAGAAAAGAAAAGAATCCAACTACGGGAAGCTCTAATGCGGCCCAGCCCCCCCGCCCCGGCCCCCCGCCCCCGCCGTATCACACAAGACATATTACATATTTATATAAATAGAGCCCGGGAGGGGGGGAAAGGACAGCACCGGGCCCCGCGCCGCTGGGGGTGGGCTGAGGGCCCCGGGGGGAGCGGGCGCGGGGCGAGCCCCTTGGCCCACGCACAGAGGAACAGAGACAGAGGGCGAGAAGGCGGCGGCGGCGGGCGGGCGGGGGCAGCAGCAGGGGGCGGTGGAGATGGGGAGAGGGGGGTGCCGGCGGCCGCTGCTCATGCTGGGGGCAGGCGGGGCAGGCACGGCCAGGGCTGGAGGGGCACGTGCAGCTCGGGCCCTCCTTTGCCTGCACCCGGGGCCGCCCGCGGGGGCTGCAGCACCGTGCACGTGGAGCCGGCCGCAGCGCCCATCAGGGCCTGGGCAGCCCAGGAGTCCCGCTATCCTGTCTGTCCGTCCATCCGGCCCTTGGTCCTCCGCTCAGTCACCCTCCTCGTTGGCCCCGTCGCTGGAGTCCGAGTTGGCCGGCATCATGGGGTCGTCCAGCAGGGAGAAGTCCCGCTCGGAGCTGGCGTAGCCCTGAGACAAGTCGTCCATCTCGTCTTCGTCCTCGTCGTCGTCCTCATCTGGCTGCAGGTGGCCCGGGTGCCCCAGGTGCAGCGGGGGGCCGGGAGCATAGCTACCGTGGCCCAGCCCAGGGTGCAGTAGGGTGGCGGAGGAGGAGGCTGCGGGTGCGGGGAAGGGCGCGTAGGGCAGCGCGGTGCCTGGGGCAGGGCCAGGCTGGAAGTGGCTGTGCAGGGCCAGGGGCCCCATAGCCCCCAGTTGGCCCTGTGCTGCACCCCCCATCAGCGAAACCATCTTGGAGAGGTCCACGCCTGCCCGGCGGCCCCGTGCTTTCTGACCCCCCGCTGCAGCCATGGGGCCTGGCAGGAGGCGGTGCAACATGGAGTCGGGCATGTAGCCCTGCAAGAAAGGAGGGAGGGAGGATGATGGTTAGTGCTAGGACCTTCCTGCCCCAGCCTCCCCTGAGTTCCTAGGGGACCCCCATCCCTGTCCCGAGCTGCAACAACCACGATGCCAGCAAGGCCTGGCCATACCTGTGAAAAGGAGGGAGCCCTTCCCTACTCCACAACTGCCCCTTTCAAGTCACCCCACTGCAGCTGAAACAGAGGTAGGGAGGGCAGGAGGGGGCTTAGGGGTAGGGTGCAGTTGGCCTCTCACCTTCTTGGTGCCTGGGGTGTCGGGCATGAGCCCCCGCTCCAGCCCGGGAAGGCAGCTAGCTTCGGCCATGCCTGGCTTCCGGCACCGGTGCCACTTGTACTGCTTGCGGCGGTCCTCCATGTACTAGGGGCAGAGAGCAGGATGGCGGGTCAGTGGCCTTGCTGTTCTGCTGCCCACAGAGCCCACAGTGCCAGGTGCTGCCCATGTAGAGCAAAACTGCCTCCTCCTGCCCCCATCCACACCCAGGAGAACACAGGTCCTTCCAAGTCTGAGATCTAAGCAGCTTGGACAGCCCGAGAGGCAGCACTCACCCGCCCCAGGCACACAGATGGGGCCGCATGCACAAGCAAAGTGGGGGCACAGTGAGGGTCTGGAGGAGTGGGGGACAGGGTGCCCCACACAGGCCAAATAAGCGCGACACTCACAGCCAGGAAGCGGGGGTCAATGGCGAAGTCAGGGTGCGCCTGCAGCCAGGCCTCGAGGTCAGCACGGCGTGGCGCTGCCTCCCCAACCAGCACCGTCCCGTCTGTCTTGCGAACCACTGGGATCCGCGCCTCCAGGTCGATGTCAGGGCCCCGCAGACTCTCCAGGCACTGTAGCTCCAGCTGGGGCCGAGGGCAAGGGGAAAGAGTCTCCATCAGGAGACAGGGACAGACACCGAATGACCAACTCTTGCCGCCCCTCGGGGCGCTGCAGACCAGTGGCAACAGGGACAGCCCCTGGCAGAGACGTCCCTGCCCCCAGAGCACTCTCCCAGCAGCAACAACCCTTTGCACTCACCTCCACCAACTTCTTGCTGCTCTTCTTGTGGCCTTGTAGATGCTGCGGTGGCCCCTGCCCATGCCCATGTCCATGTCCGTGGCCATGGCCCTGACTGTGGGTGTGTGCATGGGCATGGGCATGGGCATGAGGCTGGGGTGGGGGCTGATGCCGCTCACGCATGGCGCCATTGGGGACAAGCCTGTGCTTCTGGAAGGTCAGCTTGATCCCCTCCTCCTGCGGGCCAGGGGTGGGAGTCAGAGCAGGTTCAATAGGGAACAGAAGCCAAAGCTTGACCCCTACCCCCGCCAACTTCCTCCCATGCCACAGGGCGCCTCAGCTCTTCGCGAAAAGAGTTGAACTCACCCCCCCACGCCAGAGCCAAGCTGCGGGCCCAGCTGGGGGTCGGTATTAGCATGGCGAGTCATCATGGGCACCTCCCTACCCCCTGCCCCACACACGTGTGCACCCCCTGCTCCCCTACTAACATCCTTGATCTGCACTGTGAACTCCTTCTCCTCGGGGCTGTGCCGCAGCCGTGTGTAGGACATGGGTGCCTCGTCAGGGGGGCCGACACGGGGGGCAGGAGGGCCGTAGTCCCCAGGCAGCCGGGCCATGCCCTCTCCTGGTCCCCTGCAGACCTCTGGTCCACGTGGCCCAGAGGGCCACTTCCCGGTCAGCACAGCCTGGCAGATCAAGTCGATGCGGCTAAGGAGAGCCCGGTCCTGGGGGGGGAAGATGGGGATGGTTAATGTAGACATGGCAAATATGCCCCCACCAACAAACCAGATTTATGTGGCCCCAGTTAGAGTAAGTGGGGGTCACCAGTGGACCCACGGCAACTTCCCTGCCGCTGCAGGCAGACATCCAAGGGGATGCAACCTGAGAAAGGGTTCAGCCATGCCAGGACCCCTGACCTTACCTTGGGCCAGTCGTGGGCGCGGTTCCGCTCCTGCAGCAGCAGCTCTGGGGCACTGGGCTGGGGTGAGTCACCCTCGCGGGAGGTGGGCAAGGACAGCAGCGACTCCTCCTCCTCGTACAGCTTCCCTCCACAGGATGGCTCTGTGCCTGGCATGGGGACAGGGACAGGGACAGGGCAGGGGTGAGCAGAGGCAGCAGCCCCACCCTTAGCCCCAGGCAGCTCCCAGGACAGAGAAGGGCAACCTAGGGGGAACACAGAGGAGGGCAAAGCAGCAGCTCCCTCCCCCAATAAGCTATTGCTATTAAAGCTGGGGTTAGGGTGGGGGCACCCCCAGTCTAGCCCCTGCTCAGCGATGTGTTGCTCTTGTCAGAGCTACTCCAAAAGGCAGCAGGACATGGGGGCATGTCTAAAAGGACCCTTGCAGCTCCGACACCCCAGCCCAGCCCGTTCTTACCCCTCACGCATCTGTGATTCAGTTGGTCTGTAACAGGGGTGGCCGGGCACAAGAGGCACGGGCAGCCCACGTGCACGCATGGAGCAGGTGGGGGAAGGGGCAGGAACAAGAGCAGCAGATGGGGAAGGAAGCGGAAAGCAGAGCAGCAAATCAGGCCGGGAAAGGGGGCAGAGGGACACTTGAGGGAAGTGCAGAGCTTGGGGCACGTGCCTGTCAAATGCCTTCTAGGCCCACTGCCTGCCTTCAAACTAGCACAGCTAACCCTTTCTCCCAGAACGCCCGGACCTGCTGCAGGCAGAGCTGTCCCTAGAGGTGTGTGGGACCCAGGGCATATCAGCCTGTGCAGGGCCCGGGGGGGGGTTGTGGGGAGCAGTCGAAGCCAGCAGCACTCGGCGGCAGTGGCACCAACCGCAGGACCCCCCCAAAGTGCAGGGCCCAGGGTGGTCGCCTCCCCCCAGGGGAGACCCTGGCTGCAGGTAAAGCGGGGGGCCCAAGGGCACTGCCCACATCCTGCCCGTGCAAAGCTTAAACACGTGCTCGAGAGACCCTAGGCAGAGGCCGTGCTCCCTGCCACAGAAAGAGGTAAAATTTCCCACCTGCCCCAGTCCATGCCCATCTGAGCAGGGACACACACACACGCACGGACGGACTCCTTCCTGACCCCAATACAGCACTGAGCTGACCCCGAGTGGAGAAGCAAGACCCTCTAGGTAGCACCCTCTGGGTGCGAGCCTCACACCCCAGTGATGGTCCCCACCTTAGGCTGCAGCCAAGACCCAATGCTGCCGAGGAAGGCAAAAAACCCGATACCCGTAACAACAGGATGAGGGGAGGGAGATGGACTCTCCACGGGGCAGCCAGCAAAGCCCAGAAGCCTGGGGAACACCAGACACCGCCACTCTGCCCTGCGCAAGAAAGGCTCCCCCCAACCCCAGCACAGCCTGAATAGGGGCACTCACCCCGCTCATCCTCGCTGTCGTCGGAGCAGGATGAGGAGGAGCCGGACGAGGAGGGCGAGAGCTTGCCCAGGTCGAGCTCTGAATCCGAGTCGTCGGCCGAGTCTGGTTTGGGGGGCACAGAGGGCGGGAGCGGGGCAGGTGGCAGCGTGGCCGGTGGCTCTGGGGCGGGGGGCAGCGGGGCAAGGCCAACCCCAGGGGGCTGCGGCGTGCCAGCATGGCCATGCAGGTAGCTGAGGCGGGCGGCCAGGAAGGAGAAGTCTGGGTCCTGCATGATGGCGGCGTCGGCCTGGCCCAGGCCATGGCGTGCAGCCCCCCGCAGCAGCTCGCCATCGTGGCGGCCGCACTCCCACCAGGCGGGCAGGGCCAAGCCTGGGGGTGGGCACAGCGCCAAGCGCTCCTGCAGCAGCGGGTGGCACAGCACCTGCTCCCGCAGCCGGCGCAGGAGGTCCACGCGGTACAGGGTGCGCGACGCCCGCTCCTCTGAGATTGGTTCGATGAACAGCGTTGGGTCTGGGGACTCTGCGGGGCAGGCGTGTGGTGAGTGTAGGTCCCCACAGACTTGGTGCCCCTGCACCCCCCCCCCCCCCCCACCAATACGAGCACAGCCCTGCAACCCCATGGACCTGCCCCCGCCCCATGATTGTGCCCCCTAGATCTGCTCCCCATCAGAGCTTGGCCCTTGGGCCCCACAGACCTGCCCCGTGCCCCCCAACCCCTCTAATAAAGACCATGTTCTGGGGTACCTACCAGAAAATACGGTGTCACTAGTTCCCTCCCCACATGCCCCTGCTCCCTTGGGCAGGCCCCTGGGAAAGATGCTTCCAAGGGAGAAGAGGGACCCATGCCAACCACCATGAGCCCTGCGGCTTTCCCCTGCAAGGGACTCAGGTGAGGGGACCAACGTGGCCACCTGCCCAGCACTGGCAGCTGGGGCAGCAGAAGCAGGCCAGGCAGGCAACACCAACACATACACACTCACCGTCGCCAGCAGCGGGTGGCAGGCGGCAGACCTGGCGGCACATGGCCACGAAGCCGTGGTAGTACTTGGTGAGGCTCTCGTCTGTCTTACGGTCCAGCCGGGCCAGGGCACGGAAGCGGCCCCAGTGGAAGCGCAGCGTGTCAGGGTCGTACTCCACGCCGAAGCTCGACACCACCCGGTAGAAGTCCGACTGCTCCCGCCGCGTCCACCTGTTCAAGCAGGGGGGTGGGGGTAGTCAGAGGCTCATATTCCCACAGGCAGGCAGGTGCGTGGGCCCCGTTCTCCCCAGTGGTGCTCCCCTCCATGCCCATGCCCCAGACTCACCGCTGCTGCTTCTCGCGGCGCACCATCTCCTTGAGCTTGCAGGCAGCCTCGCAGCGCCGGCGCCGCCGATCACCCCTCTCAGCCGCCTCCATCTTCAGCTGCTCCTGCTTGTAGCTGCGCTGGTAGGCGGTGATCAGGCGCCGCAGGCGGGCGGTGAGCGCCGAGCCTGGTGGCCAAAACAAATGCCCTGGCTGGGCTGGCTGGCCTGGGGACAAGAGGCAAGAGTCAAAGCCTGGAGCAGGAGAACCGTTCCCAGGCTTGTTGCCCCTCAAGTCACCCTCCTGTGTCTGCTGCTGGGGAAGGCACCCCCTCTACACCCCACAGGGGACACTGCCTGCTTCAGCTCTCTCAGTGCAAACCCCTTCCAGGTAGATGCTCTCAAGCAGGTGCCCTCATGCCCGTGAATCCTTCCCTTCCCTCCTGTTACCTTCATCTCCATCCACTACGGAGATCTCCTCATCTAGCATCATCAGGGGGTCGCCCTGGGGAGGTGATGGGAGAGACATGAGAGAGAGAAAAATGCCACACAGCCCACTGCCCTCCACCCATGCTTCATGTGGACACGAGGGGTGACCCTCCATCCTTCCCCAGGGGGAATCCTATCCCATAGGGAGGGCCACAGGAACCACGGAGATACTGGGGGTCTCGTGGGCATGGGGTAAATGGCCCAGGGCTGCTGGAGGAGACACAGCCAGGGGAGGGTAAAGGGCATGGGGGCCCAGTAACTGGGTGTGTGTCGTGGGTGGGGGGGTACCCCAGGCTCTGCTCACTTCGTCGTCCTGTTCCTTGGTTGTCCCAGGCAGCGGCTTGTACTCAGGGTCCTCACAGTCCTTGTCAAAGTCAACCCTGCAGCCCAGGGCATGGGGGTGTAAGCTGGGCTGCCCCTTCCCTGCCACCCCGGCCCAGGTCCCCACCCAAGAGAAGTAGGCGCCTCAGACCTTGAGAGAAGACTTTTAACTCATGCCCCTAGAGCAGAGACACGTGCCTTGCCAGAGGTCGGTATTAGCATGGCGAGTCATCACAGGCAGCCGACAAGTGGCACACCCTATCCCAGGTAGATTTTCCCTTAGGGAGTACCCCCTCTCCCTTCGCCAGCGGCAGGGGTGGTCTATATTAGCAGTGTGAGCTCACGTGGGCATCTGCTGTCACTCACCCCTCAGCCACGTCCAGGCGCTGCTCAGCTGCGATGGCCTTCTCATCGGGGCGTCCGGCCTTCTCCAGGAAGCAGAGTGCGGGGTCAGCCCGCATAGTGTTGTATTTCTCGTAGCCTATGGGGTAAGGAGGGACGGGCATTAGGCCAAGCATGCAGGGGCTCAGCCTGACCCAGAATGACCCCCCACTTGCTATCCAACACAGTGTACCGAGGGTAGAATGGTGCTACGATTGGAGGCTCTCATCCTCCCTGCTCTCACACCCCTGGTCTGGTGGTGGCCAGTCCGTCACTCTACCGTCTGCCAGTACTGGCCACATCTCCCACACCCTGCCCTGCATTTCTAGCAATACGTGCACACAGCCCCTCTTGCCCCATGCTCACAACATGCATGCATGTGCGGTCCCCCCCACGGCAACTGATCCTCGCCACAGTCACGCACCAAGCCCCACTTGCCCCTTGTTCCTAGCAACAGCCACGCACACAGCCTCCCACCCCGTATTCCTTGCAACAACATATGCACATGCAGCCTCCCTGCCCCATGCTCCTGGTGACACATCTGCCCACGCCCGCACCATGCTTGAAAACACCGATGAGCAGGGACTTGTCGGCCTCGGCATCCCACCACGCGGTCGGCACTTCCAGCTGCTCCACGAGCGGGAACCAGATGTCGATCTCGCTGCGAGGAGGGCAGAGAGGATGCATGAGCACCAGCATGGACAGATGGGTGGCAAAAGAATGGAGACAGACAGGGCCAGGGTGGGAGGGGGGAGCTACATTACCTGGCGATGGCACCAGCCAGCACCTTGTTGGCCTGGTCTCCGATCACCTCCTGGCGCAGGTAGTAGAGCATCCGCACGCGCAGCAGCACCCTGTATGCAGAGAGGTGGAGACAGCACAGGGTTGGTCAGGCAAAGAAAAGCACAGAAATCACCTACTCGACCTGCACAGTTGGATCCCATCAACCTGGCCTCTGTTGGTGGCCAGTGGGATCAACACTCGGGCACAATCTTTTCCATCTTGCACTGGGGTCAAGTATAGGGAGCGGTGGGGCCCGGATAGGACCCAGGCATCTGGGGTTTCTCTAGTGCCCTGTGGAGGAGGTAGGGAGGCCTAGATGCCTGGATCCCTTAGCTGTTGTACTGGGAAGAAACCAGAGGAGAGGTGCCAAGAGATGGTGTACCCGGACGCCCAGGTCCCTTCCCTGGTGCCCTAGGGAAGGGGTGCATTGAGAGGGAGCCGGATCCCTTACTTGTTGCACTGGTGCTTGAGGTGCTTCTTGTAGCTCTCGTCCTGGAAGAGGGTGTCGGGGTTGTACTTCCGGATCCAGTCGGCCTTGTGGACATCGAACGTGCTCTGGGACTTCACCTTCTTTCCCTTACGCCCTCGCGGCACTGGAATCGACAGGCCTGTCAGGCGGACAGACAGACAGAGGGAAGAGGGAGGGAGGGAGGGAAGGAGGGAGGGAGGGAGGTGTCAGACGGGGCCTGCCGCTCCTGAAGGCGGGCAGGGTGGGCTGCGGGGGCCCTCACCAGAATGGTTCTGCAGCTCCTTGGCCTTGCCGTTCTCGCTGGGGCTGATGAGGTCCCAGATGAAGCCCTTGATGTTCTCATCGCCGCGGTAGTGCAGCAGGCAGTACACCAGGATGGCACGGCAGATCGTCTCCACATCCCGCTCCGACAGGCGCCGCTTGAACCGCCCGTGTGAAAGGATCTCCCGCCACCGGCCCCAGCTGCAGGGCACACACATGAAGGTCAGCACCCGTGTTGGAACCCATCCTGCCCACAGAGCCCACACCCCCCGACAGTCATACATACACACACCCACCCTGTCCCCAGGCCCGGCAACCCACCCCTCTCCCCCAGGAGGGAGAACCCTCAAAGCAGCGTGCAAAGGATGGGGGGGGCCTCCCTGCAGCTCCATGACCCGCCAAGGGCAGAGCAGGCCAATGGCAGCCTTAGCTCCAGACCTGGTCCTAACACCCGGACCAGCAACTTCCCCCTGCTCAGACCCCTGCCCGGTGTGGGGCTAACCCATAGACGAGGAGGTGCTTCTCGACACGGAAGCAGTCGGTGCGGCCATAGGTGTGGTGCGTGCTGTGGTGGTGCCGGTCATGGCGCCGGGAGCGGGGCCGCTCCTCATCCTCGCTCTCCAGGTCCGAGAACTCCACCAGGTCGTCGTCCTTCAGTGTGCTAAAGTGGCGTGTCTGCTTTCGTACGCGCGGCGTGTCAATCACCAAGTTGTTCTGAGGGCAGATGGTTGCACTGGGGCAGGGGCACAGTGCCCCTGTCTATCTGCCCACCCCACCTGCTGGCTCCAGCATTACTGGGGCAAACAGCCCCCAAGACCTGCACCTGTACTCCCCAGAGCCCCTGTCTGCCCCCACGGTGCCTCACAGCCCCACCTCCTCCTCCATCCCTGCCTGCCCGCCCCTCAACCCACTGCCCTGTCCCCAACCTTGCTGTTAAGCAGGTCCAGGTCCAGGTCGGCCTTCTTGGCCCACTTCTGCCAGAAGTTGGGGTCATCCAGGGCAATGTCAGTGCGGTTCTCCGAGGCCACGAAGCTTGCCTGGAAGAGCACCAGGTGTCAATCGGGGGGGGGGGGGGGGGGGGGGGGTGAGGCGGCGCTGGCCCAGGGCTGCCCCCCACCCCACTGCCACCTGCATGGGTTGTCTAATCGGGTCTCTTCCTGCCCTGGATTCTCACCACCATCTGCACCCCAAGCCTTCCCCGGGATACTGGGCACAGGTGGGAACCTTGAGGAGGGTGGTACCTTGGCGAAGGTGGAGCCCTTGCCCTCACTCTCGATGGTGATGGTGGTGGTACGCCGCAGCAGGATCTGGTCAATGTCCTCCTCGCAGAACTTGGAGCCCTCGTCATCCTCCTCCATGATGGCGGCGTAGGCCCCTTTGCGCAGCAGGTCCTCAATCTCCTTCTTGGAGAACTGCTGGATCTGACAGGGCATGGAGGGGTGGAGGGAGTAAGAGGGGGAGGAACCTCCCCCTACCCATCCATGCCAACCTCCTCTGACACTTGCTGCTTCCCCCCCTTCCTGCCTGGCCCAGCCCAGTCCAGCGCTGGCGAGGCACACAGCTGAGGCTGCCCCAAGCACACCACAAGGAAAGGAGCTCCCGCATCATCCCTACCCCAGTGATGTTGCCCTCGCGCCCGCTCATGGACTGCAGCACAGCCTTGTCGAGACCCAGCTTGAGGCTGGCTTTGTCGAACATCTCGCGCTCGTAGGAGTTGCGGGTGATGAGGCGGTACACCTTCACCGCCTTGCTCTGCCCGATGCGGTGGCAGCGTGCCTGTGCCTGGGAAGGTGGGAAAACGACACATGGGGCATCAAAACAAGCATGGGGGGGGGGGGGGGGGGAAAAGAGGCCTGCCTTGCCCTGCCCTGCTCCTCACCCATCTGGCCCAGCCCAGGGCAGGGTGCCCGTTACCTGCAGATCGTTCTGGGGGTTCCAGTCAGAGTCGAAGATGATGCAGGTGTCAGCAGCAGTGAGGTTGATGCCCAGCCCACCAGCCCGTGTGCACAGCAGGAACACGAAGCGGTCCGAGTCGGGCTTGCTGAAGCGGTCGATGGCCGCCTGCCGCAAGTTGCCCCGCACCCGCCCATCGATCCGCTCATACAGGTACCTGCAGGTGGATTGGCATTGGCATGAGGCCCCAGCAGCAGTGCCTGGGCTGTGGCCATGTCTTCCAGCTTCCCTGCCCCAGGGGGGCTCCCTGCCCCGAGTCCCTGCCCTCACCTCCTCTGGATGAGGTAGTCTTCCAGGATGTCAAGGCAGCGCACCATTTGGGAGAAGATGAGCACCTTGTGGCCACCAGCCTTGAGCTTGGGCAGCAGCTTGTCAATGAGCACCAGCTTGCCGGCTGAGCGCACCATGGCCTGCAGGTGGAAGTCGGGAGGCACGTGGTGGTGGCAGGAGTCCCGGAACTCTGCCAGGATCTTCTCCTCTGCGCCTGCGGGAGAGGGGGCAGCAGTTGTAGCATGGCTCACCCGTGCCATGCCCGGAAGAATGGCACAGCACTCCCTAGTGCCCAGCAGGGACTTCAGCTCAGTCACTCCCTCCCATTACACTCCCTCCCTCCATCACAGGGTTAGGGGTGGCCCAGACTGCAAAGGGCAGAGCTCCAGACTGAGTTCCTGTCCCACACCCTCGCCCGAGGGCTCCCACAGCATCCCTGACTGGGAGTTCCAGCTCCCGAGTACATGCCAGCTGATCTGGGCAGCAGAACAGAACCATGGGCCCATCTCCATTGGGCAGCACTAACAATTGCGACATGGCCCCAAAAGGAGCAGCCCGTGACCTGTCCCACTGTCAGGAGGGGTAGGCATATCTATTCAGCCTCTCCCCCATGCCCTGAGCGCACCGTTGATGAGGTAGGGGTGGTTGCAGCACTTGCGCAGCTCCATCATGGTGTTGAGCAAGTTGGGCATGTTGGTGTGCCCTGCCCCCTTGGACAGGAAAGAGAAGTTCTTTTCCAAGATGGCACGGTAATACTTCTTCTGGATGTTTGTCAGCTCCACCTCGATGATAGTCTCTTGCTTGGGTGCCAGATTTTTCTCCACATCCTCCTTCAGCCGCCGCAGCATCATAGGCTTCAGAATGGCCTGCAGCTTCTGCACCTGTGGGCAGGGCAGGGTGCAGAGCGTGGGGCGGGGAGCTACAGGGAGCTCAAGAGTTGTGGGGCATGGGGAACAGGACAAGGTGCCCAGGCTGGGTCAGGGGTCTCCTGGTAGGGGCTGTGTTGGGAGGTCTCTTGGGTAGGAAGCCATGAAGAGCAGGGTGGGGAAGGAATGAGAGGCCATAGGCCAAGAGGGTGCAAGCAGGCTGCAGGAGTGCCATGGGCTGAGCTGGGAGGGAGGGGCTGCAACCCTCCACCTTCCTCACCTGCTCCTCGGTCTTGAGGTCACCAAAGTCCTTGAGGAATTCTGCCTCGGAGGGGAACTGCGAGGGCTCCAGGAAGTGCAACAGGCTGAACAGCTCCTCCACCGTGTTCTGCAGGGGTGTGCCCGTCAGCAGCACCTTGTGTTCCTGCCCAGGGTAGGAGGCAGAGAGCATGTCAGGTGAGCGGGTGGACCCCACTGATCCCTCACAAAGAAGCCAGGTCCCACCCTCCACACAGCCCCCCTGAGGACAGGGCCCAAGCCCCACAAACCCCCTCCCAAGACTGCTTCCCCCAGACACAGGCAGCCCCCAGTGGTGACCAGGTGCCAACAATGCCCTTGGTCCCACCTTCACACCCATATAGGTGCATGTGGGGGGCAGAGGGTGCACTTCATGCCCTGCCTCTCACCAGGTCCATGTGCTTGAGGCTGTCGAGCAGCTTGCAGTTGCGGTTTTTGAGGCGGTGGGCCTCGTCGATGATGACACAGCGCCACTCGATTTCCCGCAGCTCAGGGCAGTCTGACAGGATCATCTCAAAGGTCGTGATCAGCGCGTCAAACTTGTACGCGCCAGGGATCAGACGGCCCTGGGGGTGGACGGGGCAGTTAAACAGGGACTGTACTGCTGGGGTGGGAGGGGAGGTGTCAGCCCTTGGCCTGCCCCAAAGAGACCCCAGGTCTCCCCCCACACCCACAGTGATGCCCAGAACACAGGGGTCTGCATACCCATCCCTAGCAGCACCCTAGAGCCCTGACGGTATACATCCACCCATCTCCATACCCGGGAGTCCTTGCAGTACATCTCATACTGCTGGATCATCTGGCGGGATGCCAGGCTGCCATGGTAGACGATGCTGTTCATCTCAGTCCAGGTGTTGAACTCCCGCTCCCAGTTGGTGATGGTGGAGAGGGGTGCAATGACCAGGAAGGGGCCGCGGATGCCCACATTGTAGACCTCCTGCAGGAAGGCAATTGACTGGATCGTCTTGCCCAGGCCCATCTCATCTGCCAGGATGCAGTTCTGCCTGTGTGGGTGAGGGGAGGGGGGCACGGGGTTAGTAACCCCCCAGGCCAACTTCACACACGCGCACACACAGTCACACACACGTGTACCCTTCCTCTTCGCTCTGCCCAGAGCCATTCCTGGGGTTAGAGCTGCCCTATCCCCAGAGACCCCGCAGATGGGGCAGCAGACTGAAAGCTGCCCTCACTCACCTGTTGTACCAGTTGAAAAGCAGCCAGTTGACACCCTCCAGCTGGTACTCGCGGAGCTGGTTGTGATTCTTGTACTCATGCGAGAGCTCCAGCTTCTTCCAGGAGCCAGCCTGGGGCCGGGCCTGAGCAGGGGCAGGCCAATGGAGGCATTGTAAGCGTTGGTGCTACCAGGGAAGCCCCACGGTGACCCTTCTCAGCATCCCGCCCCCAGCACACTCCTCTCCATTGTGGAGGGACTGTGGGCACCAGGAGACAGGGCTCAGGGGGCTGAGGCCACTCACCACCCGCTTGAGCTCAGGGTGCCGGGCCTGGATGCGCTTGAACTCGCAGACCTTGCCCTCGTCCACATCCTCCTTGAGCTCCCAAGTGCTGTCCTCATAGGGCAGTGAGCACCACTTCACTAGGTAGTAGATCACCGGCTGGTGGGGAGGAGACAAACATGGATGCACCCTCACGTGGAGGGTTCCTGACCCTGCACTGGGCCCTCACCCAATGGTGCCCTCCTCGCTGCCCTACGGCAGCTTGGCCAATTCCCAAACCCAAGGGCTTTGGGCTGGGATCCCTGTGGAGCCAGGTCACTCCCCAGCTATGCCCCAGACTTGAGGACACCCCAGGAAAAACCTTGGCAGCATCTGCAGTGTCGTGGCCTCTGCCTCCTGCCATCCCGACCAGCGGGACTTGCCCCCAGCTCTCCTTCTCCACAGAGGCAGCCTCTGCCCCTCCCTGCCTCACGCCAGGCCCAGCCCACCTCTCCGTTGTCTTTGTCGATGCTGTGGGACTCATCCAAGATCCGGTCAACCTCCACGTAGTCAGGATTAAAGGGCTCCTCATCCTTGAGGGTGGAGGAGAGGGGGCATAAGGGGCAAGGAGAGGCTCTGGGTCAGGCAGATGGAGCCCAGATCTGCCCCTACTGCAAGTAAGAAGGAGCAAGTACCATCCCACCCCAGAGGCCTACAGCCCCCACCCCTATCAGTACCTCATGGAAGAAGTGCCGCATCTGGGTCATCTTGGTCTTGAAGCGCTTGAGCTTCTGGTGGATGCGCTTGTCCTTCTCCAGCTGGTCAATGGTGGCCCATTCGCAGTGCAGGTATGAGCTAGGAGGGGTTGGGGGAAGGTTAGAGACCCAGGGAGATACTCACTGCACCCTATCTTCCTCCCTCCACCTGGGCAGCAGTGGTGGCCCGTTCACAGGACAACACCTGCTCCCTCCCACCAGAGAGGGAGATCTCAGGAGGGGCCAGGAACTAGCATTTCCCAGTGAGATTCTGGGGTGAAGCTTCAAGAAACTCCAACTCAACCAAGACCAGGCACTTCTTCCAAGCAGGTTTGGGAGCAGGAGCGCTAGCTAACAGTTAACATCCCCAGCAAAACCAGGCATTGCTAATGAGCCTGGCGGCTAAGGGGAGAAAGGCTACCAAAGGCTCCTTTATATAGGGGAGGCTGGGAAGAGAAAAAGGTCCCCAGGCAAGGCCTCAAGTGGTGTCTGGAGAGCAGGGATGAAGTGGCTGTAGGCCAGGGACACTGTTGTAGTGTGGGGCTGCCAACAGGAGCGCAAAGAGGCAGGGCTCCTTGGGGCATAGGGCTTGCTGGAGGAGGACGGTTGGGGGTTTCAAGCAAGGAAGCAGGTGATGGCTGCTGGTCCCTGCTGTCATCAGGAAGCCTGAGCATCTACTCCTCCTACCACACCCTGGGCCCCGCATCAACGAAACATAAGCCTTGTGGTAGGGTTGGAGCAGAGACACCATTACCCCTGAAACATGACTGCTCCTGGTGAGAACAGGCACATTCCTGCCAAGGGCTGCAGTTCTTGGCCAAGGCCCCTCTACTCCCCTCCCCTGCACTCAATGACATCCATAGGGGACACTGGTTCCCAAGCCAGAGGGGGAAAGGGACACCTACTAATTCTTGTACTTGACGAAGAACTCTTCCGTTTCTGTGAACTGTCCTGAAGGCAGCTGCAGGGAGGAGGCAGTGTTAGCGCAGCAGCAGGCCCAGACCCTCCCAGAAGCCCGAAGCCTGTACACCCCACCCCTCCAACCTGTTCACCACCCATGTCAGACCAGATCTAGTGCCCAGCCCTGTGTTTCCTGTTCCCTCCACCCCAAGCTTGACAGCCCCTGGCTTCCCCTACCCTACCCCACCCCACTCACCTCCTTCTTTGCCACCCGCATGGCCAGGACCTTGTCAACGATGGCAGCATCTTCCTCACTAGGGTTCTCCTGGGGAGGGAGCACAGGACTGGGAGTAAGACATGGCAGGGCCTGTCTCCCACGCCATGCAGGGGCCGATCCCCTCCTGGACTCTTTGTGCCTCCTTCACACTCTGGCCCAGTGCTTCCCCCCACCCCTGGCACACCTTGAGGACAGGGCTGCACCCTCAACCCCAGCTCACCACAAAGAACTGCATGGAGGGCAGGGTCTCGCCCTCGGGCTCAGGCTCCGGAGCAGGAGGCTGGGGCATGGGGGGCTGCTCAGGCCGCACTGGCCCCGTCACATCCAGCTCCTCGTCTTCCTCATCGTCTGTGATCTTGATGTCCAGGTCCTCTGTGTACTTCTTCCGCTTCACCTGCCGGTTCGAGCGTCGTTTCTGGGAGGGGCAGGACGGAGGCACAGGGGGCAGGGGTGAGAAGCTGAAGAGTAGAGGCAGGCTTCACCGGACAGGGGCAGTGCATGCCAGGGCCGCAGGCACAGAGACCCCCCCAACACACACAAGGGTTGAGGTCACACTAAGGGGCAGGGAGCAAAGACCCCCTGCCCCCCAGGCCAGGGGTGTAGCAGAACCACAGGGATGTAGAGCTGCTTCTCTCCCTGAGGCATGAACCACAGCACTGTGGCAGCTGGCAGAGCAAGGAGTCCCTTGCCCTCAAGGTCACCCTCCTCCAAGCCCAGCCTGGCTCCCACCTGGACACTGGTCTCCTCCTCCTCACGGGGGGACTGTGCTGGCATCACCTCGGCATCCGAGTTGTCAGAGGAAGCATTGCGCTTGCGCTTTTTTCCCACCACTGGCGTGATGGTGCTAAGGGGTAGGAAGGGACACAGACGAGCAGCGTGAGGGTGGGGAAGCCTCACTCACCCCTCCTGCATGCCCTGGGCATAGGGCAGAGAGTTGACACAGACATGCCCAGAGAGCACCCAACCCAGTCCCTTTGGCTATTACAAGCCTTTCCCTCCAACCCCCACTGCTACCAGTGCGCCAGCCCCTGTGGGGCCACCCCCAACCCAGAGGGCCCCCTCCCTATGAGCCACACCCAGTCTGGGGCCCAAGGACAAGGCCCCAGGTTGGGAAGCTCCCATCCCTTGGGCCAGGGCTGTTCACCTGGGCTTGCTGCGGCCCTTGCTCTTGCCAGAGCCCTTGCCCTTGCGGGGCCGCTCCTCCTTGGGGCCGCCACGATCGGATGCGCCCTTACGGCGCCGCTTGCGCTCGCCCTCCTCCTCGGGTCGCACGCTGGGCAGCTCGTCCTCGTTGAGCACGCGGGGGATGTTCTGCTCGCCCCGCGCCCGCGCCCGGGCAATGGCTTCGGCTACAATGCGGTTCGCCTTCTCCTGCTTCTTCTGGTGCTCCAGTTTGCGGCTCTCCTCCGCCGCGCCCCCCCGCGTCCCAGGGCCTGACAGTGCTGCCACCTCACTGCTACTCAGCACCTTCACCACGGACAGCCCCGATGAGCCGCCCTGAGAGGACCCAGCCTGCGGCAGAGCGGGACAGAGGTTGCAGCATGGACAGAACCCCTGGCCCCGTGGTCCCGGCCCCTACACCTGTCATGCCCCATCCAGCACCCCTAGCACCCACACCCACCCAGCATCCCCAGGCCCCTGCCCCACCAGCAGCCCTGCCCTACCAGCAGCACCCCAACCCCAAGCACCCACTTCCACCCCTTCTGCCCCAGAAGCATCACAGGTAGGGCTCCCCAGAGCCCCAGCCGGTATATTTACCTGGGGCTGCAGCACAACCTTCAGGGGCACCGTGAGTCGCTGCCCTGTGCTCCCAACCACCTGGGCCTGCTGCACGGAGGACACAGCCACGGGAGGCTGCGGCGGCTGCCCCGTGGTGCTTGTGGCAGGGCTCTGCTGTAGCAGCTGGATCTTCTGGGGGGCCCCAGGCTGCCCGCCCCCCTGAGGCTGCTGCACCTGCAGCTGGATGGTCACCACCTTGGCAGGCTGGCCTGGTGCTCCCTTGGCCTGGCTGAGCGCAGCTAGCTGGTTGCCCTGCAGCACGATCTTCCCCGGCAGGCTGCCCAGCACCACGTGACGCTGGCCAGGGGGGCCGCTCCCACCTTGCGGCTGCTGCAGCACCAGGGTAATGCGTTTTGATTCACCCTGTGGAAAAAAGAGACCAGGGGGTTGGGGGTGTTGAGTAGGTGTGCAGAGACAGAACATGCAGCGGGGTCAGTCAGGCATGTCTGCCTCAGGGAACCCCCACGGCTACCACCCCACAGCCCACGTACATCCACTTGCCCCAGCTTGGGGTATCAGAGTCAGTTCAACCAGCCTTCCCCAACCCCCTCAAAGCTCTCACCTGGGCTGGGGCAGAGGTCAGGGTGACGGCAGGCTTGAGGGGCGCTCCACTGGTGCCCCCCGCCGGGCTTTTGACAGGCTGAAGCACTAGTTGTTTGACAGGCCGACCAGGCTGGACCAGGCGGTGTACAGTGGCAGGGCTGCCTGTGGTCCCGGATGGGGACACTTTGGTGGCCAGCACGGTATTGCCAGAAACGATGGAGACGCCAGGGCGCAGTGGGGTGCCCGTCAACACCTTGGCGAAGGTCACCTTGCCCCCATTGGCTGCACCCAGTGGCTGGGCCTGGATCTGAGCCACGTGAGCCCCCGTCACTGAGCCCCCCGCTGGTGCCTTCAGGATGACAATCTTGGGTGCGGGTGCTGTGGACATGGCTGGAGTGAGCTGCGAGGCTGAGGCCGCCTGCCCCTCAGGAGTGGATGCTGCGGTGGTGCTGGACACCCCCATAAAGGGGTTCCCTTGGCTCAGGACATCCTGCTCAGGGGGGAGCTCAGGCTGAGACAAGTCAGGGGGGGCAGGACCTGGGGCAGCATCTGGCGGTGCCTCGGGTGGCAGAGGCAGAGCTTCAGGAGCAGCAGGCTCTGATGGGGGTGGCTGCACTGGCTGGGCTGGATCCAGCTCCCCTGGCAGCCCCAGGGCTTCCTCGATGGGGTCAGGCTGGGTCTGGCTGAAGCCCTCATCTGTCAGGGAGTCCAGGCCGAAGAGGTTGGGGTCATCAAACAGGTCCATGATAGGGTCGGCCATGGCTGCGGCGTGGCAGCGAAGAAGGGGATCTGGGTGGGGGAGAGGGGCCCCCTCCCCAACAAGCGTCACAACCGGGAGCTCAGAGGTCAGTGTTTGGGGGGCCCCGGCCTCATGGAGACGGACGGGTGAGCAGGAGTCTGTGTCCGGCTGCAGGCGGGATGAGGAAGAGAGAATTAGGAGGGATCATACCCTCAGCATCCCACAATCCTCAGGGCCCTGAGAGACGCAACCCCTGTCCTAATCCACAGCCCCCCCCACATCCCAGTCCTCCAGGGGGCAAACCCCTAGCATCCCACACCCTCAGGGCCCTATTAGACCCCCTCTAACACCCTTTCCACCCAGACCAATCCTCCCATATTCTATGGAGCACCCCAAAGTGCCCTACTCCCAGCAAAAGCACAGACCCCTGCTGCACCCCCCAGAAAGGGGATGCCCTCCAGCCCCTTCATGCACTGCTTCCAGCAATGGGCACAGGAAGGATCCCTCCCTACACACCCCAGGGGGGACCAGCCCCCCACTTTCCATGGGAACTCATCTGAGCCCGGAAGATTGCTCCCCCCACCCCCAGACCCTCAAGGCTTGAGCAGCCAGGACCATACACTCTGGGGAGCTGAAGAGCTTTGGTCCCACTGTGGGGTACTGCCAATGCTGTAGAGGGGGGACAGGTCTGGCCCAGCCCGGCATGCGTGGGGGGTGGTAGAAATGATACACAGAGAAAACAGATCCTCCCACAGCCCTGTCACAGCCCCCTGCCCAGAGACCCACACAGCACACCCCCACTGTGCATGGTAAGCCCCCACCAGGACCAATGCATGGCTTCCACCCCGCACCAGTGCCCTCCCCAGCCCCAGCCCAGCGGGCACCTCCCCGAGCCAGCAGGAGGCGTGGCCCAGCCCAGCACACCACAGCCTGGTCTCCGCCCACCGGGCCCGGAGCCACGGTCTCAGCCCACAGTGGCACCCCCCCCACCCCCAGCCTGCACAGCTGGTCAGGCTCTGCCACAGGAACCGCCCCCCCAAACCAGCAGACCAAGCCGAAGCTGCCACCCTGCCAGAGACAGATGCACACATCCAGCATGGCTGCAGAGAGACCTCTGCCTCCACCACTCCTCCCGGGCCCCCCTGGTTTCATTCCACTCACAAGGGGCTATTGTCAGCCCATGCATGTAGCTGCCCCTTCTCCATCCCAGCCTGGGTGCGGGGACAGAGTGGGGGCCGGCTTGGAGTGGGGGGTTTTGCATTGAGCTGATCGCCCTGGGGGTCCCTGGATGTGCCTGGATCCCAGCCCCCCTCCCATGACACAGTGCAGCAGCCTCAGTGCCAGCATGCCTCCTGCCACCCAGCCCATGGGCATAGACAGCACCCCCCCTACATGGCTGCTCCAAACCCCGCAGGGTGCCACATATGGCCAAGGACACCACCCCTAACCACCTGTGCCAGGGTCCTGCCAGCCCCCATTACTGCCACCTCCCCCAGACAACACTGCTCCCCCTTCTGCTGCATTGCCAGGGCACACCTTAGTTCACAGCTCCAGACAGCAAGCCCACTCCTACTTAGCCCAGCCACAGCTGAAGCCTTGGGCCCAGATGGGGGCCAGTCCGAGCCCCAGACAGTCGTCAACCCCGCTAGGCTCAGGACGCAGGAGTCCTGCCAGGCGCTCCCCTCCCTGCATGCCCAGTCTGCCTGGCAAGCACCAGTGCAGCCGCCCCCAACCCGTGGAGAGTCAGCACAAATGCAGGAACCTTGCTTCCTATGGCGCCAGCTGGCCCCAGCTCTCTCCCTCAGCCACTACGCCATCCCAGCCTGCCTGCGAGGGGCCCAGCTCCCACCCCTCCCCAGCTGTCAAGCCGGAGCGCCTGGGTCACTCTGACTGCCAGAGCTTCCGCCCTGGCTACTTCAAAGGCCCACTGAACTGAGCCTGCAAAAAAGCATCTCATCACTCCTGTCCATGGCATGTGGCTGCCCAGAGATGGATGGATGGGGTGCATGGTACCTGTTCCCTGGGGCCATGGAAGGAGACAGTCAGAGTCCCCATTCCCCCCTCCAACAGGGACCTGTCTTGGAGGAGCTCAGCAGGATGCTGCTGGCAGCCTCTGTGTGCCCAGTTCACACGACAGAAAAGCAGAGAAGAGCCAGCAATGGGCAAGAACCCCTCCGCACAGACCCAGGAGAGTTCAGGGAGCCAATCCCACCGGGCAAGGACTGCAGCACAGCTGGACTGGCTGGCATGTCAGGGGTCTGACCCCTAGGGAGAAATGATCCACCAAGGAGGAAATCCTAGGGAGGCAGAGACTGCCAAGCAAGGGGTGGGGGGGGGGTCCCTGACTCGGTGCCTCAAGAAGCCAGGACTAGCCCCTCCACCCAACATTGGGTGCAGGACCCCTCTTTACCAATCACAGCAGCAGAGCCCCACTGTGACCAAAGTGAGGCCACCATGGTGCATCCCACTGCCAGCCCCCTAGCAGCCCTGTCGGGCCCCAGCAGCGCCCCTCTGTCCTGGCCCCCAAATCCTACCAGCAACCCCTCCAAGACACCCTAAGCTCTTTGTTTCTAGCCCCTAAGTCCCCCACCGGACTAAAAGTGGGACAGAGGATGGGGTGCCTGGCTCAGGGGTGCTGGCAACAGGGACCTTTCCTGGGTGGCACCCGTTTTAATCCAGCCCCTGGGCAGGGGGAACAGGCTGGTTGGGGGGAGGCCTCTTGGAGGCCTGTGTCACCAGAGGCCACCCAGCAGGTGCCTCCCCCAGCCCCCACGGGACACAGTAATGAGTGTCCCAGCCCCTCTCCCTTACAGGAGTCCCCCACTCTGTCCCCTCTCTTGTAAACTCCTTCCCCACTAAAAGCACTTGTTGGGGGCACACGGGACCCAGGGGCTCCAACCCATCACCTGAAAGAGTTTTCCCGATGGGGAAGGGGGGAGATGGAGAGAGTGAGGCTTTAAGCAGGTGAGACGGCAGGAAGATAAATTATCGAAGCCAAATGGGCACAGAGATGGGCTGGGAAACAGGCAGGAGCAGCACCTCAGCCCTCCCCGCACATCTGTCTGTCTGTCCGTCCACCCCCAAGTCACCCCCTGCCCTTCCTGCACCAGACCCCAGTAAGGCGGCAGCATTTTGCTCAGACTGTCCCAGGTAAGAGCACCTGTGGAGTCCCCCCTTCCCTAGTCTGCAGTCACACAGGTCTGTGCCCTCCTGGGGCAGCAAAGAATTACCACCCCCACCAATCCTTCTCTGCCTCTGTCACCCAAGGGCAGGGAGATGTGGGTACACCCTCCCTGACCCCATCCCATTCCCTCTGCATGCAGTGTGCATACGTTCCCCCCACACCCTCTTCTAGGGCACCGTACATAAGCCCCCTGTGGCAACACATCTGGGACTTAGATGCCCCCCACTGCAGCGTGGTGGTCTTTGAATCTCCCCTCGCCAGGGCAAAGCAACCGCTCTTTCCCATGGTGCAGCGTGGACCCCTAGCATGGAGAGCATTTCTCCCCTCCTCTCCCTCCCACATACCCACTCCTTGGTCCCTCTCCTACTGTCTGGCAGAGGCACCCCACCACCTCTTCATCAGGGGGACAGAACCAGGACTCCAATGCCTTGCCCTGGGCAGCATGGACACGTGTATGTAGCAATGCAGACCCCTGCCCAAGGGCAGGATGGAGGCCTCCACTCCCCCCCGCCCCCCAGGGGGATACAGCTGAAATACAGATGGGTCCCTCCTGAGTGCTAGGAGGGTACACCCCCCAAACCCCAGGGCAGGCTCCCTGTGCCCCCCTCCCCAAAGCAATGCGGACGTGTCCCCCACAACCCCAGGGCAAGTTCCCTGCTGCCCCACCAATGCAATGTAGATGCACCACCCAATCCCAGGATAAGCCTCCCGCCCCCCAGCGTAATGTCGACGCACCTTCACACCCCACGGGAAGTTCTCAGGCCCCCTGCCCCAATCTGGAGCCGCGGAGATACTTCCACATTGCATTGGGAAGTTCCCTGCTCCCCACTCCTCAGTGCAATGTGGATGCCCCATCTCCAATCCCAGAACAGCTCCCTGTCCCCCACCATGATCCCCCTTCCCACTGCAATCTGGATGCATCCCGCTTCCCACTCCTGCACCCCTGCCCAATGCAACGTGAACACATCCCCACCCCAACCCTGGGGCAAGTTCCCTGCCCCCCCCTCCCCCCAAAGCAATGTGGATGCACCCCCCCATCACCTCAGAACAAGCTCCCTTTCCCCCCCCCCCACCTCCCTCCCCAATACAATGTGGATGTGCCCCCAACCCCAGGGCAAGTTCCCTGCTGCCCCCACCAATGCAATGTGGATGCACCTCCTGTGTCCCATTGACAAGCCTCCAGTCCCCACCCTCTAGTGTAATGTGGATGCACCCTCCCAGCTCATCTCCTTCCCCAACCTAAGGTGGAGACATCTCTCCAGCCCTAGAGTAAGTTCTGTGTCCCCCACTCCCTCATTGCAATGTGGATGGCCTGCATCCAACCCCAGGACAGCTCCCTGCCTCCCCCCTACAATCCCCCTTCCCATTGCAACATGGATGCACCCCCCACTCCCCAGTGCAATGTGAACATCCCCCCAACCCTCAGGCAAGTTCCCTGCCACTGCCCACCTAATGCAATGTGGATGCACCCACACTCACCCTAGGGCAGCTCCCTACCCGTCTCCCTAGTACAATCTCTCCTACACCAAGGCAAAGACTCTGCACCTGCTCCCCAATGCAATATGGATCTCCCCCCCCAGCACCTAAAGCAATGTGGATGTATTCCCGCCTGCATCACCCCAGGACGAGCTCCCTGTCCCTCTGACCCCCTTCCCCAATGCAATGTGGATGGGTCCTGCTCAACCCCAGAACAAGTTCCCTGCTCCCCTCTGCAACTCAATGTGGATGCACCTCCCCTACCCCTGGGCAGGGTCCCTGCACCCCCCTGCCTAATGCAATATGGATCCCTGCCCCCACTTAATACAATGTGGATGCATCCCCCGCATCACCCCAGAACAAGCTCCCTGTCCTCCAATCCCCTTCCCCAATGCAATGTGGAGCCCCCACCCTTTCAAACCAGTGTGGATGCATCTCCCCCATCACAAGTTCCCTGCGCCCTGACCCCTGTCCCCAGTGCAATGTGGATGCACCTCTCCCAACCCCAGGACAAGTTTCCTGCCGCCCCCACCAATGCAATGTGCATGCACGTCCCCTACCCCAGGACAAGGTCCCTGCAACCCTCTTTCCCAATGCAATGTGGACCCCCCCCTAATACAATGTGGATGCAGCCACCCTGGCCCCAGGGTTCCTCCTTGCCCCCTCCCAAAACCCAGGGCCAGTCCTCTCCTTCTTCCTCCTCAATGCAGCCTGGATGCAGCCCCTTAAACCTAGCCCCCCCCCGCGCAACCCCGTGCAGTGTGCACACCCCCCCGCCGCCCCCGGTGCAATGTGGCCGGGCACCCCGCCCCCCCCCCCGCTCCGCCCCTCCCCTCCCCTCCCCTCCCCCGCGCGCTGGGGAGCCCATCCCCGCCCCCCCGGGACGGTGCAACATGGACGCGCCCCCCATTATTCCCTATGGGGGGGTTGGACCATCCCTCCCCCCGCGGGGGGGTGGGGGGGGGGACTACGCTTGGTTTGGGCTGCTTCCTACAAAAGGCCCTTCCCATCCCATAATACCCCCCTGCAAGGAGGAGGGGGGGGGGCGCGGGGTCTTACCTGGGGGGATCTCCCCCGTGGCTGCCTTTGGCCTCACCCTTAAAGGAGCTGCCCCCTCTCCGCTCCCCCCTCCCCTCTCCCAGGGAGAGAGAGAACAAGGCAGCTGAGCATGGAGGGTGCAACCTAACCCTGCAGCCCCTCCAAGCCCCGCCCACTCCGCCCGGCCAGCGCTACGGAGCCGGCGGCGCGTGTGGGCGGGACCGAACCAGCAGGTTAGACTGAGAGCCTTCCAGGAAGTCTCCGCAGAGGGGGGAGGAAGGGGCCTTGCCCTGGTGGGGCTGCCCGTGGCGGTGCCTCAGCGGAAAGCCGCCACTCCGGACTCCGTTTGTTTCCCTTCCCTCCTTGCAGAAGGGGTTTGATCCCCTCTTTCGTCTGGGACCCGTGCAGGGGGGCGCATTTTTCCTATTACCCCTCCTTCCAGTCAGGCAGCAGCATGGACACCCGTGGAGGGAGGCCATCTTGGATTGGCATAGATGCCCTCTTTTGGGGGGGAAAGGGGGTTTAACCCCTTAGGGGACACAGTGCTGCCCCTTCTGGGCTCCTCCCTCCCAGTGCCCCCCCTGTGCCCCCTCCAGAGTGCAGCACCCAGCAGACAGATGCATGGCCAGTGCTGGGCATGCAAAACTCATGAGTCACTGCACCCCCGCCTTCCAAAACTAGCACCAGTTTGGGGTTGGGACACATGCGGTTGGGATCTAAACTGCAGGGAGAGCCCCTAGGAGGAAAAGGAAGGGGGTTCGGACAGTGGCGATGGCGCTGAGTTGGAAAGGGCACGGAGTTGGCTTCAAAACCACTGGGCTCGGGTTCAAAAGACGCTTGTAGGGTGGAGCGAACATCCCGAGAGCATGGGGGTCAGGAGCGAGACCTGCCGGCAGCCCTCGGATGCGGACAAAGGGCACCCTTCGGCCTGGTTTCATGTCTCTCTGCGTTGGTTTTGGGGCGAGCCTGCTCGACCTCCGCTGCTGCAGGGAGACGGCCTTGGAAGACCGGCGATGAAGGGACCCGAGACCCGAGTGCGACGGAGAGACCCGAGTGCGATCCATGCTCCTGCGTCTCCCAGAGGCTGGCTGTCCTCCCTGGAACCCGTGCGGGGAAGCCATGGCACGCTGCCACAGCTTGCCCAAAGTCATCTGGTAGCTGCTGGCAGGGACCCGTCTCTCCTCCCCGATGGGGTTCGTGCCGGGCCTTTCAGGAAAGCATCTGGGGTCACAGGACCGTCAGGGTCTGCCCCAAATGAGTACAGCCAATGTTAATAAAAGAAATAACTTGGGCTGCTAAGGCAAAAGGTTCATGCCTCCAGGTCAGAGGCTAAAGCAGCTTAAAAATTAGAGGGCCGAAATCACACTCCTCACCCCAGTAACCTGGGGCTCTGCGCACACAGCCTGCAGACTGAGATTGTGGGCAATTGCCATAAATCTCCCTTGCTTGCTTTGAGGGCCTCATGGCTGAGAATAAGCAAAACTTACAGGCATTGAAATGCCAAGCCTCCAGGTAGGATGCCTGCCAAAGGTTTTGGAAACATCTGAAGTCCCAGGTGCAGGTGGAGGATGTTTGCCGGTAGTAAGGCCACTTATGTTTCTGGATACTTGGATTTGGAATTAGTTTTGGCTAATTTGGCCTCGCATACAAATAAAATATCATAAATCTGGGGCTGGCCCTGGCCATGTGTTAGGACATCTATAGGACAGGGACAGGCCAGCTTGCACGCATAGCAAATGCCTTCTTGCATATTCAGTGCCGGCATCCTCATTGTTCAGGGCACAGGCTGCCCATGGCTACAGTCCTGGCCTTCTTGGGGTCCCAGCCAGACCATCCTCGTGTCTTCCCTGCTCTGACAGGGCACATAGTGGGATAGGGTGGTGCCAAATGGTGGGTATTCAGCCCTAGTTGAAGACCTTGGTATGGACGCAATGGGGACAGTGGTGGCAAAGCAAGCAGGGCCCCACCACCCTGCCAGGAAGCATTACTGCTGGGAACGAGCTGAGGCAGATGCAAGTGGCTGGAGAGCACGGGGCCACCTCCTGCCAGCTGCTTTGGGACTCTTTGCCTCATGGTGCAGTCCATACTGGCAGGGGCAGAAGCACCAGGGACAGAAAAGCAGAGCCTGGCAGCAAAATGAAAACAGTGCTGTAGAAACGTTGCTTTCAAGAAACAACAGTATTGGATGTTAAGATGGACCGAGTAGCAGGAAGGTAGTTCAGCACTGGACCAGGACCCCTGCTGGGTGGTACAACCTCAGTCCTTGAGAGTTTGTAAGAACAGGTCAGATAGACAGCGGGCCAGGCTGGTCCAAACAGGGATGATTGTGCCTGGAGGTAGGGGTGGACCTGGATGCAGTGTCCGAGGAGCTCAGCTCCTGTATGCTTTAGCTTTTTCCAAGTGTAGGGATCTCAAACAAGAGCATCGGAGAAGTGCTAAAAACAAACAAACAAAAAAAAACAACCCCCCCCCCAAAATTATTTTTTTTTCCCCCTCCAGAAACTCAATGAACTGGCAAGGCTGTCCACTGAACTGCACTGACCCTCGGAGGTAGTCTGTCCCAGGAAAAACCACATCCCATTTCACTGCTGAAACAGGACCCCATGAACAAAGCCCGAACCCCAACTAAACAGTCACGGGCTTTTGGATACAAAGCTTTAGTCGAACTCTGCAAGTGTTAATTTTTCCTGCGTAACACTTTTGTATTTTTTTGCCACAATTCTACACTTCCAAGTTATTACTCCCCCTGGAAAAAAATTCTGAATAAGCATTAGAGAAAGTGCAACAAATGCTTTTCCTAAACAAAGTAGTTTAAAAAAAGTTTTGATTTTAATTTTTTGGGGGGTGGGGTGTCAAGTCAGGTCAGCCCTGCGGGCGCTGTGAGTGTTACATATACACATACACATTTCCTCTTAATTTTTCTTAGTGGTAAGTAAAAGGAAAATGGGGGGGGAGGGTGGGGGGAGGAGAGAAAAAAAAGGATAAAGAGTCAAATTTATTAAGACTGCTTCTCCCCCCGTCCCCCTTCCCCACAACACCTCTCCTTTGTGGAACAGAATGTAAAAACATGAGCAAAATTAGAGGTCCTTCCTACATCACGGTTTTGAACTTCCTAAAACTTTGCCGTAGGAAAAAGTATGTCTACAAGTGAATAAATAAACCTGAGAATGTTAACGTTTATTTCCAAACTAAAAAACAAACAGCAGCTGTTTAGCCTCAAAAAAGGGAAAACCTTCCCCCCCCCCACCATCCCCCCAAATCACATCAAAGTTTTTCAGAAGGAAATGTTAGTTCAGAGAACCAAGGTTCATTTGACAAGACTCAATTCTAGGTGGTTAAACTGCCCATGGCTGGGGCTGAAACCCTTGCTGCTATGGCCAATGCCTGCATTGAGGTAACACCCAAGGCTGCTGTCAGCTACAGCTCCATCATGCCAGATACTGAACAGAAGTGCATAGCTACTCTCCTTTCTGCCCCCAAGCAACTCACCAGCCAAGGTCTATTCATAAGACAGTCACATTGGGCAAAACCCAAGATGAACTCAGCCTAGACACAAACCCAGATCAGAGCCCACGGAGGGGCCTGTTCTAGGTGCAGAGATTGGTGACCTTGAATGCAGGAGGAACAAAGAGGAGGTACGAGCAAAGAACAGCTACCCAGGGGGTAACAGCACTTACCTGAACACCCAAGACAGCAGGTTCCAGTCCACTGGCCACAAATAAGGATCTGCCTGGGGACTGGCAGGTTCTCAAGGATTGGAGGAGAAAGGGGCTGGCCCAGTCCTGGTCCCCATCTGACAGGGGCAGCAAAGGAAGGACAGCCACAGGGAGCAGAGGGGACTGTGTGAGCAAAGCCACCCTCCATGAGCCAAGCACTGGCCTAACCCAGAAACCCTTCCCAGCCCTGGCCCCCATGGATGAGTTGCCTCAAGGGGGTTAAAGGCAACAGTGACCCCAACTCTTAGCCTCCCAGCTGGACAGCTCTTTGCTGGCCCCCTCAGAGGAGCCAGGCAGCAGCTTTGGGCATCACAAGGAGCTCAGAGGGGTTATCTGTGACCCATGAGCCACGTTCACCGAGGTTGGGATTCCTCAGTGTCCACAGGGCCTGGGCGCCGTGGGCAGCCCTACCAGTGCTGTCACACAATCCCATTTGGGGGCCTGCAGAGCCATGGGCCTGGTGCTGCTTCAGCTGCTTCCAAAAGGGGCTAGGAGCTGCCCAAGAGGCATAAATCACTTAGCAACTAGGAGCATGGAGCTGGACTCCCCTTGGAGACCACAAAAGCACCCACCCAGCATGAAAGGGATGCTGATAAGAAAGTCATTCCTTCTCTAGGAGCAGGACAGGAAATAGGGCTCCTGGGTTGTATCCTGGGCTCCAGCAAGGGGCTGGGGCCTAGCAGACCTGATTGGGGAGGGATCTGGGAGCCAAGACATTCCCAGGTTACTCCCAGACACTCACTGCAGCAGCTTCCCCAGTCCCTCCACCCCCATGGAGAGCAACACATGGGGAGAGCCGAACACATGCAGACATTTAATAACAGGAGAAACCACAGAGAGCAAGTACAGTATAAAAGCTGACATGGGTGCAGGGAGGGGCCGGGCACCTGGCCAGGACCCTGCAGGACACAGGGGACCCAGCCAGACCCAACTGGGTCCCAGGCAGTAAGAGAGACAGCCGGGGGGGGGTGGAAGGCACTGACAAGGGGAGGCCCTAGCCCTGGGCTCTGTCCCGTCGGCAACCCACAGCCAGCCAGGAGGAATGTGTGGTTGAGGCAGAGCCCAAAGTCTCCCCCAGGCACAGGCTAAGGGGTGCCTGGTCCTTGCCCCTTTTTTCAGGGCCCAGATGGGGGGGGTTGCTGAGACATGGGGGAGGGGGGGAAATTACCCAGCCCAGCCACCCCCTACAGTCCCCCACCCCTTGGCTCAGCCACGAGGAGCTGTCTCCCTTGCCAGGGGCTAGAGCGAGCTGGTCCTGGCCCCAGAGGCTCAACAGCAGCCTGAGCTGTCCCCGGAGCCCTGGGGGCCATGGCGAGAGCCAGCACCAGGAGCCACTCCCGAAGGCTGCTGGGGACCAATCTTGATGCCATTTGCCTGGAAGAGAACAAGGAAGAGGGTGGGAGAGAGCATTAATAGGGGCATAGCAATCAATAAAACTAGGCTGCCCAAGGTAGGTGCCAGGCCCAGATAAATCAGCCAACCCTTATGGAAAGGGACCCAAGTGTTAAGGACAGCAGCATACCTTGCTCACCCCCACAAGGCCCCACCATGGAAGGAAGAATGGGATCCAGGTGTTCCGGACTGGATTCCTAACTCACCTCATTGTTCACGTCAAACAGCCCCTGCTGGATCTTCCTGTAGATCTCTTTGGCCGTGTCAATAAAGGCCTGAAAGAAGGCAGCCCAGGGTGAAGCGGAGGTGGATGGGGGAAGTTAAGGGTTAGTGGCCCCACTCCTTCCGGGACCCCATTTGTCAAGGGTTTGGGGTGCTCTAGGATTTGGATGGTCCACATCCCCACCTGGGCTCAGCCAAGACCCGCTCCTTTGCGAGAGGTGCGGAAGAGCACCTCCTCACCCCCCCTCCCCACAACCCCAGTCACCTCCTCAACGTTGGTAGCTGTCTTGGCAGAGGTCTCCATGAAGACCAGCCCGTGCTCCCGTGCAAAGGCCTCGCCCTCCTCCTTCCGCACGTCCCGCCGTGACTCCAAATCGCTGCAGACGCATGCAGGGAGGAGGGGGAAGCATCATGGCCAGGACCCATCTGGGACCCCATACCCACCCAAAGGCCAGCTTAAGTCCCACCGCACATCTGTGAGGCCTGCATCCAGGGCGACATCCAGAGGGTCTTCTTACGGCCACCACCTTCGGGCCTCTCCCTTTTATACCCAAACCCCTGCATCCTATAACCAGCAGCCTCCCTGTAGGCTCCGCCCCTCCTAGCCCCCCACTGCCTCAGGGGTCCCCCCACCCCTCCCCGCCTGTCACCTCTTGTTGCCGATGAGCATGATCACCATGTTGGAGCTGGAGTGCTGCCGGGCATCCTCCAGCCATGAAGTCAGGTGGTTGAAGGTCTCGCGCCTGGGTGGGGGCTGCCATGAGAAGGGGGCGGCGGCAGCACCAGGGCTCCCCCAGGAAGGGAAGGAGGTGCAGGGGGAAGCCTTCCCACCCCAGGAGCCGGGCCTCACCTGGTGATGTCGTAGACCAGCAGAGCCCCAGCCGCCCCCCGGTAGTAGGAGCGCGTGATGGAGCGAAAGGACTCCTGCCCGGCCTGCGGGGCGCAGGGGCAGAGGGGTCAGGGATCTCGTTCGTGGCTCTGGCTTGACCCAGCGCTGCTTAATCCCGCCGGGCGGCCCCGCTCCCCCCCACACCCCACGGACTCGAACACTGGCCACCCCCGCAGCCCGGCTCACTGTGTCCCAGATCTGCAGCTTGATTTGCTTGTTGTCAATGTTGATCATCCGCGCCCCGAACTCCACACCTGCAGGGCCAGGCTCCGTCAGCACCCCCGGCCTGGACACCCCTCCTGTCCCCCCACAGCACCCTGACTTCATCCCCTCCCCCACCCGCCTACAGCCCCACAACCCCCCTATCCCCCATCACCGATGGTGAGGTCGTGCACGGGCTGGAAGCGCTTGTCCGTGAACTGCAGCAGCAAGCAGGACTTGCCGACGCCTGCAGGCAGCGAGCGGAGTCAGGGCTGGGCCCGGGGTCGGAGCCGCCGCTGCCCGCTCCCGGCCCCGGGCCCCCGCCCCGTACCGGTGTCCCCGATGATAATGTACTTGAAGAGATAGGTGTAAGACATGATGCCCCGGTCCGATGCGGTCCTCCCAGGGCCGCTCTACCCCCCGACTCAGCTTCACTTCCGGGGAGACGCTCTAGCCCAGCCGCAGCCTCCTGGCGCCTTTACTGCTCCGCGGCCCACACTTCCGGTGCCATTCTACCCGCCTCCTGGGGCCGCGCTGGCCGCCTGGAGGCCTCCCTCTCTACTCCTCCTACGGGCGATTCTGGGGGGGTGGCTACATTCAGCTTCCCCTTAGGGCCTAGAGTTCGAGCCCGAGTTTGGAGGGGAGGCGGAAGTGACGCACGAAGGGGGATTTCCGGTTCCTTCCTTAGGACTCGGAGGGGGTGGGGGAGGCGGTGCTTGGCGATCGGTCGGGACGCGGCCATGGAGGTGCCGGGGCCGGGAGCACGGGGGTGGGGGTGGGGGTGGAGGAGGGGAGCACAGGTGTGGGGGTGGGGAGGGGGAGAGGGTCCGTGCCCCGCCCGGTGAAGCCCGTCACGTATCCCTGCTTCCTCCCCAGTTCCCGGGCGGGAGCGACAACTACCTGGCCATCACGGGCGCCACGCACCCCTTCCTGACGGGCGCCGAGGTGAGGGGGGAGCCGGGGCGGGGAGGGTGGCGGGTGCGGGGTGCCCGGCGCGGGCTCACGGTCCCGTCCCCGTCCCCGCAGACCTTCCACACGCCGAGCCTGGGCGACGAGGAGTTCGAGATCCCGCCCATCGCGCTGGACGCGGACCCGTCGCTGGCCGTGGCGGACGTGGTGGGGCACTTCGACGACCTGGGCGACCCCGGCGGCGCCCCTGACGCCAGCTTCTCCGCCCAGTACGGCGTGCAAGCCCTGGACATGCCCGTGGCCATGAGCCACGGCCTCATGGAGCAGGGCGGCGGGCTGCTGCCCGGGGGGCTGTCCATGGTAAGTGCGTGCTGGGGGGCCGCCCGGGCCGGGCGCGCAGGGCAGGGAGCGGTGCTGCTGGCGGTGGTGCCGGCCGGCCCCCCCCCAGCCTGCGCCGTGTGCCCCCAGGACCTGGAGCACTCCATGGGCGCGCAGTACAACGCCAACCCGCCCGTCACCATCGACGTGCCCATGAACGCCATGAGCCCGGGCAGCCTCATGGGACACGGGCAGCTCACCACCATCGACCAGTCGGAGCTGAGCTCCCAGCTCGGCCTCAGCCTGGGGGGCAGCGCCATTCTGCCCCCGGCCGCCGCTCCTTCTGCCACCGCCGCTGCCGCCGCCGCCGCCGCTGCCGCCGCCCCGGCTGTGGCCCCCGCCACGGCGGCGTCACCTGAGGAGCGGATGTCCACCACGCCTTCCCCCACCAGCTCGCTGCAGGAGGAGGAAGCTGAGGAGTTCAGACGGGTGAGAGCCTGACTCCTGCGTTGCTCGGGTAGTTGATTCCCACTTCTTCCCCCCTCCCCTTGCTTTGCGTCCGTAGCCCGCTGAGGTCACGCCTGCCGCGTTCGGTCGCTGCCCCGTCAGCAGGAGCTGGGGCCGAGGCCGCCGGCGGTTCCGTGTTTGTTGGCAAGAAGTGGCCACATGCTCCTGCCCGGCCCTGTTGCGCTTTCCAGCTGTGCCTCGCGGCCTCTAGTCGTCCCAGTCGCAGGCTACCTCTTGCTGATACCCGAGAACAGCTCCGCCACGGATGGGCAAACCTCTGTCTCCAGCCTGCAGTTTGACCGTGCCCCCTCTTCTCGCCCCCACAGCAGGCCCCGGCCCAGAAGGCGACGCTGGTGCTGGACGCGGGGCGGAAGCCGAAGCCGGCTAAGAAGCAGAAGAAGAAGAAGGACCCGAACGAGCCGCAGAAGCCGGTGTCGGCCTACGCGCTCTTCTTCCGTGACACGCAGGCCGCCATTAAGGGGCAGAACCCCAACGCCACTTTTGGGGAGGTCTCCAAGATCGTGGCGTCCATGTGGGACAGCCTGGGCGAGGAGCAGAAGCAGGTGGGCATGGCTGGGAGGGCACGGGGCAGGGGGAACAGAAGCTGGTGGGGGGGAATGAGAGCAGGGCTGGGGCTTGCTGCTGACCTAGTCCTCCCTCCCCCAAGGTTTACAAGCGGAAGACAGAGGCGGCCAAGAAGGAGTACCTGAAGGCATTGGCAGCCTACCGAGCCATCCAGGTGTGTCAGGTAAGGGGGCTGGGCCTCTGCCAGCTGGCCGGGGCTCAGCTCTCTTGTCCGCGGGTGCGCCAGGGTCTTGCGTATCTGTTTGTACGTCTTTCTCATCCCCCATTCTCTCTCCGTGCAGACGCTGGAAACAGAGCTGGACCCCAGCCCAACGCCACCCTCTCCTGCCTCCCAGTCCGTGCAGACGTCTACTCCCGCTGCTTCCTTGACTGCTGCCCTGGCCCCCTCACCTGCACAGGAGACCCCGCTTACGGCCACGCCAACTGCCACCGTCTCTGGGGGCATCTCCTCGCCAACTCCACAGCCTGCCCCAGCTGTCCCCACGCCTGCTCCCCAGACCAGCATCACGAAGATCATAATTCCCAAGCAGATGCTGCCGTCCTCACTGGCTGTGTCCCAGGGTGGCGTGGTCACGGTCATCCCCGCCACTGTGGTGACCTCCCGTGGGCTGCAGCTTGGCACCGGCACCACCCAGATCGTCACTCGCTCCGTGCTGCAGGCGGCAGCTGCTGCAGCTGCGGCTGCCTCCTCCATGCAGCTGCCCAGACTGCAGCCCCCACCCCTTCAGCAGATGCCCCCACCCCAGCCCCCCACGCAGCAGGTGGCCGTGCTGCAGCCCCCACCACCCCTGCAGGCCATGCAGCAGCCCCCGCTGCAGCAGAAGGTGCGGCTCAACCTACAGCAGCAGCCCCCACCGCTGCAGATCAAGATCCTGCCCCCACCTGCCCTGCAGATCCAGCCCGTCACCCTGCAGGCTGAGGAGGCCAGCCCTGAGCGGCCCAGTCCTGAGCTCCAGGGTTCCCCTGAGCCCATGGAGATGGTTACTGCTGATGTGGTGCCTGAGGTGAGTACATGGCTGGGTGTGGGGAGCTGGGTCCTGACTCCTGGTCTGTTGTCAGAGGCTGAGAACCAGCGAGCTTACGGCCTTGTCTGTGTCCAGAAGTTGGAGCAGACACAGGGTACAGTTGGGCATAACCTTTCCCTGATCCCCCTCCCACCTGCAGGTTGAGTCCCCAACGCAGATGGCTGTGGAGCTGGTGACCGGGTCCCCAATGGCCGAGTCACCGCGGCCACGCTGTGTGCGCTCGGGCTGCGAGAACCCACCTGTGGCCAGCAGCGACTGGGACAACGAGTACTGCAGCAGTGAGTGCGTCGTCAAGCACTGCCGGTGAGCGGGGGTGGAGACGGGGTTGCGGGGAAGTCCGGGCGTGCCTCGCTACAGCTAGGTTCAGCTTTGCTCGGACCCTCCCCAGCCACAGTGTCCAGCTCATTCCAACCTGCATACAGCCCTCGGGCACAACCCCAGCCATGGGGCATCAAACACCCTGACCTGCCCTCGGGCAGTGAGGACCAGGCCTTGCCACTGTAATGACTTCATTAAGTCATGCTCAGAAGAGCTTAGGCAGATGTTGTGCCCCCTTCTTCCCGTGTAGACAAAGCTGAAACCCCAGAGTGTGCTGGCCTGATCCCAGGATACAGTTCCTTCCTGACCCCAACACGGTATCCAGCTGACCCTGAGCTGGGGGGCAAGACTGGCCTGCCTTGGCTGGGCCTTCTTGGCACAGCCTAGCACTTCCTTGGAAGGCAGAATTACCCCACTAATGCCCATAGCAGCAGTAATGGGGCTGTCTTGGCATCACATCATATGGCCAGCACGAGATGGAGCTGCCCCAAAAACCGCCCTCATCTCCCCCCCTGCAGTCCTGCCTCATGTTTGACATACGCTTTCTACCTCCTTTGCAGGGACGTTTTCCTGGCCTGGCTGGCTTCCCGCAACTCCAGCAGCAGCGGTGGCAGCAGCGGCGGCAGCGTCGTGTTTGTGAAATAGCCCTGTCCTGTGGGGTCAGGGTCAGGGCCTGCATGTGGCCTCCAGCGTGATGGGAAGCCGGACTGGAATGCAGCAGAGGAGGGGGGAACAGGGCCTGGGGGGAGTACTGGGGCTGACTGTGGTGCGGTTCTTTCTGGTTTGGATTAAAGTGGGAGGGGACAGAGCCAGTGTGAGGGTCTCACTGGGGACAGGACATGGGAAGCCTCCAGCTGCTGGCGCAGCCCCCAGCTCCTTGCAGCCATCAACATGGCCTGTGCCTCTTTCCATCCTCTCTTTTATTACAAAACAGTCCCCACGAGCAAGGTTCCCCCTTCAGTCCCCTACATGTTCTTAGGCTTCGAGATGACACCGTCGGGGTAGCGTTGCTTGAACTGGGCTACCACGTCTGGGTCCAGCAAGTGGATGCCATCCAGCTGGTTCCCCAAGGTGATCCTGGCCAGGACAAGAGTAGGCATCAGGGGGGGAAAGGACATTGTGGGCCTGTCCCAGCCCTGCTGCCAGGCTGGACCCAGGAGTCGGTCCCAGCAGCCTCTCCCATTTCATAGACACTCACCAGTTGGGCTGGACGTTGTGGGGCCGCCCAAAGAGCTCAATCTTGCGGGTGCCAGGTGACAGGCGCTCGATCATGCCGTAGATCTCGTCGGGCTTGTGGCTGGTGGAGCGGACCTGAGGAGAGGGGGCAGCACTGAGCAGGGGTTCTGGACGGAAAGTGGGGAATGAAGGGACAGGCACAGCTGACTCACCTCTGCTACAATGACATCGCAGTCCAGGCCCCGGTTGAAGCCCTGGGGGTTCCCCTTGACCCCGACCTGCCGGGGACAGAGCTGCTGAGCTTGGCACACGGGCTGCCGGGGCCCAGTTGAGACCCAGGTCCAACAGCAAACCCCCTCCCTGCACCCACCAAGTAGCCGTGCTCAGCACCAGGCCCCCAGTCCCTACCAGGCAGTGCTCCTTGCCATGGTTGAGCCAGTGCCCCGTACGCCCTGTGCGGATAATCCGCTGCAGCTGGTTGGTTTTCACCCAGATGATCTCGTCTACCCGCTCATACCTGGGGCGGGGGGTAGAGGTCAGCTGGGAAGGGTGTGAGGGGGGACATGTGGGGGCACATTCACTTGTACACACTCACCCCCAGAGGTTGAGGCACTCGCGCCCTAACTCCATGGCCCTGTGAGGGAGACAGCCCCAGTGAGACCCTTGACCTGCATCAGAGACACCCATGACCCCTCTGAGCCAGGTCAGCCCCTCCCAGACCCTCAGTACCTCCCAGTGACCCAGAGGAAGAGGAAGCCCTCGTCCTGTAGCACGGGGATGTTGAGGCGCCGCATTTCATCGTCAGTTAGCGTCCCATAGGGCAACTCCATGTGGATGTCCCAGGGCGGGTCAGCCATCACTACTGCAAACTTCCCCAGGATGCTCACGTCCAGGTATCGGATGTCGCAGCAGATCCACTGGGCCGGGAGAGAGATGTGAGGGCAGACTCCTGTGCTCTGCCTCCCACCCCAAGCTTCCCCTGCCCAGTTTTACAGGCCCCTGCCAACAAGCATCCCCTCAGGCAGTGGGCACCTGGGGTGGGAAGAGACGGTCAGCGCTGGCGTCGCCACCCACAGCTTGCGGCAGGGCCAGCTCCTGGCCGGGGTTGTGGTCGCGGGTGCCAGGGGCACCAGGGTCAGCGCAGGCGTCGATCTCGTAGTGCACGTACTTGCAGGTGTCCATGTGGAAGCAGGTGTTGAGGAAGGAGCAGTCGCCCAGCGACTCGTCCGTGTGCTTGTTGATGATGCGCCTGCGGACCAGGGTGGTGGGTGGGCACGGGACCCAGACGTCCTGGCCCCTGTCCTACCCCTTGTGCAACCCCACTGGGTACTGTGGGTAAGGACTGGACCCAGGAATCTGGGTGCCCAGACACTCCCACTTTGGAAGCTGAGCTCCCAGCTCTCAACCCCTGCCCCTGCTCTCCGCAGAGCCGTGGCAAGGAACGGACATGATGGAGGGGGTGTGTGTGCATGAGTGCGCACAGGTACACGCGTGTGCACACGTCTCTCACCGGAAGTGCAGCTTGCGACAGGGCCGCTCGGCGCCCGTGGCTTTCACGCACTCCTCCTTGGTGCCGTAGTCGCAGAACTCCTGCACCTGGGCCCGGCCGCGCGACCGGAACTTCTCTACAATCGACTGCTCCTTGGCCGTGGTGGTGTTCAGCAGCTCCAGGATTTCCTGGCTCACCTGGGGTCAGCGGGGAAGGGTCAGCTGGGCCCTGGATATTGGGGGTTCCTCCCTCCAGAGCCAAGAAAAGAACCCAGGAGTCCTGGCTGCCAGCTCCCTGCTCTAATTGCCCCACTCCCACGCCAAAGCCAAGGCAGAACCCAGGTGTCCTGGTTTCCAGATCCTCTGCTGTAATCCACTATTGCCTTCCCCCAGACTCTGAACTGAGAAAAGACCTCAGGAGTCTTGTCTGTCCCGCACTTCCTTCTTTAACCTACAAAACCCTTGCTCTGCCTCCAGCTGGGACGAAACCCAGGTGTGCTGGTGCCAGGCCCTACCCCCCCGCAGACCACACTCCTCACCCAGAGCTGGGATACAACCCAGGCGTCCTGGTTCGCAGTTTCCCCTCTAACTCACTAGCCCTTACTGCCCTTCTAGAAGCTGAATTGAGGCGTCCAGCACCTCCTGCCCCATCCCTCCTCCCCAGCCAGAGGCCTGCACCTTCTTGCTCTGCTGCTCCTTGGTGGACTGCTGGCTGAGCAGGCTCTCGATCTCCAGGTCCAGGTCTGACGCCTGCTTCCGGGATTTCTTGGCTGGCTCCTTGGCAGGCTCTGCGCTGGTTGTGGCACTGGGGGTGGCACCGGCCGGGGAGGAGACAGCGCCCCCGCCCTCCTGGTCCGCGCGGCGCTTGGCGGCCCCGGCCTCAGCAGGGCCCCGGCGCTCGGCCACGGCACCTATCATGGCCGAGAGCTTGGAGTGGTCCGCGTAGGTGACCAGCGTGGGCTGCTCCTCGTCGTCCTGCAGCAGCCCCCGGCGCACCTCAATCAGCTCCTGCGCGGCAAACTTCTGCAGCAGGCTCTCCACGCTGCGCGGCGTGGCCGGGGCCTCTGGCTGGAGGGAGGGGGCAGGGGAGGCAAGGTTACTGCGTACGCCGGCAGGGGGGTGAGGGGGTTCGGATCAGCCCCACGTTGGGACAGGGCTGCACCCAGCCAGGGAGTGACGAAGGGGTGTCTGAAGGCACCAAACCACAGGGAGACAAGAGGATCCACATTGTGAATGTAGTGGGGACGCCAGGCTTGCCTGCGTTTGACCCCAGGGGGGTGATCACAGCAGGGGAACCAGGACTCTCATCCCAACTCCAGGCAGGGGGGTTAATGGTGGCGGGGGAGGAAACCCCAGTGCCGCGGGGGGGGAAGGCGAGCGGGCAGCCGAGCGCACCGTGGAGATGGCCAGGCAGATGGCGACGGCGTCGGTGGGCAGAGCCAGCCCCAGGTCGGCCAGGTGGTGCAGCAGCTTCTTCTCCAGCTCGGGGTCGGTGGCCAGGTCGCGGTCGCGGGTGCCGGCGGCGGCGCTGGGTGCGGGCGCGGTGGCGAGCACGGGGCTGTCGCTGCGGAAGGGCGGCGTCAGCGCCAGCTCCGGGTTGCGCGGGTCTGGGGGGCAGCAGGGGGTCAGCAACCTCTGCCCTTGCACCCCTCCAGGACCCCCAGAAGTCGCTGTGACCTCTGACCCCCCTCCCTCCTATGACCCTAGCCACCCCCCACCTCTCTGACTCCAGTCCTCCCCGTGACCTTTGACCTCGCCCCCTCCCCAGCGCTGCCCCTTCCTTGACCGTCGCACCCAACGGGTCCTGCTTCCGCCGCCGCTGCAGCCGCTCCCGCAGCGAGTCCAGCTGCTTCTTGTGGGCCTGGATGGAGCTCCATGTGTCCGACATGGTCCCGGCAGCTCCAGGCACCGCCCGGGCCCCAAACACCGCAGCACACCGGCAACCGGAAGTGCCGCGGGGGGCGGAATTCAAAGGCGCACGGCGGGTGAGCGGATATGCCCAGTTCCAAAATGGACCCCTGACACACACATGCCCATAACCAAAATGGCCGCGGAGTCAACTCAGAGCTGAGGTCACGAAAAACCTGTCCCCCCTGGAAACATTTCCGGTTTTAGCTCTTGCGGCGGCCATTTTGATTACGGGTATGTGCGCCTGTTGGCAGCCATCTTGGAAGTGGGCACGTTTGGTGTCTACGTGACGGCTGCCTGTGGTTATTTACAGAGCGGCTCCCCCGTGGCCATTTTTATCATGGGCGTCAGTCATATTTCGTATGGGCAAGCCGGGCGGCCGTATTAGCAATTGGGTTCATCGGTGCGCACGCACTCTCGTCCTCCGCCTCCACTATTTTAGTGACTGGCACCAGAGGCCTCGCCTCTTCCGGGCGGCCATACTTGTTACCACTCTGGGGGTAGCCATGTTGGTTACTGGCACCAGAGGCCGCCCTTCTCCGCTGTCCAATGGACGGCCGGAGAGCGACTGCCCACAGTCATTTAAAAAAGAAAAAAAACAGGGCTCGCGTCACGTGGGGGGAGGGACGCTGGAAGCAGCCATGTTGGTACTGGCATGAGGAAGCTCTTGCCCTCATGTTGTCTACTGGCACTGGGCATCGTCTCCAGAGGTCTGTGACCATTTCCGGTCCCAGTTGCCGCGATCCCGCCACGAGCCCTATCACCTTCCGCCCGCCTCCATTCGTTTTCGTACCACCACGTGGCCGGAAATGGTGGTGGTAATAAATCCGCCATATTGGTTGTGGGCAACCTTGTTGGATGCTGGCGGTGTGAGGGCATGGCAACCATCATGGCTACTGGCAGCAGCTCACTGGAAGCTGAAGAGGCCATTTTGGGTACTGGCAGCACGAGGCCTGTTCCAGCCTCATGAAATCTCCAGCCTCTGGTGCCCCCAAGCACCCCCCCACCATCCCAAGATGCAGCCACTTCTGGGGAGCAGCCCAGCCCTACACAGAGTGGCACACCCTGGCTGCCTGGGTCCTTCCCCCACAAGCAGCTTTGGAGGCACTGCTCTGGGCCTCAGTTTCCCCCACCTCAGGGTGCAATGACCCTGCTCCCTCCTCCACCTCTGCTTCCTGCTCGGGGCAACAGCGCAGGGGTCCAGAGAAGGAGTGAGGAAGGGCTGTGTGGGGATTAGCACAGGCACTCCCCCTCCATGGAGGCCTCCCAGGGAGGCTCTTGAGCTGCTTAAGCCTGGGTATGTCAGGCAAACAGTGTGAGAGGGGAGCAGAGCAGGGGCCGGAGCCACAGGCTCGGGGGCGGCGTGTAGGAGTGCGTGCACCCCTATACCGCCTTCACGTGGCATGCCTCCACCTCGTCCCCCCGCCCCGTCCCCGTCCCCATCCCCAGCGAGAGTCACAGCCGGCCACGGGGGATTTGTCAAACTGCTTTAATGTCGAGGCCAGCACAGTCCCGGGCTCCTCCCCGCTGGCGTGGCCGGGATGCTGCTCTACACTAGGGGGCGCTCTGCTACAGGGGGCAGGGGTGGAGCCGCCCCGGCGCAGGGGGTCTCGCCTCCTGCCCCGTCCCTCCGTGCTACGGTTAGAGTAGAAGACTAAACTGCCGCTAATGTCGTGGTGGGCGGAGGAGGCGAGGGCCGGTGTCCCCGGCAGAGCTCGTGGCCTCCTGCAGCGTCCCCCTGAGACGGAGAGAGGAGAGGGGGAGGCAGGGTTAGGGGGGCAGCAGGGGGAAAGGCCAGGTCGGGCCCCTGCACCCTCCTAACCCCTTCCCTGGTGAGGGATGCTGGCCCAGGGCGCGCGAGCCCTGAACCCACATCCCTGTGACCTCTGATTTGGCTCCACCTTACTGCTTGACCCTTGTCCTACAGACTGACCTTCAGCCCTACTCCATGAGCCACCTCTGCCCAGTGGCCTCTACCTACAGCCATCTCCTGCCAAGCACATGCTGACCTCTCCCCATGTGACCTCTGCACCGACCCCTGCCCTGCTTGAGCGGCCCCCACCCCGTCCACCATCGGCCCCCCACCCATGCACCCTCTCAGCCCTGGCCCCAAGCCACTGAATGACCTCTATCTCTACCCACCCAGGAGCCACATCTGACCCCATCTCCATGCCACTGACTCCTGACCCCCCTGCCCTTGAGCAACTTTTGCCCCCTAAAGCATCTTAGCGAGTGACCTCTGACCCCACCAAGCCCCTCCCAGAACATGGCTAAACAGGGATGGGGACAGTCCCAGAGACTGGGAGCAGTGTGAACAGGGGCCCTGCCCCATCCCTGCCTACCATAGGGGCAGGGGACCTTACCTGCCGAGTGGGCTACTAGGGGTTATCTCCTGAGCCGGCTACTTCTCCGCCTTCCCTTGGCCATCTGGGGCCGGCTCGCTGGGGGCCGGGGGTCCCAGCAGTAGTGTACTAGCAACGGGCTTCTCCTTGGCCTCGGCAGGGGCTGGCCGGGTGGGCGCGGGGCCCGGGCTGGGCCCATAGAGGGCCGGGGCCGCAGCAGCGAGGGCAGGTGCTCGGGCTGGCTTGGAGGCCAGCCCACCGGCGGAGACGAAGGCGGTATACTGGTTCCAGAAGGACAGGGGCCCCACGCCCACCAACTGGGCCGGCACATCTCGCGAGAGGAAGTCCTGCAGCTTGGCCGTGCCCCCTGCCAGCACCGGCACCGGGCCCTCCAGGGTAGGGCGCCGGCCGCGCCGTGCCGGGCCACAGCCCCATGCCAGAGGCACCTGCCATGGCACCGCGGGGGGGAGTAACCCGTTAGTGCCCACAGCAAACGGAGGGGCCTGAGGGGAGGGGGAATAGCTGGGGTGGGAACAGCCCCAGGTGCCCTTACCTGGTGGTGGGCAGCTAGGACATGCTTGCGTAGTGCGGCCCCGTCAGGAAAGGCTTCTTTGCAGACCCCACAGGCCACGACTGCCCCCTCCTGGACCCGGCCGGCGCGTGGCTCCTCCACGCCAGCCCCTGCAGCCTCCTTCTCCTCCTCGGCGCCTCCTGCTGCTTCCCCTCCTCCTCCCCTCTCAGCCTTCGGGGGGACGGGGTCCCCCGTGGGGGGCAGAGGCGATCCCTCCCTGGGCGGGGGAGGGGAGCTAGGCTGGGCACTGCCCTCCCCTGCCCCTGCCCCTGCCGCCTTCCCAGCATCCTCCTCCTCCTCCTTGGCAGGAGCTGGCAGCACCTCCCGTTCAGGGCTTGACACCCCCTCAGAGCCGCCCGGGGGCTTCTCGGCGCCGCTGTCCAGCGAGTCCTCGTCAGTGCCTTCCTCCTCGTCGTCCTCCTCCTCGTCTTCATCTTCCTCCTCTGACAGCTCCTCCTCATCCCGGGGCAGGGCAGGCCCCTCGGCAGCGGGCTGGGCAGGGGCTGGGCGCGGTCCCTCCCCTGCGAGGGTGGCGGGGGGCTCGGGGAGCAGGGCGCCGTTGGGGATCTGCCCGCCGAGGTGCATGCGGACGTGCTGCTGCAGGGTGACGGCGTTGGTGAACTTCTTCTGGCAGATGGGGCAGGAGTTGTGGGCGCGGGCGGCTGGGCTGGCCTTGTGGCCGACGCAGTGTGCCCGCAGGTTGCCGCGGGTGGAGAAGGCGCGGCCGCATACCTTGCAGCGATAGGGGCGCTCCCCACCGTGCTGCCCGTAGTGCAGCCGCAGGGCCCGGGGGCAGCTCAGCACCCGCAGGCAGATGACACACTGGTTGGGGGCAGCCGCGCCGCCAGGGGAGGTGCCGGCCATCAAGGAGGAGGAGGATGAAGGGGCTGGGGGCGAGGGGGCCGCCGCCGCGGTGCCGCCCACCCCGGGCGTCGGGGGTGCCTGGCGATCGATCTTCTCCACCAGCTGCTGCAGCTTGGAGGTCTCGGAGGGCGAGGTGCCCAGCGGCTCCAGCAGACAGGGGAAGGGGAAGCCGGTGCTGCCCGCCTTGAAGTGGCCAGCCAGCAGAGCCCAGCCGGGCAGCTTGCCCAGGGGCAGGCGGGCAGCCTCGGCCTCCCGGCCCGGAGGGGTGTTCTCGTCCCCCTTGGCCCGGCCCTCGGCCGCCTTCAGCAGCACCAGCTTGTTGAAGACGGGCAGGGCCTGCGAGGCGGTGGGGGTGGCCGCCCCGGAGAGCAGCGTGAGGCTCTCGGTGGCACTGAGGCCCTTGCGGGGCTCAGGGGCCGGGGTCGGGGGCTCCTCGCCCGGTTCGGCCTTCTCGGGGGGCACGGACATGCCATAGGGCAGCCCGGTGCCGGTGAGGACGTAGTCGAGGTGCTCGGGCACGGGGTGGGGGTTCATCTGGACGTGGGGGTACTTCTCGCGGTGCCGGTGGAAGTGCACCTTCAGGTTGCCACGGGTGGTGAAGCGGTTGCCACAGACGTTGCACTTGTAGGGCCGCTCGCCCGTGTGCGACCGCAGGTGGATCTGCAGGGCGCTGTCGCTCCCAAACACCTTGGCGCAGAAGCGGCACTTGTGCCGCCCGCCCGCTTTATCGTCGGGCCCCGGCTCCACCGCCCCGGCCCCGTTCTTGGGCCGCAGCAGCCCTGGCGAGGACGCCGGCTCCAGGCCCCGGCTTGCCCCCAGGCACTGGGCGGCCAGCAGCCCCGTGGCCGGGAACGCCGGGGCCAGCAGGGGCTCGGCCTTGGGGCCCCGGGGGAAGGGGTGGTATAGGTGGAAGAAGGCGGGCTTGGGCAGCTCCGGGGAGCCGGACGCCGGGGTCCGTCCCGGCTCGGCCTTGATGGAGAAGACGGGCAGGGGGGCCTTGGCGGGCGGCGGCGGCGGCGGCGGGGCGGCAGCGGGCGGCTCGGGGGCAGGCGCTTGGCCCAGCGAGCCCAGCAGCAGCACCTGGCGGCAGATCTCCTCCGTCATCTGCATCTGGTGCAGCTGGCGCTGCTGCAGCACCCGCAGCTCCTCCAGGATCAGGGGGATGTTGAGGTGGCCGCCGGGCGGCGCGGGCGGCGGGGCTGCGGCGGGCGGGGGCGGCGGCGGAGCGGGGGGCTCGGGCGCGGCGGGGGCAGGCGGCTCCGTCTCCATGCCCGGGGGGCTCTCCGGCCGCGGCTCCGAGGTGGACGAGGAGGAGGACGAGGAGGAGCTGGCGCTGTCGGGCGCCGGGGGCTGCTCGGCGGGGCCGGAGGAGGAGGGGGCCGCCTCGTCGCCCGTGTCCCCTGCAGGGAGAGACCGGGAAGGGGGTCAGCGCTGCACCCCGGCCCCCCCCCGCGCTCCCCTGCCCCCCGAAACCCGCCTGTGCCCCCGGTGTGCCCCACCCGAGGCGGGGGGCTCCGATGGGAGGGAGCGCACCTGCCGCCTCGGCCATGGCCCGGCCGGAGCTCGCTGGGCCGCGGCGCCCGCAGAGCAGGAGCGGGAGCGGGAGCGGGAGCGGGAGCGGGAGCGGGAGCAGGAGGAGGAAGCGGGAGGAGCCGAGCAGCGGATGCGGGCGGGGCGCGGCGGCTGCAGGGACCTCTGGTGTCCGGAGCGCCGCGGCGGCCGGGGACACGCGGGGACCCGGGGCGGGGGGGGGGACACACGGCACACACCCCGCCGCGGGGCGGGCTCCCGGCGACGCGGGGTTGCCCGGCAACCTTACAAAGCGGGGTGTGTGTGTGGGGGGGGGGGACACACACACACACACACGAGGCCATTCATAGCCCCGCCTGTGTGCACGTGTGTGTGTGCGCGCACGTGTGCACGCGGGAGGTGTCCCCGCGCCCCGCCTTGCACCCACCGTTGTCGGAGGCCGTGGAGCCGTCGCAGTCGGAGATGAGCTGCTGCGGCTTGCGCTGCTTGCGGCGCGACATCCCGCGGCCGGGGCCCCCCCGGGCCGGAGCCTGCGGCACGGCGGTGGCTGCGGCCGTGGCCGGGCGGCCCGGGGCCGGGGCCGGGGCCGGGGACACGCCCCCCTCGGCCGCGCCGCTCATTGTGCGGCCCCAAGCGCTCGTCCCGCTCCGCTCCCGCCGGCTTTTGTGTGGCCGCGGGATGGGGGGGCGCCTTAACCCCTTCCTGCCCCGCGCCGGCCGTCGGGCTCCGCTGGGGGGGGTGGGCAGGGACTCCCCCCGGGGCAGACAGGGGGGGTCACAGAGCTGCAGGCCACCAGGAGCCCAGGCCCCTCGGGGAGCCGCACCCTCAGCCCCCGACCCCGCCGCGGGGCTCCCCTGCGCCCGGCCCGGCCCGGCCCTTCCTGGCTTCCCCCTCTCGCTCTTCGCCGCTCCCCCGTGGCCTCCCGACCTCCCCCGAGCGCCACAAAAGCGGCTCCCTCGCCGCGGGAATGTTAATGAATCCCCGGCACAATGGGGTGAAAGACTTGGCTGGCACTGGCTCGGAAAGAGGGAGGGAGGCGGGGGAAGCGGGCCCCCTCGGAGGGGGCGCAGGCGGGCGGCCGTGTGTGGCGGAGGGGGGAAGGGAGGCGAGGGGAGGGCATGGGGAACCTCCATCCAGGCCCCTGCATCGCCCCATGCCGTGGGGTTAGTGCTCTGTGCTGCTGGAGCATGCCCCTGGGGTCCCACAAGCACCCCGGATCCGGCTATCTGTCACCCCAGGATAGTGCGTGCAGAGGACGGGGTGGGAACGGGGCGCTGAGAAGCAGGGAGGATGAAGTTGAGGGAAGGAAGGGCAAGAAACTACCAACTCCTCACTGCCGGATGCCTGCGCTCTCCATGAAGCATCAGGGGGTTGTGAAAGTAGAGGGAGGAGGGAGAAGTCAGGGTGTGAGATGGCTGGAACAGCACATCCAGAACCCAGAGGTGGGGAAGCAGCCTGAGCACACTGAGTGCAGGCCCCTCGTGTCCCTTCCGGCCCACACCTGCGTTCCCGAACACATCTGGATGGGGCAGCATCAGCGGCGAACCCCAGCTGGGCAGAGAGGCAGGCGCAAAGTTGGCCTCCGCGTGAGAGGCAGGCACGAGTAACATCTGGAATGCGGGATAGCAGGCAGCCGTCACCCACATCTGGACGGGGGAAGGGTATTCATTGAGACGGCCCAGTGAGACTGCTTCACACAGCAAAATCGCCAAGCCACATCTGGGATTCATTGGTAGACTGTAATCAGCTATTATGATGCAGCTGTGAGCCACATCTGGGTTTGTGCAGAGGAGACAGCTGGGAACTGCTGCGTCTGCAGGGGTTAGTGGGATGCCACCGTCAGTCACATCAGGATTTGTGGTTCTGCTAACAGCATAAGTCACCACCTGGAATTAATGGATGAGACATAAACGCGGACCACATCTGGGCTGGTAATTACAGTGCTTTCATGAACCATGTCCAGACCGGGGAGATCCTGCAGTCTCTGCTCAGCCAGGGGCACATCTGGTTTGGAGGGTTGTTCCATCTGGGCTGATTCATGCAAAGAGACCATCGCTCTCAGTGGAACCGGGAGAGATGGCCAAGTCCCTCAAGAGAGGAGCGGGGACAGTGGGGCTTCTGGGGATGACTCACCATGCACTCGTGTCCATCTCATTGCTCTGGCCTGTTTGGTCTGTCGGTGCCTCTATCGTTGCTCATGCCCGCTTGCTGGTGGCTGCTTCTTCTCCCCCTCCGGGGAGGGAATCTGGTGATGAGAGGCATGGGTGCAGCTCCCTCTGGCTTTTGCTGTGCTTCCTGCTCAGCTTGTGAAGTCCTTTCCTGCCTCTCTGCTCTCCCTGGGCCCGTGAGTAGTTTCCTGCATCTCCTCCATGCCTGCACATGCACCCCGGGGAGAGGTCCCAGGGTGGAATCAGAAAAAATAAATGCCTTAAACTTTGATCATACGAGTTATAAGATATAACCGCTTTGTGGGGAATTGCTGGCTCTGTACAGTAGAACAGATAAGGGAAAGTGTTCTTTGTGACTCCTCTGCAACTGCTTCGCTCACCGCGGCCTTGAAGATAGCAAAAAGGTATGTACAACTCTGATTTCCAGGTGCAAGAAGGAGGTTTGTGAACTAACCTCGCCTCCCCCATGGTTCCCATCCTGATAACAGCAAAGCAGTATGAGCTAATGCTTGTTTGTAACAGCTTTTCCTAGCAAACTGCACTGTACGATCACATGAGTTGTAAGCGACTGTTAAAAAGTATATAAGCCTCCTGATTTTGCTCTTGGGGGGGAACCCCTTCCAAGTGCTTGGGCAATCCATGTCACTTTGGGGTCCCCCCTACAGCTGTAGTTTCATTTGAATAAAAGCTTCTGCTGACCTGACCCAAAAGTATGCTGCGTGTGTTTCCACGACACCAGTGTGAGCCTCCGGTCGTTCAGCCTCTTGGCCTCTCTGGGGAGCTTCTGGAATAAATTAAGGCTTTTCCAGGACACATTTCCTCCTTGTTGGATGTTCCTCTGATATCCTCCAAGCTGCGCCAGGTCCCTGAAGGACAGGAGTTGCCTTTGATACAGAAGGCAGGCAGGCAGGCAGGTGTCTTTGGCTTGTTTGTGGGTGGCATTTCCTGGACCTTCAGATATGGGTACAGAAGGCAGGCAGATGATACCCATACACCCATCCTTACACACTTCTCTGTTCGTCTGTCTCCAGCCAGGCCCCTTACCACTCCCATGTTCTCTTCAACCCTTGGATTTTCAGTAGCTGATGAGATTTCCAAAGCTGCCTGAGGCATCTGAGTACTCGACTCCTATTGCAGAGAGTGAGGATTGGGTTTCTGAATCATCCGGCTGATGCTGATGCTCTCGTTTCCAGCGCTGCTTCCTGGATCGCATGACCTAACATACCTGATGCAGCCTGTTCCTGACCTCCGGCTCTACCTGTGGCCACTCGGTGTCCCGGAAGCTCAGGGCAGCGGTGGTGAACAACTCAGGTTGTGACTCCGAGCTGCAGGCTCCCAGCTCAGGTCTGTTCTGGGACCTGCAGTGTGCGACCACCCCAGCCACTCTTATAGGAGAGGGAATCCCAGCATGAGCACTTCCAGGCAGCTTTACACCAAGGGAATGAATGAGATGGTGTCCTTTGACCTCTGGACAGTGTCCTTGCAGGCAGTCCCGGCACCACCGCACCCTGAGACCCACACTGCGCAGGGGAATCCATGACCCTGCTCAAAAACCCTTGCCCGCTTACCCGCCTCCTTTTCTAGCCACTGAGCTGCCTGTGGGGCACAGAGCTAGCAGCCAGCTCTCCATGGGTGGCTATGGGGTATCCAGATGTGACCTTTGCCAGCCCTGCTCCCTCCTGCCCTGTCCCCACTGGATGTTTGCCTGTCCATGTCTGTGCTGGCACTCCTCTCCCTAATGCTTTCCCGGATGCCCTGCAAGCATAATGTGCACTATATGCAGATAAGGTTCCTTGGGTGAATTTGATATCTTTTATTAGACCAACCCAAATAGTTGGAGAATAGTTATTAAGCAAGCTTTCGAGTTCAGAAACCCTTCGTCAGGCTAAGGAAGTTTCAGCAGTTGCTGTGTGCTCTTCCTGGATGGAATGAAAATGTGCACTATGTTGTTCCAGGTGCAATGGCCCAGATCAAAGTGCGCCAGCCAGGAGGGTCAGCCAGTGCCAGGGAAAGGGGCACCTCTCACATCAACTGCATGTACCAGTCTGACAGCTTTTATGGATTGGCCTAGCATTGACAGTGTCCTGGCAAAACCCCAGGGCTCATCGACCAGGCAGGGGACAGTCAGCAGCAACGGGGTGACTCACCACATTCCTACAGCTTCCTTTGTCTCTGTAACACCCAGGCCTTGGATGCTGCCTTGTCCCTGGGCACTGTGGGGGCACAGTGACTGATGACACTTCCTGAGCAGTGCAATATCTTGGGGGCAGAGGGGTGAGCATGCTGGGGGAGGAGATACTCAGCTCTTCCCCTCTCACCACCCCTTACCCTGGCGGGGTGAAGTTTCGTGCTGTTGTTGTGGGGGAACAAGCCACTCCCTCCTGCCTGCAGGGAACATGGGGATCTGGGTCCTGGCACCCTATTTCCAGTCTGTACTTCACCTTCTTGATGATGATTCAAATTGTCCCAAGGGTTAATCAGCTGCTCCTTGAAGACCCGCATCTTCTTCCTAGCCTGATTTCATTTGCTACTCAGAACATTTGTTATTTGCACCCCCAGCAGTGAAAAGCAGCCACTAGTCAAACCCCTGTGGCGATGGGGTGCTTCATGAGTACATAACACAGAGACATCCCTTGCCCCAAGAGGCTTGCAGTCCAGGGGAACAGGGCAAGGAACAGCTGCTGCAGACAGGCAGTAAAATGGGGCAGGGGACAAGCTAAAGCTTCACCAGGACCCAGCTCTGGCCTCACTCAGAGGGCTCTGCCACATGGGTGTCTCCACCACGTAGGTGCTTGCAGCATAGGATCCAGCAATCCTCAGCTGTCTCTCTGACCTGGTGTGCTTCTAGCCTGGACAGCTCTGGTTGGGGACCGGGCTGCCTTCTGCTCCTTGCATCTTATCCAGAGCAAGAAGCAGGCATGCAGGGGAGGCAAGCACATCTGGACTCCATGTAATCCCCCACAGGCACCCTGTATCCCTGTTGCAGTGCAGAACATAGCAAGCAACAGGGGAATTGCCCTGAAGCCTGAGCTGCCTCTGAATAGATGCCTACTCCTCCCACCCTGTTTCCTTTCTGGGCTGCTGCATAGGGCCTGAGATGTGGCACAAAGCAGCAGGGAAGATACTTTCTTCTGCAGGTCCTCAGACCAGACTGAGCTCCTCAAACTGCCTCTCTCCTCCTGGAGTCTTTCTCCATCCCCCTCTCTCCCCTGGGGCTACTCTCTCGATCTCCCTCCTGGAAGCAATGAGGCCCTTGGCTTTCCTGCTGGTCTTCTTTCTTTGTCTTCCAGGTGAGTTTTAGCTGTGAGAGGGCTCCCAGCTGTGCCAGGGGAAAGGGGCAGGGGCTCTGGAGGAGATGCGGGAGGGAATCAGGAATTTGGAAAAGTCTCTGGGAGGGGAGGGCAGTGGGACTGGCTAGGTGGGAGGAGAGGACAGGGGAAGGTACCAGTCCGCTTGCTGGGCTGTCTGGCCATGTTTGACTTACCTCTATCTCCACTTGTCCATGCATGCCCCGACTCTTTCTGTTGCAGTGTCAGGAGGGCTGGAGTCAGTGACCCAGGTCCGCTTGGAGGTGACCGTGTCTGAAGGAGAGAATGCCAGCTTGGCCTGCAACTACACAACCACATATGCCCCCTCCCTCCTCTGGTACCGGCGCGGCCCCAGCCACCAGCTGGACTACCTGCTGCAGGTTGATTCTCGGGGGGTGCGTTACGGGCAGGATGGGAGCCTGAGCCACCTGGGGGCCCAGCTGGACACGGAGCAGCAGACGGCTCTTCTGCAGATCCATGCCACCCAGCTCTCAGACTCTGCTGTTTATTTCTGTGCCCTGAGCCACACAGGGCAGCAGCACCATCCACCCCTAGTGCAAGAACCTCCCACAGCCCAGCCCTTCTCCAGGCTTGCCTCCTTCCCCTCCTAGCAGCCTTGGGTTGAAGATGCATCTGTGCTTGGAAATCACTTCTCATGCGGACCCATTCGGACCATGACTGGGTCCTCATATCACCCCTTCCTCTTGGAAAAATAAGGGGCAGGGCAGAAGGTCTCCTTGTGCCTCCCCAGGTGCTCATTGCAATGCATGGGGGCCTTTCCTCTCTTCCTCTGGAGGAAGCTGTGTTAGTTGGAGCTGAGTTACATTTCCCTACAGTTGAATTGTTCTCAGCTGATTCATCGTGCACAACAATGAGAACCATCAGTGCCGGCTGCTGCATGGTCCCCTTTGGAAAGGGCTCAAAGTGTACGTGTGTCCACAGCCGTAGATATTCTGGTTGTCAGAAGACACACAGTCAACGACGGGGAGCCACATGGCAACATAACGATGGGTCTTGGCTGCTGACTTGGGAGGAGAGGGATGAAAAAAAAGGCCCACATCCAGGGGTGGATGTAGGGAGACATCCTTGCCCGTTGCCTCTGCTGTGGTCACTCTTCCCAGCTGAGCCCACCCTGTGCAGCCAAGCTGGAAAGCTCTGCCCCAGGGGACAGTGGAGAACACAGCAGTTGAAGGCAGGGTACAGGGAAGGAGAGGGGAGGTGATGTGCCTTTGAGCAAGAGGGGAAGCTGGGGATTGTTACCTGCATTGGGGACTTGAAGAAAATGCTCAGATTTCCAGGCTGGATCCAATCTGAAACAGGGTTGCAGCTGCACCACTGCACTCCTCTGGATCCATCCCTGGCCACAACCACTGGACTGCAGTGGTGGCAGCTGCCCTGGGTGCCTGGGTGTGTTGTGATGCCTCTGGCATTACACATTATCTCCACCACTGAGTTTCATTGCTTCTCCTTCCCAGAAAGGAGGGCACAGATTGAGGATCCTAGTTTAAGCAGCTCAAGGGCCAAAGGCACTGGGATCCAGGGGACTTGGCCCCCAGATCCCCGGTTGCACCTGGACTTGGGTGCCTGACACCTGTCAAAACTCCAGCTAGTGCCCAGGCTGAGCTCTGGGCATGTGAGAGCAGGGTACAATGCTCTGACTGGCTGGCAGAGGGCAGCAGCATGTCAGGCAAAACAGCCCCTTTGCAAGTGCTGAGCTGAGAAGTAGGAAGAACAAGGCTGGTTTTCAAAGTCCTGGCCTGCCCCCTCCTCTCTCTCACTAATCTGAGACCTGTGCACTCTCTCTCCTGGGTCCCAGTGGGCACGGGCATGTAGGGAACTGGTTGCCTGTACCTCCAGCAAAGTCGTTCTAGCGGCGGTGTGGGGAAATGATGTTTGCACACTGAAGTGGGGGGGGTTTCTGTCTTGTACAAAATCTGATGGCTGGGAGCTGGGGCTGGGCATGGACAGTCAGGGAAGTGGGGGCACACTTCTGCCAGGAAGGGGGAATCAATCCTTGAGATAGCGTCCTCCAGAACCAGGTTGACTCACAATGGCCTGGCGTCCCTGAAACAGCATATGGGTGACACTAAAACATGGGGGAAATTGAGGGGATTTGTCCAAGACAACACCACTTGTCCACAACCCTTTTGCATTTAGACTTTATGCTTTGTAGGATAGGGGTTGTCTCACTGGCTAGCTGTGGCACTGGGCAGGGCCAGGTCTCTATCATGGGCTATGGACTATGCAGAGGGAGCAGGGTTACTGCAGAGGAAAGGGAGCGGGGATAGATAGAGAGGCAGAGAAATGACACAAGGAGAGAAAAGGTGTTCTATTTTTATGCAAGGCAAGGGCTTCTCATCTATGTCCTGGACACACATCACACATCACACACACATCACAGCTACAACACTCCACTCTATTTTATAACCACAGCATCTTAGTGAGTGCAACTGTGCACTTACATCCATCCATCCATCCCTGGCAGGACTCTGTAATGACCAATGGTGATAGCTGTACAGTACATCATGGTCGAGTCTCTCCCTTAAACTCCAGGCAATTCTGTTGCTCAGAGGATCAGAAGGGAAGTGGTTTGCCTGTTTGTGAGGGTGGCAGCAGGGGGGTGTTGTTTTGAAGCCCTGTGGTTCGTACCATCAGAGGCAGCAGTGTATTGGGGAGGATAGCGAGGGTTAGGAAGATGGAGACACCATCGTGCTGGTCCTGAGAGCTCCTGGGAACGTGGTAGATAGCCCTGAGCACCGCCATGGAGGGGCTCCTGTCTGCGCTCTGCCTGCTTGGTGAGTAGGACTCTCTTTGCTTCTCCTCTGTCCAGTGCTTGCTATCATACGGCCACCCATGACCCTTGCAGAATGACAAAGGTAAAGGTCAGCAGTGGCTAGCATTAACCCAGCAGTGGGTACCATTAACCCAGTTGCGCCTCGACTTTTCACCCTTACCTTGTTCCAAGGAAGGCTATTGCTTCTTCTTTCCTTCTTTTCTTCTTTCTATCTGTCCATCCACCCTACACACCTGTTCCATCTGCCTCTCCTTCCCTCTTCAGTGTCTTCCAGTTGATCCCTCCATCCTCCCTGCACCTCTCTTGCTATCACTTGTGACACTAATTGTCTGGGACCAATGCCCCTGGTTCCTGCTGCCCCATATAATCCAGAAATCACATTCCAGGTGGGGGCAAGTTCACCCTCCCTCACTTTCTGCCTCTCCTCCAGGGGCAGCGAGATGGGCCCTGGCCCAGGTGTTTCAGCCACCCCGGCTCACCACCGTGGAAGGAGGAAAGCTCCTGATCCAATGCAACCAGAATGTCACTTCTGCAGACCAAATGTCCTGGTACCATCAGTCTCTGCAGGGGCGAGGGGGCCTGATCTTCCTGGGGAGCGGGTTTGATGGGACCTCATCCGTGGGGGAATTCACCCTGACTGTGGACAAGACCTCTCGCTTCACAAGCCTCACCCGGAACGGCACCAGGCTTCGTGACGCTGGCATCTACTACTGTGCTGTGAGCACACAGCAATGGGCGCAGAGGCACCAGCTGCACAAAAACCCCAGCCCAGCTTCCTGCTGAGCCTTCCCTCTGCTGGGCTCTGCCTCCCCCAGCCTCATGGACCGGTGCCCTGGTGTTGCAGGGTAGGATTTGATGTGCCCTCCCTGCTTGGAACAGGGTGTACTGGGAGTCCCAGGCTGAGTCTACACAGCTGGTACAGGGTCACTGACAATACATCTGAGGGGAGGGAGGAGTGGGGACTTGTTTCCAGAGAGTCCAGAAACACCGTCCCAGAAAGGGAACACTTCTGTCATAGACCAGACAGCAGGAAGGAGGCCTGGGCTCAAAGTTTGGGATTTGACATCAACCTCGTATTCCGGTTCCAGGCCCCCAAAGCCAGAAACCTGGGGAAATAGCATCATGGGTGGATGCAGGATTTTGAAGAGGGGGGTGCAAGTAGCAAGGTGCATCATCACATATAACACAACCCATGTTTCTCCAGGTAGAAAGAAACTAGAAGCTTTACCTAGGGCTATGGGATTCAGGTGAAGAAAAAAATATGCACTCCATTGGAATGAGTTCAAAACAGTCTGCAAGGCTGTGCAATAGGAGCTACATGACCAGCCACTGCTAACAGACAGCAGAATGGCAGACAAAAGCCTGGCTTGGTTAGCAGAACATCAAGATCATGAAAAAAGAGAGAGGGTCCTTATCACCTGCAGAATGAGGAGTTCAGAAAGGACCAAGTAGATTACGAGCCATGAAGTCATTCGACTCCTGCAGCACTGCCTGCCTAGAGATGCTGCGACCACTGCCAGGCAGTTAGTTTTAAACTTTGAGTGGAGTTAGTTAGTTTTAAACTATGAGTGGAGCAGGAAAAGGGGGGTGCAAGTGCACCAGTGATCTAGTGCATCTAGATGCAGTGCACTCAATCCACCCCTGCCTGGGGTCTTCCAAAGTGATTCACAAGCAACATTTCATAGTCACTAGGTTATCGATGGTGAAAAGAGGGAAAACAGACTTACAGACACCTTTATCTATTAGATTTTAGCTGAACCCTCCATGGTTACAGCCTCTCACAACCACTGGTAAATGAGCCCAGGGGAGCGACCACCTAGCCCAAGTTGCTGGGAAGGGAGACTCACCCAAGGGGCACTGCCACCAACTCCGGGCAAAGGAGCTGGTGTTGGGTAAGTAGGCCCATACCAGAGTTCGCTGCTGCTGGGAATCACTGCTCCTTGGTCTTCTCTGTCAGAGGTCATCTCTGTTGGGAACTGTTGTCCTTTGCTTCTGCTAGAGGTCATGGATGCTCCATGCCTAGAGGTCACAGCTCCTCCATGGCTAGAGGCCCCCCACTCCTCCCCATGGTTGGGTATCACCACTGCTCCAGAACCCTCGACTTTCTTAGACCTACTCAAAGGCAAGGATGTGGTGGGATATTCGCTCTTTAAGAAGCAACGGGCAAGAGGCTTGTACCTCCATCCACTGAAAGCACCTTGTCCAAATTTGCAGATGATGCTGAACTATGGGGTACAGTAAACACACTGGAGGGCAGGGAGGGAATTCAGACAGATTTGGATAGACTGGGGGAGTGGGTGGATCAGAATAGGATGCAATTTAACAAGGGTAAATGCAAGGTGCTGCACCTGGGGAAAAAGGCTCTCCAACACACCTATAGACTGGGGGGTCTCACTCTGAGCACCACAGCGGAAAGAGACCTCGGAGTCCTGGTTGATGCAAAAATGAACACAAGTCACCAGTGTGACGAGGTGATAAGCAAGGCTAACCGCACTTTTTCTTGCATCAGCAGGTGCATCACAAGCAGGTCTAGGGAAGTGATAATTCCCCTCTATGTGGCATCAATGAGGGCGCAGATGGAGTACTGCATCCAGTTTTGGGCGCCATACTTCAAGAGGGATGTGGATAACCTTGAGAGGGTTCAGAGGAGGGCTACTTGTATGGTTGAGGACCTCCCTATGAAGACAGACTGAGGGACCTGAATCTCTTCAGCCTCCTCAAGAGAAGGCTGAGGGGCAATCTTGTGGCTGCCTACAACTCATCAAGGGGGGTCAGCAGGGATTAGGGGACACTGTTTACCAGGGCACCCCTCAGGGTTACCAGAAATAATAGCCACAGACTGAAGGAGAATAGATTTAGATTGGACAGAAGGAAGAAATCCTTTATGGTGAGGGTTGCCAAAATGTGGAGTGGACTTCCAAGGGAGGTGGTGCTTTCCCCTACCCTGGAGGTGTTCAAGAAGAGATTAGACAGGCATCTGGCTGGGGTTACTTAACCTCAGCACTTTTTCCTGCCTGGAGCAGGGGGTCGGACCTGATGATCTACCAGGTCCCTTCTGACTGTAGAAATCTATGAAATCAATACTGGGTCCTGTACTTATAGGCACTTTCCCTTAGAGAATAGGATAGAGGGCCTTGCCCTTAGCCAAGAAATAACTCCTGCTTGGAGTCTGTCCTGCACTTCACCCACCAGCATGTCAGTGCTGGGCCCAAGGGTCATTCCTCTACACATCACAGTGAGCACAGTTTTCCATTCACAACAGACATGATCATAGCAGAGCACCTATAACATAAGCTGGATTATATAGAGTTTTCCTTCTTCATGAGGATAAATTGACTGATCAGCGAGAGCTGCTATGAGCCACATAAGCAGTGGGACAGAATGGGGGAACAGAGAGGGAAATGTCTCCTTTGACAGAAAACTCAAATAGTGAGGAGAGCAATGGCTTAGGGCAGGACAGGGCTCTGATTTCTGCCAGGTCGATGTCCAAATAGTCTCACTGTGGCTGATCGGGGCTCTGGTCTGGAGGGTGTTTTTCCTCCAGTAAACCTGGAGTTGGTGATACTGCTTGGTTCCTTGTGGTGTTCGGCCCCTCCGGCTCCCTGCCAGCGTGGCACATGGGAATAGCACTTTCTTTGCTTAAAAAAAAAGGGAAAAAAGAAGCCGTGTCCCTGGTGATTTAATTAGGGAAAGGCACACAAGACTTGCAACAACTGGCAGCTTCAGCCGGTATCCTGCACAGAACCTGGAGTCAGGTGGAAGATGCCTGCGTGGAAGCAGGGCGTCTTATATTGGAGAGGCAATGGCAACTCTAGCTTGAGCACCCAGCAGCGGGTGGAGAGAGGGCTGATAGCAGGTGGGGAGGATCTGAAGCCCAGGGGCTGCCAATCTGCTCTGCAGGTAACCGCTCCATCCCCACCGGGTCCTGAAGGGAGGTTGCTGGGACCCTGGGTTTCCAGAAGGCCCTTGCTCCTGGCTGCACAAACTCATACCAGTGGGTACCCTTTGGCAGGTGGTGTTCTTCCTCATCCTCCCTTGGGCTGGGTGAGCCGGTGGTGCCACAACCCTTGTCCAGAGGGTTGAATCAGTGACAGCTATCTGCACTGGGGATGTAGCTCAAGCTCCTCTGTGCTGGGGGAAGGCTTCTCTCCTGGCTTCTGCCATGAGCTTCGGGTGCATCACCAAGCCCTGTGTCTGCAACAGAGCCCAGGAATTTTGGGTGCCTGATGTGACCCCCCCACCCCGTGGCTCTGCTCTCAGAGGAAATGAGTGGCAGATATCAGGGCTGAATGGAGCTGCCCATCCCTTGTTTCCTCTTTGTCTGTCAGCTGACTGCCAAAAAAAAGAGAGGTGAGGGAGGTGAGGTCTCCCCACTCCTGCTTCTGATGGACACACAGTCCCTGGCTCCCTCACCAAAGCTGGTGAAGCCATCCATGAGCTTTCCCTAAGACCCAGTGTCTCTGGTGGGGCTGGTTGGCTCTGCTCTGTTAAACTCAAAGAAAGTCTGACCGGTGTACAGCTTGGCTTTAGCTGGCCTTGGGGGTGGGAAGGAGGGCATCTCATCCTGCTTAAAAACCCAAGGCAGCTGCAGGGGCATTTCTAAGAGAAAGAAGACACGCAGGCTGTTCCTTGGCCCTTCTTCCTTCTCCACAGGAACATGAGCCCGAGTAGTTCTCCGGCACAGAGGCAGCTCAGGAGGTCACATCTGCACTCAGCCTAACTCTGAACCAGTTCAGGTAAATCCCCTTCTGCCACAGCCAGCCCCAAAGTGATTAGTAGGGGGTGGTGAGGGAGGGGGGCAGATTGTCCACTCTGTCACCCTGCTTACCCCATCGTGAGTCCACACCTCTAAAGGTCTCCAGCACAGCAGAGAGAGGCACCTGCCTTCCCGCATGCCATGGGCAGAAACTCCCCCCCTTTCCCTGTTTGCATGTATATTAAGGGGAAACAGATATTCACACCCCATGAATATCAAACATGTTTTCTGGGTATTTCTGGCTGCTCCATTTCACTGCCTCCCCACCTGACATTGCAGTTTCCCCATATTTCCCTGGACTCACAGGTTTTTGAGGGCAGAAGGGGGCTATCCTGATCATTTAGGCAGATCTGGATGACACGTTTTGGAGATTCCCACCTCGGCATCTATCCCTGCTTTCTCCTTTCCAGCCTAGGGACTTGCCTGTGGCTCTGAAGAGCCAGAGGCTACATTCAGGAAGGGGTTGGGGGATCATCCAGTCTGCCCTCCTACATGCCCCCCACCTGATACTTTCACTTAAGGATCCTGGAGATGAGCTCAGCAGCCTGTCCCCAGACTAGAGCAAACCTTTTAGAAAGTCCCCCAATATTGGTCCTACCACGGAGTTTCTTTGCAAATCATCCCAATGGCTTATTCTCCTCATTAAACATTTGCACCTTGCTTCCAATCCCAATTGTTTGGCTACAGCCTTTGCTGGCTAAGGTGCCTTCTGCTATCAGGAATCTCCCTCCATGTAGGTAGCAGCTTACTCGGATCAAGATCATTCTTCCCTGCCTTTTCTGGGGGTGAAGTAGATTTAACTGTTCTTTGGGGCAGGTTTTTCTTCCAAAACTGGAATAATTTTTGTGGCTGCTTCCTGAACCCTTTCATGTAGACAACAGTAGGATACGGGTGTGCATGTGTGTATGCATGCATGTGTGTGGTATAATGACTTATTCATGATGCGTGCCTGGACTGGGCTGTTGCTTAGAATAACTGAGTTGTATGTATGAATCCTTGGTGGGATCCAGTCATTAATAGCCTTGCTAAGGGTCTTCTTTCCTCCCTCTCTCCTTCCCACTGTTAACATGCTAAGTAGGCTTATCCAAAAAGTTTAGGGGAGCAGGGTCCCATTCCTGTTCCCTCAAAGGGTCACTTAGGCAGTGTTCCTGCTTGGGGTTATCCAGATGCTTTCAGTGGCATCAAACACTGTCTGCCCTCCGGCAGACAGCCTGGAAGTCCCTACCTGGCCTTCAGAGCTCACACCAGTTATTGATTTCTCCCTTTCCCAGGGGCCAGCTGTGGGTATCTCCCTCCGTGCTGGCTGGATGGATGGGGAGAACGGGACGATGGTGACGCACTTTGTGCTTCTGGGCCTCACAGCACGCCGGGAACTGCAGCTGCTGCTCTTTCCGCTCTTCCTGCTCATGTACCTGCTGGTGCTGGCTGGGAACCTCCTCATCCTGGTGACTGTGGCTGGCAACCGGCACCTCTACACACTGCCCATGTACTTCTTCCTGGGCAACCTCTCCTTCATTGACATCTGCCATGCCACGGTCACCGGCCCCAAGATGCTGTGGGACCTGTTGGCAGCTGAGAAGACCATCTCCTTTGGAGGGTGCATGGCCCAGCTCTTTTTCCTTCATCTCAGTGCCTGTGCAGAGATCTTCGTCCTCACCGTCATGGCCTACGACCGCTACATAGCCATCTGCCGCCCGCTGCAGTACCCCAACCTCATGCACCACTTGCGGTGTGCTGGGCTGGTAGGTGGCCTCTGGGTTGGGGCCACCATCCACTCCCTGGCACAGGTCGGCCTTGTCCTGCGGTTGCCCTACTGTGGCCCCAACATCATAGACAATTTCTTTTGCGATGTGCCACCCATTATCAAGCTGGCCTGCACCGACAGCTACCAGACCGGTGTCCTCATAGTCTCCAACAGTGGCACCATCTCCCTCACCTGCTTTCTGGCCCTGCTGGGCTCCTACCTGGCCATCCTGGTCTCCATCTGGGGCCGGGGGGCTGCTGGGCGGTCCAAGGCGCTATCCACGTGTGCAGCCCACTGGGCAGTTGTGGTGCTCTTCTTTGGCCCCTGCATCTTCATCTACACACGCCCAGCCACCAGCTTCTCACTGGACAAGGTGGTATCCCTCTTCTACACCCTGGTGACACCTGTGCTCAACCCTGTCATCTACACCCTGCGCAACCAGGAGATACAGGGCTCCATGTGGAAGCTGTGGCGCCGGGGGATCTTCTCCTGGGGGGAGTAGGGGCCATGCATGGATGGACAGATGGACGGGGGGCTGAGAAGAGGGGTGGGGTTCACACAGCGGTGCAAGGAGACTGGTGGCAGGAGATTTCCCTTGATGGGTAGGAGGGAAGAGATCGGAGTTTGGGGGTGTGGTGTCCATCTGGATGGATCTTTCCCAGGGGGAAGAGAACAAGAGGTTTTAGCCCAAGCCCTCAGTATGTATAAATCAAGGAAGAGCCTTGTGGCTCTTTCTGACTCTGACCCTCCCCTCTTCCCCCACAGAGTTGCCTACCTTCCTGGGTGACCTCACCCTAGCTAAGACAGTGCCCAGACATAAGCCCCTAGGGCACAGCTCCAGTATGCATGTGGGTGGGTGGGTGGGTGGTGGTGGTGGGGAGGGCTATCAGGGTGGTGTTACCAGTTCTACCCCTCTTTGTTTTAGCCAAGAGCTGGACATTTCCGTGGGATGTACTGGCAGGCAGCAAGCACATGGGGAGCTTTTCAGCCCAGGAGAGAGATGCAGCATGCACCCCTGTCCATGAGCCTGTGTGCAAGGGAAGAGCACATGCCTGCCCATGCATGCACACACACACCAGCAATCCTCCGCACCACATACTCCCACAGCTGCTTGTGCCCTTATGATGCATGCATGCCCTTACCTTGCACTGATGCCCAGGCCTTATAAATAATAAAGCCGAGATGCTGGGAGTCCAAGGAAAAGCAGTCTCCAGGAAGCAAGGCAAGAAATGCAGATCACACGGGGCCCAGCTGGATACAGGGTCTGATGCACTGACTAATATTCCCCCTGCATTTAACTCAAATGAAGCCCTGAGTCCCCCCACCCACCATTAAAGCTATTTTCAACACATTTTTCTTCTCTAGCATGATTCTTTCCAGGTCTGGGGCTGTGGACTCCCAGGCACCATGGGAAACACCTGTCTGCTCATATTGTGCTCTCTGGCAGGCTTCAGTGGGGTGAGGGGATATTTTCCTGTCCCCTACCCTCACTTGAGAGATAAGGTCTACTCAGCAGAGTGGGTGGGAGGGAGAGGGTTTGGATTGATGGGGGGGAAGGGGGTCAAGCAGAGATGCTTGTGTGGGGACTTGGGATTAGCTGTGTGTCACCATAGTATCTTATCGAGGGTCAACACAGTATCTGGGACTAGAACCCAGGAGTCCTGACTGCCAAAGCCCAAGTGCTCACCTGCTAGACTGCACATCACTCACTGAGCTAGGCCTAGGGTCTTGTTCCCAGCCCTCCTCCTCCCGCTTGACTGGCCACCCCTTCCATTGCCAGGCCTGAAACCCAGCGGTCCTGGCTCTGAGCCTCCCTTCTCTAACCCACAAGAGCGTCCTACCTTCCCACACCCTCACTTGGAGGGCTCCACTTCCCTCCAAGAACTGTAAAGAAGACCCAGGCATCCTGCATCCACTCTCCCCTTCTCCCCCTGGGTCAGGAACAGATGGTAGGGGATGAGCTGAGGGGCAGGCAGGACATTGGTAGCTTCTCCAAGAGTCACCCCTGAAACCCCGTTTGTGGGGTGACTACAAGGGGAGATGGATATGGAATAGCTGGGCTGCAGCCTGCTATGACTCCTGCCTGGAAGCGTGCCCCCCACCGCCCCCAAAGCAGGTCTCTATCCTGCCTTTTGCAAGCCCCCTGCCACTCCTTGTTGATGGCTGTCAGTAAGAGCCTGAATTCATGAGGCTGCTCCTCCCTGTTGGTTTGCTGGAGCTCCTAAGATGGCCCAAAGGCAATGATTAAGAGCTTGCAGGTGTGTGTGCTCTGCAGGCATTGCAGCAGCACCGAGCTGGGAGAAGGGGCATGGGACAGCAGAGCTCCAGAGAAGACAGGCAGGTCTGATCCCTGGCTGGTGTGACTCATGGCAGCTCCACCTTGGGGCAGGAGCACTGCTTAGCTTGACCCCTGCCCTCATCTTAACCCTGGCTAGGACAGCTGCTGTTGATGAAGGGGCAAGAACCCAGAGAGGGCAGCAACATGGAAACTTCCCCAGTGGGATACCCCATGCAGCCCTGCGTCACTAAAGCTGGTGAGGGACCAGAAGCCCAGAATCCCTGTTCCCAGGAAGGCCGTGCACTGAGAAAAGGGATTTTCATTCCCATCCAGAACCCAGAAAAAGCCTGGATTTGCCCTCCAAACTCAAGTGCCATGAGAGCTAATCCCAGCTTGCCTTTCTGAGGCTTCAGAATCATTCTCCATACCCTCTGAGTTTACAATATATAACCCATTTCACATCCATAGCAAGCTTGACATCAAAATCTCCACTCTTTAATTCTGGGATGACCAAACCTTTACTCCACCCCCCCCCGTGTACATTTGAAACCAAATCACTGTAAAAAACCCAAATGTTCCCAGTGCAACCAGGATGAAAACCCACCAACTAGGTTGAAATGACAGCTTCTGATGGGATGAAACAGCTTGGTTGGAGAATGCCCCTCCCTGGTGAAGCCTCACTGCTGCCAGTGGTCATGAGCTGTGGTGGCTAGGCACATTGTGCAATTATGGGTCCCAAGAGTGGTCATGAGCTGTGGTGGCTAGGCACATTGTGCTATTATGGGTCCCAAGAGGGATGCCTGTGTGAGGCAGTTGGAGGGAACTGCAGGTCTCCCCCACCCTCTGACCCTGTAGCACAGCCCTGGGTTATTGTTCAGCACAGCTGAATGCCCCAGTCTTCCTGCAGCATCACACTGGGTTATCATGAAGAGGCAAAGGACAGGGCACTCTCTTGAACTGCTATGCCCTTGCTGCCCCCACAGGCAGGTACCAAGGTGCAGGCTGTAGGTGCTGGGTTCAGGAAGCAGGGGAGGGGAGTTGCATGCTCATCCATGAGAGGAAGCAGTGACACAGAGCTTCTTGGGTAAGGGGCTCGCTGGAGGGTCAGACTGGGAGAGGCTGCTGTGGTCATTTCTACTGCGTTTGGGGAAATAGAAGCATGTATTTCCCATCCCCACCCTAATGCCAATGATAAGGACTACATCCGTCCTGTGTAACCCATTCCCCTTCCTAACAGAAACAACCCCACGGGGTCTGAGTTTGGGCTAAGCACTCAAAAAACCTCCAGGCTGCATGGACTGGTAGCAGAACCACGTATCCAGGGCACAGCCCCCGTGGACCTGTCTGCGGCATTCAAACCATAGCCCAACATCTCAACTGGGCTGGGCTGGGCGGTTCCAGTGGGAAGCTCCATGTGACAGGAGCTCTTTTGGGAGTGAAGGCAGGGATCAACCCAAACTATACCTTGAGCAAACATTGTGTGAAGGCAAGACCTGAAGACAATGAGCTGTCCAGAGGCAGGGGCACAGGGGAGCAGGGAAGACAGGTCAGACAGGACATTGACATCCCACCCTGGCCCAGTCTCATTTGTCCATGGCATTGACCTGCCAGCCCCGCAGCTTGCTGAGGGCATTCTGCATGTCCTCATTGCGCAGGGTGTAGATGATCGGGTTGAGCAGTGGGGTGACAGCTGTGAAGAATATGGACACCACCTTGTCAGCTGCCAGGCTCTTTGCAGGGCGGAGGTAGATGAAGATACAGTGGCCCAGGAAGAGTATGACGACTGTCAGGTGGGCTGCACAAGTGGACAGTGCCTTGTGCCGCCCCACGGAGAGGTGGTTCCTCAGTGAGACTAGGATGACCACATAGGAGACCACCAGCACCACAAAACAGACCACGGAGATCAGCCCTGAGTTGGAGACGATGAGCACTTCGAAGACGTAGGTGTCAGCACAGGCCAGTTTGATGACCAGGGGCACATCACAGAAGAAGTTGTCGATGGCATTGGGGCCGCAATAGGGCAGATTGAGGGTCAGGGCAGTCAGGGCCACAGAGTGGACCAGACCACCCAGCCACATGGCAGTGGCCAGCTGCAGGCAGACGCGGCGACTCATGAGGGTGCTATAATGAAGGGGGTGGCAGATGGCAGCATAGCGGTCATAGGCCATGATGGTAAGAAGGAAGATCTCAGTGCAGGCAAAGAGGTGGAGGAAGAACATTTGGGTGATACACTCCCCAAAGGAGATGACCTTCTGCTTTGTCAGGAAGTCAGCCAGCATCTTGGGCATGACCACGGAGGAGTGGCAGACATCGATAAAGGAGAGGTTGCTGAGGAAGAAGTACATGGGCATGTGGAGCCGCTGGTTGCAGGCAATGGTGAAGATGATGAGGCTGTTTCCCAGCAAGATCAGTGCATAGATGATGAAGAAGAAAGTGAAGAGAGCCAGCTCCATGGCATGGCTGGCAGTGAGGCCGGTCAGGATGAACTTGTGCACCTGGGTCTGGTTTGGCAGTGCCATGTCCTGCCTTGGCCTTCCTGCTCCTGGGAGGAGGGACGTGGAGAGAGAAGCAGGTGGTTACTTGAGGTATGGAGTAGCACGAAGTGCCCCTTCAGTGCTCTGGCCAATGCTTCAGGGAGGACTGCCACGCCACTAAAATGCCCGGCAGAAGGCTTGCCAGTGCCCGGGAGAGCAAGCGAGACGGGGTGACACAGGAAGCTCCTTCCTATCCAAGCAGACAAAGCATGAGCAAGAAGAGGGAGGACAAAAGTACATCAGTGGGAAAGCCTTGACAAATGCATGCATGAGGGCATGTGTCCCTGGGCTTCGAGCGTCCTCTCAGCCCAGACCAGCACTGGCTCGGCAGGGATGTGAAGAGGCTTATGAGGTGGCCACCATCCTGACAAACATGTCAGGGACTGGCCTCTGGATTTACAGAGCAAAAGCTGCTGCAGGCTGAGCTAGAGCCAGCTCCCAGCTGCCACTTTGGAAGCACACTCCCAGGAAGTCCTTTAATATCACAGAACAGCAGAACCACTGAGTGTTGTCCAAGCATTTCCCTTTACAAGGTTTGTCCTATGAAAAATGGAGATAGCTGATGCCAAGAAACCTTTATGGGAAGATGCTTTCTGCGATTCTCAAAGCAGCCAAAGAGGCTCCAATGCCAATAGTTTTAATGGGAACTGCGCTCTCGGGTCTTTCCAGCAGCTTTGAAAATCTCAGCAGTGATGGACTGGGATTTGCAGTGTTTTTTTTCCTTCCACAATAGCAATTTGGCCAAAAGATCTGTCATGATGTAGCTGGGATAGTCCAGGAAATGTGAGAGAGGTGCAAGGACTCCCATGGGTGAAATCTGTTATTGGACAAACTGTATAGCTGGGAGTGACGATGAGCTTTCAGGTACCTGAAGAAGGGTACTTAGTACTTGAAAACTTCTCTATGTCCCTCCCAGCTGGTCCAATAAGCTATCACCCGTGGCTCACAAAAATACCTGGGGTTTTTGTTTGTTTGTTTTGTAATTTTCTGACTTTATTTTATTTATTTTACTTCCCCCCAACCTCTTTCCCCTCTCTCTCCCTGCTTTTTTCCTCATTCTCTGCTGCTTTCAGTGGAGCATAGAAAGAGGAATTAACCGGTGACAGCTGTTAGTCGTGTTACTTCTTGCAGGTCTATAAGATGCTCGGATATGATGGCAATAAGACTCCCATGCCCACCAAACAGAACACACTTTTTCTTTGAAGGATAAGCAGCCAAGCATTAGAAAAAGCTTTCTAAGAGGACACTTAAATGCTGGTCTAGGCTACTGAGGGAGGCTGAGGACTCCCCACCACTGGAAGTTTTTAAGAGTGGCTGAGAGAATTACCTGTCAGGGATAGGACAGTTGTATGGCTTCAGCCTCCGAGCGGGGATATGGACCGTCTGCCCTCCTGCAGCAGCTGGCACTCCAACAATTTCTATGATCTATTTGGATAAAGGGAAAGATGCATGACCTTTTTCAATGCAAAATCTTTCCCAAGGCCTCTAGACTAGCAGGGACCAGGGTGGTCAATTAGTTTGACCTCCTGTCAGAGAGTTTCATGGAGCAGTCGCTGCCCCAAGCCCAGGACACTGGAATACCTCCAGCCTGGATACTGGTTCCAGTCTGGATCTGTCCAGCTTCTGGACTCCTAGTTTTCCAGGAGGCAGCCTCTTAACAAACATGACCCATCATTCCTGGTTTTGTGACCCTGTATTTGGCAGCATGAAGCTGCAGGGGTTTTTTTATACAGTGATATGGAGTAGCATGTTCTGGCTTTACCTAGACATCCCAGCCTGGCAGAGAAGGGTCAGCTTCTTTGCAGGGGTCAGCCCACACATTTCCAGGCAGTAAAACCCCCAGTGCCGTGGGTCAGGGCCTTAGCTGGGATGGACACATTGAGGATGAGAGCCAGATGTGGGTTTCTGGCCCCCAGAGCAGTGAGGTGCTGAAACTACATATCCTGCTGTGCAACACACCTGCATAAGTTGGCACCTGGGGTTATTGGGGGCAGGTGCCGGCATGAATGGGAGATGGGGCCCAGTTGCACGGCTCCTTTCTCCTGTGTTCTGGCAGATGTTTCATTTCACTCTTTTTTCAATTGAACATTGAACAGTTTGGCCAAAACAGTCCTTTTTTACCCCCCAAAATGCCCCAAACAAAAACCTGAGGTGTGAAAGCTTTTGGCCAGCCCCACTACTCACTCCAGAACCAGTGCCACAGACACGAGTGGCACAGCTTACAGAGGAAGTGGCTGGGTGCCTGGGTCAGAGCGGGCACACCTGAACTTGCTGAGGGCTCTCTCTCCCTGGCATCTGCTGGAGCTCACCTGAAGCCCACTCTGCTGTGGTTTTACAGCCACTCAAGCACATTAGTTAAACCAAAGCTACCCTGGGCATTTAAATCTGTACTCATACTTCCAACTGCAGAGCAGGGTAGCTTCATGGAGGAGAGAACAGACACCCTGTAAAGACAGGCAGAGTCAGAGGCCTCCAGCTGAGGCTTGACAGGAGGCAGAGGCTGCAACTTCCAAAAGGTGCTTAATGAAAACAGGACAGCAAAGTCCCAAATGGTCTGATGTTAGCGTAGGAAAAAAAAGAAGCAATAGCAAACAAACAAAGCCCCCTTCTCCCTTCAAACAAGCAAACCCCCAGACATATACATATATAATATATATATATATGTATACAAACACACACACAATTTTAAACATGCAAAAATTGCATTACAAAAGCCTTTTACCTTTGTGGTAGTTTCCAGTGAATTTAGGACTCCCTTCTGATGCTTTGCTCCAGTAAAAGGAATGAAGGACTGCTTGGTCCAACAGAGGCAGGCACCTTCTCTCTCAGTGCCCCTTGCTTTAATTTTGATGACCATCATAAGGTGGAGAAAGAGGCAGCTGTCCTTCTGGGGCAGGCAGGTTGCCAGCGATCTCAGATTCACCCTTGAGCAGGTTACATTTTTGCTCCTGGCCTTTGCAGGAATTTATCTTAGGAAAGTTCTCTCGATTAGCTTTCCTGCAGTCTCTGATATATGAATATGAAGCTGGCTGTCTCCTAATCTTCTTCCCTGGCAGCCCCTGGGCTAAGCCTCTGCGCTGCTAGTCTGAGAAGATAACCTCCCACCTTCATACAATCGTTTCTAAATGGATCTCTCCTGCAGGAGTCCCCTGTAACATCTCACTCTGGAGAGCCAGAGTGGTTCCAGTGCACTTATCCCCAAATACATAAACTTCTGCCTTGTTATTGAGCCACTGCGAAGCAGTGTCATTTTGGGCTGGACACCAGGCTGCGGGGAAGCTGCGCGCTCTGGGGAGCTGGGGTCGGGGCGTCACTTTGCAAAAGTGGAGCCACACTGGGAGTTGTTAAGAAGTTCAGAGTTTCTGATCAAGGGATGAACCATGCAAGCAATAAGCAGGTGCTGCTGGGAGCTGTGTCCAGGGGCCAGGTCTCCAGTTGGTGTAAATCAATAGATCAACACTTTTTTTATGCCAGCTGAGGACCCAGATCTTGGGAATTTGCCAGTTTTCCCCACACACAGAGCTTGCCCTTTTCATTGTGCTGTACATTAACTGTCTGGCAGACTGACCCCCGGGTGACTGAGCGCAGAATTCATACCATGGGGTTGCTGGCATTGGCTTGGTCTGAGCAGAGAGACAATAGAGTTACTAGGGGCTGGGGCAGGGGGGACTCATTTTGCTGTGCTGGGAACTTATTTTCTGCAGCTATTCAATATTCCTCTAGCAAAAGCCCCTGCCTGATACAGACCCACTGCCCCAGGCACCCACCCAGAGAGTCTGGATGGGAGCCAAACACACAACTTCAGCAGCAATACAAGAATAACAATGCGTGTGACCACCAAGACCTTGTGTTTTTGCCGCTCCTTGTTTTGGTGAAATATCTGCCTAGTGCCTACAATAGGCAAAAGCACATATTTAAATTATGCTAACTCTTTATTGGCTTTGTATAAGATAGAAACACAGTGGCTGAGATTGCTGAACAGCTCAAGGGAGATGCTAATTGAAAAATGGAGGAAGAAAATGGCTGAAGTTGCTCCTATTCTTTGGGTCTCAAAGTACAAAAACAATTCATTGCAACTGGAAGCGAAGGGGATGGAAATGTCTGTTACACTTTGGGGGCAAATTTTGAAATTTTAATTGGTCCTTTCCCCTTTTGTGGCAAAGCATGGTAAAAATGAGCCTGGTCCAGGACAGTAGCTTGTTATTTGCTCATTCAGTCATTTTCCCCTTAGCTGCTTGATTGCTTTCCCACAGTTGAGAGTTATAGAATGGATAACACGAGAGACTGCAGACACACCACTTCCCCAGACAGCTCTCACATTGTTGCATTCAGTGGCAAAAAAAAAGATGAAGGAACACCAGTGGTGGGAAGAAAGGGAATACTTGCATTCTCTTACTGCTTCCTTTCTCCTACTGGTCACGCTGGAGGAGAAAGCAAGCAAGTGAGAAATAATGCATATATTTTAATAATGCATATTATTCCCCACCCTCCCTTTAAGGCTTTTTTTTCTCCAGCTTTTGGAAAAAAAGGGAGAGAACTGGATAGGAAGTGGGAATTCTCCAGCAATTTCAAAATCAGGCATTTCTTAAAACACTTTTAAAACTGACTTAAAAAAATCCATTTGGGATACAAGCCCATGTATTTCAACAAGAATGCTTCATCAAAAAAAGAACTGCAATCAGCAGCAGGCATCAGGCAGTATGGCACAGTGTCTTTTTTAAAGGTCTGTAGGTTCCTAAAGGACTTGGTTGGCTCCTAGAAGGGTTTATAGAAGTGCCTAAGTGAGCTTGGTGCCAAGTCCCAGTGATTTCAGGCAGAATCTAAGCCTCAGTGTGTGCTGAAGATAGCTGAAGCTGGGAAACCTTTGTGAGAAGAGGTTTTATTAGATTCTCAAAGAGGCTCCAATGGGAGCTGGACTCTTGAGTCTTTGCAGCAGCTTTGGAAATCTCAGCTGTAATGTGATGGGACTTGCAGTGGAGAGTAGGGCCCGACTGTAGAGGTGAGGTAGGAGTTGGGTAAATGGCCTCAGCTCTTGGGATAATAAGAACTACCAGACTGGCTCAGGTCCAAGGGCCAGAATGCAGCCCGTAAGAGCGGCTAGCTCCGGGCGTATCAAGGATGCTTCTGAGGCAGCTTATATGAGCGTAGTGAGATTAGGTGCAGACCAGCCTGTCTCTGACACTGTTAATTCCAATGGAAGCTGGGCTCTGAGGGTGCATCTACATGTGTACTTTAATGCGCACTAGCCTATTTAATGTTGCATTAAAGTGTCACTGAAAAAACAGTGCTATTTAATTCATGAGCCTTAAACTAGATTAATGTGCATTAAGCGTCACTTAAAAATCATGCTCTTTAGTTAATGTATATTAAGACAGGCCAATGTGCATTCTCCTAGTACTTCACAATGGAGGGTGCCTGTACATGAGTGTAGAGGCTGCTCTGATGTGCTGTAATTACAGTGTGTTGGAGCAGACTTGATTCATTGAGCAGTCTCCTGCATCAGCATTTCCGTGCTTTAAAATGCCAGTGGCGGCACTTGAACTAAAAGGTCATCAAACAAGCTTTAGTCCAAGTGCCCCGCTACCATTTTGAAGCACAGGTATGCTGGTATGTGAGATGCCGAGGTGCCCCAAGAGCCACTTTAATTGAAGCGTTGCCCCCCACAAATCCCAAGACCATGTGTAAAAAGTGCCCGGAGGTACTAGATCTAATGTGTATTAACCAAAGCATGCTAGTGCACAGGTACATGCACCCTGAGCTCCCTGAGGAACAACCCCAGGCATGGTGCAGAGCTGGTCAGAAAACTGATCCCCCCCAATAAATATATTGTTGCTAAAAACTTTTTTTTGAGAGATTTTGATTCCTCTCTGGAAAACCCTTAAAACATCGACGACAACAACAACAACAACAACGCAGCTTTCCATTTTAATTGCTTGTTTCTTTGCGTATTGGTTTTAAAAAATGAACACACTGAAGTTTTCAATTTTTGGATTCTTTGTTTTCCTTCAGATGCCTCTTCATTTTTACAGTAGAACAACACAGGAAGAAAGCAGAAATGGGAAATAGAGAGGTGTCACCTGCCAAAAATCTAAAACCTGAAAATATATATATTTTTTTCAGTTTTCCAGAACTAAAACAAAATTGGAATGAAAACATCACTTACAAATTTTCCATAAAAAAAAAAAGGAAGAAAGAAAAAAGAAACATGAAACGGTATTGTGGATTTCTCAGCTTTCTCCCACTTGTCTACTAGTTCTCATCTAGGAAAAACACTGAAAGCAAAATAAGATCCCTATACATAACTGAAAATCCAATTCTCATTTGTTGAGATTCGACACAACATGGAAACTTTCAGTTCACTCAAAATTCACCCGCCAAAAACTAGAAATCAGATTAATGGACTTTTTTTTCCAATTCTTAACAAAACCATCTCTGTTGAAGCCCTGTATTTAGATGGGAAATGCTCTTGGTGGCAAAGTGGGGGTGGAGTCTGGCTCTGACAGAGCTGGATCAGACCCCAAATACCAGGCACCTCAGGGAGCAGAGAGCCAAGGACAACGACAGTGGAGCTACCATGGTTGGTGCAAGGAGAGAAGGGGAAGAAGTATGGCCATGATGGGCACAGTCAATGGAAGCAGCTGGCAGGAAGCTGTGGGGTCCATGTTCCAGCCCCTACTTCTCCGCATCCACTTTACCCCCCATCAGCTTGTTGAGAGCCCTCTTCATGTCCTCATTGCGCAGGGTGTAGATGATGGGGTTGAGCAGTGGGGTGATGGCTGTAAAGAAGACTGACACAACCTTGTCCTCGGCCAGGCTGGTGGAGGGGCGGGAGTAGATGAAGATGCAGTGACCCAGGAAGAGTGTGACAACCGTCAGGTGGGCTGCACAGGTGGACAGCGCCTTGCGCTTCCCCATGGAGAGGCGGCTCCGCAGTGAGGTCAGGATGACCCCATAGGAGACCACGAGCACCACAAAGCAGACCACAGAGATGAGTCCTGAGTTGGAGACAATGAGCACCTCGATAACATAGGTGTCTGTGCAGGCCAGCTTGATCACAGGTGGCACGTCACAGAAGAAGTTGTCCACCTCCCGGGGCCCGCAGTAAGGCAGCTTGATGGTCATGCTTGTGAGGGCTAAGGAGTGCACTGTCCCACCCAGCCACAGCACGCCAGTCAGCTGCAGGCAGACACGGCGGCTCATAATAGTGAGGTACTGCAGTGGGCGGCAGATGGCCACGTAGCGGTCATAGGCCATGACGGTGAGGAGGAAGATCTCAGTGCAGGTGAAGAGGTGGAGGAAGAACATCTGGGCCACACAGCCCCCAAAGGAGATGGTCTTCTCTGCAGAGAGGAAGTCAACCAGCATCTTAGGCACTGTGACAGAGGCATGGCAGATGTCGATGAAGGAGAGGTTGCTGAGGAAGAAGTACATGGGCGAGTGGAGCTGCCGGTCATGGACAATGGTTACTAAAACAAGGATATTCCCAGCCAGGGTCAGTAGGTAGAGAGGTAGGAAGACCATGAAGAGGACTCTCTGCATTGTGGGGTTGGAGGACAGCCCTACCAGGATGAATTCCCTCACCATTGTTTGGTTCAGGGTCACCGCCTTGTCCATTCTTGTCTCTAGAGGAGAAAGGACATTGCTGGGGAGGTCAGGCAGAGTTCCCCGAGGTGGGTTCGGGGCCCCTAGACCCCAGAAGAACAGTAGTGTACACAAGGAGCCAGCCCTCACCTGTATACACAAGAGCACACAAGGGTCTATAGGACCCAGCTGCATCAGGACAGTTTCCTTATTGTTTTCCACTGTGCAGGGAGCAGTGACCATCTCATTTCTCTGCTGCTAGGGATGCAGGGCCCCTGGACACCGAACTGGAAGGGGACTCCAGGACCACAGGTTATCCCTCATTTTCATGGCAGCCTTTCAGATATCTGAAGTCTGCTATCATCTTTCCCCTTAATTACTTTTTCTCCAAACTAAACATACCCAGATCTTTCAACCTCCCCTCATACTCCTTCATCGTTTTTTGTTGTCTACCTCAATCCTCCCCACTTTCTCCAAATCTTTCTTCAACTGTGGATCAACTGTGCATGTAGTAGTCTATGTGAGGTCTAATCAGCACCAAGTGGAGTGGCACTATTACCTCCCATGTCTTACATCTAATAGTCTTATTGACACCAGCCAAAGTGACATTTGCTTTTTTTGTAACTGTGTGACACCATTGGCTGAGTCTGTTGGCACATCAAAACCCCCAGACCCTTCTCAGGTGTGAATCCCCAAGGGAGTTACCTCCCATTCTGTACTTGTGAATTCAGTTATTTTCCCGTAGGTGTAGCACCTTCCATTGAATTGCACTGAACTTCATCCTATTCTCTCTAGCCCAGATCTCCAGTCTATCACAATCCTTCTGACTTCTACTCCAGTTTACAGTCCTTCCCAGATTTGTGTCCTCTAAAAACTTGATACAGAGGCTCTCTATTCTGGCATCCAAATCATTGACAAACATGCGAAACAGCACCGCACACAGGATGGACCCCTGTGAAACCCCACTGGAAACCTCCTGCGACTCTGACATTGATCCATTCATACTTGCCCTTTGTTAGCCCTGTGGGATAATTAAAACAGTACTTTCTTTTAGCCCATGCACATACACTTTACTTACAAGAAGGCTGCATGACACACTATCAAATGCCTTACTGAAGTCTAGAAATACTATACCCACTGCACTCCCTTCATCTACCCAGCTAGCTACTTTGTCAAATGGGTTTGGCATGATTCATTCCTAATAAATTGCTGCTGGCTGTTCATGATCTGCCTTCCCCTTTCCAGAGGAAGATATAGGTGGTCCTGCTTTTGAGCAGGGAGTTGGATTAGATGTGACCTCCTAAGGTCCCTTCCAACCCTCATTTTCTGTGATTCTGTGAAACTGGCTTCTTTATAAACTACCCCAGTAACTTCCCGAGGTGCTGAAGTCCCGAGAGGCTGACTGGTCTGTGATTCCCTGGGGTTCTCCTTTTCCCAATTTTCAAAGAAAGGCACTATGCCAGCCCTTTTTCAGCCCTCCAGGACCTCTCCTGTCTCCCACAACTTGGAAAATATTATTGCCAAGGGATTCAAGATCCTTTCTGCCCGCTCCTTGAGATGGGTTACTGGGTCCAGTTCCATGTTGTTTCAGGGAAGCATGTTGTGTGACCTCACACTCTATATTGCATCTCATCCCTGCCTATTGCACCAGCCCTCAAGGTCACCCAGTCCCTATGACACCTCTCTATTGCCTATGCCTTTTTGCTGCATGCCATCAAGCCATTTGAACAGAGGTACAATAGGCAAAGGGCATGAAGGAAAATGGGGCCCAGAGAGTGGAAGTGACCCACAGAAATTCTGTGGATGGCTGAGGTCTCAACCAATGGACCATCCTGCTGAAGAGCTTGATGCTTCCTTCTTTACAACACTCAAGGGACCGTTTCCTCAAAGAATAACAAGTGCAGTTCTTATCTATGATCCATCTGCCTCCACATCTACTACTTCTTCCCTCCACAGTACCTCTACACTGACCCACCCATCCTTCTTGCATTTGATCCCATGACAACATGGTTTGATTACCTCGGGAGAGACTTTTACAAGCACACAGGGCACTTTGGCACATAGAAAGACTGTGGGATTTCAGCAGACAACCACTGAGGGTGCCTTTGTGAATATCAAAGGATGCCTCCCTGCACCCAAATCACCTGTGGCTTTGAAGGGCCCCTGCCACCCCTTGGGCTGGTGCGCAACCCCCATTGGCTGCTCCAGGATGCAGTTGTTGGGGTAGAAGTGACATCTGTCCATGGTGCTGAAATAGGAAGGGGCATTTTACAGCTAGGTTGTCCAAGGTGTGGAAACACATATGTAAATAGAAGGGGGAGAGGGAGCAATGTGTAGTAAAGTACATGATTTTACAGGTATTTAGGCATCAAACCCCTGCTGAATTCTGAGAGAGCCTGGCTCCTAAATACCTTTGAAAATCTGGCCTTGAAAGCCTACTGCTGTATGCAGGAGTCAGGTACTGAGGCATTGCTGAAAATTTTACTTAGATGCCTACTTGTATCTTTAGGGAACAAAATAATTGTAAATACCTGAGCCCTAACTCCTTTATATGGGCCGCAGAGCCAGGCATGTCAGCACTGCTGACAACCCTCTGCAAGCCTCTCGGAATAATTGTGCATCTGGCCTGAGATTTCTACAAATGGGACTAACATGAAATACATCCCTAGTTAACCCAGACCAAATATCTTGGAAACTCTGCTTTTAAGGCTGATTCTTAGTAGTTTCTGAGAGCTATTTTCTCTCCAGTAAAAAGGGGTGAGCGACTGTTAGGAAGCTATGCTAGTGGCAAACCCTAACTCCTTGGTGTTTAACTTTATCAGCAAAGCACAGATCAGACCACGATCCACTCTAGCTATTCTCCTCTCCCTCTCTACTAGACATTGATGTAATGCTTTTTGACACCCTTCCATTAGAAACTGATATACACTGTGAATTGGGGAAATTTACTTTCCTTATGGTTATGATTTTACTAGACTTTGTGAATGTTAACTCCTGAGGCTCTTGCTAACCACAGACTCACCCCTGAAAGCTGCTAAGATAGTGTTATCTAATGTTCTTAGTCTACATCATTTTTTTCTCAGAAAAGTTTACAATTGTGGACCTGCTATATTGAAATGCTCTAACCAGGAACCTCTGGGTTTTAGTCCCAGCAGGAGCCTCACACACCTTGCTCTCAATTCCCAGCTTTAGTTTCAAACAACACCCAATTTTCTAATGATACCATGATTCTAAGGAAGGTGAAGTCCTCCCTGCCCCAACACATATAGAAGCAGAAGAGGAAAAAAAATTATTTCCTGGCCCCAAGTGGCAAGCAGAAAATCCCAGAAGCCTGGGAAATATCCATAGTAGACAATAGATGTAGCTATTCCTAGACCATCCTGACCTAATGTTTGACCAACCTCTTCTTAAACACCCGCAATGAGGGAGATTTCATAAGTTCCCTAGGTATCTATTCCAGCACATAGCTGCTGTAACAGTGAAAAAGTTCTTGATATCCAACCTAAACCTACTTTCCTGCAACTTCAAGCCATTGTTCCATGTCCTACTCTCTGCAACAAGAGAGAAAAGGTGTCCTCCCTCTTTTTTATGGCAGCCCTTCAGCAATTTGAAGACTGCTATCATGTCCCCTCTTAAGCACCTTTCCTGGAAGCTTAATGCCTAGCTCCTTCAGTCTCTCTTCATATGATTTGCCTTCCAAGCCCTGTATCATTTTTGTCACCTGCCTCTGGACCCTCTCTAACTTCTCCATGTCCTTTTAAAGCTATGGAGCCCAAAACTGCACACAGTAATATGAGTTACACCCCCAAGTACCTGTCTCAGCCTGGCTGTAAGTGATCACAATAACTCTTTATGGAGAGTCTACAAAACACCCCACAGACCCTCAGCATTTATATACAGTGGCAGAGCTACACCCCATTCAGGACAGTCAGTAGTAATGCTAATTAACACTGGTTGTCAATTTTCCTTTGCCATATTTCTATGGTAGGAAGTTGGGTTTTGGATGACCCTGCACAGGGGAATCATTACTGATGGAATGGGAACACAAGTCTCTAAAAGTAACGCATTTCTTATATCAACTCATATGGAAGGGGACTCACAGAATGGGGTTTCAATAAGCCAAGAGTTAATTGAAGTGGCTTGGACCACATGTAGCTATGTATCATTTCTTAATTTAAAATTAAACCCCCTTTCCTTAGAGTCTGTTATTTCCCCTTCTACTCATTTCCTCTCCATTTAAAGAAGATCCAGTCCATTTGAGGTCTCTGAGCCAGGTGTCCTGTTGGTGCAGGTCAGTGTAGCCCTCTTGAGGGCAACAAAGCTGAGCTGATTTCCATCCTCTGAGTGTCTGGGCAAAAGCATTTACTGGGTTTGTTTGGTGTTTTTTTAGAGACAGCCATGACTCTCAGAACAAGCTTTCTTTATCAGCTCTCCCCTGTAAGTCCCTAACCCTGATGGGGCCAGATGCACAAAGCACTGTAGCTGAACAAACATCACAACTGGTGAGGTTTGTCCTCCTTTTTATAAACTTCTGATCTCAGAAAAAAACAAGTATTCACAGGGCTGTCCCCCCAGTTCTACACCGGTGTCATTCCACTTCCAGAAATGTGTAATTGCATGAGGCATCTTGATACACTTCTAGTAGCCTGAAGGGGTAGGAAGTGGGTACAAACTACCCTGCATCCCATGTGAATGGTCCTCCCAGTTGCCAAGCTGTGCAAGGCATCCTGTGTACAGAGGAGGGAGAACTAGCATGAGTGGGAAGACGGCAGCACACTACCAGAGTGGAGCCACCACCACCTCAGCACCGAGGTCACTGGAACAAGTCCTTAGTGAGTGTAAAACTACCCTGGATCAAGGATGTCTCCAGCCCAGCATCCCACCCTGCTCAGGAATAGAGACTGACTTACCAGGGGGTGACGGTGTGAGGAGCACCCAGTACATTGCTTGCCGGCCCACGCCTGCAGAGTTCTTTTGTTCCTCTCCAAATATAAAACCTCCTGTGTTCGCGTCAGCACAGCCTGTCATGGCAACAGCTTGTCCCAGGCTGTGCGGAGCTGGGGGTATGAGGCACAAGCGCAGAAGGCATTGTTAAAGGCACCCCAGTTCTTTCAGACACATTCCTCCACCCACCCATGCACACAGTGTCTGCCCTGTACCCATGTAGCCAGATGGGGAGGCAGACTGTCTTCTGAAGCTAGGGGAAAGCTGGCCAGCTCGAGAAAGCACATGCCTGTCCCTATCTTCCTGCACACGACCCTGCCCCTGGGTTCTGCTTGGAGACTCACTCCTTGGGGAGAAGTGGATGAGCAAGACAGAGAGATGGATGCTATGTAGGAGGAGGCGGGGGTAGATGTATTCATGAATGCATGAATGGAAGATTAGTTAGACAGAAAGATAGCTGTATAGGGCAATGAATAGGTAGATGGCCTGAGAGGTAGGAACCCAGGGCCACAGACCAGTCTGTTCCCTCTTACTAAAGGGTCTCATTTTTGCCTAAGAGGTCTCCTTTTAGGGCTGGGAGAGAAATCCAGGCTCCCTGCTAACCTCAGTGCCCCATTTCTCTGCTCAGACTACATGTGAAAGGATAGGGGAGCTCAGTCTAAGCTACTTGGCAAGGTGCATGTATGTGACAGCTGCCCCTAACTGAAGAATACAAGCCCAACTCTGTGCGAGTGTACACACGTATGAAAACAAGAGTTTTTGCAGTCATTTATTGGAGAGAGTGGGCCCCGCTAAGAAAGAGCAAGAGCATGTGTGTGCATGTGCATACATCTGTGTTTGTGTGTTAGGCATGTCTCCGTTACACTCCCCGCTCCTACCCCCCTGAGTTGGAGATAAGAGTTTTGCTGTTGAAAAGTGAATGCCCAGCTTGGGGGGGAGGCACTAAGCAAAGGTCTGAGACCAGACATGTTAGTAAAGCTACTGAAGAGCCATTACATGGGAAAGCAGCTGCATCCCCAGTGACCGCAGTCCATCCCAAATGGCTAGGCTGGAGGCAGCCAAGTCTTCTGCAGCTGGCAGCAGTTGGCTCATAGGAAAGATTTAAATTTAGGACATGCACAACTGGTATTGATTTCTATGAGTGTATTTTTAAATACAGCACATAGAATGTCTATTCTCTGAGTGCAAGGAAAATACAAGCCTGTGACTAGTCAGAAGGCTATGGTAGGTAGCATCATGCCACTGTCACACCCTGGCTATGTGCCTGGGTGCTGTGGTCATGGGGCCAGCCTGGGCCCAGAAAGACAGACAGATATGTGGCTGGGTGGGAGGGTAGAGAGGGGTGCCTGAGTTCACTTGCCAGTCAGGCCAAGACTGGGGTGTTGCCTTATGCCGGGCCTGGTATCTCTGGCACCAGTTTCCCACGTTATCTGTCCCACATTTCCTGCAGCAGGGCAGTCCCTGGGCTAGAGCCAGAGTCAGAGCTGGAGGGGTTCCTTCCCTGCAAAGAAAAGCAAGCAGGGAGTGGCTGCACAGAGCCTTACATTGGGGTCTTCTCCTATACCAGGTGCTTCCAGATGCCACCTTCACCCAAAGCCACGAAGGAGCAGAAATGAAAGAACACGAGTGAGTCCTGCAGGATAGCAGCTCAGAGCAGCGAGATGGAAAGGCGAATGACTGCCCGCTAGATGGCAGGCGAGGACTGGCCACAGCCAGACTCACCCCTGCCCAGGTCCTGGACTAGCTCTGGGGAATGGCAGCCTTCCACACCAGACAGGGGTAGCTGAAATTAGGCACTCCACCCCAGTATCCCCAACTGGATCAGGCACCTACATCCCTCAGACTCCTCTGAAAGGACTCTGCATAGCACCAAGTCATTGAGGTAGACCCCCAGCTTGGGTAAGTGCCTTCTACCTCCTGCCCCACCACCTTCATGGGATGCGATGCCCCAAGCTCTGTGAAAGGAGGTCCCATGACCCAGGGCCTGGTGTAGGATCTGGGTGACAGGGATACAGGTCCCTGCTCTCCCCTGGAGGCCTTGCATGGCTTTCCGGCAGGTTTTTTAGTTTCAGATTCTTAAAGACACCCAAGGGGGAAGACAGCTGCTGTGTGGGGAGCTGGGAGCATGGAGGCACCTGGATGCAAGTGAAAGTGAATGGTTCAGGGTACAGAGATGCTTTAGAAACTCCAGCCCACTCCCAGCTCTGCTCTTGCCATAGGGCTGAATTTTCAGAGGCCCAGAGGGACAAACCTACAGAGGGGCTTAAGCAACAAGGCAGATTTTCCCAAGCACCCAGTCAGGGTCCCAGATCCCATTGGAAGTAAGTGGTCATTGGGCATTGAGCACTGATACTTTTGTAAGTCTTTCTTGGCACTGTGTTGTTAGGAGCCAGAAAGACTTTGTGAACCCAGTCCTCAGCCTCCATGATCCCACTTTTCCCAGTCCCACAGGCTGGGAGGAAGTATCTATTACAGGCAGTCAGGTGCTCAGGCAGCACATCTATCAGAGCCCATTAGCTCCACGAGGCCTCATCTACCCTATGGGCATGGCACTGCTTGAACAATTTGGAGACAGGCCAGTGGGGGGCAAGGAAAGTGGTTAGGGGGCTGGGGCACATGGTTTCTGGTGTAGATATGGGAATGCATTGACAAAAAAGGGGAGGAGGGGGTTATAAATGTCTGGGTAAGAAATCACACATGAGCCAGCACTAAATGTGTGCCCAAGTCCAGCCTAGCACACAGGCTGAGAACTTGTTCTACAGCATAACAAGGGGCAATGACTGTGGGCATGTGTATGGGGTCTACTTTACATAACCCACCAGGGTTAAACACTCTTGAACCTATTTATTGCACAGTGTCCCCAACAGGCAAGTCAGTGCTAGGATCTTATTTTTGCAGCTGGGAGACAGGGCCCCATTTTGGGATCAAGGTGCCCAGTGGTACAAAGGACAACCCAGTGGGGGAAGGGACCACAAAACCTGCAGGTATCCATCGGTGAGCAGCCAGCAATACCTCTTTTGGGGTTCCCATGTGGTCCCAGCCTCTTTTGCAGCTTCCCCTCTGTGGTGTCTTGCTTGTGTGTCTAGGAGAGGGACTCATCCCTCGGCATGAGGGACATCCAGCAGCTAGAGCTGGAAAAGGCCCCTTTGCCTCATGGTGACACCATTAGGGTTCCCAGCCCTGGACTGTCCCTCAGCCTGCTCAGGGTCTGCTGAGCTCCTCCCAGCCCTGGCCCTGCCCCAGGCCAGCTCACAGCCTCCTCCATGCTCCGCTTCCTTCCCTTGCCCAGAGCCCTCTAGCCCTGGCCTTGCTCTCTCTCTCTTATAGCCTTGTGGGGTGGGGCCTCCCATCTTGGCTGCACCCTCTTAAAGGGCCCTTGGCTCTGTTTTTTTTTGTCGTCTCCATAAAAGAGAAACAAATGCTCATTGCAAAGAGGGAAGGTCATTGCGGGGGAGGATGGGTGCACCTTGGTGCTTCAGGGATGCACAGTAGATGCCTTCCTGGGCCTGTTGGTATCTCCACCAGAACTTCCCCCAGTAGAGAATAGGCGGATCCCAAAGGTCTTAGGGCAGCTGCTTGGGTTGTGAAGCCAGTGGGGTGAAGTGTCCCAGTGGTAAGGGTTGGGGATGTGGACTGTAGTCACCTGAAGCACAGGTGGAGTCCAGACTGAGCTCCCAAGGAGCACAAGGGTATCCAGAGGGGGTCCAACATCAGAGCTGCAGTCCAGAGCGATAGCTGGAGTTAAGCCATCAGGGAATCATAGAACCATAGAACCAGGCTAGAGCCAAGACAAGCCAGGAGTCCAGCCAGAAACAGGAATCAAAGCCAGAGTAAGGACTGAAATCAGGAGTCAAGAGTCAAAGCCAGAAACACAGAGACCAGGAGCACATACCTCAGTCTTTGCCTAGAGGTACAGGGGGCTTCAACCTCAACCTCTGGGACAGCAGGCTCTGGATGAGGGGAGTGATGCCCAGAGCACCCAGCAGCAGAGCCCTGCCCTGGAGTGCAGGGGGGGGTGAGGAGCCTCCCCAGTCCCTCCCAACCTGCCCTGGGGGAAACACCTTCCTGACCCGCAGCACATGAACAAGGTGCCAGAGTCAGGCATGGGGGTGTCTGCCCCAGCTCAGAGCACCCCCTGTCCCCTCCTCATCCTGTCTGCAGCCCTGATATTCAGGAGGAAGGGGACCCTCCTCACCCACGACTATCTCATGCACCTGCAGCCCAGGGCTGTCTAAGAGACCAGATCCCTCAACGAAGGGTGCAGGGGGCTTGTGGAGATTGAAAGGAGGTCTGAATGGTGGTGAAGAGGAGCTCACTGGCAGGTGACAGAGATAGACAGAGAAGGAGCTCACTACAGGGACAGCAAGAGGGCAGGAAGCCCGGTGCCTCTTGGACAGCTAAAGAGGTGGCACACAGATTGGCTCCATCTGACAAAGACTGAAAGCCAAGCCTTGGCCCTGCCATGCAGGGTCTGTGCAGCCTCCTCCTCCTCTGCGGTGAGTAGCATTCCCCACCTGCGCTGCCCAGCCCGAGGGGGTCAGTTTTCCCTGCCTCACTCTCTGCCTTTCCTCCCCCAGGGGCAGTGAGATGGGCCCTGGCCCAGGTGTCCCAGCCACCACAGCTCACGGTGTTGGAAGGAGGACAGCTTCATATCTCCTGCAACCACAGCTTCACCCCACATCAGACGATGTACTGGTACCAGCAGCCCGCACTGGGCCAGGGGGCCCTGATTCTCTTGGGGAGCGGGTATGATGGGACCTCGTCCGCGGGGGAACTCATCATGGAAGTGTACAAGGCCTCCCGCTCCAGCATCCTCTCCCGGGTTGGTGCCAGGCTGCACAATGCTGGTGTCTACTATTGTGCCGTGAGAGACACAGTGAGGGGGGCAGAGGCAACAGCTGCACAAAACCCCCCAGCCTGACTTCCTGCTGCCACATGCACCCACAGTACATGCTGTTGGTTGGTGTCCTGGCTCCTGTCGCACATGGCCACTCCTCACCACCTCCAGGGGCACTGCAGCTCCTCCCGAGGGGGACCATCCAGTCCCAGCTCCGCCTGACACCAACCTGTCCCCAGTAATTGGCTCAGGGGGTCTCAGTCACATGCCAAGGCAGAGGGTGACTGGGCTCAGGCTGCTCCCTCGAGAGAAGTGTTTCTCAAATGCGACAGGTTCCAGGACCCTTTGGAAAATGCTAGCTCTGAGCTTCCACTTGGTTTTTTACTCCAGAAAATGACTAGAGCAATTCTCTTGTACCAAGGAATGGAGAGAGCAGAGCAGGGCAGGATGTTTTTGACACTCTGAGTTTGTTTTGTGAGTCCTGGTTGTGAACCTAACAGTGCTGCTCTTGTGTTGCAGCCCTGAAAGAAGGTCGAAGCACCCCTGGTGCTGGGGCACCCTTGCTGGGAACCACTGCTTTGGAGTGGGGAGGCCCAACCTGAATTGCTTGTTCGGATCACCCCACTCCTTCTGGATCACTGCAGCCACTGACTGCTACCCTGGCTCCCCTTCCCCATGGCCACCTGCTTTCTTAGGGGCCCCAATGCCTTTGTGAACCCAGCCCTCAGCCTCCTCGCTCCCATCTTCCCCAGCCCCAGAGGCTGGGAGGAAATATCTATTACAGATTGTCAGGTGCTCAGGTAGTGCATCTTTGGGAGCACATTAGCTTCATATGGCCTCATCTACCCCTTGAACATGACAGTGCTTGAACCTGGAGAAGTTGTAGAGAGTCCGAGAGAGGGCAATGGAAATGGTTAGGGGGCTGGGGTATGTGGCTTCTCGGGAGGGACTGGGGGGACTGGGGTTATTCAGCCTGCAGAAAAAGAGATGGAGGGGAAATTTGATAGGAGCCTTCAACTACCTGCAAGGGGGTTCCATAGAGGATGGAGCTGGACTATTCTCAGTGGTGGCAGATGACAGAACAAGGAGCAATGGGCTCAAGTTGAAGCAAGGGAAGTAGAGGTTAGACATTAAGAAGAATGTACTCCCTAGAAGGGTGGTGAAACACTGGAATAGTTTACCTAGAGAGGTTGTCTAAACTCGACCCTTGGTGGTTTTTAAGATCAGGCTAGACAAAGCCTTGGCTGGGATTGTATTTGGCGATGGACCTGCTTGGAACAAGGGACTGGACTACTTGTGACCTCCTAATGTCCCTTCCAACCTACATTGTCTGTGATTCTATGATCTGCACCAGTACAGTGAAAGCAGTACAGCTCCATGGTGTGCAAGTGCTTGTAGTGTACAGCGTATAACGCTGTATGAAGGATATTAAGTGCTTATGGTGTATAAGGTTTCTTGCACTGGCATTGGTATGGGAAGGAATAAAGGGTGGGGGCAGAGGCAGGTATTACTGCCTGGGTAAGAAATTACACATGAACCAGCACAGACAGACTGGAACTAAATCTGTGCGAGTCAGACCTAGCACACATAGGGCAAGAATTTGTTCTGCAGCATAACAAGGGGCAATGATGGTGGGCACACTTATGGGGTCTAGTTTACATCACCCCCCCAACCTCACAGCCTGGAGCCCATCCATCCAGTGTGTGTCAGGGTGTGTGTGTGTGGGGGGGGGGGGGGGAGGGGAGAGTGTCCCAGAGCCTGCAGGTATCCAGCAGTGACCAGACAGCAGTACCTTCATTTGGGCCCATGTGGTCCCTGTCCAGTCCCAGCCTCTTTTGCAGTTGCTCTTCTGCGGTGCCTTGCTTGTGTGTGTTTGGGAGATGCCTCATCCCTTGGGAGGAGGAGCATCCAGCAGCTACAGCTGGTATGGGTCCCTTTGCAGCCTCCCAGTGCCTCCCACCCTCCCACAGTATCTCACCTCCCTTCCCTTGCCCAGAACTCATCTGGCCCTGGCCTTGTTCTCTCCCTCTTATAGCCTTGCTGGGTGGGGCTTCCAGCCTGACTCCACCCTCTTAAAGGGCCCTTGGTTCTTTTTTTGTCTTTTCCATAAAGGAGAAACAAATAGCCATTGCAAAGGGGATAGGTGATGGGGTGCAGGAAGGAGGGAGGTGCACCTTGGTGCTTCAGGGATGCACAGTAGATGCCTCCCTGGGCCTGTAGGCATCTGAACTCCATCAGGAGTCCTGCCAGGGGTACAGTGGGTCCTAAAGGTCTTTATGCAGCTGCTTAGGCTGTGAAGATGGTGGGGTGAAGTATCCCAGGGGTAAGAGCTGGGGTGGGGACAGTAGTCACTTGAATTCATAGATTTCATAGACATTTGGGCTGGAAGGGACCTTGGAAGATCATCAAGTCCAAGACAAGCCAAGGGTCCAGCTAGAAACAGGAATCAAAACCAGAGTCAGGACTGATATCAGGAGCCAAGAGTCAAAGCCAGAAAGACACAGAGACCAGAAACACGTACCTCAGTCTTGGCCCAGACAAGAGGACCACAAGCTGGGCTTGGCTGCGAAGGACTGGAGCAGGTGGGACCAGTCACCTGTAGCTACAGGGGACTGGTTACCCTAATTGCCCCACACAGCCCAGCTGGGATCAGGACACTGCTCTGGGCTTGCTATAGCCGCATTTGTAAGGGGATGAATTGCCCTGATCTTCTGATTGGGACTGGCAGGGTCCAGGGTTCAGCTCTGGTCTCCTTACACCCAGAGCTGCTGAATATCCCACTTTGCACCTCTTTTGGTCTGCAGGTATTGGCCTGCCTCTGACAGCCTTCCCCCCCTGTGCTTGAGCTGGTATATAATCAATCAGCTTATCCACTAATCAATAAGCTTACCTTTAAGTCTTGAGCAGTAGCCTGGGGCTATAGAATAAGGATCTGTGTATCAGGAAGGAGCTTATTAGTAATTGAACATAAGAACTGATGTTTTGGGCTCTGGATAAGAATTGAGCTGTATGTAATCAGCTAAAATCCTATTGAAATAACCAGGGTCTTTCCTAACCTATTGGCAGCCTCAGCTGTTTTCAGGGAACAGATGCTGAGCTGTTGAAGTGTGACTAAAGCAAGTACCAAAGCTTGTGAACAACTTTGCTTGTTAGTAAAGTAAAAAAAAAACCAAACCCTCAAAACAAAACAGGACAGGGTTAGTAACCTTCCCAGATGGGGCGGGAGAGATAAGAAGTCCTTTCTCCCAAGCTCACAGTCCTGTGCTAAATGACTTCCAAGTCCACTGAAAATTGATTTAGGCCAGTTCCCAAAGTGTCAGTAGAACAAAGACAATTGAATAACACCAAAAATTGAATAACACCAATAATTAAAATAAGCCACATATAAATACTAGATGTAAACAGTGGGGCTCAGAGAGTGGATTTTGAAGAGAGCTCAGCAAATTCAAGACAATGTGCTGCCAGCCTGCATACCGCTTTCCTCCTATGTCTCCCTAGCCCGTATAGATGTGAATCTGTATTGTGTTATTGCTACATGGGCAGAGAGACTAGTGCTTCTTCTTGTGCTCTGAGGAAGACATCCCCATGCCTGGCTGTGGCACCTTGTTCATATGCTGCGGGTCAGGAAGGTGTTTCCCCCAGGGCAGGTTGGGAGGGACTGGGGCGGCTTCTCACCCTCCCCTGTGCTCCAGGGCAGGGCTCTGCTGCTGGGTGCTCTGGGCATCACTCCCCTCATGCAGGCCCTGCTGTCCCAGGGGCTGAGGTTGAGGCCTCCTGTACCTCTGGGCAAAGACTGAGGAATGTGCTCCTTGTCTTTGTGTCTTTCTGGCTTTGACTTTTAGCTCCTGATATCAGTCCTGACTCTGGTTTTGATTCCTGTTTCTTGCTGGACCCCTGGCTTGTCTTGGCTCTTGCCTGGTTCTGTGTTTCTATGATTCCAGATAATGCTCCTGACTCCAGCTCCAATGTTGGACCCCTCTGGATCCTCCCATGCTCCTTGGGAGCTCAGTCTAGACTTCACCTGTGCTTCAGATGACTAGTGTCCCCAACCCAGCCCTTACCACTGGGACACTTCGCCCCACCAGACACCAGAAGAGAATGGGAATCCACAGAGCCACCGCTAGAGGGATGCCCGAGGCTCTCGGATGGGAGGTTGCTTGGAGGCAGAAGGGGGAGGTGGGTTGAAGGCTGCACACAGAGCCCCAGCCCTCAACCCTTAGGTGTAGATGCACTGCAGTTGTGCTCAGGGCAGAGGGCAGGATGGCCCTGCTTCTGCTGACTTCCTTGGTGGGATGCGTAGAGCTTGGTGAGGGGCAAGCAGAGCAGAGGGGGAACTGACATCTCAGCCAGCGTCAGGGGCAAGGGGAGAGCTCAGTGACCTGAGTAAGGGACCAGTGGGGTCACCAGGCTACAGCTGGTTGGCAGAAAAGGGCAGGGGGACAGGGGATGCGGGGGAGAGGACAAGAAGGAGGGAGGCAAGGATGCAGAATAGGCAGCATGCAGGGGCTGTAGAGAGAAACAGCTATGTGAATAAATGAATGGGGGGATGGACAGACAGACACAAGCTAGTGCAGAAAGGCTGATACAGACACCCAGATACAGTGGTCAAACAGATGGGCCGAGGGATGAGACACAGCAAAGGGAAGAGGGCACTGATGCATGGATGCACCATGCTGTGCTGAACAAATAGATGAACAGTGAGACACGACTCAGGGACAGACAGACAGGAGGGCAGTCTTACAAGGGATCTCTGCCTTTCCAGCCCGTGCTCAGCAGGACTCCGTCACCCAGTCCCCCTCGGCGTTGGTGATCCCAGCAGGGCACACGGCCACCTTGTCCTGCAGTTTCTCCACCAGTGACATCTACCCGTTCATCTTCTGGTACCGGCAGCACCCAAACCAGCCTCTGAAGATGCTGATGCAGCTCAACGAAGCTGAGTGGAAGAACCAAACAGGGCGACTCTCTGCGGAGCTGCACGTTGGGAACTCCTCGGGGCGGCTGGAGATCCAGGGCACCACGCTGCAGGACAGTGCTGGGTATCTCTGTGCGCTGAGTGACACAGAGGGCCCTGGCTGCCTGCTGCACTGTACAGAAAGGTGTGGGTGGCTCTGTGGTGGGCACATGCCCCTCCTTCCTCTGCACTGCACAGCAGGAGAGGAAAAGGGAAATGGAGACAGACAGACAGATGGAGGGATAGGCAGCTGCATGTTGCCATGCCCCAGCTAGCACCGTTGAGCGATTCTCCTTTTTGCTGGCTGCCTTGGGCTGCTCAGAAAGCCCCTTGGGATTGCTCTGTGGTGAGAGACAGCCTGGACAAGGACGTGGAGAAGTTGACAAGGGCTGGGGGCCTTGAAGCAGTGGGGCTCTGCCTTTTCAGCCTCAAGGCCCTGCAATACCTTTCCTGGGTTTCGTGGCACCAGGGCTGAGACCTCTGAGTTAGAATCAAAATTCAGGAAACATGAAGAGGGGGCCTGGATGCCCAAATGGCTGAGAATCACTGATCTATCTGGTGCTGGGGCTGAGCACTGCAGTACCCTTAAATGGATCTCACGTGACCCTGGATGAGAACCACTGCCCTTAAGTCTCCCATGGTGAAGAACAGACTGTGGATGCCCTTTTCAGCAGCTCCTTGTGCAACGTGTCCATGTCCAAATCACTCGGGCAGCTACAAACCAGTGAAGGAATGTGAACAGTGGATGGAAACAGCCTTTCCCGGACACACAAGGGAAGGGAACAGGATCCAGCTGTGTGCATTTCTGGGTTAGCCAGAGAGATGCTGGGTTCAGCAGCAGTGCATGCCTGCAGATGTGTGCTTCCAGGAGAGCTTTGGATCTGAGCGTGTTGACATTCATCCCCGCTATTCGCTGGCCACCCAAGCAAAGATGTTCAGTTCATAAACAGGGTCAAACCTGCAGCAGTTGGGAGAAGCTTCCCTGGAAGTTGCAATACTCCTCCCCCAAGGTGGCTGGCTCCTGAGATGGGGGCCAACCCCACTGTCCCTTTAACCACAGGGGCACAAACACCAGCAAAGCATGTGACCCGAGACCCAGACACTCTGTGGCATGAGACCCAGGACATCACATCCTCATGGCTATTGGCATCTGAGAGCTAGATCAGAGCCATGCATAAGAGGAAAATGGCACTGGGAGGGACCTTGTGAGGTGATCTAGTCCAGCCCCTGCTTATGACTGGATCATCCCTGACTAAACTACCCCACCCACATGTCTGTCCAACCTGCTCTTGAGAAGTACCAAGGATGGAGCTTCCACCCCTCTCTAGGCAGCCTGGTCCAGTGCCTGCCCACCCTCTGGGTCAACAAGCTCCTCCAACATCAACTTCCTTTGCTGCTGCTTCAGGCCCTTGCTCCTAGTCGTGTCCCCTGCAGCCATACATAAAAGCTCATCTCCATCCTCTCTATCACGGCCCCAACAAATCCCCCTGCAGTCTTCTCTTCTCCAGGCGTTGCTTGTAAGTCCTGCTTCCCCCTAATTGTTTGTGCTGTCCTGCACCGGACTCTCGGCTGCAATCAGAGCTCCGTTGCTGTGCAGCCAGGCCCGGTGGGGAGAGGGGAGCACAGGCAAAGAGGCTTAGGGGGTGGGGATGGGACCAGGGACCCCCCAACCTGTGAGGACCCCATGATGTCATGGAATGGATCCTAGCACATCCCAGCAGGAGGCCTGGCCCTGCCATGCAACGTGTCTGCAGCTTCCTTCTCCTTTGCAATGAGTAGGATTCCCCAGCTGCACTGCACTGCCCTGCTCCAGGGGGGTTGCCTCTCCTCCCCTAGGGGCAGTGTGATGGGCCTTGGCCCAGGTCTTCCAGCCGCTCCGGCTCACGGCGCTGGAAGGAACCAGCTCCACATCTCCTGCAACCAGAACTTCAGCACTCATCAGACAATGTCCTGGTACCAGCAGCACCCTCAGGGCTGGGGGGCCCTAATCTTTCTGGGGAATGGGTATGATGGGCCCTCAACTGTGGGGGAACTCACCCTGACTGTGGACAAGCCCTCTTGCTCCACCAGTGTCTCCCGGGACAGTACCAAGCTGCACGACACCAGTATCTATTGTGCTGTCAGGGACACAGTGCTGGGGATGGAGGCACCAGCTGCACAAAAACCTCCAGGCTGACTTCCTATTGCCGTGTGTTCCCAATGGACGTGTCTGTCTTGCTCTGTCCAGTGCTGGAGGGGATGCTGTACCCACTGGGGAGTTGCTCCAGCTCCTGTGGGGCCTTTGTCAGGAAGCCCCATGTGCTGACCTGGCCCTCATATTCTGATTATTTACATCCATGTGTTCCCATCATTTATGTGTTACCTGGGTGCCCCGGACTGAGCAAACTTCTTCCTTCCAAGCAACAGTGACTGATAACATGATTTGTTCAGGGCAAAGGGGTGGACAGATACAAGCAGAGAAAACTGGAGCCATAAACAGCAGCTGGAACCACAAAGAGCCAACAGCTTAGCAAAGTCATGGTTGAATTTGACCATGGGAGTTAATGCTTGTCCCAGCTGCTGTTTCAGCCGCATGTGACTGGACTCAGGCTGGCTCGTCTAATGCATTGGTTCATCCTTAACTGGCTCAGACCCCGTTGGATAATTCCAGCTCTGAGCTCCCACTTCAATTGTACTGTGGTAGAGAATGGAGACGGGGCGGGGCGGGGAATATTCGACTCCCTGGATCCCTATGTTAAGACTCTGGGTTTCTGTTGTGAATCACATCTGTGCACCCAACAGTGCTGACGGTATGCAGCACCCTGAAAGGATCACAAGGCACTCAGGGTACTGCGACACCGCGATCGGGGACCACTGCTGTAAACAGACTTGTACCCAAAGCCATTTGGATGTGAGGTGCATGGGCCACATTCAGTTCCAGCCCAGGACAAGTTCTTGCCTGTGACCTGGGGTCTCCCTTGTCCCACAAAAAGTCCCTTCCCTCTGGATCTAGGAGCTGCCCCACTGCAGCCCTGTGCCAGAGACAGTGGGTATCACTGACCCCTCTGACTTTTCCATGCAGCCTTTGTGCTCCTATGAATACTGCTGGTTTCTAGGAAGGGCTGGCAAACACAGAGGGGGTCACTGGCCCTTTGACTCAATATACTGGACCCACAAGCTGTGAACATGGTACGTGGAGGATACACCCTGAAAAACATGCATACCAGTGAGGATGGCAGTGAAAGACCACCCACCATAACCAGCACACATAGCACAAGCAGCCTCACTCCTGTGTGCATGAGATCAGGGCACCACCAATGCCAGTGGCCCTGAGATGGCAGGGACTAGACCAGGGAAGCAATGGCCAAAGCATCCCAGCAGCAGAGCCCTGCCCCAGGGGGTAGGGTGGTGAGGAGCCTCCTCAGCCCTTGCCCATCTGCTGTGTGGGAAATAAATTCTTGACCCCCAGCAGCTGAACAAGATTCCCCAGCCACACACCTGGGGCTTTGCCTGAGCTCGCTGCATCGCCCCGTCACCTCCCCGTCTTGCCTGCAGCCCCGGGGCTGAAGAGGACCCCACCCCATGCCATCCCCCAAGGCCGCCCCAGAAAGAAGAGCCCTCCTTGAAGCCTGCGGGGGACTTGTGGAGATAGACAGGAAGTCTGATCACCGGGGAAGAGGAGTTGATTGGCGGGGAGCAGACAGACAGATAGAGGGAGGGAGGGCAGGGAAGCCCCGTGTCTCTGCCACAGCTGGGGAGGTGGACACAGACTGGTTCTGCCTGGCAGAGCAACTGGGAGTGGGAGCCAAGCCCTGGTCCCATCATGCAGGGTCTCTGCAGCCTCCTCTTCCTCTGCGGTGAGTAGCATTTCCCAGCTGCGCTGCCCTGCTCCAGGGGGGCTGGTTTTTCCTGCCTCACTCTCTGCCTCTCCTCCCCCAGGGGCAGCGAGATGGGCCCTGGCCCAGGTCTTCCAGCCGCCCCGGCTCACGGTGCTGGAAGGAGAACGGCTCCGCATTCCCTGCAACCAGACTGTTACTGGCCATGATGTAATGTTCTGGTATCGGCAGAGCCTGGAAGACCGTGGGGCCTTGATGTTCCTGGGGAGTGGGTACGACGAGGTCTCACCCGTGGGGGAACTCACCTTGACTGTGGAGAAGGCCTCCCGCTCCACCAGGCTCTCCCGGGACAGTGCCAGGCTGCACGACGCTGGCATCTACTACTGTGCTGTGAGGGACACAGTGACTGAGGCGGAGGCACCAGCTGCACAAAAAACCCCCAGCCCCAACTTCCTGACGCCACCTGCTTCCAAGGGATGGGCCTGTCTTGCCTTGGCCAAAAGTAGGGGGAGCTACGCCCACTGTTGCAAACAACCCAGAGAGTGCACGGCTCGGCAGGATGCCTTTGACACCCTGGATTCCCATCAAGCCTGTTTCGTCCTGTGAATAATGTTCACCATCAAACAGGGGTAACACAGGGGTGCATCCTGAAAGCATTTCCAGGCACCCAGGGTGCTGTGACTCCCTGCTTGGGGACCTCTTCTCTATTGGGACTTCTATCCAAAGGACATTTCAAAGCAAGGTGCCCTTTCCATTGGCTATGTTCAGTCTCTCCCCAGGCCTAACTCCTGCCCAGGTTCTCCCCTGTTCCCCGCATGCTCCCTTCCCTCTGGATCTAGGAGCCACCTGACTGCAGCCCTCACTCCAGAGACTGCAGGAAGTGCTGACCCCTCCATGGCTGTCCCCTGCCACCTTTGTGCCCCTGCAAACAATGCTGGTTGGGGAAGGGCCTGCGGACAGAAAGAGGGGGTCACCCGACCCTTGGCACTCAAATGCATGATCCTCAAACTGTGAACATGGTACAGGGAAATGATGACCCTCTGGACATGCATAGCAATGCGGGTGTGCAGTGAAATAATGCGTACAGCTGCTATGACAAACCAGGTAGCCGAAGCAGGGTCACACTGGGCTGTATAAGATCAGGGGACCACCAATGGCTATGGACAAGGACTCCTGCTCCACCAGGCTCTCATGGGATGACGCCAGGCTGCATGACGCTGGAGTCCGATATTGCGCTACAGATGACACAGTGACAGGGGCACAAGAACCAGATGCACAACACCCCCAGCCCAACTTCCTGCTGCCACATCCTCCTGGGGAACATGCCTTTGGTTCTCCCCCCACATGCTCACTCCTCACCACCTCCGGTGGCACCGTGGCTCCTCCCAAAGGACTTATCCAGCCCTAGCCTCTCCGACTCCAGCGTGTCCCCAGCAGCTTGCAAAGGGAGAGGGTGACTGGGCTCAGGCTGCGCCCTCTAGAGCAATGTTTCTCAACTATGACAGGCTCCAGGACCCCTCGGAAAATGCCACCTTTGAGCCAGAGCAATTCTCGCGTGGCAAGGAATGGAGAAGAGCACAGCAGGGTGCGATGTTTTTGACACCAATTCCAACTGGAAACTCTGAGTTTGACTTGTGGGTCATTGTTGTGCACGTAAGAGTGCAGCCCTTGTGTTGCACCCCTGAATGAAGCTCAAGGCAGCTTGGGTGCTGGGGCACCCTTGATGGGAACCACTGCTTTGGAGAGACTTGAACGCGCTGGCCCTGCCGATGTGACGCATGTGGGCCACATCTAGTCCCAGCTGGGTCTCCCCTCCTCCCTTCCCTCGGGGCTCAAGGCCCATCCCACTGCAGCCCTGTGCCAAGAGACCCCAGGGAGTGTTGCCCTCTCTGTGACTTTCCTCTGCAAACTTCATACCCCATAAACACCACAGGTTTGGAAAGAAGGGTCTGCAGTCACAGAGACTGGGTCATCCTGCCCTTTACATTTGAACACTTGACCCACAAGCAAGGAAGAGGGTATGTGGAGCCCACGACCCTCTGTTGGTGCATAGCAGTGGAGAAATGCACGCAGCACCATGACAGAACATGTAGCTCAAGCAGCATGCCTGGCTGCATGAGATTGGGACAGCAAGCTGGCCTGTGTCCCCAGGATGGCAGGGACTGGATCTCTGCAGTGATGTCGGGAGCACCCCAGCAGGGGAGACATGCCCTAGTAAGCAGGGGAGGGTGAGGAGCCTCCCGAAGTCCCCAACCTGCCCTGGGGGAAACACGTTCCTGACCCGCAGCATGTGAACATGGTGCCCCAGCCAGGGACCTGGCGCCTCCCTGTCTCTTCTCAGGGCACTGCCAGGCCCTCTGTCCAGTGCAGAGCCCAGCGCTGCAGAGGAAGGGAACCCCAGCCCACTATACCCCATCGCCCCGCAGCCCAAAGCTGCCTGAGGGACAAGACCCTCCCTGACGCCTGCAGGAGACTTGTGGGGACAGAAAGGAAGTCTCATCACTGGAGGAACAGAAGCTGACTGGCAAGTGACAGACAGACAGAGAGACGGGCAGCCTGGCAGCTCACGACAGACACAGCCAGTGCACAGGGAAGCCCCGTTCTCAGTGAGGAAGTGGACACACAGACCGGACAGACTGCAGGAGAGCAGGAGCCAAGCCCTGGCCTCACCATGCAGGGTCTCTGCAGCCTCGTCCTCCTCTGCGGTGAGTAGCATTCCCCAGCTGCGCTGCCCTGCTCCAGGGGGCTGGTTTTCTCTGCTTTACTCTCTGCTTCTCCCCCCCAGGGGCAGTGAGATGGGCCCTGGCACAGGTCTTCCAGCCGCCCCATCTCACGGCGCTGGAAGGAGGATGGTTCCACGTCCCCTGCAGCCAGAACATCACCCCACACAATACAATGCACTGGTACCGGCAGCCCCAGCAGGGTCAGGGGGCCCTGATCTTCCTGGGGAGCGGGTACAGTGGGGCTTCGCCTGCAGGGGAACTCACCCTGACTGTGGACCAGGCTTCCCGCTCCACCAATCTCTCCTCGGACGGAGCCAGGCTGCAGGATGCCGGTATCTACTACTGTGCTGTGGTAGACACAGTAAGAAAGGCAGAGGAACCAGCTGCACAGAAACCCACAGCCTGACTTCCTGCAGACTTTGCCTGCCTTGCCACGGCTGGCGCTGGGCTGTCTTATACCATTTGGGCACCACCCAGCTCTGGAGGAGCTCACAGGGATTGGCACTAGGAGCTCACCTAGCCCACGTGCTCTCACAATCATGGTCCGTGTCCACCTCCCTTCCAGGTGGACATTTCTGTGCTGCAGCTCAGCCCAGGCTCTGCAGCCAGGTAGGTAATTGCAGGCGGTGGGGATCCCAGGACTGCAGGATGTCCCCAGTCCTCACAGGCTGGGATGCTCCCAGGAGCTGACAAGAGCCTGACAACTGCCCATAGCTCCAGCCTCTCTGCTCTGCCTGGCGCAAATCCCTGCTGCCCGCTGCTTCCTTCCAGGGGCCCGTCACTGCCTCCTGCCACAACGCTGTGTGCAGTAGTAGGTATGCTGGAGGGCAGGGCTGGGATTCAGAGGGACCTCGACAAGCTGGAGGACTGGACCAAAAGAAATCTCATGAGGTTCAAGCAGGACCAGTTGAAAGTCCTGCACCTAGGATGGAAGTATCCCATGCACCTGTAAAACCTGGGGACCAACAGGCTAAGCAGCTGCTCTGCAGAAAAGGACTTGGGGGTTACAGTGGATGATAAACTGAATAGGAGCCAACAGTGTGCTCTCATTGCCCAGAAGGCTAATAGCATACTGAGCTGCATTACCAGGAGCACTGCCAGTAGATAAAGTGCCCCCCTGTTTGGCTCTGGTGACACCAGACCTGGAGTCTTGTGTTCAGTTTTGGGCTCCCCACCACAGAAATGAGGGGCCCAGACATTTCTGGGGAGCGGGCACAATGAGGTCTCACCTGCGGGGGAACTCACCTTGGCTGCAGGACAAGGCCTCCCGCTCCGACAGTCTCTCCCAGGTCGGTGCCAGGCTGCACGACGCACGTGTCTGCTACTGCATGGTGGAAACGCAGTGATGGGGTTGGAGGCACCAGCTGCACAGAAACCCCCAACCCGACTTCCTGCTGCCACCTGCTGGGGTTGTTACACCTTCTAGGTCCTTCCCCGTTCAGGAGGAGATCAGAGGGGTTGGCACCAGCAGCTGACCTGGCCCAGGTGCTCTCACAGTCATGGTAAGCATTTGTGTGCCACAGCTCAGCCCAGGCCCTGCAGCTAGGCAGGCAATTGCAGGCGGTGGGGATCCCCCGTCTGCAGGATCTCCCCATGCCTCTAAGTCTGGGATGCTCCCAGGAGCTGACAAAGGCTGATGACTTCTCCCCACAGCTCCAGCCGCCCTGCTTTGACTGGTGGAAATCTCTGCTGCTTTCCTTGCCTCCTGTGGCCACCAATGTCCTCTGATGCCTGCAGAGCAGGGACTCTCCCCGAGCTCAGTGCTGAACACGCTGTGGTCCCATCTCCCTCTCACCCTCTGGGCATGGGCAAATGCCGGGGATACGTGTGACATGGAGCAAGACACAGAGTGCAGGGGCATGGTGCACCCCGGTGTCAGGGCAGGTTGCTTTGATGCAGTGAAGTGTGGAGCAGACATAAGGGCCAAGTCCTGTTACTTCCATGCAGTTAAACACCGGTCCTACAACCAGGCAAGGGGCATTTCTGGCACTCAAACACAGCTCGCCCATGCATGGTGGACACAGTGTGCATCCTCCTACATGTGCTCGGTGGGCGGCTCCCTGCCTGAGTGGGCAGATGGCCGCGTACAAACAGCCATGGCCAGAGGAGGCATCAACCCTGTATGTTCCTGGGATGGTGGGGACTGGATGTGGAGAGAGATGCCCTGGGAACCCCAGCAGCAGAGCCCCGGCTTAGTGCGCCAGGAAGGGTGAGGAGCCTCCCCAGGCCGTGCCAGCCTGTTCTGGGGGAAACACCTTCCTGACCTGCAGGACATGAACAAGGTGCACAGCCAGGCACTGGGCTAGCTCAGAGCATCCCCTGGGCCCTCCTCATCCTGTCTGCAGCTCCGGTGTTGAGGAGGAAAAGGACCCTCCCCACCCCCTGCCTCCACCCCAGGCACCTGCAGCCCAGGGCTGCCTCAGAGCCCAGACCCCTCCCTGAAGGGTGCAGGGGCTCGTGGAGGGACACGGGAGGTCTGAACGCTGGGGGAACAGGAGCCGACTGGCAGGTGACAGACAGACAGAGAAGGAGCTCACTACAGGGACAGCGAGGGCAGGAAGCCCAGTGCCTCTCGGACGGCTGAGGAGGTGGACACACAGATTGGCTCCACCAGACAGACTGCGGCGTGGGAGCCAAGCCCTGGCCCTGCCATGCAGGGTCTCTGCAGCCTCCTCCTCCTCTGCGGTGAGTAGCATTCCCCACCTGTGCTGCCCAGCCCGAGGGGGCCGGTTTTCCCTGCCTCACTCGCTGCCTTTCCTCCCCCAGGGGCAGCGAGATGGGCCCTGGCCCAGGTGTCCCAGCCACCCCGGCTCACGGCGCTGGAAGGTGGACGGCTCCACATCCCCTGCAACCACAACATCACCCTACATAAGAGGATGTACTGGTATCGGCAGCCCCCGCAGGGTCAAGGGGCCCTGATCTTCCTGGGGAGCGGGTACGATGGGACCTCGTCTGCAGGGGAACTCACCATGGAAGTGCACAAGACCTCCCGCTCCAGCATCCTCTCCCGGGATGGTGCCAGGCTGCAGGATGCTGGCATCTACTACTGCGCCATAGAGGACACAGTGACAGGGGTGGAGGCACCAGCTGCATCAAAACTCCCGGCCCGACTTCCTGCCCCGTGCACCCAGGGCACATGCTGTTGGCTGCCGCCCTGACTCCCCTCCAACATGGCCACTCCTCACCCCCTCCAGGGGCACCCTGGGTCCTGCAGAAGTGGCTCCTCCAGCCCCGGCTCCACCTGACACCCACCTGTGCCCAGCAGCTGGTCAGGGGTCTCAGCCGCTTGCAAGAGGAGTGGGTGCGCAGGCTCAGACTGCTCCCTCTGGAGAAGTGTTTCTCCAATATGCTAGGCTGCAGGGCCCCTCAGAAATGGCCGGGTCTGAGCTTCCACTTGTTATTTTCACTCAAGAAAGGGAGAAGAGCAGTTCTCTTGTGGTGAGGTATGGAGAGAGGACAAAAGCCCTGGATGATTTTCACACCACGGCTTGCTATTGGAAGTCTCTGAGTTTGTCTTGATGGTCACGGTTGTGCAAATAAGTGCTGCCCTTGTGGGGTACCCCTGATGCAAGCTCAAAGGAACCTGGGTGCTGGGGCATGTTGTTGGGCAGCACCCGGGGAGGCCCAACCCAGAGTTGGTCCTGAGGATCACCCCACTGCCCCCACTCCTGGATCCCCGCTGCCACTGGCTGCCCTCCCACATGGCCCCCTGCTTTCAATGCCTTTGGGAACTGAGCCTGCAACCTGCACACTCCCATATCCCACAGCCCCACAGGCTGGGAGGAAGTATTAATTATGGATGCTCAGGTGCTCAGGCAGCGCATCTCTGGCAGCGCATTAGCTTCGTAAGGGCTCCTCTGTCCGAGGGACATGGGACTGCTTGAACTTGGAGAAGGTGTAGAGAGTCTGGGAGAGGGCAATGGAAATGGTTAGGGGGAAGGGTATGTGGCTTCTCGGGAGAGACTGAGGGAACTGGGCTTATTCAGCCTGCAGAAAAGAAGACTAGGGGGCAGGGTGGGGTTAATTAGGAGCCTTCAGCTCCCTGAAGTGGGGTTCAGAAGAGGATGGAGCTGAACTTCTCTCGGTGGTGGATGGGGGGAGAACAAGGAACAATGGGCTCAAGTTGCAGCAAGGGGAGTTGAGGTTAGATATTAGGCAAACTTTCTGATTAGGAGGGTTGTAAAACACTGGAAGAAATTACCCAGAGAGATTGTGAAGGCTCCACCATTGGAGGTTTTTAAGATCAGGCTAGGCAAATCCTTGGCTGGGATGATCTATTTGGGGATGGCCCTGTCTGGACCTAGGCGTTGGACTATATGTGCCCACGTAATCTCCCTTCCAACCCTCATTGTCTTTGCTTCTGTGATCTGCACCAGTAATGAAAGCTGTAAAGCTCCATGGTGTGCAAATGCTTGTAGTGTGTAGTGCATAATAGTGAAAAAGGGATATTACATGCTTATGGTGTATCAGGGTGCTTGCACTGGCATCAGTATGGGAAGGAATAAGCATGGGTGAGGGTAGTATAACTGCCTGGGTGGGGTTTGGAGAGACCACAGCAAATTCAACAGAACATGCTGCCACTCAGCATACCACAGTCCTCCTCCCTCTCGTGTCTCCCTAACTCATATAAATGTGAATCCATATTAAACTGTTGCTAGATGGGTATAGGGGCCAATGCTTCTTCTTGTGCTTTGGCTACAAGTGATAAAAAGTTGGATTGTAGCCCTCTCGCTTTCCTCTTGACCTGACTTGGGAGATGGTAATCACTTCCCTGCCAAGAGGGAACAGCTGAGCATTGTGAAGGGTGTCTGAATCATGAGTTGGTGCATGAACATTGTAGCTGTCCCTTAATCCTGTGTCTAAGCTGGCAGAAGGGTCCTGAACACAGATGGGCTGCAGTTGCAGTCCCTGAAAGACTGAATGAACATGGGTGTTTGGTGACACCAGAAGAGAGTGGGAATCCCCGGTGCCACCGCTAGAGGGACCCCCGAGGCCCTGGGATGGGAGGCTGCTTGGAGGCAGAAGCGGGAGGTGGGATGAAGGCTGCTCACACAGCCCCAGCCCCTGGATGCAGACACGCTGCTGTTGTGCTGAGGGCAGGATGGCCTTGCTTCTGCTGGCCTGCTTGGCTGGATTTGCTGAGCTCGGTGAGGGGCAAGCAGAGCCGAGGGGGAACTGTCATCTCAGCAAGGCGCAAAGGGAGAGCTCAGTGACCTGATCAAGGGACCACTGGGGTCACCAGGCTGCAGGTGGCAGGGATGAAAGGGCAGGAGGACATGGGGCATGCAGGGGGGGTTTGAAGATAGAGCAAGACAAGGGTGCAGGACGGGCAGCGTGCAGGGGCATCAGTCTGCAGAGAGAAGCAGCTATGTGAATGAATGAATGGGAGGGGGGGACACGGGCAACCAGACACATGAGGTAGTGCAGAAGGGCTGATGCAGACACACAGATAAGACAGCACAGGGAAGAGGGCATGGATGCATGGATGCACCACACCGTGCTGAACAAATGGATGAACAGTGAGACACGACTCAGGGACAGACAGACAGGAGAGCAGTCTTACATGGGATCTCTGCCTTTCCAGCCCGTGCTCAGCAAGACTCCGTCACCCAGTCCCCCTCGGCGTTGGTGATCCACGCAGGGCACACGGCCACCCTGTCCTGCAGTTTCTCCACCAGCGACAACTACCCATACCTCTACTGGTACCGGCAGCACCCAAACCGGCCCCTGGAGATGCTGATGCAGCTCCACAAAGCTGAGTGGAGGAAGCAAGCAGGGCGGCTCTCCGCGGAGCTGCACGTTGGGAACTCCTCGGGGCGGCTGGAGATCCAGGGCACCACGCTGCAGGACAGTGCTGGGTATCTCTGTGCGCTGAGTGACACAGAGGGCCCTGGCTGCTGCCGCACCGTACAGAAAGGTGTGGGTGGCTGTGTGGTGGGCACATGCCCCTCCTTCCTCTGCACTGCACAGCAGGAGAGGAAGAAGGAAATGGAGAGACAGTCAGGTGGTGCGATAGGAAGCTGCATGTTGCCATGCCCCAGCTGGCACGGGTGAGCAATCCCCCTCTTTGCTGGCTGCCTTGGGCTGCTCAGAAAGCCCCTAGGGATTGCTCTGTGGTGAGAGACAGCCTGGAGCTGGACAAGGTTGTGAAGAAGGGCTGGGGGCCTTGAAGCAGTGTTTGGCTCCTTTCACAGCCTCAAGGCCCCTCTGTAAGTTTCCCGAGTTTTGTGGCATCTCATAGCATCCCCTGGAACCTGCTCATCCTGTCTGCAGCTCCGGTGTTGAGGAGGAAGGGGACCCTGCCCACCCCCTGCCTCCACCCCAGGCACCTGCAGCCCAGGGCTGCCTCAGAGCCCAGACCCCTCCCCGAAGGGTGCAGGGGCTCGTGGAGGGACACGGGAGGTCTGAACGCTGGGGGAACAGGAGCCGACTGGCAGGTGGCAGACAGACAGAGAAGGAGCTCACTACAGGGACAGCGAGGGCAGGAAGCCCAGTGTCTCTCGGACGGCTGAGGAGGTGCACACACAGATTGGCTCCACCAGACAGACTGCGGCGTGGGAGCCAAGCCCTGGCCCTGCCATGCAGGGTCTGTGCAGCCTCCTCCTCCTCTGCGGTGAGTAGCATTCCCCAGCTGCGCTGCCCAGCCCGAGGGGGCCGGTTTTCCCTGCCTCACTCGCTGCCTTTCCTCCCCCAGGGGCAGCAAGTTGGGCCCTGGCCCAGGTGTCCCAGCCACCCCGGCTCATGGAGCTGGAAGGAGGACAGCTCCACATCTCCTGCAACCACAGCTTCACCCCACATAAGAGGATATACTGGTACCGGCAGCCCCTGCAGGGTCAGGGGGCCCTGATCTTCCTGGGAAGCGGGTACGACGGGACCTCGCCCGCAGGGGAACTCACCATAGAAGTGCACAAGACCTCCCGCTCCAGCATCCTCTCCCGGGACAGTGCCAGGCTGCAGGATGCTGGCATCTACTACTGCGCCTCAGAGGACACAGTGACAGGGGTGGAGGCACCAGCTGCATCAAAACCCCCGGCCCGACTTCCTGCCCCGTGCACCCAGGGCACATGCTGTTGGCTGCCGCCCTGACTCCCCTCCCACATGGCCACTCCTCACCCCCTCCAGGGGCACCGTGGGTCCTGCAGAAGGGGCTGCTCCAGCCCCGGCTCCACCAACACCCACCTGTGCCCAGCAGCTGGCTCAGGGGTCTCAGCCGCTTGGAAGAGGAGTGGGTGCGCAGGCTCAGACTGCTCCCTCTGGAGAAGTGTTTCTCCAATACGCTAGGCTGCAGGGCCCCTCAGAAATGGCCGGGTCTGAGCTTCCACTTGTTATTTTCCCTCCAGAAAAGGACAAGAGCAGTTCTCTTGTGGTGAGGTATGGAGGGTGGTGAGGTATGGAGGGAGCACAGCAGGGTGGGATGTTTTTCACATCACAGCTTTCATTTGGAAATCTCTGCGTTTGCTTGAGGGTCATGGTTGTGCAGATAACAGTGCTGCCCTTGTGGGGTACCCCTGATACAAGCTCAAGGTAAGCAGGACACTGGGGCGTGTTGTTGGGAAGCACAGCTCTGGAGCGGGGAGGCCCAACCTGGAGTTGGTCCCAAAGTTTGCCCCACTGCCCCACTCCTGAATCACTGCTGCCCTGACTTCCCTCCCAGATGGCCCTCTGCCTTCTTAGGGGCTGGTCTTCAGGATCTTCAAAGTCCCTTCCAGCCCTAATGTCTATGAAATCAGTGAAGGAGTCCTACCAGGGGGACAAGGAATCCCAAAGGTCTTTGTGCAGCTGTTTGGCCTGTGAAGTCAGTGGGGTGAAGTGTCCCAGGGGTAAGGGCTGGGGAGTGGACAGTAGTCACCTGAGGCACAGGTAATGTCCAGACCAAGCTCCCAAGGAGTATGGGTGGATCTAAAAGGGTCCAGCATCAGAGCTGGAGTCAGAAGCGCTAGCCAGAGTCAGGGCATCAGAGAATAACAGAAACACAGAACCAGCCAGGAGCCAAGACAAGTCAGGAGTCCGGCCGCAAGCAGGAATCAAAGCCAGAGTCCGGACTGCTATCAGGAGGCATGAGACAATGCCAAAAACACACAGAGATCAGGAGCATGTACCCAGTCTTTGCCCAGACAAGGACACCACAGGCCAGGCCCGGAGCAGATGGAGCCAGCTCTGATTGCCCCGTGCAACCCAGCTGGGACCAGGGCACCGCTCAGTCTATCAGCTTAGTCATTAATCAATAAGCTTACCTTTAAATCATTAGCAGTATCCTGGCACAACAGAATAATTTTCTGTGTTAAGTCCACTAACATTAACTAATAATATGATCAAGTGTGAATAACTGCTGCTGGGGAAGGAGTTTATCAGTAATCGAACTTAACAAATGATGTTTTCGGCTCTGGATAAGAACTGAGCTGTCTGTAGTCAGCTAGAATCCTATTGAAATAACCAGGGTCTTTTCCAATCTATTGCAGCCCCAGCTGTTTTCAGGAAACTTATGCTCAGCTGCAGAACTGTGGCTAAAACAGGTCCCCAAGCCTGTGGGCAGCTTCCCTTGTCAGCAAAGTAAAAGAAACAGGAATGGGCTAGGAGCCTTCCCACATGGGGAGGGAAATAGATAAGCAGTCCTCTCTCCCAGGACTGTGATATACCCAAGGCCACAGACCCCAGCTCGATGGCACCTTCCAAGTTCCCAAATTCTCAGGAGAACAAAGATGTCAGAATAACACCAATCAGACTATTTGATAATAAACCACATATAAATACTGGATATAAACAAGGTGGGGCTTGGAGAGACCTCAGCAAATTCAACACAACCTGTTGTCACGCTACATACCACCCTCCTCCTCCCTCTCATGTCTCCCTAGCCCATATAGAGGTGAATCTGTCCTCAGCAGTTGCTAGATGAGCAAAGAGATGAATGCTTCTTCTTGTGCTTTGGCTACAAGTGATAAGAAGTTGGATTGTAGCCCTCTCGCTTTCCTCTTGACCTGACTTGGGAGATGGTAATCGCTTACCTGCCAAGAGGGAACGGCTGAGCATTGCGAAGGGTGACTGAATCATGAGTTGGTGCATGAACATTGTAGCTGTCCCTTAATCCTGTGTCTAAGCTTGCAGAAGGGTCCTGAACACAGATGGGCTGTAGTCTAAATCCCTGAATGATTGAACGAACATGGGTTTTGGTGACACCAGAAGACAGTGGGAATCCCCGGTGCCACCGCTAGAGGGACCCCCGAGGCCCTGGGATGGGAGGCTGCTTGGAGGCAGAAGCGGGAGGTGGGATGAAGGCTGCTCAGCGCCCCAGCCCCTGGATGCAGACACGCTGCTGTTGTGCTGAGGGCAGGATGGCCTTGCTTCTGCTGGCCTGCTTGGCTGGATTTGCAGAGCTGGGTGAGGGGCAAGCAGAGCCGAGGGGGAACTGTCATCTCAGCAAGGCGCAAAGGGAGAGCTCAGTGACCTGATCAAGGGACCAGTGGGGTCACCAGGCTGCAGGTGGCAGGGAGGAAAGGGCAGGGGGACATGGGGCATGCAGGGGGGGTTCGAAGAAAGAGCAAGACAAGGGTGCAGGACGGGCAGCGTGCAGGGGCATCAGTCTGCAGAGAGAAGCAGCTATGTGAATGAATGAATGGGGGGGGGGGGCGGGACACGGGCAACCGGACACATGAGGTAGTGCAGAAGGGCTGATGCAGACACACAGATAAGACAGCACAGGGAAGAGGGCATGGATGCATGGATGCACCACACCGTGCTGAACAAATGGATGAACAGTGAGACACGACTCAGGGACAGACAGACAGGAGAGCAGTCTTACATGGGATCTCTGCCTTTCCAGCCCGTGCTCAGCAGGACTCCGTCACCCAGTCCCCCTCGGCGTTGGTGATCCACGCAGGGCACACGGCCACCCTGTCCTGCAGTTTCTCCAGCAGCGACAGCTACCCATACCTCTACTGGTACCGGCAGCACCCAAACCGGCCCCTGGAGATGCTGATGCAGCTCAACAAAGCTGAGTGGAGGAAGCAAGCAGGGCGGCTCTCCGCGGAGCTGCACGTTGGGAACTCCCCGGGGCGGCTGGAGATCCAGGGCACCACGCTGCAGGACAGTGCTGGGTATCTCTGCGCGCTGCGTGACACAGAGGGCCCTGGCTGCTGCCGCACCGTACAGAAAGGTGTGGGTGGCTGTGTGGTGGGCACATGCCCCTCCTTCCTCTGCACTGCACAGCAGGAGAGGAAGAAGGAAATGGAGAGACAGTCAGATGGAGGGATAGGCAGCTGCATGTTGCCATGCCCCAGCTGGCACGGGTGAGCAATCCCCCTCTTTGCTGGCTGCCTTGGGCTGCTCAGAAAGTCCCTAGGGATTGCTCTGTGGTGAGAGACAGCCTGGAGCTGGACAAGGTTGTGAAGAAGGGCTGGGGGCCTTGAAGCAGTGTTTGGCTCCTTTCACAGCCTCAAGGCCCCTCTGTAAGTTTCCCGAGTTTTGTGGCATCTCATAGCGTCCCCTGGAACCTGCTCATCCTGTCTGCAGCTCCGGTGTTGAGGAGGAAGGGGACCCTCCCCATCCCCTGCCTGCACCCCAGGCACCTGCAGCCCAGGGCTGCCTCAGAGCCCAGACCCCTCCCCGAAGGGTGCAGGGGCTCGTGGAGAGACACAGGACGTCTGAACGCTGGGGGAACAGGAGCCGACTGGCAGGTGACAGACAGACATAGAAGGAGCACACTACAGGGACAGCGAGGGCAGGAAGCCCAGTGCCTCTCGGACGGCTGAGGAGGTGCACACACAGATTGGCTCCACCAGAGAGACTGCGGAGTGGGAGCCAAGCCCTGGCCCTGCCATGCAGGGTCTGTGCAGCCTCCTCCTCCTCTGCGGTGAGTAGCATTCCCCAGCTGCGCTGCCCAGCCCGAGGGGGCCGGTTTTCCCTGCCTCACTCGCTGCCTTTCCTCCCCCAGGGGCAGCAAGTTGGGCCCTGGCCCAGGTGTCCCAGCCACCCCGGCTCATGGAGCTGGAAGGAGGACAGCTCCACATCTCCTGCAACCACAGCTTCACCCCACATAAGAGGATATACTGGTACCGGCAGCCCCTGCAGGGTCAGGGGGCCCTGATCTTCCTGGGAAGCGGGTACGACGGGACCTCGCCAGCAGGGGAACTCACCATAGAAGTGCACAAGACCTCCCGCTCCAGCATCCTCTCCCGGGACAGTGCCAGGCTGCAGGATGCTGGCATCTACTACTGCGCCTCAGAGGACACAGTGACAGGGGTGGAGGCACCAGCTGCATCAAAACCCCCAGCCCGACTTCCTGCCCCGTGCACCCAGGGCACATGCTGTTGGCTGCTGCCCTGACTCCCCTCCCACATGGCCACTCCTCACCCCCTCCAGGGGCACCGTGGGTCCTGCAGAAGGGGCTCCTCCAGCCCCAGCTCCACCAACACCCACCTGTGCCCAGCAGCTGGCTCAGGGGTCTCAGCCGCTTGCAAGAGGAGTGGGTGCGCAGGCTCAGACTGCTCCCTCTGGAGAAGTGTTTCTCCAATACGCTAGGCTGCAGGGCCCCTCAGAAATGGCCGGGTCTGAGCTTCCCCTTGTTATTTTCCCTCCAGAAAAGGACAAGAGCAGTTCTCTTGTGGTGAGGTATGGAGGGTGGTGAGGTATGGAGGGAGCACAGCAGGGTGGGATGTTTTTCACATCACAGCTTTCATTTGGAAATCTCTGAGTTTGCTTGAGGGTCATGGTTGTGCAGATAACAGTGCTGCCCTTGTGGGGTACCCCTGATACAAGCTCAAGGGAAGCAGGACACTGGGGCGTGTTGTTGGGAAGCACAGCTCTGGAGCGGGGAGGCCCAACCTGGAGTTGGTCCCAAAGTTTGCCCCACTGCCCCACTCCTGAATCACTGCTGCCCTGACTTCCCTCCCAGATGGCCCTCTGCCTTCTTAGGGGCTGGTCTTCAGGATCTTCAAAGTCCCTTCCAGCCCTAATGTCTATGAAATCAGTGAAGGAGTCCTACCAGGGGGACAAGGAATCCCAAAGGTCTTTGTGCAGCTGTTTGGCCTGTGAAGTCAGTGGGGTGAAGTGTCCCAGGGGTAAGGGCTGGGGAGTGGACAGTAGTTACCTGAGGCACAGGTGATGTCCAGACCAAGCTCCCAAGGAGTATGGGTGGATCTAAAAGGGTCCAACATCAGAGCTGGAGTCAGAAGCACTAGCCAGAGTCAGGGCATCAGAGAATAACAGAAACACAGAACCAGCCAGGAACCAAGACACGTCAGGAGTCCGGCCGCAAGCAGGAATCAAAGCCAGAGTCCGGACTGCTATCAGGAGGCATGAGACAATGCCAAAAACACACAGAGATCAGGAGCATGTACCCAGTCTTTGCCCAGACAAGGACACCACAGGCCAGGCCCGGAGCAGATGGAGCCAGCTCTGATTGCCCCGTGCAACCCAGCTGGGACCAGGGCACCGCTCAGTCTATCAGCTTAGTCATTAATCAATAAGCTTACCTTTAAATCATTAGCAGTATCCTGGCACAACAGAATAATTTTCTGTGTTAAGTCCACTAACATTAAATAATAATATGATCAAGTGTGAATAACTGCTGCTGGGGAAGGAGTTTATCAGTAATCGAACTTAACAACTGATGTTTTCGGCTCTGGATAAGAACTGAGCTGTCTGTAGTCAGCTAGAATCCTATTGAAATAACCAGGGTCTTTTCCAATCTATTGCAGCCCCAGCTGTTTTCAGGAAACTTATGCTCAGCTGCAGAACTGTGGCTAAAACAGGTCCCCAAGCCTGTGGGCAGCTTCCCTTGTCAGCAAAGTAAAAGAAACAGGAATGGGCTAGGAGCCTTCCCACATGGGGAGGGAAATAGATAAGCAGTCCTCTCTCCCAGGACTGTGATATACCCAAGGCCACAGACCCCAGCTCGATGGCCCCTTCCAAGTTCCCAAATTCTCAGGAGAACAAAGATGTCAGAATAACACCAATCAGACTATTTGGTAATAAACCACATATAAATACTCGATATAAACAAGGTGGGGCTTGGAGAGACCTCAGCAAATTCAACACAACCTGCTGTCACACTACATACCACCCTCCTCCTCCCTCTCATGTCTCCCTAGCCCATATAGATGTGAATGTGTACTCAGCAGTTGCTAGATGAGCAAAGAAATGAGTGCTACTTCTTGTGCTTTGGCTACAAGTGATAAGAAGTTGGATTGTAGCCCTCTCGCTTTCCTCTTGACCTGACTTGAGAGATAGTAATCGCTTACCTGCCAAAAGGGAACAGCTGAGCATTGCGAAGGGTGACTGAATCATGAGTTCATGCATGAACATTGTAGCTGTCCCTTAATCCTGTGTCTAAGCTTGCAGAAGGGTCCTGAACACAGGTGGGCTGTAGTCTAAATCCCTGAATGATTGAACGAACATGGGTTTTTGGTGACACCAGAAGAGAGTGGGAATCCCCGGTGCCACCGCTAGAGGGACCCCCGAGGCCCTGGGATGGGAGGCTGCTTGGAGGCAGAAGCGGGAGGTGGGATGAAGGCTGCTCAGCGCCCCAGCCCCTGGATGCAGACACGCTGCTGTTGTGCTGAGGGCAGGATGGCCTTGCTTCTGCTGGCCTGCTTGGCTGGATTTGCTGAGCTGGGTGAGGGGCAAGCAGAGCCGAGGGGGAACTGTCACCTCAGCAAGGCGCAAAGGGAGAGCTCAGTGACCTGATCAAGGGACCAGTGGGGTCACTAGGCTGCAGGTGGCAGGGAGGAAAGGGCAGGGGGACATGGGGCATGCAGGGGGGCTGCAAAGGAGGAGGGTGACAAGGGTGCAGGACAGGCAGCGTGCAGGGGCATCAGTCTGCAGACGGAAGCAGCTATGTGAAGGAATGAATGGCAGGGACAGACAAACAGACACACGAGCTAGTGCAGAAGAGCTGATGCAGACACACAGATACGGTTGTCCAAAAGGTGGGCTGAGGGATAAGACAGCACAGGGAAGAGGGCACTGATGCATGGATGCACCATGCTGTGCTGAACAAATGGATGAACAGTGAGACATGATTCGGGGACAGACAGACAGGAGAGCAGTCTTACAAGGGATCTCTGCCTTTCCAGCCCGTGCTCAGCAGGACTCCGTCACCCAGTCCCCCTCGGCGTTGGTGATCCCAGCAGGGCACACGGCCACCTTGTCCTGCAGTTTCTCCAACAGCTACAGCTACCCATACCTCTACTGGTACCGGCAGCACCCAAACCGGCCCCTGGAGTTGCTGATACAGCTCAATGAAGATGAGTGAAAGAACCAAGCAGGGCGGCTCTCCGCGGAGCTGCAGGTTGGGAACACCTCGGGGCGGCTGGCGATCCAGGGCACCACGCTGCAGGACAGTGCTGGGTATCTCTGCGCGCTGCGTGACACAGAGGGCCCTGGCTGCTGCCGCACCGTACAGAAAGGTGTGGGTGGCTCTGTGGTGGGCACATCCCCCTCCTTCCTCTGCACTGCACAGCAGGAGAGGAAGAAGGAAATGGAGAGACAGTCAGGTGGAGCGATAGGCAGCTGCATGTTGCCATGCCCCAGTTGGCATGGAAAAGCAATCCCCCTGTTTGCTGGCTGCCTTGGGCTGCTCAGAAAGTCCCTAGGGATTGCTCTGTGGTGAGAGACAGCCTGGAGCTGGACAAGGTTGGGAAGGAGGGCTGGGGGCCTTGAAGCAGTGTTTGGCTCCTTTCACAGCCTCAAGGCCCCTCTGTACGTTTCCCGAGTTTTTTGGCATCTCATAGCGTCCCCTGGACCCTGCTCATCCTGTCTGCAGCTCCGGTGTTGAGGAGGAAAAGGACCCTCCCCATCCCCTGCCTGCACCCCAGGCACCTGCAGCCCAGGGCTGCCTCAGAGCCCAGACCCCTCCCCGAAGGGTGCAGGGGCTCGTGCAGGGACACGGGAGGTCTGAACGCTGGGGGAACAGGAGCCGACTGGCAGGTGACAGACAGACATAGAAGGAGCACACTACAGGGACAGCGAGGGCAGGAAGCCCAGTGTCTCTCGGACGGCTGAGGAGGTGCACACACAGATTGGCTCCACCAGACAGACTGCGGCGTGGGAGCCAAGCCCTGGCCCTGCCATGCAGGGTCTGTGCAGCCTTCTCCTCCTCTGCGGTGAGTAGCATTCCCCACCTGTGCTGCCCAGCCCGAGGGGGCCGGTTTTCCCTGCCTCACTCTCTGCCTTTCCTCCCCCAGGGGCAGTGAGATGGGCCCTGGCCCAGGTGTCCCAGCCACCCCGGCTCACGGCGCTGGAAGGTGGACAGCTCCACATCTCCTGCAACCACAGCTTCACCTCACATCAGAGGATGTACTGGTACCGGCAGCCCCCGCAGGGTCGGGGATCCCTGATCTTCCTGGGGAGCGGGTACGACGGGACCTCGTCCGCAGGGGAACTCACCATGGAAGTGTACCTGGCCTCCCGCTCCAGCATCCTCTCCCGGGACAGTGCCAGGCTGCCGGATGCTGGCATCTACTACTGCGCCTCAGAGGACACAGTGACAGGGGTGGAGGCACCAGCTGCATCAAAACCCCCAGCCCGACTTCCTGCCCCGTGCACCCAGGGCACATGCAGTTGGCTGCCGCCCTGACTCCCCTCCCACATGGCCACTCCTCACCCCCTCCAGGGGCACCCTGGGTCCTGCAGAAGTGGCTCCTCCAGCCCCGGCTCCACCTGACACCCACCTGTGCCCAGCAGCTGGTCAGGGGTCTCAGCCGCTTGCAAGAGGAGTGGGTGCGCAGGCTCAGACTGCTCCCTCTGGAGAAGTGTTTCTCCAATACGCTAGGCTGCAGGGCCCCTCAGAAATGGCCGGGTCAGAGCTTCCACTTGTTATTTTCCCTCCCGAAAAGGACAAGAGCAGTTCTCTTGTGGTGAGGTATGGAGAGAGCACAAAAGGCCGGGATTTTTTTCACACCACGGCTTGCTATTGGAAATCTCTGACTTTGTCCTGATGGTCACGGTTGTGCAAATAAGTGCTGCCCTTGTGGGGTACCCCTGATGCAAGCTCAAAGGAAGTTGGGTGCTGGGGCATGTTGTTGGGCAGCACCCGGGGAGGCCCAACCCAGAGTTGGTCCTGAGGATCACCCCACTGCCCCCACTCCTGGATCCCCGCTGCCACTGGCTGCCCTCCCACATGGCCCCCTGCTTTCAATGCCTTTGTGAACTGAGCCTGCAACCTGCACACTGCCACATCCCACAGCCCCACAGGCTGGGAGGAAGTATTAATTATGGATGCTGAGGTGCTCAGGCAGCGCATCACTGGCAGCGCATTAGCTTCGTAAGGGCTCCTCTGTCCGAGGGACATGGGACTGCTTGAACTTGGAGAAGGTGTAGAGAGTCTGGGAGAGGGCAATGGAAATGGTTAACGGGAAGGGTATGTGGCTTCTCGGGAGAGACTGAGGGAACTGGGCTTATTCAGCCTGCAGAAAAGAAGACTAGGGGGCAGGGTGGGGTTAATTAGGAGCCTTCAGCTCCCTGAAGTGGGGTTCAGAAGAGGATGGAGCTGAACTTCTCTCGGTGGTGGATGGGGGGAGAACAAGGAACAATGGGCTCAAGTTGCAGCAAGGGGAGTTGAGGTTAGATATTAGGCAAACTTTCTGATTAGGAGGGTTGTAAAACACTGGAAGAAATTACCCAGAGAGATTGTGAAGGCTCCAACTTTGGAGGTTTTTAAGATCAGGCTAGGCAAATCCTTGGCTGGGATGATCTATTTGGGGATGGCCCTGTCTGGACCTAGGCGTTGGACTATATGTGCCCACGTAATCTCCCTTCCAACCCTCATTGTCTTTGATTCTGTGATCTGCACCAGTAATGAAAGCTGTAAAGCTCCATGGTGTGCAAATGCTTGTAGTGTGTAGTGCATAATAGTGAAAAAGGGATATTACATGCTTATGGTGTATCAGGGTGCTTGCACTGGCATCAGTATGGGAAGGAATAAGCATGGGTGAGGGTAGTATAACTGCCTGGGTGGGGTTTGGAGAGACCACAGCAAATTCAACAGAACATGCTGCCACTCAGCATACCACAGTCCTCCTCCCTCTCGTGTCTCCCTAACTCATATAAATGTGAATCCATATTAAACTGTTGCTAGATGGGTATAGGGGCCAATGCTTCTTCTTGTGCTTTGGCTACAAGTGATAAAAAGTTGGATTGTAGCCCTCTCGCTTTCCTCTTGACCTGACTTGGGAGATGGTAATCACTTCCCTGCCAAGAGGGAACAGCTGAGCATTGTGAAGGGTGTCTGAATCATGAGTTGGTGCATGAACATTGTAGCTGTCCCTTAATCCTGTTTCTAAGCTGGCAGAAGGGTCCTGAACACAGATGGGCTGCAGTTGCAGTCCCTGAAAGACTGAATGAACATGGGTGTTTGGTGACACCAGAAGAGAGTGGGAATCCCCGGTGCCACCGCTAGAGAGACCCCCGAGGCCCTGGGATGGGAGGCTGCTTGGAGGCAGAAGCGGGAGGTGGGATGAAGGCTGCTCACACAGCCCCAGCCCCTGGATGCAGACACGCTGCTGTTGTGCTGAGGGCAGGATGGCCTTGCTTCTGCTGGCCTGCTTGGCTGGATTTGCTGAGCTCGGTGAGGGGCAAGCAGAGCCGAGGGGGAACTGTCATCTCAGCAAGGCGCAAAGGGAGAGCTCAGTGACCTGATCAAGGGACCACTGGGGTCACCAGGCTGCAGGTGGCAGGGAGGAGAGGGCAGGAGGACATGGGGCATGCAGGGGGGGTTTGAAGATAGAGCAAGACAAGGGTGCAGGACGGGCAGCGTGCAGGGGCATCAGTCTGCAGAGAGAAGCAGCTATGTGAATGAATGAATGGGGCGGGGGGCGGGGGAACACGGGCAACCAGACACATGAGGTAGTGCAGAAGGGCTGATGCAGACACACAGATATGACAGCACAGGGAAGAGGGCATGGATGCATGGATGCACCACACCATGCTGAACAAATGGATGAACAGTGAGACACGACTCAGGGACAGACAGACAGGAGAGCAGTCTTACAAGGGATCTCTGCCTTTCCAGCCCGTGCTCAGCAGGACTCCGTCACCCAGTCCCCCTCGGCGTTGGTGATCCACGCAGGGCACACGGCCACCCTGTCCTGCAGTTTCTCCACCAGCGACAGCTACCCATACCTCTACTGGTACCGGCAGCACCCAAACCGGCCCCTGGAGATGCTGATGCAGCTCCACAAAGCTGAGTGGAGGAAGCAAGCAGGGCGGCTCTCCGCGGAGCTGCACGTTGGGAACTCCTCGGGGCGGCTGGAGATCCAGGGCACCACGCTGCAGGACAGTGCTGGGTATCTCTGCGCGCTGCGTCGCACAGAGGGCCCTGGCTGCTGCCGCACCGTACAGAAAGGTGTGGGTGGCTCTGTGGTGGGCACATGCCCCTCCTTCCTCTGCACTGCACAGCAGGAGAGGAAGAAGGAAATGGAGAGACAGTCAGGTGGAGCGATAGGCAGCTGCATGTTGCCATGCCCCAGCTGGCACGGGTGAGCAATCCCCCCCTTTGCTGGCTGCCTTGGGCTGCTCAGAAAGTCCCTAGGGATTGCTCTGTGGTGAGACACAGCCTGGAGCTGGACAAGGTTGTGAAGAAGGGCTGGGGGCCTTGAAGCAGTGTTTGGCTCCCTTCACAGCCTCAAGGCCCCTCTGTAACTTTCCCGAGTTTTGTGGCATCTCATAGCATCCCCTGGACCCTGCTCATCCTGTCTGCAGCTCTGGTGTTGAGGAGGAAGAGGACCCTGCCCACCCCCTGCCTCCACCCCAGGCACCTGCAGCCCAGGGCTGCCTCAGAGCCCAGACCCCTCCCCGAAGGGTGCAGGGGCTCGTGCAGGGACACGGGAGGTCTGAACGCTGGGGGAACAGGAGCTGACTGCCAGGTGACAGACAGACAGACAAGGAGCTCACTACAGGGACAGCGAGGGCAGGAAGCCCAGTGCCTCTCGGACGGCAGAGGAGGTGCACACACAGATTGGCTCCACCAGACAGACTGCGGCGTGGGAGCCAAGCCCTGGCCCTGCCATGCAGGGTCTGTGCAGCCTCCTCCTCCTCTGCGGTGAGTAGCATTCCCCAGCTGTGCTGCCCAGCCCGAGGGGGCCGGTTTTCCCTGCCTCACTCTCTGCCTTTCCTCCCCCAGGGGCAGCGAGATGGGCCCTGGCCCAGGTGTCCCAGCCACCCCGGCTCACGGCGCTGGAAGGTGGACGGCTCCACATCTCCTGCAGCCACAACATCACCCCACATAAGAGGATGTACTGGTATCGGCAGCCCCCGCAGGGTCAGGGGTCCCTGATCTCCCTGGGGAGCGGGTACGACGGGACCTCGTCCGCAGGGGAACTCACCATGGAAGTGCACAAGACCTCCCGCTCCAGCATCCTCTCCCGGGACAGTGCCAGGCTGCAGGATGCTGGCATCTACTACTGCGCCACAGAGGACACAGTGACAGGGGTGGAGGCACCAGCTGCATCAAAACTCCCGGCCCGACTTCCTGCCCCGTGCACCCAGGGCACATGCTGTTGGCTGCCGCCCTGACTCCCCTCCCACATGGCCACTCCTCACCCCCTCCAGGGGCACCGTGGGTCCTGCAGAAGGGGCTGCTCCAGCCCCGGCTCCACCTGACACCCACCTGTGCCCAGCAGCTGGTCAGGGGTCTCAGCCGCTTGGAAGAGGAGTGGGTGCGCAGGCTCAGACTGCTCCCTCTGGAGAAGTGTTTCTCCAATACGCTAGGCTGCAGGGCCCCACAGAAATGGCCGGGTCTGAGCTTCCACTTGTTATTTTCCCTCCCGAAAAGGACAAGAGCAGTTCTCTTGTGGTGAGGTATGGAGGGAGCACAGCAGGGTGGGATGTTTTTTACATCAGAGCTTTCATTTGGAAATCTCTGAGTTTGCTTGAGGGTCATGGTTGTGCAGATAACAGTGCTGCCCTTGTGGGGTACCCCTGATACAAGCTCAAGAGGAAGCAGGACACTGGGGCGTGTTGTTGGGAACTACAGCTCTGGAGCGGGGAGGCCCAACCTGGAGTTGGTCCCAAAGTTTGCCCCACTGCCCCACTCCTGAATCACCGCTGCCCTGACTCCCCTCCCAGATGGCCCTCTGCTTTCTTAGGGGCTGGTCTTCAGGATCTTCAAAGTCCCTTCCAGCCCTAATGTCTATGAAATCAGTGAAGGAGTCCTACCAGGGGGACAAGGAGTCCCAAAGGTCTTTGTGCAGCTGTTTGGCCTGTGAAGCCAGTGGGGTGAAGTGTCCCAGGGGTAAGGGCTGGGGAGTGGACAGTAGTCACCTGAGGCACAGGTGATGTCCAGACCAAGCTCCCAAGGAGTATGGGTGGATCTAAAAGGGTCCAGCATCAGAGCTGGAGTCAGAAGCGCTAGCCAGAGTCAGGGCATCAGAGAATAACAGAAACACAGAACCAGCCAGGAGCCAAGACAAGTCAGGAGTCCGGCCGCAAGCAGGAATCAAAGCCAGAGTCCGGACTGCTATCAGGAGGCATGAGACAATGCCAAAAACACACAGAGATCAGGAGCATGTACCCAGTCTTTGCCCAGACAAGGACACCACAGGCCAGGCCCGGAGCAGATGGAGCCAGCTCCGATTGCCCCGTGCAACCCAGCTGGGACCAGGGCACCGCTCAGTCTATCAGCTTAGTCATTAATCAATAAGCTTACCTTTAAATCATTAGCAGTATCCTGGCAGAATGGAATAATTTTCTGTGTTAAGTCCACTAACATTAACTAATAATATGATCAAGTGTGAATAACTGCTGCTGGGGAAGGAGTTTATCAGTAATCGAACTTAACAACTGATGTTTTCGGCTCTGGATAAGAACTGAGCTGTCTGTAGTCAGCTAGAATCCTATTGAAATAACCAGGGTCTTTTCCAATCTATTGCAGCCCCAGCTGTTTTCAGGAAACTTATGCTCAGCTGCAGAACTGTGGCTAAAACAGGTCCCCAAGCCTGTGGGCAGCTTCCCTTGTCAGCAAAGTAAAAGAAACAGGAATGGGCTAGGAGCCTTCCCACATGGGGAGGGAAATAGATAAGCAGTCCTCTCTCCCAGGACTGTGATATACCCAAGGCCACAGACCCCAGCTCGATGGCCCCTTCCAAGTTCCCAAATTCTCAGGAGAACAAAGATGTCAGAATAACACCAATCAGACTATTTGGTAATAAACCACATATAAATACTGGATATAAACAAGGTGGGGCTTGGAGAGACCTCAGCAAATTCAACACAACCTGCTGTCACACTACATACCACCCTCCTCTTCCCTCTCATGTCTCCCTAGCCCATATAGATGTGAATCTGTACTCAGCAGTTGCTAGATGAGCAAAGAAATGAATGCTACTTCTTGTGCTTTGGCTACAAGTGATAAGAAGTTGGATTGTAGCCCTGTCGCTTTCCTCTTGACCTGACTTGAGGGATAGTAATCGCTTACCTGGAAAGAGGGAACGGCTGAGCATTGCGAAGGGTGTCTGAATCATGAGTTGGTGCATGAACATTGTAGCTGTCCCTTAATCCTGTGTCTAAGCTTGCAGAAGGGTCCTGAACACAGATGGGCTGTAGTCTAAATCCCTGAATGATTGAACGAACATGGGTGTTTGGTGACACCAGAAGAGAGTGGGAATCCCCGGTGCCACCGCTAGAGGGACCCCCGAGGCCCTGGGATGGGAGGCTGCTTGGAGGCAGAAGCGGGAGGTGGGATGAAGGCTGCTCAGCGCCCCAGCCCCTGGATGCAGACACGCTGTTGTTGTGCTGAGGGCAGGATGGCCTTGCTTCTGCTGGCCTGCTTGGCTGGATTTGCTGAGCTGGGTGAGGGGCAAGCAGAGCCGAGGGGGAACTGTCATCTCAGCAAGGCGCAAAGGGAGAGCTCAGTGACCTGATCAAGGGACCAGTGGGGTCACCAGGCTGCAGGTGGCAGGGAGGAAAGGGCAGGGGGACATGGGGCATGCAGGGGGGCTGCAAAGGAGGAGGGTGACAAGGGTGCAGGACAGGCAGAGTGCAGGGGCATCAGTCTGCAGACGGAAGCAGCTATGTGAAGGAATGAATGGCAGGGACAGACAAACAGACACATGAGGTAGTGCAGAAGAGCTGATGCAGACACACAGATACGGTCGTCAAAAAGGTGGGCTGAGGGATAAGACAGCACAGGGAAGAGGGCACTGATGCATGGATGCACCATGCTGTGCTGAACAAATGGATGAACAGTGAGACATGATTCGGGGACAGACAGACAGGAGAGCAGTCTTACAAGGGATCTCTGCCTTTCCAGCCCGTGCTCAGCAGGACTCCGTCACCCAGTCCCCCTCGGCGTTGGTGATCCCAGCAGGGCACACGGCCACCCTGTCCTGCAGTTTCTCCAACAGCTACAGCTACCCATACCTCTACTGGTACCGGCAGCACCCAAACCGGCCCCTGGAGTTGCTGATGCAGCTCAATGAAGATGAGTGGAAGAACCAAGCAGGGCGGCTCTCCGCGGAGCTGCACGTTGGGAACACCTCGGGGCGGCTGGAGATCCAGGGCACCACGCTGCAGGACAGTGCTGGGTATCTCTGCGCGCTGAGTGACACAGAGGGCCCTGGCTGCTGCCGCACCGTACAGAAAGGTGTGGGTGGCTCTGTGGTGGGCACATGCCCCTCCTTCCTCTGCACTGCACAGCAGGAGAGGAAGAAGGAAATGGAGAGACAGTCAGGTGGAGCGATAGGCAGCTGCATGTTGCCATGCCCCAGCTGGCACGGGTGAGCAATCCCCCTCTTTGCTGGCTGCCTTGGGCTGTTCAGAAAGCCCCTAGGGATTGCTCTGTGGTGAGAGACAGCCTGGAGCTGGACAAGGTTGTGAAGAAGGGCTGGGGGCCTTGAAGCAGTGTTTGGCACCCTTCACAGCCTCAGGGCCCCTCTGTAATGGGAGGTCTGAACACTGGGGGAACAGGAGCCGACTGGCAGGTGACAGACAGACAGACAGAGAAGGAGCTCACTACAGGGACAGCGAGGGCAGGAAGCCCAGTGCCTCTTGGACGGCTGAGGAGGTGCACACACAGATTGGCTCCACCAGACAGACTGCGGAGTGGGAGCCAAGCCCTGGCCCTGCCATGCAGGGTCTGTGCAGCCTCCTCCTCCTCTGCGGTGAGTAGCATTCCCCAGCTGCGCTGCCCAGCCCGAGGGGGCCGGTTTTCCCTGCCTCACTCGCTGCCTTTCCTCCCCCAGGGGCAGCAAGTTGGGCCCTGGCCCAGGTGTCCCATCCACCCCGGCTCACAGCGCTGGAAGGAGGACGGCTCCACATCTCCTGCAGCCACAATATCACCCCACATCCGAGGATATACTGGTACCGGCAGCCCCCGCCGGGTCAAGGGGCCCTGATCTTCCTGGGGAGCGGGTACGATGGGACCTTGCCGGCAGGGCAACTCACCATGGAAGTGCACCTGGCCTCCCGCTCCAGCACCCTCTCCTGGGACAGTGCCAGGCTGCAGGATGCTGGCATCTACTACGGGGAATATTCGACTCCCTGGATCCCTATGTTAGGACTCTGGGTTTCTGTTGTGAATCACATCTGTGCACCCAACAGTGCTGACGTGATGCAGCACCCTGAAAGGATCACAAGGCACTCAGGGTACTGCGACCCCATGATTGAGGACCAGTGCTGTAAACAGACTTGTACCCAAAGCCTTTTGGATGTGAGGTGCATGGGCCACATTCAGTCCCAGTCCAAGACAAAATCTTTCCTGTGACCTGGGGTCTCCCTTGTCCCACAAAAAGTCCCTTCCCTCTGGATCTAGGAGCTGCCCCACTGCAGCCCTGTGCCAGAGACCATGGGAATCACTGACCCCTCTGACTTTTCCATGCAGCCTTTGTGCTCCTACGAATACTGCTGGTTTCTAGGAAGGGCTGGCAAACACAGAGGGGGTCACTGGCCCTTTGACTCAATATACTGGACCCACAAGCTGTGAACATGGTACGTGGAGGCTACACCCTGACAGACATGCATACCAGTGAGGATGGCAGTGAAAGACCACCCACCATAACCAGCACACGTAGCACAGGCACCCTCACACATGTGTGCATGAGATCAGGGCACCACCAATGCCAGTGGCCCTGAGATGGCAGGGACTAGACCAGGGAAGCAATGGCCAAAGCATCCCAGCAGCAGAGCCCTGCCCCAGGGGCTAGGGTGGTGAGGAGCCTCCTCAGCCCTTGCCCATCTGCTGTGTGGGAAATAAATTCTTGACCCCCAGCAGCTGAACAAGATTCCCCAGCCACACACCTGGGGCTTTGCCTGAGCTCGCTGCATCGCCCCGTCACCTCCCCATCTTGCCTGCAGCCCCGGGGCTGAAGAGGACCCCACCCCATGCCATCCCCCAAGGCTGCCCCAGAAAGAAGAGCCCTCCTTGAAGCCTGCGGGGGACTTGTGGAGATAGACAGGAAGTCTGATCACCGGGGAAGAGGAGTTGATTGGCGGGGAGCAGACAGACAGATAGAGGGAGGGAGGGCAGGGAAGCCCCGTGTCTCTGCCACAGCTGGGGAGGTGGACACAGACTGGTTCTGCCTGGCAGAGCAAAGGGGAGTGGGAGCCCAGCCCTGGTCCCATCATGCAGGGTCTCTGCAGCCTCCTCTTCCTCTGCGGTGAGTAGCATTTCCCAGCTGCGCTGCCCTGCTCCAGGGGGTCTGGTTTTTCCTGCCTCACTCTCTGCCTCTCCTCCCCCAGGGGCAGCGAGATGGGCCCTGGCCCAGGTCTTCCAGCCGCCCCGGCTCACGGCGCTGGAAGGAGAACGGCTCCGCATTCCCTGCAACCAGACTGTCACTGGCCATAATGCAATGTTCTGGTATCGGCAGAGCCTGGAAGACCGTGGGGCCTTGATGTTCCTGGGGAGTGGATACAATGAGGTTTCACCCGTGGGGGAACTCACCTTGACTGTGGAGAAGGCCTCCCGCTCCACCCGGCTTTCCCGGGACAGTGCCAGGCTGCACGACACTGGCATCTACTACTGTGCTGTGAGGGACACAGTGACTGAGGCGGAGGCACCAGCTGCACAAAAAACCCCCAGCCCCAACTTCCTGACGCCACCTGCTTCCAAGGGATGGGCCTGTCTTGCCTTGGCCAAAAGTAGGGGGAGCTACGCCCACTGTTGCAAACAACCCAGAGAGTGCACGGCTCGGCAGGATGCCTTTGACACCCTGGATTCCCATCAAGCCTGTTTCGTCCTGTGAATAATGTTCACCATCAAACAGGGGTAACACAGGGGTGCATCCTGAAAGCATTTCCAGGCACCCAGGGTGCTGTGACTCCCTGCTTGGGGACCTCTTCTCTATTGGGACTTCTATCCAAAGGACATTTCAAAGCAAGGTGCCCTTTCCATTGGCTATGTCCAGTCTCTCCCCAGGCCTAACTCCTGCCCAGGTTCTCCCCTGTTCCCCACATGCTCCCTTCCCTCTGGATCTAGGAGCCACCTGACTGCAGCCCTCACTCCAGAGACTGCAGGAAGTGCTGACCCCTCCATGGCTGTCCCCTGCCACCTTTGTGCCCCTGCAAACAATGCTGGTTGGGGAAGGGCCTGCGGACAGAAAGAGGGGGTCACCCGACCCTTGGCACTCAAATGCATGATCCTCAAACTGTGAACACGGTACAGGGAAATGATGACCCTCTGGACATGCATAGCAATGCGGGTGTGCAGTGAAATAATGCGTACAGCTGCTATGACAAACCAGGTAGCCGAAGCAGGGTCACACTGGGCTGTATAAGATCAGGGGACCACCAATGGCTATGGACAAGGACTCCTGCTCCACCAGGCTCTCATGGGATGACGCCAGGCTGCATGACGCTGGAGTCCGATATTGCGCTACAGACGACACAGTGACAGGGGCACAAGAACCAGATGCACAACACCGCCAGCCCAACTTCCTGCTGCCACATCCTCCTGGGGAACATGCCTTTGGTTCTCCCCCCACATGCTCACTCCTCACCACCTCCGGTGGCACCGTGGCTCCTCCCAAAGGTCTTATCCAGCCCTAGCCTCTCCGACTCCAGCGTGTCCCCAGCAGCTTGCAAAGGGAGAGGGTGACTGGGCTCAGGCTGCGCCCTCTAGAGCAATGTTTCTCAACTATGACAGGCTCCAGGACCCCTCGGAAAATGCCACTTTTGAGCCAGAGCAATTCTCGCGTGGCAAGGAATGGAGAAGAGCACAGCAGGGTGCGATGTTTTTGACACCAATTCCAACTGGAAACTCTGAGTTTGACTTGTGGGTCATTGTTGTGCACGTAAGAGTGCTGCCCTTGTGTTGCACCCCTGAATGAAGCTCAAGGCAGCTTGGGTGCTGGGGCACCCTTGATGGGAACCACTGCTTTGGAGAGACTTGAACGCGCTGGCCCTGCCAATGTGATGCATGTGGGCCACATCTAGTCCCAGCTGGGTCTCCCCTCCTCCCTTCCCTCGGGGCTCAAGGCCCATCCCACTGCAGCCCTGTGCCAAGAGACCCCAGGGAGTGTTGCCCTCTCTGTGACTTTCCTCTGCAAACTTCATACCCCATAAACACCACAGGTTTGGAAAGAAGGGTCTGCAGTCACAGAGACTGGGTCATCCTGCCCTTTACATTTGAACACTTGACCCACAAGCAAGGAAGAGGGTATGTGGAACCCACAACCCTCTGTTGGTGCATAGCAGTGGAGAAATGCACGCAGCACCATGACAGAACATGTAGCTCAAGCAGCATGCCTGGCTGCATGAGATTGGGACAGCAAGCTGGCCTGTGTCCCCAGGATGGCAGGGACTGGATCTCTGCAGTGATGTCGGGAGCACCCCAGCAGGGGAGACATGCCCTAGTAAGCAGGGGAGGGTGAGGAGCCTCCCCAAGTCCCCAACCTGCCCTGGGGGAAACACGTTCCTGACCCGCAGCATGTGAACATGGTGCCCCAGCCAGGGACCTGGCGCCTCCCTGTCTCTTCTCAGGGCACTGCCAGGCCCTCTGTCCAGTGCGGAGCCCAGCGCTGCAGAGGAAGGGAACCCCAGCCCACTGTACCCCATCGCCCCACAGCCCAAAGCTGCCTGAGGGACAAGACCCTCCCTGACGCCTGCAGGAGACTTGTGGGGACAGAAAGGAAGTCTCATCACTGGAGGAACAGAAGCTGACTGGCAAGTGACAGACAGACAGAGAGACGGGCAGCCTGGCAGCTCACGACAGACACAGCCAGTGCACAGGGAAGCCCCGTTCTCAGTGAGGAAGTGGACACACAGACCGGACAGACTGCAGGAGAGCAGGAGCCAAGCCCTGGCCTCACCATGCAGGGTCTCTGCAGCCTCGTCCTCCTCTGCGGTGAGTAGCATTCCCCAGCTGCGCTGCCCTGCTCCAGGGGGCTGGTTTTCTCTGCTTTACTCTCTGCTTCTCCCACCCAGGGGCAGTGAGATGGGCCCTGGCACAGGTCTTCCAGCCGCCCCAGCTCACGGCGCTGGAAGGAGGACGGCTCCACATCCCCTGCAACCAGAACATCATCCCACACAATACAATGTACTGGTACTGGCAGCCCCAGCAGGGTCAGGGGGCCCTGATCTTCCTGGGGAGCGGGTACTCTAGTGGGGCTTCGCCTGCAGGGGAACTCACCCTGACTGTGGACCAGGCTTCCCGCTCCACCAATCTCTCCTCGGACGGAGCCAGGCTGCAGGATGCCGGTATCTACTACTGTGCTGTGAGAGACACAGTAAGAAAGGCAGAGGCACCAGCTGCACAGAAACCCACAGCCTGACTTCCTGCAGACTTTGCCTGCCTTGCCATGGCTGGCGCTGGGCTGTATTACACCATTTGGGCAACACCCAGCTCTGGAGGAGCTCACAGGGATTGGCACTAGGAGCTCACCTGGCCCACGTGCTCTCACAATCATGGTCCGTGTCCACCTCCCTTCCAGGTGGACATTTCTGTGCTGCAGCTCAGCCCAGGCTCTGCAGCCAGGTAGGTAATTGCAGGCGGTGGGGATCCCAGGTCTGCAGGCACTCCCCAGTCCTCACAGGCTGGGATGCTCCCAGGAGCTGACAAGAGCCTGACAACTGCCCATAGCTCCAGCCTCTCTGCTCTGCCTGGCGCTAATCCCTGCTGCCCGCTGCTTCCTTCCAGGGGCCCGTCACTGCCTCCTGCCACAACGCTGTGTGCAGTAGTAGGTATGCTGGAGGGCAGGGCTGGGATTCAGAGGGACCTTGACAAGCTGGAGGACTGGACCAAAAGAAATCTCATGAGGTTCAAGCAGGACCAGTTGAAAGTCCTGCACCTAGGATGGAAGTATCCCATACTCCTGTAAAACCTGGGGACCAACAGGCTAAGCAGCTGCTCTGCAGAAAAGGACTTGGGGGTTACAGTGGATGATAAACTGAATAGGAGCCAACAGTGTGCTCTCATTGCCCAGAAGGCTAATAGCATACTGAGCTGCATTACCAGGAGCACTGCCAGTAGATAAAGTGCCCCCCTGTTTGGCTCTGGTGACACCAGATCTGGAGTCTTGTGTTCAGTTTTGGGCTCCCCACCACAGAAATGAGGGGCCCAGACATTTCTGGGGAGCGGGCACAATGAGGTCTCACCTGCAGGGGAACTCACCTTGGCTGCAAGACAAGGCTTTCTGCTCCGACAGTCTCTCCCAGGTCGGTGCCAGGCTGCACGACGCACGTGTCTGCTACTGCATGGTGGAAACGCAGTGATGGGGTTGGAGGCACCAGCTGCACAGAAACCCCCAACCCGACTTCCTGCTGCCACCTGCTGGGGTTGTTACACCTTCTAGGTCCTTCCCCGTTCAGGAGGAGATCAGAGGGGTTGGCACCAGCAGCTGACCTGGCCCAGGTGCTCTCACAGTCATGGTAAGCATTTGTGTGCCACAGCTCAGCCCAGGCCCTGCAGCTAGGCAGGCAATTGCAGGCGGTGGGGATCCCCCGTCTGCAGGATCTCCCCATGCCTCTAAGTCTGGGATGCTCCCAGGAGCTGACAAAGGCTGATGACTTCTCCCCACAGCTCCAGCCGCCCTGCTTTGACTGGTGGAAATCTCTGCTGCTTTCCTTGCCTCCTGTGGCCACCAATGTCCTCTGATGCCTGCAGAGCAGGGACTCTCCCCTGAGCTCAGTGCTGAACACGCTGTGGTCCCATCTCCCTCTCACCCTCTGGGCATGGGCAAATGCCGGGGATACGTGTGACATGGAGCAAGACACAGAGTGCAGGGGCATGGTGCACCCCGGTGTCAGGGCAGGTTGCTTTGATGCAGTGAAGTGTGGAGCAGACATAAGGGCCAAGTCCTGTTACTTCCATGCAGTTAAACACTGGTCCTACAACCAGGCAAGGGGCATTTCTGGCACTCAAACACAGCTCGCCCATGCATGGTGGACACAGTGTGCATCCTCCTACAGGGGCTCGGTGGGCGGCTCCCTGCCTGAGTGGGCAGGTGGCCACATACAAACAGCCATGGCCAGAGGAGGCATCAACCCTGTATGTTCCTGGGATGGTGGGGACTGGATGTGGAGAGAGATGCCCTGGGCACCCCAGCAGCAGAGCCCCGGCTTAGTGTGCCAGGAAGGGTGAGGAGCCTCCCCAGGCCCTGCCAGCCTGTTCTGGGGGAAACACCTTCCTGACCTGCAGCACATGAACAAGGTGCACAGCCAGGCACTGGGCTAGCTCAGAGCATCCCCTAGCCACTCCTCATCCTGTCTGCAGCTCCAGTGTTGAGGAGGAAAAGGACCCTCCCCACCCACTGCCTCCACCCCAGGCACCTGCAGCCCAGGACTGCCTCAGAGCCCAGACCCCTCTCCGAAGGGTGCAGGGGCTCATGCAGGGACACGGGAGGTCTGAACGCTGGGGGAACAGGAGCCGACTGGCAGGTGACAGACAGACAGAGAAGGAGCTCACTACAGGGACAGCGAGGGCAGGAAGCCCAGTGCCTCTCGGACGGCTGAGGAGGTGCACACACAGATTGGCTCCACCAGACAGACTGCGGAGTGGGAGCCAAGCCCTGGCCCTGCCATGCAGGGTCTGTGCAGCCTCGTCCTCCTCTGCGGTGAGTAGCATTCCCCACCTGTGCTGCCCAGCCCGAGGGGGCCGGTTTTCCCTGCCTCACTCTCTGCCTTTCCTCCCCCAGGGGCAGCGAGATGGGCCCTGGCCCAGGTGTCCCAGGCACCCCGGCTCACGGCGCTGGAAGGTGGACGGCTCCACATCCCCTGCAACCACAACATCACCCTACATAAGAGGATGTACTGGTATCGGCAGCCCCCGCAGGGTCAGGGGGCCCTGATCTTCCTGGGGAGCGGGTACGATGGGACCTCGCCCGCAGGGGAACTCACCATGGAAGTGCACAAGACCTCCCGCTCCAGCATCCTCTCCCGGGACAGTGCCAGGCTGCAGGATGCTGGCATCTACTACTGCGCCATAGAGGACACAGTGACAGGGGTGGAGGCACCAGCTGCATCAAAACTCCCAGCCCGACTTCCTGCCCCGTGCACACAGGGCACATGCTGTTGGCTGCTGCCCTGACTGCCCTCCAACATGGCCACTCCTCACCCCCTCCAGGGGCACCGTGGGTCCTGCAGAAGTGGCTCCTCCAGCCCCGGCTCCACCTGACACCCACCTGTGCCCAGCAGCTGGTCAGGGGTCTCAGCCGCTTGCAAGAGGAGTGGGTGCGCAGGCTCAGACTGCTCCCTCTGGAGAAGTGTTTCTCCAATACGCTAGGCTGCAGGGCCCCTCAGAAATGGCCGGGTCTGAGCTTCCACTTGTTATTTTCACTCAAGAAAGGGAGAAGAGCAGTTCTCTTGTGGTGAGGTATGGATAGAGGACAAAAGCCCTGGATGATTTTCACACCACGGCTTGCTATTGGAAGTCTCTGAGTTTGTCTTGATGGTCATGGTTGTGCAAATAAGTGCTGCCCTTGTGGGGTACCCCTGATGCAAGCTCAAAGGAAGTTGGGTGCTGGGGCATGTTGTTGGGCAGCACCCGGGGAGGCCCAACCCAGAGTTGGTCCTGAGGATCACCCCACTGCCCCCACTCCTGGATCCCCGCTGCCACTGGCTGCCCTCCCACATGGCCCCCTGCTTTCAATGCCTTTGTGAACTGAGCCTGCAACCTGCACACTCCCACATCCCACAGCCCCACAGGCTGGGAGGAAGTATTAATTATGGATGCTCAGGTGCTCAGGCAGCGCATCCCTGGCAGCGCATTAGCTTCGTAAGGGCTCCTCTGTCCGAGGGACATGGGACTGCTTGAACTTGGAGAAGGTGTAGAGAGTCTGGGAGAGGGCAATGGAAATGGTTAGGGGGAAGGGTATGTGGCTTCTCGGGAGAGACTGATGGAACTGGGCTTATTCAGCCTGCAGAAAAGAAGACTAGGGGGCAGGGTGGGGTTAATTAGGAGCCTTCAACTCCCTGAAGTGGGGTTCAGAAGAGGATGGAGCTGAACTTCTCTCGGTGGTGGATGGGGGGAGAACAAGGAACAATGGGCTCAAGTTGCAGCAAGGGGAGTTGAGGTTAGATATTAGGCAAACTTTCTGACTAGGAGGGTTGTAAAACACTGGAAAAAATTACCCAGAGAGATTGTGAAGGCTCCACGTTTGGAGGTTTTTAAGGTCAGGCTAGGCAAATCCTTGGCTGGGATGATCTATTTGGGGATGGCCCTGTCTGGACCTAGGCGTTGGACTATATGTGCCCACGTAATCTCCCTTCCAACCCTCATTGTCTTTGATTCTGTGATCTGCACCAGTAATGAAAGCTGTAAAGCTCCATGGTGTGCAAATGCTTGTAGTGTGTAGTGCATAATAGTGAGAAAGGGATATTACATGCTTATGGTGTATCAGGGTGCTTGCAGTGGCATCAGTATGGGAAGGAATAAGCATGAGTGAGGGTAGTATAACTGCCTGGGTGAGGTTTGGAGAGACCACAGCAAATTCAACAGAACATGCTGCCACTCAGCATACCACCGTCCTCCTCCCTCTCGTGTCTCCCTAACTCATATAAATGTGAATCCATATTAAACTGTTGCTAGATGGGTACAGGGGCCAATGCTTCTTCTTGTGCTTTGGCTACAAGTGATAAAAAGGTGGATTGTAGCCCTCTTGCTTTCCTCTTGACCTGACTTGGGAGATGGTAATCACTTCCCTGCCAAGAGGGAACAGCTGAGCATTGCGAAGGGTGTCTGAATCATGTGTTGGTGCATGAACATTGTAGCTGTCCCTTAATCCTGTGTCTAAGCTTGCAGAAGGGTCCTGAACACAGATGGGCTGCAGTTGCAGTCCCTGAAAGACTGAATAAACATGGGTGTTTGGTGACACCAGAAGAGAGTGGGAATCCCCGGTGCCACCGCTAGAGGGACCCCCGAGGCCCTGGGATGGGAGGCTGCTTGGAGGCAGAAGCGGGAGGTGGGATGAAGGCTGCTCAGCGCCCCAGCCCCTGGATGCAGACACGCTGCTGTTGTGCTGAGGGCAGGATGGCCTTGCTTCTGCTGGCCTGCTTGGCTGGATTTGCAGAGCTGGGTGAGGGGCAAGCAGAGCCGAGGGGGAACTGTCATCTCAGCAAGGCACAAAGGGAGAGCTCAGTGACCTGATCAAGGGACCAGTGGGGTCACCAGGCTGCAGGTGGCAGGGAGGAAAGGGCAGGAGGACATGGGGCATGCAGGGGGGGTTTGAAGATAGAGCAAGACAAGGGTGCAGGACGGGCAGCGTGCAGGGGCATCAGTCTGCAGAGAGAAGCAGCTATGTGAATGAATGAATGGGAGGGGGGGACACGGGCAACCAGACACATGAGGTAGTGCAGAAGGGCTGATGCAGACACACAGATATGACAGCACAGGGAAGAGGGCATGGATGCATGGATGCACCACACCGTGCTGAACAAATGGATGAACAGTGAGACACGACTCAGGGACAGACAGACAGGAGAGCAGTCTTACAAGGGATCTCTGCCTTTCCAGCCCGTGCTCAGCAGGACTCCGTCACCCAGTCCCCCTCGGCGTTGGTGATCCACGCAGGGCACACGGCCACCCTGTCCTGCAGTTTCTCCACCAGCGACAGCTACCCATACCTCTACTGGTACCGGCAGCACCCAAACCGGCCCCTGGAGATGCTGATGCAGCTCAACAAAGCTGAGTGGAGGAAGCAAGCAGGGCGGCTCTCCGCGGAGCTGCACGTTGGGAACTCCTCGGGGCGGCTGGAGATCCAGGGCACCACGCTGCAGGACAGTGCTGGGTATCTCTGCGCGCTGAGTGACACAGAGGGCCCTGGCTGCTGCAGCACCGTACAGAAAGTGTGGGTGGCTGTGTGGTGGGCACATGCCCCTCCTTCCTCTGCACTGCACCGCAGGAGAGGAAGAAGGAAATGGAGAGACAGTCAGGTGGAGCGATAGGCAGCTGCATGTTGCCATGCCCCAGCTGGCACGGGTGAGCAATCCCCCTCTTTGCTGGCTGCCTTGGGCTGCTCAGAAAGTCCCTAGGGATTGCTCTGTGGTGAGACACAGCCTGGAGCTGGACAAGGTTGTGAAGAAGGGCTGGGGGCCTTGAAGCAGTGTTTGGCTCCCTTCACAGCCTGAAGGCCCCTCTGTAACTTTCCCGAGTTTTGTGGCATCTCATAGCGTCCCCTGGACCCTGCTCATCCTGTCTGCAGCTCTGGTGTTGAGGAGGAAGAGGACCCTGCCCACCCCCTGCCTGCACCCCAGGCACCTGCAGCCCAGGGCTGCCTCAGAGCCCAGACCCCTCCCCGAAGGGTGCAGGGGCTCGTGGAGAGACACAGGAGGTCTGAACGCTGGGAGAACAGGAGCTGACTGCCAGGTGACAGACAGACAGACAAGGAGCTCACTACAGGGACAGGAAGCCCAGTGCCTCTCGGACGGCTGAGGAGGTGCACACACAGATTGGCTCCACCAGACAGACTGCGGCGTGGGAGCCAAGCCCTGGCCTCACCATGCAGGGTCTCTGCAGCCTCGTCCTCCTCTGCGGTGAGTAGCATTCCCCAGCTGCGCTGCCCTGCTCCAGGGGGCTGGTTTTCTCTGCTTTACTCTCTGCTTCTCCCCCCCAGGGGCAGTGAGATGGGCCCTGGCACAGGTCTTCCAGCCGCCCCAGCTCACGGTGCTGGAAGGAGGACAGCTCCACATCCCCTGCAACCAGAACATCACCCCACACAATACAATGTACTGGTACCGGCAGCCCCAGCAGGGTCAGGGGGCCCTGATCTCCCTGGGGAGCGGGTACTCTACTGGGGCTACACCTGCAGGGGAACTCACCCTGACTGTGGACCAGGCTTCCCGCTCCACCAATCTCTCCTCGGACGGAGCCAGGCTGCAGGATGCCGGTATCTACTACTGTGCTGTGGTAGACACAGTAAGAAAGGCAGAGGCACCAGCTGCACAGAAACCCACAGCCTGACTTCCTGCAGACTTTGCCTGCCTTGCCATGGCTGGCGCTGGGCTGTCTTATACCATTTGGGCACCACCCAACTCTGGAGGAGCTCATAGGGATTGGCACTAGGAGCTCACCTAGCCCACGTGCTCTCACAATCATGGTTCGTGTCCATCTCCCTTCCAGGTGGACATTCCTGTGCTGCAGCTCAGCCCAGGCTCTGCAGCCAGGTAGGTAATTGGAGGCGGTGGGGATCCCAGGACTGCAGGATGTCCCCAGTCCTCACAGGCTGGGATGCTCCCAGGAGCTGACAAGAGCCTGACAACTGCCCATAGCTCCAGCCTCTCTGCTCTGCCTGGCGCAAATCCCTGCTGCCCGCTGCTTCCTTCCAGGGGCCCGTCACTGCCTCCTGCCACAACGCTGTGTGCAGTAGTAGGTATGCTGGAGGGCAGGGCTGGGATTCAGAGGGACCTCGACAAGCTGGAGGACTGGACCAAAAGAAATCTCATGAGGTTCAAGCAGGACCAGTTGAAAGTCCTGCACCTAGGATGGAAGTATCCCATGCACCTGTAAAACCTGGGGACCAACAGGCTAAGCAGCTGCTCTGCAGAAAAGGACTTGGGGGTTACAGTGGATGATAAACTGAATAGGAGCCAACAGTGTGCTCTCATTGCCCAGAAGGCTAATAGCATACTGAGCTGCATTACCAGGAGCACTGCCAGTAGATAAAGTGCCCCCCTGTTTGGCTCTGGTGACACCAGATCTGGAGTCTTGTGTTCAGTTTTGGGCTCCCCACCACAGAAATGAGGGGCCCAGACATTTCTGGGGAGCGGGCACAATGAGGTCTCCCTGCAGGGGAACTCACCTTGGCTGCAGGACAAGGCCACCCGCTCCGACAGTCTCTCCCAGGTCGGTGCCAGGCTGCACGACGCACGTGTCTGCTACTGCATGGTGGAAACGCAGTGATGGGGTTGGAGGCACCAGCTGCACAGAAACCCCCAACCCGACTTCCTGCTGCCACCTGCTGGGGTTGTTACACCTTCTAGGTCCTTCCCCGTTCAGGAGGAGATCAGAGGGGTTGGCACCAGCAGCTGACCTGGCCCAGGTGCTCTCACAGTCATGGTAAGCATTTGTGTGCCACAGCTCAGCCCAGGCCCTGCAGCTAGGCAGGCAATTGCAGGCGGTGGGGATCCCCCGTCTGCAGGATCTCCCCATGCCTCTAAGTCTGGGATGCTCCCAGGAGCTGACAAAGGCTGATGACTTCTCCCCACAGCTCCAGCCGCCCTGCTTTGACTGGTGGAAATCTCTGCTGCTTTCCTTGCCTCCTGTGGCCACCAATGTCCTCTGATGCCTGCAGAGCAGGGACTCTCCCCGAGCTCAGTGCTGAACACGCTGTGGTCCCATCTCCCTCTCACTCTCTGGGCATGGGCAAATGCCGGGGATACGTGTGACATGGAGCAAGACACAGAGTGCAGGGGCATGGTGCACCCCGGTGTCAGGGCAGGTTGCTTTGATGCAGTGAAGTGTGGAGCAGACATAAGGGCCAAGTCCTGTTACTTCCATGCAGTTAAACACCGGTCCTACAACCAGGCAAGGGGCATTTCTGGCACTCAAACACAGCTCGCCCATGCATGGTGGACACAGTGTGCATCCTCCTACATGTGCTCGGTGGGCGGCTCCCTGCCTGAGTGGGCAGATGGCCGCGTACAAACAGCCATGGCCAGAGGAGGCATCAACCCTGTATGTTCCTGGGATGGTGGGGACTGGATGTGGAGAGAGATGCCCTGGGCACCCCAGCAGCAGAGCCCCGGCTTAGTGTGCCAGGAAGGGTGAGGAGCCTCCCCAGGCCGTGCCAGCCTGTTCTGGGGGAAACACCTTCCTGACCTGCAGCACATGAACAAGGTGCACAGCCAGGCACTGGGCTAGCTCAGAGCATCCCCTGGGCCCTCCTCATCCTGTCTGCAGCTCCGGTGTTGAGGAGGAAAAGGACCCTCCCCACCCCCTGCCTCCACCCCAGGCACCTGCAGCCCAGGGCTGCCTCAGAGCCCAGACCCCTCCCCGAAGGGTGCAGGGGCTCGTGGAGGGACACGGGAGGTCTGAACGCTGGGGGAACAGGAGCCGACTGGCAGGTGACAGACAGACAGAGAAGGAGCTCACTACAGGGACAGCGAGGGCAGGAAGCCCAGTGTCTCTCGGACGGCTGAGGAGGTGCACACACAGATTGGCTCCACCAGACAGACTGCGGCGTGGGAGCCAAGCCCTGGCCCTGCCATGCAGGGTCTCTGCAGCCTCCTCCTCCTCTGCGGTGAGTAGCATTCCCCAGCTGTGCTGCCCAGCCCGAGGGGGCCGGTTTTCCCTGCCTCACTCGCTGCCTTTCCTCCCCCAGGGGCAGCGAGATGGGCCCTGGCCCAGGTGTCCCAGGCACCCCGGCTCACGGCGCTGGAAGGTGGACGGCTCCACATCCCCTGCAACCACAACATCACCCTACATAAGAGGATGTACTGGTATCGGCAGCCCCCGCAGGGTCAAGGGGCCCTGATCTTCCTGGGGACTGGGTACGATGGGACCTCGTCTGCAGGGGAACTCACCATGGAAGTGCACAAGACCTCCCGCTCCAGCATCCTCTCCCGGGATGGTGCCAGGCTGCAGGATGCTGGTATCTACTACTGCGCCATAGAGGACACAGTGACAGGGGTGGAGGCACCAGCTGCATCAAAACTCCCGGCCCGACTTCCTGCCCCGTGCACCCAGGGCACATGCTGTTGGCTGCCGCCCTGACTCCCCTCCAACATGGCCACTCCTCACCCCCTCCAGGGGCACCGTGGGTCCTGCAGAAGTGGCTCCTCCAGCCCCGGCTCCACCTGACACCCACCTGTGCCCAGCAGCTGGTCAGGGGTCTCAGCCGCTTGCAAGAGGAGTGGGTGCGCAGGCTCAGACTGCTCCCTCTGGAGAAGTGTTTCTCCAATACGCTAGGCTGCAGGGCCCCTCAGAAATGGCCGGGTCTGAGCTTCCACTTGTTATTTTCACTCAAGAAAGGGAGAAGAGCAGTTCTCTTGTGGTGAGGTATGGATAGAGGACAAAAGCCCTGGATGATTTTCACACCACGGCTTGCTATTGGAAGTCTCTGAGTTTGTCTTGATGGTCACGGTTGTGCAAATAAGTGCTGCCCTTGTGGGGTACCCCTGATGCAAGCTCAAAGGAACCTGGGTGCTGGGGCATGTTGTTGGGCAGCACCCGGGGAGGCCCAACCCAGAGTTGGTCCTGAGGATCACCCCACTGCCCCCACTCCTGGATCCCCGCTGCCACTGGCTGCCCTCCCACATGGCCCCCTGCTTTCAATGCCTTTGTGAACTGAGCCTGCAACCTGCACACTCCCACATCCCACAGCCCCACAGGCTGGGAGGAAGTATTAATTATGGATGCTCAGGTGCTCAGGCAGCGCATCTCTGGCAGCGCATTAGCTTCGTAAGGGCTCCTCTGTCCGAGGGACATGGAACTGCTTGAACTTGGAGAAGGTGTAGAGAGTCTGGGAGAGGGCAATGGAAATGGTTAGGGGGAAGGGTATGTGGCTTCTCGGGAGAGACTGAGGGAACTGGGCTTATTCAGCCTGCAGAAAAGAAGACTAGGGGGCAGGGTGGGGTTAATTAGGAGCCTTCAGCTCCCTGAAGTGGGGTTCAGAAGAGGATGGAGCTGAACTTCTGTCGGTGGTGGATGGGGGGAGAACAAGGAACAATGGGCTCAAGTTGCAGCAAGGGGAGTTGAGGTTAGATATTAGGCAAACTTTCTGATTAGGAGGGTTGTAAAACACTGGAAGAAATTACCTAGAGAGATTGTGAAGGCTCCAACTTTGGAGGTTTTTAAGATCAGGCTAGGCAAATCCTTGGCTGGGATGATCTATTTGGGGATGGCCCTGTCTGGACCTAGGCGTTGGACTATATGTGCCCACGTAATCTCCCTTCCAACCCTCATTGTCTTTGATTCTGTGATCTGCACCAGTAATGAAAGCTGTAAAGCTCCATGGTGTGCAAATGCTTGTAGTGTGTAGTGCATAATAGTGAAAAAGGGATATTACATGCTTATGGTATATCAGGGTGCTTGCACTGGCATCAGTATGGGAAGGAATAAGCATGGGTGAGGGTAGTATAACTGCCTGGGTGGGGTTTGGAGAGACCACAGCAAAATCAAGACAACATGCTTCCACTCAGCATACCACCGTCCTCCTCCCTCTCGTGTCTCTATAGCCCATATAGATGTGAATCCGTATTAAGCTGTTGCTAGATGGGTATAGGGGCCAATGCTTCTTCTTGTGCTTTGGCTACAAGTGATAAAAAGTTGGATTGTAGTCCTGTCGCTTTGCTTTTGACCTGACTTGGGAGATGGTAATCGCTTACCTGGAAAGAGGGAACGGCTGAGCATTGCGAAGGGTGACTGAATCATGAGTTGGTGCATGAACATTGTAGCTGTCCCTTAATCCTGTGTCTAAGCTTGCAGAAGGGTCCTGAACACAGATGGGCTGCAGTTGCAGTCCCTGAAAGACTGAATGAACATGGGTGTTTGGTGACACCAGAAGAGAGTGGGAATCCCCGGTGCCACCGCTAGAGGGACCCCCGAGGCCCTGGGATGGGAGGCTGCTTGGAGGCAGAAGCGGGAGGTGGGATGAAGGCTGCTCAGAGCCCCAGCCCCTGGATGCAGACACGCTGCTGTTGTGCTGAGGGCAGGATGGCCTTGCTTCTGCTGGCCTGCTTGGCTGGATTTGCAGAGCTGGGTGAGGGGCAAGCAGAGCCGAGGGGGAACTGTCATCTCAGCAAGGCGCAAAGGGAGAGCTCAGTGACCTGATCAAGGGACCAGTGGGGTCACCAGGCTGCAGGTGGCAGGGAGGAAAGGGCAGGAGGACATGGGGCATGCAGGAGGGGTTTGAAGATAGAGCAAGACAAGGGTGCAGGTCGGGCAGCGTGCAGGGGCATCAGTCTGCAGAGAGAAGCAGCAATGTGAATAAATGAATGGCGGGGGGGGGGACACGGACAACCAGACACATGAGGTAGTGCAGAAGGGCTGATGCAGACACACAGATATGACAGCACAGGGAAGAGGGCATGGATGCATGGATGCACCACACCGTGCTGAACAAATGGATGAACAGTGAGACACGACTCAGGGACAGACAGACAGGAGAGCAGTCTTACAAGGGATCTCTGCCTTTCCAGCCCGTGCTCAGCAGGACTCCGTCACCCAGTCCCCCTCGGCGTTGGTGATCCACGCAGGGCACACGGCCACCCTGTCCTGCAGTTTCTCCACCAGCTACAGCTACCCATACCTCTACTGGTACCGGCAGCACCCAAACCGGCCCCTGGAGATGCTGATGCAGCTCAACAAAGCTGAGTGGAGGAAGCAAGCAGGGCGGCTCTCCGCGGAGCTGCACGTTGGGAACTCCTCGGGGCGGCTGGAGATCCAGGGCACCACGCTGCAGGACAGTGCTGGGTATCTCTGCGCGCTGCGTGACACAGAGGGCCCTGGCTGCTGCCGCACCGTACAGAAAGGTGTGGGTGGCTGTGTGGTGGGCACATGCCCCTCCTTCCTCTGCGCTGCCCCGCAGGAGAGGAAGAAGGAAATGGAGAGACAGTCAGGTGGAGGGATAGGCAGCTGCATGTTGCCATGCCCCAGCTGGCATGGGTGAGCAATCCCCCCCTTTGCTGGCTGCCTTGGGCTGCTCAGAAAGTCCCTAGGGATTGCTCTGTGGTGAGAGACAGCCTGGAGCTGGACAAGGTTGTGAAGAAGGGCTGGGGGCCTTGAAGCAGTGTTTGGCTCCCTTCACAGCCTCAAGGCCCCTCTGTAACTTTCCCGAGTTTTGTGGCATCTCATAGCGTCCCCTGGACCCTGCTCATCCTGTCTGCAGCTCTGGTGTTGAGGAGGAAGAGGACCCTGCCCACCCCCTGCCTCCACCCCAGGCACCTGCAGCCCAGGGCTGCCTCAGAGCCCAGACCCCTCCCCGAAGGGTGCAGGGGCTCGTGCAGGGACACGGGAGGTCTGAACGCTGGGGGAACAGGAGCTGACTGCCAGGTGACAGACAGACAGACAAGGAGCTCACTACAGGGACAGCGAGGGCAGGAAGCCCAGTGCCTCTCGGACGGCAGAGGAGGTGCACACACAGATTGGCTCCACCAGACAGACTGCGGCGTGGGAGCCAAGCCCTGGCCCTGCCATGCAGGGTCTCTGCAGCCTCCTCCTCCTCTGCGGTGAGTAGCATTCCCCACCTGTGCTGCCCAGCCCGAGGGGGCCGGTTTTCCCTGCCTCACTCTCTGCCTTTCCTCCCCCAGGGGCAGCGAGATGGGCCCTGGCCCAGGTGTCCCAGCCACCCCGGCTCACGGCGCTGGAAGGTGGACGGCTCCACATCTCCTGCAGCCACAACATCACCCCACATAAGAGGATGTACTGGTATCGGCAGCCCCCGCAGGGTCAGGGGTCCCTGATCTCCCTGGGGAGTGGGTACGATGGGACCTCGTCCGCAGGGGAACTCACCATGGAAGTGCACAAGACCTCCCGCTCCAGCATCCTCTCCCGGGACAGTGCCAGGCTGCAGGATGCTGGCATCTACTACTGCGCCACAGAGGACACAGTGACAGGGGTGGAGGCACCAGCTGCATCAAAACTCCCGGCCCGACTTCCTGCCCCGTGCACCCAGGGCACATGCTGTTGGCTGCCGCCCTGACTCCCCTCCCACATGGCCACTCCTCACCCCCTCCAGGGGCACCGTGGGTCCTGCAGAAGGGGCTGCTCCAGCCCCAGCTCCACCTGACACCCACCTGTGCCCAGCAGCTGGTCAGGGGTCTCAGCCGCTTGCAAGAGGAGTGGGTGCGCAGGCTCAGACTGCTCCCTCTGGAGAAGTGTTTCTCCAATACGCTAGGCTGCAGGGCCCCACAGAAATGGCCGGGTCTGAGCTTCCACTTGTTATTTTCCCTCCCGAAAAGGACAAGAGCAGTTCTCTTGTGGTGAGGTATGGAGGGAGCACAGCAGGGTGGGATGTTTTTTACATCAGAGCTTTCATTTGGAAATCTCTGAGTTTGCTTGAGGGTCATGGTTGTGCAGATAACAGTGCTGCCCTTGTGGGGTACCCCTGATACAAGCTCAAGAGGAAGCAGGACACTGGGGCGTGTTGTTGGGAACTACAGCTCTGGAGCGGGGAGGCCCAACCTGGAGTTGGTCCCAAAGTTTGCCCCACTGCCCCACTCCTGAATCACTGCTGCCCTGACTTCCCTCCCAGATGGCCCTCTGCCTTCTTAGGGGCTGGTCTTCAGGATCTTCAAAGTCCCTTCCAGCCCTAATGTCTATGAAATCAGTGAAGGAGTCCTACCAGGGGGACAAGGAATCCCAAAGGTCTTTGTGCAGCTGTTTGGCCTGTGAAGTCAGTGGGGTGAAGTGTCCCAGGGGTAAGGGCTGGGGAGTGGACAGTAGTCACCTGAGGCACAGGTGATGTCCAGACCAAGCTCCCAAGGAGTATGGGTGGATCTAAAAGGGTCCAACATCAGAGCTGGAGTCAGAAGCGCTAGCCAGAGTCAGGGCATCAGAGAATAACAGAAACACAGAACCAGCCAGGAACCAAGACACGTCAGGAGTCCGGCCGCAAGCAGGAATCAAAGCCAGAGTCTGGACTGCTATCAGGAGGCATGAGACAATGCCAAAAACACACAGAGATCAGGAGCATGTACCCAGTCTTTGCCCAGACAAGGACACCACAGGCCAGGCCCGGAGCAGATGGAGCCAGCTCTGATTGCCCCGTGCAACCCAGCTGGGACCAGGGCACCGCTCAGTCTATCAGCTTAGTCATTAATCAATAAGCTTACCTTTAAATCATTAGCAGTATCCTGGCACAACAGAATAATTTTCTGTGTTAAGTCCACTAACATTAACTAATAATATGATCAAGTGTGAATAACTGCTGCTGGGGAAGGAGTTTATCAGTAATCGAACTTAACAACTGATGTTTTCGGCTCTGGATAAGAACTGAGCTGTCTGTAGTCAGCTAGAATCCTATTGAAATAACCAGGGTCTTTTCCAATCTATTGCAGCCCCAGCTGTTTTCAGGAAACTTATGCTCAGCTGCAGAACTGTGGCTAAAACAGGTCCCCAAGCCTGTGGGCAGCTTCCCTTGTCAGCAAAGTAAAAGAAACAGGAATGGGCTAGGAGGCTTCCCACATGGGGATGGAAATAGATAAGCAGTCCTCTCTCCCAGGACTGTGATATACCCAAGGCCACAGACCCCAGCTCGATGGCACCTTCCAAGTTCCCAAATTCTCAGGAGAACAAAGATGTCAGAATAACACCAATCAGACTATTTGATAATAAACCACATATAAATACTGGATATAAACAAGGTGGGGCTTGGAGAGACCTCAGCAAATTCAACACAACCTGCTGTCACACTACATACCACCCTCCTCCTCCCTCTCATGTCTCCCTAGCCCATATAGATGTGAATGTGTACTCAGCAGTTGCTAGATGAGCAAAGAAATGAGTGCTACTTCTTGTGCTTTGGCTACAAGTGATAAGAAGTTGGATTGTAGCCCTCTCGCTTTCCTCTTGACCTGACTTGAGAGATAGTAATCGCTTACCTGCCAAAAGGGAACAGCTGAGCATTGCGAAGGGTGACTGAATCATGAGTTCGTGCATGAACATTGTAGCTGTCCCTTAATCCTGTGTCTAAGCTTGCAGAAGGGTCCTGAACACAGGTGGGCTGTAGTCTAAATCCCTGAATGATTGAACGAACATGGGTTTTTGGTGACACCAGAAGAGAGTGGGAATCCCCGGTGCCACCGCTAGAGGGACCCCCGAGGCCCTGGGATAGGAGGCTGCTTGGAGGCAGAAGCGGGAGGTGGGATGAAGGCTGCTCAGCGCCCCAGCCCCTGGATGCAGACACGCTGCTGTTGTGCTGAGGGCAGGATGGCCTTGCTTCTGCTGGCCTGCTTGGCTGGATTTGCAGAGCTGGGTGAGGGGCAAGCAGAGCCGAGGGGGAACTGTCACCTCAGCAAGGCGCAAAGGGAGAGCTCAGTGACCTGATCAAGGGACCACTGGGGTCACTAGGATGCAGGTGGCAGGGAGGAAAGGGCAGGGGGACATGGGGCATGCAGGGGGGCTGCAAAGGAGGAGGGTGACAAGGGTGTAGGACAGGCAGCGTGCAGGGGCATCAGTCTGCAGACGGAAGCAGCTATGTGAACGAATGAATGGCAGGGACAGACAAACAGACACACGAGCTAGTGCAGAAGAGCTGATGCAGACACACAGATACGGTTGTCCAAAAGGTGGGCTGAGGGATAAGACAGCACAGGGAAGAGGGCACTGATGCATGGATGCACCATGCTGTGCTGAACAAATGGATGAACAGTGAGACATGATTCGGGGACAGACAGACAGGAGTGCAGTCTTACAAGGGATCTCTGCCTTTCCAGCCCGTGCTCAGCAGGACTCCGTCACCCAGTCCCCCTCGGCGTTGGTGATCCCAGCAGGGCAGACGGCCACCCTGTCCTGCAGTTTCTCCACCAGCTACAGCTACCCATACCTCTACTGGTACCGGCAGCACCCAAACCGGCCCCTGGAGATGCTGATGCAGCTCAATGAAGATGAGTGGAGGAAGCAAGCAGGGCGGCTCTCCGCGGAGCTGCACGTTGGGAACACCTCGGGGCGGCTGGCGATCCAGGGCACCACGCTGCAGGACAGTGCTGGGTATCTCTGCGCGCTGAGTGACACAGAGGGCCCTGGCTGCTGCCGCACCGTACAGAAAGGTGTGGGTGGCTCTGTGGTGGGCACATCCCCCTCCTTCCTCTGCACTGCACAGCAGGAGAGGAAGAAGGAAATGGAGAGACAGTCAGATGGAGGGATAGGCAGCTGCATGTTGCCATGCCCCAGTTGGCATGGAAAAGCAATCCCCCTGTTTGCTGGCTGCCTTGGGCTGCTCAGAAAGTCCCTAGGGATTGCTCTGTGGTGAGAGACAGCCTGGAGCTGGACAAGGTTGTGAAGGAGGGCTGGGGGCCTTGAAGCAGTGTTTGGCTCCTTTCACAGCCTCAAGGCCCCTCTGTACGTTTCCCGAGTTTTGTGGCATCTCATAGCATCCCCTGGACCCTGCTCATCCTGTCTGCAGCTCCGGTGTTGAGGAGGAAAAGGACCCTCCCCACCCCCTGCCTGCACCCCAGGCACCTGCAGCCCAGGGCTGCCTCAGAGCCCAGACCCCTCCCCGAAGGGTGCAGGGGCTCGTGGAGGGACACAGGACGTCTGAACGCTGGGGGAACAGGAGCCGACTGGCAGGTGACAGACAGACAGAGAAGGAGCACACTACAGGGACAGCGAGGGCAGGAAGCCCAGTGCCTCTCGGACGGCTGAGGAGGTGCACACACAGATTGGCTCCACCAGACAGACTGCGGCGTGGGAGCCAAGCCCTGGCCCTGCCATGCAGGGTCTGTGCAGCCTCCTCCTCCTCTGCGGTGAGTAGCATTCCCCACCTGTGCTGCCCAGCCCGAGGGGGGCGGTTTTCCCTGCCTCACTCTCTGCCTTTCCTCCCCCAGGGGCAGCGAGATGGGCCGTGGCCCAGGTGTCCCAGCCACCCCGGCTCACGGCGCTGGAAGGTGGACAGCTCCACATCTCCTGCAACCACAGCTTCACCCCACATCAGAGGATGTACTGGTACCGGCAGCCCCCGCAGGGTCGGGGATCCCTGATCTTCCTGGGGAGCGGGTACGACGGGACCTCGTCCGCAGGGGAACTCACCATGGAAGTGTACCTGGCCTCCCGCTCCAGCATCCTCTCCCGGGACAGTGCCAGGCTGCCGGACGCTGGCATCTACTACTGCGCCTCAGAGGACACAGTGACAGGGGTGGAGGCACCAGCTGCATCAAAACCCCCAGCCCGACTTCCTGCCCCGTGCACCCAGGGCACATGCAGTTGGCTGCCGCCCTGACTCCCCTCCAACATGGCCACTCCTCACCCCCTCCAGGGGCACCGTGGGTCCTGCAGAAGGGGCTCCTCCAGCCCAAGCTCTACCTGACACCCACCTGTGCCCAGCAGCTGGCCAGGGGTCTCAGCTGCCTGCAAGAGGAGTGGGTGCGCAGGCTCAGACTGCTCCCTCTGGAGAAGTGTTTCTCCAATACGCTAGGCTGCAGGGCCCCTCAGAAATGGCCGGGTCAGAGTTTCCACTTGTTATTTTCCCTCCCGAAAAGGACAAGAGCAGTTCTCTTGTGGTGAGGTATGGAGAGAGCACAAAAGGCCGGGATTTTTTTCACACCACGGCTTGCTATTGGGAATCTCTGACTTTGTCTTGATGGTCACGGTTGTGCAAATAAGTGCTGCCCTTGTGGGGTACCCCTGATGCAAGCTCAAAGGAAGTTGGGTGCTGGGGCATGTTGTTGGGCAGCACCCGGGGAGGCCCAACCCAGAGTTGGTCCTGAGGATCACCCCACTGCCCCCACTCCTGGATCCCCGCTGCCACTGGCTGCCCTCCCACATGGTCCCCTGCTTTCAATGCCTTTGTGAACTGAGCCTGCAACCTGCACACTCCCACATCCCACAGCCCCACAGGCTGGGAGGAAGTATTAATTATGGATGCTCAGGTGCTCAGGCAGCGCATCCCTGGCAGCGCATTAACTTCGTAAGGGCTCCTCTGTCCGAGGGACATGGGACTGCTTGAAGTTGGAGAAGGTGTAGAGAGTCTGGGAGAGGGCAATGGAAATGGTTAGGGGGAAGGGTATGTGGCTTCTCGGGAGAGACTGAGGGAACTGGGCTTATTCAGCCTGCAGAAAAGAAGACTAGGGGGCAGGGTGGGGTTAATTAGGAGCCTTCAGCTCCCTGAAGTGGGGTTCAGAAGAGGATGGAGCTGAACTTCTCTCGGTGGTGGATGGGGGGAGAACAAGGAACAATGGGCTCAAGTTGCAGCAAGGGGAGTTGAGGTTAGATATTAGGCAAACTTTCTGATTAGGAGGGTTGTAAAACACTGGAAGAAATTACCCAGAGAGATTGTGAAGGCTCCACCTTTGGAGGTTTTTAAGATCAGGCTAGGCAAATCCTTGGCTGGGATGATCTATTTGGGGATGGCCCTGTCTGGACCTAGGCGTTGGACTATATGTGCCCACGTAATCTCCCTTCCAACCCTCATTGTCTTTGATTCTGTGATCTGCACCAGTAATGAAAGCTGTAAAGCTCCATGGTGTGCAAATGCTTGTAGTGTGTAGTGCATAATAGTGAAAAAGGGATATTACATGCTTATGGTGTATCAGGGTGCTTGCACTGGCATCAGTATGGGAAGGAATAAGCATGGGTGAGGGTAGTATAACTGCCTGGGTGAGGTTTGGAGAGACCACAGCAAATTCAACAGAACATGCTGCCACTCAGCATACCACAGTCCTCCTCCCTCTCGTGTCTCCCTAACTCATATAAATGTGAATCCATATTAAACTGTTGCTAGATGGGTACAGGGGCCAAAGCTTCTTCTTGTGCTTTGGCTACAAGTGATAAAAAGGTGGATTGTAGCCCTCTCGCTTTCCTCTTGACCTGACTTGGGAGATGGTAATCACTTCCCTGCCAAGAGGGAACAGCTGAGCATTGCGAAGGGTGACTGAATTATGAGTTGGTGCATGAACATTGTAGCTGTCCCTTAATCCTGTGTCTAAGCTTGCAGAAGGGTCCTGAACACAGATGGGCTGTAGTCTAAATCCCCAAAAGACTGAATGAACATGGGTGTTTGGTGACACCAGAAGAGAGTGGGAATCCCCGGTGCCACCGCTAGAGGGACCCCCGAGGCCCTGGGATGGGAGGCTGCTTGGAGGCAGAAGCGGGAGGTGGGATGAAGGCTGCTCACACAGCCCCAGCCCCTGGATGCAGACACGCTGCTGTTGTGCTGAGGGCAGGATGGCCTTGCTTCTGCTGGCCTGCTTGGCTGGATTTGCAGAGCTGGGTGAGGGGCAAGCAGAGCCGAGGGGGAACTGTCATCTCAGCAAGGCGCAAAGGGAGAGCTCAGTGACCTGATCAAGGGACCACTGGGATCACCAGGCTGCAGGTGGCAGGGAGGAAAGGGCAGGGGGACATGGGCCATGCAGGGGGGGTTCGAAGAAAGAGCAAGACAAGGGTGCAGGACGGGCAGCGTGCAGGGGCATCAGTCTGCAGAGAGAGGCAGCAATGTGAATAAATGAATGGCGGGGGGGGGACACGGGCAACCAGACACATGAGGTAGTGCAGAAGGGCTGATGCAGACACACAGATAAGACAGCACAGGGAAGAGGGCATGGATGCATGGATGCACCACACCGTGCTGAACAAATGGATGAACAGTGAGACACGACTCAGGGACAGACAGACAGGAGAGCAGTCTTACAAGGGATCTCTGCCTTTCCAGCCCGTGCTCAGCAGGACTCCGTCACCCAGTCCCCCTCGGCGTTGGTGATCCACGCAGGGCACACGGCCACCCTGTCCTGCAGTTTCTCCACCAGCGACAACTACCCATACCTCTACTGGTACCGGCAGCACCCAAACCGGCCCCTGGAGATGCTGATGCAGCTCCACAAAGCTGAGTGGAGGAAGCAAGCAGGGCGGCTCTCCGCGGAGCTGCACGTTGGGAACACCTCGGGGCGGCTGGCAATCCAGGGCACCACGCTGCAGGACAGTGCTGGGTATCTCTGCGCGCTGCGTCGCACAGAGGGCCCTGGCTGCTGCCGCACCGTACAGAAAGGTGTGGGTGGCTCTGTGGTGGGCACATCCCCCTCCTTCCTCTGCACTGCACAGCAGGAGAGGAAGAAGGAAATGGAGAGACAGTCAGATGGAGGGATAGGCAGCTGCATGTTGCCATGCCCCAGCTGGCACGGGTGAGCAATCCCCCTCTTTGCTGGCTGCCTTGGGCTGCTCAGAAAGCCCCTAGGGATTGCTCTGTGGTGAGAGACAGCCTGGAGCTGGACAAGGTTGTGAAGAAGGGCTGGGGGCCTTGAAGCAGTGTTTGGCTCCTTTCACAGCCTCAAGGCCCCTCTGTAAGTTTCCCGAGTTTTGTGGCATCTCATAGCATCCCCTGGAACCTGCTCATCCTGTCTGCAGCTCCGGTGTTGAGGAGGAAGGGGACCCTCCCCATCCCCTGCCTGCACCCCAGGCACCTGCAGCCCAGGGCTGCCTCAGAGCCCAGACCCCTCCCCGAAGGGTGCAGGGGCTCGTGGAGAGACACGGGAGGTCTGAACGCTGGGGGAACAGGAGCCGACTGGCAGGTGACAGACAGACAGAGAAGGAGCTCACTACAGGGACAGCGAGGGCAGGAAGCCCAGTGTCTCTCGGACGGCTGAGGAGGTGCACACACAGATTGGCTCCACCAGACAGACTGCGGCGTGGGAGCCAAGCCCTGGCCCTGCCATGCAGGGTCTGTGCAGCCTCCTCCTCCTCTGCGGTGAGTAGCATTCCCCAGCTGCGCTGCCCAGCCCGAGGGGGCCGGTTTTCCCTGCCTCACTCGCTGCCTTTCCTCCCCCAGGGGCAGCAAGTTGGGCCCTGGCCCAGGTGTCCCAGCCACCCCGGCTCATGGAGCTGGAAGGAGGACAGCTCCACATCTCCTGCAACCACAGCTTCACCCCACATAAGAAGATATACTGGTACCGGCAGCCCCTGCAGGGTCAGGGGGCCCTGATCTTCCTGGGAAGCGGGTACGACGGAACCTCACCCGCAGGGGAACTCACCATAGAAGTGCACAAGACCTCCCGCTCCAGCATCCTCTCCCGGGACAGTGCCAGGCTGCAGGATGCTGGCATCTACTACTGCGCCACAGAGGACACAGTGACAGGGGTGGAGGCACCAGCTGCATCAAAACTCCCGGCCCGACTTCCTGCCCCGTGCACCCAGGGCACATGCTGTTGGCTGCCGCCCTGACTCCCCTCCCACATGGCCACTCCTCACCCCCTCCAGGGGCACCGTGGGTCCTGCAGAAGGGGCTGCTCCAGCCCCAGCTCCACCTGACACCCACCTGTGCCCAGCAGCTGGTCAGGGGTCTCAGCCGCTTGCAAGAGGAGTGGGTGCGCAGGCTCAGACTGCTCCCTCTGGAGAAGTGTTTCTCCAATACGCTAGGCTGCAGGGCCCCACAGAAATGGCCGGGTCTGAGCTTCCACTTGTTATTTTCCCTCCCGAAAAGGACAAGAGCAGTTCTCTTGTGGTGAGGTATGGAGGGAGCACAGCAGGGTGGGATGTTTTTTACATCAGAGCTTTCATTTGGAAATCTCTGAGTTTGCTTGAGGGTCATGGTTGTGCAGATAACAGTGCTGCCCTTGTGGGGTACCCCTGATACAAGCTCAAGAGGAAGCAGGACACTGGGGCGTGTTGTTGGGAACTACAGCTCTGGAGCGGGGAGGCCCAACCTGGAGTTGGTCCCAAAGTTTGCCCCACTGCCCCACTCCTGAATCACTGCTGCCCTGACTTCCCTCCCAGATGGCCCTCTGCCTTCTTAGGGGCTGGTCTTCAGGATCTTCAAAGTCCCTTCCAGCCCTAATGTCTATGAAATCAGTGAAGGAGTCCTACCAGGGGGACAAGGAATCCCAAAGGTCTTTGTGCAGCTGTTTGGCCTGTGAAGTCAGTGGGGTGAAGTGTCCCAGGGGTAAGGGCTGGGGAGTGGACAGTAGTCACCTGAGGCACAGGTGATGTCCAGACCAAGCTCCCAAGGAGTATGGGTGGATCTAAAAGGGTCCAACATCAGAGCTGGAGTCAGAAGCGCTAGCCAGAGTCAGGGCATCAGAGAATAACAGAAACACAGAACCAGCCAGGAACCAAGACACGTCAGGAGTCCGGCCGCAAGCAGGAATCAAAGCCAGAGTCTGGACTGCTATCAGGAGGCATGAGACAATGCCAAAAACACACAGAGATCAGGAGCATGTACCCAGTCTTTGCCCAGACAAGGACACCACAGGCCAGGCCCGGAGCAGATGGAGCCAGCTCTGATTGCCCCGTGCAACCCAGCTGGGACCAGGGCACCGCTCAGTCTATCAGCTTAGTCATTAATCAATAAGCTTACCTTTAAATCATTAGCAGTATCCTGGCACAACAGAATAATTTTCTGTGTTAAGTCCACTAACATTAACTAATAATATGATCAAGTGTGAATAACTGCTGCTGGGGAAGGAGTTTATCAGTAATCGAACTTAACAACTGATGTTTTCGGCTCTGGATAAGAACTGAGCTGTCTGTAGTCAGCTAGAATCCTATTGAAATAACCAGGGTCTTTTCCAATCTATTGCAGCCCCAGCTGTTTTCAGGAAACTTATGCTCAGCTGCAGAACTGTGGCTAAAACAGGTCCCCAAGCCTGTGGGCAGCTTCCCTTGTCAGCAAAGTAAAAGAAACAGGAATGGGCTAGGAGGCTTCCCACATGGGGATGGAAATAGATAAGCAGTCCTCTCTCCCAGGACTGTGATATACCCAAGGCCACAGACCCCAGCTCGATGGCACCTTCCAAGTTCCCAAATTCTCAGGAGAACAAAGATGTCAGAATAACACCAATCAGACTATTTGATAATAAACCACATATAAATACTGGATATAAACAAGGTGGGGCTTGGAGAGACCTCAGCAAATTCAACACAACCTGCTGTCACACTACATACCACCCTCCTCCTCCCTCTCATGTCTCCCTAGCCCATATAGATGTGAATGTGTACTCAGCAGTTGCTAGATGAGCAAAGAGATGAATGCTTCTTCTTGTGCTTTGGCTACAAGTGATAAGAAGTTGGATTGTAGCCCTCTCGCTTTCCTCTTGACCTGACTTGGGAGATGGTAATCGCTTACCTGCCAAGAGGGAACGGCTGAGCATTGCGAAGGGTGACTGAATCATGAGTTGGTGCATGAACATTGTAGCTGTCCCTTAATCCTGTGTCTAAGCTTGCAGAAGGGTCCTGAAAACAGATGGGCTGTAGTCTAAATCCCCAAAAGACTGAATGAACATGGGTGTTTGGTGACACCAGAAGAGAGTGGGAATCCCCGGTGCCACCGCTAGAGGGACCCCCGAGGCCCTGGGATGGGAGGCTGCTTGGAGGCAGAAGCGGGAGGTGGGATGAAGGCTGCTCAGCGCCCCAGCCCCTGGATGCAGACACGTTGCTGTTGTCCTGAGGGCAGGATGGCCTTGCTTCTGCTGGCCTGCTTGGCTGGATTTGCAGAGCTGGGTGAGGGGCAAGCAGAGCCGAGGGGGAACTGTCATCTCAGCAAGGCGCAAAGGGAGAGCTCAGTGACCTGATCAAGGGACCACTGGGGTCACTAGGCTGCAGGTGGCACGGAGGAAAGGGCAGGGGGACATGGGGCATGCAGGGGGGGTTCGAAGAAAGAGCAAGACAAGGGTGCAGGACGGGCAGCGTGCAGGGGCATCAGTCTGCAGAGAGAAGCAGCTATGTGAATGAATTAATGGGGGGTGGGACACGGGCAACCAGACACATGAGGTAGTGCAGAAGGGCTGATGCAGACACACAGATATGACAGCACAGGGAAGAGGGCATGGATGCATGGATGCACCACACCGTGCTGAACAAATGGATGAACAGTGAGACACGACTCAGGGACAGACAGACAGGAGAGCAGTCTTACAAGGGATCTCTGCCTTTCCAGCCCGTGCTCAGCAGGACTCCGTCACCCAGTCCCCATCGGCGTTGGTGATCCCAGCAGGGCACACGGCCACCCTGTCCTGCAGTTTCTCCAACAGCTACAGCTACCCATACCTCTACTGGTACCGGCAGCACCCAAACCGGCCCCTGGAGATGCTGATGCAGCTCAATGAAGCTGAGTGGAGGAACCAAGCAGGGCGGCTCTCCGCGGAGCTGCACGTTGGGAACACCTCGGGGCAGCTGGCGATCCAGGGCACCACGCTGCAGGACAGTGCTGGGTATCTCTGCGCGCTGCGTGACACAGAGGGCCCTGGCTGCTGCCGCACCGTACAGAAAGGTGTGGGTGGCTCTGTGGTGGGCACATGCCCCTCCTTCCTCTGCACTGCACCGCAGGAGAGGAAGAAGGAAATGGAGAGACAGTCAGGTGGAGCGATAGGCAGCTGCATGTTGCCATGCCCCAGCTGGCACGGGTGAGCAATCCCCCTCTTTGCTGGCTGCCTTGGGCTGCTCAGAAAGTCCCTAGGGATTGCCTGGAGCTGGACAAGGTTGTGAAGAAGGGCTGGGGGCCTTGAAGCAGTGTTTGGCTCCCTTCACAGCCTCAAGGCCCCTCTGTAACTTTCCCGAGTTTTGTGGCATCTCATAGCGTCCCCTGGACCCTGCTCATCCTGTCTGCAGCTCTGGTGTTGAGGAGGAAGAGGACCCTGCCCACCCCCTGCCTCCACCCCAGGCACCTGCAGCCCAGGGCTGCCTCAGAGCCCAGACCCCTCCCCGAAGGGTGCAGGGGCTCGTGGAGGGACACGGGAGGTCTGAACGCTGGGAGAACAGGAGCTGACTGCCAGGTGACAGACAGACAGAGAAGGAGCTCACTACAGGGACAGCGAGGGCAGGAAGCCCAGTGTCTCTCGGACGGCTGAGGAGGTGCACACACAGATTGGCTCCACCAGACAGACTGCGGCGTGGGAGCCAAGCCCTGGCCCTGCCATGCAGGGTCTCTGCAGCCTCCTCCTCCTCTGCGGTGAGTAGCATTCCCCAGCTGCGCTGCTCTGCTCCAGGGGGCTGGTTTTCTCTGCCTCACTCTCTGCTTCTCCCCCCCAGGGGCAGTGAGATGGGCCCTGGCACAGGTCTTCCAGCCGCCCCGGCTCACGGCGCTGGAAGGAGGACAGCTCCACATCCCCTGCAACCAGAACATCATCCCACACAATACAATGTACTGGTACCGGCAGCCCCAGCAGGGTCAGGGGGCCCTGATCTTCCTGGGGAGCGGGTACTCTACTGGGGCTACACCTGCAGGGGAACTCACCCTGACTGTGGACCAGGCTTCCCGCTCCACCAATCTCTCCTCGGACGGAGCCAGGCTGCAGGATGCCGGTATCTACTACTGTGCTGTGGAAGACACAGTAAGAAAGGCAGAGGCACCAGCTGCACAGAAACCCACAGCCTGACTTCCTGCAGACTTTGCCTGCCTTGCCATGGCTGGCGCTGGGCTGTCTTATACCATTTGGGCACCACCCAACTCTGGAGGAGCTCACAGGGATTGGCACTAGGAGCTCACCTAGCCCACGTGCTCTCACAATCATGGTTCGTGTCCACCTCCCTTCCAGGTGGACATTTCTGTGCTGCAGCTCAGCCCAGGCTCTGCAGCCAGGTAGGTAATTGCAGGCGGTGGGGATCCCAGGACTGCAGGATGTCCCCAGTCCTCACAGGCTGGGATGCTCCCAGGAGCTGACAAGAGCCTGACAACTGCCCATAGCTCCAGCCTCTCTGCTCTGCCTGGCACAAATCCCTGCTGCCCGCTGCTTCCTTCCAGCGGCCCGTCACTGCCTCCTGCCACAACGCTGTGTGCAGTAGTAGGTATGCTGGAGGGCAGGGCTGGGATTCAGAGGGACCTCGACAAGCTGGAGGACTGGACCAAAAGAAATCTCATGAGGTTCAAGCAGGACCAGTTGAAAGTCCTGCACCTAGGATGGAAGTATCCCATGCACCTGTAAAACCTGGGGACCAACAGGCTAAGCAGCTGCTCTGCAGAAAAGGACTTGGGGGTTACAGTGGATGATAAACTGAATAGGAGCCAACAGTGTGCTCTCATTGCCCAGAAGGCTAATAGCATACTGAGCTGCATTACCAGGAGCACTGCCAGTAGATAAAGTGCCCCCCTGTTTGGCTCTGGTGACACCAGACCTGGAGTCTTGTGTTCAGTTTTGGGCTCCCCACCACAGAAATGAGGGGCCCAGACATTTCTGGGGAGCGGGCACAATGAGGTCTCCCTGCAGGGGAACTCACCTTGGCTGCAGGACAAGGCCACCCGCTCCGACAGTCTCTCCCAGGTCGGTGCCAGGCTGCACGACGCACGTGTCTGCTACTGCATGGTGGAAACGCAGTGATGGGGTTGGAGGCACCAGCTGCACAGAAACCCCCAACCCGACTTCCTGCTGCCACCTGCTGGGGTTGTTACACCTTCTAGGTCCTTCCCCGTTCAGGAGGAGATCACAGGGGTTGGCACCAGCAGCTGACCTGGCCCAGGTGCTCTCACAGTCATGGTAAGCATTTGTGTGCCACAGCTCAGCCCAGGCCCTGCAGCTAGGCAGGCAATTGCAGGCGGTGGGGATCCCCCGTCTGCAGGATCTCCCCATGCCTCTAAGTCTGGGATGCTCCCAGGAGCTGACAAAGGCTGATGACTTCTCCCCACAGCTCCAGCCGCCCTGCTTTGACTGGTGGAAATCTCTGCTGCTTTCCTTGCCTCCTGTGGCCACCAATGTCCTCTGATGCCTGCAGAGCAGGGACTCTCCCCTGAGCTCAGTGCTGAACACGCTATGGTCCCATCTCCCTCTTACCCTCTGGGCATGGGCAAATGCCGGGGATACGTGTGACATGGAGCAAGACACAGAGTGCAGGGGCATGGTGCACCCCGGTGTCAGGGCAGGTTGCTTTGATGCAGTGAAGTGTGGAGCAGACATAAGGGCCAAGTCCTGTTACTTCCATGCAGTTAAACACCGGTCCTACAACCAGGTAAGGGGCATTTCTGGCACTCAAACACAGCTCGCCCATGCATGGTGGATACAGTGCGTATCCTCCTACAGGGGCTCGGTGGGCGGCTCCCTGCCTGAGTGGGCAGGTGGCCGCATACAAACAGCCATGGCCAGAGGAGGCATCAACCCTGTATGTTCCTGGGATGGTGGGGACTGGATGTGGAGAGAGATGCCCTGGGCACCCCAGCAGCAGAGCCCCGGCTTAGTGTGCCAGGAAGGGTGAGGAGCCTCCCCAGGCCGTGCCAGCCTGTTCTGGGGGAAACACCTTCCTGACCTGCAGCACATGAACAAGGTGAACAACCAGGCACTAGGCTAGCTCAGAGCATCCACTGGGCCCTCCTCATCCTGTCTGCAGCTCCGGTGTTGAGGAGGAAAAGGACCCTCCCCACCCACTGCCTCCACCCCAGGCACCTGCAGCCCAGGGCTGCCTCAGAGCCCAGACCCCTCCCCGAAGGGTGCAGGGGCTCGTGGAGGGACACGGGAGGTCTGAACGCTGGGGGAACAGGAGCCGACTGCCAGGTGACAGACAGACAGAGAAGGAGCTCACTACAGGGACAGCGAGGGCAGGAAGCCCAGTGCCTCTCGGACGGCTGAGGAGGTGCACACACAGATTGGCTCCACCAGACAGACTGCGGCGTGGGAGCCAAGCCCTGGCCCTGCCATGCAGGGTCTCTGCAGCCTTCTCCTCCTCTGCGGTGAGTAGCATTCCCCAGCTGCGCTGCTCTGCTCCAGGGGGCCGGTTTTCCCTGCTTCACTCTTTGCCTTTCCTCCCCCAGGGGCAGCAAGTTGGGCCCTGGCCCAGGTGTCCCAGCCACCCCGACTCACGGCGCTGGAAGGAGGACAGCTCCACATCTCCTGCAGCCACAACATCACCCCACATCAGAGGATGTACTGGTACCGGCAGCCCCCGCCGGGTCAGGGGGCCCTGATCTTCCTGGGGAGCGGGTACGATGGGACTTCGTCCGCAGGGGAACTCACCATGGAAGTGCACAAGACCTCCCGCTCCAGCATCCTCTCCCGGGATGGTGCCAGGCTGCAGGATGCTGGTATCTACTACTGCGCCTCAGAGGACACAGTGACAGGGGTGGAGGCACCAGCTGCATCAAAACTCCCGGCCCGACTTCCTGCCCCGTGCACCCAGGGCACATGCTGTTGGCTGCTGCCCTGACTCCCCTCCCACATGGCCACTCCTCACCCCCTCCAGGGGCACCGTGGGTCCTGCAGAAGGGGCTGCTCCAGCCCCGGCTCCACCTGACACCCACCTGTGCCCAGCAGCTGGTCAGGGGTCTCAGCCGCTTGCAAGAGGAGTGGGTGCGCAGGCTCAGACTGCTCCCTCTGGAGAAGTGTTTCTCCAATACGCTAGGCTGCAGGGCCCCTCAGAAATGGCCGGGTCAGAGCTTCCACTTGTTATTTTCCCTCCCGAAAAGGACAAGAGCAGTTCTCTTGTGGTGAGGTATGGAGGGAGCACAGCAGGGCGGGATGTTTTTCACACCACAGCTTGCTATTGGAAATCTCTGAGTTTGTCTTGTGGGTCATGGTTGTGCAAATAAGTGCTGCCCTTGTGGGGTACCCCTGATGCAAGCTCAAGGGAAGCTGGGAGCTGGGGCATGTTGCTGGGCACCACCTGGGGAGGCCCAACCCAGAGTTGGTCCTGAGGATCACCCCACTGCCCCCACTCCTGGATCCCCGCTGCCACTGGCTGCCCTCCCACATGGTCCCCTGCTTTCTTAGGGGCCCCAATGCCTTTGGGAACTGAGCCTGCAACCTGCACACTCCCACACCCCACAGGCTGGGAGGAAGTATTAATTATGGATGCTCAGGTGCTCAGGCAGCGCATCTCTGGCAGCGCATTAGCTTTGTAAGGGCTCCTGTGTCCGAGGGACATGGATCTGCTTGAACTTGGAGAAGGTGCAGAGAGTCTGGGAGAGGGCAATGGAAATGGTTAGGGGAAAGGGTATGTGGTGTCGCAGGGCACATCGGTGCTCCTGCTCCTAGAGAGGAGAAACAGCCAGGGAGAGAACCCTGGCAGGACACTAATGAGCACAGCTGCGGGTTGCCAGGGTAACGAGCACAGCTGCGGGTTGCCGGGGCAGCTAAGGAGAGCCAGCTGCCTGTAGGAGGCAGGGCCTGGCCCTTATAAAGCCCAGGGCTGAGGCCAGGCTGGCAGTCCTCTGCGAGCAGGAGCAGGAGCAGGAGCAGGAGCAGGAGCAGGAGCAGGAGCAGGAGCAGGAGCAGGAGCTCCTGCTCCTGCTCCTGCAGTTAGGATGGGAGGAAAAGCCTAACAGCAAGTATAGCTTGTGAGAGCTCCAGAGTCTGGAGCAATGATGTTGAATTACAGCCAGGAGGCTTATGTTGTTATGGCCCAGTGCCTTATGTTTGAGTTATAGCCAGGAGGCTCGAGTTTATGTTCCGCTTTGATATTATACCGGTGGCAAGGGTGATGCTATAAGGGGTTGGAGAAGGCCTCATAGGGACCCCATAGGGGTGGGGTGCCCTAGCGCCAGTGAGGGTGCAGTACTCATAGGGGGCTCACGGAGTGTGAGAACCCCGGCGCCAGTGAAGGCGCAACTTGTGGGGTGCGTAGACCCCAGCCCCAGAGAGGGGCAGCTTTGAGAAGCCCCAGCGCAGGCACGACGAGCCCCAGAGAGGGGGCGATATTATTAGGAAGCCCAGTGCGGGCGCGGTGAGCCTCTGCAGAAGGGCTAGTGCTGCGATAAACCCTGGAGCAGGGTGGAGTGCTGTGGTTGCTCCGGCGAGAGGGGCGTAATACCACGGCGAGCCCTGGGAGAAAGGGGGGCAGCAGCGCGGTGGGCCCGAGAGTCAGGGGGCGTCACTGAGAAGTCCCCAGAGTGGGCGCAGAGACCCCAGACGGGGGCGGTGTTTTAGAAGCCCCAGTTCCGGGGACATTGTGGGGAAAGCCCCAGGAGGGGGCACTCTTGTAAAGGCCCAGACGGGGGCGACGCTATAGAGAAAGCCCGAGAAAGGGGCAACGTTACAGGGAGGCCCCGAGTGGGCTCGGAGAGCGCAAGAGAGGGCAGCACAACAGAGGAGGCCCCGGAGAGCGGGCGAGAGTATGTAGAGGAGGCCCGAGAGACGGGCAGTATATATAGAGAGAGACATACCAGCGTCTATCCCATCAGCGAGGCTTGGGGCGTGGTATTAGGGGTGGGTAGGAGCCACGCGTAGCCCATAAGGCTAGGGTGCCTTGGGAGCACCCATCATACTGGGAGGCCCCCAGGGGGTCTGGGAACGCGGGGACAGAGGTCCCAGCTAACCGTGCCCAGGGAGTTGTAAGGCAGCCTCCCAACTTTATCTAACCATCAAAGACGTGGCGGGTGAGAATTTGAGGGTGCCCTTGGGCCAACTGGGCACGGTGAGAGAGCTGTAAGGAGATCACGGCCTTCCTGCAGGACCCCGCTGTTACAGTGGCTTCTTGAGAGAGACTGAGGGAACGGGGCTTATTCAGCCTGCAGAAAAGAAGACTGGGGGGGGCAGGGTGGGGTTAATTAGGAGCCTTCAACTCCCTGAAGTGGGGCTCAGAAGAGGATGGAGCTGAACTTCTGTCGGTGGTGGATGGGGGGAGAACAAGGAACAATGGGCTCAAGTTGCAGCAAGGGGAGTTGAGGTTAGATATTAGGCAAACTTTCTGACTAGGAGGGTCGTGAAACACTGGAAGAGGTTACCCAGAGAGATTGTGAAGGCTCCACCATTGGAGGTTTTTAAGATCAGGCTAGGCAAATCCTTGGCTTGGGTGAACTATTTGGGGATGGCCCTGTTTGGACCTAGGCGTTGGACTATATGTGCCCACCTAATCTCCCTTCCAACCCTCGTTGTCTTTGATTCTGTGATCTGCACCAGTAATGAAAGCTGTAAAGCTCCATGGTGTGCAAATGCTTGTAGTGTGTAGTGCATAATAGTGAAAAAGGGATATTTCATGCTTATGGTATATCAGGGTGCTTGCACTGGCATCAGTATGGGAAGGAATAAGCATGGGTGAGGGTAGTATATCTGCCTGGCTGGGGTTTGGAGAGACCACAGCAAAATCAAGACAACATGCTTCCACTCAGCATACCACCGTCCTCCTCCCTCTCGTGTCTCTATAGCCCATATAGATGTGAATCCGTATTAAGCTGTTGCTAGATGGGTATAGGGGCCAATGCTTCTTCTTGTGCTTTGGCTACAAGTGATAAAAAGTTGGATTGTAGTCCTGTCGCTTTGCTTTTGACCTGACTTGGGAGATGGTAATCGCTTACCTGGAAAGAGGGAACGGCTGAGCATTGCGAAGGGTGACTGAATCATGAGTTGGTGCATGAACATTGTAGCTGTCCCTTAATCCTGTGTCTAAGCTTGCAGAAGGGTCCTGAACACAGATGGGCTGTAGTCTAAATCCCCAAAAGACTGAATGAACATGGGTGTTTGGTGACACCAGAAGAGAGTGGGAATCCCCGGTGCCACCGCTAGAGGGACCCCCGAGGCCCTGGGATGGGAGGCTGCTTGGAGGCAGAAGCGGGAGGTGGGATGAAGGCTGCTCAGAGCCCCAGCCCCTGGATGCAGACACGCTGCTGTTGTGCTGAGGGCAGGATGGCCTTGCTTCTGCTGGCCTGCTTGGCTGGATTTGCAGAGCTGGGTAAGGGGCAAGCAGAGCCGAGGGGGAACTGTCATCTCAGCAAGGCGCAAAGGGAGAGCTCAGTGACCTGATCAAGGGACCAGTGGGGTCACCAGGCTGCAGGTGGCAGGGAGGAAAGGGCAGGGGGACATGGGGCATGCAGGGGGGGTTCGAAGAAAGAGCAAGACAAGGGTGCAGGACGGGCAGCGTGCAGGGGCATCAGTCTGCAGAGAGAGGCAGCAATGTGAATAAATGAATGGCGGGGGGGGGGACACGGACAACCAGACACATGAGGTAGTGCAGAAGGGCTGATGCAGACACACAGATATGACAGCACAGGGAAGAGGGCATGGATGCATGGATGCACCATGCTGTGCTGAACAAATGGATGAACAGTGAGACACGACTCAGGGACAGACAGACAGGAGAGCAGTCTTACAAGGGATCTCTGCCTTTCCAGCCCGTGCTCAGCAGGACTCCGTCACCCAGTCCCCCTCGGCGTTGGTGATCCACGCAGGGCACACAGCCACCCTGTCCTGCAGTTTCTCCACCAGCGACAGCTACCCATACCTCTACTGGTACCGGCAGCACCCAAACCGGCCCCTGGAGATGCTGATGCAGCTCCACAAAGCTGAGTGGAGGAAGCAAGCAGGGCGGCTCTCCGCGGAGCTGCATGTTGGGAACTTCTCGGGGCGGCTGGCAATCCAGGGCACCACGCTGCAGGACAGTGCTGGGTATCTCTGCGCGCTGCGTCGCACAGAGGGCCCTGGCTGCTGCCGCACCGTACAGAAAGGTGTGGGTGGCTCTGTGGTGGGCACATGCCCCTCCTTCCTCTGCACTGCACAGCAGGAGAGGAAGAAGGAAATGGAGAGACAGTCAGATGGAGGGACAGGCAGCTGCATGTTGCCATGCCCCAGCTGGCACGGGTGAGCAATCCCCCTCTTTGCTGGCTGCCTTGGGCTGCTCAGAAAGCCCCTTGGGATTGCTCTGCGGTGAGAGACAGCCTGGAGCTGGACAAGGTTGTGAAGAAGGGCTGGGGGCCTTGAAGCAGTGTTTGGCACCTTTCACAGCCTCAAGGCCCCTCTGTAACTTTCCCGAGTTTTGTGGCACCAGGGCTGAGCACCTCTGAGCCTTGGAGCATGGGAGGAGTATAGGGGATTGGCCAGGCTGCAGAGATTGGCTGTGGCCCTATGTCCATCAGCCCTAATGGTGGCTGGCACAGGGGCTGTCACGGGCTGTGTGTGTGGTGGGAATAGGGGAAGGCAGAAGCAGTGGCAGCCACAAAGAGGCATCCACAGGCACCACTAAGGTAGCTGGGGAGGGCCCTGCAGCACCCTTAAAGTGATCTCACGTTATCCTGGTTGAGAACCACTGCCTTGGAGTCTCCCATGGTGAAGTACAGACTGTGGACACTTTCTTCAGCAGCTCCTCAAGCAAGGTGTCAACATCAAAGTCATTTAGGCAGCTACAAAGCCAGTGAAGGAATGTGGGCAGTGGGTTGATATGGACTTTCCTGGATATGCAAGGGAAAAGAACAGGATCCAGTTGTGTGCATCTGAGGGTTATCTTGAGACAGGATGGGCTGGGAGGGACCTTGTGAGGCCACTTGGTCCAGTCCCTGCTCACTACCAGATCATCCCCGATTAAACCACCCTACTACGTGTCTGTCCAACGTGTTCTTGGGAAGTGCCAGGGATGGAGCGTCCACCCCTCTCTAGGCAGTCTTGTCCAGTGCCTGCCCACCCTTCTGGTCAGCAAGCTCCTCCAATATCAGCTTCCTCTGCTACTGCTTGAGGCCATTGGTCATAGTCCTGTCCCCTGTGGCCATAGAGAAAGGCCCATCTCCATCCTCTCTATCACAGCCTGTTCATATCTTCCCCTGACTAGAGGAGGGCTCATAGGACATATGTGCAAAGAGGATCAGGGGTGGGACCAGGTCTGAACGCTGGGAAAACAGGAGCCGACTGGCAGGTGGCAGACAGACAGAGAAGGAGCTCACTACAGGGACAGCGAGGGCAGGAAGCCCAGTGCCTCTTGGACGGCTGAGGAGGTGCACACACAGATTGGCTCCACCAGACAGACTGCGGAGTGGGAGCCAAGCCCTGGCCCTGCCATGCAGGGTCTGTGCAGCCTCCTCCTCCTCTGCGGTGAGTAGCATTCCCCACCTGTGCTGCTCTGCTCCAGGGGGGCAGTTTTCCCTGCCTCACTCCCTGCCTTTCCTCCCCCAGGGGCAGCGAGATGGGCTGTGGCCCAGGTGTCCCAGCCACCCCAGCTCACGGCGTTGGAAGGAGGACAGCTCCACATCTCCTGCAGCCACAACATCACCCCACATAAGAGGATGTACTGGTACCGGCAGGCCCCGCCGGGTCAGGGGGCCCTGATCTTCCTGGGGAGCGGATACGATGGGACCTCGTCCGCAGGGGAACTCACCATGGAAGTGCACAAGACCTCCCGCTCCAGCACCCTCTCCCGGGACAGTGCCAGGCTGCAGGATGCTGGCATCTACTACTGCGCCTCAGAGGACACAGTGACAGGGGTGGAGGCACCAGCTGCATCAAAACCCCCGGCCCGACTTCCTGCCACGTGCACCCAGGGTACATGCTGTTGGCTGCCGCCCTGACTCCCCTCCAACATGCCCACTCCTCACCCCGTCCAGGGGCACCGTGGGTCCTGCAGAAGGGGCTGCTCCAGCCCCAGCTCCACCAACACCAACCTGTGCCCAGCAGCTGGCTCAGGGGTCTCAGCCGCTTGCAAGAGGAGTGGGTGCGCAGGCTCAGACTGCTCCCTCTGGAGCAGTGTTTCTCCAATACGCTAGGCTGCAGGGCCCCTCAGAAATGGCCGGGTCTGAGCTTCCACTTGTTATTTTCCCTCCCGAAAAGGACAAGAGCAGTTCTCTTGTGGTGAGGTATGGAGGGAGCACAGCGTGGCGGGAAGTTTTTCACACTACGGCTTGCTATTGGAAATCTCCGAGTTTGTCTTGTGGGTCGTGGTTGTGCAGATAACAGTGCTGCCCTTGCGGGGTACCCCTGAAACAAGCTTAAGGGAAGCAGGGTGCTGCTCTGGAGTGGGGACGCCCAACCTGGATTTGTTCCTGAGGATCACCTCACTGCCCCCACTCCACCTGGGTCACTGGTGCTACCGCCCTCCCACATGGCCCCCTGCTTTTAGGGTCCCCAATGCCTTTGTGAACCCAGCCCTCAGCCTCCTCACTCCCACATCCCCACAGGCTGGGAGGAAGTATTAATTATGGATGCTCAGGTGCTCAGGCATCTCTGGCAGCGCATTAGCCTTGTAAGGTCTCCTCTGCCCCAGGGACATGGGTTTGCTTGAACTTGGAGAAGTTTTAGAGATTCTAGGTGAGGGGAATAGAAATGTTTAGAGGCAAGGGTATGTGGCTTCCCAGGAGAGACTGAGGGAAATGGGCTTATTCAGCCTACAGAAAAACAGACTGGGGCGGAGGGTGGTGGGTTTGGGAGGGAGAGGCGGGATTGAACAGGAGCCTTCATCGCCCTGATGAGAGGTTGAAAAGTGGCTGGAGATAGTTACTAGAGCAGATGAGCAAACAAGGAGGAATGGTCTCAAGTTGTGGGAAGGGAAGCTTGAGATGGGCCTGGGCCCAGGTCTTCCAGCTTACCCAGCTCAGGGCACTGGAGGGAGGATGGCTCCACATCATCTGCAACCAGAATGCCACAAACCACTATACAACATTGTGGTATTGGCAGCCCCTGGAGTGCCAGGAGCCCCAGACTTTTCTGGGGAGGGGGCACAACAAGGTCTCACCTGCAGGGGAACTCATCTTTGCTGCGGACAAGGCCTCCCGCTCCGACAGTCTCTCCCAGGACGGTGCCAGGCTGCACGATGCAGGTGTCTACTACTGTGTTGTGTACACTCTGGACACTCAGCGATGGGGTCCAAGGCACCAGCTGCATAGAAAACCTGAGTGTGACTTCCTGCTGCCACCTGCTGGGGGTTGTTACACCTTCTCAGTCCTTCCCAGCTCAGGAGGAGCTCACAGGGGTTGGCACCAGGAGCTGACCTGGCCCATGCGCTCTTACAGTCATGGTACATGCCCACCTTCCTCCTGGGCAGGCATTTGCATGACACAACTCAGCCCAGGTCCTGCAGCCAGGCAGGCAATTGCAGGTGGTGGGGATCCTTACATGGGGCCTTCACTACCTCCTGCCACCAACCTGGGGTGGGGGTAGTTGGGGGAGTAGATAGTCCAGTGGAGGGCAGGGCTAGGCTTCAGGGAAGCCTCAACAAATTGGAGGATAGAACCAAAAGAAACCAAATAACCCCACTTACGAGGTTCAACAAGGATAAGTGCAAAGTCCTGCACTAAGGAGGGAACAGTCCCATGCACCAGTACAGGCTGGGGGCTGACTGGCTAAGCAGCAGCTCTGCAGAAAAGGGCCTGGGGATTACAGTGGATGATAGGGTTATCAACCCTCCCAGACCGGCCAGGAGTCTACCGGAATTGGCATCAATCTCCCATTGACTATTGAAAGGAATCCAAGAGATTGATATTGTGAATGGGTAGAATAGTACAATTAATGACATTGTCATGTTGGAAATATAAGATCTCCTAGAATAGCTTTAGTCAGAGTTGGCAACCCTAGTGGACAATAAGCTGAATAGGAGCGAACCGTGTACCCTTGTTGCCGAGAAGGCCAACAGCATACTGGGCTGCATTAGTAGAAGCGTTGCCAGCAGATCGAGGGAAGTGATTCTTCCCCTCTTTTTGGCACTGGTGATGCCAGATCTGGAGTCACGTGTCCAGTTTTGAGCCCCCACTACAGAAAGGACATGGACAAACTGGAGAGTGTGCAGTGGAGAGCAATGAAAATGGTTTGGGGGCAGGGGCACATGACTTACGGGGAGAGGCTGAGGAAACTGGGCTTACTTAGTATCCAGAAGGGAAAACTGAATGAGGATTTAATAGCAGCCTTCAATTCCATAAATGGTCTTTTCAATAGGATGCAGCTGGACTGTTCTCAGTGGCAGCAGATGTCGAAACAAGGAGTTATGATCTCAACTTACAGCAGGGGAAGTTGAGGTTAGATATTAGGAAGAACTTTCTCACTAAGAGGGAAGTAAAGCACTGGGACAGGCACCTAGAGAGGTGGTGGACTTCCCATCCTAGGAGCTTTTTTATTACTCGGGTGGACAAAGCCTTGGCTGGGATGATCTAGTTGGGGCTGGTCCTGTTCTGAGTAGGGGCTTGAAGTCCTGAGGTCTCTTCCAGCCTCATTTTCTATGATTTCTGTGGCCACCAGGGGGCAACTGATGCCTGAAAAACAACACTTCTCCCTTGAGCTTGGTGCTGAACACCCTGTGGTCCAGTCTCCCTCCCACTCCTTGGGCAAGGGCACATTCAAGGGAGATGTGTGACATAGATTATAGATTTAATAGTTTTTTATGGTCAGAAGGGACCTCAGTAGATCATTGAGTTTGACCTCCCCCGGTCCTGGGTAGGAAAGAGCGCTGGGGTTAGATGACCCCAGTCAGGTGCTTGTCTAGTCTCCTCTTAAAGACCTCCAAGGTAGGGGAGAGCACCACCTCCCCTGGAAGCCTGAAGAGCTCCGGGTCCATCAATCTCTCCTCGTAGGACCTTACCTGCAGGCCCTTAACCATACGAGTGGCCCTCCTCTGGACCCTCTCAAGGTTATCCACATCCCTTTTGAAGTGAGGTGCCCAAAACTGGACACAGTACTCTAGCTTCAGCCTTACCAATGCTGCATAGAGGGGAAGTATCACTTCCTTAGACCTGCTCGTGATGCACTTGCTAATGCTTGACAGAGTGCGGTTAGCTTTACCTATCGCTTCATCACATTGATGACTCATGTTCATTTTGGAGTCAATTATGACTTTCTCCCTAGGTGCAGCACTTTGCACCTATCTTTGTTAAACGGCATCCTAGTCTTTTCTGCCTACTTTTCCAATCTATTCAAGTCCTCCTGAATCTGTTCCCTGCCCCCAGTGTGTTTACTTTGTCCCATAATTTAGTGTTTTCTGCAAATTTGGACAGAGTGCTCTTCACACCCTCATCCAAGTCACTGATGAAGATATTGAACAGCACTGGTAAAAGGACCAAACCTTGGGGGACTCCACTGCCCACATCTTTCCAGGTCAATACTGACCCATCCACCAGCACTCTCTGGGTGTGTCCAATAAGTCAATCTGCTACCCAACTGACCATGTAATCATAGACGACATGGCCGCTGAGTTTATTTATAAGAATGGGATAAGACACCTTATCGAAGGCCTTTTTGAAATCTAAGTAAATGACTTCTACTTCAATTCCTTCGTCTAAGCATTTGGTGACCTGATCATAAAAAGAAACAAGGTTAGTCAGGAAAAATCTACCTGCTGTGAATTCATGCTGGTTGCCCTTCAGCATTATTTTTCTCACTGGACTCCCACAAATGTGTTCCTTAATAATTTTTTCAAATGCTTTCCCAAGGATAGATTCATAGATGCTAGGGTTGGAAGGGACCTCAATAGATCATCGAGTCCGACCCCCTGCATAGGCAAGAAAGAGTGCTGGGTCTAGATGACCCCAGCTAGATGCATATCCAGCCTCCTCTTGAAGACCCCCAGGGTAGGGGAGAGCACCACCTCCCTTGGGAGCCCGTTCCAGACCTTGGCCACTCGAACTGTGAAGAAGTTCTTCCTAATGTCCAGTCTAAATCTGCTCTCTGCTAGCTTGTGGCCATTATTTCTTGTAACCCCTGGGGCGCCTTGGTGAATAAAACCTCACCAATTCCCTTCTGTGCCCCCGTGATGAACTTATAGGCAGCCACAAGGTCGCCTCTCAACCTTCTCTTGCGGAGGCTGAAAAGGTCCAGGTTCTCTAGTCTCTCCTCATAGGGCTTGGCCTGCAGGCCCTTAACCATACGAGTGGCCCTTCTGTGGACCCTCTCCAGGTTATCCACATCCCTCTTGAAGCGCGGTGCCCAGAATTGCACACAGTACTCCAACTGCGGTCTGACCAGCGCCCGATTAAGACAACCGATCTGCATCTGGTTGGTTGGAGACTGGGCTTTGCAAGAGCGAGTCCATAGCCCAGGGCCTGGCATCTCCCTTCTGGGGGTCCCTGATCCCCAATACAGCACGCCACCTACCCCCTCTTGTCCAGCTGGGTGCCTCTCTTTAGAGCCAAGCTCTCCTCCATCCTGGCTGTGCTGGCAGGGTCTTCCCTTACAGCAGGCAATCTTCCCCCTTTTCAGGCTAAAGGGAGTTTGGGTCTTAAAGGGGCTCTGCTGACTTTTCTCCCTGGCTCTTTTTCCCCATAACACAGCTAGGGTCCCTGTTACTCCCCCCCAATGCAGCCAATTTCCTAGCCACTACATTGGCAACAGAGGAACCCATCAGGGCACAAGGCTCAGCTCTGACCTGCCATGTGAGCCCTGGCCTTTGGTAGCTGCCCCTGTTCTCTGAGGCTGTTGCATTCAGACTTTTGCTAAGTGGGGAAAATACGGCTCTGTGCATTTGTCTCTGATTGTCACTGGATCCCAGACCTACTCTCCGGTAACTGCTCACAGGTTTGGGCCCAACACTGGTAATTGCTGCCCATGTGATGTTAACAGGCCCTCTCCTGATCTTCCAGCCTGAGGCTGGAAAATTAAAATATATATAAATTAGACTCCATTAGCACTAGACAGAGTTTCCTGTCCTGTTGGAGACCCTGGGAACTGTTCATGCACAGTGTGTCTCTGTGGGGACAAGTGGAGGTCTTGATCAGGTGATGGCCTGAGTCCTGGGTGCCAGGGTGAGGAGTCTTCCCCTTGTATTCCTGCAAGAAGGGCAGGCAGAGCAGGGACACGATGGAGACCAGGGAAGGACACCTGGGTTCTCTTCTCAGTATCAGAGACTCTGACCCATTGGTCACTTTTGACCCTTCCCTGGATTTAATCCTTGGCTGATTCAAGTGACCTAAAAGGCCTGATGTCTCAGATCCAGGAAGCAGAGCGCAGGGCTGGCAGCTGCTGACTCTGCTGCTCACACAGGCAGGTGGGTGCCGCAGGGTTGGTTTTTGTGCAGGTTCTCATGGGTTTTCATTCCCTGTGTGTTTCTGCCACAGTAGTACCAGGCAGTGTCCGATGGCTGGAGCCTGGTCAGGCACAGGTGCACTTGGCTGCTGGATGTGTCTCTGCTGATGCTGAGGTTGCTTTGGAAAGCGCTGTTATAGTTGGTGCTTCCATCACTCCAGATAACTCCTACCCACTGCAGCCCTTCTCCTGCTGCTGGGTGCTGGGAGTGAGGGGGCATGCAAGAGCCAGTGCCAGTGGGTCCCAGAGCAGGATGGCTCTCCTCTCTCCCTGCTGGGGCAGCCCAGCCCAACTCCATAGAGCCCAGCCAGTTGCACCCCGGGCTCCTGCCAACCTGCTCTGGGCCCAACTGGCACTGGCCCCAGGGCACCGCCTGGGTATCACTGGCTCCCAATCCCCCTGCCCAGCCCTTCATTGTGTGGAGCACTGGATCCTTTCTCTCTACCTCTCCCATGACTGTGGGAGCTAGGGTCTGCTTGCCAGGCCTGTACCTGCCCCAGACAAGTACAGGCCTGGGTGCTTCAGTAGAACCAGGGGGGGTGGGACTGGGGGCCTCCTGCCTCGAGCCAGTGCAAGGCTGGGGGCAGAGGGATGAAGCACTGAATGCTTCAGTAGTAGAGGGGAAGCAGAAACATCTCCATGTCTCTAAGTCATGAGCTCCCCACCATATATGTTGGTGGTGAATAGGAGTGTTTGTCCCCAAATAGTAGCACCATGTTTTGCAAAAATTAGAGAGAATTGGGAGGAAAGTGGGGGTCTCAAACAGACCCTTTGATGGGGCAGCCCAGGAACAGGGCAGTGGAGAATGCGAGAGATGGGGAAGAGCTACGGAGGCTCCATGATACCCAAATCCCCCAGAAGTCAGAGCGGGTGGCCCTCCTGAAACCTCTCCTGTCTCCCACCTGCATCCTCAGGAGCCTGGGCCAGGGAGTCACTTGCATCCAGACCCCCAGATCCAAGGGATAGGGAGCACTCAGGTACCTAGCCCTGTTCTCAACATGTGCTCAGATGTGCAGAAGTAGAGTAGGTGCTTGATGCGGTGGACCCAGACGGGGGGCTGTATCAGTTGTTGCTGCTGACTTGGTGCAGATTTGGTCCCTGAAGGAGCAGAGCCTTTGGCCAGTGCTTAAATTTAAAGTAATTCAATGTGAACTGCTGTCAATTTCCAGGAAAGCTCCCTGTACTGATTTGCAGAGACACTGTATGCAGTCTCTTCAGATGCACTCCCAGAGCTCTTGGCTGTGGGTGCCAGGCAGCCTTGCCAAGCCTGGGGTGCATTGCAGGGACAAGGCTGGGGGTATTAGGGATCCCTCCATCTCAAGTCACCTGGGAAAAGGACATGTCCAGTGGAAATAAGAGATTGCTCCACCCCTGATGAAGAACATGTTGTCTTAGGGAACTGAGTGCCTGGATAAAGCCAGCCTTTCCTTTGTGTGGAGCCCCTGCACTGCCAGGGCATCCAAGGTCTGCACAGCTGGTCTGGGAGCCTACAACCCCACTCTGCAAAGCACCATGAAGATCCCCCCCTCCCCAGTGGATATCTAAGCAGTGCCCTCCCCCTCCCCTTCTTGCCTCCTTCCTTTTCTCCCTTTGACCATCTATTACCTTGGTCTTTCTTGCACAGTGACCTGCAGCTGTGACTGTAACTACTGTATGGTGGATAGATAACTGGTTGGATCATTGTGCTCAGTTAGAAGTCATCAATGGCTCAATGTCTAGTGAGGAGGGGGTAACAAATGGGCGTCCTCAGGGGTCTGTTCTGGGACCCATATTACACTTGTTTCTTCCCTGATGAGGCTTCCCCTGGAGCACTGGTTCCTATTTTGGTTAGTGCACATCAGCACCAGGAACCCAGCAATGAATGAGAGAATGTATCTGTGGCAGGGCACTGTGTGTGCCTGCCACTTTAAGGGCCTGGACTTGGCAGCCACCAGGTGCCTGATGAGGGTGGCCATTTTGGAGGCAAGGGCTGCCTATATAAACAGGGCAGTTTGGCTGCAGGAGGGCAGGCAGCAACATTCCCTGGTTGGAGGGCTGTTGACAACAACCTGGAGGTAAGGGAGGAGCTGAAGGGGATGGTAAGGAGGCTTCTGGTCCTGGGCATGACCTAAAACTGCACCCTGCTGGGAGTGGGTGGCCTGGTGGGGCTCTCAGTGGTGTGGGAGCCCCCAGGAAATGCCAGGCCAGTTATCACCCTGGTGAAAGGCGGGTCTGTGCCCCTGTTGTGTGGAATGATTGTGCAATGTATCTGGAAATGGGGGTACTGGAAGGGGCTCCGGTCCCCATCCTGGTGGGATGGGATCTTATAGAGCAGGAATCCCAGCTCCGGAGATGGGCACAGACCCAAGAGCCAAAGCCCTGCACTGTTCATGCGGTGACTCGTCTGCAGAGCAGGAAGGCTAAAGAAGGGGGGTTAGAAAATCCCCAGGAGACAGCCATCCCATTGGCCACAGGGGAAGGAGCCCCTGCAGATGGCGATTGCACCTTGGTTCTGGAGGGAACGAGCAACCCCAAGGGTGGGTTAAGTGACAGTCTTGGGGAGGGGTGTATTCAGTCAGTGGCAGAGGGAGGTGAGACTAGCAGGGAGGAGACCCAGGAAGTCCCTGAGGGTGTGTGTGCACTCCCTGCAGGAGCACCTGAGCTCCCTGCTGATTGACTAGCTGGGCAAGAAGAGTTCAAGCGGGAGGTTTGGGAGGACCCCAGCTTGAAGGGACTCTGGCAGATGGCTCGGGAGCAAGAGGCTGAGCTCACTCTAGGGGGGGAAAAAAGGAAGCCAGAATGTGATAGCAGATACCTTGTCACGACAAGACTCTGGGTAGTGGGTCCTCTGGACTCAAGACTAGTGAGGAGATCACTAGTGTAAGACTGCCATCAGGTTTTATGGTTTCTGTATGTTATGGTTATAACTTGTTTCATGTTTCAGGTTTCTTCTTTTTTTCCTTTTCTGGCATCCTGTGGGAACTCCCTGACCTGACACGCCCGGACCCATGGCCCTGAGAGGCCCCGTGTCTGAGCTTTTAAAGGGGGGGGGGGGGGAAGTGTGGCAGAAATGCCACTGTTGGTGCCCCTTTCCAGAGACCTGTCTCTGCCAGCCTGAGAGGCTGGTGTTGAATCCCTCTGGGTGGGACCTCCCTCCCTGGTCTGCATGACAAAAGCCTGGGGCCTGGGAGGTGGATTCTCTGGTCACCTGGGGAGGGAAAAGCCCCGCTCACCTGCCCAGGTAGCCAGTGATGGTTTCTTAGATTGGTTGGCTTGTGGCCGGCACTGGCAGCTTCGATTGGACTGGGTTGCTGAGGTCAGAAAGGTTATTTAAGAACCGGTCCAGGAAGAAGGCAGCCATTAGCCATGCGGTCATCCAGGTGAATCTGAACCTGGCTCTGTCCTCATCACCGCATGCTCCAAGAGTGCCCTGCCTCCAGAAGAAACTCCAACCACCTCTGGACGATGCGAGTGAGTAAGCTGCTCGAGATCAGACTAGAAATTTAGATTCAGTAACTCAGATGCATGTTTAAATGGCTACCTCAACCACCCTGGTTTGCTCTTTGGGATTGCTCTGATATTTCCATGATATTGCTCTACCTTTTACCCTGTTTGCGCCCTACCCCAGGAATCAATAAAGTTCTCCTTTGTGACCGGTGTGGGAGACTTATTGAGGGGTGGGTCTAAATTATGCCGAGGAGGCCCCTTAGGTCTGTGGACTAAGGGAGACTTTCCTAAATAGCCCCTGACTTGGGAAAGTGCCCCAAGTGCTGGTATTGGGTCTAGTACCTATTGGACGATCAGGCCTGTGTTCTCCAAGGTGAGCAGAGCCAGAAATGGGTCCAGAGCCTTGGATGGTGGCAGCGGAAACCCCAGGCTAGCGGGTGTGCTCCAGGGAAGGGGTCGGCCGGACGGGAGGCACCCCAGGGAGGCACTTGGAGCCTGGACGGTGGTCGGGCGCAGGGAGGTGGGCGGCTCAACGCAGGAGCACCCCCTACTGGCCCACCACACTTGCTACTGCTGGGATAGCTGTCTCACACCCTGGGCAGGTGTCTCGGGCAATGTAACTGGTGTGAGCTCTCCCTGCCACTGTCTCGGTGCTCATACTGGCTTCTATCATATAGTAGGGGCAGAGTATTGTTATGTCTGTGCGAGTCCAGGCTATATCCCAGACATAAGCGTTATATGGTGATCTCTTTTCTTAGCCCACCTGTGCAGTTGGAGAAATGTGCAGCTGAGTTTTGGACACAACATGCTCTTCAGAGCTAGTGAAAGAGCCAATTGCAGCCTGAGTTAAACTCCATGGAAAACTAGGGCTTGTTTTTCATTTGACCTGCAAAAGAGCAGGTCCTGTCTGCATGATTGTTCCCAGAGTGTGCACAGGCAAGGATTGGGATTGAATCCTGTCTCCAGCTGGGAATGGTCCCTGAAGAGGTTTGCACCTGAGAGAGTAGATTGAGCTCAGAACAAAGGATGAGCTTCCAAGATTCAAAAGGGATTTGGATACCCTAATTCTATAATAACCTTTAGGATTGGTGTAACAAGCATTCCTGAGGGCCATTTGAATTGCTGGATGACATACAAATCAGGAAGGAAGGTCCTGAGTGGTTGCTGAGGATGTGAGGGCATAGGAGGATTTGAGGAGGTAGATCAGAGAAGAGGGTTTCTCTCAAGGCTATGACCAGGATTTCTACAGGAGTCAAAGGGAGCTAATACTTCACGCTTTGCAGAAAAATGTGGGGTGGGAGAGGAGAGCCTGGGTACTTTCCCTCAAGCCTTTTGGAAATGCTTTGCTGAATATAACAGCAGGAGAGCGGTTCCATGGGCATTCAGGTGTTGCTAGCATGTTGTGCTGATACACGATGGGGAGACGGGGCTGGGCATTCAACAAGTGTTCAAGGGAGTGAGGACCCCTGTTTCCATGGCCATTCATGGGATCAAGGACCTCAAACACACTGGGTGAATCTACACAGCCAATTTAAGGTGCATTAGCCATTTTTTAAGGTGCATTAAGGGTGCAGGCCTACACATGTGCACACACATTTGCCCAGTGAGCCACATTGGAGCACCTTAGGGTATGCACATGTAGACACATGCCTAAATCACCTTAATATCTAGATGCACCTGAGGTTAAGGTGCATTAAGTTTAGGCACGTGTAAATTTATGGGTAGACATGCCTACTGAGTCATGAGACCAAAGACTGTGTTCAGTCCAAGGGATTCAGTAGAAATGTATGTATGTATTTCTTTATTTATTTTATGCCAGGTCCTATGGACAGTTTCTGTGAGTCCTGGGAGCTCTGCAATGGTGGGACTGAAAGTGTGATGGGATGGGTCTTCCAGTGTGACTTCATATGTATCGGGGCTATTCTAAGTTGATGCGTGTGGGACTAGGCCCCAAGTTTCCCTCAGTTCAGCCAGAACTTGAAACTTCCCTGGTGACCACAAGTCAGCCACAGCTTGTGAAGAGGGGCAGGCAATTATTTTGGGCAGAGGGCTGCTTACTGAGTTTTGGCAAGCCATTGAGGGCTGCATGACAGGCAGCCCAGGGCAGATAAATATTAATTTTCTAACTTTTTTTTTTAAGGGTCCCGTGGGCCAGATAGAATGGCCTGGCAGGCTGCATCCAGCCCCTAGGCCACATTTTGCCCACTCCTGCCCTACCCCAACTCATGGGGGAGGATTCATGGTGTCATTCAGACCTTGGTCAGAAATGCTGCTGTCTCCAGGTCTCACGCCTTGCCCATGCCTGTGGCAGAGTGCCAGGCTGCTGGGTAGTAGCACTCACATCTAGGCAGCACCAGTGCTAGGAGGTGCAGCTCCCTGCCCTGGGGATGCAGGATGTGTTTACAAACTCTCACATTTATTGGGAGCCAAGGAAGCAAATGGCCCCTCTGGCCATTGCAGGCCCCAGCAGAAAGTGATAAGTGACAATAGCCTAGCCAGAGGAACTTACCATCACAAAACTCTACTCTGCAAGCCATTTTAAGCTAATCAAGCCACCTGAAACCTATGAAGACACAGACATTGGATCAGTCAAGGTAAGGGTGGACTCCCAAAACTACACCATTGGGCAAAACCCCCAATGACTGTGACTAGCAGCTGTCATGCACTACTCAAGACCCATGTGAGACTTGGACCTCCACATTGGGCAGCCAAGATGATGCTAGGAGATCACACAAGTCTGCCAGAAAGGGATAAAAGGCAGTGAAGTTTGACCCTCAGTGGTGCCCTCTCATCCAGCACCTGACCTACCAAAACAGGAGGATAAGCAGGGAACCCCCTTCTGGAGAAGACATCGCCTTGAAGAAAGCTGACCATCAAAAGCAGACTCCAGGGCCTCGGATAGGTAGGTATACTGACACCAGTGCTCACAATCACTACAGCAGCTACCATATATTATACCAGATAGGTCTAAATAACACAGATTTGAATGAGTGTGTGTGCGCACGCTCACATGCTAAGGTGACCAGTACCTCTCATAACCCCCCCAAAAATTGCATTTATAATGTTGTTAAAACCTCACATCCTATCTAATAAACTATAATTTATAATGATCCTGTGAGTCTTGTCCTTTGTAGCCAACAGTGCAGGTACCACCAGTGGTACATAGACAACCTGTCAGTGGTAGACATTAACAGATTTATTTTAATTAATTACTTTATATAACAAATTTGCTGGTAGTACTTAAGGTTGAATTGAAAAAAATGCTGCTAGTATTTCAGGTTGTACCATTTCAAATTGCTGGTGCACAATCTGTCAGTTTGGGAACCGCTGCTGTAAAGAATCCCGCCCCCCCCGTCAGTTGTATGAAACAACTGGAAACAATGAGGAGAACTTTATTTTCTGGCAGAAACTCTTAGGAGTGCTCTCTCTTCCTGTTTTCACTGTAGCTTAAGGGGCTTAGGATCTACCACTCAACTCAGAGGCCAGAGTCTGTGGGTCCCTTGTCCCCAGCTGGCAGGAGGTGGCAGAGCTGCTATGGCTCTTCCCATCTATCACTTATGGTCTCAGGGAATGCAGGCTGGTTTCCAGCCTCGGACTTTCCCAGGGAGTTTTGCCTTGGGCTCCAGGGAGCCCCTGCATGAGATGCTGATGCCTTGTGGCCAAAGAGGACAGTGTGTCTGCTGGGGAACCTCTTTGTTCCTGTAGTGCCTGGAGCCAGATCAGCTCTGAGCCCTGGCCCAGGGTGAAGTAGAACATGTAATGCTGCATTACACCTGTTGACCTTCCTGTGCAAGGTTGCAGGGTTTCCAGACATGCTCTAGTTTGTGTGAGTTCCTATACATCTTGTCTCCATGCCAGGATCCCATTGCTTGGATTAATTTCCATCACATAGCAGGATTGAAGTGTGGCTGTAGGAGTGATGGTCCATGAATATATATGTAAAGCCAGGTCTTTTGGTGAAAACTCTTTGAAATATGGAGTTGGTTCAACTTAAGTTATCAGACAACCTCATAAGATCCAATGTCTGCCTCATATGTAGGGCAGTTCTGTCTAAAGCAGGTGTCTTGTGGGTTTCTTTTGAGCAGAAGTAAGGTTGGAGACTTGTAGCCATGATGGTCCAGGAAAAGTATGAGGCAAGGATTTGTTTTGTTGTGGGATGTTCTTTGAACCAAGAGTTCAGTTGGGAGATGTGGTAGACAAGGTTTCTGGCACAAAGGGCCCTTCCTCCAGTCTGGAAAATGACTTTGTGGGCTGGATATGTTTCTTTCTGTTGGACCTTCTCCAAGCACAGGCTATGAGTGTTGCTGCCCCGTTCTCAGAGCTGCAGTAGGGGGGTGGGGGTAACAGAGGTGGGGTGCATTCAGGGAGGCAAAGGGTTATGTCTGTGTGGCAATTGGTCGGTGCAGGGTGTTGTGGCTGGTTCCCAGCCGAACTTGGTATCGGCTGAGGTGTCTGTGCTGGGTGCAGACAAGTGTAGAGGGTGCAATGGGTGTCTCATGATCTCCCCTGTGGATCTGTGGGAGCTCTGAGGGCCTAGCTGTAGCTGGCAGCTGCCTTGGTATGTCTGGGCTAATGGCTGGTGCTGTAGCCATCAGTACAGTACCCATGTCATGTATATGGCCATGTGACCAAGTGTGTGGAAGAACCATCTGGATGTAGGTGGCAGGGTCTAGATAGTTGATGTTGGTGCATGGTTCCCTGGGGTCAGTGTCTAGATTCATGGTGCTGGCTCCAGGGGACTGTTCCCTCCCAGCCTTTTTCAAGAAGGTGAAGGGCCTGAGCTTGGAAAACTCTCCCCAGAGTGGGAACTGAGCAGTGATGCAGGGGCAGGAAGGGCTCTGGTGGTCAGGGCCTTGGCTGACTTCAGCTCCTGCCCTTGGCTGCTGCTGAGAAGGGATTTGGTGCAGGGCAGAAGGCGGGAATGGGTGCACAGCTGGGAGCACAGCTCCAGGGAGGTGTCCCTGGACACGGAGGTTCAGCTCTGGGGAAATGAGGTGGAGCGGAGATGGTCCCAGTGTCTGCAAGTATCTGTGTCAACTACTCCAGCCCTCTCTCTCAGGAGTCTGCTTGATTCAGTTGCAATAGTACCATTTGGAGATGGAAGAATCAGTGGCAGCAGAGGTCTCTCCTGGCTTCACCATCCCTGACTCCAGCTGGACCAGTGCCATTGCAGAGTGGGCACCTGGGGTCAGTAAACCATCCAAGGAAATACTCTGCAGCACAATAGATCCAGGCACCTGACCCCCCCATGGGCTCCTTGTTTCTCTCCCTTGGACTCACAGCTGGGAGGAGACAGCAGGGAAAGGAGAACTAAAAAAAAGTTTTTTCTTTCTCCTTCCCGGTGAGTGCTGGAGACTTCCTACCAGGAAGGATTTGGCAGGGCTGGGACTGGGCAGGAACTGAGGGTCTGGGACTCTGGGGTTGTATTCACCCAGAAGCCCTCATGGAAGAAATGAGTATATGGGATCCTGAGCTGGATTTAAGAGATGCACTGACTGGTCCCAGCCTGGCAGAGTGGTATCACCTCTAGGACAGGCACCCTTTTCATACTGTCAAGGTAAAAGCTGCACTGAGCTTATAAAGATGTGCTCACAGGACATAGCCTTCCCTGCAGGAGAAATGGGGAGGAGGACAGCAGGCTATCTTGGGTCCTAGCGCGTCCCTAAGCTTGCAATCACCTACAGCTGTAACTCCTCAGGGACTCGAAGCCCTGGCACTGGCTGGTGTCTGGTGGATGAGAGGGTTTCACCTCCTCCTCCTCAACTTGTTGGAGTCCCAGCACCCAGTGAGGTCAAAGTTGTCTCTTCGATGGGAAGATATAGGGAGTATGTGAGGGAAGGGGCTGCTGCCTGCCAGGGAGAAGGCTGGGAGCTGTCATAACCCAATGATTTTTTTAGTGCCTCGGCACATGGGAATTTCCCCGCCATGTGGAGCTTTCTTTGCGCGGTGGATTTCTCAGCTGCAGAGAGAAAACCCCGGTGCAAAGAGCTCCTGCCACATGTATGTAAATTAGTGTCCCACTATTGGTCAATTCTAAATTATTCCTATGTGGCAGCTAGCAATTGGGCGGAAGCTGCTCTAACCTCTTATACAGCTAGCGAGCCAAGTTGGAGGACTCCACAACCATCTCGTGGGGAACTCTGAGCACACTGTGGAGCCTAGCAAACTCTGCGTGTGTCTTGGAGGAGGACATAAGGGCCTGATCAGCTCTTAGCCACTCCCCGTCATAGTGGAAAATTTGATGTATTCCCTGTGTGACGTGCTCGTGGAGTCGTGCATCGATGACTCATCTCAGTTGGGTGCGGTTCGGAAGAGATCTCACTTGTGTTTGTTTGTGTGCAACTGCAACTCAAGCAAGCTTCCTTCCTGCACTGTGGCCATCGGCAGTGTAAGTAAAGCTTTCTTTGTAAAACCAATACGCTTCCTTGCCTAACTCTACTTCGTCATGGAAAAACCACACCTGACAGTCTGGGCTACTGGCCATAGCCTTAGACTGCCCTCGGTCCCTGACATGGCGTCATGAACAGGATGCGGGGAAGACACGATGGAGTTAGAGTTAGTGAAAAACTGCCCTTGGCGCAGTGGAAAACGGCATGTAACAGAAGCCGAAGAATTAGAGGCGCATGTTGCTTACCATCAGGCGGGCGGAACGGGTGAAAGGCCCGTCAGCGGCTACTTTTCGCTGAAGGGAGAAGGGAAGGAAGCACATCTTCACCCCGGAGCTTTCGGGTGTGTGATGGGTGGAGAGCAGGTCCTATTCAGATCCCGAGAGGAAGGGGGCACTGTATCCTCAGTCCGAGTGAAACCGGTGGGTGCAGTGGACCCAACCCTCGACCCAAAGTATACCCACTACCTGCGATATGTGCAGGAGACAGAAGACCAGTTTACTCCCCAAGCAGTGTTGTCTAGATTGAGGAGCCGCGAGCTCCCTTCCGATCTCCGTGAGTTTGGAGACGGAGGGACGTGCTGCAGCTGAAGGGGCAGCCCCGAAGTGCGACAGGGGAAAGGTGTTAAGTGCAATGGTCCATGCCATGACAACTGTCATGCAGGAAAATGCAAGTTTGAAAGCCCAGCTGCTTGCAACCGTTCAGGTGGCTAAAGATGCGGCTGTGAGAGAGGATCTTGAGATGCCATTTCAAGATGGTACTGAGCAAGAAGGGAGCCATGCGGAGGAGCTGGAAAAGATGGGCGGAGCTTCAAAAGAAAGAGCGAGAATCTGCCCAGCGGTCCCACCCACTGAAGTGACATCGCCACCGGCGGCCCCGCCTTCTTGCCAAGGGGAGGAAACATGGAGCGGAGGAGAGCATCCACCCCTCCTACCAGAATCGGTGATGGCTCTAGCAGCAGTTCCCCCTGTGACTACGACCTGCCAGGCAACTGATCCATCAAGTGCAGCTTGTACTACCACCTATCATGCTCGTACTTGGACTGAGTTGCAGGAACTGTACGAGGAGTCAAAGATCAAACCTGAAGAGATCCTAGCCGTATGGATTGGACGCCTAGTTGTGGAATTTGGGTCTGATTTGTTGGACTTGGAAGAAGCAAGTTTCCTGATCCGGCGGGCCTCGTGGAGCAGAGGGCATGCCATCGACGTCAATACAGTGATGTTCAACACTCATTGGCCCATTTTGCTTCCGGCGCTTGCCACAGGACAAGTCGGTCAGGAATCTCATGCATGGCATGACGGCCGGCCGGAGAAAGCCAGCGCAGAGCAGCTTTTGCTGGCCATGGTTGGGATCTCGTACTACTCCTGGAACCCCAGAACGTGTGTACTGGGACTGACACCATCCCAACAGAGAGGGCCATGGCCTCACCGCTATCTGTGAAATCCTAAAACAGTGCTAATCAAGCTGGACAGCATAAGAGTCTGTGTTGAGGTCTATGGAGGAAAGAACATCGTCCTCCGAGTTTTCCTCAACCCCATGGTTGGTCAGCCTGCAAGTAACCTTTTGCGTCAGCTTTCGCGATTATGCATCCTGATGAAGTCGAAAACACCCAGCGACTGGGAGCATCGATCTACTATGTACCCGGTCGAAGCTCAGGGTGCAAGCCCTAGCAAATCTGATCAACTGTTGCTGCAGAGAACGCCCGAAGAGCGAATCATGTTTGGGTTCCTCATAAACCATTCTGGGCTCACCAAACGACAGCGCCGAATCCTGGGGGACACAGGCCAATGGCAACTGGCCTACAAACTGGGTTTTCAGTATCCAGACAAGCCAGATGACGGTTCCTGGATGTTTTCATCTTGCTGAGCGTGGATAGAACCCTGTGGTGTTTGCCACCCACTTCTGCGTCAGTTGTATCCACGAGCGTGCAGGAGAAAAATCGTCCAGAGCGGAGCCGTGCCTGAGCACCTGTATTGTGTGCTGTGAAAAGCGGGGAGCGGCGACAAATCTTGCTGAGTACCCTATTGCACGCGGTTCCATGTAAATATTGTAATATAGGTTAATTTATCGTTTTGAGGATTCTCTCTTACAGGTCCGGGACTCTGCATGGTGGAGGGAAGTCCTGAGAGAGAGATGGAGAACATCATTAAAGAAGCGAGGACTTAACTCGTGACTTCGCCATGATGCCCACTGAAGTCCTGATAGTTGAATTTCTTGTTATGAATATAATTGTGTCTGTGTATTAGTGCTGGCTATTATCTGATTCGATCTGTCCCAGGGACAACGGGACTAGAGGGAGACCCTGGCCCAGAGTCAGAGAAAGCGTTCGCTTATGCTTCGCAGGAGGTGAGAGCAGTGGTGGCGTGTAGGTCGGGGAACTGCCTGTGCGGCTCATTAGCCACGCTTTCATACGGCTGGAGCGGAGTGACGCCAGAGAGAGGCGCCGCTCGGCGGAAATAAAACGCAGCCCCCAAGGCAGAGGGGGCACGCTAGAGGAGGACGTGAAGCCCAGAGGGAAGCCCAGGACCGGACCCGGGCACCCGCACGGAGCCTTTGCTGTGGGCCGGATAGGCTGCAGCAGTGCCGGGAGTGGCGGAGGCTGGGAGAGCCGCGGCGCCGAGGAAGAGCGGCAAATTTGACGAGGGAGCCGGCAGAGGCTCCAAGGAGGAACTCGGAGCGAGGGACAGCTGGAACCACTGGGGAGGGAACCGGGATAGAGCCGGCAGGAACTCCGGGGAGGGAACCGGGGAAGCCCAGGCAGAGACACTGGAGAGGGCGTTGAGAAAGAAGCCCGCAAGGGCAAAGAGGGCCCTCGATGCACAGTCCTCAGGCCAGGGACAAGGAACAGAAGGTCCACGGCCAAAGGTGGCATTGGCCGGGGTGTAGGGGAGGTCGGAGCCCAGTGAGAGCCTACCCAAGGGTGCTTTGGCACTGGAGGCTGCAGCGAGGGGGACCCCCCCCTGCTGTGGGCCCAGCCACGACCTTGGTCGGCGAGTTCCAGGGGCCCTCTAGCGAGATCGGGGCAGATCCGGTTAGCCACCTGTGCAAGAATTGCCCAAAAGCGCCTTCTGGAACAGAGGCGGGCACATCCTCCTTGAAGGAGGAACTCATTATGTTGTCTGAATTTGTGTTTAACCGTTTAACTTATGAACCAGCCAAGAGAGCTCATAACGACTCGTACGATGCGCATGTGGTTTAAAATTCCGGCTGTGCCATCAGCAGGGGGGCATGTCGCAACCCAACGATCTTTAGTGCCTTGGCATGTTGGAATTTTCCTGCCACATGGAGCTTTCTTTGCGCGGTGGATTTCTCAGCTGCAGAGAGAAATCCCCGGTGCAAAGAGTTCCCACCACACGTATGCAAATTAGTGTCCCACTATCTGTCAATTCTAAATTATTCTTAGGTGGCGGCTAGCAATTGGCTCGCTAGCCGTATAAGAGGTTAGAGCAGCTTCCGCCCAAGTTGGAGGACTCCACAACCATCTTGTGGGGAACTCTGAGCGCGCTGTGGAGCCTAGCAAACTCTGCGTGTGTCTTGGAGGACAGAGAGGCCTGATCAGCTCTTAGCCACTCCCCCTCATAGTGTAAATTTGACGTATCCCCTGTGTGAAGCGCTCGTGGAGTCGTGCATCGACGACTCATCTCGGTTCGGTGCAGTTTGGAAGAGATTTCACTTGTGTTTGTCTGTGTGCAACTCCAACTCAAGCAAGCTTCCTCCCTGCACTGTGACCATCGGCAGTGAAAGTAAAGCTTTCTTTGTAAAACCAATACGCTTCCGTGCCTAACTCTACTCTGTCGTGGAAAAACCCCACCTGACAGTCCGGGCTACTGGCCATAGCCTTATACCGACCCTCGCTCCCAACAGTCTGGAGAGGGAAGCCTTCGGCCAGTGTGGAGGCCTGGGTGTGCCGTTCCCCCTCTGATTAAAGGAGTTTTAGGCAATGCCTGCTGGTCCCCCCTGACCAGTTCGTAACAGGCCACCAGGTCCCTCCTCAGTCTTTTCTTGTGAAGGGTGAACAGGTTCAGGTCCCGTAGCCTCTCCTCATAGGGCCTGCCCTGCTGCCCCCAATTGTGTGTGTGGCCTCCTCTGGACCCTCTCTGTGCTGTCCACATCCCTCCTGAAGTGTGGCACCCAGAACTGGACGCAGTCCTCCACCTGTGGCCTGACCAGTACCGTGTAGAGGGGATCATCTCCCTGGACCTGCTTGAGATGCATCTGTGGATGCATGACAGAGTGTGGCCGGCCTTCCTGACCATGTCCCCACACTGTTGGCCCATGTTCATTGTGGCATCAGTAATGACTCCAAGACCCTTTTCTGCCTTTGCACTGACGAGAAGGGAGTTCCCCACCTGTAGGTGTGCTGCTGGTTCTTCCTCCCCAGGTGCAGCACCTTGCACTTGTCAGCGTTGAAACCTATCCTGTTCTCATCCGCCCACCCCGTAACCCGTCTAGGTCCAATTGCAGCCTATTCCTCCCTTTTAGTGTGCCCACTTCCCCCCACATCTTAGTGTTGTCAGCAAATTTGAACAGGGTGATTTTTTTACCCCCTCATCCAAGTTGCCAATGAAGATGTTGAACAGCATAGGCCCGAGGACCGAGCCCTGGGGCACCCCACTGCCCACATCCCTCCAGGTCGAAAATGACCCATCCACCACCACTCTCTGGGTGCGGCCCTTCAGCCAACTAGTGACCCATCTGACTGTGCAGGTGGCAATGCCACAGTCCCCAAGCTTTTTTAATGAGAATGGGGTAAGAGACGGTGTTGAAGGCCTTCCTGAAGTCCAGAAAGACTACGTCCACCGTGACACCAGCATCTAAGGATGTTGTGACCTGGTAGTAGAAGGCCACCAGGTTGGTCTGATAGCACCTGCCTTGAATTAACCCATGTTGGTTGCCCCTAAGCATAACCTCCCCTGCTTACCCAGGATTGAGTTAAGACTCATGGGCTTATAGTTCCCTGGGTCCTCCTTCCTCCCTTTTTTGAAAATGGGAACCACATTGGCCCTTTTCCAGCCCTCTGGCACCACACCAGAGCATCACGAGTACTCATAAAGCCATGCCAGGGGTCCCGCCATGACCTCTGCTAATTCCCTCAGCGCTCTGGGGTGGAGATTGTCAGGACCAGCTGATTTAAATACGTCCAGTCCCTCCAGAAGTGCCCTGACCAGATCCTCACTGACCCTGGGCCTGGGTACGCCTCCCCCGGGGCCTGAAGGGGTCCCGGCGGGCAGGCTGATCTGGTCCCTGTTGAGGACAATGGAGGAAAAGAAATCATTAAATAGGTTAGCCTTGTCGTCTGGTGTGACAACCAGATTTCCTAGCATGTCTTGCAGAGGCCCCACGTTACCCGGTACCTTCTTTTTTGGCCTCTATGTATTTAAAAAAGGACTTCTTGTTGTCCTTAATCCAGGTCTTCAGTTCCAGTTCCATCTCCGCCTTGGCCTTCCTGACCACCCCCTGCAGCCCCGAGCACCCGAGGTATAGTCATTTTATACCATTGTAAGCAAACACTTCTGGGAGTTTCCCGAGTGTTTTAATTGCACTTTGCCAGTAATTGCTGTAATTGTCCAAAAATTTTGCTTTGACAGTGCTGTCCTCAACTTTTGTGAACCTCTTGCACCGGCCAGTACCCCTCATTCTCTGCTCAAAAACCTCACGGCTTCTTTCAGAGGCCATATAGTCACCCAGCAGAGCCCACCCTGCTCCTGCAAGGTACGTCCCACCTCTGCTGTGCTACGCGGTGGCTGTAGGTCGGAGTAGCAGGATGACTGTCCTGTGAGACTGCAGCTCTCTCTTCTTTTATAGCAGCAACACAAGCCCAGTCATGCTGTCACCCACGTTTCTTAAGCAGTGTGCCTATATATATCTGTCTCTGTCTATATATAAAACTCTGTATATTTCTATGTAGGCATATACATAGAGCTATCTCTCTGTCTATCACTATATATCTCTATCTCCATTTCTATGTAGGTGTATTTCTATCTCTATCTCTATCTCTCATCGTGTTTGCTGTGAAAGCCCCAGACCCTGTGAGAGGCCATGGCTCACTCTCTCTGCAGCCCATTTTGTAGCAGTCCTGGCTGTTCACAGCCGGGGCAGATGAGTCCAAGTCAGAGCCCCTGGCCGTGGCCCGCAGCAGGGCTGGCTGGAAGGGGAGGCAGAGGCCTGAGCCCTTGGAGGGGAGCCCTTGCCTCTGGGGTGTCAGGCCCCAGCCCAAGCTGAGACTGGGAACTGGGGCTGGCTCAGGCTCAGTTCCCAGCTCCATGACACGTGGGTCTGAGTCCCTGCCGGGTCCCAAGCGTGAGCGGCTGGCCCAGCAGTCCTCTCCCCGCCTGTCCTACCCAGGGGCTGCTTGGAGCCACAGGTGGCTTGTCCTGGCAAGCGCCCATCAGGTGTGACTGCCCATGATCAGCACCTGTCCCACCGCTCCGCCAGGGCCCCGCAGCTCCCAGCTCCCTGCAGCTTTGGTGCAAGTCCCTGGCCACTGCCCCTGCCCCTGCCACCCCACAGCATCTAATATAGGCGGAAGGTAACTGGCAGAGCATAACTCGCCACTCGCACGCAACATCTGTCGTGAGCGCGGCGAGCACTCCTGGCCGCGCGGTGCAGCTGGCCCTGGCCCCCCAAGTGCTGCAGCTGGGGCGCTGGCGGCCGGGACCCGCAGCCCCAGCAGAGGCCTGTGCAGCCTCCTCGCACCGTACCTCCAGTCGCAGCTCTGCAGATGGATGTGCCCGTGTGCAGCCACAGGCCCTGCCGTGCTTCAGGTAAGTCGGGCACGGAGAGACTGGGCGCAGCCAGGGGAGGCAGTGCAGGGAGTAAGCGAGGCTTGACGGCTGGGGCTTGCAGGAGCTGCCTGAGGCGGGCTCGTGCAAGAGGCCGAGGGCAGGCAGTGCCTGTGCCCACCCCGGAGCCTGGCTCGCCTCCCAGGCTGCCTGACCTGGGCGTAGCACTTCACTACATCTCCCCAAAGTCAGGGTAGATGTACGCCCGATAGACTGGAGACCTGGGATCACGGCTCTGCTCCAGGTCAGGTCAGTCTAAGTTTCAGCAGCCGAGCTGTCTGCCATGCTGCTGGGCTCCCGGGTGAGATGCTCCTGCCTGCTCTCACCTAGCTGGACCCATTCCCCTGACGGGAAGTGAAACATGGAGGTTCATACCCAGGACTAAAACCAACAGTCAGGCTGGGGCTGTAGCCACTGTACTTTTTGAGGCTCTCACCCGGGGGCACTTAGTGCCTACAAGGAGGAGCCCGCTCAACAGAAGACGTATATTAGCCAGCGTTTCCAGGAGCCTGGGCGGGTGGCGTGTTTTGGGGGCTAAGTCCCACGCTGCTCCGTCAGCAAGGCGAGGTCAAGTCCTGATACGGGAACGGTGGGTCTTTGGGTGCGAGCAGTGCGACTGCTCATCTCGACTAACACGGGGCCCACGCAAAGACACCAAAGCCCCCAGTCGTTAACTCGCTTGTTCCGCCTCAGAGGCACCGAGTCAAGGGGCGCAGCCCAGAGCTCCCTGTGCAGAGGTGCTTGCTAGCCTGGAGGGCGGAGCACTGGCCTACAGTCTCAGTGTCCTGGGTCTGAATCCTGTCCTTGGCTGGTAAGGTGGTTTTCTGGGTGACTTCTTTGCTCTTGTGGCATTCTCCTTCTTTCATTGCTGTGGCTGGAGGCACTGGGTCAAGAGGCGCACCCGACAGCCTCCCCTTCAGCAGAGCTTGCTGTCCTTGTGGGGAGAGTGTTTCTCTAAAGACTTTGTGTCAGGGGTTCAAATCCCATCCTGGCACTGTGAATAAGTATCCTTAATAAACTGGTCTTTGAGAGAAGTTCTTTACTCCTGGGGCCTAACTCTTTCATTGCTGTGCCCAGAGGCACCGAAATAAGAGGCGCACCCGACAGGTCTTTAAGAAGGAAAACTAGCTGGCCTTGTGGGTGAGGGGCTGCCTTGAGACTGAAAATCATGGGTTCAAAACCCACCCTGGCACCTTGAGTAAGTACCAATAATAAGCTGGTCTCTGGGAGAGGTTCTTTACTTCCGGGGCTGCTACTCTTTCATTGCTGTGCCCAGAGGCGTTGAAATAAGAGGCGCACCTGACAGGTCCCTGAGAAGGAAAGCTTGCTGGCCTTGTGGGGAGAGTGCTTGTCTAGAGAGTGGGAATTATGGGTTCAAATCCCACCCTAGCACTGTGAATAAGCTGGTCTCTGGGAAGAAGTTCTTTACTCCTGGGCCCCTGACTCTTTCATTGCTGCGGCCAGAGGCATCGAGATAAGAGGCGCACCCGACAGGTCTCCAGGAAGGAGAGCTTGCTGGCCTGGTGGGTGAGGCGCTGCCTTGAGACACTGGTGGCATGGGTTCTAGTCCTGTGTGTGTCTGGGCTGGTGAGTGATCCTGAGTGAGCCCAAGACCCATGGCCTGGGTGCCCCCCTAGCTGTGCTTAGCTGTGCTGTTTGAGCGCACAGCAGCTGGGGTTGGCTCCATGCTGCTGCTCAGCATGACTTTGTTGGCTCAGGACCTTTTGGAGGTCATGGAGAGGTCGCCCGGGTCTGGGGCGTCCGGTTTTGGCACTCCAAATGTACATGTACAGTGTACAGTCGTACGTCCAGTGTACAGTCAGCCAGGTGAATGTAGAAGTCCACGTCTGTTACTGATTGCGTGTAGTCAAAACCAGACTAGTCTACATTCACCTGGATGACTGTACACTGGACGTACAACTGTACACTGTACATGTACATTTGGAGTGCCAAAACCGGACGCCCCAGACCCGGGCGACCTCTCCATGACCTCCAAAAGGTCCTGTGCCAACAAAGTCATGCTGAGCAGCAGCATGGAGCCAACCCCAGCTGCTGTGCGCTCAAACAGCACAGCTAGGGGGGCACCCAGGCCATGGGTCTTGGGCTCACTCAGGATCACTCACCAGCCCAGACACACACAGGACTAGAACCCGTGCCACCAGTGTCTCAAGGCAGCGCCTCACCCACAAGGCCAGCAAGCTCTCCTTCCTGGAGACCTGTCGGGTGCGCCTCTTATCTCGATGCCTCTGGCCGCAGCAATGAAAGAGTCAGGGGCCCCAGGAGTAAAGAACTTCTTCCCAGAGACCAGCTTATTCACAGCGCTAGGGTGGGATTTGAACCCATAATTCCCACTCTCTAGACAAGCACTCTCCCCACAAGGCCAGCAAGCTTTCCTTCTCAGGGACCTGTCAGGTGCGCCTCTTATTTCAATGCCTCTGGGCACAGCAATGAAAGAGTCACGGCCCCAGAAGTAAAGACCTTCTCCCAGAGACCAGCTTATTCACAGTGCCGAAGTGGGATTTGAACCCATGATCACCAGGCTCTAGAGAGGCACTCATCCCACAAGGCCAGCAAGCTTTCCTTCCAAAGGATTTGTCGGGTGCGCCTCTTGACTCGGTGCCTCTGGCCACAGCAATGAAAGAGTCAGGGACCCCGGGAGTAAAGACCTTGGCCCAAAGACCAGTTAATTAAGAGTACTAGTTTACATTGCCAGGGTGGGATTTGAACCCATAATAACAAGCCTCTAAGCCAGCACTCTCCCCATCAGGCTAGCAAGCTCTCCTGGTGAGCAAGTCGTCAGCTGCGCCTCTTGACTCGGTGCCTCTGGCCACAGCAATTAAAGGGATAGCAGGTTGGCCACATTGTAGTACTCACGGTGCCAGGGCTCGGGCAGAGGTGCAAGTACAGCCAAATCAGGTGGAGAGAGAGAGAGAGCACGTGCGCAATATAGAGATAGAGATAATAAAAAACCCTGCACTATCACTGTGACACAGGAGGGAGACAGCTGGAGAGACCAAGGGTGCGCCACAGGCCGGGGGCCCCGGCCCTCCCAGGGAGCTGGTTAAATAGGGGGTTGTGTTGCTGTATTAATGCAGACCCTAGGACCATGTTAGACTCCTTTCAGACTTCCCTTGCTTTACTTAACCAAGGGAGCATCACTGCACCCACGTGAAACGGGGACCTGTTACATAACACCTGGTACGTGGAAGTCGGGTGCAGATTGAGAGGCAGGGGCAGAGCCACAACAAAAAGGGACCTTGGGCATGTAAAGTGGGGCTTGGGTCGCCAGCCAGGAGCCTGAGTCCAATACTGTTACCCGAAAACCCCGACTCAGCTGCTGCCCAACCCTGGAGGTGACCAGACATCAGGGCCTCCTCTATCTCGGACCTTAAGGCTTCCCCGATGGCAACAACTGCGTCTCAGTGAAGGCCGAAAAGTTTCCCAATCTTACCCGACCAGCAGCCAGGCGCCCAACTCCCCTAAACCCATCAGCATTCAGAAGATACGCCTATCTCCCCAGCCAGCCCCACCACTCCCCATGGAGCAGCGCCGGCTCACGCCGCCCCGCACCTCTTCTCCGGCCCGTGTGTCCACAGGACAAAAAGGCCACAACGTCAGGCTCCGGTCACAGAAGCTACAGAGCCCAAAGGGCTAAACGAGGCCTCCTCCCCGCAGGCCAGAAGGGGTGGGGGCGCAGCCTTGCTTACAGGGTGCCGGGGGAGGCCGTCTCAATAGTGCCAGGTGCAGCAGAGCAGAGGAGCAGAGCCCTAGACCTGAGTTACAGGAAGGTCAGGAAGCCTCGGGGTCCCAGCGCACTCAGTGTCCTCCAGAAGCCTGCAACCTTCCCCGCAATCTGTGGGTATCGTCTCTGGCCGGCCTCTCCAAGTGGAACGAGAAGCAGAGAATCAAGGGGACCTGCGCCCTGCTTACAGGCTGCAGGCCGGGCGTGGGGGCGCGGAAGAATGGCCGGCCAAGAGCCAGGGCGCTCGTCTCTCTCACCAAGGACTTGGGGATGAATACATAGCCTTCTCTCAAAAAGGACGGCAGTAACCCTTCATGCGAGCTACCCAGCGGCCACAAGAACATGCTAGTCACCCAACAAGAGGAGGCCCTACTCTGAGATGCGCTGAGGTCTTTTTTCCAAAATGATTAGGGGTGGCCTAACGCACCCCCAGGCCAGAAGGGGCAACAATTTATAGCAGTGCTTAACCCCCTAGGTGAGGAGCTGGGAGGAGAAGGCTATGAGGACGGGTCTCGCCCCTTTTCCACCACTGGGAAGAAAATAAAGTGCGCTGCAGCGATTTTAACAACAAAAAGAAAATAACACACGCTTTCGTTCCCAGGCACTCCTCTCTCTCGCCTTCCACACTCTCACAAGGGAAAAAGACTGTTGCCAGGCTGGAAAGGAGCTCCACGCCGCAAACCGCTTCACCTCCAGCCTTCCACGGGAAAATCCTCCTCCTTTCCCAGGGGGCAAGAAGGCTGAGGGACTCGCACCCTCCTTACCGGGCAGCCCAGCAGTCCAGATGTGGAGTGCCAGGCATAGATGCAGGAAGGAGGACCGGTGCCTGGACACAGGGATCGGAGAGGAGGCCGCAGACTTCAACCCAGCCACGGGAAGGTCATCCAGCTCTGGGGTCTAAGAAGCTTGCCGTCACCCCATGAAACTCAGCTCTGGTCTGCAAGGCCACCCTGCGGCACCGCGCTGCAGACTGCTCCGGCTGTCTCACGCCAGTGCCAGGAGGCTACGCCCACCCTGCTGACAGGGGCACCTCTCTGACCGGCTCGCTTTGGCAGTGGACCTGGCCTCCCAGTTACAGGACGTCCAGCGCTACCCACGTCCAAACCCACTGTCCTTCTCCTGATAGCAGGCACCGCACACCCTGCTTACAGGAGGCTGCGCCACTGGCAGCTGCGTCTGGCCTGGACCCCGCTTACAGGGCGGCCGCGCTGCGCAAGACTGCCAACCAGATCTACGGCCTTTAGAAACAAGGTGGTGGTGACACATGCCTTGCTTACAGGGTTGTCCACCTGCCACCTCATTGCTGCACAAGTGCAACACCATCAAGGGCAGAGACCCATTTCCGGGTTACAAGGAGCTCGCCCAAAGGCTCACGTGCCCAAAATTTGGCCAATACATGATCGAGACCTAAAGGCAGGAGGCCGCTCTGTCCAGAGTCCCTACCTTTTGCATCCCGCTTTGCTGGCTTTTGGCCTCTCGTGTTTTGTCTGCCGCGTGTCCTTCTGGCAGCTGCAAAAAGAAAAAGAAAAGAAATAACAACCCACCCTAGGAAAAGAACAGGGGGACACAGTCTGGGTGTAAGGTATGGAGCCAGAGACCGAGACAGGAAGCTGTAATGTCTGTGAGTTTGGTCCTTCCCTGTATCCCCTGCTGATCTGTCTTCTGTTCGACAGAGGGGCGAGCATGACATCTCCTCATTCAGCTTCCCAAGACTGGGGCAGATGGACATGGCAAGCCATGGGCCACAAGCTTCCCACTTACAGGGAGGTCGCACTGCGCCAAGACTCTCGGAGCCACATTTTGACTCATACGTGACCGAGACCTAAGGGCAGGGCCGTCAGCGTGTCCAGAGTCCCTTTCCTTCGTACCCCATTTCCCTCGCTGGCTTTGCTCCTGGCTCGCGCCTTCGCCACCAGGTCTTCTGAGGACTATAAGAACAAGGACAGAGAGTGACTGTAAGTAAACGCGGCTTCAGGGCACGTCGAGTGGCTGCCACTTCTCCCTTTTCACCCCTGGTGTGAAGGGGTTCTAACACGCTCAGCTCTCCTCCAGAGCCTGCAGCCCTCCCTGCAATCCCTAAGTAACACCTCTGCCAAAACCTCACAAAGTGCCCTAAGATGCTGAGGAAGAAGAGCAGGAGAACTGTGCCTCGCCTCCTGGTCGGGGGCCGAGCACATCCTCTCACTCCAAACCTTCCACGGCTCACAAAACCCTAATCTTCACCCAAACTCTCTTACCTTGCCTCCTGCTTGCCTGGCATACTTTTCTGCCCCGGTTCTCAGTTAAGCTGCATTCATCTACCTTCTCTGCTTCTCTTGCTGGGGGCAGAAAGAACAAGAAAGAGACGGGATCGAAGTCAGCACAATGGAAGATGGGTCTGCAGCCCCCAACGTCTCCCCTCCTTTACTCTTACCTGGATCTGCGGCCACTCTGTCCTGTGTCCGCAGAAAGTGGGGAGGGCACACCCTCTGCGGGCACCGCTGCTGACATCCCGGCCAGCCAGAAGCAGAGCGCGATGGGCCAGGACTCTGGACACAACTGCTCGGGTGGCATCATGAACGGTGACCACAAGCACCGGCAACCCTGCTTACAGGGCGGTGCTCCCTCCACACAGCTGGCTGCGGGGGCATGAAGCCCGGAGACAACCTTACAGGCCAGGGGCGGGGGCGCACAAGAACGGCTGGCCAAGTGCCAGGGTACTTGTTTCCAGGGTCTCGGGGAGGGAATACATCGCCTTCCCACAAGGAGGGAAGGAACCCTTCATGCAAGCTACCAAGTCATCAAAACAACACGCTAGCCACCCAAAAAGAGGGGGCATGCATAAGACCTGTACCCTGACATACAGGGAGGTCACGTGCCCAGAAGTATTAGAGAGGGGCCTAATGCTCCCCAAGGCCAGAAGGCATGGAAATCTATAATGATGCTTTACCCCCTAGGTGAGGAGCTGGGAGGAGAAGGCTACGAGGACACATCTCGCCCCTTTTCCAGCACTGTAGGTCTGCCGCTGGTTCTTCCTCCCCAGGTGCAGCACCTTGCACTTGTTGGTGTTGAACCCCATCCTGCTCTCATCCGCCCACCCCTGGAACCTGTCCAGACGGCCCACTTCCCCCCACATCTTAATGTCGTCTGCGAATTTGAACAGGGTGCTTTTTACCCCCTTGTCCAAGTCGCTGATGAAGTTGTTGAACAGTGCGGGCCGGAGGACCAAGCCCTGGGGGACCCCACTGCCCACATCCCTCCAGGTTGAATAAGACCCGTCCAGCACCACTCTCTGGGTGCGGCCCTCCAGCCAGTTAGCGACCCATCTGACTGTGCAGGTGTCAACGCCACAGTCGCCGAGTTTTTAATGAGAATGGGGTGAGAGATGGTGTTGAAGGCCTTCCTGAAGTCCACAAAGACTATGTCCACTCCTACCCCTGCGTCCAAGGATGTTGTGACCTGGTCGTAGAAGGCCACCAGGTTGGTCTGACAGGACCTGCCTCGAATGAACCCGTGCTGGTTGTCCCTGAGCATAACCTCCCCATCTGCCCCTCGCGGACATGCGCCAGGATAACTCTCTCAAAAAGCTTACCCAGGATCAAGGTAAGACTCACGGGCTTATAGTTCCCTGGGTCCTCCTTCCTCCCTCTTTTGAAAATGGGAACCACATTGACCCTTTTCCAGTCCTCTGGCACCACACCAGAGCACCACGAGTGCTCGTAAAGCCGTGCCAGGGGTCCCGCTATGACCTCTGCTAATTCCCTCAGCGCTCTGGGGTGGAGATCGTCAGGACCAGCTGATTTAAATACACCCAGTCCCTCCAGAAGTGCCCTGACCAGATCCTCACTGACCCTGGGCCTGGGTGTGCCACCCCCGGGGCCTGAGGGGGTCCTGGTGGGGGGGTGACCTGGTCCCTGCTCTGGAAAATGGAGGCAAAGAAATTATTAAATAGGTTAGCCTTGTCATCTGGTGCAACAACCAGATTTCCTAGCATGTCTTGCAGAGGTCCCATGTTACCTGGTACCTTCTTTTTGCCCCCTATGTATTTAAAAAAGGACTTCTTGTTGTCCTTGAGCCGGGTAGCTAGTTCCTGTCTCATCTCCTCCTTGGCCTTCCCGACCGCCCCCTGCAGCCCCGAGCAACTGAGGTTCTTTGGGTAAATCTGACATTTTTAGTAGACACTGAAAACCCTGGTCAAGCAGGCCGTGCAAACCCCAGCCTGCCCTTGACACAGAGAAGAGGAGCAGAGCCATGACGGTGATCCCACGAGTGCTTCTAGGGACACAAAATGCAAGGGAGCTGTCCCTCCCCACCTGTCAGGCAGCATGCACCACAGCAGCGGCCACCCAAATCTCCTGCGATTCTCTATTTACTTCAGCAGCAAAGAGAAAGCGAGGCCAGCCTCCTGTGGGCACCGGTCATGCAGCCGGCTTGCAGTGCAGGAGGCCTTCCCTGGGAAAGCCTTCTGCCCAGGTCATCTGCAGCAGCAGGAAGGCAGAGCTCACTCCCTGCTCCAGGACATTGAGTTATATCAAAAATATTTATCCAGCTTTGCAACGAGCCAGAACACATTGCGCTGCAGTCCTCTTGTGTAAGGCTTCGTGACCCAGCCACGCCAAGGAGTTTCAACACGCCCGTTGCTTTGCTTATCGGGTTTCATCCTTGATGCTCTCACAACACAGTAAGTCACTACAGCCCCTCACAGCAGCCTGGTCTCCAGACCAAGCTGCTAGGCACAGTGCGGGGGACAGGGGCAGGAGTTTCCAAGAGTTTTTTTGGAGTGTATTCACATATCTCTGCCTTTTTGCTAGCAGCAGAGCAAACACTTACCTGATCGGCAGCGATGTTAACCTTTGGGTAGACAGCTCGGGGAAGCATTTGAATGTGAAATGCCAGGAGAGGCTGATATATCCTCGGATTTCAGAAAATGCACGTTCTGGGGCCACAACGCCAGCTGCCGCGAGTCAGTGCTGTCTGTACAGCAAAGTGCCTATCCCAGCTGAGACTCCGGCTCCTACAACCTTGTTGCCTTGTGTTGACTCATTGACCTGCTCCTAGAAGCCAGCGTACTCTTTTTCTTCTAACACAAATTATTTGTGGGTTGGGTTTGTGTTTTGTAGCGGGTCCCTGGGCAGAGCACGAGGAGAAATGGGTCTGATTCTGCTCTCGGACAATTGGAGTCACAGAGTCATTGGGTGAATTGAGGCCTCGAGGTTCATCGAGTCCAACTCTGCTGCTCACGGGCAGGATTTGCTATTGCTGCAGCGAGTTGGAGTCGGAAGCAGTGTTAAAGGACAGGTGTGGGGAGGCAGAGATCAGGCTCACCACACTGCAGCAATTCCCTTTTTTCACAGCGATTTCCTTTTTAAACACCGTGTGGTTCAGTTTGTGCATGTGGGGAGGGGCGGTTACGGTTACATACATGTGGCAGGGTGTTTGTGCCTGTGATGGGGAGGCAGAAGGAAAGGAGGCAGCATCTGGCTGTGGAATAAAACCAAGCAGCAGAGTTTTTCAAAACTGCCATGATACTTGCCTATTTAATCAAAGGACTCGGAAAGGTGCAATAGTTTAATTATAATGCAAAACTCTAAAACTCTTGGTTCAGAGAATGAAACCTTTCATTAGACCAAGTAACACATTGCAAAAAAATAATCTTTCTTTGCAAGCTTTCGTGCACACACACAGGCTGAGGGAAAATCAAAGTTGGTAAAAGTCCCCATCGGTAGAAAATAAACTTCATTTTGCACAGAGGAAGCTGAAGGTGAATATCTGTTCCTCTGGGTGCATGAGTTCCTTCGTGTGACTTGCTCTTTAATTGTAGTTAAATTGCAGTTTTCAACTTCTTGCTCAGTGCAGGGCAGTTTCAGTGCCTCAGGAGGGTACAGGAGATTTTAAAAATCACTCCCTCTCTCCAGCAAAATATCTTTTTTCATAGCATGCTTTTAGGACTCATTAGTTTAGCCCAACACATCAGCAATGGGATTACAACCCAGTATTGCAGATTGGATCCTTGCCAAAGTTTGACCACTTTGCAACAGGCAGGGGACAGACAGTCCATGGATCCTGGCTACCTAGGGCTCATTGCACACCAGCACGGTGGAGAGCAGGATGCCCTTTGAGAGCCCATGAGAATCATCCACCTTGCATCCTGTCAGGCCTGTGACGATCTCCGCCCTGTTGCCTGGTTAAAACCTCCTCTAATCCTGACCCTCAGCCCTCCCCTTGATTCCCACTATGGGGTTACCCCTTAGCATAGTCATTTCCCCTCAGCCCAGACCCCTGGTTCTCTCCCTCACACTAGTGATGCTGATACCTGTGCTTTTCCTGTGGGCCCTTGTTTTTTCCCCCTCCCTGAGCATGCACGCTGTGGACTCTTTCCAGTGCTGCTGTGCATAGCCTTGGGGGTTGCTGGAGACCACCTCAGATGTATGCACTTCGTGTTGCCAGCACCGACCCATTACAGGGTCACTAGTGTCAGACACGTGGGAAGGAATCATAGTAGAGCATATGATGTCCTATGCAGAGGGGACCTGCTGACGTGCACTCCAGGGGCAACGCTTCTTGCTTGTTTGCACCAGCAAGGAGCTTCAGGGGCTCAGGGACCAAGAGCCCCAGAGGGTGAGAGCTGCTTTCAAATAGGTGGTGTCTGGAGAACATGGCCACACTGGAGGCAAGGGAGAGATGGGAGCGGTGGAAGAGGTGAGTGGGCCTGAGAAGAAGAGACAGAGAAAGACCTTCACTTCAGGGAGGGAGGACGTGAGGCTACAGCCAATGCACATCTTACGCACTTCCAAGGGGTGGGAGGGAATTTCATGTGCTGTGACTGCTCCACCTGCATGTTCCTGTGACTACCTGCTGGCTCAGCCACTAATGCTTTAACCTGGAAGAAAACAGGGTTAAAAAGCAGCAATGCTTTGACAACCCACCTCTTTCTGCAGGCGCAGGTGGATGGAACAGTTTCCCCATGACATTCAGTATTGGTGTCATTTTATATTGCGCCCATAGCCACATGAGAGTACGCTGACCCCGGGCCTGCCCCAGCTCGGGTGATCTCCTGGCTACTGGTGGGAGATGGCCCTTCTCCTCCCAGCACCTCGTGCCAATGTTTCCCTCTGATTCACGTGTCTGGACTCCTCTGGCCTGGGGCAGAGGTGAGGTTGCTCCTATCCCCCTCCAGCAACCTCCAGGCAGAACGCAGTTAGTGGTGAGGCTCAGCAGGCCAGCATGGGGCTTGCTGACTCCCAAACTGAGCACAAGGGTCAGAATTGCAGCCATAAACCTGCCAGTGAGTGACACAAAAAGGAAACAGGGTCTGGCCTTTAGCTTCTCTGTGCTTCAGCTCTCCACAGGACTACCAGGCGTACAATCCTGTACCCAAAGGTGGGCAGGAGAAGGGTCATTATCAAGGCAATAACACTACCATGGTGAGGTGCTTGGGCATGACAGGTACTGGATGCCTGTAGAGCCCCAGGCAAGACAGGCCTTTGAGAGAGTGAATTCAGCATATGCCTGCTTGGGTCCTGAGGGGAGGTTGGGCTCCTGCTCTGGGGGGTCAAGGCTTGGACATGGGGACACATCACGGCACTCAACCCTGTGTGATGGGGGGCCGTGCCATGGACTGCAGCACTTTGGTGCTGGCTCCTCTTCCTTGAGTCACTGCTGTTCTGTGCAGTGCAGATGAAACTTCCGGGAAAGTCGGGAAACCAGACACCGGTGAGGGAGTTCGTCCTGGAAGGGCTGCCAATGGCCGGACAGCTCCCGCTCCTCTTCCTCCTCCTCTTCCTCCTCATCTACTTGCTCACCCTGCTGGGAAACCTCGTCATCCTGGTTGTCATCCTCTGTGACCCGCGCCTCCACACCCTGCCCATGTACGTCTTCCTCGCCCACCTCTCTATCCTGGATAGCTGCCTCTCCTCTGTCACTGTCCCCAAGGTCCTGGCCGGCTTAGTGTCCCCAGGTGGCAGGACCATCTCCTTTGCAGGCTGTGTGGTGCAGCTCTATGCTTTCCATTTCCTAGCCAGCACTGAGTGCTTCCTCTACACAGTGATGGCTTATGACCGCTACCAGGCCGTGTGCCACCCACTGCACTATACCACCGTGATGGGCCGGAGGGTATGCATGGGGCTGGCAGCTGGCACATGGCTCACTGGCTGCATTCACGGTGCCATTCACACCTGCCTCACTTTCCGGCTGCCCTACTGCGGTCCCCACCAGATCGATTATTTCTTCTGTGACATCTCACCTGTGCTGAAGCTGGCCTGTGCTGACACAGCTGCAGATCGAACTCTCATCCTGGCCAACATTGGCGCTGTGATAGCTGCCTGCTTCTTGCTGATCTGCATCTCCTATGCCTACATCGTGGCTGCTGTCCTGAGGATCCGCACGGCTGAGGGCAGGCGTCGGGCATTTTCCACCTGCAGTGCCCACCTCACCTTGGTGATCCTGTTCTACGGTTCCTCGGCATTTATATACCTGCGTCCCTCTTCCAACCAGGCCTCTGATGGCATGGTGGCCATGTTTTACACTGTGGTCACCCCCATGCTGAACCCCTTCATCTATTCCCTGAGGAACAAGGAGATGATGAGGGCCCTGAGAAAACTGGCTTGCAGGTAGAATAGACTCAACTCCTGTGTTTGTCTTTTCCTACTCAAGTGTTTTAAAAAATCCCATTAAAATGGTTTGTGCTTCTACCTACCTACCTCATGAGCAACCTGCCTGCTTTCCCTAATGCCCCTCAATGCTTGTAGTTCTCCTGTAGGTGCCAACATTGCTTTTTATACTGTGTGTCTGTTAGTGGTGGTGGTATTTTCTGCAGATGGAGACATGGACGGGAAAGTGTCTCAGCCCCTCAGACTCTCCCCCTCCTGCCAGGTGTGCCTCAGCTGTGCTTCCTCATGAGCTTGGGGTGCAGCATCTGGGACCATGACAGCAATGGCATCATCCCTTGAGCTGCTTTCTCTGCCTCTAGCATGTGGGACCCTGTGGGATGACATCCTAGCAGGCATCAGGTCCACTTCCCCAACCTGTATTGGCAGTGGAGATGCAGGGACCTGGGTCAGTGATTATTTTGCAATCATGGGAAGGGAAGCGCCTAATTCCATGTCATGCTTTGCATCTCAATGGGCCACTTTCTGCCAGGTAGCTACAATATCTGGCTCTTTGGTAGTTTGTCATTCAGCTCTCCCTGCCTCCTATAGTTTCATAGTTTCTAGGGTTGGAAGGGACCTGACCAGATCATCAAGTCCGATCCCCTGCCCTGGGCAGGAATGAGTGCTGGGATCATAATACCCCAGCCAGATATCTATCCACCCTCCTCTTGAAGACCCCCAAGGTAGGGGAGAGCACCACCTCCCTTGGGAGCCCTACCCATAAAGTAATGCCTCCTGATATCAAGCCTCAACCTACTCTCAATCAATTTGTGGCTGTTATTTCTTGTTATCCCAAGTGGTGCCTGGGGGAACAGAGCCTCGATTATTTTCTGCTGGTCCCCCCTGGTGAGTTTATAGGCGACCACCAGATCCCCTCTCAGTCTTCTCATGTGGACGCTGAATAGATTCAGGCCCTTTAGTCTATCTCTGTAGGGCTGGGATCTGCTGGGGTCACTAACTGGCGAGGCTGGATTTCACAGGTACCCTCAGAAGCCACAGCTCTTGGGCCTGGTCCCCCCAGGACAGACAGAGGGATGGAGGGCCTGGAGGAAGAGAAAAAGATGAAGGGCATATTTGCCTGGTTCATCTGAGGCTGGAGCTGGCACCAGGGCTAGTTCTTAGGGAAAGGGACAAGGGGATCTGTGTTGGCTGCTAGTCGTGAGGTGCTGGTATTTGCCTGATAGCCCAGATAGGAAGGGTCCCACTGTCTCCCAGCCTCTCACTGGGGCACGGGGTCCAGCCTGACTCAGGGAAGGAGCATGCAGGGAACAGTACCAAAGTGGAGGGAAGAGAACGCTTGGCTTTTATGCTTTGCTTGCCTACACAGCCTTCTGCTTTTGTCTTTGTTTCTGATTTGCAAGAGTCTCTTAGAAATTCACTTCAGCTTCATGGCTGATTTGCTCGGGAGGTGGGTCTAGCCTTTGTGCATCTATCCCAACTTGCACAGTGCCATGGTCTGGGCTAGGGACAAACTCAGCCCTTCTGGAGGCCCTTGCAGACAATTCTCTTCCCTTTGCAAACATACCTGCAGGAGGCCCCAGCTGGCACCTAACAAGCCCCAGGGGGCACGAATTTGCCAGCAACTCCTAATAGATCCCAAGGAGAAAACACCTTGTAAGGGGGTCACCAGGGAAGTCATTAAAACAGCAAGGAAGCAAGCATCAGACGCAATAGGGGACAGGGTTATGCACCAGCACTTTGTCTCACAGGTGCATACACACCTTTCAATGCTCATCAAAGTCCTGTGGACATCAGTAGGGCACCTGGCAGCCTCTGGGCTATCTCTGCATCAGCTCTTCAGGTCACTGTGCTGTACCACACTGGGGGAGGGGGTATACTACCCCCACGGACATCAAGGGAGTGATGTCCAACAGGACTGGTGCCACTGGTGTCCACAGAACAACCACCCTACCCCAGCACGCACACTTGTGCAGTGAAAGTGGGGCATAGAAGCTGCCAAGTTGCCACCATCAGGGGCATCCTCACTCTGCTGCTCCCACCAGACACCTGTGGGAAGATCTGGGCATCTCCCAGTGGGACTTGAATGGACCCTGGGGAAAAGGGTCCAGAGTGGAGGGGAAGCTGGGTGGGTGGAGCAGGGAAGAGCTGGGGGGATGGCTCCCTCTCTCGCAGGGGAGCTCTGAATTTCCCTCTCTGCTCTAATCCAGAGTGGCACCATTGCAGGGATTACTGTGAGTATCAGGAAACATGAATTAAAGTGGAGCTGAGACAGCAGGAAGCATAGCACCCCCCTCCTTCCCCTGCTTTCAAGGATTCCCAGGGAAAACCTGAGTCTAACTCTGTTCCTGAGAGAAAATGCCATGAGGGGCTGGGTGGAGCTAGGGAGGGAGACACAGACAGTCAGATGGATAGTATGGGATGTAGACAGGCAGACTGGACTGAGGGAGGGTGGGATAGACAGACAGACACACTCGTGCCCAGAGGACAGACTGCATGTTCACTTGGATGGAAGGGGGGAAACCAATCTGGAGCAAGCATCTTGGTGACCTGCTGCTTGGCTTCACCATCCTCAATGTTAAGGGTTCTTCCTGCCATCCACCCCAGATCTCCCTTGCGGGAAGGAGAACCCCACACTCCTGAAGTGCCACTTTCCCATTACCTGATGCCCCTCTCTCTCCTAGTAAATGCAGTATCAGCACCAGATGCCTGGGTGGCTCTTCAAGGTGGTTCAGCTGACCCTGCGGCAAAGAGACAGGACAGGTTTTTTGGCTGTGCACCAGAAAGAGTTTCCCTCCTAAGATCCGAGTCCACTCCTCATGTGGCCTGAGCCCTGTGGTGATGGACAGAGGCCAGGAACTGCATTGACAGCCTGGAAAATGGCAACAAAACAAGGCCGAGACCACAACGACCAGGCCCAGAAGGAGCACACACCTACTAGCAGTTGCACACTCTCTCCCAAAGCAAACAGGGTTTCTGGCACCTCTCATGGAGAACCAGGTCAAAGTCTTTCTTGAAATCCAGATATATGATGGACATGTCATCTCCCTTGTCCAGGGTACATGTTACCTGGTCATAGAAGGAGATGAAGTTGGTCAGGCAAGACCTGCCAGTCACAAAGCCATGTTGGCTGGCATTCAGAAGCTTGCCTTCCATTAATCTGGTGTTGATGGATCCCTTGACAATTTTCTCGAGGATTTTTCCAGGGACAGATGTCAGACTGATTGGTCTATAGCTCCCTGGGTCATCCCTGCTCCCTTTCTTGAAGATAGGGAGCACGTTGGCTCTTTTCCTGTAGTCCGAGACCTTGCCCAAGCATCACAAATTTTCAAATATCTCTGCTAAGGGGAACGCAATGATGTCCGCTAGCTCCTTCAAGACTCTCGGGTGCATTCGTCTGGGCCCACGGACTTGTGAATGTCCAGTTTCTTGAGGTGTTCCCCCACGTGATCCACATTGATTTTGGGCTCGTTTCCCGCTCCTGGAATGGTTTGTGTCATTCCTGATAGTGTGATCCTCTTGGGAGGGTGAAAAGCCGGTGCAAAAAAGTCATTTAGGAGATTAGCCCTTACTTGGGCATTGGATGTCAGTTGCCCTGTTGGATCTCGCAGGGGCCCCAATGCTATCTTTGTTCTTTTTCCGACTTCCCACATCTGAAGAAGGGCTTTTTCTTGTCCTTGATTCCCGTAGCTAGCCTGAGTTCAGTTTGTGCCTTGGCTTTTCTTGACCACTCTCTACATGTGTGGGTGAGTACAAAGTAGTCCTCTTTGGTGATGCTTCCTGTTTTCCAGCTGGTATAGGCTGCTCTTTTGCATTTATTGAGGTCCAACAGTTCCTTATTCAGCCGTGGGGGCTTTCTTGCCCATTGACTGCATTTCTTGTGAGATGGTATGGCTTTCCCCTATGCCTCTAAGATTATGTTTTTGAGAGATGACCATTCCTCATGTACTCCCTTTTCAGGGGGGTATGACCTCTAATTGCCTGACTGACCAATTCTCTCAGTTTGCAAAAGACAGCCTTCCCAAAGTTAAGGACTTCTGTTTTACTGAGGTCCTTAACTGTTCTTCGGTGAACTAAGAAGGTGACCAATTCATGCCTGCTATCACAAAGCTTCCCCTCAATCCTCAGATCACTCATCAGGTCTAGCTTTTCCCTTTCATTTGTTTTATATCTATGGACAAATACTAGAACAATTTGTCCATCGCAAAGAACTCAAAGAGCACAGCAGGGCTGCTTCTGACACTGTAGGCTCCTATTGCAAATCTCTGGGTTTACCGTGGGAACCAGTAGGCACCCTTAAAAACACCTCAGGTACCCAGTTAAAGATCATGGGAATAAGGCGTAAGCCAATATAACACAGAACGCTCCTGGAGCCTCTTGGTGTTGGAGTCTCTAGAGGCAAGTCTCTAGGGTTAGACAACCAGGGGATATGAACGAAGTTTAGATGCCTCTGGATTTCATTGCCAGTAGGGACCATCATGATCCAACTCTTACTCATAGATTCATAGATGTTAGGGTCGGAAGGGACCTCAATAGATCATCGAGTCCGACCCTCTGCATAGGCAGGAAAGAGTGTTGGGTCTAGATGACCCCTGTCCTCTTGTAGAGGACAGGCCAGAAAAAGAAGATGCTTGGTTACTCATGCTTGGCTCTTGGGTACTGCTATTCCTCTCCATCAAGGGCAGCCTTTTCAGGCAGATAGAAGCCCTGTTTTGGAGTCAAGCTCCCACTTGTCTTCTTCTCTTCCACTCCCCCTTATTCCCCAGTAGGGGGAACTCCTGGCTAACCCATAACCATGCACGAACCCTCCAGCTTTATACCCTCCGGTCACAGGCCTGGCAATGCTGGCTGACAAAAGCAGAACTCCATACACCCCAGTTATGGGGTGGGAGGAAAGCAAGGGGAGGAGGAGGTCACAGGCAGAACGGATGTAACCAGCACAGCCTTTGTAATAAAATGCTCCTGATCATTAAAAACACCCTTGAGACTTGGTGGCCCATGTTCCTGAAGCCAGAAGCATGTCTAAGAAGACGCAAGTTCCCCATTACCTCCACAGAAAACTGGTCCAAACCTACCTGCTCAGAAGTACCATATATATTTTCTCATATACATCAATAAAACTTGCACCTTGTTTTTGAAGGGCAGAATGAAGGGGGAAACTATATTTCCTTCACAGCCTCTGCTGGGGAAAAGAGAAAACGTTCACAACCAGCAATTAGGGAGGCCTGTATGAAATGCTTTGCTTCTGGTTTCCTCTAGGCAGAGGCTTAAGTGGCTAAAACTGCTGTTACCATATTTCCTCTATTATAATGCACACTCTACTTTCTAGCAGCTAGTTTTTGGGAAAAAAAGTTCATGTTGTATTGGAGAAAATTCATTCTTGTCCTGCATGTTTCCTTTCTGCCACTGCAAGGTGGTGGTGGTGGGGTGGATGCATCAAACTATCACTTCCTTCCACGTTACTTTCTGTTACCCTCACTGATACCAACAGACATCTCTGGGTCCAGCCCTAAGCTCTTGAGGGCACTGACCTATGATATGAGCTGTTGCTCCCAAAAGTGCTGGACCACAACCCATGACCAGGGCTCCTAGGTGCTATTGTGATATCATCATTACCAGGGGTGGATCTAGGATTTGCAAAAGGTGGATGCAGATGTTGTGGCACATCATCAGATATTTTTCTCCAGTTAAGGAGCAGATGCTTTACTAGTATGCCAAGGGGATAGTACTAGATTATTCAGTTTAAGATAAAACCAAAAATAAATATTATTATTGGAATGTGCTGGATTATACCCCCCCCCCCCGCCCCCAATAAACTCAGCAAAAACCAGGCAAAAACAGTCAAAAGAGATTGTGTCGTTAGCCCTATAGTTATTATAGTTAAATGTGCACCTCTTATTCAGATTCATAAAACAAAATCTAGCCTTTAGTGTCTTGACAGTACCTCCAGTAATTCACTGACAGCCATTTCTACACCTGAGTTAATATGACCAGACCTGAGTTAAATTTTTTAGCTAGAGCTAAAAACACTCTGCAAGGCTGTGAAACAGAAGAGAGGCATTACTAAGAATGGCCAATAAGCAGCAAAATTGTTGGAGAAAGGATAGTTTGAATCATGGAATATCAAAATCATTAAAAAGGACAGAGGGTTGTTAAGATCTGTAGGGTAGATAGACATTAGCCTGACTCAGGGAGATAACAATAAGCCATGAAATCAATTGTCTCTCTTGGCACTGCCTGAATAGAAATGCTACTGCTCCTCCCAGCAATTGCTTTTAGAGTTTCAATGGAGCAGGAATTAAAAGAGGGTGCAGCTACACCATGGCACCTCCCTGGATCCACGGGGTGATCTAGGATTTGGAAAAGGAGAGTGCAGATGGGACAGTGAATCATCCCATATAACACAAAACCTATTTTTTCTAGGTAAAAAGAAACTAGAAGCTTTACTAATATGCTAGGGACCTAGGGTTTAAAACCAAAGCAAAAACAAATATAAATGTATTGGAATGAGTGAAAAACAGTCTGCAAAGCTGTGAAATCAGAGCTATATTATGAGGAGCAGTGAACAGACAGTGGACTGGCAGAAGAAAAGCATGTTTGATTAGTGCGAACATCAAAACTATTAAGTAGGAGAGACCTTAATACCTATGGAAAGAGGAGTTTAGAAGGAATTGAGCAGATTTTAATGTGCCATGAAGTCAATAGACTCCCTCAGCACTGCCTAACTAGAAATGCTGCTGCCACTGCCAGCCAGTTGGTTTGACACTTTAGGTGGAGCAGGCATCAAAGGAGGGGGGTTGTGCAACTGCACCAGTACCCCGCCACCCCACTCCTGATCTGCCTCTGCCTGGATCCACCTCTGCCCATTAGGGTTTTGGTTTTTTTTAAATTATTATTATTTCTTTATTGTTAGTAATAATGAGCAACTGATGCTGTTATTAACAAGAACCCATTCTACTACTACTACTACTTATTATTATTATAGTTATTGTTATTATTGCTATTGTCATTGCCATTATTGCTAGTGTCACTATTATTGCTATTGTTATTACCATTATTGCTATTGTCATTATTGCAATTATTGCTATTGCTGTTATTGCCATTGCTATTCTTGCTATTATTACTTCCTTTGCTTCCTCCTCTAGAGACACCCCCATCCACTCCATTTCCCCACAAGCCCAGGAGGTGGTGCTCTGGACCAGCAAGCAGCCCATGCCCAGGGCTGAACTCTTCCATTGTGCTGTGGCTTATGGAGCAGGCAGCGGGGAGGAGGCGGGGTGTGTGTGAGAAGGGGCTAAATCTGGGCTGGCTTCTGAAGACGCGGCCAACAGAGCAGCACGACAAGCAGGAGGAAGGACTCGCTGTGGACCCTGGGCAGCAACTGAGACCACCAGAGAGTATGAGATGCTGGGGCTCATCTTGCTGCTCTCCTGCCTGCTCCTCCCAGGTGAGAGGGGTCATAGAATCATAGACAATGAGGGTGGAAGGGACCTCAGGAGGTTACATCTAGTCCAACCCCCTGCTCAAAGCAGGACCAGCCCCAACTACATCATCCCAGCCAAGACTTTGTCTACCTAAGTCTTGAAAACCTCTAAAGATGGAGATTGCAGAAAGTGTCTGGATAGTCCATTCCAGTGCTTCACCGCCCTCTTCATGAGAAAGGTTTTCTTAATATGTAACCTCAACTTCCCTTGCTGCAACTTGAGCCCACTGCTCCTTGTTCTCTCATCTGCCACCACTGAGGACAGTTCAGCTCCATCCTCTTTTGAACCCCCCTTCCAGGTAGGTGAAGGCTGCTATTAAATCCCCCCTTGGTTTTCTCTTCTCCAGATAAATAAGCCCAGTTCCCTCAGCCTCTCCTCAGAAGCCACAAACCCCTGAACCATTTTAGTTGCCCTCTGCTGGACTCTGTCCCCAACAAGCCCAGTTCCCTTAGCCTCATAGTGTCACAATGAGGGTGAGAAGGGACCCTAGGAGGTCACATCTAGTGCAACCCCCTGCTCCAAGCGGGACCATCCCCAGCTATCTCGTCCCAGCCAGGGCTTTGCCCAGCCAGGTCTTAGCTGTTCTAGGATGACCCAAACCCAGCTGGCCCAGGATGCCAAACAGACCTATATCTAAACGGATGGATGGATGGATGGATGGATGGATGGATGGATGGATGGATTGAAGGTCAGTGTGGGGAAGCCAGGCAGGCAGGCAGGCAGGCTGTCTGTGTTTAGATAGATAGATAGATAGATAGATAGATAGATAGATAGATAGATAGATAGATAGATAGATAGATAGATAGATAGATAGATAGATAGATATGTGGGCAGAGGAAGGCAGACAGACAGACAGACAGGGTGCATGTCTGGGTGGGTGGCCCTGGGCCAGGGCCAGGACCAGGCAGCCCCTGACCGCTGTCCTTGCCCCCGCAGGCCGGGCCACGAGCCCATACATCTCCACGTTGAGCCCAGAGGTGAGGGTGGTATGGGGCCAGCCCGCTGTGCTGCACTGCAACCTCACCTCACTGGACCGCCACCCCTTCGTGGCCTGGTACCGCCTGCAGCCGGGCCGCCCGCCCCAGACACTGCTGGCTGGCCCGGCAGGGACACTGCGCCACGGCCGCTTCTCAGCAGCGGTACGGACCCTCGGCGCCCCCGATGTCATCACCCGGATCGGGCTGGCGCTGCACATCCGTGCCGTGGAGGCCTCTGACCATGCCATCTACCACTGCACTGTGAGCACAGTGCCGCGTCCTCCGCCTGGCCCGTGCCACCAAGCTGGCGGCACCGCCCCCCCCACCCAACAGCTGTGGCACAGCTGGCGGGGCGGGGTGGGGCCCTGCCACTGCACTGTCGTTTGCCAGGTCACGCGCCGCGAGGGGCAGGGAGGATCCCGTGTGCTGGAGGCAGAAGCCCTCAGACTGGCTTAGCTGCTGTCTGCCTGCCTGTGTACACAGCCATCTGTTCTCACACAGCACTTCCACCCGTCTAACACAGCCTGTCTTCCTCCCTTCCTTTCTCACACCGTCCATCCATCCCGAGACAGCACATCCATCATCCGTGTATCTGTCCCTCCGTGTATCCCCACATAACACTTCCATCCATCTATACACAGCCTGTCTTCCTTCCTTCCTTCCTTCCTTCCTTCCTCACACAGTCCATCCATCCCGAGACACCACTTCCATTATCCATTCATCCATCCCTCTGTGTATCCCCACACAGCACTTCCAAACATCCATCTATCCATCCATCTAAACACAGCCAGCCTGCCTGCTTTCCCCACGCCCCTTCCATTGAGCCATAGGTGATGTGTAGGGGGAAAAGGGGGGGGGAGCATATGCCCCCCCTGAGATTGGCCCTCCCTAGCCAGGGAGTGGAGGCACCAAGAAAAGTGCCAGCTGGTGCCCCCCTGAGATTTGCTCTGGCTGGGGAGTGGGGGCACAGAGAGAAGCACCAGCAGCACTTCTGGGTTTGCTGCTGGCACTTCCAGTTTCACCGCCAGCAATCAGCTGCTGGGGGACTGCCCCCCTGCTGCCACAATTGGCAATTGGCTATGCATGCATCCATCCATCCCCACACAACCCTTCTTTCTAGCTAATTGATCCCCAAACAGCCCTTATATTCATCCATCCATAGATTTAGATATAGGTCTGTCTGTGTCTGTCTATCTAGAAATAGATGATATGTATGGCAGCTGGGTCTCAGCTGGCAAAGACCATATGGCCCCTCATTAACCCCTTCCAGTCTTCTAGTCTACTGCCCTGTGTAGTCCATTCATTTGCTGTGTCATACACATGTTAGGAAAAGGATGATCTGACATGCTGGAGGGAGGAGGTCTCAAACTTGCTCACTCACTTAAGCTATCTAGATATCTATCAGTTTGAGAACTTGTGCTAGAAGTTGTGCTTCTAGCATGTCAAATAATCCCTTCCTTGAATTGTGAATGACAAGGCAAATTAATAGATCAGGCAGGGCAGTGGATCATAAAGGGTTAATTCCCCTCCCCCTTCACCCACCCTCCACCAGCTGCGACCCAGCTGCCATTTCTAAAGGGATGATCTGACATGCTGAGAGGCACAAGTACTCTAACATATGGACACAGACACACCCATACACACACAGACATATGCATATATACACATATACACAAGCATACTGTCATAAGCTCAATAAGAGCCAGCAATGTGCCCTTGTTGCAAAGAAGGCTAACGGCATACTGGGTTAAATTAGCAGGCACGTTGCTAGCAGATCGAGGGAAGTGATTATTCCCCTCTCCCTATGCCTGAAGAAGGGTACTTGTGACCAAAAGCTTGCTAAGAACCATTTTTCCAACTATTTAGTTGGTCTAATAAAATGCATTACATCTGCTCAAAGACCCTTGTTCCCCTCTATTCTGTGAGACCACATTTGGAGTATTGTGTCAAGTTTTGGGCCCTCCACTACAGAAAGGATGTGTCCCTATTGGAGAGAGTCCAGCAGAAGGCAATGAAAATAGTTTGGGGGCTGGGGCACTGGAGGAGACTTCTGAGGAGACTTCTTAGAAGAGGCTGAGGGAACTGGGCTTATTCAGTCTAGAGAAGAGAAGATAGAGGGGATTTGACAGCAGCCTTTAACTCCCTGCAGGGGGGTTGCAACGAGGATGGAGCTGGACTGTTCTCAGTGGTGCAGATGACAGGACAAGGAGCAATGGGCTCAAGTTGCAGCAAGGGAAGCTTGGGTGAGATACTAGGAAAAACTTTCTCACTAGGAAGGTGGTGAAGCACTGGAACAGGTTACCCAGAGAAATGGTGGAGTCTCCGCCCTTGGCAGTTTTTAAGACCTGGCTAGACAAAGCCTTGGCTGGGATGATCTAGTTGGGGCTGGCCCTGCTTTGAGCAGGGGGTTGGACTTGTTGTAACCTCCTGAGATCCCTTCTGACCCCCAATTTCTATGATTCTATGACAGCATCCCTGGTCCCCAACAGGAGTTTCCGGGCTCCTCCCTCTGCCCCCCAGGCCATCTGCAAGGGAGGGGACACTGGGATCACCAGCTGCCCAAGACATCTTGGGGACCAGTGGCGTGTCACGTTCTGGATCCTTATCCACTCCCATGACTGTGGCCTTCACAGGAGATGCCCCAGGTCCTTTCTCCCTCCACCCTCCACTAACCCCCAGTGCTCTCTTTGACCATACTTCCCCAGGGCCCTGAAAGTGACTGACCGAGTCATGATTGCTCTGTTGCAGGTGTGATGCTGGGAGGCTCAATCCAAACTAGGGAGCCCACGATGTCTAAGGCAGAAAGTGGCACCAGATCCTATTCCACATTTACTTCTGCTGGCACCACCAGACTCTGTGCTGCAGGTTATCCCACGGAGAGGCATCAAACTGCAGGAGGGAGTTCTCCTGGGACAGAGTCTCTCCCCAGACTGTGATAAGCACTGCAAACTTGACCATCGCTTCCCTGGAATGAGCAGATGCCCTGGTGTAGCTCTGCGCCCTCTCAAACACAGTGAGATAGCCTCACAGGAGAGCTGTACAAAAACCCTCCCTGCCTGGCTGAGGCTGATCTCACTAGGATCCCAGCTGCGGGGAGCTTCTTCTACCACACAGCAGCACCAGGCTGCGTCATTCAGCTGCACCTGTTTCACAGATTCACAGAAGTTTAGGGTTAGAAGGGACCTTGTGAGATCATCAGATCCAGCCCCACTGCGCTGGGCAGGAAAGACTGCTGGGATTGATTTATTGCTCCCTGCCTGGAATCTATCAAGGGCTGAAAGGACCCTGGCAAAACACCGAGGGGATAGTAAATAGGGAGTAATACCAGACAGATAGTTTTCAGCCACTGAGCAGCTCCATGAGCATGGGAACAGTATAGAAAAGCCTAGTGAACGGTCACAGATAGAGGCAGATGTAATAGCATCTTGCAGACAACAGACTGCAAATAGCTACCTACCAAATCTAGAGGTACATGCATGAACCTAAAGCCCATCAATGCCTTCATTTTGATGAGTGCAATGAACTTGAGGAAACGTTTTAATTTAAAATAAACTTGGAGAAGTGTAGTTAAAGCTGGTGACCACTAAGGTGTGCTCAGCTCCCATCTAGCTCTAGAGAAGGGGTGGGCAATTATTTTGGGTGGAGGGCCACTTACTGATTTTTGGCAAGCCATCAAGGGTTGCATGACAGGCAGCTAGGGGCAGATAAATATTCATTTTTTAAATTTTTTAGGGACCCCACGGGCTGGATAGAAAGGCTTGGCAGGCTGCATCCGGCCTGCGGGCCACATTTTGCCCACCCATGCTCTAGAGTCTAGTACTGCAAGGCTTGAAGGGGACACTGGCTCTCCCATCCCTTTGCCCCAGTGCTGAGCACAGTGGGACTGAAGCACTCTTTCACATAATCATAGAAAATGAGGGTTGGAAGGCACCTCAGGAGGTCATCTAGTTCAACCCTGTGCTCCACACAGGACCAACTAGATCATCCCAGCCAAGGCTTTGTCTAGCAGGGTCTAGCAGACTTTCCCTCCCTACTGCAGAGACCAGGCTTCTCCCCAGCCCCCGACTGGGACCTGACTGCAGACTCACTGGGAACCACCGCCTCTCCAGGGCCAGTGCAGCAGCTCCATCTTTCTCTGGGGGTGTGGAGGGGGTGTTAAGCTTCAGCTTCTGCAAGGAGCACCTACCTCAGTGCCTGGGGCACAAGAGGTGACCTTCCCCTTGTGTAATGATGTCTTGCAAGTACTGTGGAGAGGAAGTGATTCTTTATGGGAAGCCAGTGATGTCTGGGGTACAGGATGGCAGCATAACTCACTATTGCTCCTACTCTGTCTCCTTGCATACCATCTACCTTGGCCCGCTGCCCCTGCTAAGTCAGCCCTGTGGATTCCTGCTCCTCTGCAGTTTTTCCACCAAGAGGAGATTGCAGACAGAAGGAGACAGAAAGAGAGGAAGAGGTAAGCCTCAGCTACAGACCATCAAGAACTTCAGCTGGAGCCACCAAAAGAGACAAAGGGACTTGCCCCCCCACCTCCAGCTCTTTCTAAAATGGTCCCCACATTTAATTCCCACATAAGACTATCCAAGTCAGACCTGAATGCAGCCCATGATGGGAAGGTTTGTCCTGCTTCAGAGCAATGTGAAGTCTAAGGGTGTTACAACCCAAACTCTTCCAAGCAGTAGCAGGGGGCACCTTTCCCCGCTTTAGCTCCCCAGGATCTTGAGCAAAAATGCATCTGAGCCAAGCCCCAATTCCTGCATCCTCCTCCAGGCTGGCTCTACCTCAATTGGAGCTGCCTGGAGCAGTGTGAACACTTTCAATCCAGCCACCCAGCAACATCCCAAAAGGTCACATTTGGCCAGAGCCCAGGAACCCACTGTCACCCTGGGCTCTTGGCGCTTGGGATCAGGATGGGGCTGGAGCCTAAAAAAAATGCTGAGACAGCACGACCTTTACACAAGACCAAATCAAGTGATTCGGTCTGGGCTGGCCCCACTGGTATCAACACCCTTGGGTGTCAGCTTGCTCAAGAGAACAGGTTCTGACCAAAATGCTACCCCTGCCTGTCTGAGCCATGCCCCACATCTGCCCCAGAGAAAATGCAACCCAGGTGGAGGGGAAACGACTTGCCCAAAGTCACCGAGGGCAGAGCCAAAGCTGGAACCCAGGTGTCCTGGCTGCCCAGAGCAGAGCTGTAATCACAACTCCACCCACCTTCACAGAACCCAGATGCTGCCAAGAGCCACAAACCTGAACCCAGTGTTTCCTGTGTGTTTGAAGTGTCCTGACCTCCACCTGCTTCACCCACCCCTTTTCCTCCTACAGCCTGCACACAGTTCCCAGCTATGGGTTGCTTATGATGAGACCCACTCTGTTTCCCAGGAGTCTGGGTTGACCTGTGGCCGACGCAGACACAAATTCTGATCCTCCTCCTGGAGAATATCCAACCCCAGTGCTATGAGCTGCCCGATGGAGAAGCACTGCACACTCTACATCTGGATGCTGAATATCCTCCTAGGTAAGTGGAGCCTGTTGTCCACATTACCCTGGGGCCAGCACCCAACTCCAGCAGGAGCCTCATACCAATTCTTGCCCTGACTTGCATTCCCTAATGCGAACTTCACCCTGATCCTCACCCAGGTAGTCCCACCTGTCCTTGAAATCCCAACCTCTGCCCCCAGCTCCAGCCCAGAGTCAGACTCCATCTATGCCATCTGCCTCCCCCACCTTAAGTAGTGTGTCCTTAAGCCCAGTCTTGCAGTGTGAAGCCTACTTCTGTCCCTGTCCCAGACTACCCCTCCTTTGGCATCCCGCCCCCAGGCTGTTCTCCCATCCCCACCCTTAAAATCCCACTACCCCTGGATCTCCCATGGGTAAAGTGGGGATGACTCGGAGTCTCTTTGCAGGTGCAGCCCTGGGGGACTCGACCCAGACCACGCAGCTCCAAGTGTCTGGAGCAGAAGGAGGCACCGTGATCTTCCACTGCTCTTATGAGTCCAGTGCAGATACTATTTTTCTCCACTGGTACCGGCAGTTCATGTCTGGGAGGCTGCAATACATCCTGGCTGGAGGAGCAAAGAAAGAGAGAGATGCCCAGCACACTGCCAACTTCGCCTTGGGGAGGTTTGCTTCCCAGGCCAATGACACCTCCACTGAGCTGACCCTCTCCGCACTGCAGCTAGCAGACTCTGCAGCGTATTACTGTGCCCTAGACAACCACAGAAATACAGACAGGTGGGAAAGCCGAGCAAGAACCCTTCTTGTCTGCACAGCAGCTAAGCTTATGCTGAGACTTTGACCTCCTGTGTTCCAGTAAGCCTCTGCCACATCCCAGTTCCATCTCTATTTAGACACAAAAAGAGCATGGGTTTTCTCATAGTCTTTTGGGAAAAGCTCCTTCCTCTTTTATAAACTATTTGAAATGCTTGCACCGTCTTTCCCATGGTTGCCCCAAGAAAATTTTGCTTGAGGTCTGACTCTTACCTCTGCCTTTTCTCCCCCTTAACACCCCATGTAACATTATCCTCACTTCCAAAGGAGGAGGAATAATGGCAGGGAAAGAAGGTGGCACATTTTTGGAGGGACCTGAGCAAGCAAACTCAGCCTCTTACAGTGTGCTCCTATTTGCCTGAGAAGTAGGGAAGTCTCCTTTTAGCAAAATTAAACAAAACACAGAGGAACTGTGCACCAGATGTGTACAGGGGTTTAGGTTGTAGCCGTGTTGGTCTAAGGACATAGGCAGACAAAGTTCCTTGGGTAAATTTGATATCTTTTATTAGACCAACCCAAATAGTTGGATAATATTTATTAAGCAAGCTTTCGGGTTCAAAAACCCTTCGTCAGGCTAAGGAAGTTTCAGCAGTCGGTGTGTGCTCTTCCTGGATGGATGTGTACAGGCTTTTTTTGGGTAGAGGGACAGGCGGGCCTCTAACTTGACTCCTATTCATGGGATCTGAGCACCAAAGAGCTTTCAAGAATCCCCTTATAGCCCACCTCTCATTTTAGCTACCACCCTACTTGGCCTCCTGTGATAAGAGACCTGACAAAGAATGTCTTGCCAGGAAAACATGGTCTAGCTTCATCCTAATGGCACAGTTGGCCCAATAAAATATATCATTGTAAGAAACTCCTGCTTTTTGCATCATTCCTGGACCAGTTCATCAATAACATCACTCTCACACTATCATTCCAATATTTAGGCCTTAATAAATTTCCCAGGCTCACCAAGGGAATCTGTACCAACTATGGAAGCTAAACTTGGGTCTCACAAGTCTTAGTCTGGAGCCTTTCTGGTAGGGCCACTTCCAGCTAGCTCCAGAGAGAATTAGAGTGCACTTAAAACCCCCAGATATATAAGTGGAATTGCAAAGGGTGGTGAGAAGTTTGCTTCAAGTCAGTCATCACCAGAGGGTGCTCATCTACCAGCCAAATCTAGAGGCCAAGAGATCTCCCAGCCTACCTCCTGCCCAGCCCAGGCCAGGGAACCTCATCCACTTGCTTTCATACGTGACCCCAGGCATCTTTCCTGTGCCACAGCTTTGCCCGGCCACAAATTCATAGATTCATAGATGTTAGGGTCGGAAGGGACCTCAATAGATCATCGAGTCTGACCCCCTGCATAAGCATCGAGTCCGACCCCCCTGTATAATTTGTCTATACAGACAAATTATGTCTGTATGGGCATAATTGTTCTTATGGATGCAGTTTGGCTGCTGGAGCACTGGACTGCCCAAGGGGCATGGATTGAAGGTCCCACTCTTATCTATTGCAGATGTACCCCCCCATGCATCCCCCAACATAAAGGGCAGATGCGCTAAAGCCCAGATCCTGCAAAGCCTTAGGCCCTTACTCCAATACCTGCACATCCTTCATCAGTCTCTGTAGGAGAAGGATTTAGCCGCAGCCAGGCCCCTGGGCTGGGAGTCTGGAGCCCTGAGTTTGATTTCATGGACTGACTTCCTGAAAGACCCCACATGCCCCTGCCAGGCAGAGCCCCACAATCAATGCTGTGGCGAAGGCCCATGACAGCCGCACGGGGCTGAACATCACCACGTTGGAGTCAAACGGAGGCATCTATAGTAACGGCTGCAGCCTCAATATGGCGATTAAAGGGTGACTCAAATTAATGTGGGAAAACTGACTGCATTTAAGGAAGTGAATGGAGGAAATGTGGTAAAGCCACCATTTCATGGCTGCTCCACAGATCTTAGCATCGCTGCCCTGGGACCATCAGATCTCAGAGCGCAGGTGGTGGTACAATGAGACAGAGCCACAGGAGGACTGTGCATTGCAAGCCCCTCTTCTCCCCTCACATCCCCACCCTGCAACAAGCCCTGAAGCAAAGCCAGGCCTGTTGATTCCTGCTCCTCTGCAGTTTTTCCACCTGGCCAAGACCACAGGCAGAAGGAGACAGAAAGAGAGGAAGAGGAGAGCCTCAGCTATAGACCATCAGAAAACTTCAGCTGGAGACTCCAAAGGAGACAAAGGGATGTGGAGCAACGTGGAGTCTGAGGGTGTCAAAACCCAAACTCTTGCACAGAGCAGCAGAAGGCATCTTTACTCCCTTAAGCTCCCCAGTATCTCGAGGAGAAATGCACCTGAGCCCAGGCCCAATTCTCCATTCTTTCTCCACTTCTGGTATCGACCCCACTTGGGTGTCAGCTTGCTTCAGAAACCTGGCTCTGAATAAAACACTGCCCCTGCCTGTCCTGACCCCCCCACTTTGGGAAAGTGCAACTCAGGTGGAGGGGAAACGACTCGCCTAACGTCACCAAGCACGGACCGGAGGTGGGAACCCAGTTGTCCTGGCGGTCTCAAAGCAGAGCTGTAACCACAGCCCCACCCATCTTCACAGGACCCAGATGTTGCCAAGAGCTGCAAACTTGAACCCACCATTTCCCATGTATGCTGACCTCCACCGGCCTCCCCCATCCCTTTGCCAGCCACAGCTCAGGCCCAGTTTCCAGGTGCAGGGTGAAGTGCTTACGGCACAGGTCGCTCTGTTTCCCACGTGTCTGCATTATCCTGTGGTCGGGAGAGACAAATGATCTGATCCTCCTCCTGGAGAATGCCCAGCACCACTGCTATGAGCTGCTGGATGGAGAAGCACTGTGTTTTCCACATATGGATGCTGAATCTCCTCCTAGGTAAGAAGAGACAGTTTCACCCATTATCCTGGGGCTGTGAGGCTCAAAGCACCCACCTCCAGCAGAAGCCTTACACCAAGTCTTGCCATGACCTGCACTCACTTAACCCCAACTTCACCCTTATCCTCAAGCAGGCTCCTCCAAAATCCCAACTCCCACCCCAACTCCATCCCTGAGTCAGACTCCATCTGTGCCACTATCTCCTTAAGCCCCATCTTGCAGTACAAAGTCCACTCCCTTTCCTATCACAGACTACCCCTCCTTTGAAGTACAGCCCCCCAGGCTACTCTCCCATCCCTACCCCTAAAACCCCACTGCCCCTGGATACGTTGTGGGTGAAGTGGGGATGACTTGGTATCTTGTTGCAGGTGCAGCCCTGGGGGACTTAATCCAGACTGTGGAGTCCCAAGTCTCTGGAGCAGAAGGAGGCACCGTGACTCTCCTTTGTTCTTATGAGTCCAGTGCAGATGCTGTTTTTCTCCGCTGGTACCGGCAGTTTCTGTCCAGGCAGATGGAATACATCCTGGCTAGAGGAGCGAAGGGTGTGAGAGGTGCCCAGGACAATGCAGAGTTTGCCCTGATAAGGTTTTCTTCCCAGGCCAGTGACTCCTCCACTGAGCTGACCCTCTCCGCACTGCAGCTGGCAGACTCTGCAACGTATTACTGTGCCTTAGAGACACACAGTGAGACAGACAGGTGGAAAAGCCTAGCAAGAACCCTTCCTGCCTGCATGGCAGCTAAGCTTACACTGAGACTTTGACCTCTCATGTAGGGCTGTGCAAAACGGCACCGTTCCATTTCGCCTTGAGTTTCGAGGTTTCGATGGAACAGCTCTCTGTTTCGAATTTCATTTCAATTTGAAACAGCTGTTCCGTTTTGCTTTGTCGAAACAGTGAGGCTGTTTCGATGCTGTTTTAATGTTTTGCTAGACCTGACAAAGAATGTCTTGCTGGGGAAACCTTGTGTAACTTAATCCCAATGACATTTTTGGTCCAATAAAATATATCACTCAAACGAATTCCTGCCTCTCTCGTCATTTCTAGCCAAGTCCAGCAACAACATCACTCTTGTGCTATCATTCCAGGATCTAGGCCTTCACAACTCTTGCTGGGTCACAAAGGGAACCAATAGCAAATACTGGAAACTAAACTTGGGTCTCACAAGTCTTAGTCCGGAGCCTTCCTGGCAATACTGCTTCTGGCTAGCTCCAGGGAGAATTTGGGCTCACTCTGCTCTCATAACCAACCCCCAGAGGAGTAATGGGTATTGCAAAGGGTGGTGGGATATTTGCTTCAGGTCGATCACCACCACAGGGTGGTCAGCTACCAGCTAACTCTAAGGCCAAGGGACCTCCCAGCCCCATAACTTGCCCAGCCCAGGCCAGGGAACATCATCCACTTGCTCCCATACTGACCCCAATGATGCATGTGGGACTAAAGCATCTTTCCTGTGCCACAGCTGTGTCCGGCCACCAATTATGCATGGATGGTTGTAACTGTCCTTGTGGATGCACTGTGGCTGCTATAGCACAGGACTGCCCAAGGGGCAAGAATCATGGTCCCACTCTTATCTACTGCAGATGTACCTCCCCATGTGTCCCCCAACATGAAGTGCAGACCTGCTAAAGCACAGATTTCTGCAAAGCATTAGGCCCTTACTCCAATCCCAGCATTTCTTTCATGAGTCTGTGCAGAAGAAGGATTTAACCAAGGCCAGGCCCCTGGCCTAGGAGCCTGAAGCCTTGGGTTTAATCTCAGGGCTCTGCCATAGACTGAGTCACCGAAAGACCCCACTTACTCCTGCCGGGCAAAGCCCCGCAATCAATCCTGTGGCAAAGGCCCATGACAGCCACATGGAGCTGAGCATCATCATGCTGGAATGAAACGGAGGGATCTATCGTACTACTGCAGCTTCTTTTTGGATAGTAACAGGTGACTCCAATAAATGCAGGGAAACATGGTTAAAATCCCTGCCTTTAGGGAAGGGAGTGGAAGGAGACAAAGTGTGGTAAAGCCACTGCTTCATGGCAGCTCCACATATCTGAGCCTCTCTGCCCTGGGACTGGCAGATCTCATAGTGCAGGTGGTGGTGCAGTGGCACAGACCTGTGGGAGGACTGTGCAGCCCCCTCTGCCCCAGCATGCAACAAGCCCTGATGTGAAGCCAGGCCTGTGGATTCCTGCTCTTCCACCAGGAGATCACAGACAGGAGGAGACAGAAAGAGGAAGAGGTGATGGGGCTGGAGCTGAAGGAGCCAAGGAAGTGTGGAGGCAGCTAGGCTAGGTGACTTAGCCTGGGCTGGCACCACTGGTATTGACCCCTTTGGGTGTCAGCTTGCTCTAGAGACCTGGCTTTGACTAAACTGCTTCTCCTGCCTGTCCTGAACCCCCCCACCCACATGGAAGGTGCAACCCAGGTGGAGAGGAAACCACTTGCCCAACGTGACCAAGGGTGGAGCCTAAGTGTCCCGGCTGTCCCAGAGCAGAGCAGTAACCACAACCCTGCTCGTCTTTGCAGGACTCAGACACTACCAAGAGCCACAAACCCAAACCCAGTGTTTTTTGTGTTTTAGGGGTGCCCTTACCTCCACTTCTCCATCTGGGGCTCAGGTCCAGTTCCCAGCTGAGGGGTGACATTGCTTATGGCAAGCCTATGCTCCGTTTCATAGGCAAGTGCATTATCCTGTGTTCAGGGCAGATGCACGTTCTGATGCTCCTTCTGGAGTACACCTAGCCCCGATGCCGAGTGATCGAGCGACCGATGGAGATGTGCTGTGTCCTCCGCATCTGGATGCTGAATCTCCTCCTAGGTAAGCAGAGCTGGCTTTCCCTATTGTCCCAGGTCAGCGAGGCTCCCAGTGCCTGACTCCAGCTTGACCCTCACCCCAATTCTTGCCCTGACCTGCATCTAGCACTCCCCAAACTCCAAACTCATCCTGCTTCTCACCCACCCATAGACCCCTCCATCCCCCAAAATCCCAGCCCCTGCCTGATCTCCAGGCCTGAACCAGTATCCATTCAAGCAACTGCCTCCTTAAGCCCCATCTTGTGGTTTAAAGCCCACTCCTGTCCCTATCCCAGACTACCCCTCCTTTGGAGTCCAGCCCTCCAGGATGCTCTCCCATCCCCATCCCTAAAGCCCCACTTCCCCTGGATTTCCCATGAGTGAAGTGGAGATGACTCTGTCTCATTGCAGGTGCATCACTCGGAGACTCGATCTGGGTTATGGAGTCCCAAGTGTCTGGAGCAGAAGGAGGCACCGTGACCCTCTGCTGTTCTTACGAGTCCAGTACAGACAACGTCTATCTCCACTGGTACCGACAGTTGCTGCCTGGGGGCTGCAATACATCTTATTTAGAGGTGCAAAAGAAAGGAGTGATTCGGAGAACACCGCAAAGTTTGCCCAGGAGAGATTTTCTTCCCAGGCTGCTGACACCTCCACCGAACTGACTCTCTCCGCACTGCAGCTGGCAGACTCTGCAGTGTATTATTGTGCCCTAGAGAGACACCATGAGACAGTCAGGTGGGAGAGCCAAGCAAGAACCCTTCCTGTCTGCACGGCATCTGAGCTTATGTGGAGACTTTGAGGTGTTGTGATCCAATAAGCCTCTGACCTCTGCTGGCGTGGGATGTTGCTTTAAACATCCCCTTCTTCCCACATCTCCATCTCCATTTAGAAATAAGAGGAATGCGGGCTCTGTGGGTCTGTTGGGTAAAACCTCTTATTTATAATCTGTTTTAATTGCTGGCATTGTCTTTCTCATAGTTGTCCCCCAAAAAACTTAGCTTGGGGCCTGCCCTGCAGCTGCAGAAGCTGCATCCTCTCTGGTCACTGCTGTGTCCAGAACTAGGGCGATTCTTCTCTGTGCAGGACCCTGCTGCCAGTGGGTGAAGGCCAGGACAGATCCAGGATCTGGCAGAGGAGGATGCAGTTGCAATCACCGCACTGCAAGGACACTCCCCACCACAGCAGCCTCTGTCATTACAAGTGGATGGTGGGAGCATCCACAGTTTGTTGTTCTCCTGAATAAGTAGAAGGTGGAAGATGCAGAACTGATGGGTGAATAATCCCTCCATCAGCCAGGGTGATCACCTTTTACAGATCATGACAGGGAAAGAAGGTGGACAATTTTCAGAGGGACCCGTGTGAGCAAACAGAGACCATTCCAGTATCCTCTTCCTCACCTGGGAAGCAGAGATGTCCCAGCTTACCAAGATGGAACCGAAACACAGAGAAATTGTGCAACAGATTTCTACAGGCTTTTTGTAACCTGGAGGGGTGGATCTGTGCACCAACGAGCTTTCAAGAATCCCTTTATAATCCATCTCTCCCTTTAGATACTGACATGCTTGGCATCCTGAGATGAGAGACCCAACAAAGAATGGCCTGGAAAAACTTGTCTAACTTTACCCCAATGACATGGTTGGTCCAGTAAAGGATGTCGCCCTAGGGAATTCCTGCCACTTATGTCATTTCTGGACAAGCACAGCAACAACATCACTCTTTTGCTATCATTCCAGTTTCTAGGCTGTAACAACTTTCCCAGGGTCAAAAAGGGAACCTGTAGCAACCACTGGAAACTAAACAGGGGTTTCAGAAGACTTAGTCTGAAGCCTTCCTCATGAAACATGTTCTAGCTACTTTCAGGGAGAATATGGACACACTCTGCTCTTAAAACCCTCCAGTTATACCCCGCATTACAAACTAAAGGGAGGTGGGATGTTTGCTTCAAGTTGATTACCACCAGAGGGTGCTTAGCTACCAGCTAACTCTTGAGGCCAAGAGATCTCCCATCCCCACCTCCTGCCCAGTCCAGGCCTGGGAAACTCATCTGCTAGCATCCATACTCAGGCCAGGCATGCATGTGGGACTGAAGTGCATCTTCCCCATGCCACAGCTGTAGCTGGCCACCGATTATCCCCAAAAGGCTATCATTGATCTTGTGGATACAATATGGCCAAGAGGCATGAAATGAAGGTCCACTCTTATCTATTGCAGGTGTACCTCCCCATGCATCCCCCAACATGAAGGGCAGATGTGCTAAAGCCAAGATCCTGCAAAGCTTTAGGTCATGACTTCAAGCCCTGTGTTTAAGGAAGTGAAAGGAAGGAGAGGAAATGTGGTAAAACCACCACTTCATAGCAGCTCCACAGAGCTGAGAATCACTGCCCTGGGACCAGCAGATCTCAGAGTACAGGTGACGGCTCAGTGAGACAGACCCATGGGAGGTAGGTCAAAACCATTCCCCATCCCCCAAGCCTGCAGCAAGCCCTGATGCAAATCCAGGTCTCACAATTCCTGCTTATCCACAGATTTTTTATCACCAGGAGGTTGCAAACAGCACACAGGAAGAGGCAAGCCTCAGCTACAGACTGTCAGAGGGCTTCAGCTGCATATTTTGAAGGTGACAAAGAGATTTAGCCCCCCCTAATCCTTTTTTACATAAGACCATCCACTGAGATGCCCCCTTCCAAGTCAGACCTGTACCCAGGCCGATGAGTGGAACTTTTTTCCTTCATCTGAGCATCGTGAAGTCTAAGGCTGTCACAAGCCAAATTCTTCCATGCGGCAGCAGAAGGCACCTTTCCCCTGTCCAGCTCCACAGTTTCTTGAGCATAAAAGCAACCGGGCCCAGCCAAAATTCCCACTGCCGGTATTGACTCACTTGGTTGTCAGCTTGCGGCAGACACTCAGCTTGGACTGAAAGGCGACTGTTGCCTGCCCTAACCCCCCGCCCCTGGGAAAGGGCTATCCATTTGGAAGGGAAAGGACTTGCCCAACGTCACCAAGGACAGAGCCAAGGTGGGAACCCAGGTGTCCTTGCTCTCCCAGGGCAGAGGTTCCTGTTTGGGCAGCTGCAATACGTCCTGTTTAGAGAAGTCAAGAAAGCGAGAGGTGCCCAGGACACCACAGGAGAGGTTTTCTTCCCAGGCCAGTGAGATCTCCATGGAGTTGACCCTCTCCGCACTGCAGCTGGCAGACTATGCAGTGTATTACTGTGCCCTGGACAACCACAGAAATACAGACCGGCGGGATAGCCAAGCAAGAACCCCTCCTATCTGCACGGCAGCTAAGCTGATGCCGAGATGTTGAGCTCCTGTGTTCTGCTAGCGTGGGATGTTTCCTTACACCTCTTCCCTCCCCCCGTTCCATCTCCATTTAGAAACTAGACGAGAGAAGTTTATCTCATGGTCTGTTGAGAACGGCCCCTTCCTCATTAATAACCTATTTTACATGCCCTCCCAGGGAAAGTGCAGCCCAGGGGAATGGGAAATGACTTGACCAATGCCAAAGATGGAGGTGAAGAAGGAAGCCAGGTGTCTTGGCTCTCCCAGAGCACAGCTGTAACCACAACCCCGCCCATCTTCACAGAACCCAGATGTTACCGAGAGCCGCAAACTTGAACACAGTGTCTCCTGTGTGTTAGGAGTGTCCTGACCTCCACCCGCCTCTGTCACCCCATTATCAGCTGGAGTTTGTGACCAGTTCCCAGCTGTGGAGTGAAGTTGCTTACAGCAAGGGGTGCTGTCTCCCAGCTGTCTGCATTTTCCTGGGACAGACAGATGTTCTGATCTTCCTCCTGGACTATGCCCAGCCCCAGTTCCATGAGCTGCCCGCTGGAGAACTGCTATGTCCTCCACCTCTGGATATTGAATCTCTTCTTAGGTAAGAGAAGCCAGCTTTCCCCATTATTCCAGTGCTGTGAGGCTCCCAGTGCTTGAATCCAGTGGGACCCTTACCCCAGTTCTTGCCCTGACCTGCATCCAGTACTCCCCAAACTGCAACTCCACACTGATTGTAACCTCAAATTGTACCCAACCCCCACCAACTCCAGTGCTGAGTTGGCCTCTATCCATGCCACTGTGTCCTTAAGCCACATCTTGCAGTGTGAAGCCCACTCCTGTCCCTATCCCAGACTACCTCTCCTTTGGAGTCCAGGCCCCACAGCTGCTCTCCAATCCTCATCCCTAAATCCCCCCTGCATCATCCATGAGTGAAGCAGGAATGAAGTGGGGTCTCATTGCAGGTGCAGCACTGGGGGACTCGATTTGGGCTATGGAGGCCCAGGTGTCTGGAGAAGAAGGAGGCACTGTGACCCTCCACTGTTCTTATGAGTCCAATGTAGACTACATCTCTCTCATGTGGTACCGACAGTTCCTGTCCAGGGGGCTGCAGTACATCCTGGCTAGAGGAGCAAAGGTAATAAGAGATGCCCAGGATTTTACCGAGTTTTCCCGGGGGAGGTTTTCTTCCCAGACCAGTGACAACTCCACTGAGCTGACCCTCCCTGCACTGCAGCTGGCAGACTCTGAAGTGTATTACTGTGCTCTGCACACTGTGCCCTATACACACACACAGTGATACAGACAGGTGGGAAAGCTGAGCAAGAACCGTTCCTGCCCGCACAGCAGCTAAGCTTATGCTGACAGTTTTACCTCGTGTTTGAATAAGCTACTGAGTCTTCTGGCGTGGGATGTTGCCTTGGACATCCATCCTCCACCTGGTTCCATCTCCATTTAGAAGCAAGAACAACATGACTTCTTTTGGGGTTTGTTGGGAAAGGCCCTTTTCTCATTTATAACCTGTTTTAAATGCTGGCACTGTTTTTTTCCACGGTTGCCCCAAGAAAACTTTGCTTGGGGTCCATTTCTCTCTTCTGCCTTCTTTCTCCCTTCACATCCCAAGTGATATTATCCCCAATTCCAAAGGAGGAGGGCTCATGACAGGGAAAGACAGTGGAAAAATTGTTTCATGGACCTGAGCAAGCGAACAGTCCCTTACCGTGTCCTCCTCCTCCCCATTTACCAAGATGCAACCAAAGCAGAGAAACTGTGCACCAGATTTGTACAGGCCTTTTGTAACCTGGAGGGGCACATAAATCTCTAACCTGACTCCTATACATATATATGGCATATGGGCACGAAGGAGCCTTCAAGAACCAGAGACCTGACAAAGAGTATCTTGCTTGGGAAAACTTGTCTAACTTTATCCCAGTGACATAGTTGGTCCAATAAAAGATACCACCCAGAGGAATTCCTGCCTCTCACATCATTTCTGGACCAGCCCAGCAACATTACTCTTGCATGGCCATTCCAATATCCAGGTCTTGACAAATCTCCCAGAGTCAACAAGGGAATCTGTAACAAACAATGGAAACTAAACTTGGGTCTCACAAGTATTAGTTCAAAGGCTTTCTAGTAAGACCACATCTGGCTAGCTCTAGGGAGAATACAGGTGCACTCTGCTCTTAAAACCTTTCCAAGGTATAACGGGTATTGCAAAGGGTGATGGGATATTTGCTTCAAGTCGATCACCACCAGAGGGTGCTCAGCTACCAGCCAATTCTAGAGGCCAAGGGATCTCCCAGCCCCACCTCCTGCCCAGCCCAGCCCAGCCCAGGGGATGTTATCCACTTGCCCCCATACCAACCCCAGCAGAGCTGTCACTAGGGGTGTACAGGGCCCGGGAGGGGGCGAGGCAGGAGTGTGCATAAGCAGAGGAAGAAAAAATAAAATTGTGGGGGCTAAACATGCATGCACACATGCATGCACACACTCGCACCCCCCATGGAAAAATCTGTAGGGGGAGGGGAAAAGTCCATGGAGGGTGGGGTGGGGTGGGGAGCTGCATTGCCTGGCACCATGTTGTGCCAGCCCCAGCTGCCTCCTGGCCCCAGCTGCCTTCCCTCCTAAGCCCCAGCCGTGCACCACCGGGCTCCTTGCCTCTGCACCTCCGAGCTGTAACCACATTTCTGCCCATCTTCACAGAACTCAGATGCTGCCGAGAGTCACAAACCTGAACCCAGTGTTTCCTGCGTGTTTGGAGCATCCTGACCTCCACCCGCCTCCCCCACCCCTTTCCATGCTGGAGTTTGGGCCCAGCTCCCAGGTGAAGAGTGAAGTTGTTTACGGCAAGGGGTCTTCTCTGCTTCCCAGCCCTCTGCATTATCCTGTGGTCAGGCAGACACACGTTGGGAGAATGCCCAGCCCTACTGCTACGAGCCACCGGATGGAGAAGCACTGTATCCTCCACATTTGGAGGCTGAATCTCCTCCTAGGTAAGAGAAGCTAGTTTTCCCCATTATCCCAGGCTTGTAAAGCTCCCAGCACCTAACTCCAGCAGGACTCTTGCCCAATTCTTGCTCTGACCCACATCTAGCAGTCCCCTAACTCCAACTTCATCCTCAACCCAAGCCACATCCTGCCCCTCCAAATCTCAATACCTGCACCAACTCCAGCCCTTATTCAGATACTATCCATGTCACTGTCTCCTTAAGCCCCATCTCACAGTGTGAAACCCACTCCTATCCCTACTGCAGACTACCCTTGATTTGGTGTCCAGGCCCCCAGGCTACTCTCAGATCCTCAGCCCTAAATCCCCCTGGGATCTGCCATGGGTGAAGTGGGGATGATCTGGGGTCTCATTGCAGGTGCAGCCTTGGGGGACTCAATATGGGTTACAGGGTCTCAAGTGACTGGAGAAGGAGGCGCTGTGACCCTCGACTGTTATGAGTCCAGTGCAGACTATGTCTTTCTCAACTGGTACCAACAGTCCCTGTCTGAGCAGCTGCAATAAATCCTGTATAGACCGCTTGGACACTTCATGGCAGCTCCACAGATCACAGTGTCGTTGCCCTGGGACCGGCAGATCTCCCAAGGGTGAGACAGTGCTACATAATTCCTACATAAGACCAGCCACTGAGTTGCCGCCTTCCAAGTCAGACCTGAACCCGGGCCCACAACGGGAGCTTTCATCCTGCCTCTGAGCAATGTGAAGTCTAAGGGTGTCAAAACCCAAACTCTTCCATGAAGCAGCAGAAGGCTCCTTCCCTCCTCCAACTCCCCAGTATCTCGAGCATAAACACACTTGAGCCCAGCCCCAATTCTCCCTCCTCCTTTAGCCTAGTTCCAGGTTAGCCCTGCTCCGCTTGGAGCTGCCTACAACCGTGTGAACACTTTTGATCCCTTCTCCCAGTGACGTCCGAAGTGGTCGCATTTGGTAGGAGGTCTGGAACCTGCTGTCAACCTGGACGCCTGGTTCTTGGGATCAGGATGAGGCTGGCACTGGAGGAGGTACTAAAGCAGATAGGTCTTTATGTAACACCAAGTCAGGTGACTTAGCTTGGGCTAGCACTGCCAGTATTGATCCCACATGGGTCAGCTTGCTCCAGAGACTTGGCTGTGCCCCAAATTCCCACAACCTCCCCCCCAGGGAATATGCAACCCAGATGGAGGGGAAACAACTTGCCCTGTGCCACCAAGGGTGGAGCTGAGGTGGGAACCCAGGTGTCTCGGCTGTCCCAGAGCCGAGCTGTAACCACAACCCCGCCCATCTTCACAGAACCCAGATGTTGCCAAGAGCCGTGCACCTGAACCCAGTGTTTCCTGTGTTAGGAGTGTCCTGACCTCCACCCGCCTCCCCCACCTCTTTCCCAGCCAGAGCTCAGGCCCAGCTGCAGGGTGAGGTTGCTTACAGCAAGCAGCAAACTGTTTCCCAGTGCTCAGGACAGACACACTTTCTAATCCTCCTCCTGGAGCACACTCAGCCCTGGTGTTATGAGCTGCCCCACAGAGAACTGCAGTGTCCTCCACATCTGGATGCTGAATCTCCTTGTAGGTAAGTAGAGCTGGCTTTCCCTGCTGTTCTGGGTCAACGAGGCTCCCAGTGCCTGACTCCAGTGGGACCCTCATCCCAGTTCTTGCCCTCACCTGCATTTAGCATGCCCTTAACTCCAACTCCACCCTGACCCTCATCCCAAGCCCCACATGCTCCCTGAAATCCTAAGCCCTGCCCCAACTCCAGCCCTGAGTCAGACTCCATTCATGCCACTGTCTCCCTAAGCCCTATCTTGTGGTATGAAGCCCCCTTTTGTCCCTATCCCAGACTACCCCTCCTTTGGAGTCCAGCCCCCCAGGCTCTTCATCCCTGGATCTCCCATTGGTGAAGTAGGGATGACTCGGTGTCTCATTGCAGGTGCAGCCCTGGGGGATTCGATCCAGGCTACAGAATCTCAAGTGTCTGGAGCAGAAGGCGGCACCGTGACCCTCCACTGTTCTTATGAGTCCAATGCAGACTATGTCTATCTCTTCTGGTACCAACAGTTCCTATCCGGGCAGCTGCAATACATCCTACATAGAGGAGAGAAGAAAGGCAGAGGTATCCAGCACACCGCGGCATTTGCTCAGGAGAGGTTTTCTTCCCAGGTCAATGGCTCCTCCACTGAGCTGACCCTCGCCGCACTGCAGCTGGCAGACTCTGCAGTGTATTACTGTGCCCTACAGAGACACAGTGAGACAGTCAGGTGGGGGAGCTGAGCAAGAACTTTTCCTGCCTGCACGGCAGACTTATGATGCGACTTTAAGCTCCTGTTGTCCAATAAGTCTCTGCTAGCATGAGATGTTCTCTTAAATAACCCCTCTGTTCCCATTTCTATTTAGAAACAAGAGGAGTGTGGGTTCTCTCGTGCTCCATCAGGAAAGGCCCCTTCCTCATTTATAACCTGTTTGAAATGCTGGCATTTTCTGTCCCACGGTTGCTCCATGAAACTTTGCTTGGGGCCCAATTTTCACTTTGCTTCACCACTTGCAAGGGGGGAAGAAGGCAGAAGTCCACTACTGTGTCCAGAACTAGGGGCGTCCTCCTCTCCAAAGGACCCTGATGCCAGTGGGTGAAGGCCGGGGTGGTTCCAACATTTGTCCCAAAAACAGGTAAGGATCCCTACCTTCTCCTTCATGCTCAGGCATATCCCCCTTCCCCTGCACTTATCTGGTCCTGCTGCTGCTGCTTTCCTGGGGCAGGATAAAGCTGCAAAGCAGTTCATGGTGTGGGCTCAGTTGGGTACAGGGAAAACAGAAGAGGTGATGGGCAGGGGGTTTCCCTTCCACTGCGCCTGCTATTTGGGGGACGAGACAGGGTAACCCTCCCTCTGCCTCCCATGCTTGCTCCCAGGGTGACCAGACAGTAACTCCCCTGCCCCTTAACACCCTGGCTGAAAGCCCCTCAGGCTGGCACCTGGTTCTTCTTCACGGCCCATGTGATATGATCCTTATTTTCAAAGGAGGAGGGCTCATGACAGGGAAAATTTTGATAGACACTTGAGTGATCAAGCGAGCTGAGCCTCTTACAGCATCTTCCTCCTCGCCTGAGAAGTAGAGCAGATTTCCAATGAGCTTCTGGCTCTGCATTGCCTTAAACATCCCCCCCGTCACACTCCAATTTTATTTTAGGGCTCTGCCATAGACTGACTCACAAACCTCAGGCAAATCTCTCACAGTTTAATTCCTGATGCCTCAGTTTTTCACCTGAAAGAGGAAGAGTAATTCCTTCGTTCCTTCTCGTTGTCAAGTTTCTCCAGCTTGGAAATATCCAGGGAGAGCCCGGCTCAGTGGCGCCTCCTCGTGAAACTGTAATATTAATGACATTATCATGGTATGAACATGTTAATAGCACAATACATTTTTAGCATAAGCGAACCCTTAATTTTATCATCGGCAATCCCTTGATTCATGGATGATCTCTAGCATGGCTCATTTATGGGTCTTCAGGTGACATAAGAGACCAATCCCTGAGTCCCAGATCTATCCACAGAAGTTGCAGGTCTTTCCCAGAGGAAAATAAGCTGTAGGCTGGGATTCCTCTCCTTTCTCCCCTCTCTCTTCTCTGCTTCCAGGGCAAGACACTTATCCCTAATTCAGCTGCCCCTTGGTTGATATTGCTGCACCACTGGAGTCAATTAGCAGGCAAACATGTTAATAACATGATAATGATGCAAAAAGCAAGGTTAAAGGGCACTGTGGTCATCAGTGGCTTGTGGGGGGATAGGAGGGTGGGCTCAACTGTCTTCCCCAGTCCTGCTGAATGCTTCATTATTGTTACAAACATGCTGTGATTCCCTACAGGAGCTCTAGGTTTCATTGTCATAGGAACTGCATAGCCATAAACAACAAGAGATGATTTTTGTCCTGAATGGGCACTTTTTTGAGGAAAAATACATAAAACAGCACCTTCCATCTAATGTATATGGAAGGTGCAGAGGTGCAGAATGACTGAGAGTGAACTGGTCAAAGCTCTGCAAAGGTCACCACTGCCAATCTGCTAGTAAATGTGATGAGATCCTATTTCAATATGAGACGTGCCACTGATACCAACTTAGATGAGACGCTTCCTTTAGGGGCTTGAGGACTTTTTTTTTTTCCACCTGGGTACAGAGATGGAAAAAGTTACATCTTTCCTCACCTCAAATCCTTCAAGAAATTTCCCTCCTAGCTTCATTTGCTGCGAGTATTTAATCCACCCTGATCTGCTTCAGGAGCAACTCTTGCAGTTCTTCACATGACTCATCTTTACCCTGAGGTTTTCATTTCCTGGAAAGAAATAACATAAATGTATAGAAGAGACAGAGATGAGAGAGACAGAGACAGAGATAGGAGTGTCTGCCTAACCCCCTTCAAGAAATGTCTATGCATCTGTTTCTCCATCTATTCATCCTCTTGCATCACAACCCTCCCGTCCATATACATGTCTCTGTCTAATCCATGCATATACACTTGCCTCTAGTCATCTATCCCAACTATCAATTTTCCTTCATCTAATAACTACCTGCCTATGCATCCTCTACAGTGCAACTCTCATGAACATGACACTGTGGGCATGAGAAGACCTAGATGGCAATTCCCTGTACTGCCCTTGTGAAGGGCATAGTCCAACTGTATAAATGGGTTTTTGTGGTGCTCACACCACTGGCTTATTCCAGCACTCTTTTGGCCAATGAAAAGCTCCAGCTGACTTCAGGATGACTTTAAATCCAGCCCAGAGTGAGTCAACATCAACCAGGACCATAAGGAGAATCTCTCTCTCCCCACAGCTGGAAGAGCAGCAGGCCAACAAGGCTGTGCCCTCACCAGGCCCAAACTCCTGCTGCTACCCATCCTCTTGTTTCAGCACCCAGGTGATTTCCAGGTGTCTTCTACTACACCAAGCAAGCTGTGGCAGCCCCAGGCTCCCTTGCTAGCTGCACCTTGCTTCCAAACCTGGGGGATCTTTCAGATGCAGGGGGAGGAGGTTTGCAGTAATACAACGGTTGCTCTGGTGTATCCAAAGGGCTCTTGGAAAATCAGAGAATCACCCTGCCCATGGGCAAGATCAGGGTCATAGAGGGGGATTCAGTGACCCTGGAGTGAAATGACAGCCACGGCTTCCTGACTCTGATTTGGTACCGAGGACTCAGATGATGCCTCCTGGAGCCAAGTGCTGCAAGAGAAGATCCAGGGCCACTTCCAAGCCTGGAGGGACCGGCACACCAGGGCTTTCCCTTTGTCCCTGTTCGGTTGCTCAACTCTGCCATCTACTGCTGTGTCTTAAGGCACACCATGTCAAAGAAGGCATGACTCCTTTTACAAGGAGCCCCACTTCTACCCCCAAGGCCCTGCAAGGCAGAGGGCAGCTTCTACTGGAAAGTGAGAGACTAGGGTAAAAGAAGAAGCATCCTTAGAGAAGTAAGGGTTTTGTTTTTTGATTCCTAGCTAGGCATGGGAGGGGGAAGAGGTACTTATGGTAGAAATGAAGGGGTTGAAAATGCAATAGAAATGGCTTGTTCTTGACATTTTAAAATTAAAACCAAGGACAACAGCTAAGCCCAGAAGGACAAAGAAAAGTTGAACATACAGAGCAAGTAACTCAGATTCAGCAAACTGGCAGAAAGCCTCAAAGCCAGAACACAAGAGCACAAAACATCATGGCTCAAACAGGATTTATTCACCAAGGCGTCCCCGGGGGTTACAAGAAACAATGGCCACAAGCTAGCAGAGAGCAGATTTAGACTGGACATTAGGAAGAACTTCTTCACAGTTTGAGTGGCCAAGGTCTGGAACAGGCTCCCAAGGGAGGTGGTGCTCTCCCCTACCCTGGGGGTCTTCAAGAGGAGGTTAGATGAGTATCTAGCTGGGGTCATCTAGACCCAGCACTCTTTCCTGCCTATGCAGGGGGTCGGACTTGATGATCTATTGAGGTCCCTTCCGACCCTAACATCTATGAATCTATGAACACCAACACAAATGAAGAAAGGAGGGGCCAAAAATATGAGCCCTATAGATTCATAGAGAAATGGGGCTGGAGGGGACCTCCAGCGGTTATCTAGTCCAAGCTCCTGTGTCAGGTAGGATCATCCCTATCCAATCCACCATCTAAACTCTACGTAAGACTGCCGTCAACCCTGACACAACACAGACCTAACACCTGAACCTGCCCCATGGAAAGCAGGGGAGCGACAGCAGCCAATGTACTGCTTTTATGAAATGCTGCCAATACACACACAAGAGATCCCAGGTAGAGGTCAATGCCCCCTGCTACAGAGGTAGGCAACTCTCCTCTCCCCTCCCCTCATCTGTACCAGTCTGACCATGGGGTGCAATTCCCTTCTGACCCCAAATATGGCAATCAGTCTGACCCATAGTGGAAAGGCAAGACCCTGTGGCCAGGAACCTCCGGCTTTAATCCCAGTGGGAAGATTGGCACAGCCCAGTCAAAGTCCCCAAAAAACAAACACTTGCAAACAGTTGCCCCAACTCTTGATGTACCACTGTCTGGAGGTGGAGAGAAGGGAGGAGGCTCTACCTCACTGGACAAGCAGAAAGTCCCAGGTTACCAAGATGGATCCAAACACAGAGAAACAGAGAGAACAAGGGATCTCCCAGCCCCACCTCCTGCCCAGTCTAGGCCAGGGAAATACATCTGCTCTCCCTGATACTCAAGGCAGGCATACATGTGGGACTGAAGTGCATCTTTCTCCTGCCACATCTGTATCTGACCACTGATTATGTCATACATAAGACCATCCCCTGAGATATCCCTTTCAAGTCAGACCTGAACCCAGGCCAATGATGGGAATGTTTGTCCTGATTCTCAGCAATGAAGTCTAAGGGTGTCACAAGCCAAATTCGTCCACAGAGCAGCAGAAGGCATCTTTCCCCACTCCAGCTCCCCAGTATCTCAAGCATAAATACACCTGGGCCAAGACAAAATTCCCTGCTCCTCCACCACCGGTATCGACCCCACTTGGGTGTCAGTTTGCTGCAGAGACCTGGCTTTGCCCCTGCCTGTCTTGAGCCCCCGCCCAGGGAAAGTGCAACGCGGGTGTAAGGGAAATGACTTACCCAGTGTCACAAAGCATGGAGCTGAGGTGGGAACCCAGGTGACCCAGCTCTCTCAGAGCAGAGCTGTAACCACAACCCAGCCCACCTTCACAGGAACCAGAAGCTGCCAAGAGCTGTGAACCTGAACACAGTGCTTCCTGTCCTGACCGCCACCTGCCTCCCGCACCTCTTTCCCTTCTTGATCTCAGCCCTGGTGAGGTGTCTGGCAGCAGTGAACACTGTTTTGCAGGCATCTGCATTATGCTGTGATCCGGACAGACGCACGTTGTGATTCTTCCCCTGGAGAACAGCCAGCCACAGCGCTACAAGCTGCCCCATGGAGAAGCACTGTGTCCTCCACATCTGGATGCTGAATCTCCTCCTAGGTAAAGGGAGCCAGCTTTCCCTATTATCCCAGACCTGTGAGGCCCCCAGCACCTGACTTCAGCAGGACCCTCACCCCAGTTCTTTTCCTGACCTGCATCTAGCACTCCCTAACTCCACCTCTACCCTGATCCTCACCCCCAGCCTGACCCCCACCCCAGCTCTATCCCTGAGTCAGACTCCATCCATGCCACTGCCTCTCTAAACCCCATCTTGCAGTGTGAAACCCACTCCAGTTCCTATCCCAGTCTACCCTTCCTTTGGAGTACAGCCTCCCAGGCTGCTCTCCCATCCCCACCCCTAAAACCCCACTGCCCCTGGATCTCCCATGGGTGAAGTGGGGATGACTTGGGGTCTTATTGCAGGTGCAGCCCTGGGGGATTCGATCCAGACTGTGCAATCCCAAGTGTCTGGAGAAGGAGGAGGTGCCGTGACCCTCCGCTGTTCTTATGAGTCCAGTGCAGAGTATGTCGATCTCCTCTGGTACCGGCAGTTCCTATCTGGGCAGCTGCAATACATCCTGCTTAGAGGTGTGAATAAAAGGAAAGGTATCCAGAACACAGCAGGGTTTGCCCAGGAAAGGTTTTTGTCCCCGGCCAGTGACACCTCCACCGAGCTGACCATCTCCGCACTGCAGCTGGCAGACTCTGCAGTGTATTACTGTGCCTTAAGCAGTCACAGTGAGACAATCGGTTGGGACAGCAGACCAAGAACCCTTCCTGTCTGCACGGCACCTGAGCTTACGCTGAGACTCTGAGCTTTGTGTTCCAGTTAGCTTCTGCCTCTGCCGGTGTGGGATGTTGCTTTACACATCCTGTCCCCAACTCCATCTTCATTGAGAAAGAAGAGGAGCGTGGGTTCTCTCAGGGTCTGTTGGGAAAGGCCCCGTCCTCATTTATAACCTATTTTAATTGCTGGCATTGTCATTCCCATACTTGCCCCTAGAAAACTTTGGTGTGAGGCCCATTTCTGACTTCTGCCTTCTTCCCCGCCTTGCAGGTGCTGAAGCAATGCTCTCTCTGGTCACTGTTGCATCTAGGGCTAGGGGCACCCTCCTCCCCAAGGACTCAGCTGCAAGAGAGTGAAGGCAGGGGCAGATCCAGGACTTGGTGGAGGTGGGTGCTGGTGCAGCCACTCTCACTGCAGGGACATTTCCACCATCTACTTGTAATGACAGAGGTTGCTGTGGCAGGATGAGTCCCCATGACAATCTCAATGACATAGTTGGTCTGATAAAAGATATTGCCCTAAGGAATTCCTGCCTCTCACATCATCTCTGGATCAGCACAGCAACAGCATCACTCTTGCACTACCATTCCCCTATTTAGGACTTAGTGAATCTCCCAGATCACCAACAGAATCTGTAGCAAACAATGGAAACTGAACTTGGGTTTCACAAGGCTTAGTCCAGAGCTTTCCTGGTAAGACTGCTTTCAGTTAGGGGCACCCCTGCTTTGGGTGTACTTTGCTCTTCAAACCCCCAGAGGTATGATGGATATTGCAAAGGGTGGTGGGATGGTTGTTTCAAGTCTGTCACCCCCAGAGGGTTCTCAGCAACCAGCCAAGCCTAGAGGCCAAGGGATCTCTCAGTCCCACTTCCAGCCAAGCCGAGACAGGGGAACCCCATCCGCTCACCCCCATACTGACCCCAGTGATGCAGGCGGAACGAAAGTGCACGTTTTCTGTGCCACAGCTGTGTCTGGGCACCAATTACACACGGATGGCAGTAAATGTTCTTGTGGATACATAGGCAGACAAGGTTTCTTGGGTGAATTTGAGATCTTTTATTAGACCAACCCAAATAGTTGGAGAATATTTGTTAAGCAAGCTTTCGGGTTCAAAACCCCTTGTGGATACATTGCAGTTGTTGTAGCTGAGGACTGCCTCACTCTTATCTATTGCAGAAGTACCTCCCCATGCATCCCCAACATGAAAGCCAGACACCTTATAGCCCAGACCTGCAAAGCCTTGGGTCCTTACTTAAATCCTATATTTCCTTCAACAGTCTCTGCAGGAGGAGGATTTAGCCAAGGCCAGGTCCCTGGGCTGGGAGTCCAAAGCCGTGGTTTTAATTCCAGGGCTCTGCCATAGACTGATTCACTGAAAGACCCCAGCTGCCCTTGGCAGGCAAAGTCCCACAATCAATCCTGTGGCGAAGGCCCGTGACAGCCACACAGAGCTGAGCATTACCATGCTGGAATCAAAATGAGGCATTTATTGTAACAACTGCAGCTTCATTTTGGGGAGTAAAAAGTGACACAGATATAACCAGGGAAAAACGGTTCAAACTCCTTGCAGTTAGGGAAGCGAATGGAAGCAAAGAAAACATGATGAAGCCACCATGGCAGTACCACAGATCAGAGTATTGCTGACCTGGGACAGGTAGGTCTCCCATGGGTGGTGCAGTGAGACAGTCCCCTGGGAGGACTTTGCAAACCACCCCTGCTCTTCAGGCTGCAAGAAGCCCTGAGGCAAAGCCAGGCCTGTGGGTTCATGCTCCTCTGCAGCTTTTCCATCAGAAGATCACAGACAGAAAGAGATAGAAAGAGAGGAAGAGGCGAGCCTCAGCTGTGGTAGAGATCATCTTTCATTTGAGGGGTTGCCAACAATGGCTGTGCCTGGTGGTGGGAGGCAGGTGGGCACATCTGGATTGAGCTAGCATGGGACATCTGCTAGAAGAGGAAGAATGGCAGCCTTTTTAGGATACCCACAAGCATAGGCACCAGGTGGTGCTGTGGGTCATTGTGCCATCCACCTGGAGCTGCGAGACTGAAGGAGTTGCCTGCAACTAGAAGAGGGATGGAGAAGGTGGGTGATGCCCTGAGACAGCCAGGGGCACCCTCCTACAGAGAGACCCAGTGCCCCACACCCAGCATGGAGGACAGAGGTCCCTCTGTGTGCTTTCCCATATGGGGTTTTCAACCTTTTTTGGTTGGGGTACTGCCGGTGGCCAGTCAAGAAGTGGCTGGACAATGAGTGGGGGAGGGCAGCAAAACCGGAAGTGCCAGTGGCTTCTCCGTGCCGCTGCCACATACCGCCTGGGGCCTTCCAAAGTACCCCCGGGGGTACATATACCCTTGGTCAAAAACCTCAGCCACACACCATACTGCTGTTCCTCTCAATCTCACCCTTTCCATTTGGTTTGCTTTCATAGATTTCATAGACATTCCGGCTGGAAGGGACCTCAGAAGATCATTGAGTCCAGCCCCCTGCCTGAGGGTCAGGAAGTCAGCTGGGGTCATAGGATCCCAGCAAGATAAGCATCCAAATTTCTCTTGAAAGTGTTCAATGAAGGTGCTTGAACCACCTCTGGTGGCAGGCCATTCCAGACCTTGGGGGCTTGGACAGTGAAGAAATTCTTCCTTATGTCCAGCCTGAAACGGTCTTGTAGTAGTTTATAACCATTTGACCTCGTCATCCCTTGGGGCGCTCTGGTGAACAAACGTTCCCCCAGATACTGGTGGTCACCCCTGATAAACTTATAGGTGGCCATCAGATCACCCCCAAGCCTGCCCTTTTATTAGGCTAAAGAGCCCCAGGGCTCTCAGCCTGTCATCATAAGGTCTGTTTTCCTGACCTCTGATCATGCACAAGGCTCTTTCCTGCACACTCTCAAGCTTCTCTACATCATTTTTGAACTATGGAGCCCAAAACTGGACGCAGTACTCCAGCTGCAGCCTCACCAAGGCTGAGTACAAGGGGAGAATGACGTCCTGGGATTTGCTTGAGAAGCATCTATGGATGCAAGCCACTGTTTTGCTCGCTTTACTAGCTGCAGCATCACATTGCAGGCTCATGTTCATCTTGTGGTCAATGATGACCCCCAAGTCTCTTTCATCTGTAGTGCTAGCCAGCATAGCACTGCCAAGCCTATAAGGATGCTGCAGGCTTTTCCTCCCAAGGTGGAGAACCTTGCATTTTTTGGTGTTAAACATCAACAGGTTCTCATCCGCCCACTTGCTGAGCCTGTCCAGGTCAGCCTGGATCACTCTCCTGTCTTCTGGTGTGGATGCTTTGCCCCAAAGTTTGGTGCCATCAGCGACCTTGGACAGTCCGCTTCTGACTCCAGTGTCCACATCATTAATGAAGATGTTGAACAATATGGGTCCAAGGACAGAGCCTTGAGGGACCCCACTGGTCACAGGACACCATGACAATTGACTTCTGTCAACCACCATCCTCGGTCCAACCACAGAGCCAATTCCCCAGCCAGTGGATCGTGGTGGACCCAAGGCCACAGTTGGCCAGTTTCGCCAAGAGGTGATCATGGGATACCAAATCAAAGGCTTTTTTGAAGTCAAGATACATGACATCAATCTCTTCTCCCTTGTCCAGGTGATAGGTCACCTCATCGTAAAAGGAAATGAGATTGGTCAAGCAAGACCTACCCGCAGCAAACCCATGCTGGCTATCCCTCAGGATGTTGGCATTGGCCAGTCCATTAAGGACGGCCTCTTTTATAACCTTTTCTAAGACCTTCCCCAGGATAGAGGTCAAGCTGATGGGCCTGTAGTTTGCTGAATCCACTTTCCTCCCTTTCTTGAAGGTAGGCATCACATTGGCCTTCTTCCAGTCTTCAGGCACTTCACCAGAGCGCCAGGAGCTCTTGACGATCCGTGCCAGGGGCTGGGCTATGATGCTCGCCAGCTCCTTGAGTACCCTGGGGTGTAGATTGTCAGGGCCGGCTGACTTGAAGGTATCCAGCCTCTCAAGGTGTTCCTTCATGAGGTCAGCATTGATGGAGGGCAGGGGATCTCCCTCCCTCCCTTTGTACCATCTGTACCCATCCCAGATATGTATGGGCATATTTAGCATTTCTAAGATAGAAAGCTTGTTCATAGGCTCCTAGAACCAGAGAAAAGCAGGGCTGGAAGGACCTTCGGAGGTCACATCTAGTCCAACCCCCTGCCAGAGGCATGATCACTCCCATCAAAACCATCCCCTATACCTCCTTGTCCAGCTTATTACTATGCAATCAACCCTATGGCAGAAGCAGAAGGCCTAGCATCCCAACCTGCCCCTTCCCATCACAACCCACTCCTACACCTCAACACAAGTTATTGGCCAAATGCGCTGATGTTATATGCAGGCACAGAGAAGCATCTTTAATCTATATTAATATATACTGATATATCAATATGGATCGAGATATATTGGTATACTCTAAAGGTGCTTCTTTGTGAGTTTTCATGGGACCTGGGATCCCCTCTCTCCTCTGCTTCCATTGAAGACTGCAGCCAAAAGGCTTCCCTGGGTGCAGGAGGAAGAACAGGACCATGTGCGAACAGCTCTGCCACCCTTCTCCATCTCCTTTCACTGACCAGGGAGGTGAAGGCCTGGGGCTAGGAACATCACCAGTGAAGAGCTGAACAGGAGGTTTGCTACTTGCCTTGCCCCAGGCGGAGGCCATCGCTGCATCATTTCCTCTGGGCCTGTGCAGACCCCTCCCCTGGAAGCACATAACCAGCCTTTGGTATTACCTAGTTATTCGGAGAAATGCCAGGAGGTGGTGCTGCTGACCTGTCTCTGTCTGAGCAGAGAGGGGAGAAAAGCTGCCAATCCACAGCCCTGTCGCATGTAGGAGCCAGTCCTTGATCTCAGCAGTAGAAGTGCCCATGGCAGGCACCATACTGCACAGCAGTGAGGGGAGCATGTTGGCATGGGCTTGCCTGCTTCTCCTTGGTAAGGACAGCGCAGGGCAAGGGGCTGGGGTTGGCACTGGGGCCTCATAACTCCCTCTGAATCCTCTACCTTGCAGGCGCTGCAGCTGGGAACTCAGTGACCCAGGTCCAGCCCACTGTGTCTGCCCAGGCCGGGCAGCTCGTGAGGCTGAACTGCCAGTTCAGTACCCGCTATAACAGCTATGCCTTCACCTGGTACCAGCAGGTGCCAGGGAAGCCGCCCACCTTCCTGCTCTCCCGGACCAAATATGATGTCGAATACAAGTCCAGATCAGTGCCGGCACGGTTCTCCACGGAGCTGTGGACCCAGACCCAGACCTTCACGCTGTCTGTGGAAAAGGCGCAGCCAGACGACTCTGCCACGTACCTGTGCACTCTGGAGTCACACTGTGCTGCAGCCTGCCTGGGGCTCCATGCACAAACTCTCAGGGGAGCCCACTGCACAGTCACTGCCTCTCCATGGGCCCTGGGGATAAGAATATAAGAATGCCATTTACCAGTCAGACCCTAGGTCCATTTTGCCCAGCATCCTGTGTCACACAGTGGCAGAGAGCAGACACTGGAGGGCAGAGCGAATTGCGTCCGATATGAGCTTTTTTCTCCCCACTGGTCCACTCTTACTTGCAGCCTCCAGCATTTACGGTCTAGGAAGTTATGATTCAGAGGCTATACCCCTAACTCCCATGCTCAATAGCTACTGATGTCCCTTTCCTCTAAGAACGTGTCCAGTCCCTTTTTGAATCTGGCTAAACGGTCAGCTTCCACCACATCTGGTGGCAATGAGATCCACACCTGAATTGCACACTGGGTGGGAAAGAACTTCTTTTTGTTCATTTTAAATTTACTCCCTACTAGTTTCTTTCTATGACCCTGTATGGAGAGCAACAATAAATAATAAACCTCCACCTACTCTCTCTTCACCATTTAGTATTTTGTAAACACTTATGTCCGGGTCAGATTTTCCCGTGGTTAATTTTTGGTGCCTTTGAGCTGGCGGGGCTGTTGTGTGAAGAGGGAGAGCAATTGTTCACTGCAGAGAGACAGTGTCTGGGTGCGGGCTGGAGAGTGAGGGGAAGTGCAGGTGCTTTATTTCCAAGTGCTCCATGATTGCAGACAGATTGAACCTGACTTCAGCCTGGGCAGCTTAGAGGGAGTCCAAGCTGGAGATGCTGAAGGACCCTTACAGCCCTATAGGAGGCTTCTTGTAGGAGGTAGTGGTACACATCACACATGAAGTCTTCCTCTGAAGGTATCTATGGATCTGCGTGGAGGATCCCAGGACAGAAGGCTTTCTCCCAAGTGAAATGCCACTTGTTTTTAAGCTTCTTGAAGGTCAACATTTCCAGGTACAGACATCCCCCCACATTGTGGATCCTGCAGTAATCCACCACACTTTAATTACACACTATCTAATTAAACAGAAATTCTGTTTGATAGTTTTAAACTCACAGAGTACTGGTTTGTTTTTATAACCCTTAGTTCTTGTATGGTAAGAGAGAGTAAATAATAAATCCCTACCTATTTTCCCTTCTCTATTTAGTATTTTGTAAACCCTTGTCATGTTCCTGCTCAAGCATCTCTTTTCTAAACTGAATGGGCCTGGCTTCTTTAATCTTTCCTCCTATAGAAGCCCCTCCATAGCACTCAATATCCTTGCTCACCTGTCTGCATGCCCTTGTCATGGTAGCAGCAAGCACAGGTGAGAGCCATCCTGTGCACCGACTGGTGCTTTCTGTCCATCCATCTGTGCCATAGGAGATCTCCCCACTCTCTCGGCCCATCTCCATCCCCGTGCGTGTTCCTGGAGCCTTTCCTGCATGCTTCGCTTGCTGGGAGAGAGTGATATAATCTTTCTCCAGCACCGAATCTGCATTCCAGGGATCCCATGACATTTCTGCTGGGAGACAGAGGCACAGATGTCACCTTTCTTGCTTCCCCAGCTGCCTGGTTCATCCCCCACCCATTACATGCCAGAAGATCATCTCATTGTGCATTGGGCTTCAAGCAGGGAAGGGGACACGGCTTCAGCATACTGGGCAGGCAGAAGCAGCCTGTGGCCACGCTCCAGGGAAACCCCCCAAGTGGATCTCCCCGATTCCCTCGGCACAGCAATGATGATGTTGTGTAGGGGCACTCTTGCAACTCCCCAGGCAGATCCCACAGCCAGGTGCACCACACACACCAAGATCCTGCTGCTTACTATTGCATCAGGGTCCAACTTGGGGCTGTCCATGCCAGGCCTCTACCTCACTCCCCAGATGCCCTTTTGGAGGGGAGGATGGGTGGTCTAGAGTGCCAGTTTCAGCCTGGATTGATCCTTGCAGTGGCATCTCCCCTAAACGCTGTGCTGTAGCCGAGGTGGGGGGGACCCAGCGCTGACAGCTGCTGCTGCTCTCTCTGATGGGCCTATAGGACATTGCGAATCAGGCAGTCATGATTCACGGGGCATGGGGGGGGCGGGAAGGGGGTGGATGTCCAGCTCTAGGCGGGGCAAAGGAGTGGCCCCACCTTCTCCCGGTCCCTTTGGCTGTGCAGCCCAGGTGGTTTGCACCAGCTCTCCGGGGGGTTCAGCCGGTGACAGGGACATGTGGGCTGAGCTGCACCTGTGGCTACTGCTGCTGGTTCTGCACATGGCCCCAGGTGAGCTCCAGTGGGGCAGGGGAGGGGAGGGGACCCAGCGGGCAGTGAGGATGCCAGCACTCCCTTGTGCCTTGCAGGGGCCAGTGAGCAGCTGAGTCAGAGCCCGAGTGCCCTGCAGGGCCAGGAGGGGCAGGATGTGGAGCTGCGCTGTGACTACAGCACTGCACAGGACTCCTTCACCCTGGATTGGTACCAGCAGCAGCCTGGGGGACAGCCAGCCTTCTTGGTGGGACGTTACTCTTTTGGCTCCAGGCGCACGGTTCCCTCAACACCACTTCGCTTCTCCACCGAGCTGGATGCTGGAGGTAGGGCCTCCATGCTCAGCATTGCAGGGGCACAGCCAGCTGACTCCGCGCTCTACCTCTGCGCTCTGCGGGGCTCCACCGTGCTGCAGCTGGCTTGGGGCCCTGCACAGAAACTGCCAGGCCAGGCTGGCAACGGGGCAGGAGAAGGGAGAGGGGCTCTTCCCTGCCTTCCTGACTCAGGAAAAGGCCCATGCCCTGCTTCTGGACAGCTCCCTCCGCTGCATGATCAGTGAGGCTGGAGGGGACCTGCAAAGGCCACCTGGAGTGCACCCCGAGTTTGAGGCAAGATCAGCCTGTCCAAACCAGCCTAGACAAATCCATAAGACAACTGCCAACTCTGGGACAGCATGGATGTAACACCCAAACCGGCCACAGGGAAAGCAGGGGGACCACGGCAGCCAACAGCTTGCTTCTATGAAATGTTGTCAAAAGATGCTCAAGACACCCTGGATACAGGGCAATGCCCTACTGCCAGAAAGAAGCAACCCTCTCCCAGTCTGTACTATCTTGATCATAGGGTAAAATCCTGACCCCAGATATGGGCATTGGTCTGACTCTCAGTGAAGGGGCAAAACCCTCTGGCCAGGAACCTCCAGCTTTGGTCTCAGCAGGAGCATTGTCAAAATCCCCATCCTTGGCTGCAGTCTGCACCCAATACCTTTGAGAAAGGCTTAAAAACACCCTGACACATAGAAAGTGGGGGGCAGAGGCAACCAGCAAAGCCCAGAAACTTGGGAAATTCCTGTACTAGAACACAGGCATAGCTGTGTCTAGATCATCCTCAACCACTGGCTTTCCAACCTCTTCTCGACCACCTCCAGTGATGGAGAGACCACAACTTCCCTAGGCAGCTCTTCCACTGCCTCCCTGCTCTAATGGTGCAGCAGCCTCTCCTGAACTCACTGTGTAAGAGCAGATTCATGGCTCTGTATCACCTCCCTGCCAGTACAGCCTCCTCCAGAATCACTGTAGCCTCAGTTCAGCTTGATTTCATTCACTTTGGGTTGATCTGGGGGGGTGGGACGGCACATACCTAGGACTAGTCATCTAATGTGTGTGCAAATCCACAGCAGATCAGTTAATCTAAACTGTAACATGAAACAATCCCTTGGACTCAAAAGTACCCTCCATTCAATTTTTTTTTTTTTCTTCCTGTACTTTGCAAATGACCTGAGGCCAGTCAAATCCAGAGCTGTGGTGTTCACAGGGAAGTGCAAAGATATCTGATTACTCCAGACCTAAGTGAATTGAGGCTGATGGTTCTGATATCCTCCCCCATTTGGAATGAAGACCATGCTAATGCTTCAGGAGACTGCCTGCACTGAGTTTTAATGCAGGTCAATTCATTCACTTCAAACATCTTTTAATTATTTGAGCTGGCTTTAACGAATGTCCTTCCTGTGGGGACACACTGGTCCATGATCACATGCACACAAACCCCCAGGTCCCCTCCCAGTGTCACAAGCACCCAGCCTCCCTTCCTTTGCCCTGGACCCACCAAAAGAAAAACATGAGGGGGCATATTACTTCAGGTTCAGCTAGGAAGGGAGGGCCCTGCCTTTGAGGGGGCATGAGGTTTGCACACAATATATGCGAGTCTCATGTATGCTTCCACTATGGGGCAGCAGACGCGGTCCGTGCTGCTCACCCGGATTATCAGCATGAAGCTGCGATCTCAAGCTAGGCTGCTACAGGGCAGCACTGTCGTGGCATGCCCCATTCGTGACCCACTTCAAATCCCATAGATTTTGGCCGACCTCCCCCCTGTGGGTACTTCTCTCCCAGTGCCTGCACTGAGGAGCTGCCTTTGTGGGTCTGTGCCCTGGGGATCTCTGCCCTGGGAGGGCAGCAGCAGCTAGGTGGCTGCATGCCTCCCTGTGGATCCAGTCTTCCCTCCTCCTTTAGCAGCGACATTTTCTTCCACTCCATGACATGTAGCTGCCCACATGGACACAGCCTCCTGCCCCACCCTGATCATCAGTCTTCCCTCTCCACCCCCTGCCAAGCTGCTTTGGGTTCCCCAAGAGTGCAATGCTCTGTCTCTCTGTACCTCATCCCCTTGACTTTGGACAGCTCTCTCCCAAGAGTGAGAAAGGAGGATGCTATTACTATTGCCTGGTATAATCTACATACCTTGCATTTCCCACGTGCCCTGTTTCAGGTTCAGCTGGTGGAGGAAGGGGGGCAGTAGGGGCAGGCAGCTCGCTCTACCCCTCATGTGCAGCCTCTGGGCTGGATTTCAGCCGCTCCTGCCTACTCTGGTTCAGACAGATTATAAACAGCCTTGTCTCTAGGAGGAATTACCCAGCAAGCAGGAGTGTGGTTTATCACATGGCTCATTACAGCTAGTGAGAATATCACAGGAAACCACAAACAGAAAGACTACTCGGTGCATATCCCACCAGCACAAAGAGAGGGAGAGAAGCTGATTCGGGAGGATGCACAGTGCAGGACAACACCAGACCAGGCTTGCTTTTGCAGAGTCCTCAGCTGATTAAACTGGGCTAATTTGGTCACAAGCTGAACAGAGCTTCTGATGCCATTCAGCTTTCCTAAAATGCTGAAGTATCCTCTAGCTGCATTAGCCTTGGGGCCATGTGAGTATTGGGGAGTGTCTGCTTGTCTAGCTGACAGTGTTTCTGTCTGCTTACGTGGTTGGAGACCGTTATTTGCATTACAGGTTAAGAGTGTGTGTGGGGGGGGGGGGGGGGGGGAGATTGTGCTGGGGTTACAAGAAGTTTCTTCACCTAATAGAGGCCTGTTTATATGTCAGCACTGGATTATGATATGTCTCTCAGTTTTGTTTCTAGGTGCCCATACCCAAATGCAGCTGGTAGCATCTGGTCCTGGGACAGAAGAGGTTGCAAAGCCCATCACACTCACTTGCACTGCTTCTGGGGTATCTGTCACTAGCGACTATACTTGGTTCTGGTACCGGCAAGCTCATGGAAAGAGGTTGGAAGTGATAGCATGGGGGTACTACAGCAGCTCCAAATGGTATCCTGCTACTGCATCATCCTTCCAAGGCTGGGCCACCACCTCTGTAGAGACCTCCAAGAATCAGTTCTTCCTGCAGCTGAAGTCCCTGACAGTTGCAGACACCTCCACATATTACTGTTGTGTTGGGACACAGTGATGCAGACAGAAGGAAGCCTGTGGCAAAAAGGGGGTGGGGTGAAATGTTGGTAATTCAAGCCACAGAGAGTTCTGGGAAGAGAGAAACAGCAGGAGCAGGTCAACAAAACTGAAACTGGAAACCCAAAGTAGCTTAAAGAACTTGACTCAACAGCAAAACCTCACTAAGAAAGTGAAATGACACAGAGCCATGGGCAGGACTTACCATCTAAAAGGGATCAACATACAGGGTAACAGTAAGGAGCTCTGACAGACCAATCAACCCACCCACAGAGACGTGATACAAGGAGGAACCTGCAGTAGGGTGAGGGCTCCTGGTCTCACCTGCCAGGTACCAGTGTTGTTGGCAGTGCTTTAACAGCCACAGACCTCCCACCTGCCTGCAACAGGTGTCTCAAGGGGTTTGTAACCTTTCCTTCCTACCAGGTAAAATATTCTTCCATATGACACAAATGGTGTCTGTATTGTTATCTTGGTGTACTTTGGCGTTTTTGTCAATTTGGGAGCTCTTGGCTGTCGGAGGCATTGCCAGGGATCACTATGTTACCCCACCAGGTAAAATACAAAGTTCAAAAAAGCAGAGGAAAGTGCCAACCATTTTCTATCATGGACAAACCCTACTGAAAACAGAAAATAACTATAACAATCCAGAATGAAAGATCTCACCATCCCTCGTCCTTCTGCAGGAGCATTGTCAGCAAATTGAGGGAAGTGATTCTCTCCTACTGTTCAGCACAAGGGAGGTCACATCTGGAGTACTGTGTCCAGTTTTGCTCCACACACCCCCAAAAAGGATGTGGACAAATTGGAGACAGTCTAGTGGAGGGCAATGGAAATGGTTAGGGGACTGAGGCCCATGACTTCTGAGGAGAGGCTGAGGGATCTGGGCTTATTTAGTCTGGGGAACACAAGATTGAGAGGGGATTTAAGAGCAGCCTTCAACTCCTTGAAGCGGGGTACCAAAGAGGATGGAGCTGGACTGTTCTCAGTGGCAGCAGATGACAGAACAAGGAGCAATGGTCTCCAGCTGCAGCAAGGGAAGTTTAGCTTAGCTATTAGGGAAAAAAAGCCTCTCTCATTAGGAGGGTAGTAAAGCACTGGAAAAGACTACCCAGAGAGGTGGTGGAGTCTCCAGTCTTAAAGGTTTTAAAAACTGGGGTAGACAAAGCCTTGCCTGGAATGATCTAGTTGAGGATGGTACTGCATTGAGTACGGGGTTGGACTAGATGTGATCTCCTGGGGTCCCTTGCACTCCTCATTTTCTATGCTTCTGATAAGCAGGTCTGCATTTGTGTGTGCATGCATGTGTGCATATCCCCATTTGTGCTTTGGAATAGTTTTGGGGGCTCTCAAATGAGTGCTCAGGTGTGCATGGAGCTTTCTGTGGTACTGCTGGTTCCTTCTCCATTCCCTCCAGGATTGGAGGCTTATTTTGGACCTTGTCTCAGACATTTTTCCAGCAGCTTTTCCCTCAGGTGACCCTTATCTCTCCCCATGGGAGCTAAATTACAAGTGACACTGGCTGTGGAAGCCTCCTGGCAAAGGGCTGGAATGACTGGGGCAGACTCTCCGCACAGTGGCTGTGTCTGGTCCACCCTGTCTCTGCAAAGCTGAATCACCCACCACCTCTGGACACTTCCTAGAGTGAGATGCACTCAGAGAGAGTGTATTCTCTCCCTACTTCATTATACCCTCCTTCTTAGCAAGGTCTCTGAGGGCTTGCATATATTGCTAATCATAATCATGGCACTGATACCTACTCTCTTAACAATTTGGGAGCCCAGGCTCAGATTCAGCTGGTGGAACAGCAGTGCCAGCTTGGATAAAAAACCTTCTACCCCATTGGGGGAGCAAGGCAGGAGGACATGGCAGCTAGGTGCAGCCAACTTTAGGGTGTACTGGAGAGCTTGGGGTGTGGGGAGGGGGGCTGGTTCAGATGATGCCTCTGCTGCAAGCTCCAGGGAGATGCGACTCCAAGGAATGAGGTAGGAAATCCCAACCCCAAAGCCTCCTTGGTAGATCCTACTCACCACCATTTGTTCCATAGTGGGACCTACCCCTGTCTCAGTCTGACACACTGGTGTCTCATCCGCCAGGGATGTTAAAGGGACAGCTGCATAAAGGCATGGTGCACACACAGAGACACACACAGTCTTGCAATTAGATCCTCTCTAAAACGAGCAAATCCTCCCGAACACACAAGTACCTGCAAATATTCACAATGTCACCAATCACTCATATTGTGCCAGGAAACAATCTCAGCATCGGAGGAGACACAAATGCCACCAAATACTCAGGCTGACTTGGTACACACTCATGTGTGCTGTGCTTGGGGAGTGCACCTCTTGGAGAGATCATGCATACGTGGGAACCCCAACCTCACAGCTCAGCTCCCAACCACCTGCCCCTTTTGCCCCCACCCATGAGGTTTCAAGGGCAGTGGCAGTGATAGAGAGAGGATGCCCACCCCTTCTCTTCAGAGCTCTGCAAACCCTTGTCCTGCACTGCTGCCTCTCCAAGCCAGAGGGACAGTCAGGGGGGGTGCAGTCAGGGAAAGCACTGCGACTGGGGCAGACTCATGATAAGGTCAGGCATGAAGTGGAGAAGGGGGATGGAGGAAAGAGAGACAAGCAGTAAGGGAGGGAGGATCAGAGAAACCACAAGAGAGGGAGAGACTCAGTTTGTGGGTTACACACACACACACACACACACACACGTGTGCGAGCATACACACACGCACAGTGGGTGCCAGGAAGAGCAAGCAAGCTTGATCACAGAGCACATGCAGTGCTGAGAACCACCAGCCCCTCGCACGGACTCCCCAGAGCGGGCCGGGTTCTGCCAACCCAGACCCTCAGCAAGACCTGGCTCTCCCGCTATGACTCTCTGGGTCCTGGCTGCACTAACCCTGACCCCCTGTGAGTGTTGCTGTCCATGCATGTCTTGACATGTACACAGCTGTGGGGATTTCTGTGGGTGGGAGCATCTCTGGGTGGGTGTGTGGGAATTGGAGTAGAGGACCCTTGAGGTTCCTTCCAACCTTTTAAATGCTGTGCATGTCTTAGTACTTGTGCGGGGAATTCTGTAGGCGCCTAATGTTGCATTGTAGCTGGGGGAGGTTTTCCCTTCCCAAATGAACCTATTTCCTTTGGACTCTTTCAGGTGCCTTTTCCCAAGTGCAATTGGTGGTATCTGGACCCGAGGTAGGGAAGGTCGCAGAGCCCCTCACGCTCACCTGCACAGTCTCCGGGGCATCTATTGCTGATGGCCGCTACTGCTGGCACTGGGTCCGGCAGCACCTAGGTAGGCAGCCAGAGTGCCTCGGGTGGATCTATCCCTATGAGGGGAACAAGACTTTTGTCCCCGTGTATGGCCGAAGCCTCACCATCTATTCAGACTCCTTCAAGAACCAGTTCTACCTGCAGTTATATTCCCTGGCAGTTGCAGACACTGCCATATACTACTGCACCCAGAACTACAAGGGACTCGATGACGCAGAACTCACAGTGACACAGGCACACAGAGGGCTATGACAAATAGGCGGTGTGTAAAACACAATCAGGGGCACTTCAGAGAATGGCAGGGAGAATCCCCTAGTGGGGAAGTGGGGGCCACAGGCAGGGCTAGACACAAGAGGTGAGGGCAACAGGGTGGGACACAAAGCCATGTGGTCAGGAACTCATCCCAAACCCACAAGAACACAAGGAATTGTGCACCCAGCCAGCACTCCTATGCATGGATCATGCCTCACACCCAGAGCACCACATGACCCCACAGGTCTCAGACCTGTCTGCTCATTCACACAGCCAGAGCCAAGTAGTCCCAGCCTCTGACTCCCTGAAGGATGGCTCCAAAGAGGACTGAGCTAGACCAGGGGTCAGCAATGTTTTTGGGCACAATGCCAAAAACACTTATAACCTTGACTTGTAAGATGTCAGTGTGCCGGAGCAGATGGCAGGGGACTGGTCCTTGTTGTGACAGTGCAGCCCCTTCCCTGCCATCCACCCTGATGCATGCGTGCTGAGCAAAATGGCTTTGCACATCGCACACTGGCACCCATGCTGGGGGTTGCTCACCCTGAGCGAGACTGGTCTCAGGGATGGCAGATGACAGAACAAGGAATAATGGTCTCAAGTTGCAGCAAGGGAAGTTTAGGCTAGATATGAGGAAAAACTGTCTCACTAGGAGGACAGCAAAGCACTGGAACAGGTTACCCAGAGAGGGTGTGGACTTTTTGGACGTTTTTAAGACCCAGCTGGACAACATCTTGGCTGGGATGATCTAGCTGGGGTTGATCATGCTTTGAGCAGGAGGCTGGACGAGATGACCTCCTGAGGTCCCTTCCAACCCTCATTTTCTATGATTCAATTTTCTCACCCCAAATGGCATCCCTGGATTTGTCTTCCAGCAAGAACTCCCCCACTCCTGCATGCAGCAGCAGACAGAGGGATCCAGGCCCCTTCTCTGCTGACCTTCACCTTCCCTTGCCCTGTGCTCCTGCCATCACAGCACTTGAGTGACATTAGAGAAAGGGAAAGAGAGAGAGAAAGAAGGGAAAGCACATACCATGTTCAGGAACAGCTGTGGTGTGACTGATGTGTGCAGATGCTTGAGGGGGATAGAGAATAGAGGAAAGAAAGGAGACAAACAGAGAGAAAGGGAGGGAGGGAAGATCACAGGAAGCCACAGAACAGAGAAGGAGACTAAGCCCATAGGTTATTGATGTGCAGAGCCCACACACATGTGGAGAGAGTGGGTGAGAAGTGGTGTGCACCAGCAAGAGGGAAACAGGAGTCATTGCCCCGAGAAACACCCATGTGGGACTGCCCAGAGCTCTCCAGGCTGAGCTGCATCATGAGCCAGACCAGGCATCACACGGCCTTTGGGTGTCCTGAAATGCTGATGTGTTTCCTTACCGCTCTGGCCCTGGCATCCTGTGAGTATTTGCATGCAGGGAGGACTCTTTCTTGAGGACATCTGGTCCATTTGCTTGGCTGTGAGTATTTCACCTTGGGGGAGAATCTGTTCATTGGATCATAGGACAGCAGGGCTGGAAAGGACCTCACATGGTTACATTCAGTCCAGTCTCTTACTCAAGGTAGGATATTCCCTGACTAAACCATCCCAGACAAAGCTCTGTCCAAGCTGCTCTTGAAGACTTCCAAGGATGGAGATTCCACAACTTCTCTAGGCAACCTATTCCAGTGCTTGACCACCACCATAGGCAGAAAGCTCCTCCTAATTTCCAACCCCAATTTCCTCTGCTGTAGCTTGAATCCATTGCTCCTAGTCCTGTCCCCTATAGCTACAGCATGCTTGTGTTTCTGTATGTGTGTGGTCTCCCCTCCCTTTGTTTCCAGACACCCTTTCTCAGCTGCAGCTGGAGGTGTTCAATGCTGGCATGAGGAAGGACTCAGAGAATCTCACACTCACCTGCAAGGTCTTCACCATTACCCTTGCTAGCATGGGCTATACCTGGCTCTGGCAACCTCCTGGGAAAGAGTTGGAGTGACATAAGGTATGGATACTATACTAGTGACTCCAGGTGCAGAATGAGCTATTCCTCTTCTTTCCAAAACCAAGCAACCATCTCTGCAGATGCTGCCAAGAACCACATCTCTCTGCAGCTGCACTCCCTGAAAACCGCACACACTGCCACATATTACCGCACTGGAAGATACCAACGGTGAGGCAGACCTAGAAACAGCTGGAACAAAAAAAGGGGGAGGGTAAAAATATTACTGGAGCCAGTTCAGAAAACTGATACTTGCAGATAGAGCAATGGAGAAATTATTGGCCATGGGGCTGAGCTGGGCTAGGCTGGCTTTTTTTTTTTATTTTTTAAGGGAGGAATTTCAGAGGGAAATTAGGAATCAATCCTAGGTTGTCAGAGGCCAGGATTTCTATGGGTGTCCTCTTTTATTGGACCAACTACATGATTGGGATAAAGTAAATACATGCTTTTGAATGCAAGACATTCTTCATCGATTGGTCCAATAAGAGAGATCACCTACAAAAATTCCTGCCTCTCACATAATTCCTGGACTACCATGGCTACATCACTCCCAGATTGTCACACATTCACCTGCCTCTCACCTTCCTATACATGGATTAACACTCATACCCCATTAAAAAGCATGCACATACCCACACTGCTCAAACTCACTTCCCTGCCCTGCCCCACCAAATTAATCCACTACCAAGTAAATCTGAAGACCCCTGCACTCCCACCTTGAAACATAGCTAGACTCCTATGGACACCCACCCATGCTGGACTAAACTAGACCCAGAAAAATGTCTACCTACAGATGCACACATGCATGCACGCACGGGCGCCTACGGACCAGTAATTCAAATCCCAAAGCAAGGAACAAGAAAAAAAGGCAGAACAAAGCACATCAGACCATACTCTAACACCTGCCCTTACCATCCAACATTTCCCTGTCAAGGAAAAGGGGAAGCAGAGCTATCTGGGGACCTGCAACCAGGATAGAGCAGCTACAGACCCTGTCATGCACAACTGTAGCAGAAATTGTGGAGAGTCACAGTGATTTAGGCACCAGGAGGACTCTAACAATATGTAGGCCTGTTGAAACACAGGTGGAGTCCACTGGAGTGGCTTGGAAATGAGAGAGAGAGAGGCAGGAAGGCCTAGGCCACAGGGTTGGGTGGGAGAATTTCTCTGTCTCTCTCCTCAAAGAGAGGGAAAATACTTCACCCATGTGGATCACCAGCCCCAATCCCCCTCCACTCCTCCACAGACCCACCCAGAGACCATCAAACCCTGCCATGCCCCCTCCTGTGGATTGACTTCTTCCCACCCAGGCCACAATGGACACCCCCTCACCTTCAAAGCCAAACCTACTGTCCAACTCCACTTTTATAAGGCAAGGCCCATGAAGACATGCCTCACAGAAGTCCTCCCTTCACTGCTCAGCTCTGATCTACCAGCCCTTGCTACCCTGGGCTTCATGCAAGTATTGCTGTGCATGAAGGCATGTCTGTGATGTTCCTTCTTCCAAACCAATGGACTATTTCCTCGCACTTACTGGCATGGTGTGGGGATCCATATCAGTGCTTGAAGGTGGCAGGATGTTGCAGGTGAACTGTTTGCACCTGCCTCCTTTGGATACTCCATCCCATGTTTCCAGGTGCTCTGTATTCAGGAAACAGATGGACAAATTGGAAAGACCTGAGGAGGGATTTGTGCCTCTGGACACAGTTTTGCATGTGAGACCTCCATACGCTTACTGGAGTGGAAGAATAATTTCCTGTGGCCTACTTATGAGGTGACACTCCTGGTATTATATCCCCATATTTATTTAGTAGATTCATATGTCATTACCTTTTTGGCAACAGTACTACCTGGTAGGTTTTGTCCATTAAATATATATCTGTGAACCAATGCCTACACATGTCTTGCATTGCATCGATTGCATCACATCATTATAATGGCATTCTGGGATATGCTAGCAGGACTGTCATCCGCTAATATAAGGAAGTAATTTTCCCACTCTTTTCTGCTCTGGTAAGACCTTCCTTGGAATACTGTGCCCTATTTTTAGCATGCAGTAAAAAAACCCCTCAAAACCCTGAAAGTATTAATTAAAAACAAATTTATATGGCTCATCTGCACATGCATGTGTGCACATATAGGCAGATCTGGGGGGTGCATTAAACCCCCCCTTTAATCCCTGTACCACCCAAACTTTAAGACCAACTGCCTGGGAGAGGCAGCCCCCTTTCTATTCAGACAGTTCATCCTCTTCTCCTTAATTCCTGCTAATCTCTCTCCACTCCATAAATGTTAATGACCCTTCTTTTAACAGTCTTGACGTTCCACTATTTATGCTAGCCTTTCTTCTCCAATTTTGCTGTCTGTTAGCCATTCCTGCTAATGTGCGTCTTCTATTTTACAGTTCTGCATTCTTAGCTCTAGCTAAAAGCTGTAAATCAGGTATGGTCATATGAACTCAGGTGCAGAAATGACTGACAATGAACTATTGATGGCACTGTCAAGAAGCTCAAGAAGGCTCAATTTTGTTTTATGAATCTGAATAAGAAACAGAAATTTAACTACCGGATTATGGGACTAATAACATAATGTCTTTTGACTGTTTTAACTATTTTTTGCCCAGTTCATTGTGTTGGGGTTTTTTAAATGTTATATATCATCTAAATTAATGTGCATCCCAATGGTTATATTTGTATAATACTACTCCTCTAGCATATTAGTGAAATATCTAGTTTCTCTTTAACTGGAGAAGTGTATGCTGCATGTGATGATGTGCCACCCCACCTGCACCTACTCTTTTCAAAATCCTAGACCCACCCTTGCATGCACACACAAACACGATCTGCATGCATGTTTGTGTGTCCATGAATGTTTTTCGCAGATCAGTAGTTAGCTCTCTACAAAAGTTCTCCGAGGTGCAGGCACATTTTACCTTGCTGTAACCCGAGAACCACACCCAGGAAATAACACATGACATAGATGGGCTGGTTGCCTTTCACCAGCTCCACTATGCAGCATTGTCCCTTGGTCTCTACCTGGGACTTCCAGGTTCTGCTCTTCCAGAAGAGGAAGCACACAGCCAAATGCTGCTATCCTGTGGTCAGAAGAGGAATAGCTTTGTCTTTTTTCTGGTTGCCTTGATATGTGGTGAATGTTTGCAGAGGAAACTCAGTGGGTATGGGTGTCTGGACAATCTGACTACCTTAAACTATCACTTTTCCATCTCTCCCTGGCTTTAAGTGACCTTTCCTTCATTCGGCTACTGGACGTTTGACCAAGCAGTGGTGAACCCATGGGAGATAGATTAACTGGTGCTATCCATGGTCCCTACACTCCTGAGACAGGATATCTCTGGCCTTGGTCCTGATTGTATTCTGGGACAGGGCAGGAGTGCACAGGGCTGGCAGGCTCCTGGGGTGGGGTACCATAAAAGGGGCTTCTTTTTATGCCCCATTACTTCATTGCTGACAGGCAATCTCCAAGGATGCTTTCAAAAACCAGTTTAATCCCCAATTGAGGTTTGTGATGAGAGGACGCACTGCCAATTATCACCAGGACAAACAACATTGGCAGGGAATAAAGCAAGGATGGGGCAGAAATATTCACAGGTTGGACTATAATTTCAGAGCCTTGAATTAGAAGAACACATACACTTTAAAGTGCTTCTCTCTCTGTAACTTCTCTTATGTTTAAGACTTGGCATAATTTACCTGGCCCTATTCACATTTCTATATTTACATATCTTATTTAGCTACACTTCATTCTGAACCCATCCTCTGTTTGCAATGTCTTATCCTGGTCCTGGAGCGCCTCCTGCCAACCTTGTGTGTCAGGGCAAGAAGAGCAGGGAGAACTATGAAAAGACCAGTCCCTGTAGATTTAGACACCACCATTATTTATTGATTGCAGCTTCCTTCTGTGGCTTCAGAGATAATACAGATAGATGTGTGGTTTTGTGGGAAGGCTCATGCAGACCCATATGCCCACAAAGTCCAAGCAGATGTCACAACGTGGGAAAGTGCTTTCTAGAGAAGTCACAGGGAGGTGGGGCAGGCTAGAGAAATACTGGTGGCAAAGAGGAAGGGTGGAAAGTGTGTTTGTGGGTAGATGCGTCTGGGGGATGACAAATCCACGGAACGTCCCAATTTACTCTTTTAAGATAGAACTAGATAAGTTTCCAAAATGGATCACATGTTGTGACTACCTGAGATAGCAAGGGATCAGACTCAAATGGTACATGAGAGAGTCACCGGAGCAGTGTCTTATGTTCTTAGGTGTCTAATATTCAAAAGCCAGCCCATCAGCAAGCCCAGTATAAAAACAACAAATGAAATAAAGAGCCAGGAAAAAGCCACAATAGCCTCCTGACTGTGCAACACATCATCATGTGACAAAGTGGAGTAGAAACCCAAAGATTTGAGCTAAATAAGAAGTCAAACTGGGCAGACAAATAGCTCCACTAAATGTACAGGCATACTTCTTAAACCCTTTAAAAAACTGCCAGTCAGGAGTGCAACCCAGGTGCTACATAGAATTGTTAAATCTTCCTGCCCCTGTAGTTATACACTTGAGTTAAATCACTGTACCTTTGAACCTGAGTGAAACAAGTTAAAACTTCCTTTGGTTTTGAGCAGACAAGGTTCCTTGGGTGGATTTGATATCTTTTATTAGACCAACCCAAATAGTTGGAGAATAGGGTTCAAAAACCCTTCATCAGGCTAAAGAAGTTTCAGCAGTTGGTGTGTGCTCTTCCTGGACTACAGATGCATATTGTTCTTACCTAGTAACACTTTGCTGGTGTGATTTGATGAAAACAACCAAATAAAAGAGGTCAGGTTAGGTTAACGCCTCTTCTACATACCCGCAACAAACACACTAGAAGACGGTCAAAACAACCAACTACTAAAGAAGACCAAAAAGGAAAGACCATGAAATGACCAGGAACCCAACAATCAAGAAAAAAGAACTGCAATGCACAGTAAACCAAACAAGCAAACAAATGACCAGATAATCAAACCAGCACACCATAAAAGCCAGAAAAACAAACAGTTATATCATGAAACAGTGAACACTTATTCAAATTATTCCAAGAAACTCAAGATAGCTAGATATCCAGCCAGTTACTCAAGCCAGCACTAATAAATCAACCCATCAACAACTTGAAGAAAGTAGTAACTCAACTTTTAACATATCCAGGCGCTGAAGAATTCTCTTGAGCCATGCCCCCCTTTTTTTCAATATGAGTCACTAAAAATAGACATAAGCATAGGCTTTTATTCTTTCTTTTTTCCTTTTTTTTTTTTTTTAAAGAATGCTGCTAGATATATAACAAAGCTCAAAGAACATAAGAACAAAGTTCCCATTGAAAGTTCATGGGATTTGGATGTGTAATTTAGTTAAGCTCCTTTCAACATGTCATTGTTACTCTCTAGAAAAACCTCTTTAATGTTTGAGTTCCAATTTGATCAAGTAATATAGCAGGACATTATTAATTGATGCTAACATTTGAGTGTTTTAATGTTATCTTAGAATATTTATTTTGTATTCTAGTTCCATATCAAGGTCAGGTCTTTGGCCAATATCAATATGCCCAATTCCCTTGGCCTGAATGGAGCTATGCTGGTTTATGCCATGTAACAATAATCCTTGACCAGAAGGGATTGCCAATGACACTGATACCACATGAGGAGATCATGTAAGTAATATCAGTGACGTGATTTTCAGTTTGCAAGCAGGGTATTTTCACAGAGCAGTCACTGACAGGCTGGATGCAGGGGAGGGGGAGAGGAACCCCATGCTTCAAATGGTGTGAGCAGATCCTACGTGGAGCTGCAGCTCAGACATCTGGGTTTTTGTAGGTTCATTTATCACTGTGCATAATGTGTACCAGCCACTGTGGCAGCTGGGGTGACGCCTGCTCTGCTCAGACACTTCTTTCTCCTCTCCCCTTTTCTGGGCACTTTCACTTGCAAACATGAGTTCAGCCCACAGATGAGTCTCTCTGCTCCAGAACTGCATCTCCATTTTCCCCAGTGATAATTTGGATCCACCCCTCTCCCAGAGATGTCTAAATGCTCTAGCCAGTATCTCCAGCTTCAGGGCCAAAGAAGAGAAATTCTTCCCCCCCTCAAGTCCTCTCTGCTTTATCTTACCATCTCTGTGGACCAATGCCAACAACTTGACTGTCACTTAGGCCTATAAATTTGGGCATCACCATTGACTCTGACATCTCTTACATGTTTCTGATATGCAGAGTGTTTAAAATTTGCTGGTTCTTTCTGCACGACATCTCTTAGGGCAGGGAGAGATGACACATTCAGACCACTGCAAATAGCAGTACACCAATATAAGAGGAATAGCGGACAGACAACAACCCCCTACACCAGAGTAGCTTCAGCCAACCCAGCATAGAATTGTCCCTAAAAGAATTGGGGGTAAAATGACAAACTGGTATAATTTGCACTATGGCATCTGTCCACATCCATCCTTGGTCACTAGACTGTGTGGCCAGCTTGTTTGCTTCTTAAGATAGCTTCCTGCTGTCTCCCACATGGGGGAAGCTCCTCATGGTCTCCCTTCCAACTCCTCCTTCAGTCTCTCTTTTGCTGTGATGCCAAGAGGGCAAGAAAGAACTTGACAAGGACCAAGCTGAGAGGTGCTGAGACTCTTGCTCATCCTGCTGATGAGTGCTTTCCTATAGCTCCTTGCATATGACTGCAAACCCACCTGCATTCCTCTGTTCTCCCTTGTCTGATGCTTGGGTGGCAAGCTCTCTGGCATAGAGACTCTTCCTGTTCTGCATTTGTACACCCCCTTTAGCATGATGTGGCCTTGGTTCATGATTGGGACTCTCAGCTGATGCGGATAAGAACAGCTACAATGGAAGCTGTTTGACTAGTCTAAACCACATACAGGGATAAATATGTGCACAATTTCTTCTACTCATCATTGAGGCAGCATTACCAGTCCAGGAGCAGAAGGTTTAATGACCAGGGTTAAATTAATCTAGTGCACAGTTCCTTCTTTCACACTGCAATGGCTTTATAAACAAAGCTTTCCCCACATCCAGAACAGTGTTGTCAGCAGCAAATTTGAATCGGAAAACACAAACAAACCCAAACCCCTCTAACCTCTCCATGCACACACACAAAGCCCAAATCCCTCCAGAGAACCATGCACACACAAAATGCCAAGCCCCAAAACACACAACTGTGGGTTTCCTGGAGACAAAGGTAGGGAATACAGTATAAGAAGTAGCAAGAAGGCACCAGAAAATTATTACTAGCTTTTGAGACAAGGTTAAAACAATCATAAGATAAAATAAGGTGAGGACCATAGGGGTGAAACAACATGGTGCATTAGCTGAACAAGAGAAGCCAGCACAACTATTAAGGTGTTGCAAAATGTGCTAATGAATTTATAGCAGGTTTCGTGCACAAAGCTAACATAGCAATGTGAGGAGTGGGAGTCAACTCCCTACCAGTCTATGCTGATCACATCTGGCATTAAAGGAGCCATCCACAGAGCTTGTTTTCCTGCATGTCAAGATCTTGGCATAGTGACTATTAATGAAAAGCAAGAAAGCCTCAGAAACAACCTCATTCAAACCTACCCCAGACCAATGTTCTCAGAGTCAAAGAAGAAATAAAAGCAGAAAAGTCCCTGACATTGCAGAAGGACTTGGCTAAATAGCTTAGAAGGTGCTAGGGGTACCTGAAAACCACTGGCATTTACTAATGGTTCAAGTTCATTAGGGGGTGGCTTTGAAACCTCCACTGGCATGTCTACATGCTTTTGAATTTAGACCTCCCCACTTCCAATGTTTTGGGGTTTGTTGTTTTTTTTACTATTGTTGTGATGGCTTTTCTCCCTCCATCTGAAGAATGTCTTGCATTTAAAATCTTGTCTAAATCTATCCCAACTATACAGTTCATCTAGTAGAAGAAATCCTTGCCTTTTGCATATTTTCCTTAGGATAATTTAAAAGAATTAATCCAATCTTCACACTGTAATGGTATGGAAAGAGGCCCTGCAGAGTAATCACTTTCATTGGAAAATGCTTGTGGGAAGTCACGTGGGCTGTACACACACAAACACTACAAGGAGCTCTGCCCTACTCATTAAGGAAGGGAGAGAGAGGGAGAAAGTTTTTGTAAAGCAGTGTATCACTGTGATGGGACTACCACGGTGACACAAACCCCACAGAGACCTGTACAAAAACCTGCATGTACGAGAAGGTTCCTTGGAGGGGAAGCAAAGAAAAGACAAACCCACAAACTCTCACACACATACAGAAAACAACTCCTGAGGCTGACATTTCAGAAGAAACTGCTGCTGCATGAACATCTCTTTTCTTCCCTATTGCTATTTCAAAGAAGCATAGAAATGAGGGTTGGAAGGGACCTCAGGAGGTCACATCTAGTGCAACCCCCTGCTCAAAGCGGGGCCATCCCCAACTAGATCATCCCAGTCAGGGCTTTATCTAGCCAGGTTTTGAAAACCTCCAAGGCTGGAGCTTCCACCACCTCTCTGGGTAGTCTGTTCCAGCATTTTACTACCTTCTAGTGAGAAAAGTCTTCCTAATATCTAAGCTAAACTTCCCTTGCTGCAGACTGGAGACCGTTGCTCCTTGTTCTGTCATCTGCCACCATTGAGAACAGTCCAGCTCCATCCTTTTTTGAACCCCCTTTCAGGTAGTTGATGCTGCTATTAAGTCTCTTCTCAGTCTCCTCTTCTCTAGACTAATTAAGCCCTGTTCTCTCAGAAGTCATGTTGCCCAGCCCCGTCACCATTTTTGCTGCCCTTTCTCCAAATTGTCTAAATCCTTTCTGTAGTGGGGGACCCAAAATGGAAGACAGTACTCCAGATGTGGCCTCACCAGTGCTGAATACAGGGGGATAATCACTCCCCTTGATCTGCTGGCAATACACCTACCAATGCAGCCCAGGATGCCATTAGCCTTCTTGACAACAAGGGCCCACAGTTGGCTCCTATCCATTTTATTGTCCACTGTAACCCCCAGGTCCTTTTCTGCAGTGCTGCAGCCCAGCCAGTCAGCCCCCAGCCTGGACTGGTGCATGGGACTGTTCTGACACCTTGTATGTGTCCTTGTTGAACCTCATGAGATTTCTTTTGGCCCAATCCTCCAGTTTGTCTAGGTCACTCTGAATCCTAACCCTACCCTCCAGGTTATCTACTACTTCCCCCCATCTTGGTGTCATTGTAGCAAAACCCCCAGTTTTTTGTTTTTTTCTTTTAAAATGCATTCCCTCCCTTTCCCCAACTATTTCTGACTTTGTTTCCCTCTCTCTATTCCCTATAGATAAGTATAAGTAAGCCAAGATGTAGGATTAGCTTTAACATTTTATTTTAGGTAGTAAATTTTATTTCTCTCCCCTCTGCAAATAACTGCCCTCTATTTTGATATAGATAGCCACTGTTTTATAAGTGATAATTATTATATTTGTATTGATTTTTTTTCTTTTTTACTGTTTTTATATTGTGTGATTACAGTTTTAGGCCTATATATGTAAGTTAGCATAAGTCATGTCAAGTTTCCATCCTATCCCCATGCCTGGTTGTGTAACCTATGACTCATACTACCCCTCCTATATAACTTGGTTCCCGAATGAATGGGGATGAATGAGGGTGCCTCATAGCTCCCTCTAAATGACCGAACCATCAACACCAATACCTGAACCAATGACCCAGCCTTTGGAACCACCCTCAGCATTCAAGAAACAAAAGACGAGGCAACCCACCATTGTGCCAAGGCTGCGCATGCTCAGTAGGAACACCTGGAACCCTCTGGGACAGGACTGACCTTGCCTGGACAGGCCCTCTCCATAGGAGATCAGAGGTAGTCTGCCCCATAAAAAGGGGTAGTGAAGACTGACTCCTTGGGACACCCTCTCCATCTGGACCAGCACTATGCCACAACACCTATCCACTCAGAGGCCCTGTCGGCAACCCCCTTCTGGACAACACCTGCTGAACAAAGACCCCTTTCCAGCCCGGATAGGTAGCTATCACCCCCACCCTCTCTTCAACCAAGGACTTGGACTCTGCTTCTCTCCCCCACCTGGACTCCAATCCTTCCACTGAGTCTCTTTCTCCTGCTGCCATTGCGTGTGTGTGTGTGTGTGTGTGTGTGTGTGTGTGTGTGTGTGTGTGTGTGTGTACGTACCAATAACCTCATGGGGCTCCCACCGGTAATTGGGTATTTCTGTCTTTGATAGATTCCCGGTGTGCATTCACTCTGGTGCGCAGTTGTTGTTTGGTCTCTCCTACATATTTTCCATCAGGGCATTTGGTGCATTGGATGAGGTATACTACATTTCTGGAGGTGCAGCTGTAAGATGCAGGGATGCTGACGGCTCTCTTGTGGGGTGTAGTCATAGTGGGGGTGGCGGAGATGTGTTGGCAGGTTTTGCATTTCTTGTCCTGGCATGGTCTGAATCCTTTTGATGTGTTCTGGGCTTGAGGAAGTTGGCTTCTGGTGATGAGGTTGGCAAGGTTCGGTGCTTGTTTGAAGGCTAGGATGGGTGGCTCTGGGAAGATCTTTTTAAGAATAGGGTCTCTTTCGAGTATGGGTTGCAGTTGTTTGAGGATTTTTCGTACAGGTTCAAGGGAGGGGTGATGCGTCATAAACAGCGGTGTGCGATTTGTGTGCATGTGTGTGTGGGGGGGGTTCTGTACTGCAGCAGTTCTTCACGTGGTATCCAGGTGGCTCTTTCAAACATGCGATCTACCTCTCTGGAGGAGTGTCCTTGTTGGGTGAAAGCCTTTTTAAGATTGGTGAGGTGGTGATCCCGGGTGTTCTCTTCAGTGCAAATGCGGTGGTATCTGAGGGCTTGTCTGTATATCACAGCTTTTTTGGTGTGTTTGGGGTGATTGCTGGTTCTGTGCAGATATGCATGTTGGTCTGTGGGTTTCTTGTATAACATGGCCTGTATTTTATCATTCTGGATACTGATCATCATGTCTAAAAAGGAGATGTTGGTGCTGGAGTATTTTAGAGAAAGTCGGATGGAGGGATGGTGATTGTTGAATTTCTAATGTAACTCAATCAGAGATTGCAGGTTTTCAGTCCAAATGATGAAGATGTCATCGATATATCTTAAGTAGAGCAAGGGTTTGATGGTGCCATTCTTGAGGAAGTCTTCTTCTAAGTGGCTTATAAAAAGGTTGGCATACTGTGGGGCCATTTTAGTGCCCATAGCTGTTCCCATCATCTGGAGGAAGTGTTGATTATTAAGTGACATTCTTGTTAATATATCCCAGATGCTGTTAGCTTTCTTTGTAACTATGTTACACTGCTTGCTCTTATTCAACCTGTGCTCTGCTATAACTCTTTCACCCCCCCACCCCCGCAGCCAAGCGTGTCATCCCCCGATTTGTCCCTGCATTATCCCTCATCTTCATGCCATAGTGTGAAAAAGAAGCAGTAATCACACAGAAGTAGGACTTGAAGGGATCTTATGAGGTCTAATCTACCCCCCTGCTCAAGCCAGGACCATCACTGACTAAACCATCCCAGCCAAGTGTCTGCCAACCTGCTCTTGGAAATTTCTAGGGATGGAGATTCCCCCCACTACTTTTCTAGGGAGCCCCTTCCAATGTTTGACCACCTGCATAGTCAGAAAGGTCCTCCTAATTTCCAAACTAGATTTTGTCTGCTGCAGTTTGAAGCCATTGATCGTAGTCCTGCTCCTACAATCACTGAGAAAAGCCCATCTCCATCCTCCCTGTAATTGCCCTTTAGGTCTGAAGTATGTTACCAAATCCCTCAATCTTTTCTTCATATTAAAAAACCCTATTTCTTTCATCCTTTCCTCATAAGTCATGCTTCCCAGGCCCCTAATCACATTGGTTGCTCTCCACTGGACTCTTTCCAATATGGCCACATCTTTCTTAAAGTCCAGTGCCCAAAATTGGACAGATTACTCCAGGTGAGGCCTCATTAGTGCTGATCGGAGCAGAAGCAGCACTTCCCTTGATCTGCAAGTGACACTCTTGTTAATGCAAAATCAGGATGCTGCTTGATGGTTGGTTCAACCATCTGTCTTTTTATTTCTTGTTTTGCAAGACCTCATTGTTGGATCATATTCAGCTTATGGTCCACTGTAGCCCTCAGGTCCTTCTCCGTCACTCCCCAGTTAGTATTTGTACATTCAATTATTGAGTCTCAGGTGCAGACTTTGCACTTGTCCTTGTTGAACTTCATCTGATAAAGAAGCACTCCGCTTCCTGGAAAAGTTCTTGCTCAGTCACGTGGCTGAATGCTGTGTTATGGTAAGAAGGGAAGAGAGGGTTTTTGTAATGAAGTGTGTCACTGTGTTGGGGGGATATACCACAGTGATACAAATACCATAAGAACTTGTACAAAAACTTGCAGATTCAAGAAGATCAATATTTCCTTGGGGGAAAAAAAAAAAAAAAATCAAACAAATGCAGACTTTATATTTTTTAGAAGGAACAGTTGCACCTTTTTGCATTCCTTTTCTCTCTGCTTTCATTTAACCCGAAAGAAGGATTTTGAGAAATAACCTGGGGGGCCAAGAGGAAGGCTTTGATCAGACGCATTTTTATGGAATAAAGTCTTTGAAACATTTCAGCTGTGGAAGTATATACATGCCTCTGTTTTCTGGAGGGCAAGAGTCACTCTACAGACTTCATTGCGTTGGACAATGCATACTGTTGGGATAATGGTCCAGATTTTGGTCCTTTGCCTTTATTTATCCACTGAGTGCTGATGGAGATGTTGGTTTTATCTGGGTGCACACAGTATGGGATTCAAATCAGCTCATCTTTGCAAGTGGGACCTGTTTCCAAGTGGAAGCAAGTAAGTACAAGGTCTGTATATTTTTAAGTACAATCAAAATAAAGGGTGGGTGCATGTGTGTGTGCATGTGTTTCAGGGGCATGGTTCCATAGTGAGAATTTTCTGGTATCTAGGATCTTTGAAAATTTTCGTTTCAGCTAAGACCTAGGGATGGGTCTTTATCTGGCACAGGGCAACATAAATTCATTGGGATAAATGGGCTGTTTTCAGCTGTATAAACTGGCATCTGGACATTGGACCCCAAGCACCAGGTGCCCCAGCGAAGTCAGGGGAGCTAAGATGATTTATTCTGATGCAAGATCACAGCATTTGGATCAGCTTTGGTGTAGGACTCCTCAGCTCCATTTAGCTTGGATGGACTGGCATTGTTTTACAATCAGGTCTGAGGGGAAGGCAGGTAGCTTAGGAGAAGTTTTGATATGGGCCCCTAGCTCTGCAAGCATGCAGCTCTGACTTTGGGGAACGGCACTAAGCTAACAGTGTTACCAGGTAAATCCTTATATCCACATAATAAGCATAAATCATTTTTCTGGGACCCTGAAAATAAAATGGGTTATTAACCTTGGGCTAAAATTGTCTAGGCTCCCTAAGAGATTTGTGGTAAGCAGGGTTTCCAAATGTTGTACACATCAGAAATGTCTAAATGACTTAGATTAAGACTCCCTAGGCATGAACAGGCTTTGGATGTCCAGATCAATTCTTGCCTTTGGGCAGGAGATGGGACTAGATTTATCTCCACGGTCCCTTAACAGACCTATTGCTCTGGGATGCTGTGATTTTGAAGACTGCAGCCCTAAAATCTAAGCATTAAAAACAGATTCAACTTTTCAGAAGATGGGATTGGTAGATGGGCTGTACCTATGAAAGAAAAGTGATGCTTGGATCCTGCCTTTCTTTGTCACTGGAAAAGTAGAGAAACTTTGGGGTTTTTTTAAAGAACTAAAACTGTAACAGAGAGATCTCACCATGGTTCAGAGACTCCGTTTGTGCAGTTCCAGATCTCAAATGGAGGAAGGTAGAATATAATAGTATTTGTAGGGACCCTTTTAATGGTGCTGCTACATGGCCCTTCATATTTGGGAAAGGTACTGTGCTGACAGTTGAGCCACGTAAGTATTTCAGAGTTATACGTGCGAGATTTTTATGGAGTGGTTGCACAGTCAGAAAATATTGATTTAATTGTTCTAAAACATCCTGCTCTGCTCAGAAAATGACAGCAGAGGAAATCTTTCCATGTGATGGGTAAAATGTTTCAAATAACTTAGAAATCTGAAATCCCATTTTCAAAACCCAGGCACCCAGGAGATTTTCAAAATATACCGCAAGATCTAGATCTGATTTTTTAAGAGCCCAAATACCTTTTAAATTTTGCACTCCAAATCCTATTGCTTTCAATTGATATAAGGTACCTAGATGCTTTTAAAAGTTGGCCCAGATGTCTGCCCCCTACATATCTTTGAAAATCTGATGATAAGCATTTATATATCAGTACTGAAGATGGGAAAGTTGCCTTTTTTTTTTTTTTTTAAAGAGTAAGTAAGTGACCTGTTATGACAATCCTCACTTTCTTGGCTGTTGTTTCTATCTGAAGAAGTGTCCAACTCTTTGTAAAAATGCTTTAAAAAGAATCTTAAAATCTCAGCCCCTTGTGGCAATGAGTTTCAGAGGTAATTAAACCTTCCATCCTTATGGGAAAGAAATAAAATTAAGTCTTCCATATGGATATACATTTTAGGAGCAGGCAGTTGTACCATCACTGACAGAAAAACAGGAGAGGTAAACAGCAGCAATGCTTATACCCTAGCTGGTGTAATTCAATCTAACTACCCATTGCAGTGAAGTATTCTTGGTCTGCATTACCTAAGTTATTTGTCCCAGTGTAACTAAAGAGAACTGCAGACATGCAGGTCATTTGAGTTTATGGCATCTTGGACTGCACAAATTCCAGATTTGTTTGACGAGGCCTAGATTTCATCTGTTGTACTGTTCTGTCAACCTAAAATCTATGAGTCTGTGCATCTGCCATTGCCTTCTTCAGACCTTATATTAATCTTTTCAGTTCTTTGGATTCTGCATCAATTACTTCACCTTTCCTACTTCTTTGCCAGGAGCATCATATAGTGGAATTAAATGCAAAGTAACTAGATTACCATTTCCAAAGCTGTACAATGAATTGGAGATAAACTTCTCAAAAGTGAAAGCCAATGAGTCTTAAGCTTCTAAGTCATTTAGACATTTCTGATGTATGTAACATTTGGAAACCCTGCTTACAACAAAATATTGAACTTTGGTGTCCAAATCTCCTAAAAAGCTTGAAAAAGCTCAGCCTTACCTAATTTCTAACCTCTGAATACTTCATATAGAAGATATTCAAGAGCTTCTCAAGAAGTTAATAGCCTATGCATCTAAGTTCCCTGAAACACTTTGAAAACCTCTGCTCATACATCACTTAAAATATCCAGACACTCAGTTGTATTTAATATAGTTTGGCTTTTGCTGGGTTTTTTTTCCCCAATGGGGTGAATGAAGGGATAGCTAAATGCAGGGGAAACTCTTTGTAAGTTTTGTCTATACTGTGTGAGCTTTTGCATTTAAAAAGTCCTCATTTCTCATTGATTTTTTTTCTTTGAAAGCACCATTACAATTATACTTTGGAATATATGAACAGTTGAATTCATTAGTGGGCTAGAAAACAGGGCTAACAAATTTTTTTTTTTTTGGGGGGGGGGGGTCTTGCTAAATTAATGTTATGTAAATATACAGGTATACATATGTATTTACATACATAGAGAAAATTCTCTGCCAATGTAACTACACTGGAGTCAGGTGAGCCATACCCACAGTTGGCCTAGATCAACATGCTTTGCTGGAAACAACAGGGACACATTTCCCTACCTCAATGCAGTCAACCCAACACCATCAGCATAGACCAATATCCCAACTGGTGTAAATCAACCTGCTGAATTGGAACCTATGGGCCTGGCCCTCAATGTCAACCCATAGTCAGGGTGGGCCTGATCCCCAGAGAACATAATCCAGCACAGCTCCTCTTACTGAAAATAAAGTTACACCAGCTTACGTCATTCCATGGGAACTGTCCCAGCGCATACAATCTGGAGTGCCACTCAGACCTTTGATGGGACATAAAAGCCTGCATGGCGTACTCTGATAACAGAACAGCATGGTTTTGAAGGCCTCTTGCAAGGCTGAGTCAGTGCAGGTAGAAAGGAAACAAGGAAGGACTCTCTAAGCAAACTGTTTTTGTAACGCTGGCTGCAACAGTGCTACAGCTCCACTCATATTCGGCAAAGGGACTCGGCTAACAGTGGAACCAAGTAAGTATTTTTCATGGCTTAAATTTTGCGGAGGGGGTAATACGTGCACATAATGGCGACTTGTTTTCAGTGCACGAATCCTGATACCCAACTAAAACTGACTACCCTCAGGAACCACCACATTATTCAGAGGGTAGGTAGGGGTAGGAACTGCAGTTTCAGAAGCTGTTCCTTGCAAGTAACTTAAAATACCAAAGGGATGCCCAAAATACCTGGTATTGGGGAGATTCTGCTTTCAGGCTGATGCTTTTAAAGATGCCTAATCCATTTGGATACTGCATGCCTACCTGTTTTCATGGTGCCTTGGCTCCCTAGCTTTTCAGGCAGCTTGAAACTTCATCCTGGAGTTGTATTTTTGCAAAAAAAAGGTTTTAGAAGGGCATAGGATACCAAGGGGTTTTTTTTGGGGGGGGGGGGGGTTTAAACTCAGCCCTGTTACTCCACTGAGAGCTAAAAGTAGTGAAATTTCCATTTTCCTTTTTGCTCGGGGAAGAATCCACTTACTTGAGTGGGAAACAAGAGAGCAGTTCCTTTGAAAGATGTCTGTATGAGCAGGTGGGTGGCTTGGGGATGAGAAAATGCAAATGTTAGTAGCTCAGTATGGTTCACTATAGGAAAAGTTTTGCTTTGCTGCACTGAGAAGGCAAAATCTGCACAGGAGAGAAATTCACACACAGAACTGACATTTAGTGTGAAAGTCTATGAGCATTTGCCATTCAAATCCTTCAGATCCCCTTGAAAATGCCAGCTTTCAGGGAAGATCCTGATATTCTCATGTTCGTTGACACCTTATTCCACAAAAAGTTTCATGGTATCCAACAGGACTACACCCAGACTCAAATGCTATTCTATGGAAGATTATCAGAATCAAGCTCTTGAATTTCAAAAGTGAAGCCCAAAATTGATATATCTGAGGCTATTTTCCAATCAGAATTCATTTGGAAGGGTTTTTCATATTGGGTGCTTATTGCAGATGCTCTAATATTTGTGGGGGGAGGGGGAACCCCACAATTTGGTTAGGGGAACTAAATAAGTATTTTGCATATAGCTCCCCACCATGCTGCTTTCTTTTTATTCCTCACCTCTTTTTTTTCCTCAGAATTAAAGTTAATGTTCTCTTTCAAAACCACAGGCCACCTTTGTCAAAATATTTTCCATGAATATTTATTTTTACCTTTCTGAAAATGTTCATTTCTGGAATATTTTCAAATTACAAACCTGTCATTTAAAAAAAAAAAATGCAATCTTTGTTGAAACGTACATCAAAATGTTTCCATTTCCTTAAAATTGCCCTTTTGGTGAGACATTACTGTAGCCATTTTGATAACATAACTGGCAAACACTTTGATAAGCACCTCAGGAAGAAAACTACATACAGACCTTGGCATGAGTATACTTCCAAATTCAGCAAGAAAGGGAGTAATCTTGAAAACATGTTCTTATTTTTTTCAGTCAGTATTATGGAGGCTGAGCAGTGATTACAGATACCAAAATGCTCACACTCAAGTGGTGTAAGAGCCATCCTATCAATTCCTAAAACAAAAGCTATTCAGTTATATGATTTGTGATAAAGTAATATATTCCTAGAGGGAATGGCTTCCATTTCTGGAGTTTTTGGTTAAACCCGGTAAAGGAGAGCCATGTTCCATTTTTTATATCAGTGGGTTTCAACCTGGAGTCCACTATCTGCTAGGGGTCCACTGACCATGTCAAAGGGGTCCACAAAAGATGACTATGATCAAGCAAAAGTATGCGAATACCCACACTTACAATTCAAAGGGGTCCAACACCTCCATTCAAAATTTTTTAGGGGTCCGCACATGAAAATAGGTTGAAAACCACTCTTCTATATTTGATTTAATCCTTTCCATTTCAAAATGTAAAATGGATCTTAACCTCTCCATTGTATTTGTGCCATTTGACTTCTTCTGAAGTAACTCTCGTAAACAGTCTCTTGAGTTACGTGCTTGGCAATATTGCATTGTGCATGGGGAACACAAGATTTACTTTTTGGAAGAGGCACCAAGCTTTCCGTTGAGCACAGTAAGTAGCCTCTTCATCACATTTCCAATGGTCGTACTCTTCACTGGACAAGATTTTCAGTCATGGGCCAGTGAAGCAATGCTGCATTAAATCAGGTGGGGAGAGGGGCTCTTGCTCACTTTTCATACTGCATAAATGCCTGGGTATGAAGGTCTAAATATTCTCCCCACCCATCATAAGCCAGGAGTTACCCCATTAAAATTAATTAATTTTCCAGTCTTAAGTGTGGGGAGAAGCAGGATTATACAACTTGCATATGGAAAGTGCTTTGAAAAACCCATCCAAAGTGCTAGTTCAACTATTATAATTCTTAATAGAACTGGAAATGTCTCCATAGACTTGGACAGCTCTAGGTTAAGGGATAGTTTTTACTGCTCTTCAAAAGAGTGGTCTCTTTTCTCCATAGATAATCCCATCGGTTTCAGTGGCATTGTTTGTACTGCAACAAATTAATGCAACAGAGCCGATTCCTTCAGTTTAACTCTCTTTCCTGCCGTTATTGCCATGGTTATGACTTTTGGCCACATCAGAAAAAGATCAGAAGTATGAGAAACTTTCCTTCCCGCACACTGATAAATTCACAATTTCAGGTGCCAAGTGAATGCGAATACAGAATGTAATCGCTCTTTTGAGTTTCTTCCTTCCTGTGTCTTAAGAGGAATTTGTTATTTTAGCACCTCTGTGTTATTACTCACAGGAGAGAGAATTCATACAAATAAAGCAAAACCTTATCCTGCTAAGAACTAAGGACATAAAAATATTGGCATCATTGCTAATATCCAATCTTGAGATTTGAGCAATTCCAAATTTCCTTGCTCCTTTAGGCTCCTATGCAAATCCCAGCCTTATCTCCCATATTCCCTTTTAGGTTTCTATCCCCTCGTTTTCTTTTTCTTCTGCTATCTCTTGCTACTATTTTCCGGCTCTATGAACAATTATAGTTAGGATCTGTATAAATTATAGACTATGCCCAATTATAGTTAGGATCTGTATAAATTATTGGACTAAGCCCAATTACCTTTTACTTCTCTCCCACCTACTGAAGGGCTTAATACAAAATTACAAATGTAACCATCCAGATTCCTTTTTCAGAAAGTGACCCTAAGGAACCATCTGTCCTTCTAATGAAATCGAAAGCGTCATCTGACCACCGAGTCAAAGCTGCATGTCTAGCGAAGGATTTCTACCCCAAGAACGTTACGTTCCACTTTGGCGTTTCCCATGAAGTTGTATATGAACAAAAGGATCCTGTTCTCTCTGCTAATGGGAAATACAGCGCAATCAAAGTGGCTGAGTTCAATGAAAATGAGGAGGTGGACTGCTCCGTTCAACACACTGAGAAGAACTTTACTGCACAGTCGTCACAGCCAGGTATGGATTTATGGTCCATAATGTGAATTTTCAAATCATTTCCAGATGCATTTTAGTTGTGGTTGTTAAGGATTTTTTCTATTTGGACATTTAATGGGTGTAAAAGGCCTGATCTGCAAAAGGCAAGGATTTCTCAGGGTAATGCACCTTCTTTTGGCCCACCTGTATAGCTGCGATAGAATTGGACAAGTTTTTGAATGCAAGAAATTTTTATTTTAACCAGAACCAGTCAAGCACACACAGTGGGGGGAAAAAAAAAATACATGTTGCCACTGAAAGATGAAGACAGGTGCCTAGAGGTACATTCAGGAAGAACACTTAAGTGTCCTCTTTCCTTAGCTACTTGCTGCATTTTAAGATAGTTATGTTTCTGAATTTGTCTCTGTGATTAAAGATTTTGAACAGACTCTTTATATATTGAAAAATGGGTTCTTCAGAGAATGAAAATTTCCCCATTCCCCCCTCAATTTAATTGTCATGGAAAATACGACATTTTAATTACCATTTTTATGGAACACTTTCTTGAAACTGTCTAATTAAAATTCTAACAACAATTTTCAAATTTATCTAAAATGAAGTGTTCAGCCAATAATGGATTTTAACTATTCAGATGATATTTTGACCATTATTTTAAACCAAAAAATAGTAATTATTAACAAATAAATATGTGAGGCATGAAACCCACTTTAAATGTTCTTTTTTGGGGCAAAGTTATCTTCTCACTTTTCATGGAATTTGAATAGAAAAACCTGAGCCACAATCCAGTATTTTCACAGAGAAATGTATTTGGATGCTGCATTTCCATTAGTTTCAATGAGAAGCTGGGATCCAAATTTATTGGGCACCATTGAAAACCTCAGCCTTGAGGCAGGATTCAGGGCTACATTTTTCCATTGGCAATATAGTAAAAATGGTGATGGGATTTATGGTGAAAATACTGTTTCAGACAATGAATAAGAGCCAGCTGAACATTTTTGCTCCGATTTTGGTTTCTTACCAACCAAGACTTTTTTTGTGAATAGCATCCTCTCTCTTTGATTTTTGCTACTGGGAAGTCAAAGTTTTAGGCTGAAAATATTATTTTTGCAGGTTTTAAATTATTTATTTATTGCCAGAAGTGCTTGGTAAAAAAACAGAACAAAACAGAAAACAGACCAAACCAAACAAAAAACCAACCACCGAAGAAAACTAACCTTTGGCTAAAATCATGTTGTTGTTTTGCTGTTGCTATTTTGGATTCTCTCAATGACAAATTAACGTTCTCCATGGAAAACTAAGCCATTTTTTGAACAGCCTCAAAATTAATTTCCGCGTGATCTTTAGATTCACGAATGGGGGAAAAAAATAGATATTCTTATGTTTAGTTTTATCATTTTTAATACTGATATAATAATCAGTTTTCTATCTTCCTACAGCTGGAAGTGCATCCATGCCCGCAACAACGACAAAATTGTGTGATGTTTCAAACGCCACTGCTGAAGGTTTGTTACCAAAACCCAAATAAAATAGAAGGCTTGGGAAAGGCTTTGGTTTTGAGGTCATTTGCCAATGCAATTCCTTGGTTGCAGAATAACTGTTTTAAATACTGACAATACACTGGTGGTCTGCAGTTCTTCTTTCAGTCCCTTTTGCTACCAACAGTAATTATACTGATGATAAATACGAGATGGACAACTAGGAGTTCCTAATCTCAACACGAATAATATCCTGTTCGTCTACATTTGCCTAAAAAGCCTTCGTCTCTCTCTGTGCATAATATCCTGTTCATCTACATTTGCCTAAAAAGCCTTCATCTCCCTTTGTGCGCCCTCCACCCAGCTTGCATTACACACACAGACAATTGTATAGATGCATCTTTTATTTTCCACTGACATAAATCATAGAAAAGTAGGGCTGGAAGGAACCCCAGGAGGTCATAGCTAGGCCTCCTCCCTGACTAAGCCAGCCCAGACAAATGTCTGCCTAACCTTCAGGGGTGTAGGTTGTAGCCATGCTGGTCTAAGGACATAGGCAGACAAGGTTCTTTAGGTGAATCTGGTATCTTTTATTAGACCAACTTAAATAGTTGGAAAAAAAAAAATTTCCTCCCCAACTATTTAAGTTGCTTTAATAGAATATATTGGATGCACCCAAAGAACCTTGTCTGCCTATGTTTAACCTTCAAAATTTCCAAGGATGGAGAGTTACAACCCCTCTAGATGATCTGCTGCAGTGCTTAACCACCCCTGAAGTGACAAAGTTCTTCCTAATATTCAATCTAACTTTCTCTTGCTGTATTTTAAGACCATTATTCCTTTTACCCCCCCTCGTGGCTGCAGAGAATAAATCTCCATCCTCTTTATAACCACCCTGCAGTCTTCTCTTCTCCAAATTAAATCATTCCAATTTTTTCAGCTCCACCTTGTGAGTCATGTTTCCAGACCTCTAGCCATTTCTGTTGCTTTTTGATTGACTCTTAAATTATTCAGACAAGGTTCCTTGGGTGAATTTGGTATCTTTTATTACACCAAATTATTAGAATAAATTATGCATGCTTTTTTGAGAGAAATGCAGTTCCTAAAACTGGATGCAGCACCCCAGGCAAGGCCTCACTAGGCGCTATCCTGACCATGCTACCATTTTCTTTCTGTTTTGTCCACAGAAGAAAACCCAGAGACAGTGAACATGCTGCCCCTGACTGTGCTGGGCCTGAGATTCCTGTTTGCGAAAAGCATCGCCTTCAACACACTCATGACGATCAAGTTGTTTGTCTTCTGAAGTAGGTAGGTAGGAATTAATACCCTAGTGAGGTGTGGCTCCCATAGGATGAGGCTTATTGTCTAGGGCTTTCTAAGTACTCTGTGGGTGTTTTGGGGGAGACGACAAAATGTGCTTGGGAGTCTCTGGGAATTGGACACCTCACTCCCTTGGGTTTCTTTGGAGAGAAAGCATTCATTATTTACTTCCTGTGTTGGATCCTTTCTCCCTACCACCTGGAGAGAAAGGGGAGATTTATTTCTTTTTGTCCCAGAAGAATCATTTACATCTAACCAAAGGCAATTTTTTTAAAGCATCTTAATTATTTAGGAGCTTGCTCTACAGATTGCAAGGTAATGCAGAGGTACCTGAATGAGCCTCAGTGCTGGTAACAGTTTAACCGCAGCAGCCTAGAGTTGGGCACAGATCAATTGATCCTGCTGAGCTCTGTGCTGCCATAGCTAGGCTGCCTCTGGTGCCAGAGCAAGCTCAGGATTTGTCACACTTTGTTGCATATGGCATGGCATGGATGCCATGTCTCATTTTCAAAAGCCATAGTGGGGACTTCTCTACATGAGAAAGGAGTAGCAATGCAGTTTCACTGGCAGAGAGAAAACACGGGGATACCATCTTCATGCCCAAAGGGAACAACAGTTTTTTTGGTTTAGCATAAGCCTAAAGAGGGCTAAGCTAACCTTAAAAAGAAACATTTATATTGGAAGAGGAATGGCCAAGGTTGGGTGGGGGGGGGACTTTGCTGGTGTAACCATGCCTTTGTTTATACTGGTACAATTTTCTCATGGGGACAAACCCTTTGGTCTTTATTAGCCTTGGTCTCATTGACTTTCCAAGAGACCAATGTTTTGAGCAAGCCACTTGGCTCCTGTGAAAAATTGGAACTGGTTTGTGTCTAAAGTGAAGCACCCGGAAAGGCAGGCATTACTTTTTGGGGAGGGAGGGAGAGTCAAGGCAGAGGGTGGGAGTGGGGCTACAAATATGGACTAAGACTCTGCAGAGTCTGACCAGACCTTCTTAGATCCATCACATATTTGGGATCAGAGATCTTAGGTGGCAAAGTTTATTTCTAATAGGGACCTAAATGCTGACCAGAATGTAACAGCCAAGCGTTGCTCTTTGCACAGATCGCAAGGAGGGAAATGGAAGTGGCCTGAAGACAGAAGAGAAGAGGGAGAACATCAGCAGGGGCAGGAGGGGGCATCTCCCTGCTGGTATAAGTTGGACCTGCTCCATCCTCCAACCAAGGGGGCCAGATTCCAAGTTGGGATCAACTGGGGGTTGGTCTGTGGGTATCAGGGAGCCTGTTCCACTCAATCCTGCCTGGAGTGATCTCCCTCCTATATTCTTACATGTGTTTTATAGGATTATGCATCTCTTGTTGTTTACCTTGACTTTCATCATTATTCCTGTGCTATCCTTGATTTATCCTGTGCTACATAATTACATAGAGCTCACCTTTACTTGTTGCTAAGATAGGAATATTTAGAGGGACTATTTGTTCTTCTTCCCTCATAATGCATCCAAACATGTGCGCCCCTTGGCCACCTTTGAGATTCTTAGCTTGCTTTTTTTTAAAATGATATATATGTATTCAAGATATTTTACTGTTTACAAAAGGTAGGCACAGGCAAAGCATTTCCATTACTTGAGCTTATAAATTAAAAGGCAGGTCTTCAGATGGTGCCAAAAGCAAACAACTCCATTAGCTTCTGTAGAGCCGTGCTGATTCACAGCAGCTGAGCACTTAGAGGTCATTTTACTTACATAAATACTGGCAGTTTAGCCGTGAAGCTCTGTGCATTCACTTAGCTAAGTTCAATCTGATGCCCAAATGTTTGCAGGTATTGCTGAAATAAAGGTTATCGTGCCAAAGGAATGACTAACTCACATTTATTTTATGCTGTACCTTCCACGACTCGGAGTTTATCTGACTAATGGATGAGAGGCTAGGTTTCCACCCAGACACCATGTATTTTACCCCACACCCACCGATTTCCAGTCAATCAAGGGTTTCTAGTGCATTAAGCTCATCTTTCTGTGGGCTTTTTTGCAGGTGAAGCACTACCCAAAATCATATCTGCTTCCAATCAGAGGGGAGGGACTTTGAAAAGCACCTCATGGAGTTGGGAGCAAAAAGTCCATGGACTTCATTGGGAAACTATGCTCTTACACCCCTGTAGCTATAACTCAGCATTGTGCCCCAGCAGGTTTATGAAGCACGGGGCAGAAGAAAGAAAAATCCATCAACAGCGCTGCTGCCTTTTCTTTTTTTTAATCAAGTAGGGGAAAGGGACTCTATTTCAGAACTTGCCTTTCATTCAGATTTGGGTATTTAAGTCCCATTTTGATTTTCAAAAGGCCTCTTAAAAATTCTCTATTTTCAAGGTACAAAAAGAAAAGAGAGGTGCATGCAGAGGCCCAATGCAAAATAGATGAATATCTCATTTGGATGTAGCAGAGAGAGATACAGTCTTCAGAAGAGAAAACAAACTATTTTTCTCTGTTCCCTGAAGCCAGGAAGACGCTGCCAGGAAATAGCTTTTGGTGGTTTGATAATTGATACGGTTGCTACAGCAACCTAGACCAAAGGAAGTTATTCGGTAGTCAGACTTCATACGCACTCCCCTCGCCTCCATCGCTGTCCCCCTCCCCAAGCGGTGTCTGTTACTAGCTGGGACTGCTACGGGCAGGATGCTGCGGTCACTGGCTGACTAAGCCAGGCCGTGCAAAGCACCAGACTCCTGCTTGCTTTCAAAAGCAGTTCTTTGATGCAATGTTTTTCAGATCCTGGCTCTGAGTCACAGCTCACCCCAAACACCCCAGCATGGTGCTAGAGGATGCTGAACTGCAGGGAGGGGCAGGGATGTATTAACTATCATTTATTGTTGTTTTTAAGGTGACCTGGAAAGCCCAAACTGACAAAGCTCCCAAGGCTTTTTGATCCGGACTGTAAAGATTATAACCTATCAAGAAAACAGAAGTCAGTGATTACCATTTCAAGGGCATGGCTTTAGAGTAGCTGCAGTAAAATAACTGGAGACATCACAGTATGTGGTTTCATACATGGGAATTGATACCCTACTTGTTTATAACAAAACTGGGACATTGCTCACCAATTATTCTAGATTCACTACAACCCTTTATATATTTCGTTTAGTATCCCGAATGAGAAACCTAGTGGGACAACATCTCTTCATTTTCTTTCTGAATGCATCTACACATGCAATTAGCACGTAGCAGTAAACATTGGTGCAGTTTGTGCTGGAGTTTATTGCTCCTGGGTGCAACATTTGCACGTGTGCCCAGGACCACAGTACATTGAGGTGGGACGGAGCAACCCCAGCTAGCCTGCCAGCCTGAGGCTGCCCTGACCCATCTCAACATGCGGCTTAGGGGCTGACTGGGGCACAAGGGTCCCAGTGTGGGGCTTGCCAGCAGGTAGCCCCCACATTGTAGCACCCTCATGCCCGTGCCAGCTCCATCACAGTCTACACGTGCGTTTTGCTACACAAAGCTACTCCATTGTAGGATAGATAGTACTTGTGTTGGGCACTGGGCAGAACTATCTTACAGCAGATTTAATTAGTTTACTGCAGCCTAATAGCACTGCACATGTAGACAGTGATGCTTTACAGTGGAGCTAGTTAGTCTACTCCACAGAAAGCCATCTTGTGTAGACATGCCCCCTGTCTTGTGGTATGTCCAAGAACATGGCCATGTAGTTAGTAGAGGCATAAAAAAGGGTCAGCAAGTAGAGACCTTCCAAAGCAGAGCTGAGCAGAAGTGCAAAGCCTTCTGCAGACACAGTTTCTGCTCACTTAGCTTGGACTAAGTACAGAGAAGACTCTAGAGATGTCCAGATGGTTAAAAGATGGAGAGTTGCTTCAGAAAGGAATAAGGGGACAGGGATGAATCATATGATTCTGGAGGTCTGTTCTAGTTCTGTGCTCCTAAACACACACACACACACAGTCTCAACCCTTATTTTAAGGAGAGCCCCTATCTCGGACCCAGCATTTTTAAGGAAACAGAGGATTCCCGGATGATGACGCTTGTGGTGGGTCACTTTGATTTCATGGCTATATGGTACAAAAGGATGGATACATAAAGGATAAAGCTCATCTTTGCAATATTCAAGGGACTAGCCTAATATTAGGAAGCACACTCCTACCCAGACCTCACCCCTTATCTCTGCCAGGGCACGGTGCATTTCCTTCCACCCGTTCTTCTTTAATGCAAATGTGCAGCAGCCTGGAGATGCTGATGCTACAACCTCAGAAGAAAAATAAAAACAGATGACATTTCCCTCCTTGTAGGGAGGGAGGAAGGGGGGGAGGGGATGAGAACGAATGCAAGCCCCATGCAACTGATATTACTCCCAGCACCTAATGCACATCTGGTAGGGGCACCGATGACAGCAGGAAAAGGAACACAACAGGAAAGTAGGTAACCAGTAGGGGGAACTCTCTTCTCAGTGTTAGGCCTTATCTCAGTACCTTTATATACAGCTAAGGGAGATGGGAAGGAAAGAGGGGTGGATTGGGTGTGTGGGGGGCAAGAGACAATTTGGACACATCCCAAGAGTCTCATCAAACAAAGACATGCGTGGAGCCAATGGCATCTCATAGCAGCGCTTTCTGACCTTGCAGTTTATGCATTTGTAATGTTGTACAAATCAGGGCAGTGGTAAAAGCTTCAGAATACAAAGGGGGAAAGAAATGTCCCTTGCAGGAAGTTTTTGTGCAGCTGGGTAGCACAGCTGCATCGTTGTGGTACTAAGTGCACAGAGGTAGAGAGCAGAGTCCTCCACTCTTACTGCAGATACAACCAGGTGGAAGGTTCTCTCTGATGTTCGGTGTTCCACCGTAAAACGTTCTTTGGCAAAATCGGCATTGTGGGATTGGGAGTTATCTCTGTACAGAATGTACTGCAGCGAGTTGTCGGAGAGCTGACGATACCAATATAAATCAGGATTTCCAAAACTCGTAGTGTAGCTGCAAAACAGTTTTGCCTGGCTCCCCGCTGTTGCCAGAAGAACAGATGGTGACTGCGTTACGTGATCGCACAGCAAGTCTTTGTCTGTGAATGCCAAGGAAAAAACATGACCTTACCAAAGAAGGCAACTTATATTGCATCACTGCCATTTCCATCTTCAAGCAAGGAGTGGAGAAATGAGAAACATGAACATTTGCATTCACTACCGCTCATAGGAAAGAAAGACAGAGAAGAACAAACACGCTTTAGAAGGTGGGAAAAAAAGCAAGCGAGAAGCAGCATTACTTACAAAATGATGCTAGCAAAAGTTTCATTAACACAAGGTTTTGAATAGCTTTTGCAGTCATTGCTCAGAACAGGTGATACAAGACAATGGACTTCCAACAAATCGGAATGCTTTTTAAAAAGGCAGAGGATAGGGGAGGGGTTGGTTACAAAGGGAGGTGCAAGGTACATGTGACTAGGTCTGAGCTACATCAGAGCCCACAGACTTGAGGCAGCAGAAGGATGCCCTGGAGCGGCCTCACTGCGACACAAGAGGGATGGCAGGATATACTCAGGGTATCCTGGGTGGATATGGGGAGGACATGCCCACATAGTGTACACACAGACATTAATGCATTGCGCTATGACTAGGCAAATTATGCACTAGCTCCTAGCAGGAAATATGCTCAGATCCAGACAAGGTTCTTTGGGTAAATCCGATATCTTTTATTAGACCAACTAGAAGAATGGGAAAACTTCTTTGCAAGCTTTTGGAAGCTGAAGGGTGTTTGTACCTGAAAACTTGCAAAGAAGATTTTTTCCCACTATTTACCTGGTCTAATACATATATTGGATGTACCCTAAAGACCCTTGGTAGAGAAGAAAAAGTTTTCTTCTTGCCATGAGTGTAATTGCTCTGTGAAAGACCACACTTGCCCTCTGCTGGGGAAAAAAAATTTCTCTCCCCCAAATCCCCATTCAAATTCAGGTCAAATATATCCACATGAACTTTGCTGTTCACACCATAACCTAAGTTTAGTAAACTAGTCCTTCTACATTTGCCCCACACCTGGCAAGTGTTTCTCTGTGCAAAAGCCAAACTCTTTCTGCTACAAAGACCTAGAGGGTCAAGAGGGTGGGTACAGACCTACTCCACTTTTTGAAATAGCATTTTCAGGAAGGATCTGGGAGTATGACGGATCCCAAGCTTGACATGAGTCTTTAATGTCAGGCTATCATTAAAAACAACAATATTTTCCCACCTCAGTTGTAGACACTTGAAATAATTGCCTTGGGAAACTGGGGTTTCCCTTATGGAAGGGATTCAAGAAGAGATTGAAGAGTCATTTATCAGGGATGGTTCAAGAACAGCAAATAAATACTCCATCTATGTAGGGGTTTAGATGAGAGAAGTCTAGGATATTTCTTTCAATTCTGCAATTCCAACTAGCATACATTGTTGCTCCTCTGAAGATTACCAGACCCTTGTGAATTAAATCAGTCAAGCATTTAGGATGAGGTATATTAAAAGAAAAATGGCAGAAGACCAAAACCTCCCTGACATTCTCAGCTTTGGAGTTAGTTAATACCAGGAGGAAAAGTTTATTTTTTCTATTTGTACAGGTCCTTTGTGGAAGGCCCCATCCTTAGTGCCCGATTCCTGCTGATTTTAGTCCAAGCCAAGTGTATAAATCTTGCTGGTAATCTAGGCTCACAACATTAGTGTAGTAACATTAGTTACTACATTCATTCAGAACTTCATTCACAACATTAATGCAGTTCTGCTCTTCCCTAGTAACAGCAGGGCAGAGTCAACAGAGGTAGAAGAAATACAGGGAGCAGAGCAAATATATAAAGATTTAAGTTGAGAGGTCCAGAAGAGATGAAGAGTTTGAGGTGTCAAAGTGCCATTCAATATGGGCACCAAACAGTCTTCACTACAAAATTGTACATCTATATGGGAAAGTCAGTTCAGGGACTTTGGTGGCCCATAGAGGCACACAGCACAGATGTGATGATGGGAACAGGATCCATGGCTTTGTATGAACTCAGGCTGCAAAGATACATGCTTGTGCTTACCTTGCTAGCATTTAAAAGAAGTGGGTGGGAGAAACCTCTGATCCTGATGACCCTGGAGCAGAGGAATGTGCACTGGTAACCAGACAGGCCAACTTAAGCGTGTCTAAAGCAACATGGGACAGGAATGGGAGATCAAAGTGGAACAGGCAGCTATTCTGGAATAAATGGACGTCCACACAAACTGTGCACTGATATAATTCCAGAAAAAACAGATTTACATCAGACAGAAAGCAATTTAATTATTCCAGTTCCTGGCCTAAAATAATCTGATGTAAAATTGGTTTGCTAGTGAACACAGAGAGCTGTTTCTACCAGGGAAGAAAGCAAAGGGAACATTAAATCAGTGCACCTTTGTACTCAAAAGCTTTAGAAACAAAGAAAATAATTCAAGGACATGCATGAAACAGGGGTTAGACTGACAGATTTTCACAACCTGCTGTGCTTTCAGAAAAATCTGGTAGCAAAACCGAAGAACCTTCTTTTGTCATATGGCAGGAGATGCAAGCAAACTGAAATCCAGTAACACCAAGATCCTTTTTCTTTTACTACCATTACTTTGCAGAGGGCAGCAGTTGCACAGAATTAGGATTTTTGGCTTTGTTTTAAAATTAGGCATTGACTCTTTGTCCCTCCATCTTTTCAGCTGTTAATCTAAATTCTCTTTTAGTAATTTCTCCATGTTATGTTAAATCAGTAATTAAGTAGTTTGCTGGAGGACATCATCTCCTACTGAACAGCTCATAGATGCGTAAGAAACAGCTAGAGGGAAATCAAACAAGCCAACATTAGAGGGCAGCAAGACATTAATTAAATTAAAAGTAAAAGACAAAAGATGTATGCGATCCGAACTACTACTAGGTTATCAATCAATAGGTAGCTCTTATCAGACTCTTCCTGTCAGGTGTTACATTTTGTAGGAAAGAAATTGTTTTCCCATAGGCAATTTCACCTTCTGAATCTGGATGAAACAGCAGAATACTGAAAATTTATGTTTAACAGAAAGTACTAAGAAAATGTTGACTTGGGAACGCTAAAAGCATTTTGTTTCAATGTTTCTGACAAGAAATAAAACACTCTTAAAAAACACGAAAATGATTGTGTTTCAATTTAATATTTTTTTTTTTCGCTTTCAGGTCTTAAGAAAAAAAGATAATTTCCATCAGAAAAAAGAACTGAGTTTGATGAAAGTTGCATTTTACAATGGCAAAGCAGGTCTTTAGAAAAAGACTTTGACATGATTTATTAGGGTATCTTAATACAAACTGGGTGCTCTAAATTGAAAGCATCACTGAGTGTGCAGAAATCTACCCTCAGATTAGGGTCTTGCATAGGATGAGACAGCCCCTTCTCTAAGCAGCTCACATTATAGACAGGCTGACAAAGAAAGGATGATTACTGCTGTTTGGCACATGTAGAAATTAGAGAGAGAGACTGATGCCAGGATACTCAGGCCCCGATCCCATCCATAATTATAACCTCTTTCAAAACGTCTCAGAGCAAGATATTTGCTATTTACTATTTCTTTTTCGGACATTGCCACTTTATGAGTCATTAATGTTACATGGTTCTTAAAATAATTTTTTTGTCCCTCCTCTTTTCAAGAGTCCAGCCACAAGTTACATTTGCTGCATCTGGAGGGGATATTAAGAAGCCTGGAGATGCTCTACAAATTTCCTGTAAAGGATCTGAATTCAGAGGAAACAGTTTTAGAGATCAATGGATGAGCTGGTTCCAACATACTCCAAGTAATGGGTGGAGTAGGTGGCTGCAATAAGCTAGTGGGCAGGGGATGCTAAAAATTATGCCACTTCAGTAAGAGGGCGATTTATCATCTTCAGAGATAATGCCCAGAATAAGTTGTATTTGCAACTGAAGAACCTGACGCCTGAAGACACTGGTTGTCACTATTACTTTGATGCACAGCATGGCAAAGCCATGCTGAACTTGTGCAAGAACCTCAGCTAGTGGCCTTTATGAGCAGAGTCAAAGCTGCCAAAAGGACAGATGCAAAGTTCACATGTAAAATGAACTGGGTCACTTCCAAAAGGCCTTTCCACTTTGGGAATGAGTTCTTGTCACAGGCACACCCAGGAGGCACCAGTCACCGAGCCAAGGGGATGCAAGGGTGCCCCCCAGCATGCTTCACAGCAGACCCAGAAGTGGACCAGAAGTGCTTCTGGTCCAATTCCTGGTCTGCTGCCAAGCACGCTGGGGACCCCCACCCCCCACGCTCCTGTGGGATGCTCTATGTACCCCAGCATCACAGCGTTCATGAGCCGCCTGCTACCTAGAGGTGTGTAGAAAAAACATTTAAAGATGTGCCTATGTCCAAATTGCCAAATCTTCCCAAATCTATTTGGAGAGATTAAAGGGTCCTCTGATTTGATTTGGCTTTGGAGACTCGGCCACCGAATTGGGTTGAATCTCCGCTGAATCGAATCAGGGACCGAAACTTCGCACAGCCATAACGAGCAATACAAACCACACCCAGAACAGAACAACTAAGTCCGAGAAGCTGTTTCCATGCCCTTTCAAGAGGTTTGTGTACAGCTCTGTGGCATTGTGGGGTTACAAGTTACCTTTAAAGGAACCAAAGTTTCTGGGATAGCAAGTAAGTTACTGATTTTTAAAGCTTTGGAAAGAGCATTTTTATAAACTTGGGATTTATGAAAAAGTTGTAGAAGATTTTCAGAAGATACCAAGGAGGAGATAGTCAAAATATGCCTGTGTAGCATCAGGAGCGATACTGTCTGCTTGTGTAGTGGTTGTAGCCGTTTGTTGTAATATTATATTTGGATATACATACCACAGGTGAGCGTTGGACCTTGGGATCATAAAATATCAACCTCTGTCTTACCTCTGGTGACTGATACTCCTCCTTTTCAGGAAAAAATTGCAACCTTATGGACAGTCTTGTTAACAATTAGTTTTGTTCTAGTCTGCAGTGTTAATGCTTTTTTACAAACGTAAAAGAAGTACTTGCATGCATTTTCAGAATCAAGCACTCAAAAGTTAAGAAGTGGCAGAATTAGTGGTTTTATGGGCTTTAATTACATGACTATGTGCTGTTTTCTATATTTCCACGTTATAAAGGTTAAAGGAGTTCATTAGACTATTCTAGTCTGATCTCCTGCATAACACTGGCCAAAGAGGGTCACCCCAGACCTCTCCCCTCAAGTCCACAACGTCTGTTTAAGGCCCAAGCAAGCCTTCTGGAAGACCATCAGCTCTGGACTTAATTTTTCAAATAATGACAAAGTCATTACATTCCACTTTTACTGTTTAACCATTACATTTAAATCACTATCACTGTTAAATAAAATGAGACCATATCCCTCTTCTGACAATCTGATATCGGTGGGTATTTAATCTGACAAATACAGAGCCAGAGGCACAAAATGTGGAAGCTGAAGCTGTACGAATTTAAACTTACAATGAAGCTAAAAATTAGCAGTGGATTCCACAGAAACACAATGTAAGAAGTCAAGATTTGATGCCTGTTTTTAAGCAGCTGTGAACCAGATACGGAGCTGATGAAATTTGCTGGTGTGGGTTGTGCGGGAGATCAGATATCAATGCTAGTCATGCTTTTTCTAGACTGAAAAACTGTATCAGGTATAATGGCTGGTACTGCAGGAGTGCTTTCTATTTTACATTGTTTGCTAGTCCCCAAACTTGATCCCTGACGTCTGCAAAATCTAGAGAATTGGGAGTTTTAAAAAAATTGCTCAACCGTGAAATTAAACTTTCCAGGGAATCAAAAACCTTCCAAGCCTTCCATCTTCATTATGAGATCACAAAATGAGAGCATTGCTGCCTGCCTGGCCAAAGACTTCTATCCTAAAGATTTGACGATTTCCATGAATTCTGGCAGTCAAACTATGTATGAAGCTACTGATCCCATCCTGACCTCCCGAGGGAAATACAGCGCTGTCAAGGTTGCCAAGGTATCTTCAGAGGAAAATGTATTCTGCTCTATTCAATATAACCGTGAATTTATTAATGAAACCGAAAGAGTTGAGAAACAGTCAGGTATGCCTCCTTAAAGGTAAAAGCAAATCAACCACCTTCAGATTAATTCAGGAGGTTGACTTGCAACCAGGTTGTATTTCAGCCCTTTCTGACTGCCCTGTTTTAGTAGGTATTGGTATAAATCATTCCCTTTGGACTTGGTTCATCTGTTTCTTTCAAATTTCACGGCTCTTGCTCCTGTTACCATCACAGCCAAGGTCTGCAATACTTCAGGCACAGGTATCCCCAGTTTAGTGAACATGTTAAATATATTAAATATGTAGTTAGAAAATGACCTCTTGGCAGGTTGGGGTTTTGACTGGCTACCAAGTTAAGCTGATTTAAAACAACCAAGAATGAAGCTTTCATTTGTTCTGTAATTTCTGAACACTAGTTTAGGACCAGCTATGCAGCCTTTCCTGATGTGGGTAAACACATCCATGCACAGCAATGGTACAGGATGAAGAAAAAAAAAGAACATTTTCTTTGGTGGAGGCACTGTAAATATTGTAGTCTCATACTGTAAATATCACGTTCTTAAATTTATGCCGTATGTGGCCATCTCCCAGTAACAGGAATTAAAGTTCCTCCAGTATAACCATATTTGTCCTACTCAACCACCACCACTTAATTTCTATCTTCATCATGCTGGTCTTCATCCCTATGAAACCAAAAACTAGCTGCAAGTTTGTGCTTATATCTTTCTCTTTTTCATTCATTACCTTTATACTTGCACTTTTCTTCCTGAAAATATGAAGCCTTCCAGCTCAAACCAAAAACATTTATTTTTGTTTTTTAATGTGTTTCATCTTCTATTAGTTATGAATAAAGAGGAAAACATGAAGGTATTCTCCCCTGCCCTGTTGGGCTTGAAAATAGTGCTTGCAAAGAGCATCTTCTTCAATGTGATCATGATAGCAAGGTTATTTTCTGAGGTGAGTGATACTTTGTCATGTTAATTGGGCCCTTTATTTTTAAGCACAGTGTCCTCTAATAGAGCTTTTGTTTATTTATTTGGTATCAGCAGGAAGAGAAGGATAAAGTCCCTCCTTGATGAACTAATGGGAAAGATGCTAGGTTATGTCTTAGTATACCTGTGCTTATCTCCCATCGCTACAAAGTTCTCTTTCCCCTTGAGTGAATATTCTTCTGTTAATGCATCTCGTTTGTACCCCAATTACCCCTCATTTTTATTATTCATTGTAGCTTATGAAAAAAATAGATCTAAACAAGCCAACCTCATTGCTTTCCCCACCCCGGACTCACCCCTATTACTTTGGTTGAGTAGGGGGAGGGGAGGGGAAGAGAGTAGGGGAAAGAAGGTCTTTGAATGCAAAGTGAGGTAATACCAAAAGCTAAAGGACAATCTCAATCTAGACTTTCCACCCAAGGCCCAAACGCAGATGGAAGCCCCTTTCTGGTGGGAAGACTATATATCACCATAAAGATTAAGGTCCCATTGTGAGGGATGCTACACACCAGTTGCTTCCTTGAAGGACTCACAGCTGAAAGACCAAAGGCAGATAAAGGAAGGGAGAAATCACCAACAGTGTAAAACAAAGAGGGGAGAAGGGATGAAGCATGCACCTGTTGTTCTTTCTGCTGTTAGCATATTTTACCCCACGTGGTACAACAACCAGACCACGTGTAACTCAACTCCCAGGGGCTTGCGTTCAGTTGACTCTTATAAAAGAGGGGAATAGGCAGATCACATAACCACATTTCCTGTTCAAAACCAGCAGTTTTGTGAGCCTGCAGCTCTCAGCAAGACAGTCAGCAGCTCCCCAAGCCCAACTCTCTGGTAACTGCACAATACCCTTCCTGGAATCAGAAAGATGTCCCAGCTGCTCCATAACATTTTTTAATTCTTAGTTCTCAGAGGTAACCCATTTTCTGAAGGCATCGGAGGCTTACAAGGTTATCACTGCAAGTGTTAACATCTCCTTATCCCCTTGCAGGTGTCCAAACAATGTGGGAAATAGTGGAATCTGATGGAGAAGTGAAAATGCTGGGGGATTCCCTGAGGATCTCCTGCAATACCACAGGAATCAACTTTGTGAACTGGTTTCACTGGGCTAGACACATTCCTGGAAAGGGGCTGCAGTGGGTGGCCTCTATCGAGAAGTTAACTGGGGATACAGTGCACTGCTCTGACTCCGTGAAAGGACGACTCACTGGTCTCCACGGAAGTGGTCTACTTACAGATGACAGACCTAAGAGCTGAGGATGCTGCTGAATATTACTGCACGTGGCTCTCAGTATATAGGTAGCCCAGATCAAAACCTCACATTGTGGCTATTATGCTAGGTGGTCTGAAGAGAATTAATGAAAGAAACCATTTTATGGAGGTCAGCTACCTTTAATGGCATAAAAATGATGCATGGGGGTAACTGCATCTGGAATTAATTGCATAATCCAAAAACCCCAAAAGGGCTGTTGAATTTTCCTGTGCAGTTGTAGGGGGCAGAACAGGAACAAGATACAGCAGAGGAAATTTAGGTTGCAGATTAGGAGGAACTTTCTCACTATGAAAGATTTAGGCTGCGAGTTGCAAAAGAGATGGAGAGCTTGAGGTGTCAAAATGCCATTCAATGTGGGTACCACACATCTTTAGCTTTATATGTACAATTTTGTATGGGAAAGTCAGTCCAGGGACATTAATGGACCAGAGGCACACAGCACAGATGGGACCATGGGAACAGGATCCATAGTTTTGTATGAACTCAAGCTGCAAAGATACACACTTGGGCTTACTCTGCTAGCATTTAAAAATGTGGGTGGGATAGGTCTCTAGTCCTGATGACCTGGGAGCAGAGGAATGTGCACTGATTACCAGACAGGCCAACCCAAGCGTTACTAAAGCAGTGTGAAATATGAATGGGAGATCAAAACTGAACAGGGCAGCTATTCTGCAATAAATGGACATCCGCATAAACTGTGAACTTATATAATTCCAGATAAAACAGATTTACATCAGACAGAAAAAAATTTAATTATTCCAGTTTCAGGCCTAAGATAAGCTGATGTAAGATTGGTTTGCTAGTGAACACAGAGAGCTGTTTCTACTGGGAAAGAAAGCAAACTGAATATGGAATCAGTGCACCTTCGTAGACAAAAGTTTTAGAAACTAAGAAGATAATTCAGGGACATGCATGAAGAGGGGGTTACATTGACAGATTGCTTTCAGACAGTTAATAGTAAAACTGAAATACATGCTCTTGCCATGTGGCTGGAGATCCAAGTGAACTGAAATCCAGTAACACCAAAATCCTCTCTCTTTTACTAGCAGTACTTTGCAGGGAGCAGCAAGTGCACAGAATCAGCATTTTAGGCTTTATTTTAAAGATAGGCTTTCATTCCTTGTCCCTCCATCTATTCAGCTGTAAATCTAAGTTCTCTTTTAGTAATTTCTCCATGTTATGTTAAATCAGCAATTAAGTAGTTTGCTTAAGAGCGTCATCTCCTACTGAACAGACCATTGATGCATTAAAAAAAACAGCTATAAAAGGAAATTTAAAAAGCCAACACTAGAGGGCGGCAAGACTTTAAATAAATTACAAGTAATACTACTACTAGCTTCTCAATCAGTAGGTAGTTGTTATCAGACTCTTCCTAAAAGCTGTTAGATTTCATGGGGAAGAACTTCTTATCCCACAGGCAATATTATGTTTTGAATCTGGATGAAGCAGCAGGATACTGAAAAATTAGGTTTTCATAGAAAGTACCACTAAATGTTGACTTGGGAATGCTGGAAACATTTTGCTTGAAAGTTTTTGACAAGGCTGACAAAGAAAGGATGATTTCTACTGTTTCGCAAATGTAGACATCACAGCTCAGGAAGAGCGATGCTGGGATTCTTAGCCCCCATATCCTATCTATAACTATAACCCCTTTAAAAACTTCTCAAACTGCTTTCTCTGAGCAAGGGACTTGCCTGAGGTTGTACAGGTTTCTGCCATTCGCTCTCTTGCTGTAACAGACATCACGTGGATTGCATACCTTCTCGAGGAACTTTTTGGAGCCAAGTGTGACCTAGCAAAAGTGGGTGCCTGGCGTGGTAGACAGACAGACTGTCGTTCTGTTTTCAAAACAAATGCATTTCCTTTTTTATTTTATTTATTTTTTTTATTATTTTTATTTTTTTTATTTTAAGTTTTATTTTACATTCCCAAAGCAATGACAATTTAGGCATCAAAATGTATATTAGAAACAACAGACACCGTCTTTTTCACTACTTCAAAGAGAATTTCAGCTAAATTCTTTTTAGTTTCTCTTATCAGAGGGCTTTTCCCCTTTCCTCCCACCATGAGTCCAGAGATCATCCAGGACTGTCATTTAATCACACTATGTGAACGAAGTGGGAGAACGTGGAACTTGTGTTTCCTGTTCAAAGTCAGTCATTTCTTTCTAGCCCTCACAGGGAAGGCTGCAGTGCATAACATCTCCACATCTAACATCACCTCCGAGAGATGTCCCCAGATATGAGGGCCATGATGTGCTTGATAATTACTGTTTTCCTTATAACTGCCTTCAAGGGTAATGTTATTACTATTTCTTTTTGGACATTTCTACTTTATAAGTCGCTAATGTTTCATGATTTCTAAAATCATTTTTTGTTCCATTCCTTCTCAGGAATCCAGCCACAAGTTACATTTGCTACATCTGGAGGGGATATTAAGAAGCCTGGAGATGCTCTACAACTTTCCTGTAAAGGATCTGGATTCACAAGACAGAGTTTCGGAGACTACTGGATGAACTGGTACCGACATACTCCGAGTAACGGGCTGGAGTGGGTGGCTACCATAAGCTACTGGGCAGGGGATACTAAATATTATGCTGCTTCAGTAAAAGGGAGATTCACCATCTCTAGACACAATGCCCTGAATATGCTATATTTGCAAATGAAGAACCTGCAACCTGGAGACTCTGGTTATTATTACTGCTTTGAAGCACAGCATGGCAAAGCCATGCTGAGCTTGTGCAAGAATCCTAGCTGGTGGCCTTTAGGAGTAGAGACTCACCTGGCTTGGAGACAGCTCTTGGCCTTTGGGCTGAGATTGTCAAAGCTGCCAAATACAGAATTCACATTTAAAATGAAAAGGGTCCTTTCCAAGAGGCCTTTTCACTTTGTGAATTAATTCTTGTCACAGGCACCCCCTTCTGCCTTTTAAATTGGGAAGAGAAGAAAGGATTTAGTAAAATATATAAACATCCACGACCCCTCCAAGAAATTCCAGCCCACAGAAGGAAAAAAAACCCAACCCCCCCCCAAAAAAAGTTCTGTGACAGTTTGGCTCCTGAGATGCTAGTGCTACTGTGGTGCTTCCTTGTTGTTATTTAAAGTGGTGGACTTGGCTGAGGCTGTAGGGGAGGAAGAGACCTCACTGGAGCACACCACTGTGTCGTGTAGAGGCCCCAGCACCGGTGAGGGTGCACCTTCTCACACACACACACACACACACACACGTTTTGCTTGTCAACAGCCTGAGGTGCAGCTTCCCAGAAACCTTTTTATCTATCTCCTTGAAACTTGGCAGGCCTCCTGCCCTCAGAAGGGGCAACCATCTGCAATTTTTATCTGAATCAGCTAGAAAATGATAAAATTATAGGAGGTATTTCAGCGATTCCCCATTATAGTCTATAGCCAAATCTCTAAATCTCCCCGAAACTGCACCGAATCTTTCAGAGCTGATTCGGCTGAAATAATTCAGGACAGTAAGCCGAATCCCTGAATCGAATCACTGTCCTCTGAATTGGCCAAAATCAAATCCAAATCAAATACTTCCCTATTTGCACAGGCCTACAATAGGAGACCAGCTTGGCTAGACAGCACTCTCTTCAAGGATGTGAAACTTAAAAAGGAATTCTATGAAATATGGAAACTTGGTCATGGTATTAGGGAATAGTATTTCATGGGCATGCAGAGAGGAAGTTTGGATGGCCAGGGCACAATGAGATGCAGCCAGCAAGGGACATAGCAGGCAATAAAAAGGGATTCTATAGGTATGTGAAAAGTAAGAGCTTCCATAGGTTCCTTACCCAATGTGTAAAGCAATGTAGTCAGACTTGATGCAGAAAAGTATTTAATGGCTTTTTACTTCAGCTTTGACAAATAGAAGCAGCTACCAGTTAATGAGTACAATTGAGAGCAGAGATAGAACAACAGGAAGAGATGAACAACCTAGAGTAATGGCAAACCGAGTTAGGGATTACTTAGAGAAATTAGATGTTTTCAGGTCAGCAGGGCTGGAAGAATTGTACTTGAATGCACTAAATGAATTGGCCGAGGTAATATTGGAGCCATTGGCTTTCCTTTTAGAGAACCCATGGAGGTCTAGCAAGGTTCTGGATGACTGAAAAGGGACAAATATAGTGTCCGTTTTTGAGAAGGGGAACAAGGAGTTTAGATAGATACTTGTCTGAGATGGATTAGATGACCTTGTAAGGACCCTTCCATCCCTACTTTACTAGTATCCTGTATCATGGTGTTGGATGCCAGCATAACATGCTAAGATAGCTGAATTACATACATAGATAGAAGGGGTATAATGGGAACACAGTGATGTATGGCTACTATTTATTGCAATTTGTTATTATTTGTATTGAGAAATCACAAGCATCTACCCTCTCGCTAAGTGCTATTCGGAGTCAGAATCAGAAGACACTTTTGCTCTCAACAGCTTCCCATCAGAGTTCAAGATAAGAAGTGGAGAAGACAGACAGGTGAACGTCCAGATAAAAAACATGAGACAATTGTCTGATCTCATCCTAGGAAAATGGCATCTATGCCAGCATCACATGGACTAACTCAGATTTTCAAATATGAAATTAAGCATCATTTTTCATAGGATTTCAAAGGCTGGAGAGGACCATTATAATTGTCCTGTGTAGCATAGCATGGGCTAGAGACTTCCACACCCTGTTATTCTAGCATTCATCTCAGTAACTTGTGATTGTTTCTATTATCTTTATTTTTCTATCTTGAAGACCAGTCTCTACTAGGGGGAAAAAAAAAGCACATATTTAAATGTAAGATAGTCTACATACTAAGGTTATGTCTTCTCTGCAGTATAGTGTAGGCACCCCTGAGCTGGCTCAGGATTCAATAGTAATATAGTCCCAGCCAGAAATGACCACAGCTTTGAATTCTACCAGATATAGCCAATTTGACTTCATCAGCTCTTTTAGGGGGGCACCCACTGATAGCCTAAACCTCCAGGCTGAAAACTTTTCAACAAAATATCCCAAGTACTTGTAAAGGCATGGAGGATTGCCATTTCATTTTTTGGCTGATGCTACAACTATGCCATGCATCTGCCTAAACCAGAGAGTCTGTGCGAGCTTGATCTCTCAATCTGCTGCTTATAAAAAGAGGCAGCACACATCTGCTTCCTCTTTACAGTCAACGATCGTGTATGAGAATCTGCATCCCTGGGCAGCGATCATTTCGCCAGCCCTCTCTCCCATGAGTACTCTCTCCAGCAAAAACAAACCATGATCGTTTGGCTAAATATGATTTTCTTGATAAAAATGCTCACTGGTAATTTAAATTATACTCCAAGACAATAGCTAAACCAGATTACTATGGATAGATTGGTATGATTCTTAGCTGTTATTTTCTCCTTCAAGGTGTCCAGTCAAAGGTTGAATTTTTAGAGTCTGGAGGGGATCTGAAAAAGCCTGGAGACTCTCTACGCCTTTCCTGCAAAACTTCCGGGTTTACTTTCAGCAATCACTGGATGAGCTGGTATCGATGGTCTCCTACCAAGGGACTAGAGTGGGTTTCCAGTATAGAGAAATTGCCTGGGAGCACCAAGAAATATGCCAATTCAGTACAAGGCCGATTCACCATCTCCAGGGACGACTCCAAGAACATGTTGTATCTGGAGATGAAGAACCTCAGACTTGAAGACACTGCTGTGTACTACTGCAGGGCTGCACAGTGCACAAAAATGAACCCTAGTGCTGACAAAAACCTTTTACTTGTGGTGCAAGGTGAAGCTTAGGTATTTCAGCTCTTTGATAGGTACTTTGAGGCCAGATCTTTCAAAGGTTTTTGGGTGCTTAAGATGCAGAGAAGCACTTTGTAAACACATCACTGCCTTAAATGCCTAAGTCCCATCGACTTTCAGATGGAAAAATAGAAGGGACTGAAATGGAAAAGCATCTTTGCAGAGCATTAGCTGAGATGCATTTATGGTGGTCAGACAGGTGTGAAGCAATGGAAGTGTCATCTCAAGCTCTTCCAGTCAAGTTTAGACCACATATGCAGAATCATTGCTACAGAAGCATCTTATCTGCATACAGCCTTTTTCTTTTCAATCTGCACAGCTGCACAAAACTAGCTATACCCTTCTGCTATCTGTTACATTATACCAGTTAAAAACAGTGGCATAAGTGCTTTCAAGTTTCAGGTGCATTGTGCTAGGATCTTAAAAACTTTAAAACTTCAGTCCTAGGCAGTTTGCGAAAAGACAGAAGAGGCTCCTTGCTTCACAAAGCTCAGTATAAAAATAGACAAGGGAAATGAATAGGCAGTGGCTAGAGGGAAAAATCCATACAGCAGAGTTAACTGGCACTCTACAGGTATATATCAGCACTATCACCAGTTTGTTGACCTCACACTTTCCCTGTACATTAAATTCATCTATGTATGCAAACAGTTGGATATACCTTAATGTTGCTGACATGGGAGTTTTGGTGTTACTTTGTGAAGGAAACAACCGGTGCATTGCAAGTTCCCTTTTTCTCGTCTACATTGTGATGAATGGTGAAACTGCAACTCATGTAGATGCACCTTGTTCACACTGATCTAGATGTCTCGTGTATTGTGGACCTGATGCAGTATGCAGCTTAGGATGGGCTCATCATTCATCACACAAGTATTGATCTAGCCCAGGGGTGGGCAATTATTTTGGGCAGAGGGCCGCTTAATGAGGTTTGGTAAGCTATCGAGGGCCACATGTAGGGCACCTGTCAAATGATGGGGCTATCCCACCTAACTCCTGACCTTTGCCACCAGAAGTCCCTCCTCTTGCCCTCCCCCACACCAAAATACTCCTGGGGGGGGAGGGGGAGGAGGGGCTGCCATCTTAGAACCAGAAAAAACCAAAAATCATACAGTAAAAGTCAAACACCTACTATAACATATTTTAATTTTATTGCAAAAAATGTTTTTGTCATGATTTGTGTTTGCACACTGCATATAGACATGACTGCATAATAACTCAACAATAATTTTTCAGATTTTTATATTGGGGGGGAGGGTGCATGTGGCATAGGGTATGTTCTGGAGTTGTGTGGCATTTGTGGGATGCTCCCAGCCAGCTGCAGCCCTGCCCCACCCCTGCTTCCCTACCTGCTGCCTGGAGGGAATGGGACATAGGGGAAGCCTGCAGCAGCATCCCTGCCCATGCTAGTGAAGCCCGAGACATGTGTCAGGGGTGGATGTAGGCACCTCACTCCCACCCTTGGGGGTGGAAGGGCTGAGTAGGGCACAATTGCTTGGTGGGCTGCATTTTGCCCACCCCTGGTCTAGGCCTTGGGGTCAGTTTTACAGCCCATATTGAACTCCAGGATATCAAAAACAACACTGCTAGCAGAATGTATGCTAGTTAATTTGGAAGCTAACTCAGGTAGGCCTATGTAACACTGGAGTCACACCTTGACTGTACTTTAGACATTGTACAGAGAAAGAATTTCCATCTTAGAACAGCCAATTACCATCACTGGAAACTAATTGCAGGGGTGCTTTTTTTTAAGAATTAAAATGTCTTATATCAAAGCATGCTGGTGCTTGTTCATTATATTCAAGCCTTAAGATTTAAGAAACCACATTTTTTTTTTCCTTGTGGAAACCTATTAATAATGCAAAATCTCTTTTTTATTATGCAAATCTACATCGAAGACTATAGTTACCATTTCAGTGCAAAATATACTGTGCTCCTAGACACTGAGGAGCAGGGATCCTGGTTTTCTCCGATGTAAACAAAAAAAAAAGAAAAATCCCCAGTGTTTCATTTAAAAAAAACAAACAAACCCCAAATCTACATTTTTCCATGATTAAAATGTAACACCACTAATATAATAGTGGCATTTCATCTTAATCATGGAAAAATGTGGATTGGGGTTTATGTATTTAAACCAAACATTGGGGAGATTTTTGAATCAGAGAAAATGAGGATCCCTGCTGAGGAAGCATTTCTTAAATAAGAAAAAAATAAAAAGCAACCATTTCAAAATCATGGTCTGGCCAAGTTCCAGTGAAGTATTTTTCAGATGACACCAGGTTGGTGGGGAGTAGTAGATATACTGGAAGATAGGGCTAGGATTCAGAGAGACCTTGACAAATTAGAGGATTGGACCAAAAGAAACCTCATGAGGTTGAATAAGGAAAAGTGCAAAGTCCTTCACTTAGGATGGACCAATGCCATGCACTGGTACAGCGGCTAAGCAAGTTTTCAGAAGAGGACCTGGGGCGGGGGTCACAGTGGACAATAAGCTGAACAGAAGCCAATATTGTGCCCTTCTTGTCAAGAAGGCTAACAGCTACTGGGCTGCATTGATAGGAAGGTTGCCAGCAGATCGAGGGAAGCCATTCTTCCCCTCCAGATGTGGCCTCACCAGTGCCGAACGAAGTCCTGTGTCCAGTTTTGGGCCCCACACTACAGAAAAGGTGTAGACAAATTGCAAATAGTCCGGCAGATGGCAACAAAAATGGTTTGGGGGCTGGGGCATATGACTTGTGAAGAGAGGCTGAGGAAAGTGGGCTTATTTAGTCCAAAGAAGAAAACACTGGGAGGGGATTTAATAGAAGCCTTCAAATACCTGAAGGGCAATTACAAAGAAGATGGAGCTAAACCAGGGTTGGGCAATTATTTTGGGTGGAGCGATGCTTACTGAGTTTTGGCAAGCCATCAAGGGCCGCATGACAGGCTGCCAGGGGCAGATGCATATTAATTTTCAAAAATGTTTAGCGGCTCTGCAGGCCAGACAGAATGACCTGGAGGGTCGCATCCGGCCCACGGGCTGTATTTTGCCCACCCCTGAGCTAGACTGCTGTCAATGGTGCAGGTGACAGAACAAGGAGCAATGGTCTCAAGTTGCAGCAGAAGTTGAGGTTAGATATGAAGAAAAACTCTCTCACTAGGAGGGTAGTAAAACACTGGAACAGGCTACCCAGAGAGGTTGTGGACTCTCCATCTGTGGCAGGGCACCTTTGGGCTGGGATCTAGTTGGGGCTGGTCCTGCTTTGAGCAGGAGGTCGGACTAGATGTGACCTCCTGAGGTCCCTTCCAACTGTCATGGTTAAGGCTTCTACGATTTCCCCCAAAATGCAGCTGCTCTGAGCAACCACTGTCTGAGACACTGTGCCAGATCCCTTCTAAGCCACAAGCAGAATTTATGTAAAGCTATTTTTCATGGTGTTTGGGGGACACACCCACGATGATGCAAACACTGTGAAGACCTTTGCAAAATCTATCAAGATAAATATGTCCTCCTGCTGCCGTAGGCCTTGATAAGGTGAAGCCCATTTCTCTGTATGAACTTGACTGATTTCTCATGAAGAGCATTCAGAGAGACGCATCCTCAGTTAGGTTTTTTCTGGGCAATGGCAGCATGAGGATTTCCCCATGAACACTTATCACCAAGCAGACGTATAAATCTTTATAGGGCTGGAGTCTTAATTGGGGTCACAGCCAAGACTGAAATAACCAGAATCACACCTCTGAGATATCTATTTGTAATTCAGCTTAACTACAGATCACCTTCCAAAAAGCAAAAGTTCTCCAATCTATTGAAAGTGTGGTCTGAAATCGCAGATGTGTAATAAAAACCAAGCCCAGAACAAAATAACTAAGTCCTTGAAGCTGTTTCCATGCTTTTTCAAGAGGTTTGTGTACAGCTCTGTAGCACTGTGTACTCAGAAGTTACCTTCAGAGGAACCAAACTTGATCTCATACCAAGTAAGTGACTGATTTTTAAAGCTTTGGAAAGGGCATGTTTATAAACTTTGAATCTATGAAAAAGTCATGGAAGAATTTTTGAAGGCACCTAGGAGGAGATGGTCAAAATATGCCTGTGTAGTGTCAGGAGTGATACTTTCTGCTCATATAGTGGTTGTAACAGTTTGTTGTAATATAATATTTAGATATACATACAAAAGATGATTCTTAGGACTAGGGATCATAAAATATCATCCCCTATCTTACCTCTGCCCAGGGCAGGGGGTCAGACTCAATGATCTGCCGAGGCCACTTCTGACCCAAACATCTATGAATCTCTGGTGACTGTTTGACACACCACCTTTTCAGCAAAAATTGCAATTTTATGGGAAGTATTACTAAAAATTAATTTTGTTCTAGTTCACAGTGTTAATGCATTTCCCACTTCTCTCTAGAAAAACCTTGTTTCAACATTGAAAGATTTCAAAATCCGTAGCAATACCATTACAAATGCAACAGAAGTATTTGCATATAGTTTCAGAGTCAAGCCCTCCAAAATGACTAAGTGCCAGAATCAGTGCTTTTATGGACAAATTATGCTACAGGCTTTCATTACATGACCATGGACTAGTTTCTCCACTTCCACATTATAAAGGTTGAAAGGGTCTATTAAAATATTCTGCTCTGATCTCTTGCATAAAACTAGCCAAAATGTCACCCCCAAACCTATCCCCTCAAGTCCACAGCATCTGTTTAAGGCCCAAACAAGCCTTCTGGAAGACCATCATCTCTGGGCTTAATTTTTCAAACAATAACAAACTCAATACATTCCACTTTTACTGTTTAGTCACTAAATTTATATCACTTTTACTGTTAAATAAAGTTAGACCATATCCCTCTTCTGACCTCCTGATATTTATGGGTATTTAATTTAACAAAAACAGAGCCAAAAGTCTGCAAGTGGAAGCTTGAAGAATTTAAACTTAAAACTAAGCTCAAATTTATCAGTGGATTCCACCTAAGTGGAAGGTAATCAGTCAAGATCCGATGCCTTTTTTTTTAAAGCAGCTGTGAACATGATACTGGGCTGATGAAATTAGCTGGTGTGGGTTGTGCAGATCAGATTACAATGCTAGTCTTGCTTTTCCTTGCCTTAAAAATTGTGCTAGTTATAATGGGTGGTCCTGCAGGAGTGCTTTCTATTTTTAATATTTGCTAATCCTCAAACTTGTCCTCTAAATTTTGCAAAAAAACAAAGAATTGGGAATTAAAAAGAAAATGCTCAACCATGACATTAAACTTTCTAGGAGATCAAAAACCTTCCAAGCCTTCCATCTTCATTATGAGATCACAAAATGAGAGCATTGCTGCCTGCCTGGCCAACGATTTCTATCCTAAAGATCTGAAGATTTTCATGAATTCTGGCAGTCAAACTATATATGAAGCTACTGATCCCGTCCTGACCTCCCGAGGGAAATACAGTGCTGTCAAGGTTGTCAAGGTGTCTTCAGAGGAAAACGTATTCTGCTCCATTCAACATAACCGTGAATTTATTAATGAAACCCAAATTGCTGAGAAACAGTCAGGTATGCCTCCTTAAAGGTAAAAGCAAGTTAACAACATTCAGATTAATTCAGGTAGCTGACTTGCAAGCAGGTTGTATTATCAATCCTTTCTGACTGTTTTCAATGGGTTTTGGTATAAATCATTCCTTTGGGCTTGGTTCATCTGTTTCTTTCAGATTTCACATCTCTTCCTCCTGTTACCATCATACCCAAGATCTGCAATATTTCAGACTCCAATATCCCAGGTTAGTGAACATATTAAATATGTTGCTTCAAGTCTTCATGGTTAGAAGGTGACCTATTGGGAGGTTGGGATTTTTCCTGGCTTCAAAGGTGAAATCACCAAGAATGAGGCTGTTAATATGTTCTGTAATTTCTGAACACTAGTTTAGGACCAGTTGTGCAGCCTTTCCTGATGTGGGTAAACACATCCATGCATATCAATGGTGCAGGACAAAGCAAAAAGGAAATTTTTCCTTGGAGGAGGCACCGTAAATATTGTAGTCTCATACTGTAAATAACATGTTCTTAATTTGTACTGTATGTGGCCATTTCCCAGTAACAGCAATTAAAGTTCCTCCAGTATAACCATATTTGTCCTACTCTCCCACCATCACTTTCTATCGTCATCATGCTGGGCTTCATCACCATCAAACTAGCTGCAAGTTTGTTCCTTTATCTCCTCCTGTTTTTCTTACATTATCTTTATACTTGCACTTTTCTTTCTGAAAAATATGAAGCCTTCCAGCTCAAAAAAAGTGTGGGGCAATTTTTGGGGTTTTTTTTGTTTTAAATGCATTTCATGTTCTATAGTTATGAATAAAGAGGAAAACATGAAGGTGTTCTCCCCCGCCCTGCTGGGTTTGAAAATAGTGCTTGCAAAGAGCGTCTTCTTCAACGTGATCATGACAGCAAAGTTATTTTGTGAGGTGAGTGATACTTTTTGCTTAAAAAAAATAAAGGGCCCAATTAACATGACAATGTCCTCTAATAGTTTATCAAGAAAGGACTTCATCCTTCTCTTCCTGCTGATCCAAATAGATCAACAAAAGCTTTCATGGTAAAGTTACTAGGTGGTGTCCTAGCAGACCTGTGCGTATTTCCCATCTCTATAAAGTTCTCCTTCCCCTTGAGTGATTGCTGAAAGGATTTTTAAATTGTTTCCTTTCTCTCTGCTTTGATTCTCCAAGTATGGAAAACCCCCTTGAATTGGAGAATGTGCTAAGACGCGTGCGATCATGAAATGCTCTGATGTCTTGGCAATAGAAGCAGTGCAAATATTGTAAATAGACTGCCGTCTGGCTGGTGCTACCAAGTAGCAACACAGTAGTGGGATCTTATGTTTTATGTGGTATAGAACCAGCTGGTGAGGCTAATCCGTCTTTTGTCTGTTTTGGGCAGACACACTTTCTTATTTTTCAGCCCATCTGTGTGCAGAAACTCTAAAAGTTAGCTCAGTTTAAACTTTCCAAAGGGGTCTTAATTTCCTTTCACATTGCCACGTGGGAAGGAGAGATTTTCAGTCTAATCAAATTAATGAAATAACAATGTTGTTGTTTCTTTTTTAGGCTTCCAAGAATAAATGAGGAATGACTTGAGAAACAAAGCCAAGTTTCCATCAGCCTTTATGCATTTACATTAATTGCTTTAATAGTGAAAATCATCATGTATTGTGTTCTTCCAACAGATATTTAACAGGCTACCATTGGTAACTACATAAAGAATTGTAGAGTAGTGATAGCTGCTATGTAAAGAAATGGAAAAGATTTTCTAATGGAAAGTTTTGTATTGCCTTTAACTACTATTAGGGAATTTAAAACTTTTCTACACTTTTGTATTCCTCCTATCCCAATCAACACCTCTTTCCCACCCCCGAAATGTCACAAGATTTCTCTTAGATTGAACTAGACTGTTAGATGAATTACTTTGAAATACGAATCTATGTAACAATACAGACTATTTATGATGGTTTTTTAAAAACTTCTTTCCACTTGCATTTGCTTTCACATATTTGCTTTTCCTATTTTTTTTATACAATAGCAACATTTTGTTTCAATGTTTATTGCTTATGTAATAAAAGTTATTGAACAAAAGGAATGAGTTCTTTTAGCACTTATAACATCTTTTCTGACCATAACAAAAAGAGAAGTAATCACTACCACATACTACAGCTCTACAAAGCACGGATGAGCACGCCTGGCTTCCTAAACCAGGATAAACAGTCTCACTCACTTTCAGTAACCTACTATCTCCCTTCAGAAGTCCTCCCCAGACCTAGTCCTCATACCACTGATCTTTAACCAAATTGATTTACTATTTTCCTTTGAACTTCATGCTTCTTCATCAATATGGATTAAAATGTAAGAATATAGGATGGCATTGGTAAGTGGCACCATAGACTTAATGATCGATGCAAGCCATAGTGAAGAAGCATTTCAAGAATAATCCTTCCTCCTCTGTTCCTTTTCTGACTAGTTCTCATGCTGGCTCTGAGTCACATCTTGGACACTCCTAAGTCTATGACAGAACAAGAAGCAATGGTCTCAAGTTGCAGCAAGGGAAGTTGAAGGTTAGGTTAGATATTAGGATGAATTTTCTCACTAGGAGGGTAGTAAAGAACTGGAAAAAGTACCCAGAGAGGTGGTGGAAGCTCCATCCTTGGGGGTTTTTAAGACCGGGTTAGACAAAGCTTTGGCTGGGATTATCTAGTTGGGGATGGTCCTGCCTTGAGCCGGGGGTTGGACTACATGACTTCCTGAGATCCCTTCCCACCCTCATTTTCTATGATTCTATTAAAGGGTTTAAAAATTGCCCCCTTTGCCTGGACTACTTCAGGGCTTTTCTGCATAGGAAGACAAGCACCTGTTTCTTGTGATGGATGCTACATGGCAGTTGCTTCCACAAAGAGCTCACAGTCGAAAGAGCAAGAGCAGATAAAGGAAGGGAGAAACCACCAACAGTGTAAAACAAAGGGGGGAGAAGGGATGGAGCATGCACCTGTTGATTTTTCTGCTGTTTGCAGACTTTGCCCCAACACTGAGCAATACAACTGGACCACATGAAACTCAGCTCGCTCAGGGCCTGTGCTCATTTCACTCTTATAAAACACAGGAATAAGCAGATGACATAACCACATTTCCTGCTCAAAAACAGCAGTCTTGAGAGCCTGTAGCTCTCAGCAAGACAGCCAGCAGCTCCCTAAACCTGACCGTCTGGGAGTACAACACTGTTGGGAGCTCTTTGTGGAATCACAAAGATGTCCCATCTGCTCCATATCAGTTGCTTCATTTTAGCTTTCAGAGGTAATCCAACTTCTGAAGGCACTGGAGGCTTGCAAGGTTATCACTGCAAGCATTAACATCTTTATCCCCATGCAGGTGTCCAGACAAGGAGTAAAATAGTGGGATCTGGTGGAAAGGTGAAAATGCAGGGGGATTCCTACAGGATTCCTGTCAAACCACAGAAAGCGAGTTGGTGAACTTCTGGATTCACCGGATCAGACACGTTCCTGGAAAGGCGTTGCAGTGGGTAGTCTGTATTAGTGAGTTAGCTGGAGATACAGTGTACTACTTCAACTCTATGACATGACTATTCACTGTCACCAGGGACAATATTAGGGAAGTGGTCTACTTACAGATGACAGACTCGAGAGCTGAGGATGCTGCCGAGTATTACTGCACAGGGCTCTCAGTGTGTAGGCGTCAGTGGGAGCCCAGACCAAAACCTCAAATTGTGGCTATTACGGCAGCAGCCATCTGTTAGGTGGTCTGGAGAGAATTCATGAAAGAAATCATTTTATGGAGGCCACCTACTTTAAATTTTATATATATAATGTTATGCTCCTGCTTTGAGCAAGAGGCTAGACTAGGTATGATCTACTGTCCTGTGATATCAGGCTTGGGGATTTACATGCACAAACTCCTTGTCTTTGCTTGGAAAGAGGGCAACTAACTTTGCAAAAGGCTTCCTCAAAAACCAACCCTCTACCTGGTTTTCCTCTGTACAAGGAAACAGGGATTTCATTTCCACAATATGGTGTCACCCCATGGAAAAAGAGCAAGGAATCAAAAATTTATTGCTTGTATTTAGGTGGCACCTGCAGGCCCCAGAGGTGAAGGCCACATGGTGCCAGGTGCTGTACAGATGCATAACAACCAGAGCCCTGTACACAGACATCATAAGCGAGTCTTTGTCCTGAAGAACTCATGTGCCAAATAAAAAAGACAAATTGTTTTGAGAGAATGGGTAAAACGAAGGGGAAGTGGTTAGAATTATAATGGGGATGCATTGAGTTGGGGGAGGGGAGGAGAGAGGGTGTTTTTCTATTAGCATAGTCTGCACCAGTGTCAAGCAGTACAAAAACTGAGCTCCGCGACACGTAGCTTCCCTATAGTGGATGCACACTCTTATGAAACAGGGGAACGTGCACATCACCTAACTATGCTTCTTGTTGAAAGCTAGCAGTTCTCATTAACGCACAGCTCACCGAGACACAACCTGGAGCTTCCTGAATTTGCCTGGTGACAGCACAACACATTGGAGAGCTCTCTCCAGAACAAGAAAGATGATATATTGCTTCAATATTGCATACTTTCTCTTGGCTGTCACAGGTAGGTTGATTAGGAGATGCACTGAAGTTTCACAAGGTTATTACTGCAAGTCTTAATGTCTCTCTATTCCCTTGTAGGGGTCCAGTCTAAGGTAGAATATGTGGCATCTGGTGGAACAGTTAAAATGCTGGGGGACTCCTTGGGGATCTCCTGCACAACCTCTGGAATCGACTTTGATAACTCTTGGCTCGGCTGGGTCAGGCACGTTCCTGGAAGGGGGCTACAGCAGGTAGCCTATATTAGCAAGTTAGCTGGAGATACAGTGTACTATTCTGATGCTGTGAAAGGGCGATTCACCATCTCCCGGGACAATTCCAGGAAACTGCTTCATTTGCAGATGTCAAACCTGAGACCTGAGGATGCTGCGGAGTATTACTGCTCATGGGTGGCACAGTGTGCAGGCTTGTGTGTGAACCAGGACAAAAACCTTGCATTGCATCTATCAGGACACATATAGCCTGATATCTTCTCTTTGAGAAGATCATCAAGGAGCACATCTGTGATGGGCTGGCATCAGGGGTGATGCCGAGGGGCAACCAGCATGGTTTCGTTAAGGGCAGGTCATGTCAGACCAACCTGATCGCCTTTTATGATCAGGTCACAAAAGCATTGGATGCAGGTGTCACCGTGGATGTAGTCTTTCTGGACTTCAGCAAGGCCTTTGACACCGTCTCTCACCCCATCTTCATCAAAAAACTAGGCAACTGTGGCATCGATGCCTACACAGTCAGATGGATTGCTAATTGGCTGAAGGGTCGTACTCAGGGGGTGGTGGTGGACGGGTCATATTTGACCTGGGGGGAAGTGGGCAGCGGAGTTCCCCAGGGCTCGGACCTTCGGCCCGCACTGTTCAATTTCTTTATCAGCGATTTGGACAACGGGGTGAAAAGCAACCTGCTCAAATTTGCTGCTGATACCAAAATCTGGGGTGAGGTAGGCACGCTAGTAGGGAGGGAAAGACTGCAGCAAGACCTGGATAGGTTGCAAGGGGGGGCTGACAAAAACAGGATGCGTTTCAATACGGACAAGTGCAGGGTGCTGCACTTGGGCAGTAGTAACCGGCAGCACGCTTATCAGATGGGAAACTCCCTTCTTGAGAGCACAGAGGCAGAAAGGGATCTTGGAGTCATCATTGACTCCAAGATGAACACGGGCCGACAATGCGAGGTCACGGTGAGCACGGCTAACCGGACCTTATCGTGAATCCACAGGTGCATCTCAAGCAGGGCCAAGGAGGTGATCCTCCCCCTCCATGCGATACTGGTCAGGCCACAGCTGGAGTACTGTGTCCAGTTCTGGGCGCCCCACTTCAAGAGGGATGTGGACAACATTGAGAGGAGCCAGAGGAGGCCACCCGCATGATCCGGGGACAGCAGGGCAGACTCTACAATGAGAGGCTACGGGACCTGAACCTGTTCAGCCTTCGCAAGAGAAGGCTGAGAGGGGGACCTGGTGACCATCTATAAACTCACTAGGGGGGACCAGAAGGGTTTGGGGGAGACCTTGTTTCCCCCAGAGCCCCCCGGGATAACAAGGAATAACGGCCACAAGTTGTTGGAGAGTAGGTTCAGATTAGACATCCGTAGAAACTACTTCACAGTCAGGGCGGCTAGGATCTGGAACCGACTTCCAAGGGAAGTGGTGTTGGCTCCTACCCTGGGGGTCTTTAAGAAGCGGCTCAATGCCTACCTGGCTGGGGTCATTTGAGCCCAGTTTCCCTCCTGCCCAGGCAGGGGGTCGGACCTGAAGATCTACAAGGTCCCTTCTGACCCGACTGCTATGATTCTATGATAGCCACTGGGGAAAAGTGATGAGGTTGGCTTATTTAGTTCTATATTTTTTCATAAGCCACAATGCATAATAGAAGTGGGGGGTAATTGGGTTAGAAAACAGTATGCATTAACAGAAGAATGGTCCCCATTCTTAAATTAAAACAGAAGATAGTTTTAAATTTAAGACATGTTACAACTCAAAGGGTGCATCCAGACGAGCATGCAGCATCCCAAACCAGTTTGAGACACTGCAAAGAGACATGCTGCAAACAAAAAAAACGTTCCCCATGCTTCATATTTGCAATGTGGGCTCAAAATTTGATACTTGGATATCCAGGTATATAAAAAACAAACAAACCAAAAAACCAACACACACACGAAGGAAAAAAGTGGGGCAGGACACAGTCTAGGACCAGGCCCTGAGGGAACCCAGAAGCTGGTCCTTTGGAGAGATGGTCTGGTTTCTGGCCAAAGCATCTCTATGTTCTTCTGCTGCCCAGTATGCAAGGCATGCACCCTTGGCATGCTGGGGCAAGCAGAAGCATGGCAAGGATTTGGATGACTGGGACACAGATGCTGTCAGGGGTAAGTAGGGACTGGGGGGCAGGAACTGTGGCTGCAGGGGCAGTTGTCCCCACATCCTGGTTAGTGAAGAGAGCTCCCCCTGACCCCATTGTTCTAGGATAAGGAAACCAAAAGCAAACATCAAAACATAGATATTTAGAATTTATTGTATTATGATTGTAGAGACACTGCTAGGCTTTCAAATTACTTTAAAATGGTAAATATATCAATAAAACATCTCCCAACTGATCTCTCTCTTTCTCATTTTAATTATGGATTTTGGGGTATTTTAAAGAGTGAATTTTGGACTTTTTTTTTTTTAAATCAGAGAATTTGCAGTATTTAAATAGGGAACACCATGATGAGCAGAGGAGTTTGCTCAGGGCTAGCATGAGCAAAGGACTAGCACCCAGGACCCAGGTGGAAGGCAAATGCGATGGCTGACCTCCTGGCCATTTGGGGCCAGGACGACATGCTTTGACAGTTCGAAGCAGGCCACTGCACTGAGAACATCTTCTGGGCGATAGCTGCCTAAATGGCTGGGTGGTGGCACACATAGCAGTAGTGCCACACAAAGGCTAACTGTGCAACCACAGTCCACTGGCAGCTGGCCCAAAGGTGCAGATGCCTGTGCTGATGCCTGTGCTGTGGTCATGCAGTCCCCATCCAGGTCTAGCAAGTGCACAGCCTTTGGGCCACATGCTGTCACAGGCAGCAGCAGGTCACAGCCTGACAGCAGCCTGCTTTGCTAGACGGTTGCAGTACGTAGAGGGTGCAGGGAACTCAGGGCTGCTTCAGCAGTCCAGCTGGCACAGAGGGTAGTGTCCCCAGGTACCAATAGGTTGGGGCCCAGAAGCTGCTGAGACCAAGTAGCCCTGAGCTGCTTGCCAGGGCAGCTTTTTATATACTGCTGAGGCCAGCACAGGTGCTGGCACCAGCCTCTAGCTCCCCTGGCTGCAGATGCAGGAGGAGCCGGTCAGGTTTATTTTGCCCCAAGTGGCACAACTTGCCCCACACCAAAGTGCACGTCCAGGCACATGCGATGAGGCAAAAATCCCGGCTCAAGTTCGTGCTGCTCCTATTTGAGCAGCTGCAAGTGCACATGCCTGCATGTGTGGACATGCCCCATGTGTCTAGATTTCAGAAGAGCCTTTAGGATTTTGGCCCACAAATCTCATGGACATTTAAGGGGAAGCATATTCTTAAGTCTGTGTGGTGTTTTCTTGGATCCTACCCCAGTCCAGGTTTTATTCTGGGCTACTTTACAAAGGGAAATGAGGATCTCAGTTCCCACAAAAGATTTCACTGGATGCCAAAGGAGTAAGGAATCGATAGTCAGATTGCCAAAATACAAATGACAAATAAAAATTGAAGAGCATGACAGACTTAGGCGGACAATTTTCCTTAACACAGAATGTGAGTTTAACTCCTAAACATACTTAGTTTTCTCCAGGGCTCTTCTGCACAGGATAAGCAGAAGGTTATTTCTGCAACTATACATCACTTAATATGCAGTAACCTAGAATTAGGTTGCCTTCATTTATATCGTGGTAATTGGCTTGCTCATTCAGAAAAGGAAGAGAGAATCTGGACATTAAAACCGATGTCAACCATCAGATTAGATTAGTAGTAGCAAGTCATTTTACTTTTTCAGGTGTCAGGCAACTAGGTGCTTTTGAAAAATCCCACTAGTATCTTACCTGCTGCTTTCAGATAAGGCTAGATTTTCAAAAGCTATGTCTTTCACATTGAGATTGTTAAAAAATACATTGAAGTGATTTACTCCCCTAACTCCTTATTTTACTGCCCTGATGCCTGGGCCATCTTTCTTATCAATGGCCTAGGCAGGCCAGAGAAAGCATGCACCTTCTGATGGCTATTTATTCCAGAATCTCCTCCCTTTGGTCCTTGTGAAATATTTTCTTTGGATGAGAGATTCTGCCTATTTGCCATTGGTCTGAATCACATTTATCAAAGGATTTTGGCTTCCCAGGTAAGAACATGCCTTTCTTCAGAGTCAAAGAAAAAAAACCTGTGTGGCTTAGAGTAACAAGATTTCTAGAAAGGCTCTGAACTTATTTAATCTGCTTTCAGCTCTTTCATCTCCTCAAGAACATACACATCAAAGCACACAGCACAGTGTGAGAAGGCAACCCTGGGTGTTTCACACAGCGTTGCCTGTCTAACCCACCTAGGGAAGGTTATACTTGCCCACATGCTCTCAGACAAATCTCTATCCATCATTTCTCTATCTGATAGGGAACCAAAAGGAGATCTCACAGCTGGTATATACAGGGGTGCATCAATGTGCATACACATGGGAGAAACTAACTGCTTACAAGAGTCTCTGGAAAAGGATAAGAGGCTCCCAAAAATCCTGTTTTTGGAGAATGGCTCCAGGTAAGAATGATTTTATTTCTCAGTTGTTGATAATATTCAATTGAGGGACCAGATCTTCATCTGGCATAAATTAGCATAGGGTGGTTTTTCTCTCTAGGGCTGTACTAATTTAGCCAAGCAAAAGTCTAAGGTAAAAGTATTCAAAAGCAACAAAGTTAAAAACTTAAATAACCTATTTAAAAAAATAACTTGTTCACCCAAAAAGCAGATTTGTCCCAGTGGGATTTTCAAACCACTTTAGGGAGAAAGGCATTAAAGTTACTGGGAATTTGGTGCCTCAGTCACTTTTGAAAAAAGAATGACATTTATTCCTTTGGGCAAGACTCTTTGCGTTATTTAAGTACCTAAGTATCAACTGGAACAACTTTTTAAAATGGCAGTTAGGCAGCTATAGGCTTCTTCAGGAAGAAAAAAAAAAAAATCTATATGCCTACTGGGCTAAAAACTTCTTTTTTTTGCTAATCTGGGAAATTAAAATGGAAAGTATAATTCAATCAACACAGTAAGAAAGTTTCACCTTTCCTTCTTTTATTTGGGAAATACTAACAGTAATGGAAATAAGGAAGGTACGAATAAGCAGTACAGTTCATAGAAGCGTGGTGAATACCTGTGCAGAAGAACCCATTTGGAACTAGTTAAGAAGACTAATTATTCATAATTTCTATTTCATTGGAGTGACCAATAGCTCTCCAAAAGGACATGGAAAGCAATATGTTTGGGAACAGATTTTATTTGGTTCCACAACATTGACTTTGCACTGTATATGCCAAATTAATTGCCATGTACAGAGTGTTGAGAAGGCACCTGCCTTCTTACACTCTTTCCATCCTGCCCAGAAACAATGTTTTGCAAAGAAGTGCATCACTGTGGGGCTTGGGAACACCATGACACAAATACTCCAGGAGCCTGTATAGAAACCTGGAATCCTAAAACCAGTATTTTTTTCTGGTTAAACACATGTTTTTTTATAATGAAATCTGAAGTGTGGAAGATTTATGCCACCTTTTTAGTATTTGCTTCTGTAACCTTCCCCTTAACTCTCAGATAATCATAAAAAACACAGCATATACAAGATGTGAAAAACTGACTTCGTGATTGCCATTCTAATAACAAATTGTTTCATTTAACCTATGCATATCTGCACTGAAATATTGGCAGAAGAAACTACATCTTTCAAGATTCAGTGAGGATTAAAATGACACCTGCAATTTCTTTATCCTTATTTTCTTAAGTGAGGTTTTTATGTAACTCTGTATTGCTGTGTATGCTGATTCTTCAGGAACAGAAGTTACAGTAGATGCAAGTAAGTTCTTGACTTTCAACTCTTTCCAAAGCTCTAAAGAGAGCATTCACAGACTATATTTTTAATTAGAAGTCAAAGCATATTAAACTTTCTTTCTAAAATGTAAATGTTCTAGTATGAAAACTGTTTTTATGACTCACAAGCAACTATGGGTCTAGTAGGCATGTTTTATCAAGATGGGACCAGATCCTTAGCAAACATAGACTACTGTTACTCTGTTGAAGTGGGCCAGGCTCTCAGGTGGTATAGATCCATGTAGCCCCACTAGATAAGGACACATCTCCAGCTGATTTAAATTAGGAAAAAGGATAGACGACTATCCTCATTTGAATCCTAGGAATTCATCCCTAGCTAGAGTGGCACTGGCACAGTATCCTGGGTACATGAGGCAGCTGGTGCAAGATGGATCAATTCTTAATGGTGTCCATGTAAGTTTGCAGATTTATACTATCTAAAGAACTGGCTCACTAACTCCAAATATGTCTGCAAATTCTAGTCAAAAGGAGAGATTTGGGTGTGTCTCCATTTGCGATTTTGTTTCTTTTAAAATTATTGCTATTAGCTTGATGCTCTCTCATATTAGTGTACAGTAAGGAAAAACATGGTAGAACACAGTGGACGCATCATGCAAAGTCCTCTCCTGCTTTGGCTGCTACTTTTTTTCTTCTTTAAAAAAATAAAAATAAAAATCACAAAGTCAAAGGCATTTTGATTTTGAACATCAGTTGACAATTACTGCTTTGCTAGAGATTGTTTTACACAATCTTCTAAGTCTCCTTGTCAGCTGCTTTAAACCAATAGCTAGTCTAACAGCTTACATTTTTGTAATTTATCTAAGTTACATGTAGTAGAGCCTGAGAAAAATCCTAACCAATTCTCATAATTTCCCAACAGTTAACCCTTTAGATATTTTTGCAAAGAGTTATTCCATCTTCTCTTATTTTTTCTTGGCGAAGACAAACTCAATTATGATTGTATTCTGGTCCATGTTATTACTGAATCCAAAGGCAACAATAACAGACACACAATAAATAGAACTTTTGATTCTAAACATACTTGGTAAATTTTTTAAAACTTGTCTAAAATTGGGGGAAGAGGGGGGAAAATACATGTTATTGTCCATCATATTAGAAATATATATATTTGAGGGTTAGGGGGCAGCAGTACTGATTGCATTAGGCAAAATTTGGAGATAGGAAACTTTGGACTGGATTCATTGATATACTCAAGCTGTTTTAAGTCTCTGCAGCATTATAGGACAAACTAAGCCATCTTAACTAGCTGGTTAAGATGGATTTGTTGCTGCTTTGAGTTGCTGGAATGAAACAAAAACAGAGAGAATCTACCAACAAATCTTCCCATAAAAGTTTCTACCTTCAGCTTAGGGTTTGTTTTGTGTTAGCTGGATAACTGGTCTTGAAAATGGGCATTTAGAAACTCAGCTCGCCATACACTAATGAAGAAAGATAAAGCCTTTAAGCTTGGACTGTCAGGCCAACATTTTCAAAAGTGACTAGTAATTCGTGATAAGGAGTTTTCAGTGCATAACTTGAGATATCAAAAAAAGAGGGTTGGGATGCTTTGAAATGCAATGTTCCTTAAGGCACTTCACACTGGGTACCCGAACACTGAAGCTGATAAATATCACTTCTTGGAAGTTGTGCTCTCTACCTCTAACCGTATCCCTAAACGTGTTATGTGCGATCACTTTTTGCTGAAGCCTTTACATGCTTGACAATTGACTTTCTGTACCAAGACATGCGTAACACATTCAATTATTCCTTCCAGCAAACCCAACGCCTTCCCACCCTTCTGTCTTTATTCTGAAGTCACAAGACTCCAGCGGTACAACTGCGTGTCTAGCAAAGGATTTCTACCCCAAAGAAGTGAAGATATCGATGAATCCTGGCAGCCCAGTTCTGTATGAAAGAGCTGAACCTGTCCTCACAGCCAGAAGAAAATACGGCGCTATAAAGATTGTCAACACCACACTGAATGAAGACGTGCATTGCTCAGTTCAACACAACAACCAAAAGATTGACAGGACCCTTGCATCAGAGAAACAGCCAGGTACAATTGGGTGAATGAGAGGAAAATGAGTCCTTACATAATCTTTAGCATTAGGCTGGTTCCTCAGGTGGTATAAATTGATGCTGTGTCACTGAAGGCAATGAAGCAACACAGGTTTTCATCAGCTGAAGGGCCATGGCAATAATCTAGCATCCTCCTCCAGAACAGACTCCTACTTGGGGATTCTTGCCAGGAGGAATTTGCTTTTCCCTTCCTTATAGTTGGCTTCAGTTTAACCCCAACTTGAGGTTAAACTGAAGCCAACTTTTTGCAGTGGCATCCAGCCTCAGTTTGAAGATTTTCCATTTTGATTTTTAAAGCTCTGCAACAGGGCTGAACTTGAGATACACAATCCACTTAGCTGGGTTTGGGGAGGGAGGTGGGGAAGCCCCTGAAAAAACCCTAAACACATTCAGCGATACTACTTATTTTAAAAGTTACCCTCATCAGTTTTTCCAATTTGAAATTAAGGATGCAGGGTAGAGTTTTTAAAAGATACACAAGGGTCAGATGTACAGAAAGTACATAGCTATTGTAAGTATTTAACACCTACTCCAAGTCTTGAGAATTAGATACCTAACTTTTTTTCTACACCGTTATGTGCCTGAATTCCTTTAAAAGCTGAATTTTCAAAGGAGCCTAAAACCAACTGAAGTTACATGAAACAAACAAACAAACAAAAATCTTTGGCTCCATCGTACCCAAATAACTTTTGAAAATGGAAGTAGTCTCCTAAAGCACTTCTGAAGATCTTGTCATAGATCTTGTCAGTTTATCTTGTGGACAAAGGAACCCAAACATGAGTCCTCTCTTCCTATGACCATGTCACCTATTAACCTTCTGTTTCATAAGCAGAATAGATAATCACCTGAAGATGATCTCTGAGGGTCAGCTCTCAAACTAGGGTCACTTTCTTCAAGTCAACAGTTCTGTGCAGCTACACAGGCTGAGTATCCGCATCCAGGTCCACAAAGCTAATTGGATCACAAAACCCTAGTAATCTATTTGATTCATTCATCACTGAAGGTCCAAATCTGGCATTTCTATTTCATTTGTTTTTCATTCAGATTTCTCTACCCTGGCACACACTGCAAGTGTCACCGAGGCCTGCAGAACTTCAGATTCCAGCCTCCAAGGTCAGTTTAAAAAATAAGTGGAATTAATTATAGTGCCCAAATTGCTGCCGAGAGGATGGGCACATGGATGTGGCATTAGGAGGCTTGGTAATTTCCTCCCCTGCTCTTTGCCAGTTCCCTTCCAGCTTTTCTTCTCCTCTGTGTTTCCAACATGAATGCCACCACCGCAGAAACCACAGACTTATCCTTTGTGACCTCTACAGAAACATCCCGTATCCCAGAATCAAGTACCTCCGATTCTAAACTGATTTTGCTCACTTCCCTTCCTCCCTTCAATTAAACCATCTCTCTGAAAGCCATGATCTCCATTGTTCTTTTTGCAGATGAAGAGATGGAGAAGACAAACACTTTGTCCATCACTATTTTGGGGCTGAGACTGTTGCTAACAAAGAGCATCGCTCTGAACATGATTATGGTAACCAGATGCATCATGTTTTGAGGTAAGAGGAGGGAACCAGCAGCACTCCTGTGATACTTAGGCCCTTTTCAATTCTTTGAAATGCAAGCACAGACTGCATACAAGTCAAAAGGATTACTCAAGACCCCATGGTCTATTCCCCCTCTCCCCATGCCATCTCCACCCCATCTCTCAATTTACATAAGGCACTTAGGCTTGTATTTGAAATAATTTGTTAGTTCTTTCAAACTCCCCCCCCCCCCCCCCCTTTCCTTTTGGCCTCAATTACTCAGCTATTCCTTTGGTTTACAGTGTCTATTTTGGATGCTATTCTTGAAAGTGCCCAAAGGAATTTGGTGCCCAACTTTCCATTGGAAGGCAGCAGAGATGGACTACCTCCTTCCCTCTGGCCATTAGCAAATTCCAGTCTTAAGGTGCTTGGGGCAGGAACATCCTCTCGTTTCATTGAACACAGAATATGGAGCAAACACGTTATTTGCATTGGGATTCCTGTCTGTTCCCATAATAAGGATTATTATGATTACAAAAAAACTGAGAACCATATTCTCAGAAAGGATTGTGCTTCATCAGTCTTAGGTGGAACCGCATGTTGCCTTATGAACGGCTTCTATTGAATCAATTCAGTGGGAACTCAGAACGCAAGGTATGGGATCCCAATCCGATCAAGGTCAGCAGGTTTTAGATCAGAACTAAAACGGAAATAAACTTGGGAGAATAGAACTGAGAACTGCTGCTACATTACAAACAATGTCAGAGTTTTTCCTTGTTTTTTTTCCCCCCTTGTAGCTTGGAAGGAGCAAACCAATAACGGTCTGAAGAAAGGATCATCCAAAAGCTACCTGAAGGGTTAAAAATGGAAGGGGAGTACTTTCTAATATTTTCACTGCTATTTTTATATAAATCAAACACACTTTTAGTAAAGTTTTTCAATAGACAAAGTTACTGAAGTCTACCAAAAACCAGGTTTTCAATTTTTTTAAAGCTTTGAGAGCATTTATGATGTAAACAAACAAGCTTTCCTAACATTTTTTCCCACAATATAACAGATTATTTAAAACAATGGTGAAAGCTTTTTAGATGTTGGTATGAAATCCAAGGCAGGAGTCACAAGTTTTGTATTTCACATACACAACACCAGTTTAAACCAACATAATTTCTCCCAGGCTTTATCTTTTTTCTCTGGTATCAAGATAATGAGTGCCATTTATTGTTCATAGCTGCCTTGAAAGAACCCCTCATTTTCACAAAGGAAAAAAACAGTTCTTCTTATATGTAAACTAGTTCAACCTTTTAAACTTTCCATTGGTATTTTAAAGTTTAAGTAAACTTTTGCAACATACCTTACTTGTAGATTAATTGAGCTTTGGGTTAACGTAGAGCTAATTTTAGTGTCTGAATTAAAGTATTTAACCAAATTGTACCAAATGACAACATTTCTCTGATGTCTAATTCTTGCTAGAGCGTACTGATCTTGTTATTCAAATATACAATACTTTGTAAATAAACTGAAACTTAACTAAAAAGATTTGATTTTTATTTGCAGTTTTAGCCGTCTTATAGTTCTGTGCACAGAGAACATGCCAACTTCAGCAGATGCATTAAGAGTTACATTCCAGTTTAGACCGATTTAAGTGCAGAATGTATTTTAGGACCCATCTAGCCTGCACACAAATCTGGCCAGGAAAAGGTCCTCTTACAGACAATGTTGACAGAAACACCCACTCAAAAAGTGACATGCTGGAACCTGAAACTTGAAAGTATGCTTTTATTTTTAATTTTTTTAGGTTTCCCCCCATATTTTGGGAAAAATATTTGAGGGTGCATTTACTGTTAGGTGGGGGGTGTGGGAGGAACACAATTTTTTGTTTTCAATGAATACAAGCATTCTCTGCATACATTTTCACTTGGTTAAAACTTTAATTGTCAATAAGATTTTGACCATACAGCTCCCATTGCCCATAACATTCAGATTTGTTCCATCTAGACAGATATTCTGTTCAAATCTATTGACTCCATTCAAACCGGCTTACAACAACTGATCGCTTAAGTTCAACTGCAGTTGTATTTTAGTTTATAAAAACAACATACACGCACTTATCTAACCTTCTCCCTTCCTAACACTCAGCAATTAGAATTTAATTGCTCAACCTAAGTGGCAGGGTAACATCGTTAAGTATCAAATCCTTCTTGACACGGTATAGTCCTAATTCATGGGGATATCCAGCCTTTTTCTGAATGCTGCCCAGCTCCTGATATTAGTGATCCCTTCTGTGGGCATTTAAAAGATTTCATAGACATTTGGGCTGGAACGGATCCCGAAGGATCATTGAGTGCAGCCCCCTGCCCCAGGGGGAGGAAGTCAGCAGGGATCATAGGATCCTGGCAAGATAAGCATCCAAATTTCTCTTGAAGGTGTTCAATGTAGGTGCATGAACCACCTCCGATGGCAGGCTGTTCCAGACCTTGGGGGCTCGGACAGTAAAGAAGTTCTTCCTTATGTCCAGCCTGAATCGGTCGTGGCGGAGTTTGTGACCAGTAGAGGGAGATCCTAGTGCGTGCCTACCTCAATTGTACTAAAATTGCAGTGACTTCTACAAGCTAACTGCTCAGTGTGTGTGAGAGGGAGCCTGTGCATGTTTAGGTGTGAGACTGAGTGAGCCATTGAAAAAGTAATTTTTAATGTCTTGCTTTTTAGTTTCATGGAATATCTTCACATAGCCACTGCTTTTAGTGGACAGATACACTTTCACTCAATTTACAAGCTATTCATTGCAGTGAATGCTCAGAAAAGGTTCAGGGCAGATAAGGTTTCTTGGGTGAATTTGATATCTTTTATTAGACCAAGCAAGATGTATGTAATCCAAGGCAGAAGACACACGTTTTGTATTTCACATGCACAACACCAATTTAAATTAACATAATTTCTCCCAGGCTTCATCTTTTTTTTTTTTTCTGGTATCAAGGTAATGAGTGCCATTCATTGTTCATGCACCCTAACTATTGCCCCTGCTAGCCTCTGAGGACAGGAAATTGCTGCCTGGGGAGGAGGTGGGGGGAAAGCCCAAGGCTGCTGGGACTTGATAAAGGATAAGGTTACTAAGGCAACCTGGGACTTAAAGATACAGGTGTCAAGAAGTTGGCCCCCTTCATGACTGGTCCCTCCTAACATCCATGTAGCACTTATCTAGCAGCAGGTTGAAGCTGGCTGTGCTGTGGTTTCTCACGATGAACTAAACCTATGAAAAAAACCCCTACTACAAACAAAAGCAACCCCCTGCAACCATACGTTGCAGAAGATCTGCAGCCACTGAATTGGTCAGAGCTGCAATGCCCATGGTGCGAGTCACTACATTCCCGTTAGAGCCAAGGAGACAGACCCCAGTATGGTTTTACCAAGTCTTGAGACATACAGTGAGCTTTCACTGCTGTCACTTATTCTCCTTCTGCACTACATTCATGCAGTCTGTTTTCATGCCAGTATATACACTTCCATGCTAAGTGAAACCACTTAGCATGGAAGTGTATATACTGCTAAGGGACCACTTCCCTCTGGTGGCATACCATTGGAAGTGACTCTCTTGCTTTTTAAGGTTAGGGTTAAGGTTAAGGCTAAGGGAGAGTATAATTTGTATTATACTCCCTCTGGAAGAGTTTTGTCCTTAAGCTATTTTGTGTTCCTCTATTTTTTGTATAAAAGGGGGGAAATAAATTGATTCAGGCTGAAGTAAAACAGAGGTTTATGATTTTTTTTTGGTGAGGTGCAGTTATAGTTTCAAGTATACCAGAACAATTGTTTTCAACCTGAAAATTAAAAGTTTTGTGCATGGAGTTTTTTTTTTCCCCTCTAAGAAAATGAAGTAAAAATTATTAACATCTTCCATTTTCACTTGACAACAAAATCAAGACTCTTTCTATGGAACATTTGAACTAACATAAAAATTCAGTTCTTTCATTGAAAGTACTTCAATGCTAAAAACCATGAAAGATGAAGGGGGTGGGAGCAAAAAAAAATGAAACAAATATTTCTGCTTTTTAGACAAGTTGAGACTTTTCCCCAATTTTGGTTTATAACAATACTTGTGATGTTTTCAAGGAATGAGGACATTTTCTGAGTGAAGATTCACTTAATCAGAAAGTGAACTACCTACTAAAAAGTTTATTAGAATAAAGTTTGAAATGTATCCTAAATAGGTAGATAGAAGGTTATGTTGTTGAATAGACTCTCTCTTTAGTAGTTATTAGTTTAGTTCATGATCTGAACTAGTGGGGCATTCACCTTATCCAACACCCGAGTACTAAATTCTTATTACTAGGAGGGTATGTTGTCATCCAGATGGATGCTCAGTCCTTTTCTTGGTGCTGCCTATCACATCATCTTAGCAACAACACACTGCAATGAGTTTCACAAAGCAATTGCTCAGCCCACGCCCATGTGCATACAGGGAAGGCAAGCCGGCGAAGCATATTGCCAAGGGAAGGTAAGCCAGCACAGCTCCACTGCAGCTAGGGAGGTGAGATCCCCAGCACAGCTCCAGGTCAGTCAATGAAATGCACCACAGCAAGTGGAAATCCACAGAGCAGCAAAGCCAAGCAGCCAAGGCCCAAGCTGGAGTGAACCAACGTGGCATCATTGGAGCCAGTAGATCAGATCCTGCAGGAGCTGTAAACCACTGCAGACCCATTTGAGCCAAAGGGCCAGTGCCCTAGTATCATCGACTTTTGCTAATGTCTATCCAGATATACATTTTACCTTCAGTTTGCAGAGCATATACAAGGATCTGTGCTCTTACATTAGGTCCTTTGTTTGAATGATGAGTGAAAAGCTCCCAAATGGAGAAGTGCTGAAAGAATCCCAGGCAAATCAAAAGCCTTCACCCTAAACCCCGTAGGATTCAGGTTAAAGAAAGAGTGTATTTTGCATTAGTATAAGATCTACACAACAAGTGCCGAGTATGTGGGGGCCTGAGGGCCCTGGCCCCCCTCCAGAAGAGGGCTGTCACTCAAAGTGCATAAAACTTTCCACATGTCCATCATCTTAGCTCTGCCCCCCAGCAAAAATAAAAGTCAGTGCCTATGATCGACACAACTAGAATATTCTGCATTCACTCTCTCTCTTTCTGTACAATATACTTGCAGTTCCCCAAATCCTGGGTTACCTGGATGGCAACTGGTTGTTAAACTGAACTATAACTGTTGGTATTGTGTAAGAAATTGTTCCCATTCTAGGCTTTGAGACAATATTGCATCTCTACTCTTCAGCTCAATGCAGACATTGGATTTGTTGTACAATATCAAAAGCTACAATTTGCTTAAGTTTTACTATATTTACTATATGTAAAATGTTTGGTTAACAACAACAATCATCATTGTTAAACTGCTTTGCAAGATCTGTGTAGATTGAATTGCTTTTCTTCCTAGGTCTCTTGCTTCCCCCTACTGGTCAAATCATTAAATTTACTATTGGCGGTTTCAAGATGAGAATTCCTGTAAATGGGTCAAAAGAAACAAAAAACAACATCCTCTCTGCTCATACCACAAGACAAAATTTATGCACTTTTAGTTTGCTTTGTCACCTTACTAACAAGCATATGCCCTGGGCCCAGAGGAGTGACAAGTGTCTCTTGCTGCTTGCAGTGAACATATCACCCTGCTTTCTAGAGGCCTGGATTACAATATATTAAAAAAAGAGAGTCACAGAAGCTTCCCTCTGGGATGAGAGATGAAAATAAGTTGGCTGAAAAGGTGCGTGCCAGAAAACAACAACAAAAACGACACCGCCAAAACGCTACCATGAATGATGCAGTATGGGAAAGATTTTTTCAAAGCTATCTTTGAGATTCAGCTGTTTGCTTTATGTTTGTTTTAAGGAAAATTGAGCCTGCCAATCTTGTAGAATATCAGCCAGTATGTCTCTTTGGAAGGGAATACATCTCATGTTAGCAGACTGATGGATGAATACATGGAAATGATGACTGCAAGAAGTTATTTTGGACAGCAGCTGAATAATGTGTAAAAATGGTATGGATGTTTCTGTGAATAACGAGACCACGAAAGCTGGGATAGGAGTGTATTTGAGATGTACCATCAACTCTTTGGCATCAGGAGAACCAGCCATGAAGAGACAGAGTTAAGAAGAGTTTCTCCACCTGGATGAGAGAACGCATAACATCAGGGTATCAAACACTCGTCTTAAAGCATCTCATACTGACCACTGCAGAGGAAAGGAGTTTGGCCTGGAGGGACCACAGATCAGCTATGTGAGACACCTGGATAACTACATTGAAGTAGTCTCCCTAAACAGCAAGACTGAACAGAGACCTGCTCCTGCCTTCCAGTTTTATTCCCTTTAAAACTAAATCACAGATATTAATGCCACACATGAAGACTTTCCATTCTTTTCAGCAGCTTTGGCATTAGGCTCTTAGAGAAGGATGTTCAGAGTTTGCTGGGTGTATTGATAATCCCAGTGGGATTTTTTTCAGGAAACCCAGAAGAATTAGGCATCCAGTTCCCAACACGAACAGCTTCAGTTAAAAAGAAAAGATTTAGTTAGTCTATAAAGGTGCCACTCTACACTGCCTTCTGCCTGACTTCAGGCAGACACAGATAAATACCATTCTGTCTATTCACTTAAAAAAAAAAAAAAAAGTGCCAAATTCCCCTTAAAGTGCTTTAGAAAACTAATTATTTTACTCACAGATATGTTTTGACTGGATAGAGGTGCAAAATTGTTATGCTTACAGGATCCTAAAGCAGTAAAAAAAATAATAACTTTATATTGCTAAACCCGCCTGCAATTTCAGAAGAAAAGAAAGGCTCTAAATTTAAAAGCTATGCTAGAAGCTATTTACAGACAAGAACAAATAGTTTTGATGATAGGCAAGTTACAGGGATGTTTTTGTAAAGTGGTGTCATACTGTGGTAATACCGAGAGATATAAGATATTCATCTATGGTGCACAACTATATATGCAATTCAAACAAGTATGAGCTTCCTTTAAAAACAATCTATTCAGTAAAACTCCCCGAATGGTGTGTGCATGTGCATTTGGGTTGGTCTAATAAAAGATATCAAATTCACCCAAGGAACCTTGTTTGCCTATGTCCTTAGACCAACACGGCTACAACCTAAACCCCTGTGCATTTACACACACTTTTGCTATATGACTTACTAGTTTTTGATAGTTGTAAATGCACTTGAGACACCAAAACAGGCATTCTTAGCAGAGTATAGTGTTATCTTTATGGACTATCCCAGCTGAATACTAATATCTGATAAAGTGAGCTCAGGTTCGTGAAAACTTACGCTACACAGGAAAACTAAATCAGAGACATAAGGTGCAAATCTACTTTGCTTTCTAGCCTAACTATTCCAGAGGAGTTAATGTGGTACAATTCTGAAATGTATTCCAGAAGGTGAACACTCCCTTCTAGAGTAAGAAGTGATTTTGTTTCTGAACAAATAATTATTGCACAATTAAGTCACTTTTGCTTCAGACTAGTGTGCATCCACATAGGGAGCCAAGCATTATACAGAACTTATATTGGTCTGTTTTCCCCATGTAGGCAAGTGCAGTGCTCTGCTGAAGCAAACAGACCAGATTTTCAGGGGGTTTGAATTGACAAAGCTCCATGAGTCACAGGTCAGATCTCCTGCTGATGTAGATGTACTCAATACAAGGGAGTGTTACAGGCTTTGGAAGATGCACACAATTCAGCGTGCTAAAGCCATTGAACAACTGTGGGCTTTGTGGGGAAAACTGGCATTGACACTGAGATTTTGGAAACGAAAAAAACTCTCAGGGCAACCTAATTAGGTACTCTCAGTGCATGAGAAAGTTGTGCAGCTTTGTTCATTTAGGGGTTTGAGAGAAAGAGAGAGAGAGAATATAAAACCAAATGATACGAAGTCCATGAATACGAATAAAAACTCTGATGAATTCATCAGAAGTCACTTAGAATGAACTAAGCTAAATAAATTGCTAGGGGAACAAACTTGTTTTGCACAAAAATGGAGTGAGCACTAAGTGGATCAGCAGAAAAAGTATCTAGATTTTGAGAGAGTGTTATTCTTATGAGTATCTGCACAGCTGCGTTATAATGAAGCCATGAAGTCATATTTGGAAGCCAGAAGTTTAAAGCAAGCCAGTCTATTAGTCCATATAAACACCTAGGGCTCAGAGATATCTTAAAAACACACTCCTAGCTGCTTTGTCAAAAAGCAATTTCACTTTAAGTAGTGGGCAACATTGTGATTAAAGACAAGACTGACATCTGACTACAGATAAAAAACGGAGACTTTTCAGAGCAAAGTGGTTTGTGATTCCTATTCTCCTGCATTTTACCAATGGGTTCAAATCTCAGCTTTGAAGAGCTCAGCCATGGCAGTTTCATTGGTTGCTTAGCTATTAAACGTTATAAAACACCAAAATTAAACAGAAGCTTCACACTTTGTAACAAATGCATTATTTTGGAGTTGCTAGGAAAGTGTGATTTGGTCAAGGGCTAACAGGCTGTGAGAAAACCTGTGCAAAACCCATGTTTGGTAGAGAAACACAATTAAAAGTAATCTTAGATAAGTCACAACTTCAACTAGAGAAAACTCAGGTGGGGATTATGAAAAAAGTTTACAGGGGTCAGGTACTGAAGCCTTTCTTGAAGTCAGTGGGGGATAAGTGTCTAACTTCTCCAGAAATTTAAAAAGAGAGGAGTCATTCATGTAAGTCATCTACACAGAAGGGCGGGTCCAACTACAAATAAATGACATAACAGATAAAGTAAAGCTGAAACAGCAGTTTGTCTGAAATGAGTTTCTGCAAAGCCTGAAATCACAATACAAAGAAGGCAACATTTGGAGCTGGGACTAGACTGGAAACAAAGTGGTTTACGCATATTTTTCCATAGATATTAAGAACAGAAAGGACCATCCAGTTTGAGCAGCACAAAATCCAAGCCAGTGCAGAGAGAAATAACTTGCATATGTCTAAACAGTACCTTTCAGAAAGACACCAGGTCCTGACTTGGAGAGATGGCTATGAAGCATCCACTCCTTCCTTTCAATATTTGTTGCAACAAACCTTCTACAACGTTCAAAATGCATTCCTTATTTCCAGATCCTGCTCCATCCAGCACCAGATCCTGCCTCTGTTTGCACTCAGCAGCACCTGCTTCACAGAGAAGTAATTAAAGCTAATTGGTTAATTAGAGTCCACCTGTTTCCTATAAGCTATGGTTTGGTTTGGTTTTGTTTAAAGCCCTGAGACAGGATCCTTACCAATACAGCTTTATGAATTCTCACTTTCCTTGTAATGCCTGGTCTTGATAAGCTGGTAGCCTGAATGATGTAGTGGGGTGTCTCCCAGTCTAACTGTGCATTGCATGAGGCATTTTTATTCTAGCCAACTTGGCTTAATTTTATTCCATGCTTCTGAGAAAGGGTATTTCATCTCTTCAAGGGCCAGGGGGACTGTATCAGACAGCCCTGTAGGGGCAGCCCCAGCTGGGAAGTGTCTTGGTGTTCCTTACACACCTTACCCTAGAGCAGGGAGGAGGACTGAAAAAATATAGCTCCTGGCAGTGGCAGCCTATGCTATGCAGAGGAGTTGCTTTTGTTATATATTGCCCTATTTTGGGGCAGGGGCAATTAAAATTCTGCCCTCCCTAAGAGACTTTGGTGGGGAGATGAGTCCTTCCTGGACTGGGGGAAACAGTCCTGCCACCATCGTACTGTAGCCCTCTTCTTCCTGGGTTATGAGGCTGAGAGCAAGTCCTTTCACCTGTCCCATGGTTTCAGAAGCTACTGGACCTGGAAGGGAGTTTCCTTAACCCTGGAAATAAAAGGGAATTGAGTTCCTGCTTCACAAGTGCCTATTTGAACATGAACACCCTACTTACTCAGTGTTTCAAAAATACTCCCCTAATTCCCATGTCACCACTGGCATGACACCTCCTGTAAGTGTATTGCTTTTGAATCAAAACAGAAAAAAGAGAGAGTGAGCCAGTTGGCTATATGAGCCTGAAGTCAGGCAGAGGCAGGGTAGAGTTGCACCTTATAGACAAACTAATTCAGAGGTGTGTAAGCTTTTGTAAGCCACAGTTCACCGTCAGCTGTTTGTCAGTATCTCTGAATTAGTTTGTCTATAAGGTGCAACTCTACCCTGCCTTCTGCTGGAAAAAAGGAGGAAGAGATGTGAAAAGAACAGTATATAAAAACAGACATACTTTTATAAATTGCATACATAGAGATAAAAAACCCATGGTTTCCTAGACACTCGTCCCTCTGCTCTGCTTTTTACCCAATTCAACAACCATACATGAAAGCCACAGAGGTGGCAGTGGATATTTTACTCAGGATGAGATGTTGCCTTCATGTAATCACCACTTATTCCCCATTCTGTTAACTTGTCCCAGCGTCACTGGGGTGAAATCGAGTCTGGGGCTCAGACTTTCAAGAGGTCCAAAGGGAATCAGGGCTCAGCCCCACTGGAATGCAATGGGATATGATGTTGAGCTTGCTTAGTAAATCCCAGCCTGCTCATATAAAAAAAAATGTATGTGTACAGGTCATATCATAAGATAGCATTAATGTATATAGCTCCATTTTAAACAGGGGGCCTGGTCCCACTGATTATATCTAAGTTAGGGGTCACCTCACTACAATCCACTGAACTGGATCCCTGGCTGGTGTAAACCAGTGTTGCTCCATCAACCAGATCCAATGTCAGATTGTCCCAAGCACTCCTGGTTCCTCTATTGAATACTACACACATTTTCTTCACAAGAAGGGTTTCAAATCCTTGTTGACATCAGAATAGGAAAGTCTATACAGGCTGTTACGGGATGACGTTTTTTTAGCAGGGAGAGTTTGGTGAGGGCTCATTATGAGTTGAGTCCTGAATAGTTTCTAGATTTCCACCTTCTGGGTTTCTGCCCTAGTGGTGAGGTTTGTCAAGCCCTCATCTGGGGTGGGTTGATGCTTGTAATAGTTTAGGTCCTGCAGTGAACAACAACAACTACGAATGAGAAAGAGACCAGACCTTTAATAATATCACAGCATGGGGTTCCTTCATTTTGATCCCCCCCCACCCAGGGATCGTGGTCAAACTCTTACGTTATAAGACATTCCCTTGTAAGGGACTGTCTCCCAAGTCTAACCCTTATCACTACATCTTCCCCTTTTATATAACCATCACTATATAACAACAAAAACTCCACAACAACAACACAACAAGCACAACAACATTGCAAAACAAGACAACCACCACAACAAAAATCCATAACCTAGAGGAGAGGTTACCAGCACTTCACTCTGGAGTCTTTACCACACACTTTTCTATTCTTCAGGTCCCTTTAACTTAATTACAGACCTCTATGAGCCTTTCTGGCCATTCCCCCTTTCTCCTGGATCTCCGGAGTATCTGCTCCTCATTGGGGTTTTGGGGGCTCTCTTTTGGATCATTAGTATCCTCACCTTCTGAGGATGACAAGGAAGAGGAGGAACTAGGAAGAGTTAACTGAGACTGATCCAAGTCCATATCTCTGGCTGATGTCTGAACGCTAAGTGAAAGCAAGAGTAGGTCTTGTCGTTTATGTTGAAGCATACCTCCTTGATCTGTCTGAATTAGATAAGATTGTGGGTGCACTAGCTGTTTCACCATCCCTTGCTGGTCCCATGTTCTCGGCAAGTAATTCCTATCACTTGTCTTTAGTAGTGCAAGCTTACAAGCTCTTGTATCAAAGTAGTATTTCTGTTTCTTCTTCTGATCTTCTGTCATTCTCCTTATGGCTACCATGTTAGGACTTTCCTAAGGTGTTAGTAATGGGCAGATTCGACCATATCTGCTGCCCCATTAACAACTGTGCTGGAGACCAGCCATTGTCCAGTCCAAAGGTGTGCTACCTGCATGTTGGCTTCATGTCCAACAGTTTCAATAGCCTGAATTCTTTTCTTGTCACGTTTTGCCCCTTCTCTAGAAATAATGTCTCCCAGAAATATTAATTCTGTAGCCCCAAAAACACATTTCTGTCTATTTAGTTTCACATTTGCAGGCCAAGTTGCCTCCAATACGTTTTGGAACCTACGTTCATGCTCTCCCTTGGTGGAGCCCCAGATGATGATATCATCCATAGAGGTGTCTACACCCAGAATACACTCATAAATCATATGTATACTTTTGTGATACATCTCTGGAGCTGAACCTATACCAAAGGTAAATGCAGAAATCGATATCTTCCAAATGGAGTATTGAAAGTGCATAATTTAGAACTTTCCTCTGTTAACTCCAGCTGCCAGAACCCCAAAGAACCTTCCAATTTACTAAAGAACTGCACATTAACAAAGCAAACTGAGCCATAACCTCTTCTTCGGTGGGCAACTGAAAATGTTCTCTTTTTATGGCCTTATTTAAGATCATTTGGATCCAAGCATATCCACAGCTGTCCATTATTCTTCTCCACAATGAATAGGGAGTTTACCCACCCTGTTGGCTTCCCAATTTTTTGTATTACCTGAGCTTCCTCCATCCTTTTTTAGCTCTGCCTTTAGTTTATCAAGGAGGGCAAAAGGCACCTTTTTGCATGGGTGTATAACTGAAGGGACCTGTTTATTTATCTGAATTTTATGTTCCCCTGGTAAGCAACCAAGGCCTTGAAATAAATCTTGATATTCCAAGATAAGGTCCTCATCACCCAAGCCAGAGTATTCTAATGCAAGCACCCATTTAACCAAATTGAGCTTTCACAAGCTGCTAGGCCCACAGTGGGTGTCACCTCCTTAGGTACAACAATGAATGCAAGATTGTAAACCACATTTTTATGTTTGATGCAGGCTAGGCACTTTCCCTTGACCGGTATCCTTGCTCCTGAATAGGCAGGTATGGTTACTTTTGTTGGCCTCAAGTTTTGTTTAATTTTCAGCCTTTTATAATCTTGCTCCATCGTATCCAGTTTAAATGGAATCATTATCCCATGCACTTCCAGTGGCAGGATCCAGTCCTTCTCAGTAGCTCTGCTTGATTGTATTGTATCTATATATTACTCTCCCTCTGGAACATGGGCAACTGGTGCCTCCTGAGTCTGGAGGGGCACCCGCAGAAGCCGGCGGTGGTGTCGGCAGCAGAGATGGGGCTGGTGAGCACCCGATGTCAACAGCAGGGAGGATGGCCCTGTCAGAGGGGGCACATGCTCCCCCTACCAGTCACCTATTCTCTGGAGAATCTGCAAGTGTATGCACCTGTTGCACTTTGCAACATTTGCAAAATGATTATTCTTACCACAATTAAAACAGAGCTTTTTTAATGCAGCACATTGTTTGGAGACATGCTGCATTCCACATCGGCTGCATGCTTGTCTGTACTCCATCTGCCCCTTAGTCATAGTTGTGGTGGCTGGGGCAACCCCCATTTGAATTGGCCTTTTCTGTCTGTCTCTACTACTTATCGCATGGGCAATTCCCTAAACAGCATTCAGCTCTTTGGCCTGGGCCTTCACAGTTTCAGGTGATCTCCAAATCTGTATAGTTTTTTCTAGGGATAGATCTCCTGTAGCAGCCTTTCTCTTAATCCATTGCCTATAATGCCACAAATGATCTTACCCCTGATCAGAGGACTGGTTATGTCCCCAAAAACACAGGTCTTGTTGAGCCTTTTAACTCTGCCATATATTGCTCTATGCTTTCATCCTTTTTTTGCATGCACATGAAAAATTAATGTTTTTCAAAATCTTATTTCATTTCGGCACACGATATTCTTCAAATTTATACAATATCTCACTTAACTTCATGTATTGGCCTGGAACGACTGTAAAGTTGTTGTACATGTTAGTTGCTTCTTCCCTTACCACATGCAAGAAAATGGATGGTTTATCAGTTTTCTCTCCTGCTCTTATAGCTGCTAAATACAACTCAAACCTTTGTCTACATTTTTTCCAATTCTCAGCAATACTGCCTGACAACTGAAGGCAAGAAGGGGCTTGTAATGCATCCATGATTAACTGTCTCTCTGAGTTGGGTACGCTGCCTTGCAGAAAGAGTGCTTACAGAGGCCTTTGTGCCTTGCTGAGCGTAGCTTCCAGGCCCTGAATTATCAGATTTCTCCTAGGGATAACACTGCAGATCAATCCAGTCTTCCCCATTCACCACTGCTGACACCATGTAATAGCTTAGGTCCTGCAGTGAATAATGACAACTATGAACAAGGAAGAGAACAGACCTTTAATGATACCACAGCACAGGGTTCCCCCATCTTGATCCTCCCCACCAGGGATCATGTTCAAATTCTTTACGTTATAAGACATTCCCTTGTGAGGAACGGCCTCCAAAGTCTAACCTTTATCTCTACAATGCCGGCATGAAGAGGATCTTTGGACCTGAGGCATCTGTAACTTGGGAAGAAGTCAGGGAGGCTGCTGTGATTGAAATTCTTGTGGTGTGGAGCTTATTTCGGCCCAGCCTAGCAGTGGCTGCGATTAAAAAGTATCTAAGGTTGCTGCATGTGGTTTTTGTAAAGCTTTTTGTGACAGTGCTTAGCGTCGGCTATGGCAAACCTGAGTTTGGAGAGGGGATACGTTTGTTGGTACTTCCAGGCAAGTTCCAAAGTACAACACTATCTTGGAATACACCAGTAGGAAAGATGTCTGGCTGGGATAAGTTGTCATGGTTTCCTTGGATGCAATCGTCCCAGATGCCCAGATGACATGAATTGGTTTCCTTCTCTTACAGACAACAAAGCAAGCTTCTATGTCTTCCTGCAAAGCCCTATTAACTTAAAGACTTTATGGTTGATTAAGGCTGAGTCTATCCTCTTATTGAGACCCCCAACACAGCAAGCTGAGGATTCCCATAGTTTTCATTCTCTGTGTGGCTCCTTTAAAATCAGTGGGGCTACATGAGGTCTTTTTTCAGTTCAGAAACAGGTGCATAACTTCATTAAAACCACACTGAATTTAGAGCACAGACTCTGCTACAGTAGGTAGCTTATTGCTTGCTGCTAGAACCAAAATCATCCCTTTTTTCTAGTTCTGTAAGAAATGATATGACAGAAAGATGAGAACTACCTGTTTCAATTACAAGACCAACAAGCCTGGCTTTTGCACAACTTTTTCATATAGCGACTTAGGAAGCGAATTTGCATTAAGGTAGGGGATACAACTGAGTGTGAATCCCAGGAAGTTCTGTGTCTGTGTCTGTGTCTGTGTCATTGTGAATATTTAGTCTTTTGACTTCAGTGTGGTGACAATGAATTACCCTGTCTGTACATCCAACGTCATTAGCTTTAATAGAACTGTATGGGATTATACCAGCTGGGGATCTGGCACTATGGAATAAAAGGCAGCTACATTTACATCAGCTAAGAATATGTTCCAGTGATTTGAAGTGCTACTCTAATTTATGTTGCCTCACTGACTTCAATGAAGCTATGCAGACCATTAGCAGCTGCATGTCATTGTATAAACCCTACATTTTTCAAATTGTCTTTCAAACCTTCTGCCTCTCATTTATTAGGAGATGGGTTTGTTTCGTACCCTCCCAGGACAAAAGAATGCAAATCCATCCTCTCTGTGAGATGGATGGTAGTTAGATATTTAAGTCTACCTGAGTATCTGCATCACTGGATGCCTAAATACCTTTCCAAAATGTTTTGCCTTTGTCTGTCTTGTCTCTGTTCCTTCTCTCTCAAAATGGGGATAACAGCACTTCCCTACTTCTGCGAGGCTCTGTAAAGACAAGGACAGGCTGGGGCTCTAGGCTTAATGATACTCAAGAGTAAACTGGAGAAACTGTCAGGAATGGAAATGACACCTGTGGGTCACGCAGGTAGAGGGAGGGCCCATTTTTGTAAAGCTCTGAGTCCCGGTGTAAAGCTGGCAGTAGCACAAGTGAACTTATTTTCGGAAGTGGGTCCAGGCTGAAAGTGAATCCATGTGAGTCGGAAGGAAACATTCGAATTTTAGTGAAGACGTGATAAGATTTTTAATGATTATTTATTAATCTTTTTCATTCTTTTAACCTCCTCTCCCCCCCTCCATCCCACCCAGTGTTTCAACAGAAGCCACAGATATTTTATTCCCCAAAGAAACAGCTATTTAGGGCAAGGTTTTAAAAGGGATTCAGGCACCTAGATGAATAGTGGGGATTTTCAGACGTCCATTGATTTCAGTGAGAGATAGGTGCCTCAGTGATTTTGAAAAGCAAGCCACGTGCTTACCTGCAGTTCCGATTTCTATACAACTTTACTGAGATTTTCACCTGTGACTGGTTTTTAGTCATTTCTATGCTGGTGGAGGCACCTGAATTTCTTTTAAAGTCTGGTCTTTCATCAAAATGCCATTGGGAGAAGGGGGCAGAAGGAGATTTTGCTGGAAGGTTTTTTGACCAACTCTAAGAATTGCTCCCAGCAGTGCAATTCCTTAGCTTACAGAAGTCAAAATGCTCCCATCGATGTCCGTGAAATCATGCTTATTCATCCCAGATTGAGACCTGACCCTGTAGACTCTAATAGGACCAACCATCTCAGACGACATAGGGATTTGGTTCTTGGCATGATCATCTAGGCGTCACATGGCAATACCTACCAGAATATCCATAGGGAGACTGCAGAGGAGCACTCCATGAAAATTTCCCAGTATGAGTATTATTTCTGGGTGTTTCAGAAAGGTATGAGCAAAGAGATGTGAATGCAGCAAGATGGAGATACAGCTGGCTTGGTTTTTGTTGTTGCTTATATCACTGTGTTAATTCTGGAGGCAACTGGAAATTCATCTTTGGGAGTGGCACTAAACTGATAGTGAAGCCCGGTAGGTGACTCTTTCGAAGAAATGCTCTCAGATATAAAAAGTTTTTGTTTCCACCAATTGCCAAAAATAGGGGATTGCCAGAGAAACAGAGGTGGACAAATAGATAATTCAGAACGGAGGGAAACAACTAAGGGACTTTAGACTGCCAATAAAAATTGAAGTTATTGCCCAGTATGTGTGCAGAGATGTGAACCTCTTACTCAAAATCACATTTCTGTTTGAACCATTTGTTGTAAAGCTGAATCATACCTAAGTTCTGCATTCTTTAATGAAGAAAAGTCATAGCTGTAGGTCCCTACTTCCAAAATAAATGAAAAATGTCCTTTTTCATGGAAGAAAAAAATATATTTTGTAAATGAGTTGGAATGAAACACTATGTCCGGACATTGAAATTATGTATGCATCATTTTTGTTGTCCTTTATGATCCCCAAAATATCTACCTTTGTGGCAAACAGAGCGTACATTTTTAGGTAATACTATTTCTTCCCTTTGGAGACTCCACCTCTCTGTGGTTATTGTAAAGCTATGAGCTGCTGTGCCAATATGGCAATGAATTTCTCTTTGGAAAGGGAACAAAACTGTCTGTAAAACCCAGTAAGTGGCCTGGTGGTGGTGGGGTCCATATAGAGAAAAATAGCTTGAATAAGCTCAACGCTCCATGCAGCATATCTTCCTAGAATATAGATAATTGATTATATACTCATAGAGGAGTATATAATCTTCCTTGTGGCATGTCCAGGGGAAGTGCTATGGTTAATAAATCTGGACTGGTACTCAGTTGAAAAAGTGGCAGGAATGCAGTTATATATGGGATCTAAAGAAACCCATAAATTTTATCTCATTCACTTTATGGCCAACAATGGACATGTCAGAAGATCTTTGCTGAGGAAAGGGTTTTCCCTCTCCTGTATCTGGTTATTGTAAAGCTATAAAATGCTGTGGGAATTACAGGAGGAAGCAACACTAAACTTATCTTTGGAAAGGGAACCAAACTACTTGTAAACCCCAGTAAGTGCTTCCTCCGAAATGGAGTGAGAATTACTACAGGCAGTTTGATAGGTTGGTGATGGAAGGAGGGAGGGATAATGTGTGGAAATAGATGGATTGTGTGTGTAGCTCACTTATCTTGATAGTCAACTAGATAGTTTGACAAGGTTTACATTTCTACAACTCAGAGGTAAGAGCCAGGGAAGTACAATTCAATTGGTAATGTGGTACCACTATTAAGTTTCTCAGGGGAAATAAAATTACTAACAAATATTCCTTGGGAACACCAACCATTGACATGATGATCTTGATATGAAGGGTACTGATATCCAGTGGGAACCTGTCTAAAGATTTCAGTGAACTTTAGGTCATGATTTTATGAGCAAGGCGAATGATGCAATTAGTCTTCTGCACTGGACAAAGGGACTGAGACCCCTGTGCATGGGTGGTTCTTGTAAGGCTCTATGTTACTGTGCTTAAATGTTGGAGGAAGTGGAGAAAAGCTCATCTTTGGGAAGGGCACAAAACTCTCTGTAGGACTCAGTAAGTGTGTGTTTTATTCTGGTTTTTTTTTTTTGCATTGTTCGGATAAATGTATCATGAACCAGCTGGCAATATCCCATAGCAGGCCTTGAATATTGTTTCAGTTTGGTCCTTCATCTGTCTGTGTCCACTGCTCTGCTATCCTACCTTCAGATTGCAAGGTCTTTGGGGAATAGGGTGTCACCTTTTTTGTTCTCTGCATCAGTTTCCACAAGGAGTTTCTGTTCCACGTTTATGGCTTGGAGGTGCTACTACTGCAAGTAGAGAGATCATTCCTCATTTCTGTGTGAGCTAGCACTGAAACAGAAGGAAACAACCAGGAGGAATGGTGCGTGGATGGTTTTTGTAAAGGATCCTGTGACAGTGTTAATACAGGCAACGCTAACAAGCTCACTTTTGGCAGTGGGACCATCCTCACTATACATCCAAGTGAGTCCTGAAAAAGGGAGGTTTGAGGTGTGGCGGTGGGGGGATAGGTATTTATTAGCAGCACTAATAAAATATGCACTGAAATGTTCTTTGAGTATTTAGAAGGGAGAATCATGCTTAAGGAGCAGTTTTGAGTCTTGATCATATAAAATAAACTATTCAAGTTAAGGTAACATAGAGGTGTAAGGCAAGCTCCTCTGGGGAGCAGGACCCTAAGCCATGTCCCATAACTCCTGGCCTCAGTAGTACTTGTATCACAAAGACAGCAGGGCTATCACTGTACCTGTCCTCCTGCTCCAATTCTGTAGCTGGCTGTGACATAAGAAAAGGGGGAAGCTCTGAATTTCTGCCTCTGTTGTCCCCTTAATAATTTTTTCCAGTGACAATACATGATCTTTTCAGTTAAAGCATAGGACAAGGGTTCTGGATAAATGGGTTTATCTCTCCTGTTTCTGCTATGTACTGTCTTTCATGGAACTTAATTTTTTTGGGCACATCTACATGAGAAGTTTACTGCCGAGGAGACTAGTTAGCTCCGCAGGTAAACATCTTGGTGTCTACATGTGTGGCCCTATTAGATCATAGGAAACAAATAAACCCTACAGAATTATAGTACTTGTTAAATACAAGTACTATGCTGCTGCAGAGTTTTTTACTCCGCAGCACTGTATGTGTACATGCTGAGGTAGCTGGCTAGGGCATGAGGGTGCTTCAGTGTGGGGGATGCCTGCCAGCTAGTCCTGCACTGGGTATTGGAGTACCCTCGTGCTCCAGCCATCCTCTCCCCACCATGTTCAGCCAGGTCAGAGCAGCTCTGGGCTGGTGGGCTGAAACCCTGATGCTCCCTGCCAGCCGGGTCTGCTCCAACTTGGGTCAGCGTGTTGCAGTTCTGGGTGGATATTGAAGTGGCGTGCCTGGGATAATAGTTAGGGTAATATAAATATTAATTTTCGAAATGTTTTTAGGGGCCCTGTGGGCTAGATAGAGTGGCCTGATGGGCCGCATCCAGCCTGTGGGCTGCATTTTGCCCACCCCTGCTTTATGGTCATGAAAGAGTCTGGCCCCATGGTATTCTGCATTGGTGCCCTGTTTAGTTTAATGGGCCAGATCCCAAATAAATAGGAATTATGTTGGGATCAGTAGGTAATACTCCTGAGTTAGAGTAATGCAACTCTGTCCCCCTGAGGACTATGGGTCAGATCCTGAGGCCATTGTGAATGGGTGTCGCTACATTGAATTAAACGGATCAGTGCTGAGTTATACTTGATAAGCGGGTTCTGATTTGCTTGCAGACTCCTATTAGGGAAGGCTGTCTAGATAAGAGCTAGAGAGAAGGGAGTTTTTGTTTGGCTATAAATCAGTGTGTGTCCTCTGGACGGGGAGAAAAGCTGACTTTTGGATCTGGCACTAAACTGACTGTCCAGCCATGTAAGTAGGCAAGATAAGAGTATTCAAATGTACCTCAATGAACAGTTACTTGGGTTTAGTCCTGGTTTTATCTCTGGAGTGGTTTGTTTGTTATCTTGGTTTATGGGGCTGTATCTAGTAGGACTAAATCCCAGTTTAAAAGGAGCTGGGGTTACAAGAGGAGCATAAAGAGGATGTGGCTTCCACTCCATTTCTCGGTATGCCTCCGCTGCACTGAGGGTCCGTTGAGACTCCCAGCAATGGAGGTAGGGATACATGGAGGGATAGATTATGTGTGGAGAGAGAAAGCACCTAGAGTCCTACCTAGATAGCAAGACTGATTTCAGATTATTTTATTTACGTGTCTTGCTTATTAGTTGCAAAAGCAACCGGAGAGACTAAGGGTGGGTTTTCCTAAGGAGCATACAGAACGGGAATACATTTGTTGCTTTTTTTAGGAGGGGAATACTTAAATTAATAGTTGATCTTCTACTCAGATCAACAAAGCAGTGAACAGTTCCCAAGGTAGGGCATGCCTACTTTTTGTTATTGGATGTGTTATTGTGGGGAGCTCAGCTGCAAACCAAGCACTCAGATTTGGCAGCGGGACAAAATTGACAGTGAAGCCTGGTAGGTAAAAATACCCCAAGTCCTTTGTAGCTAGCAAAAACAGTTTGAAAGCTTATGAATCAATGGACATCGAAATCTATTTTAACAGCTTTGAAAAATCACCCTACATTAGGTTGGGGGTGAACTTGTACTATAGGCTTTATCACTGAGTAACTAGATTTGGAGTTTTACTTTGGATTTGGGACAAAGTACTTTTGAAACCAAATGTGAGGAAAGCTTACATATCATATCAAAAGCACCTACTGGAGTTAATCAGTGTCTCTAAAATCAGTGAGTATTGGGCACTGTACCCCATTCAGTCCCTTTGAGAAATGTCTTTTTGATCTTTCTCTATTAAGCTGGTAAATAAAATTTAAGGGAAGAAAAAGTGAAAAGCTGAGAGAGAGATACAGGAGGGAAGGAATACATTTTTTTCATGTGGGCATGAAAAGAGGTGGATAATTTTTCTCTTTACCTCTTCATTCTTGTTACTATTTGCATGTGAGCATCAGAAGAGTCATCACAGCTTACACATTAATAGTGCCTGCACTTTTTCCCCCTCACCATATCAAAACATGTTTTCTCTCTTGCACCTATCCTTGATGCTGCTACATGTAACTAGTTTCTCCAAGTGTGGCTGTCCAAATTTGGGGGCCAAATCTTCAGCTCTGTGGGCCACAATGGAATTAAACTGTTTGACACTAGGTGCATTTAAATCTTCATTACTGTGCTTTTGCTAATGCACTTTAAATTTAGTACTTCCATTGTAAGGTACTAGTGAAAGGCACACTAGCCTATTTTCAGGCACATTGATGAAAGGAAATGTTTTTTTTATGAAGCTTTAATGTGCATGGAAATTAAAGCTTCACAAAAAGCATGTCCTTTCTCTAATGTGTATGGAAATAGGCTAATGCACATTAAAATCACATGTGTAGATGTGCCCATTGGCATGAAATCCTAGCTCTAAAATTTAACTCCTCTACTTCTTATTAACCATCATAATATGCCCTGGAAGAGAAATGTTCCATGCATCCTTCATCTGTTTCTTGTAAGGCTGTGTGTTGTTGTGTGAATAGTGGAAGTGGCTACGGTAAGACGACCTTTGGAGGTGGCACCAAACTTCTTGTCTTTCCAAGTAAGTAGCTAGCTCTTATAGGGATTTTATACCTAGTAGGACAGACACCAGTGAAGAAAGTATAACAGGAATGAAGTAATAAAGTTCTCATATGATGTAAAGATGGGGATTAGATTAATATAATATATCATTTATTATATAACTTGCATAGAAATTCATTATATAATGTAATGAGGGGATTATATGAAGTTAGAGTAAAGTTATGGAAATTGGAGTAAAGTACTCAGTAGGGTCCTGCCTGACCTACATTTCATTCCTCCCCTCTGAGCAATGCAGGATTCTTCCCTGGCATGCAACATGCCCCAGAGACAGTTTTTGGTGCTTCAGGCAATGGGATGTCTCTCACTTCCCCGAAGAGACTAGACCTTCTTATTTTTATAGTGGAAGTGCCTGGGGGAGGTGAAGTTTGGGAACAGATTAGAAGCCTCCAGAATCAATGGAGAAATGATGGGAGAAGACAGTCATGATTATGCCCATTTCACTGATGGGAGAATTGAGCCCTGTAGAGACTATGAGTGGGTTTTCCTAAGGAACATACACATCTGGAATACATGTATTGTTTTCTTAGGCAGAAATAAATCAAAATACATGGTTGTCCTTTTACTGAAAGCAACGAACTCTGAGCAATTTGGATCAGAACTTTTTGGCTCCAAAATGGCACTGCCCCCTTTGCAGATCTCAACTCTTCTCCTTTAACACCTGTTATAAGACACACAGCCTCCCTCTTCCGCTTTGATGGAAGATAGATTATTGTCAAGGCAGAAAACACTGTGTGACTTCAGATAGCTATGGAAAGCAAACATTTGGGAGTGGAACAAGATTGATAGTCATTCCAAGTGAGTTCCCATCTTTGTCTTCCTGGCATGTTAACTATGCTTCTTTAGTAATATTCTTTGTCTAAATATATATAAGTCTAAGTAATAGTCTCGTCAAAGTAATATTCTTTGTCACTATGCTTTAGTAATATTCAAGCAGGATCAGCTTACTGGAACGTAACCCAATCTAGTGTATTAGCAACCAGCACGGGTGGATCCAGAGGGGTGCAGTGGCATGCTGTTTTGAGCCAGTCCCTCTGGGGAGCCTCAGAGTGGCAGACAGTCCCCTCCATGCTCATATGCATGTCCCTCCCATCCTTTTCCTCTGTCCCATGCCTGCTGTGGCTGCTTTTCCTGCTGTCCGTGGGGTGAGGGACTCTCCAGAGCTGCTTGGAGGCTGGGCTCACCTAAGGCAGTGACAGTGGTGTGGTTTCCCATGTCTGCTCCTAGGGGAAAACCACCTGCTTCCTATTACTGCTGCTGCTATTCCCAGCTAAGCTCAGTGTACAGCAGGCAGGAACTGCTCTGATATTTCCCCCATGCAGGGACAGTGAGAAAGAAGCAGTAACTGGAGGAGGATAGAAGAGAAGGGGAAAGAAGGGGAGGGGATGTGCCCCTGAGCATGGAGGGGAAGAGGGAAATTTAAAATATCCCCACAGGCTGGCACACACCAGTGGGTTGTGGGGGAGGAGGCTGGGAGCAGAGGTGCACTCAGCCCTGCAGCATGCATGGCTGTTCCTACATGCCCCGACTCTGCCCTACTTTGCCAAGCCTTGGATCCACCCCCAGCAACCAGCACTAAAATTAAGAAACCTTTAAACATTAGTTGAGGGCTGGAGTGGCTCGTCTGTGATGCAGAAGTCTTGTATTGCTCCTTTGTCCTGGAAGGGTGCTCTCTGAGATATTCAAAACTACCTTGCTATTTAACTAGTTTGCTTTATTTGATTTGGAGAGAAGTATGAGAAATCAGTTGGCCAGATGATATAAAGGGAGACTACATTTTGGTCCAGCTGTGTCCATTTGCCCCTTCTAACACCCCCTGAGCTTCCCAAGAAAATCATTTGGCAGTTTTGGGGTATTGTTTGGCAGAGACTGTCAAAGTTAAGATTGATCATGGGAGAAAAAAATGCTTTCTGGTAGGTGAAAAATATGTCAGAAGTTCTTGTTATGGGGATAAGTATAAGCACTGTGCAAATAATAGTGCAGAAAAACTGATCTGTGGCTGTGGAACTCAGCTACTAGTAAAATTTAGTGCGTGGTTGCTTTATGATTCAGTATTTGAGGCAGGAAGAGTATTTGAGGCAGGCCTTACATTCGAAAGCTTGTGTAACTTTATCCTAACCATGCAGTTGGTTCAATAAAAGATATCACCCACAAGCATCCTTGCATCTCATATATATATATGCATCTCATATATATCTCATATACTTTCTGGTGATTGAGCCATGATAACGCATTCTTTTCACTCACTGTTCCCGATCCCAATTGCCATTGGGATCCCAATCCCACTGCTCCCAATCCCAATTGCCATCATCTTTCCTATTGGCATCAATGTTGTTGTCCAAGCCAGAGATCCCCCTGACCCAGCCCTGACAATGCTCCTCAGTTCTTTGAGAAATGCTGTTGGCTTTTGGGAGCATGTTCTCTGCATTTAGCTGCTAAACTTTGCCGAGTTATTAGCAGGGTTTTTGCTATGGCAGGAAACATTGTGTGGATTCTAGCACAAGTGTAAACAAGCTCATTTTTGGCTCTGGGACAGCACTGTTTATCAGACCAAGTAGGTCCTAAGCTACCGTGTGTGATTTTCCTATATTTAAAATGCATTTTAAGTCTTTAAGAGCATGTTAGTTGTAACTGTGGACTTTGTAGCTGTGTTGGAACTTGCTTACCTTAGACCAGTTTTGCTGGTTAATGTATACAGGCAACTCTTAGTGCATATATTTCTTGTACCCCCCAAATGCACTTTTGGCAATATAAGCTACACTGGCTTTTCAGTAAAGGAAGTATTTCAGTTAAAGGATGCTTTGGATGATATATCCATATCTGTGTTGGCATAAATTATTCTTGACACCAACTAGATGTTTTCCTGCCTATGCAGGGGGTCAGACTCGATGATCTATTGAGGTCCCTTCCGACCCTAACATCTATGAATCTATGAATCTATAGACATAGGACCAGAAGTAATGGGTTTAAATCTCAACAAGGGAGATTTAAGTAGACATTAGGAAAATCTTTCTGACTGGAAGCATTGTTAAGCCATGAAATAGATTGCATAGTGGGGCTGTGGTTTTTATGTCACTGGCGGTATTTAAAAACAGATTAGACATGATTGTGTCAGGAATTTTTTATGTAGAATTTATTATCTCTTGGGGCATGGGATGGGCTAGATAATGTCTGGAGCTCAGGTACAAAGCTATATGTAGATGTAATGGTTGGAGGCTCCATAATGAACTTATATTGCTGAGAACACCTCTGCTGAGATCTGGTGCCTAGTACTGAAAAAAATAGTTGCTAAACTCCAGAGGAGTCAGGGGAGTCATGGGAGGAAGAAGTGATAAGGGAGGAAGGTTTTAGTAAAGGCCAGATGTAGTGTGTGAATACTGGGTTTAGCACTGGTCAACTGATCTTTGGAGCTGGAACAAAAGTCTCCATTGAGCCAGGTAGGTGCAATGTCTCTCTTTGAATTCAGTCCCTAGGAAGAAATAGAATTCCCTTTAAAACTAGGGTGTGCCCGATTCATAGGTGGAAAAAATTAACATAAGCTTCATTGCCATCAGTTGTGCCAGAAATCTAGTTGGTGTAAACCAGAGGATTTCCAATGAAATGAGAAGAGCTATGAAGATTTTGCCAGTGGAGGACAGCGTTCTCTAGGTTTCTGCAAGAGCTGTGGTACTGTGGTAATAACAGCTATAGATATGACTTTGGAGCAGAGACCAGAGTGAGTGTATTGTCAAGTAGATATATTAAAATGTGTAACCTAATGGTGAGTTAGATGTGTTTGATTTCTGGAGAAACAGAGATAGACAACTAGATAATTCAGAAGGGAGATGGACTAATGGATAGGGAAAGAACTAAGGGACTCTTGAATCCAAGAAAAATTGAAATTATTGTCCAATGTGTGTGCAGAGATGCGAATCTCTTACTTAAAATCAGATTTCTGCTTGAACCGTTTACTGCAAATCTACATAATACCTATATTCCACTTCCTTTAATGAAGAAAAGTAGCTGTAGGTCCCTACCCGCAAAATAAATGAAAACAATCATTTCCCTGAAAAATGTCCTTTTAACGGGAAATAATGTACTATTTATTGTACATTATATGTACTAATAATGTACTATGCAAATAATGTAATATTTGTAAATGTATTTTGAATGAAAAATTTTCATTTATGTCAATTGTCCAGCCATAGAAATTATATTTGCATCATATTGTTGCCCTTTATAATCCCCAAAATATCCACCCTTGTGGCAAACAGAGCATGTCTTTTTAGATAATACTATTTCTTCCCTTTGGAGACTCCAGCTCTCTGTGGTTATTGAAAAGCTTCGAGTTACTGTGTCTCTACAGGAGGATATGGCAGTAAATTGCACTTCAGAAATGGAACAAAACTGTTTGTAAAACCCAGTAAGTGGCTTGGTGTTGGTGGGATCTGTATAGTGCAGAATAGCTATAATAAACTAAGAGATCTGTACAGCATAGTGATTGTCTTCCTAGACATATAAATAATTCAATATATACTCCTATCCTAGAGGAGTAATCTTCCTCGTGGCATGACCAGGAGAAGTGCTATGGTTAATAAATCTGAACTGGTACTCAATATGGAAAGCGGCACAAATGCAGTTTTATATGGGATCTAAAGCAACCCATAAATTCTGTCTTTCATTAACCTTATGGCCAACAATGGAAATGTCAGAAGACTTTTGTTGAGGAAAGGACTTTCCATCTCCTGTACCTGGTTATTGTAAGGCTATGAAATGCTGTGGCAATTGGAGGAGGAAGCAATGATAAGCTCATCTTTGGAAAGGGAACCCAACTGTTTGTAAAACCCAGTAAGTGCTCGCTCTAAAATTGAGTAAGAATTACTAGAGGCAGTCTGATAGCTTGGTGATGGAAGGAAGAGGGGATGATGTGTAGAAATAGATTCAGCTTTGTGTGTAGCTCACTTATCTTGATTGTCAACTAGATAGTAATCAGTGCCATAGCTGGGGGGCAAGGGGGAGGTGAGCTGAGTGACTGCTGTGGGTGCCAAAGCAAAGGGGGCACCAACAGGGGTGCAGAACAGAGCTTCACGTGGCTCATTTGGGGGGCATGGGGATGGGGAAGGGCAACTCCCATAGCTGCATGCACTCCTGGCAAGCATGGGGGTAGGGGATGCCCCCCGGGTCCATGCACGGGGCGAGCTGCCACTGCAGGCTTTGCCCCGGGCACCAAACTTTGGTGCTTCAGCACTGATAGTAATGGTATAAGTTTAGATTACTGCAACTCAGAGGCAAGAGCCAGTGAAGTACAGTGAATTGGTAATGTGGTAGCACTGTTCAATTTCTCAAGGGAAATAAAATGATTAATAAATACTCCTTGGGACCATTGACCCTTCTAACATGATGTTCCTGATATAAAGGGTACTGATATTCATTTGGAGTCTTTCCCAAGATTTCAGTGACTTTCAGTGACCTATCATGCACCTTATGAACAAAGACTGTGATGCAATGAGTCTTCTTCACTGGACAAAAGGACTTAGGCCCCTGTGCATGGGTGGTTCTTGTAAGGCTCTATGTTGCTGTGGTTAAATGTTGGAGGAAGTGGAGCAAAGCTCACCTTTGGGAAGGGCACAAAACTCTCTGTAGAACTCAGTAAGTGGTGTTGTTTTAGGTTTTTTTTTTCTTTTTTTTGTTTTGTTTTGCAATGTTTAGATACGTTTATTGGGAAACAGTTGGCCATATCCCATAGCAGGCTTTGAATATTGTTTCTATTTGGTCCCTCACCTGTCTGTGCCCACTAGTCTATCTTACCTTCAGAGTGTGAGGTCTTTGGGGAATAGGGTCGCCCTTTTTCATTCTCTATATCAGTGTCTGCAAGGGGTTTCTAGTCCATGGCTGTGGCTTGGAGGTGCTACTACAGCAAGTAGAGAGATCATTCCTCATTTCTGTGAAAAGCCAGCACTGAAACAGAAGGAAACAACCAGCAGGAATGGTGCATGGAAGGTTTTTGTAAAGGCTCCTGTGACAGTGTTAATACAGGCTATGATAACAAGCTCACGTTTGGCAGTGGGACCATCCTCACCGTACACCCAAGTGAGTCCTGAAGAGGGGAGGTTGGAGGGTTGGGAGCAGGGATATAGGCATTTATCATCAGGCCCAATAAATTATACACTGAAATATTCCCTGATGTTTTAGAAGGGAGAATGTTACCTGAGCAGCAGTTTTGAGTCTTGGCCATATAAAAGAAACTGTTCAGTAGAGGTAACATAGGAATGTGAGGCAAGCTCCTCTGGGGAGCAGGACCCTAAGCCATGTCCCATAACTCCTGGCCTCAGTAGTACTTGTATCACAAAGACAGCAGGGCCATCACTGTACCTGTCCTCCTGCTCCAATTCTGTAGCTGGCTGTGCCATAAGAAAAGGGGGCAGCTCTGAATTTCTGCCTCTGTTGTTCACTTGATATTTTTTCCAATGACAGTATATAATCTTTTCAGTTAAATATGGGGCAAGGGTTCTGGATACATAGGTTTCTATCTCCTGGTTCTGCTATGTACTGCCAACATGACCTTAAGTTTTTGGGGTGTCAGCTAGCCCTGCACCATAGTGGGCTCGTGCCCCAGCCAGACCCTCTGCAGCATGGTGAACCAGGTCGGAGCAGCCCCAGGCTGTCCCAGCCCCAGGCTGCAGTCTCAGGCACGTGTTCAAACAACATGACTGGGATCAATAAACTCTGGCATAATATGCATTGGAGTTTATTGCTGTATAAGAATACCACAAGTAGATGCACCCTTTGTGTCTCAGGTCTCTGTCTATGAAATGGACTTGCTTCCTTACCCGAGGGGAGAGGGCACTTGAAAGAGAAGTCTGAAATTGCAGGGAATATCGATATGGGAAGCGGTTACAGTATTTGTGCTGAAATATCACTACAGAATGAAGTCTGTGTGCCTGGCCATGGGGAGATGGGTGGGTGAGATGGGACAGGTGTCCTCAGAGGTGTTTTCTATTTCAAACTGGAAAGATTGTGTGGTCCCAAATGCTTTGAGGAGCTAGGACATCTACAAAGTGACTCAGAAAAGACGCTTTCTTGTAAGGGGAAGCCTCACTGTGTGTATTCAGGAAGCACAGACAAACTCACCTTTGGAAGAGGAACCAAGCTCCTGGTAGCACCCAGTAGGTACCTTCAGCCTATTTGAACATGAAGGAGTCTGGCCACATGGTATTCTGGATCAGTGCCCTGATTAGTTTAATGGGCCAGATCCCAATTTAATAGTAATTACCTTAGGATCAGTAGGTCCAACAGCCCAGTTAGAATAATGCAACGCTGTTCCACTGAGGTCCCTGGGTCAGATCCTGAGGCCGTTGTGAATGGGTGTAGCTACATTGAATTAAATGCATCGGTGCTGGGTTATATCTGATAAGGGTCTCCACCAAAATAAGCAGGTTCTGATTTGCCTGCTGATTTCCAGATTCCTATTAGGGAAAGTTGTCTAGATAAGAGCTAGAGATGAGAGAGTTTTTGTTTGGCTGTACATCAGTGTGCGTTCTCTGCATGGGGAACACAAGCTGACTTTTGGATCTGGCACTAAACTGACTGTCCAGCCATGTAAGTAGGCAAGACGAGGATATTAAAATGTACCTCAATGACCAGTTACTTGGGTTTAGTCCTGGCTTTCTCCCTGGAGTGGTTTGTTTGTTGTCTTGGTTTATGGGACTGTATCTAGCAGGACTAAATACCAGTTTAAAAAGAGCTGGGGTTACAAGAGGAGCATAAAGAGGATATGGCCTCCACTCCATTTCTCTGTTATATGTTAGCAGTCCCTTCTGACTCTATGGATGTATGCCTCCACTGCCCTGAGGGTCCTCTGAGACTCCCAGCAATGGAAGGAGGGATATATGGAGGAATAGACTATGTGTGGAGAGAGAAAGCACCTAGATTCCCACCTAGATAGCAAAACTGATTTTAGATCAGTTTTAGATACGAGTCTTGCTTAGGAGTTGGAAATACAACTTCAAAGTCTAAGGGTGGGTTTTCCTCAGGAGCATATAGACCAGGAATACTTCTATTGTTTTTTTTACGGGGGAAAATATCTATATAAATGAGTGTCCTTCTACTGAGATCAACAAAGCAGTGAACAGTTCTCAAAGTGGGATGTGCCTACTTTTTGTTCTTGGATGTGTTACTGTGGGTATATCAGCAGCAAACCAAGCACTCGTATTTGGCAGTGGGACAAAACTGACAGCGAAGCCTGGTAGGTAACAGTACCCCAAGTCCTCTGTAGCCAGTGAAAGGGGTTTGAAAGCTTAAGAATCTGTGGGCATCACAGATCAAATTTAACAGCTTTGAATATAACCTTAATTAGGTTGGGGGTGAACTATTGCTACAGGCTTTATCATTGAGTAACTAGATTTTGAGCTTTACTTTGGATATGTGACAAAGTTCATTGTAAAGCCAAATAAGTATGAAGAAAGTGTGCATGGCATTTCAAAAGCCCCTACCAGAATTATTGTCTCTGTAACTCAGTGAGCATTAGGCACTGAACCCCATTCAATCCCTCTGAGAAATTTCCTCTTGTTTTACCATCTCTTATTAAGCTGGTAAATAAAATCAAAGAAGATAAAGAGTGAGAAGTTGTGAGAAAGATATAGAAGGGAAAGAATATATATATTGCCATGTGGGCTTTGAAAAGAGGTGGAGAATCTCTCTCTCTACCTCCCCATTCTTATATTGGTATTTGTTCCTCTTTGTAGCTGTGCATCAGAACAGTCTCAGCCTACACATGAATAACACCTGGTTTTTTTCCTCCTCATATCAAAATATGATTTCTCTCTTGCATCTCTGGTTTATGCTGTGAGATGTCCAAGTGCAGCTGTCCAAACCTGGGGGCTAGATACTCAGTTGTATGGGCCATAATGGAATTAAATTGTTTGACACTGTCTAAATATTCATTAATATTTCCTTAATAATAAGCTTTTCCTTATGATCATTATATTTAGTACCTCCATTGTAAGGTGGTAGAAAAAGGTGCAGAACGCACACGAGCAAAAGGGCATGTTATCTTTTGCTATGCTTTAAAATAGGCTAATGCACATTAAAGTGCACATGTAGGCATGCCCATAAGCATGGAATCTTAGCTCTAAAAATTAACTTCCCTGCCCCTTAATAAGCATCACAGTCTGGTGTGATATTCACTGGAAGAGAAATGTTCTGTTCATCCTTCATCTAGTAGGACTAGATACCAGTTTAAAAGGTATCTGTTTACTGTAAAGCTGTATGTTGTTGTGTGAATACTGGAAGAGGCTATGGTAAGACAACCTTTGGAGCTGGCACCAAACTTCTTGTCTCACCAAGTAAGTAGATAACTTTGGTATTTTAGGGGTTTTACGTCTAGTATAGCAATCTGGTGGCAGTTACCAGTGAGGAAAGAATGTGAGGAAAGAACTAAGGAATAAAGTTGTCATGTGATATGAAGATGAGGATTATATGAATGTGTTATATAATTTATTCTATTATATATCTCTATATATATCTATATATATATTTATATCTATAGATATCTATAGATATTATATATCTATAGTTATATCTATATAGATATCTATATAGATATATAATGTAATAGATATAATAAATAAATAAATATAACATACATACATACGTAATATGTATTATATAACTTAATGAGGAGATTATATGAAGTGGCTGCCTGCAAAAGCAGGAGGTTGAACTGAAAAACTCAGGTGGTCCCTGCCTAACCTACATTTTGTTCCTCCCCTCTGAGCAGTGCAGGATTGTTCCCTGGCATGGAGCTGGCTTCTGCTGCTCCAGGCAGTGTGATTTCTCTCACTTCTCCTGGGATACCAGATCATCTTATTTTCATACTGGTAGTGACTGGGGGAATTGGGGCCCAACTGAAGTGTGGGAAGAGATTAGACACCTCCAGAGTCAGTGGAGAAAGTGTGGGAGAAGGGAGGCATGATTATGGCCATTCTACTGATGGGTGAACTGAGACCTGGAGAGACTAAGGGTAGTTTTTCCTAAGGAACATAGAAATCTGGAATACATTCATTGTTTTCTTAAGGGGAAAAATATCGAATTACATGGGTGTCCTTCTACTGAAATCAACAAACTATGAACAATTTGGAGCAGAACTCTGCCTCAAAAATGGTCTGATTTTCAAAGGAGCCGGAGGAAGTAGACATACAATTTTCCCTAAATTGCACTGTCCCACATTGCAGGTCTCAGTTTTTATCCTTTAACACTTGTTATAAAACACACACCCTCCCTCTTCCTCCTTGGTGGAAGATAGCTTTTTGTCAAGGCAGAAAACACTGTGTGAATACAGGTAGCTATGGAAAGCAAACATTTGGAAGTGGAACAAGACTGATAGTCATTCCAGGTGAGTTCCCATCTTTGTCTTCCTGGCATGTTAAGTATGCTTCTTTAGTAATATTTGTTGCCCTCCAAGCAGGATCAGTCTACTTGAATGCATTGGTGACCGTTCTGGGGGCAGATCCACAGGGGCTGATGCCTGATGCCCCTTTTGGCCTGGACCCTTTGGGGACCCCAGAGTGGAAGGCAGTCCCCTCCATGCTCACATACATGTCCCTCCTGTCCCCTTGCTCTGTCCCATGCCTGCTGTGGCTGCTTTTCCTGCTGTCCTGGGGGTGCGGGAATCTTCAGAGCTGCTTGGAGGCTGGGCTCACAGTGGTAGTGGCTTCCCATGTCTGCTCCTGGGGTTACCATCCCCTCCCAATTATTGCTGCAGCTGTTCCCAGATAAGCCCACCCTGTAGAGCCCAGCTGAAGTAGGCAGGAGCATCTCTGATACTTCCCCCATGCTGGGATAGTGGGGAAAGAAGCAGCAACTGGAGGAGGCTAGGACAAAAAGGGAGGGGAGTGGACGTGCCCCTGAGCCTGGAGGGGAAGATAGAAATTTAAAATGTCCCCATAGGCTCCCATGCCATGGTCTGCCTGCACTAATGGGTTGTGCAAGGAGCCTGGGAGCTACAGCATGTGTGGTTGCTCCTGGCCCCCACTCCTCTCCCCCCACGTCATGCCAAATTTTGGCAACCAGCACTAAAATTAAGAAACCCTTAAGCATTATTTGAGGGCTGGAGTGTCTCTTATGTGATGCAGAAGCCTTGTATTGCTCCTCTGTGCTGGAAGGGCATTCTCTGAGATAGTTAAACAATAAGGTAGCTTTATGAGATGAAGGGATTCTTGTGGGTGATATATTTTACTGGACCAACTGCAAGGTTAGGATAAAATTAGATGATCTTTGGAATGTCAGGTCTACTTCCTTATGAGTTTTGGAGAGAAGTAAGAGAAATCAGTTGGCCATATGATATTAAGGGGAATTACATTCTGGCCCTGTCGTGTCCAGTGACCCCCACCCCTTAAATTCCCATGAAAAACACTTGGCAGTTTTTATATATATTGTTTGGAGAGACTGTCAAATTTAAGATTAATTATGGGAGAAGACAATGCTTTGGGGTAGGCATGAAATAGGTCAGAAGTTTTTGTTAGGGGGATAAGCACTGTGTAAATAACACTGCAGAAAAAATGATCTTTGGACGTGGAACTCAGCTAGTAGTAAAACTTAGTGAGTGGTTTCCCTTTTATTCAGTATTTAAGATATAAAGAGAAACAAGAAACTTTCATAAGGAAGTAGGCCTTACATTCCAAAGATTGTCAAACTTTATCCTAACCTTGCAGTTGATCCAGTAAAATATACCACCCACAAGAATCCCTGCATCTCATAAATACAATATTTGTTGGTGATTGAGGCAAGGCACCCCATTATTTTCACTCATTGTTTCCAGTCCCAACTTTCGTCATTTTTGCTGCCCCTCAATCTTGCTATTCAAGCCCTAAAATCCCCTGACCCATTGCTGCCAGCACCCCTCAGTTCTTCGAGAAAAGCTGTTGGCTTTTGAGAGCATGTTCCCTGCCTTTAGCTACTCAACTTTGCCAAGTGATTAGCAGGGTTTTTGATATGGGAAGAAATGTTGTGTGGATCTTAGTATGGGTATAAGCATCTTTGGTTCTGGGACGGCACTGTCTGTCAGAACAAGTAAGTGCTAAGCTACTCTGTGTCATTTTCCTGGGTTTAAAATGCATTTTAAATCTTCAAGAATATGGTAGTTATAACTGTGGACTTTGTAACTGCACTGGACCTAGTTTACCTTAAACCAGTTTTGCTGGTTAATGTATACAGGCAAATTTTGGTGCATATATATCTTGTACCCCCAAAATGCGCTTTTGGCAGTATAAAGTATACTGGCTTTCCAGTGAAGGAATTGTCCATTAAAGGATGTTTCTAATGATATATCCACATCTGTATTGGTATAAATTGCTCTCTACGTCTAGTAGAGGTAGGACCAGAAGCAATGGGCTTAAACCTTGACAAGGGGGATTTAAGTAGACATAAGGAAAATATTGCTGACTAGACATATAGTTAAGCTGTAAAATAGATTACCTAGTGGGACTGAGGAATCTCTGTCACTGAAGGTTTTTAAGAACAGGTTAGACATGAATATGTCAGGAATATTTTACATACAACCGGTCATGTCCTGGGGCATGGGATGGACTAGATAATGTCCTGAGGTCAGGTACAAAGTTATATGTAGATGGACTGGCTGGAGGCCTCATAATGAATTTATATCGCTGGGACCGCTTTTGCTGAGATCAGGTGCCTAGTATGGAAAAAAAAGTTGCTAAACTCCAGAGGAGCCAGGGGATTCATGGAAGGATGAAGTAGGAAGGTTTTAGTAAAGGTTGTAAGTAGTGTGTGAACTTTGGGTCTAGCACTGGTAAACTGATCTTTGGAGCTGGAACAGAAGTCTCCATAAAACCAGGTAGGCACATTGCACCTCTTTGAATTCAGTCCCAAAGAGGCAATACAATTCCCTTTAAAACTAGGGTGTGCCAGATCCTTAACTGGAAAAAATCAGCATAGCTTCATTTCAGTTAGTTGGTTCAGTTAGTTAGGTGCTGTCAACCAGGGGATTTCCCTGAAGACAGCAGAGCTATGAAGATTTTATCAAAGGACGACAGAATTCTCTAGGTTTCTGCAAAGAGCTGTGGTACTGTGATAATAGCGGCTATAGATATGACTTTGGAGCAGGGACCAGAGTGAGAGTATTGCCAAGTAGGTATATTAAAATAAGTTACATAATGATCAATTAGATAACGTGTGATTTCTGGAGAAACAGAGATGGACAACTAGATCATTCAGAAGGGAGATGGACTAGTGGATAGGGAAACAATTAAGGGACTCTTGAATCCAAATACAAACTGAAATTATTGTCCAATGTGTCTGCAGAGATGTGAATCTCTTAACTCAAAATCACATTTCTGCTTGAACAAAGCTGGACCATACCTAGGTTTCACTTTATTTTATTAAGAAAAGTAGCTGTAGGCCCCTACCACCAAAATAAATGAAAACATTTCCCTAAAATAAATGAAAAGAACCATTTCCTTGAGAAATGTTCTTTTTAGTGGAAGAAAAATGTATATTTTTGTAAATGATTTTGAATGAAAAAATATGTCCAGCCATATGAACTATAGTTACATTTTTTTTTTGTGCTTTTTATGATCCCCAAAATATGCACTGCTGTAGCGAATGGAGTATATATTTTAAATAATACTATTTCTTTCCTTTGGAGACACCACCTCTCTGAGGTTATTGGAAAGCTGTGAGCTACTGTGCCAATAAAGGAGGCTATGGAAATGAACTCCTTTTTGGAAAGGGAACAAAACTGTCTGTAAAACCCAGTAAGTGGCCTGGTGTTGGTGGGGTCTGCATAATGCAATATAGCTAGAATAAACTAACAGCTCCAGACAGCATAGTGATTGTCTTCCTAGACATATAAATAATTCAATATATACTCCTATCCTAGAGGAGTAATCTTCCTTGTGGCATGAGCAGGAGAAGTGCTATGGTTAATAAATCTGAACTGGTACTCAGTATGAAAAGTGGCAGGAATGCAGTTTTATATGGGATTTAAAGCAACCCATAAATTCTGTCTTTCATTCACCTTATGGCCAACTATGGAAATGTTGGAAGATCTTTACTGAAGAAAGGGTTTTCTCTCTCCTGTACCTGATTATTTGTAAAGCTATGAAATGCTGTGGGAATTACAGGAGGAAGCAACGCTAAACTCAACTTTGGAAAGGGAACCAAACTATTTATAAAACTCAGTAAGTGCTCCTGCCAAAATGGAATGAGAAGTACTAGAGGTAGACTGATGGTTTGGTGATGGAAGGAAGAGGGGATAATGTGTAGAAATAGATTCAGTTTTGTGTGTAGCTCACTTATCTTGATTGTCAACTAGGTCGTATGACAAAGCTCATATTGCTACAACTCAGAAACAAGTTCCAGTGAAGTACAATTGAACTGGTAATGAGGTAACACTATTCAGTTTCTCAAGGGAAATTAAATTATTAATAAATATTCTTTGGGACCATTGATCCGTCTACATGCCTATGCGGGGGGTCGGACTCGATGATCTATTGAGGTCCTTTCCGACCCTAACATCTATGGATCTATGAATCTATGATGATCCTGATATGAAGGGCACTGATATTATGAAAGGGAGCCTTTCTAAAGATTTCAGTGACCTTCAGGTCATGCTCCTTATGAACAAGGACAGTGATGTGATGAGTCTTCTGCACTGGACAAAGGGACTCAGATCCCTGTGCATGGGTTGTTCTTGTAAGGCTGTACGTTGCTGTGCTTAAATGATGGAGGAATTGGAGCAAAGCTCATCTTTGGGAAGGGCACAAAACTCGCTGTAGGACTCAGTAAGTGGTTTTGTGCGTTTGCTCAGATAAGTGTATTGGGAAGCAGTTGACCATACCTCATAGCAGGCTTTGAATGTTGATTCAGTTTGGTTCCTTATATGTCTGTGTCCACTGCTGTTCTTGTCTGCAAGGTCTTTGGTGTCTAAAGTACTACCTTTTTTATTCTCTGGATTAGTGTCTACCAGGGGTTTCTGGTCCATGGCTGTGGCTTGGTGGTGCTATTCCTACACGTAGAGAGATCATTACTTATTTCTTTGCAAGCTAGCACTGAAACAATACAACAACTGAGGAATGGTGCATGGATAGTTCTTGAAAAGACTCCTGTGACAGTGTTAATGCAGGCTATAATAACAAGCTCATGTTTGGCAGTGGGACCATCCTCACCGTACATCCAAGTGAGTCCTGAAAAGGGGAGGTTTGAGGGTTGGGGGCAGGGATATAGGTATTTATCAACAGGACCAGTAAAATATACACTGAAATGTTTTTTTGAGTATTTAGAAGGGAGAATGGTGCCTAAGGAGCATTTTTTAGTCTTGGCCATATAAAAGAAACTATTCAGTAGAGGTAACAGAGGCAAGAGTGTGAGGCAAGCTCCTCTGGGGAGCAGCACCCTAAGCCACGGCTTAGAAATCCTGGCCTCAGTAGTACTTGTATCACAACGACAGCAGGGCTATCACTGTACCTGTCCTCCTGCTCGATTTCTGTAGCTGGCTGAGACTTCAGAAAAAGGAGCAGCTCTGAAGTTCTCCTTCTGTTGTCTCCCTAATAATTTTTCCAAGACTCAGTTGCAATAATAATACATAATCTTGTCAGTTAAAGCCCTAGACAGGGGTTCTGGATAAATGGGTATATATATCCTGGTTCTGCTATGTACTGTTAACATGATCTTGGTCATGGAACTTAATTTTTTGGGGTGCGTCTACGTAGAGTAGGTTATTTATTATTTAGCTCTGCAGTAAATGTCTCAGCGTCTACGCATGGGGCTGCATAAGGCTGCAGGAAACACATTTTGCAGCAGGGTAGCACTTGTAAATACAACACCTGTAGATGCACCCTTTGTGTCTCGGTTCTCTGTCTAAGAAATGGATTGGCTTCCTTGCCTTAGAGAGGGGCACTTGAAAGAGAAGTCTGAAATTGCAGGGATTATTGATACGGGATGTGGTTACAGTATTTGTGCTGAACTATCACTACAGAATAAAGTCTCTCTCGCTGACCACAGGGAGATGGGTGGTTGGGTGGGGTGGGACAGGTGTCCTCAGAGGTGTTTTCTATTTGTAACTGAAAATACTGTAGTCTCAGGTGCTTTGAGGAGCTAGGACATCTATGAAGTAACTTAGAAAAGACCCTTTTTGGTAAGGGGAAGACTCACAGTGTCTATTCAAGAAGCACAGAGAAACTCACCTTTGGAAGAGGAACCAAACTCCTGGTAGCACCCAGTAGATGCCTTCAGCTTTTATGGACATGAAGGAGTCTGGCAACATGGTATTCTGCATTGGTGCCATGTTTCCTTTAATGGGCCAGATCCCAAGTTAATAGCAATTATATTGGGATCAGTGTATTGGGGTCCAACAGTCCAGTTAGACTACTGCAACTCTGTCCCCCTGAGGTCCATGGGTGAGATCCTGAGGCCATTGTGAATGGGGGTAGCTACATTGAATTAAATGGATCAGTGCTGGGTTATACCTGATAAGGGTCTCCGCCAAAATAAGCAGGTTTTGATTTGCCTGCTGATTTCCAGATTCCTATTAGGGAAGGCTGTGGTTGTACAGCTAGAGCTAGAGAGAGGGGAGTTTTTGTTTGGCTGCAAATCAGTGTGCGTTCTCTGGAGGGAGCGAAAAGCTGACTTTTGGATCTGGCACTAAACTGTCTGTCCAGCCACGTAAGTAGACAAGATGAGGATATCAAAATGTACCTCGATGTACAGTTACTTGGGTTTAGTTCTGGTTTTATCTCTGGAGTGGTTTGTTGTCTTGGTTTATAGGGCTGTAGCTAGTAGGACTAAATACCAGTTCAAAAGGAGCTGGGGTTACAAGAGGAGCGTATAAAGGATGTGGCCTATACTCCATTTCTGAGTGATATGTTAACAGTCCCTTCTGACTCTATAGATGTATGCCTCTGCTGCCCTGGGGGTCCTTTGAGACTCCCAGCAATGGAGGGAGGGGATATATGGAGGGATAAACTGTGTGTGGAGAGTGAAAGCACCTAGATTCCTACCTAGATAGTAAAACTGATTTTAGATCAGTTTTAAATACGAGTCTTGCTTAGGAGTTGGAAATACAACTGGAAAGACAAAGGGTGGGTTTTCCTCAGGAGCATATAGACCAGGAATACATCTATTGTTTTTTTACGGGGGAAAATATCTATATAAATGAGTGTCCTACTGAGATCAACAAAGCAGTGAACAGTTCTCAAAGTGGGATGTGCCTACTTTTTGTTCTTGGATGTGTTACTGTGGGTATATCAGCAGCAAACCGTGCACTCGTATTTGGCAGTGGGACAAAACTGACAGTGAAGCCTGGTAGGTAACAGTACCCCAAGTCCTCTGTAGCCAGTAACAATTTGATAGCTTATGAATCAGTGGGTATCAAAATCCATTTTAACAGATATGAAAAATCACCAAAAATTAGGTTGGGGGTGAACTCGTTGTATAGGCATTATCACTGAGTAACTAGATTTCGAGCTTTACTTTGGACAAAGCTCTTGTAAAGCCAAGTAAGTAAGAGGAAACTTTACATGTCATATCAGAAGCACCTACCAGAGTTAATTGCCGTCTCTGAAAATCAGCAAGAATTGGGCACTGTGCCCCATTCAATCCCTTTGAGAAATTTCCACTTGTTTTACCATCTCTAATAAAGCTGGTAAATAAAATCTAAGAGGAGAAAAAGTGAGAAGTTGAGAAAAAGATATAGAAGGGAAGGAACAAATATTTTCATGTGGGCTTTGAAAAGATGTGGAAAATTTTTCTCTCTACCTCCCCATTCTTATATTGGTATTCATTACTGTGTGTATCCGAACATCCAGATAGTCACAGCCTACACATTTATAGTGCCTGGATATTTTCCCTTTCATATCAAAACATGTTCTCTATCTTGCATCTCTAGTTTATGTTGTGACATGTAGTCACGTTTTCCAAGTGCAGTTGTCAAAAGCTAGGAGCTAAACCTTCAGCTCTATGGGCCACACTAAATTAAATTAATTAATTAAATAATTAAATTGTTTGACACTGGGTGTGTCTAAATGTTCATTAATGCACTTTTGCTAATGTGCATTAAATTATAGTACCTCCATTTTGAGGTATTAGAAAAAGTTGCATTAGCTTATATTAATGCATGTTAGCAAAAGGACACTTTTGGGGGGATGATTTAATGTACATTAAAATAGGTTAATGCACATTAAAGCAAACATGTAGATCGCTCATTGGCATGGACTCCTAGCTCTAAAAATTAACTTCCCTGCTCCTAAATAAGCATCACAGTCTGGTGTGATATTCACTGGAAGAGAAATGTTTTGTTAATCCTTCATCTGTTTATTGTAAGGCCGTGTGTTGCTGTGTGAATAGTGGAAGTGGCTATAGTAAGATGACCTTTGGAGCTGGCACCAAACTTCTTGTTTTACCAAGTAAGTTGGTAGCTTTTGGTTTTTAGAGGTTTTACATCTAGTTGAACAGTTCGGTGGCAGTTACCAGTGAAGAAAGAATGACAGGAACTAAGTAATAAAGTTATCTCATGTGACATGAAGATGGGGATTATATGAATTTATCATATAACTTATTCTGTTACTTCTATATAAGCTTATCATATACATTTTATAGCTTAATGAGGGGATTATAGGAAGTGGCTGCCTGCAAAAGCTGGAGATTGAACTGAAAAACTCAGGTGGTTCCTGCCTGACCTATATTTTGTTCCTCCCCTCTGAGCAGTGCAGGATTGTTCCCTGGCATTGACATCCACCCAGAGACAAGGTTTTTGGTGCTTCAGGTAATGGGATTTCTCTCACTTATCCTTCTTATTTTCATAGTGGTAGTGCCTAGGGGAGTTGGGGTCCAGCTGGAGTGTGGGAACAGATGAGACACCTCCAAAACCAATGGGAAAAGTGTGGGAGAAGAGAGGCATGATTATGCCATTCTATTGATGGGTGAGTAGAGACCTGGAGAGACGAAGGGTGGTTTTTCCTAAGGAACATAGACATCTGGAATACATTTATTGTTTTTATAGGAGGAAAAATAGCAAAATAAATGGTTGCCCTCCTACTGAAATCAAGAAACTATGAACAATTTGGAGCAGAACTCTGCCTCAAAAATGGTCTGATTTTCAAAGGAGCTGGAGGAAGTAGACATACAATTTTCCCTAAATTGCACTGTCCCACTTTGCAGAGCTCAGCTTTTCTCCTTTAACACTTGTTATAAAACACACACCCTCCCTCTTCCTCTTTGGTGGAAGATAGATTTTTGTCAAGGCAGAAAACACTGTGTGGTATTACAGATGGTTTTGGAAAGCCAACGTTTGGGAGCGGAACAAGACTGATAGTCATTCCAAGTGAGTTCCCATCTTTGTCTTCCTGGCACGTTAACTAGTAATATTCTTTGTCCTCCAAGCAGGATCAGTTTACTGGATGGCAACCCAATCTGGTGTATTGGCGACCAGGAGGGGTGGATCCAGAGGGGGTACAGTGGCATGGTTGACTCCCCTTTTTGGCCTGGACCATCTAGAGACCCCCCAGAGTAGAAGACTGTCCCCTCTGTACTCACATCCACGTCCCTCCCCCATTCCCCCTCTGTCCCACGCCTGCTGTGGCTGCTTTTCCTGCTGTCCTGGGGGTGCGGGCATCTCCAGAGCTGCTTTGAGGCTGGGCTCACCTAAGACAGTGACAGCAGTGTGGCTTCCCATGCTTGCTTTTGGGGGAAACCACCTACTCCCCATTGCTGCTGCTGCTGTTCCCAGCTAAGCTCAGTGTACAGCACACCTGGAGTGGGCAGAAGCAGCTCTTATATTTCCCTCGTGCTGTAATATTGGGGAAAGAAGCAGCAACTGGAGGAGGATAGGACAGAAGGGGAAGGGAAGGGATGTGTCCCTGAGCATGAAAGGGAAGGAAAATTTAAAATGTCCCCAGAGGCTCCCATACCATGTCTGCCTGCACTAGTGGGTTGTGGGGGAAGAGGTTGGGAGCAGGGGTGCAATTACTCCTGCAGCATGCATGGATGCTCCTCCCTACTCCCCTTTCTCCCCCCAAAACTTTGTTACATTCTGGATCCACCCCTGACAAACAGGACTAAAATTAAGAAACCCTTAAACATTATTTGAGGGCTGGAATACCTCTCATATGATGCCGAAGCCTTAGCTTGATCCCCTGCGCTGGAAGGGATAATTAAACAGCAAGGTAGTTTTGAAAAAGTTGTTTTATTTGATTAGGAGAGAAGTACAAGAAATCAGTTGGCTCTATGATATAAAGGAGGATTACATTTTGGCCCCTCACCCTACCCCCTAAATTTCCCATGGAAAGCACATGGTCGTTTTTATGTATTGTTTGGAGCAACCGTCAAATCTGATTGATTGTAGGAGAAAACAATGCATTGGGGTAGGTGAAAAATATGTCTGAAACTTTTGTTACGGGGATAAATTATATCAATGATACTGCAGAAAAATGGATCTTTGGATGTGGAACTCAGTTACAAATCAAATAGAGTGGTTTCCCTTTCATTTAGTATTGAAGGTATAAAGAGACACAAGACATCATAAGGAAGTAGGCCTTACATTTGAAAGCTTGTCTAACTTTATCCCAGCCAATATCACCCACAAGCATCCTTGCATATCATAAATAAGATATTTTGGTGATTTAGCCAAATGAACCCATTATTTTTACTCATTCCCAACCCCAACTTCCATCATCTCTGTTATTGGCCCTCAATGTTGCTATCCAAATCCTAAAATCCTTTGACCCAGCCCTGCCAGCACCCCTCAGTTCCTTGAGACAAGCGGTTGGCTTTTCCCTGCCTTTAGCTGCTGGACCTTTCCAAGTGTTTAGCAGGGTTTTTGTTATGGGAGGAAACATTGTGGAGCAAACAAGGAACAAACAAGCTCATCTTTGCCTCTGGGACGGCACTGTCTGTCAGACCAAGTAAGCGCTGAGCTACTGCGTGTGATTTTCCTGTGCAAATGGCATTTGAAGTCTTCAAGAGCATGTTAATTATAACTGTGAACATTGTAACTGTGTTGGACCTATTTTACCTGGTTAACAAAAAAGTTTTACCGATAAATTTATACAGGCAACTCTTCTTAGTGCATATATGTCTTGTACCCCCCCAAATTTGCTTTTGGCCGTATAAAAAATACTGGCTTTTTAGTGAAGTAACCAATATCAATTAAAGGATTTTTTGATGTTATAAGCAAATTTGTTTTGGTAGAAATTGTTCTCTAAATCTACTAGAGGTAGGACCAAATATAATGGGCTTAAAGCTTAAACCTCAGCATGGGAGATCTAAGAAGGCATTAGGGAAATCTTTCTATATAGAAATGTAGTTAAGCTGTAAAATAGATTACCTACTGGGGTTGAGGAATCTCTGTTGCTAGAGGTTTTTAAGAACAGATTAGACATGAATATAGGCATGGAAGGAAGAAGTCCTAAGGGAGGAAGGTTTTCGTAAAGGCTGTAAGTAGTGTGTGAACTTTGGGTCTAACACTGGTAAACTGATCTTTGGAGCTGGAACAGAAGTCTCCATCGAGCCAGGTAGGCACATTGCACCTCTTTGAATTCAGTCCCTAGAGAGGCAACAGATCTTTGTGCCAGATCTTTAGCCACCAAAGAATCAACATAGTTTCATTGCAGTTAGTTGGGCCAGAAATCTAGGTGGTGTAAACCAGGGGATTTCCACTGAAGTGAATAGAGCTATGAAAATTTTCCCAGAAATGATGGGACTCAACCTCTACAAGGGGGATTTAAGTGGACATTAGGAAAATCTTTTTGACTAGAAGTGTAGTTAAGTCATGAAACAGATTACCTAGTGGGGTTGTGAAACCTCTGTCACTGGAGTTTGTTAGGAACAAATTAGACATGAATATGGAGTGGAGGAAAGAGGCCTATAGGTTTCTGCAAAGAGGTGTGGTACTGTGCTAGTGATGGCTATAAATATATCTTTGGAGCAGGGACCAAAGTGAGTGTGTTGCCAAGTGAGTAAGTATAACAAAATCTGTAACATAATGATGAATTAAATAACATGTGTAATGGTGGAGACTTTTTTATTTAATCTGCCTTGATATTGCCAAGTAAGTAAGTATATCAAAATCTGTAACATAATGATGCATTAAATAACATGTGTAATGGTGGGGACTTTTTTATGTAATCTGCCTTGATATTGGGATACCAAGTTCCCTTTCATTTTTAGCAAACCTTGGATGTCTTTGAGTTTTTTTCTTTGGAAGCAACAGCTTGAAATTAATGTTCCTGTGCAAATCACAGCCACTGGGTTTCACGGAGGGCTGGGATCTTTCCATGGATGCCAAAGGGAGTAGCAGTGCACCCAGTTTCTAGCCCCAATGAAAAACATTACCCCTGTACCATCCTCATATTTGTTTGGACTGTGGGAAAAATAATAGGTGAGATGGGATGAAATAAATAAAGGCAAATCCAATATCAGGAAATATTTCCCCATCTGTTGTCACAGTTCAGTGGGAAATTATGCTAGACACATCACTTGAGATATTAATATGTCCCACAGTGGCCAGCACTGGATACTTCCAGGAAGGTGGGGAAACACTGTAGTGATCATTTTGGAACAAATCCACCCCTCAGGGAAGTTTTCTCCATGTCCTGTTAGCTGGATGTTAAAGTAAGAGCTGCCAAGGTGATTTAGACACACAGTTCGCATAACAATTGACTGGGTATTCAAACCCTCAAACTACTTTGCAGTTGTCAGACATCATCTCTCTTCCCTTAGAATAACTTCAAGGAAGGGTTTTGGGATGATGAGGGGAATGAACAGCTTGCTTTGTGAGAGGTGACTCTCCCTTTGGGAGTCATAAATGACATAATGTGCGCCAAGGTAGAGGAGTTCTTGTGTGAATGGATGAATATTATATGAATGGTGGTTCTGGCTGGGGGAAGTTGATGGAACCAAGTGTCCATTCAATTCAGAAATGATTCAAGAAGAAGTGGAGGAAGGGATTTATTTAGAAGTCAAAAGACTACTTTGTGTGTGTATATATGTATATGTGCATATATAAAGATGTTTGCAACTTAGAAATACTTGCAACTTTAACAAGGGCTTAGCCTCTCACTAAATTTCAGTGAACCCTGGATGCCAACAGCTCCTCTGAGAACATGAGCCCAAACCATTTAGTTTTCTATTTTTGCCATAAGGAACTGAGCTTTGAGATGATTAAGGCCAGCATGACAAACCAGAACAGTAGTTGCTGTTATTGTTAGGGCATGTATCGTTGTGTGGGTACTGATGGAAGGAGATTTCATTTTGGAGTAGGGACAAAGTTATCAGTTCAACCAGGTATAAAACCTATCTATTCTATTTCATTGTACTCTGCCTGTCCATTCCTGCTAAGGAAAATACCTGAAGACTATTTAGACTGAAATTAGGAAGTAACTTCATCAATATTCATAGAAGCGTAGGAATATAGCTGGATCCAAGTACAGCAGGAAGGGATCTCACAAGGTCATCTAGTCCAGCCTCCTGTTTAAGGTAGAATCGTCTCTGATTAAACCATCCCAGCCAAGTCTGTCCATCCTACTCCTGAAAATTTCCAGGGATGGAGATTTCAAACCTTCCCTAGGCAGCCTGTTCCAATGCTTGACCACCATTATAGTACAGTCATTGCTCCTAGTCCTGTCCTCTACAGACACAGAGAAAAACCCATTTCTGTCTTGCTGTAATTGCCCTTCAGGTATTTGAAGACTGTAACAAGACCTCCCCTCAGTCATCTTTTCTACACATTAAATAACTCTTATTATTTTAGTCTTTCTTTATAAGTCATGCTTCCAAGGGCTGTAGTCATTTCTATTGCTGTGTGCTGGACTCTGTTTCCACTCTGTCCGCATCCTTCTTGAAGAGTGGGGGTCAAAACTGGACACGCTACTCCCAGTGAGGCCTCAGCAGACTGGAAGAATCCCAAAGTGATTCAGTTGATTTCTTGATTGTACAAACCAGATGCGGTTGGGTTTTTTTTGTAGAAATATTTGCTCATATTCACCCTCTGGTCCCCTGTAACCCTGAGGTCCTTCTGTGCAGTGCTGCAGCCTAGCCAGTCCTTCCCCAATCCATATTTGTACAAACAATTATTCCTTCCCAACTGCAGGACTTTTCACTTGTCCTTGTTGAATCTCATCTAATTTGTTAGCAGAGTTAAATAGGTATAAGACCTGAATTTGGCCCTGTAAGTCTAACAGGGTTTTGAGGAGCATGGTGAGTATAGTTACGCAAGTGAAAAACTCATGTCAGGGAAAGGCACTCTTTTAATTGTGGAACCCAGTGTGTACTGCTCAATTCAGCCATTTTACCTTTCACGAAAAATAAATTGCAAAGTAGGATTTCTTTGAAATACCATATTTATAGGTTGGTTTTGACTGGTCTTAACATATATTTTAATGTCAGGTGGTTACCCCTCATTGACCAGTTAACTCACTTCTGCATGTTGAAATAAGAGCTGTGAGTATGAATGCAGTTTGAGAATAAAAGATCTTTCATTTTGCATGAAATTTGGGCACCCGACCAACAAAGACTGTTGGAAAATCCACCTGAGAAGTTCAGCTAAGAGAACAACTTTATTTTCAATGCATTAAAATTATGATGGAAATCATGGACACTGGACTTTCCAGAGGGAATGGTGTGGTGACTAGATCCTAGTTAAAATGCATAGATGCTGTCAAAATTATAATAGGCGATGTGAACGTTATTGGTAGGTGCCAGGGAGTAGGAAATGTATTTGTAATGGGTTGTGTCACAGTGCTTATGATGCAAACAGGATCACGTTTGGAAAAGGGACTGCGGTCTTCATCACACCCAGTAAGGATTATGTTTTTGGGGAGAGCTGGTAATCTGCTTGTTAGAAAATTAATTAATATATTTACTGTGCCTGTAGTTGTGGGGTGTAGGAAGGAAATGGTGGTATGAAATTTGTGGAGGCACCTGCAGCCCAAAAGCCCCAAGCTTTCATAAGGGATCAGCGGGAGCTCAGCATCCAAATACTTTGGATCTGGGCCTTTGCTCCTACAGAATTCAGTGGGATTCAAACAGCTAAATATTTTGCACGTTTGGGATCAAAGTACCTGGGGATCCTAATTCCTGAAGTTATTTAGAAGCCTAATGATGTAGTGGGGGTCCCTAGTTGGATTTACAAAAGCTGCGAAGTGGATTTAGCACCTGTAGCCAGATTTTCAGAAGTATTCAGGCATCTATAGTAATAGAAAAGCATCTGTTATGAATTCCAGATATGTCTAGGCATCTAACTACCATGGAAATGAATGAATTAAGTACCTATATGTTTTTGAAATTCCCTCTCAGTATGTCTGAGTTTCTTGCTGTACCTAAACACCATTAAGAATAAAACAGAAGAGGTGGCTCTAAATCATATTTTGAAAATGGGGATCAGTGACCTAAGTCACCTAGGCTCTTCTGAGCTGACAATCCCCTCTGACTGCAGAAGGATGGATCCAGACAATCCATTGCTTTAATCATTCAAGGGAAGATAGCGCTCCACTAAATGGAGAACTCACCTCTCTGCTCTATGTTCTGGATTTGACCCATAAATGCTATCCATGAGAGAAAAAAAACCCTATGATTCTCCGAGTTAGGGTGACTGGTTTTTGCTGGGCCATAGATCACTGTGTGACTAATAGAGAGAAGCTGATATTTGGCCGTGGGACCATTTTAACTCTGAATCCCTGTGAGTAGCATGATTTGGTCAAGAATTTTACTTTGCCTATGAGGATCAGTAGCAAAGCCTTCTTAATGTTGAAAACTTGAGTTCAAAAGTGGAGTTTTCAGTTAACATGCATCCATTTCTGCACTTTGCATTAGGGGAATTTTTCTCCATGTTTCTCCACCTCCACGTTGCAGATGTGAAAAATCTGCTTCCTTCTCCATTCCTTTGGTTTCCAAAGAGATTTAATTTGCTCAAGATGCACATAGCTAAATGATTTAGGCTCTTTGGAAAAAATAACACTTTGTGCCTGTCTGACTGGGAAGAAATACTGGGATTGAGAGGTTGTAGGGTGATCAGAGAGAGGGGATTTTTGACAGGAAATATAGCACTGTGTGAATACAGGAGGAAATAAGGTCCTCTTTGGGGCTGGAACAAGGTTGTCAGTGGAACCCAGTAAGTACAGAGGCTCATTGTGTGGAAAGTAACCTTAATGAGTAAGAGGGCTGGAAAGTGGAGGGAATGCTTAGCCCAGAAATCCCATTGACTTTCAATGGGACAGAAGCGGAAATATGTGAGGAGCCAGGGGGAAAAAAATGAAGTACAGGGGAAAATGCTTCACCCTTAGAGACTTGAGTGCAGCTGGTTTCACTTAAGAACAGAGAAGCATAAGAAATGCCATTTACTAGGTTCGTTCTACACTTTAATAAGGTCCATCGTGCCCAGTTTTCTGTCTCTGACAGTGGCACAGAGCAGATGCTAAAAGGGGGGGACAGTGAATGGGGTACGACCAGGATTTTTTCCCTATTGTTTCTCTCCCACTTGCAGTCACCAGCATTTCAGTTCTGATTCAGAGGCTGTATCCTTAACTCCCATGTTCAATAGCTACTGATGCCCTTTTCCTCCAAGAATGTGTCCAAGCCCTTCTTGAATCTGGCTAAACTACCAGCTTCTACCACAGCCGGTGGCAATGAGGTTACACTTTAATTACACATGGTGTGAAAAAGAACGTCCTTGTGTTAGTTTTACACTTAGTACCTGCTGGTTTCATGTTGTGACCCCTCATTCTTATACTGTGAGAGAGACTAATTAATATAGATCCCTATTGATTTTTGTCTTCACTATTTACTTGTTTGTAAACCCTTATCATGACCACCCTCAAACGTGTCTTTTCTAAACTGAATAGGTCTAGTTCTTTAGCCTCTTTTCATATGGAAGCCCCTCCATACCACTGATCATCCTTGTTGCCCATCTCTGGACCTTCTCTCCTTCTTCCAACTCCTTTGTGAGGTCAGGGGACCAGAACCAGGAATAGTATTCGAGGCATGGATGCTCCATGGATTTGCCACTGGCCTTGCCCCCCAGCCCTGACCCTGCTGTTTGGAGGTGGCTGTGGTGGCGGCATGGGGTGCTGGCCAAGGGGGACGGAGGTGACAGTGGGGCAAGCTTACTCCCCTCCTTCCCCCCGCTCCTGGTAGGCAATGGCAGGGCAAGATGGTGGGTGGCAGCTCTCCATCTCCGTCTGCCCTCCCCCCCATTAGTCCTGATGGGGCAATTGGATAGTCTATGGATAATGTTGGTTTTTCCCATGTGTTATTGTTGCATTTCATTGCAAACTCAAGTTTCAGCCAGGTTGATGATGTATTTTGAGAAGATAGTGATGACAGTGGATATAAGGAATATGAGTGGATAAAGTGGTAGAGGGAAAGAAAATCAGGATAAGCAATACAAGTGTTGCTAATCTATTCAAGTATTTTCCAAGCGCCTGGAAAAGCTGAGCAGACATAGGTATATATTCATCGGTAGCAGAGATCCCCAGTTGGTGTGAATTAGGGTAACTTCCCTGGAGTTAAAGGGGCAATGTTAGTGAACACTCACTGAAAATACCTGGACGTGAAGTAAATAATCTGGGTGGATTCTTCTCACTTCTATGAAGTTTGGTTCACATCACTCCAACAGCGCGAGTCCTGATTCTTACTCTTGTGGGAGGAGATTGAAGCCCTTTATTTTTCAGGGAGGCTGTCAAAGAGACAGAAGTTGTATGTGTTGGTCCTGGTCGTGTTTTTGTTGGAACAAGTAGCACTGTGTGAACTCAAACAACTACAATCTCATCTTTGGGCATGGGACCCAGCTTCTTGTTGAACCAAGTAAGATATCTGAGACTGTGCTGTTTGAATAGTATGAAGGGGTAGCTGGATTTCCAAAGAATCATACGAGCAATTTAGAAGGGTAACGTTTTATAAGGTATGTTTGCTAATGTAGTGGTGAAAATATTGTTCAGCTGTAAGTTGCTGTGTAATTGAGATGTGCATGCTGTCTCTCGATCTGTCCATCCATTTGTCACCATAGTGCCAATGGATATCATTAGAGAAGATGACTAGTTGGTAGGAAAAATTTAACTTAAACGTCCACCTGAAGGGACCTCAAACTTCTTCAAACAGAGAATGTCCACAATCCCAGACCTTTGCACATTGCCATAAGCTGTTTCCTACCACAGATGGCATTGTCTTCCCACGATTTTGTAGGGCTGTGTGTCATTGTGTGAATACTGGGGGTTACAACAAACTGGTTTTTGGAACAGGCACCAAGCTCTTTGTTACTCCAGGTATGCGTGATGAATTACCCAGCATTGTTTTGCTTTAGCTTCTTTCTCAAAATCATAAAAACAGAGTTTTGTCAAAGGACATAGGGGAACGCTTCTGCGCTCTCCAGCCAGGCTGCTTGGGGGCTGAGCTCTCCTAGGGCAGTGACAGTGGCAGTGGCAGTGGCTTCCTGTGTCGGCTCCTGGGGGGCACCTACTCCCTCCCCGCTCCAGGGGTGTCATGGAAGGAAGAAGTGATAAGGGAGAAAATTTTTAGTAAAGGCCATATGTAGTGTGTGAATACTGGATCTAACACACAAACTGATCTTCGGAGCTGCAACAAAAGTCTCCATAAAACGAGGTAGACATTTTCTCTCCATGAATTCAGTCCCTTGAGAGGCAGCAGACTTCCTTTTAAAACTAGGATGTGCCAGATCCTTAGCTGAAAAAGATTACCATAGCTTCATTGCTGTTAGTTGGGCCAGAAATCTAGGTGGTGTAAACCAGGGGATTTCCACTGAAGTGAATAGAGATATGAAGATTTTGCCAGAAGTAATCTTCTTTAACCTCAAGAAGAGAGATTAAGGTAAACATTAAGAAAATCTTTCTAACTAGGAGTATAGTTAAACCATGTAACAGATTACCGAGGGGAGTCGGGGAACCTCTCTCATTGGAGTTTGTTAAGGACAAATAAGACATGAATATGGAGTGGAGGAAGGAGTCCTATAGGTTTCTGCAAAGAGCTGTGGCACTGTGCTAATGAAGGTTATAGATATTACTTTGGAGCAGGGACTCGAGTGAGTGTATTGCCAAGTAAGTATATTAAAATGTGCAATGTAATTGTGAATTAGATAACACCTGTGATGGTGGGGACTTTTTATTTAATCTGCCTTGATAGTGGCATACCAAGTTCCCTTTCATTTTTAGCAAACCTTGGATGTCTTTGAGTTTTTTTCTTTGGAAGCAACAGCTTGAAATTAATGTTCCTGTGCAAATCACAGCCACTGGGTTTCACAGAGGGCTGGGATCTTTCCATGGATGCATCCAGTTTCTAGCCCCAATGAAAAGCATTACCCCTGTACCATCCTCATATTTGTTTGGACCACGGGAAAAATTAATAGGAGAGATGGGATGAAATAAATAAAGGCAAGTCCAATATCAGGCAATGCTTTCCCATCTGTTGAAACAGTTCAGTGGGAAATTGTGCCAGACATATCACTTGAGGTATTAATATCTCTGGCAGTGGCCAGCGCTGGATGATTACAGGAAGGCGTAGAAAACACTGCAGTGATCATTTGGAAGAAATCTACCCCTCAGGGGAGTATTCTCCATGCCCTGTTAGCTGAATGTTAAAGTAAGAGCTGCCAAGGTGATTTAGGCACACAGTCCCCATGACAATTGACCGGGCATTCAAACCCTCAAATTGCTTTGCAGTTGTCAGATGTCTTCTGTCTTCCTTTAAAACAACTTCAAAGAAGGGTTCTGGGATGATGAGGGGAATGAACAGCTTGTCTTGTGAGAGGTGGCTCTCTCTTTGGGAGTCATAAATGACATCATGTGAGCCAAGGTAGAGGAGTGTTTGCGTAAGTAGATGAGTATTGTAAGAGTGATGGTTCTGGCTGGAAAAGCAGGTGGAACCAAGTGTCCATTCAATCCAGAAATGACTCAAGAAGAAGTGGAGGAAGGAGTCTACTTAGAAGTCATGAGAGTACTGTATGTGTATACATATGTGTATATAGAAAGATATTTGCCGCTTATAAATGTCTGGAGCATTAGCAAGTGTTCAACCTCTCACTAAATTTTAGCAGAACCTGGATACCAACAGCTCCTCTGAGAACATGAGTCTTAAACAATTTTATTTTTCTATGTTTGCCATGAGGAACTGAGCTTTGAGATGATTAAGCCATCATAACAAACCAGAACAGTAGTTGCTGTTACTGTTAGGGTATGTATCATTGTGTGGGCAGTGATGGATGGAGACTTCATTTTGGAGTGGGGACCAAGTTATTGATTCAGCCAGGTATAAAACTTATATATTCTATATTATTCTACTCTGTCTGTCCATTCCTGCTAAGGAAAATATCTGCAGAATATTTGGAGTGAAATCAGGAAGGTCACTTCAGCAATATTTATAGAAACATAGGTTCATAGCAAAGCGGGGTTGGAAGGAAACTCATGAGATCATCTAATGCAGCCCCCTGCTGAAGGCAGAATCATCTCTGATTAAACCATCCCAGCCAAGTCTGTCCATCCTACTCTTGACAATTCCCCAGGATGGAGATTGTACAACTTCTCTAGGAGGCCTTATCCAAAGCTCGACTACCCTCATAGTAAGGCCATTGCTCCTAGCCCTGTCCCCTATAGCCACAGAGAAAAATCAATCTCTGTCTTCTCTGTAATTGCCGTTCAGGTATTTGAAAACTACTGCCAGATTCCCTCCCCCCAGTCTTCTTTTCTCCATATTAGAGAAATCTAGTTATTTTAGTCTTTCATCATAAGTCATGCTTCCCAGGTCTGCAATCATTTTGGTTGATCTGTTGGACTCTGTTTCTATTCTGTCCACATCCTTCTTAAAGTGTGGGGGCCAAAACTGGAGTGAGACCTCAACAATGCCCAGCAGAGTGGACAAATCACTTCTCTTTGATTTGTAACTAATGGTCCTGTTCATACAACCCAAAACGCTGTTGGCTTTTTTTGCAACAAGAGCACACTATTGGCTCATATCCGCTTTATGGTCTCCTGTAACACCGAGGTCCTTCTGTGCAGTACTGCAGCCTACCCAGTCCTTCCCCAGTCTGCATTTGTACAAACAATTATTCCTTCCCAAGTGCAGGACTTTTCACTTGTCCTTGTTGAATCTCATCTGATTTGTTAGCAGAGTTAAATAGGTATAAGACCTAAATTTGGCCCTGTAAGTCTAACAGGGTTTTGAGGGAGCACTGTAAGCATAGATATGCAAGGGAAAAACATATGTCTGGGAAAGGCACCCTGTTAGTTGTGAAACCCAGAAAGAAAAGTTCCTATTATATACATTCTGGAAATGTATTTACCTAGGGTGTGAGATTAGACACATTTTTTAAATGATGCCAAATAAATACATACAAAAAGCAATGAAAAGAAAACAGGAAAACCACCAAGCCTCTAAAGCAAGCTCGATAGGGTCCCTCCTGACCCTAGCTACTATGATATTATGATATAGTGAAACCCAGTGAGTACCACTGAATTCAGCCATTTTACTTTTATTGCAAAATAAATTGTGAATGGGATTTTTATTTGTAATACTATGTCTATTGTATTGGTGTATTGTATTGTAATACTATATCTATTGCTTTGGACTGCTCTTAAAATATATTTGAATGTCAGGGTGGTTACTCCTTATTGACCAGCTAATTGACTTCTACATGTTGAAATAAGATTAGTGAATTTGCAAGCAATTTATGAATGTAAAAGATCTTTCTTTTTTCATGAAATATGGGCATCTGACAAACTAAGACCGTTAGAAACTCCACCTGAGATATTCAGCTAAGAGAACAACTTTCTTTTCAATCCATTAAAATTCTTGTGGGAGTCGTGGAGACTGGGATTCACAGAGGGGTGACCAGAACTGAATTCAAATGAATAGATGCTGTCAAAATTATAGTAGGTGATTCACACATTATTGCTATGTGCAAGGGATTAGGAGATATATTTGTAATGGGGTGTGTCACAGTGCTTATGATACAAACAGGATCACATTTGGAAAAGGAACTTCGGTCTTTGTCATACCCAGTAAGGATAATGCTGTTGGGGAGGGCTGGCCATCTGCTTTTTAGAAAATTAATTAATATATTTACTGTTTTTGTAGTTGTGGGGTGTAGGAAGGAATGATAATGTGGTGTGAAATTTGTGGAGGCACCTACAGCCCCAAAGTCCTAAATTTCCATAAGGGATCAGTAGAAGCTTAACATCCAAATACTTTGGATCTGGGCCTTTGCTCCTACAGAAATCAGTGGGGTTCAAGCATCTAAATATTTTGCATGTTTGGGGCCAAAGTACCTGGGGATCCTAATTCCTGAAGTTATGTAGAAGCCTAAAGATGTAGTGAATATCCCTAGTTGGATTTTCAAAAGCTGTGAAGTGGGTTTAGCACCTGTAGCCAGATTTTCAGAAGTATTCAAGTACCTGTAATAATAGTAAAGCATCTGTTAGGATTTTCAGATGTGTCTAGGCATCTAACTGCCATGGTAATCAATGACTTAAGTACCTATATGTTTTAGAAATTCCCTCTCTGTACCTCTGAGTTTCTTGCAGAACTTTAATACCATTAAGAACAAAACAGAAAAGGTGGCTCTAAATCATATTTTGAAAGTGGGGATAAGTGACTTAAGTCACTTAGGCTCTTTTGAGTCCCTAGGGACACGTACAATCTTCCCTGAATGCAGAAAGATTGATCCAGACAATTCATTGCTTTAATTATTCAACTTAATTTAATTTCTACACTAAATGGAGAATTTACCCCCCTGCAACATGTTCTGGGTTTGACCCATAAATACTTTCTGTGAGAGAAAAAAACCCCTCTGATTCTCTGAGTTAGGGTTACTGGTTTTTGCTGGGCCATAGATCACTGTGTGACTACTAATCGGGAGAAACTGGTATTTGGCCATGGGACCATTTTAACTGTGAAACCCTGTGAGTATCATTATTTGGTCAAGAATATTACTTTGCCCATGAGGATCAGTAGCGAATCTTTATTAATTTTGAAAACCTGAGTTCAAAAGTGGAGTTTTAAGCTGGCATGCATCCATTTCTGCACTCATTCATAGGGAAATTTTCCTATTTCCATGTTGTACATTGGAAACTAAGAGGTGGGGGAGGGAGATTTTCCAATAAGATTTAATCCTCTCAAGATGCAGATAGGCACAAAGTGATATTTTTTCCAAAGTGCCTAAATGATTTATCTGTCTGGGAAGAAGTACTAGGAAGGAGAGAGTTTTTAAGGTGATCTGAGAGCTGGGATTTTTTGACAGGAAATGTAGCACTGTGTGAATACTGGAGATTATAAATTCATCTTTGGGGCTGGAACAAGGTTGTCAGTGGAACCCAGTAAGTACAGAGGCTCGTTGTGTGGAAAGTAACCTTAATGAGTGAGAGGGCTGGGAACTGGAAGGAAATGTAGAGGGGAAATGGCCAGAAATCCTATTGAATTTCAATGGGACATAAGGGGAAATGGTTAAAATATGTGAGGAGCCAAGGGGGAAAAATGAAATACAGGGGAAAAATGCTTCACCCTTAGAGACTTGAGTGCAGCTGGTTTCACTTAAGAACAGAGAAGCATAAGAAACGCCATTTACTAGGTTCGTTCTACACTTTAATAAGGTCCATCATGCCCGGTTTTCTAGACAGTGGCACAGAGCAGATGCTAAAAGGGGGGGACAGTGAATGGGGTACGACCAGGATTTTTCCCTATTGTTTCTCTCCCACTTGCAGTCACCAGCATTTCAGTTCTGATTCAGACGCTGTATCCTTAACTCCTGTGCTTAATAGCTACTGATACTGAGAGAGAGAGTAAATAATAAATCCCTATTGACTCGTCACCATTTAGTATTCTGTAAACCGTTACCGTTTCCCCTTCAAGCTTCTCTTTTCTAAATGGAATAGGTGTAGCTTTTTAGTCTCCATATGGAAGCCCCTCCATACCACTGATCATCCCTGTAGCCCTTCCCTGGTCTTTCTCTAGTTCTTCTTTATCCTTTTAGAGGTGAGGGGGCCAGAACCAGGTACAGTGTTCAAGGCGTGGATGCCCCACAGATTTCTAAAGGGGCATCGTGATGCTTTCAGTTTTTCTTGCCATTCCCTTCTTAAAAATCCCTAACATTTTGTTTGCCTTTTTGAGGGCTGCTGAGCCTTCAGCTAATGTTTTCAGTGAACTGTCCACACTGACTCCCAGATATTTTTCCTGTGGTGTAACAACTAATGTAGGTCCCATCATGGTGTAGGTATGGTTTCAGCTATTTTTGCTCATGCTAGTCAGAAAGGAGACTGAGTGATGACCAGATCAGAGAGTATAAGCATCTTTCATGGGCAAAAACATTAGGCTGTAAAGGGGTTTAGGTTGTAGCCGTGTTGGTCTAAGGACATAGGCAGACAAGGTTCCTTGGGTGAATTTAATATATTTTATTAGACCAACCCAAATATTTGGAGAATAGTTATTAGCTTGTCAAGGACTCTTAAATAGTTTGGGGAAAGTTGCACCAAAACTCTGTGGCTGAAAGCAAAAGCCTAGGGGAGTCAGATGCTCAGATGCTGTTGAAATTTGATAGGGTTTGGGTGCCTAAATCCCAGCTTCATTCTGTCATATGATTATTATTCCCACGTATGTCATCTAAAACTGGATAATATCTATGGATAATGTTAGTTTTTCCCATGTGTCATTGATGCATTTCATTGCAAACTCAAGTTTCAGCCAGGTTGATCATCTAGTTTGAGAAGATAGGGGCCATGGTGAATGTAAAGACGATGAGCAGACAGAGGGGTAGAGGGAAAGAAAAGCAGGATAGGCAATACCAGTGCTGCTAATCTTTTCAAGTATTTTCTAAGCTCCTTGGAAAACTGAACAGACATAGGTATGTATTAATTGGTAGCAGAGATCCCCGTTCAGTGTGAATTTGCATAACTTCCTTGAAGTTAAAGGGGTGACTCTGGTGTACAGTCATTGAAACTCCCTAGGTGTGAAGTAAAGTCTCTGGGTTGGATACTCTTCACTTCTGCTGGGTTTGGCTAACATCACACCAACAGCGCTAATCCTGACTCTTACCCTTATGGGAGGTGAATGAAGCCCTTTATTTTTCAGGGAGGCTGTCAAAGAGACAGAAGTTATATGTGATGGTCCTGATTGTGTTTTTGTTGGAATGAATAACACTGTGTGAACTCAAACAGCTACACTTTTGTTTTTGGGCATGGGACCAGGCTCCTTGTTGAACCAAGTAAGGTATCTAAGACTGTACTATTTGAATAGTGTGAAGGGGTAGCTGGATTTAATAGATTCATAGATTGTAAGGCTGGAAGGGACCTCAAAAGATCAACGGGTCCAGCCCCCTGCACCAAGCAGGAAAGATAACTGGGGGTCAGGTGATCTCAGCAAGGTGACTGTCTAGTCAAGTGAATCAGAGCAGCAATTTAAAAGTGTAATGATATAGGAGTTATGTTTGTTAATGTAGTGAAGATATTGCTTAGGTGTAAGTTGCTGTCCAATTGAGATGTGCATGCTCTATCTCAATCTATCCATCCATTCATCACCGTAGTGCCAATGCACGTTGTTAGAGGAGATGACTGATTGATAGGTACAATTATCTTAAATAATTATTTTAGATAGGAAGAATTATCTTAAACATCCACCTGAAGAGAGAAAGTCCAGAATCCCATAACTTTGCACATTCACATCACCTGTTTCCTACCGCAGCTGGCATTTCCCTCCACCATTTTGTAGGGCTGTGTGTCATTGTGTGAATACCACGGGTTACAGCAAACTCACATTTGGAACAGGCACCCAACTCCTCGTTTCTCCAGGTATACATAATTAATTACCCGGCATTGTTTTGCTTTAGTCTCTTTTTCAAGATCATTATTACAAACATAATTCTGTTGAAGGGCATAGGGGATTGTCTCATGTGGCGATCCACAGATCTCCAGGGTGCGATATTTAGTAAGTCATTTTGACGAGCTATATTTTCCCCTCCCCTTGCAAAATTCTGATGAAAAAATCTGTATGTATATGTTTTCATTGGCATTTTCATCAGAAATATTTAACTTTTTACTAATAAAACTCTGAAAATGTAAGGATTGAGAATATTTCCAACAATGGAAAGTCAAAATTTTCTGCTGAAAATGTTTAGCCAAAATTATTTGATTTTTTATTTTTATTTTTTGCATTCCATTGAAAAATCAAAGAATGCTCCTGGAGAAAGTTTCAACCAATCAGTTTTGACCAACTCTAATTATAAGATCATTTTTGTTTTATCTGTGCTGTACAGATTCGTGACTGATCATGGACTTGGGGCAGGAATTGTGGGAAAACTAATGTCTGTTCCTAGTTCCTCACCTATAAAATTTAATGATAATCCTTCTCTTTGCCTCGTGCATTTATATTATAAACTCTTCAGGGCAGGGGTTATTTTTTACTCTGTTTTGTACAGTGCACAACATACACCACGCCATAGAGAATGTAATTAAGAATGGCAGGGGACAAGGTTTCTGTTGCATCCTGGATCAATGTATGCATTATGAAGGAGATGCATTCATTTCTGGTAGTGGCCCTTGAGTGAAGGTGATATTCAGTAAGTAGGATGAGGAGGATGGAGTTAAAATATAAGAGTGCAAACACTGCAGTGGAGTGAGTGGTTTGCCAAAAGGACCAGAATTGAAATTGAGCAAAAAGACAATTAAAGATGACTTGCCAGACTCAGTGGTGAGGGACAGAAGAGATTCCCTCTATCCAAATACTATGGGGAAATGTTGGATATGTACCTAGACAGACAGGCAGATATTGTTAATGAATTGACAGATAATATAAAAGTGAAGGTAGATAATAGAAAAATATTACGTGGATGGAAGAACATTTAGTTAAACAGACTTATCTCACAGGGATGCATGAACTTGGTTGGAAGGAATAATTAAGAGATGGACTGAATGATAGTTAGATTTAACTATCCCAGATATCCAATGGCTAGGCATCCACATGAACACCCACACACACAATTTTGTATAGGCCTATGATACCACGCAAATGCTGGGAGTTCCTCCAAACTCGTATTTTGAGCTGGAAGTAAAATCCTGGTTTCCCCAGGTATGTTTCCAATCACCCAATAATTCTCTGAAAGCTCTGTTTGTCTCATGGGTGGATCCTACTTCCCCCTTGCTCTCCCCCTTCCACCCTTTTAAAACTTAGGAGTAGCACTGTGTGCAAGGATATACTTATTCTATTGGTGTGAACAGTTATACCGCTGCTATCTGAGGTGATGGAAATATGTGTCTACCTCAGTTGAAGGTCCAGGCTTTAATGCTTAGACTGGAATTGTTTTACAAGGTTGGGGAGTTGTCTTAGAAAATCAGGATCAACTGAAGTGCTAGTTCTGTTGCTTGACTTGGAAAATCCCAGGTATAATTTGTAACAGGGAAGACTCGTGGGAAAGTGGTGAAGAAAAATGCTGTGGGGGTACCCAGATTGTGTACTTGATGAGGAACATGAGGAGCATCATGTTGCATGTGACAGAGGTCCATGTATAGTCTACTCTTATGACACAGGGACTGGGCTGTAGCATGTATATATGTCCATCACTTTATAGCATATTAGGGCTATACTTTGGGGTGAGGGCACCTCAGTGCTAGTGTGAAAGAAATAGATACACCTATAGACTTGGGCCCAGCCACCATTGGGAGTCTTAGATAAGGATGTCAAGATGAGGGCAGGGCTTCAAAGTTTCTGTAGGGCCATGAATCGCTGTGTGCAGCAAGTAGGTGCTGGAGACAAAGTCCTCTTCGGAAGCGGCACCTTGCTGATGGTGGCACCCAGTAAGTAAGATGAGGAATACGGAATTATTTTAGGCAGGGTGAAAACCTTGGAGGAATGGGGGTGGTTCATTGATGCAACTGAGTAGATTAGGAACGAGGATGACTTGTCTGATTTGGCAAGGGAAATGCGGGGAATTTCTCAGCCTGAAACTTGGCAAGGGAATGGTGGGGAATTTCTCAGCCTGAAATTGCTTCCTTGAAGTTCTTTGATCATGTCGCCTCTCTTAAAGTGCACAAAAAACAGAGTGCAAGAGGTGGGCAAAGACATTTTCAGTGTCTGTAATTAGTGTAGTTCTGTGGAGTCCCCTGGAGCTGGTAGAGGTATACTGGTTCACCCTAGCTGAGAATCTGGTCTGTAGAGTTTAGACTGGAGTTTTTATAGGTGTGAAGGGAGTTGGCTTGAAAACTCAGTCAAGAGCCCCAGGCTCCGCTGGATGTTTTGGAAAATTTTAAGCTTAAGATATAATAACACAAACTCACGAGGAAGTAGCCAAGGGAATTGGTACAAGTACTGGCAGTGAATAACTGATGAGGAAAATGGGCAATGTCTTTCTACCCTATTTTGCCAGATCTCATGGGACATAGACTGTGCCTTAAAACAGGTGTGTCCACCACTTTATAACAAATAAGAACTCTGGTTGGAAGGGCCATATGGTGATATTGCAAAAAAACATGTATGCCTATAGTTACATTTCAGATTTGGCCTCATTCACCACAGGGGGGTTGGGTGAGGATATTTAAATGGGTGCAGGAGGTCAGGGTTTGTGTAGTACCATGAACCACTGTGTAAACTATGGAAGTGCAGGAGAGAAACTGAGCTTTGGAAGTGGCACCTGGTTGAAGGTTATACCCAGTAAGTGAGACAAGGAGTATGCAATTATGATATGCAAAGTGCAGATGCTGGAGGGGAATGGATGGTTTGGGAAGGGTGGGGTGCTAGATGTAAAAAATGAAGACTAGTCTGGCTTAGAATCATAGATTTGTTGAAAATGAAGGTTGGAAGGGACCTGAGGAGGTCCATCTAGTCCAACCCGCTGTTCAAAGCAGGACGATCCCCAACTAGGTCATCCCAGCCAACACATTGTCTACCTGGGTCTTATAAACCTCCAAGGATGAAAGTGCCATAACCTCTATGGGTAACCTTTTCCAGTGCTTTACTACCCTCCTAGTGAGAGTTTTTCCTAATATCCAACCCAAACCTTCCTTGTTGCAACTTGAGACCATTGCTCCTTGCTCTGTCATCTGCCACCACTGAGAAGTCCAGCTCCATCCTCTTTGCAACCCCCTTCAGGTAGCTGAAGCTTGTTATTAAATCCCCCCCTCAGTCATCTCTTCCCCAGACTTAATAAGCCCAGTTCCCTCAGCCTTTCCTTAGAAGACATGTGCCCCAGCCCCTAACCCTTTTCATTGCCCTCCATGGGACTCTCTTCAATTTGTCCACATACTTTCTGTGGTGAGGGGCTTGAAACTGGACATAGCACTCCAGATGTGGTCTCACCAGTGCTGAAAAAAAGGAGAAGAATTACATTTTTTGATCTGCTGGCAACGCTCCTACCAATGCATCCCGGTATGCAGTTTACTTTCTTGTCAAGAAGGGAACACTGTTGGCTCATATTCAGCTTATTGTCCACTGTAATCCCCAGGTCCCTTTCTGCAGAACTGCTGCCCAGCCAGTCAGCCCCCAGCCTGTACTGGTGCATGGGACTGTTCCCTCCTTAGTGCAGGACTTTGCATGTGCGCTTATTGAACCTCATGAGATTTCTTTTGGTCCAATCCTCCAATGTGCCGATGGCTTTCTGAATCCTAGCCCTGTCCTCCAGTGTATCTACTATTCCCCCCAGCTTGATGTCATGTGCAGACCTGCTTAGGGTGCACTCCAGCCCATCTTCCAAGTCATTGATGAAATATTGAAAAAACCAGCCCCAGAACCAACCCCTGGGGCACTCCACTTGATACTGGCTGACAACTAGACATCGAGCCACGTACCCTTTGGTACCCTTGACTAGTACCCTCTGAGCCTGCTGATCCAGTCAGTTTTCCACTTTACAGTTCATTCATCCAACCCATTCCTACCAAGTTTGCTTCTGAGAATGTTATGGGAGAAAGTATCAAAAGCCTTGCTAAAATCAAGGTATATCACATCCACTGGTCTCCCCCCATCCACAGAGCCAGTCATGTCATCAAAGAAAGCAATCAGGTTGGTCAGGCATGACTTGCACTTGGTGAATCCATGCTGACTGTTCCTAATCAGCTTCTTCTCCTCCAAGTGGGAATAGACTCCTAGGCATACAGGACCCATGTGGGAGGCCATAGATGTATCTAGGTATAACTGTTAGATAGCTATCTGGATAGATACTGCGCATGGAAGGATAAGGAACCAGACAGATGCTAGATGGATAAATAGATCCCTGGTGGATGAGAAGAGAGTCAGGTGGGTGGATACTGCAGATAGATGGATAAATGAACATGGATCGAAAGGATGACCAACTAAAAGACTGAATGATGGTTTGACTGAACCACACCAGATGATGAGGCCTCCAACTTATTCCCTCCATTGAATGAGTTCAACAGTGTATGTGCGGTCATAAAACTTGAAAGCCGGTAGGAATTGCTTTGTATGCAAATGTGTATAGATCATTTTGTACAGGTGTGTGTCATGGTGTGGATGATGCAGGTTACACCAAGCTCATATTTGGAGCTGGAACTAAACTCCTAGTTGCCCCAGGTTTGTTCCCCTGATGATTGCATTGTGACTTCTGATTCTTTTAAGGTCATATTTGTTGCTGGGTCAAAACTCCTTGTTCAGCCAAGTAAATCACAACTTATTTGAATGAAAGAGTCTGAAATTACTGAATGATGAGACCTGAGTCTTTGTTATGAACCTGGATTTACAAGTAGCTGGCAAAAGGGCATTAAATTAGCCAAATGCTTTTGGTCATCACTATCGTTGGCTAATTAAGGCTTAGAACAGAGAGCAATCCAGTAGAGACTCAGAAGAAAGCCATCAGGGAACCAGGATTAGGGTGGTGGTAGATAGATGCATGGATTCCTAGCCAAAGAATACACTAGTTGATCCAGTCGTGCCTTAGCACTCTTGTGCTTGTAGCTAGAACACCTTCCGACTATCATATACTTCTTAGATTTATAGGAATTGGAGGGTGAAAAAGCCATATTTCACGTTAAAGGCACCTAATCAGAGGCAAGTGCCCAAGTTTGATCTTATTGCACCTTCCTTGAGTTCCTAAAAAACTATTAATATGTCCACTTTTGTAATACACCACCCTCTTAGAACAAGGCTATGTGGCAAAAGGCAGTGAGGAGGGCCCTGTTTTGCATTAATGATTTTTCAGGGACTTAGGGTGGAATCACATCACACTTAGGTATATCAGTCCCTTTAGACATGGAATCAGATCTGGCTGATAAGACATAGACTTTGTATTGTTACATAGGCGCACCCAAAAATGCTGTAAACTGGCTTGCTGGGCCTCTGGCAGCAGTCTGTCCACACCGGGACAGGACTCTCATGATGGTGAGCCAGCAGTGGCAGTCACTTCCATTTTGTAGAGGCTTGTGTCACAGTGTGACAACTCAGGAGCACGGGCACTTGTATTTGGCACTGGGACTAAGCTCCTTGTTACTCCAGGTGAGTGTGACTGGTGTGCATGCCTTTAATAACAAAACCAGCCGCTCCTTTTGGCTATTGAGCAGCCGAGACTGTGTTTGAATGGGAACTCTTGCACTCAAGTTCTGTACGCAGCTTTGGATATGTCGGCCCAAGTAGCTTGCCTAAGAGCTTGAGAGGCTGTGGCAAAGCTGGAAATGTCATACAGATCTCTGATATCATCCCGTCTACAAAAATGGTTTTCCCACTTCATGGGCTGCTGCACATGTGGGCTGATGAGGTGTAGAAACCCTGGGGATGAGACATCTTCTCCATCTCCAATTCCCATGAGAATGAACTCAAGGTGGGTGCGGGGTGGGAGGTTGAAATAGTTGGGAAATAGCCTCAAAACTCTTTCTGAGAGGGCAAATTGTAACAGAGGCCAGTGCAGTCGAAAGAGGTTTTTTGCAAAAGCTTCCTGTATTGTGTGAGGTCTGGTGGTGGGGGATACAAGGTGACATTTGGCAGAGGGACATCACTTATGGTCAAGCCAGGTAGGTATAAAACAATAATGAAATGAAATGCACAGAGCTTGGGGCATGTGGGCAAGGGAGAGGGCAATGGTTTCTGTAGTGTGGAGATAATTCTGTCGATGGAGACATGAAAAGATGGACGGATGGAGTTTGGCATGAATGAGTATAGGTAATGTGAATAAAGGGTAAATAAAAAGAAAGGTAGGTAACTAATAATGAGTGCCTTTATAACTAAATAGATGCACGGAAGCAACTAGCTGTCTATCTGTATGGAGGGAAGGTGCTAAGATTCTGCCAACATGCTTGAGATAACAAATCAGGATTTTCTAACCTTCATATGTATTAAAGTTGGTTAAATTTTACCAAGGTGCCCAACTGGCGTAAGAGGCTAGGCCATGTTATTAAAACTACTTTAAGAATCTAAGGGCAAAATTGCCTTAAACCCTTGAGTTTAGACTTCTAAAACACTTTCAACAGTTCATTGCTCAGTGCCCACAATACTTTTGAGAACTGGACTCAAGCTCCTGAATCACTTGAACACTTTAGAAAACTATACTTGGATTGCTTTATTGCCATCCTATAATTCCTAGCCATTTTGTTTATTCCCGCCACCCTATGCCGACAGAGAATGATTTCCAAAATATTTCCCCAGGAATTGTTTTTTAGTCCTTTTTATTTAACAACACAAACAGTATGTTTCCTCAGTGCTTCTTTCAAGGAACTGTTATATTCCCTGTCTCCAGGAAATCAGAATGAGTGGAGAGACTCCTCTCCCTCCACCCACCATTTCATAGAGGTTGGTATCACAGTGTGATAGTTTAGGGTATGGGATTTTCACGTTTGGACCTGGAACTAAACTCCTTGTTACTCCAAGTAAGTGTGAACTCTGAGTTTCTTATGCTCTAAAACTATCTTCCCTAGTTTTATGGCTTCTGGGCAAGCCCAATTTATGCTTTGAAAATCACTTACATGACTTGTTAAGAGTGACTGTGAATTTGTAGTAGAGTAGGAGACTGGATGTAGGTTTCCTAAGATGCCTTAGGACCATCCTTGCCCTTTGCCATGTTGGCTATCTGTGGACAGACAAAATAATACCAGGAGCAGGAGAGAAGTCAGTGCTTCTTCCATGTGCAGTTTCCATGCAGCTGGGAAACAAAAGAGGAGACATCACAGATAGTTAAGAAATCTTGTTAGAAGCAGATATTGTATCCAAAATGGGAAACCCTCTTGGAGGGCAGAGTGGTGAGTCGGGTCAGCTCAGCCAGGAAGGTTCTTGCAAAGGCTTCCTGAGCTGTGTAATTATGGGAGTGGAGCTGATAAGATCACATTTGGAAAGGGTACCCGGTTGATAGTCAGGCCAGGTGAGTACAACTCAGCAATTTTGCAAGGAGACCTCTTAAAGACCCCCAAGGTAGAAGCCACATTTTGATAAGGCCATATTTCATGGCATATAAGGTTGCAGGGAGAAGGATGTGTGGGTAAATTTGTTGGTCCTGCTTTATAATGATAGCTGTAATGTTCAGGTTTAATAATAAAGAGATATAACCAACATATTACACTTTTAAATAGTATGGACTATGGTGGATTATAAGCATATCAAGAGGAGGTTTTAAGATAGTCCCCAGCCACGACTACAAGAGAGCTATTGACCAGCTGGGTTTTATGACAATTTACAATTGTTAATTAAACATTTTATTTAACTTTTTCAAACCATTCATAAAAAAAAATGTGTGAATGTCAACTACTAACCATACATAGAATAAATACCTTTCTGTACCATCCCCATCCCTGTGGTATTCAAGGTATCTGGTAAGTCAAAGTAGCTGAGATGCACCTGAACAAAATCACTACTTGCCAAGTGCTCTGCGGATTGTATATATGTAGACTTGGGAGATGACAAATGCCAATTCAAAGTCCTACAATGAAGAGACAGATGGGTGTAAAAGGGGGTGGGGGGCAGTTGGATGGGAGACCTGAAGCCATATAGTCAACATCAAGGTCTTATTCATATTTTTTTCCTCTTTCTGTCTTCATATAAACCTTAAGAAGTCAACAGAGAATAAATCTGGCTGGGCTAGAAAATCTGTGCCCTGTCCCTTCATTGTAACTAGGATTATTCCCAGCTCCCTCCCTCATTAGTGGGAAATCCCATTGCTTGAGCTATTGGACAAGCCTGTTGAACAAATCCTTGGGATATATACTCTCTTTTCCTCGTAGTATCCTACCCAATAGCTCAAACAATGGAAATTCCCACTTCTTGACTTGGAAGGGATAACTTGCTCACCTTTCTTTTCCTATCTAAAATGAGAAGGAGATGATAGTATCACCTCCCATTTTGTGTAAGGCTAGTGTCACAGTGTGGCTACTCAGGGCATAGGGAAGCTCCAGTTTGGAAGTGGGACCGACCTTCTAGTGACCCCTTGTGAGTTTGATTTCCCATCTCCAGTGTTTTAAAATCTTTTTTACCTGCATAATATTTATTTTAATCTGTTTCCCATTTGAGCCTTTTTAAGATTTAAGGTTATACAGGGATAAACTTTGGCCTTGCCATAGCACTTTCTGTTTAGCACTCAGAAAATAAATCTATTTTTTATTAGTCTTTTACATTGCTCCCTATTTTAAGAGGCCAAAACTCAACAAAAATCAAAATCTGTAACAAGGTTGTAAATATGGTACAACACGTGAAAAAGCAGGAGAAGCAATCTTCATTTGCAATTTCAAGGAAATAAAATCTCTGAAGTAGCGTTCAAAATCCCCGCTGAGATAGTTTCATGCACATTTCTATTTTAGAAAATGGCCAACATATTTTTTTTTCTATTGAAAATTGTCAGCCATCTTAACTTAGTAAATATTACTGAGAATTGCTAACATTTAAGTAAATATTACTGAGAAAATAAGGCGCAGACAGGTTTGGAGGGCCCTAAAGGATTCCTTTGGGGTATGAGAAATACAGGTAGAGACTACACATTTGTTTTTGAGCAAGGCATTGAGCTGATGGTTACCTAAGGTGAAAATGGCTCAGATGAAACGAAAGAGCTAAAAAACGTGAGATGTATGATTGCGCTCTGGTTCAAAGACTTGAGTTTCACAGGCTATTCATTGTTTTGAGAACATTTTCAAAAGGTGGAAGCTTTTTTAAAAAAGAAAATCGATTTGAAAATGGAATTTCAAAAACTCCTAGCAGGTTTCAAAAATGCCCAAAAAGCAAAAGAGGAAGGAAGCTTGAAGGAAAATATATAAAAAATGAAAAAAAAGATTTTATCTTGGTTAAAGTTTCAAGAAAAGAATCAGTGGGAGGAAGAGAGCCCCAGGTTTTCAAAATATTTTCAAAATATTAAAATACAGCCAAGTTGATGTGTGGATAGAAAGGAGGATGGAGAGCTGATGTACAAGTCAACAATGATTTTTTTTTTATTTTTAGGAAAATGAGCTTTTTTAAATTGAATGTCAATTTTAAACTGGATTCAGACAAAGCCTTGAGTCAAATACATGTGACCAGTCAACATTGGTTACTGAAATTAAAGACTTGGAATGAATTGAAAAAATACATTAAGAAAAAAGGGGAGAGGTTTTTGGAAAAAGGGCTAATGGTCAAAAAGGGCCAAATATAATAAAATAATTGAATTAACATAAGTCAGTGAGCTCTGCTGGGTGTTGGATGTAGGAAACCTTCTTAAAAACACTTAGCTGAGTGCAGAATCACAGGAACATGCAAGCTCTGGGTGGGAAGTTCCTGTAAAGTGTAAACGCCTCCACCACGGTGTGAATTATGGCAGTGGAAATTATAAACTCACATTTGGAAGTGGGACTAGGTTGAGCATTAACCCAGGTAAGTGTGAACCAGAGAAGGACAGGCTGTGAAGAGTGTGCAATAGAACCAGTGCTCAGTAGGTTCATGGTGATATCTCTATACACGTAGATATTGAAGGCAGAAACATAGCTAAACAGGTCATGTGGATGGGAGACCAGGGGACAGAGATGGAGGAAATGAGATTCAGGACCGTTGCCTTTAGAAGACATGTGTGAAGATACAACAGATGGATAGAACTGGACAAGGAAATAAGAAAACAACGCTGATAAGTACAGCGGATGCGAAAAGCCTAACCCTTGTCAGGCTCCTTATATGCAACATGATAAAGGATGGTGAAAATGAGTATGAGAATGAGATGCCAAGATACCCATGAAAGTTTAGGTAAAACTTAGATTGAGAGAACACTTGGAGAAGTTGGAAAATGCCCAGTTCACATGGAAATCACTGTTCTGCACTGCATAAAGCCAGGTTTTCCCAAATAGATTTGTGACTCATTCCTGGAGCAGGGTATTTGCAATGGTTCAAACTGGGGTGTGTAGATAGTGGGGCTAGAAAGCTGATCTTTGGGACCGGTACAGACCTCTCGGTGCTTCCAAGTGAGTTTCCTAATTAAACGACTCATTAATGCTGAGGTGTTGGAGCCTAGATAGACACTAGTTTTAATGTCAAAATATTCAGTGAAAACAGTTCTTTCCCTGAAAATTGCCATTTAAAACAAAACATTATCCACCTTAAAGAAAAAAAGGTGTTTTGATGGAAAAAAAGAAATAACACCAGTTCAATTCCATCCCCCTAAAGGGAGTATGTTATAGGGTTTGACGTGGATGTCTGGCTAGTGTCATCCCTTTAACTGCATGTACTCCAAGCTGTCTCTTGGATTTTACACTGAAGCAGGTAGCACTAGCCTGGAGCAGAAGAACATCTGGTCTGATGTGAAATGCCACCCTGGGGTTCAGGTCTGGACTTTGCTACTTAGGTCCTTCTAAAAATAAAACAACCCCCCACTACAGTAAAGGACCTAGACATTCCCATCCTGTTAGACAGTGATGGGACATGGTAGCTACCAAATTCTCCTTTTTAGCCTATATGATGCCAGTACCATGAGGTGAGGCCAGGAGTAGGCAAAGGAGAGAGACTTTTATTCTAAATAAAATTAAGAATAAACACCTGAATGAGAAAGATGAAGGGCACAGCAAAGAGATCTAAATTTCTGTGCCAGTGTTTACCTGGGTCCAAAATTTGCCCATTAGAGGTCTGGCAAAGACCCAAGGTGGTTTTTGTAACCCTGTTTCCCTGAGTGTGAATTTTGGAGGAAATGACCAACTTACTTTTGGGAAAGGGACCAGAGTTGTGATAAACCCCAGTAAGTGAAGCAACACCTTTATGTTCTCAGGTGCTAAGGTGCTTGATAGGGGTGTAGGTTGTAGCCGTGTTGGTCTAAGGACACAGGCAGACAAGGTTCCTTGGGTGAATCTGATATCTTGTATTAGACCAACCCAAATAGTTGGAGAACAGTTATTAAGCAAGCTTTCGGGTTCAAAAACCCTTTGTCAGGCTAAGGAAGTTTCAGCAGTGGGTGTGTGCTCTTCCTGGATGGTGGTTGATACTTTTTTGAGAAGATATGGATCCCCTGTGCTTCCCAGGTACCCATTCTAGTCTGGCTGGCAGCTTGTCCATGGTGGTCCAAGGTTGCGGTTGAACAGACATCCACTGCCTCAAAGTCACCATTGGCTTTCTCAGTAGCCTGCTCAAGGACTGAATGTTTCAGGTACTCTGAGAGACTAGGAAGGGGATATTTTTGTATCACTGGGCACAACATAGTGCATTCTGCAATTATTCTGCAGATAAAGGACCTTAAGCAGCAGTGCAGCAGCTTCAGCTACAAACCTGCTCATTTAGCTTGAGAATAACAGGAAACGTGGGCGATAGGTTATATGCTACTTGCTTTGGTAAACATGAGCATTAAGCAGAGTTTCGCAGCGAGGTGTGACCGCTGCGGTGATTACGGGAAATCAGCCTTTGGCGGGGAAACCAAACCATCTATTGCTCTGATTGGGCCTCAGAAGCAAAACACTTCTTTGGTGTCACTTCTAAGGCTGTCTGCAAAAAAACAGACTCTGTTTTTTATCTCCTTGAGGGGCTGTTTGCACAGTCAGAAAGGGAGTGAAAGTGCACAATTTGACTACTGCTAGTTGGGGAGCTTGAATATGTTGTCCACACATGTAGGGAAACCATGATTCACTGTCAGGCAGCTGAAGGTCCTTTAATAGGCATCTGCATTGTCTTTCCCTGAAGTATCTGCTCATTTATCCCTTTGCATTGTCAGAATGGCCATTTTCATCCCTTCCCCTTTCCTCCACATTATCCAATAAAGGAGTTCATGGCTGGCACCTACTATGATTGAAAAGTTTCAGTGTTTTGGCTGAAGCCATTACACCCAAAGGCCAACAGTTGTGGGTATACAACACAACACAACACAACACAACACAACACAACAGGTTTTACATTTCTGGGGGTTTTCTGTTTTGCAGTCCCAAAAAATGCATCAATGCAGTTTCATAGCAAAAGAGGCCAATGTGACCCTTGGGTGTATAGGCAGGGAACTCCCAAGCAGGAGCAAGAAGGGCAGGTTACATCCTGTGTTTTGGACACTGGTGCAGCTCCTGCTGTTCTGGTGCCCACAGTTTAAGGAGAGGTGGATCAAGTGGACTGGATTCAGGGAAGAGTCATAGGAATAAATAAAGTAGTGGGAAATGAGATTTAGAGTCTAGGAGCTCTGTCTGTTCAGATGAACTGCAAATAAAAGATGTTAAAGGGGTGATTTGATCTTAGTCTATGGGTATGCGTGCTCCAGAAGAAGAAGTCTGGAACAGTGAGGGTTATGCTGACTTTCCCATCTTGTTTTTTTCTTTCCTAGACCTCCCGGACTCTATTCCTTCTGTCTACAAGCTTGAGTCCTCCAAGGCGAGTATCTCTGCCTGCCTCATCACAGACTACTACCCTGACAATATCATCATCACGGACCGTGATGGATTGAACAAATCATTTCAAAGCTCCATTGTGGAGGTGAAAGACCCAGGGAGCAACACAAAGGAAGCCAGCTATGGAGCAGTGTATTGGTCCCAATATGACTTTCAAGACGATATTAAATACGGATTGAACTACAAAACCAGATGCCGGGAGAGTGCTGAAGGTAAGTGGAAGCTATGAGCAAGGTTTCCTCTCAAGACTTCAAGCTGGAGGGCCAGTGGGTGGTAACCAGTGAGATGACCAAGCAGTGGGACACAGCAGAAGAGCATGGGGGAGGAACAAATCAGTCTTGTGGCTCAGGCCCTTTTCCTAGGAAGTAGAGAAGCTGGAAAACATTTAGGGGCCACCGTGGAAAAACCACTCAAGTGAGCTCCCAATGTGCTGCTGTGGCCAAAAAAGGACAAAGAGGGATATAAGGCCTAAATGCAATCTCTGCATATACAACAAGTGTGCAGGGAGGATTTTCTGTCTGTCTCAGCAGTGGTGTGTGTGTGTGTGTGAGAGACACACACACACACAAATAGAGGGCTGAAGGTGGAGATCCCAGACATCAAGAGACTGAAACTAAACAGGAGGAGCCTTTAGCCAGCCTGAGAGATGTCTTGTTCATGATGCATTAAATACTTTGATAGGGAGACTCTAATTTGTAATCCAGGACCGATGAGTTCAATGAGAACCAGTGGCGGGGAGTTCAGGCTAGGGGAATTCAAAGTGGATGTTTGTTTTTTTTAAGAGTGAGGATGATTAACTGCTAGAACAAATTCCCAAAGTACTGGGTTCTTTAGTGTCATAAAAACACAAGAACTGCCATTTCCTGGGTCAGATCTCAGGTCCCTCTTGCTCAGTATCCTGTGTTACACAGTGGCAGACAGTGGATGCTGAAAGGAAGCATGAACTGGGTATGACCAGGGCTTTTTTCCCCACTGTTGTCTCACTTGCAACCTCCAGCATTTAAGGTCTAGGAAGGTGTAATTCAGAGGCTGTGCCCCTAACTCCCATGCTCAACAGATAGTAATGCCCCTTTCCTCCAAGGATTTGTCCAATCCCTTTTTGCATCTAGCTTCCACAACCTCTGGTGGCAATGAGTTCCACACGTTAATTCACACTGAGAGAAAAAAAAACAACACTTCCTTTTGTTAGTTTTAAAACTACTACTAGTAGTTTCATTTTGTGCCTGCTAGTTCTTGTACGGTGAGAGAGAACGAACAGCAAATCCCTTTTTACTTTCTCTTCACGATTTAGTATTTTGTAAACCCTTCCCATGTCCCCCCTTAAGCATCTCTTTTCTAAACTGACACCAAGGCTTGGTTTCTGTTCTGGAAGATGCAGTTCAGTTGAACTGGAGTTACTAGGACTCGTGCAAGGGGTGAAATTCTGCTCTGCATTATGCAAAGACAGGCTGATTGCTGCTTCTGGCCTGTGTTTGCCTCGCACCTCACACAGTGGAGGTCAGTCCTTAGTTGGTGCCAAGGCACAGCCATGAGAAACAGACCCTGATGTGCATTGAAAGAGTACAAAATAATAAAGAATGGTTATTTTTGTTTCCAGATGAGGAAGAGACATGTACAACCATGGAGATGTCTCATGACTTTGAGACAGGTAAGAACACAGCATCCTAGTCAGAGATAATAGCTGTTTCCCTTATCGGCACTACCCCATGGGACTCCCTGCTGTGTGACGTGGGTGAAGCCAAGGGCTTAGGCTTGAACATCTGGAACAGGGATGGGGAGAGGAGGGAAGAGAGCAAGGATATTTGATGCTGATTTTCTTGGGGGATTTGAGCACCCAACAACTTTAGATCTTCGGGAAAGAAAACACAAAAACCCAACCATCCTCTCTTAACAGTCATCTAGTCTGAGTTCAGAGTCATCCCCGTGCTTCCAGGTTACATTTCTCTCCTTGCTCAATTCTTGGCATTCGTCATATAAAGTTCTGAGCCTAAATCATTTTATGGAAAGCATATAAGTGCTTGACAGGTTCAGAAGTGCCTAGACATGCCATGCTAGCTACAAGTCAACACAAACACCTCCCCCACACTCTTGATAGTGTGAAAGAGTGAGCTGGTGCTCTCGCTCTGGTTCAATGAATATTTTAATTCATAAATGCAAAATGCAACATCATCAACTGGATAGCATGATACAGCCTCTCGGCCTCGTCTCCTCCCTCCTCCTCCCCACCCCTCTGCCATGTGTAGGAGTAGCTGTGTTCTCTGGGTGACTTTCGCATTCCCTCTCTTGCAGATGAGCATCTGAACTTGCTGTCCTTCACGGTGCTGGGTATGAAAGTTGTTTTCTTCAAGGGCGTCACGTGCAATCTGCTCGTGACCTTCCTCGCCTGGAAGAGTTAAGGTGAGTGGGCATGCCTCGAATGAAGGAGGGAGTAGGAAGAGGCACCTACTCAGTTCTTCAAAGCGTCTATCTGCTGAGCAGACTCCTCTCCAAAGTCCTTCACTCTCCATCCATCCTTCTTGTTGCAGGTGTGAAAGGAATGTGGACATGGGAATGATGGGAATTACTAACAGCCCTCCTGTCCTCCTCTCACCAGACCGTCCCATACAGCAAGTGATGAGCACCACAGCAATGGAAAATGATTGTCAACAATCACCTCTGTACACGCAGCCGGCCGTATAATACTCAGAAGTGCTTTAGCTTAGGATGTGTCATAAGGATCTTGCTTATTGTTCCATAACCCTTATTACTTCCCACACATGAACTAATGCATCTTCACAACCCTCTTGTGTGAGCCATCAGGTTGCTAACTTAAACTTGCTAAGCATGTTACAAAACAAAAAAACCCAAAAAACAACAAAACAAAACAAAGTTTTTTGTTTTTTTTTAATGGAAAGTCATGGGTATCTTCCCTTTATTAAATTATAACTTTTCAAAAAGTGTCTTTCATAGGAAAAAGTGTCTTTCATAGGAAGGGACTATTTTTTTGTTGAGAGCCCTACAAAGCCAAAGTAACCAGTTGGGTTAAAGGCAAACATTTCAGACAAACATGTTTTAGGTGGAAACATTCAACTTCCAATGATCACATAAAAACTGAGCAGCTGAGAAAAATATCCCCCAAAGTATATCCATGTGTGGGAGTTTTTATTAAACAAAAAACATCCCTGGGGATGGCAAACCACTATCAGACCAGAAATTTGGGGGATAGATGGAAACAGATTATGCAACATAAAGTCCCCTTCCTCTGCCTGGCACTTTCAAAGGGGAGTGAAGATAGCTGGGAGCTAACTTGCACTTGAAATTCAATAGATGGGATCTAGACAGGCAACTCCGCTGGGCTCCTTTGCAAAGTGCAAAATGCCAGCCTGCTGATTTCTAATAGCCCTGGACTTTTTAAAGCAGATGGTTGGAGGCTGAAACAAAAACTTGTGCACAACAAAGACGAGAGCAGTGAGCTGTTGGAACATCTTAGCCAGGGATGGGGTGGGTTCTGCACTCCTGGCAGGCTGGGTGTCTTTTCCAGAAGATGGTTGTTAGCTTAACCAGGAGTTAAGGGCTTGAGGTAGTTGTTGTGAGTGGCATTGGAAGCTTTTACATGGTTTGTGGAGGTTAGGACAGGGGCACAGTGTGGCACTTCTGGCTTTGATGACTTACAGAGCTCACACACACATGCTCTCCATAACCCACCTACCTGCCAACCATTTGCTCTCCAGAACTTGAGCCCAGACTCCTAGCTGCTGTAAGTCGGTAGGACTGATCTGAATGCAGTTCTGGAAGATGCAGTGTCCTCAAACACAAATGAGCAGGCTTGTTACGGGGGGTAGGTAATCTGCTGGCCTCTTCTAATTAATTCAGTGCTAGAGCTCAATGCTGTCTCAGGATTTGGCCGCTGCCCCCTGCCCCCACCCATCGCCATCCCTTTTTCCTCTTTTAAATCCTTTTTTATGGCATCTTTTATCTCTGTTCACTCTCTCCTATCCAAATATAATCACTTATCATTTATTAAGTCATGTAAACTACATAGTATCTACTCATGTTTATTCTCTGGGGGGGAAAAAAAGCATAGTTATTTGTATGAATTTTCCTTTCCTCCTAAGTTTCTTTGGATCATCCTGTAGCAATGTTTATGCTTGCAAATGCTGTGTGCTACTATTAAAGGTCTTTGTTGGTAGCGAGGTGTCTTGTTGTTTGCGACTCTAGATCCGTGCAGCTTATCTCTCAGCAGGGTGGTGCGGTAAAGGAAATGGGGATCACAAGGGACTTGGGCTGAGGTCACACTATTTTTTATTTTTTCTGAAAACACTCAGTTTTAGGAACCCAGGGTGGAAGGGTCCTTCTGGGCCGTCAAGTCCAGTCCCTTGCATCCAGAGACACTCTGTTACCCCCGTCGCCCCCCATTCTCACTTTGAACCTGAGTCACAGCTACCATGAGAAATACTCAACACATCAAGAACACCCCACAACAGGCCGATAAGGAAAAACTGGAGAGGGCACTGCTGCATCCACAACACTACCACGGCCATATTTTAAAGTATCTGTTAACTAGGAAGAGGATCGTGTCCCAACCCACAGAGGAAGGCAACCCCCATCTCTCTTCCCCTGTTTGCTCTAGGGGAAAAAAATCCTTCCCAACTCCCCCAATTTGGAGTTCAACATGACCCCGAGCAGGCAGAAAAGCAAGGCCCTGTAGCTTGAACCTCTCTGCGTTTCTAGTAAGAAGCATCAGTGCAGCCCAGCCATGAATCCCCCTCCTGATGACTGGTCAACATCCCAGTGCTTCAGAGGAAGGGTGTTGGGGTTGGGGGAGATGAAAACAACACATTACATGCACACAGAATCATTTGCAATTATTGGAAATAAGAATGGTGCATTGGGCTGCTCCCACTAACGGGATGCTGGGTCTGATCTGGTCTCAGACTGAGGGGACTGCCTGGCTGATGGTGCTGGGGAATAGCACCCTTGGGTGGGGGAGGCCCACTGACTCAAAGCTAGCCCTGGGGTAGGGAAAGAAGGGCTCTGGGCCTCATTTGTCTAAGCAGTACCAGGCCCTTCCCCTCACTACCCTCTTCCTCCATGGGCAATAGGCAGAGCATGTTCGCTTCATTCATGCAATGCCGCGTTAGTAACAACAATTGAGACCTATCTCATTTGGCCCCGAAGGGCTTTTTTTTGGTGCTTGAGGGGTGAGTGAGATCCTTTTTCCTCTCACCTCCCCTGTGGATCAGAGCAGCTGCGGTACAGCTGGGGATGGGGCACAGGTCAGGGATGTGCGGTAGTGCTGAGATCCTTCGGGCATCTCCCACCTAGTCCACATCCCTGCTATTTCTGGAGCCATCGCGGCCTCCTCATGGCATGCTCAAGTGTAGCTTCCTGCGGGCTGACATATCTCAACCTACAAAAAAGTCCTCAAGTTCAAGACCTGGGTGAAATATAAAAGCTGGTGGCTTGGAACGTCTGGCTCCCCCATGAGACAACGCCAGCATAGCTTTCCCCTCCTCATGCTTGCATGTCAACCCCTCCCAGCCCCCAACAAGTAACATCATACCCATTTCACAGATGAGGGGAACTAAGGAGCACTGAGATTAAGAGAGAGGACAAAGGTCACACTGGGGGGGGGGGCTGTGGCAGAGTTGGGAATCGAGTCCCCTATGAAACAAGGCACACTCAAGCTGTCTTTCTAATTACACAGAGCAGGTGAAGCCCCAATGTAGGGAGGTTTCCGGGAGCAGAGGGCTCTTGGATCTGGGGGTGAAAGGCAGAAGTGGAACGGGGCAGTGGGGAGTAACATGGAGCAGGTTTGAACAGGAGTTGCAAGGGGCATCTCCTTTTGACACTGAAGGCAACATACCAAGAGAGCGGCAGCTTCTCCACTGCTTGGCACCATGACAGCTGGGCTGTCAAAGACCCCTGTAAGGCGGCACCTCCAAATCCAAGCTAGCAGCTCTCCTGGGCACCTCTACAAAAATCCTGATCTGCCTCATGAGTGGATCTCCCTTTCTGAATGACAACCTTTTCCCAAACCATGAACATAGTATGCGTGTGTGTGTGTGAGCAAAATCCCCAGGCCTTTGAGATACCAGAGGCCAGACGGGATGACCAAAGCAATGCTTTTAGGTCTTAATGAGTCAATCAATGAACAACTCCCCTCCCCCCAAATTTACATGACTTTTAGGCTTTGAGATTTCCATTCTCCCCGCTCCAATCCCATGCTGCTCAGCTGGGCTGTTTATTTCCCCAACGAGAAAAACAGAAAACCCACCACAATGGGCCAAGGCAGGAAACAACAAGTAGGACAGGAAGCGGGGACACATCTGAGCACCCAGGTGGGGTGGCAGGGAGCTGGGCAGGTCGGGGGGGGGAGAAGTGGGAGGAAGGCATGTGGGGCCACATTGAGCGCTTCATGGTGACGTGGCCGCCCCAAGATCTGGGTCGCCTTTGAGGCTCTCCCGCAGAAACCACTTCCTCTGGAAAGAGAAGATAGATGAGATGTATGCAGGGCAGGGGGCACGTGGCAGGCAGAGAACACAGCACGTGGAGAGGGGGAAAGGTGGGTCAGGCGTTAGACTGCCAGCTGTGTGGGGGCGGTGAGGGGTGAAGGGAGACACTCAAGACCCCCTAACCACAACAGGCAGCTGCGGGTGGAAACGGCACGAGCTATGTATAGCATCCAGCAAGGGGGGCAGAGGGGGAAGCTGAGAGCAAAGGGGTAAGAGGGGAGGGGTGAGTCTTATGGCATCTGGAAAGGGCACATGCCTATGGCGGGTAGAGGCCGCTGCATTGACTGGGCAGCCCCTTGCCCCCCGTTCTAAGCAGGCAGCAAGGATCTGTCCCCGCCACAGCCCAGCCTGGGAGAAGCAGGGACCCTACATGTGTGTGTGGGTTTATCTCCCCAAGCCCCCTTCACACAGAGACTGGGGTCCCTGTAGGGCAGGGGCCCACCCCCACAAGCAGGCAGTAGTATCCCTTTAAATGCTGCACCCCCTTCTCCGGCTACCTCCCCAGCCTCATGCCTCCTTTCAGGCATGGAGGGGAGTTAGCCCCTCTGCATATGGAATTCACCGGGGGGTCACCACATCCCAGCTATATAGGGACCAGACCTCAATTTGCTGGAGCTATGCAAGACCTTGGGGTCACCGTCCTGGCCCCTGGGGGCCTTGGAAGCAGGGTGGTATTGGGGTGCAGGGGAAAGGTCAAATGTAAAGCTATATAATATAGGAACAGCAGTCAGAACTCTGGTGGTAGAGACAATGTCTTTTATTAGACCACGTACTCTTTCCTGCCATGGCAAGGGGTTGGACTTGATGATCTGTTCAGGTCCCTTCTGACCCTACAAACTATGAAACTATGAAACTAGATAGTTACACTTGTTTTCCTATATGTTCTGTATGGGAACAGAACATTTCCTGCCTCTGCGCAATTGGGATAAGCAGTCAGCAGAGGGCAGCAGCAGCTTCTGCAGAGATTAAAGGAGAAAGAAATCTACAGGCTAGAAAAGAAGGAAAAAGCTTCTGCTTGGGACTGCAAAGCTAAAAGGCTAAAAAGGGTTGAAGGCAGAGGGGGAAGGAGGAAAGGCTCCAGCTCTTTGCCAGCATCAAGGGATCACAATCTGCTATCACAGCCAGGAGCAAATGCAGGCCTGCCCCTCTGCTGTGCTGGGGATTGATGGAGGGGCTATCCACCAGGGGACGCCCGTGCTCCACCCACTGCAGTACTGGGGGCCTTCTAAGAGGGGAAAAACCTCTGTCCCATTCCTGTCCCCCACTTCCAGCCAGCCAGGTCCCTCCAGCTGTTGCCAGAGTGCAACCAGGGGTTTAGAGGTACTGAGGCACCAGATTAGCTGAGTTCAGTGCTTTTAAATCAGGTGCAAGAAGGATGAACAGGCCTTGAAAGGCATACATAACATCATCCTCCAATTCCTCATATCCCCCAACGAAGCCAAAAGTGCTCTAGGGTATGAAGCACATGAAAATCAGGGGATGAAAAGGTCCTGAGGGAGTGGCGATGGAGGGTGCCTGGGGTCCGGGGACTGCAGCAAGACATACCGGGGTAGATATCCCTATTACTCCGCTACTTCAGGACTGCATGGGGTTTCAGTGTCAGGAGTAGCATATCAGATAACAAAGGGAAAGTGAGAGCATGCTTGCATGCACACACATGCATGTATGTGAGCACATACATGACTGTGCAGGAGTTCGCAGACTGGATGTGCCAGCCGCTCCGATTTCCATAAGGGTCTATGTGTATGTGTGCATGCGCACGTGTGCTAGGGGGTGGATTTAGGGCTAGACGGCCCATTGGGCTCAGCAGAAATACTAGGCCGGTGACTATCAACCTTGTTAAGACTCCAAGCCCCACTCAGAAAACACCAGCTCTTCATTTCACCCATGTTTTTGATTGTGGGAAAATACTAAAGCAATGCTTCTGTTGCAAAGCCCACAGCAGATCAGAATGCTTTTGACAACACGGATCTCACTATTGGAGATCTCTTGATCGATCTTGGGAATCAGGTGGAGATCTTTCCATGCATAACAGTGCCCCTACTCTTTTCTTATGTCCTGTCCTAGTCTTTGGATTTAAAATGATTCTTCCCATTTGGACACCTGCTCCCTGCCTGCCCTTTTGTAGCCCTTGATGAAGCAAGCAGCTATTTCTGAAACTTATGCCTCTCTGGATTAGTCTGTAAAGGTGCAGCTTTGTCCTGCCTTCTACCAGCGCTAATATTGTGCTGAACCCTGGCTGAGAATTGCTGCCACAAGGTGGATGGTAACAGCCAAGTGTTGAGTGACTGAGCACAGAGTATTCACTAGCTTGATGTAGCTTAGGAAAGAGGCAGCACTCTCTCTGCTACACTAAGGAGCTGCAGCTGAACCCCAGTGTGTGCTCTTGCATCCCCCAGGACACGGGCAGGCTCTAGCACCATTTCCCTCTGTGGCTTTCAGGGCACCATCTTGGCAACCCCTGCACTGAAATGAGGCCCCATTAACTCCGGGATCAGCACTGCCTTTCCCTCCCAGTAGCTCCATCACACTCTTTTTTAACTAGCACCTGCCATCTGAAAGCAAACACACTTTCACAAATGCTCCTGCATACAGTCACCTTTCACAGTAACAGGCCCAGGGAGCGAATAGACCTGAGCAGAATAATACACACGAACACACATCTCCCTTCCTTGCCCTCTCTGCTTCCTCAGCTCTCTACATCATGCTCTCAACATCAGTTAGAACCCATAGACCTCAGGATACACCTTGCTGCAGACAGCAGTGCTTCCTAAGGATAAGGATAAGGATAAGGATAAGGATAAGGATAAGGATAAGGATAAGGTTCCCCCCCCCAATTTTTGCCAAAAGGCTAGCATAAACCTTGCTTCCTTTTTATATCCCCCAAATCCCTTTATCAGGTGACTTCCTAATAAAGGAGTCAGCAACTTCCTGTCTGGAAGCAATGACCAGGTAGATAGCAAGGGAGCATCACCCTGGAGGTGATGGGGGAAGTGCTGGGTGCTATGGGATGATTAGCAGCACCTGCTTTTCTCCAGCCTGAAGACTGCAGAGTTGGGGTAACCAAGCCTCTGACTTCTCAGACTAGTCTGCTAGACTGGGGACAACCTCCACATTTCAAGTGAGGGGACTATGTGTGGAAGCAACTGTTTGAGGCAAGCTTTGAGTGGTAACTTGGGGTCAATATACAACCAAGACCCAGGTGGGTTTTAGCCAACCAGTGCTGTCTTACCACCTCGTCTTTTATCCAATTACCCTGATAAGCATCACTTGGTTAAGTAACCCCACAGCCTTCTTTAGGATAGCAATTATCACCTCAACTTCCAAATTTCAGGAGGAAAAAAAAAAATCCTGTCACCTGGCAAAGCCTCAGTGAGAAGGGGGTGTTTCACAGTGGAATTACAGGGTTTGTGTTTATCTGCATAGGCCCAGGATTGAATAAAAGCTAAGCACCTCCCCACACCATGTCCTTATCTGCATGGAACAGGCACTGTTCACATTAAATCCACAGCACTGTCAGCGTGGGGGGCATTAGAACCACCAAGCTGACTAGTTCTCTCATTTTCAAAGCTCAGAGCAGTCCTGTGATGGCTGTATGCCCCTCACCATCTCTGATGCTGATCAGTATGCAGTTAAACAGAATACATTTGCATTACAAAGTAGATAACAGGGCCCAAAGACAGCCATTTGTGTTCTTACTGGTTCTTTGCATATCAGTTGTTTGTTATAATGCAAGCAATAGGCAAGAAATTTAGGACTGGCCTTGAGTGCTGAATTCATATGACTGCCTATGTAACACACATGCAAGCCTGGTGTGCTGTAGGAGGGGAGCAAGTTTGGGAACACAAGGAATTTGGAGGTCATAAGGCAAAAATTGAGGGGTCCTACTCCCCTGCTGTGCACTGTACCCCAATTCTAGTTACAGCTTCTACCTTGTTTCAAAGTGAAACCGGACCCTGGAGAAAGGGCTGCTGGTCTCCCACTCCTCCCTGTAGAGACATGGAGAACGTCCTGGCTGGCAAGTCCAGCCTTGGGTTTAATTCATTCCCACCTTGCTTTTTATTGCACTTCAGCTGAGGCCAGGGTCTCCCTCTAGGGAGTAGCAGGGCAGTTCACCTCACTGCAGAAACCAATCTGGCCACTGGAAGGTGAGGAGATGGACAGAGCAAACACAAAAAGCTGAGCCCATGTCCTGGGAGGAAGACAGCATGGTAGAGACTGGGTATATGACATTTTGGCTTTGCAGTCGGTGCTGACCCCGCTGCCTCAGCTTAGCTTTAGACACTGGACTATAACAAGCAAGCTCTGCTCCTTGAAACACAGCTGAACTCAATGCCCCAGTGCTGCAGGGATAGGGGCTTGGCAGGTCATTGCCGATCCAGTCACTGCAGCAAGCAGGATCCACAGACTGCAGCAAGCAGGGTATAGGGCCTCCATATGGGGTGCTTTCCTTTAAGTACATCGTGTATACAGAGGGCCTATAAGCTTAGTTCAGTATTTTGCAGGGCATCAGGAGCCCAGGGCGCAACAGTAACAATTCTGCAGCCTGTTCTGGATTGCACCAGGCCCCACACAGCTTTGGAGTGACTTCAAATGAAATCTGGTGATGAGGATGCAGTGGTCTACAGAACAAGAGGGTCACCAATGGTCCTTAGGCCCCAAATGAGGAGTACTATGGTTTTTCTGTCCATCCAGCCTGATCCACATAATTGCAGCTTTACTAGTTTCCAAAAACAGAGGAACTGAATCAAGCCAATCAAGGCTTCCTAACACCAAGCTAAAAAAGGGTGCCTGGCAATTGCCACTGGAGAAGCAGGATTTGTTTGGGAATATCCTTTCATGGACCAACCACATAGCAAAGTAGTAATCCCTGCCCAATTCTCTTTTGCAGTGACCCCTTCATTGATATAACAAGGTGACCAGGAGGAATTACTCTATCTGGTAATGAGCTTAGGCTGTATTAGCTTCTTTTCCAGACATAAGGAAGGGCATTTCATGACCAAAGGCCTGTCTAGCACCTCTCCACTGTGCAGTTGGTCCAATAGAAGGTGTTTCAGAACAGAACTTCTTCTCCCACATTGCATTGCTGTAGCCTGGACAATCCAGACTGCAATGCCATAGGAACAAGTGTACAGGGACCTGCATACTTGAAACCCTGAACCTAGCACAACCCTTCAGCACTGGGCAGCAACAGGGGCATCTTACCATCTAAGTCCATTTATGTCATCAGAATTAAGATAACAAGGATCAGCACTGATGACACAGACACAATTTAATACAAAGAACAGGACATCTAGAGGTTGCAAGAGGACTGAAAGGCACTGGGAACACCATCTAGAAAAGGCTTAAGGGGAAAGGCAGGGAGATACTGGTGGGTGTGTGGAGGGGTGGAAGTTTCACACAACCTGGAAAAAGATGTTCCCTCCCCAACCCCAAAATAAACTCAACAGTTTCCACTGCTTCGAAGCCGAGGGGGCAAGAGTGACAGTTTCCATGTGATAAGGGTCAGGAAGTGGGGAGGTGAGACTAGACATAAGGCTCTGAGTCTCCATGGTAACCCACTTCCTGATCCCCCTGAAAGTAGGGCAGAACAAAAGCTTGCTGGCTGGGTAGAGGAAGTGAGGCCTAGTGAGTTCTCCTGGAGAAACAGCTGGGAGTCCTTATGCTGAGCAGGGAAGAGTTCCCCAAAATGACTAATACACAAGTATTAAAATGAGGTTTATTGGGGAAGGGGGTTATAGTGAATGGGAGGAGGCAGCATCCCCTCCCCTATCACGGAACAGAATCTGAGTCCATAGGGAGCCAGCTCCTTGCTCTCTTTCAGCTGCACATTCAGAGCACAGGAGGAAACAGGATCCTGGAAAAAAGATAGAGGGGAAGTGAGTTAAATGGGTCACCAAAGATAAAGGCTGAACATCCCTGTCCCCCCCACCCTGTGCCAGGTCTTTTGTTTTTTTTTTAAGTCTTCATAGTTTCATAGCGCTTAGGGTCGGAAAGGACCTAAATAGATCATGAGGTCCGACCCCCTGCCCTGGGCAGAAATGAGTGCCGGGGTCATAACCTAGCCAAATATCTGTCCAACCTCCTCTAAAAGACCCCCAAGGCAGGAAAGAGCAACACCTCACTTGGTAGCCCATTCCAGAGCCTGGCAGCTCTAAATGTAAAGTAGGGTCTCCTGATGTCCACCCTGAACCTTCTCTCTAACAATTTGTGGCCATTATTCCTAGTAACCCCCAGTGGTGCCTGGGGGAACAGAGCCTCCCCCAATTCCTGCTGGTCTCCCCTGGTGAGTTTGTAAATGGCCACCAGATCTCCTCTCAGCCTTCTCTTGTGGAGGCTGAATAGATTCAGGCCCTTCAGCCTCTCTTGGTAGGACCTGACCCGCTGCCCCTTGACCATGCAAGTGGCCCTCCTCTGGACCCTCTCAAGGCTAATCGCATCCCTTTTGAAGTGAGGCAACTGCAGACTGATCAACAACGCTGCATTGAGGGGAAGGATCACCTCCCTGGACCTGCTTGTGATGCATCTGTAGATGAACGACAAGGTGCGGTTAGACTTACTGACCGCTTCCTCACATTGGTGGCTCATGTTCATCATCAACAATGACTCCAAGATCCCTTTCTGCCACTGTTTTGACAAGAGGGGTGTTTCCCAGCCTATAGGTGTATTGCTGGTTCCTTCTCCAAAATGCACTTGTTTGCATTGAATGCCTAATGCCTTCCTCAGAGGCATTAGGTACCGGCTGCAGCTCAGGATGGGGATTGTGCTTGGGCTACGCCAATGCTCCTAGAATTTAAGCCTGCAGATGCTTGGCTTGCAGGTTTTACTCCTCCACTCAGGGTGCAGGGTCAGCCCGATCAACATATTGGAGTCAGGAGGGAATTTTACCCCATGATCAGATTGGTATGGACCATGGGCTTTTTTTTGCCCTCCTCTGTAGCTGGGGATGTGGCTCTCTACCTGGGGGGGGTCTCTCAATCATATTTTAACAACACAGGCAACAGCATCACATTGGCCACCATGTTTTCCCTGGGCAGAATAGGGTGCCATGTCTTGTGTTGTGTCAGGGTTGACTGTGCAGTTTTCCAAGAGGCTCGACAACGGACTTGTATAGGAGGGTTTGGATACGGATGATCAGGCTGTGCAGTTTCGAAGAGGCTCGACAACGGACTTGTATAGGAGGGTTTGGATACGGATGATCAGGCTGTGCAGTTTCGAAGAGGCGCGACAACGGACTTGTATAGGAGGGTTTGGATACGGATGATCAGGCTGTGCAGTTTCGAAGAGGCTCGACAACGGACTTGTACAGGAGGGTTTGGATACGGATGATCAGACTGTACAGTTTTCCAAGAGGTTTGACAATGGAGTTGTACAGGAGGGTTTGGATACAGATGATCAGACTGTGCAGTTTCCAAGAGGTCTGACAACGGACTTGTACAGGAGGGTTTGGATACGGATGATCAGACTGTGCAGTTTCCAAGAGGTTTGACAACGGACTTGTACAGGAGGGTTTGGATACAGATGATCAGACTGTGCAGTTTCCAAGAGGTCTGACAATGGACTTGTATAGGACGGTTTGGATACAGATGATCAGACTGTGTAGTTTCCAAGAGGTTTGACAATAGACTTGTACAGGAGGGTTTGGATAGGAATGATCAGACTGTACAGTTTTCCAAGAGGTTTGACAATGGAGTTGTACAGGAGGGTTTGGATACGGATGATCAGACTGTGCAGTTTTCTAAGAGGCTCGACAATGGATTTGGATAGGGACGATCATGCCTCAGGCAGGAGGCATGACTAGATGACCTCGGGAGGTCCTTTCCAGCCTGACGTCTCCGATCCCAAACAGTAAAGAAACCATAACCCCAATCTAACAACCACATAAGACTAAAGGAGGATATAGGAGGACTTTCAATTTGTTCCCCCTTTCTGCATTTTTATTCATAACTGAAACCTACCCATTGCTAACGTAGAAGACTACCGTCCCAGAGCTTCAACCCGCAGCCACTCGGCCTCTGGACAAGCCTACAGGTCTGCACCCACCAACTCCACAAATAACTTGTGTTCCCCTCCCTTCATCTAGCAAAAATGTCCACGTGCTTCCATCAGATTAATTCATTCAAGCCCATTTCTCCTGCCTGGGTGAAGCCAGGGTCCCACCTACTGCTGCCTTGCTCTAACCCGACGGCTTTCACTGGAAATAAAAGGAAGTCTCTGCGGCTACCTTATGCTCTTCGGGTCAGCCCACAAAATTGATGACCACCAGGTGCAGGATGGTGTTGGCAAAGAGGAAGTCGGCGAACGCCCGTTCTGGCGAGATGCCCTGAAACTCCCCTTTGTTCTGCGGGTTGATCTGGATCCTCAGACAAACTGGGTGGGCGACAGAGAGACACAAAGAGACAGTGTCAGACACCCGCGTCTGGGAAGGAAGACCACAGCACGGGTCAGAGGTCACGCAAGCAGGGGTAGGGGTCCCTCACCGCCCAGGATGAAGCTGCCGACGGCGGAGATGAAGCCGCTGAGGAAGGAGTTGAAGGGGAAGGTGCCGACGCCGAGGCAGTAGCCGAACTGCAGCGCGCCCGTGAGCAGCACGTAGAGCAGGTAGGCATCCAGCACCTTGAGGCGGCTGGGCGTGCCGCTCGCGTACTCGGCCAGGAAGCGCCGCACCACCGAGCCCACCGAGCCGCCGCCCGCGCCCGGCCCTGCCGCCGCGCCCGGCCCCGACCCCGCGCCCGACATGGCGCCGCGCCCGCTCCGATGGGATGAGCTGGACGGAAAGCGGCGGATACGAGCCCTTCCGGGGCGCTGCGCCTGCGCGAGGAGACCACTTCCGGGTCAGAACGCTGGGCGCAGGCGCACTATAAGGAGTTGGGGGCGTGTGCTTGTAAACTGGAGGGAAGCCCATTTATGGCACCCAAGCCCCGCCCCTTTCCCCACACTGGCCCCGCCCCCTGCCCGGCATCAGCTGTGCCCGGCTGGCGCCCGGCCGCGGGGGGGGCAGGTCATGGAGGAGGATGCGGAGGAGCAGTGAGTCCTTGCGGGTTTCCTAGCGGGGTGGGTGGCGGGGGTCTCTGCGCCGGAAGGTGGGCAGGGAGGGGTGTTAATGGCGCTGCTTGTGTCCGTAGGAGGAGGAGGGGGTGCTTGTGGCGGTGCGGAAGGGGTTAATGGAGGCAGCACCGGGCAGGGGTTTGCTGCCAGCTGATTGGCTGGCTGGCTGGGGGGGGGTGCAGACAGCAGCAGAGCACCCCCTCTTGTCTGTGGGGAGGGGGAGGGGAAGGGAAGACCCCCCCCCACCCCCAGTTGGGGGCACAGAGGCAGCTGGTGCTGGGGGATGACTCAGCACCTGGCAGCAGTGAGTTGGCATCTTTTCCTGGTTTGCAATCAGCGCTGCCCTTTACCTTGCTTTGTCATGGCAAGCACCCCCCCTCTCCCCTCTCCTCCCCTCTCCAGGTCTGGCCATGCTTCCTCTCCTCCTAGCCCTCCCCTCCAGCAGATCCTGCCAGCTTTGGGGGGCTCGGAGAGGGCAGCTCTTGTTAAACAAAGCCGTTAATGGATTTCTCTCCCACTTCCCTTGTGCAAGTCTTAAATTAGCACAGAGCAGCATGAGACATCAACAAGTGCGGGCTGGTGGGAAAGTTGCTGAGAACTTGTCTATCTTTGAAAAGTTTGCCTGGAAACTTTCCCATGAAGCAAACGCACTTCAACACGATTCCCAATGACATAGACATTCAAGTACCGCAAGGGCAGTGGGGGCGGCGTCAGGGCCTTTATCCCCCTTCCTGGAGGCTTATTGACCCTGCTGTCCCCTTCTCAGCATATTTATTTTGTGCAAAGCTTTAAGTGGCGGGGGACAGGCGGATGGATGCTCCTTTGTGTGTTGAAATGGTTGGAGTAGGTCGAGATTGTGACGTTTCCTGGGCGGTGGGAAAGCTGAATCCCTGCCCAGCAATGCATGGGGCTAGTGGGAGTGGTTCGACCTCAGGGGAGAAACTCCCATGTCTGGAAAGTCCCTGGTCTCTGACCTGACTAACAGCCCCAATCTCCTGGGGTGCAGAGGAGGGGTCTCCCACCTTGGGGTGACTTGGGGCGAGGAGGGAAGATAATAAATCACAAGGAGCTTTAATGGTTTGACGCTGGGAGGGGTGTTAATGAGGTTCAAGAAAGCAGGGTGTGGGGTAGGGACATGCTCTGGATTTTGGGAACCCCAGGATGTGTTTTGATGGCAATGGGACCCCCCCTCTTCCCCCCAAACCTGAGCCCTGGGGAAGGGGAGCTGGCATTGTGTCTCCCCACTTGGTGATGGTGGGGGATCTGTGGGTGACACCCCAAGCCAGGGGGTGTCGCTGATGCATGGAGGGAGGCTATGATCCCCCAATGCCTCTGCTTATGTTTGCCCATCCATCCTTGGCCCTGCAGGCCCCAAGGCTGGCTCAGTGGCTGGCTCCCCGCCTGGCGCCCCACGTCCATGTCCCACCTCAAGAATGTGGAGGCCCGGATCATGCAATGTGAGTGTCCCTCTTCCCCCCCCCCCCCCCCCCCCCCCCCCCCCAGATAGGGATGGGGGCAGAGGAGGGAAAGTGAAGATGCCATCCCCATCTCTCTCTTGGGGGCTCTTTTTAGAGTTCCCCTTAGGGCAACCAGCAGTGGGGCAGCTGTGAGAGTTATGGGTGCATCAGGTTAGGGCTGAAGAGTAGGGAGGGATGGGGGGAGCATGTGGGCCTTGGGGATGGGGAGGGGATGTCCTGTGGGAGGACTGGGAGTAGGGCTTGGGCTAGGCTGGGCAGGGGTCTGTGGGACCAGGGGTTGGTGGTGGGGCCTGAGGTGTGCCCTCTCTGGAGAGGTGTTGGCACTTGAGGGGATAGGATTGCCTGGAGGGGTCTGTCTTCCAACAGGGAGGAGGGTGGGGGACCTGGGATACTCTGGGCTTTGGCTTTAGGGGACCCTTCCTTCATGGGGGCAGTAGACAGCCTGGGGGGGCTGAGGAGAGAGTCCAGTGTTGGGTAGAGGGCCCTGGGGGCAGGTACCTCTATGGTGTTGGGCACTGAGCAGCAGGATTGCCTATAGGGGGTGCCAAGGGTGGGCAGAACTGGAGCGATTTGGGACAAAGGGCTGGGCTGGGGAAAACATATTTGGTGGAGCAGCAGCAATGGGCCTGGAGGAAGAGACCTCACAAAGGGCTAGAGTGGAGAAAGGCCTCTGTAGGGGGCTGGGATGCGGGGGCCTAGGCCTGGCTGATGCTCCCCTCTGCCCTCCTGCTGCACCCCACAGGCCTGCGGAGCCCGTTCATGGGACGCTACGTGACTCTGCCAAACCGAGCGCGAATTTGGACTGTGTCTCTGCGCCCGGAGCGGGATGAGAGCCGGACCCCGCTGGTGCTGCTGCATGGATTCGGGGGTGGCGTGGGGCTCTGGGTGCTGAACCTGGACGCCCTGGGTGCCCGGCGGTCCCTGCACGCCTTCGACCTGCTGGGCTTTGGGCGCAGCTCCCGGCCACCCTTCCCCCATGATGCCCAGGAGGCTGAGGATGCCTTTGTGGGCTCCATTGAGGCCTGGCGCCAAGAGATGGGCCTCAGCAGCATGATCCTGCTGGGGCACAGCCTGGGCGGCTTCCTGGCTGCCTCTTACAGCCTGCAGTACCCTGAGAGGTGAGACACACCCCTGAATCCCCCTGGCTATGGGCCACCACACCCAGACCAGGAGCCCCCTTGTCCAGCATCATGTGCTCCCATGCCTGCCATGGTCTGTGCTTGCTGGAGAGAGGAATCCAGGCCCTCTGCCTCCCCATTGCCATTACAGGGGGATGTATAGGGAATGGGGGCACCTGGCCCCCTACCCCAGAGTCCTGGCACTTCAAGGGGCGTCCAGCCCCCTGGTCCTGTGTTTGGGGTCACAACTCTGTGGGGTATGTCAGGAGTGGCATGGGCACTGTTACCGCCCTGGGTTGGGGTCGCTGCCTGGGGAAGAGTGTGGTGAGGCGGTTGGGGTCACTCCACATCTCCTCCTCTTTGCTGGGGTAATGAGGGAGGGGACAATAGAAGCTGGTGGGGGAACGTCATGATGATGGAGAGGGGACGCCTCTGATCCTCTGTGTGCTTCCTCCTTGGCTTAGGGTGAAGCACCTCATCCTGGTGGACCCGTGGGGCTTCCCAGTGCGGCCCGCTGACCCCAGCCAGACCCGCGCTCCCCCTACCTGGGTGAAGGCCGTTGCTGCTGTCCTGGGGCGTTCCAACCCCCTGGCTGTGCTGAGGGTCGCCGGCCCCTGGGGTGAGATGCTGGGGCCAGGGGCACTGGGGACGGGGTGGGAGCTGTATCTTGGGGTCAGGCTTGCCCCCAATCCTCTTGCTCTGCCTGTCTGTCCATCCAGGCCCCAGCCTCGTCCAGCGCTTCCGGCCTGACTTCAAGCAGAAGTTTGCAGAGTTCTTTGAAGATGACACCATCTCTGAGTACATCTACCACTGCAATGCCCAGACACCCAGGTGAGAGGCTGAGGGTCAGGGGTGGGACTTGAACCCTTGTGGTGGCTGTTGTGCTACCAGCTTCCAGGAGGGGCATGGGATGGGAGCCAAAAGTCCAGGCCAGTGCACCAAGGACCTGTCCCAGAGCCTGGCAGGGGTGGAAACCCAGGTGTCTGAGAGGGACAAGAGACCCCGGATATAGTAGGGGCTGGGGTAGGGACAAAGTGATGAAATAGGGGACCTAGGTGTCTTGAGGAGCAGGTAGATTCACTTGCTAACAGGACTAGGAACCCAGGTGTGAGTGGGAGAAGGGACTTCTGCCCCAGTAAGATGGACTGGGGGTAAGGCCCCGGGCACCTGGGCGGCAGGTGTGATGCTGCTTCAGGGAGGGGCAGGAGCAAGGCACAGACAGGCCTGGAGACCCTGGTTTCTGGGTGTTCCTCCCTGTGACCCCATGGCTTCCCCCCATGTGGCAGCGGCGAGGCAGGCTTCAAGGCCATGACGCAGGCACTGGGCTGGGCCCGTCGCCCCATGCTGGAACGGATCCACCTGCTGCCAACGGCCCTGCCCATCACACTCATCTATGGCGCCGAGTCCTGGATCGACACCAGCACTGGACGTCGGGTCATGGAGCTGCGGCCTGGCAGCTACGTGCGGCACCTGGTACGGCATGGGGGGCCGGGGCTGGGGGATTTGGGAGTTGGGATAGGAATGAGGAGCATGGGAGGGCCAGGAGGGGCTGTGTGATGGGGTACATCTACCACCCCTCTACCCAGTGAGGGGTGTGGAGCTGCCCAGTGGGTGGGAAGGCTGTAGTGACTGCTGTCTCCTGACGCTCCTCTTTTCCTCCCTTCCCCTTGGCAGGCCATTGCTGGCGCCTCCCACCACGTGTACGCCGACCAGCCAGCCGCCTTCAACGCAGCCGTGCGGGAGATCTGTGATGCTGTTGACTGACAGGGGGCAGGCCCCAGATTGGAGGGGGGGACATGGAGCTGAGCCTGGCCTCACACAGGCCCCCCCCATGCATTGTGAAGTGGACATGGGTTCAGCATCCTCTGCTGTACGGGGCTTCATGCCCATTTCTTAGCCTTATTCCTTCTCTGTTGTTTATCTCCTTGCATACTAATTTGACCCCACCGGGGTGGGGGGTAGGATGGGCAATGGTTCCTCCCTCTGCTTGTAGAGGGGCAAGGCCTCAGTGTGGGGCATTGCGGGACATGGCTTTGGAATTTATCCTCATAAGAGGAGGGGTATAAGCCCCAGTCCCAGGCTGGCAGGTGGCCTAGGACCGTCAGGATAGGGGGGTTTGTTCTATCCAGGGGGATCCACCTCAGAGGCCAGGGGGGTTCATGGGTGCGATATGGGGGCAGCTTTGCACTTTATGGAGGTCCAGCACTGATTTGGCGTCCCGTTTTTTGTGGGGAGCACTGCTATAGGGTTGCTTGGCCTGGTGATGGGGGCTCAGCACATGGGCTACAGCAGCTTCACCCTTTAGTGGGCACTGGCCCCATCCTGGCACAGGTGGGCAGGCTCATGGGGGTCAGATAATGAAGCATGGTGGGGTTCCATTCAACGGGGGGTGAGGAGGGGGGTGCCAGCCATGATCCAGCCCTGTACTGGGACTGATCAGTTGGGGGTGTCAGTGAATGGTATACAAAGCACAGATCCCCCCCCCGATGGCAGCAATCCGGCCCCCTGGCAGAATGACATGCTGCTTTGGAAGTGGGCGGTAGGTTCCCTACCTCCCTACCCTGACTCCCCTGCATGCCTCATGCCTTGCTCACAGGATTAGCACCTTTTCCCTCATGTGCCTTATGACTGGGGCCTCAGAAGCACAGATCTGAACTCACATCCTTGCAGTTGGGGGTGGGGGGCTGCTTATTCCCCCCCTCACCACCCTCAATGGTGTTCCCTAACACCCCCTCTGCCCCCCTCCCCAATATCTTTTCCCCATGCTGGGCTGGGCAGTGCTCCCAGCTCCTCCATGCCCTGCTCTCTGCCTGCTCCTAGTTCCTGTGGGGCTCAGGGGTCCCTTGGCTGGGCCAAGAAGGTGCCACGGCAGGGACAGGGGTGACACTGCAGAGAAGCACAAAGGCTATTCCTCTCCTCCCAGGGATGGGTGCAGTCACGAGGGCAGCACATGCGTGTTTGCAGCTGTGCCTTTGGTGCCATATGAAAACTCCATTCATGGGGATCAGGACTTGCCTGCTCCCATTCAGACCCCCCTACCCTGCTCCTGCTCTACCCTGCCCTGCGGTGCTTTGTATAGGGACTGATGTGGTTTTACTAACTTTTATATGTTAATAAAGAAACCTGGAAAAGCCCAGATGTGTTTTGGGGGGGCAGGGGGTGTTTATGCACTGGAGGGGTGGGAGGTGGCGCGAGGAGCTCCATGCTGGAAGAAGCTGAGACTCTCTATGGGGCGCCTTGCCCCTGTGGGAGTGGGAGGGCACTGACACCCCAGTGTGTTACAAAAAGGGGCCAGTGTTGTAGAGCCACATTGGGGGAGGAGGGGTAGAGCAGAGGGGCTGGATATTTAATCCTTGTAGTCACGTCTGCCCTCCAGTGCCCCAGTGGAGAACAAGGGGGCACTATGCTGGAGATGCCATTGGGATGGGGATGGGGTTGCTGGTTGCAATGCCTCACTATGGTGGGGGTGTGTGCCCTTCTGCAAGAAGTGGGGTGGGGGGCCCTGCTGGTGGGCACTGGGCAGCTGGGACAGGGTGAAGATAGACTGTTCTTGCTGCGGTGATTGCGAGGGGGACACAGTGCTAGTGTGCCAGAGGAGGCACCATGGAAAGTAGCCCTGAATAGATGGCTCCCGTGTTTCACCCCAGAGGTAGCTGCACTGGCATAGGGTGATGTTTTTGGAAGGGAGAGGGCAGCAAAGGTGAGGATTCAGTAGGGTCTTGTCTCCTCTCCCTGGCTAACCAGGAGCCCCTTTGTGCAGTTAGGCTTCCCATCACAATAGAACCGTGTGTGTGTCAGTGTGTGCATGCAGGGGCACCTTCCACAATCAGTCTTGTCATGTCCAGACCAGACCAGACCCTGAGATAGAAGCACACCCAGTTTACCTGTCTGGGAGGACTGGCTGCCATGGGTAACCTGAGCTTAGTTGGGAAGGCCCAGAAGCATGCAAAGATGATGGTAGAGATCCCCTGGACCCTGGAGGTGGGAGGCAAGGGTGCAGCTCCTTCCTGGTACTTTCCGCAGGAACTGATGTGTCATGAATGACCTCCCCAGGGGGGCACTGCACCCCAAAGATGCCCTCTGCCCATGCCAGGCTCTGCTCGCTGAATGGCTTGGGGTAGTGAGGCTGCTCCATAAGGGAAGAGGGCTGCAGTCCTGGGGATGCCTTGGTGTGGCCCTGATGGGTGGGGGAGACTGGGGGACCAGGCCACATGCCTGGCTTGGCAGTGATTCGTTCGCAATGTTTGTGGATGAGGGTCAAATCAAAGCAGAAGCTTTTCACGAAATGGAGGAGGAGGGGTTGTTCTGTCCCTCCCTGCCCCAAATATCCTGCATTTCATCTTGGGACTTCCTAATCCCTTTCAGAGCTATTTTTTAAATGTAGGGCTTGGTTTTTGAATAACACCGGCAGCAAAATGTTATTTATTTATTTTTTACCTGCAGAAAAGTTAAATTTAATACCTGCATTTCCAAAATGAGGTGCTTTGGTCTTCCGGAGAGAAGGGATGGTTTTGGGGGCATTGGTATGAAAGTTTGTAAGGTTCTCAAGACTCTGCCAGTGACTTTTGGTCACAAAGTGGGATGATGAGGTGGGGAAAGGAGGAGACTCCTCATATCCAAGCTGGTTCTTGAGATGTATCCTGGTCCCTCTGCAACCGGGTTGTTTTTTGGTCAAATTAGAATGACGGAATCATAGAAAGTTTGGGTTGGAAGGGACCTCAGGAGGTCACATCTAGTGCAAGTCCCTGCTCAAAGCAGGATCAGCCCCAACTAGATTATCCCAGCCAAAGCTTTGTCCAGCTGGATCTTAAAAACCTCCAGTAGTTTTGGACATTCATTGAGGGGAATGTGGATCTCATCTGGCCTTTAACACTGGCTGAGTCCTATTGGGTTAGGATCTCCTCATGCCGGGGCATTGGAGGTGGTTAAAGTAGCATCTGGGGCTGTTGGAGACTTGTTTCTGGGAACAGGGGCTGGTTGTCCCTTTTCAGCAGCCAAGCCAGAAATCTGGACTAGGTCTCACTAATCTAACCAGAGGCATCAGGCACTTTCCTCCCTCCCCTGGGATGTGTGTGGATGATGGCCCTGACCTCTTTGCCTGATCCCAGTAACAGCTTCCTTTCTTCCAGGTGCAGCCTGCTGCCCTGCCTTTCCCAGTCGTGAAGCTGGGCAGCTCCTGACTAATCTGCTCCTGGGACCGGCTTCATCCAAAGGCACCAGATGCAAGAGAGTGCCCGCCAGGGACCTTGAGGGATCTCCCAGCTCCCAGGAGGAGCCAGCATGGGCTGGCATGGAGCCCCTCACACCCTGGGACCTTGCCGCCTGGCAGCACATGTGGCCGGAGGCCAAGCAGAGAGGGGACAGGCATGGCTAAGGGATGAGAGGCAGTCCCCCTGTCCTGGTACCAGGGTGGCAGGAGAGATGCTAATATGAAAGAAGCAGAGCTGTCCCCTTGGGAATCCCAGGACCTGGCTGCAGGGGGGCGAGCCCTGGAACAGACTCTTTCTGGGGAGATCTTGGGCCTTTGCAGAAGGCAGCGTGGTCCCTCCAGGCTCCACTGCAGGGTACGGGCACAGGCAATGCTGAGCCAGAGGTGCTCGTGCCTGCTGTGCTGGATAGGGAGGGACCCTGTGTGGTGCAGGAGGAAGGGAAGGGGATTGTGGGGTAGCAGGTGGCACTGGTCCCCCACCCCACCCCACAGTACTCAGTCTTCATCCCTCATTTCTTAACCACTGCTGCCCTCATGGCTGTAAAGTATCTTCTTGCCTGTGCCCTCACCCAGTGCTGATTAGAAAGGAAGCTTCGCTCCCCTCGATTGACAAGTGACTCTCCTGTTAATACAACCCAGGGTGCTGCTGGCTGTTTTGCAACAAGGCTCCTATTCAGTTGATGGTCTCCTGTAACCCCCAGGTATTTCTCCACAGTACTGCAGCCTGGCAGGTCATGTATTTGCACCTGCAATGATTCTCCCCCAAGCACAGGACTGTGCCTTTGTCCTTGTTGAATCTTATCTGCTTGATGACTTTGCCAGTCTATCCTGGTGATTCTGGATCCTAGCCCTGACCTCCACAGTCTCTGCAACTGCACCTGGCTTGGTGCTGTCCACAGATGCACTAGTTTGGCCATATCACTTTTGGAGTAGCTGTGCTGTGACGGTTTGAGAGGGGAATCACGCTGGATGATGCTGAACCCTCTAGTGCCCGGTCTCTAGGGCACTCTTCTGGCATTCAGCTCCTAAAAGCCTGCATTATGGCACTGCCTGAATGTGGCTGTGAGGCTCCTGCTGCTTGGGGAGGTATCTGAAAACACCCTGAAGGTACCCAGAGAAATAGATAAAAATGCTCTAAAAAAATGAGGAAAAATAGAAAAAATACCCAGCAAAATAAAGAAAAACACCCAGGTAACACTGCTTGTAAGCTCAGGGGCAGCACTGCACTGGGTGGGCCCTGCTACCTCCCTCTTTTGGGGCTGCATTTCAGGTTTTGCCCTCTGGGGCTGGGTTGCTTTACTGCCAGAAAAGTGTGGAGTGGGGATACAGTGGGGAGGGAGTGTGACTGGGAGCTCTGGGGTGGGCACTACAGAGGTGAACCTGTGGGGTAAGGCTGGGAGAGGCAGGTGATTGGGGGGGAGACCCTGGATGATAGACCCTGGGGGAGGGAGGGGGTGGTAAGGGTCCTACAGAGGTCTCACAGGACCTGACTGACTGTCCAAAGCCTGGGTGGGATCATAGTGCTGACCTGGGTGACTTTGTGTTGGATCTGGCTGGATTTTGGATGAGGCTTTGTCAGGGCTGGCTGGTGGAGCTTTTGCTGGGCCTGGCGTGTCATCACTGACCCCTTATGATGTCATGGCTGGGACCTAGTGATGTCATAATTTTAGTCCTCCTCTTGCTCCACCCAGCTCTCCACCCTGCCAGGGGTGGTGCCTGCAGCCGCCCGTGTCCCCCAGGCCCAGAGCAAGCACCCCTGGGCCCAGGGGGATGGGGAGCAGTGCCTCACAGGTACCCCCTCCAGTCCCCATTGGGTCCTGCAACCTCGAGGAGGAGGAGGAGGTAGCAGCAGGAAGGCAGGGGCTGTTTGGGTGCTGTGGCCCCAGCTGTGGCACGGTGAGTGTTAGCCAGGGGTCAGGGGGCACGGGACGGATGGACACACATACACAGTTCATGATCTCTTGCTTTGCACACCCCATCTGTACCCCCCCCCAACCTCAGGGCCAGCTTGCCAAAGGGGTTTAGGCTCCTGAATCCATCTGTAAAGGGCCTTTTCATTCTTGATGCAGCTGGGGGAATGACTCCCATGCTCCACTGGGAGCATGTGGGGGCCTGCAGTGGATTGGGGAGCGGGGGGGCATGGGATAGTAGCACCATAAACTATCAGGAGGTGGGGACGCCCAAAAAATCAGCATGTTGCTTCCTGTGAGAACAGACCTGAGAGGATGCTACAGTTTTCCAGCTGGCATGCACATGGGCATGTGTGTATGTGTGCATGTATTTGGGGAGAAGAGGGGTTTGAGCCTGGCCTATAGCATCATAGGAAAGGAGGACTGGAAGGGACCTCTCAAGGTCATTTTGTCCGGCCTCCAAAGGAGCAGAACTGCAATCCGGGAAGAGAGGCACCAATACGAGTTTGGAAGGGGTTATTTTTCTGGCTGACCATTGGAAGGAAGTCAAATACAGGGTGTGCATTGCCTGGGAAACAAAGGGTGGGTCTGGCTTGGTGCTGGAGGGGTTGCATGTGTGTGGGTGTGGGCACAGAGTCACTGCTTTTGCACCCAAATGGTGAAGTTTCAGCCCATGCCTGTGTTGCCCAGTGCTGATCTCAAGTTGCAGCAAGGGAAGTTGAGGTTAGATATTAGGAAGAACTTTCTCATGAGGAGGGTAGTAAAACACTGGACCAGGTTACCCGGAGTGGTTGTGGAATCTCCATTCTTGGAGGCGTTTAAGACCTGGCTAGACAAAACCTTGGCTGGGATGATCTAGTTGGGGATGGTCCTGCTTTGAGCAGGGGGTTGGACTGGATGTGATCCCCTGCAGTCCCTTCCAAGCCTCATGGTCTATGATATGTGCTCCTCCCCACCGTATCCCTTCTCATCAGTGGCCCCTTCTCCTTGCTCCCTTCCAGAACCCACTGCCCACCGGTGCTGCTGACCCATGTCTCTCGCGCCCCGGCATTGGCCGGCCCTCACCCTTGCCCTTGGCCTGGGCTGGGCGGAGCTGGAAGGAGAATTTCCACTACCGGGACCGACGCCTGTCCCATGCACTGCTGCAGCAGGTGGAGGCTTCGCTGGCCGAGCTGGGCCTGGCCGTCTCATGGCTGTGCAGGGAGCCGGGCCAGGGGACCCTCAAGCCATGGTGGAGAGGCATGAGGAAGGACTGAAAGGCTAGGAGGAGCATCGGTCAATAAAGAGCTGGTGGTTATGATGATACCCGTCAGCTGTGCAGATGTTGTAAGGGGGAGGGGGGAGAGGGGCAGAGCTTGGGGCTGGTGGGGAGGGGCCTGGGGTGGGTGTAGGAAGGAACAGAGGGGCATCCTGGAGTGGGTGGGGGCAGGGTACACCCCCCTTTTCTGAGCAGGCTTGGCTCGGGGTGACAGCTTGCAGCCAGCCCTGAGGTCACAATTGCCCCAGAAGCTGCACAGCTCCCTAGGATGAGGGGAGCAAGGAGGAGGCATGCCCTGACATGGGGAACGTGGTGTCTCAGGAGATGGGCACCTGGAGGCTGGGGCGGCTGAGCAGCTGGTGGAGGGGCCGGCAGGGGGTGAGTGTAAGGTGGGGAGATGGGGGTACGTGGCACCTTGGCTTTGGGTGGGTGGTGGAGCAGGAAGGTGGTAGCCACGGGTCATGGCTGGAAGGGTCAGGGGATGCATGCAACCATCTCTCCCTCACTGTCTTCCCTGCTCCCAGGCTGGTACCTCTGTGCACATGGCCTGTGCACATCTCCATACACACAGCACCCTTTCCCCCTCCATGCCCTTCACACCCTTCTTCATACACTAGCTCTTCCCTTGCTCCACACAGGCCTGCCCCCTCATTGCAGCCTGTACAGGGTAGGAGGGGAACCATGACTTCCATCCCAGATCTGGGGAGTGGCTTATCCTGTGCCTCCTGCCCCATAACACACCTTTCCAACCCTCTCTTGTCTTTTAGCCCTGCACTGTGCCACTCATGCCACTCGAGATGCCTTCTCAGGACCTGGAGACCCTGCCCTGGGGCTTGGCCCCCACCAGGAGATGCCGGTGGGCCTGGCCAAGACCTTCAGCCCCTCCCTTCTCCTCCTCCTGCTCGCTGTGGGTGGCTGGCGATGGGGGTGAGCAGGAGGAGAATTACCACTACCACTGCCTCAAGGGCTATTGGGTCTCATCTATGGGAACTGAAGAAGTGGCTGCTCTTCTGCTGCCCACCTCCCCCTGGGCTCCACAGGACAGGGCCTTGGGTGCCCCAACCCCACTCCAGTACTTGGCCAAGCCCCAAATGGTGGTGGAGGGGCACCCAACACTGTATCTGCACTAGCCCTGTTACCTCTAGGGCCAGGAATAAACGGGGTGGAGGCCACCTCTTGGGGCCTCTCCTGGTACTGCTCTGTGGCATTTCCATAGCTGATTGCTCTGCTGTCATGGGGGAAAGGGGTGATATTGTGATGCTGTATGGATTATGTACCCATGCCACTCTCGCTGTCCTCCCCACCCCTTCTTCTTGGCTTCTCCTTCCCCAGCAGTATGTTCCCTCATAGGTTTAGACCAAAAGGCTCAGGACTGGTCCTCTGAACCACCTTTATTGCTACAGGAGGTAGAAGCAGATGGCAGAGCCAGGTTCAAAATAAGACTGGATAAATTCCTGGATGATAGATCTATTAATGGTTACTGAACAGAACGGTTGGAGATGTTTTCTCTGACATCTCTAACCCAATAATGGTAGATGCCAGTGAAGGCATTGAGTAGAGGATAGATCACGCACGTTCAATCCTTTCCCTCTATAGCATCCACTTCTACCACCGTTGGAGACAGTATGTTGGGCTAGATGGACCATTGGTCTGACCCAATCTAGCACTTTTTATGTTCTTGTGTTCCTTTGTGGACCTCTTTGAAACCCCTCCACTGTATGTCTTCTGTAGAGCTGAGCTATGCCCCAGCCCCAAACTAGGGAGCAACGCCCATCACTCAGTCCAGAAAGTGACTTCAAAAACTTCTTTATGTCAGAAAAACTTCAAAAATTAGGTGGAGAACCTCGAAAAACACCCCTGGCTCCCAGCTGCAAGAAGCCACAAGTCTCCTAAAGGTTCTTTGGGGTTTATTTCCCCCTCCCTTGTTGTTTTTCTTTTTGCTGGTGGGGTGCAAAAGACTGGTGAGGGCAGCAGATACTTTCCTGGGAGATTTTCAATCCAACTGATACCTCTACTTTTCCATAGCACAGAACAGTTTGGCTGGAGACTGTTTTAGCTGGACACCTTTCCCTTTGCCAAGGGAACAGGTGCTGGGGGGGCTGTGCCTGCTACTGAGTCTCTGGGAACTGTTCCTCTCTGAGATTTTCCTCCAGGAACAGAGCTGAGCTGGGTATTTGATGGAGCGGGTGGTCCATTGCTTCCACATCTAATTCTAAAGCCACACTGGTAAACATGAATGGCAGAGGAGGGGAGGGGAGGGATACACTCCAGATTCTCCTTTTCTCTGTGATGATAAATGCCTGAAAGACCCTGCAGTCATGGGGATCACAGATTTCTCTTAGAGGATGAGTCTGTTCCCGCTGGGAACACCGGTCACTAACTAGATCCTCCTAGGTCCTTCCTGTGTCTCAGATCCAAGGCAGCTGCCTTGCCTGATCTCCTGCATAACACAATTTAGAGAACGTCCCTTCAGCGCCTGTGTTTGTGGCTCCAGCTCTTCCTCCTACCCTCCCTGGAGCGTATCCCAAGTGGGTCTGTCCCCAGGGCTGGCTGCCTTGATAAGTAGCATGGCATTAAGGGGAAGTTCTCTGGTGGATCTTTGTCACCGTGAATTAGCAGCACCTTGAGGCAGAGGGCTAGAGGCATGGCCCCTTCAATGTCCCAGCAACAGTCTGAGGTGCTTCTGCTCCATCTCCCACCATGGACCTTGTGAAGAACTCCTTCTGCTTTGCTCTGAGGTGTAGTCAGGAGACAGCTGGACCCAGCAGCTCTTGTGGGGAGTCACAGCTTGCCTGTGAGCTGAGGAGCGGTGCTTAGATCCAGCCTGGAGCCACTAAGTCATGTCCTGCACTGACCAGGAATCAGAGGCGTGCTCATGCGGACTCGACTTAGTGGCATAGATGTGAGTCACGCCAGTGGGAGAGGGAGGCATTGGTGCTGGTGTGGGGAAATCTCACAGCTATTCTGGGGCAGCCAGGACCAATGCACGCTTGTAGACACTGCACACATTCACAGCTACACACAGGTGAAACACAGGCATATGTGAATGAGGAGAACAGCAAAACAGGTTTTAGTTTGGGGCAGTAAGCAAGCCCAGCAGACTCTATGTTTGTATCTCTGCATGCCTCCTAGATATTGAACTGATGGACTATCCCCAATAACCAACTGAGTTTCTTTAGTTAGGGATTATCCTCTAATTATAATTGGTATCACTACAACATACACTTGGTGTCACCCTCTGTGCTAAGCCCCCCAGAGTGACCTGCACCTGCTCACACTCATTGCCTAGGTTCCTGGGCTCAGGCAAACATTAGCTTAGCCACTGCTCCAACCAGCCACGTTCCCAGCGACATTCACTATCCTTGTACATGTTCATGAACACATCTGGTCAAACTCATGTGTGGGGCAAGAAAGTAGCTCAGGTAGGTCAAGTTTTCTATTTGTTCTTGTTTTCCAACAACACTTTATTCTGTATAGTGTGCTTATTTTTGATCTAAATGGTGTCTTGCTAGAAAGCATTAGGCAACAACAACACAGACAGACTGGAACAGAGCAAGGTGCGGGAGAGAGATATAAGAAACAATTGGTTTCAGACATGTCAAGCTGTGCAGAGGACAGATAGGAAATGTAGAGCGTTTTTTTTTTTCCTCCAGACACAATCTGTGGGGAACTGGGAAACAAATTTCAGCTGACCATATATTTTTTTTTCCACCAAACTTTTAAATTCATGCTGCCTGAAGCAGCTTGCAAATCTACCTAGGTTTCTATGAATTAAAGCTTATAAAACTTATAAAATTAAAAACTTGCACCTTTTTAAAGTTAAATGTTCCATTTTTTCAGTTGTGTTGATTCTGCTTTACTGCACTTAAAGCATATTGTGCAACTCAAAATTGAAAACATTTCATCCCATTTAAGAATTCACATTACAAACATTTTGACTCAAAACATTTTTTTTACTTTGATTCATTGATTTTTTTTCCCCACATCAGTTTAAAAAAAAAAAAGAAAAACAGAAAAATTGGCTTTAGCATGGCTCTAAGTCTTTTTGCCTCATGTATTTGATCAAATTAGTTCAAACTGATTAATTAAATCAAAGTAACACCCTCATGAGGACATTCTTGTTTAGGACTGAGAGATATGTTGTTTTTTTTTAATGTAGATAGATTTTATGTCAGCAATACAACCCAGGCTAAACTTGTATCAGTTTAAGAGACAGCAAAAAAACAGATGCAACATTTTAACTAGATTCATTTTTTTTCCTTTAAGATATGAGCATTAGCCACTTTTCCTGTAGGTGACTGGAGAGAGTCCAGCGGAGGGCAATGAAAATTATGAGGGGGCTGGGGCACATGACTTATGAGGAGAGGTTGCGGGAGCTGGGCTTATTCAGTTTGGAGAAGAAAAGACTGAGGTGAGATTTAATAGCAGCCTTCAACTCCCTGAAGGGTGGTTGCAAAGAGGATGGAGCTGGACTGTTCTCAGTGGTGGCAGATGATAGAACAAGGAGCAATAGTCTCCAGTTGCAGTAAGGGAAAGTTGTGGTTAGATATTAGGAAAAACTTTTGCACAAGGAGGTTAGAAAAGCACTGGAATGGGTTACCCAGAGAGGTTGTAAAATCTCCGTCCTTGGAGGTTTTTAAGATCAAAGCTTTGGCTGAGAAAGTTGAGTTGGAGCTGGTCTGTTTTGAACAGGGGGTTGAACTAGATGACCTCCTGACTTCCCTTCCAACCCTAATTTTCTATGATCTAGGTTTCAGTGATTTCTGCACTGCTTTGTCCTTCCTTTTTTTGCAGCATCTGTCCTGCCTTTGCCCCTCATTCCCTTTGCAGCATGCATCATTATCTGCCTGTCCTTTGGTAGTACTCATCTCTCATTAGGAAGCCCAGTCCCTGTCAGGCTTGGTTTTCAGTGCCTCCTTATACAAGGCAGGGAATTTATAAGAAGAAGGGGAACTCCAAAGCAGGGTCTTTAAAGTCAAAGCCAAATGTGAGCGATAGGCATGGGACTGACTGTGCTCGTTGGATGAAAAACAACTCAAGTCTAATCAGCAAAGAGCCAACTAGGGAAAAGAAAATGGTTTGAAGGTTGGAAAATAAATGTTACTTTATGGTGAGATACCTTAAGAAAAGAAAATATGGTTGGACTTATGACATAAAGGTGAAAGGTTTGGTTCATTATAGTAGATAAGGACCTTCATGGCAAGAGAGTAGCAGCTTCTAAAGGGGTCTCTGCTTTCATGGAGAAAGATGCAGAAAGAACCAATGGCTAGATGCTGAAACCAAATGACTTCAAATGAGAAGAAAGGCAGGTTTTTCCCTTCTCTTTTACCAGTGAGGCTGCTGAACTACTGAAACAAGCTGTTTAGGGAGGTGGTAGATTCCCTTGATACCTTTGTGCCTAAACTGCATGCCTTTCTAGAAGATTATAGCTTAGCCATAATGCAAGTTTCTCAGGCTCAGTATAGGGGATAACTGGGCTAGATTTTTGGCCTGTGATGATTTTAATGTTTGAGAGGCAAGGATTTTTTTGTGATACCTTTTGTCGGACCACCTGCATATACAGGACCTGAGGAAGGGCACTTGATGCCTGAAGGCTTGTCCAATAGCTTTCCCAATTATACAGTTGGTCCAATAAAATATATCACCAAAAAATCCTTGCCTCAGACATTATCTGGGCCATCACAGCTACAGCAATAGTCCAGCCCTGCTACACAACATGATTTTAATGGTCCTTTCTAGGCTCACACCAGGTAGATCCATGAAACCTTTTTGCCTGGTATGTCAATGGGTAAATCTGAGGTTGCTTGGGACCTTAACTGTCTCCAGGGTGAAGCATGCTTAGACTGCTTTAGCAATTGAACACGGTCTGATGTTGCCTAGTATCAGGGTGAAGGAGGGGGCAGTTTTAATATGGTTTGGGTACCCTGATGTTTCCAGATCCATCAACTGGTGCTTTGTTGTATTGAGGTCTTCATTCATTGCAGAAGGTAAATCCTCCTTGGCTTTGGCCGAGGTGATGCAACCAGAGTCTTTGAGGCAAATCCTCTTCTGCTGGCAGAGCTCTCTTTGCAGCTCTCCTGAACCTCATACTCACTCCTTCACCCTTCCCTGCAAGCAATGAAACATCTCTCTCCTCTTTGCAGAGTTCAGCCCATGATTAACGCCACAGCCTCTGTCCAGGAGTTCATCCTGCTGGGCTTCCCCACCGCCCCACCCCTCCACCTCGTCCTCTTCTGCCTGGTTCTGACCAACTATCTGCTGACGCTTTCTGGGAACGGGGTCATCATTGGCATCACCCTCTCTGATCACCGGCTCCGCAGCCCCATGTACTTCTTCCTGCGTAACTTTTCCTTTGTGGAGATATGGTTCACCTCTGTCACAGTGCCCAAGCTCTTGGCCAGCTTCCTCCAGGGCCCTCAGACGATTTCCTTTGCTGGCTGCATGATCCAGTGCTACTTCTACTTCCTTCTGGGGGCCGCTGAGTTCCTGCTTTTGGGTGTCATGTCTTTTGACCGCTACCAAGCCATCTGCAACCCGCTCCGCTACCCAGCGCTCATGACTGGGCGCTTCTGCTTGCAGCTGGTATGTGGCTCCTGGGCCGCGGCTTTTGCAACCATCCTGGGGCCGCTCATTCTGGTGACTGGGCTGCCCTACTGTGGCCCCAACATCATCAACCACTTCTTCTGTGACCGGACACCACTGGTGGGGCTGTCTTGCTCGGGGACCCATGAGGTTGAAGCTGTCAACTTGGTGCTGGCCGCGGTGCTGATATTGGGCTCACTGGTGTTGACAGGCATCTCCTATGGCTACATTGTCCTGGCAGTGCTCCGCATTCCCTCCCTGCATGGGCGCCGCAAGGCCTTCTCTACTTGTGCTTCACACATGGTAGTGGTGACCATTGTCTACGGCAGCCACATCTTCATGCATGTCCGCACCAGCCACACCTACCCAGAGCAGGTGGACAAGGTGGTGGCCCTGATGACCAGTGTGGTGGCCCCATCGCTCAACCCTTTCATCTATACCTTGCGTAATGAGAAGGTCAAGGCAGCCCTGTGGGATGTGGCACGGAGGACCAGGATCTTAGCCACCATGGGGAAAGCCGTAGAAGAAATGGAGGAGAGAGCTTAGATAAAGTGCAGTGGGGGAGGCCTTGGACTTGTGCAGGAAGGTGGAGGGAAAACTGGAAACAGTCTGGACACCTGGTTTCCATCCTTGGCTTTAGGGGTGGGAATGAGGATTTTTGGGTTTAAAAAATAGGGACTCACAGCCTGGACTCCTGGGATCTATCTTCAACTTTGGGAGGGAAGTAGCATCCCAAGCTAAGAGCAGGAGAAACTGGGAGCCCAGATTCCTGGGTCCTGTCTCAGCTCTGTGAAGACATTTGGCCATGAGTTGGACGGCAAGAAGACTGGATTGTTGGGTCCTTGCCCAAGTTTAGGAGAGCAAAGGGATCTAGAACTGTAGAGCCCAAACTCCAAAGTTTCTAGTCACCACCCTGGGAGAGGAGCTGCATCTACCCGGACAGGCTCCAAAACTCCTGGGTTCAATCCCTGGTTCTGGGAGAGGAGGGTAGGTTCGAGGGTTAAACCCAGGACTCCGTGACTGGTTCTCTAGCTTTTGGGGTTAAGTGGGGAGTAGTGGTTAGAGCAGAAGGATGGGAGCCTGGACTCCAGGATTTTCTCTCCAACACTGTGTATGAGTCAGAGTAAAACTGAATGCCTGCTTTGGAAGCTGTGAGCTAGATCTTTAGCTCATTCTGGGATGTGAAAGGCCCCTTACAAATGTAAGTTGTATTGCTGCTTAGACTGTGAGACTGATTTTACACTGAATCATGTGGCAGAATCCAAGGTGCCCATTTGGCAGGTTGGAAAATCTCTGCCCTTGATGGACTTTGCAATCTCTCAGCGTTTTGCAAAACACTCCTGCCTTCCATTACAGACCAAATAAGAACATTGGTGTTTCATTTATATCTCTGCATGTATTTAAATGTGTCCATTTTGTGGGGAGGGAGGAGAGAAAAATCGGTATCTTCTACAATCTCCTTTTAAAATGAAAACTAGTTTTTCATTTGGAAAAATATCCTTTTGATTTTTCCTGTTGCCACCAATTCCTGATTTGTGCTGTTAAGTTTTTTCAATAATTTCCACTCCTTTCACACGTTAAAGAATGGAGTTTTGTTTTTATGCTTTGCGTTTAGGATTGGCTTGGGTTTTTCAAAGCAGGTAAAAATATGAAGGCGGCCAATTTAATTTAAAAGTATTTGATTTTTGAACTAAAAGAAAAGTAGAGTGAAAATTACTGGATTCTTGTGAGTGAAATCTCATATGAAGCATTATTACAATGTTTTACTCTGCTTTTTTTTTTTTTAAAAGAAACGATTATATATTTTATTTTCAGAATAAGCAAATATCATGCCTAACTTCCATTGCAAGTCTGAGAATAAGGGACCCAAGGCTCTTTTGTAATTCTATCCAGGAGGCTATCTCCATCTTGAGGCTCTCAAATGTCTTTAGGAATCTGGCCCTTAGCCCTCCTTTTCTCTATGTGTTTGGGACAAAACGGATGAAACCTGTCCATATTTAAACTGCTGAGTTTTAAAAAGTTACTATACACTACTACTGGTACTCTTTTTAGTTATCCTGAGATGCCTCCTAGTGGCTAAATTGTAAAATAATTTTTAACCATTTTTTTTTAATGTATTTTAAAGTCTTACTTCTATTTCAATAAACATTGTTTCTGTGTCTCATCCCGTTTTTGGATTCTGATTCACATCAGTTTAGATCAGAGACATTGAAAGATAATTTTGGAACTGACAGTATCCGGAAAAAAAAAATCTATCTGGAATAATTTGAGGAGGAGGGGGAAATTAATTAAAATGAGGGCCTTGAAGAGTTCAGTGTTTAGTTTATGAACGAGAGGAAAGAAAGAGATTGATTGTGACGTGTAGGTATTTATATGGGGAGAAAATATGAGGGAAACAAGGGGCAGCCTAATCTAATACAGAAAGGAATTACTACTACTAATGCCAGGAATATTATTTCCAAATGAGTAAAAGTAATTAATAATTGGAGCAAAGTCCCTGGGAAATGGGAGCACTGTTTATCTGACATTTCATAGATTTCATAGACATTAGGGCTGGAAGGGACCTTGAAAGATCATCGAGTCCAGCCCCCTGCCCAAAGGGCAGGAAGTCAGCTGGGGTCATAGGATCCCAGCAAGATAAGCATCCAGTTTGCTCTTGAAATGTGTGTTCAAAGGAAGGCTGAGTGACTTCTTGGAAAATAAACTTCAGTCAAAATACAAGTCAAATGGACTTAATATAAGAGGAATTCTATGACCTGTGTTATACAAACCTAATGATTCATTCAACCTATAACAATCTCTCAGCGTGTCCAGGCAGGAGCTCACTGTATAAACCCGGACCAATCCCAGGCTTCCCTCTTCCATTGAAGAAGACAATACCTACTGGTTGTATCAACTAAGGGGACTGCTTTTTTACATTAAGGGAACCTTTCTACTGGAGCTGCTCTGAACATTTCTTTTTCTGCAGAAAATTTAAATGAAAACTAAACAGAAAAATGTATTTTTGATTATCATTTCAGCAAAAAGTCTTGTTTTTTTATAATAAAGGTTTTTCCCTCTTTGAATCACAATAGTACATAGGCTCACTGCCCTTCAATGCAAATGTGACAGGTGGGTGGGACGGCAAGTCCCACCCCCTTTCCCCATGTATGGTGTGTGGTGTCACCAGCCTTCCCCTGAACCCAATCCCATGGTGTGTGACATCACTAACTCCACCCCCACCCCCAGTCCCGCGGTGTGTGACATCAGCAACTCTGCCCCCGCCCCCAGTCCCATGGTGTGTGACACCACCACCACATGGTCCATGGCATCAGAAGGACAGCCCATGCAGACCCCCAAAGCCCAACCCCTCATGCTGCAAGAACTGCCCTACATCACATGGTGCAGTTATGACCTATCGCCCTGGTCCCCAAAGCAGACGTTGAGCATTTGGAAGATGGTGTCTTTGTGCCATGGTTTAAATTTGTCCTCAAGCACCTGAATGCACCACATGGGTGTTAGCGTGGGGTAGGTGACACCATGTGACTGGGGGTGGAGTTGCTGATGTCATACACCCTGTGACCGGGGGTGGGGGCAGAGTTGCTGATGTCATGCACCACGTGACTGGGCTCAGGGGGCGGGGCTGGTGATGTCACACACCATACATGGGGAAAGGGGGCAGGGGTAAAGGGGCGGGACTTCTGGTCCCGCCCACCTGTCACTTTTGCATTGAAAGGTGGTGAGCCTATATACTACTTCTGACCAATGCCTGGCTCATATAGCTGCCTGATTGGGGTTTGGGGTAGGATATTCAATGACACTGGTTCATGGTTCCTCTGCATTTTTGTGAGTTTTGGGTATAACCTCCTACCCAGGATCATTTGAAAACACTGGTCTCAAAGTATCACAACCTCTTTAGATCTGCCCTCTGATTCCACATGGCACACGGGTATCTGAGTGCTGGACAGACCTGGAGCTGGGGGTGTTTTTGTTTCCAGATCTATGGGGCCAGATATTTCACTGATGTAAATCTATGTTCCTCTCTCCCCTATCCCACTCTTCCTCTCCCAAAATCCTTGATTATACCAGGTGGAAATCTGATCCAAACATTCAATGGCTTTCTAAGAAAGGAACGTGCCTAACCGGTCAGAGCTGGTGGGAGCTCAGAACGTCTAATTCACGACAAGTTGTGAAATATGAAAATGTGATTATGCAGTAGAACTTGGGGGTTTTTTTTGGAGAGTTTGGTTTTCTGCGCTTCTGTCAAGATGAGGTTTGTAAAGATTATCAAGGTGTATGGAACTGGTGCAAACAGTTGCATGTGACCACGGAGGTGCTATCACCCAGTTAATAAGCTTTTGAGTTCTTTTGAATTGAATCAACATGGCTACAATATCACTAACAAAATTATTAAATGATTTTTTTTTAAAATGTACAGGTTGCTTCTAGAAAAATCAAGCCATTGAGATAGCAACTTGTCATGTACATGAATTCTGCCAGAGAAAAGTAATTATTGCCAGAAGAGATCTAAACATCCTATTTCAGGAAGGCTCCTTTGCATATTGACATTACCAAAATATTTAATTCCCAACTTTCTTCCCCCCAAAGTGAAATGGAATTGAGACAGCAACAACATGACATTATCTGATGGAAACAATGTTCTAAAGGAAAACAGAACGCGTATTTCTGTTGTGCATCTTTTGCAAAATCTTTATATTTTTCTTCCTTGCTATCTTTTATCTCCATGAGATCTTGATGGTAAATGGCATCTCAACAAAACCAATGGGAATTTAGCTCTCTCTCCTCTTCCGAAATATTGTTTCAGCTGTTGTTCAGCTGAAAGATGGGGTTGAAAAGACACAGCAGAAGGTTTTTGTTTGTACATCAGGATTTTAGTGGCACTTCTCTTGAGGTTGCAGTTAATTCTTGCAGGGTTGTATTTCTTTTTTTGGCATGTAGCATCCTCATCCCCAGACCCTTGGATAATGAGTGCAGATTGATGCACTTCCAAATTAGTTCCCTGGAGGCAGAAGAATTTATTAGGTCCTGTAGATGTTAGCTGTGTTAGTGGAAGTCAGGTTACTGTGTTATCCCCATCCAGAGCAGACACTATGGAGAAAAAAACAGCTTTCTTACTTAGCCTTAAACAGCTGCATCCTGAAGCTGGTGCTTATGGTGAGGAGCAAAGAATTATCTAGCTAGAGAGGAGAGTGGAAAGCACAGATAGTTCAGTGGAGCAGGTAGAGACTGCATGTATTTCCATGAATAGATGGATCCTGCAGAGAGAAGGATGCAGGCAAGAGGATGTGGAAGAAGGGTGGCATGACTGCATAACAGTGTTTATAAGGAATAGGCAGAGAGCCCTTTAGCTGGTGCTGTGGACCATGCTGTATCCTGACAGACACCAATACCTTGCTGGCCTGAGTCACAGTCCTGACTTATGCAGAGAAGGCATGGCAAAGGCCAGGCATGCTTGCCTGTGTCCTCCGGAAACGTGAGTATGAGAGTCCCGGAGCTCTGCTCATCATTTTGTAATTCTGGGATGTGGTCTCACCCTCCACTATCTCCTTGCTTTTAATCATGGAAAAGTCCCCCTTTGGCTTGGAGTGAGAACATGATCAAGTATTTTCAGAGAGATAAGGTCTAAGGCTGGGTTCTACCTTCAAGGAAGGACAGAAGTTTGAAGAAATCAGGGGTGGTCTTCTGCACAGAAGACATGGTAACATTGCACTTGATAGAATAGCTTTCTCATTCCCATGGTCATGAAAAGGGGAAGGATGGATGACCCGGTAGTCAGGACACTTTCATCTCTCCTACCTCACAGGATGGGTATGGACCCATCTGGGATTGATAGAATGTGTTATATTATGTGTTATGTGAAATGTGTTTTTATATATATATATATATATATATATATATATATATATACATACACATACACACACACACACACACACTGGTGGGAGAGAGAGAAAACATGAAAGAGACTATATACACTAGAAGATGCTACGTGTGGGAGATAGATAAATGGACATGTTGAAAGGAAAGAGAGAGAGAGAGTGTAAGTAGAGAAGTGTGAATGGAGAACGAAATGTTGGGATATCAGATCCTCTCATTGGGTGATATAATAGAATAATAGAAACATAGAACTATAAGGGATCTGTAAGATCATCAAGTCTGGTCCCCTGCTCTGGGCAGGAATTTATTGGGCTCAGATGAGCTCAACAAGGTGCCTGTCCAGCCTTGTCTTGAACACCTCCAAGGAGGGTGACTGCACCACTTCTGCTAGGAGTGTGTTCCAGATTCTGGTGACCCTTACAAAGAAGATGTTTTTCCTTATGTTCAAGGAATTTACCCTCTCTTAGTTTATCCCATTGGTCCTCGTCCTCCATAGAGGTGCCTTTCTGAATATTTGCTCTCCTTGTTCTTGATGCTCCCCCCATTGTACTTGTAGAAAGCTATCGAGTCACCTCTTAGCCTTCTCTTACTCAGACTGAACAGGCCCAGTTCCCAGAGTCTCTCCTCATGAGGCCTACCCTCCATGCCTTTAACCATGTGGGTGGCCCTTCTTTGTACTCTCTTGAGTTTATCCACATCCTTCTTGAAGTGTGGTGAACAGAACTGGCCATAGGACTGCAGCTGAAGCTTCACCAACACCAAGCAGAGAGGAAGGAGTACCTCCCTGGATATATTGGCCACACATTGGCTGATGCACACCAGAGTTTTATTTGCCCTTCTGCCAGCCTCGTTGCACTATTGGCTCATATTCATCTTCCAGTAGATCATGACCCCCAGATCTCATTCAGATGCTGTGCCAGCCAGTGGACCATCACCCACTGTATAGTTGTGGTGACGTCCCACAAAGATGAAAGACCTTTCATGTCTCCCTGGTAAACCTCACTTGATTTAATGTCATCCATAAATCCAGTCTGTCAAGGTCATCCTGGATCTTTGCACTATCCTCTGCTGTGCACACATTTCCCCACAGCTAGGTATCATCCACAAACTTAATCACTGAGCTTCCTACCCCCACAACCAAGTTGTTAATGAATATATTATTTAAGCATGGGTCCAAGCACTCAGCTGTGGGGGACACCACTGGAGATGGCCCTCCAGGATGAAGCCATCCCATTGATCACCACTCTCTGGGAGTGACCTCTAAGCCAGTTGTCCACCCATCTCACTGAAGTTTATGTACAATAATATAAGCGTGTGAGTGAGTGGGAAAGAGGGCTGAGGTGGGAAATAAGGACTAGAAGAAATGGATATAGTTGTATATATGGGCGTAGGGAGAGAAAGTAAGATATGCACATGTGTGTTGGGGGAGTATGTTCCACCTCAGATTTTGAGAAGGAAAGTTGATTCCATAGCACTTTACATGACGTAAAGCAGCATCTCATGTCCATCTCCATCATCTCATTCTCACAGGGCTACTGTCTCCTCCTGTCTCTCCGGTGATCCCAAAGCCAGGTGAGCTGGAGATGAAGAATGACACCACTAGGGTGACACAGTTTGTTCTCCTGGGCTTCCCAATTGGACACAAGGAGGAGATCTTGCTCTCTGCCATGCTGCTGGCCATGTACATCCTGACCTTGACTGGGAATTTGGTCATCTTGGGCATTGTCCCCACCACCAGACAGCTCCACACCCCAATGTACTACTTCCTTTGCAACCTTTCTGTGCTGGACATCTTCTTCACCTCTGTCATCATTCCACAGTTCATCAGCAACCTCCTCTTGGGGGATAAAACTATCTCCTTTGCTGGCTGTATGACTCAATTATACTTCTACTTCTTCCTGGGCACAGTAGAGTACTTTCTCTTGACCTCCATGTCCTATGACCGATACGTTGCCATATGCACCCCCCTGCGCTATCACACAGTCATGAATGGCTGGGTCTGCACCCAGATGGTGCTGGGCTGTTGGATGGGGGGCTTCCTGTCTGTCCTCTTTCCAATCATTTTAATCTCCAGGTTGCCCTATTGCCAGTCCAATGTCATCGACCATTTCTTTTGTGATTCTGGACCCCTGCTGGAGCTGTCCTGCTCTGACACTCGCATGATTGAACTGATGGATTTCCTGCTGTCATCTGTTGTCATCCTCTGCTCATTAGTCCTAACAATCATCTCCTATGCCTACATCATCTCCACCATCCTGCGCATCCCTACTTCCATGGGGCGAAGAAAGGCCTTCAACACTTGTTCCTCTCACCTGACCATCATTTCAATATCCTGTGGCATTACCATCTTTATCTATGTCACCCCTTCCCAGAAAGGGACCCTGGGCTTACAGAAGATCCCTGCTGTGCTGACAACCATTGTCTGCCCATTTCTTAATCCTTTCATCTTTACTTTAAGGAATGACACAGTCAAAGGGGCCTTGAAGCAGTGTTTTGTCCAACTGAAGGATGTGGTTTTTCACAGGGTGTTGCAATGCCAGCGAGGAAGTGCTGCATTCAGGAAGGCTTTTCGTGGGAAGCTCTAGGACTCGTGTCCCAACCCAGCTGGACAGCGGGACCTAATTGTATTGGAAAGATTTTCAAGGGCAACAAAGTCTTTTAGATGAGTCAGGTAAAAACATCATATCCTGCAATGTCTATTCCCACTAAATGACAATTTTCATGAATTAAAAAAAATCTTAGTGTTGCTAAGAACTTAATCAAAGATTTTGGGCTGTACGAAGGAGAACTTGTTTCAGGTTAATTGAAAGCAAAATATGTTTTGGCCTTAGTTTATAACAGTTTCAGTATTTGCTTTCTGAAAGAAAAATTACACAATTGTTAAAAATAAAATGTAAATGTCAGGTTTCTTTTTATGTTTTCTTTTTTAAAAATGTCCTTGATCAAAGCCTTAATTCTTGAGCAGCCCCATAATGCTTCTTCCAAGCTACATAACTCTGAAGTATACTAGTTACCTTAAAAAAATGTAACACCATCAACAACTGCCATCTCTCTTATCCCTTTCCCATTCCTTTGTTTAGTTTCTTTTTAAGACAGATATAACTTCTAAGTTAAGAGAGCAAATGTTCCACCCACCAGGAATTCTTCCTTGGTGCTTAGTTTGATCATTTCCCAAAATTCCATATTTCAGGTGAAAATAGTTTTGACAAAATGTATCAACATTAAGTCAAAGAAACTGTGAGGGGGAAAAACGAAATCAGGTTCCAACATGCTTTCTCTTTAAGCATTCTGAATGGACAAAATATAATTATAAATATGGTAAATGTTTTCAAACATCAGGGAAATTAATGCTTATAACAAGGCTGTCGTGGAATGTGTTGGATTTTCATTATTCCAACCATTTATCATATAATTTGGTCAGATGGAGAATATGTCTGATTCAGATGGGTAATTCCTATGCTCATGTGTAAAATATGTTTTTGTTCAATGGCTCACTTTGGCTCAATTTTAATTTGATTTTGCTTAATTCTTTTTCATAGACTTTCATTTATGGACAATGAGGGGCAAGCAGATAATATCCTCTCACTTTCTATATAACACAGAGCATTATTTTACCTAAAATATTTCTTTGTTTTCATGTGACAAGACAGTGAGGCAATAAACTCCAGATTAGCCTTACTCAAATCACAACATATTTTGCATTTCCTCATTTGCTCTGCATTTCCTCAGGTTTATCACACAATTCTTAGAGTGTCTTTCAGACCGAGAACTGGGCTGTGCCCATCGTAATCTCTCTCAGACTGGATTGCCTATTGCTGTCATAAATCAGCAGCACTCTACTGGAGTCTTTGGCTCAGATCTTTAGCTATTGGTAAACTGTTATCAACCCAGTGGCACCTTTGGGCCAGTTCACCAGCTGGTGCAGTTCCTAGAACCGGGGAATTATTCCAGGCGGAGGGCTGCTTACCAAGTTTTGGCAATTGGTCAAGGGCCACAAAGGTATCCCTGCCCCTTGACAGGTGCCCCACCCCCTGGTTGCCATCTTGGGGCTGGAAGTCCCACCCCTAGCCCCTGACCTTTGTCACCAGAAGTCCCTCCTTGTGCCCCCCGAGAGGTATTGCTTTCAGCAAGGGTTTGCCATCTTGCAGCCAGAAAAATACCAAATTATATTCTAAAAATCAAACATTTACTGCAGCAGTCATTAATTTGATTTCAAAAAATATTTTTGGCCTGATTTACATGCATTTGTGTAGTCTACATAATGTGATTGCACAATAGCTTAAATTTAAGTCTTACTCTTGTATATTGTAGTGGGGGTGTGGGTGGGTGGGTATAGGTTTGTGGGTGTGTGGGGTGTGGGGGAAGGTGTGGATTTGTGAGGGGTTTGTGGGGAGTGTGGGTATGTGTGTATGTGGGGTGGGGGAGCATGTGGGTGTGTGTGCAGATATATAGCATGGGGGTGGGGTTTGTGGGGGGCTGTGAGTGTGTCAGGGAGGGTGGCTGGGGAGGGTTGTGGCATGTGTAGAGGGGGTGGATTCTTCCACAGCCATCCCCATGGCAGGCAGAGCCCTCCTCAGCCCTTCTCCAAGCCTGGGCTCCATGCTGCTCCTGGCCCCAGGGCACTGGGTGGCCCTGTGTTCCCACATGTAGACACTTCCCCCACATCTGCCACCACTGCCCTTCTGTCACTTCCCTGTTTCCTCCCCCCAGCTCGCTGCTCCGGCATCACATCCCAGCTGCACAGCAGAGACTGCAGGGTGCAGCAGGTGTGGAATAGGCCTGTCCAGCACTGCACAGGGTCAGCTGAGAATCACAGGGGCCAGGCCAGCTCCTGCTGCATCCTGCGGTTCGGCACTGCAGCCAGGAACCATGTGGTGCCAGAGTGACTGGCAGGGCATGGAGGGGAGTGGTGGCAGTGGCAGGGAAAATGGTCGTAGCAGGTGGTGAGAAGGGGCAGCAAGCAAGCATGCAGAGTGCAGCAACAGCTGGGGAGGAGCACAGGGCCACTGCGATGCACCAGGGCCAGAGCCAGTAGGGTCCAGAGTGGGGCAGTGGGAACCCGGGCATGGGCTGGTAGGGCCCTATGGAGCCAGGCCAGGTTGCATCAGCAGGGAGAGTGGAAGACAGCCTGGCTCCAGAGTCCTGCCAGCCCAGCCCCACGCTCCTGCCCTCCTGCCGCCCCATTCTGGGCCCTTGCTGGCCCTGGCTCCAGTGCTCCACATGGACTCTATGCTCCTGCTGAGCTCTGTGTGCCCACTTGCTGCCCCTTCTCCTTACCTGCTGCCACTTTCAGTGCTTCCCATTCCTCTCCACACCCCTGGCCCCTATTGGCTGCTCTGGTATCATGTGGCTGCCAGCTGCAGCACTGGGACCACAGCAGCTGGATCAGCCCAACCATGAGGACTGGGACAATTGCTTGCAATCCTCCCCTGCCTCCCCACTCCTTTTCTTATCTGAATTTCTCTCTGGCACAGGTGTAGCAGAACCCCCAGTTTTTTCTTTTTTCTTTTCATTTATTTTAAAATGCATTCCCTTCCCTTCCCTAACCATTTCTGACCTTTCCTCTCCCTCTTTATTCCCTATAGATAAGTATAAGTGAGCTTAGGCTTAGGATAAACTTTAAACACTTGTACTTTGGTAGCAAGTTTTTTGGTTTTGGATATCCACTGTTTTATATTGTATTATTATTAGGTTTGTATTGATTCTTACTGTTGTATTTGTATTATCATTTTCGTATTGATTTTTATTGTTTCAAATGGATATTGTATGGCTTAGGCCTGCGTTTGTAAGTGAACCAAAGTCATGTCAAGTGTCCATTTAATATGTCAAGTCTCCATCATGTGTCCTCTGCCTGGGCATCCCCTGTGTCACAACTGTATGAGTCACGTATCCCTCCCATGTAAATTGGTTCCTGGATGAATAACTGCGATTGGGAATGATTGAAATACAGTGGTAGCAGACCTCTACTGAATGGCATGTAATGACTGGGCCATCACCTTGCATTGATTCACCCAGGAACCACGGACCTCACTCAGGAACAGAGGCAAGACCAGCATTTGAAAGACAAAAGACCCTGCAAAACCAGCAGCTCTCACCATTACAGACACCCGAAACTGCACATCCCTGCGTGGAGCACACATGCTCAGTATGCCAGGGGCTAACCCTTGCCTGGGCATGCCTCCTGTCACTACGGTCACACAAGGTCTGCCCCTATAAAAACGGGCAGTGAAGACAGACCCAGTGGGACGCCCTCTCCATCTGGACCAACACCATGCCACACCACCTATCCACCCAGAGGCCCTGCCGGCAGCCCCCCCCCCCCCCCCCCCCCCGGACAATATCTACTGGAGAAGGACCCCTTTCCAGCCTGGATAGATAGATATTACCTGCACACCTCCTCCTACAATTTGGACTCTTTCTCTCTGTCTCTCTCTCTCCTCCTGGACTTCAGTGGACTTCAGCCCCTGCACCAAGCCTCTCTAACCCCTGCTGACATTGTGTGTGTGTGTGCGTGCAAGGGAACCAATAAGACATTGTGTCACCATCTCCCCTGTTCAATAAAACCATGTCATTTGCAACCCCAAGTTGGGTCATGTTTTACTGAATCCCAGTCCCTTCCTTATCTTAAATTCCAGCCTCATTCTCTCTCTCTCTCAGCTCCACCCCCCACCCTCTCTGCTAGTTTCCCAATCTCCTCCCAATTTCATCTCCCCTCTTCTGCCACCTCTCAGCCTCCCCTGCTCCTACTGCCTTTTCCCAGTGACTTTCTTCTGCCTTTCTCTGCTTTCCTGCTGCCCTTCCACCTGCTTCTTTTCCTGTAATTTTCTGCTGTCCGCCTCTCTGTTTTCAGGCTTCCCCCACACCTTCTGCAATCCTCACCCCCCTGCAGCTTCCCAGCTCCTCTTAGCTGTCCTGCAGTTTTCTCCAGCACCTACTGCCGCTCCCTGCAATTGTACACCACGCCCTCCTGTCTAACAGCGCAATATTGAGATCCTGAGCATTGGCCTGACCCCTCAGGGCAACACAGGGAGGCAGGAAAAGCCCCAGGGGCTGAGGCCAGAACCCTATGCTCTGCACAGGTCTTTTAGCTGGTGCCCAAGGGTGGGGAAGCGGGGAAAGGGGTCTGGCAGGCCTTGCTTCTGCAGTCACTTGAACCTGCTGGCAGCTTCCCCTGTACTTCCTCTGGCTTCTGTCAATTTGACAGGCAGCCAGGAGCAGCTAAATATTAATTTTCTAATTTTTTTAGGTGCTCTGTGGGTCGTATAAAATGTAATATGGCCTGGTGGGCTGGATCCAGCCCATGGGCTGTATTTTGCCTGCCCCTGTCCTAGAGCATAGTCCATAACTAACTACACATTCAGGGGAATCACATCTTTTTCTCCATCATGGGGTTGGTTTCACAGTTAAATCCCTCCATTAAAAAGTGCTTTGATGTTGAATGTGCAGCAGTTGACTTATTTATGCTCTTCTGTAGGTTCATACCTTTGTATGACCAACACTTGGGTTATATAACTGCCCAATTGGGGTTTGGGGCTGGTGTATTCAATGACACTGGATGTCAAGGTTTCACTGAAATTTAGTGGAGTTTGTACATAAGCTCTCACCCAAAGCCAGTTGAAAGCACTACTCTCAAAGTCTCACAACCTCTTTAGATCAGCCCTCCTGCTTCCAGATGACAGGCAGTTCTCTGAGTTCTGGACACACATCTGGAGTGGGAGGTGTTTTTGTTTCCAGATCTATGGAGGCAGATATTCTACTGACATCCATCTATCTGTGTTACTCTCCTCTACCTCCATACTCTTCCTCTTGCCAAGTCCTTGCTTAGATCAGCTGGAAATCTGATCCAAACATTCAAAGGTTTTCTAGCAAGGGATGTGCCTAAAGGAACAGAACAGGTGGGAGCTCAGAATATCTAATCCATGAGAAGTTCTGAAATAGGAAAATGTGATCATGTAGTAAACCTGGGTTTTTTGCAGAGTTTGGTTTTACTTTCCCTTGTGAAAATGAGGTTTTTAATGTATACCAAAGTGTACAGAACTGGCTGACACAGCTGAATGGGACCACAGAAGTGTTATCACCCGATTAAGGAAATTCTGAGTTTCACTGTATTCTGAATGGAAACTACATGGCTACAATATCACTGATAAAATCAAGAAATACAATTTTTGAAAAATGTACAGATCACTCCTAGAAAATGAATTCATCAAGATAAAATCCAAAAATTTGAAACTTTAATTTTGCTGTTATAGCATAACTTGCCATACACATTAATTCTGCCACAAAAAAATAATTATGCCAGAAGAGATCCTATTTCAGGAAGGCTCCCTTGCATATTGACCTGATCAAAAGATTTAATTCCCATCTTTCTTTCACCCAAAATGAAATGGAATTGACATAGCAACAACATGAAATTATCTGATGGAAACAATGTTCTAAAGGAAAACAGGGTGAGTGCTTTTATTTTGCATCTTTTGTCAAATGCTTTTGTTTTTCTCCCTTGCTATATTTCATCTCTATGAGATCTTGAGATTGCATCCCAGCTTCCAATAAATGAATAGGAATTTGGATATCTGCACTGTTCCAAATACTCATTCTCTCTCTTGCATTCAGCTGAAAGATGGGGGGCGGGGGAAGAGAGGGGTGAAAAGCGGGAGGGGGGGGGGAGAGGAAAGACCCAGAAAGAGGTTCTTGTTTCTACATCAGGATATTTCTGTCATGACTCCTGAGGTTGCCATTCATTTTTTTTTTTTGGCATGTAGCATCCTCATCCCCAGGCCCTTGGATAACGACTGCAGCCTGGTGATGCACTTCCAAATTAGTTCCCTGGAGACAGCAGAATTGATTACAACCTGTAGATGTTAGCTGTGTTAATGGAAGTCAGGTTACTTTGTTATCACCATTCAAAGCAGATGCTAAGATCTGATACGGAGAAAGCACAGCCTTCTTACCCAGTCTTTAACAGCTGCATGCTAAAACTGGTGCTTATGCTGAGGAGCAAAGAATGACCCAGCTAGAGAGTAGAGTGGAAAGCACAGATAGTCCAATGGAGCAGGTAGAGACTGAGCCTATTTCCATGGGTAGATGAATGCTGCAGAGAGAAGAATGCAGGCAAGGGGAATAAGGAAGTAGGGTTGTGTAACTGGGTTACAGTGTTAATAAAGAATGGACAGAGAGAGCCCTTTAATTTGTGCTATGGACCACTCTGTATTCCAGCAAACACCAACACCTTTCTGGCCTGAATCACAGTCCCAACTTACATGGAAAAGTCATGGCGAAGGCTAGATGTGCTTGCGTGCGTCCACCTGCAAAGTGAGTATGCGAGTTCTGGAGCTCTGGTCATGCCTTTGTATGCTGGGATCCTGTCCTCACCTTCCACCACCTCCTTGCATTTAATCATAGAAAATTTCGTCTTTGGGTTGGAGTGGGAACATGGTCTAGTGTTTTCAGAGAGAGAGGGTCTAAGGCTGGGTGCTATCTTAAAGGGGTGGTCTGCACTGAAGACATGGTAGAAATGCACTTTATAGAATCACTTTCTCATTCACACCAGGATCATGACATGGGGAAGGATGGATAATTTGGTCATCAGGACACCTGGTTGGAACTATGGAGACCTTGGTTCATTTCTCCTATCTAGCACAATGGAGAATCATAGAAAGTTAGGTTGGAAGAGACATCAGGAGGTCATCTAGGCCAAGCCGCTGTTCAGAGGAGGACCAACCCAACTAGATCATCTCAGCCAAAGCTTTGTCTAGCTGGGTCTTGAAAGGTTGAAGCTTCCACCACCTCCTGGGTAACCTATACCACCTTCTAGTGAGAAAATTCTTCCTAATATCTTACCTAAACTTCCCTTTCTGCAACTTGAGATCATTTCTCCTTGTTCTGTCATCTGCCACCACTGAGAACAATCTAGCTCCAATATCTTTTGAACCCCCTTCAGGTATTTGAAGGCTGCTATTAAGTCCCCTTCTCAGTCTCCTCTTGTCTAGAATAAATAAGTCCAGTTCCCTCAGCCTTCCCTCATATTGACGTATCTGGCACTGATACAGAGACAAAGAAGCATGTGGTCTGTTATTAGATGTGTGTAGTGGAGGGAAAGTGGGGGAACATTAAAGGGACTATATTCAGTAGCAGATGCTGTGTTTGGAATATATATAGATGATGGGCATCTGACAAGTAGAGAGAGTGAGAATGCAAAGAGAGAATTGTGAATAGAGAAAGAAATGTTGGGGTGTCAGGCACCCTCATTGAGCAATAGAAGTTTATGCACAGTGATGGAGGAGAGTGAGTGAGTGTGAAAGAACGGAGTGGGTGGGAAGTATATTCTAGAAGAAATGGATATATCAGTATGTATGAGCATAAGCAGAGAAAGTTAAGAGATTGCCTGCATGTTGAGGGATTATGTGCCACATCAGATTTTAAGAAGGAAAGATAATTATGTAGTGCTTTACATGAAATAAGGCAGCATCTCATGAGCTTCTCACTCATCTCATTATCACAGGGCTACTGTCTCCTCCTGCCTCTCTGGTGATGCCACAGCCAAATGAGCTGGAGATGGAGAATAACACCACTAAGGTGACAATGTTTGTTCTTCTGGGCTTCCCAATTGGGCACAAGGCAGAGATCCTGCTCTCTGCCATTCTGCTGGCCATGTACATTCTGACCTTGACTGGGAATTTGGTCATCCTGGGCATCGTCCCCACCAACAGACAGCTCCACACCCCAATGTACTACTTCCTTTGCAACCTCTCTGTGTTGGACATCTTTTTCACCTCTGTCATCATTCCACAGTTCATCAGCAACCTCCTCTCAGGCAATAAAACCATATCATTTGCAGGCTGCATGACACAGTCCTACATCTACTTCTTCCTGGGCACAGTTGAGTACTTTCTCTTGACCTCCATGTCCTATGACAGATACACTGCTATATGCAACCCCCTGCGCTATCACACACTCATGAATGGCTGGGTCTGCACCCAGATGGTGCTGGGCTGTTGGATGGGGGGCTTCCTGTCTGTCCTTTTTCCAACCATTTTAATCTCCAGGTTACCTTATTGCCAGTCCAATGTCATCGACCATTTCTTTTGTGATTCTGGCCCTTTGCTGGAGCTGTCCTGCTCTGACACTCGCATGATTGAGCTGATGGATTTCCTGCTGTCCTCCATTGTAATCCTCTGCTCATTAGTCCTAACAATCATTTCCTATGCCTACATCATCTCCACCATCCTGCGCATCCCCACTTCCATGGGGCAAAGAAAGGCCTTCAACACTTGTGCCTCCCACCTGACCATCATTTCAATATCCTGTGGCATCACCATCTTCATCTATGTCACCCCTTCTCAGAAGGGGACCCTGGGCTTACAGAAGATCCCTGCTGTGCTGACAACCATTGTGTGCCCATTTCTGAACCCCTTCATCTTTACTTTAAGAAATGACACGGTCACAGGGGCCTTGAAGCAGTGTTTTGTCCAGCTGAAGGATGTGGTTGTTCACAGGGTGTTGCAATGCCAGCGAGGCAGCGCTGCACTCAGGAAGGCTCTTCATGGGAAGCTCTAGGACTCGTGTCTCAACCCAGCTGGACAGCAGGACCTAATTGTATGTGAAAGATTATGAAGGGTAAGAAAGGCTTTGAAATGAGTCAGGTAGAAAACATCACATCTTCCAATGTCTATTCCCACTAAATGGCAATTTTTATGACTAAAAAAGAAATTGGGGTTTATGAGGGAGAAAATTTCAGGTTATATGAAATCAAAATATGTATTGGCTGTAGTTTAGAGCATTTTCATTTCATGCTTCCTGAAAAATAAATCCCAAAATTGTCAAAATCATAATTTAAATGTCATGTTTTTTTGTTTTTCCTTTTAATTTCTTTGGGCAAAAGCATCAATGCCACCGACAAATGCCATTTTTCTCATCCCTTTCCCCCTCCTTCGTTTGGTATTCTTGAAAGATAGAGAACAGTTGTAATTTTAGAGAGCAAATATTCCACCCACCAAGAATACTTTCTTGGTCCTCATTTTGGAAATCCCCCCATTTTGCAGATTTCATGTAAAAGCAGTTCTGACAATATCTATCATCATCATCAGGTCCAGGGGCGGCAGGGGGGCAGGATGAAATTAGGCTCCAACATGCCTTCTGTTGAAGCATTCTGGATAGACAAAATAAAGGTAGAAATAAAGACCATGTTTTAAAAATGAGGGATATTAATGTTTGTAGGAAGGATGCTTTGGAATGGTGTTTTATAATTTTTCATGCCCTTTAACATATAATTTGACATCCATCTACAGCAAAGTGCTCTTTTCATCCCATCATGCATGCATGACTGGCCTGGGGCAATCTCTCCCAAAGGATGTTTTTGAGCAAAGAATTCAGGTGGATGAAAGGAACATGAGGTGTTTTAAAGAAGTCAGATATATTCCAACAAAAATGTTGTGGCAGGCATTTCCAACCTCAAAAGTGGTTCAATCAGTTTTGAAATGTACAGGAATGAGATGAAGGCCACGAATGGGCTAGCTTATCCAATGTTTCTTTTACTAATGTAGGGGTGTCCATGTCATGTCCATGTTTAAATCATTAAATCATTAATATTAAATACTTGACTACTGTGGGGATTTTACTGGCTCAAGTTGGAGACAGCGCATCTGGCCAGATGGAGGATATGTCTGATTCACATAGGGAATTCCTATGCTCGTGTATAAAATATGTTTTTGTTCAGGGGCTCAATGGTGCTCAACGGTACTTTAATTTTGCTAATTTCTTTTTCCCAGGCTTCAGTTTATGGACAATGAGATGGACTCCAGTCACTTTCTGTATAACACAGACCATTACTTTACCCTAAGTGTTCCTTTTCTTTCCTGTGATAAGAGTGAGGTGATGAAGCTCCAAATTAGTCTAAGTCCTATCACAAGATATTTTTAATACATTTACCATGTCCTCATTGTTTATGTCCCTTCTTAGTTTAAAGAGCCCTCATCTTTTCAGTTTTCTGAGAGATTTGGCGTTGTCCCCTGAACTTTATTCCACACTATTATTCATGGGATATGTTGACAAATCCTTCTTACAGTATTGCAAAGGGCCAGCTTCTGGCAGGACTTCCACCATTGCTATTTGTGAGTGGAGAACTGAGGATGGTGTAAAAATGCAGTTGTACGATGTATATAGACGTCATGCCAAAAGGTGAGACAGCGTTGTGCGTTGTCCCAATTCCAGAATAACAACCGCTGGAATTTCATCCACTTATGTCAGTCAGTTCCTTCTGTATTCAGCCTATTATTTTGTATTAGATTGAAGCATACCTTCCACAAAGACACTTAGTCAAGCCTACAAAGTACACCAGTTACAACTAAATTGGGTCTGATTTGCCTTCCACAGATCACTAAATACTTTCCAGCTGTTCATCAGATAATGGATGTTATTTTCATGTTTCAAACTTTTATGTCAGTAGTGGTATTTTTGGGAGGTGTTGATAAGCCCTTCCGACAGTATTCCTACTTGTGGTAGGACACCTTCTACTTACCTTATCTCATTACTGCCTATTGGCGAAAGAGCTGGGCTTTCATGGCATTGTGTATGAATCTCCTTGTAGTTTCACAGACCCAAATATTTCAAGCAAGAAGGTATGATTAAAATCTAGAACCCATATTCCCCTAGGACATGGGCCACAGCACTTTCTAGAAAGGCCATCTGGCATTTTACCTCCATATTTAGGTTCTCAAATGCCTCCAGTCTGGCCCTGAGCCCCCCAATTCTGCATGTGTTTGAAACAAAGCGCATAAAACATGTCCATGTTTAAAATGTGAATGTAAAAAGAAATAATATGAACTACCTAAAGGTCCTTTTTGTCCTTCTAAAATGCCTCCGTGTGGCTAAACTGTAAATAACGGTAACATTATTGTTTGCTTGTTTGCTTTTAAAATCCCACTTCTATCTCACATCCGAGGGTAATAAAACACTGGAACAGGTTATGCAGAGAGGTTGTGGATGAAGCTTTGGCTGGGATGATCTAGTTGGGGATGGGTCGTGCTTGGAGCAGGGGGTTTGGCAAGATGACTTGCTGAAGTCCCTTCCACCCCTCATTTTCTATGATCCTATGACCTTCAATAAACATGGTTTCTGTGTCTCATCACATTTTTGGATTCTGGTTTATATCCGTTTAGGTCAGAGGCATTGAAAATAATTTATCTGAAGAATAATTGAATGGAATACTAAGATCTGCATAATAGAAACCTAACGATTCATTTGGCTTATAACAATCGCTCAGCGTGTCCAGGCAGGAGCCCACCTTATAACCCCAGACCCATTCTAGGCTTCCCTCTTTCACTGAAGAAGACAATAGCCTGTTGGTCATATCAATTAAGGGAAGCACTCTTGTGGAGTAAGGGAGTCTTTCCACTGTAATTGCTCTGAATATTTCTTTTTTATGCAGAAAATTTCAATGAAAACTAAACAGAAAAATGTATTTTTGATGATCATTTCAGCAAAAAGGCCTGTGTTTTAATAATAGAGAATCCCCCTCCTCCCCCATTTTCTGGTTTTTACTTAATAGATGAACATTTTCCAGAATTTTAGCCACTTTTCACAAACATTTCTACTTAATTGGGGGAAAATGGTTTTCCAGTGTAAAAATATTTTTCTAGAGGAAATTTGGATTGGCTGTTGTCCCCACCAATTCAGTGGAGAGAGGCATTAACAACATTCATATGCAGAGGCCAATGCTGAAATTGTCCAAAGGAATTGGACAAGCAACTGTCATTGGAGCTTCATTACAATAAAATGAATGAAAATGTGGATCCCCAAACTCTTCCAAAATCTCATTCACTCTTTCTCTCGAATTCAGCTGAAAGAAGAGGGATTGCGCGCGCGCGTGTGTGTGTGTGTGTGTGTGTGTGTGTGTTTGCTTGAAAAGGCCCAGGAGGAGGTTACTGTTTGTACATCAGGATATTTCTGTCATGGCTCTTGAGGTTGCTGTTAATTTTAAATTTATTTGTGGGTCTATTTTGGCATGTAGCATCCTCATCCCCAGGCCCTTGGATAGTGACTGCAAATTGGTGAGTAACTTCCAAATTAGTTCTCTGGAGACAGCAGAATTGATTACGTCCTGTAGATGTTAGCTGCATTAATGGAAGTCAGTTTACTACATTATTCCCATCCAGAGCAGACATTAAGCTCTGCTATAGAGAAAGCACAGCTTTCTTACCTAGTCTTAAACAGCTTCATCCTACAGCTGGTGCTTATGGTGAAGTGCAAAGAATGACTTAGCTGGAGAATGAAAGCAAAGAGAGTGCAGTGGAGCAGGTAGAGACAGTGCCTATTTCCGTGGGGAGATGGATGCTGCAGAGAGAAGAATGCAGGCAAGGGGTATATGGAAGAAGGGTGGCACAAGAGTGTAACAGAGTTTATAAGGAACGGAGAGAGAGAGAGTCCTTTCGTTGGTGCTGTGGACCATGCTGTATTCTGGCAGACCCCAACACCTTGATGGCCTGAGTCACAGTCCTGACTTACTCACAGAAGAATCGGTGAGTTGTGCTTTTGTGTTTCTTCCTGCAGAGTGAGTATGAGCATCCTGGAGCTTTGCTCCTGGCTTTGTAATGCTGAGATCCTGGCCTCACCCTCTCCCACCTCCTTGCATTTAGTCTTGGAAAATGGCCTTTTTGTGTTGGAGGGGGAATGTGGTACACTGGTTTTCAGACGGCTAGTGTCTAGGGCTAGGTTGTGTTTTAAAGCAAGGACTAAAGTTCGGAGTAACCCAAGGGTGGTCTTCTGCACAGAAGATATGGTAGAGCTGCACTTCATACAAGAGCTTCCTTATTGCCACCAGGGTCACCAAGAGGGGAAGGGCAGATGATGTGGTAGTCAGGACAGTTGTCTGTATCTATGGAGACATTAGCTCATGCCTCCATCCTACTACGATGCATATAGACACTTCCGGGTTGAGAGAGAGAGGCAAAACTGTGTTCTGGTATTAGATGTGTATATTGGAGGAAATAGAAGAAAATGATATCAGCGTATGCATGAGCATAAGGAAAGAAAGTTAAGATAATGTGCCTGGGTGTTGAGGAATTACGTGCCACATGACATGTTGAGAAGAAAAGATGATTTCATAGCAGTTGACATGAAATAAGGCAGCATCTTATGAATTCTTCATATCTCATTCTCTCTTCAGGGGTACTGTCTCCTCCCGCCCCGCCAGTGATTGCACAGCCAGGTGAGATGGAGAATGACACAAGCCGGGTGACTGAGTTTGTTCTCTTGGGCTTCCCAATTGGGCGCAAGGAGGAGATCCTACTCTCTGCTGTGCTTCTGGCCATGTACATCCTGACCTTGGTTGGGAATTTGGCCATCCTAGCTATTGTTCCCACCAGCAGACAGCTCCATACCCCAATGTACTACTTTCTCTGCAACGTCTCTGTGCTGGACATCTTCTTCACCTCTGTCATTATTCCACAGTTCATCAGCAACCTCCTCTCAGGCAATAAAACCATTTCCTTTGCTGGCTGCATAACTCAGTGCTATTTCTACTTCTTCCTGGGCACAGTACAGTTCTTTGTCTTTACCTCCATGTCCTATGACAGATACGCTGCTATATGCACCCCCCTGCACTATCACACACTCATGAATGGCTGGGTGTGCACCCACATGGTGCTGGGCTGTTGGATGGGGGGCTTCCTGTCTGTCCTTTTCCCAACCATCTTGATCTCTAGGTTGCCCTATTGTCGGTCCAATGTCATCGACCATTTTTTTTGTGATTCTGGCCCCTTGCTGGAGCTGTCCTGCTCTGACACTCGCATGATTGAACTGATGGATTTCCTGCTGTCCTCCATTGTCATCCTCTGCTCATTAGTCCTAACAATCATTTCCTATGCCTACATCATCTCCACCATCCTGCGCATCCCCACTTCCTCAGGACGAAGAAAGGCCTTCAACACTTGTTCCTCCCACCTGACCATCATTTCAATATCCTGTGGCATCACCATCTTCATCTATGTCAAGCCCTCCCAGAAGGGGACCCTGGGCTTACAGAAGATACCTGCTGTGCTGACAGCCATTGTGTGCCCATTTCTGAACCCCTTTATCTTTACTTTAAGGAATGACACAGTGAAGGGGGTCTTGAAGCAGTGTCTTGTCCAGCTGAAGGATGTGGTTGTTCACAGGGTGTTGCAATGCCAGCGAGGCAGCGCTGCAGTCAGGAAGGCTCTCCGTGGGAAGCTCTAGGACTCTTGTCCCAACCCAGCTGGACAGCGGGACCTAATTCTATGTGAAAGATTTTCAATGGTTATCAAGGCGTTTTGATTTGTCAGGTAAGACATATTCCCGCTAAATGTTAATGTTCAGGAACAAAAAAAATTCTTAATGTTGCTAAGAATTTGAACAAAGATCATGGTCTTCATGAAGGACGTGTTTCGGGTTATATGAAACCAAAATGTGCATTGGCTGTAGTTTAGAACACATTCAGGTTTTGCTTTCTGAAAGGAAAATCACAAAATAATCAAATTATGATTTGAATATCATGTTTCTTTTTTCTTTTCTTTTCCTTTTTAAATGTCTCTGTGCAAAAGCAGCTCCAGAACGTGTCTTCCAAGGTATACCACTCTGAACTATATTAATTCTGAACTAATGATCCCTTCCTTTTCCTTTGTTTGGTAACTTTGAAAGACAGACAACTGTTTTATCTGAAGAGAGCAAACGTTCCATCCTCGAAGTATATTTTTTTGTCCTTAATTTGAACATCCCCCAGGATTTCATATTTCAGCTGAAAACAGTTTTGACAAAATCTATCATGATCATGGCAAGAGATTGCAGGTGAAAAATCAGGTTCCAACATTTTTTTTTTCTTTTAAGCCTTCTGAATGGACAACTTAAAATTAAAAATATAGTACATGTTTTCAAACATAAGGGAAATTAATGCTTATAGCAAGGCTGTCTTGGAATGTGGTGGATTTTCATTATTCAAGCCCTTCAACAAATAATTTGACATCCATCTGAAACGAAGTGTTCTTTTCCTCCCAGCATGCATGACTGGACTGGGGAAATCTCTCCCAAAGGATGTTCTTTAGCAAATAGTTCAGGCAGATTTAAATGAGCATGAGATATTTTAAATAAGTAGTTGGATTAATACTAGCAAAAATGTTCTGGAAGGCATTTCCAACCTTAAAAGTGGTTAAAGCAGTTTTAAATGTGAGATATGAAGATGACTAGTGACCTAGCCTATCTCATGTTTGTTCTATTCAGTCAATCACTAATATTAAATGCTTTACTATGGTGGGGATTTTACTGGCCAGGGTTGGAGGCAGGGCATTTGGCCAGATGGAGGATGTGTCAGATTCAGATGGGTAATGCAATGATATATAAAATATGTTTTTGTTCCAGGGCTGAGTTTTTATCAATTTTAGTTTAATTTTGCTCATTTTTTTTCCCCATAGACCTTAATGTACAGAAATCACAACACGTTTGAAACATATTTAATGTATCCTCACTCTTTATGTTCCTTCTTAATTTAAAGATTTGGCACCTTTTCATTCTTCTGAGAGAGTTCCTGGTCTCTCTCTATTCTGCATTATTCTTAGTGCTATGTATTGAATAGTGGTATTCCAGAAGGCCAACTTTTGGTAGGACATTGTGTTACGTCATTGCTGCTTGTGTATGAAAAACTGAGAGTGGTGTACAAATTTGATTGTAGATTCCTAGTTTCATGCCAAAAATTTGGGCATGCAGAGCAGCAGCACAGGGTTGGGGGTGGTGGCAGCGGCCACCATGTCTGAGCTTCCTCCCCCACAGTGTCTGGCTTCTTGTTGGTGCCTGTGCAGCCTGCAGAGGGGAGCTGCTTCCCTTGCTCCTCCTGGCCCTGGTCCTGGGATGTGGCAGCACGGGGTGGTGGGTGGAGGTGCTTTGTCCCCATCCATTGGCACGTATCCCCAGGGGTATGCATACCCCTGGTGGACAACTGCTGAGCTACATCAATTACAACTAAATTGGGTCTGATTTGCCTTCCACAAATCACTAAAACCTTTTCAGTTGCTCATCAAATAAAGGGTTTTTTTTTCATCTTTCAACCTTTTATGGCTGGAGTATTCTTGGGATGTGTTGACAAGTCCTTTTTACAGTATTCCAAAGGGGCAGTTTGTGGTAGGACACCGTATCTCATTACAGCCTATTGGATAGAGAGCCATGCTTTTAAATCATGATGTATAAATGTCCTCATAGATTCAGAGACCCATAGATTTCAGGCAAGAAGGTATGATTAGAATCTAGAACATGTATTCCCCTAGGACATGGGCCATAGCATTTTCTAGAAAGGCCATCTGCCATTTTAATTTGAAAACTTGGAGAGATTTCTTTTATGCTTCAGCAAGTGTTATGATGGTTGATAACACTCATTTTTTAAATAGCACGATTATTTTTTAATTTTAGTATTTGTCTGCCTTTGAGCAGGAAGCACTATCTCTTTTAATACTTTCCTGTATCATGTTGTGAGCCTGTTTATATTGAGTACATTCTTCATAAAACAGTTTTTGTGGACTTTTTATTGAGTTGTCTAAGTTTTCCAGTGCAGGGATTTATGGATTAGATGGATGACCCACAAGCTCCGAATGTCTAGATCACGAGTCATTCTGAAATAAGATTATGCAGTAGAACCTGGGATTTCTGCAGAGTTTGGTTTCCCCCTCTCCGTCAAGATGCGGTTTGTAAAGTAACCCAAGATGTATGGAACTGCCACAAACAGTTGCACGGGACCATGGGCATGTTATCATCTGGCTGTCCAAAAAACCAGAACAAGCCTGTGGACAGGAGCCTGCTTCCGTAGAAGAGATGGAGTGCAGGTTTGGTGATGGGCTGCACCCAGAGAAGACAAGGCACTCAGTAGAAGGCTCTGGCATTACTGTGAAAGCCTGGCTTACAGGCCAGTGGCTGACTGCCTTGTCAGACATTGGCTCCACGTGGATGGTGGTGTGGCAGGAGTTGGTACATGAAGCAGATTGCTGAAAGGTAGACCAGCTAGAGCTGGTCTGCCTCCATGGCAAGTCCCAGACCTACAAGAAAGCCTGGGTACAGTTTGAAGGGCATACCCAGCAAGTGCTGGCGTGACTAGATAGGCACTTGGCTTACTTGGTATCATTAGGCTGAGATTGACCCTGACTGTGGGAACTGTCTTGTGGAACAAGACATCCTGGCTTAGGCCTAAGGCGGAGCATCTCTTGGGTGAGTCCCAGTTGGGCACAAGCTCTGGATAATCAACCTATGTGCGGGAGATTGGCATGGATTGGCAGCAGGAGCTAGAGACAGGTCAGTTTGCAATGGAGCAGTCCTGGGAGGATGGCTTCAGGTGGGTATATGAAGGAGCCATTGCCCAGATGGAGGAAGAGGTGGTGTGGTCCAACCTGATATTGATGGTGCCCAGGGCTGATCCAAGGATAACCGGCACCCTAGCTGAACTGTGTACCTCAACGCCCCCACCACTTCCAATATAGAGGAAAATAAGTCTAGAATGAACTTTTACCTGTACTTATTTGATATTCAAAATGAACAATAAAACAATAAAAAGAAAAAATTGTTATTGATTGTTTCACACTTTTCATTAACCCTAACACAATTGTATAGCAAAAACTCTAACGGAATTTATTATAATACGTGTACAATTGAAAGAAAATCTTCATGAACATTTGTGCCAAAAATTAGAACTTTGCTTTTTGTGCTTTCAGTTTCGCAAATTCAGAAACAAGTTATTTAAGACAGTTTTCCAGCTATTTCCTGTTCTATTGACACAGTGGCCAGTCCAACAAGTCTGTTTTGCAGCATAGAAGAACAAAGGTATAGCTTTGAGAAGCTATGCTCCCCACTAGCAACAGAAACTGGGAGAGTCAAGAGAATGTGGAGAGCAATGAAGATGCTAGGAAACCTGTCTGTCAGTTTATGTGCAGAAATAAACTTCAGTACATCTTGAGGTGTAAGGCAGTTTAGAAGTCATCGTGAAATAGCCTGCAGTTCACTGCACAAATCTGCAGCATCAATATCTTTAGCGTTTCCATGCTGTAATGCTGACTAGTTTCAAGCAATGTTCCATTATCTGTTTTGATGCCTTATTTTGCAAACTGTGGACACTGTAGAGGAAACCAAAGACTGAATCAAGCTGCTGTATGTGTTCAAATCGCTCTTTAACCTACTGTATTACAGTAGCAAGGACTGCAAAATGGAAGTTTATTTTGAATTTTTGCTTTAGGTCCTGAATTGACTCGTCTTTTGCTTCATATGTAAACTGCTACTTTCTTCTCTGAATGTGTACTGGTTCTGATTCAAAGTTTGTTGGTAGCTCTAAATCTTCAGCAAGCTCACTAGCATCTACAAGTGTCTTTTCAAAACTTTTATCACTCCTGCATTCCTCCAGAAAATTTTTGGTTTGTTTCAGTTGTTGGATAGCAAAATGTATGTCCAAGTCCTTTGCCTGAAGTTGCTTACTAGTAAGGCTGATCTCAAAAAGGATGTTATACCACAAAATGAGTGAAACCACAAATTTGAACTTGGAAAGTCCATTTGCAAGAACTTCTGCATCAGCATGTGTCATATTGCCAGATGATCCCGCAAGGGTAGTATCATCAGAAATTTCAATTACTGTATCATAGATATTTCCATGCTCATAGCAAAGAGGCTTCAAGGCATCGATTTGACTCTCCCATCTTGTTTCACCCAACGGTTTCACAGCTAGAGAAAGCACACGGTGACTAAGAACTTCCCAATGGCATGTTGAACCTGTGAAAAACACATACATGCATTGCACTAGGTCAAAGAAACTACTAGCCTCCAAACAACATCTGGCAGCATCATTAACAACCAAATTCAGACTATGTGTACTGCAAGGAACAAAGAAGGCCCGGAGATTAATTTATATTATTTTCCTTTGTACACCATTGTCTTTAGCCTTCATAATACTCCCATTGTCATAGCCTTGGTCAAGTAAATTCTCAACAGATAATGACATTCCTTCAAGCTTTAGGAGTTGAATCAGTTCATTTTGCAGCCTTTTACCAAAGTAATGAACATGTGTTTCAAGGTCACTTGTTTTATGCAGATGCTCCTTCATGACTGTATCAAACAAAGCCAGGTATTCAATAAATTTTAAGACATTTCCATAACCAGCACTGTATAATTTTTCATTGGCTCTGTGGAATACCAGGTTTTGCCCACCGAGAACTCTCACTAAAGCAAATTAAATGAGATCTACAAAATCAAACCAAGAAATTCCTACCTTGAAGCCTGTTTCCCAAATTACAGGCACAATACATATTTATACCAGAGTTGGCATATTTTCGTCATTTTACTCTTGACAAAATCTTAAATGCAACTGATGAAATCTAGGGTGCTTTAGATTTTAAAAAGTGTGGTTGGAAGGGGGAAGGAAGGTGTATGAAATCAGTGTCTCACGCTGTAAGATGATATAGGAGTAGGGGTTCATCTTTTAGGATGAAGTTCCCAGTAGTAGGCTCTTGTCATAAGTCCACTTGAGAGTTGAAAAGGTAGGAGTTGCAATTCTAGTGATTTTTCCTCTGAGATCTTTTCAGAGGTCTTTCTCCCCTTACTGAACCAAAGGTCTGTTATTTAATACAATGTTCCTGCTATTTTGTTCTGCATATAATTCTGGTGCCTCACAAATTTTGTTTCCCTAGGCGACTGCCTAGTTTTCCTAATGGTTGGACCAGCTTTGATGGTACCCAAAATTGAGGTAAGGGGGAAGGGGGGGTATTATACTGATTATACTGTGGATGGGGAACAGGGAATAAGGTCATCCAACTTTTGGTGCTGAAAAGGTACCAGAGGGCCCTGCTAAGAGTTGCCCATGAGCTCCCTAAAGGAGACCACCTTGGGGAGGATAAAATCAGAAAGCATCTCTTAGATAGGTTTTTCTTAGACAGGAGGTAGGGCAGTTTTGCCGATCCTGCCCTGAGTGCCAAGTGGCATGCCTGGGGACATCCACCAAAAGGTCCTGTTGGTAGCCATGCCGCTCATGGAAAAGCCTTTTGAATAGGTGGCAGTAGACATGGTGTGGCCTTTGCCCCCATGTAATGCAGGGTTCCAGTATATTTTGGTCTGGGTGGACTATGCTACCCAATATTTAGAAGCAGTGCCCATGAGAACAGTGAATGCAGGAAAGATGGTGGAGAAATTGTGGCGGAAGAATTGTTTAAGACCTTTACCCATATGGGGCTGCTAAAATAGATATTAACAGATCAGGGTAGCAATTTTATGGCCCGGGTGCTCAAAGAGGTCTTTGATATGTTGAAGATCTGGCACCTTTGAATGTCTGCGTACCACCCTCAAACAGATAGACTTGTTGAGCAGTTCAAGTGGATCCTCAAAAAGTATGTTCAAGAAGGTTGCTGAGTGAGATGCGCAGGGGTGGGACAAGCTACTGGGACTGTTAAAGTTTGCCTACCGAGAAGGCACCCAGACTGCCACGGGATTTTCACCGTTTCCAGATTCACAGAAGTTTAGGGTTGGAAGGGACCTCATGAGATCATTGGGCTCAGCTCTGGGCAGGAAAGACTGCAGGGGTCAAATAACCGCAGCAAGGTGCACATCTAGTCTCTTTTTGAAGATCTCCAGGGTAGATACCTCCACCAACCCTGCGGGGAGTCTATTCCAGAGTCTGGTCAGATGAACCATGAAGAAGCTTTTACTTATATCCAGTCTGAAACCTTCTTCTAGGAGCTTATGACCATTGCTCCTAGTTTTCCCTTGGGGTGCTCTGGTGAATAGTTGTTCGCCTAACCCCTGATGTTCTCCCCTATTTGCCACCAAATCCCCCTGAAGTCTTCTCTTTTCCAGGCTGAACAGTACCATATCTGTCAGCCTTTCCTCATATGGCTTGCTCTTCAGGCCTCTAATCATATGACTGGCTCTTCTCTGGATTCTCTCAAGCTTTTCCACATCCTTCTTGAAGTGTAGTGCCCAGCACTGGATGCAGTACTCCAGCTGTGGCCTCACCAATGCCAAATAGAGTGGGAGATAACTTTCTCAGTATTGCTTGAGATGCATCAGTTGATGCACGCAAGCATATTGTTTGCTCTGCTAACTGTAGGAACACACTGGTGGCTCATATTCATTTTATGGTCAATTATGACCCCCAAGTCCCTTTCAGACATGGTGGTAGGTAGCGTCGCACCACTGATCCTGGGAGGGAGGTGGATTCTGGGGTGACAGGCAGGCTGCTGCTGCCAGGGACACACGGATGGTGTGATCCTGGGGAGGGCTTTCCCTTGCCCGACACAAGCCATGCTGCCAACCTATTCCTAAAGCAGGTCTGCTGGGGCTGCCAGGACCACAACAAAGGGAGCAGATGGTGGAGACCATGAATGGCCAGCACAAGGATAAGTGTAACTTTTTTAGTTTATTATTATCATTAATTTGTATTATTGGTTATGGACTCTGGGCAGGGAGCCCAGAGCCTGGGGAGAAGCCCATAATCCAGGAGCAAGCCTCAGGAGGCCAGAGCCCATTTTTCTTCCTTGCTATGTTCTATCTCTGTGAGATCTTGAGGTTAAATGGCATCCTAACTTCCAGTAAAATGAATGGAAATTTGGATCTTTGAACACTTCCAAAATCATTTTGCTCTTTTTCATTCAGCTGGAAGATGGGTGGTGAAAAGACCCAGAAGGAGGTTCTTGTTTGTACATCAGGATATTTCTGGCATGGCTCCTGAGTTGCCGGGGGGGGGGGGGTGGGGGGGTGGGAGGAGGGGGGTTGTTGGTCTTTTCTTGGCATGTAGCATCCTAATCCTCAGGTCCATGGATAACGACTGCAGACTGCTGATGAACTTCCAAATTAGTTCCCTGGAGACAGCAGAATTGATTAGGTCCTCTAGATTTAGTTAGTTGTGTTAATGGAAGTCAGGTTACTATGTTATCCGCATCCAGAGCAGCTGTTAAGATCTCATGCAGAGAAAGCATAGCTTTCTTACCTAGTCTTAAGTAGCTGCGTGATAAAGCTGGTGCTTATGGTGAGGAGAAAAGAATGACCCAGCTAGAGAGTAGAGTGGAAAGCACAGATAGTCCAGTGGAGCAGGAAGAGACTGTGGGTAGATGGATGGGTAGATGGATGCTGCAGAGAGAAGAATGTAGGCAAGGGGATTATGGAAGAAGGGTGGCACAACTGCATAACGGTGTTTTTAAGGAATGGACAGAGAGCGCTCTTGAGTTGGTGCTGTCAACCACGCTGTATTCTGGCAGACACCAACACCTTGCTGGCATAAGTCACAGTTGCAACTTACACAGAGACAACATGGTGAAGGCCAGGCGTGCTTGCCTGTGTCCTGCACAGTGAGTATACGAGTTCTGGAGCCCTGCTCATTACTTCGTAATGGTGAGATCCTGGCCTCACCCTCTCCCACTTCCTTACATTTAATCTTGGAAAATTACCTCTTTGGGTTGGAGAGGGAATGTGGCCCAGTGGTTTTCAGACATAGGCTCTAGGGCTGGGCTCTGCCTTAAAGGAAGGACAAATATTCTGAAACCAAGGGTGGTTTTCGGCAGAAAAGACGTAGTAGAGCTGCACTTTATAGAATCATTTCCTCATTCCCACCAGGGTAACAAAATGTGGAAGGACGGATGTTCTGGTAGGAAGTTACTTGTTTGTAACTACGGAGACATGGGTTAATGTCTGCAACCGAACATATTGAATATGGATACATCTGGGGATGATAGAGAAGGATGTGTGTATAGTTGAGGAAGAAAGAGGGAACCATGTACTAGAAGACATTGATATAGTCATGTCTATGTGTGTAAGGAGAGAAAGTAAGAGACCGCACCTATATGTTGGGGGACTATGTGGCATATCAGATTTTGAGAAGGAAAGATGATTATGTAGTGCTTTACATGAAATAAAGCAGAATCTCATGAGCTTCTCACTCACTTTCATTCAGATAGGGGTACTGTCTCGTCCTGCCCCTCCAGTGATCCCACAGCCAGGTGAGACAGAGATGGAAAATGACACCACCAGGGTGACTGAGTTTGTTCTCTTGGGCTTCCCAATTGGGCACAAGGAGGAGATCCTGCTCTCTGCCCTGCTGCTGGCCATGTACATCCTGACCTTGACTGGGAATTTGGTCATCCTGGGCATTGTCCCCACCAGCAGACAGCTCCACACCCCAATGTACTACTTTCTCTGCAACCTCTCTGTGTTGGACATCTTCTTCACCTCCGTCATCATTCCACAGTTCATCAGCAACCTCCTCTCAGGGGATAAAACCATCTCCTTTACTGACTGCATAACTCAATTATACTTCTACTTCTTCCTGGGCACAGTAGAGTTCTTTCTCTTGACCTCCATGTCCTATGACAGATACGCTGCTATATGCACCCCCCTGCACTATCACACACTCATGAATGGCTGGGTCTGCACCCACATGGTGCTGGGCTGTTGGATGGGGGGCTTCCTGTCTGTCATCTTTCCAACTATTTTGATCTCTAGGTTGCCCTATTGTCGGTCCAATGTCATCGACCATTTCTTTTGTGACTCAGGCCCCTTGCTGGAGCTGTCCTGCTCTGACACTCGCATGATTGAATTGATTGACTTTATGCTGTCCTCCGTTGTCATCCTCTGCTCATTAGTCCTAACAATCATCTCCTATACCTACATCATCTCCACCATCCTGCGCATCCCCACTTCCATGGGGCGAAGAAAGGCCTTCAACACTTGTGCCTCCCACCTGACCATCATTTCAATATCCTGTGGCATCACCATCTTCATCTATGTCACCCCCTCCCAGAAGGGGACCCTGGGCTTACAGAAGATCCCTGCTGTGCTGACAACCATTGTGTGTCCATTTCTGAACCCCTTCATCTTTACTTTACGGAACGACACCGCCAAAACAGCTTTGAAGCAGTGTTTTATCTGGTTAAAGGATGTGGTTGTTCAAGGAGCAGTCAAATGCCAGTGCAGCGGTGCTGCAGTCAGTAAGGCTGCTTGTGGGAAACTCTAGAATTCATGTCCTACCCAGCTGGACAGTGGGACCTAACTGTATGTGACAAATTTTCAAGGGTAACAAAGGTTTTTATATCAGTCAGGTAGAAAACATCACATCATACAATGACTATTCCCACTAAATGGCAAGTTTCATGAATAAAAAAATCAATAGTCTTTGCATTTCTGAAAACTTGAACAAAAATTTTGGGCTTTATGAAGAAGAACTTATTGCATGTTAAACGAAGGCAAAATATATCTTGGTTGAATTTTAAAACATTTTAATTTTTTTTCCTAAAAGAAAAATCACAGAATTGACAAAATCATAATATTAATGCCATGTTTCTTTTTTCTTTTCTTTTCTTTTTCTTTTTTCTTTCCCTGGGCAAAAGCATCAATTCCAGAGCAGCTCCATATTTTGTCTTGCAAGCTACACAACTGTGAGCTATACAAATTACCTTAAAAATGTAGCACCATAGACAAGTGTCATTTCTCTCATCCCTTTCCCCTTCTTTTATTTGGTTTCTTGTAAAGACAGTTATAATTCGAGAGAGAAAATGTTCCATCCACCAAGTATACTTTTTTTGTTCTTAATTTGAAACCCCCTTCCTGAAAAAAAATCGCATATTTCAAGTGAATAGAGTTCTGGCAAAATCTGTTATCGTTAGGTCAAAGAAATTGTGAGGGATAAAAAATAAATCAAGTTCCAACATGCTTTCTATTTAAGCATTCTGGATGGACAAATTTAAAACAGAAATAAAGTACATCCTTTCAAACACAAAGGATATTAATGCATATAGCGTGGCTGCCTTGGAATGGGGTAGATTTTCATTATTCCAACCATTTAACATAGAATTTGGCATCCGCCTGAAACAGTGCTTTTTTCTTTCCACCATGCATGACTGGACTGGGGAAATCACTCCCAAAGGATGTTCTTGAGCAAAGAATTCTGGCAGATTTAAAGGATCATGAGATATATTAAGGAACATCTCAGTTTAATGCTAGCAAAAATGTTATGGAAGGCTTTTTCAACCTCAAAAGTGGTTAAAGCAGTTTTTAAATGTATAGGGATGAGATGAAGACCATGAGCTTATTCCATGTTTATCCTACTCAGTCAATCACTGGTATTAAATGCTTCACTACTGTGGGGATTTTGCTGGCCAAGGATGGAGACAGTGCATCTGGCCAGATGGAAAATATGTCAGATGCAAACGGGTAATTTCTATGCTCGTATATATTTTTTAAAGGGCAGAATGGACAGCTGTGCAACTTCTGCCAGACTCGGGGAATTACACACACTGATTCTGGATGCTTATCTTGCTGGGATCCTATGACCCCAGCTGACGTCCTGCCCTTTGGGCGGGGGGCTGGACTCGATGATCTTCCGAGGTCCCTTCCAGCCCTAATGTCTATGAAATCTATGAAAGTCTATGAAAATTCCTGCACCAAACCATGTAACTTATTGGTAAAGTCTATGAATTCCTATCTGCCCCAGCCTATCTGACCAGTGTATTTCCAGGACATCATTCTCCATTGTCCAAAATCTGCCAAGTGAGGGAGAGAGACAATAGGAGAGTTAGGACTTCAGGACTTATGTAAGGAAAGCTGAGGCTGGGATTTGCAAAGCTGCTCTGGGATATTGTTGCCCTGTTCCCAGTGACTTATAAGAAGGGTCTTTTCAGTCAGGCATCAGTAGCCATCCCAGTCCAAGATGTATGGAGGGAATGATTATTATGAGACATTAATCCTTAGTGTATCAACTCTTTTAGACATAGACATTAGGGCTGGAAGGGACCTCGGAAGATCATCGAGTCCAGCCCCCTGCTCCAGGGGCAGGAAGTCAGCTGGGGTCATAGGATCCCAGCAAGATAAACATCCAAATGTCTCTTGAAGGCGTTCAAAGTAGGTGCTTGAACTACATCTGGCGGCAGCCTATTCCAAACCTTGAGGGCTTGGACAGTAAAGAAATTCTTCCTTATGTCCAGCCTGAAACGGTCACAGAGGAGTCTGTGACTGTTCGATTTTGTCATCCCTTGGGGCGCTCTGGTGAAAAGATGTTCCCCCAGATCCTGATGAGCACCCCTGATAAACTTATAGGTGGCCACCAGATCGCCCCTGAGCCTGCACTTTTCCAGGCTGAAGAGTCCCATAGCTCTCAGCATTTCACCATAATGTCTGTTTTCCTGACTTCTTATCATGTGCATGGCTCTCCTCTGCACTCTCTCAAGCTTCTCCACATGCTTTTTGAATTGTGGAGCCCAAAACTGAATGCAGTACTCCAGCTGCGGCCTCACCAAGGCTGAGTACAACGAGAGAATGATGTCCTGGGATTTGCTCAAGAAGCATCTATGGATGCAAGCCAGCATTTTGCTTGCTTTACTAGCTGCAGCATTGCATTGAAGGCTCATGTTCATCTTGTGGTCAGTCATGACCAGGAGATCGTAGAGACTGTGTTTGTGTGTGTGTGTGTCTTTCTCTGGTTGCAAAGAGTCTAGTGTAATGATATTCTTGTCCATAGATGGGGTCATGTGTTGGTGATGATACAATAAAGTCACAGAGGCCTAACCTGCGGAAGCTAGCCACCCCAATTTGTAACCAGTGCCAGTGGCTGATCATTTTTATGCCTTAATCCCATTCGCAGAGAAAGTTTGCATTTCCATTAGATTGCTACAGTCCTATTGTAATGTATAATAAAGTGCAATATTATGCTACAGTATATGTGCACTCTCTTAAGGTGGCTTACCTAGTTAGCATTTCACATCTACGCCCTCCTCACATTATTACATTCCTCTGCCTAAAATCTCATGAAAACCTGACCAGTAGCACTGATTTAAGTGGTCAGAGATATGTTCTTTCAATTATGTAGGTTGTTTCTTCCAGTTGTGAAGAAGAAAAGGAGACATAGCAGCTAATCAAATGCAAATAATACATGTTAATCATTTTGTCAGCAAACACTAGGAGTGTCACCTGAGTCTAAGTGAGTTAGGGCTGGATGGTTGTCTTTAGAGAACTTTCTCAAAGTTTTAAAAGTTTGAAACAGCTCCAGAGCTGTGGTCTTTTATCACTTTTTTCTTTGTCTGTGAGGAGAGAATGCATATTTCCAGTAAGTTGTCACTTCTATTGTGAGGCCTAGTAACATTTCATGGCATGCCACATGTCTCTGCATGTTGAGATGTGTAGCAGCTGGTCCTAGGATTTACATCATTATCTTGAGAGTGAAGATGATTAACTATTAAAAGACATTTGCAAGGGAACCAGTGGTTTCTCTACCTTTTGACCACAAATGCACTGTGCATGACAACAGGGTCCTTCAACACCCTGCACAGAGTGCCTTCTGAACTGGATGTAGTGTAGCCATCTCTGTGTGGTATCATGGGTGTGTTTAATGAGCACTGTTGAAAAATGCAGGCCTTTTTTTGCTAGTCAGTGGGCATATACTCTGCAAACATACCATTCATGGCCGTGGCATCTTCAGATACGCTGCATGACTGTGTGGCTGTCCCCTGCACCAGCAGCAACACAGACAATTCACATAGCCCCAAAGGCAACCCCTGTCCCAAAGAGATTTTGGGTGGAGGAAGATGGGGAAGGTATTAATTTCAACTCCTCCTTATGGATGGAGTCCTGAAGAACAGAGAAATGGTAGGCAGGGTTTTTCCATAGGGGTCAGTCTTAATTTAAGCCTGCTTTCACAGAAGTCATAGCTATAAATAGCTTGCATTGGCACCAAGGTTTGGACAGCAAAAGTGCCTTTGAAAAATCCTACTGTAAGTCTGTGGCATAGTGGGGTTTTGAACTTGTAATTATGAGGACTCAGTTCAGTACCATATCAGTAAAACCTCCCTCCATGCCAGTTGATCATCAGCCATCAACTATTATCTATTCTGGCAACTAGCTGTGAATTTTGCTGTGATTAGCACAAGTATGATTTCATAGTATTCCCCTGGGTATCTAATTACTGATTTGAACTCTGTTTCTAAACTGCTTCTCCTGAGATGCTACATATTAGCTCTTTTCTGTGTGACTGCTGAGTTAAAATGACCAAGCGTTCAGGCCACAGAGACTCAGAAACCTGCCATGGACAAAGAAAAGGTATCTCTTAAATGATGCAAAACTCTTATGGCCCCTGCACAACCATGAGGTTCATCACAGAGTATATTCACAGTAGTCCAGTACCTGTGTTTGTGTCTTTCTCTCCATCTCCCTATAAGAACTTAAAAAGGCAAGCAGACATTAGAGTTGACCTGGAATAGAATACATTTGTAGAGGTTCAAAGATCTGATTTCCTCATTTTGGGTTGACTTATTTAAAAGTATTTATTAAACAACTTTTTCAGTGAATATTACAATCTGGTGTTCAGGGAATGCACCTCCCCTCAAGATTCATTTAGCTCTGTTGGAAATGTCTTGATTGTATTTCCCTGGTTATTTAGTCAATGATTTTAATGTCTCATCTTTTTCTCCGCATTGCAATAGTGGATGCTTCATTTTGTTTCTCCCATCCTAACGTCACTTAGAACTGGCCAGTTATTTATTGGTGTTTTGATGTAAGCAGCACAATGATGAAAATAAGGTGATGGTGACATTTCCTCCTGCTGTCAGCCAAAAAGTAAGTATGCTTGTTCTTTAGTTTCCAGTGGGGCTGTGTGAGATGGTGAAATGGAGAATAGCATTTTCAGAGGCATGAGAATCGAGAACATAACTTCTGGTTCTCATATTTCCAGCACCTTAAATGGCTCTGATGGCCACAGAGAAGGTCCTTCTTTGAATCATGTTTTTTTTCTTTGAGACAGTTATTTAAAGGTATTTTGGATATGCAAAGGGCAGAGTTGCCTAGTGGGATTTCAAAAAGCTCCTGAAAGTCAAACTTCTGTACACTTTAAGAGAACCTAAGCATCCAAGTTCTTCCAAAAAATCTCCTTAATCACTATGCCTCTGTTTTCTCATTTGTAAAATTGGCATAATATTTCTGAATGATTTTGTAAAGCATGTGGAGATCATTGGTCAAAAGGATAAATTAGTGCTAGATAGTCGTTGTTGTTGTCTATCTTGTATCATTATTATTTATATTATAACTAAGTAATGGTTAGAAACCCTAATCATGGACTTGGGCCCCGTTGTGCCAAGTGCTGAACAAACCATCAAATTCCTGGTAGTCTGTTGACACTACCAGTATGAATAAGACTCAACCTGGGGCAACCAGTATCAATGTGGTGTCTTCCCTTGATATGTTGTAAATAATTACATCTCCATTGAGTGATACTGGGCCAGATCTCTAATTTGTGTTCATTTGATTTTGTTCCACTATTTTTATAATCTGCCTAGGCTGACTGAACAGTCATAGTCAAAGTGGACTTCAAATGGAAAATGAGTTGATACAATATTATTGCAGAGAGAGAGCCTTACCATACTGAGATGTTTTCACAGAGGTGTTTCAGGGAAGTCATGGGAAGGGATTCTTCCATTTTGCTTAGCACTGCAAGGGCCTCCTCTGGTATCCTGCAAGAAAGATATGGACATATTAAATATAATCCAGTGATGTGCAATAAAAATAATGAGGAATATAGAAAATGTGACTTATAGGAATGGGTTGGAAGAACTGGCAATATTTAGTGAGAAGAGAAGACTGAAGAGATACCCATCCATCCAAAACAAAAAAAGAGTGTTTTAAAGAAAATGGTGATCAACTGTCTTCTGGGTCCAGAGAGAACAGGTCAGGAAGGAATTGCTTTACTTTGCAAGACAGGAGATTTTGACTAAACAGTAGGCAAAACTTTCTAACTAATGCAGATGGTTAAGTATGGAAACAGATCAGCTAAACAGGTTGTGCAATCTCCATCACAGGAAGGTTTGAAGTGCAGGCTGCACGACGAGTTGGCCTGGATAGTGTAGACAAGGATGATTCTGCCTCAAGCAGGTGGTTGGACTAGGTGTCATGTCCTGAGGTCCCTTCAAACTTTGTTTTTCTATCTAAGGATTCAGACCCCTTCTCAATCTGTTGAGACGCAAAACGACTAGTTCAGAAAACCAAGACAGAATATGGGACAGTTGACCACCTCCTGTATCATCAGGTTCAGCTCCTGGCTATCTCAGGATACGAGCCCTAATCTTTTTCATGCACTGAGATTGAAGGAGATTAATAATTTACAGATATGACATAGCTTTTTTCTCTTAGCAAAATTGGATATATGTTCCAAACTGCAGAAATCACTGGGTACAGTTCTGTGGCTGGCATTTAAGGAGCCTAGACTAGGTTATCATGAAGGTCCTTTCTGAGGTTCAAATCTGGGAAGACTTGATTAATGATTTTTTTTTATTATTCGTGATGAATATGATCTTCAACAACTGAAGCAGGAGAAAGGTTAACATCATTTACTTACAAGCAGTATAGAAACTGAATTGTTGGGATTTAAAGGAGATAATAACATTTTTCTGCCATGCCAATTATTTCAAAATGTTGTTGATAAAAACCCACAATTAAAGATGGCAATTTTTGTCTTAAAGCTACCACCAAACACATCTATATTGAAAATTTGATAGATTTAGAAATTAAAAAAAAAAAAAAGAAAAGACCACAACCTGAAAGCTGTTTTGTTTGACAAGTGCTGGAATCTTAAGCTTTTTGACTGAACAAAATAAATACTGTAATATTTTAATTTTGTGATGATGCAAATGGAATTATTATTATATTTCAGAAAGATTTTTCAACCACTGCTTTTTCATGCAATTGAAAATCCAATTAAAAAAAGGAAAAAGGTCTTTCACTTTCAGATAGCTCTAGAGGTACTGCTTGAAATCATGAGCACATATGAGATATGATCTAAACTTAAAAAACTGTAAGAATTTGTTTAGTCATTTGAACTATTTTCCCCCTTAGCACACTTGGTGAAGGAAGGATGGAAAACCGGACTGCAGCAGCAGAAGAGTTCATCCTTGTAGGGTTTCAGATTGGGTGGAAGGCAAAAATTCTTGTCTCTGTGGGGGTGTCATTCGCATATATCTTGACGTTACTTGGTAATGTAGTCATTTTGTGTATTGTCTGCCTTCAGAGATGCCTACACACCCCCATGTACTTCTTCCTCTGCAATCTCTCTGTGCTGGACCTATGTTTTGCATCAGTGACTGTGCCAAAGATGCTGCAGAACCTCCTCTCAGGGGATAAAACCATCTCCTTTGCTGGCTGCATGGCTCAGTCCTACTTCTACTTCTTAATGGGCACTGTGGAATACTTCCTGTTGACCTCCATGTCCTATGACCGATATGCTGCCATATGCAACCCACTGCACTACCCCACTGTCATGAATGGCCGTGTCTGTGCTCAGATGGTGCTGGGCTGCTGGCTGGGTGGGGTCCTTTCTGTCCTCTTTCCAACCATCTTGATCTCCAGGTTGCCCTACTGCCGTTCCAAGGTCATCAACCATTTCTTCTGTGATTCTGGCCCCTTGCTGGAGCTGTCCTGCTCTGACACTCACATTATTGAGCTGATGGACTTCCTGCTGTCATCTGTTGTCATTCTCTGTTCATTAAGCCTAACAATCATCTCCTATGCCTACATAATTTCCACCATTCTCCACATCCCCACTACTACTGGCCAAAGAAAAGCTTTTAACACTTGTGCCTCCCACCTAACCCTGTTCCTAATGTCTTCTAGCATCTCTATCTTCATGTATGTAGTTCCATCCCAGAAGTCCATGTCAGAGATACGCAAAATACCTGCAGTGCTCAGCAGCATAGTTAACCCTCTTCTCAGTCCCTTCATATACACCTTACGGAATGACATGGTCAAGAAGGTTTTCAAGGAAAATTTTATCCAGAGCAAAAATCTTGTGTTTCCCAGCATATGAGATTTATTCTCCACTTGTGCTGCTACTTGCAAAATGAGGAGTGAGATACAGGAATGGCCAGACTGCGTCAGACAAAAGGCTCATCTAGTCCAGGGTTTCGTCTCTGACAGGGCCAGGACCAGATACTTCAGAGGAAGATGTAAGGAACCCCAGTTCCTCTTGATTTTCCCCCCAACCATTAAGATTATCTAGTTGCCCTATTGTGGCCCAAATGTCATAAACCACTTCTACTGTGACACCGCCCCCTTGCTTGAGCTCTCGTGTGCGGACATGTCCTTCATTGAAGTCATGATGTTAGTTGCAGTTGTAATCATCTTAATGGGGATTTTCACAGCAACCATTTTCTCCTATATTTGCATCATTTCAACTATTTTGTGCATCCCCTCTTCTTGCGGCAGGAAGCAAGCCTTTTCTACCTGCTCCTCTCACCTCCTGGTAGTTATAATACTGTACTGCAGCTCCATCTTCAGGTACATCAGGCCAACTCAGAGAGGGGGCCAGGATTTTGACAAAAAGGTTTCCTTTCTCTACTGTGTGGTGACCCAGCTCTTCAACCCCTACATCTACACGCTCCGGAACAAGCAAGTCAAACAAGCCCTAAGAGATCACTGGGGCCGCATCTTCTCAGAAATTGGGGTTGTTGAGGAAACCAGAAAGGCACGTAATGAACACAGCTCTTCACTGACATCACACCGGGCACTACATGCAGTGCACCCCATGGGGCAGAAGTGACACAAAGACTTGATTTTGCCTGACTACATTTTGATTTCTGTATCCAGAGACTACAAGGCATGAAGCAAACACCAGGCTTTTGATCCCACGATACAGGCCTTGCAGAACCACATGCAGAAATGTCTTTCAGAGCCCAGTAGCACATTTCTGATTAAAAATAAATGCCAGTCTCTATTTGTTTCAGGTGAAGGATTCACAAGATTGTTTGGAATACCTCCTTACCCACGCCCAATGGCTATGCTTCTTATATTTTAGAAATGTTGTTTTTTTCTTTTACATTTCTAGCATTCCCTTTTCCTAATTCACCATATTATTTGTCAGATAACAGCCTGAATAGGGCGACCAGAAGGGTGGCTAAGTGTGTCCTCAAGTTGTCACTTTCTCTCTTAGCGATAGGGGTAATTGTAATGTATTATTTTTCTATCAACATTATGCCACAAGTAGCAATAGAAGCAGTCTTAGTTAAAATATTAGTACCAACAGTATATTTTTCCTGTAGCACTTGTATATATCATCTGAGATTAAGAACCATTGGTTCAAAATCCTGCCAGGAGGCATTTGAACCTCATCATGAGTGAATTGATCATGTATAATTAGAACCATGGCTATTTTTAAGATGGTTTTTCTCCTGTTAGTCCTTTTTTCTTCACGCTTTATCACAGAAGCTATTGGGTCAACTGCACTGTCAAAAGTTATTCATCATTAAATAAACTAGCACACGCATTTCTATTGGAAGATGGGCTGTGATTTAATTGTCTGGTATGAGTGAGAGGGAACACCAGTGAACCACAAATCTTAAAAGAGCATGTCTGCAGTCTTTGCCTGTCCTGCTTTTGCATTGCTATAGACCCCCTGATAAGGCAATAAAACCTCTTAACAGCTAGCCTGTAACTACAGAAATACAAAAGTAATAAGGAAATGTTTTCAATAGCACACATGGAAGACCGAAGGAGTCAACTTCCAGGGTCCAAAGGTCCCCTACACCTTTCCTTCCCAAGTGTTTTAAGTATGTCTTTTTTTCTTGTACTGCATCAATTGAATGCTAGCTGAGGCTGTGCTTCACTTTCCAATAAAATGGGATTCTCTTAGGTCAGACAGGTGTGCTGTTACCTTTAATTTGGACATCTCAGACTGATACAAAGGGGTAACTTTCTTGTCCTTAGTATATGGTAAATCTCTTCCCAACCATTTGCACTACTCAATGTCTAGTACACACAAATCAAAGAGATTGCCCTTTAGAAAGTTTACTATCTGTCCAGTGATTCTCTAACAGGGTCCCAGAGGACCATGGGGTGCTTTAAGAAACTTTCAGGGGTGTTGTAGTGTGCTACATAGCATTAACACTGTTAGGTGTGCAAATATGACTCACAAGGTAAACCCAGAAATTCAAAGTGTTAAAAACATGCTGACCTGTCACAGCCTTTCTGAGTTCTCTGACCCAGAAGAATTGGTCTGTTCATTTTCTTTCATCAAAAAAGGAGTAAAAACTAAGAACTAACATTTCCTGAGGGTTGCCTTTAGTCTAAGAAATTGATACCCGATAACCTAATCATTAGTGAGGTCAAATGCCAAAAAAATGGTTGGTTGTGACTATACAAGGGGACATTTTAAAAATTACAGTGGCACTGAATGAGAAAGCTTGGCCCTACTGTAGTCTTTGTTGCCAAAAGTTTCTCTTCCAGTCACCTTAGCATTCAGAACTACTTTGAACTCCTTCAATGGATTCCCTTATAACTCATTTAATCTAGGTTAAATTTGTCTTCATTTTCATCAGGTTTCATGTGCCAACCAGATATTAACTCCCACTCACACCTGGTCCACACATGGTCCAAGATCTCAGCTAGCATTGTTTGGTAAAAGCATGGGCAACTGGTGCCTCCCAAGTCTGGGGGGGCACCCGCAGGTGCCGCCATTGGTGTTGGTGGTGGGGCCGGAGCTGGCGAGCTCCCGCAGGTGCCACCATTGGTGTCAAAAATGGGGGCAGAGCTGACAAGCTCCCGCAGGTGCTGCCGGCCACAGCAGCAGTGGCAGCCCTGTCAGGGTGGACACGTGCCCCCCCCCATGCATTGCCTATGAGGAAGAGTGCCCCAAATAGTCACAAGATCACCCCAGAGTACTTCTCCAAATTCTCCCAGCTCTCTCCCCTTATCCTCTACAGAAGACCATGCTCATTGTGCTGACCCCAATTATCTCAGATTATTCTTGTCTTTTCTCCTACATATTCTCCTTATTGTTTTCTACCCTTTAATTACATTGCAAGTCTCCTGGGACAAGCCACTAGGTTTAGCCACCAACACTTTACTCAACCCTGACGGTGGTGGGAAAAGTCTCTCCACCATGAAGAAGGGTTTTATAGGCCTCCAATTAGGCCACAGGCCTCCTATTGGTCCACCCAGGTCACCTGGTCCTCTATTGGGACACTTTGCCCACCCCGTAGGAAGATCAAGGCTGAGCTGGGGCTGTTTTTTAGTTAAGTCTCCAGTGGCAGCATGGTGACAATGCATTTACTTGCAGCTTTTAGATATCTGGGTTCAAGACCTGAGATCTTTAGAAGCTGAATCATCCGGGTCCTAGATGTGATTATTCCCAGAGCTGATGTGCTTCTTTTTAATTTCCTCTCTGTGGTGTAGCACTGTGAAAGGAAAGAGGGGTGCTCCTGTTATGAGGAGAGCAGAATATTGATTGAGCCTCACCTGTTCACTTTTCTGGTCTTGGTGACATTTCAGCTTTCTAAAAAAAAAAGGGCCCACAGATATTCAATGGCTATAGGGCACTTCAGCTTTTGGAAACCCCATCAACATGACATGTTTTCAGATCTAGATTGCTTGTAACCAACACCTTAACACATTTCTCATGCTTATTTTCCTCTGTTGGATAAGGGAATGTTTGCTTAAATATTCCTATATTTATTTTCACAGAGCCCTTCTTATGTACAGCTGAAGTGAATGATTTGGAACTTTATTCTACAGGATGTATTCATAGATTCATAGATTCAGATACATCAGGGCTGGAAGGGACCTCAGAAGATCACCGAGTCCAGCCCCCTACCCCAGTGGCAGGAAGTCAGCAGGGATCATAGGATCCCAGCAAGATAAACATCCAATTGCCTCTTGAAGGTGTTTAAAGTGGGTTCTTGAACCACCTCCAGCGGCAGTCTATTCCAAACCTTGGGTGCTCAGACAATAAAGAAGTTCTTCCTTCTGTCCAGCCTGTAATGGTCATAGAGGAGTTTGTGACCATTTGACCTTGGCATCCCTTGGGGTGCTCTGCTGAACAGACGTTCCCCCAGATCCTGGTGAGCACCCCGATAAACTTATAGGTGGCCACCAGGTCCCCCCTGAGCCTACGCTTTTCCAGGCTGAAGAGTCCCATGGCTCTCAGCCTCTCATCATAAAGTCTGTTAACCTGACCTCTGATCATGCACGTGGCTCTCCTCTGCACCCTCTTAAGCTTCTCTGCATCCCTTGTCAATTGTGGAGCCCAAAACTAGGTGCAGTACTCCAGCTGTGGCCTCACCAAGGCCGAGTAAAATGGGAGAATGACATCCTGGGATTTGCTGGAGAAGCATCTATGGATGCAAGCTAGCATTTTGCTCGCTTTATTAGCTGCAGCATCACACTGAAGGCTCATGTTCATCTTGTGGTCTTTTCTTATTATTGTCTTTGCATCTTTGTTCATCTTATTGTCTTTGCATCATGAAACACCAGAGGGCAGGGAACAACTACAGGCAGATCTGGAGAGGTTGGACAAATGGGCAGGAAACAATAGAATGCAATTTAACAAGGAGAAATGCAAAGTGCTGCACCTAGGATGGAAAAATGTCTAGTACACCTACTGCCTAGGAAATTACCTGCTTGGTAGCACGGAAGCGGAAAGGGATTTTGGAGTCCTAGTGGACTCCAAGATGAACATGAATCATCAGTGCGATGAAGTCATCAGCAAAGCTAACTGCACTTAGCTTTGATCCAGTTGTGATCCAGCATCCAGTTTTGGGCACCACACTTCAAGAGGGATGTGAATAACCTGGAAAGGGTTGAGAGAAGGACTACTCGTATGGTGGAGGGCCTGCAGGGAAGATCCTATGAAGACAGACTGCGGGACCTGAATCTCTTCAGGCTCCACGAGAGAAAGTTGAGAGGTGATCTTGTGGCTATCTACAAACTCAGGAGGGGGGCCAGCAGGGAATAGGGGATACTCCATTTACCAGTGCACCCCTCAGTGTTACTAGAAACAACGGCCATAAACTGAAGGAGAGTAGATTTAGCTTGTGTCATAACCAAATGAGTTGAGTGCCCCTGTCACAATAGAACTGCCCTGAATAACCGCAGTTACTTTCAAATTTGTTACGTTCTGCCTCATTAGCTATTCCTACCAGGCAGTCTGTTATTGGCTACTCTAAATGTATAAAAATCCATGCAGCTTCCGCCCAAGTCGGAAAGCTCTGAGCACGTGGTTGAGTACGGAGAACTTTGCCACGTGGCAGAGAAAAGCTGGAGGACTGATCACCCACCAACATCTCCCCGTCACCATCTGTTCCCGACGTATCCTTCATCCTGCATGCTCGCTTCTGTCTACCAACTCGCCGGCTCGCTTTGTTGCCAGTTACCTGTAACTACGCAAGCAACTCGTTACCTGTAACTACATAAGCAACCTTACTACCTGCGTCGTGGCCACCAGCGGCGTAAGTATAATTAAAGTAAAAGCTATTTTGCAACCATTACGCTGTGTCTCGCCTCTCCATCCACCAGCCCGCCTGACAGCCGAGTAATCAGCAATCCTCCTCAACTCGGCTCCGGCCGTCTGGGACACTCGCCTGGGCAGACAGATGGGGGCTGAGCAAGGGGCTCATGCCACAACCCAGCAGCCAACCCACCATAGCCCAGTACTGGGCCACAGCTTGGTGGTTGGGAACCTCTGTTCTATATTACATGGACCATTACTTTACCCAAAGAGTTCCTTTGATTTCATGTAAAAGAGAGTGAGGTGATAAGCTCCAAATTAGCCCTATTCAAATCACAGCATATTTTAAATGTCTTTACCATGTCCTCATCATTTATGTCCCTTCTTAATTTAAAGATCCCACGTCCTTTCAGTCTTATGAGAGATGTCACAGTGCTCCCTGATCTTTCTCTATTGTACATTATTATTCTTCGGATGTATTGACAAGTCCTTCTTATGGTACTCCAAAGGGCCAGCTTCTGGCAGGATGCTATCTCCTCTCCTTATGCCACTGTTGCTTGTATATAGAGAATTGTGCTTTCCGATGATGGTGTAAGTTGTAATGTAGATACAGTTGTATATTCCTAGATACACAGATGTCATGGCAAGAGGTCTGATATCATTGTGCAGTCCAAATTCCAGGATAACACAAACCATGGAATTCGACTTATTTCAGTCAGTTCCTTCTGTATTGGATCTATTATTTTATATTTGATTAAAACATATCTTCCACAAAGGTAATCAGTCATTAATCTAAACAAATACATTTGAAAATTTGAATTTCCTGCCTCTTTTCAAACTTCCTCAGTGGATGATCCCCAAATCTTGGAAATCTGCAAATTATTACTATTTGTCATGTGAACTGGATCTTTTATATCTTTACCTAGCTTGTTAAAGGGCCATCTCATGTCTGCTATTCTCCACCTCCAAAAATACTTTATGCCTTCAGCAAGTGATAGAAATGAAGTGTTGTATGAGCTGAAGGGCTACTCAGCAGTATGTCTGGTTTTGCCTAAGAAATAGGGAGGGAAAATAAAGAAGGAATAAAAGGAAACATGGCTGTGGGTGTGTTTATTCTAATGGCTGGTGTGACTGTAGAATATGTACACATACCCAAAATACAACTTAATTGGGTTTGATTTGACTTTCACAGATCACTAAATACTTTTTCAGTTGCTCATCAAATAAAGGATTTTATTTTAATCTTTCAACCTTTTGTGTCTGGAGTGGTATTCTTGGGAGGTGTTGACAAGTCCTTCTAACAGTATTCCAAAGGGGCAACTTTTGGTAGGACACCTTCTACTTCCCTTATCTCATTACAGCTGATTAGATAGAGAGCTGTGCTTTCATGGCATGGTATATAAATGTCCTTGTAGATTCACAGACCTATAGATTTCAGCTGAGGATATGATTAGGATCTATAACCCATATTCCCCTAGAGCATTGGCTCTAGCACTTTCTAGAAAGGCAATCTGCCATTTTAATTTTGAAAATGAAGAGAATTCTTTTATGCTTCAACATTTGTTATCACAGCTGCTAACACTCATTGTTGAACTGCCATGATTTTTATTTTTAATCCTAACTTCTTTGCCTTTAAGTGGCAGGAATGAGCTCTTTTAATACTTTGCTGTAATATGTTGCGATCCCTTTTACATTGAGTGCATTCTCCAAAAAAACATTTTTGTGCACTCTTATCGAGTTGTCTGAAGTTCTCCAATGCAGTGGATTGGATGGGTGATCCGCAGCATGTTTGGCTCTGGCAGAAAAATAGAAAATGATACTTCAATACAAGTAGAAAGGGATGAAGAGGTAGGGTATGCACATCGTACAACCAAATGTGTAGTTGAAGAATGTGTTCACATATGTGAGTTCCCTTTGGTCTATCTACCAGAGGTACTGATAGCATTGAACCAGGGTGGCCATTCACCAACCACAATAAGAATGACCAATTCGTAGTGACTCTGTCAAACTTCTTTGGCAGCTGAGCAAACCCCAGCTTTGGCCCATTCTTCAGGTCCTCACCTTGCAGATAGGGCTGCAAAAAAGTACTTTGTCCTGAGATTTCCTTCCATCTCCAGCTCCTGAGATTTGAGATAATGTCAGCTGGGGGAGATTTCATGGAAATCCTGAGGCTTTTGTAGGGTCCTTGGGAAGTGCATGTTTGCTTGTCTCTAATTCCTGGACACTTTCAGGGTTAATCATTAGGTCAGCTTGCATTAGTTTGGCATTTGCAAAATTTTGGGCTTTCACAGATACATGTCCTTGCATGAACATGACCGTGCACTTGGTGTGAGCTCCCCAAAGTTCATAGAAGTGAATCAATCTTACAGATTATCCTGTAGAGGGGATGGGAGGATTCCTCACACAATAGTTTCTCTATGAAGCCTCCTGTTTCTGTTTGAGTTATAATATAGGCTTTGGACAGATAACCTGTCTCATCTGAAATAATTCAAATGACGGAGAATCTGCATCATCCCAAAGAGAAGCCAATTATACAACAGCATTAAATCACTACACCAAAAGCTTCACAGGTCACATAGGCAGCGCTAACCTGTTCCTATTTTGTTGCCTAAGGAGGAATCAGTGACTGAACTAGAAACTGGTGAATGCTAAGGACCCGATGATCATGGTCCACTTGATGTGGGTCAATAAAAAAACATTTATACCAGCAATACTATTGTTGGAGTTAATTCTGCAAAATGATGTTGGTGCTGAAATGCTGCCTAGCCACCATGGACTTGTGTCCATATTTTTTATTCTTAAACCACTTAATAAGTTTACCATAGAACAGCTCCATCTCTCTTATCCCTATGCCTTCATTGAGATCCCAGTGTGAAGTATTCCTTCATCTAATTTAAATGTGTGGTCCAATCCAGGTCACATTCTTGTGGCCAAAATCCTTTGGGTAGGAATATGCATGTATCCCTTCTTCCCAGGAATGAACTGGCTTGAGCACTCAGTTGCATTCACAATCTGAGGGGGCTTGAATATATCTCCCCATGCCTGTTTTCCAACTGTCAGGTTGCAGACCATTGTTGGTGGGTTTTTGCATGGTTCCCTTGCTGAATGTGTCCCACTTTCCATGGAATAAATAATTACTGGGATAGCATAAAGAAAGAATGATAAAGAAGGAAAGGGTACAAGCCTCTCTTCTCCAGCCTAATATTTTTAACACTTTCCTGGGCAATGAACTGGCAGTCTTTCATTCCTAGTTCCTAAAATTAACTGGTATAAAATACTTTGCCATTCTGTAGAGCGAGGTCTAAAACCCAGCCCAAACCTCTTTCCTTGGAATTGCATGAGGGCCAGGCTTAAGTAAATCAGTGTGTTGACCTTTGTCTTAAGCACCTAAACTCCTTCATACACTGTGTAAGGAAGAAAGACCACAAATTCAGGGTTCTGGTTTCACTGAGGCAGCAAGGGTGCAGATCTCCATTAGTATATGGGTATTTAACTCCCATGGGACTCTGTGATTTTGGAACTGTAGTGCTGGGATGTCTACTAAACTCTTCTTAAAGCACTCCCAGAATCTCCTTCCCATAAATAAGGTGGTCCATACATGCTATAACAACAGTGTTATTTAGTAGGGTTGTGTGAAGCTTCGGGGGCTGATTCATTTTGGAGGAGATTTGGCCCAATTCAGTGGCCAAATCTCTGAATCCAAATTGAGTCTGGGGACCAATTAAAAGGTCTGAATCAATTTCAAACTCTCCAAATCAATCTGGAAAAGATTCGGAGAGCTTTGGTGATTCAGGCAGTCCCTGCTGGCTGCAGCAAGGGAGCTGGACCTGGACTCCATGCTGGTAAGTAGGGGGTGGGAGAGAGGAGGTTGGGGGAAGGGGGAGGCCACCATAGGGGGACCCCTGTCAGGCCCCATCTCCTGCCTGCTCCCTCAGCCCCCCTGAGCACCTCCCGACCCCTGCTTGCAGCCCCCCCACTCCCCATGGCTGCCTCACCTGCCTCAACTCACTGGCTCCTGCAGTGGCCTTGGGGTTCTGGGGGCCCATGAAGAGCCCTCCACACAGCATGGGGCAGTGGGGGGCAGTGGCAATTATCATCCCCACCCCCGCTTGGCAGGAGCCAGTGAGTTGGGGCTTTTTGGTTGTTGTTTTTTTTTCCAAAGGCCCTGGATCTGGGGCTAGGCAGGGCAGCCATTGAGAGCGGGCAGGGGATGGGACCTGCGTGATTCGGAGATTCAGATGATTCGGCAGCAGCTGAATCTCCAAATCAGATTCTGCCAAATTGATTTTGGACAGTGATTCAAATCACTGAATCGAATCTGTTCCCCAAATCAGCTGGATCTGAATCCAAAGTGAATACTAGCTGTTTTGCACAGTCCTATTATTTACCATATAAATCATGTTCTTAGTAGATTCCAGTGGATGACTTCTTCCCTTAGGCTCCTTTCCGTGAACCTCAGTGCCTTCATGCCCCTGATCCCCTCTTATAATATGGGAATAGGAATTTCTCTTTGGTCATTTAGGCTGAGATTTTCTTTTCAAAAGTAACTGGGGTGTGAGATCACAGAATGGTACAAAGCTGACGTTGTTTATTTTTCACAACCAATTTACAGAGGATGGAAGAAGGCACAAAGTAATTAAATGACTCTCTCAAAGGCAATGCATGGGATTATCTGGTAGACCTGGAAAAGAGCCCAGATCCTCTTGCTCTGTTCCCTTCCTTTCACAGGACATTATATCATAAAAGCTCCTTATATATTAGTGAAGCTTTCTCTTGTGAAGGCTGAAGAGATCTAGGTCCCTCAGTCTCTCCTTGTAGGGCCTTGCCGCAGGCCTCTGTCCATCTGAATGACCTTCCTCTGGATCCTCTAAAGATTCTCCACATCCCTCTTGAAGTGCGGTGTCCAAAACTGGATGCAGTACTCCAACTGCGGCCTGACCAGTGCCACGTAGAGGGGAAGCATCACCCCTCTAGACATCTTCGCCATGTATCTGCTATTGCATTCTCTGGGTGCAACCCCTAAGCCAATTTGCCTCCCACCTGACCTTGTAATCATCCACATCACAGCCTGTCAGTTTATTTACGAGAACAGAATGAGATACCGTATCAAAGGCCTTCTGAAAGTGTAGGAATTGAGGAATTCATCCAACCAAAGATATCTCTGAGAATGAGACCTGCTCTTCCCACCAACTTTCAGACAAAGGCATCCAAAACATTTTGTCAGGCCATCTTCAGAAAATATTTTTAGCTAATTGGCCTCATGGGAGCCAGCCAGCAGCGAGGGAGAAGTATAGGATAGCACACACTGCAGGTATTACAAGTGGCAACTGAGAAATGGAGGAAGGTGCACTGTCATGAGCGGGTCACAAAGTGCTGCTTTGCGTTCTGTTATTTAACACAGCACTGACCTCAGTTAGAGGTTATTTGGTAATTGCTCTATGACTTTTGAAGGTCTCCGTTGTTCAGGGATCTGACCAAGTGAACAGGACATGATTTTTGAGATGGAAGGTCAAAGGGATTATATTTACAAGATAAGGTTCTTCTAGCAACATTTATAGTGTAATAATCTATTATTTGTTTTGAAAGCACAAGGCAGAAGCTCTAAGCCGGGATCACGGGGTCTTGTAGAAGGCAAAGATGATCCCTTTCTTGGAATGTTGTTAGTTTTACTACAAATCAAGGGATTAACTGTGGAAAGACTAGCATAATTAGTTGGGTTGGAGTGATGGGATAATCGGGTAATTCAGGTGTTAATGAAATGCTTTGATAAACAGACAACCAGAGATGGCCTTACGGCAGGTGACACTGCCTGGTGTTTCTTGGGTATCACAATAGCAGTGAATTTTGAGGATGGACTTGAGGAAGAAGAGCGTTGCAGCTTTGCAGATTACTTACTGGCTCTGAAATGTTTGAGTTATGTGTTCAGTTTAGTCGGTAGAACATTGCTGCTGTTTCTCAGGAAATAACTCTTACAGGTTATATTTAATTTGAGACCACTTGCAGAGGATTGGTTTTCAGGCACACATTATGTCCTGTGTCCTGGAGTCTAAATTCAGTCATGAGAAATCTCTTAATTACCAGTTGCAAGCCCCAGTAATTGGTTCATTTGAGACAACTCATGGGTAGCTCTGAGGGACCAGAACCTTTTTTTGCTGTGCGGCCAAAATGAAGGAGAAATGTGCTCTTAACAAGTACTTGGGGAAGAGCTTAACCAGATACTTTGGACCTGATGTGAGAAGCATCTATGCTGTTTGTGATGCAGAGTGTAGCTGTTTCTGGTGAAAAACACTGGTGTCCTCAATTTGGCTTCACATCTTCAAGCCTGTAAGTACCTCTGCATTAGTATCACATCCCAAGCAGCACTATTACAAAACGCATTCCTGGAATCAATGGACCTTTTCTTTGGGCTTTGGATTAGACTCAGAAATTGCATCTTGTCTGACCTGATGGATCAAAATTTCAGCTATCCAAATTTAAGCTGCTATTCAATGTGAGACTGGAGGTGGAAAAGAAGTGCCCAGCCTGAGCAGAAAAACCTTATTCTGCAAATGTGGAGCCAAATGCATAGTGATATGGGGCTATCTTACCAGTTTTGCATGCTGTCTGCAACAAAGGTGTAAAGGGAAGCCCAGATATCTATCTCCCATTTGTTTGTGTGCACTGCTGGCTTGTAGAACTGATTGGGCTTTCTATTGGTCTGCATTGTGGTCTTTCTGGCTGCCAGTAAGAAGGTATGCAGCAAATAGTTCCTCACTGATATACCAGGTATTTCAAGTGAACACTTGGACTTTGGGGATGACACAGGATAGACAGATGACCCTAAGACTTATTCAAATATGAAGTTAAGCAATGGATGCACATAGCCCTTGCTAAGTTAAGGCCAAGGGTCCTCTAAAGCCTAGTGGTCAGTTGGGCTAGTGTACTGCATAGACATTACGGCTGTGCAAGTTGGTAGTGATCTGATCCGGCTTTGGATCCGGCCGCTTCAGATGGCCACGATCCGATCTGAAGCTCTGGACTGGGTGTCCGCCTTGATCTGGCCAGAGTGGCTCCGAAGCTTTGGAGCCACTTTGGAGATCCGGCCATAGGGTGTAATGGGGAATCAATAAAATATCTGTAGCTTTGTTGTTTCCTGTCCAAATTAGATGGAACTTGCAGGGACGGGAGCCTCTGCTGAGAGCATGAAACCTGCCAAGCTTCAAGAAGATCAGTGCAGGGGTTTGGCAGGAACTGTACCTCAAGTTCTTGAAAGTCAAACTCATGTCACGGCTGTGTGTTACAACACAGAGGGGATGAAAACTGCAGGGGTGGTAGCTCTTATTGAGGTTGTAATGCCTAGACGTGACATGAGTTTTGCTTTCAAGAATTTGGGGTGCTGCTTCCCCCCAGACCCCTACGCCGATCCTCTTGAAACTTGGCAGGCGTCATTCTCTCTGCAGTCTACCACCCCTGGAAATGTAATCCAAATCTGACAAAAAACAACAAAGTTATAGATATTTTATTGTTTCCCCATTATACCCTGTGGCCAGATCACCAAGGCAGCTCTGAAGCCAAACGAGGCAGCGCTTCGACCTGGATGTGCTGCTTCATACCCCGAAGTGTCTGAAGCTTCTCCGGATCCGAAGCTCTGTCCGAAGCCTCGCACAGCCCTAATAGAAATCCTGACTCTCTCCTCTGTCTTCTATGTACAAAAATAACAATCTTTGCCGCAGGCTCTGATGCTTTACCAAATACCTTCCCCAACAGGATCACGGATAGGTTGAAGAGGAGGGAATATTCACTTCTCAGGACCTGAGGTTTATGAGCAAGGATTTGACGCACCCCTTTTCTTTTCTGGAATGGTAGAGTTCAAATCCAGTTCATGCTCCCAGCTAGATCCTGTGGGGAGAAAGAAGTTAACAGAAAATAAAATCCTTTCCACTTTCCCCCTTCATCTCCTAGCTCTTTGGGTTCCTGGGGGTTGCTTTGGTCACACTGTTGGTTGTTGTCTTGTGTTCACATACGCTCTTCTAAGAAGGGTTGTTATATTTTGGTATGGAGGGAGGGATGCCTCTTTCCTTTTTAATAGTTCTTATTAAATAAATGGTTTCTACTGTATTCATTTAAGGATGCACCAGTAATGACCAACAGCACCACTGTGGTGGAGTTTATTCTCCTGGGGCTCACTGATGACCACCAGCTAAAGATTCTCCTCTTTTTGGTTCTCTTACTGATTCTGCTCTTGATCCTCACGGGAAACCTTGTGATTGTTGTGATCACCTTGGTGGATCATCATCTCCAGACCCCCATGTACTTCTTCCTCAGGAACTTTGCCTTCCTGGAAGGCTGCTTCACCCTTATCATCATTCCCAACTTCCTCTACAGCCTTACGACAGGGATCAAAGCCATTTCTTTTGCCAGCTGTTTCCTTCAGTCGTTCTTCTTTTTCCGCTTTGGCACTTCTGTGTATTTCCACTTGGCTGTGATGTCCTTTGACCGCTATATGGCCATTTGCAACCCACTGCATTATGGCACCATCATGGACAGCAGGGTCTGCCTCCAGCTGGTGCTAGGCTGCTGGCTGGTGAGTTTCCTATTCTTCTTTCCCATCACTATTCTGTTTTCTCAGTTGCCCTTTTGTGGCCCAAATGTCATAGACCACTTCTACTGTGATGCTGCTCCATTGCTCCAGCTCTCTTGCATGGACACAGGTTTCATAGAAATAATTAGCTTGATTATAGCTGTTATTACACTGCTTGGGACTTTGACAGTAAATGTTGTTTCCTATGGCTGCATCATCTCCACCATCTTGCAGATCCCATCTTCCACAGGCAAGAAGAAAGCCTTCTCCACTTGCTCTGCTCACCTCCTGGTGGTTGTGATCCTGTACGGCAGCTCCATCTTTAGGTACATCCGGCCAGCTCAGCGGGGAGGACAAGCTTCTGACAAGGTTATTTCTTTTTTCTATGCTGTGGTGACCCAGCTGTTTAACCTGTATATCTATGCCCTGAGGAATACACAAGTCAAACAGGCCTTGAAGGATGCTGGTGGCAGGGCATTTTCGAAGCATCTGAGATGTTCCTGAAAGCCAAGATTTCAAAGGCAGAGGAGTTAAGTGAATGAGGATGGTGACTGGCTGCGTGGCCAATTAGGAGGCACTGCCACTGCTCATGTTAGGATTGAATGGGTCAAGAGGTGAGGTGTGTTGTATTTTTATTGCTCTTCTGCACATGACCCAGTCTAGCCAGGAGAAATTTCTCTCTCAAACAAAGAGATGGTTTACATTTTACTGCATTATATAGGCCCCAGTGGCCTAATGGATAAGGCACTGGCCTCCTAAGCCAGGGATTGTGGGTTCAAGTCCCATCTGGGGTAAAATATGTATTCATGTGTGATAGGTTTGCAGAAAGTAGGATTTTTGAATGACAGCCAGTATGGGTTTGTTGTGGGCAGGTCTTGTCTTTGCTCCTGCCCAAGGCAGGGGGTTGGATTTGATGATCTGTTTAGGTCCCTTCCCACCTTAGCTACTATGCTTTATGCCCTTCCCACCCTAGCTATTATGATTTATGACTTGTGCACAGCGCAAATATTCATGCCACAAGAAGAAGTGGTTGTTTGCAAAGACTTGGGTTTATCTTATGGTTGTTTCATGTTACTGGGTTGCCAATAACAATCCACACTATAATACAATATTTGAGTCGTCTCTTTGTCCTACTGCATTTTACTTTTTCTGTCCCTGCGTGTAATCCCTACACATTCCTCCTCTGTTCCCTCTGTGTTGTTATTAGCAGTAAAAGGAGTGAAACAGCCTTTTGATTAAGTACATCGGAAAACAATGTGATCTCTGTACCCCATTATGCTTGGTGTTTGTCCTTATACAGAAGTTACTGCTCGAATCTGTATGGCCCAGATTGAACAAGGTGTTAGATTTGAAACTGTAGTGGTCCCTCCTGGCTTTAAAAACCATCAGTCAAGTAAGTGAACTGAAAAAAAAAATGGAAGTGGAATAGATGATTGTTTGGGAAATACTGAAGTAACTACATTACTTTGTCTGCCTATATCTAAGATTATAAAACTGGACAAATAAACACATTGGAAACATTGGCATTCTTAATATGGTTCCTTCTCCCTGCTTTCTGGCTTGCTTGAGTTATTCCTTGGTTGCTTGAGTTCTGGTTTGACCCAGAATTATCTTATTGGTACAGAAAGAGAAAGCTGTGCTCGGACTGCCTGTATGAGATTCCTCCACATTCATTCTTCTGAAGGGATGTACCTGTCTTAGCAGTAAGACTCCCCATGTGCTGGGAAGTGGAAATGTTGCCCAAGAGCACCACTGAAAAAACTTGGGATGAAATAAAATTGGTGCCAAAGATTCCTGACTTCAAGCACACATGAAGCGGAACGGGGGATACCCTAGAGTGGTTTCTGGGCTTCACACCACTGCATGTACAAGGGGGTGGGTGGCCGGGAGGTATTCAAGAATGTGTTGGTGGGATGCTACTGTTAGGCTGTGGCTTTAAATCTAGGCTGTTGTGGGCTTGTGTTCATCCCAGTACACTACCTCCTCAGTTGAGGATTGGGGCAGACCTAGGTGGTCACAACATGATAGATGCCATGGGTCCCCCAGACAGATCTGGCTTCTGGCTTCCTGGCTCTCCTACACTTTGGTTCTGACCTTGGTTTTTTCTTCTGACCCTGGGTTTCCTTCAGTCCTGGCCACCCATGTCCTGACATTGCGTGGTTTGTGGTGGCAGTGAACACGCCCTAGCTGCCCAATCAGCAGGGCTTCTCCATACCTCTCTGCCTGAGGGTGAAGGGAGGGGGTTTGCTATGGCAGTGCCCCCCGCCCACCCCCGATGCACCCCAGAACAGACAGCAGGGAGGGGGAGGTGGTGGGCAGGGATGGAAACAGGGTGAGGGGAGGTGAAAGGGGGGTCATGGTGGCTGCTGTAGTTGGGGCTGGGCAGTGGGGAGGGAGGGAGGGGAGTGGGAAGAGAGCCCCAACAATAGCTGGCAAGGAGGGGGAGAAAGCAGGGAGGGAGGGAGGCTGCACGGGCCTGGGTGGGGGGTCATGGTGGCAGCTGTTGTTGGGGCTGGGCGGCAGGAACAAAAGTATTGCCCACATTTATACATTTTGGCTTATACTCGTGGACATTCACTGCACCTCTGTCCCTCCTTCTGTTCCACTCATTTCTCCTCCCATCTCAAGCTCCACCTCTGCTTACTGTTTGCTTCATTAGCATGGGATTGCCTATGCATTTCATTCATTTACATGCCATTTTGCTATGAGCGTATGTCTAAGACCATGAACTTACTTCTTCAGTCAATGGGTGTACTTTGACCAAAGCCTGGAAGCTTCTGGAGGCTTCTTCACCATTCACCATTCACCATTTTGCATATGTTCATTTCAGATTCTGTTACCAATTACATGTTGTTTTTTACGTTCCAGTCTGTTTTTCTGTCCCATGTTGTACCATCTTCCACATTCCTAAAGCTTCACCTCATTTACAGCATGCAGACTCGCACAGACTCACTTGCTGCTTTTTCAGAAAAATGGTTAACACAGTTAAGATGGTTACTTAGCATAAGCAAATGGGTGGCTTAGATATCATTCTGCCTTGTGGTTAGCAGCTTTTTCTAGGCCACAGGTTAAAGCCTTTTATTCAGCTTTCAAATCCAGTGCTCCCCAAGATCCAAATATAGTTACCCTAAGAAAGAGTACTTGGGTAAAATGGACAGAAAACAGTGGGGAAGTATGTGCCGCACTAGGAGCTAGAGACTAGTCCTGGACACAGGGAGTTTTCCCATTAACCACACAAGGCCATGCTCCCACTAAATTGCTTAGAATCATAGGAAATTAGAGTTAAAATAGATCTCAGGAGGTCACATCTAATCCAACCCTAAGCTCAAAGCAGGACCATTCCCAACTAGATCATCTCAGCCAAGGCTTTGTCTAGCCAGGTCTTAAAAGCCGCCAAGGTTTAAGAGTCCACAGTGTGTCTGGGTCACCTGATCCAGTGTTTTACTAACCTCCTAGTGAGAAAATTCTTCCTAATATTTAACCTAAACTTCCCTTGCTGCAACTTGAGACTATTGTTCCTTGTTCTCTCATCTATCAGCAATAGTAACAGTCTAGTTCCATCCTCTTTTGAACCCCACTAAACAGGCTGCTATTTAGTCCCCCCCCCCGTCTTCTCTTCTCTAGACTAAATAAGCCTAGTTCCCTCAGCTTCTCCTCACAAGTTATGTGCCCCACCCCCCTCACCATTTTCATTGCCTTCTGCTGGACACTGTCTAACTGGTCCACATCCTTTCTGCGGGGTGGGTCCACATCCTTTTGGTAGTGGGGGGCCCAAAACTCCAGATGTGGCCTCACCGGTGCTGAATAGAGGAGAGTAATCTCTTCCTTGACCTGCTGGTAATGCTCCTACTAATGCAGCCCAGCATGCTGTTAGCCTCTTGGCAACAAGGGCACACTGTTGGTTCATATTCAGATTATTGGACACTATTACCTCCAGGTCTTTTCTGCAGAGCTACTGCCCAGCCAGTTAGCTCCCAGCTTGTACTGGTGTGTGGGATTGTTCTATGCTAAGTGCAAGACTTTGCACTTGTCCTTGTTGAACCTCATGAGATTCTTTTTGGCCCAATCCTCCAATTTATCTAGGTCACTCTGAATCCTAGCCCTACCTTTCAGTGTATCTACTGCACCTGCCAGCTTGGTGTCATCTGCAAACTTGCTAAGGGTGGCCTCCATCCCATCTTCCAGGTCATTGATGCATGTGGCAATGTTGTGGGAACAATCAAAGCTTATTTCCTCCGAGCCCCACTGATCTTCCTCCTTCGACAGTATGGCTATGGTGGAGACATAGAGCAGTTTCAAAATGTGCCCATAATACAAGCCATGGAGAATAGAATAGGTTGGTGAGATACAAGGGGACCCTTTCTAAAAAAGGAAACTAAGCAGAGATAGGCAGTTCTTTTGGATGCAGAACATAGCTCCTTCGCTAGAAAAAAGTTTGAAGCCTCAAGAGTCTGCTGCTTCAAACTGTTTTGCAGATATCAGTTTCATGAACTCCATTTCAGAGTTCAGGAAATGAGGCACAGGGAAGGGATATGATGTAAAAGGTGATTCACAGCAGGCAAAAGTTAAAGCCAAGGACAGAAACTCCATCTCCTCCATACAATTGCACAACACATGACAACAGTGGGAATGAAGAGTCTGTACAACTTTTTTTTAGCAAGGGATTTTCACAACATCCTTCCTTTTCCTCAAGTCCCATCTGGGGTAAAATATGTATTCATGTGTGATAGGTTTGCAGAAAGTAGGATTTTTGAATGACAGCCAGTATGGGTTTGTTGTGGGCAGGTCTTGTCTTTGCTCCTGCCCAAGGCAGGGGGTTGGATTTGATGATCTGTTTAGGTCCCTTCCCACCTTAGCTACTATGCTTTATGCCCTTCCCACCCTAGCTATTATGATTTATGACTTGTGCACAGCGCAAATATTCATGCCACAAGAAGAAGTGGTTGTTTGCAAAGACTTGGGTTTATCTTATGGTTGTTTCATGTTACTGGGTTGCCAATAACAATCCACACTATAATACAATATTTGAGTCGTCTCTTTGTCCTACTGCATTTTACTTTTTCTGTCCCTGCGTGTAATCCCTACACATTCCTCCTCTGTTCCCTCTGTGTTGTTATTAGCAGTAAAAGGAGTGAAACAGCCTTTTGATTAAGTACATCGGAAAACAATGTGATCTCTGTACCCCATTATGCTTGGTGTTTGTCCTTATACAGAAGTTACTGCTCGAATCTGTATGGCCCAGATTGAACAAGGTGTTAGATTTGAAACTGTAGTGGTCCCTCCTGGCTTTAAAAACCATCAGTCAAGTAAGTGAACTGAAAAAAAAAATGGAAGTGGAATAGATGATTGTTTGGGAAATACTGAAGTAACTACATTACTTTGTCTGCCTATATCTAAGATTATAAAACTGGACAAATAAACACATTGGAAACATTGGCATTCTTAATATGGTTCCTTCTCCCTGCTTTCTGGCTTGCTTGAGTTATTCCTTGGTTGCTTGAGTTCTGGTTTGACCCAGAATTATCTTATTGGTACAGAAAGAGAAAGCTGTGCTCGGACTGCCTGTATGAGATTCCTCCACATTCATTCTTCTGAAGGGATGTACCTGTCTTAGCAGTAAGACTCCCCATGTGCTGGGAAGTGGAAATGTTGCCCAAGAGCACCACTGAAAAAACTTGGGATGAAATAAAATTGGTGCCAAAGATTCCTGACTTCAAGCACACATGAAGCGGAACGGGGGATACCCTAGAGTGGTTTCTGGGCTTCACACCACTGCATGTACAAGGGGGTGGGTGGCCGGGAGGTATTCAAGAATGTGTTGGTGGGATGCTACTGTTAGGCTGTGGCTTTAAATCTAGGCTGTTGTGGGCTTGTGTTCATCCCAGTACACTACCTCCTCAGTTGAGGATTGGGGCAGACCTAGGTGGTCACAACATGATAGATGCCATGGGTCCCCCAGACAGATCTGGCTTCTGGCTTCCTGGCTCTCCTACACTTTGGTTCTGACCTTGGTTTTTTCTTCTGACCCTGGGTTTCCTTCAGTCCTGGCCACCCATGTCCTGACATTGCGTGGTTTGTGGTGGCAGTGAACACGCCCTAGCTGCCCAATCAGCAGGGCTTCTCCATACCTCTCTGCCTGAGGGTGAAGGGAGGGGGTTTGCTATGGCAGTGCCCCCCGCCCACCCCCGATGCACCCCAGAACAGACAGCAGGGAGGGGGAGGTGGTGGGCAGGGATGGAAACAGGGTGAGGGGAGGTGAAAGGGGGGTCATGGTGGCTGCTGTAGTTGGGGCTGGGCAGTGGGGAGGGAGGGAGGGGAGTGGGAAGAGAGCCCCAACAATAGCTGGCAAGGAGGGGGAGAAAGCAGGGAGGGAGGGAGGCTGCACGGGCCTGGGTGGGGGGTCATGGTGGCAGCTGTTGTTGGGGCTGGGCGGCAGGAACAAAAGTATTGCCCACATTTATACATTTTGGCTTATACTCGTGGACATTCACTGCACCTCTGTCCCTCCTTCTGTTCCACTCATTTCTCCTCCCATCTCAAGCTCCACCTCTGCTTACTGTTTGCTTCATTAGCATGGGATTGCCTATGCATTTCATTCATTTACATGCCATTTTGCTATGAGCGTATGTCTAAGACCATGAACTTACTTCTTCAGTCAATGGGTGTACTTTGACCAAAGCCTGGAAGCTTCTGGAGGCTTCTTCACCATTCACCATTCACCATTTTGCATATGTTCATTTCAGATTCTGTTACCAATTACATGTTGTTTTTTACGTTCCAGTCTGTTTTTCTGTCCCATGTTGTACCATCTTCCACATTCCTAAAGCTTCACCTCATTTACAGCATGCAGACTCGCACAGACTCACTTGCTGCTTTTTCAGAAAAATGGTTAACACAGTTAAGATGGTTACTTAGCATAAGCAAATGGGTGGCTTAGATATCATTCTGCCTTGTGGTTAGCAGCTTTTTCTAGGCCACAGGTTAAAGCCTTTTATTCAGCTTTCAAATCCAGTGCTCCCCAAGATCCAAATATAGTTACCCTAAGAAAGAGTACTTGGGTAAAATGGACAGAAAACAGTGGGGAAGTATGTGCCGCACTAGGAGCTAGAGACTAGTCCTGGACACAGGGAGTTTTCCCATTAACCACACAAGGCCATGCTCCCACTAAATTGCTTAGAATCATAGGAAATTAGAGTTAAAATAGATCTCAGGAGGTCACATCTAATCCAACCCTAAGCTCAAAGCAGGACCATTCCCAACTAGATCATCTCAGCCAAGGCTTTGTCTAGCCAGGTCTTAAAAGCCGCCAAGGTTTAAGAGTCCACAGTGTGTCTGGGTCACCTGATCCAGTGTTTTACTAACCTCCTAGTGAGAAAATTCTTCCTAATATTTAACCTAAACTTCCCTTGCTGCAACTTGAGACTATTGTTCCTTGTTCTCTCATCTATCAGCAATAGTAACAGTCTAGTTCCATCCTCTTTTGAACCCCACTAAACAGGCTGCTATTTAGTCCCCCCCCCCGTCTTCTCTTCTCTAGACTAAATAAGCCTAGTTCCCTCAGCTTCTCCTCACAAGTTATGTGCCCCACCCCCCTCACCATTTTCATTGCCTTCTGCTGGACACTGTCTAACTGGTCCACATCCTTTCTGCGGGGTGGGTCCACATCCTTTTGGTAGTGGGGGGCCCAAAACTCCAGATGTGGCCTCACCGGTGCTGAATAGAGGAGAGTAATCTCTTCCTTGACCTGCTGGTAATGCTCCTACTAATGCAGCCCAGCATGCTGTTAGCCTCTTGGCAACAAGGGCACACTGTTGGTTCATATTCAGATTATTGGACACTATTACCTCCAGGTCTTTTCTGCAGAGCTACTGCCCAGCCAGTTAGCTCCCAGCTTGTACTGGTGTGTGGGATTGTTCTATGCTAAGTGCAAGACTTTGCACTTGTCCTTGTTGAACCTCATGAGATTCTTTTTGGCCCAATCCTCCAATTTATCTAGGTCACTCTGAATCCTAGCCCTACCTTTCAGTGTATCTACTGCACCTGCCAGCTTGGTGTCATCTGCAAACTTGCTAAGGGTGGCCTCCATCCCATCTTCCAGGTCATTGATGCATGTGGCAATGTTGTGGGAACAATCAAAGCTTATTTCCTCCGAGCCCCACTGATCTTCCTCCTTCGACAGTATGGCTATGGTGGAGACATAGAGCAGTTTCAAAATGTGCCCATAATACAAGCCATGGAGAATAGAATAGGTTGGTGAGATACAAGGGGACCCTTTCTAAAAAAGGAAACTAAGCAGAGATAGGCAGTTCTTTTGGATGCAGAACATAGCTCCTTCGCTAGAAAAAAGTTTGAAGCCTCAAGAGTCTGCTGCTTCAAACTGTTTTGCAGATATCAGTTTCATGAACTCCATTTCAGAGTTCAGGAAATGAGGCACAGGGAAGGGATATGATGTAAAAGGTGATTCACAGCAGGCAAAAGTTAAAGCCAAGGACAGAAACTCCATCTCCTCCATACAATTGCACAACACATGACAACAGTGGGAATGAAGAGTCTGTACAACTTTTTTTTAGCAAGGGATTTTCACAACATCCTTCCTTTTCCTAAAGTTTCTTAATAGATTTTTTTTCAAGGAGTCTTCAGCCATGCTTGTTACCTAATTGGTCCCAAAGCATCTGAACCAGTGGCAAAGATGGATCTCACACATCCCAACTCCTATACATAACAACTTAAAAAGGAGGGGTTATTTCTGAGGAAGAAGGATTATCCAAAGCCTCTGGTTTTGCAGAAAAGCATCAGTCCACAGACTTAAGTTAGACGAGGTCTGTTTAGTAGCTGTAGGCTATTGTTTTACATTGTTTTGTTAGTGTTCCACATCTTTGACAAGTTTTGACCACCACAACATCCGACTGAAGATTAGGAGAGGTTTCATGAGTTAACAATTTAAAGTGTTAACGATTTGCAGGACTTTTAGGTGCTGCACTATTATTTTCATTATTTTATTTTTGAGGGCAGAAGGAAAGGTACTCTCCTTAGGGCCTTTCATCACATAGCCCCTGCACAACATAGTCCCAGGACTTGCCAGTCCCAGGACACCTTTCAATCTCAAAATGATAGTCAGGAAATTAGTTTGAGGGAACTGATGGATGTGGGGTTAGACGGTATAAGTGAGTAGGTAATGGATGTGAAGTCAGAAAACCTTGAAGCTCTGTTATCCATGCGTTTGGCTTTCTGCAAAGGTGCAAGAACTCTGCTGCTGTTCTTCCGTGAATCTTTCTTAGAGGTAAGGACAATTAAATCCTTCCTTGTTTCATATCAAGGTAGAAATTACAGATTCTAAAACCAGCTATAAGAAATCATATAGTTAGGAATGAAACCCTTAGCCAAAATGGCAGATCAGATCTTTTCTGGGATGAGTGGCTGTAGGCACTAAGGGGTCATCTGTGGTGCGAAATCAGAGTCCTAAAGATGTGTTTAGAAAGGTAACTCTTTGTAGACTGAAAAAGCTCAGTGGGATTCAGGGGACCTGACCGCAAAAAAAGGGAACTTAAGAGGTGACAGATTGGTCTTTAAGATGTAGTGTCCAGCTGCTCTCTGGGAAAATAGGTCTACTCTCAACAATCCAGGCTTCAGATCTATAATCACCAGGGAATAGGCCTTTGATTTTTACTGTCACTGGTGCAGAGCTGAACATAATCTGCAGAAACCTCTTCACTGGCTCTGAACTGCTTTGGATCAGTCACATAGAAGTGTGTAGGTAAAATGTTTGCTGCACAGATGAGACTATGACCCTTTTAAATTGCAGGGGGAGTCAGGGGGCTGGCAGTGGAGAATGAAGCTGGAGTCTATGCAGAGGAGTCTTCCCAATTTGTAGAAGGTGTACTAAGAGAAGCATTTGACTGCAGACTTTCTGAAACAGGAGATGAAAGGGGCTTATAGTGCCAGCATAGCTGTTAACTTAGTTACGTATTGGATTTTGAGAAACAAATAAACAAAATTGCCAATGATCAATCCTATTTCATCTTCTGTATTGAGAGGGGTCACAATTGAATTACAGGATACCTGTACAAGCGGTTAAAAAGCAACTGTTGTGTCTGCATAATATTGTGGCAATACAAATGTGGCAACACCACTCCATTATCTCTCCTCTTCATTCATGATCAAAACTGGGGAGAGTTAGCTTTCATGAGTCACCACAGGATCACTCAGACATGAGAGAGAGACAGTAACAGCTGCCAGGTATTCCCAAGTAGCAGCTCTGCTTCCCCTTTTAAACGTGCTAAAACTTAGGTTTGTTCAAACCCTTCAAGTTTTTCCATGGCACAACTGTAGTCATGTAGCTGCAAGATTTACCCCTTGCTATGAAGTGTTATGGTAATTATAGAGGAAAAGAGCATAATTCTGAAATCGGGAGCAATGCGGAAAAAAGAAGTGATATTTCAAAGTTCTCCTGGCCTTTCTCTTCACGTTCATTTGCACACAGTGAAAAGGTGATGGTAAAAGCAGACCTCTCTCTCTTCACAGTTAGCCGGTTGGTTCTACTTGGCCTAAAAAGATATTTGAAAGTTGCTAAGAATTAAAGCAGTGGCTCTCCACCTTTTTAGATGCAAGGTGCTCTTGGATAGACCGAAAACACCCATCAAAAAATAACAACCCTTAGTTTTCAGTCAGGGGGCCATGAGTTAATGCAGCTGATCAAATCTTGCAAACTGTTCCAATTAATTTGAAGAGATGATTAAAATGAAGGTAAAACTGTGAGCAAAATCAGTCTCCCTTCTGTCTTTCCTCCATTCTTTTCTTCTGTGGTACCATGCATCCATGTTTTTCACTGAAGTATGTGTCTTTTGAGATACCAGTTGTGTTTGGTTTTAATTCTTCTGGACTATTTTTTCTGAAGGCTTCTGGAGTGCCGAGCACCCAGAAGTCCTTGGGGATGTTTTCTGTACTTACTCTCATAATCTAACAGGAAACGTGATATTAATTCTAACTTTCCTTTCCTTTTCTTTTTCTCTTGAAGATGATCCAGAAGTGATGAACCATACGTCAGTGGTGGAGTTCATTTTGTTGGGCTTGACCAACAACCAGCATTTGGAAATCATCCTGTTTGGGGTTCTTCTGTTCATCTTCCTTTTGATCCTGCTGGGAAACCTCACTGTCATCACCATCACGCTGGTTGACCATCGTCTCCAGACCCCCATGTATTTCTTCCTCCGGAATTTTGCCTTTCTGGAGATCTCCTTCACTTCCTCCTTCATTCCCAGGACCCTCTACAGCCTCCTGATGGATAAGAAAGCCATTTCACTTCCTGCGTGCTTCATCCAGTTATTGTCATTTTTCTACTTGGGATCCTGTGTGTTTTTCCATGTGGCGATGATGTCCTTTGACCGCTACATGGCCATTTGCCGCCCCTTACATTACCCCACCATCATGAATGGGAGATTTTGCATCCAGCTGGTGCTCAGCTGTTGGGTGGCTGGTTTTGTTTTGATGGTTCCTCCCATTGTAATGATTACCCAGTTGCCATTCTGTGGGCCCAATGTCATGAACCACTTCTACTGTGATACAGCCCCCTTGCTTGCATTCTCCTGTACAGATACACAGTTCATTGAAATACTACTCTTGATTGCACTGATCTTTATCATACCCGGTACTCTGACCGTGACCATCATTTCCTATGGCTATATCATCTCCACCATCCTACGCATCCCATCTTCCACGGGAAGGAAGAAGGCCTTTTCTACTTGTTCTGCTCACCTCTTGGTGGTTACAATACTGTACAGCAGTGCAATTTTCAGGTACATCCGGCCATCTCAGAGAGGTGGGCAGGATTTTGACAAGACTGTGTCCTTTCTTTACTCGGTGGTGACCCAGCTCTTTAACCCTTACATCTATACACTGAGGAACCAGCAAGTCAAAAAGGCTCTGTGGGATCTCTGTAGCAGGGCATTTTCTCAGTGCATCATTGAAATCTGAGGAAGTTCACAGTGTATATAGACAGTGATTGACTTCGTAGCTTGCTTTATCAGGCTTTTTGTGAGGAAGGAATGATTGACGGGACAGGCATTATCTTAACACACCTAGATTAGTAGCTTTATAGCTCATGAAGTCAAAAGGGACCACTGGATCTTAGGGGCTGACCAGAAACATGTAGTAATGTCTCTAGTGACTACATCCCCTCAAGTATATTGATCTTGATTTCGAGACTTCAAATAAGACAGAATTCACAAGGCCCTTGTTTAACTCACACCATAGCACTCAAACACTTTTTTTAACCTTCACACAATATTTTTTGTGTCTTATTTCTTTATATGAATGTTTGTAGTATCCTTACCTTCTCTTTTTCCTGTTTGTCTCCCACATTTTTATGCCTCATCACCACATTCATGGTGTTGTTATTTCTAGCTGTTGTAGTTATTGATGCAGGATTCATATGCCATAACTGACAGCATCAATCCATTGCTCTATCAACTGTGAGAGATCAAACAAGTCACATAATTTACTATGTAAGAAGAGAAAGAAAGATCTAAGTTGTAAGTTTGCTATTGATTACCCATGTGGTAGTGGTGAGGAGTATTAGTGGAGGCCAGTGCAAAATCATGACCCTGCTAATGCTGTTGGGTTAAATCCTCTTTCACTTTAATGAACTGAAGTGGCATTTCCATAGAAATGGTACGTTTTGTTAATAATTTACCATTTGGATTCCATGTAGATAGGCTCGTCTTGTGTTTCTGTAATGCACATACTTGGTAGGCATCCCTTCATCTGTGGAGGTCCTGAGGTGGGGAACAGGATCACCCAGGTGCATATGTAGGGGCAAGTAAGTCAGCAAATTCTAATCAGGAGCTAGGTATTTTGTTTAGGTCATATTGATTGTCAATGGGAGCTAGATTTGTAAGTGGCTTTCATGTCTTTCTATATCATCATTTATATCTGTATCTCTATCTCACCATTTGTATCTGCAGAAAGTTTCTGCATAGAAGTGAACAACCTATTCCTTCTCACGCAGCTGCACAAATATATGGCTTTTGTTGTATTTATGCCAAGTGGCTGTATTGCTTCAGACTATTGACCTCATGCTGTAGTTGATTTTGCAACTTGTTACAGGATTTTGACTTTAGATAACCAAAAGGGGAAGAAGAAAAAAGAGAAAAGGAAACCATATGGGTGTTTTTACAGTCTGCTTCTGATATCTGATGCTGGACAAAAAAGTGAATGAATGCATGAACTGTCAGATAATAAAGAGGAACGAGGCATGGGAAACAAGTCAGGTAGAAATAAAGGTGTGTGAATCTTCATATTTTACTAGTTCTTTTGCTTCACCTTCTTGCTGCCCCCAGACTGGGTTGATAATGTGTCTTTTTTATAACTCATTAATTGATTGTGGTCTTTATATTTCCAATCAATAAGCATGGTCAATTTGATCTCTTGAAGCTATTTTCAAGACACAAACAAATAACATGATCATGAGGGGTTCATATGTGGGTTATTTCCTATTTAGCCTGTGGTTTTCAAATCCACTGAGGAAATGACGTCAGGCTATCTGCAAGAAAAGGATTAATTGGTAATCAAATAGGTCCCTCCAAGAAGAAAGGCAGTAACGCTATTGGTATTTTACAGAGCTGGCCAGATATAAAGTGTAACACCCAGAAGTCATTTCTGCCTGTGGCACAAGCAGGAAATTAATCCCAGTGTCCTGCATGCTGTTCCTACCAGTTAACCATAATGCCATCTTTTACGGGGTAGCCTGAATTAATTTGGTGCTTATAGTACATGTCACAAAAATTGCTTGGTGCTTAAGCTTACACTTCTGAACATGCTCAGATTCACTCCAGGCATCTACTTACTAAGCAACAGGGCGATTCAGAGCGGAGCTGAGAAGATAATTTGTCTGCATTTATGTCCCCAGAGAGGCTCAATCTGATGGTGACTGGTTCAGGACAAAGCACAACACCTATGGGCTGCCATCTCTTCAAACATGCATTTGGAAGTCATGTCCTCCTTTTGCCTCGTGGCTAGGGCTCTGCCTATGAAGGTGGATTTCTGTCTCCTGAGACTGCGCAGCACTGTAAAACCCCCGGGAGTGTACTGCCCTGCAGGTTCCTTACCTAAGGAAGAGGATTTTGAAATAGTTTCTAGAGTCTATGTAGAAAAGAAGTCTGATAAAGTCCTCCCATTCCCTGAATCTCACTAAAATTAACTGCAAGCAAACCTAATAGATCCAGTTACATATTGGACCTTTTACAAGATGGGTAGCCAGGAGCATTGTTGGTGATGGAAATGATAATGATGATGAAGCGAGTGTCGCCACACTCATGTTGGAAGCATGAGGGTCAGAAAGCCAGCAAGTGGTAGAATGGTTAATGTCAATAAGACGGTGGGCACCCAAAGGAGGGCCATAAGGACATTCACAGATGATGTGGTTGGCTGTCTTGAAGACTGGCCTGGGACGAGGGCTATGGTAATTACATGGGCAGAGGTTTGTTAGGCCTCTGCAGTGCCAGGGGTCTATAATTTGCTTACACCTGAAAGGGTTAATCCCTCAGAGTATTGGCCTGTGGTGTAGCCCACTACTATTAATGAAGGCAAACCAAAGTAAAGGTTAATAAGCAAATCTATATGATAAATCAAGGGTATCAACAATCATAACAACATGAACTAATCAACAACCATTCAACATAACACTATGTACAGATGTGTACAGAGAGCAAAACTGGCCTGTCACCAGCTGTGGCAGCCACGAGCATCGACACACATAGATCCCAGTCGGACAGAGGATTTCTATCCTTTCCTCCACCAGTGAAGAGACCACTCAGGGGAAGGTGAAACTTTACCTGTCTTATGCGGGGGAACAAAGGTCAATATTTCCATTATAAATCAGGTATATCCTGGTGGACTTGTCCTTGTCCTGCACACACCACTCAGCACCTATACTCCCCGTCTCCCCCCTGCATCTCACACAGGGCACCTCTCACTTCTACCACACTGCAGCAGATTGTTGTGGCACCTTGTGGTAGACAAAGAGGCTCATTACATGTCTTTGAATGCCTTTGTGTTTGCACATTATGAATCCATGGATATGATGCTTTAATTCACGGCAAGCCAAACTAAACTATGTCCTAGGAGTTTTACCTTAATGCACCAGAAGACTTTTAAAGCATCCAGAAACCTCACTCATACAAACAGTCACTCCATTGCAACTCAAGAAAGGGCAAAAAATGTGGCATGTACAAGCACCCCAAGAGTCCAGGGCTGAGATTCTCAACCAGTTGACACAGGAGTACCTTGAGATCCTTTTGGGGGTGCCATGCAATGTAAGCAGTGGTGCGTGTGAAAACATGAGTCACAAAATAAACCAAGAAATTTTTAATAGGAATCCATAGTGTTAAAACAATTCTACCCTGTTGTGGTATTTCTGGGTTCTTTGCAACAGAAGAATTGTTCTATTATTTTTTTGCAGTTAAAAACCAAGAGCAAAGTAAGAGCTGACATTTTCTAAGGGGAGTCTGGAGTTTAAGAGTGTAGAACCACTGCTTTAGGGAATGGGTTCTAGAGCCTCCTCCCCTTGAGAGATTTTGAGCCTACATTTCAGCAGAAGTTCCCTGAGGACCAGCCACAAGTTAGGCATTATCCAGTCTCCCTCTAGCTCTCCTCTTGAAATGCATCCACCGCACCTTGCATTCATTGCATAAAAATGGATGAAGAGTAGGAACAAATGCTACAACCATGGCATGCCTCCAAACCAGGAGACTGAACCATATCCCTGTTCACTTGTTCTCTTCCTTCTGGACTCTCTTTGTTGTCCAACGGGGCCTGCTTCACAAGGAGGGTTGTAGACAGATCTTTCCACAAAGGCTTATAGCAGCTTACAACAATAGGCAAACAACCCACAAGCTCTGAAAGGAGCAGACTTTCCAATCAGCATCACAGTCTTTTAAAATACTACCCAACCCAACCCAACCCACTTCACTTCCCTGCCTCTTACCTAGGAGAGCAAATCCTCTGCCCATTCCAACTGTGCTTCCAAACCCCCATTCACCTCAAGGCTTACAAAACATAGTCCTACTTACCTCTAAAATGTATAAATCTCCCCTCTCCCCCAACATAAAAATCATTAAATCAAAAAAAAAAAAATGACAGGGAAATAACAGAGACCCTTCCATTCCTTCCTCTATCCCCACCAAAGAGGTATGCCACATGGTGCTTTTTAGCATCACCCTTCATCCGTGTCACAAGGCATCACCTTTACTAGAGGCTCCTTTCTGACCCTCTAGTAAACACAGCTTCCCTTTCTAGGAAATGTCTCTCTTTCTCCCTTCCTCCCCTGCAGAGCTTCTTCTGGGGCTGACTGACAGCAAATATCTCCTGCTTTGCAGGGGCTGTAAAATGATCTCACTCTTTTGTTTCTTCTTCAAGATGGATTTCATTCCTTTATAAGTTGACTTTCTACTGTTATAGCAGGGAAAACCGATTATCTCAGGTGTCTTTTCTTCTAGGAAAGACCCATTTAGATGTGATAGTTTTTACTCATGAATCTATTCATAGAGAGACATCCAGGAATTACTCCAACACTTACTCAGCACAAAAAGAATGAGAGAAGAATAGCCATGCATTTTAAATATGCATTTTCATCATCTCCAACAGCAGTCTTAAGTTGGATATAGACTTCCATTAATAATAAAAAATGAGTAATGAATTTAATTGTAAGGACAAGGCTCTTCACAATTCAGCAGCTGTTCTACCGTCTACAGAGAAAAGATTCTCATCCGTCTTGTAGGTTAAATATCTATACAGTAGACAAAGCAAGTTTATTGAGTGCAGACCTAATTACAGAAAAAAAAAACATGAAGAAGCCATTGTAAAATACTGAACATGAGAACAATTATTTTCTGAGTAAAGCTCTTTGTTTTTTCACTACTCCACTCTTTAGAAAGGGAAGTAGAACTAAAGCAGGTAAATGAGCCATGAAAGTGGTACTGGGGGGAAAGGGAAAATTACACATTTTTGAAACCCCACTCTCTCTTGGGAAGGAAGGAAATGCTGTAATGGAGAGGGACACTTCCATCTTTAGTGCTGGAGCCTAGTGCTAAGAGTGGGAGACACAGATCTGGGCCCTCACACAGGCCTGGATGAACCTGTGTCCCAGCAAAATGATCCTATTACCAAGCCATGGATTAGGCATTATAAGCACACTCTCTAGCCCTCCATTTGAAGCGAATCCTTTGGATTTTGTGCAGAAATAACAAACCGGAGTGCAATTCCATAAAACGCATCTTGACCTGGGGAGTCTTAGGGTCCTGTGTCCGGGCCCCAGTGGTGCTCCTGTGTGTAGTAGTCATTCAGCAATGTATATAGGTGGCGGTAGGATAGCTTCTACGCCTTTGGTGACTCGCCCTTGTGGGCCTGGTGTGGTACGCTTTACCTTTACAAAGACATACAATGACCAACATGAAAACACATCAGAAGCCAGATCCTGTTCCACCTGGGAGAGTCAATGCGCTCTCCAACGCTAATGTGTAAGTCTAGGAGTGCCATTTGAACACACTGAGTCAAGCCACCTGGTGTGTTCAGGGTCTAAATAGATTGGAAGGAAGTGTTATCATGAACCCGGTTTGGAAAATAGAGGAACTAGGGTTTGGGACAAGAAGGAATTTACTTACAGACACTCACCATGTCTCTGGAAGAGCAGGAAAGTGATACCAGATTCCTGTAATATCTAGTCAGGGTTTCCTTTTATGATCACTTTCCTTCCCAAAGCACCCGGCCTTTGGGAACCCTTTGAACACAGGACATTTCTAGTCCCCCCTGTTGAAGCATGGCCAGTTTTTGATTCTGCATGAATAATTGTCTTTTCCTTGTCAGGAATCTCCATCTCATTTTTTGAAGTTATGTTTCTTTTCCATTTCAGAAGAGAAATATTTCAAAAATGTAATAATGCCTTCACTTGGAAAAAGAACTCTTTCAAACATGACCATTTTTTTTTTTAAAGAAGTGTACCGGGTGATTAAAACAACCAACAAAATGTGTCAGGACAGAAAAGTGAATAATAAAAGACATAACTTAGCTAGCTTGGAAGAAATGAAGAATATTCTTGTCATGGAATAAAAGATGTATAAATGCAGAGATTAACAAAAGTATAAATGGATTTGAGCACCCCAATCCCAAGAAAAACGAATGAAATCTCTGGGCTAAAACTAAAGCATGATGATGATGATGATGATGGCAAGCAGAGTAGACAGGATTGAATACTAAAGGGCTATTAAAAAATGACATTGTCTTGGTGGACCAAAGAGCTTCATACACCTGAAAGGAAATGCTCAAAATGTACATTAATACTGTGGAATTTATTGTAAAGCAGGAGATCTCAACCCTGAGAAGTGTAGCAGCCATTTCCCATACTCACATATACGGTCCCCAAGGCTTTGGTCTTTCTGTAGGGCTATTGAAATGAAGATGTGTCGCGACAGAACTGTATATCATCAGTTTGATGACAATTGACAATTTGACGTCAAGCTCCTTACGGCTGGCACTTTCCTTACACAGAGTGAGAGATAGTAAAAGCATGACTAGATTGCAGAAGAAGTCAGGGGGAAAGCCTGAAAGAGAGAGTAAGAGAGAGGCTTTACTGGGTGCCACTTGTCACTGCCCAAGGCATTGTGAATTCTTAAAAAACAGGATGGTGCAGCTGGCAGTGTTTCTCAAGGCCTCTTTAACTTGCTTGTTCCTCAGGCTGTAGATGAAAGGGTTCAGGAGAGGGGACACCACGTTGTTGAGAAGAGCCACAGACTTGCTAAGATCCACCCCACTGCTGCCAGCAGGTTTAATGTATATGAAGATGCAGCTGCCATAGGTGATGGAAGCCACAGCAAAATGGGAGACGCAGGTGGAGAAGGCTTTCTGCCTCCCTGATGCAGAGGGGATGCGCAGCACAGTGGACAGGATGTTGATGTAGGAGATGATGGTGATGGCAAAAGTGCTCAGTATGCTGCCGGTGGCTAACAGGAAAATCATGAGTCTCAGCTTGTGGGTGTCTGTACAGGAAACATTCAGCACAGCCACAATATCACAGAAGAAATGATCAATTGAGTTGGAGGTGCAAAAGGGCAACTGGACTAGCAGAATGAGTGGAGTGATCACGTACAGAAAGCTGGTCACCCAGCAGCCCAGCACCAGCTGGCCACAGAACCGGCTGTTCATGATGGAGGCATAGTGCAGAGGCTTGCAGATAGCCACGTACCTATCAAAGGACATGGATGCCAGCAGGAAAAACTCTGCTGTTCCCACAGTGACATAAAAAAAGCACTCAGTAAAGCAGCCGGCCATAGAGATGGTCTTGGTGCCTGATGCCAGGTTGAACAAAGCCTTTGGGATGGCAGCAGAAGTGAAGCCCACTTCCACAAGAGCAAAGTTTCTGAGGAGAAAATACATGGGGGTCTGAAGGTGCCGGTCCAGCAGGGTGATGGTGATGATGATAATATTTGCCATCAGGGTCAAGAGATAGATGAGGAGTAGCACAAAGAAGAGAAGGATCTGCAGCCAGCGAACATCAGAGAGACCCAGAAGGACAAATTCTGTCACTCTTGTTTGGTTCTCCATTGTGATGGCTTGGTTCAAGCTCATCCAAATTCAAAATAAAGAAATAGAAAGCAGTAGCAGTCTTTGTTGGTAAAGGTCTACTACCAATAGGTATATAACCCCTGTGTAACTCTTCTTTCAAGTATGTGTAACGCTGGAGATAGAAATGAATATGTTCATTGTCTTTTGCCTTTGAAATCCATGCCTCACAAGGGAACTGGAGGTGGAGATTCTCATGCCCACAGCAAAAGGGCCCCCCTATTTCCATCACAAATTTATAATTTTCTATTTGTTTGGAGCCCCCCCCCCCCCCTTTCTACTAGTACAATTGTTCCTTTTGTGTTCATGGACTAATTACACCATTATTCCACTGGGACACTATTAACAACACTGTGCTTGTTAATTATGACATATGAGTTTCAGAAACTGCACAACTTTCCTCCCTTTCTTAAAATGCAGCCAATACTTAGAGTTGAAGGAAAACATTCCCACTTGACTTATATGTTTATTGTCTCCAGAAAATAGCATAGTTGTTCTTGGTGTCGTGGATGCTATTGGTATTGTGGGGTGGAAACCTTCTTGAACTATAGAATATGGTACTGTTTTGCTGTCATGCAAGGAGTATAAAAATCAGACATGAAGAGAACATAAACATTGCTGTTATGTTTATTGTTGTTTCCAGCTGTGTAGGAAGAATTGCCATTTAAAAAGGCTTACATCCCACTCAGCCCACTAAACGTCTATGGCTTTACACTCCATTCAACCCCAAAAATTAAACTGTAGCCTGGGGACATGACCTTCTTCAACCTGGGGAAGTACAAAAATCTCCCATTCTTTCAGTAATCAGCCTAGCAGGCCTCTGGTAAGGCCAGGTGTCCCACACTGCAACCACAGAGCTCTCTCATGATGACAAAAGCAACCCTTCTGCGACTCTATGGACAGATACTGTTGCACCCATAGATGCCCACACTCCCTCCCATCTCTCTGCAAGCAGCCTTAGGACAACCTTACGTTAATCCATCATGTTGCAGCTCGATTGATTCGGACAGCTATAAAGTGACCATATCACCTGCATCACTGTATCCTTGTGATGGGCAACAACATTGGTATCACTATAAGGGAAAGATGGTATCCTCCCTCTTTTTGGAAGGGTGAAGACCTTTCCTACATTTTCTCAGTAGCCTCTGTGACTAAGGCACTACTCTAGAAGTGGGGAACTTGGCTCCTAGGCATAACAAATCCTGAGGAGCTTTAGACCTGCTATTTCCCACCTCAGAGGCATAAACAGGAAGTTTTCCACCCTGGGTGTTGATGTTGCTGGGACCAGTGCTGGCAGCCAGACTGGAGCGGCTGCCACTCTTGTGCCTCCTCCAGGTTGGTGCCTGAGACAGTGCCCTACTAGCCTACCCGCAGATAGACTTCTGTCCTTCCTGCCTACACAGTCCTTTTAACTTCCTGCCATAGGACTGCCGGGGCTGGAAAACTCTATTATGCTTTCAGGTTAAATTGGACCACTGTGCAGCCAAAACAAATAAATAATGGGCCCAACACAAAAGGAAGTCCACCGAGCTAGGGGTTTCTGTCCCCTCTCTCCAAAGAGTTTATACATTTTGTATTCAGTACACATGAAGTAAAGCCTTGGGGTTGCAAGATGCAGAACCCAGAGCTTTCTCATGCCAGGAGTAGTGCCCACCCTGCCGGGATCAGCATCCAGTTCTTATTTGTTTGCTGTTCACCCAGAATTATTCCATCCATAGTGTGAAAAGCCTTGCAATGTCCATACATGAGACTAGAAGGAAGAACAGAGTGAGTGAACAGCTTGTGTGTCCATTCTCAGTGGTTGAACCTGGGTTACCACGTTGTTCCCAGGAACCCAATAGGATGTGAGAGTCAAAAGATTGCTCAGCCTCCAAGACTGAGAACCCCTCCCCGTGACTTTTCATTAGGGCTGTGCAAAATGTTGCTGGCTGTTGTGTTTTGGACTGTTTCAACTTGTTTTGAGCTTGAAAGAGCGAAACTGAAATGAAGCAAAGGGCTCCGAAATAGCTTCGAAATGAAATGAGGGCAGTCAAAACATTTTTAAACTTTAGAAAAGTTTTGAGTTTCCAAGCTGAAGGTGGGCTTGCCTGCAGGGAAACAGAAAGTAAGGAGAGGGAGGGGGAACAGGGAGGAAAGACTGCTCCGATCCTGACTCTGACTGTTTGGCTGCCTGGGATGCTGCTGGTGCTACTGTGCTGCTTATGAATTATTGTCATTTAAAGTAGTGAACTGGACTGTGCCGTATTAAGGCCAGTACCAGCCTTAATACACACAAGTCACATGTCACAAGTTTTGCTTGTCAGCAGTTTGAGGTTCAGTTTCCCAGAAACCCTTGCACCTATCTCCTTGAAACCTGGCAGTCTTCATGGCCTCAGCAGGGGCCACCATGCCTGCAGTTTTCACCCTGCCCTGTGCCTTCACACTTACAAATTACATGAGTTTTGCTTTCAAGATTTTGAGGTGCAGTTTCCCAGAAAACCCTACATCTATCTCCTTGAAACTTGGCAGGCTTCAGGCTCTCAGAAGGAGCTACCATCTTTGCAAAGTTATAGGCAGTTTTGTGCTTCCCCATTATAGTCTATGGGCGAAACATCGAAACAGGGTCGAAACAGCAAAACAGTTTTGACAAAATGAAACAGAATAGCGGTTTCAAAATGAAATGAAATGAAACTTGAAACACTGTCCCATTGAAATGGTGAAATGGAAGTCAAAACGAAATGGTGCTGTTTCACACAGCCCTACTTTTTAGTATGGGCTAGAAGAATGACACAAGATGCTGGGACATTTTTGGAGGTGAATCTCCCTCTTCTTGAACCCCACTCTCCACACTGCTAGACTGCAGGGATTACTTGAAATGGCTTGTGGAGAATGACCTCAGGTACAACTGCCCCAGTTGAAGTTCCCTCTCTGGTGGATTATGGAACCCCACAGCAGACATAAAAAGTCTTTCCCTTTACAAAGGCTTTTGATACGGTCTCCCACAACATTCTTGCAAACAAACTAAGGAACTACAGGTTGGATGTATGGACTGGAAAGTGGATAGTAAACTGGCTGCATGTCAGGCTCGGAGGGTAATAATCGATGGTTGAATGTCTAGTTGGCAGCCAGTATCAAGTGGAGTGCTGCAGGGGTTGTTTCAGAGAGAGTTTTGTTCAATTTCTTCATCAATAACCTGGGCCAGGGGATGGGGTGCACCCCCAGCAAGTATGCAGAAGACTCCAAGCTGGCAGGGAGTAGTAGATGAACTGGAGGTTAGGGCGAGGAATTTGAGAGACCTCAACAAACTGGAGAATTGGACTAAAAGAAATCTCATGAGGCTCTATAAGGACAAGCACAAAGTCACGCACTTAGGACAGACCAATCCCATGCACTGGTACAGGCTGGGGCCTGCTGGCTCATATTCAGCTTCCAGTCTACAGTAACCTCCATGTCCTTTTCTGCAGAGCTGCTGCTTAGCCAGTCAGTGTGCCCTTGTAGTGAAGAAGGAGAATGGCATACTGTGCTGCATTAGCAGGATCGCTGCCAGCAGACTGAGGGAAGTGATTCTTTGACTCTATTCGTCACTCGTGAGGCCACATTTTGGAGGACTGTGTCTAGTTTTGGGCCCGCACCACAGAAAGAATAGGACAAATTGGAGAGAGCCCAGTGGAGAGCAACGGAAATGGTGAGAGGGCTGCGGCACATTGCTTCTGAGGAGAGGCTGAGGGAACTGGGCTTATTTAGTCATGAGAAGAGTAGACTGAAAGGAGATTGAAAAGCAGCCTTCAACTAATGTAAGGGTGGTTCTAAAGAGCATGGAGTTAGATGGTTCTCCATGGTGGCAAATGAGAGAACAAGGGTTCAAATTCAGCCTGAATCAGTGACAGTGATTCGATTGCTTGATTCAAATCACTGTCCCTGATTCGGTTCAGCTGAATCCGAATATGAAGACTTGATGCTGATTCAGAGAATCAGCAATTTGAACATAGACACAGCTTTAAAAGTGTTTTCTACGTTCCTTGAGGTAGCATCCACAGCTTATGATCTCTGGGATGGTGGGTTGCATGGAGCGTCCCACAGGAGTGCAGGGGAGCCCTCCACATGCTCGGCGGTGAACCCAGAAGTGGACCTAAAGTACTTCTGGTCCGCTTCCGGGTCTGCCGGGGAGCGCACAGGAGGCCCCCACTGCTCCCCCGCTAGCTCAGCAATCGACTGTGGAGAGACCCTGGGTGCCCCCCACAGAACGAGGAGGCACCGGTCACCAAATTGGACCGAATCTCTGCTGAAATGAATCAAGGACTGAAGCTTCACACAGCCCAAATATTTTGCATATCTTTTCATACATCCGCAAGAGGAAGTTGAGAGGCGACCTTGTGGTTGCCTATAAGTTCATCACGGGGGCACAGAAGGGAATTGGTGAGGTTTTATTCACCAAGGCTCCCCCGGGGGTTACAAGAAATAATGGGCACAAGCTAGCAGAGAGCAGGTTTAGACTGGACATTAGGAAGAACTTCTTCACAGTTCGAGTGGCCAGGGTCTGGAACGGGCTCCCAAGGGAGGTGGTGCTCTCCCCTACCCTGGGGGTCTTCAAGAGGAGGTTGGATATGCATCTAGCTGGGGTCATCTAGACCCAGCACTCTTTCCTGACATGCAGGGGGTCGGACTTGATGATCTATTGAGGTCCCTTCTGCTCCTAAGATCTTTGAATCTATGAATCTATGAATCCAAAGCAATGACCACAACATTTTCAGACAGGTTTCAATGGGCTAATCACAAGTAAATTTCCAAAGTAGGGCTTACCTTTAATGTGATGCCTGCTACAAGCACAATGACTATACCTTCAAATTAGGTTATTTTTTTAAGGTAGACTCTATTTATCCATAAATAACTAAGCAGACATGAATTTGGTGAACAACACACTAATAAATATATATACACATAAAACTGATAATAAGAACAATGTGAACCAGAAAAAAAAATTACACCGTTGGGTTTTAGACAGCCAGACACCTATAACCTATTGAGTTTCAGTAGGACATGGGCTCTCTATTCCTACAGCTTTCCATTCAAGCTGGTAAAGAAATTTGCTTTACCATGCCAAATCCACACGTTCTTGTGTTAGGACAGTATAATATGAGAAATCATGTGCCTAACACCAATGTCAGTGCTTTTCCAGATTAGCAACTGTCAAGTCACATGGAAAGATTTTTTTCCCCCTTCTCCTCTTTTCAGTCATGTCTACAAGGAAAACTTTCTGAACAGGTCAAGGCTGATTGGCAAAGCTCTGCAAGCCAGTTATGAATGCACCTTTTGAGGAAAGTGAATGGGAACTGAATAATGGATGTTGAAAGCTTGACCCTATTACAGTCGGTGGTGAAATTCTCAGTGGTCCCAGATTCCTTTTGGGAAGGCATGGTTTAATCATACATGAATAATTTGGGAGGCGAAAGTGATAACTGACCACATTTCTATATCTTGTATTACAGAGATGGTAACACCAAGATTTCGACTGGTGCCTTCTGCCTAGGTAAAATTTAAAATATAGGTCTGTTGAAATGTAGTCCTTTACAACAATGTCTCACATTTCAGCAAGGTACAAGTGGGAGGAATTCAGTGAAGATCTATGTCCAGAGTATTCACGCCTTGGTTTTTACAATAGCCTTAGACCATTTAGAAAATACCTTACCCCTGAGGGCCTCTCTGACTTGCTTATTCCTGAGAGCATAGATGTAGGGGTTGAACAGCTGGGTCACCACTGAATAGAGGAAAGAAATATATTTGTCAAAATCTCTCCCACCCCGCTGAGAGGGCCGGACATATCTGATGATGGAGCCGCTGTAAAATATGACAACCACTATGAGGTGAGCAGAGCAGGTGGAGAAAGCTTTCTTCCGGCTCGATGAAGAAGGGATGCGCACGATGGTGGCAATGATGCGGCCATAGGAAACAACAGACACTGATAAAGTTCCAAGTACAATAATGATAGCTGCAAAAAACACCAAGAGTTCAATGCGGTGTGTGTCTGCGCAGGAGAGCTGGAGCAATGGGGCCATGTCACAGTAGAAGTGGTTTATGAGGTTGGGCCCACAGAACGGCAACAAGACAACCATGACTGTGGGGGGAATGGGGATGAGGAAACCCACCACCCAACAGCACAGCACCAGCTGAACACAGCGTCTGCTGTTCATGATGGTGGCATAATGAAGTGGGTGGCAGATGGCCACGTAACGGTCAAGAGACATCAGAGCCAGATGGAAATATATAGAAGACCCTAAAAAGAAGAACAACAATAATTGCATGAGGCAGCCATGGAGGGAAATAGCTTTTCTCGACATTAGGAGGCTGTAAAGGGTCCTGGGCATGAAGGTAGAGGTGAAGCAGACCTCCAGAAGGGAGAAATTCCGGAGGAAGAAGTACATCGGGGTTTGAAGCTGACGGTCAACCAGGGTGATCGTGATGACAGTGAGGTTTCCCAGTAAGATCAGCAGGAAGACGATGAGGAGAACTACAAAAAGAAGGATCTCTAAATGGCGGTCGCTGGTCAGACCCAAGAGGATGAACTCCACTACTGTCGTATGGTTCATTGCTTCTGGCTTGCCTTCAGACAAAAAACACAACTGAAACCAGTCTGACAGCATAGCTGCATTGTGAAAACAAGATATAAGCAGATAGTGTTTGAATACTGAGTGTTATAATAATTGGACTCAACATCCTGGAAGAAGTTTTGTATATGCAACTCCTATGGGTATGGTAAAACATACCACTGGAACCACAGGCATGGATGAGGACAGATAGATAACTGATATATCATTGGAGGGAGTTGCATTTTGTGCAGATGAAGGGAGCAAAAGCCAAAGGAAGAAATATGCCCTCAAACTTTTATGCTTCAGTTTTCCTATTTCTACAACTGAAGGGGTGATTTCAAACTGTAAACCAGCATATAGTGTTGGACATCACCTTTTTCTTCTATGCTCCACTTGTTCTATTACATTTCACCCTATTCCTAGGCAATTTATCTAACAGCCCTGAATAAATACATTGTCTGAATCACTTTCCTGGTTCTCACTGTCAGTTGAGACAACTACACAAATACTTTCATTCTCTTTAAAAGTGAATCATAGATTCATAGATGTTAGGGTGGGAAGGGACCTCAATAGATCATCGAGTCCGACCCCCTGCATAGGCAGGGAAGAGTGCTAGGTCTAGATGTCCCCAGCTAGATGCATATCCAACCTCCTCTTGAAGACCCCCAGGGTAGGGGAGAGCACCACCTCCCTTGGGAGCCCGTTCCAGACCTTGGCCACTCGAACTGTGAAGAAGTTCTTCCTTATGTCCAGTCTAAATCTGCTCTCTGCTAGCTTGTGGCCATTATTTCTTGTAACCCCCGGGGGCGCCTTGGTGAATAAAACCTCACCAATTGCCTTCTGTGCCCCCGTGATGAACTTGCTAATCAAATGTACTAGCTAATCAAAAAGCATGAGGGTGATAACAGTAAGCTTCAGCGTGAAATGGGTGTTGAACAAACACGTTTGGGAAGCTTTGTTTTCTTTCCTTACAGAACAAGATGGATTTGGATCATGCAAAGGGAATAATTTGCCAGACAGAGTAAGAGACAGGAAGCAGAAAGAGGGAGGAATTTGTGCTCTCACAGATTTTATTTTCATTTTTTATGAGCCCCAGAACAGAACTGGGGAAGTTTGGATTGCAGCTGCCAGTTTGTTTCCACACCTATTTTTGCTCTCTTCTTCTGCACCCGATCTCCAAACCAGGCACAATGTAATTGTTGCCTGCATCATTAGACTGTAACAATGACCGTTCTCTTACCCCGAAATGCTTACACATTGGCAAGATTTGTTTTCCCTGCACACATTTTGCCCTATATATTGTTCTTCAGTGCACAAGACTTTTTGTGGACTGAATTGAGGCATATTTTGTACAGGTAGGCTTTAAATATGCAGAATTATGAGCTCATGTCTTTTTCTCACCTAAGATAAAGCAACTCCAAGTCAATAGGGATGTTACTATGGTTTCCAGCTCTAGTTTCAAATCACTGGTGATAATAACCAAGTATATAAGGTGGTACTTACAGATGTGGAGATGTGGTCAGTGGGGGACGCAAACATTTGTCAGGACAACCGTCCGTGTTGTGCATCAGAAACAAGGATGTGCTTCTAGTCGGGTCCTACACTCACATCTGGTCTCCTGTTTTTCTGTGGATGTTATCAAGCTCCAACCTTGTCTTTGCTTTGACTCCATACCACAAGCAAGTCCATTCAGCCTAACAGCAACCCATATTGGGAAAGAGCTACCATTAGGGTGGGTTTTCTGTCATTGTCGTGGGATTACTACTGGTTTAAAAGTGCAGACAGCTGACATGGTTTCTGCTCCAAAATCCCTGAAAAGAGCTTCCTCCTCCCTTTTACCCATTCATTCTTGCAGTCCAGCAGCACGTGTCTGTCTAAGCTGAAAGCAAAGCTCATCAATCTCTCAGTATCTGCAGACCTATGCTATTTTTCGATCTCAAATTTATTCTGAAATCTCGGCACTAATATGCAATGGAATTGGTGTATTTTCCCTGACGTCTGCTTCTCGTCACTTTTTCACTCTTCTTTTCTGCTTCCTCTCCGTTTTCATTATCAACAAAATATATTTGCCTGTAGTTCATTACCAAGAATCAGAACTTGTTGCAGCACAGGTGATGTTGGTGTATTATTCTCAGTCCCAGAACGCCGACTGGACTACTCATATCTAATCCCCAAATTTTTCTTATATTGTGCGGTTTGTAGGTCAGCAGCATTTTAGTCTCCCACCACAGAACTCAAGCCCTATGCCTAAGTCAGACCCTGTTAGGATGAAAACTGTAGCAATGCAGGTAAAACTAGACAGAATGTAGACCCTCTTCCACAGCAGCTACAGGACTCCGACGCTTTCATTTAGATGGGCGATTGATGCCTCCATACAGGATGCAGAAAAATTATGTGGTTCCTCTCAGCAAACAACTCCTCCTTGCTTAGGGTCCTGTTTATAAGACTTGTGATATACAAGTGCCTCCCTCACATTGTCTCTGTCCCTGGAGAAAAACCAGGCAACACAGTGTTCAGAAGACTTTCTAAACAAAAAAAAATGGACCCTTTTGACTTTTCCCCCACAGGAAGACAGGACTCATTTTTTGGCCACTTGAGCTCAAAAATCTCTTGCCAAAACTTTCCTCCTCAAGCAAGGCCAATTGGATAGTTCACTGGAACGCAACCCAGATGAGCTGAGATTTATTCCTGTCTCTCTCCTTGGACTGTTTGTTGCCCTGAGCCAGAAGAACTGTGTAAGAACAACAACTTCATTATGATTGCCACCATTTTTGGAGGAAAGGTGCATCAGTAGGGTTTGAGCATAGGGCATGGGGGTGCAGGGTCTGAATCAGCACTGCCTTATATACCACTGAATTGTGGGAAATGGCACTGGGAGAGGAAGAGGGCATGGAAAATTCTGCATGTGTCCTGTTCACCTGCCCCCGAGCATCCCCACTGTGTGAGACAACACTAAGCTAGATGACCAAGCAGGAGTCTGGTCCAGTGAATAACAGGTCTTATGTTCCACTCTTAAAATCTGAAGCTAGGCAGACTTTTGAAAAAAGGTATCATGACCATTTTTGAGTGTTAACTTTTATCATCCTTTTTATCATTTCTTTTATTTTATTTGGTATCATACCTTCTGTGGTTTCTCTTACAGCTTATACTTCCTTCCATGTATTCTATTTAAAAACCCAAACTGAAACCAGACTTCAAACCTTTAGTTGTCCTTTTTTGCCTTCTGGTAATTAAAACATCCGGACACCATACTTGGCTTAAGGGTCTCAACAGGGCAATTCTAAAAGTATCTATAGAAAATTTCTAATAAGGTAGAGCTCAGCATAATTATAAGTGCAGTTCATGCAGATACAGCTTGGCATTAGCCGAAGGAAAGCCCTATAACTGTAGGGATACTTAAGGATGCAGAATTATGACGAACATATGACTATACACTAATGTACACACATAGATAACAGTGGCATTAAGAGGAAGGAAATGAGGAAGTGATAGAGAACCAGAAACCCCTCCACCCTAAAGGAAGGGATAGAAACCCAAAATTTCCCCTTTCCAGTGAGAGTGAACTAAACACCCTGTGGCCAAGTCAGGTTCAGTCTCTGCCTCCCTGGAGATGACCCAGTTCTACTCAAGTTCCCCTTGAAGGACACTTGCCAGACTGTAGTGTTTGCATCTTGGCCTATAAGCTTCAAAACCCTCCATATCCTGAATATTGTCCCAGCACTGTCTCCAGTTCTGGGCTCCTAGGAACACTCCTGGAAGGCCGGGTTCCTTTTCCTCATGGATTCCAATGGACCGAAGCCCACCCGTTCCTAGGCTTCTTGTTTTGGGGGCTCTCTGTATTACACTTTCCCTTTTTCAGGTTGCATGGGGGAGGATCACTGTACGTACCTCCAAGACACATACTCAGCCACATAACTGCATTTTGGGACTCTTATGCACTGCACAGGATTCTGTTTCAGCCTGTGATGAAACAGAGCCACTCTGTGCACCTCCCAGTGGGAAGTCAAATGGGGGAAGACAAGAAGAATCCACTCATGTTGCATCTCGGGATTCTTGAGCGTTTTGCATTAAAGAATCACTGGGCATGTCTAGTAGGTTGGCTACTTGTGTACTGTACTGACGTCTGTGATGGAGAAATGTACCTTAGATAACTGTCATGTAAGAGAAAGGTTTTCAGATTCATTTTAAACTCTTGGTACACTTGGGTGGATGTCTGGTATGTCAATGTTGATGAGTTTCAGGTTTGGATGGTTTCCCTTGCATGATTCCTGGCTTCTTCCAGTTTCCCCCCAGCACTGATTGCCTTCAATGCAGTAAGTGAGAACATATATTGGCTGGCTCACTTCAGTGTCTGAGGGGCAGTGTTATAAGAGTGACCCAGAGGAGGTGAAAATAAAGAGAGAGACTCCTATTGAACCCAGCCAACTTGATTCAGTGCCACAATGCAATAGTACTACTTACAAATGTAATGTTGTATAGGGACTAGGACACAGCTGTTTCTTAAATGTCCAATCTGCAAACAGGATGTAGAACAGCTTCAGTTCTTTCCATGCATCTCTGCAAACCCTTCCCTCCTCAGAAAAATCTGCTTCTCACCATATTGCTCCCAGATATTAATTCCACAGGACAGGACGGTCCCCTGATCCTCATTACTAGCCATCCTGAGCCTGACCTCGGTAATCTGCTATGTAGGGTAGGAACAAGCAATCATGGGGTTCCTCCCAGTCCGCTTTGGATGTTGGATTCTTTTTTTTTTTTTCTTAACTGTTTCTTTCTTTCAAGGTTTCCTATAAGAATGGGTTTCTCTCTCTCAGGTGAGAAAACCTTACTCGTGTCAGGCCCTTAAAAAAAAAAAAAAATCTGGACAGGTGCCCCAGTGCCCTACTTACAGCATAAGAAAGTAGAGCCATTTTGCTGTCATGCAAGGACTATAAAAATCAGACATGAAGAGAGCGTAAACATTGCTGTTATGTTTATTGTTGTTTCCAGCAGGGTAGGAAGAATTGCCATTTATAAAGGCTTACATCCCACTTAGTCCACTACATGTCTATGGCTTTACACTCCATTCATCCCCAAAAATTAAACTGTAGCCTGGGGACATGACCTTCTTCAAACTGGGGAAGTACAAAACTTTCCCATTCTTTCATTAATCAGCCTAGCAGGACTCTGGTAAGGCCAGGTGTCCCACACTGCAACCACAGAGCTCTCTCATGATGATAAATGCAACCCTTCTGTGACTCTGTGGACAGATCCTGTTGCACCCATAGATGCCCACACTCCCTCCCATCTCTCTGCAAGCAGCCTTAGCACAACCTTACTTTAATCCATCACGTTGCAGCTAGATTGATTCTGACAGCTATAAAGTGACCATATCTCCTGCATCACTGTATCCTTGTGATGGGCAACACATTGGTATCACTGTAAGGGAAAGCTGGTGTCCCCGCTCTTTTTGGAAGGGTGAAGACCTTTCCTACATTTTCTCAGTAGCCTCTGTGACTAAGGCACTACTCTAGAAGTGGGGAACTTGGCTCCTAGGCATAACAAATCCTGAGGAGCTTTAGACCTGCTATTTCCCACCTCAGAGGCATAAACAGGAAGTTTTCCACCCTGGGTGTTGATGTTGCTGGGACCAGTGCTGGCAGCCAGACTGGAGCGGCTGCCACTCTTGTGCCTCCTCCACATTGATGCCTGAGACAGTGCCCTACTAGCCTACCCGCAGATAGACTTCTGTCCTTCCTGCACACACAATCCTTTTAACTTCCTGCCATGGGATTGACAGGGCTGGAAAACTCTATTATGCTTTCAGGTTAAATTGGGCCACTGTGCAGCCAGAACAAATGACTCATGGGCCCAACACAAGAGGAAGTCCACCGAGCTAGGGATTTCTGTCCCCTCTCTCCAAAGAGTTTATACATTTTGTATTCAGTACACATGAAGTAAAGCCTTGGGGTTGCAAGAGGCAGAATCCAGAGCTTTCTCATGCCAGGAGTAGTGCCCACCCTGCCGGGATCAGCATCCAGTTCTTATTTGTTTGCTGTTCACCCAGAATTATTCCATCCATAGCGTGAAAAGCCTTGCAATGTCCATACATGAGACTAGAAGGAAGAACAGAGTGAGTGAACAGCTTGTGTGTCCATTCTCAGTGGTTGAACCTGGATTACCACGTTGTTCCCAGGAACCCAATAGGATGTGAGAGTCAAAAGATTGCTCAGCCTCCAAGACTGAGAACCCCTTCCTGTGACTTTTCATTAGGGCTGTGCAAAATGTTGCTGGCTGTTGTGTTTTGGCGCTGTTTCAACTTGTTTTGAGCTTGAAAGAGCAAAACTGAAATGAAGCAAAGGGCTTCGAAATAGCCGCGAAATGAAATATTGGCAGTCAAAACATTTTTAAACTTCAGAAATGTTTTGAGTTTCAAAGCTGAAGCTGGGCTTGCCTGCAGGGAAACAGAAAGTAAGGAGGTGGCGGGGGAACAGGGAGGAAAGACTGCTCCGATCCTGACTCTGCCTGTTTGGCTGCCTAGGATGCTGTTGGTGCTACTGTGCTGCTTACTGAATTATTGCCTTAAGGGGCTACCATCTTTGCAAAGTTATAGGCAGTTTTGTGCTTCTGCATTGTAGTCTATGGGCGAAACATCAAAACAGGGTCGAAACAGCAAAACACTTTTGACAAAATGAAACAGAACAGCGGTTTCAAAATGAAATGAAATGAAACTTGAAACACTGTCCCATTGAAATGGTGAACTGGAAGTCGAAACGAAATGGTGCTGTTTCACACAGCCCTACTTTTCAGTATGGGCTAGGAGAACGACACAAGATGCTGGGACATTTTTGGAGGTGAATCTCCCTATTCTTGAAGCCCAATCTCCATGCTGCTAGATTGCAGGAATTACTTGAAATGGCTTGTGGAGAATGACCTCAGGTACAACTGCCCCAGTTGCAGTTCCCTCTCTGGTGGATTATGGAACCCCACAGCAGACATATAAAGTCTTTCCCTTTACAAAGGCTTTTGATACGGTCTCCCACAACATTCTTGCAAGCAAGCTAAGGAACTACAGGTTGGATGTGTGGACTGGAAAGTGGATAGTAAACTGGCTGCATGTCAGGCTCGGAGGGTAATAATCGATGGTTGAATGTCTAGTTGGCAGCCAGTGTCAAGTGGATTGCTGCAGGGGTTGTTTCAGAGAGAGTTTTGTTCAATTTCTTCATCAATAACCTGGGCCAGGGGATGGGGTGCACCCCCAGCAAGTTTGCAGAAGACTCCAAGCTGGCGGGGAGTAGTAGATGAACTGGAGGTTAGGGCGAGGAATTTGAGAGACCTCAACAAATTGGAGAATTGGACTAAAAGAAATCTCATGAGGCTCTATAAGGACAAGCACAAAGTTACGCACTTAGGACAGACCAATCCCATGCACTGGTACAGGCTGGGGACTGCTGGCTCATATTCAGCTTCCAGTCTACAGTAACCTCCATGTCCTTTTCTGCAGAGCTGCTGCTTAGCCAGTCAGTGTGCCCTTGTAGTGAAGAAGGAGAATGGCATACTGTGCTGCATTAGCAGGATCGCTGCCAGCAGACTGAGGGAAGTGATTCTTTGACTCTATTCGTCACTTGTGAGGCCACATCTTGGAGGACTGTGTCTAGTTTTGGGCCCGCACCACAGAAAGAATAGGACAAATTGGAGAGAGCCCAGTGGAGAGCAACAGAAATGGTGAGAGGGCTGCGGCACATTGCTTCTGAGGAGAGGCTGAGGGAACTCGGCTTATTTAGTCATGAGAAGAGTAGACTGAAAGGAGATTGAATAGCAGCCTTCAACTAACGTAAGGGTGGTTCTAAAGAGCATGGAGTTAGATGGTTCTCCATGGTGGCAAATGACAGAACAAGGATTCGAATTCAGCCTGAATCAGTGACAGTGATTCGATTGCTTGATTCAAATCACTGTCCCTGATTCGATTCAGCTGAATCCGAATCTGAAGACTTGATGCTGATTCGGAGAATCAGCAATTTGAACATAGACACAGCTTTAAAAGTTTTTTCTACATTGCTTGAGGTAGGATTCGCAGCTTATGATCTCTGGGATGGTGGGTTGCATGGAGCGTCCCACAGGAGTGCAGGGGAGCCCTCCACATGCTCGGCGGTGAACCCAGAAGTGGATCTAAAGTACTTCTGGTCCGCTTCCGGGTCTGCCGGGGAGCGCACAGGAGGCCCCCACTGCTCCCCCGCTACCTCAGCAATCGACTGTGGAGGGACCCTGGGTGCCCCCCACAGAACGAGGAGGCACCGGTCACCAAATTGGACCGAATCTCTGCTGAAATGAATCAAGGACTGAAGCTTCACACAGCCCAAATATTTTGCATATCTTTTCATACATCCAAAGTCATGACCACATCATTTTTAGAAAGGTTTCAATAGGCTAATCACTAGCACATTTCCAAAGTAGAGTTTACCTTGAATATGATGCCTGCTACAAGCACAATGACTATTCCTTCAAATTAGCTTAAATTTTTAAGGTAGCCTCTATTTATCCATCAGACATGAATTTGGTGAACAACACGCTAATAAATATATATACACATAAAACTGGTAATGAGAACGATGTGAACCAGAAAAAAATTACACCAATGGGTTTTAGACAGCCAGACAGCTATAATATATTGAGTTTCAGTAGGACATGGGCTCTCTATTCTTACAGCTTTTCATTCAAGCCGGTAAAGAAATTTGCTTTCCCATGCCAAATCCACACGTTCTTGTGTCAGGACAGTATAATATGAGAAATCATGTGCCTAACACCAATGTCAGTGCTTTTCCAGATTAGCAACTGTCAAGTCACATGGAAAGATTTTTTTCCCCCTTCTCCTCTTTTCAGTCATGTCTACAAGGAAAACTTTCTGAACAGGTCAAGGATGATTGGCAAAGCTCTGCAAGCCAGTTATGAATGCACCTTTGGAGGAATGTGAATGGGAACTGAATAATGGATGTTGAAAGCTTGACCCTATTACAGTCGGTGGTGAAATTCTCAGTGGTCCCAGATTCCTTTTGGGAAGGCATGGTTTAATCATACATGAATAATTTGGGAGGCGAAAGTGATAACTGACCACATTTCTATATCTTGTATTACAGAGATGGTAACACCAAGATTTCGACTGGTGCCTTCTGCCTAGGTAAAATTTAAAATATAGGTCTGTTGAAATGTAGTCCTTTACAACAATGTCTCACATTTCAGCAAGGTACAAGTGGGAGGAATTCAGTGAAGATCTATGTCCAGAGTATTCACGCCTTGGTTTTTACAATAGCCTTAGACCATTTAGAAAATACCTTACCCCTGAGGGCCTCTCTGACTTGCTTATTCCTGAGAGCATAGATGTAGGGGTTGAACAGCTGGGTCACCACTGAATAGAGGAAAGAAATATATTTGTCAAAATCTCTCCCACCCCGCTGAGAGGGCCGGACATATCTGATGATGGAGCCGCTGTAAAATATGACAACCACTATGAGGTGAGCAGAGCAGGTGGAGAAAGCTTTCTTCCGGCTCGATGAAGAAGGGATGCGCACGATGGTGGCAATGATGCGGCCATAGGAAACAACAGACACTGATAAAGTTCCAAGTACAATAATGATAGCTGCAAAAAACATCACGAGTTCAATGAGGTGTGTGTCTGCGCAGGAGAGCTGGAGCAATGGGGCCATGTCACAGTAGAAGTGGTTTATGAGGTTGGGCCCACAGAACGGCAACAAGACAATCATGACTGTGGGGGGAATGAGGATGAAGAAACCCACCACCCAACAGCACAGCACCAGCTGAACACAGCGCCTGCTGTTCATGATGGTGGCATAATGAAGTGGGTGGAAGATGGCCACGTAACGGTCAAGAGACATCAGAGCCAGATGGAAATATATAGAAGACCCTAAATAGAAGAACGACAATAATTGAGTGAGGCAGCCATGGAAGGAAATAGCTTTTCTCGACATTAGGAGGCTGTAAAGGGTCCTTGGCATGGAGGTAGAGGTGAAGCAGACCTCCAGAAGGGAGAAACTCCGGAGGAAGAAGTACATCGGGGTTTGAAGCTGACGGTCAACCAGAGTGATCGTGATGACAGTGAGGTTTCCCAGTAAGATCAGCAGGAAGACGATGAGGAGAACTACAAAAAGAAGGATCTCTAAATGGCGGTCGCTGGTCAAACCCAAGAGGATGAACTCCGTTACTGTCGTATGGTTCATTGCTTCTGGCTTGCCTTCAGACAAAAAACACAACTGAAACCAGTCTGACAGCATAGCTGCATTGTGAAAACAAGATATAAGCAGATAGTGTTTGAATACTGAGTGTTATAATAATTGGACTCCACATCCTGGATGAAGTTTTGTATATGCATCTACTATGGGTATGGTAAAACATACCACTGGAACCACAGGCATGGATGAGGACAGATAGATAATTGATGTATCATTGGAGGGAGTTGCAGTTTGTGCAGATGAAGGGAGCAAAAGCCAAAGGAAGAAATATGTCCTCAAACTTTGATGCTTCAGTTTTCCTATTTCTACAACTGAAGGGGTGATTTCAAACTGTAAACCAGCATATAGTGTTGGACATCACCTTTTTCTTCTATGCTCCACTTGTTCTATTACATTTCACCCTATTCCTAGGCAATTTATCTAACAGCCCTGAATAATTACATTGTCTAAATCATCTTCCTAGTTCTCACTGTCAGTTGAGACAACTACACAAATACTTTCATTCTGTTTAAAAGTGAATCATAGATTCATAGATGTTAGGGTGGGAAGGGACCTCAATAGATCATCGAGTCCGACCCCCTGCATAGGCAGGAAAGAGTGCTGGGTCTAGATGACCCCAGCTAGATGCATATCCAACCTCCTCTTGAAGACCCCCAGGGTAGGGGAGAGCACCACCTCCCTTAGGAGCCTGTTCCAGACCTTGGTCACTAGAACTGTAAAGAAGTTCTTCCTAATGTCCAGTCTAAATCTGCTCTCTGCTAGCTTGTGGCCATTATTTCTTGTAAGCCCCGGGGTGCTTTGGTGAATAAATACTCACCAATTGCCTTCTGTGCCCCCGTGATGAACTTGCTAATCAAATGCAGTATCTAATCAAAAAGCATGAGGGTGATAACAGTAAATTTCAACGTGAAATGTGTGTTGAACAAACACATTTGGGAACCTTTGTTTTCTTTCCTTGGAGAACAAGATGGATTTGGATCATGCAAAGGGAATAATTTGCCAGACAGAGTAAGAGACAGGAAGCAGAAAGAGGGAGGAATTTGTGCTCTCACAGATTTTATTTTCATTTTTTATGAGCCCCAGAACAGAACTGGGGAAGTTTGGATTGCAGCTGCCAGTTTGTTTCCACACCTATTTTTGCTCTCTTCTTCTGCACCCGATCTCCAAACCAGGCACAATGTAATTGTTGCCTGCATCATTAGCCTGTAACAATGACCGATCTCTTACCCCGAAATGCTTACACATTGGCAAGATTTGTTTTCCCTGCACACATTTTGCCCTATATATTGTTCTTCAGTGCACAAGACTTTTTGTGGACTGAATTGAGGCATATTTTGTACAGGTAGGCTTTACATATGCAGAATTATGAGCTCATGTCTTTTTCTCACCTAAGATAAAGCAACTCCAAGTCAATAGGGATGTTACTATGGTTTCCAGCTCTAGTTTCAAATCACTGGTGATAATAACCAAGTATATAAGGTGGTACTTACAGATGTGGAGATGTGGTCAGTGGGGGACGCAAACATTTGTCAGGACAACCGTCTGTGTTTTGTATCAGAAAGAAGGATGTGCTTCTAGTCGGGTCCTACATTCACATCTGGTCTGCTGCTTTTCTGTGGATGTTATCAAGCTCCAACCTTGTCTTTGCTTTGACTCCATACCACAAGCAAGTCCATTCAGCCTAACAGCAACCCATATTGGGAAAGAGCTACCATTAGGGTGGGTTTTCTGTCATTGTTGTGGGATTACTACTGGTTTAAAAGTGCAGACAGCTGACATGGTTTCTGCTCCAAAATCCCTGAAAAGACCTTCCCCCTCCCTTTTATCCATTCATTCTTGCAGTCCAGCAGCACGTGTCTGTCTAAGCTGAAAGCAAAGCTCATCAATCTCTCAGTATCTGCAGACCTATGCTATTTTTCGATCTCAAATTTATTCTGAAATCTCGGCACTAATATGCAATGGAATTGGTGTATTTTCCCTGACATCTGCTTCTCATCACTTTTTCACTCTTCTTTTCTGCTTCCTCTCCATTTTCATTATCAACAAAATATATTTGCCTGTAGTTCATTACCAAGAATCAGAACTTGTTGCAGCACAGGTGATGTTGGTGTATTATTCTCAGTCCCAGAACGCCGACTGGACTACTCATATCTAATCCCCAAATTTTTGTTATATTATGCAGTTTGTAGGTCAGCAGCATTTTAGTCTCCCACCACAGACTCAAGCCCTATGCCTAAGTCAGACCCTGTTAGGATGAAAACTGTAGCAATGCAGGTAAAACTAGACAGAATGTAGACCCTCTTCCACAGCAGCTACAGGACTCCGACGCTTTCATTTAGATGGGCGATTGATGCCTCCATACAGGATGCAGAAAAATTATGTGGTTCCTTTCAGCAAATAACTCCTCCTTGCTTAGGGTCCTGTTTATAAGACTTGTGATATACAAGTGCCTCCCTCACATTGTCTCTGTCCCTGGAGAAAAACCAGGCAACACAGTGTTCAGAAGACTTTCTAAACAAAAAAAAATGGACCCTTTTGACTTTTCCCCCACAGGAAGACAGGACTCATTTTTTGGCCACTTGAGTTCAAAAATCTCTTGCCAAAACTTTCCTCCTCAAGCAAGGCCAATTGGATAATTCAATGGAAAGCAACCCAGATGAGCTGAGATTTATTCCTGTCTCTCTCCTTGGACTGTTTGTTGCCCTGAGCCAGAAGAACTGTGTAAAAACTACAACTTCATTATGATTGCCACCATTTTTGGAGGAAAGGTGCATCAGTAGGGTTTGAGCATAGGGCATGGGGGTGCAGCCCCTGAATCAGCACTGCCTTATATACCACTGAATTGTGGGAAATGGCACTGGGAGAGGAAGAGGGCATGGAAAATTCTGCATGTGTCCTGTTCACCTGCCCCCCAGCATCCCCACTCAGTCACTGTGTGAGACAACACTAAGCTAGATGACCAAGCAGTAGTCTGGTCCAGTGAATAACAGGTCTTATGTTCCACTCTTAAAATCTGAAGCTAGGCAGACTTTTGAAAAAAAAAAAGGTATCATGACCATTTTTGAGTGTTAACTTTTATCATCCTTTTTATCATTTCTTTTATTTTATTTTGTGTCAGAACTTCTGTTTTTTCTCTGACAGCTTATACATCCTTTCCATGTATTGCGTTTAAAAAAATTCACTGAAACCAGACTTCAAACCTTTAGTTGTCCGTTTTTGTCTTCTGGTAATTAAAACTTCTGGACCCCATACTTGGCTTAAGGGTCTCAAGAGGGCAATTCTAAAAGTAGATGTAGTAAATTTCTAATAAGGTAGAGATCGGCATAATTGTAAGTGCAGTTCATGCAGATACAGCTTAGCATTAGCCGAAGGAAAGCCCTATAACTGTAGGGATACTTAACCATGCAGAATTATGATGAACATATGACTATAAACTAATGTACACACATAGATAAGAGTGGCATTAAGAGGCAGGAAATGAGGAAATGATAGAGAACCGGAAACCCTTCCACCCTAAAGGAAGGGATAGAAACCCAAACTTTCCCCTTCCAGTGAGAGTGAACTAAACACCCTGTGGCCAAGTCAGGTTCAGTCTCTGCCTCCCTAGAGATGACCCAGTTCTACTCAAGTTCCCCTTGAAGGACACTTGCCAGACTGTAGTGTTTGCATCTTGGCCAATAAGCTTCAAAACCCTCCATATCCTGAATATTGTCCCAGCACTGTCTCCAGTTCTGGGCTCCTAGGAACACTCCTGGAAGGCCGGGTTCCTTTTCCTCATGGATTCCAATGGACCTAAGCCCACCCTTTCCTAGGCTTCTTGTTTGGGGACTGTCTGTATTACACTTCCCCTTTTTGATGTTGCATGGGGGAGGATCACTGTACATACCTCCAAGGCACATACTCAGCCACATAACTGGATTTTTGGACTCTTATGCACTGCACAGGATTCTGTTTTAGCCTGTGATGAAACAGAGCCACTCTGTGCACCTCCCAGTGAGAAGTCAAATGGGGGAAGACAAGAAGAATCCACTCATGTTGTATCTTGGGATTCTTGAGCGTTTTGCATGAAAGAATCACTAGGCATGTCTACACGTTACCCTATATCATCCAAAAGGAAGGACTAAAGCATGGTGAAGTAACAGCATTGCGACAGGACAATGTGTAGATGCTCCCACTGCGTAAAAACCTTCGATAGCAGGGGCAAGAACCCAAAGTTCCTTCTTGCTAATGTCTATAACCATTGCAATGGGCCCTGGAATCAGGGACCCTTTTCTTTATTCCCCACCCGTGCCCATGTTGCCATCCTCCCTGATGTAAAGGGCCATATAAAGTTAAAAAAAAAAGAAGGGAAGCAGGGCCAGAGAAGAGAAGACGTAGGTCTGGACTGTGCAACAAAACGTAGAAGAATTATACTCCAAAATACTAAAATCAGAATGGTATTCAAAATACCACTTTCCCTCCAATACTGGGAACTTTTACCAGTGACTGGCGTAGTAAAGCCAAACCCAAAAAGGCTTTCGAACTGCTAGCTCAGATGCTGGTAGTAGAGTACCAAGAGCAAAAAAAGGCTGCGTGTGATCATATAACCCCTCTGAAAAGCTGAGAGACCATGGAGGAAATGAAAGCAACCTATGCTTCATGTTGTGATAGTCACATAACAGTGACTACATGATGGATCATAAAAAACAGGGGCTTGATATATTCTCTATCTCTTGATGCTCTTGCATGAAAATTAGATGCATTTATGGGAGAAGGCCTTTCACAAGGCAAAAATATTTTGGCACAATGCTGCAGTAACTGGGGCATACTAGATGGCCTATATTATACCAGAACTCAGAATGAACCGTTTCATGGTTTTCTCTCCATAATGTCTATGACTATATAAAACTGGATAGACAGATTCCAATTCCTCCCAATAAAGAAGATAACTCAAGTCCCATATTCATTGAATGTAACATTTTCCATGATGTCAGTGACAGTTTAGTTGGACTTCAATCCTGCAGTGTTGAATGCTCCTACCTTATGAAAGCTGCATTTTAGAAAACTTCCTATTCCAGGCATCTTTCAGGGCCTCTTTCACCTGCTTGTTCCTCAGTGAGTAGATATAGGGATTAAAGACTTGGGTCACTACCGTATAAAAAAGTGAAGTGATTTTGTCATACTTCTGGCCACCCTGCTGAGTTGGTCGAATGTACCTGAAGATGGAGGTGCCATACAAAATGGCAACCACCATGAGGTGAGCAGAGCAGGTGGAAAAGGCTCTTTTCCTGCTGGTGGAAGAGGGCATATGCAGAATGGTAGAAATGATACGACTATAGGAAACAATGGTAACTGTTAAGGTACTGAGTAGGGTAATGACAGCGGTAATGATGCACATTAATTCCATATTTCTTGTGTGTGCACAGACAAGTTTGAGCAGTGGGGGAGCATCACAATAGAAATGATTTATAACATTGGGGCCACAAAATGGCAACTGGGCAAAAATAACACCTGGAGGAAACATCATGACCAAACTCACTACCCAGCAGCCCAGCACCAGTAGGAGACAGGCTCTGCTGTTCATGATGGTGGCATATTGCAGGGGGTAGCAGATGGCCAAGTAGTGGTCAAAGGACATCATAGCCACATGGAAAAACACACAAGTGCCCAGAAAGAAAAAGAAAAAATTCTGAAGCAAACAGCTGGCAAAGGGAATTGCTTTTGAACTCTTCAGGAGACTGTAGAGGAACGTGGGCATGATGGTGGAGGAAAAGAAGATTTCCAAAAGCGCAAAGTTCCTGATGAAGAAGTACATGGCAGTGTGCTTAATGAATAATTTCCAAGTCCTAAGAAGGCTCATTTCCTTGTTCTCTGAGCTAACACAGGTACTATCTCTAATGGGGAATTCAAGGCTGGATAAGGTAGGAAGACCTGTAGTGGGTTCATGTTCATTAATGCACCTTAGATATTGTGCATTTATTTTAGTTCTTCCTTAATAAAGTACTAACTAAATGCACTAAAGTTACAGTGCAGTAGCATGGGCACAGTTATTTAGTGATGCTAACTGCACATTATCCGAATAAGACTGTGCAGTAGACTAATAGCACGTTTTTTGCCATGACAAGCTACTGCACAGTGTTATTAGGCTAATGTGCAATAAGTGTCTTATGTAGACACACTTGGGAAATGCCAAGGCATGTCTAGGGGCCTGGAAACACCGCCCCCACAATCTTGGTTGCAACAGCTGTGGGGCCAGGACAGGTCACTGTGCATCGCACTACCGGCTCCTCTCTGCAGCCATGGGCAGTATCTCAAAGTTTGTTAACATCACATGTCACTACGTTGCCAGCATACTGGCTATTTACTGGGCTTCACCCATGTCCACATGGGAGGCAGTCTCCATTCAAGAGAGGTGGGGATGGACTAGCAGGTGGTGCTGGCACCAGCAATTAAACCTTTAACCCCCCCCCCCCCCCCCCCGCCCCACCACCCCACAGGAAGGTACAAGTACCCTCTGCATCCTGTTCCTAAACGATTTTCCTTGCTTTTTCCCTTCCTAAGCCGAAAAATACAGCAGGCAGCTAAGTAGGTAAAGCCTGTTCTGCATCAGTCTGGACAAAGTCCCGTGCTGAACTGCTTTAGGATAGGTAAAGACTAACCCAACTGTCGTTAGAGGCCTGCCCTGAGACCAGGGGCCCAGAGCAGTGGGTGCTGTGCAAAAACCCAGGAAGCGATTGTCCTGACCCCAGGTCTGTACAGTCAGAATAGATGGGACAGACTCCTTATTCCTGCTGAGCATGCCTGAAACACCCCGGGGGCGTTCACTGAAACATCCCAAATCCTTCAAGGCCTCTGTGGTACATGGAAATCAAAGCCCTGCATCCTTGCCGAGACCTGAAAAGCTCCTGTCTGTGCAAAGGCTGGCATCGGGTCACTGCTGGAGCAGCACCCATCCAGCGCACCAGCCACGTGAGGCAGTGTGGAAACAAGGTCATTCCCAGCCAGCCCAACCCTGGGACAGCAGCGATTGCCTTTCCAGTGCCAGGTAACACTGCTCCCCGCTGTTCCAACACAGGTGATGTGAAGGGTGACATCCTGATAGATATTGGCAGCGGCCCCACCATTTACCAGCTCCTTTCTGCCTGCGAGAAGTTTAACAAGATCATTGTTTCGGACTATGCAGACCGGAACCGCCAGGAGCTGGAGAAGTGGCTGAAGAAGGGGCCGGGAGCATTTGACTGGACCCTGGTGGTGAAATACGTGTGCAAGCTGGAGGGACAGAGGTAGGAGGCTTGGCTGCTGACACACCCTTCAAGGGAAGGGGCCTTTCCTTCCTTTTTTTTTTGGAGGGAATGAGGATTTTTGGAGAATCAGTAGGCTAAAGGTGTTAATAGGAAATTAAAACTATTTAATTTGCTAAGGCAGTGATGGAGCTTAAGTTAGCCAAGGTTGTCCAGGACAATAAGAAGTCCTTTAGTTATGTAGGGAGCAAAAGGAAAACAAATGTTAGCATGGGGACCCTGCTGAACACCTCGGGGCAGCTGGTAACAGGCACTCAGGGAACAGCTGAACTCCTGAATGCCCACTTTGCATCGGTGTTTCACCGGACCAAGGGGAAGGACAAGCGAGATACAGCTCACAGGGGCATGGTGGGATTGATAGCCTTCCCACTGTGGGTGCTGAGCGGGTGCAAAACCAACCAGAAAAGCTAGCCATGTATAAATCAGCAGGACCAGATGGACTCCACCCGCAAGTGCTGTAGGAGCCAGCGGAGATCATTGCGGAACCCCTGGCAAAGATCTTTCAGAAATCGTGGCACACAAGGGAGATCCCTGAGGATTGGAAGAGGGCCAACATTGTGCTCATCTTCAAAAACGGGAGGAGGGAGGACCTGGGCAACTATAGGCCAATCAGCCTCACCTCCATCCCAGGGAAAATCCTGGAAAAACTCATTAGAGAATCTATGTGCGACACGCTCGTGGAGGGTAAGATCCTGAACGACAGCCAGCACGGCTTCGTCGCAGGCAGGTCTTGTCTTACCAATCTCATCTCCTTCTATGACCAGGTCTCTCGCACCTGGACACGGGAGACAAGGTCGATGTTATATACCTCGACTTCCAAAAGACTTTTGATCTAGTATCCCATGGTATCCTTGTGGGAAAACTGGAAGATTGTGGGCTTAACTGCTCGACAGTTCAGTGGGTGGAAAACTGGCTCCAGGGTCGGGCCCAGAGAGCTCCCATGAATGGATGTGTGTCGTCCTGGCGCAACGCGGGCAGTGGTGTCCCTCAGGGGTCCGTGCTTGGACCGGTGCTTTTCAACATCTTTATCAATGATTTGGATGTGGGGGTGAAAAGCTCGCTGGCCCAGTTTGCGGACGACACCAAGTCATGGGGCAACGTGGTCACGCCAAAGGATAGGTTGCAGGTACAGGTGGACCTGGCCAGGCTGGAGAGGTGGGTGGACCAGAACCAGATGAAGTTCAACTCTCAGAAGTGTCAGGTGCTGCACCTGGGGGCAAACAATCCCCAGCAGACCTCAGGCTCGGTGGCAACAATTAGACTTGCACCACAGCCAAAAGGGACCTAGGGGTAGTGCTCGACCATCGCACGAACATGAGCTGGCAATGCGATGCTGTGGCCCGCAGGGCAAACGCCACGCTGGCATGCAGCAACCGCAGCATCTCAAGCAAAACTAAGGCAGTGATATTCCCGCTGTCCTCCGCACTGGTGAGACCGCAGCTGGAGAGCTGCATCCAGCTCTGGGCGCCGCACTTCAACAAGGACATGGAAAAACTTGAGAGGGCCCAGAGGAGAGCCACCCGTATGATCTGGGACTTGCAAGACAAGCCATACGAGGAGCGGCCGAGGGACTTGGGCCTTTTCAGCCTACAGAAGAGCAGGCTGAGGGGGGACTTGGTAGCAGCTTACTGCTACATCGGGGAGTACATCAAGGGCTCTGTGAACAGTTGTTCACCAGGGCACCCCCGGGGAAGACCAGGAGCAATGGGGACAAACTCCTGAAAGCCGCGTCAGGTGCATGTCCAGGGAAACTCCAGAGTCAGGGTGTCCAGACTGTGGAATAAACTCCCCCCAGGGGTGGTGCGGGCACCTACCCTCGACGTCTTCTAGAGGAGACTGGACGGTCACCTCGCTGGGGTCACTTGACCCCAGTTGTCTTTTCCTGCCTAGTGCGGGGGGCTGAACCTGACGATCTACCAGGTCCCTTGCAGCCCCTGACAGTCTCTGAAAACCCTAGACAACCGCACACTAGATATTTTTGCAGACAACACAACCTTTCCGGGTGAGTTTCTGTACAATTCCAGCAGAGGGCTCGTGGGCCCTTCGTTCTAGCTCAGCTCTCACCAGCCTCTGTCCCTGAAGGAGAGGGCCTCCGAACAGGACCTTTATCTCTGCCCCTTTGCAAAGGGCCCTGATGTGAATAAGGCAATGCAAATGGTAGGTGGGAAAACAGCTGCAGCTGTAGCTACATGCAGCAACTCTAGCAGTTTCTCCTGATGTGATACAGCGGGTGCTGACCAACTCACATAGCTTTAATCTAGTCTCTCTGGTCCTGGGGTTTCCAGAGCTAAATGCTTCGCATGCTGGCATCTGAGCTCCCCGGAAGCAGCATTGGGGGTGTCTGCACAGGATGCCCTTGCTCCTCCAGTTTGCAGTGCAGATGCACCCTGAGTCTCCCTCTGGGGACCCTGATCTCAGAGTTAGGGGCTGTCTGGGAACCAGTGCAGGTGCCTGGCCATGGCCTCAATGGCTTCTTGTGGCAGTAAGGTCTACAGCCTTGTTGTGTATAATGGAGCGGGGGCGAGCATCCCCTCTGCAAGGAACTGCTTTTCAGTTTCAAGCCTCTAGGCAGGCAGCTGACTGAGAGGTTTCATGCACTCAATATTTCTTGTCAGGGAAAAGTGGGCTGAGAAGGAAGAGAAACTGAGGAAGAAAGTGAAGCAGGCTCTGAAGTGCGATGTGAGGAAGCCCAGCCCTCTGGCCCCCGGGACGCTGCCTGCGGCCGAGTGCCTGCTCCCCACGCTGTGCTTGGAAGCTGCCTGCAAAGACCTGGGCACCTTTTGTGCTGCCCTGAAGAACATCAGCTCCCTGCTAAAGCCAGGGGACACCTGGTAATGGTGACCGTGTTGAAAGAAACCTGCTACGTGGTTGACCAGCGCAGCTTCTCCTGCCTGGACCTGGACCAGGAGTCAGTGGAAGAAGCCATTAAAGACACTGGGTTTGACATCAGGTCCATCAAGGAGATTCAGGAACATTCCCCAAACACCTTTGCAGACTTTGGAGCCTTGCTCCACGTGGTTGCACGCAAGCGGGGCCCTAAACCAGCACAATGAGGAGCATTGCTCAGTACTGACACCAGCTCGAATCCTTGTCTGCTCTGCATCACACTTGGGAAATGCTCTCGGGCGAGCCACTTTATTCAAAAATTACCTTTTGCTTTTCAATAAAGTGGAGCTGGAAACCTCCGCCAGCTTGAAAGGGTTATTAGTGCTCCATACCAACTTTTTGGGGGGGAGGGGAGGGGAGGGGGGGGGGGCTGTGTCCTGCAGCGTTGGTGGGTTCAGTGGAGGAGCCAGCTTCCAGCAACAAGTGAAGTTCCCTTCATTATTAAAGAAAGGGAAGGGGAGGGAGGGAAGTGGGAGCCAGCTGTGTCCCAGAGCCCTGGTCCCTGTGTGCAGTGTCCCCGCGCTGTGCTTGCACTTTCCCGCCAGTCTCAGCCCCGCAGGTGCCTGCGTGAGGGGCGCGGAGCCGGAGCCCAGCCCGGGTCCCCTCAGGAGGTCCGTGCAAGCGCGGAGCCTCGGCCGCCTGAAGACGTGCGGCGATTGGCTGGGAGGGATGCCGTTCTGTGCGCCGATTGGTCCGCCTGCGATCCTTCGCGGTCCCATAGTGCGGGCAGGGCAGGGCAGGGATGCTGCAGCGGGGCCGGGCCGGGCCGGGGGGGGGCTCCCCTCGCTCGCAACATTTGCACTGAATCCCCCCTCCCCCCCCCCACACACACACCTTGTTTAAAAATAAAAAGAAAGCGGGAAAAAAAAGAAATGAGAACCCGCGGAGCGGGAAGAAACCGCGGGGCTCTTCTGCACAGGCGCGCTGTGGAGAGGAGCGGGGTGGAAATGGCGGGAAACTGGAACCGGCGGTGGTGTGTGGGAATGAGTGTGCGCGCGCGTGCACAACACGCTCTAGATCAGCGCGGCCGTCCCCGCACGCAGTGGGGGAGCGATGTAGTTACAGCTGATGTGTGTGTCTCCATGCATGTTTAACACGCCTCAAGACCGGTAGCATAGGTTTGCTGCGCGGTCACACAGAGCATAACCCCTGCACCCCCCACAAAAAAAACCTCCCAACAAAACAGAACCAAAAAAAAAAAGCCTTCCGGGCGCTGCACGCCTCACGCCGCGACCCGGCCGGCAGGAAGCACGGCAAACCCCAGCAAAGCCCGCTTCGCGCCGCAGCCAGCGTTCAAAGCCAGACACCACGTGACGCCGCGCACAGCCAGACAGACCGCCCGCTCACGTGGCAGGCATGCCGCGGCCCCGTGAGCTGGAGCGGAACGGCGTGGCCTGATTGGCTGGGGAGTTTCCCTCCCCGCCAATCAGGAGCCGGCAGGAGGAAATTTCCCCCCCACGTGCCCTAGCGACAAGGTGACAAAGTAGAGCTGAGGGGGAGACTGACCCCCCTGATGTTTCCTATTGGTCCCCTGTCGAGGGGCGGGGCCTCCAGAAAGAATAAAAGTCCGCGTGCCGCGCACACGGGCGGACTCGGTGACGGACGGCGGCGGAGGGCACAGAAGAGCTGGTAGAGCTGGCCAGTGGGGGGGAGCCGTAACCCCAGAAGCGCCCTGAAGCGGCAGCGGCGCCTGCCTCACCGCGGCACGAGGAGGGCTGAGAAGAGCTGGTAGAGCTGGCCAGCGGGGGGGAGCGGTAACCCCAGAAGCGCCCTGAAGCGGCAGCGGCGCCTGCCTCACCGCGGCACGAGCGGAGAAGAGCTGGCCAGCGGGGGGGGGAAGCGGTAATCCCTGAAGAAGGCGGCACCCCAGCAGGTGAGGCCGATCCGCGGAGCTTCCTGCACCCTCTGTGCTGGAGCGTGGGGGAGGGGGGGGTAGCGAATGGGCTGCAGCTGGGGACCTACGGCCCCTCTGCAGGCCCGGGGCTGTGAAAGGCTGTGGGGAGTGACGTCCCGAGCCACGTGGGTGCTGCGTGGCTTGTAGCTCCTGTCAAGCACCGGTGACCCGCGGGGTGGGCAGCGGTCGGGCTTGCATGCTTCCATTCCTTCCTTTAATGCACCATTTGGGGGCAGTGGGCGAGGTCCCCGGGCCTCGGCTGCAGCTTTCCCTTAAGGTGTCATTCAGGGGGGCAGAGGCTCAGGTCCGTAGCCAGCTCCACTGCCCCCTTAAGGAGTCATTTGGGGGGGCGGCAGGCAGGGTTGGTTTGTCTCTGCCCGCAGTCCTCTCTTAAGGCATCGTTTGGGCCAGCAGTGGGGAGGGCCGGAGGGCCCCCACAGTCCTCCCTTGAGGTGTCATTTGTGGGGGCAGCGGCAAGGTCCGTAGGCCGCCGCTGTCCTTGCTTAAGGTACCGTTTGGGTTGGCAGTGGGTCAGGTCTGAACCCCTGTAGTTCTCACTTACGGCCTTTGGGGGGGGGCAGCGGGCCAGGTCTGTCGGGCTTGGCCCGCGGCCCCTCCTTAAGGCGTCACTTGGGGCTGCAGTGGGCGAGGGCCTGGAGGTCGCCACTGTCTGCTCTCGGGGTCATCTTGCCGAGCTGCGGTGTGGTGCTGCCCTGCTCGCAAACGGGTCAAGCACTGACAGTCTTTCACACCCCCAAGCCCGAGCTACGGTGTGGTGCTGCCTAGCTCTGTGGGCGGTCAAGCACTGGTGGTCACTTGAGGGGGCTTGTGCCCTTTCAAGGCCATCCCATAGGGAAGCACGAGCACATGGGGTGCCACCAAAGAAAACCAGCAGAGAAGACAACACAAAAGCAGGTGTGACCTGGCCTGCTATTTAATGGACAAATAAAATTGATCTGCCAGGCATCTTCTTGGTGCTTGGTGCCTTTCACCTCCAAGTTTATCCTTCCCCGCTGCGCTGTTTCTCTCATCTCCTTTTCTGTTACTTCACATCCAAGTTTCCCCGCCCGCTGCCCCCTTTAATTTCTGTAGTGGTTCCCTTGTAACCACTGCATGCTGAGTGCGTCCAAGCTGGTCATCCAGGATGCTGAATCCCTTGCTGATAAGGGATCAATGGAAGACATTGCTTGCCTGGACCGGCCACCTGAGGCTGCAGCCCTGAATCCCGCGAGACCGGTCCCCTTTGAGGGTCGATGTGCATCGCCCCAGGAAGGACAAGCAGACGGGACGGCTGGCAAGCAGCAGCGAGCTGACCAGGAGGGAAGAAGGCCAGACCAGCCAAACAGGAGGTAAAGGTAAGAGAAATTGGGCGTGGGGAGTGTCCACCCCATGGGTTTCATTGCTAAGTTGCACACCTGGGATTTGGAACGTTTGGGATGGGATTTCCCGTGCCCCTAATCTGGGAGCAATGTTCAGGTACCCTGCCTTTACTGCTTGTCTGAGGCTACTTTGTGAGGTTGGCCAGAGGTATTTCCTGTGCGCTATGGGAGAGGTTGCAAGTTTCCAGAGGATACTAAGTGTATTAAGAGTTCAGGCCACTAGATGTATGCTCTGGTTCTGTTCGCTTATAGCTTATCTCGGTCTCTGTTCTTGCAGGCCTCGGAAGAACTGGAAGGAGACGTGGATGAGGAAAGCGGGGAAGAGGCGAGGTAGGAGAAAAGCCAGTCAGAGAAATGGGATGTGAAGGAAAGGGACTCTGGACAGAGTGGCTTCCCTGCCTTTAGGTCTCAATCATGTCTTGGCCAAATTTGGGCTTTGTGAGCCTTTGGGCGAGCTCCCTGTAACTCTGAAAGGAGTCTCTGCCCTTGATGCTGTTGCACTTTTGCAGCAGTCAGGTGGAAGGTGGACATCCCTGTAATCGAGGTGTGTACCCACCACCATGTTTGTAAAGGCCGTGGATCTGGTTAGTGGTCTTGCACAGCACAGCCCCCCCACCCTGTAATCAGAGTCGAGGCCAGCTGTCAGACCTGGCTGCCAATTGCACAGCAACCTGTAAGTGGGGTGCGTGCTGCTTTCTAACATGAGAAAAAACGTCTAGCGTTGGACATCCTGTAATTGGGAGTCAAAAGTCCACTGCTATTCCCGGCCAGTCGGAGAGAGCTCCTGTAAGCAGGGTGGACGTAGCCTCCTTCCACTGGCCTTAGACAGCCAGAGCAATCTGCAGCGTTGTGCTGCAGGACGGCCTTGCAGACAGGAGCCAAGTCTCGTGGGGTGGCAGCCAACTCTTTAGACTCCAGAGCTTGATGACTTTCCCGTGGTCTGGGTTGAAGTCTGTGGCCTCCTTTCCAAGCCCTGTGTCCAGGCACCTGTCCTTTTTAATGCATCTGTGTCTGACACTCCACGTCTAGACCCCTGGGCCGCCCTGTAACAAGGGTGCAAGTCTCGTGCCCCTGGTGGAGGGCTAAATAGCACAGAACAGTGGACCGCCCTGTAAGCAGGGCCCAGGTCTCTGCCTTTGGGAACAGCTCTGTTTTTTGGCCTGGCGGCCTTCCCTGTAACCAGGGCTCTGGGCCTTTGCCTTTTGCCACCTAAGGGCAGCGTGGCTAGCGAGACGGACCGTGCCCTGTAAGGAGGGTGTGAGTGCTATGTCTCTTGATGGAGGGTTGACTTCTGCAGAGCTCTGGACTACCCTGTAAGCAGGGTCCAGGTCACAATGTGCCTTTGCGGACAGCTCTGTCCTTTGCCAGGCCTGACAGCCCTCCTTGTAAGCAAGGCTCTGGGCTTCCCTGTTGCCCACCATGGGCAGTGTGGCTAGCAAGACGGACCATTCCCTGTAATGAGGGTGCAAGTCTCACGTCTCTTGGAGGGCTAGATTGCGGAGAGCTGTGGACCACCTTGTAAGCAGGGTGCCGGTCTCAGTGTGCCTTTGGGGACAGCTCTGTCTTAGCTGGCTGTGGGCCTTTCCCTTTTGCCCCCCATGGGCAGCGTGGCGAGTGAGACGGACCGTGCCCTGTAACGAGAGTGCGAGTCCTCTGTGTCCTGTTACACAGATAGTTCCTGCAGAGCTGTGGACCGCCCTCTAAGCAGGGTCCAGGTCACAGTGTGCCTTTGGGGACAGCTCTGTCCTTTGCCAGGCCTGACGGCCCACCCTGTAAGCAGGGCTGTGGGCCTCTCCCTTTTGCCCCCCGTGGGCAGCCTGACTAGCCAGCGGGGCCGGGCCCTGTAACGAGGGTGCGAGTCCTGTGCATCCTGTTGCACACCTAGGTTCTACAGAGCTGCGGACCGCCCTGTAAGCAGGGTCCAGGTCACAGTGTGCCTTTGGGGACAGTCCTGTCCTTTGCCAGGCCTGACGGCCCGCCCTGTAAGCAGGGCTGTGGGCCTCTCCCTTTTGCCCCCCGTGGGCAGCCTGACTAGCCAGGCGGGCCGTGCCCTGTAACGAGGGCGCCGGTCTCAGCCTTGTCGCCCCCTGGGAGCGGAGGAGGATTTTCAGTGTAAGGCTCGAGGTCAAGCAGTTTGCAGCATCGAGCTCCTTTCCAGCCTGGGAACACTTTTTCCCGTGCCAGTGTGTGGAGAGCGAGAGAGAGGAGCGCCTGGGAGTGAAAGCGTTTGTTATTTTCTTTTTGTTGTTAAAATCGCTGCAGCGTACTTTATTTTCTTCCCAGTGCTGGGAAAGGGGCGAGATGCGTCTTCGTAGCCTTCTCCTCCCACCTCCATACCTAGGGGGACGGATATCCAGGCCTTTTGGTCTCGGGGAGCATTAGGCCCCCTCTAATAATTTTGGGCACACGGTCTCCCTGTATTTCAAGGTACAGGCCTTAGGTCCCTTGTTTTTGGGTTGCTTTGGGCACTTGGTAGCTCGATTGCAGTTCCTGCCCTCCTGGAGAGACAGCCACGTATTCTCCACTTGAGTCCCTGGGGACGAGTGCCCTGGCACTTGGCCAGCCATTCCTCTGCGCCCCCGACCCCAGCCTGCAGCCTGTAAGCAGGGTCCAGGCCCCCTTGATTCTCTGGGTTGGGTCTCGTCCCACTCGGTGAGGTTGGCCACAGATGATCCCCACAGACTGCAGGGAAGGTTGCAGGCTTCTGGAGGATACTGGGCGCGCTGGGACCCCTGAGGCTTCGTGACCTTCCTGTAACTCAGGTCCAGGTCTCTGCTCTGCTGCTCCTGGCACCATTGAGATGGTCTCCTCTCGCACCCTGTAAACAGGGCTGCGCCCCCCCAGCCCCTCTTACCTTGGGGGAGGAGGCCTCCTTTAGCCCTTTGGGCTCTGTGGCAGCCGTGATGGGAGGCTGAAGTAATGGCCTTTGTGTCCCCGGACACAGGGCTGCTTTGAGCCCTGATTGAGACCACCTGAGGCACCCGTCAGCTGGCATTCAGGGCTTTACAGGTTTTCTCTGGGCTTCATGCCCCGCAGCCAGCTTTGTGCAAGGAGCACCGCCCTGTAAGCAGGGTTGCCGGTGTCTGTGGTCACCTTCATGGTGCCGTCCTAGCACTTCTGTCCAGAGTCCTGGCCCATCGCACTCTGCTTCTGGCTGCCCCGGATGTCAGCAGCCGAGCCCGCATACGTCTGCCCTCCCCCATCTCTACGGATAGAGGACAGATTGGCAGCAGATTCAGGTATGGCTTAAAGTGGGAGAGCAGTTGCAGCCCATAGACTTGTTTTTCAACATGGCGAGTTAAATGCAGTGTCTGCTTGTGTTTATTATAGGCCCTGATAGGAGCAGCTGTAAAGATGGTGCACAAGCAGGAGTCAGCTGACAAGGAGGGAAGAAAACCATGCAAAGGTAAGGGAGTTTTGATGTGTCCCCTTTTTTTACTTATTTATTTTTGGTCCCTTTGCCAAGCCGTAGCCCTTGGGATTGGGGGGGGGGGCCTTGGAAGTCTGGTTTGTTGGCACCTTCTTATGAGCAGGATTTGCATCTTAGCTCCTGATGTTGTCATACACAGATAAGTTTTAGGTGGAGCACTGAGGATCTTGTAAACCAGAGGCATGTCGTGTCCGCTTTGTTTTTACGAGCAGCAAGCTCTTTAGGACACTGGGCGTTGTGAGCTTGCTGTCACTTGGGCTTGGTCTGGCAGCCGCAAGCAGGCAGTCATTTCTTCCCCCATTCACTGCTGTTTCCTGGGGTTTGGTTACGTCCCCAACTTGAATGCAGGTGTTTTGAACCTCTTTTTGGTCCTCTGAGGGGTTTGACTTTGCTGTCAGGGGAGTTGTAGTTTCTGCCCATTGCCTTCCATGTGTGTGGTTGCTTGTTTCTTTGAACCGCACCCTCTGAGCAACCAGCGTTCGGTCAGCCTTGCGCCATGGCAGCTGGTGTTTGCGGGGGGGGGGGGGGGGCACCATCCTGTAAGTAGGATTCCAGGTGCCTTGTGCTGCCATATCTTGTGATGTGGTACGAGTTGGGCCTGTAGGCTTGTGGCCCGTGGCTTTCCATTTCCAGCTGACCCAGTCTTTGGGAGCTTAATAAGGAGGTTCCTGCTCGCTCCGCTGTCCAACAGAAGACAGATCAACAGGGGTGGCAGGGAAGGACCAAAGAGAGACGTTACAACTTCCTGTCTCAGTCTCTGGCCCCCCATGCCTTACACCCAGACTGTATCTCTGTTTCTTTGTCGGGGGTGGGTCCTTATTTCTTTTCTTTTTCCTTTTTGCAGCTGCCAGATGGACAAGCAGTGGGCGAGCCCACCACACCACAGCGAAAAGCCAGGAAAATGGGATGCGAAGGAAAAGGACTCTGGACAGAGTTATCTCCCTGCCTTTAAGTATCAGTCACGTATTACCCAATTTTGACTGCATGAGCTCTCTGTAATGCAGAAACGAGTTTGTGCCTTTAATGCTGTTGCACTTCTGTGGCAGTTGGGTGGAAGTGGACAACCCTGTAAGCAAGGCGTGTGTCACCGCCACCTCGTTTGTAAAGTGTGGATCTAGTCGGTGGTCTTGTGCAGTGGGGCCGCCCTGTAAGCGGGGCCCGGGCCAGCTGCCAGACATGACTGCCAGGGGCGCAGCCTCCTGTAAGCAGGGTGCGTGCTGCGTCTTACTGCATAAGAATGACAGACAATTTGAATGTTCCTAGTGTTGGATGTCCTGTAATTGGGAGTCAAAGTCCACTGCTGTTCCCAGCCAGTCAGAGAGGAGCCCCTGTAAGCAGGGTAGACGTAGCCTCCTTCCACTGGCCTTAGATATCCGGAGCAGTCTGCAGCGTTGTGCCGCAGGACGGCCTGGCAGACCGGAGCCGAGTCTCGTGGGGTGACAGCCAACTCTTTAGACCCCAGAGCTTGATGACCTTCCCGTGGCCTGGGTTGAAGCCTGTGGCCTCCTTCCCAATCCCTGTGTCCAGGCACCTGTCCTTTTTCATGCATCTGTGCCTGGCACGCCACATCCAGACAGCTGGGCCACCCTGTAAGGAGGGTGCGAGTCCCATGTCTCTTGGTGCAGGACTAGACTGCGCAGAGCTGTGGACCACCCTGTAAGCAGGGTTCAGGTCTCAATGTGCCTTTGAGGGCAGCTCTGTCTTTTGGCTGGCTGATGGCCTTCCCTGTAAGTAGGGCTGTGGGCCTGTCCCTTTTGCCCCCTTTGGGCAGTCTGACTAGTCAGACGGACCGTGCCCTGTAACGAGGGTGCTAGTTCCGTGCCCCTGTTGCAGGCCTAGATTGTGCAGAGCTCTGGACCGCCCTGTAAGCAGGGTACAGGTCTGTGTGTGCCTTTGAGGGCAGCTCTGTCCTTGGTCTGGCTGTGGCCCCCCTGTAAGCAGGGCCTTGGGTCTTTCCCTTTTGCCTTCTGTGGGCAGTGTGCCTAATGAGATGGATCGTGCCCTGTAAGGAGGGTGTGAGTCCCACATTTCTTGGTGGAGAGCTAAATTGTGCAGAGCTGTGGACCACCCTGTAATCAGGGTCCAGGTCTCTATGTGCCTTTGGGGACAGCCCTGTCCTTTGCCTGGCCCGGCGGCCCCCCTGTAAACAGGGCTCAGGGCCTTTGCCTTTTGCCCCCCTGTGGGCAGTGTGGCGAGTGAGAAGGACTGTGCCCTGTAACGAGGGTGCGAGTCCCATGTCTTTTGGTGTAGGGCTGGCTTTAGCAGAGCTGTGGACGACCCTGTAAGCAGGGTCCAGGTCACAGTGTGCCTTTGGGGACAGCTCTGTCCTTTGCCAGGCCTGACGGCCCACCTTGTAAGCAGGGCTGTGGGCCTCTGCCTTTTGCTCCTCTTGGGCAGTGTGGCTAGTCAGACGGACCGTGCCCTGTAACGAGGGTGCGAGTCCTGTGCATCCTGTTGCACACCTAGGTTCTACAGAGCTGCGGACCGCCCTGTAAGCAGGGTCCAGGTCACAGTGTGCCTTTGGGGACAGCCCTGTCCTTTGCCAGGCCTGACGGCCCGCCCTGTAAGCAGGGCTGTGGGCCTCTCCCTTTTGCCCCCCGTGGGCAGCCTGACTAGCCAGCCGGGCCGGGCCCTGTAACGAGGGCACCGGTCTCTGCCTTGTCGCCCCCTGGGAGCGGAGGAGGATTTTCAGCGTAAGGCTCGAGGTCAAGCAGTTTGCAGCATCGAGCTCCTTTCTGGCCTGGGAACACTTTTTCCCGTGTCAGTGTGTGGAGAGTGAGAGAGAGGAGCGCCTGGGAGTGAAAGCATTTGTTATTTCCTTTTTGTTGTTAAAATCGCTGCAGCGTACTTTATTTTCTTCCCAGTGCTGGGAAAGGGGCGAGGTGCGTCCTTGTAGCCTTCTCCTCCCACCTCCATACCTAGGGGGACGGATATCCAGGCCTTTTGGTCTCGGGGAGCGTTAGGCCCCCTCTCTAATACTTTTGGGCACACGGCCTCCCTGTATGTCAGGGTACAGGCCTTAGGTCCCCTCTTTTTGGGTTGCTTTGGGCACTTGGTAGCTCGTTTGCAGTTCCTGCCTTCCTGGAGAGAGAGCCATGTATTCTCCACTTGAGTCCCTGGGGACGAGTGTCCTGGCACTTGGCCAGCCGTTCCTCTGCGCCCCCGGCCTGCAGCCTGTAAGCAGGGTCCAGGCCCCCTTGCTTCTCCGGGTCGGGTCTCGTCCCACTCGGTGAGGTTGGCCACAGATGATCCCCACAGACTGCAGGGAAGGTTGCAGGCTTGTGGAGGATACTGGGCGCGCTGGGACCCCTGAGGCTTCGTGACCTTCCTGTAACTCAGGTCCAGGTCTCTGCTCTGCTGCTCCTGGCACCTTGAGATGGTCTCCTCTAGCACCCTGTAAACAGGGCTGCGCCCCCCCAGCCCCTCTGATCTTGGGGGTGGAGGCCTCCTTTAGCCCTTTGGGCTCTGTGGCAGCCGTGATGGGAGGCTGAAGTCATGCGCTTTGTGTCCCTAGACACAGGGCTGCTTTGAGCCCTGATTGAGACCGCCTGAGGCACCCGTCAGCTGGCATTCAGGGCTTCACAAGTTTTCTCTGGGCTTCATGCCCCGCAGCCAGCTTTGTGCAGGGAGCACTGCCCTGTAAGCAGGGTTGCCGGTGTCTGTGGTCACCTTCATGGTGCCGTCCTAGCACTTCTGTCCAGAGTCCTGGCCCGTCGCGATCTGCTCCTGGCTGGCCCAGGTGTTGGCAGCCGAGCCCACAGACGTCTGCCCTCCTTACTTTCTGCGGACAGAGGACAGTGGCCACAGGTCCAGGTAAGGGTAGAAGAGGGAGAGAAATTGGGGCCTGCAGACCCATCTTCCATCGCGCTGACTTACATCCCATTTCTGTCTTGTCCTTTTTGCCTCCAGAGGAAGAAGCAGAGAAGACAACAGACAAATAGGAGTTAACGTGTAACCAGGACAGAAAACAGTGCCAGCCCACCGGGAGACAAAGGTGAGGGAGTTTGGGTAAAGACTTGGGGTATGTGAGCCGTGGGAAGCTTGAAGTGCCAGGACGTCCTGGGTCTGTTGGCTTCGAAGCAAGGCACAGGTCTCCTGCCCTGCTTTCTCCAAATCTTAGGCTTCTTTGTGCGGTTGAGCAGAGGGGTTACCTAGGGATTGCAGGGAGGCTGCAGGAACCTTTTCACAGTAGGGCTGGAAAGGGAGAAGCTGCAGCCGCTCGATATGCACTCAGGCTGCATTGACTTCCCCCTGCACCACCAAGTGTTCCCAGCACTGCAAGAACAAAGCCTGGGACAGGGTGTGAGGTGGGGAGGTAGTCAGCCAGGGAAAAGGGTGCGAAGGAAAGGGACTCTGGACACAGTGATCGCCCTGCCCTTAGCTCGCAGTCACGTAAGAGCCAAAATGTGGCTGAGGGAGCCTTGGAGCAGTGGGACCTCCCTGTAAGCAGGAAGCCAGTGTCACCCCCCTTGTTTTAAAAGGTCAAGCTCGCAAGTATAATGGGCGCCGTGAGCTACATTCTTTTATATTTTCAGTGCTGTGTGCAGTTCATTGCCAGCCAGCTCCACTTCTGTTTTGTGTACTATTGCAGGTCCCTGAAGAGCAGCTGGAGAAGAAGGAACAGAAGCAGGACAAGAAAGCTCAGAAACAACAAGTGTGGGTTGGGGTGGACAGGAGAAAGAGAGGCACATGTTTAATGTATGCTTAGATAAGTACAGATGGAGACTGTCGTGTGCATCTCTACACTTTCAAACACTCAGTTAGGAGCAAGCTGCTGCACGCTTCAAGTTGCACCATGGACTCGGTCTTGGGTTGGCCTTATTTGTAGGCAGTGAAGTTGAGGCGTTGTGCTAGTTGTGTGTATTGGGTTGGCCCCGATTAGGCAGTGAGGTTGAGGCGTTGTGCTAGTTGTGTGTATTGGGTTGGCCTGGATTTGTAGGCAGTGAGGTTGAGGTGTACTAGTTATGCGTATTGATATGTGGCAGTCTAGGTTTTTGCAGGTTGTTTGGCTTTGCTAGTTCAGGAGTTGATCAAAATAGCTGTGACTGAAGGTAGCATGTAGGGTTTTCTGGGTTGGATTGTCAGTGTTGGTGTAGAAATGCAGGTTTGTGCTCCGTTCGGTTAGTGGCTTGGCTGTAGCTTGGTTTAGCCGTAGGTTGTGGGGCCCGTTTGAGGCTGTTTGTGGTGCAATTTGGTTGCGTCTGTAAGTTAAAGCTCCATGGGTGTTTGAAAGGGTTAATCTCCATCTCCATGCACGAAGATCCTAGTGGTAGTTGGCGTGCTCAGCGTCAAACCAGATGTGCACAATCGAACAATAAACGGTATAAAAAACCTTTTCACCTTGTGCCTGGTGCTCTTCTACACTGAGAGGACTTGGCCATTACCCTTTCCTGTTGCAATCTGGCTGGAGAAATAAACTTTTTCATTCTGTCTACTGATCTGATCTGTCTGTCTTGTTGAATAAAAATATTTCCTGTTTTGATTTAAAAATGGTAAAATAATGTGACAGGTGATGCCTAGTCACCAATTTACAACTGTTAATGCACTGTAAGTAATCAGTTCTGATTTATTTGAGGAAATAAAAAATAAGGTATGGTGAAGTTGTGGTCCTTGGGTGCAAGCTGTTGAAGTTCTGCTGTCCCTTGTCTCAAAAGAAAAAAATGGTCCCAATAAAAAGAAAATTCTCAGAAAACTTTGTGAGCTTCTTCATGTTTTTTTAGTCCAGTTGTTTCAGACCACCTTGTCTGAATGCCTTGAGTACATGTCCTGCTCTTTCTAATGGCACGGGGTGGGTGCTTTTTAATACAAAACAAAATGGGCCTGAGGATGCACCTTAAGGAGCAAGGTCCAAGCTCTCCCTGAGCTACCAACTAACTGGGTGGGTTTGGATTATGCTGCCGTAGGATGCTCAGGCAGAGACGCAGCTGCCAGGCAGGCACTGGGGGTGTGTAGGGCTCAGCATCCTCCACAGCTATGACCTGCACTTGGGGCATGATCAGACCTGGCTCTGTGGGATGGGGGTGGTGCAGTATCCCTTTTGGGATGTTTCCTTAAGGACAAGAAGGGACTTGGGCAAGGAGCAGTTCAGTGCTGTTACCTTCGAAAACTGCTTCTGCAACGTGCCCCAGAACTGGATGGACAGGGTATTGAGGGGTAAACATTAACAGGGTGCTGGGTCCCCTTTTAGGACCACTGGGACTGAGGACTATTGGGGCAAGGAAGTGGCCTAGAGATGCCCGGGTCTCTGCCAGCGCAGAGTTCACGACTCCCCCAAGCTCAGCCCCTTCCAACACCAAGGCTGTGGGCGGCTACTAGTCCCCTCCAGCTGGGCTCAGAAAGCCTCCTGCTCTTGTCGAGGGTGAGGGGTGCAGGGCCAGCCACAGTGCCACAGGCTGGGAGCCCCAATCCCTGCTGCAAGCATTCAGCCCTGTGCAAACCATCAATGCTGGGTGCTCTACTGGTGCCATGGGCTGGAGCTGTGGGGTGCTCCGATTTGGGGGCTCAGGCCAAGCTGTGACCCACAGCGGCCAGGTGAGACATCAACACTGGAAAGGCTCCAGGTCGGGACCAGAGCTGCTGAAGCTCTGCAGAAGCGGAGCCAGAGCGAGCCCCGCAGAACCAGGCTCAGCTGCACCCTGACATCGGGGTGAGCTTTGCTCCAGAGTGAGTCCAATCCTGTGCGCTGAGCAGGAGAAGGGCTTGCAGCAATTGCAGCTGGTTTCGGATGAGCTGCACAGCTGCAGTTTGGGTCTAGGGGATGCCCAGCAGGAGGAAGGGAAGTGCTGGGGGCCCCCAAGAGCTGGTAGCTAACTCTGGGTTTGCAACAGGCCAAGCAGGACACTTGTGGTCAGAGCCAAAGAGGGACAGTGGCTCTTTCAGAGGCTCGTAACCGTGCTGGTTGGATACAGCTGGCTCCGGTTAGGAGCAAGGGCTTTGAGGGGCTCTGCGTTTGGGTTGGCTCGCACTTCCCTGCCTCTCCTTTGCTGCATTCATCAGTGAAGTTACCCCCTTCCTGCAAACCCGCAACAGCTCCTCTGCTGGACCCACCAACAGCACAGGAGGCAGGAAACAAGGTAAAAAATGGGGGGAATCATGAAATGATAAATCCTCACAAACTAGCCAAGGTTTCCAGCTCCATTTTATTTAGTGCTGGAGGATGCCACTTTCCTGGAGCAATTTCCACGTGATAGCAAATGAGAGTATTTTCTGGGCCTGCTTCAGAGCAGACCAGTGGAGTTCAAGCAGGTGTGAGTCGTTCTGGGCAATGATCCTCGTTGGGCCTCATGGTATGAAAGATGGGGGTGGGAGATGTTGGGGAAAGCAGAGAGCATCTTCCAGAGAGTGCGTGTGGCCGTGCCTGTATACAGTGACCTGCAAGAAAGGATGGTGGCAGGAGCTCGGAGAACCTGGTGCTGGGTCAACATCAGACAGAGACTGTCTCTGTTGCACTCACATGCCCCTGCCTGCCAGGCATAACGTGCAACCAGCCAGCCCCAGGGGCCTTGGTCTGGGCAGGGGATAGAGTGACCACCCCCAGGCAGTGCAGGACAAGGCCAGGCACCCTCCTATCTGCTTCCCCTCTGTCTGGCCCCTGCCAGAGCGGCATTAGCAGGGGGCTTGGTTTGCATTTAATATAGACCGGGGCAGTCGCACAGCACCATCTCAGGCTGGGATGTTCTGGGCTCAGCGCAAGTTAGCAGGACTGAAAGGAGCCGCGAGCAGCCACGTGATGCTGTGAGCGTGCGTCTGCACGGGGTGGCCCCGGCATGGTGCCCACGGCCGTCCCCTCAGCTGTGCTGCTGCCCTGGCTCAGCCTAAGCAGCAGGCATCCCAGGAGGAGTGCCCTGCATCACCCCTTGTCTCCAGGTCCATCTGCCCCAGGGTGCAGGGGTGACAGCAGCTGCCTGCTCTCTGCAAGGGCTGCGCGGTTGAGGCCTTGAAGCTGGACCGGGCACAACACAGCTGACTGGGGGAGCTGGGTCCCCCCATCTCTACCCTGGGGACAGGGAACTAATTAAGGGGCACGCTGCTATCAGTGGCCTGCCTGCAAGCCTCTGCCCCTGCTCCCTACCTCATCGCTGCTCATTTCTTACCAGACTCATGCAGTGTGCTGCTTGCGTGCCACCAGACTGACCAGGTCGGTGTAGTCTGAGATGGATTCGGGAGGAGGTTCTGGAGCCTCTTGGATGTGCTCAATGATACACCCAGCATCTCTTACAGCTGCCTCCACCGACTCCCAGTCCAGGCCCAGGCAGGAGAAGTTGTGCTGCCCGACCAAGTAGTAGGTTCCTTTCAGGACTGTATTTAACACCAGGTGTCCCCCTGGCTTCACCAGGGAGCTGATGTTCTTCAGGGCAGCACGAAAGGTGCCCAGGTCTTTGCAGGCAGCTTCCAAGCACAGCGTGGAGAGCAGGCAGTCGGCCGCAGGCAGCGTCCCGGGGGCCAGAGGGTTGGGTTTCCTCACATAGCACTTCAGAGCCTGCTTCACTTTCTTCCTCAGTTTCTCTTCCTTCTCAGCCCACTTTTCCCTGGGAGGAAATGTCTAGTGAGCGATCCCGTGGGGTTACCTGCCTGCCTGGGGGCTCGTGTACAGAGAAACAGGAGGATGTTCAATGAAACCAAAAGGCAGAGCATTAAAATGGACAAAAGAGTGTGCTCTTGCCCATGCAATGCACAATTAGGTTGTGGAGCTTGCTCCCCGAAGAGGCCAAGAGCCGGGCAGGAGGTGGAGACAGCAACATGCTGCTAGGACCAAGGGGCTGGATTCAAACCACCTTGCTGGCTCTGCACCATCCCTGGATTACAGCATGAGTGATAACCAGGAGGTCCCCTCTGCTGGGAAGAAGGTGCTAATTCAAATCATAGGAAGTGAGGGCTGGCAGGGACCTCAGTTCAACCCCCTGCTCAAAGCAGGACCATACTCCATCATCCCAACCTCGGCTTTGTCTAGCCGGGTTCCTCCAAGGATGGAGATGCCATCACCTCTCTGGGTAACCTGTTCAGTGCTTCACCACCCTCCTAATGAGAAAGTTCTTGCTAATATCTAACCTCAACTTCCCTTGCTGCAACTTGAGCCCATTGCTCCTTGTGCCTAGAGGGACAAACTCCTGCAGTCGCTGCGTACAGACCTGACGGTTGTCGTACCATGAATTGTTTGCACAGCCTCATTCACCTAGTGCCAGTGGTGCGCAGTACATGGTGCAGTGCCACAGTAGGCAGATTGCTGGATCTAATAGAGGAAGCTGCACGCTAATGCCCATGCCTCTCTGAACCAGGTAGTGTCTAAGGAGCCACCCTGCCCTGCCTTCTGCCTAAAACAGATATCCAAAACTACCTCGTTGCAATAGCGTGACCCTCGGGGGTTAAGCCAGTGAGTGTGGCAGGGCCAGCCTGGCTGTTATGCCTCACTACAGAGCCTGGCACAGTGGAGCCGCGGTGCTGTATTTCCTGCCAGAAGAGCTTTTTTTGGTTCCTATATAAGAAACTCTCTCTGCATCCAACACACTTCTGCTCTGACAGGTGCCCTAGGAAGTGTGTTGTTGCATTTTCATCTCGCGAGCCACCACGAGCCCTCGTGCCCTCCAGGAGAGGGAGGGAAAGGCCCCTTCTGCCTTAGTGGGTGCCAGCAGCCAGGCCCCTACCTCTGTCCCTCCAGCTCGCACACGTATTTCACCGCCGGGGTCCAGTCAAACGCTCCCGGCTCCTTCTTCAGCCACTTCTCCAGCTCCTGGCGGTTCCCGTCCGTATAGTCCGAAATGATGATCTCGTTAAACTTCTTGCAGGCAGAAAGGAGGTGGTAAATGGTGGAGCCGCTGCCAATATCTATCAGGGTGTCGCCCTTCACATCACCTGCGTTGGAACGGGGGAGAGCATCGTGACTCTGGCACAGGAGGCGCTCGCTCCTGTCTGGGGTCTGAGCTGGCTGCAGGTGCTTGCTCCTAATTGCTGCCTCATGCGATTGCACGGTGCAAATTGTGTAATGATTTTTTAGTGTGCTTTGAGCTGCCAAGTGAACCACAAGGCACTTGGCAATGGTGAACGCTTGGCAATGTATTCACATGGCGGGTGGCAGACTTTACATACTGCTCCTGGCTCCAGAGAGGAGCCGACAGCGTGTGATGCACACAGCGCTGCAGAAAGCTGTTCCGTCCTGGCCCTACGGCTGCTCACGACCCAGACAGCGGTTTTGTCCCTTGTCGTTTGTATTGGCCAGACATTCCCTGGCATTGCAAAAGCCAGATCCCTGCCCGAGGGTCTGCCCTGTCATCAGAAAGCCTGAAATTCCCCTCGAGAGATCACGTTGCAGCACAGAGCCAAGGCAACGTGATAGACCTATGCGGTCCTATGCTGGGAAAGGGATCCGTCCAGGGCACGGTGCCGTGGACTCACCCGCAGAGAACACCTTGTGCAGGTTTCTCAGGACCGACGTCATAAGACTGTTCTTATTGGAAAGACCTCCGTCAAAGTTGTACCATGTTTCCAAGTAGTCTCGAGGGTGGAAATGTGCCTGGTAGACTTCTCCCTCTGTGAAGCTTGCAGGTGTGTCCATCGTGCTGGAGCGTGTCCCTTGCCCCCCGCGCACCTGGCGTTAGAGCACTTGGGGGATAAGGCCCTTGCAAAAGCTTGTAATTTTGTGAGTTGGCTCGAACGGGCACTGGAAGGTTTGTTCAGAGCCAGCGCTCCGCCTCCACTTCCTTCTGTGGCAGAATTGGTTCCCATCTGCCTCCCTTTCCTTAAGTTCATTATTAATAAATTAACCTGTTCCTGGAAGCTGGCTACAGCTCTTCTCGTGAGCGCACCAACAACTCATGAGGCAGTCCAAAAATGGGAAGGGGCGCAATCGAGATCCCCTCCAAACCAGCCACGGTTTCCAGCTCCATTGTACTAATAAGTGGAAGCTGCCTTTTTGCACAGTTAGTTTGCATATCGGACTGAACAGGGACATGCATGATTCAGAGCAGGTGCACTTCATCCTCTGTGTGCCTCCTGTTGCAGCAGAGAGTTGGGGAGCAGAGACACCAGGCAGGTGTTACCAGACTTAATATTAGATTTTAGGTTGTGGCACTGAATTCACAAATGCTTGAACAAGGCTCACATTTGTGAGAGCCCGGCAGCACAAATTATACTGAGGGGAAACCAGCACAGGTTCGTAGCAGGCAGATCGTGCCTGACCAATCTAGTCTCTTTTTATGACCAGTTTACAAAACGCCTGGACACAGGAGGAGGGGTGGATGTCGTATACTTAGACTTCAGGAAGGCCTTCGATACGGTATCCCACCCCATACTGGTGAACAAGCTAAGAGGCTGTGACGTGGATGACTGCACAGTCCGGTGGGTGGCGAATTGGCTGGAGGGTCGCACCCAGAGAGTCGTGGTGGATGGGTCGGCTTTGACCTGGAAGGGTGTGGGCAGTGGGGTCCCGCAGGGCTCGGTCCTTGGACCAATACTCTTCAATGTCTTCATCAGCGACTTGGACGAGGGAGTGAAGTGTACTGTGTCCAAGTTTGCAGATGACACAAAGCTATGGGGAGAAGTGGACACGCCGGAGGGCAGGGAACAGCTGCAGGCAGACCTGGATAGGCTGGACAAGTGGGCAGAAAACAACAGGATGCAATTCAACAAGGAGAAATGCAAAGTGCTGCACCTAGGAAGGAAAAATGTCCAGCACACCTACAGCCTAGGGAATGACCTGCTGGGTGGCATGGAAGTGGAAAGGGATCTTGGAGTCCTAGTGGACTCCAAGATGAACATGAGTCGGCAGTGTGACGAAGCCATCAGAAAAGCCAATGGCACTTTATCGTGCATCAGCAGATGCATGACGAATAGGTCCAGGGAGGTGATACTTCCCCTCTATCGGGCGCTGCTCAGACCGCAGTTGGAGTACTGCGTGCAATTCTGGGCGCCGCACTTCAAGAAGGATGCGGATAACCTGGAGAGGGTACAGCGAAGGGCCACTCGTATGGTTAAGGGCCTGCAGACCAAGCCCTACGAGGAGAGACTAAAGAACCTGGACCTTTTCAGCCTCCGCAAGAGAAGGTTGAGAGACGACCTTGTGGCTGCCTATAAGTTCATCACGGGGGCACAGAAGGGAATTGGTGAGGTTTTATTCACCAAGGCGCCCCCGGGGGTTACAAGAAATAATGGCCACAAGCTAGCAGAGAGCAGATTTAGACTGGACATTAGGAAGAACTTTTTCACAGTTCGAGTGGCCAAGATCTGGAACGGGCTCCCAAGGGAGGTGGTGCTCTCCCCTACCCTGGGGGTCTTCAAGAGGAGGTTAGATGAGTATCTAGCTGGGGTCATCTAGACCCAGCACTCTTTCCTGCCTATGCAGGGGGTCGGACTCGATGATCTATTGAGGTCCCTTCCGACCCTAGCATCTATGAATCTATAGGCATAGTCCGCTCTCTAAAGCGAGTGTTTATCGAGCACAGAGATTTGCAAGCAGGCGACAAAGAACAGAAAAACCACTTCCGCCAAGATAAAGCCCGATAGGACACAGTGACAGCACGCACAGCTTAGTCTAACTTAAGATGCAATACAATAAAGCAAAAAGACAGCAGAAAGCCTTGCATAATCTCTAGGGCAGAGTGACTCCTTACAGCCAGGTATTCAGAAAGTCCTTCTTGGGGAATCTGCCGGTGGTCTTAGGCATTTGAGTGGAGACCCCACAGGCCTCGTTTCTGCTTGGGTTTTTATAGGTAATCCTGATTCAGCAAAGCAAGCCCACATGTGCTCACATCCTTTTAAAGTTAATGGGACTTTTGTGCTTTGGGGAACCAGGAGGCTAAGACATCTCTCCAGAGGGGTCGAGTACTGCTGTCACTCTCCATCCTGTGCCTTGACGAAGATGGAAGCACCATGAAAAGGGCAGCTGTCTCATGGCAGCGTGGGAAGCCAAGCCATTCATGCGTGGGGACAAAGCACAGAGAGATTTGCTTACACAATTCACTTTTATTATGTCTTGTTACATGTACATGTGCATGGATCGGGAAAGCACAGCTAGGAAAGGGCAAAGCAATTAACTGCTAAGAAATGCTTCCAAGAGGACAGGCCACGGGTGCTTGTACAGGACATCTTCAGACACCCTCAGGGCTTGCCTAGGCCCAGATGGTTGGTTTCGTGGGCCCACGTTTCTTAGAGTCAGGAAAAAGGAGCTTGCAATGGATACATGCAAATGGCTGTGGCTGGTGAGTTCTTGGCAGCTGAAGCCGCTCTGTCAGCGCGCGGTCTTCGTCACGATCACAAAGATGATCATGGCGATGATAAAAATGATTCCTAGGACGATCCCAACTATGTTCAGTATACGGGCGGTGCGGGAGGCCTTGGATGCTTCCTCCATCTTGCCTACCCCGGAGGCATTCTCTGCCTGCAAGAGAAGTGCCGCCAGCCATGAGAAACACAGGCTTTTAAAAATGACCCCCAAAAACCCCCACACATGAACAGGCCACAGACAGGAAGAGGCAGGAACAAGACAAGAACATTGAGGAAACCAATGCTTTCCTTCCTCTTACACATATATCATCTGCCATTTAATTGATGGCTAGCTTCATTCTTCCTTTGCTGCATTTTCCCACCGGTCAAAAATCCCAACCTCACTTCTGCGCTGCCCCATCAATGCACCATCAGACCAACAAGCTTCTCAGTATGCCTCAAAGAGCAACAGATTTGGGCAGGCTCCACCTCAGGGACATACAATGCATACATGCATGTTAATGCATTTTGTTGCAAGCACCCCCCAATGGGAGTAACCATGCTTTTCTATTTTGCAGATAGGGAACGGAGGCACAGAGGCACTAAATGACTTCAAATGGCAAGTCTTTGGCAGAGAAGAAAATCAATCCCCAGTCTCCCAGGTCACAGGGCCATAAAAAGAAGGGATGGGCACTCTAAGGAAAGGATGTTTGACATCCAGCTGGAGGTCGGGTACAAGTTGGAGGAGAGCAGAGAGTAATGTGAATAGAAACATTAAAATATTTTCAAGGAAATGTTGTGGTTTCCTGGAGGTACTGAAGGCGCTTTTTATCGCTGCTACTGGGAGCCAGCTTGTCATTGCTTTTGTGGCTCCAAACAATGATTAAGTAAACGGTTGACTCAGGGAGGAAGAAAGTGTCACCAAGCAGAAATGTCATATTTCAAGAGCCAAAATAAAATGATCTGACCCCAGCACTCTTTCCTGCCCAGGCAGGGGTCGAACTTGATGATCCAACCCAAATATCTGTGAATCTATGAATACATATTGGGCGAGGAGATACTAGATTTTCCTTTTTAATAAATGCAATGCCTGTGGGAGGAGCTGTGTGAAACTGGCTCTTAGTGGGATTTATTACTTTCTACAAGCAAAAATGTTCTGGTTTTTCTTTTGTGAAGCAATGTTTTCATTTCAAAATTGACCTGTATTTTTTTAAAGGGGGTTAAATACCTCCCAAAATGTTTGTTTATGAGGTTGAAAGTATTTGGGGATAACCCAAAATAAAAATGAAATTTCTTTAATTGAAAACCATGAACATTTTTCATTTTAGGTCAATGGGAATGGACTTTGGTTTGGGTTGGCAGCCACTGAACTCAAATATCCTTTCTGCGACAGCCCTAAATGGTTTACAGTTTGCAGTATTCAGGATCTGGGACCATTTAATCTGACCTCTCGGGGGATATAAAGCCGTAGCACCACTCACGCCTGCAGTCCAAGGAATTACTCTTCCTCCGATGCAACTCAGCACAACTCTGAAACTAGACGATGTCTTTTAGGAAGCCTCAATCTCCACTGAACGACTCCAAAGGACAGTGCATTTACCACTTGCTTTGGCAAGTTGTGCTAATTATTCTCCCTGTTAAAACCCAAAACATATTTCTATTTTAAAATGTCTACTTTCAGGTTCTAGCCAATGAGTTCAGCCATATTTTTGTCTGTTCATAGAAAACGAGGGTTGAAGGGAGCTCAGGAGGTCACATCTAGTGCAACCCCTTGCTCCAAGCAGGACCAGCCCCAACTACATCATCCCAGCCAGGGCTTTGTCTAGCCGGGTCTTGAAAACCTCCAAGGATGGAGACTCCCCCACCTCTCTGGGTAACTTGTTCCAGTGTTTTACAACCCTTGTAGTCAGAAAGTTTTTCCTAATATCCAAACTAAACTCTCTCTGCTTAGACTCTCTGGTCTACCTTTACTAGAGGGTCCTTTCTGACCCTCTAGTAAACACAGCTTCCCTTTCTATGAAATGACTCTCTTTTTCCCCTGCAGAGCTTCTTCTGGGGCTGACTGACAGCAAATATCTCCTGCTTTGCAGGGGCTGTAAAATGATCTCAAAGCAAGTTTATTGAGTGCAGACCTAATTACAGTTAAAAAAAAAACATGAAGAAGCCATTGTAAAATACTGAACATGAGAACAATTAATTTTCTGAGTAAAGCTCTTTGTTTTTTCTTTAAAACACTACTCCACTCTTTAGAAAGGGAAGTAGAACTAAAGCAGGTAAATGAGCCATGAAAGTGGTATTGGGGGGAAAGGGAAAATTACACATTTTTGAAACCCCACTCTCTCTTGGGAAGGAAGGAAACTCTGTAATGGAGAGGGACACTTCCATCTTTAGTGCTGGAGCCTAGTGCTAAGTGTGGGAGACACAGATCTGGGCCCTCACACAGGCCTGGATGAACCTGTGTCCCAGCAAAATGATCCTATTACCAAGCCATGGATTAGGCATTATAAGCACACTCTCTAGCCCTCCATTTGAAGCGAATCCTTTGGATTTTGTGGAGGAATAACAAAACGGAGTGCAAGTCCATTAAACGCATCTTGACCTGGGGACATTTAGGGTCCTGTGTCCGGGCCCCAGTGGTGCTCCTGTGTGTAGTAGTCATTCAGCAATGTATATAGGTGGCAGTAGGATAGCTTCTACGCCTTTGGTGACTCGCCCTTGAGGGCCTGGTGTGGTACGCTTTACCTTTACAAAGACATACGATGACCAACATGAAAACACATCAGAAGCCAGATCCTGTTCCACCTGGGAGAGTCAATGCGCTCTCCAACGCTAATGTGTAAGTCTAGGAGTGCCTTTTGAACACATTGAGTCAAGCCACCTGGTGCGTTCAGGGTCTAAATAGATTGGAAGGAAGTGTTATCATGAACCCGGTTTGGAAAATAGAGGAGCTAGGGTTTGGGACAAGAAGGAATTTACTTACAGACACTCACCATGTCTCTGGAAGAGCAGGAAAGTGATACCAGATTCCTGTAATATCTAGTCAGGGTTTCCTTTTATGATCACTTTCCTTCCCAAAGCGCCCGGCCTTTGGAAACCCTTTGAACACAGGACATTTCTGGTCCCCCCGTCGAAGCATGGCCAGTTTTTGATTCTGCGTGAATAATTGTCTTTTCCTTGTCAGGAATCTCCATCCCAGTTTTAGAAGTCATGTTGTTTCATTTCCATTTCAGTAGAGAAATATTTAAAAAAATATTTCAGAAACTGTGCAACTTTCCTCCCTTTCTTAAAATGTAGCCAATACTTAGAGTTGAAAGAAAACATTCCCACTTGACTTTTATGTTTATTGTCTCTGGAAAATAGAATAGTTGTTCTTGGTGTCGTGGATGCTATTGGTATTGTGGGGTGGAAACCTCCTTGAACTATAGAATATGGCACCGTTTTGCTGTCATGCAAGGACTAGAAAAATCAGACATGAAGAGAACATAAACATTGCTGTTATGTTTATTGTTGTTTCCAGCTGTGTCGGAAGAATTGGCATTTATAAAGGCTTACATCCCACTCAGCCCACTACACGTCTATGGCTTTACACTCCATTCCACCCCAAAAATTTAACTGTAGCCTGGGGACATGACCTTCTTCAACCTGGGGAAGTACAAAACTCTCCCATTCTTTCATTAATCAACCTAGCAGGCCTCTGGTCTTGTTCTGAGCTTGAAAGAGCGAAACTGAAATGAAGCAAAGGGCTTCGAAATAGCCTCGAAACGAAATGAGGGCAGTCAAAACATTTTTAAACTTTAGAAATGTTTTGAGTTGCCAAGCTGAAGCTGGGCTTGCATGCAGGGGAACAAAAAGTAAGGGGAGGGAGGGGGAACAGGGAGGAAAGACTGCTCCGATCCTGACTCTGATTGTTTGGCTGCCTGGGATGCTGCTGGTGCTACTGTGCTGCTTACTGACTTATTGCCTGTTGTCATTTAAAGTGGTGGACTGGACTGAGACTGGACGGGAGAAGGAGACCTCATTGGGGCACACTCCTGTGTCACGTAGAGGCCCCAGCACCAATGAGGGCACTCCTTAATACACACACACACACAGTCACACGTCACAAGTTTTGCTTGTCAGCAGTTTGAGGTTCAGTTTCCCAGAAACCCTTGCACCTATCTCCATGAAACCTGGCAGTCTTCATGGCCTCAGCAGGGGACACCATGCCTGCAGTTTTCACCCTGCCCTGTGCCTGCACACTTACAAATTACATGAGTTTTGTTTTCAAGACTTTGAGGTGCAGTTTCCCAGAAAACCCTACATCTATCTCCTTGAAACTTGGCAGGCTTCAGGCTCTCAGAAGGGGCTACCATCTTTGCAAAGTTATAGGCAGTTTTGTGCTTCTGCATTGTAGTCTATGGGCGAAACATCGAAACAGGGTCGAAACAGCAAAACACTTTTGACAAAATGAAACAGAACAGCGGTTTCAAAATGAAATGAAATGAAACTTGAAACACTGTCCCATTGAAATGGTGAACTGGAAGTCGAAACGAAATGGTGCTGTTTCACACAGCCCTACTTTTCAGTATGGGCTAGAAGAATGACACAAGATGCTGGGACATTTTTGGAGGTGAATCTCCCTCTTCTTGAATGCCAATCTCCATGCTGCTAGACTGCAGGAATTACTAGAAATGGCTTGTGGAGAATGACCTCAGGTACAACTGCCCCAGTTGCAGTTCCCTCTCTGGTGGATTATGGAAGCCACAGCAGACATAAAAAGTCTTTCCCTTTAGAAAGGCTTTTGATACGGTCTCCCACAACATAGTTGCAAGCAAGCTAAGGAACTACAGGTTGGATGTATGGACTGGAAAGTGGATAGTAAACTGCCTGCATGTCAGGCTCGGAGGGTAATAATTGATGGTTGAATGTCTATTTGGCAGCCAGAATCAAGTGGAGTGCTGCAGGGGTTGTTTCAGAGAGAGTTTTGTTCAATTTCTTCATCAACAACCTGGGCGAGGGGACGGGGTGCACCCCCAGCAAGTTTGCAGAAGACTCCAAGCTGGCGGGGAGTAGTAGATGAAATGGAGGTTAGGGCGAGGAATTTGAGAGACCTCAACAAAATGGAGAATTGGACTAAAAGAAATCTCATGAGGTCCTATAAGGACAAGCACAAAGTCACGCACTTAGGACAGACCAATCCCATGCACTGGTACAGGCTGGGGACTGCTGGCTCATATTCAGCTTCCTGTCTACAGTAACCCCCATGTCCTTTTCTGCAGAGCTGCTGCTTAGCCAGTCAGTGTGCCCTTGTAGTGAAGAAGGAGAATGGCATAGTGGGCTGCATTAGCAGGATCGCTGCCAGCAGACTGAGGGAAGTGATTCTTTGCCTCTATTTGGCCCTCGTGAGGCCACATCTTGGAGGACTGTGTCTAGTTTTGGGCCCACACCACAGAAAGAATAGGACAAATTGGAGAGAGCCCAGTGGAGAGCAACAGAAATGGTGAGAGGGCTGCGGCACATTGCTTCTGAGGAGAGGCTGAGGGAACTGGGCTTATTTAGTCATGAGAAGAGTAGACTGAAAGGAGATTGAATAGCAGCCTTCAACTAACTTAAGGGTGGTTCTAAAGAGCATGGAGTTAGATGGTTCTCCATGGTGGTAAATGACAGAACAAGGATTCGAATTCAGCCTGAATCAGCGACAGTGATTCGATTGCTTGATTCAAATCACTGTCCCTGATTCGATTCAGCTGAATCCGAATCTGAAGACTTGATGCTGATTCAGAGAATAAGCAATTTGAACGTAGACACAGCTTTAAAAGTGTTTTCTACATTCCTTGAGGTAGGATTCGCAGCTTATGATCTCTGGGATGGTGGGATGCATGGAGCGTCCCACAGGAGTGCAGGGGAGCCCTCCACATGCTCTGCAGTGAACCCAGCAGTGGACCTAAAGTACTTCTGGTCCGCTTCCAGGTCTGCCGGGGAGCGCACAGGAGGCCCCCACTGCTTCCCCGCTAGCTCAGCAATCGACTGTGGAGGGACCCTGGGTGCCCCCCACAGAACGAGGAGGCACCGGTCACCAAATTGGACCGAATCTCTGCTGAATTGAATCAAGAACTGAAGCTTCACACAGCCCTAATATTTTGCATATCTTTTCATACATCCGCAAGAGGAGGTTGAGAGGCGACCTTGTGGTTGCCTATAAGTTCATCACGGGGGCACAGAAGGGAATTGGTGAGTATTTATTCACCAAGGCGCCCCCGGGGGTTACAAGAAACAATGGCCACAAGCTAGCAGAGAGCAGATTTAGACTGGACATTAGGAAGAACTTCTTCACAGTCAGAGTGGCCAAGGTCTGGAACGGGCTCCCAAGGGAGGTGGTGCTCTCCCCTACCCTGGGGGTCTTCAAGAGGAGGTTAGACGAGTATCTAGCTGGGGTCATCTAGACACAGCACTCTTTCCTGCCATGCAGGGGGTCAGACTTGATGAACTATTGAGGTCCCTTCCGCTCCTAACATCTTTGAATCTATGAATCTATGAATCCAAAGTCATGACCACAACATTTTCAGACAGGTTTCAATGCGCTAATCACAAGTAAATTTCCAAAGTAGGACTTACCTTTAATGTGATGCCTGCTACAAGCACAATGACTATACCTTCAAATTAGGTTATTTTTTTAAGGTAGACTCTATTTATCCATAAATATCTAAGCAGACATGAATTTGGTGAACAACACACTAATAAATATATATACACATAAAACTGGTAATAAGAACAATGTGAACCAGGAAAAAAATTACACTGATGGATTTTAGACAGCCAGACACCTATAACCTATTGAGTTTCAGTGGGACATGGGCTCTCTATTCCTATAGCTTTTCATTCAAGCTGGTAAAGAAATTTGCTTTACCATGCCAAATCCACATGTTCTTGTGTCAGGACAGTATAATATGAGGTCATGTGCCTAACACCGACGTCAATGCTTTTCCAGATTAGCAACTGTCAAGTCACATGGAAAGATTTGTTTTTCCCCTTCTCCTCTTTTCAGTCATGTCTACAAGGAAAACTTTCTGAACAGGTCAAGGCTGATTGGCAAAGCTCTGCAAGCCAGTTATGAATGCACCTTTTGAGGAACGTGAATGGGAACTGAATAATGGATGTTGAAAGCTTGACCCTATTACAGTCGGTGGTGAAATTCTCAGTGGTCCCAGACTGCTTTTGGGAATGCATGGTTTAATCATACATGAATAACTGGGTAGGCGAAAGTGATAACTGACCACATTTCTATATCTTGTATTACAGAGATGGTGACACTAAAATTTCTACTGGTGCCTTCTGCCTTTGTAAAATTAAAAATATAGGTCTGTTGAAATGTAGTCCTTTACAACAATGTCTCACATTTCAGCACTGTACAAGTGGGAGGAATTCAGTGATGATCTATGTCCAGAGTATTCACGCCTTGGTTTTTACAATAGCTACCCCTGAGGGCCTCTCTGACTTGCTTATTCCTGAGAGCATAGATGTAGGGGTTGAACAGCTGGGTCACCACTGAATAGAGGAAAGAAATATATTTGTCAAAATCTCTCCCACCCCGCTGAGAGGGCCGGACATATCTGATGATGGAGCCGCTGTAAAATATGACAACCACTATAAGGTGAGCAGAGCAGGTGGAGAAAGCTTTCTTCCGGCTCGATGAAGAAGGGATGCGCACGATGGTGGCAATGATGCGGCCATAGGAAACAACAGACACTGATAAAGTTCCAAGTACAATAATGATAGCTACAAAAAACATCAAGAGTTCAATGCGGTGTGTGTCTGCGCAGGAGAGCTGGAGCAATGGGGCCATGTCACAGTAGAAGTGGTTTATGAGGTTGGGCCCACAGAACGGCAACAAGACAACCATGACTGTGGGGGGAATGAGGATGAAGAAACCCACCACCCAACAGCACAGCACCAGCTGAACACAGCGCCTGCTGTTCATGATGGTGGCATAATGAAGTGGGTGGCAGATGGCCACGTAACGGTCAAGAGACATCAGAGCCAGATGGAAATATATAGAAGACCCTAAAAAGAAGAACAACAATAATTGCATGAGGCAGCCATGGAGGGAAATAGCTTTTCTCGACATTAGGAGGCTGTAAAGGGTCCTGGGCATGAAGGTAGAGGTGAAGCAGACCTCCAGAAGGGAGAAATTCCGGAGGAAGAAGTACATCGGGGTTTGAAGCTGACGGTCAACCAGAGTGATCGTGATGACAGTGAGGTTTCCCAGTAAGATCAGCAGGAAGACGATGAGGAGAACTACAAACAGAAGGATCTCTAAATGGCGGTCGCTGGTCAGACCCAAGAGGATGAACTCCACTACTGTCGTATGGTTCATTGCTTCTGGCTTGCCTTCAGACAAAAAACACAACTGAAACCAGTCAGACAGCATAGCTGCATTGTGAAAACAAGATATAAGCAGATAGTGTTTGAATACTGAGTGTTATAATAATTGGACTCCACATCCTGGATGAAGTTTTGTATATGCAACTCCTATGGGTATGGTAAAACATACCACTGGAACCACAGGCATGGATGAGGACAGATAGATAACTGATATATCATTGGAGGGAGTTGCATTTTGTGCAGATGAAGGGAGCAAAAGCCAAAGGAAGAAATATGCCCTCAAACTTTGATGCTTCAGTTTTCCTATTTCTACAACTGAAGGGGTGATTTCAAACTGTAAACCAGCATATAGTGTTGGACATCACCTTTTTCTTCTATGCTCCACTTGTTCTATTACATTTCACCCTATTCCTAGGCAATTTATCTAACAGCCCTGAATAAATACATTGTCTGAATCACTTTCCTGGTTCTCACTGTCAATTGAGACAACTACACAAATACTTTCATTCTGTTTAAAAGTGAATCATAGATTCATAGATGTTAGGGTGGGAAGGGACCTCAATAGATCATCTAGTCCGACCCCCTGCATAGGCAGGAAAGAGTGCTGGGTCTAGATGACCCCAGCTAGATGCATATCCAACCTCCTCTTGAAGACCCCCAGGGTAGGGGAGAGCACCACCTCCCTTGGGAGCCCGTTCCACACCTTGGCCACTCGAACTGTGAAGAAGTTCTTCCTAATGTCCAGTCTAAATCTGCTCTCTGCTAGCTTGTGGCCATTATTTCTTGTAACCCCCGGGGGTGCTTTGGTGAATAAAACCTCACCAATTGCCTTCTGTGCCCCCGTGATGAACTTGCTAATCAAATGCAGTAGCTAATCAAAAAGCATGAGGGTGATAACAGTAAATTTCAACGTGAAATGGCTGTTGAACAAACACATTTGGAAACCTTTGTTTTCTTTCCTTGGAGAACAAGATGGATTTGGATCATGGAAAGGGAATAATTTGCCAGACAGAGTAAGAGACAGGAAGCAGAAAGAGGGAGGAATTTGTGCTCTCACAAATTTTATCTTCATTTTTTATGAGCCCCAGAACAGAACTGGGGAAGTTTGGATTGCAGCTGCCAGTTTGTTTCCACACCTATTTTTGCTCTCTTCTTCTGCACCCGATCTCCAAACCAAGCACAATGTAGTTGTTGCCTGCATCATTAGACTGTAAGAATGACCGTTCTCTTACCTCGAAATGCTTACACATTGGCAAGATTTTTTTTCCCTGCACACATTTTGCCCTATATATTGTTCTTCAGTGCACAAGACTTCTTGTGAACTGAATTGCGGCATATTTTGTACAGGTAGGATTTTTATATATGCAGAATTATGAGCTCATATCATTATGTCACTTAACATAAAGCAACTCCAAGTCAATAGGGATGTTACTATGGTTTCCAGCTCTAGTTTCAAATCACTGGTGATAATAACCAAGTATATAAGGTGGTACTTACAGATGTGGAGATGTGGTCAGTGGGGGACGCAAACATTTGTCAGGACAACCGTCCGTGTTGTGCATCAGAAACAAGGATGTGCTTCTAGTCGGGTCCTACACTCACATCTGGTCTCCTGTTTTTCTGTGGATGTTATCAAGCTCCAACCTTGTCTTTGCTTTGATTCCATACCACAAGCAAGTCCATTCAGCCTAACAGCAACCCATATTGGGAAAGAGCTACCATTAGGTTGGGTTTTCTGTCATTGTTGTGGGATTACTACTGGTTTAAAAGTGGAGACAGCTGACATGGTTTCTGCTCCAAAATCCCTGAAAAGAGCTTCCCCCTCCCTTTTATCCATTCATTCTTGCAGTCCAGCAGCACGTGTCTGTCTAAGCTGAAAGCAAAGCTCATCAATCTCTCAGTATCTGCAGACCTATGCTATTTTTCAATCTCAAATTTATTCTGAAATCTCGGCACTAATATGCAATGGAATTGGTGTATTTTCCCTGACGTCTGCTTCTCGTCACTTTTTCACTCTTCTTTTCTGCTTCCTCTCCATTTTCATTATCAACAAAATATATTTGCCTGTAGTTCATTACCAAGAATCAGAACTTGTTGCAGCACAGGTGATGTTGGTGTATTATTCTCAGTCCCAGAACACCGACTGGACTACTCATATCTAATCCCCAAATTTTTGTTATATTGTGCGGTTTGTAGGTCAGCAGCATTTTAGTCTCCCACTGCAGACTCAAGCCCTATGCCTAAGTCAGACCCTGTTAGGATGAAAACTGTAGCAATGCAGGTAAAACTAGACAGAATGTAGACCCTCTTCCACAGCAGCTACAGGACTCCGACGCTTTCATTTAGATGGGCGGATTGATGCTTCCATACAGGATGCAGAAAAATTATGTGGTTCCTCTCAGCAAACAACTCCTCCTTGCTTAGGGTCCTGTTTATAAGACTTGTGATATACAAGTGCCTCCCTCACATTGTCTCTGTCCCTGGAGAAAAACCAGGCAACACAGTGTTCAGAAGACTTTCTAAACAAAAAAATAAAACGACCCTTTTGACTTTTCCCCCAACAGGAAGACAGAACTAATTTTTTGGCCACTTGAGCTCAAAAATCTCTTGCCAAAACTTTCCACCTCAAGCAAGGCCAATTGGATAGTTCACTGGAACGCAACCCAGATGAGCTGAGATTTATTCCTGTCTCTCTCCTTGGACTGTTTGTTGCCCTGAGCCAGAAGAACTGTGTAAAAACTACAACTTCATTATGATTGCCACCATTTTTGGAGGAAAGGTGCATCAGTAGGGTTTGAGCATAGGGCATGGGGGTGCAGCCCCTGAATCAGCACTGCCTTATATACCACTGACTTCTGGAAGATGGCACTGAGAGAGTAAGAGGGCATGGGCAATTCTGCATGTGTCCTGTTCACCTGCCCCCGAGCATCCCCACTGTGTGAGACGGCACTAAGCCGGATGACCAACCAGTAGTCTGGTCCAGTGAATAACAGGTCCTATGTTCCACTCTTAAAATCTGAACCTAGTCCACTTTTGAAAAAAAGGTATCAGGACCATTTTTGAGTGTTAACTTTTATCATCCTTTTTATCATTTCTTTTCTTTTATTTTGTGTCATAACTTCTGTTTTTTCTCTGACAGCTTAACATCCTTCCATTTATTCTGTTTAAAAACCCAAAGTGAAACCAGACTTCAAACCTTTAGTTGTCCTTTTTTGCCTTCTGGTAATTAAAATATCTGGACCCCATACTTGGCTTAAGGGTCTCAACAGGGCAATTCTAAAAGTACCTGTAGTATATTTCTAATAAGGTAGAGCTCAGCACAATTACAAAGCATTCTGAAAGTGCAGTTCATGCAGATACAGCTTGGCATTAGCCGAAGGACAGCCCTATAACTGTAGGGATACTTAAGCATGCAGAATTATGATGGACATATGACTATACACTAATGTACACACATAGATAACAGTGGCATTAAGAGGCAGGAAATGAGAAAGTGATAGAGAACCGGAAACCCTTCCACCCTAAAGGAAGGGATAGAAACCCAAAGTTTCCCCTTTCCAGTGAGAGTGAACTAAACACCCTGTGGCCAAGTCAGGTTCAGTCTCTGCCTCCCTAGAGATGACCCAGTTCTACTCAAGTTCCCCTTGAAGGACACTTGCCAGACTGTAGTGTTTGCATCTTGGCCTATAAGCTTCAAAACCCTCCATATCCTGAATATTGCCCCAGCACTGTCTCCAGTTCTGGGCTCCTAGGAATACTCCTGGAAGGCCGGGTTCCTTTTCCTCATGGATTCCAATGGACCTAAGCCCACCCGTTCCTAGGCTTCTTGTTTTGGGGGCTCTCTGTATTACACTTTCCCTTTTTGAGGTTGCATGGGGGAGGATCACTGTACATACCTCCAAGGCACATACTCAGCCACATAACTGGATTTTGGGACTCTTATGCACTGCACAGGATTCTGTTTTAGCCTGTGATGAAACAGAGCCACTCTGTGCACCTCCCAGTGGGAAGTCAAATGGGGGAAGACAAGAAGAATCCACTCATGTTGTATCTTGGGATTCCTGAGCGTTTTGCATGAAAGACTCACTGCGCATGTCTACACGTTACCCTATATCATCCAAAAGGAAGGACTAAAGCATGGTGAAGTAACAGCATTGCTATAGGACAATGTGTAGATGCTCCCACTGAGTAAAAACCTTTGATATCAAGGGCAAGAACCCAAAGTTCCTTCTTGCTAATGTCTATAACCATTGCAATGGGCCCTGGAATCAGGGACCCTTTTCTTTATTCCCCACCCGGGCCCATGTTGCCATCCTCCCTGATGTAAAGGGCCATATAAAGTTAAAAAAAAAGAAGGGAAGCAGGGCCAAAGAAGAGAAGACGTAGGTCTGGACCGTGCAACAAAACGTAGAAGAATTATACTCCAAAATACTCAAATCAGAAAGGTATTCAAAATACCACTTTCCCTCCAATACTGGGAACGTTTACCAGTGACTGGCATAGTGAAGCCAAACCCAAACTGGCTTTCAAACTGCTAGCTCAGATGCTGGTAGTAGAGTACCAAGAGCAAAAAAAGGTTGGGTGTGATCATTTAACCCCTCTGAAAAGCTGAGAGAGAATGGAGGAAATGAAAGCAACCTATGCTTCATTATGTTATAGCCATATTACAGTGACTAAATGATGGATCATAAAAAACATGGGCTTGATATATTCTCCATCTCTTGATGCTCTTGCATGAATATTAGATGCATTTCTGGGAGAAGGCCTTTCACGAGGGAAAAATATTTTGGCACAATGCTGCAGTAACTGGGGCATACTAGATGGCCTATATTATACCAGAACTCAAAATGAACAGTTTCATGGTTTTCTCTCCATAATGTCTATGAATATATAAAACTGGATAGACAGATTCCAATTCTTCCCAATAAAGAAGATAACTCAAGTCCCATATTCATTGAATGTAACATTTTCCATGATGGCAGTGACAGTTCAGGTGGACTTCAATCCTGCAGTGTTGAATGCTCCTACCTTATGAAAGCTGCATTTTAGAAAACTTCCTATTCCAGGCATCTTTCAGGGCCTCTTTCACCTGCTTGTTCCTCAGTGAGTAGATGTAAGGATTAAAGACTTGGGTCACCACTGTATAAAAAAGTGAAATGTTTTTGTCAAACTTCTGGCCACCCCGCTGAGTTGGTCGAATGTACCTGAAGATGGAGGTGCCATACAAAATGACAACCACCATGAGGTGAGCGGAGCAGGTGGAGAAGGCTCTTTTCCTGCTGGTGGAAGAGGGCATGTGCAGAATGGTAGAAATGATACGACTATAGGAAACAAAGGTTACTGTTAAGGTACTGAGTAGGGTAATGACAGCTGTAATGATGCACATTAATTCCATATTTCTTGTGTCTGCACAGACAAGTTGGAGCAGTGGGGGAGCATCACAATAGAAATGATTTATAACATTGGGGCCACAAAATGGCAACTGGGCAAAAATAACACCTGGAGGAAACATCAGGACAAAACTCACTACCCAGCAGCCCAGCACCAGTAGGAGACAGGTTCTGCTGTTCATGATGGTGGCATATTGCAGGGGGTAGCAAATGGCCAAGTAGCGGTCAAAGGACATCATAGCCACATGGAAAAACACACAAGTGCCCAGAAAGAAAAAGAAAAAATTCTGAAGCAAACAGCTGGCAAAGGGAATTGCTTTCCAACCCTTCAGGAGACTGTAAAGGAACCTGGGCATGATGGTGGAGGAAAAGAAGATTTCCAAGAGGGCAAAGTTCCTGATGAAGAAGTACATGGCAGTGCAGAGGCGACGATCCACCAGGGTGATTGTGATGATGACAAGGTTGCCTGTTACAGTCAAGGAGAAGGTCATTAGGAGAAACAGGAAGAGGAAGACCTGCAAGCGGTGGTCATCGGTGAGTCCCAGAAGGATGAACTCTCTCACGGTGGTATGATTCATCGTTTAAGGCACACCTTGAGAAAGGATATTAAAAATACGCTCTTAGACATAAGAATTGTGCCATAAGGACAAAGCTTTTTGCACACTGGTGCATAACAATCCATAGAAAAATGGCTTTCAGAATGAGTTTGATTCCAGGACTTTTCAAATCTATTTGACATAACTTGTTACCATGACCTACCAAACAGCATCCCACATGAAGGGGAGAGACAGAATTCAAGAAGAGAGAATCAGAAAGACAGATTCCCAAGGAGTGAATCACTGACACCCAATCCTACCCAAGTAATTGCCCATCTGCCTCCATGCTGCTCTCTCACACCAGATGCCCCGGTGATGAAAACAATGGAATGGCTCTGGCTTCTCCCTAGCTCTTGGATGCACAGCAGACAGCAAAGTTGACACTTTTAAGGCATTCAAATAGAAAGCAGAGTAAATAAGCCCCTGTGATCCCCATGCTCGTGCGTCTTGTCTGGAAGTCATACCTGAAACAGACCTTTGTAGCTAGGTTGGCTACTTGTGTACTGTACTGACGTCTGTGATGGAGAAATGTACCTTAGATAACTGTCATTTGAGAGAGAGGTTTTCAGATTTATTTTAAACTCTTGGTACACTTGGGTGGATGTCTGGTATGTCAATGTTGATGAGTTTCAGGTTTGGATGGTTTCCCTTGCATGATTCCTGGCTTCTTCCATTTTCCCCTCAGCACTGACTGCCTTCAATGCAGTAAGTGAGGACATATATTGGCTGGCTCACTTCAGTGTCTGAGGGGCAGTGAAATAAGAGTGACCCAGAGGAAGTGAAAATGAAGAAAGAGACTCCTATTAGACCCAGACAACTTGATTCAGTGCCACAAAGCAATAGTACTACTTACAAATGTAACGTTGTATAGGGACCAAGACACAGATGTGTCTTAAATGTCCTATCTGCAAACAGGATGTAGAACAGCTTCAGTTCTTTCCATGCATCTCTGCAAACCCTTCCCTCCTCAGAAAAATCTGCTTCTCACCATATTTCTCCCAGATATTAATTCCACAGGACAGGACGGTCCCCTGATCCTCATTACTAGCCATCCTGAGCCTGACCTCGGTAATCTGCTATGTAGGGTAGGAACAAGCAATCATGGGGTTCCTCCCGGTCCGCTTTGGATGCTGGATTCTTTTTTTTCTTAACTGTTTCTTTCAAGGTTTCCTATAGGAATGGGTTTCTCTCTCTCAGGTGAGAAATTCTTACTCATGTCATGCCCTTAAAAAAAAAAAATCTGGAAAGGTGCCCCAGTGCCCTACTTACAGCATAGGAAAGTAGAGCTGGAAAGGATTTCACAAGATCATCTAGTCCATCTGCCTGCTCACTGCTTCTTCAGACTGCTTATCGCAGTTCTGAAAATCTTCTCATTCCCATCTTAGCCTTCCCTTCCTTATGCATCTCAATCACGGTCTTTTTTCCTTCTGTTTTTGTCTCATTTTACACACAGAAATAGAGAGAGGAGCAGCTATCGGATCTGCCTGAGACACTGATTTCCAGCCTTTAAAATGAAGCGCTAATTGGAGCCGTAAGAGAAGAAATGATCTACAACATGAACAAGTCTCTCCTCGAGACTCTTCCAAGCATAATCACTTCAAACTGACATCCTAGAAACAATGCCCCCATCTTCAGCATCTCACTGGTGAGGGCAAGCCTGAAATACAGTGAAAACACAAAATTAAGAAATAAAACGAGCATTGAATATAGCAGAACAGAGGGACATCCCTATGGCCAAATCATCCATCCTTTTTTTTTTACTTCTCATTTATAAAAGTTCTGGTGCATGGGATTCTTGTGTCTCTGCCATGCTCAGACCCCTGAGACTAATTAGTTAATTATCCCTCTGGAAGATGATCTAAGTAAACACTTCTGTTCTTTTTTCCCTCAGAAAGTTTGGGACAAGATAGCACCAAGTTCAGTTTCTTTTCTCATCATGGACAAAAAGATGAGTTTGGTCACCATTTCCCCTTTCCTTTCTTTCCATGGCAGGACTTGGAAAAGCAGCAAGAAACCTGGCTGCAATCAAGTGCCTTGGGAAGAGAGGTGGCTTTGGGGTCAAATCCTGGAGGAGGGCTCAAGAAATGAGGGTTAAACTCCAGGTATTTTTCATGGCCATAGCCATGGGATTCATAACTGATTATGTAAAGGGGTTTAGGCATCATTCTGCTCAGCATTGAAAGGAATATAGTGATGGAAATCCAAGGGCCAGAACCAGATTGGTAAAACCGTTTTCTTACTTCAGAGAAGTGAGCTACAATACCTCCATTACCTCAATGATGAACCTCATTAGATACCTAAATATTAGCTTGGAAACATCCTTAGGTACCTGAGCATGGATTCCTAGGCACACATAGAGACTTTGTACTTTAAGAAGGTAGGCATGAAAATCACGTCACTTCCCTTCAAATCTAAATCATGAGCAAGAGTAGTGGTGTTCAACTTGCAGCCCATGGGTTGCACCTGGCCTGCAAAGCCCATCACTAGCGTGAGCTCACTAGCATGTCAGGATTACTCTTGCCATAGATTTACATACACAGCTAGCTCTTGGAGCTCACTGGCCTTTCAGAATGGGCACCAGAGCCCCAGGGATGAGTGCCATAGGGGTGAAGAAGTGGTGTCGGCATTCACCCCCTGGCTTCAAACCTGCATGGATGTGGTGGCTCCAGCCAGAACCCATCTCAACAGCTGATAAGCTCAGAGAGTGACCTGATCTCACAGGGCTCTGTCATTCCTTTTCTATGTGACACTCAATCCGTTTCTGATTTTAAGTTTTGGCTCTCTGGTGTTAAAAAAAATGTCACTTTCACTCAAAATGTAAGGAACATACCACAAATGCTTATGATAATGTGAACTGAGGGAACTGGGCTTATTTAGTTTAGAGAAGATGAGACTGGGAGGGGACTTAACAGCCTTCAAATACCAGAAGCAGCGTTTGAAAGAGGATGGAGATGGATTATTCTCAGTGGCAGCAAATGACAGAACAAGGAACAACGGTCTCAAGTTGCAACAAGGAAATTTTAGGTTAGATATTAGGAAGAATTTTCTCACTAGGAGGGTAGTAAAACACTGGAACAGGATACCCAGAGAGGTAGTGGAAGCCCCATCCTTGGAGGTATCTAGTTGGGGATGGTCCTGCTTTGATCACAGGGTCGGTCTGGAGGATTTAATGACTCTATGAACATAAGCAGTGCCATACTGGGCTGGATCAGTCATGCATGTTTTAGAGGGCAAACACATGAACAGGGTAAATCTAGAGAGATCTATCCACGGTCGTTATCTTTCTGACATGCACCATCTCTCCTTCAGTGATGCCAGGTGAGACAGTCACTAATGTTGTATTTGAACAGAACAGAAAGCATTTTAATGGTGGAGTATCCTGTTTCTCCAGAATGACCTCCCTTTGGAAGGACACAATGCCAGATGTTCTAAACTAGCCATTGTCTAGTCCTTACTGAAAAATAATCTCTGGATGCTGATTCCCTGTCTCCAGCTGCCCCTTTGTGAGGCAAGTCATTGAACAGGTGATCTTCTGACTGCCCATCACAGAGCAAACTTGTACATCTTCCTTTTTATTTGGCCAGGCTTTTAGCACCTGGGTTTAAATTCTGGGGTATTGTTTGGGGAACTGTTTTATCAATTACTCTTGAATTTTATATTTTATCTTTTGGTGACTTACGTTGTAGGCCTGTGCAAATAGGGAAGTATTCAATTTGGATTCAGATTTGACTGATTTGGAGGCCAGCAATTTGATTTGGAGATTCAGATCGCTGTTCTGAATTGATTTGGCCGAATCAGCTTTGGAAGATTCGGCACTGATTCGGAGATTTGGCTATAGAGTGTATTGGGGAATCACTGAAATACTTATACATTGTCATTTTTTGGCTGATTCAGATTAAACTTGCAGGGATAGTAGCCCCTTTTCAGGGAATGAAGGCTGCCAGCTTTCAAGGAGATAGGTGCAGGGACTTCTGGGAAACTGCACCCAAGGCTGCTGAGAAACAAAACTCGTGACATGGGTGGGTGACACTGTGTGTGTGTTAAGGCGTGCCCTCACTGGCACTGGGGAATCTACATGACATGGTAGTGTGCCCCAATGAGGTCTCCTCCTCCCCCAAACCAAATCGAGGCAGAGTGAGAAAAAGTATTCAGGGCTGCACCTCCCCAGCAGGTAAATTCCACCTGGCTGCGGCCCCACTCAACTTGCCCCTGCCCCAGCCTCTCTGGCACTGTCCCTCACTGCGGGGGCCTTAATTTAGCCCCTACTCTTTCCCTCCCCCACAGACTGATCTTCTGAGATGGGTCAAGCATGTGCATGCACGTGGGCACTCAGCCCCCCCACCCCAGCCTTGGATTGGCTCCAAGAGGCTCTGAGATCTACTGCGAGAGGCTCCAAGATCTACCAGTGGATTGAGATCCACTGGTTGCTGACCACTGGGGTAGGGACAGTTGCAGTCAGCAGCTGGAATGGGAAGCAGAGGGGAACCAAGCAAACAGAGCCCTCAACAGCTGGCTAGGCAGCTGGGTGGGACTCTTGAGGGATGTCTGGGCGAGGGAAAGCCAGATAGCAGACCAGGAAATGCCCTTACACCTCATGGTGGTAGGCATTCAGCCTTGATGTACTGCCCAGCAGGAGACAGCCACTTCCCCTGGCTCAGACCCTGCAGCTGGACTAGGGGCATGTACACTGGCATCCTGTGCCATTTCGAGGTGCTGAGTGACTGGGTCTGCGTACTGCAGGACTGGCAAGGGGCATATTCCAGGTGCTACCTCTTTGGCCTGCTGCAGGGCAGAAAAGTGTCCTACCCCACCCTGTTCACTCTCTTGGTGCCCCTCCATGACTTTATGAGCAGGCATCACATGTACCATTATACATATGATAGTAGTCAACGACAGCTGTCGTGAGTTCACCAATGTTGGGTCCTGCCTCCAGACATAATGCCTCCTTGTGACCCCACTCATCCCTCCTCTGCTCATACCTCTATTATGAGCTCTCACCCCGAGAGCTGCTAGGTAAAGGAGATCCATCTGTCCTATCCTATGCCCACCTGCCACCCTGTTGTCAGTTCCCAACCATCAGGGCATTTGTTAGGCTTGCAGCAACCATCAGTCTGGGGCTCTGGACAGTGAGTGAGGGATCTGCCCTCATAGCCACCTCTGTTTTGCATTTGCACAGGGGAACAAGGCTACCTCCTGTAACCAACACTTCTCACACCCTTGCGCATTCAGAAAGTGTGTGATCACCCATTTCAAGAAACACAGACATATAAATGAATTAATTTTATTTGTGGAGCAGTAGGCAATTTCTGCACCTGCTTTATCTCCTGCAAGCTAGCTAGCCAATAGATCTGTGTGAAGTGGCTAGTATTCGCTTCAGATTCAGCCAATTCAGGGGACTGCGATTCGATTTAGTGATTCAAATCACTGTCCTGAATTGATTCGGCTGAATCTGTTTCGGAGATTTGGCTGCTGCCAAATCAGCTGAATCTCCAAATCACACAGGCCACACCCCTGTCTACTCTTCCACCCCTCCCCCGGCCCCAGCTCCTGGCTATTTGAAAAAAAAAAAGTCCCCGCTCACCGACTGCTGCATGGTGTGGGGGGGTGATCCCCGCTGCCCCCCACTTCTCCCTGCTGAATGGGGGGCTCTGTTATGCATCGTCTCCTCCATCCCCTACTTACCAGCATGGAGTCTGAGTCCAGCTCCCTGCTGCAGCGAGTAGGGACTGCCCAAATCACCAAAACTCTCTGAATCTTTTCTGAATCAATTTGGAGAGCTTTGAATCACTTTGGACCTTTTCATTGTTCTCCTGATTTGATTCAGATTCAGAGATTCGGCTGCCGAATTGGGCCGAATCTTCTCCAACTTGAATCAGCACCTGAAGCTTCGCACAGCCCTTCTAAACAGCTGCTTCCTAAATGAGGGATCTTCTCCCAATTCCCATCTCCCTCAGTCTCCTGTCAGGGATTAACTCTAAGTCAGAACTTTAGTCACTAGAAAAGTTGATGCCAAAATGAAGTACAACCATGTGCAGAGATGTATTGTGGAGCTGGTGGTTGATCTCATCTAATTGTGAGGCCTGCATGCATCTGGTCCCACAACCTTGAAAATTACAATCCCCAGATGGCAAGCAGGACTTTCCTGTATGTTGTATTCCTCCCAGCAGAGAGTTTCTCTAGATGAGGATGAGAAGGCAACCACGAAGGAGGATAGAGAGCACTTTTGTGTCTGAACTCAAGTCTGTAGAAGTTGGACATGGAGACAGAAGAGGCTGTCACTGAGCAACCCAGTGAGAGAGCCAGGTCTGAAACCCAGATCATTCAGGCAAATTAATGAACAATCCCATTCACCTTACTCAGAAAAAAATTTGGCAAATGTTTTCTGAAATCATAAGGGGAGTAAAAAGTTTTTAAAAGTCTTGCCTGTTTCCCAAGCATTCAGTGGCTTTAATTTACTTTATTGCAAAAATTTCCAGGAAATCTTGGTTGCTAATCAGTCTCTGGAGTCATAGGAAACGAGGGAGAAAGAACTTCCATATCACAACACTTATAAAGAAGTACCTGAAAAAAGAGGAGGGATATTTGTTTGGGGCAAAGCCATCTAAGTGGTTTTGTTCTGTAGAGAGGCACTGATCCACATACTTAATGAGAACATTTTCATTTGGTAACATCTGGGAGAAGGGGCATGTGTGGAGATTGTCTATTGCTTGTTTAGTGTTCCCTGTATTTCTTCTTTCCACCAACACATGCTGTGACTGAGGCTTAAGGGGTGATGCTTCAAGTGTTTATGACCTGAAGAAATTGCCATTTCTCATAATTACTGCAAGGGTTTTGTTTTGTAGTAAGAGTTACACTAGTGCAGGGAAGCTCGGGGTCCTATCATAATCCACCAACAGTCTCCCTCCTCCCCAAATGTCTGAGTTTTATATTCATTCAGATTTTTCTGATCCTGTTCAGGTGAGAGTCAGACTGAGGAGCAGAAGATAACAGTGAGGAAGTTACGGGATGTGGAGGGAAGGACACCTCAGGTACTGTTCCTACTAGTATATGTAGTACACGCTAGCTGTGAGATGCCTGGATACATGTGATGTAGGAATACTTCTACAAGAAATGTATCTGCTGAATATTGATGTCAGCTGAGAAGAAATCACACTGTTGCTGTTGTTCTACAAATCCTCATTATGGATAGCGGGGAAATAGGTGGTGGGTTTTTTTTATTTTGGGGTAGTTGTGTGTCAAGTTATTTAAAGATTGCTGCAAGAAATGTTAAAATCCAAATTAATGGCAGATATGACTTTATATGGGTTTCCCTGGGGATTAAGCTAGTTGTGGCACAGAGTAAGAAGTGGTGATTAAAAACTTGGATATTTAGAGCATGGAAAGTAAGGCAGAAGCTTATTTCTAGAGCTGTTCAGAAATGAGGATATATTTTGTGACATCATTCTACTTCTCTTTCTTTTTCCTGTACGTCTCTGTGTTTCTCCGTTTAGTTATCCAAGCTGCTTGATGTGCTTTATTTCAGTTGTCCTAGAAAGGTTTTAAGGACTTGAAAGTGTGTTAGTTACTTATCTCCCTTCGAAGAAGTTCACTCATCATCCTCATACTCTGTAAGCACTCTATATTATATTCTGCTGTTGTTTCTGTTGTATAATGTTTTTCAGTTGATTTTTTCCTTTTTAAGATGAGCCATAAATGTAACTGTATTAAAATGAATACCACCCATTCACTTGTTTGGGACATTAAGTCATGAGAATAATTGAGGAATTTGCATAGATGCCTTGATCGCCTTGAATTATTTTGGTGGAAGGAGACAAACAATAGGCCAAATCCCATTTGAATTTGAGCCACATAAGTGGCACTTCTATAAGCTGTCTAAATATAAATGTTGGTGTATCTGCCTCTTTGGGATCTCACTTCCACGTCTGGCAGAAATGGACTGTCATTGGCCTGGAGTGCTGGTGTAACCATGATGGTCTGTGATGGACATATATGAGAGACAAGGTTTTTTTGTGACAATTTTTATCATTTTCTTTACAATTCCCTGTAAAGGAGGGGTTCCAGGTTGTGCTCCTTGCCCCTGCCACCAGATTTGGGTGGAAACTCAACTGTTATTAAGGCTCCAATGAATGTTAAATGCTGCATATAGAAAAGCCAATGGACAGAGCTTAGAGTACAGGACTTGATCCGTTCTGAAGCAGTGCTCATCACAACTGAGCTACAGCCCTGTTGGCTTGATCTTTACCTCCTTAATTATCATTACTGTCAGATGACCTGATTAGGAATGTGGTGAAGTTTTACAGGAAACATTGTTTCTATTAAAAAAAATCGATTAAGGCAGAGAATAAAATACTTATTAATGTTGTCTTGGAAGTCTACAGTTTGAAAATTTCCAGTCCATTTATAGAGGCAGTACAAATGAAGCATTTTTTCAATGTTTTATGCTTAATACAGCTTTCTGTCTCTCTGCAGTATAACTAAGCATCCACACATGCTTCTCTCAGTAGCAATTATCTGTGCCCTTTTTTGCCTACCTTTATCTTTATTGTGGTCCATGGGCTTAGTTGCAGTTGCCCTGAAGTGATTTTCTTTTAAAAATACGTTGGCCAAAGGTTTATGGTGCAAAGATTACATGTAGGACATCCAAGCCTGCTTATTCTCGCAACCTGTCTCCAGACACTTGATTCTTATTTATAGATCTGGGTTTCGTGACCGATCTACAAACACAAGCCTCATGACTGCTTCTAGTTTTTCAGATAGATTTGCATTGATTTCTTTAAGGTGAGCTGGAATTGATGAACCGTACTGCGGTCGAGGAGTTCATTTTGTTAGGACTGACCAGCGACCGGAATTTAGAGATGATCCTGTTCACCGTTCTCCTCATCGTCTTCCTCCTCATCCTGCTGGGAAACCTCGTTGTCATCAGCATCACCTTGGTGGACCACCGCCTCCAAGCCCCCATGTACTTTTTTCTGCGCAATTTCTCCCTTGTGGAGATTTCCTTCACCTGCACATTCATGCCCAGGGCCCTTTACAGCCTCCTAACAGGGAGCAAAGGCATATCCCTCCCTGGTTGTTTCTTGCAATTGTTGCTATTCTTCTATTTGGGCACCTGTGTTTTTTTCCACGTGGCAATGATGTCCTTTGACCGCTACGTGGCCATCTGCCGCCCCCTGCATTACTCTTCTCTCATGAACAGCAGGTGTTGTGTCCAGCTGGTGCTGGGCTGTTGGGTGGCAGGGTTCCTCTTGATTTTCCCCCCCACCATTAAGATTGTCCAGTTGCCCTTTTGTGGCCCAAATGTCATAAACCACTTCTACTGTGACACCGCCCCCTTGCTGGAGCTCTCGTGTGCGGACACGTCCTTCATTGAAGTCATGATGTTAGTTGCAGTTGTAATCATCTTAATGGGGACTTTCACAGCAACCATTTTCTCCTATATTTGCATCATTTCAACCATTTTGGGCATCCCCTCTTCTGCAGGCAGGAAGCAAGCCTTTTCTACCTGCTCCTCTCACCTCCTGGTAGTTATAATACTGTACTGCAGCTCCATCTTCAGGTACATCAGGCCAACTCAGAGAGGGGGCCAGGATTTGGACAAAAAGGTTTCCTTTCTCTACTGTGTGGTGACCCAGCTCTTCAACCCCTACATCTACACGCTCCGGAACAAGCAAGTCAAACAAGCCCTAAGAGATCACTGGGGCCGCATCTTCTCAGAAATTGGGGTTGTTGAGGAAACCAGAAAGGCACGTAATGAACACAGCTCTTCACTGACATCACACCGGGCACTACATGCAGTGCACCCCATGGGGCAGAAGTGACACAAAGACTTGATTTTGCCTGACTACATTTTCATTTCTGTATCCAGAGCTTACAAGGCATGAAGCAAACACCAGGCTTTTGATCCCACGATGCAGGCCTTGCAGAACCACATGCAGTAACGTCTTTCTGAGCCCAGTAGCACATTTCTGATTTAAAAATAAATGCCAGTCTCTATTTGTTTCAGGTGAAGGATTCGCAAGATTATTTGGAATACCCCCGTCACCCCCGCCGGATGGCTATGCTTCTTATATTGTAGAAATGTTTTTTCTTTCATATTTCTAGCATTCCCTTTTCCTAATTCACCATACTATTTGTCAGATAGCCACCCTTCTGGTCTCCCTATTCAGGCTGTTAAGTGTGTCCTCAAGTTGCCACTCTTTCTCTTAGCGATAGGGGTAATTGTAATGTATTATTTTTCTATCATCATGATGCCACAAGTAGCAATAGAGGCAGTCATAGTTAAAATATTAGTACGGCAGTATATTTTTCCTGTAGCACGTGTATATATCATCTGAGATTAAGAACCATTGGTTCAAAATCCTGCTAGAAGGCATTTGAACCTCATCATGAGTGAATTTATCATGTATAATTAGAACCACGGCTATTTTTAAGATGGTTTTTCTCCTGTTAGATCTCTCTTCTTTACGCTTTATCACAGAAGCTATTGGGTCAACTGCACTGTCAAAAGTTAATCATCATTAAATAAACTAGCACACACATTTCTATTGGAAGAATGGCTGTGATTTAATTGTCTGGTATGAGTGAGAGGGAACACCAGTGAACCACATATCTTGAAAGAGCATGTCTGCAGTCTTTGCCTGTCCTGCTTTTGCATTGCTATAGACCGCCTGATAAGGCAATAAAACCTCTTAACAGCTAGCCTGTAACTACAGAAATACAAAAGTAACAAGGAAATGTTTTTCAATAGCACACATGGAAGACCGAAGGAGTCAACTTCCAGGGTCCAAAGGTCCCCTACACCTTTCCTTCCCAAGTGTTTTAATAATGTCTTTTTTTCTTGTACTGCATCAATTGAATGCTAGGTGAGGCTGTGCTTCACTTTCCAACAAAATGGGAGTCTCTCAGGTCAGACAGGTGTCCTGTAACCTTTAATTTGGACATCTCAGACTGATGCAAAGTGGTAATGTTCTTGTCCTTAGTATACGGTAAATCTCTTCCCAACCATTTCCACTACTCAATGTCTAGTACACACAAATCAAAGAGATTGCCCTTTAGAAAGTTTACTATCTGTCCAGTGATTCTCTAACAGGGTCCCAGAGGACCATGGGGTGCTTTAAGAAACTTTCAGGGGTGTTGTAGGGTGCTACATAGCATTAGCACTGTTAGGTGTGCAAATATGACTCACAAGGTAAACCCGGAAATTCAAAGTGTTAAAAACATGCTGACCTGTCACAGCCTTTCTGAGTTCTCTGACCCAGAAGAATTGGTCTATTCATTTTCTTTCATCAAAAAAGGAGTAAAAACTAATAACTAACATTTTCTGAGGGTTGCCTTTAGCCTAAGAAATTGATACCCGCTGACCCAATCATTAGTGAGGTCAAATGCCAAAAAAAATGGTTGGTTTTGACTATACAAGGGAACATTATAAAATTACAGTGGCACTGAATGAGAAAGCTTGGCCTTACTGTAGTTTTTGCTGCCAACAATATCTCTTCAAGTCACTTTAGCATTCAGAACTACTTCTTTGAACTCCTTCGATGGATTCCCTTATAACTCATTTAATCTAGGTTAAATTTGTCTTCATTTTCTTCAGGTTTCATGTGCCAACCAGATATTAACTCCCACTCACACCTGGTCCACAACATGGTCCGAGATCTCAGCTAGCATTGTTTGGGAAAAGCATGGGTGACTGGTGCCTCCCAAGACTGGGGGGGCACCCGCAGGTGCCGCCATCGGTGTTGGTGGTGGGGCCGGAGCTGGCGAGCTCCCGCAGGTGCCACCATCGGCGTCAACGATGGGGGCAGAGCTGACAAGCTGCCCCAGGTGCTGCCAGCGATAGCAGCAGTGGCGGCCCTGTCAGGGTGGACACGTGCCCCCCCATGCATTGCCTGTGAGGAAGAGTGCCCCAAATAGTCACAAGATCACCCCAGAGTACTTCTCCAAATTCTCCCAGCTCTCTCCCCTTATTCTTTACAGAAGACCATGCTCATTGTGCTGACCCCAATTATCTCAGATTATTCTTGCCTTTTCTCCTACATAGTCTCCTTATTGTTTTCTACCCTTTAATTACATTGCAAATCTTCTGGGACAAGCCACTAGGTTTAGCCACCAATGCTTTACTCAACCCTGACAGCGGAGGGAAAAGTCCCTCCACCATGTAGAAGGGTTTTATAGGCATCCATTTAGGCCACAGGCCTCCTATTGGTCCACCCAGGTCACCTGGTCCTCTATTGGGACACTTCGCCCACCCCGTAGGAAGATCAAGGCTGAGCTGGGGCTGTTTTTCAGTCAAGTCTCCAGTGGCAGCATGGTGACAATGCATTTACTTGCAGCTTTTAGAGATCTGGGTTCAAGACCTGAGATCTCTAGAAATTGGGTCCTAGATGTGATTATTCCCAGAGCTGATGTGTTTCTTTTTAATTTCCTCTCTGTGGTGTAGCACTGTGAAAGGAAAGAGGGGTGCTCCTGTTATGAGGAGAGCAGAATATTGATTGAGCCTCACCTGTTGACTTTTCTGGTCTTGGTGACATTTCAGCTTCCTAAAAAAGAAAGGGCCCACAGAAATTCAATGGCTATAGGGCACTTCAGCTTTTGGAAACCCCATCAACATGACATGTTTTCAGATCTAGATTGCTTGTAACCAACACCTGGACACATTTCCCATGCTTATTTTCCTCTGTTGGATAAGGGAATGTTTGCTTAAATATTCCTATATTTATTTTCACAGAGCCCTTGTTATGTATATGCTGAAGTGAATGATTTGGAACTTTATTCTACAGGATGTATTCATAGATTCAGAGACATCAGGGCTGGAAGGGACCTCCTCCAAGTCGAATCAGCACCTGAAGCTTTGCACAGCCCTACTAACCAGCTGCTTCCAAACTGAGGGATCTTCTCCCAATTCCCATCTCCCTCAGTCTCCTGTCAGGGATTAACTCTAAGTCAGAACTTTAGTCACTAGAAAAGTTGATGCCAAAATGAAGTACAACCATGTGCAGAGATGAATTGTGGAGCTGGTGGTTGATCTCTTCTAATTGTGAGGCCTGCATGCATCTGGTGCCACAACCCTGAAAATTACAACCCCAAGAAGGCAAGCAGGACTTTCCTGTATGTTGTATTCCTCCCAGCAGAGAGTTTCTCTAGATGAGGATGAGAAGGCAACCACGAAGGAGGATAGAGAGCACTTTTGTGACTGAACTCAAGTCTGTAGAAGTTGGACATGGAGACAGAAGAGGCTGTCACTGAGCAAGTCATTTTAACACATTTTGAATTTCTGGGTTTATCTTGAGAGTCATATTTGCACACCTAACAGTGTTAATGCCTATGTAGCACCCCACAACACCCCTGAAAGTTTCTTAAAGTACCCCATGGTCCTCTGGGACCCTATTAGAGAATCACTGTATAGACAGTAAACTTTCTAAAGGGCAATCTCTTTGATTTCTGTGTACTAGACATTGAGTAGTGGAAATGGTTGGGAAGAGATTTACCATATACTAAGGACAAGAACATAACCACTTTGTATCAGTCTGAGATGTCCAAATTAAAGGTTACAGGACACCTGTCTGACCTGAGAGAATCCCATTTTATTGGAAAGTGAAGCACAGCCTCAGCTAGCATTCAATTGATGCAGTACAAGAAAAAAAGACATACTTAAAACACTTGGGAAGGAAAGGTGTAGGGGACCTTTGGACCCTGGAAGTTGACTCCTTCGGTCTTCCATGTGTGCTAAGGAAACGTTTTTCAATATTACTTTTGTATTTCTGTAGTTACAGGCTAGCTGTTACTTCTGAGAGGGTTTTTTTTTTTTTGCCTTATCAGGGGGTCTATATCAATGTAAAAGCAGGACAGGCAAAGACTGCAGACCTTCTCTTTCAAGATCTGTGGTTCAATGGTGTTCCCTCTCACTCATAGCATACAATTAAATCACAGCCCATCTTCCAATAGAAATGCGTGTGCTAGTTTATTTAATGATGAATAACTTTTGACAGTGCAGTTGACCCAATAGCTTCTGTGATAAAGCGTAAAAAAGAGAGGTCTAACAGGAGAAAAAACAACTGAGACAGCAGGTCTTAAAAATAACTGTGGTTCTATTTTATATGTGATAAATTCACTCATGATGAGGTTCAAATGCCTCCTAGCAGGATTTTGAACCAATGGTTCTTAATCTCAGATGATATATACAAGTGCTACAGGAAAAATATACTGCCGTACTAATATTTTAACTATGACTGCTTCTATTGGTACTTGTGCCATAATGTTGATGGAAAAATAATACATTACGATTACCACTATCGCTAAGAGAAAGAGTGGCAACTTGAGGACACACTTAACAGCCTGAATAGGGAGACCAGAAGAGTGGCTATCTGACAAATAGTATGGCTTGCCAGAATGACTTCTGGGTGTTTCATCTCATATCTGGACAGCTCTGGAAAATAGGAATAATGTTATTGCCCTCCCTCCTGGAGGGGTTTTATAACTCCAACTATACCAGTGTCTTTCATGTAAACTGGAGTTATGATCATGTTAACTGTTTGTGTCTTGAAGATAACTGCAAGAAATCAAATTGACCACATTCATTGATTGGCAATATAAAGACCACAATCAATCAGTGGCTTATAAAAAGTCACATTATTAACCCAGTGTGGTGGCTGCAATAAGGTGAAGCAACAGAACAAGTTTAACCTACAGATTCACACACCTTTATTTTTACACTACTTGTTTCCCATACCTGCTCCCTTTTAATTGCATTAATTCACCTATTTGTCTAGCATTAAACATTGGAAGCAGACTGTAAAAAACATCCATATGGCTTAGCCTTTCCTTTTTTCCCCCCTCCACTTTCTAAAGTCATGACTCTGTAAAAAGTCAAGTGTTAGAAAATTTGCAAATGCAAATAGTTCAGTCACTTCTATTGCAGAAACTTTCTGAACAGATTTAATGGGAGATATAGAAAGGCATGAAAAGTAGTTACAAATCCAGTGCTCATTAACATTAATTATGACATAAGCAAAAGATCTGGTTCCTGATAAGAATTTGTTGGCTTACCTATATATGTGCCTGGGTGATTCTATCCCCCACCACAGGCACTTCCAGAGCTGAAGTATGTGCATTAGGGAAATGCAAGAAGATCCAGTCTACATGGGATCCAAACAGTGCATTATTGGCAAAAAAATCGCAGTTCCATTTTTATGGAAATGTCACTTGGGTCCACTAAGGTGAAATAGGATTTAACCCAAATGCTTTAGTAGGTTCAGGATTTTCAATGGGTCTCCACTAGTGGTTCTCATAACTACCACCTGGATCATCGATAGGAAACTCAAAACTTAGATATCTTTCTTAAATATAGTAAACTCTGTGACTTGTGTTATCTTTCTAGTTATACAGTATAATTATGAGCATAACAGTCGATAGTGCAATGGACTGATGCTGTCAGTTATGGCATCTGGATCCTGCATCAATAACTACAACAGCTAGGAATAACAACACCAAGAATGTGGTAATGAGGCATACAAATGTGGGAGACAAACAAGAAATAAGAGAAAGGAGGAATACTACATAAATTCAACTAAAGAAATAAGGCACAAAAACTATTGCTTGGGGGTAAAAAGAAAGTGTTTGAGTGCTCGGGTGGGAACTAAACAAGGACCTCATGAATTCTGTCTTGTTTGAAGTCTCCAAATCAAGACTACTAATATATTTGGGTCACTAGAGGGATAGCTCCATTTTTCTGGTCAGAGCCCAAGATCCAATGGTCCCTTTTGACCTCATGAGCTATGAAGCTACTAATCTAGATGTGTTAAGGCAATGTCTATCCTGTCTATCACTCCTTCCTTACTCAAAACATGATAAAGCAAGGTATGAAGTCAGTCACTGTCTTTGTTCATTGTCGGCCTGCTTATATTTCCGCAATGCACTAAGAACATGCCCTACTAAAGAGATCCCTCAAAGCCTTTTTCACTTGGTTGTTCCTCAGTGTATAGATGTAAGGGTTAAAGAGCTGGGTCACTACTGAGTAGAGAAAAGACACAATCTTGTCAAAATCCCACCCACCTTTCTGAGATGGCCGAATGTACCTGAAAATTGCACTGCTATACAGTATTGTGACTACCAAGAGGTGAGCAGAACAGGTAGAAAAGGCTTTCTTTCTGCCTGTGGAAGATGGGATGCGGAGGATGGTGGAGATGATATAGCCATAGGAAATGATGTTCACTATCAGAGTACCAGGTATGATCAATATAACTGAAGTCAAGAATATTAATTCAATGCGCTGAGTATCTGCACAGGAGAACTGAAGCAAGGGAGCTATATCACAGTAGAAGTGGTTCATGACATTGGGGCCACAGAATGGCAACTGGATAATCATAGCAGTAGGAGGAACCATCAAAAAAACAGCTGCCACCCAAGAGGCCACCACCAGCTGGATGCAAAATCTCACATTCATGATAGTGGAATAATGCAAGGGGCGGCAGATGGCCACGTAGCGATCAAAAGACATCATCGCCACATGGAAAAACACACAGGTACCCAAGTAGAAGAATGACAAAAACTGGATGAAACAAGCAGGGAGTGAAATGGCTTTCTTATTCAGCAGGAGGCTGTAGAGGGTCCTAGGCATGAAGGTGGAAGTGAAGTAGATCTCCAGAAGGGAGAAGTTCCGAAGGAAGAAATACATGGGGGTCTGGAGGTTACGGTCAACCAGCGTGATGGTGATGACAGTGAGGTTTCCCAGCAGGATCAAAAGGAAGACAACGAGGAGAACCCCAAACAGGATGATTTGCAAATGTCGGTTGTTGGTCAGGCCCAACAAAATGAACTCCACCACTGACGTATGGTTCATCTCTTCTGGACCATCTTAAGGAGAAAAAGAAAAGGGAAGGGAAGTTAGAATGAATGCCACTTTGCTGGTATATTATAAGAATAAATACAGAAAACATCCTCAATGAGCACTCCAGAAGCCTTCAGAGAAAGTAGTCCAGAAGAATTAATTCTGACCACAACAGATAACTAGAAAGATAGATAATTCAGTGAAAAGCATGGATGCATGACACTACAGAAAAAAAGGAAGGGAGAAAAGAAAGGAGGAAGACTGATTTGTGTCAGAATATTACCTCCATTTTAATTATCTCTTCCAACTAATTGGAGCACTTTGGATACTAATGTGTTGGAGGTGTCAGCAGGGTGGGTAAGTATTGTCAGAGGTTGATAGGGTAGGTAAGAAAGAATTCACTTCAATCACCTTCCTATCCCGTTATACACATAGAGACCAGTACCCCATGCCCTGCCCAATAATAATAGCTAAGTATATTTTCCATAGCATTCTGCTAAGTCAATCAGCAAAAATGAAAAGCCCGATGCCACTGAAAGTACCAACATTACTTCAAAGTCTTGATATCCCTAAGTGGTTAAAGTTATTCACAGCAGTTAGATTTCAAACTTTAAACAAAATGAAGTAAAATACAAATAAAAACAATATAAAATGAACATGTTTGGTATAACAATAAAACTGCATGTTTGTAGAATGCAAGAATACATAAAAGCTAAATTTTGCAAGATCTGATCTGTTCTATTAACTCATTGCTTCTCAGCCAGGGGCCATGCTACCCTGGGCATCTTGAAATCCTTTCAAACGTGCCACAAAATGCCACACAATTTTAGCATTGGTCAGTGTGCAAACATGATTCACAAGATAAACCCAGAGATTTCAAATAGGAATCCACATTATTAAAACATTCTGACCAGTTGTGGTCTGAGTTCTTTGTAGCAGACCAAATTCCTCTATTATGCTTTTGTAGTAAAAAACTGAGTGAAAACTAAGAGTTGGTATTTTCTGAGGGGTGCCTTGAGTCTAAGGGCACCTTGAGTCTGAAAAGGTTGAAAAACACTGCTTTAATTCTTGGGCACTTTGAAATATCTTTTTATTCCAAGTAGACCTAACCCCCTAACCTAAAGAGAGAGAGGACTGCTTTTACCCTCAGTGTTTCACTCTGTACAAAGGAACATGAATAGTTTGAACTGGAGAATGCCAGGAGACCATTGAAATATCAATTCTTTTTTCCACGTTTCATCAGGTTTCATAGTTGCACTCTGTTCCTCTATAGTTAGCATCGCACAAAACACCAAGGGGTAAATCTTGCAGTTACATGAGTACGTTTGTGCCATGGAGGAAAATGAAGGATTTGGACAACCATAAATTTTAGTACATTTAAAAGTGGAAGGAGAGCTGCTGCTTGTAACAGCCCAGTGGCTGTTACTATCTCTGTCTGAAGGATCCTGTAGTGACCCATGATAGCCAACTCTTCCCATCTTTGATTGTGAATGATGGGGAGTTATAATGGAGTGGTTTGGCCACGCTTGGGTTGCCACAATATTATGTAGAAATAGGAGTTGCCTCTGAACAGCTTGTACATACAGATATCCTGTGATTCAGCTGTGACACATCTCAATACATAAAGTGAAAAAGGAATTGGAAAGGGCTTATAGTGCCAGCATAGCTGTTAGCCTTGTTACAGAGTAGGTGTGGAGAAACAAATAGACAAAATCAACTGTGATAAATCCTGTTCCAGGCAGTCTGCAGTCAAATGCAAAAATGCTTCTATTACTGTACCTTGCCTACAAATTGAGAAGACTATGGACTGCATGGACCATGAAGCTGTATGGACTACAGCTTCATTCTCCAGTGCCAACCACCTGACTTTTCCTATACTTAAAAAGGACCATAATCTGTGCAGCAAAGGTTTTACTTACTCACTGCTACATGACTCGCATCCAAAGAAGTTTAGAGACAGTGAAGAGGCTTCTATTGACTCTATTTAGCACTGGATTAATGACAGGGAAAAAGCGAGACCTATTCCCTGGTGCTTACAGAGCTGAAGCCTGGACTGTTGAGGGTAGAAATATTTTCCCAGAAAAAGCAGCTGGGCTCTGCAACCTAAATACAAATCTGTCTCTGCTGAAGTTATCTTTTTTGCAATAGGTCCCCTGAATCCCACTGAACTCTTTCAGCCTCCTAAGATCTACTTTTTAAAGCACAATTTTAGTACTTTGACTTCACACCACAAATAATCCCTTAATGCCTACAGCTGCTCATCCCAGAAAAAAATGTGACCTGCCGGTTTGGCTAAGAGTTTAATTCATGATTGTATTATTTCTCATAGCCAGTTTTAGAATCCAAATCTGTCATTTCTTTCCCATAATGAAACAAGGAAGGATTTCATTACCTACCTCTAAGGAGGATTCATAGAAGAAGAGCTGCAAAGTTCGTGCACCTCAGCAGGAAGCTAAACTCATGGACTACAGAGCTTCAAGGTTCCCTTCTTCACATACATAACCTACTCACTTTTATCTTCTAATCCCACATCCACTGGTTCCCTCAAACTAAATTACTGTCTATCATTTAGAGTTTGAAAACTTTCCCAGTACTGGTACTACATTTGCTTGGTGCTACACGATACAGACCCCTAAAAGGGGACCTCTCTTTCTCTGCCCACAGCCCCCCAAAATAACAACAATAACAGTGTAGCACTGTAATGCTTGCAAATCATTAACATTTTAAATTGTCAATTTAGAAATCCTACCCTAAACCTCAATCAGCTCTAGTGATGGTCAAAACTTTTCAAATATATGAAATACTAACAAAACAATGTAAAACAATAGCCTACAGCTACTAAACAGACCTTCTCTATCTTAACTCTGTGGACTGATGCTTGCCTACAAAATTAACAGCTTTTAGTAATCCTCCTTACATAAAAAACCCCCCTCCTTTTTAAGTTGTCATATATAGGAGTTTGAATGAGTGAGCTCCATCTTTGCCACTGGTTCAGACGCTGTGAGACCAATTAGCTAAGACGTTGGGCTGAGGACTCTTTTAAAAAAATCAGCTGCCATCCTGAAGTTTAGGGGAAAGGAAGGATGTTGTGAAAATCCTTTGCCCTACTAGCTAAAAAAACTTGCACAGACTGACTTCCCTTTTGGAGTACTGCCAAGGGAAAGCACTTTGCAGTAGGATACTGGAGATATATTTTCAGTCCTTGGCTTTAAAATTGGCCGGCAAGGTATCACTAAGTAAGTCATTTCCTTTCCTTGTACCTCAGTTTCCTGAACTGTAAAATGGAGTTCATGAAACTGACATCTTCAAAACAGTTTGAAGCAGTAGACACTTGGGACTTTGGACATTTTTCTGGAGAAGGAGCTATGTTCTGCATCTAAAAGGACTTTCCATCTCTGCTTAGTTGTTCTTTCCAGGAATGGGTCCTTTGCATCTCACCAGCTTTTTCCATTCTCCACAGATTGTATTCTGGGCCCATTTCTGAATTGCTCTATGTTTCTACCACAACTGGACTGTCAAAGGAGGGTGATATGTGGGGCTGGGACGAAACAAGCAAGTCAAAGGGAGAGTGGCCCTGTGTGGTCAGTGGGAAACGTCCCTGGGTCCAGGACTGGATTTTTGCTCCCGGTGAAGCATATACTTTCCCACTGTTTTCTGCCCATTTTACCCAACAACTCTTCAAAGCAAGTGATTGCAGTGATTGAGCATTAAGGGAGGTCTGGGGAGAGGGCTAGATAATGCAAAATCTGGACAACGGCCAGCCAAACACAGCACTTACATAGGTAGGTAAGGGCCAGGTGAGTTCAGTATGTGAAACAGAATCTAATCCAGCTGTCTAGTTAGTTAGGTACCGTTGTTAGCAGGATACATAAATAAATAATAATAGACAGAGGTGTGAACAGACTGGTGGATGAACAATTTGAAATAAAAAGAAAGAGAAAACCAAAGAAAAGAGAGAGAGAGAGAGAATTGCTTGCTCAAACTACTACTGCCATTTTTAATCATCAATACAATTGGCTTGGAGCAGTTTGGGGTGGGCTTCTATTTCCTTATAGTCATTCCAGTGATAATTTTTTAGTCATCCACCTGGCATGGCATTTGGGTGGTTTCAACCCCCTTTTGGTAAGAGTGTCATGCTGAGTCAGTGGGGGTCACACAGGGTCAGAAGAAATAACCAAGATCAGACCCCAAGTGTAGGAGAGCCAGGAAGCTAGATGTGTCTGGGGATCCCATGGAACAGATATCTGGTTCTGACTGCCTATGTCTGCCTCAGTGCTCGGTTGAGGAGGTAGCAGACTGGCTAAGGTCCCAGGTTCAAGGCTGCAGCCTGATATTAGCCACCCCTTTAGTAATATCACCTAGGGATGCTGGCCCAGGTTTTCTTTGGTTGGGGGGGTCCTCATGAAATGTTTGTACCAGATCCAGGACGAGGATATATTGTGTGTGCCCCCACAAGCATTTCTACACCCTGTATCCAATCAACCAGATAACTTAGTTATCCTTGCCTCCACCTTGACTCTAAAATGACTCTAAAAGGGGAATACTGAGACATTGTGGGTCAGGATCCAGGAGGGGGCAGGGGAGAAGGACTTGGTAGTGGGGGTCTACTACAGACCTCCTCACCAGGATGACGAGCTAGATGAGGTATTCTCCAAGCAGCTTTCAGTTGCCATATAGGCGAGGGAGGCAGTGGTCATGGGGGACCTAAATTACCCAGATATCAGCTGGGAGGAACAGGTGGCCAAAACAAACCACTCAAAGAGGTTCTTACACTGTGTGCAGGACCCCCACCTAACCCAGATGGAGTCTAGTCCCACCAGGAGTAGTGCCTTGCTAGACCTGGTCTAGCAACAGGGGATGATCTCGTGGGGGACCTGTGGGTACACAGTAACCTGGGTGATAGTGACCACCATGTGGTGGAGTTCACTATCCAGTGAAGGGTGACAAAAATATCCAGTAATGCTAGAGTTTTAGACTTCAGAAGGGCCAACTTTACTAAACTTAGGAACCTAGTTAGTAAGGTGGCCGAACTCAAGTGCATCAAGCTAATGGGGGTCCAAGAAGATTGGAAGTTTCTCAAGGGAGTGATCCTTGTAGCACAAAAGGAGTCTATCCACTTACACAGGAAAGGAGCTAAGGGGATTAAAAAGCCCCCTTGGCTGAACAAGGAGCTTCAGGAAAGACTGGGGGCAAAGAAAGAGATAAATGGGCAGTGAAACCAGGGGGCAGCCGCCAAGGAGGCATACACCACCCTGGTGTGCTATTGCAGGGAGTCAGTTGGGCAGGCCAAGGCAGGACTGGAGCTTAGGCTGGCTACAACAATCAAGGACAATAAAAAGTCCTTCTACAGGTACATAGTGAGCAAAAAGAAGGTGCAGAGTAGCATAGGGCCCCTGCAGGACAAATCAGGTCAGTTGGTGGTTGATGCAGACAAAAAGGCAGAGCTCTTCAATGAGGTCTTCACTTCAGTATTCCTTAATACTGACCAAGACAATCCCCCCACCTTGAACAGAGACATATGTCCAAAAGGCACCAGACTGCTGAAGGTTAGTGCTGACTTAGTTAAAGAGCACTTGGAAGGGCTGGATGGGTACAAGTCAGCAGGCCCGGATGACCTCCATCCACGGCTGCTGAAGGAATTGGCGTGTCATTGCTGAGGCGCTGGCACGGCTGTTTGAGCTCTCATGGTGCTCCAGCCAGGTCCCTGAGAACTGGGAAAAGGCCAACGTGGTGCCCATTTTTAAGAAGGGGAGAAGGGGATAAGGGAGGAGCTGGGTAACTTTAGGCCAGTCGATCTTACCTCTATCTCTGGGAAAATACTAGAAAAAATCATCAAAGAGTGTATTTGTGAAAGCCCAGCGGGAGAAACGATGGTGAACAGAAACCAGCATGGATTCATCACAGGTAGATCCTTCCTGACAAACCTTATAGCCTTTTAAGACCAGGTCACACACTGCCTTGACACAGGAGTGGAGGCCGATGTCATCTACCTGGATTTTAGGAAGGCCTTCAACATAGTTTCACATCTTATTCTCATAGGGAAGCTAATGGGCTGTGGAGTGGACGCCTACACAGTCAGGTGGGTGGCTTACTGGCTTAGGGACCGCACCCAGAGAGTGGTGGTTGATGGGTCATTTTCAACCTGGAAGGAAGTGGGCAGTGGGGTCCCACAGGGTTCAGTCCTTGGGCTGGTGTTATTTAATATCTTCATCAGTGATTTGGAAGAGGGTGTGTTGAGTGCCCTCTCCAATTTCTCAGATGATACCAAATTATGGGCAAAGTTAATACACCAGAGGGCAGGAAGCAGTTAGAGGCTGACCTGGACCGGTTGGATCAATGGGTGGAATGTAATAAGATGCAATTCAACAAAGATAAATGTAAGGTACTCCACCTGGGAAGGAGGAACCCCCAGCACATCTACAGGTTGGGAGATGTCCTCCTCAGCAGCTCAGAGGCTGAGAGAGATTGTGGCATCATAGTTGACTCCAAGATGAACGTGAACCGGCAGTGCAATGAGGCCATCAACAAAGCCAATCGCACCTTGTCATGTATTAGCAGATGCATGACCAACAGATCAAGGGAGGTGATGCTCCCCCTCTATGCAGCACTAGTCAGGCCGCAGTTGGAGTACTGTGTCCAGTTTTGGGTGACGCACTTCAAGAGGGACACAGAGGATCTGGAAAGAGTTCAGAGGAGGGTCACCCGCATGATTAGTGGTCTCCGTGAAAGACCCTATGAGGAGAGGTTGAGAGATCTGGATCTCTTCAGCCTATACAAAAGACGGTGGAGGGGTGACCTTGTAGCTGCCTATAAATCTATCAGGAGAGGACAGCAGGAAATTGGGGATGCGCTGTTTACCAGAGCACCTTAGGGAGTAACTAGGAATAATGGGGGCAAACTAGTGGAGAGTAGATTTAGGTTAGACATTAGGAAGAAATTTTTTACAATAAGGGTGGCCAGAGTCTGGAATGGGCTTCCAAGAGAGGTGGTGCTATCACCTAACTTGGAGGTCTTCAAGAGGAGACTTGACAATCACCGGGCTGGGGTTGTCTGACCTCGGTCCTCTTTCCTGCGAGGGGGAGGGGTTGTCGGACACGATGATCCATTGGGTCCCTTCCAACTCTATAATCTATGAATCTATGAGTCTTGGACTAAGTATTCTTCTGAATACTTTTGAACCATTATGATGGTGAAGGAGGTTGCGATCAATGCAGGAGAGAGCTTTCTCTGTAGGGTTTAAACAGGAATATATGAAATACCAGATGGATTTTTAGACTTGCTGGGAGTTGCAGCTTGAATATGACTGGATTAATTTCTCAGGCAATATGGAAGAGGTTGATGTACCTGTGATCACATTTCTGTGAGAGCCAGTGGGTGTGGAGGTGTTCTGTCAATAGCCATACCTTTTAACCTACTGAGTAAGCAGGCTCTGCTGATAATGTCTGTCCAGTGTCATATGTATGATTCTTTTGCCATTTCTGGATGGACTTTTAGTTCTTTTAAGACATTCTGCACAGGTTGTACGCAGTCCCTTTCGCCCCTACCCAAAGCCTGTCCTTCACCCCCTGACACCTTCATTTCCATTTTCACTGCCTGGCTTTCCTGCCTGCATTGTGGGCCAGGCCAGCCTCTGGCTTCTTTACTATTCCTTCCATCCAGGACCACCTGCAGGTATTTCCTCAGCCTGACAAAGGGGTTTTCAACCCTAAAGCTTCCAAAGATACATTTTTTAAGTACTCCTTTTTTTTCATGATACACATATAGACATAAAAACACAAGATAATCCATCACACACCATGAGTAACATCATATGTCCAAACCAACACAACACAACATCTTCACTTCTTGTTGTTAATTCCTTTATAAAATGACAGGCTCTGTAACAGTTCTGTTTGGGTACCTTTGATGCTGCTGCTGATGCTACTGGTGTTGAGCCAGCTAAATTATTGTACCTGTTGTCATGTAAAGTGGAGGACCAGGCTTGAGGCTATAGAGGAAGAGAAGGCCTCACTGGGGCACACTGCCCTGTTGTGCAGAGACCCCAGCACCAGGAAGGGTGCACCTTAACACACACACAATATTACCCACCCACATCACGAGTTTTGCCTGTCAGCAGCTTGAGGTGCAGTTCCTCCCAAACCTCTGCATCTATCTTCTTGAAGCTTGGCAGAGGCTACCACCCCTGGAAGTTTCACCCAAATCAGAGATAAAACAACAAAGTTATAGATATTTAATTGATCCCCCATTATAGCCTACGGCCAAATCTCCAAGGCAGCTCCAAAGCTTCGGAGCCGCTTCAGCCGGATCAAACCAGCAAACTGATCTGGAGGTCAGAACACTGACATATGAAGTGTCTGGATCTGAAGCTGGATTGAATACCTGCCTACTTGCACAGGCCTAAGTGATATACACTTGAGAGGTGGGAATGGATGCTGAGCAGGTGCAAGGCCTCACATCAAATATCAGGAAACTAGTACCTGTGGTTGGAGTTTATGAAGTCCAAGAGAAAATGAAAGTGAACCACATGATCTAGTCCTAGTTGGGCAGTGGCTTTGGCCAACAGCAGACCTGCACATTGGATAAAGTAAGCCATTTTGGTTAATTTATCCATGATCATCAGGATCATGGAATACCCATTAGATTTGGGCATCTCTACAGTAAAGTCTAGTGAAATAGAGGACCAAGGCCAGGGAGCAACAGGAAAAGGGTGAAGTTAGTCAAAAGGTTTCTGTGTGGCTCTTTTAGTGTGAGCACAAAGTTTTCATAGATTTCATAGATTTCTAGGGTTGGAAGAACCTATTAGATCATTGAGTCTGACCCCTTTCTCTGGGCAGGAAAGAGTGCTGGGGTTAAGTGATATCACCTAGGTCTAATCTCCACTTGAACACCTCCAGTGTAGGGGAAAGCACCACCTTCCTTGTAAATACATTGCATATTTTGGCAAAATTCCCTCTTCCTGATGTCCAATCTAAATCTACTCTCCTTCAGCTTATGGTCATTGTTTCTAGTAACACTTAGGGGTGCCCTGGTAAACGGAGTATCCCTTATTCCCTGCTGACCACCCTCCTGAGTTTGTAGATAGCCACAAGATCACCTCTCAACTTTCTCTCGTAGAGGATGATCCCTGCTGACTTCCTGCCACTGGCGCAGGGGGCTGGACTCGAAGATCTTCTGAGGTCCCTTCCAGACCTAATGTCTCTGAATCTGTGAATCTATGAATACATCTTGTAGAATAAAGTTCGAAATCATTCATTTCAGCATATACATAAGAAGGGCTCTGTGAAAATAAATATAGGAATATTTAAGCAAACATTCCCTTATCCAACAGAGGAATATAAGTATGAGAAATGTGTTCAGGTGTTGGTTACAAGCAATCTAGATCTGAAAACATGTCATGCTGATGGGGTTTCCAAAAGCTGAAGTGCCCTATAGCCATTGAATTCCAGTGGACCCTTTCTTTTTTAGAAAGCTGAAATGTCACCAAGACCAGAAAAGTCAACAGGTGAGGCTCAATCAATATTCTGCTCTCCTCATAACAGGAGCACCCCTCTTTCCTTTCACAGTGCTACACCACAGAGAGGAAATTAAAAAGAAGCACATCAGTTCTGGGAATAATCACATCTAGGACCCAGCTTCTAGAGATCTCAGGTCTTGAACCTAGCTCTCTAAGAGCTGCAAGTAAATTCATTTTCACCATGCTGCTACTGGAAACTTGACCAAAAAACAGCCCCAGCTCAGCCTTGATCTTCCTACGGGGTGAGCGAAGTGTCCCAATAGAGGACCAGGTGACCTGGGTGGACCAATAGGAGGCCATGGCCTAATTGGAGGCCTATAAAACCCTTCTACATGGTGGAGGGACTTTTCCCTCCGCTGTCAGGGTTGAGTAAAGTGTTGGTGGCTAAACCTAGTGGCTTGTCCCAGGAGATTTGCAATGTAATTAAAGGGTAGAAAACAATAAGGAGAATATGTAGGAGAAAAGGCAAGAATAATCTGAGATAATTGGGGTCAGCACAATGAGCATGGTCTTCTGTACAGGATAAGGGGAGAGAGCTGGGAGAATTTGGAGAAGTACTCTGGGGTGATCTTGTGACTATTTGGGGCACTCTTCCTCATAGGCAATGCATGGGGGGCGGGCACGTGTCCACCCTGACAGGGCCGCCACTGCTGCTGTGGCCAGCAGCACCTGTGGGAGCTTGTCAGCTCTGCCCCCATTGCTGATGCTGATGGTGGCACCTGCGGGAGCTCGCCAGCTCCGGCCCCACCACCAACACTGATGGCGGCACCTGCGGGTGCCCCCCCAGACTTGGGAGGCACCAGTCGCCCATGCTTTTCCCAAATAATGCTAGCTGAGATCTCTGACCATGTTGTGGGCCAGGTGTGAGTGGGAGTTAATATCTGGTAGGCACATGAAACCTGACGAAAATGAAGACAAATTTAACCTAGATTAAATGAGTTATAAGGGAATCCATTGAAGGAGTTCAAAGTAGTTCTGAACGCTAAGGTGACTTGAGAAATTGTTGGCAGCAAAGACTACAGTAGGGCCAAGCTTTCACATTCAGTGCCACTGTAATTTTAAGATGTCCCCTTGTACAGTCAAAACCAACCATTTTTTTGGCATTTGAGCTCACTAATGCTTAGGTCAGCGGGTATCAATTTCTTAGACTAAAGGCAACCCTCAGGAAATGTTAGTTCTTAGTTTTTACTCCTTTTTTGATGAAAGAAAATGAATAAACCAATTCTTCTGGGTCAGAGAACTCAGAAAGGCTGTGACAGGTCAGCATGTTTTTAACACTTTGAATTTCTGGGTTTATCTTGTGAGTCATATTTGCACACCTAACAGTGTTAATGCTATGTAGCACACTACAACACCCCTGAAAGTTTCTTAAAGCACCCCATGGTCCTCTGGGACCCTGTTAGAGAATCACTGGATAGAGAGTAAACTTTCTAAAGGGCAATCTCTTTGATTTGTGTGTACTAGACATTGAGTAGTGGAAAAGGTTGGGAAGAGATTTACCATATACTAAGGACAAGAACATTACCACTTTATATCAGTCTGAGATGTCCAAATTAAAGGTTACAGCACACCTGTCTGACCTAAGAGAATCCCATTTTATTGGAAAGTGAAGCACAGCCTCAGCTAGCATTCAATTGATGCAGTACAAGGAAAAAGACATACTTAAAACACTTGGGAAGGAAAGGTGTAGGGGACCTTTGGACCCTGGAAGTTGACTCCTTCGGTCTACCATGTGTGCTATTGAAAAACTTTTCCTTATTACGTTTGTATTTCTGTAGTTACAGGCTAGCTGTTAAGAGGTTTTATTGCCTTATCAGGGGGTCTATATCAATGTAAAAGCAGGACAGGCAAAGACTGCAGACCTTCTCTTTCAAGATCTGTGGTTCACTGGTGTTCCCTCTCACTCATACCAGACAATTAAATCACAGCCCATCTTCCAATAGAAATGCGTGTGCTAGTTTATTTAATGATGAATAACTTTTGAAAGTGCAGTTGACCCAATAGCTTCTGTGATAAAGCGTAGAGAAGAGAGGTCTAACAAGAGAAAAAACAACTTGGAGAGCAGGTCTTAAAAATAACTGTGGTTCTAGTTATATGTGATAAGTTCACTCATGATGAGGTTCAAATGCCTCCTAGTAGGATTTTGAACCAATGGTTCTTAATCTCAGATGATATATACAAGTGCTACAGGAAAAATATACTGCCGGTACTAATATTTTAACTATGACTGCTTCTATTGCTACTTGTGGCATCATGATGATAGAAAAATAATACATTACAATTACCACTATCACTAAGAGAAAGGGTGGCAACTTGAGGACACACTTAGCCACCCTTCTGGTCTCCCTATTCAGGCTGTTATATGACAAATGATATGGTGAATTAGGAAAAGGGAATGCTAGAAATATAAAAGAAAAAAAAATTCTAAAATATAAGAAGCATAGCCATTCGCAGGGGTGGGGAGGGGGGTGAGGATAATATTCCAAATAATCTTGGGAATCCTTCACCTGAAACAAATAGAGACTGGCATTTATTTTAAAATCAGAAATGTGCTACTGGGCTCAGAAAGACATTACTGCATGTGGTTCTGCAAGGCCTGTATCGTGGGATCAAAAGCCTGGTGTTTGCTTCATGCCTTGTAAGCTCTGGATACAGAAATCAAAATGTAGTCAGGCAAAATCAAGTCTTTGTGTCACTTCTGCCCCATGGGGTGCACTGCATGTAGTGCCCGGTGTGATGTCAGTGAAGAGCTGTGTTCATTACGTGCCTTTCTGGTTTCCTCAACAACCCCAGTTTCTGAGAAGATGCGGCCCCAGTGATCTCTTAGGGCTTGTTTGACTTGCTTGTTCCGGAGCGTGTAGATGTAGGGGTTGAAGAGCTGGGTCACCACACAGTAGAGAAAGGAAACCTTTTTGTCCAAATCCTGGCCCCCTCTCTGAGTTGGCCTGATGTACCTGAAGATGGAGCTGCAGTACAGTATTATAACTACCAGGAGGTGAGAGGAGCAGGTAGAAAAGGCTTGCTTCCTGCCTGCAGAAGAGGGGATGCCCAAAATGGTTGAAATGATGCAAATATAGGAGAAAATGGTTGCTGTGAAAGTCCCCATTAAGATGATTACAACTGCAACTAACATCATGACTTCAATGAAGGACGTGTCCGCACACGAGAGCTCCAGCAAGGGGGCGGTGTCACAGTAGAAGTGGTTTATGACATTTGGGCCACAAAAGGGCAACTGGACAATCTTAATGGTGGGGGGGAAAATCAAGAGGAACCCTGCCACCCAACAGCCCAGCACCAGCTGGACACAACACCTGCTGTTCATGAGAGAAGAGTAATGCAGGGGGCGGCAGATGGCCACGTAGCGGTCAAAGGACATCATTGCCACATGGAAAAAAACACAGGTGCCCAAATAGAAGAATAGCAACAATTGCAAGAAACAACCAGGGAGGGATATGCCTTTGCTCCCTGTTAGGAGGCTGTAAAGGGCCCTGGGCATGAATGTGCAGGTGAAGGAAATTTCCACAAGGGAGAAATTCCGCAGAAAAAAGTACATGGGGGCTTGGAGGCGGTGGTCCACCAAGGTGATGCTGATGACAACGAGGTTTCCCAGCAGGATGAGGAGGAAGACGATGAGGAGAACGGTGAACAGGATCATCTCTAAATTCCGGTCACTGGTCAGTCCTAACAAAATGAACTCCTCGACCGCAGTACGGTTCATCAATTCCAGCTCACCTTAACGAAATCAATGCAAATCTATTTGAAAAACTAGAAGCAGTCATGAGGCTTGTGTTTGTAGATCGGTCACGAAACCCAGATCTATAAATAAGAATCAAGTGTCTGGAGACAGGTTGCGAGAATAAGCAGGCTTGGATGTCCATGGACCACAATAAAGAGATAGGTAGGCAAAAAAGGGCACAGATAATTGCTACTGAGAGAAGCATGTGTGGATGCTTAGTTATATTGCAGAGAGACAGAAAGCCGTATTAAGCATAAAACTTTGAAAACATGCTCCATTTTGACTGCCTCTATAAATGGACTGGAAATTTTCAAACTGTAGACTTCCAAGACAACATTAATAAGTATTTTATTCTCTGCTTCAACCGATTTTTTTAAAGAAACAATGTTTCCTGTAAAACTTCACCACATTCCTAATCAGGTCATCTGACAGTAATGATAATTAAGGAGGTAAAGATCAAGCCAACAGGGCTGTAGCTCAGTTGTGATGAGCACTGCTTCAGAACGGATCAAGTCCTGTACTCTAAGCTCTGTCCATTGGCTTTTCTGTACGTGATATTTAATATTAATTGGAGCCTTAATAACAGTTGAGTTTCCACCCAAATCTGGTGGCAGGGGCAAGGAGCAGAACCTGGGACCTGTCCTTTACAGGGAATTGTTGGTCCAATAAAAATTATCACAAAAAAACCTTGTCTCTCATATATGTCCATCACAGACCATCATGGTTACACCAGCACTCCAGTCCAATGACAATCCATTTCTGCCAGACGTGGAAGTGAGATCCCAAAGAGGCAGATACACCAACATTTATATTTAGACAGCTTATAGAAGTGCCACTTATGTGGCTCAAATTCAAATGGGATTTGGCCTATTGTTTGTCTCCTTCCACCAAAATAATTCAAGGCGATCAAGGCATCTATGCAAATTCCTCAATTATTCTCATGACTTAATGTCCCAAACAAGTGAATGGGTGGTATTCATTTTAATACAGTTACATTTATGGCTCATCTTAAAAAGGAAAAAATCAACTGAAAAACATTATACAACAGAAACAACAGCAGAATATAATATAGAGTGCTTACAGAATATGAGGATGATGAGTGACCTTCTTCGAAGGGAGATAAGTAACTAACACACTTTCAAGTCCTTAAAACCTTTCTAGGACAACTGAAATAAAGCACATCAAGCAGCTTGGATAACTAAACGGAGAAACACAGAGACGTACAGGAAAAAGAAAGAGAAGTAGAATGATGTCACAAAATATATCCTCATTTCTGAACAGCTCTAGAAATAAGCTTCTGCCTTACTTTCCATGCTCTAAATATCCAAGTTTTTAATCACCACTTCTTACTCTGTGCCACAACTAGCTTAATCCCCAGGGAAACCCATATAAAGTCATATCTGCCATTAATTTGGATTTTAACATTTCTTGCAGCAATCTTTAAATAACTTGACACACAACTACCCCAAAATAAAAAAAACCCACCACCTATTTCCCCGCTATCCATAATGAGGATTTGTAGAACAACAGCAACAGTGTGATTTCTTCTCAGCTGACATCAATATTCAGCAGATACATTTCTTGTAGAAGTATTCCTACATCACATGTATCCAGGCATCTCACAGCTAGCGTGTACTACATATACTAGTAGGAACAGTACCTGAGGTGTCCTTCCCTCCACATCCCGTAACTTCCTCACTGTTATCTTCTGCTCCTCAGTCTGACTCTCACCTGAACAGGATCAGAAAAATCTGAATGAATATAAAACTCAGACATTTGGGGAGGAGGGAGACTGTTGGTGGATTATGATAGGACCCCGAGCTTCCCTGCACTAGTGTAACTCTTACTACAAAACAAAACCCTTGCAGTAATTATGAGAAATGGCAATTTCTTCAGGTCATAAACACTTGAAGCATCACCCCTTAAGCCTCAATCACAGCATGTGATGGTGGAAAGAAGAAATACAGGGAACACTAAACAAGCAATAGAGAATCTCCACACATGCCCCTTCTCCCAGATGTTACCAAATGAAAATGTTCTCATTAAGTGTGTGGATCAGTGCCTCGCTACAGAACAAAACCACTTAGATGGCTTTGCTCAAACAAATACCCCTCCTCCCTTTATCAGGTACTCCTTTACAAGTGTTGTGATATGGAAGTTCTTTCTCCCCCATTAGCTGTGACCCCAGAGACCAGTTAGCAACCAAGATTTCCTGGAGATTTTTGCAGTAAAGTAAATTAAAGCCGCTGTGATTTCCCCTTCAGAATGCTTGGGAAACAGGCAAGACTTTTAAAAACTTTTTTCTCCCCTTACTATTTCAGAAAACATTTCCCAAATTTTTTTTCTGAGTAAGGCGAATGGGATTGTTCATTAATTTGCCTGAATGATCTGGGTTTCAGACCTGGCTCTCTCACTGGGTTGCTCAGTGACAGCCTCTTCTGTCTCCATGTCCAACTTCTACAGACTTGAGTTCAGTCACAAAAGTGCTCTCTATCCTCCTTCATGGTTGCCTTCTCATCCTCATCTAGAGAAACTCTCTGCTGGGAGGAATACAACATACAGGAAAGTCCTGCTTGCCATCTGGGGATTGTAATTTTCAGGGTTGTGGCACCAGATGCATGCAGGCCTCACAATTAGAAGAGATCAACCACCAGCTCCACAATACATCTCTGCACATGGTTGTAGTTCATTTTGGCATCAACTTTTCTAGTGACTAAAGTTCTGACTTAGAGTTAATCCCTGACAGGAGACTGAGGGAAATGGGAATTGGGAGAAGATCCCTCAGTTTGGAAGCAGCTGGTTAGTAGGGCTGTGCGAAGCTTCAGGTGCTGATTCGACTTGGAGGAGGTCCCTTCCAGCCCTGATGTCTCTGAATCTATGAATCTATGAATACATCCTGTAGAATAAAGTTCCAAATCATTCACTTCAGCTGTACATAAGAAGGGCTCTGTGAAAATAAATATAGGAATATTTAAGCAAACATTCCCTTATACAACAGAGGAATATAAGCATGGGAAATGTGTCCAGGTATTGGTTACAAGCAATCTAGATCTGAAAACATGTCATGTTGATGGGGTTTCCAAAAGCTGAAGTGCCCTATAGCCATTGAATTTCTGTGGGCCCTTTCTTTTTTAGAAAGCTGAAATGTCACCAAGACCAGAAAAGTCAACAGGTGAGGCTCAATCAATATTCTGCTCTCCTCATAACAGGAGCACCCCTCTTTCCTTTCACAGTGCTACACCACAGAGAGGAAATTAAAAAGAAACACATCAGTTCTGGGAATAATCACATTGAGGACCCAGATGAGTCAGCTTCTAGAGATCTCAGGTCTTGAACCCAGCCCTCTAATAGATGCAGGTAAATGCATTTTCACCATGCTGCCACTGGAGACTTGACCAAAAAACAGCCCCAGCTCAGCCTTGATCTTCCTACGGGGGTGGGGGAAGTGTCCCAATAGAGGACCAGGTGACCTGGGTGGACCAATAGGAGGCCTGTGGCCTAATTGGAGGCCTATAAAACCCTTCTACATGGTGGAGAGTTTTCCCTCCGCTGTCAGGGTTGAGTAAAGTGTTGGTGGCTAAACCTAGTGGCTTGTCCCAGAAGATTTGCAATGTAATTAAAGGGTAGAAAACAATAAGGAGACTATGTAGGAGAAAAGGCAAGAATAATCTGAGATAATTGGGGTCAGCACAATGAGCATGGTCTTCTGTACAGGATAAGGGGAGAGAGTTGGGAGAATTTGGAGAAGTACTCTGGGGTGATCTTGTGACTATTTGGGGCACTCTTCATCACAGGCAATGCATGGGGGGGGGGGGGGGCACGTGTCCACCCTGACAGGGCCGCCACTGCTGTTGTCGCCGGCAGCACCTGTGGGAGCTTGTCAGCTCTGCCCCCATCGTTGACGCCGATGGTGGCACCTGCGGGAGCTTGCCAGCTCCGGCCCCACCACCAACACCGATGGTGGCACCTGCTGGTGCCCCCCCAGACTTGGGAGGCACCAGTCGCCCATGCTTTTCCCAAACAATGCTAGCTGAGATCTCAGACCATGTTGTGGACCAGGTGTGAGTGGGAGTTAATATTTGGTTGGCACATGAAACCTGACGAAAATGAAGACAAATTTAACCTAGATTAAATGAGTTATAAGGGAATCCATCGAAGGAGTTCAAAGAAGTAGTTCTGAACGCTAAGGTGACTTGAAGAGAAATTGTTGGCAGCAAAGACTACAGTACGGCCAAGCTTTCTCATTCAGTGCCACTGTAATTTTAAAATGTCCCCTTGTATAGTCAAAACCAACTATTTTTTTGGCATTTGACCTCACTAATGATTGGGTCAGCGGGTATCAATATTTTAGACTAAAGGGAACCCTCAGAAAATGTTAGTTCTTAGTTTTTACTCCTTTTTTGATGAAAGAAAATGAATAGACCAATTCTTCTGGGTCAGAGAACTCAGAAAGGCTGTGACAGGTCAGCATGTTTTTAACACTTGCCTATGAATGACTTGCCTATGATGCAGGCAGGAGATTAACCCCAGTGTCCTGTGTCCTGTTCTTTCCACTTAACTAAAATGCCATCTCTTACCAGGGCACCTTAATTCATCCACATTTCCTATAGACTTTCCCCCTCTTCCTATCAAAATAAATGAATCTACCAACAATTCCAAATTTTCCATGGTTAGCAATTACTGAGTGAACAATTAGGATTACATGTAAATGTTGTTCCTAATTCTCAAAAAGTGATCCAGATTAGACACACACATACATGCATTTCAGTGCTTTCAAAAACTCATAGGCACCTGAATTCATTTGGGGCTTACACTACATCTCACGAAGACTGCTCAGTGCCTAAGCTTATGCTTCTGAACATGCTCACATGCACTGTAGTCATCTACATTACTAAATACAGGGTAATCCAGAATGGAGCTGAGGGGATGTTTAGCTTTGATGTAAATCCCCAGGGAGGCCTAATCTGATGGGGTTGGGGTCATGACAGAGCACAGCACCTATGGCCACCATCTCTCCAAATGTGCTTTTGGAAATCATGTCCTCCTTTTTCCTGATCATGAGGGCTCTGCCAGTGAAGGTGGATTTCCATCTCTTGAGGCTGAGAAGCACTGTAGGACCCCAGGAACTGTATTGCCCTTTAGACTTCTTACATAAAGAAGACAATTTTAAGGCAGTTTCTAGAATCTATGTAGCAAAGAAGTCTCACAAAGTCCTCCCATTCCCTGAAGCTCACCAAAATTAGTTGGGAACAAACCTAATAAATCTAACCTAATAAACCCAGTTACACATTTGACTCTTTACAAGATGGGTAGCCAGGTGCATTAAAGGGCACCGATGAGGTATGAAATTAAAATCATGGAGAAATATGGTTTCAAAAGCAGATATTGGGAATGTGGACGAGTTTGGTAAAATCAGCAGAATGAGACCAGGAAAGAGAAACTGAGCAACTTAAAAAAACCAACTTTTTTAATGATGCAATGAGATGCTGACTCTCTCCTGGCTTCATAGTCTACCTCAACCATCCAATTCTCCATCCCTGTAAAGCAGGGTGGGCATTATTATATCCTTGAGGCCATATGGGGAATTTTGATGAACCATTGCAGGCCAGGTCAGCACCCTGTCCCTGGCCCTCCTGTCGCAACAACTTGCCAAAACTGCCTATGGGGCTGTGAGTGGCAGGGCGAGTAGTGGTTAGCAGAAGGAGAGGTGGGCAAAGCTGGGATCATGGGCCTGGGTCACAGGGCGGTGACAGCTCCGGGGGGTGTGGGAGTGTCTGCATGTGTGTGGGAGTGGGGTTGCCTGGGTGCTAGGTTCTGGGGGTTGCTCTGTGCTGTTGCACCCTATGCTCTTCTCCTTCTGTCTCCAAGGGCAGCTTATGCTCCTGATCTTGCCCCTGCCATGCCACACTCCTATTGGTGGGTGGGTGGGTGGGTGGGCAGGCATCTTCAGCCAGACAGCTCCTGCCCCAGTGTGTTGGATTCTGGCTCCAGCTCCTGGGAAGGCAGCCGAGAGCTGAAGCCAGAGCTCTGCCTGCTGAAGCAGGAACCACCCAGGTAAAGGTGCCCACCCACCAGGAGCAGTGCACCAGGGGCAAGATCAGGAACACCTGTGCCTCCACTGGCAGCTTCTGCCCCTGCCCCTGCTGTGCTGTGTCATGCCACTCCTGGCGGGCACATGGCTCCTGCCATTGCATATGGGGCTCTTGGTTCAGCTCCCAGCCACCATCCAGAAACTGGTTGCCTGGAGCGGTGCAGCATATGCAGCAGCAGCAACATCAGGAGCTGAAACTGCCACTGGGGCAGGAGGAGCAGAACGGCACCCATCTGCAGCCACACCAGAAGCTGCCCGCATTGGCCGGGGCCAGGCTTTGGGCGCCAGCAGGCACTCAGTGCAGGCTGACCCCATGCAGTGCATCATGGGGGCAGCATGGGCCGGACAGGCAAAAAAGCAGTGCCAGTGCTGGGACTTAAACCTGGAGATCCTGACTAAAGGGTCCTGTCCCTTCACTTAGGGTCAGACTGATTGTCCTATTTGGGGTCAGGAAGGCATTTTATCCCATGGTCAAATTGATAAGGCCTGTGGGAATGTTTGCCTTCCTCTGTAGTGGGGGCATGGCCATCTTCTTTAGACATCTCAAGTATTTTAAAACCTTTGCAGAAACAGGGCACTCGCTCCCAAGGTCCCCTTGCTTTACCTGTGGCAGATTAGAGCGTTATGTCCTGTGATTGTGTCGGGGATGACCATGTCGTTTTTCTAATAGGTTAGACAATGGATGTGTATAGGACAGTTTGGAAAGGCAGGATCCTTCTTCAGGGGTTGGACTACATGACCTGTAGGCATCTTTCCAGATACTACTTCTCTATGGTTTGATTATCTGAAGGAGTAAAAAAAAAAATGAAACAAACCATTTTATTGTGCAAAATCTGCCTTTGTTTAATGGAAGGTGGGTCATCAAACTGAGGAGAGAGAATGAAACTGGAGTTTATTTGAGAACCATCTCCTGAATTTGTAGGGATTGCATTGTGATGGAGTAACACCTCCATGTGCCTTCAGATTGCCTAAAACAATAGATTTGCTAGGAAGCTAAATATCCCATTTGTTCCACGCCTATTAAGTTTGGATTTTTTTTTACATAGGTTCCTAGGAAATCTCCTGACTCTCTGAATCAGTTAGTCTCTGAGGTGCCACCTTACCCTAATTTCTGCCTGATTGTCTTGTTTATGTGCTTGTGTCTGGTTGTCTAGGAAAGATTTTATCATTTTTCCATATTATTTAAAGGGAGGGGGCAAGGGGTGGGGTGGGGACAATACTTTTTGTTGCACATAACAATAGAAAACATACTACCTTCGTTCACATGACATTTCCAAGTTAAGGAAAAGGCTTTCATTAATGTCTTTATTCTTTCTTGTTTAGGAGTAACTGCTGAACCATACAACAGTGACAGAGTTCATGCTCCTGAGCTTAACCAATGGTAGTCAACTGGAGATGGTCCTGTTTGTGGTTCTTCTCATCATCTTCCTCTTGATCCTGCTGGGAAACCTTTCCATCATTGCCATGACCCTGGTTGTCCACTGTCTCCAAACCCCATGTACTACTTCCTCCAGATTTTCTCCCTTCTGGATATTGGCTTCATGTCCATTTTCATCCCCAAGACTCTCTACAGCCACCTCATGGAAAAGAAAGCTATTTCTCTCCCTGTTGTTTTATCCAATTATTGTCTTTCTACTTGGGCTCCTGTATATTTTTACACTTAGCCTAGATGTCTTTTCACCACTATGTGGCCAGCTGTTGCCCCTTGCATTCTCTCACCATCATGAATAGCAGGTGTTGTGTGCAGCTGGTGCTGGGATACTGGGTGGGGAGTTTTCTCTTGATTTTTTACTCCTACTCTTATGACTGTCTTGGTGCTGTTCTGTCCCCCCAAAGTCATAAACCACTTCTAATACTCATAATAGAGCTCCTTTGTTCCAGCTCTCCTGCACTGAGGCACTTCTCACTGAAATCATGATTTTGACTGCACTCATATTCACCATGGTTGGCACTTTCACAGTGACCAGTGTGTCATATGCTTGCATCATTTCTACCATTGCACAGATCCCATCTTTCATGCGTAGGAAGAAAGCCTTTTATATTTGTTCCCCTCACCTCATGGTAGTCTCATTATTGTATGGCAGAGCCATTTTCAGATGCATCCACCTGGGTCAGAGGGGCACTGAAGATGCCAGGAAGATTATTTCCATTCTCTATACATTTGTGACTTAGGGTTTGAACCCCTACATTTACATCCTCAGGAATAAGCAAGTGAAACAGGTTTGAAGAGATCTCTGTGGCAGGGTCTGTTCTCAGTTGTTGCAGCTGTTATGGAGTGCAAAGTAGGTGCACAATATCCACAGACATTGACTGACTCCATTCTAGAGTTGTCCATGCATTCAGTGGGACATAAGCAACCTGGAGGACTGAATTTGTTTCTAAGTCTCTAGGTTCATAGTCACAGATAAGGAAATCAAAAGGAATCCTTTTATCTTTCATACAAGCTTTTTATGAAAGCTGTGTTTTACTGCCTAACACAATAATCCCTTTGCTGAGCCCAATATCTCATGTTTAACTGAAGTATACCTTCATGAATACCATCCAATCTTGATTCAGAGGCCACAAAAATAGCAAACATACATGTTGCTTTGGTTATTGTTTTGTTTTTTTTTCACAAGACTTCATTCTCTTCTACATTAGAAATGTTTTCCTTTTTTCTAATTTGAATTTTCTTTTGTTGTTAATTTTATTGGGGTTTTTTGTCACTTTTATTTATGACGGTATATTTTTCCCCGTCCTCCTCCTGATAGTCACCAATGTTGGTATGGGGGTAGTAAAAACACGAATAGTTTGCAAAGTATTTAGATAGCTGAACTAGATCACTACCACATCATACAATGCATGATGCTACACACTTAGAGACAGTCCTAGCCTCACAGCTCTTTTCTGCCCTGCAGCAGAGGAAGGCCTTGAATTGAAACCTGCAATTTAAGTTTGTTCTTTTTAGACCTTCTGCACAGGTTGTATGCAGTTCATGGTCACACGTTATTGGGGCTGTGAGGTAGTGCAGGGTGTAGTTGGTAGTGCAGGGTGTAGCCTATAATCAGGACTCACAGAAATACCTTTAACTTTGTCATTTTTTTGCAGAATTGGATGAAAACAGCAGGGGCAACAGACCCTTCTGAGGGTATTGTCTGCCAAGTTTGAAGGAGATAGATACAGGCGTTATTGTGAAAGTGTCCATCAAACTGTTGAAAGCAAAACTCATGTTGTGTGTTTATGTTAAGGCAGAGCAAGGTGAAAGCAGCAGGGATGGTAGCCCCTTCTGAGGGTATGAAGCCTTCCAGGTTTTAAGGAGATAGGTGCAGGGGCTTTTGTGAAATTACAGCTCAAACTGTTCAAAGCAAAACTTGTGTCACTTGTGTGTATTAATTCGGTTTCTGGTTATAGCCATGTTGGTCTAACGAACAGGCAGGCAAGGTTCTTTGAGTAGATCTGATATCTTTTATTAGACTAGTTGAATGGCTTGAGAAATATATCTTGGGAAGCTTTCAGGTTTAAAAACCCTTTGTCAGGCTGAGGAAGCACCTGCAGTTGGTGTGTGTGCTCTTCCTGGATGGAAGGAATAGTAAAGAAGCCAGAGGCTGGGCTGCAGGCAAGAAAGCCAGTCAGTGAAAATGTGGCAAGCAAGGGGGGCTGATTTCCTCAGCATTGAGAAGCAGTTTCTGCTCAGCTGCTGCTGCTGAGCCCTGACTGGTGAGCCCAGAGCTGGTGTGGGGCCCAGACTAGAAGCTGTGGCAGGGAACAAACTGGTGATCACCATGAGGGAAAAGCAGCCACTTCCCCTCCCCAAGGCCGGCACCCCATGCTTCAGCCACTTGGAGCACTTGCCAGCCCCTGAAGCTATGGAAGCTAGGAAAGCATGAGCTGTGGGATCAGGAGGTGAGTGAATAAGAGGGTGCCTGACTCAACTGAAGGTTAGGAGCATGTGTACTGGGGTCTAATCCCCGCACTGTGCCTCTATGTCTCCTGGCATTGAATTAAAAAATAAATAAATAAATAACAAAGCTGATAGAAATACTGCAGAGAAGTAGGACTGAAAGCCAGGACTCAAGAGTTCCTCCCAGCTGATTTCCTAGAGCACTACATTATAATCTAAGACTCACTTTTTTTTCTTCCACTCCAGACATGATGGTTTTCCAAAACTTGATTGCAGAGACCTTCCGCTTCAGAGCTTACTCTTCTACAACCTGATGGTTAGGTTTCTTGGCAGGGATATGAAGGTGTTGGTCATAATCTACACAAGCTGAACGTGTAGTGTCAAGGGAACAGATCTCACTCCAAACTTTAGTAAGGGAAGTAGAACTAACGCAGGTAAATATAGGGGTGAGGGACAATTGCACAGATTTTAGCCCCCCCCCCCCCCTTTCAGGAAACCCAGGTATCAAATTTAGAGCCCACGCTGCAAATATGCAGTGTGGAAACATTGTTTCATTTTCAGCATGCCTGTTTCAGTGTCTCAAACTGGTTTGAGATGCTGCAACAGGCACATGCACATTCATCTGGATGCGCACTTAGAGTCTGTGGAAAACCACTTACATAGCCATTCATCATTCGTGGGGGTGAACTGTTTTTATACTGTGCCATTTTTGGTGGTTTTTTGTCTTTTTTTTTTCCTTCAAAGAGGTGCATAGAAGGTATCATAACCAGCAGGACAAGTATACTTTAAGCCTAGAACTACTTGTTTTAGAAAGAAACCATGATAATAATAATACTAACAAAAAGAATTAATTTTGGTTCCTTGCTGCTGCTGTTGCATGTTGATACCCTTGAAATGTAGAAAATGTCATCGTTCAAAAGCTAAAAGAATCTAAAAGAATCTTTTGCAGCTCTTACTGCTCTAAGCTAAATAAAAGTAGTTACCAATACATAGAGGCCTAGTCTTTTTCTATCTAGAAAACATCATAGAATCTAGGGCCTTTTTGTCCAGAACATATTTGTCCCACTCAGGAAAGAGTTTCCCCCTTCCAGTTAAGGAAGACAGAAATTACCCTAAACATCAGCCCGTTGGACAAGTAGAGCTGAGAGCTGCCTTCATCCCTTCAGTTTTGCTGGGCCTTGGGCAGAGAAGAGTGAAAGAGTCCTGAGTTCATCAGGAAAACATGAAAGAATGAGTCTGGTGCTGCATCCCACTAAGGTAGAAAACCTTGGTCTCTGCTTTCAAAGAGTATTTTGCATTAAAGACTCACTACATGCATCTACATGTCACCCTATGTCTTCCAAAATGAAGTACTAAAGCACAGCTCAGAAACAACGGTGCCATGGGGTGATGTGTTTATGCACCCACTGAGTAAAACCTTGGGTAGCAGGTAGGGCTGTGTGAAACGGCACTGTACCATTCAGCCTTGAGTTTTAATGGAGATGGAAAAGTGTTTCGTCTCAAATTTCATTTCGAGGTGAAACAGCTGTTCCGTTTCGTTCCATCAAAACAGAAAGGTTGTTTTGCTGCTGATTTGAATTTTGCTGGGGATGGGGAATCAGACCAGCTGGGCTGACATCCCATCCCCAGTGCTAGATTGCCCAGCGGGGCTGATCCCCGACCCCTGCACTTCATCGTGCCGGGGGGAGGTAGCCCAGCGGGGCTGCTTCCCCAACCCCCTCACTTCATCATGCCAGGGGTGGGAGGCAACACAGCAGGGCTGCTTTCTCAACCCGCATGCTTCATCGCACTGGGGGTGGGAGGCAACCCAGCGGAGTTGCTTCCCTGACCCCCATGCTTCATCAAGCCAGCACCACTGGGTTGCCTGCTGCCCCCGTAATGATCAAGCATGGGGGTCAGGGGACCAGCCCCTCTGGGTTGCTTCCCACCCCCAGTGCGATGAAGCATGCGGGTTGAGAAAGCAGCCCTGCTGTGTTGCCTCCCACCCCTGGCATGATGAAGTGTGTGTGTGTGTGGGGGAGGGGGGTGTCAGGGAAGCAACCCCACTGGGTTGCCTCCCACCCCCTGTGCGATGAAGTGTGGGGGTTGGGAAAGCAGCTCCGCTGGGCTGCCTCCCGCCCCTGGTGCAATCAAGTGAGGGGGTTGGGGAAGCAGCCCAGCCAGGCTGTCTCCCACCCCTGAGGCGATCTAGCATGGGGCACCAGGAAGCAGACCCACTGGGATGCCTCCTGCCCCCTGCCGGATCTTGCACTGGAGATAAAAAGTCAGGCCAGTTGGACTGATTTCCCATCCCCAGCCTATGGCTGAAACGTTTTGACTTTCTAAATGTTTCAATAAGCCTTGTTTTGTTTTGAGGCTATTTTGAGAGCCTTGGTTTCATTCTGATTTTGGTGCTTCAACCTTGAAATTGGTCGAAACAGTGTCAGAATGAAACAGCTGGCAAAATTTCCTAGTAGCAGGATCCAAAATCAAAAGCTCCCTCTTGCTAATGGCTACTCCCATTGCAATGAACCATGGTATCAGGGAGCCTTTTATTTCCCCCCTTCCTGGGCCCATGTTGCCATCCTCTCTGATGAAAAGGGCCATATGAAGTAAACAAGTAAGAAGGGAAGCAGGGACAGAGAAGGTATCAATCTGCCACAAAACACAGAAGAACTCTGTTCCAAAATACTCAAATAAGAAGGGTATTTAAAATATCACTTTCCCTCCAACATTGGGGATGTGTACCAGTGACTGACACAGTAAAGCCAAACCCAATCTGGCTTTCAAACCCCTACCACAGGTGCTTGTAGTAAAGTACCTACAAAGAAACAAGGCTGAGTGTTAGCACTTGACCCTCCTGAAAAGCTGAGACAATATGGAGGAAATGAGAGCAACCCGCACTTCATTATGCAATAGCTACATGAGAATGACTAAGTGATGGATCATAAAAAACAGGAGTCTGGTATATCCTCCATCTCTTGATGCTCTTGCATGAAAACTGGATGTATTTATGGGAGAAGCCCTTTCACAAGGCAAAAATATTTTGGTACAGTACTGGAGTAACTGGCACATATTAGATGGTCTGTATTATACAAGAACTCAGAATAAAGGATGTCATGTTTTTCTTACCATAATGTCTATGAATATATGGAACTGGCTATACAGATTCCAATACTTCTCAATAAAGAAGATAACTCAAGTCCCATATGCATCTGATGGACAATTTTCCATGGTGGCAGTGACAGTTCAGGTGGACTTCAGGTGAGGTTTTGAGCGGCACATGCTGCCCCCGCATGCACCGCTCTGCTTTTTTTGCATGGGGTTTTTTGAGCCTTTGACATCCAGGGGTAAAAAAAAAAAAGCCCCCACGCTACACCTGTTACTCTGTGGGGTCAGGACAACTCTCAGGATCTCAATATTGTGCTGGTAGACAGGACAGCGTGGTGTACAATTGCACAGGCACACACTCAAAAATCAATTAGGTGCATACACACACTCTAGGTGCATGCATCCCTACCAGGTGTGCACACACACACACACACACACACACACACACACACACTACCAATTCAGGCACATACACGTCCAGAATTACCGGCTTAGGCAAATGCACCCCTATCACTAATTCAAGCACCTACACACACTATACAGACCAAAAGAAATTGGACCAGAATCAGTTGTGGCCTGCCTTGAGAGGGTTGAGAGGAGGGCCACCTGCTTGGTTGGAGGGCAACAGGGCAGGCCCTATGAGGAGAGGCTGAGGGACCTGAACCTGTCCAGCCTCAGAAAGCGGAGGCTGAGGGGGGATTTGGTGGCTGCCTACAAACTCATTAGGGAAGATCAGTAGCACATAGAAAGGACCCTATTCCTCTCAGCAGCACCTGGGGTGATGAGGAAGAATGGCCAGAAGCTGCTGGAGAATAGGTTCAGGTTAGAGATTAGGAGGCACTATTTCACTGTCAGGGTGGCTAGGATCTGAAACCAACTTCCTAGGGAAGTGGTCCTCGCTCCTACCGTGGGTAAATTCAAAAAGAAGTTGGACGAACACCTGTCTGGGGTTGTGTGATCCCAGCATGTGCTCCTGCCAGAGGCAGGGGGTCAAACTAGATGTTCTGTTCAGGTCTCTTCTGACCCCAAACTTCTATGAAACTATGAAATTACCAATACCTGCACACCCAATACACATACACGGATCACTAATTCATATATCATGCACACAGTGACATACATGTATAACAATTCACATACATACCACTTACCTACACATACACACAGTTGAGTTCCTAACTTGGGTGTTGTGGTGTGTATGTATGTACGTGCTTGGTGTACTTGGGATACCTTGGAGAAGGTTAAGGTAAGAGAGAGAGTGAAATTGTAGGGGGTGAAAGTTCCCAGGACCGGGATTAGAAACAGTAGACTAGAGAGAGCCGGGCTGAGGAGCTGATGCTTGGGGTTACTTTAGGTTACTGCTGGTGGAGACTGAGATGAAATTTGCCAGTGCCAGGGTTAGAACCGGCAGGCTGGAGGGAAGTTGGGGTAATTTAAGGTTAATTGAAAGCAGAAAGCTGGCAGAGCAAGGGAGCAATGCCAGGGAGAAGCCCGGAGGCTAGAGCTAAAGCAAAGAGGCTACAGGGGTGCTGAGAGGTACGTAGGGAGAGGAAAACTGGGAGTGGGGCTGAGGTGGAGGGACTGGAGAACACAGAGAGAGAGCGTGAAAGAGAAGGCAGAGAGAAAGGGATTGGGTAGAGGTGGCAGGAGGCAAAAGGTGGCGGAAGCGAGGCTGAGAGCCTGCAGAAAAGGGGCAGAGGCAGCAAAAAGTGGTGGGAACAGGGCTAAGAGCCAAGAGGGAGAGAGACAGAGACCAGAATTTGAGATAGGGAAGGGACCAGGGCTCAGTAAAACACAACCCAACTCAGGGTTACAAATGACAGGGGTTTTATTGAAAAGGGGAGATGACGACACAATATTTTCTTGATTCTTTTGCCACACACACACAGATACACACACAGACAATGGCAGCAGGGGTTAAAGAGGCTTGGTGCAGGGGCTGAAGTACAGGAGGAGAGAGATAGAGTCCAAATTGGAGGAGGAAATATGCAGGTGATATCTACCTATCCCAGGCTGAAAGTGGGTCCTCGGTGGCCAGTCGGGGTCTCCTTCAGCTCAGTGTTGTCCAGAGGGGGGTCACTGGCAGGGCCTCTGGGGTGGATAGGCAGTGTGACGTGGAGCTGGTCTGGTCCAGATGGAAATGGAGTTCCTAAGGAGTCAGTCTTCACTACCCCTTTTTATGGGGCAGACTACTTCTGATCTCATATGGGGAGGGTCTGTCCAGGCAAGGTCAGTCCTGTTCCAAAGGGTTCTGGATGTACTTATTGAGCATGTGTAGCCTTGGCACAATGGTGAGTTGCCTCATCTTTTGTTTCTTGAATGCTGAGGGTGGTTCCAATGGCTGGGTCGTTGGTCCAGGTATTGGTGTTGATGGTTCAGTCATTCAGAAGGAGCTATTTTTAGACCCACTGCCATTGTCTCTCAAGCACCCTCATTCATCCCCATTCATTCAGGAACCAAGTTACATAGGAAGGGTAGTATGAGTCATTGGTTACACAACCGGGCCTGGGGACTGGATGGAAGCTTGACATTACAAGATGGAAACTTGACATGACTTATGCTAACTTACATATATAGGTCTAAAACAGTAATCACACAATATAAAAGCAGTAAAAAAAAAAAAAAAAATCAATACAAAACATAATAATTGTCACTTATAAAACAGTGACTATCTATATCAAAATAGCAGGGCACTTATTTGCAAAGAGGGGAGAGAAAAATAAAACTTACTACCTAAAATAAAATGTTAAAGCTTATCCTACATCTTAGCTTACTTATACTTATCTATAGGGAATAGAGAGGGAGAGAAAAAGTCAGAAATGATTGGGGAAGGGGAGGGAATGCATTTTAAAAGAAAAAAAAAAAGAAAAACTGTGGGTTTTGCTACACCCCTTGCAGTGTGGAGAACAGTGAAGGTGCAGTATGTGACATTGTAGATGTGTCTGCGGCCCCACATACTGCATGGCCACACTTGTCTGGACGCAGTCAGAGAATCTGAAACCTTTTGGGATTTGGAAAGCAGAATTAGCTAAATCAGTTTATGGATCATGGCAATAACTCATCGCCCAGTCTTAAAGGAACGTGCTATAAACCCGAAGTGAAGTGGCTGCAGCTAGTGATGGAAAATAGGAATCTCCACATTTAGCTTAGCACTCTGAAACCTTTTTATTGGTTGTCTTGGATTCTTTGTATTCTTTTTCCTACTGTTCTTAACATCTGAAAAGGAAACACAGAGTAAAATATCCATATAGATAGATATTAAAATAGTCACAGATAAAGATATTCTGCATATCTGTCAGTACATCCAAGATAAAGACCACATCATTTTTAGAGAGGTCTCAATGGGCTAACCAGCTAAGGACTAGTAAATTTCCGAAGTAGAGCTTTCCTTTAATGTGATGCCTACTAAAAAGTCAATGAAAAGTCCTTCAACTCTATGTTTTAAGATAGATTCTATTTATGCATAAATAATTAGGCTGACATGAATTGGGCGAACAACATAAAAATAAATATACAGGCATTGAATTGGTAATAAGAAAAAGGTGAATCAGAAAGAAATTACACAGATGAGTTTCAGAGACCCAGACAGACAAAACTCATTCAGTTTCAGTGGGACTTGGACACTCTATTCTTGTAGCTTCTCATTGAAGCTGGCAAAGAAAACCCAACAAGGTTTTGTCCACAACAAATTGATCTTATGCAGTCTGATATCCTTCGTTGATAAGGTGACAGGTTTTGTGAATGCAGAGAGAATAGTGGTTGTTGCTTTCCCATGCCAAATCCAGAAGCTTTTGTGTGTCCAGACAGAATTATAGAAACCATGTGTCTGATACCAATGTCAGTGCTTTCTCAGACTAGCAACTGTTGAGTCTCATGCAAAAAAAAATGTTTCCTTCTCCTCTTTTCAGTCAAATACACTGGGAAAACTTTCCGAACAGGTCAGCAGTGATTGGCAAAGCTCTGAAAGCCAATTATGAATGCACTTTTAAAGAAAGGGAATGGGAACTAAAATAAAGAGTGTTGAAATCTTGACCCTATTACAGTAAGTGGTGAATTTCTCAGTGACCTCAAGTTCCTTTTGGGAAGATATGCTTTAATCATACATGAATAACTTGGTAAGTTATTCTGAGCACACTTCTATAACCTGTATTACACAGAAGGTGACACTAAAAGTTCTCCTGCTGCCTTTTGAGTTTGTAAAATTAATAATCTAGGTCTATTGAAATTTTATCCTGTGCACCACTGCCTCACATTCAAGCAGCATACAAGTGGGAGGAATCCAATGATTATATATGTCCAGAGTATTCATGCCTTGGAATTTACAATAGCATTAGACCATTTAGAAAAGGCCTTACCTCTGAGGGCCTCTCTGACTTGCTTATTCCTGAGAGCATAGATGTAGGGGTTGAACAGCTGGGTCACCACTGAATAGAGGAAAGAAATATTTTTGTCAAAATCTCTCCCACCCCGCTGAGAGGGCCGGACATATCTGATGATGGAAGCGCTGTAAAATATGACAACCACTATGAGGTGAGCAGAGCAGGTGGAGAAAGCTTTCTTCTGGCTCGATGAAGAAGGGATGCGCATGATGGTGGCAATGATGCGGCCATAGGAAACAACAGACACTGATAAAGTTCCAAGTACAATAATGATAGCTGCAAAAAATACCATGAGTTCAATGAGGTGTGTGTCTGTGCAGGAGAGCTGGAGCAATGGGGCTATGTCACAGTAGAAGTGGTTTATGAGGTTGGGCCCACAGAACGGCAACAAGACAATCATGACTGTGGGAGGAAAGAGGATGAAGAACCCCACTGCCCAACAGCACAGCACCAGCTGAACACAGCGCCTGCTGTTCATGATGGTGGCATAATGCAGTGGGTGGCAGATAGCCATGTAACGGTCAAGAGACATTAGAGCCAAATGGAAATATGTAGAGGAGCCAAAGCAGTAGAGCAACAATAATTGCATGAAACAGCTGGGGAGGGAAATACCTTTTCTTGACATCAGGAGGCTGTAGAGAGTCCTGGGCATGAAGGTAGAGGTGAAGCAGATCTCCAGTAGAGAGAAATTCCGGAGGAAGAAGTACATCGGGGTTTGAAGCTGACAGTCAACCAGAGTGATCGTGATGACAGTGAGGTTTCCGAACAAGATAAAGAGGAAGACAATGAGGAGAACTACAAAAAGGAGAATCTCTAAATGGCGGTCGCTGGTCAGACCCAAGAGGATGAACTCCACTACGGTTGTATGGTTCATTGCTTCTGCCTCCCCTTAAGAGAAAAAACACAACTGAAACCAGTTAGACAGCACAGATACCTTGTGAAAACAAGATATAAGGACACAGTGTATGAGTACTGATTGTTAAGATAATTGGACTCAACATCCTAATGAAGTTTGGTCTACATAGCTGCTATGGATATGGTGAAGAGACAGATCAGGGCAGCTGGAACCACAGGCATGGATCAGGACAGATACATAAATGATATATCAATGGAAGGAGAGAAATTGTATGCAGCCAAAGGAAAGAAAGGGCAAAAAGGATCTTAAGTTTTCCTATGATTACACATGAATGGAGCCAGTTTAAATAGTATGTATCAAGACACTGTTGGACATGACTTTTTTCTTCTGTGCTCCCTCTGTTCTATTACATTTCACCTTCCTCTTAGGCACTTTATCTAACAGCCCTGAATAACTACACGGCCGGAATAATTTTCCTAGTTCTCAGTGCAAATTGAGACAACAACACAGAAACTTCTATTACATTCATGTTGTATGAATGTGCTAAAGTGAATGTTTTAATGTCGTGGCAGCTTAGTTAGACATTTATGGCTTATCAGGAAGAAAAATCAATTGAAACAAATGTAGAAATACTATTAGAATATGGCCCAGCTTATCAAAAAGTATGAGGATGATAACAGTAAACTTGAGTGTGAGGGGTGCTTAACAAACACATTTGGAAGTCATCGTTTTCTTTTCTGGCACACCTAGAAGGAAGTGCATCATGCAAAGGGAATAACTAGCCAGACAGAGAGAGAAAAAATACAATGCAGAAACAATTTATGCTCTCACTAATTTTATCCTGATTTTCTACCAGCCCCAGAACAGAACTGGGGAAGTTTGGATTGCAGCTGCCAGCTAGTTTCCCTACCTATTTTGCCCTCTCCTTCTGCATCCTACCTCAAAAGCAGTCACTATATCATTGTTGTCTGTATTGTTAGGCTGTAATTATGAGGTTTCTATTTTCCCAAAGTCCTTGCAAATTTGGAAGTTTTATTTTCCCTCACACATTGTGGCTTCATATTCTGCTTGCTGTTCAGTGCACAAGACTTCCTGTGAGCTGAAGCAAAGCATATTTGAAAGCTAGGCTTTACATACTCAGACTTATCGACTCATATCTTTTTCTCAGCTGAGGTAAAGCAACTCAAAGTCAATACTGATGCTACTAAAGTTTCCAGCTCTAGTTTCAGATCACTGCTGGTAATAATCAAGCCCATAGGATGGTACTTACCGATCTGGAGATGTGGACAGTGGACGATGCAAACACTTATTAGGGCAAACAGAACGCAGAAAAATGTAGGTGGTTTCCCTCAGCAAATAAATCCTCCTTGGTAAAGGTCCTGTTTATAAGAATTGTAATATACAGTGCCTCCTTCACATTGTCTCTGTCCCTGGAGAGCAATTAGGTTAACAGAGTTTGCAGAAGGCTTTCTAAACAAAGCAAAATAAAGCTCAATCCCTTGACTTTTCCCCCACAAGAAGACAGGACTAATTTTTTGCTACATGGGTTTTGAAATCTCTTGCCAAAACTTTCCTCCTTAAGCAAGGTCAATTGGATAGCTCACTGGAATGCAACCCAGATGTCCCTGAGATTTATTCCTGTCTCTCTCCTTCGACTCCTTGTTGCCCTTCTTTCAGTGGCCTGATTCCCCTAACTGTAAAATGGGGATCATGGTACTGACCTGCTGTGAGGGTCTTTCTTTATGGCAGGGAGGGTGCGTCAGTAGGTTTTCAGGATGACAGATGGGGGTGCAGGGTCTGAATCAGCACTGCCTTATGCCTCTGACTTCTGGAATATGGTAGTGGAAGAGGAGCAGGGTATGGAAAAATCTGGATGTGCCATGTTCACCCACCCCCTCTGCATCCCTTCTCCGCCATGACACTAAGCTAGGTGACAAACCAGTAGTGCACTCCAGTAAATAACAGTTCATGTGTTCCAGTCTTAAAATCTGAACCTAGACAGATGTTTGAAAAAAGGTATCATGACCATTTTTGAGTGTTAGGGATTTTATTTCCTGGTGGAGGGTTGAAGGGACCAAAGTGACACAGCTCAAACAGTTTATTGATTAATTTTATAATGACAAGAACCAGTTAGCAAGACCTAGAATGATACTTCACCAGTCCCAGAGAGAGCTCTGTTGTGATGTATGCAACAAAATAATGGAATGGAACAACCACTCACTATATGGCTTTACGTGAATCAATATTAATACCAAATGTCTTTACCATAGCTTTTACTATCATTTTATCATGTATTTTATTATAATTTATTTTTTCATAACTTGTACTGGTTATCTTAGAGCTTATACATCCTTTCATCTGTTTTCTTTAGAAACCCAAACTGGAAACATGCTTCAAACTTTTAATTCTTTTTTTTTTTTTACTTTCAAAGCATCGGGACCCCATACTTATCTTAAGGGTCTCAACAGCACAATTATAAAAGTAGCTATAGTAAACTTATGATAAAGTGGAGCTCAGCATAATTATAAAGCATTTTGAAAATATAGTTCATCACTCTTCCTTTGTCCTGCGAGAGGCATTTTGGGAAGAGGACAGTCGGTCATTTTGGAACTCACTCACACAGAAAGATGTGCCTCCTGAGCTCTCCTACCCTCTGGGTGTATAAGTTGGTAACTTACCTGAAATTTAGCTAGTATATTAGGGATATGTAGTTTAGCTGCATATTCAAAGGGTCCTTGAACCCCTTCTGTTTTGCTTAAGGTGCTTCCTCTAAAATCTCTTTGCTCTATATCCATCCCATTCTCGCTCTCCCTGAACAATAAAAGGCTACCTGCATGCAGTGAGCTGGCTGCGGATTCCTGTGGGGAGAGGGGTCAGACAGCTGTTATAGCTTCCTTGGCTCAACTAGCTAAGGTGGGTGTGGATTTTTACTGTTCTTCTGTAGAGGAAGCTACTTTTGAATGCGGCAAGCTAACAGAAGCACCCCAAGATACCGCAATGGGGCTAAGCACCCCCAAGGTCTACAGGGTCTGTGTAGCCCAGGCTGCACAGAGCCCTAACAAAGACCAAAGCCCGGGTGGTGGCAAAGGTTACCCCAGGCTTGCGGGTGTGCTCCTGGAAGAGGGTTGGCTGGATGGAGGCACCCCAGGGGAGGCAACTGAAGTGTGGTTTCTGGTTGGGCACAGTGATGCAGGTGGCTTAGCACAGGACCACCCCCTATTGGCCCACCACATTGCCTACTCTGAGCTACCTCAAAGATTTACCTATACAGGAACCACCATTGCCTCTCCAACAGAATTGATGTTGGCACATAAGAATGAATCTCACTACAAACAAAAATGTCCTTTGTATTTACTGAAGATGCCCCAAATAGCCATGTGTCTGGCACAAATTCTACTCTTACCCTCAAGTCACACAATAGTGTCTCAAGGAGAGCTTGGCTTTTTTTAGTCTTCTCTTCAGTCACTTTATTGGAGAACTTTTCTGAAAAGAGAGAGGATGAAAAAAACCATGTAGGCATGTCGAAAGTCAGGCTTTAATAGGAAATTCAAGGGATCTAATCAGCAAGGATGAAATGCCAGGCCCACTGAATTCAAAAGAAAACCCCGCATTGACTACAACTCCTGATGATCAGGCCAGTTTCTGTTCCATCTCTTCATGTAACCTACACCCCATCACAGAGAACAACAAAGTTTTGCGTGGAGTTCGTTGCTCTCTTTATTTGCTGTGTCCAGTTCAACTGAGAAAATGCTTTGCTGAAGAGATCTCTTTTAGATTATTTTACTTGCTTGTTTCAGTAATGTAGGGGTTGAACAACTGGGTCATCACAGAATAAAGGGAACTGTTTTGTTAAAATCTCTTCACAGCCCTCTGTCCTGGCCAGATGTCTCTGAAAATAGCACTGCAGTACAGTATTGTGACCATGATGAGGTGAGCAGAGCAGGTGGAAAAGCCCTTATTGCCTGAAGAAGAGGGGATGCAAAGGATAATGGTAATGATGCTTCAGTAGAAAGCAGTGGTCAACCAAGATGACAGTGACAATGATTGAGGTTTCTAGGCAGGATCAAGAGGAAAATGAAGAGGAGAACCATGAACAGGATGGTCTCTAAATGGCTATCATTGGTGAGGAACAAAGGGATGAACTCCATCACTCCTTCTGGCCCAACTTCTGGAAAAAACAATCACTAAAAAATATATGTTTTTAATTGGATATACCAGGAAAATTAGTAAAACCAAATTAACAATAAATAAATCTGCTGCCTTCTTAACTTGTGTGTTGCCAACCATATGTAGAGACTTTAAAAAAAAAAAGGAAAATTAAAAATAAGCACATGAACCAGATGAGATGTGAAGGGGCAATGGACAGAAAGGCAGAAAGGGTGCATCCAGACAAGCGCACATGTGCCTGTTAAGGTGTCTTAAAGCAGTTTGAGATGTCACAAACAGGCATAGTGGGAAATGCATATTTGCAGTGCAAGCTCTAAGTTTGATACCTGGGAATCCAGATATCAAAAAGAAACCCATGGAGAAAAAGTAGGACACGGCATAGTCCAGGAACACCATGGTCTCTATGGTTGCCCTCTTTTCTTACTGCCCCAGCACCATGCTGGGCAAATAGAAGTGGGGAAGGCTGTGGTGTGACCCGGACCCAGGTACCGTCCCTGGTAGGTAAGGTCGTGGGGGCGGGGGGAATTTTGTACGAGGAGACTGTGGGTGTGTTGGGGGGCTGTGGGTGTGGGGGTTGTGTTGGGGTGAGGGCTGCTTCTTGGGAGGGGTGGGTCCCCCACAGGGTGCACAGCCCCTCTCCCACAGCAGCAGCAGCTGTTGGGTGCTCAGGACCCACTGCTGACAGAGGCCCTGGGCTGTGGAACGGCCCCGGCCACCTCAGCCCCAGCACTGCCTGTGCTGCATGTCACGACCCAGCCCAGGCTCTGCACCTTTGGGCAGCATCGGGCTGGTCTGGCTATCAGTCAGGGTCCTGGCTATACTCAGAAGGGCTACACATCAGGCCAAGCTGGGTTCTGCCTCCCAGGGACCCAGTGACGACCCGATACAGAACTCCATTTATCACTTGGAGCCAGCCCTATTCTCATATGAACAGCCTGCCCTGCAATGTGTTAGGCCCATTCCCGGGCCCAATGGCACCACCCTGTCTTTGTTCTAAGACCTCACTAGTCTCTGGGTCTTGTCTCTGGGCCTCTCTCTGTTTTTTAACACTCATTTGGGGCAAAGTCGATTGGCTCAGAGCGATGTAATCCACTAGGGCTACTGGAACACCTGCTGGGGGTAAACCAAGTACCTCTGCTACACAATCAGTAATGCTGTCTTCTAAAGAGTTTCTGAGCCCTCCTAGGTCACAGTCCAGGCACTGGGAGAGGGCATCTGCATTTCATCGCTCAGCTCTATAGCACAGACTAAACTGGTAATCTGATAGGGCTGCCACCCACCGATGTCCGGTGGCATCTAGTTTGGCACTGGTTAGGATTTAGGTGAGGGGATTGTTGTCTGTCCACAAAGTGAATTTTGTCCCATAAAAACAGTCTTTGAATTTTTCAGTAATTGCCCACTTTAGGGCTAGAAATTTCAGCTTGTGAACTGGATACCTCATTTCACCAGGTGTGAGGCTCCAACTGGCAAACACAATAGGCCTTTTGGTTCCCTTATGCTCTTGATAAAGTACTGCCCCCAGACCTTCAAGACTGGCATCGATGTGTAACACATAGGGATTAGCCAGATCAGTGTAGGCTACCACAGGCACTCAGTCAAGCTGTATCGTCAGGGTTTAGCAAGCCTTCTCTCACTGTTCAGTCCAATGACACCCAAACAGGTCCAATGGATGGTGCAGAACTGCTGTGGAGGGGAGTGCCACCTCAGGTCGGGGGGGTTTTGCCAAGACGCTGGTGTCTCCCTGTCTGGTAGCCTTGTGTTAGTTCATTTAGCAGCCTTGCTTATACAGCATAATCTTGGACAAATCACTAAGAGTAACCAGTAAAACCAAGGAACCTTTTGAGATATCGGTAGTTCTGGGGCCGTGGCCATTTCATCACTACCTGTATCTTGTCAGGGTCAGTGCTTATTCCTTCTTGGGAAACTACATAGCCCACATACGTAACAGAGGTTTAGTAAAATTTACATTTGTCCAGTGCCAGCTTGAGCCTCGCAGTTTCTAGTCTGTCTAGAACTTTTACCAGTTTTCCTCATGCTCTTCAAGGGTTTTGCCAAACACCATAATATCATCTAAATAAACAAGAACTTGTGTCATGTTCATATCTCCCACCACACTCCCCATCAACTGTTGGAAAGTGCATGTCCTTTTTTTAAAAAAGACATGCATAAAAAGCATCATAACTAGTAGGACAAACATACTTTAAGCCTAGAACTACTTGTTTTACAAAGAAACCATGATAATAATAATAAGAAGAGGAATAGTTAATAATATTGATTTCCTTGCTGCTGCTGTTGCATGGTGATAGCCTTGAAATGTAGACAATTTCAGCAATCAAAAGCTGAAAAATTATAATAGGAACATTTTGCAATTGTTACTGCTCTAATCTGAACAAGATTAGTTACCGATACATAAAAACCTAGTCTTTTTCTGTCCACTAAATGTCTTAGAACCTAGGGTCTTCTTGTCCAGAACATATTTGTCCCACTCAGGAAAGAGATTCCCCTTTCCAGTTAAGGAAGCATAGACATTACCCTAAATATCAGCCCATTAGACAAGTAGAGCTGAGAGCCGCCTTCATCCCTTGAGTTTTGCTGGGCCTTGGGCAGAGAAGAGTGAACGAGTCTTGAGTTGAGCAGGAAAACATGAAAGAATGAGTCTCGTTCTGTGGCCCAATGAGGTGGAAAACCTTCGCCTCTTCTCCCAAAGAGTGTTTTGCATTAAAGAATCACTGGGCATGTCTACACATTACCCTATATCATCTAAAAGGAAATACTAAGGCACAATGAAGTAACAGCATTGCCATAGGATAATGTGTAGATGCTCCCACTGAGTAAAAACCTTCAATACCAGGGGCAAGAACCCAAAGTTTCATAGATTCATAGAAGTTAGGGTCGGAAGGGACCTCAATAGATCATCGAGTCCAACCCCCTGCATAAAGCAGGAAAGAGTGCTGGGTCTAGATGACCCCAGCTAGATACTCATCTAACCTCCTCTTGAAGACCCCCAGGGTAGGGGAGAGCACCACCTCCCTTGGGAGCCCGTTCCAGACCCTGGCCACTCGAACTGTGAAGAAGTTCCTCCTTATGTCCAGTCTAAATCTGCTCTCTGCTAGCTTGTGGCCATTGTTTCTTGTAACCCCCAGGGGCGCCTTGGTGAATAAATACTCACCAATTCCCTTCTGTGCCCCCGTGATGAACTTATAGGCAGCCACAAGGTCGCGTCTCAACCTTCTCTTGTGGAGGCTGAAAAGGTCCAGTTTCTCTAGTCTCTCCTCGTAGGGCTTGGTCTGCAGGCCCTTGACCATACGAGTGGCCCTTCTCTGGACCCTCTCCAGGTTATCCGCATCCTTTTTGAAGTGTGGCACCCAGAATTGCACACAGTACTCCAACTGCGGTCTGACCAGCGCCCGATAGAGGGGAAGTATCACCTCCCTGGACCTATTCGTCATGCATCTGCTGATGCACGATAAAGTGGCATTGGCTTTTCTGATGGCTTCGTCACACTGCCGGCTCATGTTCATCTTGGAGTCCACTAGGACTCCAAGATCCCTTTCCATCTCTGTGCCACCCAGCAGGTCATTCCCTAGGCTGTAGGTGTTCTGGACATTTTTCCTCCCTAGGTGCAGCACTTTGCATTTCTCCTTGTTGAACTGCATCCTGTTGTTTTCTGCCCACTTGTCCAACCTATCCAGGTCTGCCTGCAGCTGTTCCCTGTCCTCCGGCGTGTCCACTTCTCCCCATAGGTTTGTGTCATCTGCAAACTTGGACAGAGTACATTTGACTCCCTCGTCCAAGTCGCTGATGAAGACATTAAAGAGTATCGGTCCAAGGACCGAGCCCTGCGGGACCCCACTGCCCACACCCTTCCAGGTTGAGACCGACCCATCCACCACGACTTTTTGGGTGCGACCCTCTAGCCAATTCACCACTCACCGGACTGTGTAGTCATCCACATCACAGCCTCTTAACTTGTTCACCAGTATGGGGTGGGATACCGTATCGAAGGCCTTCCTGAAGTCTAAGTATACAACATCCACCCCTCCTCCTATGTCCAGGCGTTTCGTAACCTGGTCATAAAAAGAGACTAGATTGGTCAGGCACGATCTGCCCGCCACAAACCCGTGCTGGTTTCCCCTCAGCATAATCTGCCCTGCTGGGCTCTCACAAATGTGAGCCTTGATAATTTTTTCAAAGACTTTACCAAGGATGGAGGTGAGACTGACTGGCCTATAGTTGCCCGGGTCCTCCTTCCTCCCCTTTTTGAAAATGGGGACCACGTTAGCCCTTTTCCAGTCCTCCGGGACTTGGCCCGTGCGCCACGAGCGTTCGAATATTCCCGCCAGTGGCTCTGCAGTGATGTCGGCCAGTGCCTTCAGCACCCTCGGATGGAGCCCATCCGGGCCTGCCGATTTAAAGGCATCCAGTTCTTCCAAGTGACTCTGCACCATCTCAGGGTCTACACATGGAAGTCTGGCGCCTTGCTGCTGCCTCTCTACAACCCCAGTGAGAGACTTGTCGTGCCCCTCACTTAGGAGCACTGAGGCAAAGAACTCGTTGAGGAGTTCAGCCTTGTCCCCCCTATCTGTCACCAATTGTTTCTGCCCATTTAGCAGGGGTCCTATTCCTCCCTGGGCCTTCCTTTTACTCCCAATATATCTAAAAAACAATTTTTTGTTGTCTTTTACTTGGGTTGCCATCCTCAGCTCCATGGTATCTTTGGCCCGCCTAACTGCCTCCCTACAAGCACGAGCAGAGGAGGTATATTCATCTTTAATGATCTCACCCTGTTTCCACTTTTTATGTGCTCCCCTTTTGGCCCTTAGGCTGCCCTGGATTTCTCTGGTCAGCCATGGAAGCCTCCTGGCCCCTTTCCCTTTTTTGCCTCGCTCAGGGATCGTCTTGCTTTGTGCCCGAAGGATCGTTTCCTTCAGGCACAGCCACCCTTCTTGGGCACCCATCCCTTCAAAACTCCTACTCTGCAGTGCTTCCTTGACTAATCGCCTGAGTGCATTGAGATCAGCTTTCCTAAAGTCTAGCACTTTCACCCTACTAGTTACCTTACCCACTCGCCGTCTTATGTTGAATTCTATTATAAGGTGATCACTGTCTCCCAAATGGCTACCGATCTGGAGGTCCCCTATCATGTCATCTCCTGTTGCCAATACCAGATCCAGTATGGCGTTCCCCCTAGTGGGACCATGCACCTCCTGTGTCAGGTGGAGGTCCTGTATACAGGTTAGAAACCTGCGTGAGCGATGGGACCTTGCTGTCTGCGTCTCCCAGCAGATGTCCGGGTAGTTTAGGTCCCCCATGACTACCGCCTCTTTAGCTTTTATGGTCTCCGAGAGTTGCCTCAGGAGCCCCGCATCTATTTCTTCCCCTTGGTGTGGGGGTCTGTAGCAGACCCCTACCACCAAATCGCTTTCTCCTTGCCCCCCATGTAGCCTAACCCACAATCCTTCTACTTCCTCAACCTCGGATTCTGTCTTGATGAGGGTTGATGTATATTGTTCACTGACATAAAGTGCAACCCCCCCCCTTTCTTCCCCGACCTGTCCTTTCTATACAATCTATAGCCCTCAATATGTACCGCCCAGTCATGGGATGAATCCCACCAGGTCTCTGTTAGCCCCACTAAGTCATAGGTGTTTAGTGCAAGCAGGAGCGCTAATTCATCCTGCTTGTTCCCCATGCTCCTAGCATTAGTATATAGGCACTTGAGCCCTGCGACTGGTGCCTTTGCTGCCCCCCCGCTCTGAGTCCCAAGGGACCCATTGTTTCTTACCTTCTTATTTCTTACCTGTTCTGTAGTGCTGGTCTCCTCATGGCTTTCAGGTTCCCAATGCTCTCCTTCTTCAGTCTGGGCTGTCCTTGTGGGTGCCACATGGTTTGGTGGTCCACAGCTTCCCCTGCCCTCGTACTCCCCTCTCCTCTCCTCTTGTTCCTTCTTGCTAATGTCTATCACCATTGCAACGGGCCCTGGAATCAGGGACTCTATTCTTTATTCCCCACCCGGGCCCATTTCACCATCCTCCCTGATGTAAAGGGCCATATGAAGTAAACAAGCAAGAAAGGAATCAGGGCCAAAGAAGAGAAGACGTAGGTCTCGGATGTGCAACAAAACATAAAAGAACTGTATTCCAAAATACTCAAATCAGAAAGGTATTAAAAATCCCACTTTCCCTGCAATATTGGGGACATGTAGCAGTGACTGGCATAGTAAAGCCAAACCCAAACTGGCTTTCAAACCCCTAGCTCAGATGCTGGTAGTAGAGTACCTACAGAAAAACAAGGCTGGGTATAAGCCTATAACCCTTCTGAAAAGGTGAGAGAGTATGGAGGAAATGAGAGCAACCTACACTTCATTATGCAATAGCTACCTAACAGTGACTAAATGATGGATCATAAAAAACAGGGGCTTGGTATATTCTCCATCTCTTGATGCTCTTGCATGAAAACTGGATGCCTTTATGGGAGAAGCCCTTTCACAGGGCAAAAATATTTTGGCACAATACTGGAGTAGTGGGGCATACTAGATGGCCTATATTATATAAGAACTTACAATGAAGGATTTCATGTTTTTCTTGCCACAATGTTGATGAATATATGAAGCTGGTTATACAGATTCCAATTATTCCTAATAAAGAAGATAACTCAAGTCCTATATTCATCTGATGGACAATTTTCCATGATCGCAGTGACAGTTCAGGTGGACTCAAATCCTGCAGTGTTGAATGCTCCTACCTTATGAAAGCTGCATTTTAGAAACCCTCCTATTCCAGGCATCTTTCAGGGCCTCTTTCACCTGCTTGTTCCTCAGTGAGTAGATGTAAGGATTAAAGACTTGGGTCACCACCGTATAAGAAAGTGAAGTGATTTTGTCATACTTCTGGCCACCCCGTTGAGTTGGTCGAATGTAAGTGAAGATGGAGGTGCCATATAAAATGGCAACCACCATGAAGTGAGCGGAACAGGTGGAGAAGGCTCTTCTCCTGCTGGTGGAAGAGGGCATATGCAGAATGGTAGAAATGATACGACTATAGGAAACAATGGTAACTGTTAATGTACTGAGTAGGGTAATGACAGCGGTAATGATGCACATTAATTCCATATTTCTTGTGTCTGCACAGACAAGTTGGAGCAGTGGGGGAGCATCACAATAGAAATGATTTATAACATTGGGGCCACAAAATGGCAACTGGGCAAAAATAACACCTGGAGGAAACATCAGGACAAAACTCACTACCCAGCAGCCCAGCACCAGTTGGAGACAGGCTCTGCTGTTCATGATGGTGGCATATTGCAGGGGGTAGCAAATGGCCATGTAGCGGTCAAAAGACATCATAGCCACATGGAAAAAGCCACAAGTGCCCAGGAAGAAAAAGAAAAAATTCTGAAGCAAACAGCTGGCAAAGGGAATTGCTTTCCAACCCTTCAGGAGACTGTAAAGGAACCTGGGCATGATGGTGGAGGAAAAGAAGATTTCCAAGAGGGCAAAGTTCCTGATGAAGAAGTACATGGCAGTGCGGAGGCGACGATCCACCAGGGTGATTGTGATGATGACAAGGTTGCCTGTTACAGTCAAAGAGAAGGTCATTAGGAGAAACAGGAAGAGGAAGACCTGCAAGCGGTGGTCATCGGCGAGTCCCAGAAGGATGAACTCCTTCACGGTGGTGTGATTCATCGTTTAAGGCACACCCTGAGAAACCATATATAAAAAATATGCTCTTAGACATAAGAATTGTGCCATAAGGACAAAGCTTTTTGCACACTGGGGCATAACAATCTATAGAAAAATGGTTTTCAGAATGAGTTTGGTTCCAGTACCTTTCACAACTATTTGACATAACTTGTCACCATGACCTACCAAACAGCATGAAGGGGAGAGACAGAATTAAAAAAAAGAGAATCAGAAAGACAGATTCCCAAGGAGTGAATCACTGACACCCAATCCTACCCAAGTAATAGCTTCCATGCTACTATCTCACACCAGATGCCCCAGTGCTGAAAAAAATGGAATGGCTCTGACTTCTCCCTAGTGCTTGGATGCGTAGCAGACAGCAAAGTTGACACTCTTGAGGCACTCAAATAGAGAGCAGAGTAAATTAGCCCAGGTGAGCTCCATACTCCTGCAGCTTGTCTAGAACTCATACCTGAAACAGTCCTCTGTAGCTAGGCTGGCTATTTTTTAACTGCATTGAAGTCTGTAATGGAGAAATTTACCTTAGAGAGCTGCAATTTGGTTGATTGTCACAATAAAGTGAACAGGAGGTTTTCTAGCCTCTTTTTAGAGTTATTTTAAACTCTTGTCTTGGGTGGATGCCTGGTGTATCAATGTTGATGAGTTCCAAGTTTGGATGATTTCCTTTGCATGATTCCTGGCTTCTTCCTTTTTCCCTTCAGTGCTGACTGCCCTCAATGCATTAAATGAGGACATATATTGGATGACTCATTTTAGTGTCTGAGGGGCAGGGCAGTGTTATAAGAGTGACCCAGAGAAGGTGAAAATGAAGAGAAAGACTCCTATTGAACCCAGCCAACTTGATTTTGTACCACAAAGCAGAAGTACTACTTACAGGTGTGACATTGTATAGGGTCCAAGACACAGATGTTTCTCTAATGTACAGTCTGCAAACAGGATGTAGAAGAGCTCCAATTCTTTCCACGCATCTCTGCAAATCCTTCTCTCCTCCAAAAGATCTGTTTCTCACTATACCTTTCCCAGAGATGAATTCCTCAGGACAGGATAGTCCCTTGACTCTCATTACTATCCATCCTGAACCTGACCTCGGTAATCTATGAGGCGGGGTAGAAACAAGCAATCATGGGGTTCCTTAAAATCAGCTTTGGATGCTAGAACACCTGTTGTACCTTGCAGTGCAAAGAGAAGCACATGAGGATTTTTTTTCTTAAGTGCTTCTTTCAAAGTTTCCTACAAGAATGGCAATGGGCTTCTCTCCTTTCATCTGCTCGGGTGAGAAAACCTCACTCATGTCATGCTCTGTAAAAAAAAAATCTGCAAAGCTGCCCAGGTGCCCTACTCACAGCATAAGAAAGCAGGCCTGGAACAGACTTCACAAGATCATCTAGTCCATCTGTCTGCTCACTGCTTCTCCAAACATACGACAGCCATCATACCTAAGAATGGCAGCTAGTGGTTATCACCGTTCTGCAAATGTTCTCATTCCCATCTTAAGTTTCTGTTCCTTATACATCTCAGTCACCTTCCTTTTTCCTGTTGTTTTTGGCTCATTTTACACACAGAAATAAAGTGAACAGCAATCAGATCTGCCCGAGATAATGCTTTCTAGACTCTTAAATGAAGCAGTAGCTGGAACTGTAAGAGGAGCAATGATCTACAACACCAACGAGTCTCTCCTCAATACTCTTGAAAGCCTAATCACTTCAAACTGACTCTCTAGAAATGATGCTCTGATCTTCAGCATCTCGTTGATGAGGGAAAGTCTAAAATACAGTGAAGACACACACACAAAAAGAAATAAAACCAGCATTGAATACAGCAGAATGTAAGGACATCCCTATGGACAAATTTCTTTTACTTCTCATTTATAAAAGTTCAGGTGCATGGGGTTTCTTGTGTCTCTCCCCTGCTTCAGACCCCTGAGACTAATTAGTTAATTTACTCCCTAAAAGATGATCAAAGTAAACACTTCTTCTCTTTCTCTTTTCCTTCAGAAAGTTTGGGACAGGATAGCACCGAGTTAAGTTTCTTTACTCATTATGGACAAACTGATGAGTTTGATCACCATTTCCCCTTTCCTTTCTTTTCATGGCAGGACTGGAAAAAGCAGCAAGAAATCTGGATGCAATCAAGTCCCATGGAAGAGAGGTCACTTTCATGACAAATCCTGGAGTTGGGCTCAAGAAACAAGCATTAAATTCCTGACATCCTTGATGGCCATGGGATTCAAAACTGGATCTGTAAAGGGGATTAGGAATGACTTTGCTTAGCACTGAAAGGCAAAGAGCGATGCAAATCCAAGGGACAAAACCAGGTCCCAGGTCTCCAGACTGTGGAGAAGTGAGCTAAAATACCTCCATTCCAGCAACAATGAACCTCATTAGATGCCTAAACATTAGCTTGAAAACATCCTGAGGTGCTAAACTTGTCTTCCTAGGCATTGTTAAGTGAAGAAATGGGATTCACAATTAGTGTTAATGGATTGCCACAACAACTCGTTCAATGAATGACAGAAAGGCTTTTTTTACTACGAGTATTCCCTGTTAAATGAGCCTAAAGCAAAGCAAAGTCCAGGATTTAGCTGTAAAAGGGATAGTATCTCAGCCATTACAGGCAAAAGAGGTGGTCTTTATCTTTTCAGCTTCTCAAGGTGTGGATCCATTCACTTAGATCAACTGGGTATGGCAGCAGTTTTTGTCAGAGTGATTTCTCATTCTGGAGGAGCACCCTGTTAGCTGTTTTGTTCCTCTTTTATATCATTTAGCTCAGCATCTTCAGAGAATTCTTGTAGTTGGGTAAGTCAAGAGAGAGTCCCAAGCAACAATTAATAGGAAATCCTGTTAATCAAACTGTTCATTATTGGTTATCAGAAAGCCCCAATTTTGATTGAATTACCTTCCTCAGTAACAGGAGGTTACCAATTTCTACTAAGTTGGAACGTATCAGGAAATTTATTAAAAACCTGGAAAAAGACAAGATTTTTGAAGAATCTTTCTTGGTAGATTAAGGCAATTTACAAGAGTAAAGCAGGAGGAGACACCTATCAAAGCCCATGTGGAGAATATCTCCTCCAACACATAAACATGAGCTAATTGCAAAAAAATCTATACTACACTAATTTATCAGAGATTGCACAGTTACATACCAGACCAATAGCAGTCTGCTTAAAATCATCACAAATATAGTAAGAAAAGATGGACGAGATGCCTCATTATTTCTTTTCAGAAGGTTCAGCCACACATTTCCATCCTCTTGCACTATTCAGGTGTCACCAATATTTTGTATTTTAACTTTTGCAAGTAGGCCCAGCTCAGCTTGAGCTTCACAGTCATCAGGCATGCATAGTCTAAGAAGCTAGGCACTAAAGCCACATATCACCTCCTTTAAAATCTAACTCATGAGCTAGAGTAGTGGTGCTCAACTTGTGGCCCATGGGCTGCATCTGGCCTGAGAAGCCCATCAGCAGTGTAAGCTCACTAACATATCAGCATGGTTTCTGCCACAGGTTTACATACACAGCAAGCTCTCTGAGCTCACTGGCCCATCAGAGTAGGCTCCAGAGCCCCAGGGTGAGCACCACTGTGGTAAAGATATGGCAGTTTGGCTCTCTTGTAGAAAGGAGGAAAAAAATGAAAAGGTTGAGTACTGCACTCACTTTCACTCAAAACATAAGAAGGAACACACCACAAATTGTTATGATAATACAAATATAAGCAGTGCCATACTGGGTTGGATCAGTGGTTCATCTAGCCAAGGATTTTCCCTTCCACGGTGGCAGGAGTGGATATTTTAGAGGGAGAGCAAATGAACAGCGTTCATCTAGAGAGATCTGTCCTGTGATACCCCACATTGTGGATGGTGCACGTCATTCCCTGCCATGGGAGACAGCTGTGAATGTTGAATAGAGCAGAAAGCAATTTACTGGTGGGGTACCCAGTTTCTCTACAATGGCCACCCCTTGGAAAGACACAACACCAGATATTCTCAAGCCATCCATTGTCTGGGCTGGTCCTTACTTAAAAAAAACCTGCCAAAAAAAAAACTCTGGATGCTGATTCCATGTCTGCAACTGCTCCTTTGTGGGGCAAGTCATTGAATAGGTGATCATCTGACAGCTTATCACAGCCCAAACTTGTACATCTCCCAGAAGTCCTTTTTATTTGGCCAGGCTTTTATCAGCTGGGGTTAAATTTTGGGGTATTGTTTGGGGAATTGTTTTATCATTTACTCTTGAATTTACCTTTTTGTGACTTATCTTGTTTTTATTCTAAGCCACCTTGAGCCTTTCTCAGGTTGGGGTAGAACTGTGCTCAGTTCTGTCCACAGCATCCAAGTTGTCAAACTTGCCTCTCACATTTTCCAGAAGAGAATATTATCTGCCAGATTTACAATTATGTGAGCAGAGAGCTGGGGGAGGGAGTGTGGGAAGACACCTGCTCTCACCCTACTGAGCTTGAGCCACAAGAAAGGAACAGAGGTTGTATGGGGCCAGAAGACATCTAGTAAAGGGGTGCCTGACTCAGCCGCTCAATGAGAAGGGGGCACTCCCATATCATAAGCAAAGCCTCAAACCACCAAGCTTTTAGATAGAAGCTGGGCAATTGAGCATGATGAGGCATTGGGTCAGACAACTCCCTTTGGCAGGATATTCCTTGATCTGAGTGGCAGGTGGATGGAGGTGCACCATGCATGGTCCTGCATCACTGAAACAGTGTGTGCAGAAATGCCAAATAATTCCCAATCAACATTTTGGCTTGTGAACGCAGGGCAGTTTAATGCAACAGAACTCCAGACAGCCATCATTAGATGTGAAAAACAATTGTTTCCTATCTCTTGCACCGACGTGCAAAGTCCTGTGTAGAGAATTACTACTCTGTCTTGAAGGCCTGTACTTGCTAAGGAGATAACCAAAGGAGCAATGCTTTTTCTAAACGTGACTCTGAGGCAAAGTAGAAAAGGTAGATGAGAAGAAATCCTTATCAGACCAATTTATACAAGATGACAAACAGGTCCAAATTCTACTCCACCTATTAGGTGCCTAACTGGACTTAGGCATATAAGCGAAGTTCACTTCAATGCTACCTGAGACCCTGGAAAATGCTTAATGTAAGAGATGGGTAGATATTTCTCTTCCTCCTCCCTACTTTTTGTGATTAAGCCTTCAGGGTCAGAAGATGGTGTCACAAACAAAGAGGCATGAATGGATTTTTCAGGGACTGAAACAACATAGAATAGAATTTCACTTTGGATACCTAAATCCACTTTAGATATTCATTCATTAAATAGAATATATTAGTCTGGCCGAGGTACCCAAGTCTAGGCTGACTTCTCTTTGCTGGACTCTGACCAGGCTGTGTGCTGATTTCTAACACTGATTTCTAACACTGATTTCTACACTTCCCTGAAACAGGTCTGTCAGGAGGTGATGTGACTCCACCAGATTGTTGTTTGGGACATTACGTGACATGACTACCAGTAAGTGACATTTGGTGATGCAGTGGTGGAGGAATGTGACCTTAATATGCACCATCATGCGGACAGTGCGTGATCGCTCATAGCTTAACCAGTCAGGGGTTACCTCTAGAGCGTGACTGGCTGGACCAGCATGCTGAGGCCTCCAGAATGTTCCATCAAGGGGGCACCCTGATTGGCTAGGGAGTCTATAAAGGGGACTGCACGCCTCGGCACGAGGTCGCCAGACGTCCTCAGATTTAAGATCCTGAAAAAGTGAGGAGGACGGGGTTGATTATGTGTCGTTAAACTGCCCCTGGAGAAGCCGTCGACGGCCCCTGGTTGAGAGTACCACTGACTTGCAAGATCATGCCCGGTACCACCGAGCTGTAACAGGCCCGATTAAAGGGTACTTTTCTGTAATTGCCGCTGCGAACTCCAAGGGCAAGAAGGAATGGGCCGTGGAGGGCCTAACTCCGGCCGCATTCGCCTGCCTAATGTCGAGCCCAGCGGCGAGGTATCGGCCTTATGATAAAGCCCAAGATGTAATTCCTTTTATAACATCGCCGACAACAAAGATTGAAGATTGAACCAAGATCTGACAAGAATGCAAAACTGGCAAGGTTAAAGTCCCAAAATGGCGGCAACCCTGAGGAGAAAAATAAGGCGGGCGATGAAGAAGCAGCTCACAAGATGGGAGGGGCAAGTGACATCACCCCAGGAGGGGAGGAGCACACCGGCCCTCTAGCGCCCCCTACTGCTTCACCAGGAAATGTAGGGAATAATGCTTCGGCGCCCCCGATGGTGTTAACAAAGGGATCAATCGCCGACCCTCTAGCACCACCTCCCTCACCGCCACCATGCAAAATCCCCTCAGTATATCCCAGTCTTCCCCAGAAGGCCGACACCGTGAGTGCCCCCACCTTCCAAGTACATCCAATTGCCGCAGTCAAAACAACGGTGGAGGGTGAGGTAACCTGGACGGTTGCGGTTTACCGGACCCGGACAAGGGGGGAGATGCAAGATTTAATCAGGGAGACAAAAATCAGCCCAGAGGAGACCCCAGTAATGTGAGTGGGGCGCCTCGTACTAAATCATGGAGGCGAATTACTCAACATGAAGGAGGCCAGTACCTTGATGAGACATCCCGTCTGGAGTGGGGGAACATGCACGGACCAAACCCAAATTGCTAACAACTGGGTATGGCCGATACCAATAAGTGCAGTAGTAGTCCCGGCCCTTTTAGCACAGATTCACAAGTGGCATGCAAACCCACCATCTCACCCGACGCCGTTACAGTTGCTTTATTCCATAGCTGGCATAAGTTACCTGATATGGAGCACAGAGGTACGGCCAGTGATGCTAGACGAGCAACAGCGATGAGCGTACTGGCCGCACCGTTGGTGCAAGCAACCAGGCAGAGCTCCAGTGGAGGCGGATGCGGTAAAAGCCTGCGCAGAACTATATGGGGGAGACCAAACTCCCTTGCTAAAGGTAACACTACACACCCTGATAGGGATCCCAGCCAGGCATCATACTTGTATTGTTATTACTCTCAGCTGCAGTCAACCCTCATGACTCCACCTGCTACTGTAAATAGTCCTTGTAATTAGTTCCTGTATTCATCAAGTTACCTCAACTTGTTAATCATCTTGTTGGCTTGTAAGGAAACTTATGAATTTTCTTCACCTACTAGTTGTCGCGTTTTTTCCTCTCTCCCACTTGGCATCCCCGAGCGTGTCTGTGTTGGTGTCACTACTCAGTGCCCCACTTGACACACAACTGAGGCCATTTTCCAAACACCATCCTTGAATTATGGCCCACAAGGTCTAGGACAAAAATGGAGCTGCTGAAGGTTATAGATTCATAGATTCATAGATGTTAGGGTCGGAAGGGACCTCAATAGATCATCAAGTCCGATCCCCTGCATAAGCAGGAAAGAGTGTTGGGTCTAAATGACCCCAGCTAGATACTCGTCTAACCTCCTCTTGAAGACCCCCAGGGTAGGGGAGAGCACCACCTCCCTTGGGAGCCCGTTCCAGACCTTGGCCACTCGAACTGTGAAGAAGTTCTTCCTAATGTCCAGTCTAAATCTGCTCTCTGCTAGCTTGTGGCCATTGTTTCTTGTAACCCCCGGGGGCGCCTTGGTGAATAAATCCTCACCAATTCCCTTCTGTGCCCCCGTGATGAACTTATAGGCAGCCACTAGGTCGCCTCTCAACCTTCTCTTGCGGAGGCTGAAAAGGTCCAGTTTCACTAGTCTCTCCTCGTAGCGCTTGGTCTGCAGGCCCTTGACCATACGAGTTGCCCTTCGCTGTACCCTCTCCAGGTTATCCGCATCCTTCTTGAAGTGCGGCGCCCAGAATTGCACGCAGTACTCCAACTGCGGTCTGACCAGCGCCCGATAGAGGGGAAGTATCACCTCCCTGGACCTATTTGTCATGCATCTGCTGATGCACGATAAAGTGCCATTGGCTTTTCTGATGGCTTCGTCACACTGTCGGCTCATGTTCAACTTGGAGTCCACTAGGACTCCAAGATCCCTTTCCACCTCCGTGCCACCCAGCAGGTCATTCCCTAGGCTGTAGGTGTGCTGGACATTTTTCCTCCCTAGGTGCAGCACTTTGCATTTCTCCTTGTTGAACTGCATCCTGTTGTTTTCTGCCCACTTGTCCAGCCTATCCAGGTCTGCCTGCAGCTGTTCCCTGCCCTCCGGCGTGTCCACTTCTCCCCATAGCTTTATGTCATCTGCAAACTTGGACAGAGTACATTTCACTCCCACGTCCAAGTCGCTGATGAAGACATTAAAGAGTATCGGTCCAAGGACCGAACCCTGCGGGACCCCACTGCCCACACCCTTCCAGGTCGAGACCGACCCATCTACCACGACTCTTTGGGTGCGACCCTCTAGCCAATTCGCCACCCACCGAACTGTGCAGTCATCCACATCACAGCCTCTTAATTTGTTCACCAGTATGGGGTGGGATACCGTATCGAAGGCCTTCCTGAAGTCCAGGTATACGACATCCACCCCTCCTCCTGTGTCCAGGCGTTTCGTAACCTGGTCATAAAAAGAGACTAGGTTGGTCAGGCACGATCTGCCCGCCACAAACCCATGCTGGTTTCCCCTCAGCATAATTTGCCCTGCCGGGCTCTCACAAATGTGAGCCTTGATAATTTTTTCAAATACTTTACCAAGGATGGAGGTGAGACTGACCGGCCTATAGTTGCCCGGGTCCTCCTTCCTCCCCTTTTTGAAAATGGGGACCACGTTAGCCCTTTTCCAGTCCTCCGGGACTTGGCCCGTGCGCCACGAGCATTCAAATATTCCCGCCAGTGGCTCTGCAATGACGTCGGCCAGTGCCTTCAGCACCCTCGGATGGAGCCCATCCGGGCCTGCCGACTTAAAGGCATCCAGTTCTTCCAAATGACTCTGCACCACCTCAGGGTCTACGCATGGAAGTCTGGCGCCTTGCTGCTGCCTCTCTACAACCCCAGTGAGGGATTTGTCGCGCCCCTCGCTTAGGAACACTGAGGCAAAGAACTCGTTGAGGAGTTCAGCCTTGTCCCCTCTATCTGTCACCAATTGCTGCTGCCCATTTAGCAGGGGTCCTATTCCTCCCTGGGCCTTCTTTTTACTCCCAATATATCTAAAAAACAATTTCTTGTTGTCCTTTACTTGGGTTGCCATCCTCAGCTCCATGGTAGCTTTGGCCCGCCTAACTGCCTCCCTACAAGCACGAGCAGAGGAGGTATATTCATCTTTAGTGATCTCACCCTTTTTCCACTTTTTATGTGCTACCCTTTTGGCCCTTAGGCTGCCCTGGATTTCTCTGGTCAGCCATGGAAGCCTCCTGGCCCCTTTCCCTCTTTTGCCTCGCTCGGGGATCGTCTTGCTTTGTGCCCAAAGGATCGTTTCCTTTAGGCACAGCCACCCTTCTTGGGCACCCATCCCATCAAAACTCCTACTCTGTAGTGCTTCCTTGACTAATCGCCTGAGTGCAATGAGATCAGCTTTCCTAAAGTCTAGCACTTTCACCCTACTAGTTACCTTACCCACTCGCCGTCTTATGTTGAATTCTATCATAAGGTGATCACTGTCTCCCAGATAGCTACCAATTTGGAGGTCCCCTATCATGTCATCTCCCGTTGCCAATACCAGATCCAGTATGGCATTCCCCCTAGTGGGACCATACACCTCCTGTATCAGGTGGAGGTCCTGTACACAAGTTAGAAACCTGCGTGAGCGATGGGACCTTGCTGTCTGCGTTAATGGAGCTGCAATGCCTTCTGAAGACTCTTTGGGATTTGAGTCAACCACCCCTTCAGGGTTCAAGCTGCTGCTGCTGGACCCCTCTAAATTACAGTGTAAGAGTCTAACCTTAGGTGCAAACCTGGGTGATCCTATTCTACCACGTACATTCCCAACCATATTGGGTATGCACATAAATAACTGAAAGGCAAACCATGCCTGTGGGCCAAAACCTGTAATTACAGAGATGCACGTGTGCTTTTTGGGTCCATAAAGCAAAACAGTTTTAATATGATAATGATGATATAAATATATTTCCTGCCCTTTCCACAAAGGCTTATAGCAGTTTAGAACAACAGGCAAACAACCCACAAGCTCTGAAAGGAGCAGACTTTCCAATCAGCATCAGTCTTTTAAACTACTACCCAACCCCACCCACTTCACTTTCCTGCCTCTTACCTAGGAGGGCAAATCCTCTGCCCATTCCAACTGTGCTTCCTAACCCCCATTCACTTCAAGGCTTACAAAACCTCTTCCTAATTACTTCTAAAATGCATAAATCTCCCCTCTCCTCCAACATAAAAAATCATTCAATTAAAAAAAATGACAGGGAAATAACAGAGACCCCTCCATTTCTTCCTCTATCCTCACCAAAGGGGTATGCCACATGGCATCTTTGAGCATCACCATTCATCTGTGTCACAAGGCATCACCTGCCCAGTGATCTGTGTTCAGTCTCCTTTCTGACCCCCTAGTAAACACAGCTTCCCTTTCTATGAAATGTCTCTTTTTCTTCCTTCTTCCTCTGCAGAGCTTCTTCTGGGACTGACTGACAGCAAATATCTCCTGCTTTGCAGGGGCTGTAAAATGATCTCACTGTTCTGTTTCTTCTTCAAGATGGAATTAATTCCTTTATAAGTTGGCTTTCTACCATTATAACAGGGAAAACTGATTATCTGAGGTGCCATTTTTCTAGGAAAGACACGTTTAGATGTGATAGTCTTTACCCATGAATCTCTTCATACAGCTATATCCAGGAGTTACTCCAACACTTACTCAGCACAAGGAGTACGAGAGAAGAATAGCCATGCATTTTAAATACACACTCATCCTCTCCAACAGCAGTCTTAAGATGGACATACAATTAAATGAATTACTCATTTTTTAGTATTAATGGAAGTCGAAGGGCAAGGCTCTTCACAATTGAGCAGCTGTTCTACAGTCTACAGAGAAAAGATCCTCATCCCTCTTGTAGGTTAAATACCTATACAGTAGACAAAGCATGTTTATTGAGTGCAGACCAAATTGTAGAAAAATATGTAAGAAGAAGCTATAATAAACAACTGAACATGAGAATAATTCATTTTCTAAGTAAAGCTCATTATTTTCTTAAAACACCACTCCAGTGTTTAGAAAGGGAAGTAGAACTAATGCAGCTTAATGAGCCATGAAAGTGGCATTGGGGGTGGGGGGTCACTTACACGTTTTTTAAACCTCACTCTCCCCCAGGAAGGCAGGACAATCTGTAATGGAGAGGCGCACTTTCACCTTTAGTGCTGGATTCTAGTGCTAAGAGTGGGAGACCCAGATCCAGCCCCCCCACCCCCCACAGGGCTGGCTGAACCTGTGTCTCAGCAAAATGCTCCAGTTACCAACCCATGGGTTAGGCATTGACAAGAACACTTTCTAGTCCTCCATTTGAAGCTGATCCTTCTGATTTTGTAGAGGCATAACAAAATGGAGTGCAACTCTATAAGACAAATCTTGACCTGGGGACTCTTAGGGCTCTGCGTCCCTGTCCCTGTCCCTGTCCCAGTGGTGCTCCTGTGTTTAGTAATCATTCAGCAATGTATATAGGTGGCAGTAGGATAGCTTCCACTCCTTTAACAACTTGACCTTGTGGGCCTGGTGTGGTACACTTTACCTCTACAAAGACATACGATGACCAACATGAAAAGACATCAGAAGCCAGTTCCTTTTCCATCTGGGAGAGTCAATGCTCTCTCCAAAACCAATGTGTAAGTCAAGGAGTGCCGTTTGAACACATTGAGTCAAGTCCCCTGCTTAGTTCAGGGTCTAAATAGACTGGAAGGAAGTGTTATCATGAGTTCCTTTTGGAAAACAGAGGAGCTATACTTTGGGAGAAGAAGGAATTTACGTATGGACACTCACCATGTCTCTGAAAGAGCAAGAAAGGGACACCCGATTCCTGTAACCTCTAACCAAAGTTTCATGTTCTTATTACTTTCCTTCCTGAAGCACCCAGCCTTTGGGAACCTTTTAAACACAGGGCACTTCTAGTCCCCCCTATGAAAGCATGGCCAGTTTTTGATTCTGGATGAATAATTGTCTTTTCCTTGTCAGGAATCTCCATCACATTTTTTGAAGTCATGTTTCATTTCCATTTCAGAAAAGAACTATTGAAAAAATCTAATAATACCATCACTTTGAAAATGAACTCTTTCAAACATGACCATTTTTCTTTTAAAAGAAGTGTAACTGGCGATTAAAACAACCAACAAAATACGTCAGGACAGAAATGAGTGGTTTGAAAGAAATGAAATATATTCTTGTCATGGAATAAAAGATGTGTAAATGCAGAGAATAACAGAAGTATAAATGAATTTGAGCACCCCAACCCGACGAAAAGCTAAGGAAATCTGTGGGCTAAAACTGAAGCATGCCCATGACGATGATGATGGCGAGCATAATAGACAGGATTCAATACTAAAGGACCATTAAAAAATAACATTTTCTTGGTGGACCAAAGACCTTTTTACACCTAAATGAAAATGCTCAAAATGTACATTAATACTTTCAGCAGACAAGATTCCTTGGGTGAATTTGATATCTTTTATTAGACCAACCCAAGTAGTTGGAGAAAAGTTAACTTGGGTTGGTCTAATAAAAGATATCAAATTCACCCAAGGAATCTTGTCTGCCTATGTCCTTAGACCAACACGGCTACAACCTAAACCCTTGCATTAATACTGTGGAATTTATTGTAGAGCAGGAGATCTCAACCCTGAGAAGTGTAGCAGCCATTTCCCATACTCACATATACGGTCCCCAAGGCTTTGGTCTTTCTGTAGGGCTATTGAAATGAAGATGTGTCGCGACAGAACTGTATACCATCAGTTTGATGACAATTGACAATTTGACGTCAAGCTCCTTACGGCTGGCACTTTCCTTACACAGAGGGAGAGAGAGTAAAAGCATGACTAGATTACAGAAGAAGTGAGAGGGAAAGCCTGAAAAAGAGAGTAAGAGAGAGGTCTTTTCCTTTACTGGGTGCCACTTGTCACTGCCCAAGGCATTGTGAATTCTTAAAAAACAGGATGATGCAGCTGGCAGTGTTTCTCAAGGCCTCTTTAACTTGCTTGTTCCTCAGGCTGTAGATGAAAGGGTTTAGGAGAGGGGACACCAAATTGTTGAGAAGAGCCACAGATTTGCTAAGATCCACCCCACTACTGCCAGCAGGTTTAATGTATATGAAGATGCAGCTGCCATAGGTGATGGAAGCCACAGCAAAATGGGAGACGCAGGTGGAGAAGGCTTTCTGCCTCCCTGATGCAGAGGGGATGCGCAGCACAGTGGACAGGATGTTGATGTAGGAGATGATGGTGATGGCAAAAGTGCTCAGTATGCTGCCGGTGGCTAACAGGAAAATCATGAGTCTCAGCTTGTGGGTGTCTGTACAGGAAACATTCAGCACAGCCACAATATCACAGAAGAAATGATCAATTGAGTTGGAGGTGCAAAAGGGCAACTGGACTAGCAGAATGAGTGGAGTGATCACATACAGAAAGCTGGTCACCCAGCAGCCCAGCACCAGCTGGCCACAGAACCGGCTGTTCATGATGGAGGCATAGTGTAGAGGCTTGCAGATAGCCACGTACCTATCAAAGGACATGGATGCCAGCAGGAAAAACTCAGCCGTGCCCACAATGACATGGAAAAAGCACTCAGTAAAGCAGCTGGCCATAGAGACAGTCTTGGTGCCTGATGCCAGGTTGAACAAAGCCTTTGGGATGGCAGCAGAAGTGAAACCCACTTCCACTAGAGCAAAGTTTCTGAGGAGAAAATACATGGGGGTCTTAAGGTGCCGGTCCAGCAGGGTGATGGTGATGATGATAATATTTGCCATAAGAGTCAAGAGATAGATGAGGAGTAGCACAAAGAAGAGAAGGATCTGCAGCCAGCGAACATCAGAGAGACCCAGAAGGACAAATTCTGTCACTCTTGTTTGGTTCTCCATTGTGATGGCTTGGTTCAAGCTCATCCAAATTCAAAATAAAGAAATAGAAAGCAGTAGCAGTCTTTGATGGTAAATTACCTATAGTCTACTACCAATAGGTATATAACCCCTGTGTAACTCTTCTTTTAAGTATTTGTAATGATGGAGATAGAAATTAACATTTTCATTGCCTTTTGCCTTTGAAATCCATGCCTCACAAGGGAACTGGAGGTGCAGGTGTTGACATTACTGATGCCCACAGCAAAAGGGCCCTCCTATTTCCATCGCACATTTATAATTTCCCATTTGTTTGGAGTGCCCTCTCTCTCTATCTCTCTCTTTCTACTAGTACAATTCTTCCTTTTGAAGTTCTTGGGCTAATTACACCATTATTCCACTGGGACACTATGAAAAGCACTGTGCTCATTAATCATGACATCTGGGTTTCAGAAACCTTAGAACTTTTTTTCCTTTTCTTAAAATTCAGCAATTTCTTAGATTTGAAGGGAAGCTTTCTCACTTGACTTTTATTTTTATTGTCTCTAGAAAATATTATAGTTGTTCTTGGTGTCATGGATGCTGTTAATTGTGGTATTATGGGACAGAAACCTCCTTGAAGTATAGAATATGGCAGGATTTTGCTGACATGCAAGCACTATAAAAAATCAGACCTGAAGAAAGTGTAAACATTTCTGTTATCATCTTTATTGTTTTTTCCAGATGTGTAGAAAGAACTGCCATTACATACAGGTATACCTCCCACTCAGTTTGCTACAGGTCTATGGCTTCATACTCCACTTATCCCCAAAATGTTAAATGTAGCCTGGGGACATGATCTCCTTCAACCTGGAGAAGTAAAAAAAGCTCCTATTCTTTTATTAATCAGCCTAGCAGGGCTCCGGTGAGGCCAGGTGTCCCACCCTGCAAACACTGAGCTCTCCCATTCTGACAAAAGCAACCCTAGTGTGACTCTATGGACAGAGCCTGTTGCACCCATAGATGCCCACACTTTCTCCCATCTCTCTGCAAGTAGCCTTAGCAAAACCTTGCTTTAATCCATCATGTTGCAACCAACTTGATTCTGATAGCTATGAAATGACAATATCTCCTGAACCACTGTATCCATGCGACAGAAAACAACATTGGTATCACTGTAAGGGAAAGCTGATGTTCCCCCACTTTTGTAAGGGTGAAGAACTTTCCTACATTTTCTCCATAGCCTCTGTGACTAAGGCACTTGCTCTAGAAGTGGGGAACTTGGCTCCCCCTGGATAAAGGGGTCTAAAAAAATCAATGTTTAAAAAAGCGGGACAGGGCATGGTCCCTGACTGTGCCCTGGACTGTGCCCTGAGGCAACCAGAGGCTGGGTACTCCATGAAGGTGCTCTGGCTGCCAGAGCAACTCTATGGTTGGCTCTTGCCCTGGTGCTGAAACACTAGGGAGGCCAGTGGCAGGACCCTGCTTGCTCAGAGCTGGCACCTGGGACCCAGCTGGCTGTGGCTGACCTCCTGGACAAATGGGGCCAGGAGGACATGCTTTGACAGTTCAAAGCAGGCCACCACACCCAGAACATCTTCCAGGCGATAGCTGCCCAGATGGCCGGGCAGGGGCACACATGGCAGTAGTGCCGCACAAAGGCCAACCCTGCAATCGCAGTCCACTGGCAGCTGGCCCAGAGGGACAGATGCCTCTACTAGCTCTGCAGTCCCCATCTGAGTCTGGCAGGTGCACAGCAGGTCACATCCAGGCAACAGCCCCCACTGCCGGACTGCTGCAGTGGGTGGAGGGTGCAGGGAGCTCTCAGGGCTGCTTCAGCAGTCCAGCTGGCACAAAGGGTAGTGTCCCCAGGAACCAATTGGCTGGGGCCCAGGAGATCCTGAGAGCTAGTAGCCCTAAGCTACTTCCCAGGGTGGCTTTTTATACTGCTGGGGCCAGCACAGGTGCTGACCCTAGGCTCTAGCTCCCCCTGGTTGAAGATCCAGGAGGAGCCAGGCAGGGTTATTTTGCCACAAGTGGCACAATTTGATCCACAACAAAGTGCATGTATGAACACATGTTCTGAAGCAAAAAGCCCTGGCTCAAATTTGCATTGCTTCTATTTGAGCTGCTGCAAGCACATGTGCTTGCATGTGTGGACGTGCCCACAATGTCCATAAGCAAGAATAGAAGCAAGAACAGAGTGAGTGAATAGTTTGTGTCCATTCTCATTGATAGAACCTAGATTTCAACCATGTTCCCAGGAACCCAACTGCATGTGACAGTCAATAGATTGCTCAGCCTCCAAGATTGGGTACATCTTCCAGTGACTTTTCAGATAAAGCACCTTGGGTCATAGCCACAGAATCACACAGAAGCACAAGTCTGAGTATAGGCTAGAAAACCTACAAAGTATGCTGGGTCATTCTTTGGGGGTGAATCTCCCCTCTTCTCCCCAACTCCACTCTCCATGCTGCTAGACTTTAGGAATTACTTGAAAGGGCTTGTGTACAAGTCCACCAGTTGCAGTTCTCTCTCTGACTGCAGAGCAGAAATGCACATACTTCTTGACTTAATAAAGCTTTTGATAAGGTCTCCCACAACAGTCTCACAAAAAAGCTAAGGATCATCAGGCTCAGAGGGTAATAATTGATGGCTTGATGCCTTGTTGGCAGCTGGTATCAAGTACAGTGACCCAGGAGTTGGTCCTAGGTACAGCTTTGTTAAATATCTTCATCAACGACCTGGAAGGTGGGATAGAATTCACCCTTAGCAAATCTGAAGATGACACCAAGCTGGAAGGAGTATTACATACACTGGAGGGTAGGGCTACGGTTTAGGCAGGTTTTGAGAAATTGGCAGATTGAGCTAGAGCTAAAATAAATCTCATGAGGTTGAATAAGAAGTGCAAAGTCCTTCACTGAAGATGGAACAATCCCATGCACTGGGATAAGCTGAGGACTAACTGCCTAAGCAGCAGCTCTGCAGAAAAGGGTCAGGGGCTTACAGTGGATAATGAGCTGAATATAAGCCAACAGTGTGCCCTTGGTGCAAAGAAAACTAATGGCATACTGGAATGCATTGGCAGGATCATTGCCAGCAGATCAAGGGAAGTGATTATCCCACCAATTCAGCACTGTTGAGGCCACATCTGGAGTGCTGTGGCCAGTTTCGGGCCCCCACTACAGAAGCGTTGTGGGCAAATTGGAGAAATCCCAGTGGAGGGCAACAAAAATGGTTAGGGTGCTGGAGCACATGATTTCTGAGGAGAGGCTGAGAGAACTGGGCTTCTTTAGTCTAGAAAAGAGAAGACTGAAGGGGGGATTTAATAGCAGCCTTAAAGTACCTAAAGGGAATTTTCCAAGAGGATGGAGCTAGACTGTTTATCGTAACAGCAGATGACAGAACAAGGAGCAATGGTCTTAAGTTGCAGAACGGGAAGTTTAGGTTTGATATTAGAAAAACTGTCTTACTAGGAGGGCAGTAAAACACTGGAACAGGTTACCCAGAAAGGTTGTGGAATCTCCATCCTTGCAAGTGTTTAAGATCCAGCTAGACAAAGACTTGGCTAGGATGATGTGGCTGGGGATGGTCCTGTTTCTAGCAGTGTCTACATGACCTCCTGAGGTCCCTTCCAACCTGCATTTTCTGTGATCCTATAGACTCTGAACTTCTCTAAAGTCTTGTTAAGGAGGTTGTAGTCAGAAAGTTCATTCTCTTACCCCCTTGGGTAACTGTTCCTACTGCTCAGTTTATTCCTCTTCCAAATAGCATTAAGTCATTCACAGTTAGTGTTATTAACTGCCAACCTTTTGGTTTCCCTTTAGAACGGGATGTGAAAATGTAAATGGACCTTACCTTCCATACCCTACCTTTACATAAAGGGTCTGCCCCAGTTATCAGATAAGATGCCTCTGGAGCAAGTGGATAGGGCAGATGCTCACCAATATTTTGGACCAAAGGACCACTTTCATCCCTCATAAATGTCTCAGTTACTTCCAGAAACCATTATTTTAATTATTATAGTTTTACTGTAAACAGATTAAAGGCATGCTATCATCTGCAGACCATTTACCTGGGTCAGTTGGTCCTCAAGCATGGTCCATGGATCACACATGGGAAACACTGACCAAACGAATATTAATGTTGCAATGGAGATACCATGGAATGGATTGCAGATTGGGTCTTCTGAGAGTTTTTCAAAGATCCATGGTTTCTTTTTTCTCTATGTATTTTTTGTCCTCTGAAGAATTGCTACTGCCCTTTGTTGAGGGGTAGGGAAGGGAGGGATTGTTTGTTTTTCTATGGGTTTTTTTTTTTTTTAATATCAATTATCTTTCCTTAAAACTAAGAGAGAACTTGAACAAAATTAGAACACAAAAAACCTCTTTTCTTTTGACATTAAAGTTGTCTCTCTAAGTATAGTACTTCTGGAGACAAGGGACACACTAGTTTAACACCATGGAATTTGATGCAGACATTTTGTATCACAACATAACTACAGTCTTCATGTTTCTTCACTAATACAAGCTACTTACGCACGAGACAAGGATTTCTCATTCTTCCTCAGATCTGCTGAACAATGTCTTGCATTCAAAAGCTTGTTTATCTGTACCCAACTATATAGCTGGTCCAATTAAAAGGTATCACCCTAAGAAATTCTTGCCTCTTCCATCATTTCTAGACTCTAACAGTTACAACATCACTCCTACACTACCACGACAAGTTATATGTGTTAATAAAAGACAGAAAATTTGGCAAAAATATATAACTAGGAACTTTTGTATTGGGTTGAACTAACACTAATTTCAAGTTCAATGTTTAATCAGATTAATTATATCGAGACAATTTGTGATGCTAATTTTAAAGGACCACTGAATGACAACACATCTTTAGGGTGTACTCAAGGATACTGAAATCTTGATGGTAAAATGCATATTAAAAAGGCATGGGTTTTTGTGTCTACGTTGGAAGGGTCTACACAAGGCATTTACTGTGCAGTAGATTAGCTACCTGTGCAGAAAGTATTTTGCATCTACACGTGTGTCCCTATTAAGCTGGAGTAAACTAATTTACTCTGCAGGAGGATGTAGGAAGTCCTATCTTGCTGTAGAGTTTTTTACTCCACAGCAGCACACATGTAGACACTGGCCCAGATGGCTGGGGCATGAGGGTGCTTCAGTTCTGGGTCCACCTGCCAGCTAAGCCCGCACTGAAGCACCCTCAGCCCCAGCCAGCTCGTCCACAACACAATGAGCTTGGAAACAGGCCCGGGCTGGCAGGATGAGCCCCCAGGCTCTCCATTACATGCCTGCATTTTCCACCATAAAATGGTGGGGTCAGGCTGACGCTCAGGATCTCAATATTGCTGTGTTAGACAGGAGGGTGTGACAAAATTGCACATATACAAACACACAAAGTGCTGCCAGACTGCAATGTGTTGGGACCAAAAAACTCAAAGAGCTAAGAAAGGAGATGTCCACTGCACTGAACTGACAGACTGTGGCATCAGCCTCATCCTCCCCAGTCAACTATCGATGCTGAAATGAAATAAGGCTCATCCTGTGGAGTCTAACATGGCAACGGGCAGCTGCCCACTTTCATTTTTGTGGCTTGTCCTGTGGGCACACATTAAGAAGCAGCGGGCATTGACTATGTGTGCGCAGTATGCCCTGCAGTGTCTGGGCACAGATGTAGATGAATATGCATGCAGGACAGAAATGAGGGACAAAGACAAAAAGTTACTTGCTCTTTAGCTTATGGGAAGTTGGTGCCAGACCTAAACACTGATACCCTTTCTATGGTGCTTTTGGTCAATGCCCGCAGTGCTGGAACACACTGATTGTCCCCACGAAAAAAGAAGAAAAGGGAAGAAACGTCTTTGTACTCATCACTAGTTACCATTACCATCAGTCATAATGCATACTTTTTTTTTTGTTTGGTTGGTTTTTTGCTTCTTTTTCCTGCTCTCTTTCTTTTGCATGGTGCTTTCCCATTGTCAGATATTTCAATACCATTCTTTCCTGTAAAATCATTTTATTGTGAAAACAAAACCAATCAAACAATGTTGGGGTATTATTCTAAAGTACATGCCATCACCTAAATAATGAAAACTGTCAACACAGTAAAATGAAAAATCAACCCCCCTCCATCCCAAAACCTTGCTTCCTATTTAGCTGAAAATGGAAGGAACTTTTCACAAGATAAAGGATGCACAAAGAGAGAAAAGTATAGTGTATGAAAGCTGAGAACAAAAAAAAAAAAACATTCAAAGCAGTGAACATCTCTTGAGCTATCTGGAAGAATGAACATTAAATGTATTTCTCAATATGTGAAACTGAGCTTCTCAGAGGAATCTAGCAGTTTTGATTTCCTCAACGCTCCAGATATTGAATTTTTTTTAGTCTGAGAGGTTTATCAGAACAAAGGAAATGTCTTACTTAAATATAAAAATAACTTTTAAGAACATAATTTGCATGTTTTTTCAACTGCAATCAGCTAGGTGCCATTGAAGTAAATCCAGGTCTGGAATCAGATACATAGCTTGAGTACCTAAGATTTTAATTTAAAGACCCATTGAACATGACTTATTAAAAACGATTGAGTTGGGGTTGTTTAGCTGGGGAAGACTGGCAGGGAATTTGACAGCAGTCTTTGAAAACCCGAAGGGTAATAATATGGAGGATGGTGACAGACTATTCTTTTGTGGGCACAGGCAACAGGACAAGAAGAAATGGTTTCAAATTGCAATGGGGGAAATTTTAGTTAGAGATCAAAAAAGAACATCCTGGGAATTTTCAAGAGCCGCTGAATAGATACTGAACTGGGATGGTCTAGTCAGGGCTGATCCCACCTAGGATACTGCAAGCAATATTTCTGGATAACTGAAGAGGCCCACATACTCAAATGGGACATCCTGGTTTTATACAGGCAAATGAAAGCACTATCAACTGTATTGTAGGGGGAACATGACTGAAGTAAAGAAATGGATGGTCAGATTCTAATAATCATACAGAACCACACAGAGAGAACAGCAAAATCATAGGATATTGACCCCTTTATGGATGACACATTTCTTTAAACACAGAGATAGAGAGAGACAGAAAGGGAGAGAGAATAAGGACAATTTAGGAAAGAAGAAATCCTTAGAAAGAAGGGTCTTCCCTTTTCTTTGTCTCCTTTCATTACCTCCCAAAACATTTGGGCATATTTGAGAACATCACAGTCCGGAGGACAGCATCTCTCAAAGCCTCCTTGACTTGTTTGTTCCTCAGGCTGTAGATGAAGGGGTTGAGGAATGGGGACACCACACCATTAAGAAGAGCTACAGTTTTGCTAAGATTCACCCTGCTGTCCTCCGCGGGCTTGACGTACATGAAGATACAGCTGCCGTAGGTGATTGAGACCACTGTGAGGTGGGAGATACAAACAGAGAAGGCTTTCTTCCTCCCAGAGGCAGAGGGAATGTGCAGCACAGTGAAGATGATGTTGATGTAGGAAATAATGGTAATGGCAAAAGTACTCAGTATGCTGCCAGTGGAGAAGAGGAACACCAGGAGCCCTAGCAACTGGGTGTCTCTACAGGCAACTTTCAACACAACCACGATGTCACAGAAAAAATGGTTAATGACATTTGGTGAGCAGAAGGGCAGCTGGAACAGCATAATAAGAGGGACAATCACATACATGAAGCTGATCACCCAGGAGCCCAGCACCAGCTGGCTGCAAAACCTGCTGTTCATGATGGTGACATAGTGCAGTGGCTTACAAATGGCTATATATCTATCGAAGGACATGGCTGCCAGCAGGAAGAACTCAACGGTGCCCACAAGGACATAGGCAAAGCACTGAGCAAAACATGCAGCCATAGAGACAGAGTTAGTGCCTGACGCTAGGTTGAACAAAGCCTTCAGGATGATAATGGATGTGAAGCCCATCTCCACAAGGGAGAAGGTCCTGAGGAGAAAATACATGGGGGTGTGGAGGCGCCGGTCCAGCAGGGTGATGGTGATGATGACGATGTTTCCTGTCAGGGTCAAGAGGTAGATGAGGAGAAGCAGAAAGAAGAGTAGGATCTGCAACCAGCGGACATCTGTTAAACCCACAAGGATAAACTCCGTCACCTCTGTCCAGTTCTCCATAGCTACTGCTTTTTTAAATCTTATCTAGCCACTGTTAAAAAAAACCCCAAACAGTGACTTTTCAGGTGTTAGTCATGAAGTACCCGCCTAACTGATTTAATCACTGTTAAACCAAATAGAGCTGCAAAGTTGTAGTGGCTTGTCTTATAGCTGCGAAAATCTTGTCTTGCAATATATCTAAGCAAGGAAGTCTTTCTGTCTGATTGCTTTCCATGGCAAGTGTCTCCTCCTATTTCCAGTGCCCATTAATAATTTCTGTGATTTTTCCCCCCAATTATTTATTTATATCTACTGCCACAACAGTGCCTTTGAGACCATTTGGCTAATGAGCATGTCCACATCAGCTCCAAAACATTAATGAATCGTGTGCTAATGGTCTGTCTTTTAGAAATAGATGGAAAATAATTTCCCCTTTTTGTGTTTTACGCCTACACAATAACCACTGCCATCAGCACCGCCACCACCATCATCGTGGCGATGCTTGTCATGCTTATTATAATTTCTCCTTGAAATATAGACAAAAAGATGATTTCAGTCGTTACGAGAAAAATACCAGAATTATGGAATATTAAACTTTTTTTTTGAGCTAAAGGGACCCACTTGCATAAAAGCCACAAAACAAAAACAACAATTGTGTGAGGATTTATTTATTTCTTTATTTATCATCACCCAAAATGTGTCAGTGAACACTTTGTATGAAAAAGGAAAATATTCTCATTTTTTGTAAATCATGTATCATTTAAACAAAGCCTTCACAGTGTAATAAAAAGTCATTTCCTATCTATCTCTTTCTTTTGGCTGTATTGGTGAATTGAGGAATCTGGCTCTTTTCCATAAAGTACACAGTGCCACATGTACTCCATTTGGGTAGTTGTCCAATCTAGACCTAGTCCCATTAGCCTCTTTTATCCCTGTACAGCAATCCACTGTTGGTCACCTCTTCTGAAATCCTGGGGAAATTTATGAAACTTATTCCCACACCCCTCCGTATGAGAGAGAGAACATATTTAGTCATAGAGGATAATTCAGATTCCCCCCCCCCCCCCCCCAGCTTTTCTAATGAGATTTCCTTCAAATTTGGTAAATTGTTGGATTTTTCTAAAAAAAATCTGTATTTGATGTATGTAAGTATATATTGTTTATTCATTGTTTTATTTATTATTCATATCAAGGTCTTTTTTATTATTGCTGTTTGTGTTCATTTGTGTGTTGGCACGCTGATTTTTAATTTAAAGGTTCCATTGCAAAAACAGGAAAAAAAGATGGTGAACTCAAATGAAATGCCAGTAAAAACTCTGTACGTTTCATCGAACCCTTTATATTAAAACAAAAATTACAAACCTTTAACAAAAAATGTAACAGTAAGAAAAAAAAGAAAAGAAAAGGAATGTCCTATGTGACTCTGTCCCTTGGTTCATATATCTCTGCAGTTTAAGTCAGTTTTCATGGAAAAGATTATGGCAGAACTGTAGTTTCTTATATACCACATGCCACCAAATAAGATGCACACCTTGTTTTGGGGAGGGCAGAATGAAGAAATATATTTTGGGGGTTTTTTTTTGGTTTTTCTTCCAAAGCTGTGGCTGCATACAGCAGAAAGACAGCCTAATCTCTCCTGTTCACTCACCCTGCCTCCCTTTCCTAATTAACCAAGAAAGGATAACTTAGCTGTTGCTAGGTTAACTCTACTATTTTTAAAAGATTTAGAAACAGTCACCAATTGAAATAGGAATCCATAGTGCCCTTTTTCCTATTTGAACTATTTGGGTTTATCTTGTGAATTGTCATGGTGCCCTGGCTAAGAATCACTGCCTTAGCCAGCTTGACACTCTCAGGTATTTAGGGGTCAGACAGTAGGTTCAAACTTTTAAAGACAGCTATGAGTGCCAGGATTCTGCATTTACTAGAAAGAAGAACTGTAATACATAAAGCAACTGCATTTAAAGCATGAATTATGTACTTAGTTCGATTTAAGAGACAAAAATCATGATTTTGAAGAATTCACAGGAAAATAGACGTATTTGGGAGGGGCAGGGGGAGAGATGGGAAACAAACTCAATTCTGTCCCAGAATGATCCAAATGTAAGGGTGCTGAACCCATGCTTATATGTAATGGAGGAATGTAATGACATGAATCAAGATTCTTGTTTTTCTCAGCTAATTCAAAAGACCTAGAAAGAAGTCTAGACAACTAACTATACAGGTTAGGCTCTTGTTTTTTCTCAAATATCAGCCCCTATACATCCTTATGATTAAATCAGGGGTGAAAGCACAACCTGGTTTCCTAAACACCCTTTTCTCTTAGTTCCCTGGTTCCAGATAGGATTTTTATGAGGTTGTGCCTGTCTCCCATATTTCTTAGCCCACTTCTTTACTTGCTCATTTCTCAAGCTGTTTATGAAGTTCAGTAAAGGGGTCACTACCGTATTGAGAATTGCTATCCCTTAGTTCAAGTTCAGCCTGTTGCTGTGTTTTGGCATTATGTACATGAAGATACAGCTGCCATAGAACAGAGGTGACAACGATGACATAAGACGAGTAGGTGGAGAATGCCTTTTGCCTTTCTTTGGCTGATGGTAGGTGCAGAATGGTGGAGAAGACGTTGATGTAGGACATAGCTCTGACCAATGTGCCTAGTAGTATGATGATAACAAAAATAAAGTCAACCAGTTCAGTAGCTGCGTGTCAGCCCAGTATGGTTTGAGCAATAGTGAGCTGTCACAGAAGAAACTGCCAATGCCATGAGAGGCATAGAATGGCAGCTGGGTTATGACAATGACCATCGTGAAGACAGAGAAAAAAACTGCTAGTCAACAGCTCATCACCAGCTGGATGCAGAGCTGGCTGCTTATGATGGTGAGGTAGCAGAGACAGTCACAGATGACAGCATAGTGATTGAAGCACATGGTAGCCAGAGAAAGGAGTCTGTGACCCCCAAGAGAAAGTAGGAGAATGGTTGAGTGTAAAAGGCAGAGACAGAAATAGTTTTCTTGCTTCTCAGCAGGTTCTGGAGTATCTGGAGGATGACAACAGAGGTGAAACTGATTTCCAAGAAGGAGAAATTCCATAAGAAGAAATACATAGGGATGTGAAGCTGGTGATCCAGTAAGGTGATGGTGAGGTTCCCAATTATAGTCAAGAAGTAGATAGCAAGGAGCACCACAAAAAGCACACGCTGAAGCCAGTGGATATCTGTGAAGCCCTAGAGGATGAACTTTGTCACTATGCTTCTGTTTTCCATGACTACTGCCTACATATCATTATCTGAAATGGGGAAAATAAAAGACTGAGAGGTTCCAAAGGGATAATAAGGATACTGCCTCCCTAGAGGAAAACCCACAGAATACCCAGAGGGATGAAGCCCGAAGGATCCTGTGAAGCTCTACAGATGTAACAGCTGGATATGTTGAGTAGAGAACTAGGTCTTTCAAACAGCATACAGTGAATTGCACAATGTCCCTGCTAAGAGTTCATTTGGTCTCTGCTCTGTGGAGAAATATGGTTTTCCTAACGAATCCATTTTTCTCTTCTGCTTGCAGGGAATCAAAAGGAAGTATGCCTTCCTCAGCCTCTTATTTGTCTGTCCATCCTTAGATTTTAAGACTATAATTTCTAGTGTTTCTGGTAAATGACACATCCTGTTAACTCTTTTATTTATGAATTAATAATGGCAGTAACTAGTACAGACTGGGATTTCTTAGTGACTGTTTTAATCTCAATCAATATTTTGCAATGGAAAGTTTTGGTCCAAATTGACATGGAACTTGATGGACCTGTCCTGATTTTGAGACCAGCTCCATCAGCATCCTCCTTTCTTGTTTCTATGAGTCACATGCACTGTTATGTTTGGCCCCTTTACCTCACCTGCTTCAGGCTGCAATCTCACCACTCCTAGACAAGAGGCCAAGAACACTATTTTATCTGTACCCACCATGTAACCTATAGCTCAGGGAAAGGGCTGCAAAATCCAAATAATTTACCCAGCTCTTTTAGCCTGACACACCAGCCTCACTGCTAGTGTAACAAGGCTGCTATTGATACCAAAGCCACCCACTTTAAAGCCTTCTACTGTGTGCCACACTACACTAACGTAACCCTAAAAACCCACACCAACTGCATTGACTTCAGTGCAGACAGCTGTGCAGTGAGATCATTGTGACTGGAGTATAGATATCTCCTTAGTTCCAGACCTGTTGCTTATGAAAGCTTTATACATCTCTGAATTTGCCTATAAAGTGCCACTCTACCCTGCTACATCATCTTGTTTATTTTCTTTCTGATTTCTTTCTGATTTCTTGGTGCATATAGGCATAAAAGATAATCTACTTCTATGGTGCTTCAGGGGGATTAGGTGTATAAGTATTATCCTATTCCTCTCGGCTTCAGCCCCTGAAAACCCATTAATACATCTGCTTTTATAACAGGCTATGATCTCAGCCTTAAGACTAAGTTACAAAAAAACAAACAAACAAAAAAAAACAATGAAAGACAGGAGGACCTACCCAAGTTTGGGGTTAATAGTTTTTCAAGAAGAATTCAAGGAGAGAGAAATAGGATCACACTTATGTCCTATGTCTCTGACATGCCTAATAGGTGGAATAGGATATGGCCCCCTTGGTTTCACTTGTCCCCATCATTGGAGTGGGGTAGACGCATTCTTGTACCCCTGCCCATGTGCACAGACAGGAAGTGACACACAGCTGCACATACTCATGGTTCAAAGTGCATACATGGGATCCATAGTTTTGGAAGGCAGTGTGAGCCTTCAGAAGACATCAGAGTGGGGACATAATATTCTGTGAAGCTGGGCAGGTTGCCTCACCTTGTCTTCCCTTGGTGTCCCCTCTGTTTCATACATTTGGGTAGTAGCACTGTTCTCCTTTCACAGGGATGAACAAAAGTTTCCATAAAAGGGGACTTCTCTTGGCCTCCTCTGACACTCGGTGGCCTACATACTGATTCAGCTGCATAAAGCTGCACATCCTTTATGCCCATAGGCACTTTTGTCCATCCATCAACATCTCCGCTTATTAAAAAACCTAGCACTTAAGTCTCTCAGTACCTCCTGTACTTGTTTGTTCCTCAGGCTGTAGATGAAGGGGTTCAACAGAGGGGTGACCACCGTGTTGAGAATGGCCACCCCTTTGTTCAGGTCCAGTCCCCTGGCCCGTGTTGGCCGGACATACATAAAGATGCAGCTGCCATAAAACATGGTGACAACGATGATGTGGGAGGAGCAGGTGGAGAATGCCCGTTGCCTCTCTTTGGCAGATGGGAGGCGCAGAATGGTGGAGATGATATGGATGTAAGACACGGCTGTGATGACCAATGTGCCGAGCAGTATGATTACAGCTAGAATAAAGTTAATCAGCTCAATGAGCCGTGTATCAGCACAGGCCAGTTTGAGGAGAGGCAGATTGTCACAGAAGAAATGGTCAATGACATTTGAGCCACAGAATGGCAGCTGGGAGATGATAATGGCTGTTATGAGAACAGACGGGAGGCTGCCCAGCCAACAGATCATCACCAACTGGATACAGAGGCGGCTGTTCATGATGACCGGGTAGCGGAGTGGGTTGCAGATGGCAACATAACGGTCAAAGGACATAGTGGCCAAGAGAAAAAACTCTGTGACCCCCAGAAAAAAATAGAAGAATAATTGAATGAAGCAAGCCACCACCGAGATTGTTTTCCTCACAGACAAGAGGTTGCTGAGCATCTTGGGTATGACAACAGAGGTGAAGCCTATTTCTAAAACAGAGAAGTTCCGGAGGAAGAAATACATGGGGGTATGAAGGCGGCGGTCCACCAGGGTGATGGTGATGATGACAATGTTCCCAGTCATGGTCAGGAGGTAAGTGAAGAGGAGAGCCAGGAAGAGCAGGATCTGCAGCCATCGGGTCTCCGTGAAGCCCAAGAGGATGAACTCAGTCACTGCTGTTTGGTTCTGCATGGTACCTCGCTTTCAACCTCTTGGACTAGAATAGAATAAACAGTTTGGAATGAATAGGATCCCTCTTTATGGGAAAGACCACCCACAATTCTATGAAGCTTGCAACCATAATTACATTCTTTTCAGGGTTTTTTGGGAGGGGGGGGTGCTGTTTTTGTTTTTTTACTCTCTTTGGATACTTTTTTTTCGTCATTCATGAAAAACAGCATACAAAAGATGGTAGATTGTTTCTTTACTCCACTGTTTCCTAGTGGCTTGGCTACAGGTGATCACCAGCCACACTGGAGAATTGTTTTTCCAGAGCTTATTATTGATGTGAGATTATTCAGAAAACAGTGCACAAGAGTTCATTGGACCTTGAGAAACTCACACTAGACACAAGCTTCTATTTTTAAAGCAGCAAAGGTGCTTGAGACCTTGTTTTTTCTTGGGTCCAGTTATCAAAAAAGGTTCAATAAAACTCAATGTTTGGGACTAGGACTTATCATTTCAATACTGTGAATAAAGTTCTTCTGTCTTTCTGAAAAGTATACTGTATTTCAGCCATTTGGTTAGGTTCTGATGCAGAGAGAACTGGATGAAATCATATGATCTGAATCAAATGGAAAATCAGGGCAGATGGTCAAAATAGTGTGTTATACTCTAAATGCTAAGGCCGGAGAGGATGATACTAATTGGTTTCAGCAGAACATATAACACAAAATCTAACCCAGCTAATCTATAGCTAATGCACTGGGCCCGATCCTATTCCACCTTTAGGCATCTACATGTGAGCCTATTCCACTCTACTCCATTCCCTGAAAAGCTATTAATGTGAAAATAACAGATATTATGCCTTGTCACTGATTTTTTTTTTTTTTTTTTTTTTTTTTTTTTGTGATTTAGCCTTAAGGCTAACATGATCATAGAATCATAAAACATAGAAAAGTGGGGCTGATAGAAATCTGAAAAGGTCACCTACTCCAACCCTCTGAGAGTAAGTTCATCCCTGACTAAACTACTGTCTTCTTCCTTGTGGTCACAGAAAATATCCTATCACCACCCTTTTCATAACCAGCCATCAGAGATTTGAAATCTGTTATTTCCAATCCTTCTTTTCTTCTCCAGACTAAAGAATCTCTATTTTTGACCTTTCTTGGTGAGTCATCTTTCAAAGAGCTTTCATCACATTTTGTAACAAATGTATTTTTCCCCTCTGGGACTTAAACAAGGTTGAATAGCATCAAATCTATATGTCTAATTCCATGTATTTAGTCACCTACCTAATATGCTGGGAAGGGATCTAGCCTCAAATATCCATTTGAGCAAAATCATATATTATACCAAGATTTAGCTTCTTGGTTAAAGCCTTCGTGTGATGCACAATCTGCTACATCCCCAGGTGGTTCATTCCAACAGTTAGCTGCCCAGACCCTTCTGAGGGGGAGATATCAAAGGGATTGACCCTTTTTTGGTGTAAATTAACATTGTTGCATAAGCCACAGCATAGATCCTGCTGCTGTGCATCCCGAATGTGTCACTGTCATTCAAGTTACTCACAGACACACACGCACACACAACAAAACACTTTGCTCTATCCATCGACATAAACTCTAGTATAATTGAAAAATTAATTTTCTCTACAGTATCACTTGTATAATTGAAAAATTAATTCTCTCTACAGTATCATTAAAAATCTTCAATGAAATAATGCATTTGCAGAACAGACATGAAGGTACAGAACCACATCCATGGGGTTACAGAACAGACCTCCAAACAGAAAACAGAACAACCAGGGGAAAAAAAAAGTCCTCTGCACAGCAGAGCAATATATTTTCTGTAACTATTTTGTCATACCTATTCTTATATCAACAATTCATGCGAAGAGGTAGTAAACTGGGAACACTTCCCACTATTTGCCCCTATTTTTATTTCATCTGAACCTGTCAATAGATACTGCATAACTGATTGCTCTTTTCCGTTTGCACAAACCAGACTGGGACATTATCTTTCTTATTTCTCAGTGTGAAACCTAATAATGCATCAAACAGCTCCTAACATATATGGAGTCTGTCTGTTTGCTGAAGTCACTAGGATCCAGGAGGAGGATTTTACTGAAGCTGAGGAATTAATCACCTATGAAAGCCAATGGGAAAAATTCAAACACTTCTCCCCTCTATCATTCCAGCCAATTTGAGCATCCAGACAGATGTTACTCTGCCACTATATTGGGTTATTAATTTCCAGTGCAAACATTCCCCCAGTTTATTCTTTTCCCTTGAACCATAAGTTCTGTCCTTCTGTTGAACACCCATGTAAGTGGCATCATGAGACTTAAAATTACACAAATCACCAGTCTTGAAAGCATTTGAGTCTCATCCAATGCAACACAAAGGCAATGCAGAGAGTCCTTCTGACACCAGTTCCATTTGCGTTGAGGCTGCAAGAAGCCCATACAGTGCATAGTACTTACAGTTTTGGAGATGTAGATGATCAAGGGCACAATCCTTTGTCAGGAGAAACAGCAGCGATGTGTGACCAAAAACAATCTGTGCCTGCTCAAGTTCCCTATTCTGCTCTGGTTCCACGCATCTCACTAAACCCTTCCAAGCTCCCAGTTGTAGTTTTAATGGAAAGAGGACTTTTTCCAAACTAAGTCTTTCTTAGAAGAACAGCAGCAATGTCTTTACCCCTTCTGCTGAAAGCAAAACTCAGATTTCGTATCTTGGAAATGTCTGCAAAGCTCCTGTTAAAATGAACTGCAAAAACAACCTGAATCATGAGCAACTGAGAACAGCAGCTGAGGTGGTGTTTCCTTTGCTGCTTGTAACTTTTGGGCATGACATTTTGTTCCTCATTCAGTCACTTTATCATCCCAACCTATTTATCTCTCATTTCATACACACAGACCAAAAGCTTTTGGGGACCTGGACAATGTCGACTTAACGTTATAGGATGAAGAATTCTGTGTAAGGACCTCTACCTCTCCCACCCCAATGCTCAATGACACAGTAACCATTCAGCACAAAAATTGCTGCCGATCAGTAGTAATTTAAAACTACTGTATTTCCCCCCAAATCCTGCCCTGGGCTAATTGATCCTGACTCATGAGATCAATTAGCCCTAGAGTTTTCCTGAACCAAGTAAACAAACACATTAATTAATTAATAGTAACCATTTCAATTCCTTTTTCTCAAAGGGTGGAAAAGTTGGCACAACTTGGCTAAATTCTTTGCTGTCTACCTTCTAAAATGTGGTGCAAGCCCCTTCATGTCTGTGGATGGCTTTTTGGAGAGCAAACTGAACTGGGACCATTCTTGGCTATGTCCCTGTCTTGCCAAGTGACATTCAGCAAGGCATTTCCATTGTCAGAGACTCTGTTTCTTCAGCTTTACAACAGAGACCCTGAACCTGATCCACAACATAATGCCTTTGGTTCCCTGTAGGGCTGCACGAGATTTCGATGGGTGTTTCATTCTGAAGAAGTTTTGATGCGTTTCAAGCTCAAAACAGCGAAATCAAATGAAACAGAAGGCTTCGAAACAGCAAAATTGAAACAAAATGAGGGCACTGGAAACATTTCAAAAGTTTTGAAACATTTAGAGTTTTGAAGCCAGGCTTGCTTGCAGCTAAAGAGAAACTAAGGAGAGGGAAAGGAAAGAGGAGGAAGGGCTGCTCTGATATTGACTGTGTAGCTGGCCAATGATTGTGATCCTTCCCTCATGTCCCATCCAATCCCAATGCTTTGGGGGCAGGACAGAAAAACAGCATAAAAAGCACTGTTTGAACTGAGCTTTCTCTGTGCCTTGGGGTCAGCTTACTGAGCTGTGTCTTCCAGCAGCTCATCAGCCTCAGAAAGGCTATCACTTCCTACTTCTTAGCCTGTTCCTAGCAAATGGGATCCAATACCTTTTCCTTTCCTAATACCTTTTATTATTATATTCATTCCTTTCAATTTATTCATCCCCCAAAATCCTCTTTTTGTTTTTGTTAGCCTATTTTGATTCTTTTCCCCCCAGAAAAGAAATTTGTGCTTTCTCTCACGGTGCGCATTCCATTCACTGTGCAGTGAAGCACAGAATATATTGCATATTGTAATATACAATTTATACAGGAACATACATATACATTTATATATTTTATTTATTACATACATAGTTTAATAAATAATGTATTATATAAATGTATGTAATAATTACATACATTTATTTAATACATAATACATTACATAAATACATACATACAATTATCTACATATATTACATAAATTCATACTACATTACAGAAGAACATACAGATTTTCCAGCACACCAAACACACTATGAAACACTATGACGCATGCTGGAAAGGCAGCTGGCAAGCCTTCAGGGGGGGGTGGAAGAGGGGGTAGAGGGAGATGTGTAAGTCCTCTCCTCCCCAAACTGATACACGGCCTCTTTCCTATAACTAGCAGGCATGAGGCTTCTGGTTCTATTGGCAGCAAAGAGAGGGGAGTCTGTGTCCCCTCCAAGAGCACCAGACATAACCTCCCACCGCCACCACCATGACAACAAGCAACACCAGCATGACAGTCTCCTCCACCACCATTTCACTTCCCAGCCTGAGCCTTCCAGTGCCCGAGGAAGAGCTGGAAGAAGAGCTGGAGCTGGATTTGCATGCCATAGTGAACAAAATTCTGGGGAGGGATGTGGAATCATTTCAGTTTGTGCTCCACACCCCTCAAATTTCCCCTAAAGCCAGGTCCCTGCCTCCAGAAGGCACTTCGGAGGAGGTTGAGGTAGAGGTTGTGGAGGCAAGTGCTTCAACTGAGTCTGCTCCTCCTATGTTATCGATTTTATAGACATTAGGGCTGGAAGGGACCTCAGAAGATCATCAAGTCCAGCTCCCTGCCCCAGGGGCAGGAAGTCAGTTAGGGTCAAAGGACCCCAGCAAGATAGGCATTCAAATATTGCTGTACCTCTGCCTGCTGAGAAGGGGGAAAAGGCAGCATCTGCACATGCACCCACACCCCAGAAGCAAGGGGTAGTATGTTCTGGGATCATTTTGAGCTGGCAGATGATCCCACATATGCTATCTGCCTGAACCAAAATTAGCTGTGGCAAGGGAATGAAACACATGAGCACTACGAGGATGCTGATGCATCTCTACAGGCACCACACCCTTGCTCCTCCTCAACCTGGCACCAATGGGATTGTGCCCAAAAATAAGTCCCCCCTCGCTCCAAAGCCCCCATCCCTCCAAAGCAGAGGCAGGCCACCCTGAAACAATGGGGGAAAGGCAGGCACATAGCGGGGCACATTCCCAAGGTGATCGAGATCACCCAGAGCATTGGAAAGATGCTTGCTCTGAATAGCCAGCCCTTCTCTTTAGCTGAGCAGCCAGGGTTCAGCTGGCTAATGGTGCTTGTGGCCGCATTGTGCAAAGCGTCCGCATGCACCACCTGCCGCAGGATGGTGGTGTCCTCCCTGTATGAGGCATGCAGGGAGTACTTGAGGGAGGAACTATGCAAGACAGATCCACAGGTGGCCTTACACTTCACTTCAGTGGAGCAGCTGGGGTGGAGATCACGCCTCACAGGGCACTGGTGCAACCACTCAGGCCATCAGTGGGCTCTCCTTCAAGCCAAGGTGATGGATGAGTCCCACACAGCAACTGAGATCATGGGAGCCATGAACCATTTGGTGCAGGGGTGGCTTGTTGGGCAGAGCGAGATCACCCATGGTTTCATGGTCACTGACAATGGGGCCAATAAGGCCAAGGCAGTCCATGCTGTGTGGCACACAAGTTGCACCTCATTGTCAAGGATGTCTTGGAGGGGGACAGGACTGCCAGTGACAATGCCAGCATCATCAGCAAGCTCATTTTGAAATGCAGAAAGGTGGCAGACTACTTCCACCAGAGCATCAAGGGGGCCAAGATGCTGTGGGACAAATAGGCACAGCTGAACACCCCACAGGACAAAATCATGCAGGATTGGAGGCTTGGTGGAACTCCACATACCTGATGCTGGAAAGGCTGGTGGAGCAACAGAAGGCCATCCTTGAAATGGCCTTGCTCAGGGAGATCAGGATCAGTGGCCCCCTGAACAGAGCTAAGTGGGATACCATCTCCCAGATCTTGGTGGTCCTCAATCCCTTCCTCAAGGACACTGAGACCCTCAGTGCTGGCAATCCCAACCTTAGCCAGGTGATCCCTGTAGTGAGGGAACTTCAGAGACAAGTATAAAAGTTGCAGGGGATCAATGTTCCTGGCTGGGGCAGGCCGCTGTCACAAGACTTGCTGGCACTGGTGACATGGCTGAAGGAGGGCATCAGGAAATGGCTTGAGCCCTTGTGGACCAGTACAGTCTACATGCTGGCCACCATGTGTGACCTGAGGGTGAAGGGGAGCACAAGTGTATGCAGCAGCAAAACCCTGGATCACTGAATGGAGGTGCTGCTGAACACAGTCAGGGAAGCAGAAGGGCACAGTAACACTTATTCTATTGATGCTTCTTGGCCATCTCCAAAAAATGGGGATGATGTGATGGCCCATCCCATATGATTAGGAATTCTTTAAGCTGTTTTCAGATGTCTGAATCCTCTCCACAGACTTCAGATTCTCAGTAAAGAGGGATAGGAGGAAGGATGTTTTTATCCCTTTGGCAGGTGGTTAATAATTTAGGACTTTAAGATGTATTTCAAAACACAATATTGGCCACACTCAGCTAGTTTACAGAGAGGATATATCAGGCATAAAATCAGTCCACAAGATAACAAGTGACACCTTCTGCTTCCAAAAGAGTGGTCTGTTGTGGAGACCAGAGCAGGGACATGAAATGAGCAGAGCTCAATGGATTGGTTTCATACTCCCACCATCAGACCCCAGGTGTTTGCAGCATGTGGGATCTGTTATTGATCATCTTCCATCCTTTCATATTTCCCCACATTGGACATAGACTCTTGAAAGATTTATTTGATGATTTGGCTATAAAAAAGATGCATAATTAAATAGGGCAATGACAGTAAGTATCAAAAGTTGAGCTGACCAGACAAACACAGTATTCTGATATGATAATTCATGTTCATCAAGCTTGGCACAGGGAGAGGGCTATTTATGTTCATGATTAGTTAAGAACACCTGGGGTGGTCATATATATTTGAAGAGCTTTCTAAAGATATGAAAAGGGGGAGAGATGGGGACATTAACCTCAGTTAAAAAAACAGCTTTCATTGATAGTCAATGGGAAAGCAGACATGTTTCCTGCACCTGTCCAAGTCAAGGCTAACATCCTGACTGACCTCAATTAAGAGTTACAGTGAATTATTTGTACTGTGATTATGCATGGCATGGAAACCCATGGCAGCCAGGTTTTACTAGCCACTGTACAAATACAGAATAGAGACACAGACTGAAACAAAGAGCTGCCAACCAAAGTAGACGACGAGAGACAATGGCTGACATTTCTGAGTGGGCACAAGGAAGCAATGAGACTATATTGGTCAACCTGAAGTCTGCTTGTCTGTTCTCAACGACTCCAGTTTTGTGATCAGTCTGCTGATTTTAGGGTTTGTTTTTTTTCAAACAATAAACATGAGGAAAGGTTGAGGAGAGGATTTTTAGGGAGGCTATGGAGGGGGTAGGACAGCTGGGAACAAGCATGATGTACTGTGATCACTGTCTAGACTAAGGCAGGACTTGATATTTCAATAACTATAAGAGACATTATGTTGGGTGTAGACATCCCAGGAGGCTCTTGGACATGAAGGAAACTTTCTTCTTTATTTCTTTTCTAATATAAAAAGGGTAGTAAGATGTGAAGGCAGTAGTAGAATATGAAGGCAGCAGAAGGATTCACACAGAATAATGTTGTTTCCAAGACAGGCACAGGGAAATTATTTTTGTGGTGAAAGGGCTTGTGTGGTGCCAAATGAAAGAAGTCTATCATTTCATTGTATTCCACATCTCCAAATAATAGACAAACTCTGAGCTGCGTTACTCCTGTAGTTATGTGCATAACACAATGCATTGTATAATGGGCGCATATCACACCCAGAATATCTAAGCCCTTCTCTCATGGCTATTGCGACTGCTGGTGTTGCTACCAGAAATGACTAGACAGTCATGAAATACATATAAAACAGAAAATGAGAGTGGTCAGGCATTGGAACAGGCTTCCTAGAGAAGCTGCAGATTTGCCACGCTTGGAAACTTTCCAAACCAAGCAAGACAGACACTTGTCTGGGATGGTTTTAGTTGGGGACAATTCTGCCTTGAGCAGGAGGCTGTACTAAGTGAATTTGTGGGATCTCTCCCAGCCCTACTTTCCTTTGATCCCTTAGCACATATGAAAAACACAAAAGAAAACAACAGTGTGGAGGATTAACTACCCCAAAAAAGAAAAAGAATTAGAAGTGAAACAAACATTTCAAAAGTAATGGGAAGGAACCATGGGGACGGAGGCAGAAACAAAATCGTAAAGCAATTTCGGAGATCTCCAACTCAAAACTGAATGCTTTTCAGGAAGACACACCATAACCAGACAAGGATATGGGGCCTAATAAAAATTAAATAAACATTGCATGCAATTCAGAGGTTTGGATCCTGAAACAGCATGAATCCATGCTCTCTTTTTATTTCATGATGCGTGTGTCAATGAATCCAGATACTTCAAGGCAAGGTCAAATCACTCCTTCTAAATCACATACTTGTGACATTTCAGCTTCCCCATTTGCTTGTGCTTTTCTCCCTTGTACGCCATCTGAAGGTTTCCACATTCACTGAACTCTTGCTCCACATTAGGATACCCTAATACGGTGAGAAAAGACCCTGAAGTACAGATTTCTTAGGGCCTTTTTGACCTGCTTGTTCCTCAGCGTGTAGATGTAGGGGTTAAACAGTTGGGTAACCACAGAATAGAGAAAGGAAACAGTCTTGTCAAAATCCCGACCGCCCCTCTGAGCTGGACGGATGTACCTGAAGATGGAGCTGCTGTATAAAATGCTGACTACAAGGAGGTGAGCAGAGCAGGTAGAGAAGGCTTTCTTCCTGCCCGTGGATGATGGAATACGCAAGATGGTTGTGATGATACAGCCATAGGAAATGATGGTTACTGATAAAGTGCCAAGTAAGATAAATACCAGTGAAACCAGCAACGTGACTCCAATGAGCTGCGTGTCAGTGCAGGAGAGCTGGAGCAAGGGGTCTGTGTCACAATAGAAGTGGTCTATAATGTTTGGGCCACAAAATGGCAATTGGACAATCATAAGAGTGGGGGGAGAAATCAAGAGGAAACCCATCACCCAGCAGCCCAACACCAGCTGGACACAGAATTTGCTATTCATGATACTGGCATAGTGCAAGGGGCGGCAGATGGCCACATAGCGATCAAAGGACATCATTGCCACATGGAACCACACGCATGTGCCCAAGTAAAAGAATGACAATAACTGAATGAAACAAGCTGGGGGGGAAACAGCTTTCTTCTCCATCAGGAGGCTGTAGAGAGTCCTGGGCATGAAGGTGGAGGTGAAAGAGATCTCCAGAAAGGAGAAATTCCGGAGGAAGAAGTACATGGGGGTTTGAAGGTGACGGTCGACCAGGGTGATTGTGATGACGGTGAGATTTCCCAGCAGGATCAGGAGGAAGATGTTGAGGAGAACCGTGAACAGGACTATCTCCAAATAGCGGTTGCTGGTCAGGCCCAGGAGGATGAACTCTGTCACTGCTGTGCAGTTCATCTGTTATGTCACATCTTTAGGAAATACCATTATTTAATGACATTAGTAAAGCCAGACACAATATAAAAAAAAGGGGGGTCGGGGAACAACACATTGTGCTTGGAGACTGGCTAATAGAATAAACACAACAGTCATCCCGAATAAGATATGGACATCCAATATCCCTGAATATTTTGAAACATAGTATATGTTGTCTGAGACAATAAACATACTAACAGGATGAAACAGAAAAAGAGGGAGACAGAGAGAGGGTGGGAGAAGCATACGTATATGGTTGCAAGGATGTCCTGATTTATATTACTCAAATAAGAAAGAAAAAAAAAGGGAGAGAGGTGAGGAAAGAAATTCAAACGTTTCTCTGATCTGTTGTTCCAGCTAGTGTGAACATCCAGTCAGATGTCACAGATGTCCCTGCACTTTGTCTACACATTTACACTATTCCCAGTGAAAGAAGTCCACCTCCATCATCTCCCCTAGATCATCAAACATGTCCTTCCACTGAGCAGCACCACAATTTGGATAGCCAACCTTTAAATCACTTGGAGGTCCGAGCACTGGTCTCAACCACAGCAGATCAAAGGGCAGATAGATGTTTCCTTTGACTCTAGTCAGGTTGGGATTATTCCTGCCCATGCAAAAATACTATACAACATTCTTCTGAGTTTGAGGATGTAGATGATAACTTATAAAACTGCACTGGACCATGATTGACTGCAAACAGCTAGAAAGATGGATGGAGCATTTAAATTCATATTTCCCTACTCCCCCTGACTTTTGCTGTAACTAGTACCTGGTTTCCCCACACCCAGAATTGTATGTTATCTGATAAAATGAAGAGAGTAAGCAGACCTTTGCAATGCCACTCCAAGTGACAATGTCACCAGTGCTTTTAAGACTTAATTGCCCATGGAGTCACTCCATCTCTATGCACTGGTTATAAATTCAAAAGATGTTTCCTGCATGAACTGTATTTTCTATCCCCAGCTCACTGACATACTTTCCATTAAACAGAATCATATTTTGGAAACCTTGGTTTTTAATCCCTCAAATCTCTCATCACAGTCAGTTTTTAATTGATATGAAAATGTACTTACAGGTTTCGAGATGTAGACAGTCAAGGAGAGAAATGTTTATTAGAAGAAATAGCAACTCTTTGTGTTATACATATAAATCTGGACCACTTTCTTTAATCTAGTTTGCTTCTGTGCATCTCATCAACCCCTTCCCAGCATCAGTTTTACTATTCTATTCCTTTGACTCCACACCACAAATTTCTCCTTTAATTGTCCCAGCTATTTATCTTGAGAACAGCACCATCCTTTCTCAGATAGATCATTCTGGGGTTTCAGCTGATCGATGTGAGGTTTTTTGGATCAGATTTTTGAATCCAAGACATAGAGTATGACTTCAGCCCAAGTGGCACAGAAGTGGCTATTCCCCACTTAACTGTCTCCACTAACAGGGACTACTAGAAGTTCAGTAGCAACATTTCTTCTCTGGAGCTGAAAGTAACCCTTAGAGATCCTGTACTTCATAAGCATCTGGGCAGCTGCCATTTTTCTCCCGTTGTCAATGCACCTTGAAATCTCACCCTGACTGGTGTGCTGTCACCTACGCTTCTCATAACTGTCTCGGTGTCAGCTTCTGATACATGTCCAGTCTCTTTATTAACCTAACAGATTTATCTCCCAGTTTACATTAAGACAAAGAGTTTTCAGGGACACGAACAATATTGGCTTAGTGCTTTCAAGCACACCTCTCCAGGAATGACTTCTGTCTCTTACTGCACACAAAAGCTACAAAAGCATTGGTATTACACTGTATCACCTCTAAACCATTCACTCTTTAGCCCCCTCCCCACTCTTGCCTCTACTACCACCAAGCTTCAAATCTGCTTTCAACCTTAGTTGGACCTTCTGACCATGGAGATGTTCAAAATGCACAGGACAACTGAACATCACTAAAACAGCACTTCTGGTTACAGAACAGATCTAATTTGGATTTCTAGATATATATCTTTCTATAGGTGATACAGCTGTTGATGATGATCCCCTATGAAAAATAGCTCCTTTTTATTTATTTATTTTTATTTTTATTTATTTTTAAGATTTCCTCTTATTAGAGTTCAGACATTCAGGCTCCTTCTCTGTCACCACAGAGACCAATTAGCCAAGGAGTTTTGTTGAGTAGAAGAAAAGTCAAACTTCTGATTCCTAATTGTGGAAGTTCTTATGAAAGTTTTTATGCCTTTATGAAAATGCTTTGCTACAGAATTAGGTACCTCTAAAGTGCAATCCAGACAACCTAAGCACTGAATAAAGAGACAAATGCAGGTTGGAAATGAGAACCACTGAGCTGGGTCACTAGTTAGCCATAAGTAAAGAAGTCCTGGGACAGGAGGGAAACAAGACCAATAATATGGGTAGGGGATTGGGACCTTCCAGACCCAGTTGCCAGGGCTTTCTTTAAATAATCTGTTAGGGTTACACCATGAGCATTTGTGCTATGGCCCTGGACATGCAACCTCTGGGCTGTCAATGGTACCCCATAATTGTGAATGGGGTTAAGGGATGCTACTGTGACAGACCTTGTGCTCCAGCTGTCCTGCATGGACACACACATCATTTGATTGAAGCCACGTTGCTGGTTTCACTGGTATTTATCTTACTTGGCACTTTATCAGTAACCATAATTTCCTATGGCTGCATCATCACAACCATCTTGCCCATTCCTTCATCCACGGGCAGGAAGAAAGCCTTCTCTACCTGCTCTGCTCACCTCCTTGTAGTCAGCATTTTATACAGCAGCTCCATCTTCAGGTACATCCGTCCAGCTCAGAGGGGCGGTCGGGATTTTGACAAGACCTTTTCCTTTCTCTACTTTGTGGTTACCCAACTGTTTAACCCCTACATCTACACGCTGAGGAACAAGCAGGTCAAAAAGGCCCTAAGAAATCTGTACTTCAGGGTCTTTTCTCACCGTATTAGGGTATCCTAATGAAAGCTGTCTTTTTAACTGAGGTTAATGTCCCCATCTTTCCCCCTTTTCATATCTTTAGAAAGCTCTTCAAATATATATGACCACCCATGGTGTTCCTAACTAATCATGAACATAAATAGCCTTCTCCATGTGTCAAGCTTGATGAACATGAATTATCTTGTCAGAATACTATGTTTGTCTGGTCAGCTCAACTTTCGATACTTACTGTCACTGTCTTATTAAATTACATGCATTTTGTTCCACCCTATTCATCAAATAAATCTTTCAAGAGGACTTCACAGTCTATGTCCAATGTGGGGAAATATGAAAGAATGGAAGATGATCGATAACAGATCCCAGATGCTGTAAATACCTGGGGTCTGATGGTGGGAGTATGATACCAATCCATTGAGTCCTGCTCATTTCATGTCCCTGCTCCGGTCTCCACCACAGACCACTCTTTTGGAAGCAGAAGGTGTCACTTGATATCTTGTGGACTGATTTTATCCCTGATATATCCTATCTGTAAACTAGCTGAGTATGGTCAATATTGTGTTTTCAAATATAGCTTAAAGTACTAAATTATTAACCACCTGACAAAGGGATAAAAACAGCCTTCCTCCTATCTCTCTTTACTGAGAATCTGAAGCCTGTGGAGAGGCTTCAGACATCTGAAAACAGCTTAAAGAATTCCTAATCATATGGGATGGGCCATCACATCATCCCCATTTTTTGGAGATGGCCAAGAAGCATCAAGAGAGTAAGCATTATAACGAAAATCATGCAGAAAGTCTGCCACAAAGATGGGGACTTAAGTTCTGGGCTTGAATTCTGTACCCCACTCACCAAATGCTTCCTGAAGTGCCTGTCCTATTCCATGTTTACCCTAATTTACATGATGACTCCCTGAATCAGGCACTGAGGTGAGATGAGGGGTGGGATTTTATATGTGCCCTTGTATTCATGGTCACCCATGGACCAGCTGGAGTCATTTCTCAACTCAAAGCCTTGGGGTTCTCAGTCACCCTTCAGAAGGGCTGGACTCTCCTTCATTTATTCTTTAAGGATCCCAGGTGTCTTAGCCCATGGATTTAGATTGCCCTGCAGGGGCAAGCAGCCCATTTCTTCTGTGTGCTGAAGATTCAGTGGAGATGACCATGAGCTCGTTCTGAATCAGGACTACAGCCCTTCAGTAGCATTTGTCAGATGAAGGGAACCAAAGACATTGTGCTGTGGATCAAGTTCAGGGTCTCTTTTGTAAAACTGGGGAAACAGAGTCACTGACAATGGAAATGTTATGCTGAGTGTCACTTGGCGGGACAAGGACATAGCCAAAAATGTTCCCACTTCAGTCTGTTCTCCACAGAGCCATCCACAGAAATGAAGAGGCTTGCAACATGTTTTAGAAAGTAGACGGCAAAGAATGTAGCCAACCTTGCCCACTTCTCCACCCTTTGAGAAAAAGGATCTGGAATGGTTATTATTAATTAAAGGGTTTGTTTATTTTTTCAGCAAAACTCAAGGTCTAATTGATCTCTTGGGTCCCAGCTAGGGGTGACAAAGAGGATCTCACACGCCACAGCCTACCTCCTTCGTGTTAAAAAGTTGTAGATGTTTTATTATTGTTGCATAGATTTCTAAAATCTCCACCAATAGAACTTCTAACTAAAGCCCAGGGCACGATTTGGGGGACATAGTTTTAAATTACTACTGATCAGCAGAGATTTTTGTGCAGATTGTCATTTAGCATTGGCGTGGAGGAGGTAGAGGTCCTATACAGCATTCTTCAGCCCATAAACTCAAGTCAAGATTGTCCATGTCCCCAAAAGCTTTAGGTCAGTGTATATGAAATAAGAAATAAATAGGTAGTGTTGATAAAGTGACTGAATGAGGAAAAAAAATCCATGCCAAGAAGTCACAAGCAGCAAAGGCAACAACACCTGAGCTGCTGTTCTCAGGGGCTCATGATTAGGGATGTATTTTCAAGTTAGACTTAATGGGAGCTTTGCAGATTTTTCCGAGATATGAAATCTGAGTTCTGCATTCAGAAGAAGGGGAAGAACATTGCTACTGTCCTTCTAAGAGAGAGTTATTTGGGGAAAATCCTCTTTCCATTAAAACTAGAACTGGGAGCTTGGACAGGTTTAATGAGATGTGTGGGACCAGAACAGACTAGGGAACTTGAGCAGGCACAGATTGTTTTTGGTCACACATCGCTGCTGTTTCTCCTGACAAAGGATTGTGCCCTTGATCGTCTGCATCTCCAAAACGGTAAGTACTATACGCTGTATGGGCTTCTTGCAGCCCCAACCCATATTGAACTGGTGTCAGAAGGACTCTCTGTATTGCCTTTGCATTGCATTGGATGAGACTCAAAAGGTTTCAAGATGGGTGATTTGGGTAATTTTAAATCTGAAGATGCCACTTATGTGGGTGTTCAACAGAAGGACAGATCTTATGGTTCAAGGGAAAAGAATAAACTGGGGGAATGTTTTCATTGGAAATTTGTAACCCAATATAGTGGCCGAGTGACATCAGTGTGAATGCTCAAAATGGCTGGCATGATAGAGAGGAGAGGTCTTTGCATTTTTCCTGTTGGCTTCCACAGGTGATTAATTCCTCTGCTTCAGTAAAATCCTCCTCCTTGCTCCTAGTGACTTAAACAAGTAGTTAGACTCCATATATGTTAGGAGCTATTTGGTGCATCAATAGCTTTCACACTGGAAAATAAGAAAGATAATATCCTAGTCTGGTTTGTGCAAATCAGCAAGGCAAATTAATTATGCAGTATCTACTGACAGGTTCAGGTAAAATATGGGTTAATATTGGGAAGTACTCCCAATTTATTACACCTTCACATAAACTGTTGATATAAGATTATGTATGACACAATAGTTACAGAAGATATATTGCTTTGCTGTGCAGAGGACTTTTTTTGTCCTGGTTGTTCCATTTTTCTTTTTGAGTTCTGTTCTACAATCCCATGGATGTGGTTCTGTAACATCATAACTGTTCTGCAAATGCATTGTTGTTATTGAAGATATTAATGATACTTTGGAAAGGATTAGCTTTTCTGCGATCAATTATACACATGTTTAGGATGATGGACAGAGAACAGGGACTCTGCCAAAGTGGTTTTTTGTGTAATGTGAGTCTCAATGACACATTGTGAATGCACAACAGCAGATTCTATGCTGTGGCTTGTGCAACAAAGTCCATTTACACCAGAAGAGTGTCAACCCCTTTGAATTCTCCTCATCAGAAGAGTCTGGGCAGCCAACCGTTGGAACGAATCAGCTGGGCATGTAGCAGATTGTGCATCACTTGAAGGCTTTAAACAAGAATCTAAATCCTGGTGAAACTATGTGATTTGCTGAAATGGATATTTGGGGCTAGATCCCTTCCCACCTATTAGGTCGGCTAATATATAGACTTCAACATATAGATTTAATCCTATTCAACCTTGCTTAAGTCTCTGAGGGAAAAAAATCCATCTCCGTTTGTAACAAAATATGATTAAATGTCTTTGAAAGAAGACTCACAAAAAGGTAAAAAACTTGTGATTCTTTAATCTGGAGAAGAGAGGAATGATTGGGAATTCGATAATAGACTTCAAATCTCTGATAGCTGGTTAGGAAGAGGGTGGTGATAGGATATTTTCTGTGGCCACAAGGAACCAGACCAAAAGCAATGGTTTTAAAATTCAGGAAAGCAAATGTAGGATTTGTGTTAGGCAGAACTTTCTCACTCAGCAAATGGTTATACCTTAGAAGAGGCTGGAATATCTATTTCTGGAATTACAAAGGGTGGTTTAGACAAGCAGAGGGCTGGAATAATTTAGTGAGGGATGAACTTATTTTGATCAAGGGGTTGGAGTAGATGACCTTTTCAGATTCCTACCAGTCCCATTTTTCTGTGTTTTTTGATTATATGATCATGTTAGCCTTAAGGCTAAATCACAAAAAAGTCAGTGACGAGGAGGAGTACCTATGTGATTTTCACATTAATAGTTTTTCAGGGAATGGAGTAGAGTGGAAGAGTGTCACATGTAGATGCCTATATCCATGTAGGCATCTAAAGGTGGAATAGGATCGGGCCCAGTGCATTAGATATAGATTAGCTGGGTTAGAAATTGTGTTATATGTTCTGCTGAAACCGATTAGTATCATCCACTCTGGCCTTAGCATTTAGAGTATAACACACTATTTTGACCATCTGCCCTGATTTTCCACTTGATTCAGATCATATGATTTCATCCAGTTCTCTCTGCATCAAAACATAATCAAATGGCTAAGCTACAGTATACTTTTTAGAAAGACAGCAGAACATTATTCACACTATTCAAAAATAAGACCTAGTCCCAAACATTGAGTTTTATTGAACCTTTTTTGATAACTGGGCCCAAAAACGACAAGTTCTCAAAAACCTTTGCTGCTTTAAAAAAAAATAGAAAATTGTGTCTAGCCTGAGTTTCTCAAGGCCCAATAAACTCTTGCTTACTGTTTTCTGAATAATCTGACATCAGTAATAAGTTCTTGGGACAAAAACAATTCTCCAGTGTGGCTGGTGATCACCTGTAGCCAAGGCACTAGGAAACAGTGGAGTAAAGAAACGATCTACCATCTTTTGTATGATTTTTTTCATAGAATTGTGGGTGGTCTTTCCCATAAAGAGGGATCCTATTCATTCCAAACTGTTTATTCTATTCTAGTCCAAGAGGTTGAAAGTGAGGTACCATGCAGAACCAAACAGCAGTGACTGAGTTCATCCTCTTGGGCTTCACAGAGACCCGATGGCTGCAGATCCTGCTCTTCCTGGCTCTCCTCTTCGCTTACCTCCTGACCATGACTGGGAACATTGTCATCATCACCATCACCCTGGTGGACCGCCGCCTTCATACCCCCATGTATTTCTTCCTCCGGAACTTCTCTGTTTTAGAAATAGGCTTCACCTCTGTTGTCATACCCAAGATGCTCAGCAACCTCTTGTCTGTGAGGAAAACAATCTCGGTGGTGGCTTGCTTCATTCAATTATTCTTCTATTTTTTTCTGGGGGTCACAGAGTTTTTTCTCTTGGCCACTATGTCCTTTGACCGTTATGTTGCCATCTGCAACCCACTCCGCTACCCGGTCATCATGAACAGCCACCTCTGTATCCAGTTGGTGATGATCTGTTGGCTGGGCAGCCTCCTGTCTGTCCTCATAACAACCATTATCATTTCCCAGCTGCCATTTTGTGGCCCAAATGTCATTGACCATTTCTTCTGTGATAATTCGCCTCTCTTCAAACTGGCCTGTGCTGATACACGGCTCATTGAGCTGATTAACTTTATTCTAGCTGTAATCATACTGCTCGGCACATTGGTCATCACAGCCGTGTCTTACATCCATATCATCTCCACCATTCTGCGCCTCCCATCTGCCAAAGAGAGGCAACGGGCATTCTCCACCTGCTCCTCCCACATCATCGTTGTCACCATGTTCTACGGCAGCTGCATCTTTATGTATGTCCGGCCAACACGGGCCAGGGGACTGGACCTGAACAAAGGGGTGGCCATTCTCAACACAGTGGTCACCCCTCTGTTGAACCCCTTCATCTACAGCCTGAGGAACAAACAAGTACAGGAGGTACTGAGAGACTTAAGTGCTACGTTTTTTAATAAGTTGAAATGCTGATGGATGAACAAAAGTGCCTATGGGCATAAGAGATGTGCAGCCTTATGCACCTGAATCAGAATGTAGGCCACCAAGTCAGCAAGGAGGCCTCAAGAAGTTCCCCTTTTTATAGCAGATTTTGGTCATCCCTGTTAAAGGTAAACCTATGTTAATACCCATATGTACCAATGGAGGGGACATGAAGGGACAGCAAGGTAAAGCAACCTGCCCAACTTCACAGAGCAGATTGTGCAATGTAACCCCATTGTGTCCCCACTCTGATGTCTACTGAAGGCTCTCACTGCCTTCCAAAACTTTTGATTCCAATTCTGACATGTTCGGATATTTTCAAAGGACACTGTGGTAACACTAATCACTTCACTGGGGTTTTCAGAATTCACATTCTAGAAGCCCTTCCAACCTTATTAAAAAAAAGATAAAATAGAGAAAGTAGAACTCATCTAATGGGATTAGGTTCTTGGATACTTCTGAAAACCCCTCAATTTATCTTAATGTCCTTAAGAATCATTTTGTTCACAGAACTGAAAATCTGACAATACAGGCAACACCCCTTAGTCCAAGGGCTGTATATTTCTTTAGTCCAAGGGCTGTATATTCCTTTAGAGTGGAGAAGTAGCTTTTGCTAGCAGGGAGGAATCCTGTAGTTTTTCCAAGCCAATTGCAGTAGAAGATGGCATGAGTGGTGAAAGCCCTTCATTGGGACATACCACAAGAAAATACAATATGTGGTTTTATGTTCTGATTTTGGTCATTTTCCTCATTATGACTGATATAATCCTTTTGTCTATATTCCTAGGAAAGTTAATAATCATAGCAATTATAATAAGCACAACAAGTATTATCAAAATGATGGTGGTGGTGGAAGTGGTTGTAGTGTAGGCATAAAACACAAAACCAGAAATTATTTTCCATCTCTTTCTAGAAAACAGACCATCAGTTCAAGGAACATTAATGTTTAGTAAAGCTATTATTTGGAGCCCTGAGTGGGGTTTTGCTTTACTATGGTTCAGCCCTGCTCCAATCTCTGCTTCTCGCCCCTCTAACTTCTGTCTCATTTCTCCCTCTCCTGCTTCACCGCCACCTCCAACACCTGTCCTGAGCTCCTCTCTGCCTCCAAAACCCCTGTTTCTTTGCCACTGTCTTATCCCCACTGCCTTTTCCCCTGAGAAACCAGGTTTCTGTTTCAGTTTCTTTCCTGGCTGTCTTCTCCTTGCCATCACTTATCTGCCCCCCCATATCTGACCTGTCTGCCTCAGTTTCCAGCCCCAAGCTCCCAGGTTTCTGTCTCTCTCTTTTTCCTGCCTGTCTCCTCCTTGCCACCAGGCTTCTTTTTTTCCCCCTTCCCTTGCACCAGTGACTTCAAGTAACCCTGGGGCCACTTGATCTTAAATAAACCCAAGCCTCAGTTCTTCAGCCAGCTTCTCTCTAGTCCACTGGTTCTAATCCTGGTTCTGGCGATTTTCATTCCCTACACTTTAACTCTCTCTCTCTCACCTTAACCTTCCCCCAAGTATCCCAGGTGTCCCAAGCACACACATACATACTGTGCTATCCAAGTTAGGAACTTACTTATGTGTAGGTGGATTGTATGTGTGTGAACTGGTGAGTGTGTGTGTATATATATATATATATATATATGTAATTGTGTGCATGATATATGAATTAGTTATCTGTGTATGTGTACTGAGTGTGCATGTATGGACAATTGATTTTTGTCTAACTTTTGGGGTGTAGAGTGTATGTGCTTGAATTGGTGATAGGGGTTTAGGTTGTAGCCGTGTTGGTCTAAGGACATAGGCAGACAAGGTTCCTTGGGTGAATTTGATATCTTTTATTAGACCAACCCAAATAGTTGGAGAATATTTATTAAGCAAGCTTTCGGGTTCAAAAACCCTTCGTCAGGCTAAGGAAGTTTCAGCAGTTGGTGTGTGCTCTTCCTGGATGAATTGGTGATAGGTATAGTTTCATAGTTTTGTAGCATGAAAAACTCAGCAGTGCCTAAGATAACATAGAAAAAGCATTGAACAAGACATCCAGCTGCAGATATCAACTTGGTGCCTGATGCCAGATTGAACAAAACCATCGGGATGGTAACAGAGGTGAAGCCAATCTCCAAGAGGGAGAAGTTCCTAAGGAGAAAATACATGGCAGTCTGGACGTGCCTGGAGTATGCATGTGCCTACGCTAGTTTGGATGTGTATGTGCCTGAGCTGGTAGTGTGTGTGTGTGTGTGTGTGTGTGTGTGTGTGTGTGTGTGCATCCAATTGATTTGTGTGTTGTATATGTGCAATTGTGTCACACCCTCCTGTCTAACAGCACAATATTGAGATCCTGAGAGTTGGCCTGACCCCACAGGGCAACATATGAATGGGCTTATAATAATTACAATAAGAACAATAAAAACCACATTTGGGAAACAGGAAAATGAAAGCAAGCAGAGCATGGCCCTCCACCTCTCATGTTTGCAGCTTTTCAAGAAAGGAAAACAAGACTTTGGCACTTTCCAAAACTTTCTGAAGTGATGATCAACATAAGGCTTGTTGTAATGTCTCAGTTGGATCCTACTCCTCATAAGGTAATTAGTCTCCAGAGGAATTCTTGTGACAGCATATGGGAAAAGTAAAAAGGAAAAGATAATAAATGGGACCTAGAAACACAAATGGCCCTTTGCCATAGGCAGCAGTTATGGCAAGAAGTCATTCTGTTCAACTAGACTGAAATAATTATTTCACAGAAAAAGACAGCATTTTTTGGAGCCCCTTACCTATATCACTGTATATTCAATCAGTTACATGGCTGTTCTATTATTAATATTACTAATCATCATAGACCACCAACATTTTCATTTGCCACTAAGCAAGTAGCTCGCATGGAGAACAGAACCAAGGTGACAGAGTTCATCCTCGTGGGATTCACAGATGTTCGTTGGTTGCAGATCCTGCTCTTCTTCTCACTTCTCCTTATCTATCTCTTGATCGTATTGGGAAATGTTGTCATCATCTCTCTCACCCTGCTGGACCGGCACCTCCAGACCCCCATGTATTTTCTCCTTAGGAACTTCTCCCTCTTGGAGATCGGCTTCACCTCTGCTACCATCCCGATGGTTTTGTTCAATCTGGCATCAGGCACCAAGTTGATATCTGCAGCTGGATGTCTTGCCCAATTCTTTTTCTATGTTATTTTAGGCACTGCTGAGTTTTTCATGCTGGCATCCATGTCCTTTGACAGGTTTGTGGCCATCTGTAAGCCACTGCATTATGCTTCCATCATGAACAACCAGTTGTGCAGCTGGTTGGTGCTGTCCTGTTGGGCAGTCAGCTTTCTATACAATGTTGTTCCCTTCATTTTCTTTTTTCAGTTGCCCCTATGTGGGCCATATGTTATTAATCATTTCTTCTGTGACAGTGGGCCAGTCATTAAATTAGCCTGTACAGACACCCAGTACCTAGAATTTGTGGATTTCATTTTGGCCACAGGCAGCGTCCTGGGCACTTTCATCCTCACCATCATCTCCTACATCAATATCTTATCCACCATTCTGCACATCCCCTCTGCCTTAGGAAGGCAGAAAGCTTTCTCCACCTGTGTCTCCCATCTCACTGTGGTCTCCATCACCTATGGCAGCTGCATCTTCATGTACATCAAGCCAACAGGGAGCAGTGGGGTGGACCTTGGTAAGTCTGTGGCTCTTCTGAACAATGTCGTGTCCCCCCTCCTGAACCCCTTCATCTACAGCCTGAGGAACACACAGGTGAAGAAAGCCTTGAGAAACGTTCTCACCTGGAACAACGACCTTTGATAAGAAGCCAAAAAATTCTGAGATGAGAGACTGACAACCATAAAAGGATTTTTTTTCTCCTTCTCTCTCTCCATTTTTCTCTCTGTCTCTCTCTCCTCTCTCTCTCTCTCTCTCTCTCTCTAAAAAGATGCCAGTATAAAGAGGTTACTAGCAAATTGGTTTAGTCATCTGTAAAAACTTCTCTTAATTAAACAGGTTTGAATTTTAAAAAGAAGCAGAATCTAGAAAAAAAGTAAGAGTTTCATAATTTGCCATTACATATTTCAGAATGTTTACACTTATAATGTGATCCATAGTATCTATATCCTCTGTAGGCAGAAACCCCAAAAAGACCATACCTTTTCAAAGTGCATTTTCCCATCAAGATTTCAGAATCCTTGACTACACCAAAGAACTGTTGTCATTCAGTGGTTCTTTGAAGTTAATATCACAGATTGTCTTGATATAAGGGATCTGATTACACATTGCACTTGAAATCAGTGTTACCTACATCCACACAAAAGTTCCTAGTTATACATTGATGCCAAATTTTCTGTTCTATATATATATATATATGTGTGTGTGTGTGTGTGTGTATGTATATAAAATTTGCCCTGGTAGTGTAGGACTGATGTTGTAGCTGTAAGTCCATAAATTATGTGAGAGGCAAGAATTTCTTAGTGATACCTTTTATTGGACCAATTATGTAGTTGGCATACAGTTAGACAAGTATTTGAATGCAAGACATTCTTCATCAGATCTAATGAAGAATGAGAAATCCTTGCCTCATGCATACGTAGCTTGTATTAGTACAGGAATGTGAAGACGCTAGTTATGTTGTAATAGAAACTACTTGCATCAAATTACATTGTGTTAAACCAGTGTGTCCCTTGTTTGCAGAAGGACTGTACATAGACCAGTTTCAATATCAAAACAAGAGGGATTTTTTCACTTGGCTTTAAGGAAAGTTAATTGATATGAAACAGAAAAAAAACAAACAAAACAAATGATCCCTCCCTTCTCTGACCCCTCAAAAAGGAGCAGTAGCAATTTTTTTTGGAAGACAAAAAATACATTGAGAGAAAAGAAACCCCAGCCCTTTACAAAACCCTCATAAGACCCAATCTGCAATTCACTCCATGGTATCTCCATTGAAACCTTAATCCTCTCTTGGTCAGTGGTTCCCGCGTGTGAGGACATGCTTGAGGATCAACTGATCTACGTATATGGTATGCGGATGACAGAAACACCTTTAGAGTGTCTGCAGTCAAACATTCAGAATAATGAACTATGGAATCCCTTTGGATATTTATGAGGGATGAAAGTGGTCCTTTGATCCAAAATATTGGTGACCATCTGCCTTAGTCAGTTGCTCCAGGGGCATCTTCTCTGCTAAATGAAGCAGAACCTTTATGAAACGTAGGGTACGGAACATAAGGCCCACTTTCCTCACTCAGTTTTATGGGGAAACCAAGAGGCCAGCAGTTAATAACAGTAGCTGTCAAGGAATTAATGTTATTTTGAAGAGGAAGAAATTAAGCAGGAGGAACAGCTGTCTAAAGTGGTGAGAGCACAGTCTTTCTCACTACAACCTGCTTTAATGAGACCTTGGAGAAGGACAGAGTCTATAGTATCATAGAATCATAGAAAATTAGGGCTGGAAGGGACCTCGGGGGGTCATCAAGTCCAACCTCCTGCTCAAAGCAGGACCATTCCCAAATAGATCATCCCAGACAAGGCTTTGTCTAAGCTGGGTTATAAACACCTCCAAGATTGAGGATTTGTTCTCTCTAGATAACCTGTTCTAGTGCTTTACTACCCTCCTCAGGCCCCTAACCATTTTTGTTGATCTCCACTGGACTCTCTTCAATTTGTCCATATCCTTTCTGTAGTGGGGGGGTGGGGTGGCTAAAACCGGACACAGAACTCCAGATGTGGCTGCCCCAGTGCTGAATACAGGGGAATAATCACTTCCCTCAATCTGCTGGCCACTTTCCTACTAACAGCAGCCCAGTATGCCATTAGCCTTCTTTGCAACAGGGAGAAATTGTTGGCTCATATTCAGCTTCTTATCCACTGTAACCACCTTTTCTGTAGAGCTGTTGCTTAGCCAGTTAGTTCCCAGCCTGTACCGGTGCATGAGTTTGTTCCATCTAAAGTGAAGGACTTTACTCTTGTCCTTATTGAACCTTGTGAGATTTCTTTTAGTTCAATTCTCCAATTTGCTGAAGTCTCTCAAAGTCCTAACCCTAACCTCCAGTGTATCTAATACTCCCTCCAACTTGGTGTTATCTGTATTTTTGCTGAGGGTGCACTCTATCCCTTTGTCCAGATTGATTATGAAGAAATTAAACAAAGCTGCCCCCGAAACAACCACTGGAGCACTCCACTTGATACCAACTAGACATCAAGCCATCAAGTATTACACACTGAGCCTGACAATCCAGCCAGCCATCTTACAGTTGAGTCATCCAACCATACTCCGTTAGCTTGCTTGCAGGAATGTTTTGCTACAGTCAAGGACTATGTGCATATCTGCTCTGCAGTCAGAAAGAGAACTGTTAACTGGTGGAATTGTACCTGAGGTCATTGTACCCAAGCCCTTTCAAGTAATTCCTGCAGTCTAGCAGCTTGAAGAGTGGGGTTGGGAAGAAGAAGGGTGATTCACCCCCAAATAATGTCCTTGCATCTTATGTGGGTTTCCTTGCCCATACTCAGACCTGTGCCACTGTGTTGTGTCCCTGACTACCACCTAATGTAGTTTACCTGAAAAGTCACTGGGAGAGGTATACAACTTGGAGGCTGAGCAATCTATTATCTGTGTTTGGTTGGGTGCCTGGGAACATACTTGTAATCCAAGTTCTGCCACTAAGAATGGACACAAGCTATTCACTCACTCTGTTTCTGCTTATATTCCTGACTATGAACATTGTAAGATTTTTCACACTGTGGACAGAAGAGTCATGGAAGAAGGACAGCAAAAAAAGTATAAACATAATGCTCATCCCAGCCTGGAGGGCATTACTGCTGGAATGAGGAAGCTCAGAGTTTTGCTTCCCAAAGCTTTTCTCTCATGTGTATTGAATACAAAATACATAAACTCTCTGGAAACAATGGCCAGGAATCCACAACTCAATGGACTTCCTCTTTTGTTGGGCCCATAAATCTTTCATTCTGGTTGCACAGTAGCCCAATTTAACCTGAAGGAACGATGGAGTCTTCCAGCCCGATCTATCCTAAGGGCTGGAAATTAAAAGGACCATGTGGACAGGCAGAACAGCAGTGTAACTAGGGGTAGGCAAGTAGGGCACTGGCCTCAAGCACCAACGTGGAGGAGGCCCAAAAATGGCAGCCCCTGCTGCTGGCCCAGCTGCCTCTGCTGCAGCCTCCAGCCTTGCTCCCAGCACCATCAACACCTAGGGTGGAAAACTTCCTTTTCATGCATCTCAGGTGGGAAATAGATGTTCTAAAGCTCCTCTGGGTTTATTACGCCTAGCATCCAAGTTCTCTGCTTCAAGAGCAAGTGCCTTAGTCACAGAGGCTATTGAGAAAATGTAGGAAAGGTCTTCATCCATCGAACAAAAAGGGGAACACCAGATTTCCCTTACAGTGATACCAACATTGTTTCCTGTCACATGGATACAGTGGTGTAGGAGATAGTCATTTCATAGCTGCTAGAATCAAGCTAGTTGATTAAAACAAGGTTGGGTTGCTGGCAGAGCAATGGGAAAGGTATGGGCATCTATGGGTGCAACAGGATCTGTCCATAGACTCACAGAAGGGTCTATGTTGCTAGGATGAGAGAGCTGTGATTGCAGGGTGGGACAGTTGGTCTCACCAGAGGCTTGCTAGGATGTTTAATGAAAAAATGGGAGAGGTTTGGACTTCACCAGGTTGAAAAAGGTCATGTTCCCAGGCTACATTTAATATTTTGGGGATAAGTGGAGTGTAATGCCCTAGACATGTAATGGACTGAGTGGGATGTATGCCTTTATGTAATAACAGTTCTTCTTATACAGCTGGAAACAACAGTAAAGATAACAGCAACGCTTATCCTTTCTTCAGGTCTGATTTTTATAGTGCTTGCATGTCAGCAAAATGCCACCATTTTCTATACTTGAAGGAGGTTTCCATCCCATAATACCCATATTAACTTCATCCATGACACCAATTACAACTACTATATTTTCTAGAGACAATAAAAATAGTTGAAATGTTTTCCTTCAGCTTTTTGTATATGATGCATTTTAAGAAAGGGAAACAACTTCCAAAGGTATCTGAAACTCAGATGTCACGATTAACAAAGATGTCTGCTCTTTTGTGAGAGAGGCGGTGGTTTGCTGGGAAGAGATGGCCTCTACCTCACTTCACTGGGGAGGAAAATCTTCTCAGCCAGAATGGCTGACCTGCTCGACCAGACTTTAAACTAAGCCTGCCGGGGGGTGGGGGGACTACCGCCACAGGAAGGCCACTGGGCAACTTTTGCAAAACCAGCAGGCTAAAGTGCACAAGGGAATCCACCCATCTCCCAGCCCTGAAACAGTGTCCTCCTGAGAGTGTAGGGAAGACTAGGGCTACCAATGGGACACTTATGTGCCTGTATACCAATGCCAGGAGCTTGGGGAACAAACAGAAGGAACTGGTCCTCCTGTTAAACAAGAATGACTATGATCTCATAGGGATAACATAGACCTGGTGGGACTCTACCTATGACTGGGCCACAGGTATAGATGCCTATACCCTGTACAGGAGGGATCGTGCAGATAAAAGGGGCAGGGGTGTAGCTCTCTATGTCAAGGAAAGCTACATGTCCCTGGAAGCTGACATTGACACCTAGGGAGGATCACTGGAGACCCTCTGGGTTAAAAATCCATGGTGAACATGGCACAGGGGACACAATGGTAGGAGTCTACTACAGACCTCCTAATCAGGAGCAAGAGTTCAACCAGGAATTTGCCAAAGAATTGGCTAAGGCTGCACACTCTCAGTGCATGGGTGTCATGGGACACTTCAACTACCCAGACATCTCATGGGAAGAGCACTTAGCCAAATCTGAATGGTTGCAAAGCTTCCTCACATGTGTGGGTGAGCTCTATCTGACTCAAGAAGTCTATGGACTGACAAGAGGTAAAGTGCTGCTTGACCTGGTACTGGCAAAGGGGGATGATCTAGTCAGTGACCTAATAATCAAAGGGAAGCTGGGAGACAATGACCATGAGCTGATCACTCTCAATATCTGCCACAAAGCTGGCAAGTCAGTCAGCAATGCAGAAGTTCTTGACTTCAGGAAAGCTGACTTTGACAAACTTAGGAGGCTTGTCGGCAAGGCCCTAAGGGACCACGACTTGAAGGGGAGGGGATGGGAGGGGAGTTCAGGAAGAGTGGTTGCTCCTCAAGGGAGTGATCCTAAAAGCAGAAGCAATGTCTATCCCATCTCGGAGGAAAGGTAGCAAAAGGACACAGCAACCCCCTTGACTCTGCAGAGAACTTGTGGGACTCCTGTATATGGATGTCTATCTTGTTGGGATCCTTTGACCCTAGCTGACTTCCTGCCCCTGGGGCAGGGGGCTGGACCCAATGATCTTCCAAGCTCCCTTCCAGTCCTAATGTCTATGAAATCTATGAAACAAGCACAGAGCTTTTCATAGTGTACCGGTAGAATTACGGTGTAAGGTGGAATTATGTTATATTATTACTTATTACATTATTACATTATTACGGCAGCAGCACAGGGCACTGGGTGGTGACGCTCTGTTCCCGCCTCCCCCATCATTCTTGACAGGCAATTGGCTACTATATATAAACACATACACACACAGACACACACATATATATACACACAAGTGCATGCACACCCCCATATATATATATATATATATATATATATACAAACATACACCTATACATATACACCCACACACACATATATACACTTATATATATGCACACATATATGCACACACACATATATACACACACATCTTTTAAAATCTCTTCAAAGAGAAGTGAAGACTTTTATTACTCACATAATTACTAATAAAAATGCTGATGATGACAGTGACTGTAATGATGACCTCAATGGAAGTGATGATTATGACAAGAACTTTATAGCTGTGTAAATGTATTTGAATTCTTCACCAATGTCATTATGAAAATCACAACCTAATCTATTTATAAAAAGAAATGTCAAATGCAGCTGAGATTATAAAACATGTGCATGTGAACAGCCCTGTTTGGTTCACTTGAGTTACACTGACATCAGATCTTACAGGGAATCAGAGACTTGAGGTTTTCTTTTAAAGAGTCGGGTGAAAGCTATCACTGTCTACATGCAAGAGAGAGATTTCTGTGGGACCTACAGCATGGTTGGGATGAAGTCAGACAAACTTTCAGATACAAGGCATTCTTCATCAGGTCAATAGCATGACTGTTCATGTAGGCACCGCCAAGCTAATCTTAAACTAGCCAACTCAGTCACCATTGGCTGGGTAGTGATCAAAAGCCAGCAAGAAAAAACTTCACAGTGCCCATTATGATGTAGAGAAAGCACTGGGTAAAATACCTGACCACACAGATTGACTTGGTGCCTATTGCCAAGTTGAGCAAAACCTTTCAGGATGGACGTGGATGTTAAACTTATCTCTAAGGAAAAAAATTGCAGAGGAGATAGCGTGTGGTAGTCTGGATATGGCATGATGATGGTAATGATGAGTAAGTTTCCTATTAAGGTTAACAGTTAAATAATGAGAAATATGAAGAAGAGCAGGATCTTCTGCCAGTGAACCATCATGCATCCCATGAAGGTAAACTCTATGGTCATGGTTTGGTTCTCCATGACAGCTGGTTATTTTACTTTCATCTTCTGTTTGATGAAAAAGGGCCAACAATCTGCAGTTATTAGTAGTCACCTACTTAATCGATGAAATAATGAGATTGATTGAGCTATGAATTTGCAGTGCTCTACCTTATGTCTGTGAAATCCATATTTCACAATGTGACTAAACATCAATAATGCTTTCTCTGACTGCTGCTCCTGACTGCTGGTAAACAACCAGACAACATTTCCAATATCCAGTTATGGCTGTGAAGTTTTTCCTCTTTCCATGGTAGAGCATGGTCTGCAAGCAATTCCTTCTTTTTCTTTGCTCTCCTCTTCCACTGCCTTGCTACTTAGTGAGATTCAGTTTTGGGCTGTGGCTCTGGACCCCCAGTAACTGTACCCATGGAAGCAGTATAGTTTCATAGTAGCTAAGGTCAGGAGGGACCTGAACAGATCGTCTAGCCTGACCCCCTGCCACAGGCAGGAATGAATGCTGGGTTCACAAGACCCCAGACAGGTGATCATCCAACCTCCTCTTGAATTTGCCCAAGGTAGGGGTGAGGACCACTTCCCTGAGAAGTTGATTCCAGATTTTGGCAACCCTAACTGTAAAATATTGCCTTATGATCTCTAACCTAAACCTGTTCTCCATCAGCTTATTACCATTGTTCCTTGTCAGCCCAGGTGGTGCTGGGGAGAAAAGAGCTCTGCCTATTTGCTGTTGATCCCCCCTGATGAGTTTGTAGGCAGCCACCAGGTCCCCCCTCAAGAACTGTGAAAGATTAAAGAGGTTCAATAATGTATGAGTATATTATTATTGCTATATTTTATTAACAGGATTAAAAAATACTGTGAAATGTAGCGTAAGGAAAAGGAACACAAAATGGTTAAAAAAAAACAAACCAGCAACGGAAGCTGGATGCCCTTATTAAAAAGAACATTTTCTGGAACTCTACTATTTCAGTAAACCATTCAAAGTAGCAGAAATTCCTGCAGAATACTGTACCGCTCAGAATAACTCATGACATAACATGTTGACATTATCCTTCTTATGACTTATAATTGTCCTGAAGAACATGAAGAGAGCACCAACTACAGAGGGGATAGACAGGAAAAGTGAGAAAATAATTTCCTTTTGCTTTCCACCTTTGGTGTGAACCCATTACATTTTTGCACCTTTTACAAACTTCAGCATCTGGCTAATAGTGTCTTTCAAGGCCTCTTTGACTTGTTTGTTCCTCAGGCTGTAGATAAAGGGATTAAGCAGAGGTCCCACGACATGATTGAAGACAGCTACCATTTTACTGAGGTCCATTCTACCACTGCCCGTGGGAGAGAGGTACATGAAGATGCAGCTGCTGTATGTGATGGTGACGACAATGAGGTGGGAGATGCATGTGGAGAAAGCTTTCTGCCTTCCAGAGGTAGAAGAGATGCGCAGCACCGCAGAGAAGATCTTGATGTAGGAGGTGATGTTAATGGAAAAAGTACCCAGGACACTACCTGTGGCCAAAAGGAAATCAAAGAACTGTAGGTTTTGGGTATCTGTGCAGGCAAGTTTAACCACCGGCATGCTATCACAGTAGAAATGATTAATGATGTTTGGTCCACAGAAGGGCAACCGAGCCAGCAGAATAAATGGGACAATAACATACAGAAAACTTGTAATCCAGGAGCCCAGCACCAGCTGGGTACACAGCTGATTGCTCATGATGGAAGCATAATGCAGGGGCTTGCAGATGGCCACATACCTATCAAAGGACATGGACGCCAGCAGAAATAAATCGGCAGTGCCCACAGTGACATAGAAAAAGCATTGGGCAAAACACACTTCCCAAGATATCAACTTGGTACCTGATGCCAGGTTGAACAGAGCTCTTGGGATGGAGGTGGAGATCAAGGCAATCTCCAGGACTGAGAAGTTCCTGAGGAGAAAATACATGGGAGTTTGGAGGCGGTGGTCCAGCAGGGTGATGGCAATGATGACAAGGTTCCCCAGCAGGGTCAGGAGATAGATGACAAGAAGCAGAAAGAAGAGCAGGATCTGCAGCCAGCGAACGTCTGTGAAGCCTGCAAGGATGAACTCTGTCACTGTTTGGTTCTCCATACAGCTGCGTTTAAAATCTCATATATGCATGGATACAAATTCTTATGATTGATGGCAATTAGGAAGGAAAATATCCAGGTTACTTATATTGTCTTTGCTAACTGGTCACCATTTGTCTTAGGTGTGATAATTGTATGTTGTGAAAAAATAAACTAACTGTGATCATGGAGAGTGTTTCTTATGGTTGCTACACATCACAAAATGTCTCCTTCTTGTTTCTAATATCTATGATTACTTTTTCTTGTCTGCTGTTATGACAATTCCTTTTGAGACCAATTGGTTAATGAGCAGCACAATAGCCCTGGGACCACTAGAAAAACCTTTGGTGATTGTCTCCTTTGAAAGACTCACGGACTTAGTAATACTTATTTTTCCTCCTACAGTTGAAGGTGGACATTTTTCTACCTGAAGTATTTTTGGGGTTTTTTTTTATGTTGACCCAGAAAATTCCAGGGGCATTTTTCAATTTTTGTTCCAATGCCATTATTTTAAATGCATGGATAGTGTGGGATTTCATTGCCAAACCAAGTAAAGGTATAGACTCAAAGGGGCTAAAGTCATGTTTAAACTGAAAAAAAAGATCTAGCATTCTCTCATGAATGGGATATGGGAAATGAAGTCATGGTCAGCTGAATTCTAGGCTATAATTCAGCACATTAGAGAAAATTGGAAATTTTGGAAATAACACACATTCAACTAGAGTAGCATTACATGGGCTCCAGCCCTCCTCTAGAAGCTGTCCCCTGGGTATCCAAAAAAAGAGATGAGACCACAAGGAAACATAGGAGCCTGACAGTCCATAATACAATGACACACATATATATGCCTCTGGCAAGGAGAAGGTCCTGGATTCCAGCACAAACCATTGCTTTTAATGGGTCAGGAACTTCCTCCTTGCTCTTTACCTGGTTGTCCAATGAATATTAAATACAAGGTGCAGTGACTCAGTGCCAGAATAGGGATGAAGAGGGCACAGGGTAATCCCCTACCTCTGGCCTGATATTCAGAGGACTTTGCTAGAAAGTCAGAAAGATAGAGTATCAATTCTCTCTGTATCTTCACCTTTTTGGACAAGTGACCTAATCATGCTGCCAAGTAGTTCTGGACTTCCCTGCAATCTCAGGCTGCATTGTGTAGTGTTTGGTGTCCTCTGACTCCTACTCTACAGAATTATAGCAAGGCACTAAACTCTTACAAAGTTGTAGACCAGGAGCAGGCAATTACTTTGGGCGGATAGCCACTTACGGATGCAATCCGTAATTGCGGATGGCAATTACTTTGGGGGAGTGCACACTCTCCATTGCCACTGCTGCCCCACAGAGTGGCAGGGACACAGCAGACAGCCAGGACAGCCCTGCATGGGCTCTGGGTAGCTGCCGCATGGAGCACTGGCAGGGGAAGGGATGATTTTTCCCTGTGCTTAGCAGCAGCTTGTTTCTTGCCTACCACCACTGCTCGGTCCTTATGGGCAAACACGGCGCAGAGTTGTGGCTGTATGCTTGTCCCTGCCTGTGCCACGGGGCTGAGGCAGGCATGGCTGGGAGCAAGCGGGCATGCAGCATCTGGGCAGGAGTACAGGACCTGTGCCGATGCCCTGGGGCCAGCGCTGGTAGGGCCCAGAGTGGGTAGCAGGAGCGCAGGGTCCCAGCTGGCTGGGGCTCTATGGAGCCGGGCAAGCTCTCCTCTCTGTCCGGTGGTGCAGTGCAGCCCGGCTCCAGTGACCCCTTGCAGCCCATGCCCCATGCTCCTGCCACCCTGCTCTGGGTCCCAACAGCGCTGGCTCCAGGACACTGGCATGGGCCCCGTGCTTCTGTATGCCTACACCCTTCCACTCCCCCCACCGCTGCCACCACTTTCTCCACTTTCCTGCCCATCCCCCCACTCCCTTCTTATCTGAATTTCCCACTCAGGGCAGGCAGGTGTGAACAGCCCCATGGTCCCAGGCTAGAAGCTTTTGGCTGGGCTGTGGGGAGGGAATGGGCAGGAGGGCCCTGCTATTACAGAAGACTGCCATGGCTTCCCCTGGGTCCTCCTGCCCTTGACTGCTGTCATCTTTGACAGGCAGCAGGGGGCAAATGAATATTAATTTTCTAAATTTTTTAGGGGCCCCAAGGGGTGAATAGAATGGCCTGGTGGGCCGAATCCAACCCATGGGCTGTATTTTTCCCACCCCTGCTGTAGAAAGCCTATTAAGTTTTAAGGCACTGTACTTAATAAACTTTAAATAAAGCACAACAGTTACAGCACCTTTTGAAATGCCTGCCATGCATGTATATAGGCACCCTACATTTTCCTTCTACAAAGGCAGCAGGGAAGCAATTTTAAATCTCTTTTATAAATTCACAATGATTCCTGATAGCCAGAAATAGCCATGTAGATATTTTCTGTTAAACTATTTCTTTCATAGAAAGTCTTTCCAAATTAAATATCTTGATTTGGAAATGAAACATCTTAAACATGACACTTTTCATATTTTCTTTCTCTCCTTTTCTAGTAAAGTGCCATCATATGACAAATGATAACAGGGTGGGGAGTTTGGGGCAGTGGGGAGATGTGAAATGAAGAGATCACTTTGCAGGTCAAAAATCAGTGAATGGAGCCATTTTTACAACCTTAAGCATCTGGATAGTAAGATCCAAATCCTATTTCACCTTGACTTGTGCTTCTGTGGTACTTGTATACCTGGAAAGTAGCAAAGAAATTGTCGTTTCTGGTACCTTTAGCAGATTTTATATTCTGTTTCCACCAGTGTTTCTATACTATCCCTGCACCACTATAGCTGTGTGTTCTTTGTCACCAAATAAGATCACTCAGGTAGGTAGGTGCTTTCTGAAAACATGGTTTGAAAAATGAGACATGGCCAGCCATTGTTTGGTCAAAAAGCAAGAGTATCATCCCATGTCTTTTGCACAGTAGTGTAAGAAAAACCCAACTACCCTTAAGTCTAATAGCCAATTGATTGGGACACTTGTCTAGGTTCCAGAGAACCAGAAATTCTACCCACACTCTGAATTCCTAGCAGACTGGACACAGAAGTAGCACTTAAACAAGAAAAGGAAAAAAAATGTGTTTTCAAATTCATAATGAATATCAGCTAATATTAAGAACTATAATTCAATGCATTTGAAAAGTGGATAGAAAACTGGCTGAAGCATTGGGATCAGAGAGTAGTAATCAAAGGCTCAATGTCTACTTGGTAGTCGGTATCAAGTGGAGTGCCCCGGGGGGCAGTCTTGGGGCCAGTTTTGTTCAATAACTTCATCAAGGACTTGAAAGATGGCATAGAGTGCACCCTCAGCACGTTTGCAGATGCCACTAAGCTAGAGGGAGTAGTAGATATGCTGGTGGAAAGGGCTACGATTCAGAGTGACTTAGACAACTTGGAGCATTGGGCCAGAAGAAATCTCATGAGGGTCAACACTGCACTTAGGTTGGAACAGTCCCATGCACCGGTGCAGGCTGGGGGCTGACTGGCTGGGCAGCAGCTCTGCAGAAAAGGATACGGGGATTACAGTGGACAATAAGCTGAATATGAGCCAGCAGAGTGCTCTTGCTGCCAACAAGGCTAATGGTATACTGGATTGCATTGGCAGGTGTGTGACCAGTAGGTCAAGGGATGTGATTATTCCCCTCTATTTAGTACCGGTGACACCACATCTGGAGTACTATGTTCAGTTTTGAGCACCCCACTATAGAAAGGGTGTGAACAAACTGGAGAGAGTCTAGCAGAAGGCAACAAAAAGACTGGGGGAATTGGGATTATTTAGTCAATAGAAGAGCAGACTGAGGGTCCTGCTTTGAGCAGGGGGTTGGACTAGATGACCTCCTCAGGTCCCTTCCAACCCTAACTTTCTGTGATTCTATGAAAGCTATCCCTGAAACTGGGAGAGGGTGAAGGGGAAGGGAGGAGAAAGATGAAGAAAAAAAATCACAGCCATCTGCCAGACCTGAATTCCCAGTTACCTGTAATTTTAAAGACTTTTCCTAAAATATGTGTAGGAATGAAGAAGTTCATATTAAACCATCATTCTCCTATATTTTAAAAATACGTGACAAGAAGTTACTCTGTTGCCTTCAACTCAGTAACACTAATCCCCAAAACAAGATGGAATGAGAATACTGTACCGCTCAGAATAACTCATGACAGAACATGTTGACATTATCCTTGTTACGACTTACAATTGTCCTGAAGAACAGGAAGAGAGCACCAACTAGATAGGGGAAACACAGGAAAAGCAAGAAAATATTTTCTTTTTACTTTCCACCCTTGGTGTGAGCCCGTTACATTTTTGCACCTTTTACAAACTTCAGCATCTGGCTGATAGTGTCTTTCAAGGCCTCTTTGACTTGTTTGTTCCTCAGGCTGTAGATAAAGGGATTGAGCAGAGGCCCCACAACATGATTGAAGACAGCTACCGTTTTACTGAGGTCCATTCTGCCACTGCCCGTGGGAGAGAGATACATGAAGATGCAGCTGCTGTATGTGGTGGTGACGACAATGAGGTGGGAGATGCATGTGGAGAAAGCTTTCTGCCTTCCAGAGGTAGAAGAGATGCGCAGCACCGCAGAGAAGATCTTGATGTAGGAGGTGATGTTAATGGAAAAAGTACCCAGGACACTACCTGTGGCCAAAAGGAAATCAAAGAACTGTAGGTTTTGGGTATCTGTGCAAGCAAGTTTAACCACCGGCATGCTATCGCAGTAGAAATGATTAATGATGTTTGGGCCACAGAAGGGCAACCGAGCCAGCAGAACAAATGGGACAATAATATACAGACAACTTGTAATCCAGGAGCCCAGCACCAGCTGGGTACACAGCTGATTGCTCATGATAGAAGCATAATGCAGAGGCTTGCAGATGGCCACATACCTATCAAAGGACATGGACGCCAGCAGAAAAAATTCAGCGGTGCCCACAGTGACATAGAAAAAGCATTGGGCAAAACACACGTCCCAAGATATTGACTTGGTACCTGATGCCAGGTTGAACAGAGCTCTTGGGATAGAGGTGGAGATCAAGGCAATTTCCAGGACTGAGAAGTTCCTGAGGAGAAAATACATGGGAGTTTGGAGGCGGTGGTCCAGCAGGGTGATGGCAATGATGACAAGGTTCCCCAGCAGGGTCAGGAGATAGATGACAAGAAGCAGAAAGAAGAGCAGGATCTGCAGCCAGCGAACGTCCGTGAAGCCTACAAGGATGAACTCTGTCACTGTTTGGTTCTCCATACAGCTGCGTTTAAAATCTCATATATGCATGGATACAAATTCTTATGATTGATGGCAATTAGGAAGGAAAATATCCAGGTTACTTATATTGTTTTTGCTAACTGGTCACCATTTGTCTTAGGTGTGATAATTGTATGTTGTGAAAAAAATAAACTAACTGTGATCATAGAGAGTGTTTCTTATGGTTGCTACATCACAAAATGGCTCCTTCTTGTTTCTAGTATCTATGATTACTTTTTCTTGTCTGCTGTTATGACAATTCCTTTTGAGACCAATTGGTTAATGAGCAGCACTATAGCCCTGGGACCACTAGAAAAACCTTTGGTGATTGTCTCCTTTGAAAGACTCACGGACTTAGTAAGAATTATTTTTCGTCCTACAGTTGAAGGTGGACATTTTTCTACCGGAAGTCTTTTGGTGTTTTTTGTTTTGTTTTGTTTTGTTTTGGGGGGGGGGGGGGGCTATGTTGACCCAGAAAATTCTGGGAGCATTTTTCAATTTTTGTTCCAATGCCATTCTCTTAAATATATGGACAGTGTGGGATTTCATTGCCAAACCAAGTGAAGGCATAGACTCAAAGGGGCTAAAGTCATGTTTAAACTGAAAAAAAAAAATGTAGAATTCTCTCATGAATGGGATATGGGAAATGAAGTCATGGTCAGCTGAATTCTAGGCTATAATTCAGCACATTAGAGAAAAATGGCAATTTTGGAAATAACACACATTCAACTAGAGTAGCATTACATGGACTCCAGTCCTCCTCTAGAAGCTGGCCCCTGGGTATCCAAAAATTAGATGAGACCAGAAAGAAACATAGAAGCCTGACAGCCCATAATTCAATGACAAACGTATGTCTCTGGCAAGGAGAAGGTCCTGGATTCCAGCACAGACTATTGCTTTTAATGGGTCAGGAACTTCCTCCTTGTCTTTACCCAGGGGAGGTGCAGCCAGGCCCAAGGTCAGTGAGGACCTAGTCAGGGAACTTATGGTGGGAGTAGACGTGTTCAAATCAGCAGGTCATGACGATCTCCACCCCAGAGTGCTGAAGGAATTGGCAGAGGTCATTGCGGGACAACTGGCACAGCTTTAAGAGCTCTCATGGTGCTCTAGCGAGGTGCCAGAAGACTGGAAAAGGGCCAATGTGGCCCCCATTTCCAAAAAAGGGAGGAAGGAGGACCCAGGAAAACATACGCCTGTTAGTCTTGCTTTGGTCCTGGGGAAGCTCTTCAAGAAAATTATCCAGGAGCACATCCGCGAGGGACCAGCAGGGGAGACTATGCTTAGGGGCAACCAACATGGGTTCATTAGAGGCAGGTCCTGTCAGACCAACCTGGTGGCCTTCTATGACCAGGTCACAAAATCCTTGGATGCAGGTGTTGCAGTGGACGTAGTCTTTCTGGACTTTAGGAAGACCTTTGACACTGTCTCTCAGCCCATTCTCATTAAAAATTTAGGTGACTGTGGTGTTCATGCCTACACAGTCAGTTGGGTTGCAGATTGGCTGGAGGGCTGCACCCAGACAGTGGTGGTGGATGGGTCTTATTCGACCTGGAGGGATGTGGTCAATGGGGTTCCCCAGGGCTCGGTTCTCGGGTCTGCACTGTTCAATTTCTTTATTAGCAACTTGGATGAGGGGGTGAAAAGTGTCTTGTTCAAATTCGCGCATTATAGTAAGATGTGGGGAGAAGTGGAGAGGCTTATGCTAGAGGAGAGGGACAGGCTATGACTAGATCTGGACAAGTTACAGGGGTGGGCAAGGACAGGATAGGTTTCAATACTGAGAAGTGCAAGGTACACACCTAGGGAGGATGAACCAGCAGCATACCTACAGGCTGGGGAACTCCCTTCTCGTCAGTGCAGAGGCAGAAAAGGATCTTGGAGTCATTATTGAGTCAAAGATGAACATGGGTCACCAATGTGGGGACACGGTCAGGATGGCTAACTGCACCTTGTCATGCATCCACAGATGCATCACGAGAAAGGCCAAGGAGGTGATCCTTCCCCTCTATGCGGCACTGGTCAGGCCACAGTTGGAGTACTGCATCCAGTTCTGGGTGCCGCACTTTAGGAGGCATGTGGCCAGCATCAAGAGGGTTCAGAAGAGGGCCACTCATATGATCAGGGGGCAGCAGGGCAGGCCCTACAAGGAGAGGCTATGGGATCTGAACCTGTCCAGCCTTCACAAGAGAAGTCTGAGAGGGGACCTGGTGGCCATCTATAAACTTACCAGGGGGGACCAGTGGGGAATGGGAGAGACCCTGTTTCCCCGGGCACTTCCTGGAGTAACAAGGAATAACAGCCATAAGCTGTCTGAGAGTAGGTTCAGGCTGGACATTAGAAGACTTCACAGTCAGGGAGGCTAGGATCTGGAACCAACTTCCAAGGGAAGTGGTGGTGGCTCCTACTTCGTGGGTCTTTAAGAGTAGGCTGGATAGTTACCTAGCTGGGGTCATATAAGCCCAATGTTCTCTCCTGCCCGTGGCAGGGGGTCAGAATTGATGATCTGCTCAGGTCCCTTCCGACCCTACATCTATGAATCTATAAAGCCCCGGGTAGGTGGCACCCCCCAGGCAGGGGTTGTAGCAGCACTTGGCATCAATACCATTTTTGGGGTTTTTTGGTGTGGTGCCTTCACTTTTCCCTTGCTGAAGACTTCCTTCTGGCCCCTCCTGCTTGCCTGCCTGTGCAAACGCCGGCACAAACACCGGCACGCCCTTACAGCTCCCTGCTGGCTCAACTAAAAGGGATCTGGAGGGCTTCCCCTCCGGATCCGCCCCAGCTGCACAGACTCCTCTGCTCCACTTACCTTAGGGGGATCAGCTGCTGCTGCCCCCGCTGCTGCCTCTGCTGCTGCCGTTGGCAGCAGGACAGGGCTGTCCTGCCTCTCCACCACATCCCCAATGCCCCATGGGGCAGTGGTGGCAACAGAGAGCTGGCCCAAGTAGTTCCACGTGGACTCCAAGCAGATGCCACAGGAAGGGCTGGCAGTGGCAGGAGGAGGGGCTGCTTTTCCCCCCAGCGCTCAGCTGCAATTTGTTTGTTGCTGCCACTTCCAGCCTGGGGCTCACACTGGTTCTGGGCTTGCCTGTCAGGCTGAGCAACAGTGGCAGTGGGGCACGAACCTCTGCTGACTGGGAGAAAAGTGCACCCCCCTCCTTGCCACCTCTGGGCAGTGTTTGCTGGGGGAGCCCACATCGCACCAGGCTCTGCTGCAGCTCCTTTGCTGCTGGCTCTGTGCTGCCTAGCATGGCTGCTCCACATGGCCACTGCTGCCACGCTGGGCAGCACAGAGCTGGTGGCAAAGGAGCTGCAGCAGCGTCTAGTACAGAGCGGGGTCTGGTAGACTGCCCAGTGGTGGTGGGAAGGAGGAGATGCTTTTCTCCTGTGCTCAGCTTCAGTTTGTTCATCACTGCCACTGAGAGCTTGGGCCCCGTGGTGGGTGCAGGCTCCCCTGATGGGCAGAGCAGCAGCAGTGGTGAAGCACAAACTACTGCTGGGGCAGGGGAAATGCAGCCCCTCCCCTCCTGCCACTGGTGCCCCCCGGATCCCTTTTAGTTGAGCCAGCAGGGAGCTGTAAGGGCGTGCCGGTGTTTGTGCCGGCGTTCGCGCAGGCAGGCAAACAGGAGGGGCCAGGAGGAAGTCTTCAGCAAGGGAAAAGTGAAGGTACCACACCAAAAAAATCCGAAAACGGTATTGACGCCGAGTGCTGCTATGACCCCTGCCTGGGGGGTGCCGCCTACCCGGGGCTTCATAGATTCATAGATGTAGGGTCGGAAGGGACCTGAGCAGATCATCAAGTCTGACCCCTTGCCACGGGCAGGAGAGAACATTGGGCTTATATGACCCCAGCTAGGTAACTATCCAGCTTACTCTTAAAGACCCATGAAGTAGGAGCCAGCACCACTTCCCTTGGAAGTTGGTTCCAGATCCTAGCCACCCTGACTGTGAAATCATCCCCTCCCCGTGCTGGCACTACATGCGGTAGCTGCCCAGAGACCATGCAGGGCTTTTCTGGCTCTCCGCTGTGTCCCTGCCAAGAGTGGGCACAGACAGGAGACTGCCGTGGCTTCCTCTGGGTCCTCCTGCCCTTGACTGCTGTCATCTTTGACAGGCAGCGGGGGGCAAATGAATATTAATTTTCTAATTTTTTTAGGGGACCCATAGGCTGGATAGAATGGCCTGGTGGGCTGGATCCAACCCATGGGCTGTATTTTTCCCACCCCTGCTGTAGAAAGCCTATTAAGTTTTAAGGCACTGTACTTAATAAACTTTAAATAAAGCACAACAGTTACAGCACCTTTTGAAATGCCTGCCATGCATGTATATAGGCACCCTACATTTTCCTTCTACAAAGGCAGCAGGGAAGCAATTTTAAATCTCTTTTATAAATTCACAATGATTCCTGATAGCCAGAAATAGCCATGTAGATATTTTCTGTTAAACTATTTCTTTCATAGAAAGTCTTTCCAAATTAAATATCTTGATTTGGAAATGAAACATCTTAAACATGACACTTTTCATATTTTCTTTCTCTCCTTTTCTAGTAAAGTGCCAAGTGCTGAATTCCCACTTACCTATAATTTTAAAGACTTTTCCTAAAATCTTTGTAGGAATGAAGAAGTGCACATTTAACCAAGATTATACTATGTTTTTGAATACATAACAAGGTACTCTATTGGCTCAACTCAGTAACACTAATCCCCAAAATAAGATGGAATGAGGATCACATTGAGAATAATTGGGGTTTTAAATGCCAGGCACACAGAATAACAAAGTTTCCCTCTGCCTTCAACAACTGTGAAAGCTTGAAGTTGTACATGCCATTAATGGGCGTACTGTTATTATTGCTATATTTTTTAAAACAGGATTAGAAAATATTGTGAAATATAGCATAAGGAAGAGGACGAAAAATGGTAAAAACAAACAAACAAACAGAAGTTGATTCCTTATAAAAAAAACATTTTCTAGAACTCTATTATTTAAGTAAAACCACTCAATGTAGCAGATATTCCTGCAGAATACTGTACCGCTCAGAATAACTCATGACAAAATATATTGACATTATCCTTGTTATGACTTATAATTGCCCTTATGAACAGGAAGAGAGCACCAACTAGATAGGGGAGAGACAGGAAAAGCGAGAAAATATTTTCCTTTTGCTGTCCACCCTTGGTGTGAGCCTGTTACATTTTTGCACCTTTTACAAACTTCAGCATCTGACTGATAGTGTCTTTCAAGGCCTCTTTGACTTGTTTGTTCCTCAGGCTGTAGATAAAGGGATTGAGCAGAGGCCCCACAACATGATTGAAGACAGCTACCGTTTTACTGAGGTCCATTCTGCCACTGCCCGCGGGAGAGAGGTACATGAAGATGCAGCTGCTGTATGTGATGGTGACGACAATGAGGTGGGAGATGCATGTGGAGAAAGCTTTCTGCCTTCCAGAGGTAGAAGAGATGCGCAGCACCGCAGAGAAGATCTTGATGTAGGAGGTGATGTTAATGGAAAAAGTGCCTAGGATGCTGCCTGTGGCCAAAAGTAAACCAAAGAACTGTAGGTTTTGAGTATCTGTGCAGGCAAGTTTAACCATTGGCATGGTATCACAGTAGAAATGATTAATGATGTTTGGGCCACAGAAGGGCAACCGAGCCAGCAGAATAAATGGGACAATAACATACAGACAACTTGTAATCCAGGAGCCCAGCACCAGCTGGGTACACAGCTGATTGCTCATGATAGAAACATAATGCAGGGGCTTACAGATGGCCACATACCTATCAAAGGACATGGACGCCAGTAGAAAAAACTCAGCGGTGCCCACAGTGATGTAAAAAAAGCATTGGGCAAAACACACTCCCCAAGATATCAGCTTGGTACCTGATGCCAGGTTGAACAGAGCTCTTGGGATGGAGTTGGAGATCAAGGCAATCTCCAGGACTGAGAAGTTCCTGAGGAGAAAATACATGGGAGTTTGGAGGCGGTGGTCCAGCAGGGTGATGGCAATGATGACAAGGTTCCCCAGCAGGGTCAGGAGATAGATGACAAGAAGCAGAAAGAAGAGCAGGATCTGCAGCCAGCGAACGTCCGTGAAGCCTACAAGGATGAACTCTGTCACTGTTTGGTTCTCCATACAGCTGCGTTTAAAATCTCATATAAACATGGGTAAAAATTCTAATGATTTAGGACAATTAGGAAAGAAAATAACCAAGTTACTTATATTGTCTTAGCTAACTTGCCAGTTTGCCGCAGGTGTGATAATTGTATGCTGTGAAAATATAAATGATTTTTTGTTCAGAGAGAGTGTTTCTTATGGGTGCTACACATCACAAAATGGCTCCTTTTTTCTTCTTATGTCATTTCTAATATCTGTGAATACTTTTTCTTGTCTGCTGTTATGGCAATTCCTTCTGAGACCAATTGGTTAATGAGCAGCACAATAGCCCTGGGGCCACTAGAACAACCTTGAGTGACTGTGTCCTTTGAAAGACTGGGGGACTGTAGTAACACTTCTTTTTTTTCCCTAGAGATGAAGGTGGAATATTTTCTAGCTGAAATAATTTTTTTATGTTGACCCAGAAAATTCCAGATGCAATTTTCTAGTTTTGTTCCAATGTGAATATCTTAAATATATAGGAAAGTGTCATATTGCACTGCCAAACCTCATGAAGGCATACACTTGATGGGGCTAAATACATTTTTAAGTGAAAAAATCTAGTATCTTTTCATGGAGGGGATATGGGAAATAAACTCACGTTTAGGTAAATTCTAGCCTGTAACTCACCACATTGGAGAAAAAATGGCTATTTTGGAAAAACGAAACATGTTCAATATGATAGTATTACAGGGTCTCTGGTCCTCCTTTAGATACTGGCCCCTGGGCATCCAAAAATAGAGGAGATCATGAGGAAACAAAGAAGCCTGACAACCTGTGATTTAATTATAAACATTTGCTTCTGGCAAGGAAACGGTCCTGGATTCCAGCACAGACCCTTGCTTTTAATGGGTCAGGAACTTCCTCTCAGCTACTCGCTCATCTTGTCCAATGAACATTAAATACAAAGTGTAGTGGCTCAGTGTCAAAAGGAGGGCTGAAGAGAGCACAAGGTATTTCCCCACCTGATATTCTTAGGACTTTTTTGGGAAGTCAGAATGATGGAGGTTCAATCTTCTCTGCATCTCCACCTTTTTGGACAAGTGACCTATTATACACTTAGGCTAAAACACACAAAGGCCTCCTCCTCCATGTTTTACTCACTATCAGTTTTGGACTCATGTTCATGTGCACATGTATGGAGTTTGGTAACTGCCCAGATTGAGCACAGACATATGTGCACAGCATTGAGTTTGGTAACTGCCCGGATTGAGCACAGCATTGAGCCCATGCATAGTAGTTATGTGGATGGTTGCACACTTACCCTGTACAGGGAGTAGAATGTCAAAGTGTGCATAAGTGCAAAAAACCTCAATTATGCCACTTGAGGTGTGCCATTTGGGTATATGAGGTGAAATAGGATAGTGCCCCATTGTAACAGGAAGCCAAAGGCTACATTAAGGGGAGAGCATGGCAGGCTAAGTGTGCCATGTGGGCTTGGCAGCTGGGGAAAACCAGCTGCTAGAAAGTAAGCAAGACTAGAAGGTACTACTGGCAGGTGGGGGTGACTGTCCTGGGGCTAGCTGCTTTGCAGAAGGAGAGTCTGAATGCAGCTGGATTAAGTTGCAGCAGAAGAGGGCAGACTGGCTATCAAGCCAAAGCAGATACCCCTACGTGTGGCTGGGGAGCCACATGACAAGAAGGGGTGAACCTTTGGGGCACGTAAGCCCAGTGCCCGAGACCAAGTAGACAATCTGGCCATGCCTGCGGCAGGGAGAAGAGCTCCAAAGGCAGGTGACTTGCAGCAGGATGGATTGTAGTTGTGCAGCGGTTTGCTGGTATTTATGTTGAGATTAAGTTTGATTCCAGAGGACCAGGCTGTGGCTATAGGGCAGGATGGAGGCCCATCAGGGGCCCAGAGGTCTGGAGGAATTAGGCCAAGGCTGGAGGACTAAGGTCATGGTACAGAGCCTAAAACCAAGGAGGGGCTGACGCCAGAGCAGCTTAGACCAAGAGGGCTAAAAAGCCTGGGGAAGGGATCTGAAACCCAAAAGGAGCAGAAGGTAGACTAGGGCCAGGGGTCAAGGGAAAAGGGAGCCTTGACAAAGCCAGGAGCCTGGTAGATTGAGTAGATTGTCAGCTGGATTGGGCCAGAGGGCCCAGTGGGAGAACTCAAAGTAACACCTGTTGAGGCACAGGCATGACTACAGGGGAGGATGGAGACCATGAATATAGTCCAAAAGGCAACTGGTGCCCTGAGGAACTGATAGGGTCAGGAGGGTCACAATTTAGTGCCTGGCGGGCAAGACTGGGGTCAGCTGAGTATGGGAAGTACCAGATGACTAAAGTGAACTAGGGCTCACTCTGGGGCCCTGGGGCAGCCTCCCTAAACACTGTAAAATTTTATCAAGGTTTGGCGGGTGAAGAAAAAAGTGAGGGTACCCCAAGGAGCTGGAGCGGGGCAGATGTTGTGTGGCTACCAAGGGGCTTCACAATTGCCCCCCCCCCCCCCCGATACATCAGTAAAAGGAAGGCCCCCCAAACCATGCCCTGCATTAATGTGTACCTTAATTTTGCTTTTTGGCTATCTAGAAGAGAAGGACAAAAATTTTTGGTCCTTTTATCTACACCATCTGGAACAAGGAGTTCAAAGGGTCCAGGAAGGCAACTATTACTCAAAAACAAACTCTTCTTGTGACACACACACTTCTAAATCCATCACAGCAGCTTTATTGACTGCTCCTGTTTTTAAATATCTTTAGAGCTTGGCAAGAGAAAGGCAAGTGAGTTTCAGAGCCCATGCAAGAATTGGACTTGAACAGAAGAGGTGGCTCTGGAAATAATTGATTATTTAGGACCACGGTTTCAGTGGGGATGCCACAAGAAAGCTAATCATATCAGCCCTTCTACAATTTTGTGCAAAGTGAAGTTACAGATTTTGTTGATTTTTGTGCATTTTTCCTTCTCATGTGGACATAGCGAAAGGACAAAGGAAGTTCAATCAGAGCAGCAGGGTATGGTTTTACCAAAAGAACTATCTCCGTATGTAGTCCTTTCAAAGGGGGCCAAATTGTTTCTACCATGAAGTAACTTGTGGCAAGCACTTTTCTATTGCAATAATTTGGGTAGTTGAAGTCAACATGGAGAATTTCTTGACTAGATACTTGCAGTAAAACTTCTTGTGATTCTATTTCAGGTATTTACTATGTGATAGCTTTCTGTCACAGCCATCCTTCCCCTCAGTAGGTGAATCTATCTTCTCCCAGGGGAGATCAGTGTTATTACCACTGCTCTGAGTGTCTAAAGACCAGGTTTTACTCAATATATTAGGTGCCTACATGCAATCTTATTCTACCTTGATCAAACCCCAGAAACAAAAACAGATAATACTTAAGGCGGCTTGATCTTGCTTCTCCTCATTGCTTAAGCTTAAAATGAAGATGGCACTATATTATAAGAGTAGATGAACAAAGAAATTTGCAGGGACTTGGACAGAGTAGAACAAAATCACATCTGGGTGCCTAAGATGTTGTAGACACACCATAGATAAACTTGAATCTGGGCTGAACTGACTTGTCCAGTGGCACTCACCAGGTCTGGGGAAGGACCAAAAAGGGGCTCTACTAGCATACTTTAATCTTCTGGACAATGTCTGAGGTGCTAGACAGTCCTTCTTCTGCATGCACATAAGACAGGGTTTCTAAATTCCCTGTACATAAAGTTACAGTAACTGCTAATTACCATCAGGCATGCTATTTCCTTTCCTTGGAGGAAATTTGGAAGCAATGGTAAACTTCTTTCTTACGTACATGATAATTATACATTGTCAGGTATTTCCCTGTAAGTACATTCCATTCAGATGTTTTAATTGCTCACGTTGGACATCTGTCAGAATGAAATGTCTTTATTTTTAAAACAGACTTGAAGAAAAACGCACTGAATTTGAAAGGTTCTTTACGTCTCAACTGATCCATTAAAAGATATCACCCACAAAAGTCCTATCCTCTTGATTTTGAAAACAGACCATTTCAAGCAACTGTACTTTATTTGGGTTTCATTTCATTTTGCGTTGCTTCTTGTTTTCTGGTAAGAGTTATCTTGTGGATAATACTAATAATCACCATCATCCTCACCATTATTATCACGAGACAAATATACCAGAGCTATTTGAGAGACTTGAATTGCCATTACCATAATTTTTAACACACATTCCTTAAAGCAGTTAAGGGAAATGATGAATTTGGCTATATTTTTTAAATATCTAACTGAACGAAACAGATCTCAATTCCAAGGTGGAATCAGATTGATGATGGAAAAAAAACAGAGAGTTTAACTCGAAACCCTAATGGATCACAAAATCCCCTAGGTCACTTTAACATAACTGATGCCTGAAGACCTGCACAGTCAAATTGGAGAGGCCAGTTACTTACAGGGTGAATAAATATGGTGGATCATAATTTAGTGCCATGAGTATGTTTGAAAACATGGAAAGAGTGACACCAGGTTTTGATGCCCTTACCACTTTCTCTGTTCCTCGAATAGACTCATTCACCTCACTAGTATCTGAAAAATCCTGCATGGACAATGTGACTAACAGCCCCTCTTCATATTAAAACTCTTTTTGGCTGTGACTTTCTTTAGAAACAAAAAGATGCATAGAGAAATGGAAAGAGAGAGATGGGAGGAGTATGCATGTGCACATACATACACACTCACATACAGATTTTCTTTACTCCTTTCCTTTTCACCCCATATCAGTTCCCTCACAGTTTCGTTTTTCTAGCAAGCATCATAGTTCGTCTGAATGCATCTCTCATGGCATCCTTGACTTGCTTGTTTCTGAGACTGTAGATGAAGGGGTTGAGCAGAGGGGACACTGCATTGTTGAAGAGAGCCACCCCTTTACTGAGGTCCATTCTGCTGCTCCCCTGAGGGGTGACATACAGGAAGATGCAGCTGCCATAGGAGAGTGAGACCACGGTCAGGTGGGAGCTGCAGGTGGAGAAGGCTTTCTGCCTCCCCGTGGCTGAGGGCAGGTGCAGCACTGTGGAGATGATGTTGACATAGGAGATGAGGGTGATGGAGAAAGTGCCAACTATGCTGCCTGTGGCCAAAAAGAAAATCAGTATTTCTAGATACTGTATATCCATGCAGGCCAATTTAAGCAATGGCACGGTATCACAGAAGAAATGGTCAATGACATATGGGCCACATAAGGGCAACTGGAAATATATAATGAATGGGGAAATCACATACACAGAACTGAGGAGCCAAGAGCCTAGCACCATCTGTCTGCAGAGCTGGCTGTTCATGATGGAAGCGTAGTGTAGTGGCTTGCAGATGGCCATATACCGATCGAAGGAGATAGCTGCCATCAGGAAAAACTCAGTTGTGCCAACAATGACATAGAAAAGGCACTGGGCAAAACACCCAGCTACAGAGATGGATTTGGTGCCTGACACCAGGTTGAACAAGACCTTGGGGATGGTGGTGGAGGTTACACCAATTTCCAAGAAAGAGAAGTTCCGGAGGAGAAAATACATGGGGGTTTGTAGGCGATGATCCACCAGGGTGATGGAGATGATGACCAGGTTTCCAGCTAAACTCAAGAGATAGGCACAGAGCAACAGAAAGATCAGCAGGATCTGGAGCCAACGAACGTCTGTGAAGCCCATGAGGATAAATTCTGTCTCGGTTTGGTTATCCATAGCCCTGTGTGCATTAACCTCATTCAGACATAAGAAAATGCCGGTGGCCTATGATAAACCAGAACAAAATAACTGCCTAAGTCTCAATTTTCCAGTTACCAAGTTGTAACACCTCACTTTGTAATCCATGTCTTGAAAAACAGCTGATTATGAGATGGTTTCGAACTATTGCTGTTTGCTGCCAATAGCTCCTCCTTGTTTTTTATGTATTTATAAGTTCTGTAATTTGCCTACCAGCATGACAACACCTTCTGAGACCAATCAGCTAACAAGCATGGCCGTGTCCCTAGGGCATTAGGAAAAATTCTCCCAGAAGTCTTTGAAACTTGACTATTTTATTTTTTTTCCTTTCTGGGAAGAGATATTATCTTTGAAAGTTTTGGGGTTTTATTTATTTATTTATTTATTTGCCATTGAATCAGAAATGCTTTTTGTTATTTGGCTCAGGTAAAATACCTTGAGGTAAAATTATGGAAGATTGTGGGGCTTCAACGACAAGCCAACCACCATTTTTTTCCCCAGGCCAAGGGCCTGAATGACTTCTTTCCATGAAAAGAAATGCACTTACCTGTACATGAAACATTTTGGTGCATTATTGTGAAAACAGAAACCATACCAATGAGCATTTTTTTTTTTGGATCAGAATAAAACATTTCTATTTTTGGCATGTATTTTTCTGGGCAACAATAAAAACAACTCCCCATCCAGCTGCACCAAAGGATCTTGTTGCCAGAGTTATAACTAGGCAGTCTGGTGCCTGGGGTGGAGGAGACACATTGAGGCAGTGGTGACTTGCAGCTGCTTATAACCCCAGGAGCGGCGGTGGCAGCAGCTGTCTTTCTTCTATACACCCCCAGTCACCCCATCTTTGTTATATTAGTGCCTGTTGCCCATTCCAGACATGCTCGTTTTCAAGGAGCACATTATTGTGACTATATCCAGACTAAGTAGAACTCAGGTGCATGTATTGCAGTAGCTTTGACTTGGGAGATAGGTTGAACCTGCAGGAGACCTGAAGAAATAAGAAATGTGCTTAGTTCCTGAAAGCTGGTCTAATTAATGATGCCAGAGAAAACCCCCTTGCTTTCTATTTGTCATGAGTTTTATTTTTAGAGGCATATGTGCAGGGATGAACCTATGAATCTTAATTTTCATTGGCCAGCTTAATCACGTGATGCCACCCTCTCCCCCCAAAAAATCACCAATCTCACACACATTTAAATTCATATTTTACATTCATATTATTACATAATATATAATGCTATTTTATATGTCGAGTTCAAATTATACACTCTTGGTTAAATACATATTTTAAATACAATATTTCCACCTTGAAATTACCCCATTAAATAATTACATCTATAGACTTTAATGGAAAATAATTCCAGAAAAAAATCAGAAAAAGGAAAATAATTCTGCCTGTAAAGCATGAGAATGAAAAATGTGATCCCTGCAAGTGGAAATGAACAATCATAGACTTTTTTTCCATTTATAAACCTAGACCCTTGGGACCCATACTGCCAGTCAGTGTATTTTAACTGCCCCTCTGCATCTGAAATTGACTGGGGATTTTAATGGAAATGATTGTTTTTGAATGAATGGATATAATGAATGAACAGTTTTCATGAAGGAACGAGTTTTAATGAATGACAACTTGGAATCTCACCTCTCAAATGGTGTGAAATTACTACACGTCCTAAAAAAAAAATGGGATTAGAAAATATCACAGAACTAGCCAAAATTATTTTCCTTCTGGTTTAAAATGCCTCTGAATGTAAAGGAACACAAAGGGGTAGGATGTGGCAGTTCACAAAAAGAGGGTGGTAGACTACACTGAACTCTGACTGAATGGTGAGGACGTGGGGAGTGAAAATGCTGCTTCTATGACATGGGTTGGGTATAACTGCAGGTAATGGCACATTGTCTTGGCCTGCTTAGGTGAGTCTGCACTTGGTATCCTGGATTTCATAGCTCCCATTGTTTGGACATCGCTTTCCCCATGCATGGGACAAGGAGGTCCAGGCATTTGACCTGGGACTCCATGTGGTGGCAAGGGAGTTAAGAGCTAAACTCTTCGGTGTTGCATTGCTTAGTGGTGCAGTCTAGTTGCTGTCTGAGGGGCCAGCATTCAGGCATCCTAACCCCCCAAATGTATAGCACTATGCAAAATGTATAAGCTTATAGTAGCATGTGGCAGAGCACTGAGGTGCCCTGCTCCTAGAGGGTGGAAACTGCTAGAGAAAGAGCCCTAGCAGGGAATAAGGAGCACAGCTGTGGGTTGCCGGACAACTGGAGGCAGCAGATGACCCACACCTGCCAGCGGTCAGCTGGCTGTAAGGGGCAAGGCCTGGCTCTTATAAAGCCCAGGGCTGAGGCCAGGCTGGCAGTTCTCTGCCAGCAGCCAGGGGGGCGGGAGCTCCTGGAGTTAAGATGCGAGAACTGCAGGTATTCCTCAAGCAGAGTAAGGAAGGCAGCTCTAAGATGTGTGAGCAATATGGTTTTAGCCAGGTGGCTTTAAGTTACGTTATAGCCTAGGGGTTTGTTTTGTGTTGTTGTTGTTCTGTATTACACTGGTGGCTTGGGTGAGGCTATTAGGGGTTGGAGGAGGCCTCAGAGGGGACCTACAGTGGTGTGGGGGTGTCAGGGTCAGTTAGGGGACCCACAGCAGTGTGGGGGCCCCAGCACTAGTGAGGGTGCAGTGTATGGGGTGCATAGACCCCAGCCCCAGGAGGGGGCACTACTGAGAAGCCCCAGTGTGGGTGTGGTGAGCCCCAGAGAGGGGGCAGCACTTAAGAAGCCCCTAGAGGAGAGGATGATGGTGCAGAGAAGGCCCTAGAGGAGAGGGTGAGGGTATTTTGACAAACCAATGTCTATGCCAACTGCGAGGCTTGGGGCACGGTCTAAGGGGTGGTTGGAGCCATGCATAGCCCATAAGGCTAGGGTGCCCGGGAAGCACCCCTGGTAGAGCAGAACCCACAAAGGGTCTGGGAATTCACGGGGCCAGAAATAACTGTGTCCAAGGAGATGTAAGGCAGCCTCCCAACCTTATGTGAACATCAAAGATGTGGCGGGCAAGAATCAGAGGGTGCTCTTGGGCCAACTTGGCACAGAGGAAGGGTGCCTTAAGGAGATCACAGCCCTCCTGTAGGACCCAGCCCGTGACATGGCCCTTTCTTAGGGGAGGGGGGGGAAGACATCCTAGCTCAGGGATGGGCAATTATTTTGGGCTGAGGGCCATTTACTGAGTTTTGGCAAGCCATTGAGGTCCACATGACAGGCAGCCAGGGGCAGATTAATATTTATCTTCTAACTTTTAGGGGCCCTGTGGTCTGGATACAATGGTCTGGTGGGCACCCCTGTCCTAGCTCCTAATTCTTCGTTAGAGATTGAGTTCTGGGTTGATTTAAATCAATGCCTAGAGTGTAAAGTACATATGTTCTCCTTTGGGCTTGTTCAAAGCATGAATTATCTTGAGTTTAATGATTATGGTGCTTCCTTGAAAGTGTGTGTGGAGGTGAGGGAGTAGCAAGTCCCTGATGCCAGCACTCTTTAGGCATTTTAGGGAACTAAGTGCATTTTTCTTGCTCTCTGCCTGGCCCCAATATGTTACCTTCTTTGTGTCTAGTGGCCCAGCTTCCACCTGGGGAATGTGCATTATAGGAGGATTTGCAGTCCAGAAAAGAAGTGCTTCCTAGGCTAGGTGCCTGTGGGTGAGGGCCAAACTGTATTGCTGGATGCACTTTTGTTTCCTAAAAACCTGCCTAATCCTGTCTGGTGTGTTCAAGGTCAAAATGAATTGTGCCCCAAGTTCCTCTTTCTTCTCTCTCTAAAAACTAGAGAAAACTGTAGTTTTGTCTCCCAGGATAGTCATAAGGTTGCAAAAACATTGAGATAGACGTCTTTCTTTTTTCTTATTAAAACAAACAAAATCAGCAAAGACTTCCCCCAACCTTTTTTGATGTTTAGCATTTCCTGCAAACTTCAACTGCTTCCCACAAAAAAGGAACCAGTAGGCCAATAAAACCAGACAATGCAGATAATGGCTGCTTTATGACAAGAAAATGGAGGCATAGGAGGAAAGCTCCACATTCCCAAACTTTTAACAAAGGAAAAAATAAGAATAGAATGATTTTTTCGTAACATATGAAGCAGAGGCCCTTGTTACCTAATTGGTTTCTGAATGGTTCCTAAGCTAACTACTGAGTAATTTGGGGTGGAAAAGCAATACTTAATGCTTTGCACAGGTGATGATAAAAGCTGTCAGTACTACTGTTACTGTGTCCAGGTGTATCCCTATTAAGTGCTTTGCAAGCCAAGGTTGTGGCATTTCAGGCTGTTTGAATATACGGCGGTAGTATATATGCAGTGTGCCTTTCTTTTCAAAGTTGTTTTTATTTACTAATGACTACTTGGCAATACAAAGACACATGGAGTTCTTACCTTTGTCAGCTTTCAGTAATATTCATAGGGAAGGGCTGAGCTATATAAAATCACTTCTCACATTTATGAAGTGAAAGTTGTTATTTTCAGGTGATGTCCTTCAGTGCCCTCATTACTTGCTTTTGGCAGTACCCTGCACTGTCATGAACTTTAAAACTGCTCTCAGAAGAGTTTTAGGACAAACTAAGAAGAGAAAGAAATAGATTTATCTGGGAAAAAGATCAAGGAAAATGAAGATTGTTCATTTTCTATACTTCCTTCCTTGGCTGTGTGTGTGAGAGATTATTTTTTACTGCTTTCGTTGGGTTAAAAAAAAAAAAAAAAAGTTCCTTACAAATTAATTTCTTTAGTTCTAATAATGTGTTCCAGTTTCAAAGATTGAGAATGGAAACTACTTTGGGGTTTTTTTTTTTCTTCAAATCATAACAAAAAGGTTATCAGCAACTTTTCATATTATGAGCTTATATTAATCTTTATTTAAATGGGGGGGGGGGGGGAAAGGGGGAAAGGACATTCAAACCAGATATTTCGTTTTCAAATATTCAGACAAGAAAAAAAAATTAACTCAAAATACAAATAACGTTTCAGATCAGTGAGAGGCAAGGATTTCTTTGAGCAAAATTTTTTATTGTTGCCATCTTCTATTGGCATAGTCAGGATAGTGTTAAACAAGCTTTCTCATGGAATACATCCTTTGTCAGGTCTAAGCTGTAAAAGCCAGCACAGCACTGACTGTACAGCCATCACCTTAGCTTTCATTGTTTCCAAGGAAATTATCCCAGACTTACACTAGTGGCTGAAAGGGAAGAATTAGCCTGGCCAAGCGCAGCTGGAATAAAGGCTATATTCAAGTATGAGACTTAGGATTATCACAGCAATGAGTTCCCAGTATCATGCATTTCCCAGTAAGACGGCTATTTTCTGTGTTCTTCTCCCTTGGTCAAGTACAAAGAGCCCTGGCTACAAGGAATCCTGAATGTGAGCATTTTTCATTGCTATCCATTCAATGCATCTGCTCAAGTGATCCTGGAATAGGAGCCTTTGTGCATCTAAATGACAAGCTCTTTTTTTTTTTTTTTTTTTTTTTTTTTTAACAGACTAATGAGTGTTTGTATCCCTGGCCTTACACCATGGATGCATAAGCATGCATTCTTAGCCCGAGTACTCATAGTAAGACTACACATTGGTTAAATACATATGTAGCTACCTAAACATGAGTCCCCAAGGGAGAATGACCCTGCCACATCTTGATCCCAAGAGCTGTACAATTGGGGCACACACTCAGGAAGTCAAAATCCCAGGTTCAATGCTCCCTTTGCAAAGGCATAGCTTGAATGTTCATTATTCTAATGTCCCAGCCCAAGTGCTTTTAACCACTGCACCAATGCCCCCTCTCTGAGAGTAGAGCCAAAAACCCAAAGCCAGAATTTCAACTGGCAAAAATCAGAGCATCAGTTAACACAACTGATCAAAGCTCAAGGTAATTGGAATAAGTACAGATTAATTCAGTGGCAGTCAGAAAAGCAAAATTACAATACAAAAATTATTTCAACCAAGGGTAATGAGCTTCTAAAGAATGTTTGTCTACATGCAGCAAGGCATTACAAAAAGACATTAAAGGATGGATACATTGGCATAAAGCAAGCGGATGGATTGGCTTGCTTGGATTGGATTGGTGGGTGGATGGATACTAGAGCTATGCGAAACTTTGGGTGGTGATTTGATTTGGAAGAGATTTGGCTCAATTCAGTGGCTGAATCTCTGAATCTAAATCGAATCAGGGGAATTAAAAGGTCTGAATCGATTCAAAGCTCTCTGAATTTTTGGAAAAGATTGGGAGACCTTTGATTTGGGCAGTCCCTGGTTCATGGATAGGTGTTGTTAATAGAGTAGTGAAATGCAAATAAAAGGCACACACCATTGTTTAGGGATGAGATCAGAACTGTTTTTGAAGTAAGTATGGGATATAAAATCAGGGGGGTTTAAAAAGGGCAAAGAAGGCATAAAGCATTGGGGGGAAGGCATAGAGATGCATTAGAAGATAACCATCACCTGTCTTCCTTTGCCTCAAAATCAATAGTGAGTTCTGCCATTTGACCCAGAGAAAGTTGCCTTTGATTCCAGAGCTGACCAGACTTGATGCTCAGGACTATTTCTGTTTTTTCCCCAGACAAATAGGAAAAGTTACTGGAGTCAAATTTTTATTGTTCTTTTCCCTTTTTTTCCCCATTGTCAATATTAATACAAGTATCAGCATGCCTTAAGTAGATGGGGAAACTCCGCAAGCTCATGATACAAACACATGAAATTATTCTGTGTAGACAGAGTGCCATACGACTACTTCCTAGTCATGTCAGTGGTCATTTTTTGTCACATGATATTTTGGTCTTTAAAGATGCAGGGCAATTTTATTCCTGGATGTGTAGCTGTCCATGGGATGACTACATATGTGAACAGAGTGAGCATGTACAGTAGCGGTCAAGGCCCATAAACATGGCAACTATGGATGGTGACCTTAGATGCCCCAAAATGTAGCTGACCAAAACCCATGACAAGAAGGACTTCAGATCATGTTTGGAAGAGGGACAAGGGAGAGAGCCTTATCAACTTTGGTTCTTTGGGAAACACTCCACTCTTGCCAAAAAGGTCCTGTATGGCCACCTGAACCTGCTTATTCCTCAGGCTATAGATGAAGGGGTTGAGCAGAGGAGATACCATGGTGTTGAGAACAGACACCCCCTTACTGACGTCCAACTTGCTGTCCTTTGTGGGCCTGACATACATAAAGATGCAGCTGCCATAGGTGATGGACACCACAATGAGATGAGAGGCACAAGTGGAGAAGGCTTTCTGCCTCCTTGTAGTAGAAGGCATTTGCATCACTGTGGTGACAATGCTAATGTAAGACACAACAGTGACAGTGAAACAGCCCAGCAAAGAAAACACAGCTACAACAAAACTCATGGACTCCAAGAGCCTGGTATTTGCACAGGCAAGCTTAAGTAGTGGAGTGTTATCACAGAAGAAATGGTCAATGATATTTGGGCCACAGAAAGGCATCTGGAAGAGCAAAACTGCTGGGCCAATAATAAGGAAGAAGCCCCCAATCCAAGAGCCCAACACCAAAAGGGTCCTGACTTGAGAGTTCATGATGGTGGTATAGCGCAGAGGGTTACAGATGGCCACGTATCTATCAAAGGACATTGCTGCTAACAGGAAGGACTCTGTAGTGCCCAGCATGAAATAAAAAAAGGTTTGAGTGAAACACGCTGGTAAAGAAATTGTTCTTCTGTTTGATGCAAGGATGGCCAAAGCTTTGGGGCTGACAGCAGAGGTGAAGCTGATTTCCAGGATAGAGAAGTTTCTAAGAAAGAAGTACATGGGGGCTTGGAGACGATGGTCCACGAGGGTGACGATGATGATGATAATGTTGCCGGCAATAGTTAAGATGTAGGTGAGAAGCAGCACAACAAAGAGCAGAGGCTGTAGCTGGGGGCTGCTGGTACAACCCATAAGGATGAACTCCATCACTGCAGGCCAGTTCTCCATATGTGGCTCATCTTTATGCACACACAAAAAAGGAGTGAGTGACAGAGTAAAGACAAAGAAGCATTCATGAAGACAAGTTATAAAAGCTCATTCCCACACCTGGCTGCTATCCCCAGCTATTGGATATTCACTTAACTTTCTTGTATCAACATGGGTTTTCTATACCCAACATGATCCCCAATTCTTCAATGCATGTGGACTCCAGGAGTCAAACTGTTGAAAAATTGCAACATCTTTGTGACGGGGAGTTTCTTCTTTGGTCTATATTTCGTTAAGAAACCTAAGACCATAATGTTTTAGCCTCCCAGTATCACAATGGCAGGTATTTGAACAATGGATTTCTAGGGTTTTGGGGTGTTTGTTTGGGGAATCTTATCTGTGGATTGCTTGTTTGTAGTAAGCTACTTTGACCCTTTTGGAAGGAAGCAAAAGGACAAAAATCATTAACAGCAGTATAAAGACAGTCCCGATAGTGTGATTGCAGAAAAAGCCTCTTGGACAACTATTCATCTACCAATGTATACTAATCTGTCCAACTGCCTTTCTGTTGAGGCTTTATGTATTTCCCAAAAGAAGGCTTACTCCCATGGAATGAAAATTAGCAAATCTATTAAGATTCTGGGATTCCTGAGCGAGGTCATGGGTTTGTTTGTTTTTTGTTTTTGTTTTTCCCCCCCCACCTCCCCCTCCCCCTCGTATAGGTAGTACAGTGAGACCTCGAGGCAGGGTGCTGCAAACTAGTATCTGACTGGGGAATAAAGAAACTTGTTTATCTATGGGCTGAGATATCTAAGGGATCCTGCAGATGTCATGCAGATGATTCTCTCTGAATTAAAGTTTCCCCCCCAGCAGGACTGTAAGCATGTACCCCCAATGCATGATGACCTATGTAATCACAAAGCTTTCTTGCATTCCTTTCTCTACCATTCTGTATCTACATGCTGCCTCTTTAGATATACTTAATGCAGAAAGCTTTTAAGGAAGAATGGTACTGTTGAAGTGATGTGGCAGCCATGTGAGTACACGAGCCCTTATAGTCCATTTACCTCTATGCTGTCTGCTTCTCTCCACCAGACCTTGGCATGGTAGTCTGGTATCCAAAAGCTGACCTATCTATCCCAGTCATGGAGTCCGTCCAATAAAAGATGATAATCTCAACAATTCTTATCGTCTTGCTTTAATTCAAGAGACATCTTTTCAGTTTCTATTTGTACAATGGATTTCAACCCATGACTACCTCTATGTACACAATAACTGATATTGAGAACTAGCACAGAGAACTCGTGACTCATTTGGAGACTGTGAAAATGACAATTTTTGGGTTTTTTTCAGTGAACATCATGCCCAAGCAGGATTTTTGGGCTAGGATTTTTCAAAATAGTTGAAAGAGCAATAAATCTTGTTTCAGAGAGCCACCCTCTACATCTGAGACTTTAACTTTGCCCTTCCTAGTCTCACTTCACTTTAAGATAAGTGTTTTCTCCCTCTCCCACCATCACAGTATAGAACAGCATATGTTCTTTCTCACACATTGCAAAATATATGTAGCTCAACAACATAAGGCATAAAGGCAAAAAAAACCTCACCACTTCTTGCATGGACAAATGAAAGGTTCTCTGACGGAGGTCTTGAGATCTTCTGGGCATGAATAAATTCATTTTCAGGCATTGTATGTGGTCCTGAAGCTGTTGCTTAATGATTAACAAGCACTTTCAAGGAAATAGGGTATCTCCAAAAATTGGAATCTCCTCTAAAGACACTTTCTTGTTAGCAGCTAACTCTCTTCTGTTACTTAAGTGCAACGAGAATCAGTGGATGTTACATAAGGTCATTGGATTCTTCAATTATACAGCTCCTTGTAGTTCAGGGTCTTATATCAGGTGTCAAATTGTCTAAAATAATGCATGAAAGAACTGGAAAAGTCAAAAACCAGGAGGATTTGTCAATGTTTTGCAGGTGCCCTTTAAGATAATGCAGAATTGCTCTGCATTAACAAGAAGTTTTTCCTACATTTATAGAGTGTGTGTGTGTGTGTGTGTGTGTGTGTGTACCATCTAAAATTGTTGGCATTATTTCGTTGCTCATTAGCAGATCTCTCGAGAGACACCAACCCGACTTTTCTTCCTGGAATCCGCGAGAATTTTCTTTTCTTTATTCACTGACATGTTCGTTCTTTGACTGAATGGTCTTTGGATGCCTATACACATGTAGGGTAGGCATTTCCAAAGGCACTGTAACTTTTGTGATTTATTTAAAATGCTTAGGCATAGTGCCTTAAAATTTAACAGGCATTTCAGGAGTGATGTTAAGTTTTGTGTTTTTGCTGTAGTTCTGCAGAGTAGGAGGAGGCAGAGGGCACCGAATGCACAATGCAGCTAATTACTACTTGGAAAAGCCCTAATTGGAGTAAAAGTGAACTAGGTAGGCTAAGGCAGACAAGGTCTGCCTATATCCTTAGACCAATGCTGCTACTACACTCTGAAGTAGGCTAAGATACACTACCATAGTTTGCCTTATATTTAAAACACATAAACGAAGGTTTAATTAAGGTAACTTTGGCTATTTTGAAAACAGTCTAGTCGCCCATGTGTATTGTGACCACTTTAGAATGCTTTAAATGGCAGAAATCATCACATATCTAGGCACTATGTATGTTTTAATAATGCCTAATCCATGAAAGCAGCTCTGCGCGCACACGCACAACATAGAAATTAGACCGTAACAACGATCAGAAATGTGTTCGGTTAGGAGTCTACCTTCTCTTTGAAAAACCCAAACCCTGCTACTGAAACTCTTCATCTTAAAACCACCAAGGAGGGCTCTCTGTCTCTGACTCCCGAAGGTTTTTAATATCACCTCCTCCCAGATAACTTAATGGAATAAAGGACGTGTGTATAGCAATGTGGGTGAGTGAGCACTGCACAAGACAAAGACTTGAGTGGCTTGGATTTGTTAAGGGACATGGGGTTTAGTTCCCTGCCCCTCTTGCCACACCCTGCCAGAAGCTGAGGAAGGCAAAGGGAATGGGTCGCATCCTTTCATCAGTTGTATGCCACTGACTTGGTTGGAGGGCATCCAAGACACTTGTAAACAGTGACTTGGCCCCTTGCAGAGCCACAAGGAGAGACCAGATGGCCTCCTGAGACACAAAGCAGCACCCTTTTCACAAAAGGCACATCTTTCAACCCCTATGTATGAAAATAGTGGCTTAATGCTGATTGGTGTCTCTAGGTCAGGGTGGGCAATTACGTTGGGTGGAGAGCCACTTACTACGTTTTGACAAGCCATCAAGGCCTGCATGACAGGCAGCCAGGGGCAAATAACTATTAATTTTCTTAATTTTTTAGGGGCCCTGTGGACTGGATAGAATGGCCTGGCAGGCCCACCCAGCCTGCGGGCTACATTTTGCCCACCCCTGCTCTAGGTGCTATTGAAAATATCAGTCCAGAGTGATAAAAGCAGCTGGAGGCTGTTGTCATAACCATAGCTGATTTCAGCTAACTGGGCTGCAATGGAGTACTGCTGATTTTTCACTTCCTCGAGATCAAGTAAAGCTTGTCCACACTGAAGGTAACTTATTGGGATGCTCTGTGAAGTGCACCCAAGACAATGTCAGGATGCTGATGACATTTTTGAGAAAATGTATACTCATTAAATGAGTAATTATCCTGGTTCATATCCAAGACCCCAGCAATGAAACAAATGTGCAAGAACTAAGAGCTACATGACAGGGTGGCTGCTGGTACACTTGTTTATTGCGTGTCCGTAGCCTTGGTATTTTTCCTTACGCTTTAGTCAGTCCCTAGTAGAGAAACACGGTGATATGTTGAAGAGAGAGCCTCATCTCCACGAGAGATGGAAGAAGAGGATGAGGGCTTGGGAAGACCTATCTTAGCCCCAGGAATTGACCTGTTAGGGGATTCACCCAAGTAGCAGGACATTCGGATTCAAGGCCAAAACAACCAGAAAGAGTTTCATTTGCATCTCTCTGACTTCCCAGGGCAGCGCTCTTACTATGAGACCTAAGGTAGACAGTCTAGAGTCTCCTCATGAGGCTGAGGATCTCTATCTTATACTTAATAGTCACTGGATGAAGCTGATAGAGAGCAGAGAGAAAGATGCTGCTGTTACCAGATTGCCCCTTCACTTGGGGCATGCTCATTTATTAGGGATATGTTTCTTGGGTCTTTATAATTCTATTAATGTGCTGCTTGTGTTTCTATACAGAGCTGTATCTCTCCCTTCTGCGAGTCTTCACCCCCAATGGAACTATCTTGCAGGACTCGGTTTCAATGGGGTTGGATTCCTCCAATCACCATTTCAGTCATACACACACAAACACATACAGATTAACATGACATGCCTGACCTGGCTGGGTTGATCAGCATGGACAGGCTGACACCCTCATATGCCCGGAATCAGTTCATTAAGGTAAACAATACACTTCAGTGAGATACTAGCCCACAAGTAAACAGAATTCCTCTGAATCCGGCTGGGTGTCCAGCTGACACCCTCATGGGCCAGCATTCAGTTCATAAGGGCACGTCTGAGTCAAACTGGGTCGATCAGCCTGTACAAGCTGATCCCGTTATGTTTCAAACTCAGCAACTCCCAATCTTTGGCCTCTTGATGAGCAGACCCCACAGTATTTTTGGGCTTCACAAGGATCTTTAGGTCAGGTAAGAGAAGCGTTGCTGCAGAGCAAGTGGGGAAGGAGAAGTAGAGAAGGAAAAATATACCCAGTTACTACCAGTTTGACTAAAAAAGTTATTTATTGCTAAGTATATGAAATATATAACGGTACTAGTAGTAATAGGCATACAAAGGAAAAACAAACAAACAATTACAATACTACCCTAGTTTCACTAAGTATTTGGGGAAAATTAGCTCAAGCTTAACTAATACAATTCAGGTTCAGAAATCTATACCTAGGGAGAAAAAAAGAAAAGAGAGAGACTTCTCTTGAAGCACACATTTTGCTGCTTTTTTTTTTACAGATTTTTATACCCTCAGTTCAGCTTTTTCAAAGCATTCTTAATAGTGTAAATAATTGCCTTTTCTATTGACAAGGGGTTATCTGGTTTGGAACATTTCAAGAAACTGATTAATAACCAGGAAAAACATAAGGTTAAGGAGTAACCAGGCACTTAGGAGCCAATTGAAATTCCTATGGATAGTAGATATACTGGATGGGATACCTCATTGTTTCTTCAGAAACCATAGATAGCTTGCAGTGTCAGGGTTTTGGATTTGTACCTCTTGTGAACAAGACTCAGCTTAGCATGACTTTTTCAGATCTTACTATAGGTTTTTTTTTTTTTGGTTTTTTTTTTTTTAAACAGACTTAAGGCAATTATTGGAGTATTTATAACCTTTTGTGGGGAGGACTTCCACCAGTCATCCCAGGAAAAGTTTGACAGCTTTTGTGGTCAGGAATCCAATGGGCTGGACACTGTGATGAACACTTAACCATTGTTCAAATGTTGCCCATACCCACTCTGACTCAGTCTTTTGCCTCAGCATTCCCTAACCCGGCAACAGAGTTTTAGTCAATCAAGTTTAAATAGGACTCTCATAGTGGGACCGGGGAATGTATGGCCCAAGATGCCTATTAAACTTTTACTTCTGCTTAGTTGTGTGTGGGGGGGGGGGGGGAGGAGGGAGGAGTCCTTTGTAAATCCAGATTGGAATTAGTCTGATAAATGCTGAGCTGGGTGTGTGTAAGAGTGGGTTGATTAAAATTTGGAGCACAGATTTTTCCACTATGCAGTGCTCCCCTGCTTCTCTGATCCCAGAATTCACTGCAGTCTTTGCTTCGGGCGTTCTGTTCTCCATCTTCCATGTAAATGAATGGTCATCTGGTTCCATCTTGGATGCAGATGAGAACTAGGGAAGTTGTTTCACTCTTGTCACCCTTATCTGGAGGGTTTTAGGTGCATCTTCCACTGCATCTTCATTGTCTTTCGTAACCAGTTCTTGTTCAGGTGGGGGAGGGGGGAATCTTTGCGAGTCAGACAGGCTGTGTCCTGTGTCAGGGTTCCCCAAGAACACAGAGCTGAGAGGTAATGCTACTGTATCAGGATCAAGGGATCACGCTAAGGCCCAAGACTCCCTGTCTTTTATGATAGAGACATATCTTTCTGCTTCCACTCAACATCCTGTTTCCATGTACAGCCTCTCTTCTCTGCCCATGGAGCCAGGACCAGGAGAAGAACTAGAAAAATGACTGGCTAATGCCTAACATGTTCACAAGACTGTGTTTGCAGAGTTGAAACTCTATTCTATTATACTTCTCATATGAATATAGCTTCTTGGTTGTATGTTGTCTCAGGTTGCATCTATTCCTGTGTACACAACTGGAGTAGTGCAAAGCAGTGGTTCTCAAACTTTATGGACCAAAGATACTCATTGGAAAAATGCCAGCTCTAGCTTTTACTCTACTTTTTTGACAACAGAAAAAAAAATAGAGAGAAATCCCCCCATAAAGAGAGAGCAAAGAAAGACCATAACAGGGCAGAATATTTTAACATGATGGATTCTTGTTTGAAATCTCTGGCTGTGTCCAGATGAGTTTGGCTGTGCATGACCCATCTGTGGTGCCATACACTGCATATTCAGGCATTGACCACACTGCTAACTAGTAGTTGATCTTGGGGTAAAAAAACACACACAGGAAAAAAAGGGGAGAGGCACAGGCACAGCATTTGCCACCCAAAACTGGAGCCTGGCCAACTGGAGCCATGGTCCAGCTGCCAGCCAGGTTCCCAGCTACAGAAGCATTGTGGGCGTATTTCTCCTGGCCCTCAGCACCCCAGGTAAGACTTCTGGGACCAACAGAGTTGCTAGCCCCAGCCTCCCCTACCCCACCTGGGGTAACCTGCAATGTACCAGACCATGCACAGCACAGGTGTTCCCTGGAGACTAGTAGCAGCGCGACAAGGTGTGCCACTGCTACTTGTCCCCAGGGAACCAAACCTCTGTGCTCATCTGGACACAGCCTCTGTTTTTATCCTATGAATCACGTTTGCACCTAACCGTGCTTGAAAGGATTGACACTTCAAGATGCCACAGCATAATAGTACGGTATCACTGACATGAATAAAATGGTACAGAATCACTCTTGTGAAGAAACCACACGGAAACATGTTCAGTCTGAAATCACTATCTTTACTAAACAAGAAATACAAATCTTAGAAAGCTATCTCATATTTACCCCAGCGTATGAAAGAGAAGAATTTGCCCTGCCCAACGCAGCTGGAATGATGGTTATGCACAAGCATGAAGTTGAGGATTTTCACAGCAAGTGCATGCCTAAATCTCATGGATTGCCGTGTAAGATTGCTGAAGACCCCTGGGTACATAACATCCTGCGTATGAGCATTTGTCGCTGCTATCCATGCAATGTGCCTATTCATTGATCTCCTGTGACAAGGTTAGCACTTATCTGCAGTGGAGGGGACAGAGAGAGAGGATGGATGCATTTTAGGAGTGGATCACCTTAGTGGAGAGAGAGATGTTGGAAGGTAGGCATTGAAAGGGCAGGATGCCTAGGTAGGGACTGGGAGTATATGTGAGGCAATTGTGGAGCTCAGGAGAGAGCTGCAGTAAATGGTCATTCAGCGCAAGTCAGAAACCATACAATATCCATATGAAACAATAAAAATCAATACAAAAATGATAATAATACAATATACAACAGTAAGAATCAATACATACCTAATAATAATGCAATATGAAACAGTGGATATCCAAAGCCAAAAACTTGCTACCAAAATAAAAATGTTTAAAGCTTATCTTAAGTCTGAGCTCACTTATCCTTATCTACAGGGAATAGAAGGGGGGGGGGGGGGGAGAGAGAAAAAGTCAGAAATGGTTGGGGAAGGGGAGGGAATGCATTTTAAAATAAATTAAAAAAAAAAAAAGTGGGGGTTTTGCTACACTGTCTATCTGGCCCCGTCACCATTATACGTGAGTGCATCATAGAGTAAATCAAATAGTGATGGAAATGAAACTAATAGTTTAATACTTAATGAAACACATTCATGAGGGTAGAGATTTAGACAACTGAAGGTCAAGGTTTGGTAGACAGACAGACAGGAAACAATAGCAGCATAGACCATTTCTTTCTTTTTTTTCCATTACTTCCTGAAATGTGCTGTCCAAAGGGCAGATAAATATTAATTTTCTAAATTTTTTAGGGGCCCCGCAGGCTGGACAGAATGGTCTCGTGGGCTGGATTCAGCCTGTGGGCCATATTTTGCCCACCCCTGCTCTAAGGGTTAAATACTCATGTCAAAGGGTATGCACACACTTGAGCAGGTATAATACATTAGAAGATTTATAATCAAATCAGGGACTTGGTACTAGATTTTAGTTCTAAATTAAATTTAGAATTGTTGATCCTGTTCTCTTGCTTCTGTTTATGAAGAGCTGTGTAATGTTTGTAGCGCTTCATGAATAATACTGTTCCATTAAATTCCATCTAAGCATAATTGAAGTAGAAGTAACGGCATGCTTATGCTATGATTTATTGCCTTTGAGCAAAATGCATGGCACCTTTCAATTCAGGAGAGACTACACAGAACCCCTCCTTGATACAGGACAAATATTGCTAAAATGTAACAGAAACGCAGCTCTCACTGACTTAAGACAGAAATCAAAATCAGAAATGAGAACACTGCATAATTCAGCAAAAAGATAAATTAAAAAATAATCTGTTTTTAAAGAAACCCTAGTTAGAGAACTAATCACCCCACCTGGAAATAGTTTAGCTTTAAATTACAATGGCACAGACTTCTTATAGGACATCATGTGTCCAACACGGATAGCACTGCATTTCTTATAATATCATCAGGGATATCGCATGCTTCAGGGGAGCCAGGTTTTATAACTTCTGGCTGAATAGACGTCAACCCAGCTCAAGTAATATATGGTAGATGAAAATTTCTGTTTATATCTGGATGGAAGCAGCTTTATGTACTTAAAAGCTTGGTACCTATTAGGTGAATTAGCTGTGCACTTCAGCCAAGGGAGATTAAAGGAAAAACTAATAATATAAAATAATAGACCAACCTTGCCCCACACCAACTGCATCCCCATAGCAAAAAAACCCCCAAACCTCAAGGAAACATATGGGAGTCTAGAGCTAGACTATGAAGGTGCCATTGGTCAAGGGTGAAGGTTGACAATAGAGGAGCGCAGAGAGGGGAGCCCTGGGCTGAAATACAGTGAAATGAAAGCAAAATGCACAGGTCATTGTTTAGGGTGAGAGCTGGGCATATGGCTGCTTCCCTTGTGGATGGTGGCCATAGATACCGCAAAGTGTAGATAACCAAAACCCATGATTAGTGGGACTTCCAAACATGAACAGAGGAGGGCCAAGGGAGAGAGCATTATTTATTTTTTTGGTTCTTTAGAAAACACTTCACCCTTGCTAAAAATGTCCCTCAAAGCTGCCTGAACCTGCTTGTTCCTCAGGGTATAGATGAAGGGGTTGAGCAGAGGAGACACCATGGTGTTGAGAACAGACACCCCCTTACTGACATCCACCTCGCTGTCCTTCGTTGCCCTGACATACATGAAGATGCAGCTGCCATAGGTGATGGACACCACAACGAGATGAGAAGAACAAGTAGAGAAAGCTTTCTGCCTCCTGGCAGCAGAAGGCATTTGCATCACTGTGATGACAATGCTAATGTAAGACACAACAGTGACAGTGAAACAGCCCAACAAAGAAAACACAGCTATAACAAAACTCAGAGACTCCAAGAGCTTGGTATCTGCACAGACAAGTTTAAGAAGTGGAGAGTTGTCACAAAAGAAATGGTCAATGACATTTGGGCCACAGAAAGGCAGGTGGAAGAGCAGTATTGCAGGGCCAATAATGAGGAGGAACCCTGCAATCCAGGAACCCAGCACCAGAAGGGTCCTGACTTGAGAGTTCATGATGGTGGTATAGCGCAGAGGGTTACGGATGGCCACATATCTATCAAAGGACATTGCTGCTAACAGGAAGGACTCTGTAGTGCCCAGCGTAAAATAAAGAAACCACTGAGTGAAACACGCTGGTAAAGAAATTGTTTGGTTTGATGCAAGGATATCTAAGGCTTTGGGGACGACAGCAGAAGTAAAGCCGATTTCGAGGAGAGAAAAGTTTCTAAGAAAAAAGTACATGGGGGTTTGGAGACGATGGTCCACGAGGGTGACGATGATGATAAGAATATTTCCTGCTATAGTTAGGACATAGGTGAGAAGCAGCACTACAAAAAGCAGAGGCTGTAGCTGACGGTTGCTGGGAAAACCCACGAGGATGAACTCCATCACTGCAGTCCGGTTCTCCATATGTGGCTCATCTTTATGCACACACAAATAAAGCAGTGATTAACAGAGAAAGGACAAAGAAGCAGTCATGAGAAATCATGAAAACACATTCCCACACCTGGCTTCTGCCCCTGGATAGCTGATATTCACTCAAATTGTTCATCTCAACATGGACTCTCTATTCCCAATATGACCTCCACTCCATCCATGTGTGTGGACTCCAAGAATCAAACTCTAGAAAATGTATATCTTCATTGGGGTACAGTTTCTTTTTGGTGTAGGTGGCAAAAAGGAACACAAGACAATCGTGTTTTACCTTTCTAGTATCACAGTGGGAGCAGTTTCAACACTGGAGTTCTAGGGGAGTTTAGGGAAACTTCTTGGGGGATTGCTTGTTTATAGTAAGCTACTTGCAGCCTTTGAATCAATCAAACAAGCAAAAATCATTACCAGCAGTATAAAAACAGCCCCTGTACTGTGATTATACAAAAAAGCCTCTTGGACAACTATCCATCTATCTATGTACAGCAGTCTATCTGATTGCCTGTCTTTTGAGTCTTCATGGACTCTCAAGAATGAAAACTAGCAAATCTGTTAAGATTCGGAGATCCTTGAGCTAGGTTATGCTTTTTTTCTCTTTATATGTGTAGTGAGATCCTGGGGCAGAGGCCTGCAAACTAATATGTGACTGGGGATTCAAAGAACTGTTACTTTTTGGGGCTGAGATATTTAAGGATCCTGCAGATGTCAGGAATAGCATTATCTCTGAATTTTTTAAAGAAAAACAATAAAATGTGTTTTCTTCCTGCCAGAAGGCTCAGGGCTGGAAGGATGTACCTGCAATATATGATGATGTCTATCCCAGTTATGCAGCCGGTCCAACAAAATATTTTTTCACCAATAATTGCCTCTTCAATTGCAGGCAGCATTATATCTTTTCAGTTTGTGTTTGTACAATGGGTTTCAGCCCATGGCTACTTTAATAAGTACTGATATTGAGAATTAGCACAAAGAACTCATGGAAATAGGATGCCATAGATGTGGAGGCTGTGAAAATTATTGTTTCTGGTGTTATGGTGATTATAATCCCCATGTGGGATTTTTTAATGAGATATTTCAAAATATTTGAAAGGTCAATAAATCTTTTTCAGTGAGCCACCCGCTACATCTGAGGTTCTAATTTTGCCTTTCCCAGTCTCTTTTCACTTTAAGATGATTATTTCCTCTCTCTTCCATCGTCAGAGTGTACAGCAATATATGTTCTTCCTCACACATTATAAAATGTATCTAAAACATAAGGCATAATGTCAAACAACTCACCACTTCTTGCATGGACAAGCAAAAGGTTCTTTGATGGAGGTCTTGAGATCTTCTGGGTCTGAATAAATTCATTTTGAAGCATTGCATCTGGTCCTGAGCCTGTTGCTTAATGCTTGAGAAATGCTTTCAAGGAAATGGGGTGTCCCCAGAAAACTAGCATTGTCTTTGAAGACACTTTCTTGTTAGTGGCTAACTGCTTTCTGTCACCTTAGTGCAGTGAGAGTGGATACTACATAAGATCTTCTGACTCTTCAGTTCTGCCGCTCCCTATAGCTCAGGGTCTTACATTAGGGGTGAAATTGTCTAAAATGATGAATGAAAGAACTGGAAAATTAAAAATCCAGTAGGAGATGTTAATATTTTGCAGGCGCCCTTGAAGATAATGTAGGATGCTCTGCATTAAGAAGATGTTTTTCCTATGTTGGCTAGGCATATATACCATTTAGCATTGTTGGCATTATTTCATTGCTCATTAACGGGTCTCTCAAGAGACACGAATACAACTTCTCCATTGAATCCCAAGAATTATCTTTTCTTTATTTGTCTAGTGATCTTTATGGTTTGACAATGCTTAATTCATGCAAGCAGCTCTGTATACACCCCCCCCCCCCCCGAGGTAGGAAACAGCAACACTGTTCATAAATGTGTTTTCTTAAAAGTCTACCTTCTTTTTTGAAAAACCCCAAACCCACTATTGAAACTGTTCATCTTAAAACCCCCAAGGAGGGAACTTTTTCTCCTACTTTGGAAAGTTTTTTTTTTTTTTTTTTTAATTCATCTCTTCCCAGATAATGCAAGTGAATAAAGGACAGGACACGTTTCTAGCAGTGTGGGTGAGTGAACAAAGTATCAGACAAATGGTTCAGTGGCCTGGCTTCTATTTCTGTCCCTGCCACAGTCTTGGTGGAGTGGCCTCAGTGAAGTCATTTCATCTCTCTGTGCCCCAGTACCTCTGGCAGTCAGAGAGGACTAGAAGCACTCGGGTCCCCTACAGAGCTCTAAGATTTACAAATGGAAAGTGTCATGGGTTGTAGCAATTATTTTACCTTTGCTCTTCACAATGTATGGATTTATTCTGGAGTTATCCTGCTATAATAGATAACTCCAAAAGGACCCCAAATTCCCAGAGATTTCAAATGGAGATGTGTGCCTTCAGTAGGTCTTAGGGTTCAGGATTTAGGAGCAGGTACACTTGGCAGCTTGGATTTTTCAGGGAACGTTGGGTATAAATTCTCCCTGCCTCTCCCCCACCCAGCCCAAAAGCTGAAGAAGGCAAACTGGATGGACCACAGTCTTTCATCATCTGTAGGTCACTTCCTTGACATCAGTGCATGTCAGGCAATAGTGTTCACCACACAAAGAAACATTAAACCATACTCATCATCCTGCTATGGTATTGCGGAAAAGATGAGTCACATGACAAGAGAGACAATGCTTATTGATATTGTTCAGGCAATTTTTTTTTTATCTTTCTTTTTGCAAAATCTATGTTTTTGCCCTGCTCTATATAATGCTGTTAGCACTTTTGGAGGATTGGAGTTATATAGCACAGGAAGCCCTTCTGTCTGCAGGGCTTATAAATTGAGCTGGGAGGGCAAGAGAGTGGTGAGTGAATTTCCACCTTGCCAGTACTGACCTTCCCATAGCTCACATACATTTTTTGGCCTGGCAGGGACTAGAAAGAAGCCAGGTTAAAAAACTGAGCAAGTCACTATCACTTGAATAAAGTGCTCCTGGGGGGTCCTGTGAGAAGTTGAGTTGGTAACTCTTGAGGGTCTTGTTAATGAGCAATGGAAATAATGTGTGGGCATTTGTACACGTCACAAAATTTGCCCTTACTTGCATTCCAACAGTGTTACTGTTTGCACGAGCGGGTTTTCCTGGGCCTTTAAATGTCTTTCTGGTGCACTATAATAAAACTCATCTGGACATAGTTTAGTTTGGGTTGCAACAAATTAAAATATTACATCCATGGATTTGTTACCTGCAAACAGAAATGCACTTAAAGACATATAGCAACCTGCTTTGTCCACCAGATGGCACAGTGATTTTTGTGTAGGTCACCCTTTTGGTCATCAGATGTTGCTTTGATTTTCAGACACCAGCAGCTCTGCCAGAATGAATCAATTTTTTGCTCACCTACCTGCAGAGACACCTGTGCCTCCTCCCCCCTGAAACCTGTAATCATGTCTACATGGACAGAGCTTTTTGCTCACATGAACTCTAGAGCAATGCAGCAGGATTCTCGCACATTAATACAAGTCCAAGCTCAGGACATATCTGGTGGTTTAGTTCCTACTGGCTAGCCCAGGAAGGGTGAGAAATGGAGTAGTTGTAGTTAAATTAATGAATTTGGTATATAAAGAACTGCTTCAAGACAGCCAGGAAGCAAGAAAAATAAATTCTGCTTTAAATAATAAAGCCTAATTTTTATTTTTATTTTTTTTGCAATTACGTATTTCTGGGATACATGTTGAAGCTTTTCTTTGATGAACCGCATGTTTTTGATTAGACAAGAAGTAAAGGTCTCCAGCTGGATAAAGACTGTTAAAGAGAGGGAATGTAGTTCTTAAGATATCACTGGATGTTTTAATGATTACAAATGTGTTTCAATTAGAAATTAGAAGACATTTATACATTGCCAAGCTGACCTGCAGTTTTAAACCAAAATTACTGTTTCTACCCATTTTTCCCATTTCTGGTGAATTTGTAAAACAATGTTCCTTTAAATGCTTTGAGCCACAGGACACGAGCTTCCAGCCCAAGGTGTGGTTAGACAGCTGAAGGACTGGTCCTATAGACTTTATCATAGCAAAGCAGCACTCACCTTCTTATTGAATGGTTAATAAGAAAGAGATAATAAATGGGGATGAGAACAGTCCTGAGCCTTCACTCCACACTTGTTACAAGAATTAGGCTTACAAATCACAGTAGAAATAATGGTCATCTTAGAAACGAACCATTCAGATGTAAAAGTAGAAAGGGTACAGTTTGAATTAAAGGGAGGCCTGGTAGCATGCCACCTACTACTAAAGGATGACAGACAGTTCCTATTATAAGGCCTTCCTTTCAGTTGCTTATAAGCAGGGATCCTTTAGGAAAAAAACCAAACAAAGAAGACTTGTCTGGATTTCTTTAGTAAAGGATGATTCTGCCTCGAGAAGGGGAGTGGACAATAAGCGCCCCTCCCTACTTCCTTTCACACTTAATTTTTTTTTTATCAATCTGTAAAGCTTTATGGAAACATATATGATCTAACAACTAGGAACCAGGAATGCAAATCAGATCTATAATTTCGGAAAAGGGGAAAGACTCCGTCTTGGAAAGCTCTGAAAATATTTGGGAATTTTAGTAAATACCATCATTCTCCTACAGCAGCTCTGGGGATGAAAAGGCCAATGTGTCTTTTGGATATGTATTAAAGGAAGAGTTAATAGGAGATTTAAAGATGCAGCGTGAGCTGGTTGAAACAAAACTATATTGTTAGATCAGCATTGTCCAGTATAATAACATTACACTGCATAATTTTCAAGTAACTCTAGTTATATCATTGTACATTTGGCAGTGATGTAGTCCTTACTGGACTACTGCATCCATTTCTATTGTCCACACTTTTAAAATATCAAAATGTTGCCAAAGACTATTCATCTCTTGAAGCAATGCCTGAGCACAGGGCTAGGTTTTATTTCACCCCCATGGGGTATCTAAGTGGACTGAGGCAGCTAACTGTAATTCTAATCCAGCCCGTGGCCATTTCTGAAGTCCTCTGATTGTTGTGCGCTGTCCCTTCCTTTGAGAATTATTTTCCTCCAAGTAATTAAGTGCACAAAAGTGGGAGAGACTAAACATGAGCTATTTATAGCCATTCACTTGACCATAAGCAGTCTGTCAGCAGATGAGCAGGAAGATTCACCATATAGACGCAGTGTCAGGGATACTTGTTATAGATTCATAGATTCATAGATGTTAGGGTCGGAAGGGACCTCAATAGATCATCAAGTCCGACCCCCTGCATATGCAGGAAAGAGTGCTGGGTCTAGACAACCCCAGGTAGATGCTTATCTAACCTCCTCTTGAAGACCCCCAGGGTAGGGGAGAGCACCACCTCCCTTGGGAGCACTGACGTGCAGTCAGTGATCACATCCCACCTAGGTCATCTCAGCTCCAGACTAAATGAGCCCAATTTTTCCAGCTTTCCTTACACATCATGTTTTCCATGCCTGAAGCCCTTTTTTGTGTTTGGAACATTTGGTGTTCTTGGGACACTAATCTGGGGATTTTCTGGGTATCTGTGGCTAAAAAGAGACCAATAGTTTAATTCAGGGCTGACTCTCCAGGGTCTTGATTTATATGGAACCTGACTAGAACAATCATTTACAATGGCACTTAACTGGAATTAATCTTGATTGTCCTGGGGCAGTGGTAATTTGGTATTTTATGGATAATTAGGGTGGGACAATGGTTTGTACATCTTTAGGACACCAAATTAAAAGGCTTTCTTCTAGGGGAACTCGGTGGTCTGTTTCTAGCCTATGAATTCATCTTGGGTACTGTATCTGGTATTGAAGTCATCACCAGATGTCCAAGAAATGTTTCAGGCAATCAAACTCTCACCAGGCTAACAAAACCATCTCTAAAGAGTATTTCTTGTTAATCTTTTACTGTGTTCTGCCTGCCGTGTGCATAGAAGTGTTTTGAAAAACGTATTGCATAGCCTGTCCTTGCAAAGCTTGGCCTCCTTTAACCCCAAAGACACAGTTATGGATAGTCTTAATCTTGACCCAAGGAAGTTGAGCATGTTTAACAGCTTGTCTGAAATGGTATGAAGAGATAATGGAGGATTGCTCGACCCTAGCAAAAAGTTTATCTCGCACTTGGTAGGCATATTAGGATGAACAGCATTATTTCCATTGCTCATTAACAAGGCCCCAGGAGATACCAACTCTACTTCTCATGGGAATCCCCAGGAGGAATGTATTCAACTGATGCAGAATTGCTCACTTTTTTAACCTGACTGATTTTCAGCCCCTGCCTGGCCACAAATAGGCATGAGGTATGGGGAGGGCAGTATTGGGAAGGTCTGTATTCCCTACTCACTGTCTTGCCCTCCCAGCTCATTTTATAAGCCATAGGAACAGAGGGGGTTCCTGTGCTATTAAATCTAACCCCCAAAAGCAAAATAGCATTTAATAGAGCTGTTCAGAAACTTAGATTTATAAAAAAGCAGCCCCTCTCCTGTCATGTGAGTCCTCTCTCCCTCTGCTCCTAGAGACCTCAAGGGCACAATGGTTTGATGTGTGTTTGTGTGTGCGTATACATACACAAATCAGGAACAGCACACAGGAAGTCCAAATATTTGCCATTGATCTTAGTCTCTGTCTGTGCCTCTCCCCATACATATTTATTTGTACACCTAATTCATTATGCACTGTCTCTATGTCTCTCTCTCCCCATAACTATGCATGTGTATGCCGGTCTCTCTCTCTCTGTTGCCTCAATGCACGCGCACTGTGTTCACAATACACGCCTAACTGTTTACATCTCTGCCCCATACATACTTATCTGCACGTCTGTCTCTCTGAACCCTATATAATCCATCCCTCCCTCCCTGTATCTTTAATAATCCTTTCTTAATGCCTCTCTGTGTGTAGACAAATATTCTTGAGAAGCCCATTATACATTTTTGAAAAAATATGTTTGGGATTTTGGTTATCTGAATGGCACTGAATTAAACTGTACTTATTCCAGTTAGCTGGAGCTTTGATCCACTGTGTTAACTGTTGCTCTATCTGATTTCTGCCAGCTGGGATTCTGGCTTAGGGTTTTTGTCTACTTTCATAGTCAATGCTCTTCTACAAAACAGGCTGACTGGCTCATCTAGAGGAAGATGGGCTGGCTACTGCTCTTCTTACCTCGCTATTGTGTGTCCTGAGTGTGTCTCCTTCCTCACTGTGCAGCAGATCTTCTTTGTGGTGCAAGCCAGTATTGCATTGCTGAGGACATCTGATCACAACTAAATTACTTCCTGACTAAGGATCACTCTCTCATACTAAGCATGTCTTTTCAATATGGAGCAACCTCTTTTTCATGAGTGCATGTATGTACCAGCACTCTTCTAAGCTCAAGATAAAAGCAAATTTAGCTGAACTTGAAAGCTGGACACTATAGCCTGGTAGCATGAAGTGTCACAGGCATTTTTTTTTTTTTTTTTTTTGCTTCAGCTACCCAAAAACCACTCATGTTGTTCACAATTCATTTTCTTTAAGTGACTTAGGCACTTAGAAACCTGTGTTACTTTGACTTCCAAAAACACTTTAGTGTTTTTAATGTATAACTCCTGTTTGAAAAAAGGAGCTAGACTCCTTAAAGTCTAAATTTACAGAAGTATTTAGTAATGTCATAGCTTTGATTGTCAAGCAATTAGGCAAGAAGCAAGTATTTTTGTGGGTGATATCTTCTATTGCACCAATTGCTTGGCTGGAAAATGGTTAGAGAGGCATTCTTTATCCGTGCCTTGCAATCATTCAAAAGCGTGTCCAATTATCCCAACCATTTAACGTCAATAAAAGATATCACCCACAAAAAAATCTTGCCTATCAAAAAGCTTCTTAGGCATCTAAACATGCACATGCACAGTGGTCCATGTGAGTGGGTTAGACACAGTGGTCCATGTGAGTGGGCTACACAATCAGGAAAAGAATAGTACTTGTACATGGCTGCCAAAAATGCCATGTAGATGACCAGAAAAAAGCCACTTAGATAACCTGAAAGAAACAGCATTTCTCCCTATATGATAAACGCAGAGATTGCAAAAAAGAAGCCATAGTGTAAAAAACATTATACCCTGTTTTGGTCTTTCTTCCCATATTCAGTGACAAGGTACCCATCAGAGCTGAGTTCACTTTGGCATCCTCTGGCACAGGTCAAGAAGAATCTCTAATTATTTTGAGGTTGTAACAAGATCCCTTCTTCTCTTCACCATAACACCAATCAAATCTAAATAAGCATCATCGTCCAAATAATATGAAAGTCACAACTGAAAGAATTATAGGTGCTATCCTCCTCATCAAAATTTAAAATTTTAGGGTCCAAACTTTCAAAGCATTGATGGCCTTATATTCTAATAAAGTGCCTAAACACCTTTGCAGATGGGAATTCTACAGCTCACCCTCTTGAAAGTCTTCATAAAGGCCTCTTTGACTTGCTTGTTCCTGAGTGTGTATATGAAGGGATTGAAGATCTGGATGCCCAGGGTGTAGAGAAGAGCCAACACTTTATCAAACTCTTCCCCTCTGTTTTCTGGGGGTCTGATGTACCTGCCTATGCAGCTGCCGTACAACACGGACACAACAGTCAGGTGAGCAGAGCAGGTGGAGAAAGCATTTTTCCTTCCTGCAGCAGACGGGATGCGCAGGATGGTGCCGATGATTCGGAGATAAGAGGCGATGTTGAGTGCCAAAGTACTGAGTAAGGTGAATACTGCAGCAAATAAAGTCATTACTTCTATTAGTCTTGTATCCTGGCAGGAGAGTTGCAAGAGAGGGGTGGTATCACAGAAGAAGTGGTTGATGATGTTGGGACCACAGAATTTCAGTTTGGTGGTCATCACTGAGGGTGGAAGGACTAAGAGGAAACTAACTCCCCATGAACCCATCAGCAACTGGAAACAGAGCCTAGTATTCATGATGGTGGCATACCGTAATGGGTTGCAGACAGCTACGTACCTATCAAACGACATGACAGACAGATAGAAAAGGCCATTGATTCCCAGGAAAAAAAAGAAAAAAGCCTGAATGAAACATCCAGGAAGGGAAATGGTTTTTCTCTCTGCCAAAAGGTTGGAGAGCATCTTAGGAATGACAACAAAGGTGAAAGGGATTTCCAGGAGGGAGTAGTTTCGAAGGAAGAAATACATGGGGGTTTTGAGATGAGTGTCCACCAGTGTGATGAAGATGATGACAATGTTCCCCAGCAGTATCAAGAAGTAAGTGAGCAGGATTGCAACAAAGAGTAGGATCTCCAGCCAGCGTTCAACAACAAAACCCAAGAGGATAAATTCTGTCATCTCAGTCTGATTCTCCATTTTCAGCTTCCTTTGAATCATAAAAAAGGAAATTAGATGCTGAGAGTATCCCTCTGAAGTTCATAAGCAGAAGTAACTCAGCTGTTAAACATGAGAGATGGGGATGGCAGTTCATGCTTTATTCTGGGTTCAAATTTAGGACTTTAAATTTCTGCTTTTTAAAGCAATGAACACGGGGACAGTTAATCACAGCATCAACAGCATTGACTGCTTTTGTCATCACCTTTGAAAAACATTGCAGAGACTCTCCCCTCTCCAGATGGCTCGTAGCTAGCTCAGCACCAATCAGGAGCCGGATGGCTAATGAGAACCATTGCCTCACTGGGACATATTATGGGAGATGGTGGTGTTGGAGAAATCTAGATTAGTTTTTCTTCTGAACCTTTGGACTATGTGGTCTGCTGTCTTTCCTTGGCTCTCCATTTGGAATGTAATTTCTCTACTTGTGAATACTGTTTTATGTCAGTGGAAAACTACTGAGAAGCTATAGGAAATGACAGGGTATTTTAGTAAGCTTTTAGAAACCCATACCTTTTCAGGTTGTCATTTGTAAAAAGGAAAGTTAGGTTTGATTCCTAATCTTTGAATTTAGGGAATAATTTAAATGAAAATGTGTCATGAGCTGGTATTTTCTACCCAACAAAAACCCCAGAGTTAACATAAAATAAAACTTGGGAATTTATCCAAGAAAATTAAATATATTAATGTTCTCTTTTATTATAGAAACAATTCATTACTATTTATTTTCTCCTTTCACTTCTTAAAATGTAAAACCATCCAGTCATATTTACCAAATTCTAGACATGAGAACACATTTGGACAGTCCTTAAAATGAAAACTATTTTCTGCTTCATTAATGGAGTTCCTGAAAAATGACTCCTGTCACTCAGGCTGTTCCAGGCTCAACCTATCAGCCCCACCTCCAAAATAATAGTGCCATGCAACTTTTTAATGGAAAATTTTTGTGACTAAACCATAGGTGCTTTGCTAGGATAGGCAAGAATAAGGACGATCATCATAAAAATGGAAGTGTCTCAGTTTAAGACTGTATAAATTTGCTTTTTCAAAGGTTAAACATGCAGACAAGTAGACACGATATCAGTCGCACTGTCTGGTTTTTCACAATCTATGCAAATAATTAGCCCTGAGGTCAGCAACCTGTGGCTCACAAAGAGGTCCAGTCTGGCCCACAAAGGTCCAGTCTGGCATGGGGGATGGTGGCACTGAGCTGCCATCCTTCCCTTACACCAGGGAGCCTTTTGCATTGCGGTGTCTGCACTTCCACTTCTGCAGTGTGCAGGAACCTGCAGCGAGAGTGAGTCCAGGCAGCTGCCCACCCCAGGTGCTGTGCGGGGGAGATGACCAAGGCTTCCAGCCCACACGCATGGCCGGATTGCAAGCTCTGCCCACACTGGAAAAAGCCTGCAAACCCTGCATTAGGCAATGGTTGCCCTTCCCAGGTGTTTGATAACTAATAGAGGTATCAATCAGGAACCAGTTGGCTAATGTGGACCACAGCCGTCTGTGCACATTATAAAATACGCCAAAAAAAGTTCTACAATCCTTTTTCTTGGCTCTAAAAAGTTGGTTAATGTAGAGTATTTTCCCCTTTGGTTTTCTTCTCATAGGGAAACCTTTCATTGCATTAACTGACCAGATTTGCATATTATTTCATTTTAGTCACAACCTCCAAGTTTGCAGGAAAGGCAATTACATGAAGAAAAACAAAGAAAAAAAAGATTAGTTTCTGCGTTTATTTTTTTCTTTGATGAATAAGGGAAAAACCTCTGTATTAAAGTCAGAAGAAATGTCTAAATTTTTTAGGCGTGCCACAGGCTGGATAAAATGGCCTGGCAGGCCCACCCAGCCTGCAGGCTACATTTTGCCCACCCCTGCTCTAGGTGCTATTGAAAATATCAGTTCAGAGTGATAAAAGCAGCGGGAGGGCATTATCAAAACCATAGCTGATTTCAGCTAACTGGGCTGCAATAGAGTACTGCTGATTTTCACTTCCTCGAGATCAAGCGAGGCCTATCCACACTGAAGGTAATTTATTGGGATGCTCTGTGAAATGCACCCAAGACAATGTCAGGATGCTGATGACATTCTTTGAGAAAATGTATACTCATTAAATGAGTAATTATCCCAGTTCATATCCAAGACACCAGCAATGAAACAAATGCACAAGAACTAAGAGCTACATGACAGGGTGGCTGCTGGTACACTTGTTTATTGTGTGTCCATAGCCTTGGTATTTTTCCTTACGCTTTAGTCAGTCCCTAGTAGAGAAACAGGGTGATACATTGAAGAGAGAGCTTCAGCTCCACAAGAGATGGAAGAAGAAGAGGATGAGGGCTTGGGCAGACCTATCTGTTAGCCCCAGGAATTGACCTGTTAGGGGATTCACCCAAGTAGCAGGAAATTCAGATTTAAGGCCAAAACAACCAGAATGAGTTTCATTTGCATCTCTCTGACTTCCCAGGGCAGCGCTCTTACTATGAGACCTAGTGTAGACAGTCTAGAGTCTCCTCCTGAGGCTGAGGATCTGTATCTTGTACTTAATAGTCACTGGATGAAGCTGATGGAGAGCAGGGAGGAAGATGCTACTGCATCAGGATCAAGGGATCAAGCTAAAGCCCAAGGCTCCCTGTCTTTTAGGATAGAGACGCATCCTTTCTGCTTCCTCTCAACCTCCTGTCTCTATGTACAGCCTCTCTGCTCTGCCCATGGAGCCAGGACCAGGAGAAGAACTAGAAAAATGACTGGCTAATGCCTAACATGTTCACAGGACTGTGTTTGGGGAGTTGAAACCCAGAACCAACACTCAAAGAGCCAGAAAACTAGCAAAAGCTAGCAGCCTCCCAAGGCTGCCTAGAGGAGCATCTATCCTGTTAAGTAGCCAGCCAGGCACTGAATGGGCTACTGATTATATGCAGGAAGCCCCACCTATGGCAGGCCAAGCCAAATGCAGGGTTTGCAGCCTTTTGCCAGCACGGACTCGAGCTCGCAATCTGGCCACGTGTGGGCTGGAAGACTCAGCCCTCCCCATCTCCCACCGCCTGGAGTGGGCAGCTGCCTGGACTCATTCTCACAGCAGGTCCTGGACACTTTTCAGCAAGGGAAGTGCAGACACCACAAAACAGAAGGCTGCTCAGTGAAGGGGGAAAATGGCACAGCCGTGTCACCCTCCCCCATGCCAGATGGGATCTTTGCAGGCCAGATTGGACCTCTTTGTGGGCCAAAGGTTGCTGACCCCAGGTCTAATGCTTTGCATAAGCAGTGAAAAAGTAATAAGTGCTACTGATAAGGTGTCTAGCAATCTCTATGTTTAGTTTTTTCAAAGCAAAGAGTAAAATCTTAAACTGGAACAATTCAGGTTGTTGTGATTATCATCATCTTCATCAGTATTAGTTTTTGGAAGTGCCTATTCTCACAAAGCACCTACGCTTTAGTTGTTTCTTTATTCTGTTAAGAAGGCGTATGGACTTATTATTGGGGGGGGAGCGGGGGGAGAAGGCATTCAGTGAAACTAATAGGGTTCGCCCAGAAGAGCCTGAGCTAAAAAAGCTGGTGTTTTAGAAACTCCATTTTATGATGTGGAAAATAGTTCTGATGTCCACAGCTATCCTTATATTGTGAACTCAAGAAGTACAGCTGCCTGGTTTGCATTTTAAACAAGTCAAAAGAAGAAAACAACAAATAATAATGAATTGTTTCCTAAAAAAAAAAAAAAATCAGAGAAAATTAATATTTGTAATTATTATAGAAATCTTCCCATGTTTTATTGTATGTTAGCTTTCAGTTGTTTGTTGAGTAGAAAATACTTTACTGTTATTTTCACAAGTGAGAACCTTAAAATGTTGGTTATGTAAAGTGTTACTAAAATACCATTGCATTTACTACAAATTCTTCACGGTCTCTCACTAACATAGGATTGTATTCTGGAGGAGAGTATTTGACTTCCCAGTGGAGAAACAGGGAAAGAATACCTTCCACATAGTGCAAAATTTCCGGAGAAAAAATAACCTAGATTTCCCCATCACCACCAACTCCCATGAGATGTCCCAGGGAGGCAGTGGCCCTTAGTAACCATCCGGTTCCTGATTGGCTCCTGAGCTAGCTACCAGCCACTTAGGGAAGGGAAATTCTCTGTAATGCTTTTCATAGGCGATGAGAAAAGCAGTAAATACTGTTGATTTTTGTGACCAAGTGTCTCCATGTTCATTGCTTTAAAAAAGCATGATTTGAAAGTCCTATAAAAGCCTGGAACGAAGCATAAACGGCAACCTCCTTCTCTCACATTTAAGAGCTGCATTACTTGTGCTTACAAACTACACCAGGACTTCCTCTCCAGCCTGTTTCCTTTCCATGATTCAAAGGAAGCTGCAAATGGAGAATCTGACAGATGTGACAGAGTTTATCCTTCTGGGTTTTGCTGTTGAACACTGGCTAGAGAGCCTACTCTTCGTTGCTGTCGTGATCACCTGTTTCTTGATCCTGATGGGGAACATGATCATCATCTTCATCACGTTAGTGGACAGTCATCTCAAAACCCCCATGTATTTCTTCCTTCGAAACTACTCCCTCTTGGAAATCACTTACACTTTGGTTGTCATTCCCAAGATGCTCTCCAACCTTTTGGCAGAGAGTAAAAGCATTTCCCTTCCTGGATGTTTCATTCAGATTTTTTTCTTTTTCTTCCTGGGAACCAATATCTTTTTCTATTTATCGATCATGTCTTTGGACAGATACATAGCTGTCTGCAACCCTTTGCGTTATGCCACCATCATGAATGCTAGGGTCTGTTTCCTGTTGTTGGTGGGTTCGTGGGGAGTGAGTTTCCTTTTAGTCCTTCCACCCTCAGTGATGACGGCCAAGCTGAAATTCTGTGGTCCCAACATCATCAACCACTTCTTCTGCGATACCACCCCTCTCTTCCAACTCTCCTGCCAGGATACACGGCTCATAAAAGTAGTGACCCTGTTTGTAGCTGTATTCACATTACTCAGTACTTTGGCAATCAACTTTGCCTCTTATCTCCAAATTATTTTCACCATCCTGCACATCCCATCTGCTGCAGGGCAGAAAAATGCTTTCTCCACATGCTCTGCTCACCTCATTGTCATATCTGTGCAGTATGGAAGCTGCATAGGCAGGTACATCAGACCCCCAGAAAACAGCGGGGAAGAGTCTGACAAAGTGTTATCTCTTATTTATACCCTGGGCATCCAGCTTTTCAACCCCTTCATATACACGCTCCGGAACAAGCAAGTCAAGCAGGCCTTGTGGAATGTTGTCCGGAGGCTGAGCGTTAGTTCACGTCCCCAAAGGCACTTAGGCCCCGTACTCCATTAGGACTTAAGGACATAAATGCCATTGGAAGTATGGACCCTAATTTTTTTTTTTAATTTGATAAGGAGGAAAGCATGTTTTTGTGTCTACAATTCTTTCAATTCTTGGTTTCATAGTATATGCACTATGATGCTTACTTAAATTTGGGAGTATTACGGTGAAGATTTTAAGGGATCTCGTTACATCGTCAAAGTTATGAGAGCTTCTTCTGGACCTGTGCCAGAGAATACCTCAGGTTAAGTCAGCCCTGAAGTGTGCCAGGCCATTCAGCTTTGCAAGTGAAAGGTGGGTAGATGAGATGGCTGCTACGTTGCTACCCTGAGTGGCAATGGCAGTGGGACGTCTCAGGACTTAAGGATGCAGCCCAGTTGGTCGTGAGGCTGTTAGACTTTGATGGGCTGTTAGTCTTTTTGTAATGTTTTTTTGTTGTAATGTTTATGTTACTACTTGTAACTCTCCTGAAAGACAGCTCATTGTCTTTCAAAATCCTCCTTCAAAGTGTGCTGCTGCAATCCCAGCAATGGCTGGCAACTCTGTATTATAACTCTGTTTATTTTTCCCTCTTTTCTAGTCAGTATTACTGTCCAACTGTTTTCCACTTCCTCTCCCCCTTATCCATTGTGCTTTAGATATTATACTCCTCATATGAATATAGCTTCTTGGTTGTATGTTGTCTCATGTTGCGTCTTTTCCTGTGTACACAACTGGAATAGTGCAAAGCAGTGGTTCTCAAACTTTACAGACCAAAGATACTCATTGAAAAATGCCAGCTCTAGTTTTTACTGTTCTTTTTTGGCAACAGACAAAATAATAAATAAATAAATGTAAGCGCTCTCCTGTTGCAGAGAGCAAAGAAAAACCACAACAGGGCAGAAAATTTTTAACTCTATGGGTTCTTGTTTGAAATCTCTGGCCGTGTCCAGACGAGTGTGGCCGTGTGTGACCCATCTGTGGTGCCATACACTACATATTCAGGCATTGCCCGCACCGTTACCTCGCAGTTGATCTCGGGGTCAAAAAAAACACACACAGAAAAAAAGCAGAGAGGCACAGACACAGCAATCGCCACCCAAAACTGGAGCCTGGTCAGCCAGAGCCAGGGTCCAGCTGCCAGCCAGGTTCCCAGCTGCAGAAGCATTGTGGGTGCATTTCTCCTGGCCCTCAGCACCCCAGGTAAAACTTTTGGGACTAACACAGGTGTGCCACTGCTACTTGTCCCCAAGCAACAAAACCTCTGCTCATCTGGACACGGCCTCTGTGTTTATCCTATGAACCATGTTTTCATACCTAAAAGTGCTTGAAAGAATTGACACCCCAAGATACCACGGCATAATAGTACAGTATCACTGACATGAATAAAATGGTACAGAATCACTCATGTGAAGAAACCACACTGAGACTTGTTGAGTCTGAAATCACTATAGTTACTAAAGAAGAAATACAAATCTTAGACTAGGGAGAAGTGTACTTTCTAAATCGTCCCGAAGTGGGTGGGAGCTCGCCCATCAGGAACGTACATGGTGGTTATCTCTGCAGAATGCTGGAATAATACAAGTTACCTCACGTGGCAGAATGATAATCCTAAATGAAACTGGTTGAAAAGACCCAGCATGTTTGCAATTTTTTTGTATTGCTATGCATTTTTGCAGCATTTTTCCTATGTTTTTATTGTTACAGAGGTAACAGTTACACTGTCCGTCTGGCTCCATCAACGTTATACCTGAGTGCACCATAGAGAAAATCAAATAGTGATGGAAATGAAACTAATAGTTTAATACTTAATGAAACATATTCATGAGGGTAGAGCTTTAGACAACTGAAGGTCAAGGTTGCCAGACAGACAGACAGAAAACAATAGCAGCAGAGACCATTTCCTTCTTTTTTTTAATTTGTCTTTTTTTTTCCATTACTCCCTGAAATGTGCTGTCTTACAGCAGGAAGCAGTGATATTTGATCAGCTTCAAATATACATTTGCAATCATCGTGCCTTGATACTACATGAGTACCTTTTTTTCTTCTTTAGCAATATTACAAGGATCTCCATTCTCGATGATCTATTGAGGTCCCTTCCGACCCTAACATCTATGAATCTATTCTCTTTTTGACACTTTCCTCCTCGTGTTTGATTTCTGGGTGCTTTACTCATATGAATTACATAATGATACATAATGGTTACATAATGATTAATGACCCTGAAACATGTATATATGGACTGCATTCCTTGATACTGAAAGCACGATCCTATATAAAAACACAAAGGGCAATGCTTGTGCTGGCTTTTACTGCTCAGACTTAGTGAAGAATGTCTTGAATTCAAAAGCTCTTCCTTTAATGCATATCTAAAAGACGCATTGACCTTTTGAGTCCCATTGCTGCCCTGGTACAAGTATGGCATTTACTTAAACTCCCAAATATTTTTAGAGATACTGATTTCCAAAATGGAGCCTTTCCCCTTTCCCTAAATTATAGCTGTCATCTGTGTTCTTGGTTCCTGCTTGTTAGACCTTATACACTGCCATAAAGATTTACAGATTCCTAAAAATGTAAGCGTGGAAGGGACTAGGGAGGTTAGCATATTGTCCAGACCCCTTGTCAGAGCAGAATCATCCTTGACTGAACAATTCCAGAAAAGTTTTTTTTTTTTCCTAAAAGATATTGTTTCTATTGATTGCATTCAGCTTAACAAATGATCTAGAATGATTATTCATTCATCATTTGTTGCTTGCAAAATCTTGTTGTCTACCATCCCAACTTGCAGAAAGACTAGCGAGTATGGCAGAAGACCAGTTTGGCTTAGCAGGGACCTCTTCAATGAGCTAAACACAGAAAGGAAGCTTAGAAGAAATGGAAACTTTGGCAAACTTCTAGGTAGGATTATAAGGGCCTTGCAAGGCCCTATGCTTTAAGCCAAACCGATGTTACTCGGCTTAGCAATGGTTGACATAGTCAGACATCCAAGCAAAAAACCCTGTTCTTATTGCTCCTCACTTAAACTGCTGTGACTTGCCACTACAGGCTTGTGAGAAGGGGCAGGACAAAGATCTAGGGGAAGAGCAGGCTCCCTTTGGGCACAATGAGTGCTCCAGCCCCAGCTCCTGGAAGCTGTGGTGCCTCACGCCACTGCTTTGACTGGCTTGGCTCCTGGTGGAAGCAGAGTTAGCTGATCTTAGTGGGAGAAGTACATCCTGACCACAACTCAGCTCAAGCTCCACTCCCCAGCCATACCAGTAATAAGTACAATTAGTTCTGAGTCATACAGCAAGCAAAGGACATGCTGCCGCTTCCTAAAAGGATGCTAGAGAGCATCTTCGGTAGAATGGCTGTGGTTGCCATAATTTCCAGGAAGGACACATTCCCCAGAAGGCAGCACATGTGGGTGCAGAGTCTCTGCATCACGACCATAAGAAACAAGTTTCCAGTCACTGTAACCAAGTAGATGAGAAGGAGGACAAAGAAGAGGACACGTATTCCCTGTGTACTGGGGAACCCCACCACCATGAACTCTGCCACCCTAGTTTGATTTTCCTTTCTCAGGGCTGCTTACGATAGTGACTTTAATTAATGGGGGGAAAGCATAAATAGGCTAAACTATAGCGTTTAAATTGTTCAAGTTTTTACTTTACTAAAACTAAAAAGATTGGAACCAACATCTCAGTAGATTCTGCAGTGTGATTTCTTTTTATTTATCCAAACTGAAATCCTTTCTAAAGAGGACGCAGGATTTTAACCAACTGGAAACCTTTTATCACAAGGATCTTCCAGGTGAACTACATAATCAACATTTCCCAATACTATCTCATAGCAAAAGTAAGACAATTGCATCTGGCACCTGCCTAGAGGAATTCTTTCTATTTCCACATCACCCTGGATGAGCAAAGTGAATTGGAGAAGAGATCTACAGCTACACAGTAGGTCTGTGCATGTAGGCAGTAGGCCTGTGCGAGTAGGCAGCGATTTAATCCGGCTTTGGATCCGGCCACTTCGGATGCCACTGATCCGATCCGGAGCTCTGGATCTGGAGGTTTCTGCTTCGATCTGGCCGAAGCAACTCCAAAGCTTCGGAGCCGCCTCAGAGATCTGGCCGTAGGATATAATGGGGAATCAATGAAATATCTATAACTTTGTTGTTTTTTGTCTGATTTGGATAAAATGTGCAGGGATGGTAGCCTCTGTCTCAAGAAGATTGGTGTAGTGGTTCGAGAGCAATTGCACCCCAAATTCCTGAAAGCAAAACTCACGGAGTTGCTTCGGCCAGATCAAAGCAGAAACCTGATCCGGAGCTTTGCGCATCCAGGGTGATACTGGAATAGAGAGAATTCCTCTAGGCAGGTGCCCGATGAGTTTTGCTTCACGAATCTTCGGTGCAGTTCCCCCAAAACTTCTGCACTGATCTTCTTTAAACTTTGTAGGCTTCATGCCCTTAGTAGAAGCTGCCATCCCTCTGAGCTTTATCCACGTCAGACAAAAAACAACAACGTTATAGATAATTCATTGATTCCCCATTATACCCTACAGCCGAATCTCCGAGGCAGCTCGGAAGCTCTTCCAAAGTGGTTCAGAAACTCTGAACTGCTTCAGAAAGCCTAACAAAGACAGCGCTTCAATCTGGACGTGCTGCTTTGGATGTCGAAGCATCCGAAGCTTCTCCGGATCTGAAGCGTGGTCCGAAGCCTCGCACAGCCCTACTACACAGCTCTGTAGCTCAGACTGCCTGGTGAAAAGAGGGAGGGAGGTGCAGAGCATCCAACAATCTCATCAATTTAAATTGGATTATCAGTGCGAATATTTATTTGACAGTCAAGAAGGAAATATGGAGTGTGTAGAGGGAGTCACTTCTACCAAACTGAATATTTTTAGAATTTTACCTTAAAGCAAAATGTAGGTGGGGTGGGAACAGGGTGTTCTCCCATTTTCAATCAAGATTATTTTTCTAGTCAAGTCTGACATTTCTGTAGGTAGAAATTCCCTTTTGGAGACAGGTACTTAACTCTATTAACTAACTAAGCCTGCATGCATATTTTTAGTGTCTACATGTCATAATAAGTCACTGGAAAGATATCTTGACATGGCTTATTCATGGAAGCAATCAGAGGTCCAAATAAGTAATGAGAGTTTCCATAGAGATCCTGGCTTGGATATGGAGGAGAACATCTCTAAACACTCTTGTTCAAAGGTGCAAGATAATTGGTAATTGGAAAGAGTAAGGGGAGAACTGCTGTGAGAGACTATCCTACAACTACTCTCATTTAGTTGAAGGCTCTTACTTTAGCGACTGTCTGAGAGATGATCTCAGGCCAGATGGACACCTGATCTGATGCAATATGGAATTTCCTGTGTGCTATTTTGGGTCTCATTCCACGGGTTTTTTTGCCCCATTGCTACGCTCTGCATTATCTCCAAGAGAGTATCATGCCAGATTCTCAGTTGATAAGAGGCTGACTAGTTAACACTGAATTAATTAGAGTGGACAATCTTTCCACTGAATGAGGACCTCATCCTTGCTGTTATGTCCAGATAGGACCTGATTAGTCTGACCCTTATTCATGACACAGGCCAGAGACTATCAGTAGTGAATTGAGCACTATATTATGTTGGAATACAAATTGTAAAATCTTCCCATGCTAAAATTTAAGACTCTGAGGGTTAAATCTTCATGTCAAAGGGCATGCAAACAATTGATCAGGTATAATAGACTAGAAGATTTACAATCAAATCATGGACTTGGAACTAGATTTTAGTTCAAAATGAAATTTAGAAGTTGTTGATCCTGTTTTCTTGTATCTGTTTATGAAGAGGTATCTAATGTTCATAGCACTTCATGAAGAATACGGTTCCATTAAATTCCATCTAAGCATAATTGAAGTAGAAGGAATGGCATGTTCATGCTATGATTTATTGCCTTTCAGCAAAATGTGTGGCACCTTTAAATTTAGGAAAGACTACACAGACCCCCTCTTTCTTGCAGGACAAATATTGCCAAAATGTAACAGAAATAAAGCTCTCACTGACTTAAGATGGAAATCAAAAAACAGAAATGAGAATGCTGCATAATTGAGCAAAAAACTAGATTACAAAATAATCTGTTTCTAAAGAAACCCTAGTTTGAGAACTAGTCAACCTCACCTGGAAATTCTTTAGCTTTAAATAATAATGGCACAGACTTCTTATAGGACATCATGTGTCCAATATAGGTAGCACTGCATTTCTTATAATATCATCAGGGATATCGCATGCTTCAGGGGAGCTGGGTTTTATAACTTCTGGCTGACTAGATGTCAACCCAGTCCAGGTAATATATGGTAGATGGGAATGTCTGTAATATCTGGATGGAAGCAGCTTTATGTACCTAACAGCTTGGTACCTATTAGGTGAATTAGCTGTGCACTTCAGCCAAGGGAGATTAAAGGAAAAACTAATAATAGACCAGCCTTGCCCCACCCCAACTACATCCCCATAGTATAAAAAAAAAATACTCAAGGAAACGTATGGGAGTCTAGAGCTAGACTATGAAGTTGCCATTGGTCAAGGGTGAAGGTTGACAATAGAGGAGCACAGAGAGGGAAGCCCTGGGCTGAAATACAGTGAAATGAAAGCAAAATGCACAGGTCATTGTTTAGGGTGAGAGCTGGGCATATGGCTGCTTCCCTTGTGGATGGTGGCCATAGATACCGCAAAGGGTAGATGACCAAAACCCATGATTAGTGGGACTTCCAAACATGAACAGAGGAGGGCCGAGGGAGAGAGCATTATTTATTTTTTTGGTTCTTTAGAAAACACTTCACCCTTGCTAAAAATGTCCCTCAAAGCCGCCTGAACCTGCTTGTTCCTCAGGGTATAGATGAAGGGGTTGAGCAGAGGAGACACCATGGTGTTGAGAACAGACACCCCCTTACTGACATCCACCTCGCTGTCCTTCGTTGCCCTGACATACATGAAGATGCAGCTGCCATAAGAGATGGACACCACAACGAGATGAGAGGCACAAGTGGAGAAAGCTTTCTGCCTCCTAGCAGCAGAAGGCATTTGCATCACTGTGATGACAATGCTAATGTAAGACACAACAGTGACAGTGAAACAGCCCAACAAAGAAAACACAGCTACAACAAAACTCAGAGACTCCAAGAGCTTGGTATCTGCACAGACAAGTTTAAGAAGTGGAGAGTTGTCACAAAAGAAATGGTCAATGACATTTGGGCCACAGAAAGGCATGTGGAAGAGCAGCATTGCAGGGCCAATAATGAGGAGGAACCCTGCAATCCAGGAACCCAGCACCAGAAGGGTCCTGACTTGAGAGTTCATGATGGTGGTATAGCGCAGAGGGTTACAGATGGCCACATATCTGTCAAAGGACATTGCTGCTAACAGGAAGGACTCTGTAGTGCCCAGCGTGAAATAAAGAAACCACTGAGTGAAACACGCTGGCAAAGAAATTGTTTGGTTTGATACAAGGATATCCAAGGCTTTGGGGATGACAGCAGAGGTGAAGCCGATTTCCAGGATAGAGAAGTTTCTAAGAAAGAAGTACATGGGAGTTTGGAGACGATGGTCCACGAGGGTGACGATGATGATAAGAATATTCCCTGCTACAGTTAGGACATAGGTGAGAAGCAGCACTACAAAGAGCAGAGGCTGTAGCTGGTGGTTGCTGGGAAAACCCACGAGGATGAACTCCATCACTGCAGTCCGGTTCTCCATGTGTGGCTCATCTTTATGCACACACAAATGAAGCAGTGATTAACAGAGAAAGGACAAAGAAGCAGTCATGAGGAGAAATCTTGAAAACACATTCCCACACCTGGCTTCTGCCCCTTGATAGCTGATATTCACTCAAATTGTTCATCTCAACATGGACTCTCTATTCCCAATACGACCCTCACTCCATCCATGTGTGTGGACTTCAAGAATCAAACTCTAGATAATGTACATCTTCATTGGGGCAGAGTTTCTTTTTGGTCTAAGTTTCAATAAGGGACCCAAGACCATCATGTTTTACCTTTCTAGTATCACAGTGGGAGCAGTTTCAACACTGGAGTTCTAGGGGAGTTTGGGAAACTCCTTGGGGGATTGCTTGGTTATAGTAAGCTACTTGCAGCCTTTGAATCAATCAAACAAGCAAAAATCATTACCAGCAGTATAAAAACAGCCCCTATACTGTGATTATAGACAAAAGCCTCTTGGACAACTATCCATCTAGCTATGTACAGCAGTCTATCTGATTGCCTGTCTTTTGAGTCTTCATGGACTCTCAACAATGAAAACTAGCAAATCTGTTAAGATTCGGAGATCCTTGAGCTAGGTCATGCTTTTTTTGTCTTTATAGGTGTAGTGAGATCCTGAGGCAGAGGCCTGCAAACTAATATGTGACTGGGGAATCAAAGAACTGTTACTTTTTGGGGCTGAGATATTTAAGGATCCTGCAGATGTCAGGAATAGCATTATCTCTGAATTTTTTTAAAGAAAAACAATAAAATGTGTTTTCTTCCTGCCAGAAGGCTCAGGGCTGTAAGGATGTACCTGCAATATATGATGATGTCTATCCCAGTCATGCAGCCGGTCCAACAAAATATTTTTTCACCAATGATTGCCTCTTCAATTGCAGGCAGCATTATATCTTTTCAGTTTGTGTTTGTACAATGGGTTTCAGCCCATGGCTACTTTAATAAGTACTGATATTGAGAATTAGCACAAAGAACTCATGGAAATAGGATGCCATAGATGTGGAGGCTGTGAAAAGTATTATTTCTGGTGTTATGGTGATTATAATCCCCATGTGGGATATTTTAATGAGATATTTCAAAATATTTGAAAGGTCAATAAATCTTTTTCAGTGAGCCACCCGCTACATCTGAGGTTCTAATTTTGCCTTTCCCAGTCTCTCTTCACTTTAAGATGGTTATTTCCTCTCTCTTCCATCATCAGAGTGTAGAGCAATATATGTTCTTCCTCACACATTATAAAATGTATCTAAAACATAAGGCATAATGTCAAACAACTCACCACTTCTTGCATGGACAAGCAAAAGGTTCTTTGATGGAGGTCTTGAGATCTTCTGGGTCTGAATAAATTCATTTTGAGGCATTGCATCTGGTCCTGAACCTGTTGCTTAATGCTTGAGAAATGCTTTCAAGGAAATGGGTTGTCCCCAGAAAACTAGCATTGTCTTTAAAGACACTTTCTTGTTAGTGGCTAACTGCTTTCTGTCACCTTAGTGCAGTGAGAGTGGATACTACATAAGATCTTCTGACTCTTCAATTCTGCAGCTCCCTGTAGCTCAGGGTCTTACATTAGGGGTGAAATTGTCTAAAATGATGAATGAAAGAACTGGAAAATTATAAAAACCAGGAATTTTGTTAATATTTTGCAGGCGCCCTTGAAGATAATGTAGGATTGCTCTGCATTAAGAAGTTTCTCGTACATTGGCTAGGCATATATACCATTTAGCGTTGTTGGCATTATTTCATTGCTCATTAGCAGGTCTCTCAAGAGACACCAATGCAACTTCTCCATCGAATCCCAAGAATTGGTTTTTTTTATTTGTCAAGTGATCTGTATGTTTTGACAAAGCTTAATTCATGCAAGCAGCTCTGTATACATGCCCCCCCCCCCCCCCCCCCCCCCCCGAGGTAGGAAACAGTAACACTGTTCATAAATGTGTTTTCTTAAAAGTCTACCTTCTTTTTTTGAAAACCCCAAAACCCACTATTGAAACTGTTCATCTTAAAACCCCCAAGGAGGGCACTTCTCCTACTTTTGAAAGTTTTTTTTTTTTTTTAATTCATCTCTTCCCAGATAATGCAAGTGAATAAAGGACAGGACACATTTCTAGCGGTGTGGGTGAGTGAACAGAGTATCAGACAAATGGTTCAGTGGCCTGGCTTCTATTTCTGTCCCTGCCACAGTCTTGGTGGAGTGGCCTCAGTGAAGTCATTTCATCTCTCTGTGCCCCAGTACCTCTGGCAGTCAGAGAGGACTAGAAGCACTCGGGCCCCCTACAGAGCTCTAAGATTTACCAGTGGAAAGTGTCATGGGTTGTAACAGTTATTTTACCTTTGCTCTTCACAATCTATGGATCAATTCTAGAGTTATCCTGCTTAACAGATAGCTCCAAAAGGACCCCAAATTCCTAGAGATTTCAAATGGAGATACATGCCTTCAGTAGGTCTTAGGGTTCAGGATTTAGGAGCAGGTACACTTGGCAGCTTGGATTTTTCAGGGAACGTTGGGTGTAAGTTCCCCCTGCCTCTCCCCCACCCAGCCCAAAAGCTGAAGAAGGCAAACTGGATGGACCATAGTCTTTCATCATCTGTAGGTCACTTCCTTGGCAGCAGTGCATCTCAGGCAATAGTGTTCACCACACAAAGAAATATTAAACCGTATTCTTTATCCTGCTATGGTATCTAGGAGAAGAGGAAGAGATGAGTCTCAAAACAAGAGAGACAATGCTTATTGATATTTTTCAGGCAATTTTTTTTTTATCTTCCTTTTTGCAAAATCTAAGTTTTTGCCTTGCTCTATTAAATGCTGTGAGCCAAGCTGACCTGCAGTTTTTGACTAGAGTTACTGATTCTACCCATTTTTCCCATTTCCGGTGAATTTGTAAAACAATGCTCCTTTAAATGCTTTGAGCCACACGACATGAGGTTCCAGCCCAGAGTGTGTTTTGGCAGCTGCAGGACTGGTTCTATAGACTTTATTATAGCATAGCAGCAGTCACCTACTTATTGAATGGTTAATATGAAAGAGATAATAAATGGGGATGAGAACTGTTCTGAGCCTTCACTCCACACTTGTTACAAGAATTAGCCTTACATGTTACAAGAATTAGGTTTACAAATAATGGTCATCTTAGAAGCAAACCATTCAGATGTACAGGTAGAAAGGATACAGTTTGAATTAAAGGGAGGCCTGGTAGCATGCCACCTACTACTAAAGGATGCCAGACAGTTCCTATTATAGGACCTTCCTTTCAGTTGCTTATAAGCAGGGATCCTTTAGGAAAAAAAACAAACACAGAAGACTTGTCTGGATTTCTTTAGGAAAGGATGATTCTGCCTCGAGAAGGGGAGTGGACAATAAGCACCCCTCCCTACTTCCTTCCACACTTACTTTTTTTTTTATAAGTCTGTAAAGCTTTATGGAAAAGTATATGGTCTGACAACTAGGAACCAGGAATGCAAATCAGATCTATAATTTCGGAAAAGGGGAAAGACTCCGTCTTGGAAAGCTCTGAAAATATTTGGGAATTTTAGTAAATACCATCATTCTCCTACAGCAGTTCTGGGGATGAAAAGGCCAATGTGTCTTTTGGATATGTATTAAAGGAAGAGTTAACAGGAGGTTTGAAGTTCCAGTGTGAGCTGGTTGAAACAAAACTATATTGTTAGATCAGCATTGTCCAGTATAATAACATTACATTTCATAATTTTCAAGTAACTCTAGTTATATCATTGTACATCTGGCAGTGATGTAGTCCTTACTGGACTACTGCATCCATTTCTATTGTCCACACTTTTAAAATATCAAAATGTTGCCAAAGACTATTCATCTCTTGAAGCAATGCCTGAGCACGGGGCTAGGTTTTATTTCACCCCCATGGGGTATCTAAGTGGACTGAGGCAGCTAACTGTAATTCTAATCCAGCCCGTGGCCATTTCAGAAGTCCTCTGATTGTAGTGCGCTGTCCCTTCCTTTGAGAATTATTTTCCTCCAAGTAATTAAGTGCACAAAAGTGAAAGAGACTAAACATGAGCTATTTACAGTCATTCACTTAACCATACGCAGTCTGTCAGCAGATGAGCAGGAAGATTCCCCAAATAGACGCAGTATCAGGGATACTTTTTATTTTTGCAGTCAGTGATCCCATCCCACCTAGGTCATCTCAGCTCCAGACTAAATGATCCCAGTTTTTCCAGCTTTCCCTACACATCATGTTTTCCATGCCTGAAGCCCTTTTTTGTGTTTGGAACATTTGGTGTTCTTGGGACACTAATCTGGGGATTTTCTTGGGTATCTATGGCTAAAAAGAGACCAATAGTTTAATCCAGGGCTGACTCTCCAGGGTCTTGATTTACATCAAACCTGAATAGAACAATCATTTACAATGGCACTTAACTGGAATGAATCTTGATTGTCCAGGGACAGTGTTAATTTGGTATTTTTTGGGTAATTAGGGTGGGACAATGGTTAGTATATCTGTAGGATACCAAAATAATAGGCTTTCTCCTAGGGGAAATCAGTGGTCTTTGTTTAACCTATGAATTCATCTTGGGGTACTGTATCTGGTATTGAAGTCATCACCAGATGTCCAAGAAATGTTTCAGGCAATCAAACTCTCACCAGGCTAACAAAACCTCCTCTGAAGAAGCTTTCTTGTTAATCTTTCACTGTGTTCTGTCTGCGATGTGCATGGAAGTATTCTCGAAAACGTATTGCATAATCTTAACCCAAGGAAGTTGAGCATGTTTAACAGCTTGTTTGAAATGGTATGAGGAGATAATGGAGGATTGCTCGACCCTAGCAAAAAGTTTATCTCGCACTTGGTAGACATATTAGGATGAACAGCATTATTTGCATTGCTCATTAACAAGCCCTGCAGGAAATATCAACTCTACTTCTCATGGGAATCCCCAGGAGGAATGTATTCAAGTGATACTGAATTGCTCACTTTTTTAACCTGTCTGATTTCTAGTCCCTGCCTGTCCACAAATATGCATGAGGTATGGAGAGGGCAATACTGGGAAGGTCTGTATTCCCTACTCACTGTCTTGCCCTCCCAGCTCATTTTATAAGCCATAGGAACAGAGGGGGTTCCTGTGCTATTAAATCTAACCCCCAAAAGCAAAACAGTATTTAATAGAGCTGTTCAGAAACTTAGATTTATAAAAAAGCAGCCCCTATCCTGTCATGTGAGTCATCTCTCCCTCTGCTCCTAGAGACCTCAAGGGCACGATGGTTTGATGTGTGTTTGTGTGTGCGTATACATACACAAATCAGGGACAGCACACAGGAAGTCCAAATATTTGCCATTGATCTTAGTCTCTGTCTGTGCCTCTCCCCATCCATATTTATTTGTACGCCTAATTCATTATGCACTGTCTCTATGCCTCCCTCTCCCCATAATTATGCATGTGTATGCTGGTCTCTCTCTCACTCTTGCCTCAATACAGGCGCACTGTGTTCACAATACACGCCTAGCTGTTTACATCTCTGCCCCATACATACTTATCTGCATGTCTGTCTCTCTGTCTGTCTGTCTCTCTCAATCCTATATAATACATCCATCCCTCCCTTTATCTTATGCCAATGATTTCACCTTTTAATAATCCTTTCTTAATGCCTCTCTGTGTGTAGACAAATATTCTTGAGAAGCCCATATACTTTTTTGAAAAAATATGTTTCGGATTTTGTTACCTGAATGGCACTGAATTAAACTGTTCTTATTCCAGTTAGCTGGAGCTTTGATCCGCTGTGTTAACTGTTGCTCTATCTGATTTCTGCCCGCTGGGATTCTGGCTTAGGGTTTTTGGTTGTACTCTCATAGTCAATGGTCTTCCACAAAAAAGGCTGACCAGCTCGTCTAGAGAAAGGTGGGCTGGCTACTGCTCTTCTTACCTCACTGTTGGGTGTCCTGAGTATGCCTCCTTCCTCACTGTGCAGCAGATCTTCTTTGTGGTGCAAGCCAGTATTGCATTGCCGAGGACATCTGATCACAACTAAAATACTTCCTGACTAAGGATCACACTCTCGTAACTAAGTATGTATTTTCAATATGTAGCAACCTCTTTTTCATGAGTGCATGTATGTTCCAGCACTCTTCTAAGTGCATGATAAAAGCAAACTTAGCTGAACTTGAAAGCTGGACACTATAGCCTGGTAGCATGAAGTGTCACAGGCATTTTTTTTCTGTTTGTTTGGTTTGTTTGTATTTTGCTTCAGCTATCCAAATATCACTCACATTAAGAAATGAACTGTGAACAAAGTGACTTAGACACTGAGAAACCTGTGTTCCATTGACTTTCAAGAACACTTTAGTGTTATTGATGTATAACTCCTATTTGCAAATAAGAGTTAGACTCCTTAAGATCTAAGTTTACACAAGTATCTAGTAATGTTGGAGTGATGTTATAGCTGTGATTTTCAAGCAATTATGCGAGAATCAAGGATTTCTGTGGGTGATATCTTTTATTGCACCAATGGCTTGGCTGGAATATGGTTCGAGGAGCCAATAAAAGATATCACCCACAAAAAATCTTGCCTATCAAAAAGATATTTAGGCATCTAAACATGCACATGTACAGTGGTTCATGTGAGTAGGCTACACATTCAGGAATAGAATAGTACTTGTATATGGCTGCCAAAAATACTATGTAGATGACCAAAATACCAGCCACTTAGATAACCACAAAGAAATAGCATTCTACCCTATATGATAAACCCAGAGATTGCAAATAAGAAACCATAATATAAAAAACATTATACCCTGTTTTTATCCTTCTTCCCAAACTGAATGACAAGGTACCCATCAGAGCTGAGTTCACTTGAGGCATCCTCTGGCACAGGTCAAGAAGAACATTTAATTAATTTTGAGGCTGTAACAAGATCCCTTCATCTCTTCACCATAACACCTCTCAAATATAAATAAGAACCGTTGTCCAAATAATACAAAAGTAACAACTGAAATAATTATAGACAAAAAATGGTGCTGTCCTCATTATCAAAAATTAAAATTTCAAAGCATTGATGTCCTTATATTCTAATAAAGTGCCTAAACACCTTTGTGGATGGGAATTCTACAGCTCACCCTCTTGAAAGTCTTCATCAAGGCCTCCTTAACTGGCTTGTTCCTGAGTGTGTATATGAAGGGATTGAAGATCTGGATGCCCAGGGTATAGAGAAGAGCCAACACTTTATCAAACTCATCCCCTCTGTTTTCTGGGGGTCTGATGTACCTGCCTATGCAGCTGCCATACAACACGGACACAACAATCAGGTGAGCAGAGCAGGTGGAGAAAGCATTTTTCCTTCCTGCAGCAGACGGGATGCGCAGGATGGTGCCGATGATTTGGAGATAAGAGGCGATGTTAATTGCAAAAGTACTAAGTAAGGTGAATACTGCAGCAAATAAAGTCATTACTTCTATTAGTCTTGTATCCTGGCAGGAGAGTTGCAAGAGAGGGGTGGTATCACAGAAGAAGTGGTTGATGATGTTGGGACCACAGAATTTCAGTTTGGTGGTCATCACTGAGGGTGGAAGGACTAAGAGGAAACTGACTCCCCATGAACCCATCAGCAACTGGAAACAGACCCTAGTATTCATGATGGTGGCATACCGTAATGGGTTGCAGACAGCTACGTACCTATCAAACGACATGACAGACAGATAGAAAAGGCAATTGGTTCCCAGAAAGAAAAAGAAAAAAGTCTGAATGAAACATCCAGGAAGGGAAATGGTTTTTCTCTCTGCCAAAAGGTTGGAGAGCATCTTAGGAATGACAACAAAGGTGAAAGGGATTTCCAGGAGGGAGTAGTTTCGAAGGAAGAAATACATGGGGGTTTTGAGATGAGTGTCCACCAGTGTGATGAAGATGATGACAATGTTCCCCAGCAGTATCAAGAAGTAAGTGAGCAGGATTGCAACAAAGAGTAGGATCTCCAGCCAGCGTTCAACAACAAAACCCAAGAGGATAAATTCTGTCATCTCAGTCTGATTCTCCATTTTCAGCGTCCTTTGAATCATAAAAAAGGAAATTAGATGCTGAGAGTATCCCTCTGAAGTTCATGAGCAGAAGTAACTCAGCTGTTAAACATGAGAGATGGGGATGGAAGTTCATGCTTTATTCTGGGTTCAAATTTAGGACTTTAAATTTCTGCTTTTTAAAGCAATGAACACGGGGACAGTTAATCACAGCATCAACAGCATTGACTGCTTTTGTCATCACCTTTGAAAAACATTGCAGAGACTCTCCCCTCTCCAGATGGCTCGTAGCTAGCTCAGCACCAATCAGGAGCCGGATGGCTAATGAGAACCATTGCCTCACTGGGACATATTATGGGAGATGGTGGTGTTGGAGAAATCTAGATTAGTTTTTCTCCTGAACCTTTGGACTATGTGGTCTGCCGTCTTTCCTTGGCTCTCCATTTGGGATTTAATTTCTCTACTTGTGAATACTGTTTTATGTCAGTGGAAAACTGCTGAGAAGCTATAGGAAATGACAGGGTATTTTAGTAAGCATTTAGAAACCCATACCTTTTAAGGTTGTCATTTGTAAAAAGGAAAGTTAGGTTTGATTCCTAATCTTTGAATTTAGGGAATAATTTAAATGAAAATGTGTCATGAGCTGGTATTTTATACCCAATAAAAAACCCAGAGTTAACATAAAATAAAACTTGGGAATTTTTCCAAGAGAATTAAATATATTAAAGTTCTCTTTTTTTTCAGAAACAATTCATTACTATTTATTTTCTCCTTTCACTTATTAAAATGTAAAACCATCCAGCCATATTCACCAAATTCAAGACATGAGAACACATTTGGACATTCCTTAAAATGAAAACTATTTTCTGCTTCATTAATGGAGTTCCTGAAAAATGACTCCTGTCACTCAGGCTGTTCCAGGCTCACCCTATCAGCCCCACCTCCAAAATAACAGTGCCATGCAGCTTTTTAATGGAAAATATTTGTTACTAAACCATAGGTGCTTTGTTAGGATAGGCAAGAATAAGGACGATCATCATAAAAATGGAAGTGTCTCAGTTTAAGACTGTATATATTTGCTTTGTCAAAGGCTAAACATGAAGACAAGTAGACACGATATCAGTCGCACTGTCTGGTTTTTCACAATCTATGCAAATAATTAGCCCTGAGGTCAGCAACCTGTGGCTCACAAAGAGGTCCAATCTGGCCCACAAAGGTCCAGTCTGGCATGGGGGATGGTGGCACTGAGCTGCCATCCTTCCCTTACACCAGGGAGCCTTTTGCATTGCGGTGTCTGCACTTCCACTTCTGCAGTGTGCAAGAACCTGCAGCGAGAGTGAGTCCAGGCAGCTGCCCACCCCAGGTGCTGTGCGGGGGAGATGACCAAGGCTTCCAGCCCACACGCATGGCCGGATTGCAAGCTCTGCCCACACTGGAAAAAGGCTGCAAACCCTGCATTAGGCAATGGTTGCCCTTCCCAGGTGTTTGATAACTAATAGAGGTATCAATCAGGAACCAGTTGGCTAATGTGGACCACAGCCGTCTGTGCACATTATAAAAAACGCCAAAAAAAGTTCTACAATTCTTTTTCTTGGCTCTAAAAAGTTGGTTAATGTGGAGTATTTTCCCCCTTGGTTTTCTTCTCATAGGGAAACTTTTCATTGCATTGACTGACCAGATTTGCATATTATTTCATTTTAGTCACAACCTCCAAGTTTGCAGGAAAGGCAATTACATGAAGAAAAACAAAGAAAAAAAAGAAGATTAGTTTCTGTGTTTATTTTTTTCTTTGATGAATAAGGGAAAAACCTCTGTATTAAAGTCAGAAGAAATGTCTAAATTTTTTAGGGGTGCCACAGGCTGGATAAAATGGCCTGGCAGGCCCACCCAGCCTGCAGGCTACATTTTGCCCACCCCTGCTCTAGGTGCTATTGAAAATATCAGTTCAGAGTGATAAAAGCAGCAGGAGGGCATTGTCAAAACCATAGCTGATTTCAGCTAACTGGGCTGCAATAGAGTACTGCTGATTTTCACTTCCTCGAGATCAAGCGAGACCTATCCACACTGAAGGTAATTTATTGGGATGCTCTGTGAAATGCACCCAAGACAATGTCAGGATGCTGATGACATTCTTTGAGAAAATGTATACTCATTAAATGAGTAATTATCCCAGTTCATATCCAAGACACCAGCAATGAAACAAATGCGCAAGAACTAAGAGCTACATGACAGGGTGGCTGCTGGTACACTTGTTTATTGTGTGTCCGTAGCCTTGGTATTTTTCCTTGTGCTTTAGTCAGTCCCTAGTAGAGAAACAGGGTGATACTTTGAAGAGAGTCCTTCATCTCCACAAGAGATGGAAGAAGAAGAGGATGAGGGCTTGGGCAGACCTATCTGTTAGCCCCAGGAATTGACCTGTTAGGGGATTCACCCAAGTAGCAGGAAATTCAGATTTAAGGCCAAAACAACCAGAATGAGTTTCATTTGCATCTCTCTGACTTCCCAGGGCAGCGCTCTTACTATGAGACCTAGTGTAGACAGTCTAGAGTCTCCTCCTGAGGCTGAGGATCTGTATCTTGTACTTAATAGTCACTGGATGAAGCTGATGGAGAGCAGGGAGGAAGATGCTACTGCATCAGGATCAAGGGATCAAGCTAAAGCCCAAGACTCCCTGTCTTTTGGGATAGAGATGCATCCTTTCTGCTTCCTCTCAACCTCCTGTCTCTATGTACAGCCTCTCTGCTCTGCCCATGGAGCCAGGACCAGGAGAAGAACTAGAAAAATGACTGGCTAATGCCTAACATGTTCACAGGACTGTGTTTGGGGAGTTGAAACCCAGAACCAACACTCAAAGAGCCAGAAAACTAGCAAAAGCTAGCAGCCTCCCAAGACTGCCTAGAGGAGCATCTATCCTGTTAAGTAGCCAGCCAGGCACTGAAAGGGCTACTGATTATATGCAGGAAGCCCCACCTACGGCAGGCCAAGCCAAATGCAGGGTTTGCAGCCTTTTGCCAGCACGGACTGGAGCTCGCAATCTGGCCACGTGTGGGCTGGAAGACTCAGCCCTCCCCATCTCCCACGGCCTGGAGTGGGCAGCTGCCTGGACTCATTCTCACCGCAGGTCCTGGACACTTTTCAGCAAGGGAAGTACAGACACCACAAAACAGAAGGCTGCTCAGTGAAGGGGGAAAATGGCACAGCTCAGCTCAGTGTCACCCTCCCCCATGCCAGATGGGATCTTTGCAGGCCAGATTGGACCTCTTTGTGGGCCAAAGGTTGCTGACCCCAGGTCTAATGCTTTGCATAAGCAGTGAAAAAGTAATAAGTGCTACTGATAAGGTGTCTAGCAATCTCCATGTTTAGTTTTTTCAAAGCAAAGAGTAAAATCTTAAACTGGAACAATTCAGGTTGTTGTGATCATCATCATCTTCATCAGTATTAGTTTTTGGAAGTGCCTATTCTCACAAAGCACCTACGCTTTAGTTGTTTCTTTATTCTGTTAAGAAGGCGTATGGACTTATTATTGGGGGGGGAGCGGGGGGAGAAGGCATTCAGTGAAACTAATAGGGTTCGCCCAGAAGAGCCTGAGCTAAAAAAGCTGGTGTTTTAGAAACTCCATTTTATGATGTGGAAAATAGTTCTGATGTCCACAGCTATCCTTATATTGTGAACTCAAGAAGTACAGCTGCCTGGTTTGCATTTTAAACAAGTCAAAAGAAGAAAACAACAAATAATAATGAATTGTTTCCTAAAAAAAAAAAAAAATCAGAGAAAATTAATATTTGTAATTATTATAGAAATCTTCCCATGTTTTATTGTATGTTAGCTTTCAGTTGTTTGTTGAGTAGAAAATACTTTACTGTTATTTTCACAAGTGAGAACCTTAAAATGTTGGTTATGTAAAGTGTTACTAAAATACCATTGCATATACTACAAATTCTTCACGGTCTCTCACTAACATAGGATTGTATTCTGGAGGAGAGTATTTGACTTCCCAGTGGAGAAACAGGGAAAGAATACCTTCCACATAGTGCAAAATTTCCGGAGAAAAAATAACCTAGATTTCCCCATCACCACCAACTCCCATGAGATGTCCCAGGGAGGCAGTGGCCCTTAGTAACCATCCGGTTCCTGATTGGCTCCTGAGCTAGCTACCAGCCACTTAGGGAAGGGAAATTCTCTGTAATGCTTTTCATAGGCGATGAGAAAAGCAGTAAATACTGTTGATTTTTGTGACCAAGTGTCTCCATGTTCATTGCTTTAAAAAAGCATGATTTGAAAGTCCTATAAAAGCCTGGAACGAAGCATAAACGGCAACCTCCTTCTCTCACATTTAAGAGCTGCATTACTTGTGCTTACAAACTACACCAGGACTTCCTCTCCAACCTGTTTCCTTTCCATGATTCAAAGGAAGCTGCAAATGGAGAATCTGACAGATGTGACAGAGTTTATCCTTTTGGGTTTTGCTGTTGAACGCTGGCTAGAGAGCCTACTCTTCGTTGCTGTCGTGATCACCTGTTTCTTGATCCTGATGGGGAACATGATCATCATCTTCATCACGTTAGTGGACAGTCATCTCAAAACCCCCATGTATTTCTTCCTTCGAAACTACTCCCTCTTGGAAATCACTTACACTTTGGTTGTCATTCCTAAGATGCTCTCCAACCTTTTGGCAGAGAGTAAAAGCATTTCCCTTCCCGGATGTTTCATTCAGATTTTTTTCTTTTTCTTCCTGGGAACCAATATCTTTTTCTATTTATCGATCATGTCTTTGGACAGATACATAGCTGTCTGCAACCCTTTGCGTTATGCCACCATCATGAATGCTAGGGTCTGTTTCCTGTTGTTGGTGGGTTCCTGGGGAGTGAGTTTCCTTTTAGTCCTTCCACCCTCAGTGATGACGGCCAAGCTGAAATTCTGTGGTCCCAACATCATCAACCACTTCTTCTGCGATACCACCCCTCTCTTCCAACTCTCCTGCCAGGATACACGGCTCATAAAAGTAGTGACCCTGTTTGTAGCTGTATTCACATTACTCAGTACTTTGGCAATCAACTTTGCCTCTTATCTCCAAATTATTTTCACCATCCTGCACATCCCATCTGCTGCAGGGCAGAAAAATGCTTTCTCCACATGCTCTGCTCACCTCATTGTCATATCTGTGCAGTATGGAAGCTGCATACGCAGGTACATCAGATCCCCAGAAAACAGCGGGGAAGAGTCTGACAAAGTGTTGGCTCTTATTTATACCCTGGGCATCCAGCTTTTCAACCCCTTCATATACACGCTCCGGAACAAGCAAGTCAAGCAGGCCTTGAGGAATGTTGTCCGGAGGCTGAGCGTTAGTTCACGTCCCCAAAGGCACTTAGGCCCCGTACTCCATTAGGACTTAAGGACATAAATGCCATTGGAAGTATGGACCCTAATTTTTTTTTTAATTTGATAAGGAGGAAAGCATGTTTTTGTGTCTATAATTCTTTCCATTCTTGGTTTCATAGTATATGCACTATGATGCTTACTTAAATTTGGGAGTATTACGGTGAAGATTTTAAGGGATCTCGTTACATCCTCAAAGTTATGAGAGCTTCTTCTGGACCTGTGCCAGAGAATACCTCAGGTTAAGTCAGCCCTGAAGTGTGCCAGGCCATTCAGCTTTGGAAGTGAAAGGTGGGTAGATGTGATGGCTGCTACGTTGCTACCCTGAGTGGCAATGGCAGTGGGACCTCTCAGGACTTAAGGATGCAGCCCAGTTGGTCGTGAGGCTGTTAGACTTTGATGGGTTGTTAGTCTTTTTGTAATGTTTTTTTGTTGTAATGTTTATATTACTACTTGTAACTCTCCTGAAAGACAGCTCATTGTCTTTCAAAATCCTCCTTCAAAGTGTGCTGCTGCAATCCCAGCAATGGCTGGCAACTCTGTATTATAACTCTGTTTATTTTTCCCTCTTTTCTAGTCAGTATTACTGTCCAACTGTTTTCCACTTCCTCTCCCCCTTATCCATTGTGCTTTAGATATTATACTCCTCATATGAATATAGCTTCTTGGTTGTATGTTGTCTCATGTTGCGTCTTTTCCTGTGTACACAACTGGAATAGTGCAAAGCAGTGGTTCTCAAACTTTACGGACCAAAGATACTCATTGAAAAATGCCAGCTCTAGCTTTTACTGTTCTTTTTTGGCAACAGACAAAATAATAAATAAATAAATGTAAGCGCTCTCCTGTTGCAGAGAGCAAAGAAAAACCACAACAGGGCAGAATATTTTTAACTCTATGGGTTCTTGTTTGAAATCTCTGGCCGTGTCCAGACGAGTGTGGCCGTGTGTGACCCATCTGTGATGCCATACACTGCATATTCAGGCATTGCCCGCACCGTTACCTCGCAGTTGATCTCGGGGTCAAAAAAAACACACACAGAAAAAAAGCAGAGAGGCACAGACACAGCAATCGCCACCCAAAACTGGAGCCTGGACAGCCAGAGCCAGGGTCCAGCTGCCAGCCAGGTTCCCAGCTGCAGAAGCATTGTGGGTGCATTTCTCCTGGCCCTCAGCACCCCAGGTAAAACTTTTGGGACTAACACAGGTGTGCCACTGCTACTTGTCCCCAAGCAACAAAACCTCTGTGCTCATCTGGACACGGCCTCTGTGTTTATCCTATGAACCATGTTTTCATACCTAAAAGTGCTTGAAAGAATTGACACCCCAAGATACCACGGCATAATAGTACAGTATCGCTGACATGAATAAAATGGTACAGAATCACTCATGTGAAGAAACCACACTGAGACTTGTTGAGTCTGAAATCACTATAGTTACTAAAGAAGAAATACAAGTCTTAGACTAGGGAGAAGTGTACTTTCTAAATCGTCCCGAAGTGGGTGGGAGCTCGCCCATCAGGAACGTACATGGTTATCTCTGCAGAATGCTGGAATAATACAAGTTACCTCACGTGGCAGAATGATAATCCTAAATGAAACTGGTTGAAAAGACCCAGCATTTTTGCCATTTTTTTTTAATTGCTATGCATTTTTGCAGCATTTTTCCTATGTTTTTATCTTTACAGAGGTAACAGTTACACTGTCCATCTGGCTCCATCAACGTTATACCTGAGTGCACCATAGAGAAAATCAAATAGTGATGGAAATGAAACTAATAGTTTAATACTTAATGAAACACATTCATGAGGGTAGAGATTTGGACAACTGAAGGTCAAGGTTTGCCAGACAGACAGACAGGAAACAATAGCAGCAGAGACCATTTCCTTCTTTTTTTTAATTTGTCTTTTTTTTCCATTACTTCCTGAAATGTGCTGTCTTACAGCAGGAAGCAGTGATATTTGATCAGCTTCAAATATACATTTGCAATCATCGTGCCTTGATACTACATGAGTACTTTTATTTCTTCTTTAGCAATATTACAAGGATCTCCATTCTCTTTTTGACACTTTCCTCCTCATGTTCGATTTCTGGGTGCTTTACTCATATGAATTACATAATGATACATAATGGTTACATGATGATTAATGCCCCTGAAACACACTGACTGCAACTATAACAAGTATCCCTGGCACTTTTCGTCTATGATCAAGTGCTTATCACTGCTTATGATCAAGTGAATGACTATAAATAGCTCATGTTTAGTCTCTCTTTCTTTTGTGCACTTAATTACTTGGAGGAAAATAATTCTCAAAGGAAGGGACAGCGCACAACAATCAGAGGACTTCTGAAATGGCCACGGGCTGGATTAGAATTACAGTTAGCTGCCTCAGTCCACTTAGATACCCCATGGGGGTGAAATAAAACCAGCCCCGTGCTCAGGCATTGCTTCAAGAGATGAATAGTCTTTGGCAACATTTTGATATTTTAAAAGCGTGGACAATAAAAATGGATGCAGTAGTCCAGTAAGGACTACATCACTGCCAAATGTCCAGTGATATAACTAGAGTTACTTGAAAGTTATGCAATGTAATGTTATTTTACTGGACAATGCTGATCTAACAATATAGTTTTGTTTCAACCAGCTCACGCTGCATCTTTAAATCTCCTATTAACTCTTCCTTTAATACATATCCAAAAGACACATTGGCCTTTTCATCCCCAGAGCTGCTGTAGGAGAATGATGGTATTTACTAAAATTCCCAAATATTTTCAGAGCTTTCCAAGACGGAGTCTTTCCCCTTTTCCTAAATTATAGATCTGATTTGCATTCCTGGTTCCTAGTTGTTAGACCATATATGTTTCCATAAAGCTTTACAGATTGATAAAAAAATAGAGTAAGTGTGGAAGGAAGTAGGGAGGGGCGCTTATTGTCCACTTCCCTTCTCGAGGCAGAATCATCCTTTCCTAAAGAAATCCAGACAAGTCTTCTTATTTGGTTTTTTTCCTAAACGATCCCTACATATAAGCAACTGAAAGGAAGGCCTTATAATAGGAACTGTCTGGCATCCTTTAGTAATAGGTGGCATGCTACCAGGCCTCCTTTTAATTCAAACTGTACCCTTTCTACCTGTACATCTGAATGGTTCATTTCTAAGATGACCATTATTTGTAAACCTAATTCTTGTAACATGAAAGACTAATTCTTGTAACAAGTGTGGAGTGAAGGCTCAGAACAGTTCTCATCCCCATTTATTATTTCTTTCTTATTAACCATTCAATAAGAAGGTGACTGCTGCTATGCTATAATAAAGTCTATAGAACCAGTCCTGCAGCTGCCAAAACACACTCTGGGCTGGAACCTCATGTCCTGTGGCTCAAAGCATTTAAAGGAGCATTGTTTTACAAATTCACCGGAAATGGGAAAAATGGGTAGAATCAGTAACTCTGGTCAAAAACTGCAGGTCAGCTTGGCTCACAGCATTTAATAGAGCAAGGCAAAAACTTAAATTTTGCAAAAAGGAAGATAAAAAAAAATTGCCTGAAAAATATCAATAGGCATTGTCTCTCTTGTTATGAGACTCATCTCTTCCTCTTTAACCTGGCTTCTTTCTAGTCCCTGCCAGGCCAAAAAATGTATGTGAGCTATGGGAAGGTCAGTACTGGCAAGGTGGAAATTCACTCACCACTCTCTTGCCCTCCCAGCTCAATTTATAAGCCCTGCAGACAGAAGGGCTTCCTGTGCTATTTAACTCCAATCCTCCAAAAGTGCTAACAGCATTAAATAGAGCAGGGCAAAAACATAGATTTTGCAAAAAGAAAGATAAAAAAAATTGCCTGAACAATATCAATAAGCATTGTCTCTCTTGTCATGTGACTCATCTTTTCCTCGATACCACAGCGGGATAAAGAATATGGTTTAATATTTCTTTGTGTGGTGAACACTATTGCCTGAGATGCACTGCTGCCAAGGAAGTGACCTACAGATGATGGAAGAATATGGTCCATCCAGTTTGCCTTCTTCAGCTTTTGGGCTGGGTGGGGGAGAGGCAGGGAGAATTTATACCCAACGTTCCCTGAAAAATCCAAGCCGGCAAGTGTACCTGCTCCTAAATCCTGAACCCTAAGACCTACTGAAGGCACACATCTCCATTTGAAATCTCTGGGAATTTGGGGTCCTTTTGGAGCTATCTGTTATAGCAGGTCAACTCCAGAATAAATCCATACATTGTGAAGAGCAAAGGTAAAATAATTGCTACAACCCATGACACTTTCCATTTGTAAATCTTAGAGCTCTGTAGGGGACCCGAGTGCTTCTAGTCCTCTCTGACTGCCAGACGTACTGGGGCACAGAGAGATGAAATGACTTCACTGAGGCCACTCCACCAAGACTGTGGCAGGGACAGAAATAGAAGCCAGGCCACTGAACCATTTGTCTTATACTCTGTTCACTCACCCACACCGCTAGAAATGTGTCCTGTCCTTTATTCACTTGCATTATCTGGGAATAGATGAATTAAAAAAAAAAAAAAAAAAACTCTCAAAAGTAGGAGAAAAAGTTCCCCCCTTGGGGGTTTTAAGATGAACAGTTTCAATAGAGGGTTTGGGGTTTTTCAAAAAAGAAGGTAGACTTTTAAGAAAGCATATTTATGAACAGTGTTACTGTTTCCTACCTCGGGGGGGGGGGGGGGCATGTATACAGAGCTGCTTGCATGAATTAAGTTTTGTCAAAACATACAGATCACTTGACAAATAAAAAAAAGACAATTCTTGGGATTTGATGGAGAAGTTGCATTGGTGTCTCTTGAGAGACCCGCTAATGAGCAATGAAATAATGCCAACAATGCTAAATGGTATATATGCCTAGCCAATTTAGGAGAAACTTCTTAATGCAGAGCATCCTACATTATCTTCAAGGGCGCCTGCAAAATATTAACAAAATTCCTGGTTTTTATAATTTTCCAGTTCTTTCATTCATCATTTTAGACAATTTCACCCCTAATGTAAGACCCTGAGCTACAGGGAGCTGCAGAATTGAAGAGTCAGAAGATCTTATGTAGTATCCACTCTCACTGCACTAAGGTGACAGAAAGCAGTTAGCCACTAACAAGAAAGTGTCTTCAAAGACAATGCTGGTTTTCTGGGGACACCCCATTTCCTTGAAAGCATTTCTCAAGCATTAAGCAACAGGCTCAGGACCAGATGCAATGCCTCAAAATGAATTTATTCAGACCCAGAAGATCTCAAGACCTCCATCAAAGAACCTTTTGCTTGTCCATGCAAGAAGTGGTGAGTTGTTTGACATTATGCCTTATGTTTTAGATACATTTTATAATGTGTGAGGAAGAACATATATTGCTGTACACTCTGACGATGGAAGAGGGAGGAAATAACCATCTTAAAGTGAAAAGAGACTGGGAAAGGCAAAATTAGAACCTCAGATGTAGCGGGTGGCTCACTGAAAAAGATTTATTGACCTTTCAAATATTTTGAAATATCTTCTTAAAAATCCCACATGGGGATTATAATCACCATAACACCAGAAACAATAATTTTCACAGCCTCCACATCTATGGCATCCTATTTCCATGAGTTCTTTGTGCTAATTCTCAATATCAGTACTTATTAAAGTAGCCATGGGCTGAAACGCATTGTACAAACACAAACTGAAAAGATATAATGCTGCCTGCAATTGAAGAGGCAATCGTTGGTGAAAAAATATTTTGTTGGACTGGCTGCATGACTGGGATAGACATCATCATATATTGAGGGTACATCCTTACAGCCCTGAGCCTTCTGTCAGGAAGAAAACACATTTTATTGTTTTTCTTTAAAAAATTCAGAGATAATGCTATTCCTGACATCTGCAGGATCTTTAAATATCTCAGCCCCAAAAAGTAACAGTTCTTTGATTCCCCAGTCACATATCAGTTTGCAGGCCTCTGCCTCAGGATCTCACTACACCTATAAAGACAAAAAAAGCATGACCTAGCTCAAGGATCTCCGAATCTTAACAGATTTGCTAGTTTTCATTCCTGAGAGTCCATGAAGACTCAAAAGACAGGCAATCAGATAGACTGCTGTACATAGCTAGATGGATAGTTGTCCAAGAGGCTTTTGTCTATAATCACAATATACGGGCTGTTTTTATACTGCTGGTAATGATTTTTGCGTGTTTGATTGATTCAAAGGCTGCAAGTAGCTTACTATAACCAAGCAATCCCCCAAGGAGTTTCCCAAACTCCCCTTGAACTCCAGTGTTGAAATTGCTCCCACTGTGATACTAGAAAGGTAAAACATGATGGTCTTGGGTCCCTTATTGAAACCTAGACCAAAAAGAAACTCTGCCCCAATGAAGATATACATTTTCTAGAGTTTGATTCTTGGAGTCCACACACATGGATGGAGTGGAGGTCATATTGGGAATAGAGAGTCCATGTTGAGATGAACAATTTGAGTGAATATCAGCTATCCAGGGACAGAAGCCAGGTGTGGGAATGTGTTTTCATGATTTCTCATGACTGCTTCTTTGTCCTTTCTCTGTTAATCACTGCTTTATTTGTGTCTGCATAAAGATGAGCCACATATGGAGAACCGGACTGCAGTGGTGGAGTTCATCCTCGTGGGTTTTCCCAGCAACCGTCAGCTACAGCCTCTGCTCTTTGTAGTGCTGCTTCTCACCTATGTCCTAACTGTAGCAGGGAATATTCTTATCATCATCGTCACCCTCGTGGACCATCGTCTCCAAACCCCCATGTACTTCTTTCTTAGAAACTTCTCTATCCTGGAAATCGGCTTCACCTCTGCTGTCGTCCCCAAAGCCTTGGATATCCTTGCATCAAACCAAACAATTTCTTTACCAGCATGTTTCACTCAGTGGTTTCTTTATTTCACGCTGGGCACTACAGAGTCCTTCCTCTTAGCAGCAATGTCCTTTGATAGATATGTGGCCATCCGTAACCCTCTGCGCTATACCACCATCATGAACTCTCAAGTCAGGACCCTTCTGGTGCTGGGTTCCTGGATTGCAGGGTTCCTCCTCATTATTGGCCCTGCAATGCTGCTCTTCCACATGCCTTTCTGTGGCCCAAATGTCATTGACCATTTCTTTTGTGACAACTCTCCACTTCTTAAACTTGCCTGTGCAGATACCAAGCTCTTGGAGTCTCTGAGTTTTGTTGTAGCTGTGTTTTCTTTGTTGGGCTGTTTCACTGTCACGGTTGTGTCTTACATTAGCATTGTCATCACAGTGATGCAAATGCCTTCTGCTGCCAGGAGGCAGAAAGCTTTCTCCACTTGTGCCTCTCATCTCGTTGTGGTGTCCATCACCTATGGCAGCTGCATCTTCATGTATGTCAGGGCAACGAAGGACAGCGAGGTGGATGTCAGTAAGGGGGTGTCTGTTCTCAACACCATGGTGTCTCCTCTGCTCAACCCCTTCATCTATACCCTGAGGAACAAGCAGGTTCAGGCGGCTTTGAGGGACATTTTTAGCAAGGGTGAAGTGTTTTCTAAAGAACCAAAAAAATAAATAATGCTCTCTCCCTCGGCCCTCCTCTGTTCATGTTTGGAAGTCCCACTAATCATGGGTTTTGGTCATCTACCCTTTGCGGTATCTATGGCCACCATCCACAAGGGAAGCATCCGTATGCCCAGCTCTCACCCTAAACAATGACCTGTGCATTTAGCTTTCATTTCACTGTATTTCAGCCCAGGGCTTCCCTCTCTGTGCTCCTCTATTGTCAACCTTCACCCTTGACCAATGGCAACTTCATAGTCTAGCTCTAGACTCCCATACGTTTCCTTGAGTATTTTTTTTTTTTTTTTTTTACTATGGGGATGTAGTTGGTGTGGGGCAAGGTTGGTCTATTATTTTATATTATTAGTTTTTCCTTTAATCTCCCTTGGCTGAAGTGCACAGCTAATTCACCTAATAGGTACCAAGCTGTTAGGTACATAAAGCTGCTTCCATCCAGATATTACAGACATTCCCATCTACCATATATTACCTGAGCTGGGTTGACATCTAGTCAGCCAGAAGTTATAAAACCCAGCTCCCCTTAAGCATGCGATATCCCTGATGATATTATAAGAAATGCAGTGCTACCTATATTGGACACATGCCGTCTTATAAGTAGTCTGTGCCATTATTATTTAAAGCTAAAGAATTTCCAGGTGAGGTTGACTAGTTCTCAAACTAGGGTTTCTTTAGAGACAGATTATTTTGTAATCTAGCTTTTTGCTGAATTATGCAGCATTCTCATTTCTGATTTTGATTTCCATCTTAAGTCAGCGAGAGCTTTATTTTTCTGACCTTTTGGCAATATTTGTCCTGCAACAAAGAGGGGGTCTGTGTAGTCTTTCCTAAATTTAAAGGTGCCACACATTTTGCTGAAAGGCAATAAATCGTAGCATGAACATGCCGTTCCTTCTACTTCAGTTATGCTTAGATGGAATTTAATGGAACCATATTCTTCATGAACTGCTACAAACTTTAGACAGCTCTTCATAAACAGATACAAGAAAACAGGATCAACAACTTCTAAATTTCATTTTGAACTAAAATCTAGTGCCATGCCCATGATTTGATTATAAATCTTCTAGTCTATTATACCTGATCAATTGTTTACATGCCCTTTGACATGAAGATTTAACCCTCAGAGTCTTAAATTTTAGCATGGGAAGATTTTACAATTTGTATTCCAACATAATATAGTGCTCAATTCACTACTGATAGTCTCTGGCCTGTCATGAATAAGGGTCAGACTAATCAGGTCCTATCTAGACATAACAGCAAGGATGAGGTCCTCATTCAGTGGAAAGATTGTCCATTCTAATTAATTCAGTGTTAACTAGTCAGCCTCTTATCAACTGAGAATCTGGCATGATACTCTCTTGGAGATAATGCAGAGCGTAGCAATGGGGCAAAAAAACCCGTGGAATGAGACCCAAAATAGCACACAGGAAATTCCATATTGCATCAGATCAGGTGTCCATCTGGCCTGAGATCATCTCTCAGACAGTCGCTAAAGTAAGAGCCTTCAACTAAATGAGAGTAGTTGTAGGATAGTCTCTCACAGCAGTTCTCCCCTTACTCTTTCCAATTACCAATTATCTTGCACCTTTGAACAAGAGTGTTTAGAGATGTTCTCCTCCATATCCAAGCCAGGATCTCTATGGAAACTCTCATTACTTATTTGGACCTCTGATTGCTTCCATGAATAAGCCATGTCAAGATATCTTTCCAGTGACTTATTATGACATGTAGACACTAAAAATATGCATGCAGGCTTAGTTAGTTAATAGAGTTAAGTACCTGTCTCCAAAAGGGAATTTCTACCTACAGAAATGTCAGACTTGACTAGAAAAATAATCTTGATTGAAAATGGGAGAACACCCTGTTCCCGCCCCACTTACTTTTTGCTTTAAGGTAAAATTCTAAAAATATTCAGTTTGGTAGAACTGACTCCCTCTACACACTCCATGTTTCTTTCTTGACTGTCAAATAAATATTCGCACTGATAATCCAATTTAAATTGATGAGATTGTTGGATGCTCTGGGCCTCCCTCCCTCTTTTCACCAGGCAGTCTGAGCTACAGAGCTGTGTAGTAGGGCTGTGCAAGGCTTCGGACCGCGGTTTAGATCCAGAGAAGCTTCGGATGCTTCGACATCCAAAGCAGCACGTCCGGATTGAAGCGCTGTCTTTGTTAGGCTTTCTGAAGCAGTTCAGAGTTTCCGAACCACTTTGGAAGAGCTTCGGAGCTGCCTCAGAGATTCGGCTGGAAGGTTTATTGGGTAATCAAGGAAATATCTATAACGTTGTTGTTTTTTGTCTGACGTGGATAAAGCTCACAGGGATGGCAGCTTATACTAAGGGCATGAAGCCTACCAAGTTTAAAGGGGATCAGTGCAGAAGTTTTTGGAGAACTGCACCAAAGATTTGTGAAGCAAAACTCATCGGGCACCTGCCTAGAGGAATTCTCTTTATTCCAGTATCACCCTGGATGTGCAAAGCTCCGGATCAGGTTTCTGCTTTGATCTGGCCGAAGCAACTCCATGAGTTTTGCTTTCAGGAATTTGGGGTGCAATTGCTCCCGAACCACTACACCAATCTTCTTGAGACAGAGGCTACCATCCCTGCACGTTTTATCCAAATCAGACAAAAAACAACAAAGTTATAGATATTTCATCGATTCCCCATTATACCCTATGGCCAGATCTCCGAGGCGGCTCCGAAGCTTTGGAGCTGCTTCGGCCAGATCGAAGCAGAAACCTGATCCGGAGCTCTGGATCGGATCAGTGGCATCCGAAGTGGCCGGATCCAAAGCCGGATTAAATCGCTGCCTACTCGCACAGGCCTACTGCCTACATGCACAGACCTACTGTGTAGCTGTAGATCTCTTCTCCAATTCACTTTGCTCATCCAGGGTGATGTGGAAATAGAAAGAATTCCTCTAGGCAGGTGCCAGATGCAATTGTCTTACTTTTGCTATGAGATAGTATTGGGAAATGTTGATTATGTAGTTCACCTGGAAGATCCTTGTGATAAAAGGTTTCCAGTTGGTTAAAATCCTGCGTCCTCTTTAGAAAGGATTTCAGTTTGGATAAATAAAAAGAAATCACACTGCAGAATCTACTGAGATGTTGGTTCCAATCTTTTTAGTTTTAGTAAAGTAAAAACTTGAACAATTTAAACGCTATAGTTTAGCCTATTTATGCTTTCCCCCCATTAATTAAAGTCACTATCGTAAGCAGCCCTGAGAAAGGAAAATCAACCTAGGGTGGCAGAGTTCATTCTGGTGAGGTTCCCCAGTACACAGGGAATACGTGTCCTCTTCTTTGTCCTCCTTCTCATCTACTTGGTTACAGTGACTGGAAACTTGTTTCTTATGGTCGTGATGCAGAGACTCTGCACCCACATGTGCTGCCTTCTGGGGAATGTGTCCTTCCTGGAAATTATGGCAACCACAGCCATTCTACCGAAGATGCTCTCTAGCATCCTTTTAGGAAGCGGCAGCATGTCCTTTGCTTGCTGTATGACTCAGAACTAATTGTACTTATTACTGGTATGGCTGGGGAGTGGAGCTTGAGCTGAGTTGTGGTCAGGATGTACTTCTCCCACTAAGATCAGCTAACTCTGCTTCCACCAGGAGCCAAGCCAGTCAAAGCAGTGGCGTGAGGCACCACAGCTTCCAGGAGCTGGGGCTGGAGCACTCATTGTGCCCAAAGGGAGCCTGCTCTTCCCCTAGATCTTTGTCCTGCCCCTTCTCACAAGCCTGTAGTGGCAAGTCACAGCAGTTTAAGTGAGGAGCAATAAGAACAGGGTTTTTTGCTTGGATGTCTGACTATGTCAACCATTGCTAAGCAGAGTAACATCGGTTTGGCTTAAAGCATAGGGCCTTGCAAGGCCCTTATAATCCTACCTAGAAGTTTGCCAAAGTTTCCATTTCTTCTAAACTTCCTTTCTGTGTTTAGCTCATTGAAGAGGTCCCTGCTAAGCCAAACTGGTCTTCTGCCATACTCGCTAGTCTTTCTGCAAGTTGGGATGGTAGACAACAAGATTTTGCAAGCAACAAATGATGAATGAATAATCATTCTAGATCATTTGTTAAGCTGAATGCAATCAATACAAACAATATCTTTTAGGAAAAAAAAAAACTTTTCTGGAATTGTTCAGTCAAGGATGATTCTGCTCTGACAAGGGGTCTGGACAATATGCTAACCTCCCTAGTCCCTTCCACGCTTACATTTTTAGGAATCTGTAAATCTTTATGGCAGTGTATAAGGTCTAACAAGCAGGAACCAAGAACACAGATGACAGCTATAATTTAGGGAAAGGGGAAAGACTCCATTTTGGAAATCAGTATCTCTAAAAATATATGGGAGTTTAAGTAAATGCCATACTTGTACCAGGGCAGCAATGGGACTCAAAAGGCCAATGTGTCTTTTAGATATGTATTAAAGGAAGAGCTTTTGAATTCAAGACATTCTTTACTAAGTCTAAGCAGTAAAAGCCAGCACAAGCATTGCCCTTTGTGTTTCTATATAGGATCGTGCTTTCAGGATCAAGGAATGCAGTCCATATATACATGTTTCAGGGGCATTAATCATTATGTAACCATTAGGAATCATTATGTAATTCATATGAGTAAAGCACCCAGAAATCAAACACGAGGAGGAAAGTGTCAAAAATAGAATAGATTCATAGATGTTAGGGTCGGAAGGGACTTCAATAGATCATCGAGAATAGAGATCCTTGTAATATTGCTAAAGAAGAAATAAAGGTACTCATGTAGTATCAAGGCACGATGACTGCAAATGTATATTTGAAGCTGATCAAATATCACTGCTTCCTGCTGTAAGACAGCACATTTCAGGGAGTAATGGAAAAAAAAAGACAAATTAAAAAAAAGAAGGAAATGGTCTCTGCTGCTATTGTTTCCTGTCTGTCTGTCTAGCAAACCTTGACCTTCAGTTGTCTAAATCTCAATATGCTAACCTCCCTAGTCCCTTCCACGCTTACTTTTTTAGGAATCTGTAAATCTGTCTAAATCTAAAGCGCCCCTCCCTACTTCCTTCCACACTTACTCTATTTTTTATCAATGTGTAAAGCTTTATGGAAAAGTATATGGTCTAACAACTAGGAACCAGGAATGCAAATCAGATCTATAATTTAGGAAAAGGGGATAGACTCCGTCTTGGAAAGCTCTGAAAATATTTGGGAATTTTAGTAAATACCATAATTCTCCTAAAGCAGCTCTGGGGATGAAAAGGCCAATGTGTCTTTTGGATATGTATTAAAGGAAGAGTTAATAGGAGGTTTGAAGTTGCAGTGTGAGCTGGTTGAAACAAACATCCATTGTTAGATCAGCATTGTCCAGTATAATAACATTACATTGCATAATTTTCAAGTAACTCTAGTTATATCATTGTACATTTGGCAGTGATGTAGTCCTTACTGGAATACTGCATCCATTTCTATTGTCCACACTTTTAAAATATCAAAATGTTGCCAAAGACTATTCATCTCTTGAAGCAATGCCTGAGCACGGGGCTAGGTTTTATATCACCCCCATGGGGTATCTAAGTGGACTGAGGCAGCTAACTGTAATTCTAATTCAGCCCGTGGCCATTTCAGAAGTCCTCTGATTGTTGTGCGCTGTCCCTTCCTTTGAGAATTATTTTCCTCCAAGTAATTAAGTGCACAAAAGAGAGAGAGACTAAACATGAGCTATTTATAGCCATTCACTTGACCATAAGCAGTCTGTCAGCAGATGGGCAGGAAGATTCCCCGTATAGACGCAGTGTCAGGGATACTTGTTATAGTTGCAGTCAGTGATCCCATCCCACCTAGGTCATCTCAGCTCCAGACTAAATGATCCCAGTTTTTCCAGCTTTCCTTACACATCATGTTTTCCATGCCTGAAGCCCTTTTTTGTGTCTGGAACATTTGGTGTTCTTGGGACACTAATCTGGGGATTTTCTTGGGTATCTATGCCTAAAAAGAGACCAATAGTTTAATCCAGGGCTGACTCTCCAGGGTCTTGATTTACATCGAACCTGACTAGAACAATCATTTACAATGGCACTTAACTGGAATGAATCTTGATTGTCCTGGGGCAGTGTTAATTTAGTATTTTATGGATAATTAGGGTGGGACAATGGTTAGTATATCTGTAGGATACCAAAACAAAAGCTTTCTCCTAGGGGAACTCGGTGGTCTATTTTTAGCCTATGAATTCATCTTGGGGTATTGTATTGGGTCTTGAAGTCATCACCAGATGTCCAAGAAATGTTTCAGGCAATCAAACTCTCACCAGGCTAACAACCTCCTCTGAAGAGTCTTTCTTGTAAATCTTTTACTGTGTGCATGAAAGTGTTTTGGAAAACGTATTGCATAGCCTGTCCTTGCAAAGCTTGGCCTCCTTTAACCACAAGACACATGTCAATTGTGGCTAGTCTTAATCTTGATCCAAGGAAGTTGAGCAGTTTAACAGCTTGTCTGAAATAGTATGAGGAGATAATGGAGGATTGCTCAACCCTAGCAAAAAGTTTATCTCGCACTTGGTAGGCATATTAGGATGAACAGCATTATTTCCATTGCTCATTAACAAGCCCCGCAGGAGATACTAACTCTACTTCTCATGGGAATCCCCAGGAGAAATGTATTCAAGTGATACTGAATTGCTCACTTTTTTAACCTGCCTGATTTTCAGCCCCTGCCTGTCCACAAACAGGCATGAGGTATGGGGAGGGCAGTATTGGGAAGGTCTGTATTCCCTACTCACTGTCTTGCCCTCCCAGCTCATTTTATAAGCCATAGGAACAGAGGGGGTTCCTGTGCTATTAAATCTAACCCCCAAAAGCAAAATAGCATTTAATAGAGCTGTTCAGAAACTTAGATTTATAAAAAAGCAGCCCCTATCCTGTCATGTGAGTCCTCTTCCTCTGCTCCTAGAGACCTCAAGGGCACGATGGTTTGATGTGTGTTTGTGTGTGCGTATACATACACAAACCAGGGACAGCACACAGGAAGTCCAAATATTTTCCATTGATCTTAGTCTCTGTCTGTGCCTCTCCCCATACATATTTATTTGTACGCCTAATTCATTATGCACTGTCTCTATGCCTCCCTCTCCCCATAACTATGCATGTGTATGCCGGTCTCTCTCTCACTCTTGCCTCAATACACACGCACTGTGTTCACAATACACGCCTAGCTGTTTACATCTCTGCCCCATACATACTTATCTGCATGTCTGTCTCTCTGTCTGTCTGCCTCTCTCAATCCTATATAATCCATCCATCCATCCCTGTATCATATGGCAATGATTTCACCTTTGAATAATCCTTTCTTAATGCCTCTCTGTGTGTAGACAAATATTCTTGAGAAGCCCATATACTTTTTTGAAAAAATATGTTTGGGATTTTGGTTATCTGAATGGCACTGAATTAAACTGTTCTTATTCCAGTTAGCTGGAGCTTTGATCCGCTGTGTTAACTGTTGCTCTATCTGATTTCTGCCAGCTGGGATTCTGGCTTAGGGTTTTTGTCTACTCTCATAGTCAATGGTCTTCTACAAAAAAGGCTGATCGGCTCGTCTAGAGAAAGATGGGCTGGCTACTGCTCTTCTTACCTCACTGTTGTGTGTCCTGAGTGTGTCTCCTTCCTCACTGTGCAGCCGATCTTCTTTGAGGTACAAGACAGTATTGCATTGCTGAGGACATCTGATCACAGCTAAAATACTTCCTGACTAAGGATCACTCTCTCATACTAAGCATGTCTTTTCAATATGGAGCAACCTCCTTTTCATGAGTGCATGTATGTACCATCAGACTTCTAAGCGCATGATAAAAGCAAATTTAGCTGAAATTGAAAGCTGGACACTATAGCCTGGTAGCATGAAGTGTCACAGGCATTTTTTTTTCCTGTTTGTTTGGGGTTTTTTTGGTTTTTTTTGCTTCAGCTATCCAAATACCACTCACATAGTTCGCAATTCATTTTTTAAAGTGACTTAGACACTTAGAAACCTGTGGTCCATTAACTTTCAAGGACACTTTAGTGTATTAATGTATAGCTCCTATTTGCAAATAAGATTTAGACTCCTTAAGATCTAAATTTACACAAGTATCTAGTAATGTTGGAGCGATGTTATAGCTGTGATTTTCAAGCAATTATGTGAGAATCAAGGAATTTTGTGGGTGATATCTTTTATTGTGCCAATGGCTTGGCTGGAATATGGTTCAAGGAGCTTTCAAATGCAAGGCGTTCTTTATCCATGCCTTTCAATCATTCAAAAGCTTGTCCATTTACCCCAACCATTTAATTTAATAAAAGATATCACCCACAAAAAATCTTGCCTTTCAAAAAGATATTTAGGCATCTAAACATGCACATGCACAGTGGTCCATGTGAGTGGGCTACACATTCAGAAATAGAATAGTACTTGTATATGGCTGCCAAAAATACTATGTAGATGACCAAAAAAATAGCCACTTAGATAACCACAAAGAAATAGCATTCTGCCCTTCATGATAAACCCAGAGATTGCAAATAAGAAACCATCATATAAAAAACATTATACCCTGTTTTGGTCTTTCTTACCAAACTGAATGACAAGTTACCCATCAGAACTGAGTTCACTTGAGGCATCCTCTGGCACAGGTCAAGAAGAACATTTAATTAATTTGAGGCTGTAACAAGTTCCCTTCATCTCTTCACCATAACACCATTCAAATATAAATAAGCACCATTGTCCAAATAATACAAAAGTAACAACTGAAAGAATTATAGACAAAAAATGGTGCTGTCCTCCTTATCAAAAATTAAAATTTCAAAGCATTGATGTCCTTATATTCTAATAAAGTGCCTAAACACCTTTGCGGATGGGAATTCTACAGCTCACCCTCTTGAATGTCTTCATCAAGGCCTCTTTGACTTGCTTGTTCCTGAGTGTATATATGAAGGGATTGAAGATCTGGATGCCCAGGGTATAGAGAAGAGCCAACACTTTATCAAACTCTTCCCCTCTGTTTTCTGGGGGTCTGATGTACCTGCCTATGCAGCTGCCGTACAACACGGACACAACAGTCAGGTGAGCAGAGCAGGTGGAGAAAGCATTTTTCCTTCCTGCAGCAGACGGGATGTGCAGGATGGTGCCGATGATTCGGAGATAAGAGGCGATGTTGAGTGCCAAAGTACTGAGTAAGGTGAATACTGCAGCAAATAAAGTCATTACTTCTATTAGTCTTGTATCCTGGCAGGAGAGTTGCAAGAGAGGGGTGGTATCACAGAAGAAGTGGTTGATGATGTTGGGACCACAGAATTTCAGTTTGGTGATCATCACTGAGGGTGGAAGGACTAAGAGGAAACTAACTCCCCATGAACCCATCAGCAACTGGAAACAGACCCTAGTATTCATGATGGTGGCATACCGTAATGGGTTGCAGACAGCTACGTACCTATCAAACGACATGACAGACAGATAGAAAAGGCCATTGGTTCCCAGGAAGAAAAAGAAAAAAGCCTGAATGAAACATCCGGGAAGGGAAATAGTTTTTCTCTCTGCCAAAAGGTTGGAGAGCATCTTAGGAATGACAACAAAGGTGAAAGGGATTTCCATGAGGGAGTAGTTTCGAAGGAAGAAATACATGGGGGTTTTGAGATGAGTGTCCACCAGTGTGATGAAGATGATGGAAATGTTCCCCAGCAGTATCAAGAAGTAAGTGAGCAGGATTGCAACAAAGAGTAGGATCTCCAGCCAGCGTTCAACAACAAAACCCAAGAGAATAAATTCTGTCATCTCAGTCTGATTCTCCATTTTCAGGTTTCTTTGAATCATGAAAAAGGAAATTAGATGCTGAGAGTATCCCTCTGAAGTTCATGAGCAGAAGCAACGCAGCTGTTAAACATGAGAGATGGGGATGGCAGTTCATGCTTTATTCTGGGTTCAAATTTAGGACTTTAAATTTGTGCTTTTTAAAGCAATGAACACAGGGACAGTTAATCACAGCATCAACAGCATTGACTGCTTTTGTCATCACCTTTGAAAAACATTGCAGAGACTTTCCCTTCTCCAGATGGCTCGTAGCTAGCTCAGCACCAATCAGGAGCCGGATGGCTAATGAGAACCACTGCCTCACTGGGACATATTAAGGGAGATGGTGGTGTTGGAGAAATCTAGATTAGTTTTTCTCCTGAAACTTTGTATTATGTGGTCTGCCGTCTTTCCTTGGCTCTCCATTTGGAATTTAATTTCTCTAGTTGTGAATACTGTTTTATGTCAGTGGAAAACTACTGAGAAGTTATAGGAAATGACAGGGTATTTTAGTAACCATTTAGAAAACCAACTTTTTTAGGTTGTCATTTGTTGAAAGGAAAGGTTTGATTCCTAATCTTTGAATTTAGAAAATAATTTAAATGAAAATGTGTCATGAGCTAGTACTTTCTACCCAACAAAAATCCCAGAGTTAAAATAAAATAAAACTTGTGAATTTTTCCAAGAAAATTAAATATATTAATGTTCTCTTTTTTTTCAGAAACAGTTCATTACTATTTATTTTCTCCTTTCAATTCTTAAAATTCAAAACCATCCAGCCATATTTACCAAATTCAAGACATGAGAACACATTTGGACAGTCCTTAAAATGAAATCTATTTTCTGCTTCATTAATGGAGTTCCTGAAAAATGACTCCTGTCACTCAGGCTGTTCCAGGCTCACCCTATCAGCCCCACCTCCAAAATAATAATGCCATGCAACTTTTTAATGGAAAATATTTGTGACTAAACCATAGGTGCTTTGTTAGGATAGGCAAGAATAAGGATGACCATCATAAAAATGGAAGTGTCTGAATTTAAGACTGTATATATTTGCTTTGTAAAATGCTAAACATGAAGACAGGTAGACACGATATCAGTTGCACGGTCTGGTTTTTTACATTTTATGGAAATAATTAGCCCTGAGCAACTTGTGGCTCACAAAGAGGTCCAATCTGGCCCACAAAGGTCCAATCTGGCATGGGGGATGGTGGCACTGAGCTGCCATCCTTCCCTTACACCCTTTTGCATTATGGTGTCTGCACTTCCATTTCTGCAGTGTGCAGGAACCTGCAGCGAGAGTGAGTCCAGGCAGCTGCCCACCCCAGGTGGTGTGAGAGGGAGATGACCAAGTTTTCCAGCCTACACACACGACCAGATTGCAAGCTCTGCCCGCACTGGCAAAAGGCTGCAAGACCTGCACTAGTCAATGGTTGCCCTTCCCAGGTGTTTGATACCTAATAGAGGTATCAATCAGGAACCAGTTGGCTAATGTGGATGACAGCCATCTGTGCACATTATAAAAAATACCAAAAAAAGTTCTACAATTATTTTTCTTGGCTCTAAAAATTTGGTTAATGTGGAGTATTTTCCCCCTTGGTTTTCTTCTGATAGGGAAACTTTTCATTGCTTTGACTGACCAGATTTGCATATTATTTCATTTTAGTCACAACCTCCAAGTTTCCAGGGAAGGTAGTCACATGAAGAAAAACAAAGAAAAATAAAAAGATTAGTTTCTGGGTTCATTTGTTCTTTGATGAATAAAGGAAAAACCTCTGTATTAAAGTCAGAAGCTCACAAAGACCTCTGTGGGCATGGTCATGATTTCTGATAGTGAGAATTGGACATTCCCTTTGTCTTTGAAAATTTCCCGCCTTACTTCTCTACTGTATTATATGACTCACTTGTGCTCCCTTTGGTATATGTGTCCAAGGTCCGGACAGAGGTCAGAATTCAGGTTTCAGACGTGTTAGGGGCTGGAAGAGACCTCCTGAGATCATCAGGTCCAGCCACCCTGTACTAGGGCAGGATTGATTGCTGGGGTCAGATGCCCCCTGCAAGGTGTGCATGAAGGAGTTTTTTGACGATATCCAGAGTCGGTGATTGTACCACCTCTGGGGGAGTGTATTCCAGACCCTGGACACTTGAGTTGTAAAGAAGTTTTTCTTTATGTGTAATCAAAAGTGGTCAATTTATGACCATTAGTCCTAGTCTTCCCCTGGGGAGCCCTGGTGAACAGATGTTCTCCAATTCCTGATATGCACTCTCTATATATTGATAGGCTGCCACCAAGTCCCCTCTGAGTCTTCTCTTCTCCAGGCTAAACAGATCCATATCTCTCAGTCTCTCATTGTATGGCTTGCTCTGCAGACCTCTAACCATACCTGTAGCCCTCCTTTGCACTCTCTCAAGCTTCTCCACATCCTTCCTGAAGTGTGGTGCCCAGGACTGGATGCAGTACTACAGCTGTGGCCTCATCAAGCAGGAGGATTACATCCTTAGTCTTCCTTGAGATGCATCAGTAGATGCATGCCCGTTCTTTCCTCTCAACAATATCTGTTAGGGTAATGATATGAATTTTGGGTGTTGGGGGAATGATTTAGATTTTGGGGAGTGCTGGGTGTGCAGCTGAAAAAAAGTTTTTTCCTGTGTCTCAGCAAAAGCTGCTGGTCACAAGGCTGGATGATTTATTAAAAACAACTAATTTCTCTAATGCTTAAGTAGATACTTAACAAAAGGATATGGTGCAAAGTGCATGATGGGTTGGGTAAAAATAGAATGCAGCCCACCAGCTACCATCAGGAGGCAAAAGAAGAAATGTGGCCTTGGAGATGGTGCTGAAGTCAGCAAGAAAACCAGAAAGAACCAGCAAGAAACTGCACATGACCGAAAGCAGATGGGGGTTAAAGTCTTACACATGCGCTGTTAGCAGAGAGGCATGTAAATGAATGAAATGCATAGGGATTTCCATGCTAATGAAGCAAACAATAAACAGAAGCAGAGCTTAAGATAGGAGGAGAAATGGGTGGAACATAGGAGGGACACAGGTGGGGTGAATATTAATTTGAATGAACCAAGCTGTATAAAATATGAAAAGAACTAATGTTCAATGCAGGTCCCCTGGTTCATGGGCTGGGTGGCTGTGAGGGATCCTTGTCTGAAGCTGTTTCCATTGTGAATAAAGGTGTCACGAGCAATGTGTGCTGGTGTTTGCTCCCTGCTCTGCTCTGGATAATGCGAACCAGGATCCACGAGCACTTGGACCCTGGTCTCCCTAGGCGTTGGGCGCCACATGGAGTTGGGGTCTAACAGAACCTATACACTGGATCCTTATCTGGTATATCTTATCATACTACCTTTGACTTAAAAATCCTCAGATTTTTTAAAAATATATAACCATCCAACTTTACTTACCAAATTCAAGACATGGGAGAATACCAATGAGCAGAACCTGAAAACAATAACTATTTACTACTTCAGGAATGTTTGTAGTGAATTATTTGGTATCTCACGCCCTCCCTACCAGTGTCATTGATTGCCCTCCCAAAAGGTTTTCAGCCCATGTGCCTTCTTAATGTGAATACTGAGGACTAAAGCATAGATGCTTCCTGTGGATCACCAGCCTCAACCAATAACAGCTGTAAGAAGTGTCACAACAAAAACGTGAACTGTTCTAATTCAGGGCTTTAAATCTTTGCTTTGAAAAGCACTGGACATTGAGACAATTAGACCTCACATCAGCAGTACTATATATTGTGAAAAAGGTGGTCATTGGGGTCAAAGCGGAGCTTTCCTTTTTTGCTTGTTTCTTTTTTGTCCCCCTCTCATGCCTTCTCACAGGGAAGGCATTGATTAATTTTGTTTGCATATTTGAATATTGGGACATTTTTCTGAGGGACCTATTCAAAGTTTTCAGGAAACAGAAACAAGAAGGTGTTTTTTAAATGACTTTTCTTCCTTGATGAACAAAAGCAATAACCACTATTTGAGAGCCAGCCAGACAGGGAGCTTTTATCATGATGCATTTCCTGGTTGCTTCTATGGACAATTATTTCGGGTAGAGGGCCACTTACTGAGTTTTGGCAAGCCATCGAGAGCCGCCTCGTAGGCAGCCAAGGGCAGAATAATATTAATTTTCTACATTTTTAGGGACCCCGCGGCCTGGATAGACTGGTCTGGCAGGCCACATCTGGCTTGTGGACCACATTTTGCCCACCCCTGGGCTAGAGTGAAGCAAATATGGTAATGCCTTGCTTCCAATAAAATGACTATTAAGGACATGTGTCTCTTTTAACTGCTTGCATGACCACATAGTCATGGAATAGTAATACCACACACTCTTCTTACATGATTGTGTCCACACAACTCCCCTCCTCCCCCACTGACCACCTCCTCGCCCCCCCGCTACATTGGTGCTGTATTTTGTTGTTCTTTTACCCTTATTAAATGGTTATATCACAGAGGAGGTAATAGACACCCAATCCACTTTGAAAAATAGTGAACCTTGTGACCCGTTTCCCCAACCCCAAACCTAATATGCATGCTTTTAAAAAAGTGCATGTCTACAAAATCTCATTTCAGCTGGGCACAATGTAGCCTTCTCTGGGTATGTCTGCTTTGCAATTTCTGCGGTGATTCTATAATGCAAAAAAAGCCTTTGTGCTCTTGGGAATAGAACCCAGAACTGGCTCTCCCACTGTCAGAAGTGAGGGCTGTCTGGTTCTGAGCTTCTAGCCCCTTAGTCTTGATGCTAGATCCCCATTTTTTAATGTTCTTTGATGGAAATTGCATATTTAGGGAAGTGTCACTTTAAAGGACCAAATGAGGCAGCCCTGGAAGGAAATGTTTTTTACTCAGAATCCAGGTGTATATATAATGATTGTTACTAATTCTTTGGAGACTGTATTTCCCTTGCTGCATGTGTGTTGACAGATGACCCCTGATTGCTTGCAGAACTGGAAACACCTACTGTTTGATTCAACTTTTATTTTCTCTTTTGTGCATCTTCCTTCTTTGAGGAAACCACTTCTCAGGAGAGACTATGGAGCATCACAATGAAGGCACTTAGAAGATTGCAAACCTTTTTTTTTTCCTCTTCCCTATACCAAAACTAGTGGGCATTCTCACTGCAACTTAGAAGCACTTAGTCACATATTTTTTAACTGTCTATTGTCATCTTGGAAGTTTTGAACCAGTCCCTGGAAGCTTTTGAAATAGCCATCGATTTCTGCTGCCAGCCCTCAGACTCACTTAATTTCATTCCATTGCTACCTTGCAATACCCCTTATTCCTATAGGTGTCACGGGAATAGACAGCCCTAGAAGACAATAGATAGACCAATCTTCTGACTTGCTGTTGGAGGCCTTACTCAAAAGAACATTTTCCTGTTCTGAGATGGCTCCATATTGAAATGTCTTTTGATCTGCAACTAGAAAACATCAGGGCAGGTTCAGTCAGGGGTGTGTTAATTGATTTTCTATTATCCTGTTATTGCTATTCCAATTATCCTATTATCACAACCCCAGTCATTGTACTTAAACAGGATTTGATCCATGCCTAGAACTCTTCTGATTGCAGCCAATAAGCATGTCCAGTCACCAAGTTTCCAAAATCAAGGAATGGCCCTAGAAGTAGAAGCAAATACAGGCAAAGAGAGAGGTTTGTAGAACTGTGGGGGAGCTGAAGGCCAGCATTTGCATAGATATTAGGTACTGAAAGAAGCAGAGAAGTACATAAGAAGAGATGCAAAAGTACTGAGGAGTCAGGGCAGCAAGCAAGCTAATTAGCTCCCAGCTAGTCCTGATTCCCTAAGTGGGCCTGGTTGCTATTTATCAAATACCACCAGCTGGCTTCAGAGCCTGCCATGGGTGGTGCTAGGTACATATAATCAGTAGCCTGCTTAGTGCCTAGGTGGCTATTTAACAGGGTAGGTGATCCTCTGTGCTGTTTTGGGATGCTGATGACTTTTTTCCCTAATTTTCTGGTTCTTGAGTGTTGGTTCTGACTTTCAACTGGCCTAACATAGTCCTGTGAACAGATTAGGTGTAAGGCAGTTGCTTTTCTTTTTCTACTCTTGAAACTGGCTCCCCAGGCAAGTAAGAGAGGGGTGTATATGGAGGCAAGAGGCAGAAAGTTAAGAAAAAGGATGTATTTTAGGGAGATAGTTGCCATTATAGACTATAGGGAGTCTTGGGTTCTAGTCTAGTTGCTTGTTCCTGCTGGGGTAGAATCTTTCTCTCTGCTCTCTATTGGCTTCAAGCAATGACTATTAACAATGAGATATGGGTGGGCAGCTTCAAGAAGAGGACTTCAGGATGCCTACTTTCGGTTTCATGGGAAGAGTGCTGTTTTCGGAACTTGGGAGAGACACAACTCAAACTCTTTCTGTTTGTGTGGGCCTTGAACATGAGTTTTCTGTAGACTAGACAACACCCTAACACTTAGTGCTAACACATGGGTTTGTCCAAGCCTTCATTCTCTTCCTCTTGCATCTGTTTTAGGTTCTTATACTTCAGAACATGTGTATATATAGCTCTGTAACTACTCTGACAGTGTTGTATCTTCAGCAAGTGTGTGAATGTGAACACTTGCACATCTACATTGCATGTGTAATAAAACTACAAAATGTGTAGGTACCTGAGCTACAATCTGGCCTGTTTCTTAAAAGTAAAGAGTGTTAACAGGATGAAACCTCTCTCCACAAAAATGGAAATGAAACCTCTAAAGATGTTTTGGGTTGACATGAGCTTCCAAAAAGAATTAAAAAAAAACAAACCCACTTTTGGGAGCAATCAGAACTTGACCTCTTCTCCTGGTATTTTGATTTGAGAGCTGGTCTGGAACAAAAACAAACACATGCTCACTTTCCAAATTCACTTTTCTAAATGTCATCAAAATCTTCATGAATGAACTCTTAAGGTTCTTTATAAAAGCTTAGGGTTGGTAGGGGCCTCAGTAGGTCATGTAATCCACCCATGCTCAAAGTAGGACCATACCAAATTATATCATCCCAGCCAATATCTAGTCTACCCAGGTATTAAAAACCTCCAAGGATGGAGATTCTCGGTAACCTTTTCCAGTTCTTTACTACCCAGCGGCTGCCCAGCCTGTACCGGTGCTTGGGATTGGTTCGTCTTAAGTGCAAGTGGCCAAATCACTATACACAAGTGTGGTGAATTGAATTTCCTGAGATGCACTCCTACCAAGGAGTTACCAAGGTTACAAGAAACAATGGCCACAAGCTAGCAGAGAGCAGATTTAGACTGGACATTAGGAAGAACTTCTTCACAGTTCGAGTGGCCAAGGTCTGGAACGGGCTCCCAAGGGAGGTGGTGCTCTCCCCTACCCTGGGGGTCTTCAAGAGGAGGTTAGATAGGCATCTAGCTGGGGTCATCTAGACCCAGCACTCTTTCCTGCCTATGAAGGGGGTCGGACTCGATGATCTATTGAGGTCCCTTCCAGCCCTAACATCTATGAATCTATGAAGGAAGTGACATACCGATGATGAAAGCTGTGACCTATTCAGTTTTCTTTCTTCAGCTTCTGGGTCAGTGTGGGTGGGGGAGGTGGGGAGAGCTTATACCCAATGTTCCTTGAAAAATCCAAGTAAACAAATGTACCTGGTCCTGAATCTTGAACCGTAGGACCTCCTGAATGCACATATCTCCATGAGAATAAGTGTTACTGTTTGGTGTGTGTGTGGAGCTGCTTGTATGGATTAAGCATTGTCAAACCATAAAGATCACTCAACAGATAAAGAAAAGACAATTCTTGGGATTCGATGGAGAAGTTGGGTTGGTGTCTCTTGAGAGACCTGCTAATGAGCAATGACATAATGCCAACAAAGCTAAATGGTATATATGCCTAGCCAATGTAGGAGACACTTCTTAAAGCAGAGCAATACGACATTATCTTAAAGGGCACCTGTAAAACATTCACAAAGAATATTAACAAAGAAATAATTTTCTAGTTCTTTTTCTCATTTTAGACAATTCAACACATGATCTAAGACCCTGGCTACAAGAAGCTGCAGAACTGAAGAGTGAGATGATCTTATGTCCTATCCATTTTCACTGCACTTTAACGAACAAAGAGAGTTTGCTGCTAACAAGAAAGTGTCTTTAGAGGAGATTCTAATTTTCTGGGGACACCCTATTTCCTTTGAAGTATTTCTCAAGCATTAAGCAACAGGTTCAGGACCAGATGCAATGCCTCAAAATGAATTTATTCAGACCCAGAAGATCTCAAGAGCTCCGTCAAAGAACCTTTTGCTTGTCCATGCAAGAAGTGGTGAGTTGTTTGACATTATGCCTTATGTTTTAGATACATTTTATAATGTGTGAGGAAGAACATATATTGCTCTACACTCTGACGATGGAAGAGGGAGGAAATAACCATCTTAAAGTGAAAAGAGACTGGGAAAGGCAAAATTAGAACCTCAGATGTAGCGGGTGGCTCACTGAAAAAGATTTATTGACCTTTCAAACATTTTGAAATATCTTATTAAAAATCCCACATGGGGATTATAATCACCATAACACCAGAAACAATAATTTTCACAGCCTCCACATCTATGGCATCCTATTTCCATGAGTTCTTTGTGCTAATTCTCAATATCACTACTTATTAAAGTAGCCATGGGCTGAAACCCATTGTACAAACACAAACTGAAAAGATATAATGCTGCCTGCAATTGAAGAGGCAATCGTTGGTGAAAAAATATTTTGTTGGACCGGCTGCATAACTGGGATAGACATCATCATATATTGCGGGTACATCCTTACAGCCCTGAGCCTTCTGTCAGGAAGAAAACACATTTTATTATTTTTCTTTAAAAAATTCAGAGATAATGCTATTCCTGACATCTGCAGGATCCTTAAATATCTCAGCCCCAAAAAGTAACAGTTCTTTGATTCCCCAGTCACGTATTAGTTTGCAGGCCTCTGCCCCAGGATCTCACTACACCTATAAAGACAAAAAAAGCATGACCTAGCTCAAGGATCTCCGAATCTTAACAGATTTGCTAGTTTTCATTCCTGAGAGTCCATGAAGACTCAAAAGTAACGCAATCAGATAGACTGCTGTACATAGCTAGATGGATAGTTGTCCAAGAGGCTTTTTTCTATAATCACAGTATAGGGGCTGTTTTTATACTGCTGGTAATGATTTTTGCTTGTTTGATTGATTCAAAAGCTGCAAGTAGCTTACTATAACCAAGCAATCCCCCAAGGAGTTTCCCCAAACTCCCCTAGAACTCCAGTGTTGAAATTGCTCCCACTGTGATACTAGAAAGGTAAAACATGATGGTCTTGGGTCCCTTATTGAAACCTAGACCAAAAAGAAACTCTGCCCCAGTGAAGATATACATTTTCTAGAGTTTGATTCTTGGAGTCCACACACATGGATGGAGTGGAGGTCATATTGGGAATAGAGAGTCCATGTTGAGATGAACAATTTGAGTGAATATCAGCTATCCAGGGACAGAAGCCAGGTGTGGGAATGTGTTTTCATGATTTCTCCTCATGACTGCTTCTTTGTCCTTTCTCTGTTAATCACTGCTTTATTTGTGTGTGCATAAAGATGAGCCACATATGGAGAACCGGACTGCAGTGGTGGAGTTCATCCTCGTGGGTTTTCCCAGCAACCGTCAGCTACAGCCTCTGCTTTTTGTAGTGCTGCTTCTCACCTATGTCCTAACTGTAGCAGGGAATATTCTTATCATCATCGTCACCCTCGTGGACCATCGTCTCCAAACCCCCATGTACTTCTTTCTTAGAAACTTCTCTATCCTGGAAATCGGCTTCACCTCTGCTGTCGTCCCCAAAGCCTTGGATATCCTTGCATCAAACCAAACAATTTCTTTACCAGCGTGTTTCACTCAATCATTTCTTTATTTCATGCTGGGCACTACAGAGTCCTTCCTGTTAGCAGCAATGTCCTTTGATAGATATGTGGCCATCCGTAACCCTCTGCGCTATACCACCATCATGAACTCTCAAGTCAGGACCCTTCTGGTGCTGGGTTCCTGGATTGCAGGGTTCCTCCTCATTATTGGCCCTGCAATAATGGTCTTCCACATGCCTTTCTGTGGCCCAAATGTCATTGACCATTTCTTTTGTGACAACTCTCCACTTCTTAAACTTGCCTGTGCAGATACCAAGCTCTTGGAGTCTCTGAGTTTTGTTATAGCTGTGTTTTCTTTGTTGGGCTGTTTCACTGTCACTGTTGTGTCTTACATTAGCATTGTCATCACAGTGATGCAAATGCCTTCTGCTGCCAGGAGGCAGAAAGCTTTCTCTACTTGTTCTTCTCATCTCGTTGTGGTGTCCATGTCTTATGGCAGCTGCATCTTTATGTATGCCAGGGCAACGAAGGACAGCGAGGTGGATGTCAGTAAGGGGGTGTCTGTTCTCAACACCATGGTGTCTCCTCTGCTCAACCCCTTCATCTATACCCTGAGGAACAAGCAGGTTCAGGTGGCTTTGAGGGACATTTTTAGCAAGGGTGAAGTGTTTTCTAAAGAACCAAAAAAATAAATAACGCTCTCTCCCTCGGCCCTCCTCTGTTCATGTTTGGAAGTCCCACTAATCATGGGTTCTGGTCATCTACACTTTGGGGTATCTATGGCCACCATCCACAAGGGAAGCATCCATATGCCCAGCTCTCACCCTAAACAATGACCTGTGCATTTTGCTTTCATTTCACTGTATTTCAGCCCAGGGCTCCCCTCTGTGTGCTCCTCTATTGACAACCTTCACCCTTGACCAATGGCACCTTCATAGTCTAGCTCTAAACTCCCATACGTTTCCTTGAGTAATGTTTGTTTTTGTTTTTGCTATGGAGATGCAGTTGGTGTGGGGTGAGGTTGGTCTATTATTTTATTTTATTAGTTTTTCCTTTAATCTCCCTTGGCTGAAGTGCACAGCTAATTCACCTAATAGGTACCAAGCCATTAAGTACATAAAGCTGCTTCCGTCCAGATATTTACAGACATTTCCATCTACCATATATTACCTGAGCTGGGTTGACATCTATTCAGCCAGAAGTTGTAAAACCCAGCTCCCCTGAAGCATGGGATATCCCTGATTTTATTATAAGAAATGCAGTGCTACCTATATTGGACACATGCCGTCTTATAAGAAGTCTGTGGCATTATTATTTAAAGCTAAACTATTTCCAGGTGAGGTTGACTAGTTCTCAAACTAGGGTTTCTTTACAGACAGATTATTTTGTAATCTAGCTTTTTGCTGAATTATGCAGTGTTCTCATTTCTGTTTTTGATTTCCGTCTTAAGTCAGTGAGAGCTTTATTTCTGTTACATTTTGGCAATATTTGTCCTGCAACAAAGAGGGTTTCTGTGTAGTCTTTCCTAAATTCAAAGGTGCAACAATTTTGCTGAAAGGCAATAAATCGTAGCATGAGTTTGCCATTCCTTCTACTTCAGTTATGCTTAGATGGAATTTAATGGAACTGTATTATTCATGAAGTCTATGATTTGATTATAAATCTTCTAATCTATTATACCTGCTCCTGTGTACTGTTTTGGGTCTCATTCCATGCTTTTTTTTGCCCCATCGCTACACTCTGCATTATCTCCAAGAGAGTATCATGCCAGATTCTCAGTTGATAAGCGGCTGACTAGTTAACACTGAATTAATTAGAATGGAAAATCTTTCCACTAAATGAGGACCTCATCCTTGCTGTTATGTCCAGATAGGACCTGATTAGTCTGACCCTTATTCATGACAGCCCTGTAGCACAGACTGCCTGGTGAAAAGAGGGAGGGAGGCCCAGAGCATCCAGCAATCTCATCAATTTAAATTGGATTATCAGTGCGAATATTTATTTGACAGTCAAAAAAGAAATATGGAGTGTGTAGAGGGAGTCAGTTCTACCAAATGTATTTCTTCTCCACCACCACTTTGATGGAATAAGGTACAGAAATAAAAACGCCCTGAAAGATAAGGAAGATATCATGTCTGCGGTTCAACAAAAATAAGTCTTCTGCACAACTATTATGTCTCTCTTAGATAAATAACATCTTATATGTATTTAGTTCCCTCTCTCTTTGAGAACTCTCAAGTTCTTGGTTGCTTGCCCCATTCTCCTCCGCACGGGTCCCAAGCAAGTAGCAATCCTAGGTCACCTTGTATTCACTACTGCTATCAACATCGTGGGGTTCTCTTCTCTGTGTTAGTTTTCTTCCACACTCATTCCTTTCTGTTAATTTTAAGTCTCTGGGATGTTATTCGATGTCTTCAGGTATCAGACTCACCGAGTCAAAGTCCTTCTTTGTTAACTCACTTCAGCTTCCCAGGTCAGTCTCTCTCCAGGACCCTTCTTACGTTCCCTTATCTCTTGTAGTTTCTCCCTGTTTCTTCTGGGTTGCTTTCTTCTCTTTTTCCAGCTAAATCTAGGTTACTTCCCCTTTCAATCCTTCCGGCCATCTCCTGTCTCTCTCACAGCCAGCACTGTCTCCCCTCTCCCTTGGCACTGCTGCTCTCTTTTTTAATGTTTTTTCTCCAGTCTCTCTCCCCCTCTTGCTGTCCTGGGACTCCTTGCTAAGGCAAGTTTTCTGCTTCCCTGCACTCCCCCAAAGTTCTGTGATGGGGCAGACTTGGTGCCCCGTCACCAACTCCTTTCACACGCCCCTATAATTTAGCATGCTCCTGTGCAGAGCTACAGGAGTGCAGCTGGACTTTCCCCGTTTTGACTCTGGAACTGAGTGCAGGGAGCATGTCTTTTTTGAGGTCTCAGTGACACACCACCTGTCCTTCTGGCACTGAGATAATGAAGCCATATCATTCAAAACAGAGGGACAAAAGTACATTGTGGAGTTGGAGTGGGCAGTAGATTGGGAAAAGGAGTGTGGAGCTGAACTGGAAGCAGAAGCTGGCAGGAAGGAGAGTAACTGAGTATCAAGAAGAGCAGGAGAGCAGATAGCCATAACCTGGAGCCTCCCTAGCCTGGCTTGCTGGAGCAGCCTGCCTGCTAGGGCTGAGAACCACCAGACTTGCTTCAATGTGAGACAGAGCAGCCTGATATTGGGTTGGAGCCATGATACAAACTGGGTTTTTTTTTGCGGGCCAGGAGGGGAGGGAGATGGTAGGGGTTGTGTAGCTAGCCCTGTTGAATAGAGTTTATTAGCATTATAACTGCCCTGCTATTTACAATTCAGTTCCTACACAGCTCAGGAGGCTTACAACAGTTCAACAGCCTCTGTCTGCTGTGTCAACTTTTGCAAGCAACTAAATTATAGGGTTGGGGAGGAGTGGGGGATTTCTCTTGGCCAGGTCACCCCAAGAACCTTTATGGCTGACTGAGGCTTGAATACCCCCCTGCCCCTCCCTTCCTCTCCCCCAAACCCCACAGCTTCATTGATTGCAAGGGCTGGAAGGGATCTTACAAGATCATTTGGTCCGTCCCATCCCCGCCCTCCTTGTACTAGGCAGGAAAGACAAATGGGGTCAGGAGACCCCAGCGAGGTGACTGTCCAGTCTCCTCTTGAAGATATCCAGGGTTGGTGATTGCACCACCTCTGAAGGGAGTTTATTCCACAGTCTGGCCACTTTGACTGTGAAGAAAGTTGTCCTAATATTAAGGCCTGAAACGCTCTTCTAGGAGTTTGAGGCCATTACTCCTGGTATTTCCCAAGTGTGCTTTGGTGAACAGTTGAACTTGGTGCTTTGGTGAACTTAATTTGGTTATGATCTGCCCAACTTGCCAACCTGTCTAGGCCTGCCTGTATCTACAGCCTATCTTCAAGTGTGACCATGCCTCCCCATAACTTGGTATCATTTCCAAACTTGGCCAGTGAGCTCTTTACCCCCACATCCAAACCATTGATAAAGATGTTGAAAAGAACTGAATCAAGCACTGACTGAAGGATACCAATGGCCACTTCTCACCAGGACGACACAGATCCACTCATTACAACTCTCTGGGTCCTACCCTGGAGCCAGCTTCCTATCCACCTAACTGTCACGCAGTTAAGCCCACAATCCTCCAATTTTCCCGTGAGAATATCATGGGACACCAGATCAAAGGTCTTTTGGAAGTCTAGGTATACGATGTTGACAATATCCTTCTTATCCAGGTGGTGAGTTACCTGGTTGTAGAAGGAGATGAGATTGGTGAGACAAGACCTGCCCGCGATGAAGCCATGCTGGCTGTTGTTCAGAATCCTACCTTCTGCAAGTCTATCATGCACAGACTCCTTGATGATCTCAAGAGGTCTCTTCCAGCCCCTAACATGTATGAAACCTGAATTCTGACCTCTGTCCGGACCTTAGACACATATACCAAAGGGAGCACAAGTGGGTCATATCATACAGTAGAGAAGTAAGGCGGGAAATTTTCAAAGACAAAGGGAATGTCCAATTCTCACTATCAGAAATCATGACCATGCCCACAGAGGTCTTTGTGAGCTTCTGACTTTAATACAGAGGTTTTTCCTTTATTCATCAAAGAACAAATGAACCCAGAAACTAATCTTTTTATTTTTCTTTGTTTTTCTTCATGTGACTACCTTCCCTGGAAACTTGGAGGTTGTGACTAAAATGAAATAATATGCAAATCTGGTCAGTCAAAGCAATGAAAATTTTCCCTATCAGAAGAAAACCAAGGGGGAAAATACTCCACATTAACCAAATTTTTAGAGCCAAGAAAAATAATTGTAGAACTTTTTTTGGTGTTTTTTATAATGTGCACAGACAGCTGTGGTCCACATTAGCCAACTAATGTGGGGGTAAGACAACAAGAAATTGTTTTTTAGATATATTGGTAGTAAAAGGAAGGCCCAGGGAGGAATAGGACCACTGCTAAATGGGCAGAAGCAGTTGGTGACGGACAGGGGGGACAAGGCTGAACTCCTCAACGAATTCTTTGCCTCAGTGTTCCTAAGCGAGGGGCACGACAAGTCTCTCACTGGGGTTGTAGAGAGGCAGCAGCAAGGCGCCAGACTTCCATACGTAGATCCTGAGGTGGTGCAGAGTCACTTGGAAGAACTGGATGCCTTTAAATCGGCAGGCCCGGATGGGCTCCATCCGAGGGTGCTGAAGGCACTGGCCGACATCATTGCAGAGCCACTGGCGGGAATATTCGAACGCTCATGGCGCACGGGCCAAGTCCCGGAGGACTGGAAAAGGGCTAACGTGGTCCCCATTTTCAAAAAGGGGAGGAAGGAGGACCCAGGCAACTATAGGCCAGTCAGTCTCACCTCCATCTTTGGTAAAGTCTTTGAAAAAATTATCAAGGCTCACATTTGCGAGAGCCCGGCAGGGCAAATTATGCTGAGGGGAAACCAGCATGGGTTTGTGGCGGGCAGATCATGCCTGACCAACCTAGTCTCTTTCTATGACCAGGTTACGAAACGCCTGGACACAGGAGGAGGGGTGGATGTTGTATACTTAGACTTCAGGAAGGCCTTCGATACGGTATCCCACCCCATACTGGTGAACAAGTTAAGAGGCTGTGATGTGGATGACTGCACAGTCCGGTGGGTGGCGAATTGGCTAGAGGGTCGCACCCAAAGAGTCGTGGTAGATGGGTCGGTCTCGACCTGGAAAGGTGTGGGCAGTGGGGTCCCGCAGGGCTTGGTCCTTGGACCGATACTCTTTAATGTCTTCATCAGTGACTTGGACGAGGGAGTCAAATGTACTCTGTCCAAGTTTGCAGATGACACAAAGCTATGGGGAGAAGTGGACACGCCGGAGGGCAGGGAACAGCTGCAGGCAGACCTGGACACGTTGGACAAGTGGGCAGAAAACAACAGGATGCAGTTCAACAAGGAGAAATGCAAAGTGCTGCACCTAGGGAGGAAAAATGTCCAGCACACCTACAGCCTAGGGAATGACCTGCTGGGTGGCACAGAGTTGGAAAGGGATCTTGGAGTCCTAGTGGACTCCAAGTTGAACATGAGCCGGCAGTGTGACGAAGCCATCAGAAAAGCCAATGGCACTTAATCGTGCATCAGCAGATGCATGATGAATAGGTCCAAGGAGGTGATACTTCCCCTCTATCGGGCGCTGGTCAGACCGCAGTTGGAGTACTGCGTGCAATTCTGGGCACCGCACTTCAAGAAGGATGTGGATAACCTGGAAAGGGTCCAGAGAAGGGCCACTCGTATGGTCAAGGGCCTGCAGACCAAGCCCTACGAGGAGAGACTAGAGAACCTGGACCTTTTCAGCCTCCTCAAGAGAAGGTTGAGAGGCGACCTTGTGGCTGCCTATAAGTTCATCACGGGGGCACAGAAGGGAATTGGTGAGTATTTATTCACCAAGGCGCCCCCAGGGGTTACAAGAAACAATGGCCACAAGCTAGCAGAGAGCAGATTTAGACTGGACATTAGGAAGAACTTCTTCACAGTTCGAGTGGCCAAGGTCTGGAATGGGGCTCCCAAGGGAGGTGGTGCTCTCCCCTACCCTGGGGGTCTTCAAGAGGAGGTTAGATGAGTATCTAGCTGGGGTCATCTAGACCCAGCACTCTTTCCTGCTTATGCAGGGGGTCAGACTCAATGATCTATTGAGATCCCTTCTGACCCTAACATCTATGAATCTATGAAAAACTGGTTCCTGATTGATACCTCTATTAGTTATCAAACACCTGGGAAGGGCAACCATTGCCTAGTGCAGGGTTTGCAGCCTTTTGCCAGTGTGGGCAGAGCTTGCAATCTGGCCATGCGTGTGGGCTGGAAGACTTGGTCTTATCCCTCACACCACCTGGGGTGGGCAGCTGCCTGGACTCACTCTCGCTGCAGGTTCCTGCACACTGCAGAAATGGAAGTGCAGACACCACAATGCAAAAGGCTCCCTGGTGTAAGGGAAGGATGGCAGCTCAGTGCCACCATCCCCCATGCCAGATTGGACCTTTGTGGGCCAGACTGGACCTCTTTGTGAGCCACAGGTTGCTGACCTCAGGGCTAATTATTTGCATAAATTGTGAAAAACCAGACAGTGCGACTGATATCGTGTCTACCTGTCTTCATGTTTAACCTTTGACAAAGCAAATATATACCGTCTTAAATTGAGACACTTCCATTTTTATGATAATCATCCTTATTCTTACCTATCCTAGCAAAGCACCTATGGTTTAGTCACAAATATTTTCCATTAAAAAGTTGCATGGCACTGTTATTTTGGAGGTGGGGCTGATAGGTTGAGCCTGGAACAGCCTGAGTGACAGGAGTCATTTTTCAGGAACTCCATTAATGAAGCAGAAAATAGTTTTCATTTTAAGGAATGTCCAAATGTGTTCTCATGTCTTGAATTTGGTAAATATTTCTGGATCGTTTTGAATTTTAAAAAATAAAAGGAGAAAATAAATAGTAATGAATTGTTTCTGAAAAAAAAAGAGAATATTAATATATTTAATTTTCTTGGAAAAATTCACAAATTTTATGTTATGTAAAATCTGGGTTTTTTGTTGGGTAGAAAGTACTAGCTCATGACACATTTTCATTTAAATTATTTTCTAAATTCAAAGATTAGGAATCAAACCTAACTTTCCTTTCAACAAATGACAACCTAAAAAAGGTTGGTTTTCTAAATGGTTACTAAAATACCCTGTCATTTCCTATAGCTTCTCGGTAGTTTTCCACTGACATAAAACAGTATTGACAAGTAGAGAAATTAAATTCCAAATGGAGAGCCAAGGAAAGACGGCAGACCACATAGTCCAAAGGTTCAGGAGAAAAACTAATCTAGATTTCTCCAACACCACCATCTCCCTTAATATGTCCCAGTGAGGCAATGGTTCTCATTAGCCATCCGGCTCCTGATTGGTGCTGAGCTAGCTACGAGCCATCTGGAGAGGGGAGAGTCTCTGCAATGTTTTTCAAAGGTGATGACAAAAGCAGTCAATGCTGTTGATGCTGTGATTAACTGTCCCCGTGTTCATTGCTTTAAAAAGCAGAAATTTAAAGTCCTAAATTTGAACCCAGAATAAAGCATGAACTTCCATCCCCATCTCTCATGTTTAACAGCTGCGTTACTTCTGCTCATGAACTTCAGAGGGATACTCTCAGCATCTAATTTCCTTTTTCATGATTCAAAGGACGCTGACAATGGAGAATCAGACTGAGATGACAGAATTTATCCTCTTGGGTTTTGTTGTTGAACGCTGGCTGGAGATCCTACTCTTTGTTGCAATCCTGCTCACTTACTTCTTGATACTGCTGGGGAACATTTCCATCATCTTCATCACACTGGTGGACACTCATCTCAAAACCCCCATGTATTTCTTCCTTCGAAACTACTCCCTCATGGAAATCCCTTTCACCTTTGTTGTCATTCCTAAGATGCTCTCCAACCTTTTGGCAGAGAGAAAAACTATTTCCCTTCCCGGATGTTTCATTCAGGCTTTTTTCTTTTTCTTCCTGGGGACCAATGGCTTTTTCTATCTGTCTGTCATGTCGTTTGATAGGTACGTAGCTGTCTGCAACCCATTACGGTATGCCACCATCATGAATACTAGGGTCTGTTTCCAGTTGCTGATGGGTTCATGGGGAGTCAGTTTCCTCTTAGTCCTTCCACCCTCAGTGATGACCACCAAACTGAAATTCTGTGGTCCCAACATCATCAACCACTTCTTCTGTGATACCACCCCTCTCTTGCAACTCTCCTGCCAGGATACAAGACTAATAGAAGTAATGACTTTATTTGCTGCAGTATTCACCTTACTCAGTACTTTGGCAATTAACATCGCCTCTTATCTCCAAATCATCGGCACCATCCTGCTCATCCCATCTGCTGCAGGAAGGAAAAATGCTTTCTCCACCTGCTCTGCTCACCTGACTGTTGTGTCCGTGTTGTACGGCAGCTGCATAGGCAGGTACATCAGACCCCCAGAAAACAGAGGGGAAGATTTTGATAAAGTGTTGGCTCTTCTCTACACCCTGGGCATCCAGATCTTCAATCCCTTCATATACACACTCAGGAACAAGCAAGTCAAAGAGGCCTTGATGAAGACTTTCAAGAGGGTGAGCTTCAGCATTCCCATCTGCAAAGGTGTTTAGGCACTTTACTCTATTAGAATATAAGGCCATCAATGCTTTGAAAGTTTGGACCCTAAAATTTTAAATTTTGATAAGGAAGAAAGCACCTTCTCTGTCTATAATTCTTTCAGTTGTTACTTTCATATTATTTGGACTATGATGTGATTGATGTTATGGTGAAGAGATGAAGGGATCTTGTTACAACCTCAAAATAATTACAGCTTCTTCTTGACCTGTGCCAGAGGATGCCAAAGTGAACTCAGCTCTGACGGGTACCTTGTCACTGAATATGGGAAGAAAGACCAAAACAGGGTTCAATGTTTTTTACGCTATGGTTTCTTATTTGTAATCTCTGGGTTTATCATATAGGGAGGAATGCTGTTTCTTTCAGGTTATCTAAGCGGCTATTTTTTTGGTCATCTACATGGCATTTTTGGCAGCCATGTACAAGTACCATTCTATTCCTGAATGTGTAGCCCACTCACATGGACCACTGTGCATAACCCACTCACATGGACCACTGTGTCCAACCCACTCACATGGACCACTGTGCATGTGCATGTTTAGATGCCTAAGAAGCTTTTTGATCGGCAAGATTTTTTGTGCGCGATATCTTTTATTGACGTTAAATGGTTGGGATAATTGGACACACTTTTGAATGATTGCAAGGCACGGATAAAGAATGCCTCTCTAACCATTTTCCAGCCAAGCAATTGGTGCAATAGAAGATATCGCCCACAAAAATACTTGCTTCTTGCCTAATTGCTTGACAATCAAAGCTATGACATTACTAAATACTTCTGTAAATTTAGACCTTAAGGAGTCTAGCTCCTTTTTTCAAACAGGAGTTATACATTAAAAACACTAAAGTGTTTTTGGAAGTCAAAGTAACACAGGTTTCTAAGTGCCTAAGTCACTTAAAGAAAATGAATTGTGAACAACATGAATGGTTTTTGGGTAGCTGAAGCAAAAAAAAAAAAAATGCCTGTGACACTTCATGCTACCAGGCTATAGTATCCAGCTTTCAAGTTCAGCTAAATTTGCTTTTATCATGCACTTAGAAGAGTGCTGGTACATACATGCACTCATGAAAAAGAGGTTGCTCCATATTGAAAAGACATGCTTAGTATGAGAGAGTGATCCTTAGTCTGGAAGTATTTTAGTTGTGATCAGATGTCCTCGGCAATGCAATACTGGCTTGCACCACAAAGAAGATCTGCTGCACAGTGAGGAAGGAGACACACTCAGGACACCCAACAGTGAGGTAAGAAGAGCAGTAGCCAGCCCATCTTCCTCTAGATGAGCCAGTCAGCCTTTTTCCTGGAAGACCATTGACTGTGAAAGTACAACCAAAAACCCTAAGCCAGAATCCCAGCTGGCAGAAATCAGATAGAGCAACAGTTAACACAGCGGATCAAAGCTCCAGCTAACTGGAATAAGAACAGTTTAATTCAGTGCCATTCAGATAACCAAAATCCCAAACATATTTTTTCAAAAAAGTATAATGGGCTTCTCAAGAATATTTGTCTGCACACAGAGAGGCATTAAGAAAGGATTATTAAAAGGTGAAAACATTGGCATAAGATACAGGGATAGAGGGATGGATTATATAGGGTTCAGAGAGACAGACAGACAGACATGCAGATAAGTATGTATGGGGCAGAGATGTAAACAGCTAGGCGTGTATTGTGAACACAGTGCGCGTGTATTGAGGCAAGAGTGAGAGAGAGACCGGCATACACATGCATAGTTATGGGGAGAGAGAGGCATAGAGACAGTGCATAATGAATTAGGTGTACAAATAAATATGTATGGGGAGAGACACAGACAGAGACTAAGATCAATGGCAAATATTTGGACTTCCTGTGTGCTGTCCCTGGTTTGTGTATGTATACGCACACACAAACACACATCAAACCATTGTGCCCTTGAGGTCTCTAGGAGCAGAGGGAGAGAGGACTCACATGACAGGAGAGGGGCTGCTTTTTTATAAATCTAAGTTTCTGAACAGCTCTATTAAATGCTATTTTGCTTTTGGGGGTTAGATTTAATAGCACAGGAACCCCCTCTGTTCCTACGGCTTATAAAATGAGCTGGGAGGGCAAGACAGTGAGTAGGGAATACAGACCTTCCCAGTACTGCCCTCCCCATACCTCATGCCTGTTTGTGGCCAGGCAGGGACTAGAAATCAGACTGGTTAAAAAAGTGAGCAATTCAGTATTACTTGAATACATTCCTCCTGGGGATTCCCATGAGAAGTAGAGTTGGTATCTCCTGCAGGGCTTGTTAATGAGCAATGGAAATAATGCTGTTCATCCTAATATGTCTACCAGGTGCGAGATAAACTTTTTGCTAGGGTTGAGAAATCCTCCATTATCTCCTCGTACCATTTCAGACAAGCTGTTAAACTGCTCAACTTCCTTGGGTCAAGATTAAGACTAGCCACACCTGACGTGTCTTGTGATTAAAGGAGGCCAAGCTTTGCAAGGACAGACTATGCAATACATTTTCCAAAACACTTTCATGCACACAGTAAAAGATTAACAAGAAAGCCTCTTCAGAGGAGGTTTGGCTAGCCTGGTGAGAGTTTGATTGCCTGAAACATTTCTTGGACATCTGGTGATGACGTCAAGTCCCAATACAGTACCCCAAGTTGAATTCACAGGCTGAAAACAGACCACTTATTTCCCCTAGGAGAAAGCCTTTTAATTTGGTGTCCTACAATTATACTAACCATCGTCCCACCCTAATTATCCATAAAATACCAAATTACCACTGCCCCAGGACAATCAAGATTAATTCCAGTTAAGTGCCATTGTAAATGATTGTTCTAGTCAGTTTCGACGTAAATTAAGACCCTGGAGAGTCAGCCCTGGATTAAACTATTGGTCTCTTTTTAGCCCTAGATACCCAAGAAAATCCTCAGATTAGTGTCCCAAGAACACCAAATGTTCCAGACACAAAAAAGGGCTTCAGGCATGGAAAACATGATGTGTAAGGAAAGCTGGAAAAACTGGGATCATTTAGTCTGGAGCTGAGATGACCTAGGTGGGATGTGATCACTGACTGCAACTATAACAAGTATCCCTGACACTTTTCATCTATGATCAAGTGCTTATCACTGCTTATGGTCAAGTGAATGACTATAAATAGCTCATGTTTAGTCTCTTTCTCTTTTGTGCACTTAATTACTTGGAGAAAAATAATTCTCAAAGGAAGGGACAACCCACAACAATCAGAGGACTTCTGAAATGGCCACGGGCTGCATTAGAATTACAGTTAGCTGCCTCAGTCCACTTAGATACCCCATGGGGGTGAAATAAAACCTAGCCCCGTGCTCAGGCATTGCTTCAAGAGATGAATAGTCTTTGGCAACATTTTGATATTTTAAAAGTGTGGACAATAGAAATGGATGCAGTAGTCCAGTAAGGATTACATCACTGCCAAATGTACAATGATATAACTAGAGTTACTTGAAAGTTATGCAATGTAATGTTATTTTACTGGACAATGCTGATCTAACAATGGATGTTTGTTTCAACCAGCTCACGCTGCAACTTTAAAACTCCTATTAACTTTTTCTTTAATACATATCCAAAAGACACATTGGCCTTTTCATCCCCAGAGCTGAAGTAGGAGAATGATGGTATTTTCTAAAATTCCCAAATATTTTCAGAGCTTTCCAAGATGGAGTCTTTCCCCTTTTCCTAAATTATAGATCTGATTTGCATTCCTGGTTCCTAGTTGTTAGACCTTATACTTTTCCATAAAGCTTTACAGATTTATTAAAAAAAAGTAAATGTGGAAGGGAGTAGGGAGGGGCGCGTATTGTCCACTCCCCTTCTCGAGGCAGAATCATCCTTTAATAAAGAATTCCAGACAAGTCTTCTTTGGGGGGGTTTTTCCCTAAAAGCTATTTTATGTGTTGATTGCACGCATCTTAACAAATGATCTAGATTATCCATTATTTGTTCATTGCAAAATCTGTATGTCCATCATCCTGATATGCAGAAATGCTAGCAAGTATGGCAGAAGACCAATTTGGTTTAGCAGGGACCTGTTTAATGAGCTGAAACATTAAAGGAAGTTTTGAAATATCCTACTGATTTTTTTGTGTCTTCAAAAACTAGAACCATATTTAGTAATCTTTTCACAAATGAGAAGTTTAACATTTTGGTTTTAAATTTTACTAATAATAAAAAGGCTAAAAAAAGGTTATAAAGTAAATCTCTGATAAAAAGGCAATAGATCTAAAATATCTGTTTTGAAAATATTCTTTCAATCAAGATTTTGTTGGGATCAAATGTTGATCCGGAAAAAAAAAAGAAGATTGAATAATTAATTGTTGTGCAATTGGTTTTATTCAGTTCAAGGAGAAGGTCCTAGAATCCACTCTATGTTTTATAAATCATAATAGCTTCAATGAAGTAATAGGAAGCGTGGTACCTTATACCGTATAAGGATCCAGTGTGTAGCTAGTGTTTGGATGAAAGAGCAAGAATTCTGACTTCTGCCAAAATGTTTGTCACATACAGAATAGCCCAGAGGTGGATGGATAATTCAGTACATAACAGACATAAGGTGGAATATTCTTCAATGAGAAAAAGAATGCCCAAATCCCACTATAGGAAGTCATGACAATGCCCACAGAGGTCTTGTTAGCTCTTGAATTTAATATACTGGTAAATCTTTTGTTCATCGAAATAAAAGCAAACATAGAAATTAATCTCATTTTTTTCTTCATGTCATTTCCTTTCCTGCAAACTTGGAACAGGTTCTGCTGAAAATGATCTAATATGCAAATGTGGTCAGACAATGCAGTGAAGGGCCTCGATATGAGAAGAAAACCAAAGGGGAAAAGTTCTACATTAACCAAACTTTTAAAAAGAAGAAAAAGAAATGTAGAAAGTCTTTTTTCATAATGTGCCAAGACATCTGAGGTCCACATCAGTCAACTGGTTCCTGGCTGATACCTCAGCTAGGTACAAAGCACCTGAGAAGGGAAGAATTGCCTAATGCAGGGTTTGCAGCCTTTTGCCAGCACGGACTGAAGCTTGTAATCTGGCTCTGTGTGTGTGGGCTGAAAGACTGAGCCCTCTCCCAGCTGCACGGGTCGGATGCCAGGACTCACTCTCACTGCATGTTCCTGTACACTATGCAGCAAGGGAAGAGCAGGCACCACAAAAGAGAAGACTCTTCCACAGAGGGGAAGGATAGCGCAGCACAGATCATGCCAAGTGGGACCTTTGTGGGCCACATTGGACCTCTTTGTGGGTCATAGGTTGCTGACACTGGGCCTAATACTTTGCATAAGTAGTCAAAAAATAGTCAGTGCTACTGATATGGTGTCAAGTTGTCTCCCCGTTCAGTGTTTTACAAAGCAAATATTTAAAATATTAAATAAATTGAAATGCTTCCAATTGCTGTGATTATCATCATCTTCATCATCATCATCATCACCAATATGAATTTTTGGAAGTGCTTATCCTCACTTAGTACCTATGTTTTAGTCACAAATATTTTCTATTAAGGAAGTGCATGGAACGTTATGATAGAGAGAAGAGGGAGGGAGGGCATTCAATGTAACTGGTAGGGTGAGCCTGGAATAGCCTGGCCTGCAAAAGTAATTATTTTAGGAACTTCATTTATTAAGTGGAAAATAGTTTTCATTTGCATGTAATGTCCACCGATATTATCATATTGTGAATTGGGAAGTATGGCCGGATGGTTTTTAGTAGGCCTGTGTGAAGCTTCGATTTGCAATTTGATTCAGAAAAGATTCGGCCCGATTCGGATGCTGAATCTCTGAATCTGTATTGAATTAATGAAGCTTAAAACTTTTCAAATTGATTCATAGCCTCCACATAGATTCAGAAAAGATTCAGAAGAGATTTGGCGATTTGGAAGGCAGTCTTTATGGGGAAACAGAAACTTAGAAGAGGGCGGGGGAGCAGAGGGGGAGGACTGACATCTTTAGCTGGCCAGTGACTGTGACTTCTCTCTAATTGCCCTTCCAATCACAATGTCTGCGGGGAGGGATGTAGAAACAGCATAAACACCTCTGAGTGTAGGCTTTTCTGTTCCTTTTCTGAGCTTTTTCTGTCTAAGCAACAGCATCTCAAAGGTACTGTAGCTACTGGCCTGGCTTCCTAGTCAGTGGCCTGCTACTTTTTGCTGTTAGAAAGGATTGGATAAGTTATAGCTTAGCTTAGCATCTGTCCACTTCCAATTCATTTCTTTAAATTTATATTGGTTTGTTTTTTCCCCCAGTACTTCTCAATGAAAAAGCTCAGTGTTTTCCCTGGCAGTGTGATCCGTCACAGTGCAGAGAGGCACGCATTGCATACACTTACACACACATAGAAGTCACACAGTCACATTCATTAGTTGTATAATATCACACCTCAGAAGAAGACAAGACACAGCACATATTTTTATAGAGTTATTATTATTAATAATCATAATCAAGAGTCAGCATACCCGGCTCCAGTACACCCACACAACAACACAGAGAGTAAGCAACACATAGAAGAAGTCACGCAGTCACACACACCTTTTGCAGCACAGGAAAGATTAATATGAAGCGTGCTGGAAAGGCAGGTGCCAGGTCTTCTGGCAGGGGAGGGAGAGGGAGTAGGGGGAGAGCTAGAGCTGCAAGTTCCCCACCTCCCCCAAACATAGACACATCCTCTTCCCAAGCAGCCATGAGCCTTCTGCTGCCAGTGGAAGCAAGGAGGTGGGAGCAGTACCTGTACCTGATCTCCCTGCACCTGCACCACCTCCCATAACTCCAAAAATAGGCACCAGCAGCAGAATCATTGTCTCCTCCACTCCAATGTCATCGCCCAATGTGAGCCTCCCACTGCCGGAGGAGGAGCTGCAACCAGGGGACCTGAGCGCTCTGGCTCAAGCAATTCTGGGGATTGAGTGGGTATCAGAGTTTGTGCTCCACACCTCTCAAAGGTCCTCTAGACCTAGGTCTCCTTCTTCAGAAAGCAGCACATCAGAGGAGGTTGAGGTTGTGGAGACTCAGGCAACTGGCTCAGCTGATGCAGCTCCTCTTGCTCCTGTGACTCAGCCTGCTGAGGAGGGGGATAAGGCAGCATCCCCACCCTCAACCCAGAAGCTTGTGAGTAGTGTAGTGTGGGAGCATTTTGAGCTGGCAGATCATCTCCAGTTTGCTATGTGCCAGCACTGAAAAAGGCAGATCAGCCGGAGCAAGGAGGTGAAAAATTTCACTATCGAGGTAACGCTGCTGCATCTCAGGAGGCAGAACCCCCTTGTCCTTGTTTCTGCTCAGCCTGGCACCAGTGCAAGCGTGCTCAAAGGGAAGTCCCCACCTTTCTCCAAAGCCCCCAAAGCAGAGGCAGGCCACCCTGCAGCAGTGGGGGAAAGCTGCAGACAGAGGGGACCACATTCCCAAGGTGAGCCTCACAGAAGAAACCGGGATCGAGACCAGGCAGGATCACCATGGGCAGTGCCTCCTGGGAATATATGTCATCAAAGCTGTGGCAGGAGAGAAAACATAAGATTTGGGCAGTCCCCACTGGCTGCAGAAGGGAGCTGGACCTAGGCTCCAAGCTGGAGAATAGGGGGCAGGGGAGGGGAGGCTGGAGGAGTGAGGAAGGGGCCGGGGGGAACCCTGCCAGGCCCCATCCCTTGAGTGCTCCCCCAGCTCAAAACCAATGAAAGACGGCACTTGGCTTTGGCACACCAGGTGATCCAAAGCCAAGGTCCACCTTGTCGCCACCTGTAGACAGACGAGCTCAGCGCAGTGGTAGCAAGCCTTATAATACCTACCGCCGTCACAGGTCCAAAGGCACCAGACCCTAGCCTCGGGCCACCATTGATTGGCTTTCTTGTGTGCCAGGCCAGCCTGCTGCTCCCTAGTGAGGGGTCCTCCACGAGCCCCCAGAAGTCCTGTGGCTGCTGCAGCAGCTGGTGAGTGTTGGTTTTTTTTAAAGGGTTGGGAGCTGGGGTGGGCAGGGAAGCCATGGGGGGAGAGCGGGTGGGGATTGGGGGCACTCATGGGGGTCCCCCCAGCCCCTTCCCCACTCCTCCAGCCTCCCCTCCCCCACCCCCTATTTACCAGCTTGGAGTCTGGGACCAGCTCCCTGCTGCAGCCAGTGGGGACTGCCAAATCAGTGAAGCTCTCCGAGTCTTTTCCAAGTTGATTCAGAGAGCTTTGAATCGATTCAGACCTTTTAATTGGTCCTCTGATTTGATTCGGCCACCCAAAAGGGCTGAATCTCCTCTGAACTGAATCAGCACCCGAAGCTTCGCACGGCCCTAATGGTTTTGAATTTGAAAGAAGTGAAAACAGGAAACAAAAAATAATTGTTTGTGAAAAACACAGAAAATTAATATTTTTAATTATTGTAGAACACTTTCAAAATTTTATTCTATATTAGATTTGGTTTTTTCGTTCGGTAGAACCATACTGGTTCATGACAAATTAAGGTATGTTTATTTGTATTGAAGATTTTTTCTGGTTTCAAAGACTGAGAAGGACACTTACTTTCCTTTTTAGAAATGAGAATCTCAAAATGTTGGGTGTCTTAATGGTCATTGAAATCCCTTTGCATTTCCTATAGATTCTTTATAGTTTCTCACTAGCATAAAACAGTATTCAGAAGGAGAGCAAATTTCCAATGGAAAACCAATGAAAGACAGCACTCTACACAGTCCAAGCATTCAGGAGAAAAAATAATTTAGAGTTCCCCACCAAGATTAATTCAATAATATGTCCCACTGAGGCAGTGATCCTCATTAACCATCCAGGTCCTGACTGGTTATGAGCTAGGTGCCAGTCATCTGGGGAGGGAAAATTCTGCTTTTCATAGGTGATGTGTGACAAAAACATTCAATACTGTTGACATATGACAGAGTATTTCTATGGTCATGGAGCGTCTAGAAAAGCATCTCCACGTTCATGCATGTTCAAGAGTCTCCAGCAACTATTTACAGTCTTAAGTTTGAAGCCTGGAATGACGCATGAACTGCTATCTCCTTCTCTTACATTTAACAGCTGCATTACTTGTGGTTATGAACTACACTGAGGCTCCCTCTTCAACCTATTTTCTTTTCCACGATTCAAAGGAAGCTGAACATGGAGAATCAGACTGAGGCAAAAGAGTTTATCCTTTTGGGTTTTGCTGTTAAACGCTGGCTTGAGATTCTACTGTTTCTTGGTATCCTGATCACCTACTTCTTCATCCTGGTGGGGAACATTGTCATCATCTTCATCACATTAGTAGACACACATCTCAAAATGCCCATGTATTTCTTTCTTCGAAACTATGCCCTCTTGGAAATCTCTTTCACCCTGGTTGTCATTCCTAAGATGCTCTCCAACCTTTTGACAGAGAGAAAAACCATTTCCCTTCCTGGATGTTTCAGTCAGATTTTTTTCTTTTTTTTCCTGGGAACCAATGTCTTTTTCTATCTGTCTATCATGTCATTTGATAGGTATGTAGCTGTCTGCAACCCATTACGGTATGCCACCATCATGAATGCTAGGGTCTGTTTCCAGTTGCTGATGGGTTCGTGGGGAGTCAGTTTTCTTTTAGTCCTTCCACCCTCTGTGATGACGGCCATGCTGAAATTCTGTGGTCCCAACATCATCAACCACTTATTCTGTGATACCACCCCTCTCTTTCAACTCTCCTGCCAGGATACACAGCTCATAGAATTAATGACTTTATTTGCTGCAGTATTCACCTTACTCAGTACTTTGGCAATCAACATCGCCTCTTATCTCCGAATCATTGGCACCATCCTGCGCATCCCGTCTGCTGCAGGAAGGAAAAATGCTTTCTCCACCTGCTCTGCTCACCTGATTGTTGTGTCTGTGTTGTACGGCAGCTGCATAGGCAGGTACATCAGACCCCCAGAAAACAGAGGGGAAGAGATTGATAAAGTGTTGGCTCTCCTTTACGCTCTGGGCATCCAGGTCTTCACCCCCTTCATATACACACTCAGGAACAAGCAAGACAAGCAGGCTTTGAGGAATGTTGTCAAGAGGGAGAGCATTGAAGTGCACATCCTCAAAGGTGCTTAGGCACTTTACTCCATTAGTATTTGAAGACATCAATGCCATTGACATTTGGACCTTAAAAACTGCAAATTTGATGGGAAGACCTTTTTATATCTATAATTCTTCCAATTTTTATTTTCATATTATTTGTAGTATGATGGTTATTTAAATTTGGAAGGTATCATGGTGAAGAGCTGGAGGGATGTTGTTACAGTCTCAGAGTGATGAGAGCTGCCTCTGGACCTGTGCTAGAGAATGCCTCAAGTAAACTCAGCTCTAAAAGGTACCACATCTTGCAGCTTGGCAAGCTAAAGGTGGGTAGATGTGTTGGCAGTTACATAGTTACCCTGATTGGCATTGGCTGTGAGTCCCGTCAAGACGTAAGGATGCAGCCCAGTTAGCTGTTAGGCTGTTGGACTCTGATGAGCAGTTAAGCTTTTTTATAATATTTAAGTTACTATTTGCAACCTCCTAAAACTCTTGTAACTCTCCTTGCAACACTCTTCTCTTTGTCTTTTAAAATCCTCTTTCAAACTCTGCTCCTCCAAACCTAGCAATGATTTGCAACTGTATATTAGAGTGATTTCAGTTTTGTTTGCAGTTTTTTTTTCTCTTTACTCTTCAGTATTAATGTCTGACTGTTTCACTGTTTTCCACTTTCTCTTCCTCTTATGCATTCTGCATTAGATATTATGGTCCTGATATGGGTATAGCTTCTTAGTTATATGTTTTCTCATGCTGTATCTTTTCCTGTGTACACAACTGGTAAAGCCATGGTTTTCAATCTTTCTAAACCCAAAGCACTCATTGAAAAATGCCAGATCAAGGTTTTCATGTCTTTTTAACAACCGAAAAATAATAGAGCAATTCTCCTGTTGCAAAGAGCAAAGGAAGACCACAACTTCAATACAACAGAATGTTTTAAACACTATGGATTTTTCTTTGAAATGTCTGTATTTATCTTGTGAAGCATGTTTTCAAGTCTAACGGTGCTAACATTGTGTGGCACCCTGCAGCATCCTTGAAATAACTGACACCTCAACATGCCACGGCATAATGGTACAGAATCACTAATGTGAAGAAAGCACAGACACGTTTGATCTGAAATCATTATATTTACTAAACACAAAATACAAATCTTAGAATAGGGAGAAATGTACGTTGGAAATCCATGAGAAGCGGGTGGGAGCTTGCCCAACAGGAGTGTACATTGTTATCTCTGCAGAATGCTGGGCTGATACAAGTTAAAATCCTGCTCTGACATCTCAAAGGACCTGTTAGGTCTTAACACAAAGCAATTCAATTAATCAGATGGAAGCCGGTGAGTACAAACTCTATGTTGCCCTGATTCATGCTATCAACCAGGTGTCCAGACTGGTTGGCAATCCATATTCCTATTCTACTTATTTAATACCTATATATAAAGCCCCTTTGTTCCCCACATATGATCACTTTTAGTGCCATACATCTTACAGTTTATTGATTAATGACTGTATTTCATTACAACATTCTGATGTATCTTCCCATGTATGTAGCAGGTTTTGGTTGTACCATCCTACATGCTTTTCATATTTACTGTGGCAGTTTACACTGATTTTCATACTTTCATAGTTTCGTAGTTTGTAGGGTTGGAAGGGACCTAAGCAGATCATCAAGTCCAACCCCCTGCCATGGGCAGGAAAGGATGCTGGGGTCAAACGACCCTGGTTAGGTGATTGTCTAGCCTCCTTCTGAAGACTCCCAGGGTAGGGGCAAGTACAACTTCCCTTGGAAGTAGGTTCCAGATCCTAGCTGCCCTGACAGTGTAGTAGTGCCTCCTGATATCTAGCTTGAATCAACTCTCAGTCAACTTACGGCCGTTGTTCCTTGTTCCTTCTGGTAGTGCTCAGTGGAATGGGGACTCTCCCATTGCCTGCTGGTCCCCCTTGGCAAGTTTATAGGTGACCACTAGATCCCCTCTCAGCCTTCTCTTGTGGAGGCTGAACAGGTTCAGGTCCCGTAGCCTCTCCTCATAGGTCCTACCCTGCTGCCCCTGGATCATGCGGGTGGCCCTCCTCTGGACCCTCTCAATGCTATCCACATCCCTCCTGAAGTGTGGTGCCCAGAACTGGACGCAGTACTCCAACTGAAGCCTGGCCAATGCCGCATAGAGGGGGAGGATCACCTCCTTGGACCTGCTCGAGATGCATCTGTGGATGCATGACAAGGTGCAGTTAGCCTTCCTGACCGTAACCCCACACTGGTGGCCCATGTTCATTTTGGAATCAATAATGACTCCAAGATCCCTTTTTGTCTCTGTGCTGACAACAAGGGAGTTCCCCAGCCTGTAGGTATGCTGCTGGTTCTTCCTGCCCAGATGCAACACCTTGCACTTGTCTGTATTGAAACCCACCCTATTCTCATCTGTCCACCTCTGTAACCTGTCTAGATCTAGTTGTAGCCTGTCACTCTCTTCTAGCATGCTCACTTGTCAAGAGGGCAACCTAGTGTCATCTGCGAACTTGAACAAGGTGCTTTTCGCCCCCTTGTCCAAGTCGCCAAGGAAGTTATTGAACAGTACGGGCCCGAGGACTGAGTGAGCGCAGAACATTATTTGTTATTATTATTATTCCAGAAAATGTATTTCACAACAGGATTGTTTGGTTTTTGTTTTTTGTTTTTGTTTTTTTGTCTCATTTTTTTTTCTGGTTATATAACAACATAGCTTTAAAATGTTGGAGATTCCTTAAAACTGGCAGATCTATTCAAAATCAGGATATCTCAGCCTCACGTGGAGCAGTGAGTTTGACTATAGTAGTGATGACAAGGTGCTGAGATACAAGGACCTGCAAACTGTATTCCTGCAAACCTGAAGATTAATGAAGTCAACTTGTAAAAAATGCTCTGTGAATTAAACATTTTTTTTGCAACTGACTGATAAATTGGGTAGTTGAACACCTGTACAGTCCTTAAATTATATTTTATTACTTATCTGTACAGTACAACATAATGTGACTTTTTTGGTGGTTGATTGAAGTTTCAAAGCCCTACAGCAGTGTAAAAAAAAAAAAAAAAAGAAAGACAATGAGATGATCCTTGTGTCTTAAACCAGTTTTAGTCCTGTGTGAGCTTAGTCTCTTTCCTTCTTAGATGGCTATCATGAAATCCATTTTGGGGCTGGGGTCTGTGATGAGAAATGGCAAGGTCAGCCCTTACAAACAGATTCCTTGATGAAATCATAGAATCATAGAAAATTAGGGGTGGAAAGGGACCTCAGGATTTCATGTAGTCCCACCCCCTGTTCAAAGCAGTATCATCCCCAACTAGATCATTCCAGCCAGTTTTTGAATGTCTCTGAATCTCTCCAGGTAACAGAGTACAGAAAGGGAGTTTCAAAGAGCCCTATAGGGTGGCTTGCACAACCTGTTTCTTTCTGGTTATCCAAGTGGAGGTTTTTCTGGTAATCTACATGGCATTTTTACACGTCGTGGAAGTAACCATTCATTTCCTGGATGTGTAACCTGCTCACATGGACCACTTGATGTGTAACACACTCACATGGACCACTGCACATGTAAGTAGACCAAACATGTACAGCAGGCTATGCACTGGCCACATCCAAGTCTGGGTATGCATATACGCCCCTTCTAGGTGCATAGCAGTATCAAAAGATGAAAGCATACTCATCCCAAAATGCATGGCTGCTAGGTAAGGAAATACAATTCAGAAAAAAAAAATACTGCAAAATGGGTGTATTCATCCCAGTTTAGATCGTCATTCTCAAAGGATAATGATCAATGCCTCCAAATCCAAGCGGGAGGATGTATCCCATGAGTTCTCCCAGAGGTCTGTCCTGTGTCTGTTCTGGTCAATGTCTTCATTCATGACTTGAAGAGTGCAATTGAGGATTCACTTAGCTCACTTGCAGATTGCACCAAACTGGAAGGGGTAGTAGAGTCTCTAGAATATAGGACTATAATTCTAAATGACAATCATTATATATATATCTGGACTCTGAGTAAGGAAATAAAAGTTCATTTAACTAAGAAAGAGTCTCTTTATTACTGACTGTGTATCTGTTTATCTGCTTGCCTATTCTATCACCATTAAACCTGAGTGAATGATTCAGAAACTTTCATTTCCATTGGTATCCTTTTAATAGTTTAATAATTAAACATATTCATACGATAGAGTTTTAGACATGTAGGTGTCAAGATTTGCTAGACAGACAGATATGAAGCATGAGCAGCATAGGCCATTTATTTTTTTTTCTTTCTCATTACACCCTGAAGTGTGGAAATCTGTCTTATAGCTGAAAGCAATAATAGTTTATCAGCTTCAAATATACTTTTGGAAATGTTATGCCTTGATATACAGGAATGCCTATATTAATTCTTTAGTGCTATTACAAGGATTCCCAACCCCTTTTTGACACATTCCTCCTCACCTTAAATCTCCTGGTGTTTTATTGTTTTATGCATGTTAGGTTGAGGATGGGAGACTTGGTTCACAATTTGCAAGTGGAGTTGGGTGCGTATTACCTGCTCTGTGGTACAACCATTCTACACAGTAGAAGAAGAAGAACAGTCACAGCAACAATAAAACACAACACTAAACTAGGCTTGTTTGCATATGGCGGGGCGGTATTATGAGGACACAATAATGTAAGAGGATTGTGAGGTATTATTATTCCATGGCTACGTGGTCATGCAAGCAGTTAGAAGAGGCATATGTTCTTAATGGTAATTTTAGTGGAAACAAGGCACTACCATTTTTCCTGCACTCTAATCCATAGAAGCAACCAGGAAATGCATCATGATAAAAAAAAAAAAAAAATACCTGTTCTGGTTGGCTCTTAGATTTAATATAGAGGTTGTTGCTTTTGTTCATCAAAGAAGAAATGTAATAAAGAAACCACCTTGTTTCCATTTCCTGAAAACTTTGAACAGATCCCTCAGAAAAATGACCCAATAGTCAAATATGCAAACAAAATCAACCAAAGCCTTCCTTGTGAGATGGCGGGGGGAAAAAACCAAACATGGAAACACAAGAGATCCACATTGAACACAAAGACCACATTTTTAACAATATGTAGACAGTTTTTCCATAACATGTCTCAGGGCAGCAAAGGTCCTCATTAGCCCATTGGCTTCTGGTCTTTGGACTAGCTACCAAATACTTATGGAATGGACAGGCATTGCTTTATGGTTCGTATTGGTGGTAACAAAAGCAGTCCGTACTACTGATCTGGAGTCCAACTGTGTCCACGGTCAGTGCTTTTCAAAGCAAAGATTTAAAGCCCTGAATTAGAACATTTCCAGGTTTTTGTTGTGATAATTCTTATCTTATAGCTTTTATTTGTTGAGGCTGGCTATCCACAGAAAGCATTGATGCTTTAGTCCTCAGTGGGTGCATCTACACATGTCCTTTAATGCACAGTAGCCTATTTTACTGTGCACACAACGATACACAGGAATAGGCCTGCATTCAATTGTGAATAAGATTCCAGGAAGCAATCGGGAACAGTATGGATTTCCAGTAACCCAGCACCATCCTCATTGTGAATCCCCCACCCAAAACAGTCAGAAGAATGGACACTTTGAAAATGCAGGTCCCATCAGGAGGGACTCTCATCAATGAGAAAATGACAGCTGTTAGCCCCTCTTCCATCTGGGCTTTCAACCCACAGAGATCACAAGGGAACTACCTGATAAAGAGGCAGGGGAAAGTGACCCTGGTGGATGCCTCCCCTATCTGGACCAGCACCCCACCATGTAACTTGCACCAGCCATCCACAGAGGAGCAGCTGGTGACCCACTCCAGACCCCAGCCTCAGGACGACATCAGCTGGCCATCGATCATCAACCCATGGCACATGGCTATGACCTCACACTGCCAATTTCAGTCTCCAGTTACCAACCCACAGTCACCTTTGTGTGTGTGTGTGTGTGTGTGTGTGTGTGTGTGTGTGTACCAACAGTTTCTTGTACCTGTTTTAGTTTCTTGTATTTGTTTTATGTTTGCATAGTTACACCCTCGTCTAATAAACCCGATATTACTGATCCTGAGCATTGGTCTTGCTTGTCAAGTCAACACCCACTAATATAAAACACAGATGTCAGAAGCAGAGTAGTTGAATTCCCAGTGGAGAAATCCCAGAGAAAGAAGGCACTCTACATAGTCCAAACTTTCAGGAGAAAAAATTACCTACATTTCCACACCACCTACCATAATATGTCCCATTGAGGCACTGGTTCTCATTAACCACCTGGTCCCTGATTGGTTCCTCAGTTAACTACCAGTCATTTAGGAAGGGAAAATTCTGGTTCATGTTTTTCATAGAGGATGACAAAAGCAATCAATATGGTTAATTCTGCGGCCAAGAATCTCCATGTTCGTTGCTTTAAAAAGAACATTTTTAAACTCCTAAACATAAAGCCTGCAATGAAGCATGAACTGCTATCATCTTCTCCCATGTTTAACAGCTGCATTAATTCTGCTTATGAACTGCATTGGGTCTCCTTCAGCCTATTTGCTTTTCCATGATTCAAATGAAGCTGAAGATGGAGAATCAGACTGAGGCAACAGAATTTATCCTTTTGGGTTTTGCTGTTGAACACTGGATAGAAATCCTTCTCTTTGTTGCTATCCTGATCATCTATTTCTTGATCCTGATGGGGAACATTGTCATCATTTTCATCACGCTAGTGGATGTTCATCTCAAAACCCCCATGTATTTCTTCCTTCGAAACTACTCCCTCTTGGAAATCTCTTTAACCTTGGTTGTCATTCCTAAGATGCTCTCCAATTTTTTGTCAGAGAGAAAAACTATTTCCCTTCCTGGATGTTTCATTCAAGGATTTTTCTTTTTCTTCCTGGGAACCAATGTCTTTTTCTATTTGTCTATCATGTCATTTGATAGGTATGTAGCTGTCTGCAACCCATTACGTTATGCCACCGTCATGAATACTAGGGTCTGTTTCCATTTACTGATGGGTTCTTGGACAGTTAGTTTCCTTTTAGTCCTCCCACCCTCAGTGGTGACGGCCAAGCTGAAATTCTGTGGTCCCAACATCATCAACCACTTATTCTGTGATACCACCCCTCTCTTCCATCTCTCCTGCCAGGATACACAGCTCATAGAAGTAATAACTTTATTTGCAGCAGTATTCACCTTACTCAGTACTTTGGCAATCAACATCGCCTCTTATCTCCGAATCATCAGCACCATCCTGCGCATCCCGTCTGCTGCAGGAAGGAAAAATGCTTTCTCCACCTGCTCTGCTCACCTGACTGTTGTGTCTGTGTTGTACGGCAGCTGCATAGGCAGGTACATCAGACCCCCAGAAAACAGAGGGGAAGAGTTTGACAAAGTGTTGGCACTCCTTTACGCTCTGGGCATCCAGGTCTTCACCCCCTTCGTATACACACTCAGGAACAAGCAAGTCAAGCAGGCCTTGAGGAATGTTGTCAAGAGGCTGAGCGTTAGTTCACACTCCCAGAGACATTTAGGGAATCTACTCTATTAGTATTTCAGCAGTCAAATCCCACTAAACTTTGAACCCTAAAAATTTAAAATTTGATGAGGAGGCAAACACCTTTTTATGCCTATATTTTTTTCAATTCTTAATTTCATATTATTTGGGCTAGGTTGCTTCCTTAAATTTGGGAGGTGTTATGGTGACCACGTGAAGGGATCTTATTATAGCCTCAAAATCATGAGTGTTTCTTCTGGACCTTTGCCACAGAACGCCTCAGGTTAACTCAGCTCTAAAGGGTTCCATGTCATTCAGCTTGGGAAGTCAAAGGTGGGTAGATGCGATGGCAACTACACTGCTATTCTAAGTGACATTGGCTATAGTACTTGTTGTGACTTAAGGATGCAGCCCAGTTAACTGTGAGACTGTTGGACTCAGATGGGCTATTAGCCTTTATTTTGTAATGTTTATGTTACTACTTGCAACCCTCCTGAAAAACACCTCGTTGTCTTTCCGAATCCTCTTTCCAACTCTGCTGCTGCCATCGCAGCAATGGTTGGCAGCTCTATATTATAATTTTTTTTTTCTCTTTTCTATTCAGTATTATTTCTGTCCAGCTGTTTCACTGTTTTCCACTTTTTCTTTAACTTATTGACTGTGAATTAGATATTATGCTCCTGATGTGGGTTTAGCTTTGTAGGTTTTCTCATGTTGTGTTTTTTTCTGTGAACACAACTGAAATAAAGCAGCACTTTGGTTCTCAAGCTGTACAGACTGAAGGCACCTCTTGGAAAATGCCAGCTCTTATTATCCGCTCATTTTTTGACAAGAGAAATATAACAGAGCAAATCTCCTGTTGCAAAGAGCAAAGAAAGACACTATGGTCCTAAGTGTTTATCCTGTAAATCATGCTGGCATACCTAGCCGTGCTTGAAAGGCTCAGCACCAATCAATGTCATGGCATAATGGTACAGATTCACTGTTGTGAAGATACCTCTCACACACATGTTCAGTCTGAAATAACTATAGTTACTAAATAACAAATACAAATCTTAGAGTAAGGAGAAATGTATCTTCTAACTCCTTCATAATGGGGTAGGAGCTTGCCCATCAGGAGTGTACTCCGTTATCTCTGCAGAAAGCTGGCATGATCCAAGTTATTTAATTTGGCAGAATATTGATCCTAAATGCAACTGGTTTAAAGTGCAGCGCTTTTTCTGTGTTTTTATAGTTACAGAATCATGCAGAGGTAACAATTATGCTGTTACAGCTGACATATCTGTAATATTTGATAGTGATACAACCTGTATTTATTGATTCCCTAAGAGAGGGAACGTGGCCCAGTGGGTTTTTTTTTTTAAGATGCTTATCTGGAGAAGCCTTGGCTCAGGTCTCTGACCCAGCACAGACTTCCTGTGTATGCTTGGGTAGGTCATTTGGGAAGTGCAGCTCAGCAGGATGATGGACTCCTAGGTCTAGATCCTCCAAAAGGATTAGTGAATGGAAATACTAGTCACTAAGTATGGTATTTGGGAACCCAGGGCAGCTGCTGCCTACTTCTGGAAGCAACCCATCTTCCCTCTCCTCCCCACCCCAAATATCTGCCGTTAAGGTTCTCGGTATACCTTTAAATTCTCCTTCCCTACCACCCTTGAAATACCTCAGAAGCAAGAAGAATTGGCTGCCCAGCAGCCTGGCTCTTTTAAAAATCTTGCTATGACTTCTCAAAGGACCTGTTAGGACCTATCTCAATGCAGTTCAATTAAACAGGTGGAAGCCATTCAGTGAATACAAACTCCGTGTAGCCTTTATTAATCCTATCAGCCAGGTATTCAGACTGGCCAACAATTGGGATAGCACAGGGTTAAACAAAAACCCAAAGTGTATTTCTATTCTATCATCTTATACATTAGAAATACTTATATGAGGTCCACATTGTTCACCACACATGATCACTTTTAGTGCCATACATCTTACAGTTTATTGATTAATGACTGAACATGACTTACATTCTGATGTATCTTCCCATGTATGGAGCAGTTTTGGTTGTACCATCCTATGTGCTTTTCATATTTACTATGGCAGTTTATAGTGATGTTGTCTATGCCAGGGTGTTCTTGCCCCGATTCCAAATGTCCAGATGCAGTCTGGTGTTTTCTACAAAATTTTAGAGTTGCAGATTTTGAAGTCTTACTGCTCTTGGCCTGTCTTAGGGTCCAGGCCTCATCCTACCCATGCATTTTATCAATGTCTGGGTTCTTTAGCTTGGGTGCTGGATTTGGTACACATGAGCCATAAGTCCTTCATTGGACCTGTTTTGTACAAGTTCCCAGGCATCTCTTACCCATTGAAATAGGAATTGTTTTGACCGAATTTGGAATGGGGGCCCTGTCATTTCCTAAAATAGATGCATATTGCTCTAGAGCCTAATCTACCTATGGAGTACATCCTTGGACTTGGAGTTACTAAATGTGATCCCATTCCACTTGGATTGAATCCTTGAATACCCACTCAAGTTTCTAGTGAGGTAACATGCCATCATCTTCTCCTTAAAACTTTGGCAAAAGGGGAGGACAGATGCATTCAAATGTTGTGTTCACAGTTTTCAAGGCTTCAATCAGGGGCTCTATCAGGATCACATAGTTTATAAACCAATTCTATATTGAATGTAGATATATAACACCCACAGACAACTGAGCGTGAGTAGGCAGCATCTGGCCTGGCCTGCATGCAAGCCCTGTATTCCATATTCTTTATATTTTAAAATAAAACACACAAAATGAAAAAATATATATATATTTTAAAGAATAAAATTATAGTGAAATAATTCAAATGAGCACAGAACATTGTTTATTATTATTATTATTATTATTCCAGAAATTTTATTTCATGAGAGGGTTTGGTTTTTTTTTAATTTATATCTTTTTCTGTCTATAACAACATAGTTTTAAAATTTTGGAGATTCCCTAGGAGAGGAATCCTAAATTTTGAGTAACTTTCTGTCTCTTGACTCTCATGGAGTTTTGAGGTTAAATCTATTAATGATGACAAGGTGCTGAGATACATGGACCTGCAAACTGTATTTCTACTAAAGTGAAGATTAATGGGGTTAACTTGTAAAAAAAAGCTCTGTAAATAGAACAAGTTTTGCAACTGGTGAATAAACAGTAATAAATAAATATGCAGCACATTTTCTGTTGAACACATGTACAATATGAGAATCATGTTTTAGTACTAATCTGTACAGGACAACACAATAGGATTGCTGGTGTAATCCTGACACTGGTTTTAACACTGACAAGTGCAAGGTACTGCACCTGGTGGGGAAGAGCCAGCAGCATACCTACAGGCTGGGGAACTCCCTTCTCGTCAGCATAGAGGCAGAAAAGGATCTTGGAGTCTCTGATGCCAAAATGAACATGGGCTGACAGTGTGGGGACATGGTCAGGAAGACCAACCATACCTTGTCATTCATCCACAAATGCATCTCAAGCAGGTCCAAGGAGGTGATCCTGCCCGTCTATGTGACACTGGTCAGGCCACAGCTGGAGTACTGTGTCCAGTTCTGGGCCCCGCACTTCAAGAGAGATGCGGACAGCATGGAGAGGGTCCAGAGGAGGGCCACACACGTGATCAGGGCAGGCCCTATGAGTTCTCCATCTATTTTATCCAATGTTTATTAAATGCAAGGTGCAATGGCTCAACTGTTAAGAGAAGGGCTGGAGGGAAAACTGGATAATGCCTAATGTTTAGATGCTTATATTGCTGGGATCCTTTGACCCTAACTGACTTCCTGCCCCTGGGGCAGGTGGCTAGACTTGATGATCTTCAAAGTCCCTTCCAGCCCTAATGTCTATGAAATCTATGAACCTATTACTTGCTTATTGGAGCACCAAGCTGGGAAGCTGGAATAATGCAAACTTACAGCTACTGGAGCTAAAATAGTGGGAGAAGGGGGCCCTCCTCCTTTTCCCTCATTTGTGTGTCCAAAATTGCACTTAGATTGGGATAAAACTCAGACTCTTTCTCTGGGTAGCAATGACAGGAATTAGATAATTATTCATACATTAATAATACATGAAGAAGCAGCCCGCAGGGCTGCTGAATCTTATTCCACTCCTGTGTTTGCTGTGACATATTCCTTACACACATGCACAAGCAGACACAAACACACACCAAACAGGAGTCTTGATCCCCTTGAGGTCTCTAGGAGAAGAGGAAGAGATGCGTCTCATGACAGGAGAGGGTCTGCTTCTTGATATTTTCCAGGTGATTTTTTTTTAACCTTTCTGTTTTGCAAAATCTAAGTTTCTTACCTGCTCCATTAAATGTGGTTTGCACTTTTGGGGGATTGGGCTCAATGGCACAGGAAGCCCTTCTATGACTAACAAAATAAGCTGGGAGGGCAGGACAGTGATGAGTGAATATTGACCTTCCCAATACTGACCTTCCCATACCTCTCATATATGTGTGGCCAGGCAGGGACTAGAAATAAGGTTAAAAAACTGAGCAGTTCACTATCCCATGAATTTTTTTTTTTTCTGGGGAGTGCCATGAGAAGTTGAGTTGGTATCTCCAGAGCGGGTTGCTAATGAGCAATGGAAAAATGCTGTTGACCCTAATATGCCTACTGAGTGCAAGAGGAACTTTTTGCTAGGCTACAGCAATCCTGCATTATCTCCTCAAACAATTTCGGACAAGCTGTTAAACTTCCCAACTTTATTTTATGTAAGATTAAGTTCAGCTGCGCTTAACGTGTCTCATTATAAAAGCAACTCAGTGTTTTGAAAGGACAGATTATGCAGTATGTTTTCCAGAAATCTTCCAAGTGCATAGCAGACAGAACAGAGCTAAAGGTTAACAAGAAAACTTCTTTGGAAGAGGTTCTTTTAGCCAGGTGGTAGTTTAAATACTTGAAGACATTTTGGGGGCATATGGAGATGGCTTCCAGACCAGGATAGAGTACTGCAAAATTAATTCTAAAAACCGATGACCAACCCCCCCCCCCCCCCCCCCGGACAAAGCTTTTTTATCCTGGGATCCTACAGATATACAAGCCCATTGTCCTACCTAGATATCTTTGCAATACTAAATTAATATTGTCCCAGGTCAATCAAAACTAATTTTAGTTCATTTCAATTTAATCTGTATATATGTGAGTATCCTAGGCAGTTTGGGTGTGTGCTGCACTTCTGTTTGGAGCTGATGTAATCCGAGTCACTCCTGATTCAAACTGGTATAACAAATAAGCAGAATATAGCCCATTGTGCATAGACCAGCAATGGATATAAACTACTCAGCATAATAACCCATGTATAGCTAGTACCTTACATTGCACAGTATCCTGAAATTCAGCTGTCTTTGCAGAGCAGCTGTCTCTGGGGTGGGACATTGCAGAAATGATTTCCTAGCAAAGCTGCTCTAGTTCTTCAGAAAAGTAGCAAGGTGCTCTGACCTGAAAGACTGTGAACCATTCACTTAAGCTTAACTAGGTGCTAATGAGCAGTAGCTGGCCAATCTCCCAGGACTTCTGATTCAATCAACCCTATATATGGGAAGTTCTGACTCCAAAAAGCCACTTATGGGGGCTGCTGAGGTGCAGAGTGGGGCTCCAGACTCAGCCCTACAAGCCCCTAAGACCCCCATCAGCCCCTGTAGGTGACTCTCTGAAGGCAAAACTTTCAGTTTATGAGGTTAATTGAGTGAGGCAGTCAATGGTAGACTGGCCAGCTACTGCTTCTTAGCATTTAGTTAAGTTTAAGTGAATGGTTAACAGTCTCCTGGTGCTAGAGCACTTTTTCAAAAAAGAATCAGAAGACCTAAACAATTGTAGACAAGTGTTTGTCTAAAATATATTGTATGTATTGATTGTGTCCATCTTCACAAACAATCTATACTTTTCATTCTTTGTTAGTTTTAAGGTCTTTGTTTTTCTCTGAAAAAGTTCTCCTAGATCTGACCTATCATAAAAATACCAGGGGTGCTGTTCCTTTTCTCCTATCTTCTGGTAGACAACACACCAGCGCCAAACTCATGGAGGTCCTTACAAAATGCATCTATTGATTTGTCTCACAGGCAGAATGAGTCTTGTTTCCGATGAAAGGCAAACATTTTTGTGGGTGATATCTTTTATTGGACCAACTGCAAGGTTGGGATCAAGTTAGATAAGCATTCCAATGAAAGACATTCTTCATCTTCCTTTTTGATGTCAGACACTAAGGGATGAATTCTGTTTTTCCCTGGGTGCCTAAATGGCAGTGTTGTAGGCACATAATGGGCATTTGTGGTGCTCGTATGGTGCTTCTATTTCTCCTTCAGAGTGGATGCATAATCACACACTTAGACACTGAGCATTTGCAGTTGACTATAAACTACCCAGATACATATGTGTGTACCTGAATGTAATTTTGGGAGGATGGAGGGAGGGGAGGGGAGGGGAGCTTCATTCCGTGTTGCATCTTGCAGTTCAAGGTTTAGGCACCTTATCCAGATGGTAGAAAACCTAGCATCTTCATTCCTCTGTTTAAGAGAAGGTTTGAACTGGAATCTCCCTGACTTCCCAACACTGTCTTGCAACTTCCACACCATACCACCATTACTCATTTGAAGCTGGACCCTAGGGGAGCCAAAAGAGGGGAAAATGTAAGGTTAGCAGTGTAACAATCTTGAAGCTACATGGCTTACAGCAGGGGTAGGCAAAATGCGGCCTGTGGACTGGATATAGCCCACCAGGTCATTCTATGTGGCCTGCAGAGCCCCTAAAAAATGTAGAAAATTTATATTTATTTGCCTCTTGATGGCTTGCCAAAACTCAATAAGCAGCCCTCCGCCTGAAATCATTGCTCGCCCCTGGCTTAGAGAGAGAGATGATGATCTGGAATACAACCATGCAATTTAGTTTGATCCCTGCTTTCACTGTGGAAGACACTTGCTCACTGTGTTGCTCTCCATCCATTCATGGTTAAATGCAGTGAGAAGTTAAATACATTGCAGGCCCCCCTCCCTTTGGGGCAACAGCCAAGGCACAGGGCCCTGGCCCTTCAATGCTAGTATATACTAGGCAGTGCAAAACAGCACCGTTTCATTTCAACTTCTGTTTTGCCATTTCGATGGAACAGTGTTTCATTTTGAGTTTTGTTTCATTTCGAAACCACTGTTCCATTTCATTTCGTTCAAACTGTTTCGCTGTTTCGATACTGTTTCAATGTTTTGCCCATAGGCTATAATGGGGAAGCATGAAACCACCTATAACTTTGTCATTTCTTGCCTGATTGAGATGAAACGTTCAGGGATGGTAGCCCCTGCTGAGCCCATGAAGCCTGCAAGGTTTCAAAGACAGAGGTTCAGGGGTTTCTGGGAAACTGCACCTCAAACTGTTCAGAGTGAAACTCATGTCACTTATGAGCGGGAAGGCAAAGAGAAAGCTCAGTTCAAAACAATGCTGTTTATGCAGGTTTTCCATCCCTCCCCCAGAGCACTGGGATTGGAAGGGACCTCAGAGAAGGATGACAGTCATTGGCCAGCTACACAGTCAATATCAGAGCAGCCCTTCCCCGCTCTTCCTCCTCCCTCTCCTTAGTTTCTCTTTAGCTGCAAGTAAGACCAGCTTTGAAACTCGAAACTTTTGAAATGTTTCAACTGCCTTCATTTTGTTTCGAGGCTGTTTCAAAGCCTTTCATTTCATTTTGATGCCACTGTTTTGAGCTCAAAACGAGTTGAAACAGCATTGAAACAAAACAGCCAGTGAAATTTCATATAGTCCTAGTATATACCTCAGTGGGTCACCCCACCCCAATGCTTCAGTAATTACTACTGAGTTCATCATCATCAAAAGCAGGAGATTAGATAACTTAAGTCATGTCTGTTCTCCATATAATCTTACAAAAGAAGTTTCATTTTTTTTTTTTTTATTAGAACAAGCTTTTGAGTGTTAAAAATGCTGGAAAAGTATTTTCCAGCACTTATAAGAAAATATACAATGAAATAAGATGCTCCTATGAATACTGAAGGAACATATTTCTTGTTCTCAAGACAACGTAGAATTTGGCCTCAAAATATATGCCAATAACTTGAGTAGTTACAAGGGAAGACACTAAGATCACACTGATAAAAGTGAGACATGGAGCTTACATTTCTTTCTTTCAATGCATTATTTGTTTACAGAAAACATGATATATTTTGGTAAAAATGTTGGTTTTTAGGGGGAAACGTAATTTTCAAAAACAACAACAACAAAACCCCAAACCAAATGAAAACAAACAAATGGGTTCAAATGAAAGCCAATGTATTTTGGATAAGGAAATGCCTTGGCCCAAGCTGGTTTTGTCTGTTTGTGATTTGTTTTATACTAGAAGAACCATTCCAGTATTCGCGTTTCCTCAGAGAAAAGAAAAATGATGATTTTCAGTGTAAGGCATTTCCAAAACCTCTGAAGATGTCATCCATTAATATCTAAGGGAGACTGTGCATCTCAAGTAATTATGCAGACACAGTAATGGCAAGCATTATCTTTTGTTATACTGAATAACTAGCATTTTAATCAAAAAAAATTTCTCAAGAATGTTTATTTGGAAATATTATCACTGATATTTCAGAATGCCTATAAAAGTGGATTAAAATAAAATTCACGGTGAAAAGTATGCAAAGCTGTTCTTTTTCATACTTGCATTTAAATGTAATGGCAACACAACTCCTTTTTCATGTTTGCAACTGTTAAGTAAAAATGATTATAAATATCATGGATTGTGATTAAAATGCAAAAACAGTTTAAATTATTTGGTAAAATTCTGTAGTAAAAAGCTACTTATGCTTTCCATATATTCATCTCTAGCCTAAAATAATGCCCTCTAATTGTCTCTTAGAATCAGAAGAAATATGGTTCCTCTAAACTGATTTCCAAGCAGCTATTCTATCTTTCTTGATTATTGGTTATAGTGGATAAGTTTTATGCCTTGCTCTAAACAGAGGACACCCATAATCCTAACTTTTCCAAGTTCCATGTCCCTCATATACAATGTGAAAAATTCTGTTTGTTTTAGGAAACAATCCCGCAAGACCTCTTTCACTCTTTCATTCCTGAGGCTGAAAATGAAGGAATTCAGGAAAGGTGTCACAATGCAGCTCAGTGCGCTTGCCATCTTACTGAGAAGAAAGGAAAGCCTCTTTTCTGGCTGTACATAAAGGAATATGGTGCTGCCATAGACAATGACCACCATGGTGAGGTGTGAAGAGCAGGTGGAGAAAGCTTTCTGCTTCTCTCCTGAAGACAGAATCCTGAGGATGGTGGAGATGATGTGGGTGTAAGACACGATGGTGAAAGTTGGGGAATTTAGCTGTAGAAGAAAAGGATAGGATGAAGTCCAGCAATTCCAGGAATGGGGTATCAGAGCGGGAGGGCTTCAGGAGGGGCCAGCTGTCACAGAAGAAGTGGTCTATGGTGTTAGGGCCACCAAAATTCAGCTTGGTGAGGAAAATTATTGGGTAGAGAGTGGTCAAGAAACCTCCTGTCCAGGAAAAAAGGATGAACCTGGTACAGACCTTGTTGTTTATGATGGTTTCATACCTCAGTGGCTTACAGATGGCTTGGTAGTGCTCAAAGGACATGATATCCAGGAGAATGAAATCAGCCATTCCCTGTAAGATGTAGACATAGATATGGCCCATGCAGCCAGCAAAGGACACGGTGCCACTTCCAGCAAGGATGCTTGAGACCATCTTTGGTACAACAGTAGTGGTTGCCATAATCTCCAGGAAGGACAAGTTCCCTGGAAAGAAGTACATGTAAATGTGGAGCCTCTGGTCACTCAGCATCAGGACCGTAAAAAGCAGGTTTCCATTCACCGTAACCAAGTAGATGAGCAGGAATGGCAATGAAGAGGACACGCATTCCCCATATATTGGGGAACCCCACCAAAATGAACTCTGCCACCCCTGTTTGATTTTCTATTCCCACTGCTGCTCCCAACAGTGACTCTGAAAAAGGGGAAAAAAGCATAAATAGGCTAAAATATAGTTTCTATTTTACTAAAACTAAATGGATGGAGCCAACATCTTAAAAGCCTCTGAGGTGTGATTCCTTTGTATTTATCCAAAATGAAAACTAATTTGGAACCTTGTATCAGAATGATTTTCCAGGGCAAACAACACAATCAACATTTTCCATCACTATCTCATGGCAAAATTAAAATAATTGCATTTGTCACCTGCCTAGAGGACTTATTTCCATTGCAATTTTTCCCTGCATGTGAAAAATGAATTTGAGAAGAGATCTACAGCGGGACAGCCCAGTTGCTCAGACTGCCTAGTGAAGAGACAGGCCAAGAGCTGGCATCCATCAATCTCATCAATTTTAAATTGGACTATCAGTGAGAAGATTTAATTGACAGTCAAGCAGGAAATTTGGGAAGTGGGGAAGGAAAATGTTCTACCAAACTGAATCTTTTTATGAATTTCTATTTTGGGGGGGACAAGGAGGTGGGGGTGGAACAGGGTTGCTTTTCCTTCTTCAGTCAGAGTTCTTTCCCCTCACACTGACATTTCTGCAAATAGCAAATCCTTTTTGGAGATAAGAACTGAACTGCACTAACTGAGTCTTTTCAGGCTCATTCTTTTCAGTATCTATATGCCATAGTAAGTCACCAGAAAGATGTCTTGAGATAACTTGTTTGTGGAAGCAATCAGTGTTTCAAATAGGTAATGAGAATACTCATTGAGATCCTAGATTGAATATGGACAAGAACAACTTTATAAAACCACCTGTATAAGGCATAAGTTAATTGGTAATTGGAAAGAGTAAGGGTGGAAGTTGTATAAGAGCCTATTCTATAACTGCTCTTCTTTCTATGAAGACTCTTACTCCAGTCACTGTCCTGATCTCATATGATCTGGAATTTCCTGTGGACTACTTTGGGTTTCTCTCCAAGGTTTCACTCCATTATTACACTCTGGGCATTATCCCCAAGAGAGTATCATGCCAGATTGTCAGCTGATAAGACGCGGACTGTTTAACACTGAATCAATTATAATGGAAAATCTTTCTACTGACTGAGGACCTCTCTCTTGCTGTTATGTTCAGGTGGGACCTGATTAGCCCGGTCCTCATTCACGACACAGGGTTAACTGAGAACAATATTATATTGGAATATAAACCATAAACAGTTTCCCAGGCTAAAATCTACAGCGTTAAGAGTTAAAAACCCATGTCAAAGTGTCTGCCACAGTTGTGCAACAAGGTTGATATGTTAGAAGACTTATTGGAAGACTCACATTATTAACTCTGGTTGTAAGAGAAAATTAAAAGTTGTTTAATCCTGTTTTATTGTATCATTTTCTGAAGAACGGTGTTGTTTGTAGCCCTTCATACATAATACTATTTTATAGCACTTCATCTAAGAATAACTGACATAGAAGGAACAGCATGCTCATTCCAAGATTTCTCTCTTTTGTGCAAAATGTATGGTGCCTTTGAGCTCAGGAAGGATTATACAGAACCTCTCCTTGAAGTGGGACAAATATTGCCGCAATGCAACAGAAATGCAACTGTCTCTGACATAAGAAGATAACAATAAAAAAAACCAGGAATGGGAACACTGCATAATTCAGCAAAAAGGCTAGATTAAAAAATGATCTGTTTATAAAGAAACCCTAGTTTGAGAACTAGTCAACCTGGCCTGGAAAAAGTTGATACTTAAGTTAGAATGTCACCAACATCTTATAAGGAGTCCTGTGTCCAATAGGTAGCACTATGTTTCTCATAGTATATCCCAGAAGAGGGAATCCTAAATCTCTTAATTCATAACTTCTTGCTGACTAGATGTCTACACAGCTCAGGTAATCTATGGTGGATGGACATTTCTGTTGATGTGCTGATGGGAAACAGATCTATGTGCTTAACAGCTCTGTACTTATTGGGGGAATCTGGTCTGTACATTCACAAAAGGGAGTGTAAAGGAAAAAATGATTACATAAAATAACAGACCTACCCTCACCCGACCCCAACAACATCTCCATAGCAAAGAAAAGTAATACCATTAATAATATCATTATTACGCTGTCTCTTTATACTGGCAGCAGGCAGGAGGGTGATCCATAGGCAGTAAGTGTGCCAAAACAAATGAACAAGTGAACTGTAGAACAGGACAGCAGGCCTGAAACAGATATGGGTCAGGTCTGAGAGATATTAGCATAGTTAAGGGTAGATGTGGGATTCTAGGGCTGGACTACCAAAGGTTCAAGGGTAAAAGCAGTCAACCGAGAAGAATGGAGATGGGAGCTCTAGCCTAAAATGCAGTGAAATAAGAGCAGAGTGCACTGATTGAGGTGAGAGCTGGGCATATGGACATGTCCCTTATGGATGGTGACCTTAGATGCCCAAAAATGTAGTTAACCAAAAACCCATGACTAGTGGGACTTCCAAACATGAAGAGAAGAGGGCCAAGGGAGAGAGATTTATTTATTTTTTTGGTTCTTTAGAAAACACTCCACCCTTGCCAAAAATGTCCCTCAAGGCCGCCTGAACCTGCTTGTTCCTCAGGGTATAGATGAAGGGGTTGAGCAGAGGAGACACCATGGTGTTGAGAACAGAAACCCCCTTACTGAGGTCCAGCTCGCTGTTCCTTGTGGGCCTGACATACATAAAGAAGCAGCTGCCATAGGAGATGGACACCACAATCAGATGAGAGGAACAGGTGGAGAAGGCTTTCTGCCTCCTGGAAGCAGAAGGCATTTGCATCACTGTGATGATAATGCTAATATAAGACACAATCGTGACAGTGAAACAGCCCAACAAAGAAAACACAGCTACAACAAAACTCATAGACTCCAAGAGCTTGGTATCTGCACAGGCAAGCTTAAGTAGTGGTGAGTTATCACAGAAGAAATGGTTAATGACATTTGGGCCACAGAAAGGCATCTGGAAGAGCAACATTGCTGGGCCAATAATAAGGAGAAAGCCGCCAATCCAGGAGCCCATCACCAGCAGGGTTCTGATTTGAGAGTTCATGATGGTGGTATAGCGCAGAGGGTTACAGATGGCCACATATCTATCAAAGGACATTGCTGCTAACAGGAAGGACTCTGTAGTGCCCAGCATGAAATAAAAAAATGTTTGACTGAAACACGCTGGTAAAGAAATTGTTTTTCTGTTTGATGCAAGGATGCCTAAGGCTTTGGGGACGACAGCAGAGGTGAAGCTGATTTCTAGGAGAGAGAAGTTTCTAAGAAAGAAGTACATCGGGGTTTGGAGACGACGGTCCACAACAGTGATGATGATGATGAGAATGTTTCCTGCTACAGTTAGGACATAGGTGATTAGAAGCACTACAAAAAATAGAGGCTGTAGCTGGAGGTTGCTGGGAAAACCCACGAGGACGAACTCCACCACTGCAGTCTGGTTCTCCATGTGTTCCTCATCTTTATGCACACACACAAAAAAGCAATGAGTAACAGAATAAGGACAAAGAAGCATTCATGAGGACAAGTAATAAAATGTTATTCCCACACCTGGCTCTTTTCCCTAGCTATTTGATATTCACTCAAAGTGCTCGTCTCAACATAGGCAGACAGTGTTCACTGCGTCCAACACGGCTACAACCTAAACCGTCACAACATATACTTTCTATCTCCATGATAAGCACCACTCCTTGCATGGATGTGGTCTCCAGCAATCAAACTCTAGAAAAAATGCAACTTAATTCTGGCAGAGAGTTTCTTCTTTGGTCTATGGTTCATTAAGAAAGCTAAAACCATACTGTTTTAGCTTTCTAGTATCATAATGGCAGCAACTTCAACATTGGAGCTCGGCTATTTCAGAAGTTTATCTACACACTGTTTGCTTACTGTGAGCTCCTCTAAGCTTTTTGGAAGGGGTGGGATATCACTCACTCACTCTCTCACTCACTCAAACATCAGTAACAGAAATATAATGAAAGAAACTACAGTGTGATTGTGGAAAAAGCCTCTGGGACACATGTCCATCTACCTGTCTATAGTAGCCTTTCTGATTGCCTGTCTGTTGAGTTTTCATGTACCCCCTCCAAAAGAAGACTTACGTCCATGGAATGAACACTAGCATCTCCATTAGGTTTATGAATTCCTTGAGCTAAACCAGACAAGGTTCCTTGGGTGAATCTGATATCTTTTATTAGACCGACCCAAATAGTTGGAGAATAGTTATTAAGCAAGCTTTCGAGTTCAAAAACCTTTCGTCAGGCTAAGGAAGTTTCAGCAGTTGGTGTGTGCTCTTCCTGGATGGAAACTGGATTGAGCTAAACCATGCTTTTGTCCCCCCTGCTTATATGTGTAGTGAAACCATCAGACTGGGTGGTACAAACTAGTGTCTGACTGGGGAACCAAGGAACCTGTATATCCGTGGGCTAAGTTTTTCAAGGGATCCCACAGATGTCAGGCAATTAATTACCTCCAAATTTCAAACAACACCCCCCCCAAAAAAACCATTAAAAAAAAAGAATCCCACCAAAGAGAATAAAATGGGTTTTCCCCCCACCCAACACAAGGCACATGGCTGTAAGGATGTACCCTCACTTCATGATGACCAATGTGATCTCATAGCTTTCTTGACATCACTTCTTTGCTTTTTGGTATCCACCTTCTGCCACTTTAAAAATACTTAATGCAAAAGACATTTAAGGCAGAATATTAGTGCTGAAGTGAAGTTGTAGCTGTGTGTGTACACAAGCTCTCGTTCCATTTAGCTCTGCTGTATCTGCTTCTCTCCCATAGCTGTGAGGAAGGGTATTCTGGTACTCAAAAGCTGCCCTAAGTCTATCTCAGTGCAATTGATCCAATAAAAGATACTGCCAATAATTCTTCGGGTTTTTTTTTATTTGAAGGCAAGACTATCTTTTCAGCGTATGTTTATACAGTAGGTTCCAGCCCATGGCTTCCTCCACTCACACAAATACTATTGATGTTGAGAGCTCAAGGACATGGGATGCCGTTTATTTGAAGACTATGACGATTATTATTTCTATGGTTAAGGTGAACATCACCCCAGGCAGGATTTTTGGATAGGATATTTCAAAAGATTTGACAGGGCACTATTTCTTTTTACAGAGAAGAAGCCACCTTCTATATCTGAAGTTGTAATTTTGCCTTTCCAAGTCTCTTTTCACATTAAGATAGCTATAGCTATTTTCTCCCTCTCTTGTCATCAGAGTGTAGAAGAGTATATGTTCTTCCTCACAGACTGTAAAATATATGTAGCCCTAAGACATAGGGAATGAAGACAGAAATAAAAAAGAAAGAAAGAAACTCACCAGTTGTATCATGGATAAAGAAAGGGTGATTTGGCAGAGGTCTTGAGATCTTCCTGATCTGAATAATTTAATTTTGAGGCATTGCATCTGGTCCTGAATCTGTTGCTTAATGATTAACAAATGTGTTCAAGGACATGGGATGTCTCCAGAAAAAAGAGAATCTCCTCTAGAGGTACTTTCTTGCTACCAGCTAACTCTCTTCTGTCACTTAAGTGCAATGAAAGTGGATACTACATAAGGTAATCTGACTCTTCAGTTCTGCAGTTTATTGTAGTTCAGGGTCTTAGCTCAGGTGTTGAGTTATCTAAAATGATGCATGAAAAAGCTGGAAAATTCAAAAACCAGGAGGATTTGTCAGTTTTGCAGGTGTCCTTTAAGATAATGCAGGATATCTCTGCATTAACAAGAAGTTCCTCCTACGTTAGCTAGGCATATTGCATTGACATTATTTCACTGCTCATTAGCAGGTCTCTCAAGAGACACCAACCCAATTTATCCCTGGAATCCCCAAGTATTTTTTGTTCTTTATTTGTTGAGTGATGTTTATGGTTTGACAATGCCCAATCCACGTAAGTACCTCTGTGCATGTGCACGCGTGCACGCGTGCACACACACACACACACACGAGACAGGAGACACACTGATCAGAAATGTGTTTTGTTAGGAGTCTATCTTGTCTTTGAGAAACTTTTCATCTTAAAACCCCCAAGGAGGGCCCTTTTTCCTACTCTTGAAGGTTTTTTTAATTCATCTCCTCCCAAAAATTCAAATAAATAAAGGTCACTTTTATTGCAGTGTGGTTGAGTGAACTGATAAAGTGGCCTGGCTTCTACTACTGTCCCTGCCACGGACTTGCTAAGGGACCTCAGTGAAGTCATTTTGTCTCTCTGTGCCCCAGTACCTCTGGCAGTCAGAGAGGAATAGAAGCACTCGTGTCCTCTGTAGACCTCTAAGATTTATCAACAGAAAGTGTCCTCTATCATAGGAATTATTTTACCTGCTCTCTTTACAATCTAGGGAATGAGTCTGGATTCATCCTGATGTAATACACAGCTTCAGAGGAACCAAAATTCCCAGAGATTTCAAATGGAGATACAGGCAGACAAGGTTCCTTGGGTGAATTTGATATCTTTTATTAGACCAACCCAAATAGTTGGAGAATATTTATTAAGCAAGCTTTTGGGTTCAAAAACCCTTCGTCAGGCTAAGGAAGTTTCAGCAGTTGGTGTGTGCTTTTCCTGGATGGAGATACATGCATTCAGTAAGTCTTATGGTTCAGGGCTTAGCAGGTACACACTTGACGTCTTGGGATTTTCAAGGGACATTAGGTATAAATCCCCTCCATACCCACCGAGAAGCTGAAGAAGCCAAAGGGAATGGATCATATCCTTTCATCATCTGTATGTCACCTCTTGGGTTGGAGGGCATCTCAAGCAGTTTCATTACCACACTTGTGGCTTGACCACTGGCAGAGCCATAAGGAGAGATTAGTTCTCCTGAGACACACAGCAGCACCCTTTCCACAAAAGGAATGTCTTTTCACACTGTGTATGAAGACTGGCTTCATTTTGACTGGTGGCTCAAGATGCTATTGAAAATATCAAATCACAGTAATAAAAGCAGGCAGAGGTCATTGTCAGAACCAGAGCTGATTTCAGCTTTCTGGACTGCAATGGGCTATTGCTGATTTTTGCTTTCTCAGGATCCATTCAAGCTTGCCCACATCAAGGTGTGGGATGCTTTGTGAAAGACACCCAAGACAATGTCAGGATGCTCAGGACAATTTTTGAGATAATGTATTACTCATTAAATGAGCCATCATTCCAGTTTGTATCCAAGAGCCCAGCAATGACATAAATGTTGCAAAACCTAAGAACTAAATGACTGGGTGCATACTGGTTAACTCGTTTCACAGTGTATGCATAGCCTTGGCATTTTTCCTTACACTTTAGTCATTCCCTAGTAGAGGAACAGGGTGGTACATTGGACAGCGAACTATCTCCATTAAAAACAGTGAAAAAGAAAAATGAACATCTTAAAATCATGGGATGCCAGAGGTTTTTGCCTGTTTTTCTCTCTCCATATTCTTAGTTCTGTTACCCAGGTCCAGCTTACATTCTCTCACCCTTCCCGTTAAGTTGTTCAAGCTAACTTAACCTTTATTCCCCACTTCCAAAAAATAGACAGTCTCTAATGCTGTTCAGCTTACATGACCTGCAACAGTGCAGGCTGTAGAATTTCATATAGTTTCTATTCCTTCAAGACCAATGATTAATGGCTGACAAAAGCATGCCTTTCAGAAGAGTATCCAGTTTATTAATGAGCTGGATATACATAACCTTGATCATCATTGCTCTGCTGCAATTTTACATTTATTGCCCTAACCCATACTCATCTTGGGTATTATTTTATTCTATACTTTGGCTGGAAACTCTTTTAGGAAAGGGGTTGACTGGTGCCTAGGTCCTGCCTTTAAAGAAATGACTGCCAAAATAGTTCTTCAAGGTGCTGAGAACATATAGTGTTAACATTAGGAGAATATAATGGTGTGGCTATCAGTGGAACAAGCCCCTAAGGCCTGCCAGAGGCTGAGCCTGGACATCTCTCAAGACCTTCCTTTTTGGCTCAGCATCTAGCAAACAAAGCTAGGTTTCGATGTTGCTACGTGAGTTTTGGGTTTTTTTGGATATTCTAGTTACCCTTTTAAGTTCTGCTGTTCTCTTACTCTAAGCTGCTCTGGGCCTTTATTGGGAAGGGCAGCATATAACTCACAGAAACAAGCAAACAAAAAATGGTCAGATCCAAAGCCCACCCAACCCAATAGAAGGCTTTTTCCTGTTGATTTCAATGGGCCTTAAATGACGCCTTTCAATCATACATTTTAAATATTGCTCATCTCTTCTACACTCTTCATGTGGTCATTTTCTTCTTTTGCCCATTGTGTCTCTTAGGACTTCATGTACTTGCTTGTTCCTGAGGCTGTATATGAAGGGGTTCAGTAAAGGGGTTACCACTGTGTTGAGGACAGCGACTCCCTTGTTGATGTTGAGCCCAATGCTCTGGTTGGGCCGGATGTACATGAAGATGCAACTGCCATAAAACATGCTGACAACAATGATGTGGGAGGAGCAGGTGGAGAATGCCTTTTGCCTCCCCTTGGCTGATGGCAGGTGCAGAATGGTAGAGATGATGTTGATGTAAGACACCGTGGTGACAGCCAGCGTGCCCAGCAGTATGATGATAGCAAAAATAAAATCAACCAGTTCGATGAACCGTGTGTCTGTGCAGGACAGTTTGATCAGAGGTGAGTTGTCACAGAAGAAATGGTTGATGACATTAGGGCCACAGAAAGGGAGCTGGGTAATGACAATGGTGGTCATGAAGACAAAGAAGAAACTTCCCAGCCAGCAGCTCAGCACCAGCTGGACACAGAGCCGGCTGTTCATTATGATGGGATAGCGGAGTGGGTTGCAGATGGCGACATAGCGGTCAAAGGACATGGCAGCCAAGAGGAAGAACTCAGCAATTCCCAGGAGGAAATAGAAGAAGGACTGTATGAAACAAGCTGTTATTGAGATGGTTTTCTTCTCCGATAATAGATTGACCAGCATTTTGGGGATGACCACGGAAGTGAAGCTGATTTCCAAGAAGGAGAAGTTCCGGAGGAAGAAATACATGGGGGTGTGGAGACGGTAGTCGAGAAGGGTGATGGAGATGATGAGAAAGTTACCCATTAAAGTCAAGAGGTAGATAACCAAGAGCAGGACAAAGAGAAAAATTTGGATCTCATAAACCTCAGTGAATCCCAGGAGAACAAACTCCGTCACAGTGGTGTGGTTTTTCATTATATCAGCTCAGTCTGTGTTGGAAAAATGTAAAGGACATATTGAGAATGAGTTATGGGAAAGCAGTGGAAAATCAACCCAAGTGTCACAGTGTAGAAAGTGAGAAGGGGAACATACATTTTTTTTTACTGGGACACCCAAAAACAAATATTCAGACCCTGAAAACAGAGCACATGCTAGAATGGTGAAAGGTCGACTCTCTTGGCAGAGTCAGTAACAGAGCTCAGATCTCCCATATCAATTCTGTTTTGTGCTCACGAGATATTTCTGTCTTTCCAAGCATGAACAAAACCTAGACATCCCTAGCTTCTACACTGACAAGCAGCCTACTAAGGAATATTCCTTATGTCCAGCAATTTATCCAGAGAAAAAAGACTGTTACAAAATCTATTCAGTTTTTCATGTCGTATGAATAAATTCTAGCCAGCTGTCCAAACTGAAATACAGACTAAATGGGCTCACCCATTTTTTTATAAAGATGTTGTACAGACATTTCACTCATATCAGACTCCCTCTGCTCTTTCCTCCAAAAAAACAAACAAACAAACAAACAAACAAAAAAGAATAAGGACATACCACTAAAGTTGGAATAAAAAAAATGACTTCTTCACTTTCCAGGGTTTGAGATATTTTTCCCCCCTGTAAACATGTACATATACCCACAAAGATCACCTGGAAACTTTCAAACAGAAACAAAAATGCTATGTATTTGGAAAATATTAACTTTTTTGTTCACTATGTATAAGACCTCTAGAAGTGCTCAGAAACTATATTAACAGGTGCTAACACAGACAGTTACACCTCACAAGATAACAAGACGTACCCCATGGAATAAGCAAGCCTCATCTTGCTTAACTCAGAAGAATACCAAAACACCAAAAAATAATTATTAATGCTATCTATTTGGCAGATCTTAAATATGGTAATGTAAGCTCGGACCAAAAATCATCTATGTCTGATAGAAAAGAGGATAAAAAAGAAAAGCTCCTCCTAGGTTTCAGCAATCACAAACCTAGAAGTCATATTGAATTTAGCTCATCTTCTTAATATACGTGATTGAGGAGAAAAGACATTAGGTTTACAAATTAAAACTCTGTATAGTTAGTATAAGAATTCTAATAAAAAGTATTATTATTATAAGGATAACGGATTTAATCCTTATAAACCTACAGATTTATTAACATATAATTAATTCACATAAAGCAACCTAAAATACATAGTGTTAACGACAGATAGACAGATACTCACAGGTTTTCTTTTTCTTTTTTTGCGTGTGTGTGTTTGTTTCTACAAGTTTAAATAAGTCCCCAGAACTGCTCTCTCTCGCTCTCTCTCTCTAAAAGGCCTGCTTGTTCTGTATTTTCCTTTACGCAGTTTCCAGCATAATGAACACTAAAGCATGCTGTCTCCCAGTGCCACCACCAACTCCTCATTTAAAGAAATGCCCCTACATTCCTGATCATTCATAAATCTTTTCTCTGCCACCAAGAAAGTCTTTTGCATTCAGTTAAAAAAAAAAAAGGTGAAAAAGCACAATGGTATCGTTGTTTCTTATAACCTTGCTTCCAGTGCGAATGAGCATCTGTGATACTAGTTCAAAAGCACAGTGATTTTCCCTCTCTCTTCAGATACAATATGTAATATCTTAGAAAGCTGGGATTGTTGCTAATTTGCCCCTGGGACAATATCATACACCAATGAATTATAGAGTAGCTATGGACTTCTGCTAACAAAACAGGCCCATTTAATGAGCTTGAGAGATTCTGGGAACTGTTTTTAGAAACTTGTGTTTTGTTTCCTGCCAGGAATGGCAGCACAGCAAGGTTTTCCACCTCCTTTAACATGCCTAGTCAGACTAATTGCCATCATTATTACATCTTGGATGGCATCTGTCTGTCTTTTTGAATGCTTGTGACACTGATGTGCAGAATGAGAGATTCTGTCGTGGAAAGCAGTGACAGGGAAAAAAATAGGTGCTTTTTGTGGATGAATGGCATAAGTTTCCAAATGTCATAAAGGACAATATGAAGGATGAATAGATGAGTAGTAAATAAAAGTAGGCAGATGATTTTACCATCTTACATTCAAGTAGTGAAATGAATACTGAAATTGTAGGATTGAAGTAAAGAAAAACATAGCTGAATAATTTGAGATGTGACATAATGAAGATACACAATAATGACCCCAATGGGTGACTTAATAGACTTGCTGCTTATCAAAAATATTGCAAAGGTGTAGAGTTGTTTCAGGGTATAATCTGTGGACCATCCCAGGGAAAAATACTAAATACTGAAGGACCCTTCAGTCTGACAAAGCAAAGTATAACCAGTTGAAGTTGAAACCAGACACATAGAAATGAAAAGTAGAGCACACTTTCTATTGAAAGATTGAGGGTGATTAGCTATTCAAACACATTTACAGGGTAAGTAGTAGGTTCTCCGTCTGCATTTTTCCAGTTCAAGATGATATAACTTTCAGTAAATGTTGTAATGAAACACAAGCTTTTTGTCTCACTATAGTATTAGAGGAGTAAACTGTATGGCTTATGCAGGAAATCAGACTATGTGCCCTTGAGTCTTGACATTTTCCGTCTCTTTTGGGGAATTTTCAACATTGATACAACTTCACTAAAGTAATTAGTGATGTGGAAAGTGGAGTTTACTTTTTTGATAGCAGACTTGCATCTGCAGGAGTTTGGCTCCAAAGGAATGATAGAAATGCTGCTCTTAGCTCTAATTTAATTATACACAGCTGTAATGGGTTTCAAAATGGGGCTCAGAAGGGGATACTTAGGTTTCAGTTCTCAAAGGTGGGAGATCTGCATATCCTCCGATTGGCAAATTAAGATCAAATTTCAGACCCAAGTGTGTTGAGAATTTGCCAAATGGAGCTTTTCAGGCATTAAATCTGAATTTCATTCTTATAAAATATAAGCAGTAAGAGATGTGTGTACTATATAAGTCCATATTTGAAAGGTTTTGAGATTGAAGTTTCCATACATGAAGATTTTAGTGGCATTCAAAAAAGAGAGCTTGGGAAATAATGTTTGGCGTTTCTTTTTTCCAGATCTGCTTTCAAATCAAAATATCAGGGAAAAGATATTTCCCTTCCTTCCAAATGCTTTTTGGATGCTCATGCTAATGAAAAACATATTTATATGCTTCATTTCCTTTTTTGTAGAGGGTAGTTTCACCCTGTTAACATTCTTTCTTTTTAAAATAGACCAAATTTTAAAAATGCTGTTCTGCAAAGTGATTAAGGGTAAAATTTGGTTTTACTTTCTAGGGTGAAAGGGCAGTTTTTCAGCTGTGTAAGTGATACCTTCATATATTCAAGTAGTAGTGGGCTACCTACATACATTTTGCATTTCTATTACCTATGCAATGTGGATGTGTAATGTGCAGTAGACTTTCCACTGCCAGGGTAGTTACCTAGTTTCATATACATGTAGTTAAGTGTAAGTACCCAAAAAGACATGCAAAAGGAAGAGAATGAGGGCTTGGACCCCCACCTCTCTTTTAGCCCTAGTAGCTGAGCTGTTAGGGTATTCATCCATGTAGAAGGAATATCAATAACAGGATAATAAGAAATCAGTTGATATGCCCCTGACTGAACATGTCTTAATGCTTTCTAAATGCAGATGAGAAAGCATTTTACCATGGAGTCATCCCAGAAGATGCAGTGAGCAGGAAAAATATTCTTCTGAGTAAGGCCTTCAACTGAGAGTGAGAAGATTGGTCTATCTATTGTTATCTAGGGCTGCACCATCCCCATCCCTATCTATTGTTATCTAGGGCTGCACCTGTAAGAATAAGGGGGATTGCAAGGTAGCAGTGGAATGGAATGGATTCTTTTGGGGGCTGGCAGCAGAAATCAATGGCTATTCAAAAGCTTCCAGGAAATTGTTAAAAAAATTCAAGATGACAAGAGACCGTTCAAACAATATGCGATGAAGTGCTGCTAATTTGCACAAAGACTGCCCATTAACTTTTGCTGCAGGGAAGAGAAAATAAAAAGCTTGTGGCCCTCTCACAAGTGCACTCATGCTAGCACTCCATCTTATCCCCTGAGAACTGGTTTCCCCAAAGTAGTAAGATGCACAAAAGAGAAAATAAAAGTTGAAGAAAACAGTGAGCTGTTTATGGCTCTCCAAGCAGTCACAGGTTGTCTGTCAGGGCATGTGCAACAGGAAAATACAGTCTCCAAGGAGCTAGTTACAACCATTATACATACACCTGGACTGTGAGTAGGGAAAGAAAAGAACATTTATAACTAACCCTCCTCTTTCTATTACCAATTGGGTACTGACTTATCTGTCTATCTGATCCTTATCACCATTATACGTGAGTGAATCATTCAGAAAGTTTCATTTCTATCGCTACTTGATTCATAGCGTAATACTTAATGAAACATATTTTTAGAGCAGGGTTTTTAGACATGTAAGAGTCAAGGTACACTAGCTAGACGGACAGATAGGAAGCATTAGCAGCATAGACCATTTCTTTCTTTTTTTTTCCATTTCCCCATTGCTCCCTGAAATGTGGAAACCCGTGTTACGTTTGGATTTAATAATATTTTATCAGCTTCTAATATACAGTATGTCCTCATGCCTTGATATACGTGAGTACCTTTATTTCTTCTCACCTTAGATTTCCTGGTGCTTTATTAATATGAATTACATAATGATTAATGCCATGTCTGAGAGCTGACAAATAATAGATTTGCAGATTTTAAGGTTTAAAGAATGGCTGTGATAATAATAAAAAAACCCAAAAAACCATTTCTGACTTTTATAAAATGGGCAGTAAGACTTCCCTAAGTTAGTTTGTGATTTAAATCCAACTACCACACTAAAGAATATATATATTAGGTGGAAAAATGCAATTTTGACTAAAAAAACGTTCTGTACTGATAAATCCTGTGATAACGCTCCAAAAGTTGTCCCAAGGATTAATTATCTACACTATTAGGTATCTGGATTTTATCTAGAAACCAGCTGATTTTTGCTTCTGCTCTCTATTGTTGTATCTTCTTGGCTAAAATGAACAGACCTCAGAATCAAGGGTCTCTTCCTTCTGTTGCTATCTTTCTATTGTAGTCAAGCCATTTACTCTTTGCTGAGTCTTTCTCTATAATGTTAGGTTTCCAATCCCCTCATCATTTACATGGTTCCTCCATGAAATGTTGACAATGTCCTGAATTTCTGGACACCAGAAGTAAGCATAGCATTCTAGTCAGGACAGCATGACTGCCAAATGCAGAGGAATCTGCATGGTTGTTGGTTGTAGCAATGTTGGTCAAATGACATAGGCAGGCAAGGTTCTTTGGGTAGATGTGATATCTTTTATTTGACTAAATAGTTGGAAAAAAAGTTCTTTGCAAGTTTTAGGCACAAACACCTTTCCTCGGGTATTGGGAGACTCTGCTAGTGTTCTGTGTTCTCCAAAGTAGAAAAAGAAGAAAAGAGGAATCTGCATAGAGGTACCTAGAAATATTTCAATGGAAAGCATTTCTCTGGGAGTTTTATGATGTCTATAAAACCTTAACAGCTTTTCAGAGTCATCATTTCTCAGGTTATGGTTTCTCTGAACCCCTGCCTCTGCAATATGTAAGTATGGACTGCATTCCTTGATGCCAAATGCATGATTTTATACTCATATAGAAACACAAAGGCCATGGGGTGCTCATGCTCAGAATAAAAAACGATTCAGTCTCTACATTATTGGCTGGCTCCCCAGTCTTTGTACCTTCTGCAAAACCTGAGAGATTTTTTTTATGCTTTCCTGGGATGTTAGATAGCACGGAAAAAAGAATCTGAGTCAGTAGAACCTCACTGGGAACTCATACCCTCACTGATGATTCCCCCTTGCTCTTGCAATTGGCTAGCTTTCAGCTTTTAATAGTATTGTATGCCGTGTTGATTTAACAAAAGACATTAGGTTTACAAATTAAAACTCTGTGTTGTTAGTATAAAAACTCTAATAATAAGTATTATCATTATAAGGATAAAGGATTTAAACCTTATAAACCTACAAATTTATTAACATATAATTAATTAACATAAAACAACCTAAAATACATAGTGTTAATGACAATAGACAGATACTCACAGGTTTTCTTTTTTGTGTGTGTTTGTTTCTTCAAGTTTAAATGAATTCCTGGAATCTATCTATCTATCTATCTATCTATCTATCTATCTATCTATCTATCTATCTATCTATCTATCTATATTAGGGGTGTGCAAAGCAGGCCCTATTCAATTTGAATTTGGATTCAGCCCAAATCAGGGACAGTAATTCAATTTGTTGATTTGGATCACTGTCCCTGATTTAATTTGGGTGAATCTGAATCTGAAGATTCAATGCTGATTCAGAGAATCAGAGATTCAGATACAGACACAGATTTAACTGTTTTTTCTACATACTCGAGGTACCAACCTGGCTCGTGAATGCTGCAATGCTGGGGCGCATGAAGTGTTGCACAGGAGTGCTGGGGGTGGGCCCTCCACCTGCTCGGTGGTGAGCCTGGAAGTACTTTGAACAGTTTCCAGCATAATGAACACTAAAATATGCTGTCTCCCAGTACCTCCCAGTACATCTTTTCTGTCTCCTGTAATAACTGTATTTGCTTCCTCAGTAAGATACAAGCAAATCCATTCACAACTGGAAGCATGTTATTAGACATGAATATTTAAGGGTAGAGCCCTTGTGACTTAGCCCTACTTAAGGATATATTCCTGTTTAAAAAAATATTTTTTCCAGTTTGTCTCTCAATTGTTTTTAACATTTTGCAGCTGGACACTGCTTTGTTATCTATCTCTCCCTGTCTCGCTGATTGATTGAAATCTAATTCTTTTGGAAGAAGGAGAGGTGTAATCTGTTCTCTATTCATGATCACTTGCATTGAGGCAATAATGATAATTTTTTTTTTAAGATGTGATCAATACATTTTTAAATCTGCTGCAGTGAAATCTACTATAGAATCACCCCAATCTGATTTTGTGCATGCGTGTGTGTGTGTGTGTGTGTGTGTGTGTGTGTGTGTGTGTGTGTGTGTGTGTTAGGACTCTAGCATGTGTCATGTTTATAAATGTAGACAATTTTATACTGACTACATAAATCTGTAGCATAGACAACTTACTCAAATCTCTTATGCTGATACAAGGTATCGTGTGTGTTCCCCCTCCCTCACAACACATACACACATGCACAGCCACCCACACACATGCATACGATACACAGATGCGAAAGGAAGTAGTCACCCTATTCTTTGATGTGACTTGATTGTCTGTGTCATGCACCCCCTAATACTCAAACTTATGCTTCACTTGTTAGTATATTGGTTGAAAAACAGTCAAGATCATCTCATTCTAAATTGCCGGTGATTCAGAAACAGCTGGTGCTATTTTTGGCATTCAGAACTGCTCTCTCTCCTCCCTTGTCTGGTCATTTGCACCAAAATAAAGTATAGCTGATAGTTTTAACATTAATTTTATGTAAACCTTCCACTAAGTTCCAATAACACCAAGATACTCAAAATAATTCCTCAAAAATGGGCATTCTTTTTTTTTTTTTTTCCTATTCTCCCTTAAAAATAATAGGGAACATATAGGAAAACTAAAGGATAAAGAACATGTAATTTCCCTGGGGTAACACACTGTCTGTGGCACAGAGAAGAATGATATCTATTTTTTTCCAATATGGGAAGCCGTACCACAAACCCACCCTTCCACTGTCTTGCATTCTTTGAACCCTTAACTTCCAAAGACGCATACTTCAGCTTAATGTGCTAGATGAAGCCTTCTGACAAAGACATCACATATTGCTTAAAAGAGTGGGTGGGGGGAACACAATGAATTCTGAAGCAAGGACTGAAAAGACTGTTGTTCAATGTGTTCAGTTGCAACATTTCTTCTTTATATCCCAGCACATGAAATACAAAGTGGCCATGATCCTGCAGAACAAGACCAATGTGGCAGAGTTTATCCTGCTGGGCTTCAATATTGCTGGAAAAGCACAAGTCCTGCTGCTCTTCATGGTGCTCTTAGGGACTTTTGTTCTGACAGTACTAGGTAACTTGGTCATTATTGTCATCACCCTTGTGGACCAGCGCCTCCAAACCCCCATGTATTTCTTCCTCAGGAACTTCTCCTTCTTGGAAATCAGCTTCACCTCTGTGGTCATCCCAAAAACACTTGCCAACCTCCTTGCGGAGAAAAAGACCATCTCTTTAGTGGGCTGTTTTATCCAATCCTTATTCTACTTCATCTTGGGCTCAACCGAGTTCTTTCTCTTGTCTGTGATGTCTGTAGATCGCTATATGGCTATTTGTAACCCCTTGCGCTATGCCACCATCATGAACAGTCGGGTGTGCTCCATGTTGGTCCTGTTATCTTGGATTGGAGGCATTTTGTTCATTCTTGGCCCAACAGTTGTACTGTTCCGCTTGCCGTTCTGTGGTCCAAATGTCATTAACCACTTCTTTTGTGATAATTCACCCTTGATTAAACTGTCCTGTGCAGACACACACTTTCTGGAGTTCCTAGATTTCATTGTAGCTACAATCAACTTGATTGGGACCTTAGCAATAACCGCCATCTCATACATCAGTATTGTCTCCACTGTATTACGCATCCCATCAGCCAAGGAGAGGAAGAAGGCTTTCTCCACCTGCTCCTCTCATATCATTGTGGTTTCCATATTTTATGGCAGCTGTATCTTCATGTATCTGAGACCCACACAAGGCAAAGAGATGGACCTCAATAAAACTGTGGCCATCCTCAACACTGTGGTGACACCTTTGCTCAATCCCTTCATATACAGTCTGAGGAATAAGCAAGTGAAGGAATCCCTGAGAGCCATATTGAGAAGGGTTCTGGATAAAAATAGGGATTGATATCAAGCAAAGAGAAATGTCTAGGAGTTTCCAGTGGCCTTATGGACATGCTAGATTCAGGCAGCAGACACAGGATACCTTACCACTCCCTGTATCTTTCTCTTTCTATCAACTATGTACACCTGGATTAATTGACATCCTGATTCTATGCCAGGAAAAGTTATGACCCTCCTCAATAATTCATGCTGTATAGCTTGTGCCTGCATGGCCTCTTTATATTGGGACAGGTTTTAACTGAAGCTTGAAAGAGTAAGAATCATATCATCAGAAAATTAGGGTTGGAAGGAACCTCTGGAGGTCATCTAGTCCAACCTGCTGCTCAACGTAGGACCATCCGCAACTAGATCATCCCAGTTCCGACTAGCTGGGTCTTAACCTCCAAGGATGGAGATTCAACAACCTCTCTGGGTAACCTGTTCCAGTGTTTTGCTACCCTCCTAGTCAGAAAATTCTTCCCAATATCTAAACTAAACTTCCCTTGCTGCAACTTGAGATGGTTGCTTCTTGTTCTGTCATCTGCCACCACTGGGAGCAGTCTAGCTCCATCCTCTTTTAAACCCCCCTTCAGATAGTTGAAGGCTGCTATTAAGTTCCCTCTCGGTCTTCTCTTCTGCAGACTAAATAAGCCCAGTTTCCTCAGCCTCTCCTCATACGTCAGCCTCCGAACCACTTTTGTTGCCCTCCACTGGAATCTCTCCAATTTGTCCACATCCTTTCTGTAGTGGGGGGCCCAAAAGTAAATACAGTACTCCAGCTGTGGCCTCAAAAGTGCTGAATACAGCTCCCCTGCAGCACACTGAGCCTGGAACCTAGTACCTGCCAAAGGGATTTAGTGCCCCCACTATATTTCTCTGAAAAAAAAAAAATTCCCTGGGCATTGCTATACATGCATATTAATGTGACACAATAAGCTCTGGAGCTTATTATGCCACAGTTTATTGCTACTGGGCACCACATTTACACATGTGCTTGAGACTGCATCATGTTGAGGTGGGTCAGAGCAGCCCTGGCTGGTAGAGGGCCCAGGGAGCCAGCTTGCCTGCCCGGGGCTCCTCCAGCTTGGCTCAGTGTGCTACAGAGGGACTGGCTGGGGCACAAGGGTGCTATAGTGTAGGGCCCAGCACCTTCATGTAAGCAGCCCCTAGCACCTTCATGCCCCAACCAGCTGAGTCAGCAGCTACATGAGCATCGCTACAGAGTAAACAACTCCTCAGCAGGATATAGTACTTGTTTTTACAAGTATTAACCTGATGCAGTTAATTAGTTTACTGCATCCTAATAGCCCTACATGTGTAGATGCTGAGACGTTGACAGCCGAGCTAATTAGTCTACTCCACAGTAAATGTCCCATGTAGACATGCCTCCTCCCCACAAGTTTTATATAGCATTTGACCTCATAGCTCCCTTCCCCTGGTCAGACTCTATCCAAGCTTAGCATTCCACTGGGTTAGTGTGATTAAGGGACAGTTGTCTCTGTACAAGTCATTTAGAGACCATCACCTATAATTGCTTTTGACTTATCATTTTGACAATCCATTTACAGTTGGGATAATGAGGTGCAACCTTCAGAACAAATGTGGAAGTAAGCTGAAATTCATAGTGCTGGAGCTTTAGTGAAATATCTGACCTGCTCTGCCACAGCACTCAAGTCTTAAGGCCTTTCACTAACATACAAGTGAAAACCTTTAAGTAAAATCACTTTTCTTTCATGTGTCAGCTATCCATGTTGCAGCCATATTGGTTCAGAGGCAAAAAGAATCAAAACGCTTGGAAGAGGTGAAATCTTTTATTTAGACCAACTAGATATTTGCAAGCAAATTATTTTATTTATTTGCAAGCTTTTGGGCACACTCACTGTTCGTCAGGCATAGGAGAGAGCAGAGATTGTAAAATAATTTGTTTTTAAATATCTAGTTGGTCTAATAAAATATAGCACCTCTTCAATGAATTTTGATTCCTATTACATTTTTTTTTTTGAATGTTAAGGATGAGAAGGGCTGTATGAGAAGGAGGGTTGGTTTCTTGTTCATGTCACTTAGTTGCTTATTTGCTTGCTTATCTTTACCCTTAAAGTAAAGATTTTCATATTTCTCAGTTTGATCGCATGAGGTCCCTTCCAGCCCCTAAAGTCTATGAAATCTATGAATGTTTCCTGTTTGTGATTTCCACACTGCCCAAAAACATTTGTGTCACATAAGCACCATGGTTGGGATATTGAAGTATCTGGAGTAACTTGGAAGTGTGCATATAATGGGAAGTCAAACAAGTCATCCTGAGACCATTGCTGAGTGGTATTTCTGTATCCGAACAAGCAGAGAAGTCCTGGTGAGATTTTCAAGAACCACTGTTCTGAAATTGAATCTGTCACGACAAGTTACTTCTGTGGTTGCTTTCTATCATCCCAGTCTCTGCTGAGAAGACTATGAACCCATATTCTTTGAAGTCAATAAAACTGCAAATGTTGATCCGTCTTCATGCAGAATGATTTGTGTTTTCCATGTCACACAGCAAGAAATGGATAGAGTCCATTTTCCTTCATCAAATGGGGAAAAGACTTCTGAAGTACTTGAACTGGTTTGAATATATTTATATTCTTATAGCTATTGCAGAAAGGGAGAAATAAAGCCTTGTGGCCAATGCAGTGCATTAGAAGAAGAATGTTCTGAAACTTTATTTCAAATAAGGCTCTGGGCCAAAATCCACTTTACATTTACAGGCATAATGGGCTATGCATGCACAATTCTTGTCCCTTAATAACTTCTAAGTTCTGTTTCAGTTTATGGCACAAGAGAAGCAGGCAAGTCTGTGTGTGTTTACCAAACCTAAAATGAGGGGAGCAGCTCTCCGCTGTTTTAGTCAAGGGACAGGGACACACAGGCTCTAGAATCTAGATCCTTTTCATTGAGAGGGAGTTTTTGGCATAAGAGTTAAAACACAGGGAACCTTTACTTCCAGGGCAATTCCCATCTCACAGTCACATTCCTTCTCACTTTCTTGCCTCCTTTATCCATGTAGCCTCTCCCTCCCCATCCCCTTGCAGGAAAACAAGTCAGGTTTAATGCATGACCTGGTGGACAGAGCATTTGGAAGGAATGTATTTGGTTTGCAAAGACAACAGGGCAGAGTCTGGTTCTTCCACACCAGAGGAATATGCCTTGAGCGTTAGGCTCCTACTAGATTGAGCGGACAAATTACTTTTTTTGATGTGTAAGTGACAGTTCTGCTAATACAACCTAGTATGCTGTGGGCTTTTTTTGCAATAAGAGCACTCTGTTGACTCTTATTCATCTTGTGATTCACTATAACCCTCAGGTCTTTTTCTGCAGCTCTTCATCCTACCAAGTCTGTATTGGAGCAAGTGATTTTTCCATCCCAAGTGAAGTATTTTGCACTTTTCCTCACTGAATTTCATTTAATGAGTTTTAGACCATTTTTCCAATTTATCAAGGTCATTCTGAAACATGATCAAAATTGCTAAAGCATGTTCAACACCACCCAAAGTGGCATCATCTGCAGATTTATTAAGTGTGAACTCAATCCCATCCCCCAAATAATTCACGAAGATATTAAACAAAACTAGACCCAGGACATACCCTTAGGGAACTCCACTCAATATATCCCAGTTAAACATTGGGCCATTAGTGAATATTCCTTAATACCATAATTCAATGAGTTACATATCCACCTATGTATCCTTTCCTCTAGACTGCATTGCCTTAGTGTATTGATGCGAATGTTATGGAAGATGGTGTCAAAAGCCTTGCTAAAGTCAGGGTATATTGCATCAGCTGCTCTCCCCACATCCAAAACACTGGAAATCAAACTGATCAAGCATGACTTGATTTTGATGAAGAAATGCTGGGTATTCCTGATTACCATTTTCTCCTCCAAGTACTTAAAAAAGATTCCTTGATGACCTGCTTCATTTTTCTAGGTATCAAGGTCACACTGAATGGTATTTAATTCACAGAATCCTCCATCCCATTTGTTTTTCAAAAGATGGAAAATTCACCTAACCTTAGAGATAATAGCCAATGGCTCTGTAGTATACCCCAGCCAAATCCTTGAGTTCTCTAGGATGAATTTTGCCTTGCCCTGCTGATGAGATGGACAGGAAACAAGAATGTCTGCAATTTCCAAAACAATGAAATATTTTACTAAGCAATACCCGTGGGACTAATAAAAGATATCAGATTCACCCAAAGAACCTTGTCTGCATATGTCCTTAGACCAACACGGCTACAACCTATACCCCTGTTTTTGCTTTTTGAAGACATCCCAGAAAACCTCCTTCACTTTCTCATTCCTTAAGCTGAAAATGAAGGGGTTCAGGAGAGGCGTCACAATACAGCTCAGCACACTTGCCAGCTTACTGGGAAGGGATGAAAGCTTGTGGGATGGCCGTACATAGAGAAATATGGTGCTACCATAGATAATAACCACCACAGTCAGGTGGGAAGAGCATGTGGAGAAAGCTTTTTGTTTCTCTGTGGAGGATGGGATCCTAAGGATGGTGGAGATGATGTAAGTATAGGAGACAGTGGTGAAGGTCAGAGAACCTAGCAGCACAACAGAGGACATAATGAAGTTCAGCAGCTCTACCAATCGTGTTTCAGAGCAGGAGAGCTTCAGGAGTGGCCAGCTGTCACAGAAAAAGTGATCTATAGTGTTGGGGCCACAGAAATTCAATCTTGTCAGCGATATAGTTGGGTAAAGGATACTCAGAAAACCTCCTACCCAGGAGCCAAGGACAAGCCTGGTACAGACCTTGTTGTTCATGATGATGCCATACCTCAGTGGGTTGCAGATGGCTTCGTAGCGGTCAAAGGACATGACAGCCAGGAGAAGAAAATCTATAGTTCCCAGTAAGAAGTAGAAATAAGACTGGGTCATGCAACTAGCAAATGAGATGGTGTTTCTTTCTGTAAGGATACTTGAGAGCATCTTTGGAACAATGGTAATAGTTAGTAAAATCTCTAGGAAGGACAAGTTTCCCAGGAAAAAGTACATGTGTGTATGGAGCCTGTGGTCACTTAGCATCAGGATCAGAAGGAGCAGGTTTCCAGTCACTGTAATTACAAAAGTCAACAAGAGGGTGACAGCGAGGAAGTTCTTCAGCCACCATGCACTGGGGAACCCCACTAGAATGAATTCTGTCACCCCGGTCTGGTTTTCCATTGTGATGGTGTTCTCAAAGTTGGCTCTGAACAAAAGAAGAGAAATGTAAGCTTCTGTTAGGTTTGGGAAGTGGGTCATAAGTCAATGTCATTAAGGCTACATAGAATGATCCTGATTTATATATCTATATCTATATATATATAATCACCAGAGTTTTACAGGCCCACATCATGATGCTGCTTATGACATTCTGGTAGTGCGGTGTGCTGTTCGTGAAGCTGGCAAGGGAGACTTTTTCAGGAATGCTTTCCATAGAAAAGACTTCTCGAAACAATCATAGAGAAATAAGTATTATTTTGCCAAACATTCCAGGTTTCTGCAAAAAATAAGACCTTTTCCTCTAATAATGAAACGTTTTCAACAAAGTCACAACTTGTGTCTTTTTTTCAAAGAAAAAAAAAAACACACCAAAAGTCACCAGTTCTTATGGAGTGGCTTGTACAAACAAAATTAAGGATTAAGAAAAATAAAAAAAATAAAGGCATGTGCTGAAATATATATATTTGTTTGTTTGGTTTTCTTGGTGGGTGGGGAATGCCTACCTTGATAATTCATAGACTCCTCTGACAGTCATGGTCCCTTTTAGTTGCCTTTTAGTTCCTCCTCTTCCCTTTCCCACCCCCAAATAATGGGCTTTTATTAACTTTTAAACATCTTGGTTCTTGAAGCTGAAGGAATGAATTGATAAAAGCTTATATAGCCTAATCCGGCCAGAGATTTCTGGTGATACAGAACTCCTTAAAGCAACATCTAAAAGACTAAAGAGAGTTGAAATTTGAAGAACAAACTGGGGTTAAATAATGTGCTTTTATAAGGGAAGAGTTTATTTGGTGCCTTTCCTTTGAGACTGGGTGCCTTCCTAAAAGATACATGTTTAAGGCAATTGCTGGATATTTGGATGAGATATAATGATTTTGTATCCTCAAGCCAGTGTTCTCAAGGAATCCAAATAGACAGTATGACCTCATGTACCCTTAGTTTCCCTGGGGTAGTAAAGTAATAGCTGTTTTTCAAAAATTTAAGGATGTTCTGATCATTTCTTCTCTCTCCTCTGCTCTTCCCTAACTCTAATATAATTCAGGGTATAATTTTATGTTTCTGTGGCCCCCTCATGAAGCTGATAGTCTTGAAGGACTCTCTTTCTAGGACTGCTTTTGCTTATAAATCTGCAGGATTAGATAGACAGAACTGCTTAGTGGCTGGGTGGCCAGGGAAGAACTCAGGAAATTGGCCTGGACATTGCTATATTTTATGTAACCTTGGGCAAACTCTTTTCCTTCCACAAGCTTCCCTTTCTCTCTTCAGCCCATGATTGTCTTGTCTATCACAAAGGGGTTAAACCTCTGAGTGCTACTGAAAAATGTATAAGACATTGTAAACCATCTATTCACATCACTGACCTGCCACCAGCTCGAGCTTCAACAGGAAACTTTTTGCGTGGATGACAGATTTTTCTTGTGTCTGTTTCTGAAGAGTTGTCTGTTCTGCTTAGCTCAAGAGACAGAAATATTCTCTGTGATTTGGTTAAGACTGATACTGCTCCCTAAAGTGCGCTGTCTTTGCTCTCTATTTTTTATCCTGTTGAACAAAGAAAGCTGCCCTCTCTTGATTCACGAGGGAATAAGCAATATACCTCCTTCAACTGAATAAAAATATCAACATAATAAATCCACAATACAGTAACTCCCAGATTAAAAAGATAGCCATTAAAAGCAGAAATGAAAAGAGTAGTTATTTTTAAAAGACTTTCTCTTTCAGCGCAGTCTATTTTCCAAGCTGCCCTGCAAGAACAAATCTTCTCAGGCCCACAGAGAAATATTCTAAATATAAGTTGGGATGTTACTGACATCTGGTAGTGTTGTGTGTTCATTTAGATGGGTGTCAGGTTTTTTTAAAAACATAATGTTATTAGTTATGTCCCAGAGGGAAGAATCCTGAATCATGACCCAGCTCCTCAAGGGAACTAGGTTCAGAACCTGACACTGTTCAGCCTTCATAGTATACGATGGATCAAAGTTTCCTTTTCTGTGTAGATGGGTGTATCTTTGTTTATATGGGTGGAGTTTTGTTTCTTTATATGGAAGTTGCTTCAGTCTTTGGCAAAGGGGGTTTAATGACAAAGGGAGTAGAATAGATTTTTAGAATCAAAACCCCATATCTTTTTCCCTAACTAAAATAATAATACTAAAAAAATCCTTGTACTCTGTCTTCATAGTGGAAATGGACATAAAGACACTCCACAAATAATAGATCTGTTGTACGAAAAAAAATAAATAAATAAAGTAGCATAGGATAGGATCCCAGGACTGACATGGCTGTTGATATGGGTCACAATGGACAGATATATATAAAGGCAAATGTGCAGGTGGGAGAATAGGGGTGTAATGGTATTACCCTTTTTGAAGTTAAAGGACAGTCTTCCAGACACCAAATTAGCTTTTCACACACCTTTGGATTGTGCTACCGATGAAGTATGAATGAAAGTGGCTTTCATGGATTAGTCCCATTACCCTGAGTATTTAGGGCATTCCCCAAGAAACAAGAGACCCAAGTTTTATGGTCCCTTCACCATAACGAAGGAATTTTTATCCTGCAGCTCTCAGGCTTCCTAGGCCAACCCTCTAAACACAAAGCCCCAGGTCAACCATTAACCTAGCCAACCCACTTTTTAAAAGTGTAGCCACCATACCTTGCATTCAATAGTCATTGAATTAAAGAGATGGGGAGCAGTTGGGAAATGTCTGCCCTCTTGGCTAGAGTCTAGGACCTGCTCCTTTTCAAAACCAGCAGCCCTTTGAGTCACCTATGCTCCAACCAGACCATCATCTCTTCACCTCACAAGTCTCCTGTTCTTGGCTGCTCAGTGCACCAGCTTCACAAAGGAAGCTGGAAAGCAGAGAAGTAAAGTCTCATGAGTGGTATAATGCTTATGGCACTGCACTGATAAGTCAAAGAGAGGCAGATTCAAACCCATTTGTCCTGAAGTCTGCCTAGAACCCAGGTTCTTTGCTTTCTAGGGAGACTGCAGTAATCACTTGACTTAAGGAGAGAGCTTCTTGTATCCAGCATCTAAAAGTGGTATGTTCTTCCTGGGAAAATGTTGTGACTTCCATATGCCAGTAGATGTGCACGTGCCCAGCCAGTGTGTAACCTACTGTTAATGGATAGTAGCCATGTTGATGCTTGTGTGTCCCTACTGGATGGGTAATAGAATCGCAAAATGGGAATGAGTGCCCAAAAAGCCACCTTTGCAACTAAGAAGTCACCACATGGGGCTCAAAACATAATAGAATTTGTCCAGCAGGGAGCTCTAGGTCAGTGCAAATCCAGGTCTGGTGTAGCAGTTAAAGAGGCATAAAATGTGCAGATCATCACAGATGGGCTCTAGCAGAACGATGTTTGGTAAATGAGGAATGACAATCCAGTAGATCACAGAGAACTCACAATATTATGTAGGGAGAGGGAGAGGAAGAGGGCAAGTGTGGAAAGGATAGGGCTGGACTAACAGAAAAGTATTCCTATTTTCCCTGTTCTCAGAATCACTAATGCATTGTGCCTCTGTCTCCAAAGAGTGTTCTCTCCAGGTTTGGAGCAGATGCCTGAAAGGATGTTTGAGAGCATCTTTAGAAGTATGTCAACAGTTAGCAAAATCTCCAGGAAAGATACATTCCCCAGATGCACACGTGTGAAAGAGATGTTTGATTGTATCAAGACCAGAAGGGGAAGGTTTCTAGTCCATGTAAGCACAACGACCAGGAAGAGGATAACAAAGAGGGTAACTCACAAGCTGTATGTATTAGGGAACCCCACCAGAATGAACTCTGTCACTTTGGTTTGGATTTTCATTCCTACCACTTTTTTTTTTTTTTAAGATCCCAAAATGCCTTATGTAATTGAGGGGAACAAAATCATATCTCATGAAAATGTAATTAATCATTCTGGTATGCATTAAAAATATATGTAACAGCTGCAAAGGCTTGCTTGGCTGCAAGCCAAGTGGGTGAGCTGTGTCTAAGAACTTTGCAAGAAAGGTGGCAAAAATTTGCAGAGGGCACAATAGCTTTTCCAAACAGAAGGTATGCTGTGCACAATGCATACTTTTTACTGGAGAATTTGAACAGTATCCAGAGCCCCCATTGCAAACTCTGAGCTCTGATTGTCTACTATGGGGCCATAAAAGCTGGAGGGAGGGAAAACCAGCTAGAGGGAGAAGCTGCAGGAGAGCTACACTGGCTTGAAGAGAGGGGCAGAAACTCAGCCTCTCCTTCCCCCCCAGGCAGAGGGAACAAAGCTGAAGCTTGCTGGGGAGCAGAGTTCAGGACAGAGGAGAGTCTGAGTCATCCCAGGAGAAGCTGATGTCCCACTTGGATTGGAGCTGTGCCATCAGGGACACAGGTGCCCAGGGAAATAGTGGGGAGAGGTTGGTAAGCTAGCTGGGAGCTGGGAGAAGTTGCCTGGTCAGGGACGTGCAGAGGGAAGTTCTCTGTTTGGGCTGGAAAGGCTTGTACTGCAGTGACAGAGGCCTACAGAGAGAATCCCCTGTCTACATGTGGGGGTGCTGGGAGAGAGAGACCCTCCCTAACCTGTGTGGGTGTGGGAGGGGACACTTAACCTCTAGTGTTTTCAGGTGGTCTATTTTTCAGAAGGAAACTAAAGAAAAGAAGCCTGTTACTTGCAGTGGCTGATTGAAGACTTGCTTTTTGCTGAGTTACCAAGAAGAGCAAAGAGTCCACTTCCCCTGCAGCAGCAGAAGCCTGGCCTCTGCCACCCGGTGGTGGATCATATGTATTGCCATTTATTGTTATGGAAGGGGAGTGTGACCAGAGGTTATGGGAGGGAAACTGTTTTAAAGTGTTATAACCAGAGCAATGTAATCATTGAGGTTGTTTGATGCAAGTGGGACCACCCAGCGTGGTGGAATTATTTATCTATTGTTGCAGTTGTAAATTCTATTCAAATTGTTGGTTTTATTATTAACTATTGATCTTACATACATATATGTATATGTATATATACGTGTGTGTGTGTGTGTGTATAATATTTCTTATTAATCATTTCTTTTCTGTATATAGTTGTGTATAAAAAAGAAACCCATTTGTTCATGGGACATAAAGTAAATTCTTGGACAGTGAGGGTGAGGGACACACCTCTCCATGGGACACATCAGTCAGCAGACCTACCTCAGGGGGGTTCCCAGGGCTACTGGCCCCCTTGAGGAACTAGAATTCGGCATATCGCCTAGCCTAGCATGCCGGTGAGTGTCACACACATTTTTAATAAAATACATTCACCAGCTCTAGTTTTATCTTGAATACATTATATGGATTACTTTATATCTTTTAATATCATGTCTAAACAAAAATCATTAAAGAAAAATGATTTCTACAGTTTATAACATCCTTTACAAGCCAGCTTTCTCACAGTGTGCTCCACTTCTTTCAACAGGCAAACTACAGTATAAGTATGGCCCTAGACAGGTAAGATAGCCCAAAGTTTGGATAATTAGAACAGGATTTAGGAAAAGCCATCTGCCACTGTTCCACTCTGTGACTTTGGACAAGCTCTGTCACTTCGAGAAATATAGAAAAGGAGGACTGGAAGGAACCTCAGGAAGTCATCTAGACTAGTTTATTGCTCAAAGCAGGAATAACCTTATCCATAAAAGTATTGTCTAACCTATTCCTAAAACTGCACAAACAACCCTGTTGCACAGTGACAAGACACATAGCCCAAAGGCAGCAAGAACACTTTAACCTGCCACAGGTAAGGCAAGGGGGATGAGGGCACTGTCAATGTCCCACCATGTTTAGGGTAGTAAAATAAACTTAAAAGTTGCAAGAAAGAGGATGAGTGTCATAGGGTTGTAGTTGATGGGGTTGGAAGGGATCTGAGCATATCATCAAGTCTGACCCCTGCCATGGGCAGGAAAGAGTACTGGGGTCAAGCAAACCTGGCTAGGTGATTATCTAGCCTCCTTTTGAAGACCCCCACGGTAGGAAAGTGCACCACTTCCCTTGGAAGTTGGTTCCAGATCCTAGCTGTCCTGACAGTTAAGTAGTGCTTCCTGATATCTAACTTGAATCCAGTCTCAGTCAATTTATGGCCATTATTCCTTGTTACTCCCGGTAGTGCTCAGGGGAACAGGGACTCTCCCATTGCATTCTGGTCCCCCTTGGCCAGTTCATAGATGGCCACCAGATCCCCGTTCAGCCTTCTCTTGTGGAGGCTGAACAGGTTCAGATCGTAGTGGGGAGGCTACAGGTGTCATTGTTTTCCTTCATGCCTCATGCTTGTCTTTTCTTTCAGAATGGGTCTAATCTAATCTGGAACCTCTAAGTCTTACTGATATACAGATAAAACATGATATGACTTTGCTGCATATCATCAAATTACTACAGGGTGCAGGTCTGAATTAAAATTTGGTATGGCTTATTCTGGATTTTTTTTTTATTTCAGCTTCTGATGAGTTGTATGTAGCTTCTTTCTCAATATATGCTTTCATATTTCTTTGTAACTCTGTGTAACTATATACATATATGGAAATGTTGGTAAAATAAGATCTTAAAAACTCTACTCCTAAAAAAGTATTTTCTTGACTGTTAATGGGAAAATGGTCTGTCATTCTGTCTGTCCATTTTATATGCTGTTCTATGAATTGTCAGTAATCCCTTGATTCAAGGATGATTTCTATTATGGCTCATTGATGGGTCCTGAGGTGACTTGAGAGTCCAATTCTTGAGCCACAGATCAATCTGCAGAAATTGCAGGGTTTTTTTCTGCAAGGGAGAGTAGGTTGTAAATTGGGATTACTTTCTTTTCCTTTTCTTTCCTCCATTATATCTTCCCTGATTTGAGGGCAAAACACTTTATGCATGTCCTTTCACAGGATCTGATGAAGTGAGTTTGGACTCAAAGGCTACATCCAGATAAACACGGCTGTGTGGGATGTAGCACCACAGACACATCTGCAGCTCCATATACCTCACATTCAGTTGTTCTCTGTGTTGCTATGCGGGGTAGGGGGTTGGTGATTTTTGTTTTGGGTTTGTTTTTTTTTACCTCTGGAAATCCAGGGGTCTGCCACTCAAAACCAGAGCCTGGCTGCCTAGAACCACACTCCAGCTCCCAGCCAGGCTCTGTGTGGCAGGTTCACCACTTCTGCAGCCCCACAAGGCCCCCAGGATCCCCTGTAAGGCTGCTGGCCCCAGCCTCCGCTACCCCACCCAAGGTAATTTGCCATGCACCAGAGAGCACATGGCACAGGCATTCCCTGGGGACAACTAGTGGCAGCACAAGGTGTGCTAATTGTCCCCAGAAAACCAAATGTCCATGCATGTGTGGATGAGACCAAAAGTTTGTGACATACTTATACCCTGTGGTTAGTCTAAAATGCAAATGTACCCTGCCTTCTTCTATGTAACCCTTTACATACAACATGCACTGTGTGTGTGTGTGTGTGTGTGTAAAGAACAGCTAAAGGCAAGGTCTGAGAAGCATTGGCAGTCCAGTTCAGTGACAATCAACAGCTGGAATAGTATGAGGGCATGGGTGACAATGTAGGGACATCTACCATATCTGTATTCCTGTGCAAAGCAGGTACCAAGCTGAGAATAAGAGGATGGCTTTTGGACTGAATTGAGAGGTATTGACAAGGGTAGTGTGGAGTGCATCCCAGGACGGGGATTGCTGTGGGGTGCACATCTGGAGGTTTGGTGTCATCAGAAATCTAGCTTCAGGACTGTTTGTTTTTTGGAGCACTTGTCTCAGAAATGACAGGTGCAGGTTCAAATTCCAGGGTCACAGAATCTAGGTCTCTGGATACCTGGACATGTGGCCTCGAGTACTAAAGTCCTGGGCAAAAAGTTTGGAGGGTGCTTCATCATTAACAAATTATTTTTGGAAGAGACCAATTCTCCTCTACCACAAGTGAAACTAAACAGTTTGTGTTGCTAAATATCACCGTTATATTATACATACAAAAGTGCTGTTCAGATACACAAAGGTAAAAATAGTATTTAGGCCTTAGTCTCACAATGCCCATAAAATGAATACTTCACATCATTTATGCCTTTTGTGCCTAGAACAGATTGTGTCTGTTCATATGCATTTATTAGCTGGCTAAATCAGTATCCACCTGGTTGATAGGAACCAGTAGGCTTTGATATAGTCTTCTCTTAGTACTACTAAATAGTTATCCCCATCCAACTGTCCTCATGCTAGAAATAATGGGTAAAAAAATCTTGAAATAAATTACATGAAATGGGTAGTTTGTTCATCACACAGTCTTCTTTGGTATTGTGAAAGTCCCAGTCTGCTTGACTAAGGAATGAAAAATGTAATATAACACCAATAGGGTTTGAGGGAAATCAGTTGAACTATACCAATTTATATATGTGAAGGGTCTTGAAGCTTTTTTCCTTCTACTGCAAGGGCTTCTGGAATATTTTATATTTAAAGAAATACCAAATACATGGAATTAATAAAAAAACAAACAAACCTACTTTGCTGGTAAACTGTAGTGACATAGATGAAAACCCAGTGACTTGTTAATATGGTTCTTCTGTATCCCATCTTCATAGACTAAATTATTATTTAAAACCATCAGAGAAGTCAGATGCTCAATAAATGCTATTAATACTTTTGATTTTAAGGTCCAGTTGGGACATTTTCCAGCAATTAAGCATTTGGTTATACCATTCAAATCAATACACACTTAGAAATGCATTAGGACGCTGGGGTTTTCACATAGGAAAATAAAGAAAAATAAAATTTAATCACAGGAATGGTGGAATATCAGGCAATAATAATTAATCTCTTTTCTTCCTTTTCCTCCTTTCTTGCTTTCCTGCTCACAAGAGGCATGCTTAATATAACAATTCCTCTATAAGTGTCAGTTGGATAAACAAGGGAAGGTGTTCAAATACAATGGTAGTCGAAGTGAACACAAGCATCTAGCTAGTTTTCTATACACTTTACAGTCCATTCATCCAACTCATACTTCCTTAGCTGGTTGGAGAGAATGTTGTGGAAGACTATCAAAAGCCTTGTTAAAGTTTAGGTATATCACATCAACTGCTCTCCCTGCATCCACCGAGCCAGTCATCTCATCGTGGAAGACAATCAGGTTTGTCAGGAATGGCTTGTTCTTGGTGAGTGCACATGGATTGTTCTTAATCATCTTCTTACCCTCCAAGAGCTTAGAAATGGATTCTTTAAGGACCTGCTCCATAATTTTTCCAGGGACTGAGGTGAGGCTGACTGGTCTGTATTTCCTCACCTCCTCCTCCTTCCCTTTCTTAAAGATGGACACTTGATTTGCCCTTTTCCAATCACCCAGGACCTCTCTTGATTGCCACAGGTTTTGAAAGATAATAGCCAGTGGCTCTGTAATCACAGTGGCCAACTCTTTCCACACCCTCAAGGTGCATCACATCCAGCCCCATGGACTTGTACACATCCAGCTTTTCTAAGTAGTCCATAACCTGTTCTTTCACCCTCTTGGCTGCTTACCTTCTCCCCAAACTATGCTGCCAGGTACAGTCTGGAGCTGACCTTACCTATGAAGACAAGTAAAAAAGGCATTGACTACTTCAGCCTTTTCCACATCATCTGTCACTTGCCAACCCCCGCCACCCCCCCGGCCCTCTTTCAGCATGGGATGCACAATTTGCCTGATTTTCCTCTTGTTGCTAACATATTTGTACAAACCCATCTTGTTAACCATCACATCCCTTCCTAGCTGCAACTCCAGTTGCATTTTGGCTTTCCTGATTTCATCTTGGTGTGCCCAAGCAATACTCTTATACTCCCTAGTAATTTTTCCAAGTTTCCACTTCTTTTAAGATTCCTTTTTGTGTTTTAGCTCACTGCAGAGTTCCCTGCAAAAACAAGCTGGTCTTCTTCTATACATGCTAGTCTTTTCTATACATTGTGATAGTTCACTCCTGCACCATCAGTAAGGTTTATTTAAAGTACAGCCATCTCTCTGGACTCCTTTCCCCCATTCTGAGTTAATGGCTATTGTTAGGATGAATGCTAGGTCTAAGGCCAAAGATTAGAGTTAAATTCAAGGTTAGGGTCAGTTCCATAGTCTTCGTTCAGCTCCTGTGATGCATCAGTATACAATAATATGTGGATTCACCTGAATGATCTTCATACAGTTGCAGGTGTTCAGGTCAAGGTTGTACTTACGATTTGCTTTAGGGTTAGGATTTAGATTATATAGTAGTAAATTTGAATGGTAAGGGATAGGAGTGACTAGCAGGTATTGTTAGAATCAAGCATCAGGCATAAACTTAAAGTACAAGTATTTGGGATCAAGTTAAGGGTTATCACATAGGCAACAGAGTAAAATTAAAGCATTAGTGTTAGGTGGTACGGTCAGATGCTTAGTCTTGTTCTTGATCCCATGATTTTCTTGTCTGGAGTTGTATTCCCAAATCATCCTGAGGTTCTTCATGCTACATTGGCAACCAGATGGGGTTTGGACCGTAGGATAATGTTCATTCTATGGAGTTGGCTCAGCATCTGAAAGTGTCTTTCAGTGCTCTTTACAATTCACCTAACACCCCTCACACTACTCCGGAAGTGGGATGCAGTGTCCCTCAGCACCTCCTTGACCTGCTGGTTCCTTAGCGTGTAGATGAAAGGGTTGAGCAAGTGGGTGAGGACAGCAGTCTGCAGGGTCACTGCCTTCTTGAAGCCAAAGGAGAATTGTTTGTTGGGGACTATGTACATGAAGATAGCACTGCCATAGAAGACAGAGGCCACTGTAATGTGGGAAGCGCAAGTGGAGAAGGCCTTTTTCCTGCCCGTGGTAGAGGGGATGTGAAGGATGGTGGTAATGATGTAGATATAGGATACGACAGTAAGTAGAAGAGAACTCAGGAGAACTACAGTAGACAGTGAGAATTCAATGAGCTCCAGCAGATAAGTGTCAGCACAAGAGAGCTTGATGAGTGGCTCCAGGTCACAGAAGAAATGATCAATGACATTTGGCCCACAAAAGGGAAGCTGGGAGATGATGATGATAGGGGAGAGGACGGAGAAGAAACCTCCAACCCAAGACACCAGAGCTAACCATAAAGACATCCGCAGACTCATGATGGTGGAGTATCGCAGAGGGAGGCAGATGGCCACATAGCGGTCCAATGACATGACAGCCAAGAGGATGAACTCAGTGGTGCCAAAGAAGAAGTAGAAGTAACATTGAGCAATGCAACCAGAGACTGAGATGGTCTTTTTCCAGGACAAGAAATCCCACATCATTTTTGGGGCAATGGCTGTTGCCACCATGATGTCGAGGAAGGAGAGGTTGCAGAGGAAAAAGTACATGGGGCTGTGGAGGCGGTGGTCAACCCAAGTGATTGAAATAATGACCACATTCCCAGTTATTGTCAATATGTAGATTATGAGCAGCAGCATGAAGAAAACAACCTCCAGTTCCCACACCACAGAGAAGCCAAGAAGGACAAATTCAGTCACCATGCTGCTACGGTTGACAATCAGCATATCGGTTTCTGCTTCCTCGGCTTGGTGGGAAACAAAATGAATGTAAATTAATCAGTGATTTAAAATGAGGAAGTTTAATATTTCTCTAATGAAAAACTGTTGACCCACATGTTTCAGAGGGCTACAGAGAGGATATTTAACAAAACCTGTTAGTGCTAGATAGATAGATAGATAGATAGATAGATAGATAGATAGATAGATAGATAGATAGATAGATAGATCTCCATCTGCCTATATAACACTATACCCTAGGATCAATCAATCGATCCTAGGGTATAGTGTTATATAGGCAGATGGAGAGAGACACATACGCCCAGAAGTAAATGGCATTTCATATCTAGCTAGCCAGAAAGACAATTCACCTTAAGGGAAAATAGGGAATAAGGACTTTCAAGAAGGAAACTCCCTATGTCCACATGGAAGGCTACTAAATAAATTGCATGAATACTAGGTACACAATCTTAAAACCCAAATCAAAGAACAAACAAGCAAATCATAATTCATTCATCCTTATTTATGAGCTTGCAGAAGGTCAAGAACTGTGCAGTGATCTGTGAGGCTCTATATGTGCAGCCTGTAATATGGGAAAACCTCACTCCTTGCAGTTAAGACTTGAATTTCTCATCGAACAGTCCACTGTGGAAATGTTGATAGCAGAATGAACTCGTAACACTTTTATCAGGAGAAGAGCAGAGGTTTGGAGTTATGTACTTAGGAAGTGAGGCCAGGGAACAAGGAGTCTGACACTCTTTGAAAGAACATGGGCAGGAGCTCGTCAGAGAGGGTCATGTTATTCAGGCATGTCAGAGATTATTCTTGAACCCTTGCATGCATACAACCCCAATGAGATGAACAGCCAGCAATCCCCTATGAGGGATGCTGAAGCATCTGCTTCCTCTACCTTATTCTTGAGTGGTCATGCAATGGACATGTATAGAAGGTGCCATTAGTCCACAGACCTCTGACACCTGAGAGCTTCAGGAAATGAACAAGGAGGTTGTGGGGTGTGGCAGAGGAGATTTATAATTAGGATGAAATGGGTAGTTTTAATAGTGTACATATAAGAAGCATTCACATATTGTGCTCTTTGCAATTAACAGAAGTAACATACAGCTCTTAAATAAATGAGTGTTAAATAGCTATTTGACTTTGTATTTTTCTAGCTGTCTACATAATTTTATCCTGTGTACCTAGACTCCAAAATAATTGTAGTTCATTAATTCCTGTGCTACAAGGCAAGAATTGACTGATACCTAAGATACCTTATGGAGAAACCTACCATATAAACAGGTTTTTCTAGTGTCCCCAGAAGATTTTCTTACAACTTGATTTGAAGTATCTACTGCTGAACACTGACACAGGCAGAGAGATTGAGCAAAATCAACTTGTACTCCAAACCAAGCTGAAAATTAATATATTCCCGAAGATGAAAAAATAGCTGTCCACATGGTCCTTGTATTTTGAAAGAGCAATGCTCCAGGAGTGGATATTTTTGCTGGTTTCCTTCTAATTTAAATGCCAGTGCTAGAGGGGTATAGGTCTAGATAGAAAGACAGAGAAAGAGATAGAGATAGTGAGAATTTGAGAAAGGAAGAGATGAAGAGACCTTTCAGCTGCTACATTTCTCTGAATAGCAACATTAAATAATGAACAGCTTTTATTACCTGGAACAAATATACATCACATCTGCATGATCAGTTGACTGCATACATCTAACAACACTCAAAGGACCAAGCAAAGAATATGCTGCAGACAGATTCCCAGAAGACTATACTTGCTGCTTAGCATCAACTGTAAGCAGTTGTCTTCTCTAAGCACTAACTCTCTATGTGAACCCAGGCAAGTAACTTTTGTCATAGTCACAGAGATGGGTAGAAATCTATTCAGTTTCTGGCTTCACCCACTGTATATCATCTGGCATCAGGTATTCTTCCCATGATTTTCTAGTTCCCACATTCAGCTTTGGACTTTTTTCCTAGTCATACCCTGTCTGGTACTATGGGGGCTCTGGGCAGAATTCAATATCATTCACATGCTCAAAGGACATGTGATTGCCATGTTTTGGCCCTTACATAGAATTTGAGTTCTTCTTCCATTTCCACACAGCTAACGAGCAGACACAGTAGCTGCACCCTGACTAGGTAGGCATGTGTACATACCTGAACATAACTCCTGATAAGACCTAGCAGGAGGAGGCACCTGCCATGCGTTCATTTTTAGGACATTCATGTGGGAAGTGGGAACAGGTTTTTGGTCTACTATTAGTCTACAATTGGTCCACAATTTGGAGCCTGTAGCTCTCTGACTTGCCAGCTCAATGCTTTAACCAGGATGCAGGTCAAGCATTATCCAATGCCCTCTCCATCCCTCCTCTTGAAGATTAGTCACCTTTTAAGGTAGGCCAACTTTGAAATGAAAAGCTTATGGGCAGAATCCTATTTCATCTTATATACCTAAATAGTGGTATGGTGTGGTCTGCAGAACAGGTGGCTGCTCCTGTAACTCCCCATTGCCAAATCATGGATCAGCCCCTGCATATATTTAGATATGGTGAGAATGATGTTTCCTGTTGAAATATTTTGTCTAATAGAGAAAAATATATGGGCATGATAGCATCAGTTTCTTGAAGGCTTATCAAATTCAATGAGGAAAAAATAAATCCATGTGGAAAAAATAAATTCATAAGAAAAATATTTTTATGATATTCTGCTTGGAAAAAAATCATTATTTCATTATAAAATAAAAAGTTCACTTTAAATATTATTTATGTTCAAATAGGTGGGTTTCTTACATTATTTATGACAAACATACTTTCACATGGCATTTTGTGACAGGTCTCATCAAGTCATGTATTTACATTTCATAAGACATTATACAGCAATTAAGAGAAGCCATTATTTCATTTTATGTTGTTTTAACATAATTGATAGCAATTGATACTAAATATCTATTGTAAGATTTTATTTTTATTAGATCAAAAAAGCGTTTCTTCATGTTGCATTCAATTATTTGAAACCCTGACACCTCAATAAGAAAAGAAAGGGTACCTACTATATAAGTTAGAACATTAGCTGCCTTAAATATCCTAGAAAAAAGTAATTCCAAACTAACAGTTTTTGATCTCTACAGAAATTATCAAGCTATTTCCACTCAGAAAATATTCAGAATTTTCAGAATTTTGTTTTTTATGAGCAATTTTGGAAGGAAAATACTCTTTTCAAGTTTAATTAACTTAAAAGCATTTTTTTTTGAAAAAATCTAGTTGGTCTAATAAAAGATATCACCTCTACCATGAGTTCTTATTTCAAATCTCAAAATTATGACTTTTCCTTTCAAATAGGAAGTATTTGATATAACCAGCCCTAGGATTTATGTGTTTAGTTTTCATTTGAGAATGATTATTTTCCATCCTTCCCAAAATGAAAAAAAAAATGAGTATGGCTACTCTTGCAGAAACCAAAAACAGGAGCTAGGTACAGTTATCTCTTACCATTGTGATACAATAACAGTCAGGATAAAACAATAGGTAGTCTGTAACAAGCATTGCTAAGTCCAAGGTACTACTTTTAATTTCTTAGACTGTGAGTACCTTCTTTTTGATACAAGGAAGCCTTAAGGGACTGAACTTTCCATTTCTCAGGGTGAAAATGAAAGGGTTCAGGAGTGATGTGACCACTGTCGTTAATACAGTCACTGTTTTCTGGACATCCAGGGAGCGCCCTTGGCTAGACATGGAGTACAGGAAGATGGCACTACCATAAAAAATTGAGGCCACAGTAATATGAGAGGTACATGTAGAAAATGACTTCTGTGTCCCTGTGGCTGAAGGGATGTGCAGGATCATGGTGATAATGTAAATGTAGGACACCAAAGTGATCTGAGGACAGTGAGCTGAGCAATACGACTGTGGAAAGGATATATGCAAGAGCTAAGGGAAAATGTGAGTCAATGCAGCAGAACTAGTGGGGCATAGTCACAGAAGAAGTGGTCTATCATGTTGGGGCCACAGAATGGCAAGCCTGTTAACAGGATAATAGAGAAAAGTGTAGCGAGGAACCCACCTACCCAAAACCCATGATGAGGAGGGTGCAGATATGTCCACTCATGGTGATGGAATAATGGAAAGGATGACAGATTGCAACATAACGGTCAAAAGACATGACAGCAATGAGGACAAATTCAGTGGTGCCAAGGAAGAAGAAGAAGTATCACTGAGCAAGGCAGCCCCAGTAGATGACTTTGTCTTCAGACAGCAGGTTCTTTAGCGTGAGAGGGAAAATGAAGAGGACCTCGAGGATGGAGAGGTTGCAGAGGAAGAAGTACATGGGAGTGTGAAGCTGATGGTTTGTACGCACCAGGACAGTGATGAGTATGTTTTCAGTCAGAGTCAATAGAAAGACAGCCAGCAGCACCATAAAAGTTGGGATCTCCAGGGACTGAGGCAGGGAGAAACCCAACAGGACAAATTCTACCATACAGCTATCGTTGCTTCTCAGGATGGCATCATTCATACCCTAAGAAACGAAAAATCACATCATTGTTTTACACAAAAACCCCTTTTTGCCTTTTTTGTGATTGTTTGTCTGCCTGTCTGTCTACCTAATCTTCTTTAAAAAATCTCATCCATAATGTAAATCAGCAAAGAAACCTAACGTATGAACAGGGCATTCTGCAGTTTTCTTGGTTAAGGATTTTTGCACTTCCCTTTACACAGAAGCTTGCACCTAACACCACTGCAGACAGGATCCTGGGGCAAATGTTCCCCCAGGTCTGATTTTTGATGTAGGTGTCTATGGTCCTCTTGTATGAAACTAGAATTCAACACACACCACTGATTTTTAAAAATATTTTTGCAATAATGTGGATATTTCTCATGGCTACCTAGTCATTTAGAGGCCAGTGCTAGAGGAAAATACAGATATGCAGATATACAGACAGATACAACATTTTGAAAGAAATGAGAGATCCAGGGACCTATTCTGCATCAAACAGTAGATACCAGGAGTGAAAAATTACTTTTATTTTATACTCTGGAATTAGTTTATATTGAGTCTGTGTGACATACTGAGTATTTGCATCTAACAACTGCCCAAAGACTCCATGATGAATTGATCGCAGAGAGACTTCCTAAGGACAATAATTCAAGAAAAAGTAGGAGAGGAGAAGATGACAAAGTTCTATTATGGCTACCATTCCAGTATTGCTTTCTATTATTATTTATTACTATTATTAGTGTTACAGTATTGTATCAAATAATAATTAGTCACAATGGCTTCCCTCTTTACCTTCTGGATACCAACCTTCCATCCATCCATGTATTGGTTTTCTCTTTTCTGGGGTTTTGTGGACTGATTGTCTGTAATAGAAGAGTTTTTTGAAACTCTGGGTCATTCTTGTTAGATTTAAATTAATTGCCAAAATTCATTCATGTGCCTGGGTCCCAGGGGCCTAACTCACACAGACTACCAAGACTAAGACTTCAAAGTTCTGGGGGTCTCTAGTGCCTAGGGCTTATTGAGAATGGGCTATCATGAATTGTGTGAGACCAGTTGACCTATAAAAGAAAAGCCCCCAAGCCACTTACTGAGAGCTAGAATGACTGAGGGTTTTCTTCCAGGGCTGGCACAGGAGAAAGGAGCTCAATGTGGGAAACTAGCTTGGAAAAGGGGATACATCTTGGACTGTAGAACAAACAGAGACAGCACGGACCCCAAAGGGACACAGCTGCCTGGACCTGATATGAACTTCCTTAAGTATGACTTAACCATCCTGACTCAGGCACTCAGCTTGCTGTATTACAGTCAAGCAATAAAGAATGGGTTGCTTAAGAAACGCCAGCTGCCTCACTGCTTTTCACTTCTGGTTGTACTCCTTCCCTTACAGGCATGAAGGGAAAAAGACCACAGGCATGTTTTTACCAAAAGCCCTGGTGTCAAAACTGTGGGGTTGTCCTCATCAAAAGCTTAGCCTGGTCTGACTTCAAGAAGTATGACCAAAAGACTGTGGGTCAATCAAAAATCACCACGTACAATATTTCACAGTGAGGGATGGTGGAGCCAGGGGCAGGGGGGAGCAGGCATCTACATGTGGGGGAGCATGGGTTCTTTGTCAGGACAGAGTGGCAATAGCAAAACTTAATGGCTGTAAAGTTAACCAAATAGGCATCATTGGACCTTAATAGTTGTTATGTCTCTTGTCCTAGTCTTTTAACTATGCCTTGATGTTCTTGAAAATAGTACTATTGGGATCAAGACTTTATGAGAAAACCCACAATCCATCCTCTTTGTAATTCCCTTCATAGAGGAAGACTGCAAGATTCGAATCATGCTTGACCAGTGTGCCAAGGCAGAACTTACAGGTATCTCCACTTTGGCTTTGCATTGACTGAAATATTGCTACACCTAAAACATGAGTGCCTCTCCCCCGTGGTAGAGTGATCCAAAAAGGCAGGACTAAGTGTATGGAGAGAGTTAGGAACCTCTGAGAGTGAATTTTAGCCCCTGGGCACCGATCAGATTCATAGATTCATTGATTGTAAGGGGCTGAAAGGGACTTCGGAAGATCATTGGGTCCAGCCCCCTGCACCAGACAAGAAAGACAGCTGGGGTCAGGTAGCCCCAGCGAGGTGACTGTCCAGTCTACTCTTGAAGATTTCCAGGGTAGGAGATTGCACCACCTCTGCGGGGAGCTCATTCCACAGTCTGGGGTTCTTGGATTGTGCCATAGGAAATACTGAACACAGTGGGGGATTTGAACCCCAAACAATGCTCTGGAGGTACCTAATGGATTGTGAACCTCTGAGAATTTTAAGTGGTGTTTAGAAGGTTTATTAGCTCCTTTCTGGAAGTGGGCTCTAGCTCAGACTGGATACTCAGACTGAAACTAAATGTATAACCAAATGAATTTGGGTATTTACATGGTTTTGGGTCTAATGAAGTCAAGTTGATCTGGACCATTTTCTCTGATTTACATGCCTAAGTTCCATCTAAGTCCAGATGACTGGTTTGGAAAAGTAATTTAGACATCTCACCCCAACTGATTTCAATCACTGGAAAGTCATTCACTTGTTTCCATCACACAAACATGATGTTGCTACTTATAGTACTGCATCTTACAAGTAATCTGGTGGAAGTCACAACACTTCCCCCATGGGGGTGGTCCACAGAAGGAAATCAAGTTTTTTTTCCTTGAGGTCATGCAGGATGCTAGTGGCTTTCAAGGATCCAAGCCAGCACTTTTACCATTAAGCCATATTTTTCTCTCCCCTAGGAAGGAGGTGCTTAGATTTATTAGAAAATTATACAACCCCCTGCAAGGAAGCAGGCTCGTTACTCCTAAATTGTCCCTGAAAAATGCTTATCACAACTCTTCTTGATAACCTCCAGTGAACGAAATTCCACCGTTCCCTGGGCCACGTAATCCATAACTATGCTTTTCTAACAGTAAGGAAGATTTTTTTTCAAATGTCTATTCTAAATGTACTTGGCTGAAGCCATTGCTTCATGACTTTTTATGGGACTCTTTGGTTCTGCTGCACAAACATGAATAGGTAGTTTCTTACTGATTTCTTGTTTTGATTTCTTGTTAACTGGACATGCACCTAAATCCTTTGCAAGTATCAGGTGCAAATTGTTAGCACCTTCTGCTCCTATAACACCTATCTCAGATCAGATTGAACTAAACACAGGAACAAGTTGTTTATGACTTCAAAAATTCTCTCCCCCACTCCCGCTAGTTTAAATATATATATATTTAAATAGCAATGCTTTTAGGTAAATGCTTTTGTTCAGAATTTCAGGTGCTGATGTTCAGAAGGGGAAAAAAATCCCTGTTCCTGTATCCCAGTGGGTGCATCTACATGTGATGTTTCACTGCAGAGTTGACTAATTAACTGCACAGTAAAGTGTCACCATCTACACATATGCCCCTATTAGGCCAGAGTAAATTAATTAATTCCACCATAGGATATTACTGCCCAACACAAGTGCTATCCTATGGCAAAGTTATTTACTATACTGCAGTGCACATGTAGGTGGTTACTGGGGCTGGCTGGGGCACGAGGGTGCTACAGTGTGGGGTCTGCCTGCCAGCTAGCCCCACGCTGAAGCAACCTCATGCCTTAGTCAGCCCCTCCATGGCATGTTGAGCTGGGGTGGAGGGTAGTTGCAGGCTGATCCTCTTGGCCCACTGCTAGGTGAGGCTGTGCTGCCCCAGCTCAATGTGCAGCAGTCCCAGGTACATGTTCATATGCTGCACCCGGGAGCAATTAACTCTGGTGAGAACTGTAATAGAGTTTATTGCATCACATTAATATAACGTGTAGATATGCCCAGTCAGACCCAAAGCTGATAACACAAGTCATTCAGAGCTGGTAGAAATGTTCTGGTCAAAATCTTTGGAGAAAGCCCTCTAATACATAGCGGGGGAAGGGGGGTGGTGAATTCTACTTAATTTCAATGCAATTTTAGACATTTACATTTTAAAACATTTACACATTGAACACATTTAGATTTTTAAAACAAGTCCTTTTTCATTTGTCAAATCTTTTCAGAAGCAAACATTTTGAAATATGTTACTCATTTAAAAAAGAGAAGTTATATTAGAGTGTCATATCATGTGTTACATCATGACATATTTATACTATGCACTACTACTAAGGATATCCTATTTTACAACATAATATAGTGAGTTATATCCCATCTTCATTACTACTTCTTAAAAATTTTATCATGTAATCTTATGGTTGAAGAATTCTCTTCCAATATTTATTGTATTATGTTGTCATAACCCATAGGAAATAGTACATAGTACACAAGGGATTACTTAGATCAGCAGGCTTGATTGTGTCCTAATAAAATAAACTAATACGTTGGCACAAGACACTGGAAAAAAAGCATGCACTGTACACATTAAAAGAGTAGAATTTTAACTACTCAAGGTAAAAATCTAAGATATTAATGAAAAAACCCAACTTCTCTCTGGAAAACTTAAATATATTTTTGAAAAACCACATTACCCAGTATAAACAGAATATTAGGAAACATCTTGCAGGGGAAAAAAATCTAGAAATGGAATAGGAAGAAAAATCTCAGCACGGTGACTTGTCTTGTGAACTGGGAGGTCTGCTTTAAATGCAGTGATCTCTGGATTGAGTCTTCAAGTGCAAAAATTAGCCTCACACAAGGAAGGACATGAATCCCAACATTGGAGGTAGATAATTTTGCAGGACACAAACAGGGGATAGCGATGCACTTACCACATATACTGTATGCTCATGATATGCTCATGCTCATGATACAATGATGCCAAAGGACCCCTTAGATATTACCAAGGGCAGTGTTTAGAGCTCAGAGTATTAGGGTTTGAATATCCCCTTCCTCAGGGATGTTTGCAGGGCTTCCTTTACCTTTTGATTCTTCAGGGTATAAATGAAAGGGTTCAGCAATGGTGTAAGCACTGATGTTAGCATGGCCACTGCCTTCTGGACTGCAGGGGAGCGCTCTTGGCTGGGCAAGGAGTACATGAAGATGGTGCTGCCATAGAAGATGGAAGCCACGGTGATGTGAGAGGCACAGGTGGAGAAAGCCTTCTGCCTTCCGGTGGCCGAGGGGATGTGGAGGATGGTGTTGATGATGTATGTGTAAGAAACCAGAGTGACAGTCAGAGAGCTGAACAGCACCATAGAGCAGAATGCAGACTCCACAGCCAAGAGCTGGTGCGTGTCTGTGCAGGATAGCTGAACTAGTGGAGCATAGTCACAGAAGAAATGGTTTATTTTGTTAGGTCCACAGAAAGGCAACCTGATCATCAGGATGAGAGAGAAAAGGGGGAAGAGAGACCCACCCACCCAGCTGCTCAGCACGAGAAGGGCACAGAGCCATCCACTCATTATCATAGAATAGTGGAGTGGGTAGCAGATGGCAGTGTAGCGGTCAAAGGACATGGCAGCAATGAGGAATAGCTCAGTGGTGCCGAGGAAGAAATAAAAGTAGCTCTGAGCAACACAGCCCCAAAAAGAGATCACTATGCCATGGGATAGCAAGTTCTGCAACATCTCTGGTGTGACACAAAGGATGAAGAGGATCTCCAGGATGGAGAGATTGCAGAGGAAGAAGTACATAGGGGTGTGGAACTGATGGTCGGCACATACCAGTGTGATGATGAGGAGGTTCCCCGTGACAGTCAAAAGGAAGATAACTAGCAGCAGTACAAATAAAAGGATCTCCTGGAACCAGGGCAAGACAAAGCCCACAAGGATAAATTCGTTCACCATATTGCTGTGGTTGTTCATTCTCATCTGGTATTCCTATTTGCAGAAAGTAGGTTGATGTAGATGTGAAGGTAATCTGAATGCAGCTGGCTGTTCCTATGTCCTGGAGGGTGCAACAATAGCAGTCAGCACAGTATATATATATATATATATATATATATATATATATATATATATATATATATATATGTAAATATTAAAATTATAATAATGGAGAGAACTGTTGGTGTCCTTATACTTTACTCATCCATACTAGAGACGTTCAGGTGAAAGTAGCTAGCAAGATCATTTGGAGGAAGGAAGAAATAAAAAGACCCATTCAGCATCAAATTGGCTTTTCATAGATTCATAGATTCATAGATGTTAGGGTCGGAAGGGACCTTAATAGACCATCGAGTCCGACCCCCTGCACAAGCAGGAAAGAGTGCTGGGTCTAGATGACCCCAGCTAGATGCTCATCTAACCTCCTCTTGAAGACCCCCAGGGTAGGGGAGAGCACCTAGCATAGATCATGGTTTTATAGTCTATTCTCATTGTGTGTTGTAGCTACATAAATTCAGTGCTTACTTCTTACCACACCCAGGGGACTCACAAATGAAAGTGTCAGAGATGTTCCCAAAGGACCATGGTCTAAAAGGAATTCAAGAACTGGAAAAAGTTGGAGGATCAGAAACTGCTGGAAGACTGACAGACAGAAGATGGAAAGAAAGGCAGATAGAAAAATAATAATAATACAATTAATCAGTTCTTCAGTGGTTTACGAGTTAGCTACCTTACACATGTGGTTTATGAGTTAGCTACCAAATAGAGCAGTGATGGGGAAAATCTGATATCTGCGAGTAGGGCATCAAGGAAACTGATAAAGGTGTTTGAGAGCCCAAACTGGGGACAACATTTTGGCCATAGGTAGGGACTGAAGGCCACTGGAAGAGATCTGTGGGTGTTTGTGGGATAGCTTAGACAGAAGTCATCCGAATAGGTAGAGCTCAGTATGTAAAATCTGGAAATATATTTCCTCTGATCAATTCAGAAACATTAAGCACACCCATTATGGATGTGTAACACACTTAGATATATGAAAATGGAGGTATTCAGAACCCATGACTACCCAACATAGCCTCAGGAACAGAAAAGGGTGCTCTGAGTGGGCTACCACTCTTTTCGCCCCCTCCTCCCCAGTTCAGTGGCCATGCCATTCACTTAGAAAGCTGGAGGTCTTGTGCTATGAACCAAAAGAGGCACTGGTTCAAACCCTCTGTAGGTGAGGGGCACTCAGAGCCCAACTCTGTAACCATCACATTACAGGGCAGACTCTCCTTCTGGAACTGAGCCACTAATACAGTCTCTGGAAAAACAGATGGAAGGAAATAAATGGGGAAAGTTTATGTCTTAAGGGGAGCAAGAATCCAAGGTCCCCTTCCTTACAGGTCGGGAGCTACCTCAAAGACCCATGCACCCTCTGACTTTTTCCCTTCCTCTTGTCCCCACATATCTCCCATCTCATGGTTTCCAAGTGAACCTGCTTTCAACATGAACGCCAGGGAAGGCACTAGATAATAGCTGACCTCTCATATGGTGACTGAAGTGATGCACTAGGCCCACAATCCTATAAACCTCTAGCTGTCCCAGGACAGTGCTTTAACCGTCAGGCCACAAGGTAGGTACCATACAGAGTCCTCTTGAGGGTGGCCCTGTTTTGAGCAGGGGGTTGGACTTCCAACCCTCATTTTCTGTGATTCTATCATTCTAAACACAAGTTTTATGGACAAAACATTACAATGGCTAACAAAAAGAGATATAATACACTCACATTTTTTTCTTTGCAAATATGTTAACTAGGCTGTTCTTTAAGCATTACATAGATTGCAGCCTGGTGGCTCTGAAATTTGTCTTTGGTCTTTCACCTGGCAAGAAAATGCATGGGAGGCCTAAGATGAGATGGAGATTTTGCCTTCAGAATATGTATGTTTGTCAATAATCTTTGTTATGTCTCAATAAACTTCATGGACAATGTGGATACCTAAATATCTTTGATTCCTTAAGCTTTGATTCCTTTAGGTCCAGTCCTAAAAGCACAATTTTTTTTTTTTCCTGTGGCTGACTTCCAAAAAGCTTCTGCAAACAACAGTATATCTATTTGATTATTTATTTTTACTGTGTAGACTAAAGGAAGGAAAGAAGATAGAACAAGGAAGACATATTTTCCTCTCACTAACTCTACCAAAACCTAATGACCACCTAATTACTGTATCTCTTTTGAATATCTGTTTCTCAGGGACTTTCCTTTCTTCCTTTTGTCTGTTCATCCATGACATGTTTGATTTCTTTTAGAGAAACTTGTTCAACTTTGCCATGGATTGTCACCTTCTGATTCAAAACCTATTGCTGAAGTTCAGAAGTCTATTGAAGATGGAAAGCTATATTGTTGCATTTCTCCAAGTTCCTTCAGAAATAAAATGACTCAAAGCACCACTGTGAGCAAGAGTGCTGTCCTCCTGGCCAGCACTGAATATATTTTGTACATAAAGTAAAATTATGAATTAGTTGCTATCAGCATTTTCAACAAGCAAAAATAAAGCATAGATTCTCATGTGCACATTCAGCAAATACATTCAAATATCTCACAGCTGTAGACATTAAAATATGTTGAAATATTAAAAATAGCCTTTGTTTCATTTTTATATACTTCTGCATGAGTTAAATCTTAAAGGTGCCAACCTGTCCCGCCTTCTTCCTGATTTAAGTTTAACATGACAGGATGTTATGGAGAGCCCTTTAATTTTCATATACTTGCATAAATGATGCATAATAAGTGCTGCCTGGGAAGGCACAACTCCACGCCACCGCCGTCCCTACTGCTACCAGACACTGTCTCCAACCAGGCTGCAGCCCCAGGCCCTGCGTCCCACCATTGGCACATTAATCTGGGAGTGGCATGTGCCCTCCCCTGCCCTGCCAACATGTCGCCAATGTATACTTCTGAATGTTTCACAATGCATCATACTGTAGTAGTAAAACAGCATAATATGATTTGGCTGATCTCCTATGATGTATTAACTGACATATAATACGGTGTAATACAACAGCTGGAATACTCCACTATTTCTTTAATTCACATTACTTAATACTTATTGACATATTTGATCTTGGACATGCCTTCTTTTGTAGTCTAGTAACACTTATATTTCTAATACAGGAAAAGAAAGAAAACAAGCAACGACTGCACTTATTAGAACAACAGCTATTTTAAAGATATTATTTTTATATAACACCCTATCCAAAGAGGGCTCAGGGCAGCAAAGTAACCCACAAGGTGTGAAAGAAAAACAGACTCTTGAGATAGCATGGCAAAAACTTTAACTCCACCCCCCCCAACACACACACACACACACACACACACACACACACTTCCCTGTCTCTCACTTAGGAGACCATCTCCCTATATCCAAACTGTTTCCCAGTCTTCCTTAGTCCTTACCCTTAACAAGCACCTTCTCTTAACACAATAAATTATTTTTTATGCAATTTTTATTACTTTTTATGTAATGTGGAATTCATTGCCACAGAAGGTGGTGGAGGCATAGCATAGTCAGGTTCCAAAAAGGACTGGATAAATACATAGGTGATAGATCTATTAATGGGTACTGAATAGGGTTGTTGGAGAAGTTTCCTCTGGCATCTCTAAACCAGTAAATGGATAGATCATTATAGAAGTGATCATAGGGGATAGAGCATTATAGAAATATCTGGGTCAGTGCTTTCCCACTAACATATCTACTCCTGCTACTGTTGAAGACAGGATACTTGGTTAGATGGATCATTGATCTGACCCAGTATGGCACATCTTATGTTCTTATGTTTCATAACTTCCATTCACACCTGTGTCCTGTGCAGCCAGAAACATGCTTCCCATATTCAACCCTCTCATTGCTGACCCACTGCTGCTTCTCTGCCTCTCACGCAGGGGAAAAATCTGAAATTTTACCTCAGTTTGCCTCCTGACTGAAATAAAACAATTGGTAAAAAATAAGCACTGACTCTGCTAATTAAAAGGTCATCTGTCATGAATATGCAGCCAAAAAAAAATAAAAAATCAATCCAGAGTAAAACAACAGTAGAAAAGTATATCCTATTCTGAACAAAAATCTTTTTTTTTCTTTTTTTACAATGTTACTGAAATTTTCCAGATATTTATTTGGTGGGATATTCTGAAACAAAATAAGAATATATATCAAATTAACAAGAGTTTTCTTAATAAACTGCATATTTGGAAATGCTTATGGGAATGCATTCAGGTTGCAGACTAAGTGTGAGAACTATATTGACTCCTCTGTGAAATCCTATGAAATATTAACTTTCATTTCTACCCAGGAGAACTTTTACACTCTTTTCTCCAATACCTGATGAAGGGTGTTTGTACCCAAAAGCTTGCAATTACAGATTTTTTTTTTTGCAAAAAATCTTGTTGGTCTAATAAAAGATATCATCTCTACTACAAGTCCTGATAACCATACATCTACAGACTTGCACCAGGAGATGCAATAGGGAAAGCACAGCACAGGAGAGTTAAAAAAGGTGACTGAAGCACTATTGCCATAAAACCCACCGTGCTCTGAAGAAAATGAAATTCAATTGCTCCTCAGTCATTTTGCAGTAGCTATGTCCAGTGCTCAGATTCTTAAAAAGGAAATATTTTCTTCCTCACACAGTCTCTCAAGGCGTTCTTGACCTTTTCATTCCTCAGGCTGTAGATGAAAGGGTTCAGGGGTGGTGTGACCACTATTGTTAGCATTGCCACTGCCTTCTGGACATCAGGGGAACGTCCCTGGTTGGGCAGGCAATACATGAAGATGGCACTGCCATAGAAAATGGAGGCCACGGTAAAGTGAGAGGCACAGGTGGAGAAAGCCTTCTGTCTGCCTGTGGCTGAGGGGATGCGCAGGATGGCAGTGATTATGTATGTGTAAGATCCAAGTGTGAAAGCCAAGGAGCTGAACTGCACTAGTATGCCAAGGATAGTCTCCAGGACCAAAAGGAAGCGTGTGTCAGTGCAGGACAGCTGAATAAGTGGTGCATAGTCACAGAAGAAGTGATCTATTAGGTTTGGTCCACAGAAAGGCATCCCAATCAGAAGAAGGGATGGGGATAGGGAGAGGAGAACCCCAGCCAACCAGCATCCCATGGTGAGAAGAGCACAAACATGGTCATTCATAATGATGTGATAGCGGAGCGGCTGGCAGACCGCAACATAGCGGTCAAAGGACATGACAGCGATGAGGAAGAATTCAGCGATGCCAAACAAGAAATAGAAGTAGCACTGAGTAATACAGCCACAGAAGGAAATGGTTTTGTCCTGGGACAGCAGGTTCTTCATCATCTTTGGGGTAACAGAGACAACGAAAAAAATCTCCAGGATGGACAGGTTGCTTAGGAAGAAGTACATGGGGGTATGGAGCTGATGCTCAGTGAACACCAGGGCAATGAGGAGAAGGTTAACAGTCAAAGTCAAAGTGAAGATGGTTAACAGCAGTAGGAAAAATAGGACATCCCATGGCCAGGGTAGAGGAAAGCCTGTAAGGACAAATTCTGTCACCACACTTGTGAGGTTGTTTGTCCTCATGACAGCAGTATGTGCCCTGAGCAAGGAGGGAACAAATCTAAGCATTATGCATCTTAAAAGCATCTGCCCTAAATTATGAGCTCTCTTTCATGCTGTCATTGCTTGTCTGCCGTTCTCCAGAGACAACCATCTCTCTCTCTCTTACTATCTCTCTCCTGTTCCCTCACACAGGTGCATACACACACTCAAAAACATATATTAGTCTATGTACATTTTAATGTGTGATTTAGAGTCTCTAGCTGGTTCTTCTCACCTAAAACAGCTCTAGAATTCACTGATAAAAACGGGGAGGAAAACAGGGATAGAAACACAGGAAGGAATATGGAAGATCAGAGATCAGACGAGAAAATAAAGAGCTCAGAGTAAGTAGTACAAGAGCCCAACAAGAACCCTTATTTACCTTACCCCCTGGGGGTAAAACACATTAAAATAGGAAGACAAAGGCAGGCATTTCAAGGTGTTGTTATGCTTTGGTCCTGTGGTTTGTGGAACAGAACAAAGACTTGATAAGAGGGCTATCATCTCTGGGTTGAGAAGGACACAGCTGCATCAGTGGCTTGAATTAGAAACTCTGCCTATGGTATATGAATGATCTTGCCAAAGTTCCTTAGAACCTCCCTGCAATGCCAAGTGACCTTCATAGATTCATAGATATTAGGGTCGGAAGGGACCTCAATAGATCATTGAGTCCAACCCCCAGATCACTGAGTCCAACCCCCTTGGAGATAGGCAACCCAGGTCTGCTCCTGTCTGGAAAGTCTGTGTTCTTACAGACACATTATAGCCTTGCACAATGTTAGAAATATTGCTACTCCAATATTGGAACTTGCCAGGGAAACATGGCCATCGGTAGGTGCATAAACAATGAGTAGCAAATGGTGTTGTGCTAGGGTGATGCAAACAGTCAGCAGGTGGCTGGGGACAATTTCCTGCATCACCGCCATATCATGCCGTAGTTGTGACAATAGGAGAGTTGCAACCCTGGAGCTAAGGTTGGTGCCATGACTCAAAAACAAGTGGCCACGCCAGGCAGTGTGCCAAGCCAACTGGTTGATCCTGTCATAATGTGTCTCCTGGAGGAAGGCGACAGCCAGCAGCTTCTGGCACAGGAGCTCCAGGACGGCCTCCCATTTCACTGGATCTTGACAGCCATTGATGTTAAAAGTGCCAGTACTTGTGGCTGCCATGGGTGTGGGTATGGGAAAGGAAGAGCGAGGTAAGGTGTAAGTAGATGAGGGAGCCCCCAAGAGCAGAGCAAAAAGCAGAGACAGGTCAGAAAAGGCCTATCATGCCCTACTCTACTCCAGGGACCCCGCCAGGTCCTACTCATCTCTAACCACTGTGCAAGCTTCTCCAGACAGTAAGGCATCTGCTGAGTGCCTAGATCTTGGTGCGTAAGTTTGGACGCAGCTCTGGCAGCCTTGAGAAAAACTTTAGGTTCTGTGCACCATTGGGTGATGCGCCCTGCTATGTTCTTCTGTCCTTTAGTCTGTTTCAAAAAGGTCAGGAGCCCCCATAGTCGGGACCAAACCAGGGGAAGTCTGCCAACATGGGCTGCACATTTCCGACAGACGCGCGGTGAGGCTGCACCCTAGTTGGGAGCTCACCCGCAAATGCAGCATCTACACCCTCAATATCTAAACCCATCAGCCTCCTCTGATTGTCCAGGTCAAGGAATGGCTCTCAAAGAGCAATCCCCACCTTCTTGGGGGGAGAAAGGTCATCCAGCTCTCAAGGTTGCTTGCAACACTCAGAAAGCTGGATCTCCATCTCACTAGCCTCCTCATCTAATTCAGTAGCCTGGGACATGACCAAGAGGTCAGCAGACTCCTCTGTCTCCCCCTGGGTCAGATCTCCAGTAGAGAGGCATTGTGAATACCTCTTACTGCCACCCATCTCCAAAAGCTGGGAGACAGGCGGTCCTTTTCATTTTCTTGTCTTTGTTTTTCTTCTTCTTCATGGCAGGTGGCTCACCCTTCATAGAGGATGGGCCAGACTGCTTCTGGCCTGCCTCCCCAGGGCCATCCACCTCAGACAAGGCCGCAGTGGAGGGCAACTGGGAGGAGGCCTGAGCCCCATCATCCAACAGGGCCTTGGTGCCACAATCACTGACCACCCCAGCCACCTCAATCGGGGTGGTCAGGGCAGGCAGGGGGCAAGTGGAGGCATCAACCTGTCCACCTGGTGGTGTCTCTGTACTGGTGGCGGTGGGCACTGTAGGTGGAATGGGTGCGGGGGAGGCTTGGGGCCTCATCCCAGCCCCTCTGCTGGATGGCACTCTCACACAAGAGACTCCAGCCCCCTCAGAAGGAACAGGGGTGGAAGGAGGTTGGGAAAAGCTCCTTGTCTCCCTGGGTGGGGCCTGTGCCCCAGAGATGGATACATCATCCATCGGTGCTGCTGTAGTTGCCAATGTTATGGCTGATCTCCCCTGCAGGCACTGGGCTGCTAGGTAGGAAGAGCTACCGCACTGGAAACTTGTGATCTCCCCAAATGAAAAATAGATCACAAAGCTCCACCTGTTGAACATGAGGCTCAGGGACTGAGGAAGAGACTGTGGGCCCTCCCTGAAAAGGATGAAAACCTGCCTTCAAAAAGACAGGACATGCCTCATTTTGGGTTCTTGCTTCCTATCATCAGTCAGCAAAAGGGACTTGTAAGAACCCCATAGATCTCGAGTTCCTTGGCCAGCTCCCGATCGGTCACATGCAGGGGTGTGGGGGCACATTGGAAATCACCACCCTTACTGCTGGGGTGTCTAGGGGCATGACAAAATAGTGTGCATCTGCAATGTCCAGGCCTTCTGCGCACACCCTGTTAACTTGGGTGGAATCACTCAGGTAAATCATTGGGACTGTGTTAACACGACCTGCGTAACGTATATTATGCTGTCCCAGGAGACTAGCAAAGGCAACTACGCAGACCTTGACCCCGATGTAGGGAGGAGTGTGAAGCCTCAAGCCATGGGTAATGGGGAGGTTCTGAGAGGCATCCTCATGTCAGCTGCTGGGTGTAGGAACAGCCATTTCTGCTAGGACAGAGTTAATTTCAAGCTGTAACTGAGAAGAAGAAAAGCAAAAATGTTTATACTAACTAAAAAGATAAGTGTCTGGGAATGCAGCCATTAAAGCCTAAAAGGGAGGGGGGAAGGGGCTGGAAGGGAAAAAAAAATCAGAACAGAAAAAAATGAAAAAAAAGAGGGAAGGGGGGAAATAAGAGCACCCCTCAGAAGGCAAGTTATTGGAAAAGATAACTCCCCACAACAAGCAAGCAGAAAAGAAAGAAAGAAAGGAAAAGAGACAATAAGAAAAAAAGGCTATAAAGAAGGAAGTGTCAGACAAAGAGACTGGAAGTACAGGGGGGAAGGGACAGAGAGGAGAGAAAAAGGAGAAAAAAAATGCTGTGAAAATGCAAGAAAAGAATCGGGAAGTGAGCTAAACAGAAGCTAGAGACCTTTAGACAGGTAGGAGTCAGAAAAGAAAGAGATAGGAAGCTGGGGAGTCACACCCCACGTAGCTCCAAGCGAGCCTTGTTCACTACATCAAGAGTGGAGGGAAGGAAGGAATGCAATGCTTTGAGTAATTGTCCCAAATCACAATGAAGGTGTCAGTGCTACATTGCTTTTTTGAATGCTTCCTCTTAGACAGTAGCTCATCTAGTAGGCAACCTTTGATCCTCTGCATCATGGTGTCCATGTAAGAAGTCTAGTTGGATGCCTAATGAATCCATGTGTGGTTGACAAGTCCAATTCCAGAGCAACACAGCTTGTTACAAGTTTCACAAAGCCATATGTTGTCTGAGTTGGAGTTCAAGTTTACAGCATGCCGCTTTATTCTTTCTCACGTTGTTTCCATCCTCTGGATCGAAGCAAATCCACTCCATGTTGAGCTGCACCCAGTGCCAGATGTTCCCTCCAGATCAGATAGGATTCTGTACATTCCTTCTAGCTTTCTATGTTGATGCTGAATAACATAAAATTTTGGCACACATTGTGGTACTACCATAGAGGGTGAGCCCAATTTCTAGACAAATCTTGAATCTCAATGTACAAAATATTCTTGTGGATATGGCCTCCTCCCATTCTCTTAACATGGCCAATCCATCTCAACCTTCTCTTCTTGACAGTGGTTTTTAAATGTGCCAGTCCTGTGTGCTCCAGTTCCTCTATGTTTGGTGTTCTGTCTTCCTACTTTATTTTCAGGATCTTAGTTCTTCTTGGGCATTTGCTTATTTATTAGAAGGATTACAACCATTTATTTTAATTTTGATAAAGATTGATTCAGAAAACAACAAATAAGATGCTTTGTCTATGCTTGGACGTACCAGACTCCTTTGTTCACCGTGACAACAACTCTGGCTCTTTTGAAAGCCTCTCAGATATAAAGATCTCCATGACAGATGGACAACAAGTTTCAGAAACACACAAGTTGTTTCTGTTCTACCCATTTAGCATGTATTGAAGTCTAGGAAGAAATGTAGGTTGTTTGTCATTATAAAATCTCTCTCTTTCCAAAACATTGCTTAAATCAGGTGTACTTGGAGGTAGACTGTTTTCAGTGGTGGCAGATGAGAGAACAAGGAGCAATAGTCTCAAGTTGCAACAAGGGATGTTTCGGTTGAATATTAGAAAACATTTTCTCACTAGGAGGGTAGTGAAGCACTAGGATGGGTTACCTAGAGAGGTGTTGGAGGTTTTTAAGACCTGGCTCAACAAAACCCTAGCTGGAATGCACTAGTTGAGGATGGTCCTGCTTTGAGCAGGGGGTTGGACTAGATGGCTACCTGAAGTCCCTTCCAACTCTCATTGTCTATGATTTTATGATTCTACTCAATCATGGGCCAAATCTGTACCCCAGCATCATGCCATCTGGCCCACAGGGCTCCAACCTAATCTGTGGGGAGCCCTGCTGGCCATGGCCTTGTGCTGTATGTTGGGTGTACTGGGCAATGTGGGAAGTGCTTTTGGCATATGTGGGTCTGGGCGCAGGTGGTGTGGGGCCTTCAGCCCAAATCTGGCTGGGTGAAGTCAGCAAAAGGCACAGAATTCTGTTCCCAGGTGTGTGGGGGCAGTGCACAGCCCCCCGAAGGAGAACCCAGCTGGGTGTGGGGAGACATAAAGACCCTGGAGCCAGAGCCCGATCCTGGTGAAGCACAGGTGGTACAGGGCTCCAGGGCTCAAACCAAATGTATAGGAGTAGAAGGGGGAGCCATCCAAACACTGAACCGACCCTGCACCACTTACCTGTTCTATGGAGCCAGAACTGTGAGCACAAGTAGTTTAAATAAATATTCATTATTTTAAAGGTTGTTCTTTAACATCACAAGTTGCAGTTTCCCATAGTAAGAAAATAGGGATACCTCCTCAGAGCTGAGGACTGGTGAACTGTTGGCTTACAAAAGGCATTTTTATTATTTTTATATATCATAATGTGTTATGTTAAAAAATGAAGGAATATCTTATCGATTTAAGTGAAATTTCCTGTGAAGAATTTTCTTTACTTGAAAAAAGAGAAGGAAAATATATTTTGGACACTTCAGAATTTAATTTTGGAAACATATTTCATTGTTAATGAAACCTGTTTAACTTTGTACTACATCTTGACTCTGCTTCATAACATAGTAAGAGAAGTGAATGCATTAACTATTCTCCAACCATTTGGGTTGGTCTAATAAAAGGTATCAAATTCACCCAAGAAACCTTGTCTGCATTATCTTGGCATTTCCTGTCTAGCCTTTTTATACAAAACAGAAAATATGTTACACTCTTGTACAACACAAATGTCAATTTATGGCATAATATGACAAAGCATATAGTACAGGTTACTACTACAGTTATGACATAATGAAACAGTTGAAAATGCCATCATTTTTACATTTGCTTTTTAATCAATAATGAGGACACCCAGATAGTGCATATGAATTATATTGTTTCTAGGTCATACGATCATAGGAAAGTAGAACTGGACAGGACCCTACAAGGTCACATGTATTCCTGCTCAGGGAAGGAACATCTCTTACTAAACCGTCCCAAGCATGTGTCTGTCCAACCTGCTCTTCAAAATTTCCAGGGAGAGAGATTGCATAACTTCTCTAGCTAGCTTGTTCCAATGCTTGAACATCCTCATAGTCAGATAGCCCCTCCTAATCTCCAACCATCATTTCCTCTGCTTCAGCTTAAAGCCATTGCTCCTAGACCTGTCCGTTTTGGCCTCAGAGAAAAGCTCATCTCCATCTTCTCTCTGATCACCCTTCAGGTATTTCAAAACTGCTATCAAATCACCCCTCAGTCTTCTCTTCTCCGGATTAAATAACTCTACCTCTTTCAGCCTTTCCTCATATACCATACCTCCCAAGGCCTCTAAGAAATTTTGTTTCTCTTTACTGGCTGTTTCCTAGTCTGTCCACATCCTTCTTGAAGTGCAGTGCCCAAAGCTAGACAGAGTCCTCTAGGTAAGATTTCACCAGTGCTGAATAGAGAGGAAGAATCACTTCCTTCATTTGCATATGCTGCTCCTGTTAATGCAACCACAAAATGGATCTACATGCTCATACAGGAACAGGTTCCAAAATTTAACCTGGAAGTAACCAATGGTAATCAGACATTAGATGAAGTAGAAGGAGGTGCCTCTGTTTACTTGGAGCAGGAATGCAGAATCTTATTTAACTTTATAACTTAATGCCTTTATTTGCAAAAAAAATCACGTTCTGGCACTTGTATTTAGTAAATGGTCTGCTGTAGCCACTACGTCTTTCTTTGCAGTATTGCAGGCTAGTCAGTCCCTCCCTATCTGTACTTATGTATGCATTTTTTTAATCCAAAGTGAAGAACTCTGCACTGATCCTTGTTGAATTTTATATGGTTGATTGTGGACCATTTTTCCGGTGTATCCAGGTAATTCTGGATCCTTGCCCTGTCTTTCAGAGTATCTGCAGCTCCACCCATCTTGGTGTCATCTGCATACTGCATGTCTACTGATCATGCATTCAATTGCATTGTCTCAATCATTAATAAAGATATTAAACAATATTGGACCTAGAACAGACTTCTGAAGAACGTCACTTGATACCTCCGCCCAACAAGACATTGAGCCATTGATGAGTACTCATGGAGCTTGGTGATCCAATCAGTTATATATCCACAACAAAGTGCTTTCCTCTAGTCTGTATTTCCTTCTGTTTCTTTTGAAATTAAATAGATTGAAAGGCCGAACATAATCACTGGCTATGCTAAATTAGAAGGACATTTGTTAAAGGGAGAATAAGCATCAAATAAACCAGTACATTGGTAAAAGTATATTCCAGGGCAGCACAACACTAGATCTAACATTTTTCAAGATTTTTTGGCACATTCATTGTGTGGGAAATTAAAAAAAAAAAGGATATTCAGTGATTTGCTTAGGGCAGTGTTTCAGGTTTTAATCTCAGAGTGATAATCAAGAAGCTGTACCAAGACCTCAGGCACTAAAATAGACCCAACAGATTAAAGTAATTCAAACAGTGAATGAAAAGGAGGCTGTGAAACAGTGAGTCCCATCACCAACACACCTATAATGTTCAGAAGAAATAAGTGCTAAGCTAAACCCCTTACCAGCTGAAGTTTCCAGCATTTGGGTTGCTAGAGTGAAATCTTTTTACCCCTCACAAAGTCCCTCATGGCATTCTTGACTTTTTCATTCCTCAGACTGTAAATGAAAGGATTCAGAGGTGGTGTGACTACCACTGATAACATACCCACTGCCTTCTGGACATCTGGCGAGCGTCCCTGGCTCGGCAGGCAATACATGAAAATGGCACTGCCATAGAAAATAGAGGCCACAGTAATGTGAGAGGCACAGGTGGAGAAAGCCTTCTGTCTCCCCGTGGATGAGCGGATGCGCAGGATGGTGCTGATAATGTATGCATAAGACCCAAGTGTGAAAGCTAATGAGCTGGCTTGCACAACTGCAGCAAGGACAGACTCTATAGTCAAGAGCAGGTTGGTGTCGATACAGGAGAGCCGGACTAAGGGGGCATAGTCGCAGAAGAAATGGTCTATTATATTGGGGCCACAGAAGGGCAACCTGCTTAGCAGGATGATGGAGGAAAGTGGGAAAAGGCAACCACCCAGCCAGCATCCCATGACAAGGAGGGCACAGACACGCTTATTCATGATGAGAGGGTAGTGGAGAGGGTGGCAGATAGCAACGTAGCGGTCAAGGGACATGACAGCAATCAGGAAGAATTCAGCAATGCCCAGGAAGAAGTAGAAGTAGCACTGGGTGATGCAGCCCCAGAAGGTGATGGTTTTGTCCAGAGACAGCAGGTTTTCCATCAACTTTGGGATGACAGAGAAAATGAAGAGGATCTCCAGAATGGAGAGGTTACAGAGGAAGAAGTACATAGGGGTACGGAGCTGACGATCTTTAAACACCAGGCTAATGATCAGGAGGTTCCCAGTCAAGGTCAATGTGAAGATGGCTAGCAGCAGCACAAAGAATAGGATGTCCAATGGCCAGGGCATGGGGAAGCTCAAGAGGACAAATTCGGTCACCACACTGCTGCGGTTGTGTGGTTTCATAGCTACAGCATATTCCCTGGGAAGAGAGAAAACACACTTAGCTTTATACACTCACAAGTGTTCTCTTTTCCTTCTGAATCTTTCTTTCTTTATGTTTCTGCTTGCTTGTCTCTCCCAGTACAGTTCTCCCTTTTTCTTTCTTTCTTTTTCTTTTCCTGTTCTTGTTGCTCTCACGCACAACCACTTAGACAATCGGTTTACTTGCATTTGAATGTATGATTTAGGATGTCTAATCTGGCTTTAAACACCTCACTGCATAATTCATCAAACATTTCCAATAACAAAAGGCAGGAAAGTGAAGCACAGAAACATGATGAAATTAGGTAAAAGCAGAGAAGGTATATCGATATAAAAAAAAAGAAAATCCTTAGGAAAGGATTATAGGCCATTCATATCTCCTATTTCCATCCCCTCCCTCCCCACCCTCCAAGTCCTATGAAAAAGGACATCTGAAGATACTGAGGGAAATAAAGGCAGGCATTTAAAAAAAGATGCCAGTTTTGTTGTTGTAATTTATGGAACCCAAAATGAGAGGTTCAGTAGAAGTTAGAAATGAGCTACACTCAATTTCTGATAATAAGCATGGACTTTATTTGCAGATAGAGTAACATATAGATTAATGGTATAATACTGACTGATTCAGGATACAAGCCAACCACGTAAGAAGGATGAGGTAGAGACTTTCATAACGTGTTCCCTACCTGATTATGGCAAGAGTCCTTTAAATCTCTTCTGAAGTCTTTGGTGCTGCACATCTTTGGACAGAAATGATTACACTACATAGCATGGCGATCCAATCCTTCTGGGCAAGACCGTGTTCCTACAAACATTATAACAGTCCTGCATAGGTCTGAAACTTTACTACTGTAATATTAGATAGCTGTAGTCACTGCTATTAAGGAAGACAGACACATATGAGAGAGACAGAGGGAGGGGAAAAATACCCTGTGAAAGAGCAGTGGTTCTTTGTACAGGTTTTCCTGTGTGTGACATTTTTCCTTTTATTGTTAAGACCAAGGAGATACATGTATCTTAAAAGAACAGTTCAAAGTACACAGCTGGTGATACCCAGGAGGCCGAACCTTGGGACGTTCCCTAGGACTGACATAGAGAGACAGAAAAAGTGTGGAGGTCAGAAAATGTTCTTGTCACACCTGATTCACTACAGTGGACTCTGATGCACAGATAGTCATTTTCTGGTGCCAATTTTCACACCTGCCCAGGGCACCAGTATGACGTTTGAAAATGTCCAATATGCAAATATTTTCCAGAACACACATCTTTAGCAACTATCTTCTGAGATGGCCAAGACAAATGTGGATGTCCTCTGAATACAGGGAGATTTTAGGGATCTGTCCCGGAATGATAAGCCCTTAAATTTGTTTTGTAAACTTTTCAAGCATGTTTTTAGTGGCAAACAAAAAAACAAAACAAGACAAGGAGGGATCACTATACCTTTCAGGAATTAATTTGACAGATACAAAAGTTGTGCATGGAAGGACTTCATTGGACAGAAAAACGTATGCTGTCCGAATCTTACCATCCCTGACCATGGTCGAAGTCTGGCAGATGGGGTTGTGGGTCAGAATTTGGGTCCAATATCAGAGCCGGATGAAGGTTGGTGTGTATAGGTGTTTCATGGCAAACAGAGTATGTGTGCTTGTATGAACGAGAGAAAGCTGCCTTGTGTGCTGCAGATCACTGTATATGTGTAGGTGGTGCTCCTGCAAAGTGTGAGTGCCATAAAGATGGATGAGAGAGAGATATCACCTGACTTTGGAACAGCAAGTGACAGCATTTGGGCCAGGTCAGAAAAAAAGAGCTCATGAGTCATATAGTCCTATATCTGTAGAAACATAAGGTGGAATATTGAGATTAAGGCATACTGCCGATGTATCCACATTGAATTTAGAGATGCCTCCTCAGAGCTGAAGATTGATGAAATGGTGGCATACAAAAGGCATCCTTATTTTTTATATATATCATAACATTTTTTTTTTAATTGAAAGGAAGCATTCTTGACTTCAGTACAATTCCCTATGAACATTTTTTTTTACTTGAAAAAAGAAATGGGAAATATATTTTGGAAACTTCAGACTTTAATTTTGAAACTATATTTCCATTTTTAATGAAAGTTGTTTAAGCTTGTACTACTTTTGCTATCTTTATTCATGCATTCTTATGGCATTTCTTCTGTCATTATTGTATATAAAACAGGAAATATATTAGAGGCAGACAAGGTTTCTTGGGTGAATCTGACATATTTTATTAGACCAACCCAAATAGTTGGAGAATAGTTATTAAGCAAGCTTTCTGGTTCAAAAACCCTTCGTCAGGCTAAGGAAGTTTCGGCAGTTGGTGTGTGCTCTTCCTGGATGGAATGAAAAGTCATGGAATGAAAGGAATGAAAGGAAATATATTACACATTTATACAACACAGATGCCATTCATGGCATATTATGACAAAGCATATAGTATAGGTCACTAGCACAATTATGACATCATAGAACAATTGAAAATTTCATCATTTTTTCATTTGATTTTTAATGAATAATAAGGACACCCAGATAGCCTGTGTGAAGCGGAAAGTATTTGATTCGGATTTGCCAATTCGGATGGACAGTGATTCGATTTGGTGATTCAAATCACTATCCCAATTCAATTCGGCCGAATCCAAATCTGAAAATATTCAGTGCCGAATCTTATTTGGCCATAGACTATACAGGCAGGCAGTGCCGGCAGGAGCAGCTGGGGGAGCAGCGGGACGAGCCCCAGCTTGAGCTGGCAGCCCTGGGAGAGGCCATGGCTCGTCCCGCTGCTCCCTCAGCTGTCCCCTGCCGGGGCAAGGTGGGCAGTGCTGGCAGCCCTGGGAGAAGTTGTGGAGGCTGGGAGGGAATGACCAGGATATTGGGAGCTGGGGGAATGATTGGGGAGCTGAGGAATCAAACTGGGAGCTGGGAGGAAGCCCCTGTTCATTCCCCCAACTCTGCAATCATTCCCCTGAGCTTCTGGTTCAATTCCCAGGTTCCCAGTTCGATCCCCCAGCTCTCCAATCATTCCCCCCAGTTCCCAATTTGATCCCCCAGCTCCTAATCATTCCCCCAGCTCCCCAATCATTCCCCACGGCTTCTCCCGGGGCTGCCAGCACTGCCTGCCTTGCCCGGGGCGGGAGGGCGTCAGCCGGTGGAGCCACCAAATGAGGTGTGGTTTCTCCCAGGGGTGCCGGCTCAAGTAGGACTTGTCCAGCTGCTCCCCCCAGTGCTGCCTAGTGCCCGCCTGTACAGTCTATGGCCGAATCTCCAAATCTCTCTGAATTGATTTGGATGCTTCCGATTTGATTCAGCAAGATTAATGGGTCTCCTAATTCAATTTGGATTCAGCCCCACTCCCTCTGCCTCCCCCCCCTTCCCGCTCTGGGCAGGAAAGACTGCTGGGGTCAAATAACTCCAGCACGTTGTGCGTCCAGTCTCCTTTTGAAGATCTCCAGGGTAGATGCCTGTACCACCCCCACTGGGAGTCTACTCCAGAGTCTGGTCACAGGAACCATGAATACAATTTTCCTTATATCCAGCCTGAAACCTTCTTCTGGGAGTTTATGGCGGTTGCTTCTGGTTTTCCCAGGGGAGCTCTGGTGAATAGTTGTTCACCTAGCCCCTGATGCTCTCATTTGTAAACTGCCACCAAATCCCTCCAAAGTCTTCTCTTTTCTAGGCTGAACAGTCCCATATCTGTTGGCCTTTCCTTGTATGGCTTGCTCTTCAGGACTCTAATCATATGAATAGCTCTTCTCTGGACTCTCTCAAGCTTCTCCACATCCTTTTTGAAGCGTGGTGCCCAGAACTGGACGCAGTGCTCCAGCTGCGGCCTCACCAATAATGAGTAGAGGGGGAGAATATCTTCTTTAGTTTTGCTTGAGATGTATGAGTTGATGCACGCCAGCTTATTGTTGTTCTGCTAACACATTGGTGGCTCATATTCATTTTATGGTAAATTATAACCCCCAGCTCCCTTTTGGACATGGTGTTAACTAGCATAGCACCACCCAGCCTGTAAGTTTATTGTGGATTTTTCCTCCCCAGATGGAGCACATTACATTTCTCAGTGTACAGGTGGTTTGCTGTAGCCAGCCACCAGGACTTTCTCTGCAGTACTGCAGCCTAGCCAGTCCCTCCCAATCTGTATTTATCCAAACAATTATATATCTACCTAATAGTGCTTTCCTATAGTCCATCGTTCCTTCTATTTTCTTGCAATGAAACAGATTGGCAGGCTGAACATAATCACTGGCTATGCTAAATTAAAAGGACATCTGATAAGGTTACCATAAGCATCAAATAAACCAATATATTGTGAAACGTATATTCCAGAACAGCACAACACTACACCTAACATTTTTCCAGACTGTTTGAACAATTAGTTTTGTGAGAAATTGAGGGGAGAAAAGCATACTCAGCGAACACTTGTGGCAATGTTTTCAGGTTTCAGTCTCAGCGGGATAACCATGAAGCTGTAAACAAGACCTCGGGCACCAAAATGGACGAAACTAAATATGGGAATATGCACAGTGAGTGAAAAGGAGACTGTAAAACAATGAGTCCCATCATCAACACACGTATAATGTTCAGAAGAAATAAGTGCTAAGCTAAACCCCTTACCAGCTGAAGTTTCCAGCACTTGGGTTGCTAGAGTGAATTTTTTTTACCCCTCACAAAGTCCCTCATGGCATTCTTGACTTTTTCATTCCTCAGACTGTAAATGAAAGGATTCAGAGGTGGTGTGACCACCAATGATAACATGCTCACTGCTTTCTGGACATCAGGGGAGCGTCCCTGGCTTGGCAGGCAATACATGAAAATGCCACTGCCATAGAAAATAGAGGCCACAGTAATGTGAGAGGCACAGGTAGAAAAAGCCTTCTGTCTCCCCGTGGATGAGCGGATGCGCAGGATGGTGCTGATAATGTATGCATAAGACCCAAGTGTGAAAGCTAATGAGCTGGCTTGCACAACTCCAGCAAGGACAGACTCTATAGTCAAGAGCAGGTTGGTGTCGATACAGGAGAGCCGGACTAAGGGGGCATAGTCGCAGAAGAAATGGTCTATTATATTGGGGCCACAGAAGGGCAACCTGCTTAGCAGGATGATGGAGGAAAGTGGGAAAAGGCAACCATCCAGCCAGCATCCCATGACAAGAAGAGCACAAACACGCTTGTTCATGATGAGGGGGTAGTGGAGAGGGTGGCAGATAGCAACGTAGCGGTCAAGGGACATGACAGCAATCAGGAAGAATTCAGCAATGCCCAGGAAGAAGTAGAAGTAGCACTGAGTGATGCAGCCCCAGAAGGTGATGGTTTTGTCCAGAGACAGCAGGTTTTCCATCAACTTTGGGATGACAGAGAAAATGAAGAGGATCTCCAGAATGGAGAGGTTACAGAGGAAGACGTACATAGGGGTACGGAGCTGACGATCTTTAAACACCAGGCTAATGATCAGGAGGTTCCCAGTCAAGGTCAATGTGAAGATGGCTAGCAGCAGCACAAAAAATAGGATGTCCCATGGCCAGAGCATGGGGAAGCTCAAGAGGACAAATTCGGTCACCACACTGCTGTGGTTGTGCGGCTTCATAGCTACAGCATATTCCCTGGGAAGAGAGAAAACACACCTGAATAAACTCACAAGTATTCTCCTTTCCTTTGCATCTTTTTTTTCTTGCTGTTTTGCCTGCCTGTCTGTCCCCAATATAGCCCTCCCTCCCTCGGTTTTCTTTCTTTCTTTCTTTTTTTTCCTGTCCTTCTCTCTCTCTCACACAACTTAAAGAATGTGCTAACTTTCATATGAACACATTATTTAAGATATCTACCATTCCATCTGTTTGTCTAGCTATAAATGCCTAACTGCCAAATGTAGCAAACACATCCAATACGAAAAGGCAGAAAAGCGAAGCGCAGAAACAAGATGGAATTAGGATAGATAGATAGATAGATAGATAGATAGATAGATAGATAGATAGATAGATAGATAGATAGATCTATCTAAATCTCTAGATATAGATAGATAGATAGATAGATAGATAGATAGATAGATAGATAGATCTATCTAAATCTCTAGATATAGATCGAGATATATCTATATATATAGATAGATATATATATATACACACCCTGAGAAAGGATTATAGCCCATTCATAACTCCTATTCCTCCCCAGTCCTATGCAAAATGTTAACTGAAGATACTGAGAGAGAGAAAGACAGAGATAGAAAGGCAGGTATTTCAAAAAGATACCCAAGTGTCATTCCTTTGATTTATGGAACTCTATATGAGAGGTTCAGTAGAAGCTAGAATCAGGCTACGCTCAATTTAGGATAATGGACTTAGAATTTTCTTGCAGATAGATTAAAATATTGATTAATCGGATAATATTGACTGATTCAGGATACAAGCCAACCCCTTAAGAAGGACAAGCTAGAGACTTTCACAGGGTATCGCATACCTGGTTATGGCAAAACTGCTTTGAATCTCTCCTGAAGCCTCTGGTGCTCAACATCTTTGGACAGAAGAGACCCCACTAGCTGGCATGCAGAGCTGATCCTGCCGAACTATACTCTAATTCCTTCAAACGTTAGGACAGCCCTGCATAGAATCTGAAACTCTACTACTGTAATATTAGATAGCTCCAGTTGATGCTATTAAGATAGACAGACACATAGGGAGTGAGACAGAGGGAAGGGAAAGAAGTACCCTTTGAAACAGCAGTGGTTCTTTGTGAAGGTTTTCCTGTGGGTGGCATCTTTGTTTTTATTGAAAAGACCAAGGAGATATATTTAACTTAAATGAACAGTTCAAAGTACACAGCTGGTGATACCCAGGAGGCAGAACCCTGGGACCTTCCATAGGACTGACACCGAGGGACAGAAAAAAGTGTGGAGACCAGAAAAGTTTCTTGTCACACCCAATTCACTACACTGGACTCTGAGGCACTGACTGTCATTTCCTAGTGACAATTTTCACATCTGCCCAAACCACTGGGATGCAACTATGAGGGTGAAAAAGGTCCAATGTGCAAATATTTTCCAGAACACATATCTTAAGCAATTATCTTCTGAGATGGCCAAGACAAATGTGGGTGTCCTTTGAAAACAGGGAGATTTTAGGGATCTGTCCCAGAATGATACATCCTTACATCTGTTCTGTAAATTTCTCAATTATGTTTTTTCAGGTGTGTGGAGGGGAGCGGGGAACAGAGGAGGGAGGCTCACTACATCTTTCAGGAATTAATTTGGCCAGTACAAAAGTTGTACATGAATGGACTTCATTGGACAGAAAAACACATATTATCATAATCTGACCATTTCCCCAGGTCCCTGACCATGGTCTGAAGCCTGGTGATGGGAATATGGGTCTGAATTTGGGACCATTAACAGAGTGAGTAGTATGTTAGTGTGTATATGTGTTTCATGGCACACGGAGTATGTTTACTTGTGTCAACAAGATTAAGCTGTCTTGTGTGTTGCAGATCAGTGTACATGTGTTGGTGGGGCTCCTGTGAAGTGAGTGGAATAAAGATGGTGCCGAGAAAGAGATCACCCCAGCCTGGAACAGCATGTGGTAACATGCGGGTCAGAGGACAGAGAGTTCTCAGCAAAGTCATATCGAAATAGATCTGTGGAAGCATAAAGTGGAATATTAAGTATGTGTCTATGTACGTGGACAGGGTAGGGAAGGGACTACATCAAATTTAGCAGTGGAGGCTGTTTGCTGGGATGTGATGGGCAAGTGTCCAAGTACTCAAAATATGGTCTTTCTCATTACTTTATGCTAACTACAGACAACAATGGTACATGGGACTAAAGAAATACTGATGGAATTTCTTTGTTCCCTGCCATGTTCCTTCTCCCCGTCTTATCCACTCTTCAGTCTATCCTACCCTCTCCAGGGATAGATGGTACCACTTTGGCTGTCCCAGATGGACTGAAAGTGTTGGCCCCCACATATCATAAATGCTAGTAGACTGCTATTTCAATTGACTGTTACATTCCCTGGTGAATGTACCCTGTGTGTGAAACTCAGCATCTAAGAATGCTTTACAATCCTGACAGTATGTGATGAGGTGGTTACAGTGTCTGGGGTCCTGTATCTTTTTTGGTCATAGCATCATTTGACAGTTGCTTAATTACTTCACCCTGGGCAAACATAAACTTTAGGATTAATTAAATTATAAAACTGCTTTAACTGCCCACAGCTCAGCACCTATGCAACTACCACCTGTGGGATCCCATTTATCTAATAACGCTACCAACCCACTGAAAAAATCTTAACATTTTTATCAGTAAAGTTTTTAAATATTCATAATGTCCAAATGTGGTATCTAGAATTCAAGGTGTGGGGTTTGGGAGCTATGTGTGGCCAAGATTAAATAGAGAGCATGTGTCTCTGTAAGAATGAAGCTTCTCTCGAAAAGAAGAGTCCTTGGTTTCCAAATTGAGGAACTAAGGAGGGAGGAACACCCTAATTCCTCTCAAAGTTCACTTGATTTTCCAAAATACTGAGATTATTGTGTTCTGTAGGAAATGTATTAGGAAAAAAATACAATAAAATAATAGAGGTTTGCTGGTCAAGTAGATATATCATTCCAAACCCTGTTTAAGTCAGTGTGTAGCAGTGAATAGGAGTGAACAAGGGAGAATGAGCAAGCTGCACAAACAGGCCAAGAAATACATTAGGCCAACATATATATTTTTCCTTACAACATCCTTCAAGGAATTCTTGACCTTTTCATTCCTTAGGTTGTAAATGAATGGGTTCAAAGATGGTGTGACCACCACTACTAACAGAGCTTCTACCTTCTGAACTTTAGCGGAGCATCTCTGGGTGGGCAGGCAATAGAAGAAAACGGTACTGCCATAGAAAATAGAGGCCACGGTCATGTGAGAGATGCAGGTGGAAAAAGCTTTCTGTCTACCTGAGTTTGAGAGGATTCACAGAATGGTGGTGATAATGTAGATGCAAGTTTGAAAGCCAAGGATCTGCCCTCCACAATGCCAGCAAGGATTATCTGCAGGGTCAGTGGAAGTTTTTCTTCAGTGAAGGACAGCTGGACAAGCAGGATGTAGTCAAAAAGAAGTGATCTATCATGTTGGGGCCACAGAATGGCATCCTGAACAGCAGGGTCTTCCCAAAAATGGGAAGGATTCCTCCCAACCATCAGAGCAAAGCTATAAAAGCACAGACGTAGTCATTCAGGATGATGGAGTAGCAAACTGGGTGGCAGATAGCAATGTAATGGTCAAAGAATACGATGGCAATAAGTGTATATTCAGTGGTGCAAAGAAAGAAGAAGTAGCACTGAGTCATGCAGCCCCAGAAAGAGATAGTTGAGTCCAGAGCTTTTATTTTTTAAGAGTCGGGAGCTGGGGTGGGAGGGGCAGCCATAGGGGGGGCACTGGGAAAGTGGGTGGGGATCAGGGGGCTTGTGGTAGAACCCCCCACGTGGCTTGGGGTAGTAAGGGGCAGCAGGGATCGCTCCCTGCCTGGCAGCAACCGGTAAATCTGGGGCTTTTTTTTTTTTTTTTTTTTGCTTAAAGAACCAGGAGCTGGGGCCGGGGGAGCAGGCAGAGGATGGGGGCTTGTGACAGAGCCCTCCACACAGTGTGGGAGAGTGGGGGGCAGCAGGGATTGCCACCCCGTCCCTGCCTGGCAGCAGCCGGTGAATGACAGGCCTTTTTTTTTTAAACAGCAGGGAGCTGGGGCTGGGACAGTGGGCAGGGGATGGGGCCAATTCGGAGATTCGGCTGATTTGGTGGCAGCTGAATCAATTCAGGACAGTGATTCGAATCACTGAATTGAACCACTTCCCTGAATCGGCCGAATCGGAATCCGAAGCGAATACTAGCTGTTTTGCACTGGCGTACTGCACATTACATTTACTACTAATTCCAAACGTAGTAGATTGATTTCTTTCTTTATTTCTTATTAGTTTAATTTTGGTCATAGGGTAGAAAATTAGGGTTAGAAGGGATTTCAGGAGGTCATTTCATCCAACACCCCCATCCTCCGCCCCCAAATATACACCTACAGCAGAATCATCCCTAGTTAAACCATTCCAGGGAAGTGTTTGCTTAGCCTGCACTTAGAAACTTCCCAGGATGGTGATTCTATAACCTCATGGCTGTCTGAACTGTTTGGCTACCTCTGGGAAGAACCTATGAAGGTTTTAGGGCCCATTAGTATTTAGGATCTACAATGCACAAAAAGCAGGGCAAGGGTTTCTATGCCCTAAAAATCCTTGCTTTATTAAAAGACATTTAGAACATATTTTAAAAACAAAACATGAGATTTATTATCTAATTGATTATATTAGATATATATATAATTATTATATCTAATTGATACCAGTTGATGATATGCATGGATTCTTCTACCTCTGCATCAGTCCTGTGTGACTGGTAGTAGTTACCTTATTATCTAGTGATGGTTGGCAAGTATATTTAAAAAAGTATTTCTAGGCCATAGGCCTGTTTCTTTTTGGTGTGTTTCCAGGTCAAAAAGCTAAACCAATGTAAATGTTATCAAGAGGAGATCACTGCAGGGAAGCTAGGGAGTATCTTAGTTGTAGGGGGTCATACCAGGTACGAGACATATTAGGTAACCCCATAGAAGAAGCTAAAATTATGGAAAGTTGTCTTTTGCTTGTCTGGGGCTGTCTTATGATCAAGACCTTGCATTCAGAACCAGATTGATTAAAAAGAAAAAAAGTACTACCAGAAAGTAGTCATTATAGATAAGTATTAAAAGCATGTAATAATTCACATTAAATTATAGTATCAATCACAGTGTTACCAGGAACTATTTAGAAATTGGAATGGATAAAGAAACAGGGCTTGTTATACTTCCATCACCTCTCTTCTCATTGAGTACACACCTTTTTGAGCCAGGGGAGCCTGTAAGAAAACCCCTGAGTGACACATTTTAGATACCAGAGGACAAAGCAGAAAACCAGTCCATGTTCTAGCCACCAAAACTGAGTAGTTAAAGCTTCTTATAAACAAATCAGGGAACTCTGGGTTTAGACCCCGGTATGGATGGGGGTTTTGAACTTGTCTCTGTGACTTCACATAAGAAGTCTCTAATGCCAGAGCACAAGTTAGGCACCATGCCATTGCCTCTCCAGCTCTGCTTTTGAGCTGCCCTCTGAGAGAGCCGAGAGTGGGAGCTGTATGTGGGTAGGAAGAACTTGTAAATTAGACAGCATGAGTGACCATGAGATGGAGGCTGCTCTAGAAAAGAGGAGCCCTTGATTTCTAAATTGAGGCATTATTCCTAAGGAGGTGGGAACACCCCAATTCCAATCAAGGTTGGAATACTCAAAATATTATAGTTGTGGAAAATGTTTTAGAAAAAAATAGAATAAAGGAATAATAAGAACCATTGAAATAAAAGGTTTTCTTGTCAATTCCAAACATTGTTTGAAGTAGTGTGTATAAATATCAGAGAACAAGTGAGAATGACAAGGTTGCACAAACAGACCAAGAAATATATTAGGCCAAGTACAGTACATGGGAATCCTCAGAGGTCCAGAACAGAGCTGTCGAATAATCACAGATATTACCAGGACACTCCCAACTTCTCTGGGGAGGAAGAAATATGCCATGTTATGCCTCAGCTGTCCAGAAAATAATAGTTTACAACACCCAGATACTTAGTGTGCAAATATTTTTTTCCTTACAAAGTCCCTCAAGGCATTCTTGACCTTTTCATTCCTCAGGCTGTAAATGAATGGGTTCAAGGATGGCGTGACCACCACTACTAGCAGAGCTACTGCCTTCTGAACATTAGGGGAGCGTCTCTGGATGGGCAGGCAGTACAAGAAAACGGTACTGCCATAGAAAATAGAGGCCACGGTAATGTGAGAGGTGCAGGTGGAGAAAGCTTTCTGTCTGCCTGAGGTTGAGGGGATGCGCAGAATGGTGGTGATAATGTAGAGGTAAGATGCAAGTGTAAAAACAAAAGAGATGGCCTCCACAATGTCAGCAAGGATTATCTCCAGGGTCAATGGAAATTTGTCTTCAGTGCAGGCTAGCAGGACCAGAGGAGCATAGTCACAAAAGAAGTGATCTATCACATTGGGGCCACAGAATGACATCCTGAACAGCAGATTCATGGCAAAAAGGGGAAGAAGAATTCCTCCCAGCCAGCAGACCAAAGCTAAAAGACCACAGACATAGTCATTCATGATGATGGGGTAGTGGAAGGGGTGGCAGATAGCAATGTAGCGGTCAAAGGACATGATGGCAATAAGTGCAAATTCAGTGGTGCCGAGAAAGAAGTAGAAGTAGCATTGGGTCATGCAGCCCCAGAAAGAGATCGTTTTGTCATCTGAGAGCAGGTTCTCCAGCATCTTGGGGGTAATGAAGGCAATGAGAAGGATCTCCAGGATGGACAGATTACAAAGAAAGAAGTACATTGGAGTGCGAAGCTGAGGACGTGTGAATACCAGGGCTATAAGGATGAGGTTCCCCATCAAGGTCAACATGAAGATGATCAGCAGTGCCAGGAAAAATAGGATGTTCAATGGCCAGTGCATGGGGAATCCCAGGAGAACAAATTCTGACACTGTACTGTTGAGGTTATATGTTCTCATGACAGTATTACATGCCCTGGTAAAGGAAGAAATATAAATAACATATACCACCATTGGTCTGATTGAACAAGTAATAATAACAAAACAAGACGTACAAAAGCAATGTGAATGCTTTGTGATTTCTCTTTCTATGAATTAAGTCAATCAGCTCCACAAGTTAGGGTGAAGTTCAGAAGTTCATTAAACATTGGGAATGGGGTAGATGCCAGCTGGGGATATGTGAATGGGGCCATTCATTGTTTCATAAGATAAAGCAGACTGGAAAATAAGATGAGTTCGAAACTCCTATTTTTTTAACCATACCTGACCATGACAAAGTTCCTTAACTCTTCATCTGAAATACCTCACACCAACCATCCTACAAGATGAGTGAGCACACAAGCTGGAATGCAGATCACATGCCGCTGGGTCATTCTGTACTGCTACAGATATTAGAGAAACCCCACCCAGATTTTGAATCTTTATGACTGCAATTTTGAATGTCTCCCATTAAGTTGTCCAAAGATAGATGCACACCTGTCAACAAGAAAACATACTATTAAAGGAAGAATAGCTATATACATGTACATGTAGATAGAGTGTATAAGAAAGAGATTGAGAGAAACTGGAAGAGCCAGAGTTGAAATGAACTGTGTAGCAGTTGAACTATCCTTTCTGCTATGTGTGTCTGTGAATTACATCTATACCTTTATGTAAAAAAAAGCAGAGAAATGTTTCACTGGGGAGATAATTTCAAAGTGTGCATCTGCCGATAACCCAGGAGACATAATCTGTGCTGTACTCCATAGGGCTTTTCACTGGTGTAAGAGAGAGCCACAAACAGAGAAAACTGCAAAACCCAGCGGATTTTCTTGTTATTCCTATGTTGCTACAGTAGAAAATTGGACGTTAATAATCTCATTGTGGAAATGTACACACCAGACCAAAACCTGAAGACCTGGGGGCATCTGAACATTCAAAATTGTGTTGAGGGAGATTCATATTGGGGTTAAATGGGGCAAGGTTGAGGGACATCAGTAAACCAATGGGTGGGCATGGGTTGTGACAGGACATCCTTCTGTCCAATATTAGTATGTTTGAATTGCCCTCCTCTGAAGAAACAGCTTGAGTGCCTTGCTCAAGTCCCATTTCCAACTTTGCTTCCCTATGTGATGACAGGCAAGCCATGGAAAGAAAGTCATGTTGCACCTCCATCCTATTTCTCTTCCCTTTTGAACACATATCCTGTGTTGAAAATCAACTCTTCCTGCTTCTGGGGTGGAGCCATAAGACTCTCCTACTTTTGGACTTGATGCTGAAGATAAGAGATTAATTTAAAAAACAAACCTTGGGTATTTATCAATCAGCAGGGCTTTGTTAAACGCATCCTAGAGTACTCAAGGAATAAGATGAGGCAATTTTATATCTATTAGCTATTCTCTGAGAATTCATGGATGTCAGGTGAGATCTGCAATGACTAGAAAATAGCAAGGGTAGTGATCATCTTTAATAAAGGGAAGAAGAGGGATCTCAGGAATTATAGGCTGCTCAATTAAACCATAATACCTGGAAAAATCATGGCACACATCATCAAGAAATTTATTTGTAAGCACCTTGGGGGGAACAAGATGGTCAGGAACAGCCAACATGAATTGACCAAGAACAAGTCATGGCTGATTACTCTTATCTCCTTCTCTAACAAGGTGCCTAGGTTTGTGGATGGGAGGAGAGCAGTGGATGTGGTAAACCTTGATTACAGTCATGTTTTCAGTGAGGTCTCTCTCCCATGTCATTCTCATTTTGAAGCTAAGGAAATGCAGTCTAGACAAAAGTAAAGAAAGTGGACACAACTGTTGGGATCATGATGATTAAAGGGGAGTCACTAATGGCTTGATGTCCTAGAGATGGGAATGGGTTTCCCCAGGGATTAGTATTGGGAACAATACTGTTTTAATTTTCCCAAGAATGATTTGGTGGTGGGATTGAAAGCCAATTTGCAGATAACACCCAGCTGGATGGGAACTGTGTCCAGTTTTAGGCACTCTGTTTCAAGAAACAAATGGAGAAATTGGGAGGAGTCCAGCAGAGAACAATGAAAATAGTGAGAGGTCTGGGAAACTTAAGGGGAAATTTAGGTTGGAGATTAGAAAAATTTTAACCACCATAAGGGTGGTTATCCACTGGAACAGGCTACCCAGAATGATATTAATATCATGACCCTCCACACTTTAAGAATAAACAATAAATGATAAACAGCTAATATAGGAATATTAGGAATAGTGAGTTATTAATTAAACCACATACCCTTCTCAGAGGGTTCTAATGGGATTTGGCATCCTGCTGTTGCATTGTTGTATCACTAGGGTTAATCAGGAATATATATCCCATTTCCACCAGGGAAAGCAGTATGAGAAATGGAACAGAGGAGGAGAATTTAGGAATGAATCCAGGGATAGTAGTAGAGCTGCCGGTAGATGGTTTTCTTCAGTTTTCTTCACAAGCCAAGTCTGATATCAGTACTCAACCACGTGGTTGAGATTTGGGAAGCATTTGGATGAAATGGAAGGTTCTGTACATGTGCCTTCCAGGGTCAGATTATTACCACCACCATAATATATGGCTTTATCAGGGACATGATCAACCATGTGGCGGGCAAATGCTGTGTTGTTGCCAGTTGGGAATACTACAAATGGCACAGAGCTGTACTGAAGTGCTGTATGTCAACTGGTTTATTGGAACAAAGCCAGGTATTCTCCTGCACTGAAAGAGGATGAGAGCAAATGTCATGTTGATGCAACAACTATTACAGATATCTCCATGCCATACAATGGATCAGTGATCTAGCTGGTGGGTCAGAAGGCTTGGAGGGTGTGACTCATCGAAGTGACCGTGCACTAAGGCTGTGCGAAATAGCAGCATTCTGTTTCGACCGGTGTTTCGACCGAATAGCGTTCTGTTTTGAATTTTGTTTGGATTCGAAACAGCTGTTCCATCCCGTTCCATTGAAACAGTTTCACTGTTTTGACCCTGTTTCACCGTTTTGCCCGTAGGATATAATGGGGAGGGTCAAAACAGCCTGATTTGGATGAAACTTGCAGGCATGCTAGCCCCTGCTGAGAAAAAGTACATGTGTGTATGGAGCCTGTGGTCACTTAGCATCAGGATCAGAAGGAGCAGGTTTCCAGTCACTGTAATTACAAAAGTCAACAAGAGGGTGACAGCGAGGAAGTTCTTCAGCCACCATGCACTGGGGAACCCCACTAGAATGAATTCTGTCACCCCGGTCTGGTTTTCCATTGTGATGGTGTTCTCAAAGTTGGCTCTGAACAAAAGAAGAGAAATGTAAGCTTCTGTTAGGTTTGGGAAGTGGGTCATAAGTCAATGTCATTAAGGCTACATAGAATGATCCTGATTTATATATCTATATCTATATATATATAATCACCAGAGTTTTACAGGCCCACATCATGATGCTGCTTATGACATTCTGGTAGTGCGGTGTGCTGTTCGTGAAGCTGGCAAGGGAGACTTTTTCAGGAATGCTTTCCATAGAAAAGACTTCTCGAAACAATCATAGAGAAATAAGTATTATTTTGCCAAACATTCCAGGTTTCTGCAAAAAATAAGACCTTTTCCTCTAATAATGAAACGTTTTCAACAAAGTCACAACTTGTGTCTTTTTTTCAAAGAAAAAAAAAAACACACCAAAAGTCACCAGTTCTTATGGAGTGGCTTGTACAAACAAAATTAAGGATTAAGAAAAATAAAAAAAATAAAGGCATGTGCTGAAATATATATATTTGTTTGTTTGGTTTTCTTGGTGGGTGGGGAATGCCTACCTTGATAATTCATAGACTCCTCTGACAGTCATGGTCCCTTTTAGTTGCCTTTTAGTTCCTCCTCTTCCCTTTCCCACCCCCAAATAATGGGCTTTTATTAACTTTTAAACATCTTGGTTCTTGAAGCTGAAGGAATGAATTGATAAAAGCTTATATAGCCTAATCCGGCCAGAGATTTCTGGTGATACAGAACTCCTTAAAGCAACATCTAAAAGACTAAAGAGAGTTGAAATTTGAAGAACAAACTGGGGTTAAATAATGTGCTTTTATAAGGGAAGAGTTTATTTGGTGCCTTTCCTTTGAGACTGGGTGCCTTCCTAAAAGATACATGTTTAAGGCAATTGCTGGATATTTGGATGAGATATAATGATTTTGTATCCTCAAGCCAGTGTTCTCAAGGAATCCAAATAGACAGTATGACCTCATGTACCCTTAGTTTCCCTGGGGTAGTAAAGTAATAGCTGTTTTTCAAAAATTTAAGGATGTTCTGATCATTTCTTCTCTCTCCTCTGCTCTTCCCTAACTCTAATATAATTCAGGGTATAATTTTATGTTTCTGTGGCCCCCTCATGAAGCTGATAGTCTTGAAGGACTCTCTTTCTAGGACTGCTTTTGCTTATAAATCTGCAGGATTAGATAGACAGAACTGCTTAGTGGCTGGGTGGCCAGGGAAGAACTCAGGAAATTGGCCTGGACATTGCTATATTTTATGTAACCTTGGGCAAACTCTTTTCCTTCCACAAGCTTCCCTTTCTCTCTTCAGCCCATGATTGTCTTGTCTATCACAAAGGGGTTAAACCTCTGAGTGCTACTGAAAAATGTATAAGACATTGTAAACCATCTATTCACATCACTGACCTGCCACCAGCTCGAGCTTCAACAGGAAACTTTTTGCGTGGATGACAGATTTTTCTTGTGTCTGTTTCTGAAGAGTTGTCTGTTCTGCTTAGCTCAAGAGACAGAAATATTCTCTGTGATTTGGTTAAGACTGATACTGCTCCCTAAAGTGCGCTGTCTTTGCTCTCTATTTTTTATCCTGTTGAACAAAGAAAGCTGCCCTCTCTTGATTCACGAGGGAATAAGCAATATACCTCCTTCAACTGAATAAAAATATCAACATAATAAATCCACAATACAGTAACTCCCAGATTAAAAAGATAGCCATTAAAAGCAGAAATGAAAAGAGTAGTTATTTTTAAAAGACTTTCTCTTTCAGCGCAGTCTATTTTCCAAGCTGCCCTGCAAGAACAAATCTTCTCAGGCCCACAGAGAAATATTCTAAATATAAGTTGGGATGTTACTGACATCTGGTAGTGTTGTGTGTTCATTTAGATGGGTGTCAGGTTTTTTTAAAAACATAATGTTATTAGTTATGTCCCAGAGGGAAGAATCCTGAATCATGACCCAGCTCCTCAAGGGAACTAGGTTCAGAACCTGACACTGTTCAGCCTTCATAGTATACGATGGATCAAAGTTTCCTTTTCTGTGTAGATGGGTGTATCTTTGTTTATCTGGGTGGAGTTTTGTTTCTTTATATGGAAGTTGCTTCAGTCTTTGGCAAAGGGGATTTAATGACAAAGGGAGTAGAATAGATTTTTAGAATCAAAAACCCCATATGTTTTCCCCTAACTAAAATAATAATACTAAAAAAATCCTTGTACTCTGTCTTCGTAGTGGAAATGGACATAAAGACACTCCACAAATAATAGATCTGTTGTACGAAAAAAAAAAATAAAGTAGCATAGGATAGGATCCCAGGACTGACATGGCTGTTGATATGGGTCACAATGGACAGCTATATATAAAGGCAAATGTGCAGGTGGGAGAATAGGGGTGTAATGGTATTACCCTTTTTGAAGTTAAAGGACAGTCTTCCAGACACCAAATTAGCTTTTCACACACCTTTGGATTGTGCTACCGATGAAGTATGAATGAAAGTGGCTTTCATGGATTAGTCCCATTACCCTGAGTATTTAGGGCATTCCCCAAGAAACAAGAGACCCAAGTTTTATGGTCCCTTCACCATAAGGAAGGAATTTTTTATCCTGCAGCTCTCAGGCTTCCTAGGCCAACCCTCTAAACACAAAGCCCCAGGTCAACCATTAACCTAGCCAACCCACTTTTTAAAAGTGTAGCCACCATAGCTTGCATTCAATAGTCATTGAATTAAAGAGATGGGGAGCAGTTGGGAAATGTCTGCCCTCTTGGCTAGAGTCTAGGACCTGCTCCTTTTCAAAACCAGCAGCCCTTTGAGTCACCTATGCTCCAACCAGACCATCATCTCTTCACCTCACAAGTCTCCTGTTCTTGGCTGCTCAGTGCACCAGCTTCACAAAGGAAGCTGGAAAGCAGAGAAGTAAAGTCTCATGAGTGGTATAATGCTTATGGCACTGCACTGATAAGTCAAAGAGAGGCAGATTCAAACCCATTTGTCCTGAAGTCTGCCTAGAACCCAGGTTCTTTGCTTTCTAGGGAGACTGCAGTAATCACTTGACTTAAGGAGAGAGCTTCTTGTATCCAGCATCTAAAAGTGGTATGTTCTTCCTGGGAAAATGTTGTGACTTCCATATGCCAGTAGATGTGCACGTGCCCAGCCAGTGTGTAACCTACTGTTAATGGATAGTAGCCATGTTGATGCTTGTGTGTCCCTACTGGATGGGTAATAGAATCGCAAAATGGGAATGAGTGCCCAAAAAGCCACCTTTGCAACTAAGAAGTCACCACATGGGGCTCAAAACATAATAGAATTTGTCCAGCAGGGAGCTCTAGGTCAGTGCAAATCCAGGTCTGGTGTAGCAGTTAAAGAGGCATAAAATGTGCAGATCATCACAGATGGGCTCTAGCAGAACGATGTTTGGTAAATGAGGAATGACAATCCAGTAGATCACAGAGAACTCACAATATTATGTAGGGAGAGGGAGAGGAAGAGGGCAAGTGTGGAAAGGATAGGGCTGGACTAACAGAAAAGTATTCCTATTTTCCCTGTTCTCAGAATCACTAATGCATTGTGCCTCTGTCTCCAAAGAGTGTTCTCTCCAGGTTTGGAGCAGATGCCTGAAAGGATGTTTGAGAGCATCTTTAGAAGTATGTCAACAGTTAGCAAAATCTCCAGGAAAGATACATTCCCCAGATGCACACGTGTGAAAGAGATGTTTGATTGTATCAAGACCAGAAGGGGAAGGTTTCTAGTCCATGTAAGCACAACGACCAGGAAGAGGATAACAAAGAGGGTAACTCACAAGCTGTATGTATTAGGGAACCCCACCAGAATGAACTCTGTCACTTTGGTTTGGATTTTCATTCCTACCACTTTTTTTTTTTTTTAAGATCCCAAAATGCCTTATGTAATTGAGGGGAACAAAATCATATCTCATGAAAATGTAATTAATCATTCTGGTATGCATTAAAAATATATGTAACAGCTGCAAAGGCTTGCTTGGCTGCAAGCCGAGTGGGTGAGCTGTGTCTAAGAACTTTGCAAGAAAGGTGGCAAAAATTTGCAGAGGGCACAATAGCTTTTCCAAACAGAAGGTATGCTGTGCACAATGCATACTTTTTACTGGAGAATTTGAACAGTATCCAGAGCCCCCATTGCAAACTCTGAGCTCTGATTGTCTACTATGGGGCCATAAAAGCTGGAGGGAGGGAAAACCAGCTAGAGGGAGAAGCTGCAGGAGAGCTACACTGGCTTGAAGAGAGGGGCAGAAACTCAGCCTCTCCTTCCCCCCCAGGCAGAGGGAACAAAGCTGAAGCTTGCTGGGGAGCAGAGTTCAGGACAGAGGAGAGTCTGAGTCATCCCAGGAGAAGCTGATGTCCCACTTGGATTGGAGCTGTGCCATCAGGGACACAGGTGCCCAGGGAAATAGTGGGGAGAGGTTGGTAAGCTAGCTGGGAGCTGGGAGAAGTTGCCTGGTCAGGGACGTGCAGAGGGAAGTTCTCTGTTTGGGCTGGAAAGGATTGTACTGCAGTGACAGAGGCCTACAGAGAGAATCCCCTGTCTACATGTGGGGGTGCTGGGAGAGAGAGACCCTCCCTAACCTGTGTGGGTGTGGGAGGGGACACTTAACCTCTAGTGTTTTCAGGTGGTCTATTTTTCAGAAGGAAACTAAAGAAAAGAAGCCTGTTACTTGCAGCGGCTGATTGAAGACTTGCTTTTTGCTGAGTTACCAAGAAGAGCAAAGAGTCCACTTCCCCTGCAGCAGCAGAAGCCTGGCCTCTGCCACCCGGTGGTGGATCATATGTATTGCCATTTATTGTTATGGAAGGGGAGTGTGACCAGAGGCTATGGGAGGGAAACTGTTTTAAAGTGTTATAACCAGAGCAATGTAATCATTGAGGTTGTTTGATGCAAGTGGGACCACCCAGCGTGGTGGAATTATTTATCTATTGTTGCAGTTGTAAATTCTATTCAAATTGTTGGTTTTATTATTAACTATTGATCTTACATACATATATGTATATGTATATATATGTGTGTGTGTGTGTGTGTGTATAATATTTCTTATTAATCATTTCTTTTCTGTATATAGTTGTGTATAAAAAAGAAACCGATTTGTTCATGGGACATAAAGTAAATTCTTGGACAGTGAGGGTGAGGGACACACCTCTCCATGGGACACATCAGTCAGCAGACCTACCTCAGGGGGGTTCCCAGGGCTACTGGCCCCCTTGAGGAACTAGAATTCGGCATATCGCCTAGCCTAGCATGCCGGTGAGTGTCACACACATTTTTAATAAAATACATTCACCAGCTCTAGTTTTATCTTGAATACATTATATGGATTACTTTATATCTTTTAATATCATGTCTAAACAAAAATCATTAAAGAAAAATGATTTCTACAGTTTATAACATCCTTTACAAGCCAGCTTTCTCACAGTGTGCTCCACTTCTTTCAACAGGCAAACTACAGTATAAGTATGGCCCTAGACAGGTAAGATAGCCCAAAGTTTGGATAATTAGAACAGGATTTAGGAAAAGCCATCTGCCACTGTTCCACTCTGTGACTTTGGACAAGCTCTGTCACTTCGAGAAATATAGAAAAGGAGGACTGGAAGGAACCTCAGGAAGTCATCTAGACTAGTTTATTGCTCAAAGCAGGAATAACCTTATCCATAAAAGTATTGTCTAACCTATTCCTAAAACTGCACAAACAACCCTGTTGCACAGTGACAAGACACATAGCCCAAAGGCAGCAAGAACACTTTAACCTGCCACAGGTAAGGCAAGGGGGATGAGGGCACTGTCAATGTCCCACCATGTTTAGGGTAGTAAAATAAACTTAAAAGTTGCAAGAAAGAGGATGAGTGTCATAGGGTTGTAGTTGATGGGGTTGGAAGGGATCTGAGCATATCATCAAGTCTGACCCCTGCCATGGGCAGGAAAGAGTACTGGGGTCAAGCAAACCTGGCTAGGTGATTATCTAGCCTCCTTTTGAAGACCCCCACGGTAGGAAAGTGCACCACTTCCCTTGGAAGTTGGTTCCAGATCCTAGCTGTCCTGACAGTTAAGTAGTGCTTCCTGATATCTAACTTGAATCCAGTCTCAGTCAATTTATGGCCATTATTCCTTGTTACTCCCGGTAGTGCTCAGGGGAACAGGGACTCTCCCATTGCATTCTGGTCCCCCTTGGCCAGTTCATAGATGGCCACCAGATCCCCGTTCAGCCTTCTCTTGTGGAGGCTGAACAGGTTCAGATCGTAGTGGGGAGGCTACAGGTGTCATTGTTTTCCTTCATGCCTCATGCTTGTCTTTTCTTTCAGAATGGGTCTAATCTAATCTGGAACCTCTAAGTCTTACTGATATACAGATAAAACATGATATGACTTTGCTGCATATCATCAAATTACTACAGGGTGCAGGTCTGAATTAAAATTTGGTATGGCTTATTCTGGATTTTTTTTTTATTTCAGCTTCTGATGAGTTGTATGTAGCTTCTTTCTCAATATATGCTTTCATATTTCTTTGTAACTCTGTGTAACTATATACATATATGGAAATGTTGGTAAAATAAGATCTTAAAAACTCTACTCCTAAAAAAGTATTTTCTTGACTGTTAATGGGAAAATGGTCTGTCATTCTGTCTGTCCATTTTATATGCTGTTCTATGAATTGTCAGTAATCCCTTGATTCAAGGATGATTTCTATTATGGCTCATTGATGGGTCCTGAGGTGACTTGAGAGTCCAATTCTTGAGCCACAGATCAATCTGCAGAAATTGCAGGGTTTTTTTCTGCAAGGGAGAGTAGGTTGTAAATTGGGATTACTTTCTTTTCCTTTTCTTTCCTCCATTATATCTTCCCTGATTTGAGGGCAAAACACTTTATGCATGTCCTTTCACAGGATCTGATGAAGTGAGTTTGGACTCAAAGGCTACATCCAGATAAACACGGCTGTGTGGGATGTAGCACCACAGACACATCTGCAGCTCCATATACCTCACATTCAGTTGTTCTCTGTGTTGCTATGCGGGGTAGGGGGTTGGTGATTTTTGTTTTGGGTTTGTTTTTTTTTACCTCTGGAAATCCAGGGGTCTGCCACTCAAAACCAGAGCCTGGCTGCCTAGAACCACACTCCAGCTCCCAGCCAGGCTCTGTGTGGCAGGTTCACCACTTCTGCAGCCCCACAAGGCCCCCAGGATCCCCTGTAAGGCTGCTGGCCCCAGCCTCCGCTACCCCACCCAAGGTAATTTGCCATGCACCAGAGAGCACATGGCACAGGCATTCCCTGGCAGCACAAGGTGTGCTAATTGTCCCCAGAAAACCAAATGTCCATGCATGTGTGGATGAGACCAAAAGTTTGTGACATACTTATACCCTGTGGTTAGTCTAAAATGCAAATGTACCCTGCCTTCTTCTATGTAACCCTTTACATACAACATGCACTCTGTGTGTGTGTGTGCGTGTGTGTGTGTGTGTGTGTGTGTGTGTGTAAAGAACAGCTAAAGGCAAGGTCTGAGAAGCATTGGCAGTCCAGTTCAGTGACAATCAACAGCTGGAATAGTATGAGGGCATGGGTTACAATGTAGGGACATCTACCATATCTGTATTCCTGTGCGAAGCAGGTACCAAGCTGAGAATAAGAGGATGGCTTTTGGACTGAATTGAGAGGTATTGACAAGGGTAGTGTGGAGTGCATCCCAGGACGGGGATTGCTGTGGGGTGCACATCTGGAGGTTTGGTGTCATCAGAAATCTAGCTTCAGGACTGTTTGTTTTTTGGAGCACTTGTCTCAGAAATGACAGGTGCAGGTTCAAATTCCAGGGTCACAGAATCTAGGTCTCTGGATACCTGGACATGTGGCCTCGAGTACTAAAGTCCTGGGCAAAAAGTTTGGAGGGTGCTTCATCATTAACAAATTATTTTTGGAAGAGACCAATTCTCCTCTACCACAAGTGAAACTAAACAGTTTGTGTTGCTAAATATCACCGTTATATTATACATACAAAAGTGCTGTTCAGATACACAAAGGTAAAAATAGTATTTAGGCCTTAGTCTCACAATGCCCATAAAATGAATACTTCACATCATTTATGCCTTTTGTGCCTAGAACAGATTGTGTCTGTTCATATGCATTTATTAGCTGGCTAAATCAGTATCCACCTGGTTGATAGGAACCAGTAGGCTTTGATATAGTCTTCTCTTAGTACTACTAAATAGTTATCCCCATCCGACTGTCCTCATGCTAGAAATAATGGGTAAAAAATATCTTGAAATAAATTACATGAAATGGGTAGTTTGTTCATCACACAGTCTTCTTTGGTATTGTGAAAGTCCCAGTCTGCTTGACTAAGGAATGAAAAATGTAATATAACACCAATAGGGTTTGAGGGAAATCAGTTGAACTATACCAATTTATATATGTGAAGGGTCTTGAAGCTTTTTTCCTTCTACTGCAAGGGCTTCTGGAATATTTTATATTTAAAGAAATACCAAATACATGGAATTAATAAAAAAACAAACAAACCTACTTTGCTGGTAAACTGTAGTGACATAGATGAAAACCCAGTGACTTGTTAATATGGTTCTTCTGTATCCCATCTTCATAGACTAAATTATTATTTAAAACCATCAGAGAAGTCAGATGCTCAATAAATGCTATTAATACTTTTGATTTTAAGGGACAGTTAGGACATTTTCCAGCAATTAAGCATTTGGTTATACCATTCAAATCAATACACACTTAGAAATGCATTAGGACGCTGGGGTTTTCACATAGGAAAATAGAGAAAAATAAAATTGAATCACAGGAATGGTGGAATATCAGGCAATAATAATTAATCTCTTTTCTTCCTTTTCCTCCTTTCTTGCTTTCCTGCTCACAAGAGGCATGCTTAATATAACAATTCCTCTATAAGTGTCAGTTGGATAAACAAGGGAAGGTGTTCAAATACAATGGTAGTCGAAGTGAACACAAGCATCTAGCTAGTTTTCTATACACTTTACAGTCCATTCATCCAACTCATACTTCCTTAGCTGGTTGGAGAGAATGTTGTGGAAGACTATCAAAAGCCTTGTTAAAGTTTAGGTATATCACATCAACTGCTCTCCCTGCATCCACCGAGCCAGTCATCTCATCGTGGAAGACAATCAGGTTTGTCAGGAATGACTTGTTCTTGGTGAGTGCACATGGATTGTTCTTAATCATCTTCTTATCCTCCAAGAGCTTAGAAATGGATTCTTTAAGGACCTGCTCCATAATTTTTCCAGGGACTGAGGTGAGGCTGACTGGTCTGTATTTCCTCACCTCCTCCTTCCTCCCTTTCTTAAAGATGGACACTTGATTTGCCCTTTTCCAATCACCCAGAACCTCTCCTGATTGCCACAGGTTTTGAAAGATAATAGCCAGTGGCTCTGTAATCACAGTGGCCAACTCTTTCCACACCCTCAAGGTGCATCACATCCAGCCCCATGGACTTGTACACATCCAGCTTTTCTAAGTAGTCCATAACCTGTTCTTTCACCCTCTTGGCTGCTCACCTTCTCCCCAAACTATGCTGCCAGGTACAGTCTGGAGCTGACCTTACCTATGAAGACAAGTAAAAAAGGCATTGACTACTTCAGCCTTTTCCACATCATCTGTCACTTGCCAACCCCCGCCGCCCCCCCGGCCCTCTTTCAGCATGGGATGCACAATTTGCCTGATTTTCCTCTTGTTGCTAACATACTTGTACAAACCCATCTTGTTAACCATCACATCCCTTCCTAGCTGCAACTCCAGTTGCATTTTGGCTTTCCTGATTTCATCTTGGTGTGCCCAAGCAATACTCTTATACTCCCTAGTAATTTTTCCAAGTTTCCACTTCTTTTAAGATTCCTTTTTGTGTTTTAGCTCACTGCAGTGTTCCCTGCAAAACCAAGCTGGTCTTCTTCTATACATGCTAGTCTTTTCTATACATTGTGATAGTTCACTCCTGCACCATCAGTAAGGTTTATTTAAAATACAGCCATCTCTCTGGACTCCTTTCCCCCATTCTGAGTTAATGGCTATTGTTAGGATGAATGCTAGGTCTAAGGCCAAAGATTAGAGTTAAATTCAAGGTTAGGGTCAGTTCCATAGTCTTCGTTCAGCTCCTGTGATGCATCAGTATACAATAATATGTGGATTCACCTGAATGATCTTCATACAGTTGCAGGTGTTCAGGTCAAGGTTGTACTTACGATTTGCTTTAGGGTTAGGATTTAGATTATATAGTAGTAAATTTGAATGGTAAGGGATAGGAGTGACTAGCAGGTATTGTTAGAATCAAGCATCAGGCATAAACTTAAAGTACAAGTATTTGGGATCAAGTTAAGGGTTATCACATAGGCAACAGAGTAAAATTAAAGCATTAGTGTTAGGTGGTACGGTCAGATGCTTAGTCTTGTTCTTGATCCCATGATTTTCTTGTCTGGAGTTGTATTCCCAAATCATCCTGAGGTTCTTCATGCTACATTGGCAACCAGATGGGGTTTGGACCGTAGGATAATGTTCATTCTATGGAGTTGGCTCAGCATCTGAAAGTGTCTTTCAGTGCTCTTTACAATTCACCTAACACCCCTCACACTACTCCGGAAGTGGGATGCAGTGTCCCTCAGCACCTCCTTGACCTGCTGGTTCCTTAGCGTGTAGATGAAAGGGTTGAGCAAGTGGGTGAGGACAGCAGTCTGCAGGGTCACTGCCTTCTTGAAGCCAAAGGAGAATTGTTTGTTGGGGACTATGTACATGAAGATAGCACTGCCATAGAAGACAGAGGCCACTGTAATGTGGGAAGCGCAAGTGGAGAAGGCCTTTTTCCTGCCCGTGGTAGAGGGGATGTGAAGGATGGTGGTAATGATGTAGATATAGGATACGACAGTAAGTAGAAGAGAACTCAGGAGAACTACAGTAGACAGTGAGAATTCAATGAGCTCCAGCAGATAAGTGTCAGCACAAGAGAGCTTGATGAGTGGCTCCAGGTCACAGAAGAAATGATCAATGACATTTGGCCCACAAAAGGGAAGCTGGGAGATGATGATGATAGGGGAGAGGACGGAGAAGAAACCTCCAACCCAAGACACCAGAGCTAACCATAAAGACATCCGCAGACTCATGATGGTGGAGTATCGCAGAGGGAGGCAGATGGCCACATAGCGGTCCAATGACATGACAGCCAAGAGGATGAACTCAGTGGTGCCAAAGAAGAAGTAGAAGTAACATTGAGCAATGCAACCAGAGACTGAGATGGTCTTTTTCCAGGACAAGAAATCCCACATCATTTTTGGGGCAATGGCTGTTGCCACCATGATGTCGAGGAAGGAGAGGTTGCAGAGGAAAAAGTACATGGGGCTGTGGAGGCGGTGGTCAACCCAAGTGATTGAAATAATGACCACATTCCCAGTTATTGTCAATATGTAGATTATGAGCAGCAGCATGAAGAAAACAACCTCCAGTTCCCACACCACAGAGAAGCCGAGAAGGACAAATTCAGTCACCATGCTGCTACGGTTGACAATCAGCATATCGGTTTCTGCTTCCTCGGCTTGGTGGGAAACAAAATGAATGTAAATTAATCAGTGATTTAAAATGAGGAAGTTTAATATTTCTCTAATGAAAAACTGTTGACCCACATGTTTCAGAGGGCTACAGAGAGGATATTTAACAAAACCTGTTAGTGCTAGATAGATAGATAGATAGATAGATAGATAGATAGATAGATAGATCTCCATCTGCCTATAAACACTATACCCTAGGATCGATCAATCGATCCTAGGGTATAGTGTTATATAGGCAGATGGAGAGAGACACATACGCCCAGAAGTAAATGGCATTTCATATCTAGCTAGCCAGAAAGACAATTCACCTTAAGGGAAAATAGGGAATAAGGTCTTTCAAGAAGGAAACTCCCTATGTCCACATGGAAGGCTACTAAATAAATTGCATGAATACTAGGTACACAATCTTAAAACCCAAATCAAAGAACAAACAAGCAAATCATAATTCATTCATCCTTATTTATGAGCTTGCAGAAGGTCAAGAACTGTGCAGTGATCTGTGAGGCTCTATATGTGCAGCCTGTAATATGGGAAAACCTCACTCCTTGCAGTTAAGACTTGAATTTCTCATCGAACAGTCCACTGTGGAAATGTTGATAGCAGAATGAACTCGTAACACTTTTATCAGGAGAAGAGCAGAGGTTTGGAGTTATGTACTTAGGAAGTGAGGCCAGGGAACAAGGAGTCTGACACTCTTTGAAAGAACATGGGCAGGAGCTCGTCAGAGAGGGTCATGTTATTCAGGCATGTCAGAGATTATTCTTGAACCCTTGCATGCATACAACCCCAATGAGATGAACAGCCAGCAATCCCCTATGAGGGATGCTGAAGCATCTGCTTCCTCTACCTTATTCTTGAGTGGTCATGCAATGGACATGTATAGAAGGTGCCATTAGTCCACAGACCTCTGACACCTGAGAGCTTCAGGAAATGAACAAGGAGGTTGTGGGGTGTGGCAGAGGAGATTTATAATTAGGATGAAATGGGTAGTTTTAATAGTGTACATATAAGAAGCATTCACATATTGTGCTCTTTGCAATTAACAGAGGTAACATACAGCTCTTAAATAAATGAGTGTTAAATAGCTATTTGACTTTGTATTTTTCTAGCTGTCTACATAATTTTATCCTGTGTACCTAGACTCCAAAATAATTGTAGCTCATTAATTCCTGTGCTACAAGGCAAGAATTGACTGATACCTAAGATACCTTATGAAGAAACCTACCATATAAACAGGTTTTTCTAGTGTCCCCAGAAGATTTTCTTACAACTTGATTTGAAGTACCTACTGCTGAACACTGACACAGGCAGAGAGATTGAGCAAAATCAACTTGTACTCCAAACCAAGCTGAAAATTAATATATTCCCGAAGATGAAAAAATAGCTGTCCACATGGTCCTTGTATTTTGAAAGAGTAATGCTCCAGGAGTGGATATTTTTGCTGGTTTCCTTCTAATTTAAATGCCAGTGCTAGAGGGGTATAGGTTTAGATAGAAAGACAGAGAAAGAGATAGAGATAGTGAGAATTTGAGAAAGGAAGAGATGAAGAGACCTTTCAGCTGCTACATTTCTCTGAATAGCAACATTAAATAATGAACAGCTTTTATTACCTGGAACAAATATACATCACATCTGCATGATCAGTTGACTGCATACATCTAACAACACTCAAAGGACCAAGCAAAGAATATGCTGCAGACAGATTCCCAGAAGACTATACTTGCTGCTTAGCATCAACTGTAAGCAGTTGTCTTCTCTAAGCACTAACTCTCTATGTGAACCCAGGCAAGTAACTTTTGTCATAGTCACAGAGATGGGTAGAAATCTATTCAGTTTCTGGTTTCACCCACTGTATATCATCTGGCATCAGGTATTCTTCCCATGATTTTCTAGTTCCCACATTCAGCTTTGGACTTTTTTCCTAGTCATACCCTGTCTGGTACTATGGGGGCTCTGGGCAGAATTCAATATCATTCACATGCTCAAAGGACATGTGATTGCCATGTTTTGGCCCTTACATAGAATTTGAGTTCTTCTTCCATTTTCACACAGCTAACGAGCAGACACAGTAGCTGCACCCTGACTAGGTAGGCATGTGTACATACCTGAACATAACTCCTGATAAGACCTAGCAGGAGGAGGCACCTGCCATGCGTTCATTTTTAGGACATTCATGTGGGAAGTGGGAACAGGTTTTTGGTCTACTATTAGTCTACAATTGGTCCACAATTTGGAGCCTGTAGCTCTCTGACTTGCCAGCTCAATGCTTTAACCAGGATGCAGGTCAAGCATTATCCAATGCCCTCTCCATCCCTCCTCTTGAAGATTAGTCACCTTTTAAGGTAGGCCAACTTTGAAATGAAAAGCTTATGGGCAGAATCCTATTTCATCTTATATACCTAAATAGTGGTATGGTGTGGTCTGCAGAGCAGGTGGCTGCTCCTGTAACTCCCCATTGCCAAATCATGGATCAGCCCCTGCATATATTTAGATATGGTGAGAATGATGTTTCCTGTTGAAATATTTTGTCTAATAGAGAAAAATATATGGGCATGATAGCATCAGTTTCTTGAAGGCTTATCAAATTCAATGAGGAAAAAATAAATCCATGTGGAAAAAATAAATTCATAAGAAAAATATTTTTATGATATTCTGCTTGGAAAAAAATCATTATTTCATTATAAAATAAAAAGTTCATTTTAAATATTATTTATGTTCAAATAGGTGGGTTTCTTACATTATTTATGACAAACATACTTTCACATGGCATTTTGTGACAGGTCTCATCAAGTCATGTATTTACATTTCATAAGACATTATACAGCAATTAAGAGAAGCCATTATTTCATTTTATGTTGTTTTAACATAATTGATAGCAATTGATACTAAATATCTATTGTAAGATTTTATTTTTATTAGATCAAAAAAGCGTTTCTTCATGTTGCATTCAATTATTTGAAACCCTGACACCTCAATAAGAAAAGAAAGGGTACCTACTATATAAGTTAGAACATTAGCTGCCTTAAATATCCTAGAAAAAAGTAATTCCAAACTAACAGTTTTTGATCTCTACAGAAATTATCAAGCTATTTCCACTCAGAAAATATTCAGAATTTTCAGAATTTTGTTTTTTATGAGCAATTTTGGAAGGAAAATACTCTTTTCAAGTTTAATTAACTTAAAAGCATTTTTTTTTGAAAAAATCTAGTTGGTCTAATAAAAGATATCACCTCTACCATGAGTTCTTATTTCAAATCTCAAAATTATGACTTTTCCTTTCAAATAGGAAGTATTTGATATAACCAGCCCTAGGATTTATGTGTTTAGTTTTCATTTGAGAATGATTATTTTCCATCCTTCCCAAAATGAAAAAAAAAATGAGTATGGCTACTCTTGCAGAAACCAAAAACAGGAGCTAGGTACAGTTATCTCTTACCATTGTGATACAATAACAGTCAGGATAAAACAATAGGTAGTCTGTAACAAGCATTGCTAAGTCCAAGGTACTACTTTTAATTTCTTAGACTGTGAGTACCTTCTTTTTGATACAAGGAAGCCTTAAGGGACTGAACTTTCCATTTCTCAGGGTGAAAATGAAAGGGTTCAGGAGTGATGTGACCACTGTCGTTAATACAGTCACTGTTTTCTGGACATCCAGGGAGCGCCCTTGGCTAGACATGGAGTACAGGAAGATGGCACTACCATAAAAAATTGAGGCCACAGTAATATGAGAGGTACATGTAGAAAATGACTTCTGTGTCCCTGTGGCTGAAGGGATGTGCAGGATCATGGTGATAATGTAAATGTAGGACACCAAAGTGATCTGAGGACAGTGAGCTGAGCAATACGACTGTGGAAAGGATATATGCAAGAGCTAAGGGAAAATGTGAGTCAATGCAGCAGAACTAGTGTGGCATAGTCACAGAAGAAGTGGTCTATCATGTTGGGGCCACAGAATGGCAAGCCTGTTAACAGGATAATAGAGAAAAGTGTAGCGAGGAACCCACCTACCCAAAACCCATGATGAGGAGGGTGCAGATATGTCCACTCATGGTGATGGAATAATGGAAAGGATGACAGATTGCAACATAACGGTCAAAAGACATGACAGCAATGAGGACAAATTCAGTGGTGCCAAGGAAGAAGAAGAAGTATCACTGAGCAAGGCAGCCCCAGTAGATGACTTTGTCTTCAGACAGCAGGTTCTTTAGCGTGAGAGGGAAAATGAAGAGGACCTCGAGGATGGAGAGGTTGCAGAGGAAGAAGTACATGGGAGTGTGAAGCTGATGGTTTGTACGCACCAGGACAGTGATGAGTATGTTTTCAGTCAGAGTCAATAGAAAGACAGCCAGCAGCACCATAAAAGTTGGGATCTCCAGGGACTGAGGCAGGGAGAAACCCAACAGGACAAATTCTACCATACAGCTATCGTTGCTTCTCAGGATGGCATCATTCATACCCTAAGAAACGAAAAATCACATCATTGTTTTACACAAAAACCCCTTTTTGCCTTTTTTGTGATTGTTTGTCTGCCTGTCTGTCTACCTAATCTTCTTTAAAAAATCTCATCCATAATGTAAATCAGCAAAGAAACCTAACGTATGAACAGGGCATTCTGCAGTTTTCTTGGTTAAGGATTTTTGCACTTCCCTTTACACAGAAGCTTGCACCTAACACCACTGCAGACAGGATCCTGGGGCAAATGTTCCCCCAGGTCTGATTTTTGATGTAGGTGTCTATGGTCCTCTTGTATGAAACTAGAATTCAACACACACCACTGATTTTTAAAAATATTTTTGCAATAATTTGGATATTTCTCATGGCTACCTAGTCATTTAGAGGCCAGTGCTAGAGGAAAATACAGATATGCAGATATACAGACAGATACAACATTTTGAAAGAAATGAGAGATCCAGGGACCTATTCTGCATCAAACAGTAGATACCAGGAGTGAAAAATTACTTTTATTTTATACTCTGGAATTAGTTTATATTGAGTCTGTGTGACATACTGAGTATTTGCATCTAACAACTGCCCAAAGACTCCATGATGAATTGATCACAGAGAGACTTCCTAAGGACAATAATTCAAGAAAAAGTAGGAGAGGAGAAGATGACAAAGTTCTACTATGGCTACCATTCCAGTATTGCTTTCTATTATTATTTATTACTATTATTAGTGTTACAGTATTGTATCAAATAATAATTAGTCACAATGGCTTCCCTCTTTACCTTCTGGATACCAACCTTCCATCCATCCATGTATTGGTTTTCTCTTTTCTGGGGTTTTGTGGACTGATTGTCTGTAATAGAAGAGTTTTTTGAAACTCTGGGTCATTCTTGTTAGATTTAAATTAATTGCCAAAATTCATTCATGTGCCTGGGTCCCAGGGGCCTAACTCACACAGACTACCAAGACTAAGACTTCAAAGTTCTGGGGGTCTCTAGTGCCTAGGGCTTATTGAGAATGGGCTATCATGAATTGAGTGAGACCAGTTGACCTATAAAAGAAAAGCCCCCAAGCCACTTACTGAGAGCTAGAATGACTGAGGGTTTTCTTCCAGGGCTGGCACAGGAGAAAGGAGCTCAATGTGGGAAACTAGCTTGGAAAAGGGGATACATCTTGGACTGTAGAACAAACAGAGACAGCACGGACCCCAAAGGGACACAGCTGCCTGGACCTGATATGAACTTCCTTAAGTATGACTTAACCATCCTGACTCAGGCACTCAGCTTGCTGTATTACAGTCAAGCAATAAAGAATGGGTTGCTTAAGAAACGCCAGCTGCCTCACTGCTTTTCACTTCTGGTTGTACTCCTTCCCTTACAGGCATGAAGGGAAAAAGACCACAGGCATGTTTTTACCAAAAGCCCTGGTGTCAAAACTGTGGGGTTGTCCTCATCAAAAGCTTAGCCTGGTCTGACTTCAAGAAGTATGACCAAAAGACTGTGGGTCAATCAAAAATCACCACGTACAATATTTCACAGTGAGGGATGGTGGAGCCAGGGGCAGGGGGGAGCAGGCATCTACATGTGGGGGAGCATGGGTTCTTTGTCAGGACAGAGTGGCAATAGCAAAACTTAATGGCTGTAAAGTTAACCAAATAGGCATCATTGGACCTTAATAGTTGTTATGTCTCTTGTCCTAGTCTTTTAACTATGCCTTGATGTTCTTGAAAATAGTACTATTGGGATCAAGACTTTATGAGAAAACCCACAATCCATCCTCTTTGTAATTCCCTTCATAGAGGAAGACTGCAAGATTCGAATCATGCTTGACCAGTGTGCCAAGGCAGAACTTACAGGTATCTCCACTTTGGCTTTGCATTGACTGAAATATTGCTACACCTAAAACATGAGTGCCTCTCCCCCGTGGTAGAGTGATCCAAAAAGGCAGGACTAAGTGTATGGAGAGAGTTAGGAACCTCTGAGAGTGAATTTTAGCCCCTGGGCACCGATCAGATTCATAGATTCATTGATTGTAAGGGGCTGAAAGGGACCTCGGAAGATCATTGGGTCCAGCCCCCTGCACCAGACAAGAAAGACAGCTGGGGTCAGGTAGCCCCAGCGAGGTGACTGTCCAGTCTCCTCTTGAAGATTTCCAGGGTAGGAGATTGCACCACCTCTGCGGGGAGCTCATTCCACAGTCTGGGGTTCTTGGATTGTGCCATAGGAAATACTGAACACAGTGGGGGATTTGAACCCCAAACAATGCTCTGGAGGTACCTAATGGATTGTGAACCTCTGAGAATTTTAAGTGGTGTTTAGAAGTGGAGCCCCTTTCTGGAAGTGGGCTCTAGCTCAGACTGGATACTCAGACTGAAACTAAATGTATAACCAAATGAATTTGGGTATTTACATGGTTTTGGGTCTAATGAAGTCAAGTTGATCTGGACCATTTTCTCTGATTTCCATGCCTAAGTTCCATCTAAGTCCAGATGACTGGTTTGGAAAAGTAATTTAGACATCTCACCCCAACTGATTTCAATCACTGGAAAGTCATTCACTCGTTTCCATCACACAAACATGATGTTGCTACTTATAGTACTGCATCTTACAAGTAATCTGGTGGAAGTCACAACACTTCCCCCATGGGGGGGGTCCACAGAAGGAAATCAAGTTTTTTTCCTTGAGGTCATGCAGGATGCTAGTGGCTTTCAAGGATCCAAGCCAGCACTTTTACCATTAAGCCATATTTTTCTCTCCCCTAGGAAGGAGGTGCTTAGATTTATTAGAAAATTATACAACCCCCTGCAAGGAAGCAGGCTCGTTACTCCTAAATTGTCCCTGAAAAATGCTTATCACAACTCTTCTTGATAACCTCCAGTGAACGAAATTCCACCGTTCCCTGGGCCACGTAATCCATAACTATGCTTTTCTAACAGTAAGGAAGATTTTTTTTCAAATGTCTATTCTAAATGTACTTGGCTGAAGCCATTGCTTCATGACTTTTTATGGGACTCTTCGGTTCTGCTGCACAAACATGAATAGGTAGTTTCTTACTGATTTCTTGTTTTGATTTCTTGTTAACTGGACATGCACCTAAATCCTTTGCAAGTATCAGGTGCAAATTGTTAGCACCTTCTGCTCCTATAACACCTATCTCAGATCAGATTGAACTAAACACAGGAACAAGTTGTTTATGACTTCAAAAATTCTCTCCCCCACTCCCGCTAGTTTAAATATATATATATTTAAATAGCAATGCTTTTAGGTAAATGCTTTTGTTCAGAATTTCAGGTGCTGATGTTCAGAAGGGGAAAAAAATCCCTGTTCCTGTATCCCAGTGGGTGCATCTACATGTGATGTTTCACTGCAGAGTTGACTAATTAACTGCACAGTAAAGTGTCACCATCTACATGTATGCCCCTATTAGGCCAGAGTAAATTAATTAATTCCACCATAGGATATTACTGCCCAACACAAGTGCTATCCTATGGCAAAGTTATTTACTATACTGCAGTGCACATGTAGGTGGTTACTGGGGCTGGCTGGGGCACGAGGGTGCTACAGTGTGGGGTCTGCCTGCCAGCTAGCCCCACGCTGAAGCAACCTCATGCCTTAGTCAGCCCCTCCATGGCATGTTGAGCTGGGGTGGAGGGTAGTTGCAGGCTGATCCTCTTGGCCCACTGCTAGGTGAGGCTGTGCTGCCCCAGCTCAATGTGCAGCAGTCCCAGGTACATGTTCATATGCTGCACCCGGGAGCAATAAACTCTGGTGAGAACTGTAATAGAGTTTATTGCATCACATTAATATAACGTGTAGATATGCCCAGTCAGACCCAAAGCTGATAACACAAGTCATTCAGAGCTGGTAGAAATGTTCTGGTCAAAATCTTTGGAGAAAGCCCTCTAATACATAGCGGGGGAAGGGGGGTGGTGAATTCTACTTAATTTCAATGCAATTTTAGACATTTACATTTTAAAACATTTACACATTGAACACATTTAGATTTTTAAAACAAGTCCTTTTTCATTTGTCAAATCTTTTCAGAAGCAAACATTTTGAAATATGTTACTCATTTAAAAAAGAGAAGTTATATTAGAGTGTCATATCATGTTACATCATGACATATTTATACTATGCACTACTAAGGATATCCTATTTTACAACATAATATAGTGAGTTATATCCTATCTTCATTACTACTTCTTAAAAATTTTATCATGTAATCTTATGGTTGAAGAATTCTCTTCCATTATTTATTGTATTATGTTGTCATAACCCATAGGAAATAGTACATAGTACACAAGGGATTACTTAGATCAGCAGGCTTGATTGTGTCCTAATAAAATAAACTAATACGTTGGCACAAGACACTGGAAAAAAAGCATGCACTGTACATATTAAAAGAGTAGAATTTTAACTACTCAAGGTAAAAATCTAAGATATTAATGAAAAAACCCAACTTCTCTCTGGAAAACTTAAATATATTTTTGAAAAACCACATTACCCAGTATAAACAGAATATTAGGAAACATCTTGCAGGGGAAAAAAATCTAGAAATGGAATAGGAAGAAAAATCTCAGCACGGTGACTTGTCTTGTGAACTGGGAGGTCTGCTCTAAATGCAGTGATCTCTGGATTGAGTCTTCAAGTGCAAAAATTAGCCTTACACAAGGAAGGACATGAATCCCAACATTGGAGGTAGATAATTTTGCAGGACACAAACAGGGGATAGCGATGCACTTACCACATATACTGTATGCTCATGATATGCTCATGCTCATGATACAATGATGCCAAAGGACCCCTTAGATATTACCAAGGGCAGTGTTTAGAGCTCAGAGTATTAGGGTTTGAATATCCCCTTCCTCAGGGATGTTTGCAGGGCTTCCTTTACCTTTTGATTCTTCAGGGTATAAATGAAAGGGTTCAGCAATGGTGTAAGCACTGATGTTAGCATGGCCACTGCCTTCTGGACTGCAGGGGAGCGCTCTTGGCTGGGCAAGGAGTACATGAAGATGGTGCTGCCATAGAAGATGGAAGCCACGGTGATGTGAGAGGCACAGGTGGAGAAAGCCTTCTGCCTTCCGGTGGCCGAGGGGATGTGGAGGATGGTGTTGATGATGTATGTGTAAGAAACCAGAGTGACAGTCAGAGAGCTGAACAGCACCATAGAGCAGAATGCAGACTCCACAGCCAAGAGCTGGTGCGTGTCTGTGCAGGATAGCTGAACTAGTGGAGCATAGTCACAGAAGAAATGGTTTATTTTGTTAGGTCCACAGAAAGGCAACCTGATCATCAGGATAAGAGAGAAAAGGGGGAAGAGAGACCCACCCACCCAGCTGCTCAGCACGAGAAGGGCACAGAGCCATCCACTCATTATCATAGAATAGTGGAGTGGGTAGCAGATGGCAGTGTAGCGGTCAAAGGACATGGCAGCAATGAGGAATAGCTCAGTGGTGCCGAGGAAGAAATAAAAGTAGCTCTGAGCAACACAGCCCCAGAAAGAGATCACTATGCCATGGGATAGCAAGTTCTGCAACATCTCTGGTGTGACACAAAGGATGAAGAGGATCTCCAGGATGGAGAGATTGCAGAGGAAGAAGTACATAGGGGTGTGGAACTGATGGTCGGCACATACCAGTGTGATGATGAGGAGGTTCCCCGTGACAGTCAAAAGGAAGATAACTAGCAGCAGTACAAATAAAAGGATCTCCTGGAACCAGGGCAAGACAAAGCCCACAAGGATAAATTCGTTCACCATATTGCTGTGGTTGTTCATTCTCATCTGGTATTCCTATTTGCAGAAAGTAGGTTGATGTAGATGTGAAGGTAATCTGAATGCAGCTGGCTGTTCCTATGTCCTGGAGGGTGCAACAATAGCAGTCAGCACAGTATATATATATATATATATATATATATATATATATATATATGTAAATATTAAAATTATAATAATGGAGAGAACTGTTGGTGTCCTTATACTTTACTCATCCATACTAGAGACGTTCAGGTGAAAGTAGCTAGCAAGATCATTTGGAGGAAGGAAGAAATAAAAAGACCCATTCAGCATCAAATTGGCTTTTCATAGATTCATAGATTCATAGATGTTAGGGTCGGAAGGGACCTTAATAGACCATCGAGTCCGACCCCCTGCACAAGCAGGAAAGAGTGCTGGGTCTAGATGACCCCAGCTAGATGCTCATCTAACCTCCTCTTGAAGACCCCCAGGGTAGGGGAGAGCACCTAGCATAGATCATGGTTTTATAGTCTATTCTCATTGTGTGTTGTAGCTACATAAATTCAGTGCTTACTTCTTACCACACCCAGGGGACTCACAAATGAAAGTGTCAGAGATGTTCCCAAAGGACCATGGTCTAAAAGGAATTCAAGAACTGGAAAAAGTTGGAGGATCAGAAACTGCTGGAAGACTGACAGACAGAAGATGGAAAGAAAGGCAGATAGAAAAATAATAATAATACAATTAATCAGTTCTTCAGTGGTTTACGAGTTAGCTACCTTACACATGTGGTTTATGAGTTAGCTACCAAATAGAGCAGTGATGGGGAAAATCTGATATCTGCGAGTAGGGCATCAAGGAAACTGATAAAGGTGTTTGAGAGCCCAAACTGGGGACAACATTTTGGCCATAGGTAGGGACTGAAGGCCACTGGAAGAGATCTGTGGGTGTTTGTGGGATAGCTTAGACAGAAGTCATCCGAATAGGTAGAGCTCAGTATGTAAAATCTGGAAATATATTTCCTCTGATCAATTCAGAAACATTAAGCACACCCATTATGGATGTGTAACACACTTAGATATATGAAAATGGAGGTATTCAGAACCCATGACTACCCAACATAGCCTCAGGAACAGAAAAGGGTGCTCTGAGTGGGCTACCACTCTTTTCGCCCCCTCCTCCCCAGTTCAGTGGCCATGCCATTCACTTAGAAAGCTGGAGGTCTTGTGCTATGAACCAAAAGAGGCACTGGTTCAAACCCTCTGTAGGTGAGGGGCACTCAGAGCCCAACTCTGTAACCATCACATTACAGGGCAGACTCTCCTTCTGGAACTGAGCCACTAATACAGTCTCTGGAAAAACAGATGGAAGGAAATAAATGGGGAAAGTTTATGTCTTAAGGGGAGCAAGAATCCAAGGTCCCCTTCCTTACAGGTCGGGAGCTACCTCAAAGACCCATGCACCCTCTGACTTTTTCCCTTCCTCTTGTCCCCACATATCTCCCATCTCATGGTTTCCAAGTGAACCTGCTTTCAACATGAACGCCAGGGAAGGCACTAGATAATAGCTGACCTCTCATATGGTGACTGAAGTGATGCACTAGGCCCACAATCCTATAAACCTCTAGCTGTCCCAGGACAGTGCTTTAACCGTCAGGCCACAAGGTAGGTACCATACAGAGTCCTCTTGAGGGTGGCCCTGTTTTGAGCAGGGGGTTGGACTTCCAACCCTCATTTTCTGTGATTCTATTGTTCTAAACACAAGTTTTATGGACAAAACATTACAATGGCTAACAAAAAGAGATATAATACACTCACATTTTTTTCTTTGCAAATATGTTAACTAGGCTGTTCTTTAAGCATTACATAGATTGCAGCCTGGTGGCTCTGAAATTTGTCTTTGGTCTTTCACCTGGCAAGAAAATGCATGGGAGGCCTAAGATGAGATGGAGATTTTGCCTTCAGAATATGTATGTTTGTCAGTAATCTTTGTTATGTCTCAATAAACTTCATGGACAATGTGGATACCTAAATATCTTTGATTCCTTAAGCTTTGATTCCTTTAGGTCCAGTCCTAAAAGCACAATTTTTTTTTTTCCTGTGGCTGACTTCCAAAAAGCTTCTGCAAACAACAGTATATCTATTTGATTATTTATTTTTACTGTGTAGACTAAAGGAAGGAAAGAAGATAGAACAAGGAAGACATATTTTCCTCTCACTAACTCTACCAAAACCTAATGACCACCTAATTACTGTATCTCTTTTGAATATCTGTTTCTCAGGGACTTTCCTTTCTTCCTTTTGTCTGTTCATCCATGACATGTTTGATTTCTTTTAGAGAAACTTGTTCAACTTTGCCATGGATTGTCACCTTCTGATTCAAAACCTATTGCTGAAGTTCAGAAGTCTATTGAAGATGGAAAGCTATATTGTTGCATTTCTCCAAGTTCCTTCAGAAATAAAATGACTCAAAGCACCACTGTGAGCAAGAGTGCTGTCCTCCTGGCCAGCACTGAATATATTTTGTACATAAAGTAAAATTATGAATTAGTTGCTATCAGCATTTTCAACAAGCAAAAATAAAGCATAGATTCTCATGTGCACATTCAGCAAATACATTCAAATATCTCACAGCTGTAGACATTAAAATATGTTGAAATATTAAAAATAGCCTTTGTTTCATTTTTATATACTTCTGCATGAGTTAAATCTTAAAGGTGCCAACCTGTCCCGCCTTCTTCCTGATTTAAGTTTAACATGACAGGATGTTACGGAGAGCACTTTAATTTTCATATACTTGCATAAATGATGCATAATAAGTGCTGCCTGGGAAGGCACAACTCCACGCCACCGCCATCCCTACTGCTACCAGACACTGTCTCCAACCAGGCTGCAGCCCCAGGCCCTGCGTCCCACCATTGGCACATTAATCTGGGGGTGGCATGTGCCCTCCCCTGCCCTGCCAACATGTCGCCAATGTATACTTCTGAATGTTTCACAATGCATCATACTGTAGTAGTAAAACAGCATAATATGATTTGGCTGATCTCCTATGATGTATTAACTGACATATAATACGGTGTAATACAACAGCTGGAATACTCCACTATTTCTTTAATTCACATTACTTAATACTTATTGACATATTTGATCTTGGACATGCCTTCTTTTGTAGTCTAGTAACACTTATATTTCTAATACAGGAAAAGAAAGAAAACAAGCAACAACTGCACTTATTAGAACAACAGCTATTTTAAAGATATTATTTTTATATAACACCCTATCCAAAGAGGGCTCAGGGCAGCAAAGTAACCCACAAGGTGTGAAAGAAAAACAGACTCTTGAGATAGCATGGCAAAAACTTTAACTCCACCCCCCCCAACACACACACACACACACACACACACACACACACACACACACACACACACACACACACACACACACACTTCCCTGTCTCTCACTTAGGAGACCATCTCCCTATATCCAAACTGTTTCCCAGTCTTCCTTAGTCCTTACCCTTAACAAGCACCTTCTCTTAACACAATAAATTATTTTTTATGCAATTTTTATTACTTTTTATGTAATGTGGAATTCATTGCCACAGAAGGTGGTGGAGGCATAGCATAGTCAGGTTCCAAAAAGGACTGGATAAATACATAGGTGATAGATCTATTAATGGGTACTGAATAGGGTTGTTGGAGAAGTTTCCTCTGGCATCTCTAAACCAGTAAATGGATAGATCATTATAGAAGTGATCATAGGGGATAGAGCATTATAGAAATATCTGGGTCAGTGCTTTCCCACTAACATATCTACTCCTGCTACTGTTGAAGACAGGATACTTGGTTAGATGGATCATTGATCTGACCCAGTATGGCACATCTTATGTTCTTATGTTTCATAACTTCCATTCACACCTGTGTCCTGTGCAGCCAGAAACATGCTTCCCATATTCAACCCTCTCATTGCTGACCCACTGCTGCTTCTCTGCCTCTCACGCAGGGGAAAAATCTGAAATTTTACCTCAGTTTGCCTCCTGACTGAAATAAAACAATTGGTAAAAAATAAGCACTGACTCTGCTAATTAAAAGGTCATCTGTCATGAATATGCAGCCAAAAAAAAATAAAAAATCAATCCAGAGTAAAACAACAGTAGAAAAGTATATCCTATTCTGAACAAAAATCTTTTTTTTTCTTTTTTTACAATGTTACTGAAATTTTCCAGATATTTATTTGGTGGGATATTCTGAAACAAAATAAGAATATATATCAAATTAACAAGAGTTTTCTTAATAAACTGCATATTTGGAAATGCTTATGGGAATGCATTCAGGTTGCAGACTAAGTGTGAGAACTATATTGACTCCTCTGTGAAATCCTATGAAATATTAACTTTCATTTCTACCCAGGAGAACTTTTACACTCTTTTCTCCAATACCTGATGAAGGGTGTTTGTACCCAAAAGCTTGCAATTACAGATTTTTTTTTTTGCAAAAAATCTTGTTGGTCTAATAAAAGATATCATCTCTACTACAAGTCCTGATAACCATACATCTACAGACTTGCACCAGGAGATGCAATAGGGAAAGCACAGCACAGGAGAGTTAAAAAAGGTGACTGAAGCACTATTGCCATAAAACCCACCGTGCTCTGAAGAAAATGAAATTCAATTGCTCCTCAGTCATTTTGCAGTAGCTATGTCCAGTGCTCAGATTCTTAAAAAGGAAATATTTTCTTCCTCACACAGTCTCTCAAGGCGTTCTTGACCTTTTCATTCCTCAGGCTGTAGATGAAAGGGTTCAGGGGTGGTGTGACCACTATTGTTAGCATTGCCACTGCCTTCTGGACATCAGGGGAACGTCCCTGGTTGGGCAGGCAATACATGAAGATGGCACTGCCATAGAAAATGGAGGCCACGGTAAAGTGAGAGGCACAGGTGGAGAAAGCCTTCTGTCTGCCTGTGGCTGAGGGGATGCGCAGGATGGCAGTGATTATGTATGTGTAAGATCCAAGTGTGAAAGCCAAGGAGCTGAACTGCACTAGTATGCCAAGGATAGTCTCCAGGACCAAAAGGAAGCGTGTGTCAGTGCAGGACAGCTGAATAAGTGGTGCATAGTCACAGAAGAAGTGATCTATTAGGTTTGGTCCACAGAAAGGCATCCCAATCAGAAGAAGGGATGGGGATAGGGAGAGGAGAACCCCAGCCAACCAGCATCCCATGGTGAGAAGAGCACAAACATGGTCATTCATAATGATGTGATAGCGGAGCGGCTGGCAGACCGCAACATAGCGGTCAAAGGACATGACAGCGATGAGGAAGAATTCAGCGATGCCAAACAAGAAATAGAAGTAGCACTGAGTAATACAGCCACAGAAGGAAATGGTTTTGTCCTGGGACAGCAGGTTCTTCATCATCTTTGGGGTAACAGAGACAACGAAAAAAATCTCCAGGATGGACAGGTTGCTTAGGAAGAAGTACATGGGGGTATGGAGCTGATGCTCAGTGAACACCAGGGCAATGAGGAGAAGGTTAACAGTCAAAGTCAAAGTGAAGATGGTTAACAGCAGTAGGAAAAATAGGACATCCCATGGCCAGGGTAGAGGAAAGCCTGTAAGGACAAATTCTGTCACCACACTTGTGAGGTTGTTTGTCCTCATGACAGCAGTATGTGCCCTGAGCAAGGAGGGAACAAATCTAAGCATTATGCATCTTAAAAGCATCTGCCCTAAATTATGAGCTCTCTTTCATGCTGTCATTGCTTGTCTGCCGTTCTCCAGAGACAACCATCTCTCTCTCTCTTACTATCTCTCTCCTGTTCCCTCACACAGGTGCATACACACACTCAAAAACATATATTAGTCTATGTACATTTTAATGTGTGATTTAGAGTCTCTAGCTGGTTCTTCTCACCTAAAACAGCTCTAGAATTCACTGATAAAAACGGGGAGGAAAACAGGGATAGAAACACAGGAAGGAATATGGAAGATCAGAGATCAGACGAGAAAATAAAGAGCTCAGAGTAAGTAGTACAAGAGCCCAACAAGAACCCTTATTTACCTTACCCCCTGGGGGTAAAACACATTAAAATAGGAAGACAAAGGCAGGCATTTCAAGGTGTTGTTATGCTTTGGTCCTGTGGTTTGTGGAACAGAACAAAGACTTGATAAGAGGGCTATCATCTCTGGGTTGAGAAGGACACAGCTGCATCAGTGGCTTGAATTAGAAACTCTGCCTATGGTATATGAATGATCTTGCCAAAGTTCCTTAGAACCTCCCTGCAATGCCAAGTGACCTTCATAGATTCATAGATATTAGGGTCGGAAGGGACCTCAATAGATCATTGAGTCCAACCCCCAGATCACTGAGTCCAACCCCCTTGGAGATAGGCAACCCAGGTCTGCTCCTGTCTGGAAAGTCTGTGTTCTTACAGACACATTATAGCCTTGCACAATGTTAGAAATATTGCTATTCCAATATTGGAACTTGCCAGGGAAACATGGCCATCGGTAGGTGCATAAACAATGAGTAGCAAATGGTGTTGTGCTAGGGTGATGCAAACAGTCAGCAGGTGGCTGGGGACAATTTCCTGCATCACCGCCATATCATGCCGTAGTTGTGACAATAGGAGAGTTGCAACCCTGGCGCTAAGGTTGGTGCCATGACTCAAAAACAAGTGGCCTCGCCAGGCAGTGTGCCAAGCCAACTGGTTGATCCTGTCATAATGTGTCTCCTGGAGGAAGGCGACAGCCAGCAGCTTCTGGCACAGGAGCTCCAGGACGGCCTCCCATTTCACTGGATCTTGACAGCCATTGATGTTAAAAGTGCCAGTACTTGTGGCTGCCATGGGTGTGGGTATGGGAAAGGAAGAGCGAGGTAAGGTGTAAGTAGATGAGGGAGCCCCCAAGAGCAGAGCAAAAAGCAGAGACAGGTCAGAAAAGGCCTATCATGCCCTACTCTACTCCAGGGACCCCGCCAGGTCCTACTCATCTCTAACCACTGTGCAAGCTTCTCCAGACAGTAAGCCATCTGCTGAGTGCCTAGATCTTGGTGCGTAAGTTTGGACACAGCTCTGGCAGCCTTGAGAAAAACTTTAGGTTCTGTGCACCATTGGGTGATGCGCCCTGCTATGTTCTTCTGTCCTTTAGTCTGTTTCAAAAAGGTCAGGAGCCCCCATAGTCGGGACCAAACCAGGGGGAGTCTGCCAACATGGGCTGCACATTTCCGACAGACGCGCGGTGAGGCTGCACCCTAGTTGGGAGCTCACCCGCAAATGCAGCATCTACACCCTCAATATCTAAACCCATCAGCCTCCTCTGATTGTCCAGGTCAAGGAATGGCTCTCAAAGAGCAATCCCCACCTTCTTGGGGGGAGAAAGGTCATCCAGCTCTCAAGGTTGCTTGCAACACTCAGAAAGCTGGATCTCCATCTCACTAGCCTCCTCATCTAATTCAGTAGCCTGGGACATGACCAAGAGGTCAGCAGACTCCTCTGTCTCCCCCTGGGTCAGATCTCCAGTAGAGAGGCATTGTGAATACCTCTTACTGCCACCCATCTCCAAAAGCTGGGAGACAGGCGGTCCTTTTCATTTTCTTGTCTTTGTTTTTCTTCTTCTTCATGGCAGGTGGCTCACCCTTCATAGAGGATGGGCCAGACTGCTTCTGGCCTGCCTCCCCAGGGCCATCCACCTCAGACAAGGCCGCAGTGGAGGGCAACTGGGAGGAGGCCTGAGCCCCATCATCCAACAGGGCCTTGGTGCCACAATCACTGACCACCCCAGCCACCTCAATCGGGGTGGTCAGGGCAGGCAGGGGGCAAGTGGAGGCATCAACCTGTCCACCTGGTGGTGTCTCTGTACTGGTGGCGGTGGGCACTGTAGGTGGAATGGGTGCGGGGGAGGCTTGGGGCCTCATCCCAGCCCCTCTGCTGGATGGCACTCTCACACAAGAGACTCCAGCCCCCTCAGAAGGAACAGGGGTGGAAGGAGGTTGGGAAAAGCTCCTTGTCTCCCTGGGTGGGGCCTGTGCCCCAGAGATGGATACATCATCCATCGGTGCTGCTGTAGTTGCCAATGTTATGGCTGATCTCCCCTGCAGGCACTGGGCTGCTAGGTAGGAAGAGCTACCGCACTGGAAACTTGTGATCTCCCCAAATGAAAAATAGATCACAAAGCTCCACCTGTTGAACATGAGGCTCAGGGACTGAGGAAGAGACTGTGGGCCCTCCCTGAAAAGGATGAAAACCTGCCTTCAAAAAGACAGGACATGCCTCATTTTGGGTTCTTGCTTCCTATCATCAGTCAGCAAAAGGGACTTGTAAGAACCCCATAGATCTCGAGTTCCTTGGCCAGCTCCCGATCGGTCACATGCAGGGGTGTGGGGGCACATTGGAAATCACCACCCTTACTGCTGGGGTGTCTAGGGGCATGACAAAATAGTGTGCATCTGCAATGTCCAGGCCTTCTGCGCACACCCTGTTAACTTGGGTGGAATCACTCAGGTAAATCATTGGGACTGTGTTAACACGACCTGCGTAACGTATATTATGCTGTCCCAGGAGACTAGCAAAGGCAACTACGCAGACCTTGACCCCGATGTAGGGAGGAGTGTGAAGCCTCAAGCCATGGGTAATGGGGAGGTTCTGAGAGGCATCCTCATGTCAGCTGCTGGGTGTAGGAACAGCCATTTCTGCTAGGACAGAGTTAATTTCAAGCTGTAACTGAGAAGAAGAAAAGCAAAAATGTTTATACTAACTAAAAAGATAAGTGTCTGGGAATGCAGCCATTAAAGCCTAAAAGGGAGGGGGGAAGGGGCTGGAAGGGAAAAAAAAATCAGAACAGAAAAAAATGAAAAAAAAGAGGGAAGGGGGGAAATAAGAGCACCCCTCAGAAGGCAAGTTATTGGAAAAGATAACTCCCCACAACAAGCAAGCAGAAAAGAAAGAAAGAAAGGAAAAGAGACAATAAGAAAAAAAGGCTATAAAGAAGGAAGTGTCAGACAAAGAGACTGGAAGTACAGGGGGGAAGGGACAGAGAGGAGAGAAAAAGGAGAAAAAAAATGCTGTGAAAATGCAAGAAAAGAATCGGGAAGTGAGCTAAACAGAAGCTAGAGACCTTTAGACAGGTAGGAGTCAGAAAAGAAAAGAGATAGGAAGCTGGGGAGTCACACCCCACGTAGCTCCAAGCGAGCCTTGTTCACTACATCAAGAGTGGAGGGAAGGAAGGAATGCAATGCTTTGAGTAATTGTCCCAAATCACAATGAAGGTGTCAGTGCTACATTGCTTTTTTGAATGCTTCCTCTTAGACAGTAGCTCATCTAGTAGGCAACCTTTGATCCTCTGCATCATGGTGTCCATGTAAGAAGTCTAGTTGGATGCCTAATGAATCCATGTGTGGTTGACAAGTCCAATTCCAGAGCAACACAGCTTGTTACAAGTTTCACAAAGCCATATGTTGTCTGAGTTGGAGTTCAAGTTTACAGCATGCCGCTTTATTCTTTCCCACGTTGTTTCCATCCTCTGGATCGAAGCAAATCCACTCCATGTTGAGCTGCACCCAGTGCCAGATGTTCCCTCCAGATCAGATAGGATTCTGTACATTCCTTCTAGCTTTCTATGTTGATGTTGAATAACATAAAATTTTGGCACACATTGTGGTACTGCCATAGAGGGTGACCCCAATTTCTAGAGAAATCTTGAATCTCAATGTACAAAATATTCTTGTGGATATGGCCTCCTCCCATTCTCTTAACATGGCCAATCCATCTCAACCTTCTCTTCTTGACAGTGGTTTTTAAATGTGCCAGTACTGTGTGCTCCAGTTCCTCTATGTTTGGTGTTCTGTCTTCCTACTTTATTTTCAGGATCTTAGTTCTTCTTGGGCATTTGCTTATTTATTAGAAGGATTACAACCATTTATTTTAATTTTGATAAAGATTGATTCAGAAAACAACAAATAAGATGCTTTGTCTATGCTTGGACGTACCAGACTCCTTTGTTCACTGTGACAACAACTCTGGCTCTTCTGAAAGCCTCTCAGATATAAAGATCTCCATGACAGATGGACAACAAGTTTCAGAAACACACAAGTTGTTTCTGTTCTACCCATTTAGCATGTATTGAAGTCTAGGAAGAAATGTAGGTTGTTTGTCATTATAAAATCTCTCTCTTTCCAAAACATTGCTTAAATCAGGTGTACTTGGAGGTAGACTGTTTTCAGTGGTGGCAGATGAGAGAACAAGGAGCAATAGTCTCAAGTTGCAACAAGGGATGTTTCGGTTGAATATTAGAAAACATTTTCTCACTAGGAGGGTAGTGAAGCACTAGGATGGGTTACCTAGAGAGGTGTTGGAGGTTTTTAAGACCTGGTTCAACAAAACCCTAGCTGGAATGCACTAGTTGAGGATGGTCCTGCTTTGAGCAGGGGGTTGGACTAAAAGGCTACCTGAAGTCCCTTCCAACTCTCATTGTCTATGATTTTATGATTCTACTCAATCATGGGCCAAATCTGTACCCCAGCATCATGCCATCTGGCCCACAGGGCTCCAACCTAATCTGTGGGGAGCCCTGCTGGCCATGGCCTTGTGCTGTATGTTGGGTGTACTGGGCAATGTGGGAAGTGCTTTTGGCATATGTGGGTCTGGGCACAGGTGGTGTGGGGCCTTCAGCCCAAATCTGGCTGGGTGAAGTCAGCAAAAGGCCCAGAATTCTGTTCCCAGGTGTGTGGGGGCAGTGCACAGCCCCCCGAAGGAGAACCCAGCTGGGTGTGGGGAGACATAAAGACCCTGGAGCCAGAGCCCGATCCTGGTGAAGCACAGGTGGTACAGGGCTCCAGGGCTCAAACCAAATGTATAGGAGTAGAAGGGGGAGCCATCCAAACACTGAACCGACCCTGCACCACTTACCTGTTCTATGGAGCCAGAACTGTGAGCACAAGTAGTTTAAATAAATATTCATTATTTTAAAGGTTGTTCTTTAACATCACAAGTTGCAGTTTCCCATAGTAAGAAAATAGGGATACCTCCTCAGAGCTGAGGACTGGTGAACTGTTGGCTTACAAAAGGCATTTTTATTATTTTTATATATCATAATGTGTTATGTTAAGAAATGAAGGAATATCTTATCGATTTAAGTGAAATTTCCTGTGAAGAATTTTCTTTACTTGAAAAAAGAGAAGGAAAATATATTTTGGAGACTTCAGAATTTAATTTTGGAAACATATTTCATTGTTAATGAAACCTGTTTAACTTTGTACTACATCTTGACTCTGCTTCATAACATACTAAGAGAAGTGAATGCATTAACTATTCTCCAACCATTTGGGTTGGTCTAATAAAAGGTATCAAATTCACCCAAGAAACCTTGTCTGCATTATCTTGGCATTTCCTGTCTAGCCTTTTTATACAAAACAGAAAATATGTTACACTCTTGTACAACACAAATGTCAATTTATGGCATAATATGACAAAGCATATAGTACAGGTTACTACTACAGTTATGACATAATGAAACAGTTGAAAATGCCATCATTTTTACATTTGCTTTTTAATCAATAATGAGGACACCCAGATAGTGCATATGAATTATATTGTTTCTAGGTCATACGATCATAGGAAAGTAGAACTGGACAGGACCCTACAAGGTCACATGTATTCCTGCTCAGGGAAGGAACATCTCTTACTAAACCGTCCCAAGCATGTGTCTGTCCAACCTGCTCTTCAAAATTTCCAGGGAGAGAGATTGCATAACTTCTCTAGCTAGCTTGTTCCAATGCTTGAACATCCTCATAGTCAGATAGCCCCTCCTAATCTCCAACCATCATTTCCTCTGCTTCAGCTTAAAGCCATTGCTCCTAGACCTGTCCGTTTTGGCCTCAGAGAAAAGCTCATCTCCATCTTCTCTCTGATCACCCTTCAGGTATTTCAAAACTGCTATCAAATCACCCCTCAGTCTTCTCTTCTCCGGATTAAATAACTCTACCTCTTTCAGCCTTTCCTCATATACCATACCTCCCAAGGCCTCTAAGAAATTTTGTTTCTCTTTACTGGCTGTTTCCTAGTCTGTCCACATCCTTCTTGAAGTGCAGTGCCCAAAGCTAGACAGAGTCCTCTAGGTAAGATTTCACCAGTGCTGAATAGAGAGGAAGAATCACTTCCTTCATTTGCATATGCTGCTCCTGTTAATGCAACCACAAAATGGATCTACATGCTCATACAGGAACAGGTTCCAAAATTTAACCTGGAAGTAACCAATGGTAATCAAACATTAGATGAAGTAGAAGGAGGTGCCTCTGTTTACTTGGAGCAGGAATGCAGAATCTTATTTAACTTTATAACTTAATGCCTTTATTTGCAAAAAAAGATCACGTTCTGGCACTTGTATTTAGTAAATGGTCTGCTGTAGCCACTAGGTCTTTCTTTGCAGTATTGCAGGCTAGTCAGTCCCTCCCTATCTGTACTTATGTATGCATTTTTTTAATCCAAAGTGAAGAACTCTGCACTGATCCTTGTTGAATTTTATATGGTTGATTGTGGACCATTTTTCCGGTGTATCCAGGTAATTCTGGATCCTTGCCCTGTCTTTCAGAGTATCTGCAGCTCCACCCATCTTGGTGTCATCTGCATACTGCATGTCTACTGATCATGCATTCAATTGCATTGTCTCAATCATTAATAAAGATATTAAACAATATTGGACCTAGAACAGACTTCTGAAGAACGTCACTTGATACCTCCTCCCAACAAGACATTGAGCCTTTGATGAGTACTCATGGAGCTTGGTGATCCAATCAGTTATATATCCACCACAAAGTGCTTTCCTCTAGTCTGTATTTCCTTCTGTTTCTTTTGAAATTAAATAGATTGAAAGGCCGAACATAATCACTGGCTATGCTAAATTAGAAGGACATTTGTTAAAGGGAGAATAAGCATCAAATAAACCAGTACATTGGTAAAAGTATATTCCAGCGCAGCACAACACTAGATCTAACATTTTTCAAGATTTTTTGGCACATTCATTGTGTGGGAAATTAAAAAAAAAAAGGATATTCAGTGATTTGCTTAGGGCAGTGTTTCAGGTTTTAATCTCAGAGTGATAATCAAGAAGCTGTACCAAGACCTCAGGCACTAAAATAGACCCAACAGATTAAAGTAATTCAAACAGTGAATGAAAAGGAGGCTGTGAAACAGTGAGTCCCATCACCAACACACCTATAATGTTCAGAAGAAATAAGTGCTAAGCTAAACCCCTTACCAGCTGAAGTTTCCAGCATTTGGGTTGCTAGAGTGAAATCTTTTTACCCCTCACAAAGTCCCTCATGGCATTCTTGACTTTTTCATTCCTCAGACTGTAAATGAAAGGATTCAGAGGTGGTGTGACTACCACTGATAACATACCCACTGCCTTCTGGACATCTGGCGAGCGTCCCTGGCTCGGCAGGCAATACATGAAAATGGCACTGCCATAGAAAATAGAGGCCACAGTAATGTGAGAGGCACAGGTGGAGAAAGCCTTCTGTCTCCCCGTGGATGAGCGGATGCGCAGGATGGTGCTGATAATGTATGCATAAGACCCAAGTGTGAAAGCTAATGAGCTGGCTTGCACAACTGCAGCAAGGACAGACTCTATAGTCAAGAGCAGGTTGGTGTCGATACAGGAGAGCCGGACTAAGGGGGCATAGTCGCAGAAGAAATGGTCTATTATATTGGGGCCACAGAAGGGCAACCTGCTTAGCAGGATGATGGAGGAAAGTGGGAAAAGGCAACCACCCAGCCAGCATCCCATGACAAGGAGGGCACAGACACGCTTATTCATGATGAGGGGGTAGTGGAGAGGGTGGCAGATAGCAACGTAGCGGTCAAGGGACATGACAGCAATCAGGAAGAATTCAGCAATGCCCAGGAAGAAGTAGAAGTAGCACTGAGTGATGCAGCCCCAGAAGGTGATGGTTTTGTCCAGAGACAGCAGGTTTTCCATCAACTTTGGGATGACAGAGAAAATGAAGAGGATCTCCAGAATGGAGAGGTTACAGAGGAAGAAGTACATAGGGGTACGGAGCTGACGATCTTTAAACACCAGGCTAATGATCAGGAGGTTCCCAGTCAAGGTCAATGTGAAGATGGCTAGCAGCAGCACAAAGAATAGGATGTCCCATGGCCAGGGCATGGGGAAGCTCAAGAGGACAAATTCAGTCACCACACTGCTGCGGTTGTGTGGTTTCATAGCTACAGCATATTCCCTGGGAAGAGAGAAAACACACTTAGCTTTATACACTCACAAGTGTTCTCTTTTCCTTCTGAATCTTTCTTTCTTTATGTTTCTGCCTGCTTGCCTCTCCCAGTACAGTTCTCCCTTTTTCTTTCTTTCTTTTTCTTTTCCTGTTCTTGTTGCTCTCACGCACAACCACTTAGACAATCGGTTTACTTGCATTTGAATGTATGATTTAGGATGTCTAATCTGGCTTTAAACACCTCACTGCATAATTCATCAAACATTTCCAATAACAAAAGGCAGGAAAGTGAAGCACAGAAACATGATGAAATTAGGTAAAAGCAGAGAAGGTATATCGATATAAAAAAAAAGGAAATCCTTAGGAAAGGATTATAGGCCATTCATATCTCCTATTTCCATCCCCTCCCTCCCCACCCTCCAAGTCCTATGAAAAAGGACATCTGAAGATACTGAGGGAAATAAAGGCAGGCATTTAAAAAAAGATGCCAGTTTTGTTGTTGTAATTTATGGAACCCAAAATGAGAGGTTCAGTAGAAGTTAGAAATGAGCTACACTCAATTTCTGATAATAAGCATGGACTTTATTTGCAGATAGAGTAACATATAGATTAATAGTATAATACTGACTGATTCAGGATACAAGCCAACCACGTAAGAAGGATGAGGTAGAGACTTTCATAACGTGTTCCCTACCTGATTATGGCAAGAGTCCTTTAAATCTCTTCTGAAGTCTTTGGTGCTGCACATCTTTGGACAGAAATGATTACACTACATAGCATGCCGATCCAATCCTTCTGGGCAAGACCGTGTTCCTACAAACATTATAACAGTCCTGCATAGGTCTGAAACTTTACTACTGTAATATTAGATAGCTGTAGTCACTGCTATTAAGGAAGACAGACACATATGAGAGAGACAGAGGGAGGGGAAAAATACCCTGTGAAAGAGCAGTGGTTCTTTGTACAGGTTTTCCTGTGTGTGACATTTTTCCTTTTATTGTTAAGACCAAGGAGATACATGTATCTTAAAAGAACAGTTCAAAGTGCACAGCTGGTGATACCCAGGAGGCCGAACCTTGGGACGTTCCCTAGGACTGACATAGAGAGACAGAAAAAGTGTGGAGGTCAGAAAATGTTCTTGTCACACCTGATTCACTACAGTGGACTCTGATGCACAGATAGTCATTTTCTGGTGCCAATTTTCACACCTGCCCAGGGCACCAGTATGACGTTTGAAAATGTCCAATATGCAAATATTTTCCAGAACACACATCTTTAGCAACTATCTTCTGAGATGGCCAAGACAAATGTGGATGTCCTCTGAATACAGGGAGATTTTAGGGATCTGTCCCTGAATGATAAGCCCTTAAATTTGTTTTGTAAACTTCTCAAGCATGTTTTTAGTGGCAAACAAAAAAACAAAACAAGACAAGGAGGGATCACTATACCTTTCAGGAATTAATTTGACAGATACAAAAGTTGTGCATGGAAGGACTTCATTGGACAGAAAAACGTATGCTGTCCGAATCTTACCATCCCTGACCATGGTCGAAGTCTGGCAGATGGGGTTGTGGGTCAGAATTTGGGTCCAATATCAGAGCCGGATGAAGGTTGGTGTGTATAGGTGTTTCATGGCAAACAGAGTATGTGTGCTTGTATGAACGAGAGAAAGCTGCCTTGTGTGCTGCAGATCACTGTATATGTGTAGGTGGTGCTCCTGCAAAGTGTGAGTGGCATAAAGATGGATGAGAGAGAGATATCACCTGACTTTGGAACAGCAAGTGACAGCATTTGGGCCAGGTCAGAAAAAAAGAGCTCATGAGTCATATAGTCCTATATCTGTAGAAACATAAGGTGGAATATTGAGATTAAGGCATACTGCCGATGTATCCACATTGAATTTAGAGATGCCTCCTCAGAGCTGAAGATTGATGAAATGGTGGCATACAAAAGGCATCCTTATTTTTTATATATATCATAACATTTTTTTTTTAATTGAAAGGAAGCATTCTTGACTTCAGTACAATTCCCTATGAACATTTTTTTTTACTTGAAAAAAGAAATGGGAAATATATTTTGGAAACTTCAGACTTTAATTTTGAAACTATATTTCCATTTTTAATGAAAGTTGTTTAAGCTTGTACTACTTTTGCTATCTTTATTCATGCATTCTTATGGCATTTCTTCTGTCATTATTGTATATAAAACAGGAAATATATTAGAGGCAGACAAGGTTTCTTGGGTGAATCTGACATATTTTATTAGACCAACCCAAATAGTTGGAGAATAGTTATTAAGCAAGCTTTCTGGTTCAAAAACCCTTCGTCAGGCTAAGGAAGTTTCGGCAGTTGGTGTGTGCTCTTCCTGGATGGAATGAAAAGTCATGGAATGAAAGGAATGAAAGGAAATATATTACACATTTATACAACACAGATGCCATTCATGGCATATTATGACAAAGCATATAGTATAGGTCACTAGCACAATTATGACATCATAGAACAATTGAAAATTTCATCATTTTTTCATTTGATTTTTAATGAATAATAAGGACACCCAGATAGCCTGTGTGAAGCGGAAAGTATTTGATTCGGATTTGCCAATTCGGATGGACAGTGATTCGATTTGGTGATTCAAATCACTATCCCAATTCAATTCGGCCGAATCCAAATCTGAAAATATTCAGTGCCGAATCTTATTTGGCCATAGACTATACAGGCAGGCAGTGCCGGCAGGAGCAGCTGGGGGAGCAGCGGGACGAGCCCCAGCTTGAGCTGGCAGCCCTGGGAGAGGCCATGGCTCGTCCCGCTGCTCCCTCAGCTGTCCCCTGCCGGGGCAAGGTGGGCAGTGCTGGCAGCCCTGGGAGAAGTTGTGGAGGCTGGGAGGGAATGACCAGGATATTGGGAGCTGGGGGAATGATTGGGGAGCTGAGGAATCAAACTGGGAGCTGGGAGGAAGCCCCTGTTCATTCCCCCAACTCTGCAATCATTCCCCTGAGCTTCTGGTTCAATTCCCAGGTTCCCAGTTCGATCCCCCAGCTCTCCAATCATTCCCCCCAGTTCCCAATTTGATCCCCCAGCTCCTAATCATTCCCCCAGCTCCCCAATCATTCCCCACGGCTTCTCCCGGGGCTGCCAGCACTGCCTGCCTTGCCCGGGGCGGGAGGGCGTCAGCCGGTGGAGCCACCAAATGAGGTGTGGTTTCTCCCAGGGGTGCCGGCTCAAGTAGGACTTGTCCAGCTGCTCCCCCCAGTGCTGCCTAGTGCCCGCCTGTACAGTCTATGGCCGAATCTCCAAATCTCTCTGAATTGATTTGGATGCTTCCGATTTGATTCAGCAAGATTAATGGGTCTCCTAATTCAATTTGGATTCAGCCCCACTCCCTCTGCCTCCCCCCCCTTCCCGCTCTGGGCAGGAAAGACTGCTGGGGTCAAATAACTCCAGCACGTTGTGCGTCCAGTCTCCTTTTGAAGATCTCCAGGGTAGATGCCTGTACCACCCCCACTGGGAGTCTACTCCAGAGTCTGGTCACAGGAACCATGAATACAATTTTCCTTATATCCAGCCTGAAACCTTCTTCTGGGAGTTTATGGCGGTTGCTTCTGGTTTTCCCAGGGGAGCTCTGGTGAATAGTTGTTCACCTAGCCCCTGATGCTCTCATTTGTAAACTGCCACCAAATCCCTCCAAAGTCTTCTCTTTTCTAGGCTGAACAGTCCCATATCTGTTGGCCTTTCCTTGTATGGCTTGCTCTTCAGGACTCTAATCATATGAATAGCTCTTCTCTGGACTCTCTCAAGCTTCTCCACATCCTTTTTGAAGCGTGGTGCCCAGAACTGGACGCAGTGCTCCAGCTGCGGCCTCACCAATAATGAGTAGAGGGGGAGAATATCTTCTTTAGTTTTGCTTGAGATGTATGAGTTGATGCACGCCAGCTTATTGTTGTTCTGCTAACACATTGGTGGCTCATATTCATTTTATGGTAAATTATAACCCCCAGCTCCCTTTTGGACATGGTGTTAACTAGCATAGCACCACCCAGCCTGTAAGTTTATTGTGGATTTTTCCTCCCCAGATGGAGCACATTACATTTCTCAGTGTACAGGTGGTTTGCTGTAGCCAGCCACCAGGACTTTCTCTGCAGTACTGCAGCCTAGCCAGTCCCTCCCAATCTGTATTTATCCAAACAATTATATATCTACCTAATAGTGCTTTCCTATAGTCCATCGTTCCTTCTATTTTCTTGCAATGAAACAGATTGGCAGGCTGAACATAATCACTGGCTATGCTAAATTAAAAGGACATCTGATAAGGTTACCATAAGCATCAAATAAACCAATATATTGTGAAACGTATATTCCAGAACAGCACAACACTACACCTAACATTTTTCCAGACTGTTTGAACAATTAGTTTTGTGAGAAATTGAGGGGAGAAAAGCATACTCAGCGAACACTTGTGGCAATGTTTTCAGGTTTCAGTCTCAGCGGGATAACCATGAAGCTGTAAACAAGACCTCGGGCACCAAAATGGACGAAACTAAATATGGGAATATGCACAGTGAGTGAAAAGGAGACTGTAAAACAATGAGTCCCATCATCAACACACGTATAATGTTCAGAAGAAATAAGTGCTAAGCTAAACCCCTTACCAGCTGAAGTTTCCAGCACTTGGGTTGCTAGAGTGAATTTTTTTTACCCCTCACAAAGTCCCTCATGGCATTCTTGACTTTTTCATTCCTCAGACTGTAAATGAAAGGATTCAGAGGTGGTGTGACCACCAATGATAACATGCTCACTGCTTTCTGGACATCAGGGGAGCGTCCCTGGCTTGGCAGGCAATACATGAAAATGCCACTGCCATAGAAAATAGAGGCCACAGTAATGTGAGAGGCACAGGTAGAAAAAGCCTTCTGTCTCCCCGTGGATGAGCGGATGCGCAGGATGGTGCTGATAATGTATGCATAAGACCCAAGTGTGAAAGCTAATGAGCTGGCTTGCACAACTCCAGCAAGGACAGACTCTATAGTCAAGAGCAGGTTGGTGTCGATACAGGAGAGCCGGACTAAGGGGGCATAGTCGCAGAAGAAATGGTCTATTATATTGGGGCCACAGAAGGGCAACCTGCTTAGCAGGATGATGGAGGAAAGTGGGAAAAGGCAACCATCCAGCCAGCATCCCATGACAAGAAGAGCACAAACACGCTTGTTCATGATGAGGGGGTAGTGGAGAGGGTGGCAGATAGCAACGTAGCGGTCAAGGGACATGACAGCAATCAGGAAGAATTCAGCAATGCCCAGGAAGAAGTAGAAGTAGCACTGAGTGATGCAGCCCCAGAAGGTGATGGTTTTGTCCAGAGACAGCAGGTTTTCCATCAACTTTGGGATGACAGAGAAAATGAAGAGGATCTCCAGAATGGAGAGGTTACAGAGGAAGACGTACATAGGGGTACGGAGCTGACGATCTTTAAACACCAGGCTAATGATCAGGAGGTTCCCAGTCAAGGTCAATGTGAAGATGGCTAGCAGCAGCACAAAAAATAGGATGTCCCATGGCCAGAGCATGGGGAAGCTCAAGAGGACAAATTCGGTCACCACACTGCTGTGGTTGTGCGGCTTCATAGCTACAGCATATTCCCTGGGAAGAGAGAAAACACACCTGAATAAACTCACAAGTATTCTCCTTTCCTTTGCATCTTTTTTTTCTTGCTGTTTTGCCTGCCTGTCTGTCCCCAATATAGCCCTCCCTCCCTCGGTTTTCTTTCTTTCTTTCTTTTTTTTCCTGTCCTTCTCTCTCTCTCACACAACTTAAAGAATGTGCTAACTTTCATATGAACACATTATTTAAGATATCTACCATTCCATCTGTTTGTCTAGCTATAAATGCCTAACTGCCAAATGTAGCAAACACATCCAATACGAAAAGGCAGAAAAGCGAAGCGCAGAAACAAGATGGAATTAGGATAGATAGATAGATAGATAGATAGATAGATAGATAGATAGATAGATAGATAGATAGATAGATAGATAGATAGATCTATCTAGAACTCTAGATATAGATAGATAGATAGATAGATAGATAGATAGATAGATAGATAGATAGATCTAGAACTCTAGATATAGATAGATAGATAGATAGATAGATAGATAGATAGATAGATAGATAGATAGATAGATCTATCTAGAACTCTAGATATAGATAGATAGATAGATAGATAGATAGATAGATAGATAGATAGATCTATCTAGAACTCTAGATATAGATAGATAGATAGATAGATAGATAGATAGATAGATAGATAGATAGATCTAGAACTCTAGATATAGATAGATAGATAGATAGATAGATAGATAGATAGATCTAGAACTCTAGATATAGATAGATAGATAGATAGATAGATAGATAGATAGATAGATAGAGATCTATCTAGATCTCTAGATATAGATCGAGATATATCTATATATATAGATATATATATAGATATATATACACACCCTGAGAAAGGATTATAGCCCATTCATAACTCCTATTCCTCCCCAGTCCTATGCAAAATGTTAACTGAAGATACTGAGAGAGAGAAAGACAGAGATAGAAAGGCAGGTATTTCAAAAAGATACCCAAGTGTCATTCCTTTGATTTATGGAACTCTATATGAGAGGTTCAGTAGAAGCTAGAATCAGGCTACGCTCAATTTAGGATAATGGACTTAGAATTTTCTTGCAGATAGATTAAAATATTGATTAATCGGATAATATTGACTGATTCAGGATACAAGCCAACCCCTTAAGAAGGACAAGCTAGAGACTTTCACAGGGTATCGCATACCTGGTTATGGCAAAACTGCTTTGAATCTCTCCTGAAGCCTCTGGTGCTCAACATCTTTGGACAGAAGAGACCCCACTAGCTGGCATGCAGAGCTGATCCTGCCGAACTATACTCTAATTCCTTCAAACGTTAGGACAGCCCTGCATAGAATCTGAAACTCTACTACTGTAATATTAGATAGCTCCAGTTGATGCTATTAAGATAGACAGACACATAGGGAGTGAGACAGAGGGAAGGGAAAGAAGTACCCTTTGAAACAGCAGTGGTTCTTTGTGAAGGTTTTCCTGTGGGTGGCATCTTTGTTTTTATTGAAAAGACCAAGGAGATATATTTAACTTAAATGAACAGTTCAAAGTACACAGCTGGTGATACCCAGGAGGCAGAACCCTGGGACCTTCCATAGGACTGACACCGAGGGACAGAAAAAAGTGTGGAGACCAGAAAAGTTTCTTGTCACACCCAATTCACTACACTGGACTCTGAGGCACTGACTGTCATTTCCTAGTGACAATTTTCACATCTGCCCAAACCACTGGGATGCAACTATGAGGGTGAAAAAGGTCCAATGTGCAAATATTTTCCAGAACACATATCTTAAGCAATTATCTTCTGAGATGGCCAAGACAAATGTGGGTGTCCTTTGAAAACAGGGAGATTTTAGGGATCTGTCCCAGAATGATACATCCTTACATCTGTTCTGTAAATTTCTCAATTATGTTTTTTCAGGTGTGTGGAGGGGAGCGGGGAACAGAGGAGGGAGGCTCACTACATCTTTCAGGAATTAATTTGGCCAGTACAAAAGTTGTACATGAATGGACTTCATTGGACAGAAAAACACATATTATCATAATCTGACCATTTCCCCAGGTCCCTGACCATGGTCTGAAGCCTGGTGGATGGGAATATGGGTCTGAATTTGGGACCATTAACAGAGTGAGTAGTATGTTAGTGTGTATATGTGTTTCATGGCACACGGAGTATGTTTACTTGTGTCAACAAGATTAAGCTGTCTTGTGTGTTGCAGATCAGTGTACATGTGTTGATGGGGCTCCTGTGAAGTGAGTGGAATAAAGATGGTGCCGAGAAAGAGATCACCCCAGCCTGGAACAGCATGTGGTAACATGCGGGTCAGAGGACAGAGAGTTCTCAGCAAAGTCATATCGAAATAGATCTGTGGAAGCATAAAGTGGAATATTAAGTATGTGTCTATGTACGTGGACAGGGTAGGGAAGGGACTACATCAAATTTAGCAGTGGAGGCTGTTTGCTGGGATGTGATGGGCAAGTGTCCAAGTACTCAAAATATGGTCTTTCTCATTACTTTATGCTAACTACAGACAACAATGGTACATGGGACTAAAGAAATACTGATGGAATTTCTTTGTTCCCTGCCATGTTCCTTCTCCCCGTCTTATCCACTCTTCAGTCTATCCTACCCTCTCCAGGGATAGATGGTACCACTTTGGCTGTCCCAGATGGACTGAAAGTGTTGGCCCCCACATATCATAAATGCTAGTAGACTGCTATTTCAATTGACTGTTACATTCCCTGGTGAATGTACCCTGTGTGTGAAACTCAGCATCTAAGAATGCTTTACAATCCTGACAGTATGTGATGAGGTGGTTACAGTGTCTGGGGTGCTGTATCTTTTTTGGTCATAGCATCATTTGACAGTTGCTTAATTACTTCACCCTGGGCAAACATAAACTTTAGGATTAATTAAATTATAAAACTGCTTTAACTGCCCACAGCTCAGCACCTATGCAACTACCACCTGTGGGATCCCATTTATCTAATAACGCTACCAACCCACTGAAAAAATCTTAACATTTTTATCAGTAAAGTTTTTAAATATTCATAATGTCCAAATGTGGTATCTAGAATTCAAGGTGTGGGGTTTGGGAGCTATGTGTGGCCAAGAAGAAATAGAGAGCATGTGTCTCTGTGAGAATGAAGCTTCTCTCAAAAAGAAGAGTCCTTGGTTTCCAAATTGAGGAACTAAGGAGGGAGGAACACCCTAATTCCTCTCAAAGTTCACTTGATTTTCCAAAATACTCAGATTATTGTGTTCTGTAGGAAATGTATTAGGAAAAAAATACAATAAAATAATAGAGGTTTGCTGGTCAAGTAGATATATCATTCCAAACCCTGTTTAAGTCAGTGTGTAGCAGTGAATAGGAGTGAACAAGGAAGAATGAGCAAGCTGCACAAACAGACCAAGAAATACATTAGGCCAACATATATATTTTTCCTTACAACATCCTTCAAGGAATTCTTGACCTTTTCATTCCTTAGGTTGTAAATGAATGGGTTCAAAGATGGTGTGACCACCACTACTAACAGAGCTTCTACCTTCTGAACTTTAGCGGAGCATCTCTGGGTGGGCAGGCAATAGAAGAAAACGGTACTGCCATAGAAAATAGAGGCCACGGTCATGTGAGAGATGCAGGTGGAAAAAGCTTTCTGTCTACCTGAGTTTGAGAGGATTCACAGAATGGTGGTGATAATGTAGATGCAAGTTTGAAAGCCAAGGATCTGCCCTCCACAATGCCAGCAAGGATTATCTGCAGGGTCAGTGGAAGTTTTTCTTCAGTGAAGGACAGCTGGACAAGCAGGATGTAGTCAAAAAGAAGTGATCTATCATGTTGGGGCCACAGAATGGCATCCTGAACAGCAGGGTCTTCCCAAAAATGGGAAGGATTCCTCCCAACCATCAGAGCAAAGCTATAAGAGCACAGACGTAGTCATTCAGGATGATGGAGTAGCAAACTGGGTGGCAGATAGCAATGTAATGGTCAAAGAATACGATGGCAATAAGTGTATATTCAGTGGTGCAAAGAAAGAAGAAGTAGCACTGAGTCATGCAGCCCCAGAAAGAGATAGTTGAGTCCAGAGCTTTTATTTTTTAAGAGTCGGGAGCTGGGGTGGGAGGGGCAGCCATGGGGGGGGCACTGGGAAAGTGGGTGGGGATCAGGGGGCTTGTGGTAGAACCCCCCACGTGGCTTGGGGTAGTAAGGGGCAGCAGGGATCGCTCCCTGCCTGGCAGCAACCGGTAAATCTGGGGCTTTTTTTTTTTTTTTTTTTTGCTTAAAGAACCAGGAGCTGGGGCCGGGGGAGCAGGCAGAGGATGGGGGCTTGTGACAGAGCCCTCCACACAGTGTGGGAGAGTGGGGGGCAGCAGGGATTGCCACCCCGTCCCTGCCTGGCAGCAGCCGGTGAATGACAGGCCTTTTTTTTTTAAACAGCAGGGAGCTGGGGCTGGGACAGTGGGCAGGGGATGGGGCCAATTCGGAGATTCGGCTGATTTGGTGGCAGCTGAATCAATTCAGGACAGTGATTCGAATCACTGAATTGAACCACTTCCCTGAATCGGCCGAATCGGAATCCGAAGCGAATACTAGCTGTTTTGCACTGGCGTACTGCACATTACATTTACTACTAATTCCAAACGTAGTAGATTGATTTCTTTCTTTATTTCTTATTAGTTTAATTTTGGTCATAGGGTAGAAAATTAGGGTTAGAAGGGATTTCAGGAGGTCATTTCATCCAACACCCCCATCCTCCGCCCCCAAATATACACCTACAGCAGAATCATCCCTAGTTAAACCATTCCAGGGAAGTGTTTGCTTAGCCTGCACTTAGAAACTTCCCAGGATGGTGATTCTATAACCTCATGGCTGTCTGAACTGTTTGGCTACCTCTGGGAAGAACCTATGAAGGTTTTAGGGCCCATTAGTATTTAGGATCTACAATGCACAAAAAGCAGGGCAAGGGTTTCTATGCCCTAAAAATCCTTGCTTTATTAAAAGACATTTAGAACATATTTTAAAAACAAAACATGAGATTTATTATCTAATTGATTATATTAGATATATATATAATTATTATATCTAATTGATACCAGTTGATGATATGCATGGATTCTTCTACCTCTGCATCAGTCCTGTGTGACTGGTAGTAGTTACCTTATTATCTAGTGATGGTTGGCAAGTATATTTAAAAAAGTATTTCTAGGCCATAGGCCTGTTTCTTTTTGGTGTGTTTCCAGGTCAAAAAGCTAAACCAATGTAAATGTTATCAAGAGGAGATCACTGCAGGGAAGCTAGGGAGTATCTTAGTTGTAGGGGGTCATACCAGGTACGAGACATATTAGGTAACCCCATAGAAGAAGCTAAAATTATGGAAAGTTGTCTTTTGCTTGTCTGGGGCTGTCTTATGATCAAGACCTTGCATTCAGAACCAGATTGATTAAAAAGAAAAAAAGTACTACCAGAAAGTAGTCATTATAGATAAGTATTAAAAGCATGTAATAATTCACATTAAATTATAGTATCAATCACAGTGTTACCAGGAACTATTTAGAAATTGGAATGGATAAAGAAACAGGGCTTGTTATACTTCCATCACCTCTCTTCTCATTGAGTACACACCTTTTTGAGCCAGGGGAGCCTGTAAGAAAACCCCTGAGTGACACATTTTAGATACCAGAGGACAAAGCAGAAAACCAGTCCATGTTCTAGCCACCAAAACTGAGTAGTTAAAGCTTCTTATAAACAAATCAGGGAACTCTGGGTTTAGACCCCGGTATGGATGGGGGTTTTGAACTTGTCTCTGTGACTTCACATAAGAAGTCTCTAATGCCAGAGCACAAGTTAGGCACCATGCCATTGCCTCTCCAGCTCTGCTTTTGAGCTGCCCTCTGAGAGAGCCGAGAGTGGGAGCTGTATGTGGGTAGGAAGAACTTGTAAATTAGACAGCATGAGTCACCATGAGATGGAGGCTGCTCTAGAAAAGAGGAGCTCTTGATTTCTAAATTGAGGCATTATTCCTAAGGAGGTGGGAACACCCCAATTCCAATCAAGGTTGGAATACTCAAAATATTATAGTTGTGGAAAATGTTTTAGGAAAAAATAGAATAAAGGAATAATAAGAACCATTGAAATAAAAGGTTTTCTTGTCAATTCCAAACATTGTTTGAAGTAGTGTGTATAAATATCAGAGAACAAGTGAGAATGACAAGGTTGCACAAACAGACCAAGAAATATATTAGGCCAAGTACAGTACATGGGAATCCTCAGAGGTCCAGAACAGAGCTGTCGAATAATCACAGATATTACCAGGACACTCCCAACTTCTCTGGGGAGGAAGAAATATGCCATGTTATGCCTCAGCTGTCCAGAAAATAATAGTTTACAACACCCAGATACTTAGTGTGCAAATATTTTTTTCCTTACAAAGTCCCTCAAGGCATTCTTGACCTTTTCATTCCTCAGGCTGTAAATGAATGGGTTCAAGGATGGCGTGACCACCACTACTAGCAGAGCTACTGCCTTCTGAACATTAGGGGAGCGTCTCTGGATGGGCAGGCAGTACAAGAAAACGGTACTGCCATAGAAAATAGAGGCCACGGTAATGTGAGAGGTGCAGGTGGAGAAAGCTTTCTGTCTGCCTGAGGTTGAGGGGATGCGCAGAATGGTGGTGATAATGTAGAGGTAAGATGCAAGTGTAAAAACAAAAGAGATGGCCTCCACAATGTCAGCAAGGATTATCTCCAGGGTCAATGGAAATTTGTCTTCAGTGCAGGCTAGCAGGACCAGAGGAGCATAGTCACAAAAGAAGTGATCTATCACATTGGGGCCACAGAATGACATCCTGAACAGCAGATTCATGGCAAAAAGGGGAAGAAGAATTCCTCCCAGCCAGCAGACCAAAGCTAAAAGACCACAGACATAGTCATTCATGATGATGGCGTAGTGGAAGGGGTGGCAGATAGCAATGTAGCGGTCAAAGGACATGATGGCAATAAGTGCAAATTCAGTGGTGCCGAGAAAGAAGTAGAAGTAGCATTGGGTCATGCAGCCCCAGAAAGAGATCGTTTTGTCATCTGAAAGCAGGTTCTCCAGCATCTTGGGGGTAATGAAGGCAATGAGAAGGATCTCCAGGATGGACAGATTACAAAGAAAGAAGTACATTGGAGTGCGAAGCTGAGGACGTGTGAATACCAGGGCTATAAGGATGAGGTTCCCCATCAAGGTCAACATGAAGATGATCAGCAGTGCCAGGAAAAATAGGATGTTCAATGGCCAGTGCATGGGGAATCCCAGGAGAACAAATTCTGACACTGTACTGTTGAGGTTATATGTTCTCATGACAGTATTACATGCCCTGGTAAAGGAAGAAATATAAATAACATATACCACCATTGGTCTGATTGAACAAGTAATAATAACAAAACAAGACGTACAAAAGCAATGTGAATGCTTTGTGATTTCTCTTTCTATGAATTAAGTCAATCAGCTCCACAAGTTAGGGTGAAGTTCAGAAGTTCATTAAACATTGGGAATGGGGTAGATGCCAGCTGGGGATATGTGAATGGGGCCATTCATTGTTTCATAAGATAAAGCAGACTGGAAAATAAGATGAGTTCGAAACTCCTATTTTTTTAACCATACCTGACCATGACAACGTTCCTTAACTCTTCATCTGAAATACCTCACACCAACCATCCTACAAGAAGAGTGAGCACACAAGCTGGAATGCAGATCACATGCCGCTGGGTAATTCTGTACTGCTACAGATATTAGAGAAACCCCACCCAGATTTTGAATCTTTATGACTGCAATTTTGAATGTCTCCCATTAAGTTGTCCAAAGATAGATGCACACCTGTCAACAAGAAAACATACTATTAAAGGAAGAATAGCTATATACATGTACATGTGGATAGAGTGTATAAGAAAGAGATTGAGAGAAACTGGAAGAGCCAGAGTTGAAATGAACTGTGTAGCAGTTGAACTATCCTTTCTGCTATGTGTGTCTGTGAATTACATCTATACCTTTATGTAAAAAAAAGCAGAGAAATGTTTCACTGGGGAGATAATTTCAAAGTGTGCATCTGCCGATAACCCAGGAGACATAATCTGTGCTGTACTCCATAGGGCTTTTCACTGGTGTAAGAGAGAGCCACAAACAGAGAAAACTGCAAAACCCAGCGGATTTTCTTGTTATTCCTATGTTGCTACAGTAGAAAATTGGACGTTAATAATCTCATTGTGGAAATGTACACACCAGACCAAAACCTGAAGACCTGGGGGCATCTGAACATTCAAAATTGTGTTGAGGGAGATTCATATTGGGGTTAAATGGGGCAAGGTTGAGGGACATCAGTAAACCAATGGGTGGGCATGGGTTGTGACAGGACATCCTTCTGTCCAACATTAGTATGTTTGAATTGCCCTCCTCTGAAGAAACAGCTTGAGTGCCTTGCTCAAGTCCCATTTCCAACTTTGCTTCCCTACGTGATGACAGGCAAGCCATGGAAAGAAAGTCATGTTGCACCTCCATCCTATTTCTCTTCCCTTTTGAACACATATCCTGTGTTGAAAATCAACTCTTCCTGCTTCTGGGGTGGAGCCATAAGACTCTCCTACTTTTGGACTTGATGCTGAAGATAAGAGATTAATTTAAAAAACAAACCTTGGATATTTATCAATCAGCAGGGCTTTGTTAAACGCATCCTAGAGTACTCAAGGAATAAGATGAGGCAATTTTATATCTATTAGCTATTCTCTGAGAATTCATGGATGTCAGGTGAGATCTGCAATGACTAGAAAATAGCAAGGGTAGTGATCATCTTTAATAAAGGGAAGAAGAGGGATCTCAGGAATTATAGGCTGCTCAATTAAACCATAATACCTGGAAAAATCATGGCACACATCATCAAGAAATTTATTTGTAAGCACCTTGGGGGGAACAAGATGGTCAGGAACAGCCAACATGAATTGACCAAGAACAAGTCATGGCTGATTACTCTTAGCTCCTTCTCTAACAAGGTGCCTAGGTTTGTGGATGGGAGGAGAGCAGTGGATGTGGTAAACCTTGATTACAGTCATGTTTTCAGTGAGGTCTCTCTCCCATGTCATTCTCATTTTGAAGCTAAGGAAATGCAGTCTAGACAAAAGTAAAGAAAGTGGACACAACTGTTGGGATCATGATGATTAAAGGGGAGTCACTAATGGCTTGATGTCCTAGAGATGGGAATGGGTTTCCCCAGGGATTAGTATTGGGAACAATACTGTTTTAATTTTCCCAAGAATGATTTGGTGGTGGGATTGAAAGCCAATTTGCAGATAACACCCAGCTGGATGGGAACTGTGTCCAGTTTTAGGCACTCTGTTTCAAGAAACAAATGGAGAAATTGGGAGGAGTCCAGCAGAGAACAATGAAAATAGTGAGAGGTCTGGGAAACTTAAGGGGAAATTTAGGTTGGAGATTAGAAAAATTTTAACCACCATAAGGGTGGTTATCCACTGGAACAGGCTACCCAGAATGATATTAATATCATGACCCTCCACACTTTAAGAATAAACAATAAATGATAAACAGCTAATATAGGAATATTAGGAATAGTGAGTTATTAATTAAACCACATACCCTTCTCAGAGGGTTCTAATGGGATTTGGCATCCTGCTGTTGCATTGTTGTATCACTAGGGTTAATCAGGAATATATATCCCATTTCCACCAGGGAAAGCAGTATGAGAAATGGAACAGAGGAGGAGAATTTAGGAATGAATCCAGGGATAGTAGTAGAGCTGCCGGTAGATGGTTTTCTTCAGTTTTCTTCACAAGCCAAGTCTGATATCAGTACTCAACCACGTGGTTGAGATTTGGGAAGCATTTGGATGAAATGGAAGGTTCTGTACATGTGCCTTCCAGGGTCAGATTATTACCACCACCATAATATATGGCTTTATCAGGGACATGATCAACCATGTGGCGGGCAAATGCTGTGTTGTTGCCAGTTGGGAATACTACAAATGGCACAGAGCTGTACTGAAGTGCTGTATGTCAACTGGTTTATTGGAACAAAGCCAGGTATTCTCCTGCACTGAAAGAGGATGAGAGCAAATGTCATGTTGATGCAACAACTATTACAGATATCTCCATGCCATACAATGGATCAGTGATCTAGCTGGTGGGTCAGAAGGCTTGGAGGGTGTGACTCATCGAAGTGACCGTGCACTAAGGCTGTGCGAAATAGCAGCATTCTGTTTCGACCGGTGTTTCGACCGAATAGCGTTCTGTTTTGAATTTTGTTTGGATTCGAAACAGCTGTTCCATCCCGTTCCATTGAAACAGTTTCACTGTTTTGACCCTGTTTCACCGTTTTGCCCGTAGGATATAATGGGGAGGGTCAAAACAGCCTGATTTGGATGAAACTTGCAGGCATGCTAGCCCCTGCTGAGGCCACGAAGCCTGCCAGCTTACAAGGAGATGGGTGCAGGGGTTCTGCATTTTGGGGCCCTGCACCTCTGGCTGCTGACAGGCAAAACTCATGTCATGGGTGCTTCTGGGACTGTATCTGTCTTGGGGTACAGGTGGTTGAAAAGTGCAGGCCTGCTAGCCCCTGCTGTGGCCACAAAGCCTTCCAGCTTTCAAGGAAATAGTTGCAGGGTAGGCCTGTGCGAATAGGGAACTATTAGATTGGGATTCAGATTCAGTCAATACGGATGACAGAGCTTTGATTCGGAGATCCAATTGTTTTCCCGATTTGATTCAGAGATCCAAATCATTCTGGTTCGACTGGGAGATTTGAATCACTTTTCCAATTCAATTCGACTGAATCATTTCAGAAGATTCGGAGCCAGTTCCGAGATTCAGCCATAGAGTATAATGGGGAATCAATGAAATATCTATAACTTTGTTGTCTTTTGTCTGCTTCAGATGAAACTTTCAGAGATGGTAGCCTATCCTGAGAGCATGAAGTGTGCCAAGCTTCAAGGTTATAGGTGCAGGGGTTTCTGGGAAACTGCACCACAAAGTCCTGAAAGCAAATCTCATGTCATGTGTGTGTGTTAAGCCACAGTGGGGTGAAAACTGTAGGGATGGTAGCTCTTACTATGACCACAAAGCCTGCCATGTTTCAAGGAGATAGGTGCAGGGGTTTCTGGGAAAATGCACTTTAAACTGCTAACAAGCAAAACTCATGACATAGGTGACACTGTGCGTGTGTGAAGGCACAGGGGGTGAAAACTGCAGGATAACAAGTTTCATTCAAATCAGGCCAGAAATGTCAAAGTTATAGGCTGTTTCAACCTTCCCCATTATAGCCTATGGGGAAAATGTTGAAACAGCGTCGAAACAGTGAAATGTTTCGACTTGCATCATTTTGTTTCAAGGCTGTTTTGACCATATCTGTTCCATTTCGATTTTGCTGTTTTGACCTCAAAACGGGTCAAAACAGCACTGAAACAAAACTGGCAGCCAAACTCCGCACATCGCTACTGCACACTACATGACAATGTTCAGTGACAAGCCAAGATACCACAATCTGGTTATATAAGTGTGCGTTATTTGGTGCCTCAAGTGTGTGAACATGGCAGCAGAAGTAATGTTCATGAATGCAGGGATATTCAAGTTGACTGTGAAGTTCTCAAGAACGCTGCGACAGGAATGTAATGCCTCCTGCTTTAAACTGGTCAACGTCTACGAACAGCTGGAATAGGTTTCCAAGGGAGGTGTGCCCTTCCCTACCCTGGAGGTCTTAAGGAAGAGACTGGACAAGCACCTAGCTGGGGTCGTCTGATCCCAGCACTCTTTCCTGCCCAGGGCAGGAGGTCAGACTTGATGACCTACTGAGATCCCTTCCAACCCTAACATCTATAAATCTATAATAACTAATAATAACTATCAGATAAAACCTCTAGGCCACTTTTCACTTCCCCCACCTATCATATTCCAACTCATCAACTTCTCTACCAACCCTTTTTTCTTCCTTCTCCATATGTGTGGATGGGCTCTCTTTCTCATGTGTATGCACACACGCTTTGTGTGAATGTGTGTGGACCAAAGGTGGAAGTTTGGAAGAGGCTCTTATATGAAGCAGTAGAAAATAGGAGAACCAGCAATGTAACTTGGTGGAAGGAGCGGGGCAGGGTGTAACCCCTTGTAGGCTGTAACTGCCAGTCTGCAAGGGAAAAGCCACAGATTCCCATGTTTTTTTCCTTTAAAGGAGAATCTGTTTTTTCAAGTTTGGTGATCCATTTTTACAGTTTGTTTGTGACCCTTTCATAAATTCTTGCGACCCACCTTTGGGTCGTGACCCACAGGTTGAGAAATGCTGCTCCACAGCATCCACTCCTGCCACACTTGGAGAGAGATTACTGGGCTAGATGGAGCAGCAACTCTCTGTTTACTGCTGCGTGAGTGGTTGTCTGGTGGGTGGGTGGTAGAGCCTGATGTTTGGGAGGGAGAGGGAATAAGGAGAAAGAATCAAACATTGGGCTTGATCAGCCCTTTTCAAAATGAAGTAGGAAGGCTCCTGTCCTGGCTCAGGACTCTGTATGCTTCTTGCAGTAGACTCTGCACTGAGCCTTTGGCCTGCATTAAGTACTTCATAGGAATTTAGGATCAGATGTACTCTTTGTCTGGTAAGGGAGTGGAGCAGTAGTTTATACCCTGGGCTGTGCATTTCATTTAGCTCTTCTATCTACCATTAACTCCAAACACGGTAGATTGATTTCTCTATTTATTTCTTCATGGTTTATTATCGAAGAACAAATGCATTGAAGAATGTCTGTCATAGAATTATAGACAATTAGGATGGGAAGGGATCTCAGGAAGTCATTTAATCCAAATCCTCCCCCATTTATGGCAGATTCATCCCTGATTAAACCATGCCAGAAAAGTGTTTGCTTAGCCTGCACTTAGAAACTTCCCAGGTTGGAGACTCTACAACCTCATGGCTGTCTGGGTTCTTTGGAGAAATCTGGGAAGAACCTATGATGGTTTTAGAGACTGTCAGTGTTCAGGATCTATCAAACATACAAAGTAGGGTAAGGGTTTATGCATCTTAAAAAGTCGCCTTGCATTATTAAAACGCTTAAAACATATTTAAAGACCTGAGCATGAGCTTTATTATTCTAATGGATACCAAGAGATGACATCTTCCACCTCTACATCAGTCCTAAGTCCCTGGAAGCAGTTACCTTGCTGTCTAGTGAGAGTTGGCAGGTATATTTGAAATGTATTTCCAGGCCACAGGCCTGTTTCTTCATGCTGTATTTCCAGGTCACAAAGCTAAACCAATGCAAATGTTATCAAGAAGAGATCTCTGTGGGAAGTTAAGGAATGTCTTAGCTGTAGGAGCTGACCTACTTTCCAATGCTGAAGGGGGTCTTACCAGGTCTGAGACAGATTAGGTAACCCCCCATACAAGAAGCTCAAACTACTGACACTTGTCATGTGCTTGTCTGGGCCTGTCTGATTGTCAGCACTGGAAGGATTTAAAAAGGAAAAGGATTAAGAGAAAGTAGCCATTATAGATAGGTGTTAAAAGCATATAATAATTCACATTAATTTATTAGTATCTGTCACAGTGTTACCAGGAACTATTTGGATATGGGAATGGAAAAAAGAAACAGGGCTTGTTATACTGCCATCACCTGTCTTCCCACTGACTACACACCTTCTTGAGCCAGGGGAGACTGTAAGAAAAGCCTTTAGCAACACGTTTTAGATACCAGAGGAGAAGGCAGAAAGCCACACCATGCAAAACTAAGTAAAGTCTTTCAATGACATAACAGGAAACTCTGGTTTTAGACTCCTTTACCAATGGAGTTTTTTAAACTTGTCTCTGTGACTTCGGATAACAGTGCTGTCATGCCGGGGCACAAGTTAGGCACCATGCCATTGCCCCTCCAGCTCTGCTTTTGACTTGGCCTCTGACAGAGCCAAGAGACGGAGCTGTGTGGTAAGGAAGAAACAGTACATTAGACGGCATGTGTCTCTGTGAGATGGAGGATGATCTAGAAAAGAGGACCCATTGGTTTCTAAAGCGAAGCATTGTTCATAAGGAGGCAGGAACACCCCAAATCCTATCAAAATTCATTTGATTTTCCAAAATTATGATAATATTATACCTGTGGGAAATGTGTTAGTAAAAAATTGAGTATAGGAATAATAACCATCAACATAAGAGAAGTTTGCTTGTTAAACAGATATATCATCCCAACCTTGTTTAAGGCAGTGTGTATAAATAGCAGTGAACAAGTGAGAAAGACCAGGTGCACAAACAGACAAAGAAATGCATTCAGTCAAGTACAGTCCATGGGAATCCTCTGAGGGTCCAGAACGGAGCTGTGGAGTAGTCACAAATATTGCCATGATTATCTCACTTTTTCTGTGGGGGAAGGCGGATGTGCCAAGTTATCCTTCAGCTGTCCAGGAAATAGTAGTTCCCAACACCCAGATATTTAGCATAGAAACACTTTTTTCCTTACAAAGTCCCTCAAGGCGTTCTTGACCTTTTCATTCCTCAGGCTGTAAATGAATGGGTTCAAGGATGGCGTGACCACCACTATTAGCAGAGCTACTGCCTTCTGAACATTAGGGGAGCGTCTCTGGGTGGGCAGGCAGTACAAGAAAACGGTACTGCCGTAGAAAATAGAGGCCACGGTAATGTGAGAGGTGCAGGTGGAGAAAGCTTTCTGTCTGCCTGAGGTTGAGGGGATGCGCAGAATGGTGGTGATAATGTAGAGGTAAGATGCAAGTGTGAAAGCCAAGGAAATGCCCTCAACAATGTCAGCAAGGATTATCTGCAGGGTTAAAGGAAATGTGTCTTCAGTGCAGGCTAGCAGGACCAGAGGAGCATAGTCACAGAAGAAGTGATCTATTATGTTGGGGCCACAGAATGGCATCTTGAACAGCAGGGTCATGGCAGAAAGGGGAAGAAGGATTCCTCCCAACCAACAGACCAAAGCTATAAGAGCACAGACATAGTCATTCATGATGATGGCGTAGTGCAGAGGGTGGCAGATAGCAATGTAGCGGTCAAAGGACATGATAGCAATGAGTGTAAATTCAGTGGTGCCTAGAAAGAAGAAGAAGTAGCACTGAGTCATGCAGCCCCAGAAAGAGATCGTTTTGTCATCTGATAGCAGGTTCTCCAGCATCTTGGGGGTAATGAAGGCAATGAGAAAGATCTCCAGGATGGAAAGGTTACAAAGAAAGAAGTACATTGGAGTGCGAAGCTGAGGATATGTGAACACCAGGGATATAAGGATGAGGTTTCCCATCAGGGTCAATGTAAAGATGCCCAGTAGCACCAGGAAAAATAGGAAGTTCCATGGCCACGGCAGGGGAAATCCCAAGAGAACAAATTCTGTCGCTGTACTGTTGAAGTTATAGGTCCTCATGCCAATAATATGTGCACTGTTCAAGGAAGAAACATGAATACCATTAATCAGCTCAACAGCATCCTCCCTGCCTTGTTGTGTCTCTTTCTCACTCTCCCAGCCTCCATAGGCAACAATCTCTGTTCCCTCTCCACCACTGACTCTGGCACAAACAAATACAGTCATTTATTCATGTTTGAATAGAAGGTGCCGGGCATTCATCAATCCATCTGTATCTCTATTTAGCAAAAACCTGAATAAAAGAACTCTTGAGTGCATAAATCATGGTTTATATAAAAGTGGCAGAGACATAGAAAGGTGGACATAGAAAGGAATAAGGAAGGACGGACAAAGTAAAAGTAATAGAAAAAGTTATTAAGACACAGATGAGAGGCTACTCAAAGCTCTTGTTTTGCTACCTGAGGTATGACTGTGTAAGTAAAACAAACAAACAAAAGAAGACATACAAAAGTGGGCATTTTCAAATGCAATATGATTTTTCTTACTATCACTTAAGGCAATCATCCCCCAAAATTAGGGTGAAAACCAGAATTTCATGAGATACTGGGTAGGGGTGGATGACATTTGGGGTAAAGTGAGTGGACCACTCCCTGTTTCAAGAGATAAGGCAGACAGGAAAATAGGATGAGTTACAGAATCCTAGTTTTTACCATACCCGACCACGGCAAAGTTCCTTAACACCTCCCCTGCGGTATCTGGCACCAACCATCCTTCAACATAAGGACCACACAAGCTGGAATGCAGCTCACATGCCACTGGGTAAGTCTGTACTGCTACAGATATTAGAGAAATTCCTTCCAGCTCTTGAATGTTTATTATTGTAATTTTGGATTTCTCCTATTAAGCTGTCCAAGGAGAGAGGAACTGATGTGAAAAAGAAAACATACTGTTAAAGGAAGAATACATGCACATAGTAGAGATAGTAAGAGAGACACTGAAAAGAGTTAGAGCTAGAGTTGAAATAAAATATGTAGACGCTGAATTGATCTTTCTGCTTTGTGTCTGCAAGTGACGCCTCTGCCTTTATGTAAAAGAGCAGAGAGGTTTCATGCTCCTTATTATGTCCAAGTTTGCATTTGCTGATAACCCAGGAGACAGACTCTTGTGCTGTTCCCAATAGGGCTTTTCATTAGTGTAACAGTGAGACCCAAAACATTGCAATTGTCAGTGGATTTTCTTGCTATTCTTATTCCATTCCAGTGGATAATGAGACAATAAAAATGTTGTTGTGACAATTTCCACACCAGCCCATGGCCTGGAGTCACGGGGGCAAGAGTATGTTCAAAATTGTGGTGAGGGAGATTCAGATTGTAAATAAAATGGCTGAAGATTGCAGGACATGTGTAAACTAGTGGGTGAGAATAGACTGTGACTGGAAACCTGCCTGCCCAACATTGGTGTATTAGAATTGTCTACCTCTGAAGAAATAACTTGAGTGCTTTGCTCAAGTCACATTTCCAAGTTTGATTTCATATCTGATGACAGGAAAGTCATGGAAAGAAAGGTTGTTGCACCTACATCCCATTTCTTTTCCCTTTTGAGTGCACATCCTGTGTTGGAAACACAGAACTTCCTGCTTCTGGTGTGGAGCAGATTGACTCTCCTAGCTGTGGGCTTGATGATGAGGATTGGAGATTATTTAGATAAACTGGGTATATATAAATCAATAGGGCCTACTGGATTCATCATATCAAGGATTTATCTGCAGTAACTGTACAGTCATTGGCTATTGTCTGAGAACTCATGGTGTTCAGGTGGGGTCTGGGATAACAAGAAAAAGGAAGAATAGTGACCATCTTCAAGAAGGGGAGGAAGGAAAGTCTCTGGAATTATAGACTGGTCAATTGAACCTAGGTATCTGGAAAGATTATGGTGCAGGCCATCAAGGAATTCATTTGTAAACACCTTGAGGGGCACCAGATGGTCAGGACCAGCCAGCATGGATTCACCAAGAACAAGTCATGGTTGATTACTCTACAAGGTGTCTAGGTTTGCGGATGGGAGGAGAGCAGTGGATGTGGTAAACCTTGACTGCAGCCATATTTTCAATGATGTCTCCAATGCCATTCTCATTTGGAAGCTAAGGAAATCCAATCCAGACAAAAGTACAGGAAGGTGGACACAACTCTTTGGCTCATGATAATCATAGAGGATTCACTAATGGCTTTATGTCCTATAGATGGGAATGAGCTTCCCTTGTGATTAGTATTGGGTCCAGTACTGTTTGAATTTGTCCATGAATGATTAGAAGGTTGGGACTGTAAACCAATTCGCAGATGACACCCAGATGGATGGGTACTGTATCTAGTGTTAGGCACTCCAGCTCAAGAAAAAATGGACAAATTGGGAGGAGTCCAGCGGAGAACAATGAAGAAAGTGAGAAGTCTGGGAAACTTAAGGGGAATATACATTGGAGATTAGAAAGAATTTTAACCACCTTGGTCACATCCAGATCAGCATGGCTGTGCAGTGTGAGGTGTTGACGGCGTGTGTGTGGCACCATAAACCACAGATTCAGTTGTTCTCTGCACTACAAGGGAGCAGCACAGTGGGGGGTTTTGACCCCTGAAAATCAAGGGGTCAAAAAAACCTGTGAGAAAAAAAGAAAATGCCCTGCAGCACTACACCCCAGGTGCTGGCCAGGTATTCTTTTGTTTTCTTTACGGGCCAAGTCTATTATCAATACTTGACCATGTGGTTGAGATATGGGGAACATTTAGCTGAAATGGAGGTTTTCATGCACGTGCCCTTCCCTTCAGGGCCTGACTATTACAAGCACCATGATAAGACATGGTCTTGCCAGTGAAATGATCCATCATATGGTGGGCAGGTGTTGTGTCCTGACCAGTTGGGAATACAACACATAGCCCAGTGCTGTACCAAGGTGATGTATGGTGTTGCAGAATACTATCTCTGTCTGTCCCCAAAACTCTGCTATCTGACAATTTGGTTACCATGGCCACTGCAGAGGGCAGACACCTCTGACCCTGAGTTGTACCTGAGCTGAATACATTCCTGAGGGAGGGGGAAACCTGCTCCCTCTGCCTACTGACTGGCATCACATACCTGGGTGGAGGCTTAAGCTCCCTATTTGTTCTAAGCAATACCAACATGACTGGGAGGGGGCTAAAGACCCTGCCAGTCTCCCCAGCAACCAGTGATGCATTTCAAATTGGTTGGCTGGCAGCCAACAGGTGCTGGCCTTCATTGGATCAGGTACATGAGGTCATAAGGTCTATATAAGTTAAGGACTGCCTAGGAGGAGGGGCGGTAGCCATGATGAAAACTCACAGAGAGAAACTGGACCATCTGAAACTCTTTCTCTCTCTTGAAACTGATAATCAATGAACTGCCTACCTCCAGAGAGAATCTCCGCCTGCCCCTGGATGATACTTATGAGTAACCTACCTGAGATCTAACTAGATATATAGCTTGCAGTAACTCAGATGTGTGATCAAAGGCTACCATGCCACTTTGCTCTAAGGGATTTCTTTGATATTGCTCTACCCTGGACCCTATTCCAAACCTACACCTTGTAACCAATAAAGTTCTCCTTTGTATCAAGCATGGGAGACTTATTGAGAGAGAGGCTAGATTATGCCTTGGGGTCCCCTTGGTTTGGCTGACTGAGGGAGACCACTATTTGTGCTTCAAACTGAGGGAAACACCCCAAGTTCTTGAAGTAGGTCAAGTACCCTCAAGGGCTAATAGGCCCATGTTTCCCAGAAGGTGCAGGTCCAGGATCAGTCTTGACTCTGGGTGGTGGCAGCATTACCCACAGCCTAGCGGGTGTGCCAGTAAGGGGGTTAGCCAGATGTGATGCACCCCCAGGGAGGCACTTGGAGCCTGGAAGGTGGTCGGGTGCAGTGAGGTGGGTGACAGTGCAGGAGCACCCCCTACTGGCCCACCACATATGTCAGCCAGCTTATTAATGCTATCACCAGCTGGTACAAAGCTAGGTCTTCTCCAGTGCTGGAAGAGGATAATAGTCTTTTTTTTTTTGTATGAAACATCCATTATTGATGTCTACATATGCCATACAAGTAATCAGAGGTTTAGCTGGCAAGCCAGAAAGCTAGGACAGCACAACTCATTGACATGGCCGTGTCCTACAGGAGGATGTTCAGTGAAAATCCAAGATACCACAATCTAGTCATAAAAGTGCTGGTCATTTAGTGCCCTAGTTCATGAGCACCTGGCAACAGAAGTTCTCTCCATGAATGGAGGGATATTAAAGTTGACTGTGAAATTCTCAAGAATGCAGGGAAAAAACACTAATGCCTCCTGATTTAAAATAGTTGGACCTCTACAAGTGTCTTAGACTACATGAAAGTGCATCTCTCTCTCCTTTTGTGAGGGAGAAGGCATGTGCTTACAGAACACTGCAATCTGTATGTTTAGCAGCATCTGGTATGGGCCTAGGGCATGGTGATGGTGTTAACAATAATAACTATATCAGAGCAAATGTCTACACCACATTTAACATTCTCTAACGTTCCTGGTAACATTATTATCTTGCCATATTCCACCTCATCAGTTACTCTACCCACCATCTTGTCTTCCTTCTTCATGTAAGTGAATGAGGTCTGTCTCTTTCTCTCTGTTTCTCTCTCTGTCTATCCCTTTGTTAAAATGTGTGTGGACCAAAGGTGGAAGTTTGAGAGAGGCTCTTACAGAAAGCAGTTCAAAGTATGAGAATCAGTTGTATAACTTTGGGGGGGGGGGGGGGTGGCATATAAATGGCATGATTTCTTATTATCTCCTTGCAGACCATCAAGTACTCTTAATTTAAAAGCAGGTAATTATATTTACTTGATGCAGTAAGACAATGGGGAAATAATTGTTAACTACAGCAATACGTTCTGCATTAATTGTTGTTTTGCCTGTTGGCATATATATATATATTTTTTTTTTTACCTGTTTGTTTGGGGTGTTTATTTATATATATATATATATATATATAAAACACCCCAAACAAACAGGTAAAAAAAAAAAACAGTTGGCCAAATGATCAGTTCCTGTATTACATTTCAAAAGAAGGCCTTGCAGATTGTAGCAGTGAGTTTACCAGCTGTGGAGAGACATCCCTGAGGTTGACAGAATTTCTAATCTCCCCATTCATTTTAAAGCAAGGAGCAACTATTTCTTTTCCCCTAAGAATTTGCTGAATGTCTGCAGATAACATTTTCCATGGCAGGTCCACTCTTCTCTATTTTCTCACAAATTCTCTTTTAAGTTGTTCAAGTTATATCATAAATATATGCTCAGTTATCATGGACTCAAAACTTCAATTTGTTTCATAGGTGATGTGTGTGGAGGGCATGTGCCCCCCCACCTCCCCATTTCTGTGCCAATGATGGGCTGTGGGACAGCAGCCTGACCACAGCCAATGTTCAGTAGCAGCAGGGGCAGCGCCGGTAGCAGTGGTGCAGAGTTGTGCCCCACCCCCACGACCAACACTTTTGAGTCTATGATTTGTTTGCATATAAAATTATGCAAATGTTAAATCAGATTGGTTTTCAGAAATATATTAATTTAGGAGGCTAATTTTCATTTTAAAAAGTAATTTTTTGGAACGAGCCTGAATAGAATCTGCATTCTGTTAGAAGTTTCTAAGAACATCCATATATCTGTTTATACATTCATTCATCCTCATTCATGCATCTTTTTTCTTTCTTAGTCCATTCACAATCTATACATTATCATGATCATCATTAACAGGTATCACATTTGTAAATTAAAAAGCCAAGGCAGGACTATTCACAATAATGTGCCGGTAGTGCTGTCCGGGAATGGAGTTACACTAACATTGACTGAAAAGGCCTCTAAAAACACTGGAAGTGGAATGAAGATTCTTACTTGTTTAAATAAAAAAAAAAGGTGCATGCTTGTGGAGACTGCAAAGTTTCCTAATGTGGCTTGCTTGCTTTGAGGAAGTAGGCAAGGTTTAGTTTCATAGGGTCGGAAGGGACCTCACTAGATCACCGAGTCCGACCCCCTGCCCTGGGCAGGAAATAGCGCTGGGGTCATATGGTTATTCATTGCTCAGCACATTCTGCATTTGCATTGGCACATATTGGAAACCTATAGAATAATAACAACAAAAATAGTCCAGATAATAAGGATTTTCAGTATCCCAATTTAAGACTTTAAATCCATGTTTTGCAAAATAACTGAACATGGAGATGTCTGTTTGCCATATCAAATGTCTAAATACTATTAAAGTCGTAATGATGAATCAAGATCCTATTGCATTTGGCACCACAAAACAACAGAACAAAAAGATGATCTTTGCTTAAAAGAGTTCACAATGTGAGTATATGGCAACAGACAAGAAGTGAAGAGTGGCATGCAGATGTTGCAGGACTGGGAGACAATATTGGTCCTCATCAGCTTTTCAACATATCCTAATACTAAGAAAACTATATGAAAACTCTCAGGCCTATTTTATCGATTCTTACATGTGGATCTATGTACATGGCAAATTATGGTTATTTCTGTAACAGATAATTAGTCCCCATTGTGCTACACACGGTCAAAACCCAAAGAAACAATCCCCTGCTTTTGCAGTAGGATTTTCCAAAGCTCCTTCTTGATGGAATTGAGACTTGCGGCAAGGCTTTGAAAATCCTAGTCTTAACCAATAAAAGAAGCAGAGAGGGAGGCACCCTACTACTCCGATGATTTGAAAGCAGCAGCAGACAAAGGGTGCCTCAAGCCTTTAATTTCTGCATGGGTTGTTTTACGGTCACATATGCCTTAAGGGCATTTTTTACCTTCTTGTTCCTTAAAGTATAAATGAATGGGTTTAATAAAGGACTTACTATCGTTGTGAACAGCGCCACCACCTTCTGTAGACTAAAAGAGTGGCCCTGACTGGGTTGGGCATACATGAAGATGGCACTGCCATAGAAAATGGAGGCCACAGTAATGTGGGAGGCACAGGTGGAGAAGGCTTTTTGTCTGCCTGTTGCTGAGGGGATGTGCAGGACCGTGGTGATGATGTAGAGGTAGGACACAGTGGTAAATGACAAGGAAGTGAGCAGTACAACACAGGAGAGGATGTACTCCAGCATGAGGAGGAGGTCTGTGTTGGCGCAGGACAACTTCACCAGTGGGGCATAATCGCAGAAGAAATGCTCTATCACATTGGGGCCACAGAAGGGCAGCTGACAAAGCAACATGAGTGGGAAAAGGGTGGAGAGGAACCCACCCAACCAGCAGCCCGTGACGAGAAAGATGCAGACGCGTCCTCTCATGATGATGGGGTAACGGAGCGGGTGGCAGATGGCAGCATAGCGGTCAAAGGACATAACAGCAATGAGGATGAAGTCTGTAGTACCCAGGAAGAAGTAGAAGTAGCACTGAGCAATGCAGCCCCAGTAGGAGATGGTTTTGTCTCAGGATAACAGGTTCTCCAGCATCTTGGGGGCAATAGAAAGGACAAAGAGGATCTCTAGGATGGAGAGGTTGCAGAGGAAGAAGTACATGGGGGTATGGAGGTTGACATCTATACACACCACTGCAATGATAGTCAGGTTCCCCATGAGGGTCAAGATAAAGATGACTAGTACAATCATGAAGACTAGGAGCTGCAGCGGCCATGGCAGCGGGAAGCCCAGGAGCACAAATTCCATGACCAAATGACTCTGGTTGCTCATCATTATTGCAGCAAGCTGTGATGGCCTGAATGTTAAATGTGATAAATTCAATTGGAAATTAAAACATTTCACTAATACTTAAACGTTTCCTCCTAACCCTCCCCCACTCCTCACCCCGCAAAAAAACCCCAGCTTAACAGACTCTTGACATTTTCCAAAAAAATTGCTTCTTTTTGGAAAATCAGGATTTAATTTAATTTTTAAATTAACATGGTAATGAATGCATACTATCGACCAATACTAGAGAACGATGCAGAATGTTTACTAGTTCATATAAAAGCAAGGTTATTTAATGCTTTGTTCTCTTCTGCTGGAATAAGAAAATCAGCGAATTAAGCAAACATTTAAACAACACTAGAGCGAGCATGGAAATGAAGCCCAATTTACCAGGGCACAACAAAAAGCCTAGAAATGAGGCACGTTTCCAGCTCATTTTTATGCAGTTTCAGTTTGGGCAAGTATTCAAAACATGTATTCAATCATAAGTAAGAAGACAGCTAGGCAGATAAAAGGACAGACAGCCTTTCGCACACACGCAAACATGAAAAAAAAAAAGACAGACAGACAGGTGTATGGGCTTCAGGGACATTTTTATAGTTAAAGTAAAATCCTTTTGGCACAGGAAAATGTAATGATCTGAGACATGCAAACCTAGAGATAAATAAGATAATTTATTTTGTTTTCTCTCCCTTTCTTACACTCACATAACCATGCACTGGAAAAATAAAATTTTACCTTTTCACTACGGGGAAATGTCATGAAGGCCTTGTCTTGCTGGTCTCATGGAAATCTCTTTCCCTTGCAGCAGATTCCAAATTTCTCAGCTTGTATCAAGACTTGGCTTAAAACAGAACGTGACATTGTGTGCATTACACGCATTACATGCATTATATAACAAGCATTGTATATATGCATGTATGGGGGGGGAGCTGAACCTTTGTTATATGAATGTCTTTCTCGTTGCTAATGTCTCACCACAATCGTGATCAAAGGGCCGGTCTCCATTCAAAGCATATCATGAACACCAGGTGAATATGGTTCTTTAAAATAATCCTGGCAGGCACCTAGGGAACCAAATGCCTGTGCCATCTAAATTCAGTTCGTCTATGCAAACATCTTTAAGACAGCAATGCTCTGAAATGCAGAACATCCTACTGAGTCCAATGGGACAGTTCCCTCTAGCAAGTCTCCTGCCTCGCTCCCTCCAGTATCCAGCTCTCCAGCATCTCTCACTGATGTTCCAGACTCTTCTCAAGCTGGAGCATCAGTTCTGCTCCACATCCAAATGGACAGCCCTTCATATTGAATCCCTGCCTCCATTGCCCCCTGCATGGCATTCTTGTGCTCTGGACTGAAGCATCCACACTGCCCCTGAGCCCTTTACTGTCTTATCCTGCACCCGGTCATTTATATCAACAGCCACCTCCTATTTCCTGTAACCGTGGGCATTTGCTTTTTATATGTTATCAAATGTGGACCCTATCCTAAACCCAGAAGTGATATACAAACTCTGAGATATATACCTATACGAGTAGGTATATATTCATTGGAGAAGGATGCGGTAACCAACAGTTTAAAATTCATTCTGGATTCATGCCAAAGCCTTTCCCAACTCTTACCTACCAGACTGACCGTGATGTAAATAGGTGCCTGGTCCTTAAGTCTGAGGAGTCAAAAGCATCCACATCATCCCCTATAGAAATGGGCCTGACTTAGCTATGCTGGGTCTGCGGGACTGTGGGCTTTGATGTTAACTTTTGGTACTACCCAGAGGATCCTGACAGACCCCATTATTAGCCAGAGACATGCTATGTGCTGGGTATGAGTTAATTCAGGAAATTGCCATGGGCTGTATGATATAGGGCAGAGGGGATGTGCCCAGGGTTTCTTCTGGCCTTATAATGTATGAATACATGATGCAAGGTCAGATTCCCCAGTGGATATAACTTGACTTTCCTCTATTGTATCACTGACCAGATCCCAGCTGGCATGAAACAGCACCAGCTTCTCTTAAATAAACTGGTCAGATACCTTTCTGCTGCCATGCGCTATATTCATTCGAGCAAATCCACAGCTGGCCTAAATCAGGGCAACTCTATTGCTGTTATACAGTCAGTGATGCCTATACTGATTTACCCCACCTAAATAGCTGGTCAACTTGGAGGCCAATCCGAATTTCTCTTGTGTTTCTACAGTTCCTGCCTTTGTTATCCTTGGTACTGAATTTGCTTTGGAAGAAGTTTGTCATATGGGGAAGTGCTCAGGACTGATGGGATCAAAGAACACTGCACTGCAGCTGGACTAGATGTCCTCAGGCTTCTGTACTCCCCCTCCACCAAATATTATCACCATAGATTGTTTCAAAAACCAACAAGCAATTTGAGTCCCATATCCCTAGGGGTTTCACTTCAAATGTTTTGAAAGAGATTTTATTTTAAATGGGGGGAAGGGGGGGGGGGGAGGCTGAGAATGATAGGGCACCTTAAAACAGTTTAAGCTGGTTACCAAACAGAGGTAATACATTATTATCTTCTTTTAGCTAAAAGTCCACTTATCTCAATCCTGGCTTATCAGGGAAATAAATAAATAACTCAACTCTCAGCACTTCCTAATTTTCTGTCACAGAAATGAAAGTCAGAGCATGACAATTCCCAGCAGCAAAGTCAGCGGAGAGATAAATGAAGTTTTGTTAAGTTTATTCCCTGGAGTTTTCATTACCGACAAACCAAGTTTTTTAATGACTCAGAAACAAATGAAGTACCTTGGAGGCATCTAAGCAGGGAAAGCCTTACTAATTAACAGAGTCAGTTAATTAATCAGTTGCTAAAAGTTTTGTGGAAGACAATTTGCCAACTTTTTCCTGTATGCCTTACATCACCAGCGTCTGAAACAATCAGCATGGGAACAAAGGAGAGTTTGCATTTTGTGCTGTTCATGTTCGGCCTTAAGTTTTTGCTTTTGCTCTGTGAATAATCAGTTCCAATGTTAATCACTCATGGTCTCTGTCTTTCACCTCTAGGGCAGGGTCCTTTATACAGGGTGGGTAGTCCGCACTGTATGAAAACTGTGACCCTTCAGTCTTCCTTCAGCTCGACACATTGAATCTGAAATGTGCTTAAATCCCTTGTCCCTTTGAAAATGAGGATTTAAGTATCCTGCTAAGTAGGGACACTGCAGAGGCCTTTGTCTTGCTGTCAGCAAGACATCTTCTGTTCACTTAAATGCTGTAGAACAAGGACCCTAATGGTGAACCATGTTATTAGTGACACAATTTGGCATGGCAAGTGTTACCTAAAGCCCCAATCTCTCTGGATGCCTATACATCTCTACATCCTTCCCTTCCAACTACTGCTAATGACAGGAGCCCCTATCTCCTGTTTCAGATGGGGTCACTACAGCTGCTCTTCTAAGCAAGAGAAGGGAAGATTGCAAAACTCAGCCTCCTACCTGGTTCTCTTACACTGCAGGGACACAGTTTGGGCTAAATCCTATTTCATTGTACGAGGTTAAATTGCAAACCTGCTAAATACTTCCATATTTTCAAGCAATAGCCTAGTAGGTACCGTTCTAAAGCAGGGAGCGAGAGACTTGGATTTTTGGCCTTCCTTACCCACAGGGGTTTGCAACTGTACCTCATGTTTCCTATCAAAGTGCCACCAGACCATGGGCTAGGCCTTACCCAGGCCTTTCTCCTGCTTTCCTCTGGAAGCTGGCTCACTAGGCAGCTAAAAGGTATATGGGGCCAGGTGACATCAAGCAAGCTGAAGAGTGTGTGGTTCAGCAATAGGGCTGATACTTTGAAAGGGCAAGCAACACGGATTCCAGCCTAGGCCCTTACTCCCACTGGGGCAGAAATTTCCCCACTGATGTCAATCCACATTACCAAGTGGCTAAACAATGCAAAATGCAGTAGGTCAGACTCAAGGGTGGGGGGCATGGTGCTGGACAGGTGCCTGGGTAATACCTTATTTCTGGCCTGGTATTTACAGCATCAGGCTGAGAAGAAAGAGTTACAAGTTTCTGTCTAGGTGTGGTGGGCCTACAACACAGGTCTCACTACCTAAGTGGTTTAGGGACCCCAAACAGTGTAAGATATGTTGTAGTGTCCTGTCCCCCGTCCCTCACGCAACCAAAAAAGTCATCACCCAAAGAGTACAAATGAGCTTATTGCCTTGACCCTGCAGTGGCGTCCTCCATAGGAGTCAAGATGCTCCCAGTCAGGCCAGATGATAGCAATGGTCTCATACGACCTAAGGTCTGTGTACCTTAGATTGCATCGTCTATAGGTGGTACCCCATTATGAAGTCAAGGTGCAAAGTGCTCCAGTGGACAGCCCCCATGCCTGATGATAGACACCATTAAAGATAAAGACCTGTTGTATTGGCCTTGGGAACAATTCACTCTCCTAGTGCCTCAATTTCCCATTGTCTAATTCAATGCTGAGATCTTTGGAACAGGAGATGTGTCTGCCACGCAAACATACTGTGCCTGGTATGATGGGGCCTACGCTACAGCTGATGCCTCCAAGGTAACATGAATTATAGCATCAAAGTTAAGGTCAACACAAGAAGGAAAACTCTCCTAGACAATGGTCTCCCCCTGTGAAATTATGGATGGATGGTGCATTTAAATACATTTGAGTACTGTATTGGTAAATCCTTCTCTTATCTATCCAAGGGGCCTCTGCCACCCCCTGTTATCAAGGAGAGGTACCAGTACTCAGTACCTCAGAAGCATTTGTCCCTTATGTTCAGATGGAGAAGGTTTCCTAGACATACTGTTACACTTGCCTCTCTTATCAGTCCCCTGAGCCACCTCAGGTGAGACATCTAGGCTGGGATTGATCATGGGGCCTTTAGAGCAGTTAACACCCACAGTCCAATGATTTGCTATAAACCTAAAGGAAATGATTGGCAAATGTGGCCCTGATGGCTACATGACTCCGTTTCTCCATATTTAAAATCACCAGTCACCTTATCTGACAGGGCAATTCTGAGATTAAATTCATGTCTGCCCTTTGGGTTTTCAGAAATTATTGTAACAGGGGACAGTATGCAGGTGCTTAAATCAATAGATACCAGCACTGTGATGATGACAACAGTATTGAACTTACATTCGGCATGTTTCATCAGTTGATATCAAATGACCTAAAAGAAAAGAAGCAACATTGAAGGGTAAACTGAGGCACAGGAAGGACTTTTCCAAGGTCACTGGTAAAGCTAGGACTAGGATTGAGTCAAATTCCCACCATCCTCATGGGAATCAGGTTTATTTCCCTTTTAGGGTTGGGGAAACCGAGGCACTGATTCATTAATTGGCTTTTGCCAAAATCATGCTGCATCTGGCACAGAGGTAGTACTGGATGTAGGACTCCTGGAACCCATGCAATGGTCTGTGTGCTCCTTTACACTGCCACACATGTGAATGAGTGTGTGGACACTAGACATGATTTCCTACAAAGCATTGGCGATATGTAGGGGGTGCACGCGGGTGCACATGCACCCTGAGATTGGGCGTGGACCCCCTGGAAGTGCCAGCCACAAAACCAGATGTGCTGGCAGAAGTACCGTGCCCTAGTTATCAGGCTACATGCATAGGCCTTGCGCGGTGTTTTCGCTTAAGTGTGGCCCACAGGACTGCCAGGAGAGCCTGAACCTAAGAGCCCTAAATCCCAGTGAGGTGCTCTTCTCCCTAGGCCAAACTGTAGCTAGTCTTATATTTTTATTTTTTGGGTATGGGGAAACTGGGGAACAGGTAAATTAGCTAACTTTCCCGATGTCACTGTGCATCTGTGGCTAAAGTAGGAACTAAACCCTCAGGTCCTTATTCGCAGCCCAATGCTTCTCTAAGGCTCCTGCTTTTTGTATCCTGCATTAGACCATGAAGGGTGGAGAAGAGGTATCTAACAGGGGATAGTGCAGCTCAGACATGTTGTATATCTCTGCCACATAGTCCCCTCATATTCTTCTATGGCACTTGGCTTAAAGGAGTTTCCTTCTTCTTACATAGCTGACTATGCAGCCAACATTCAATATCCTTAACCTTTGCTTCCATCCTGTGGCCATCTCTAGAATTACAGCTTCATAGAAGTGATTTAGATTTTAAACCAACTTTTTTCTTCCAGGTGGAGTTCAATCTTCCCTCACTCATTGACAATCTATCAGAGGGGATCAGCACCCCATATTGGCCAAAAGCAAATGCAACCTATTTTATACAACAATGTTTTGGCTTCTGAAATTCACACCTGCACAGCAAGAAAGCAAAAGGCCTGGATTAGTGATTCCCAACCAGAGTGCTGCAGCACCTGGACGTGCATGGATATCCTTGTTAGCACTGGGAGGTATACAAACATGGTTCACAAGATAAATCCAGACATTTCAACTACGAATTCAAAGTATTAAAAGCATTCTGACCTAAAATTACTTGGGGAAACAAATTCAAATTTGCATTTATACCTCTTCTGTAGTTTCAGGAACATATCAGACACAGGAAGAATTAGGATGTGATAGTCCTAGTCTTCTTGGTGATGGTTTAGACCTCAGCTGGAGGGTTGCTTGCAGATCTGGGTTAAGGAGGATCCGAAATGAATAACAAAGGTTATATAGAGACTATAAATTAAGTGTTGCAAGGAAGTCTGTAAGGCCTAGGTGTCTGGGCAATACTGAACATAATTTGTACATAAAGTACAATTAGGAATTAGTTGCCATCAACAGTTTCAACAAACAAAAGTCAGGTTTAGATTCCAATGTGCATATTCAGCTCAAGCCCTCAAGCTCATGAATATTCTGGAGAAAAGGAAATGGTCACAATCTTCAAATATTTCAAACGTTGCCCTAAATTAGAGAGGAAGAGACACTATTCTCCATTTCCATAGAGATGCAACAGCTTTAACTACATCAAAGAAAATGTAGAATAACTCACAGGATAGGAGGTACAGGAAAAGCTTCCTAATGTGGAGGACCATGGGACAAGTGAACAAACTGCCCAGGAAACTTGAGGTATCGCCTTTATTAGTAGTTTTTAAGAGGAGCCAGGATGAGCATCCATGTAGGATTGCTTAGGAATACTGAACACTGCATCAGTGAAGGGGTTGATTAAATAACCTGTGAAATCCCTTCCAACCCCTTAATTTTTGGATTTGGTCTAGCATTCCTGAATACCTTTTCCTACAGAATTATTCACTCACTAGATAATTACACACACTCATTTTAAATGCAGGTTTAAATACTGGTGCTAGCTTATTTATTTATTTATGTATTTATTTATTTGGTTGTTTTCCCTACAGGAAATGGAAAGGTAAAATGCCGCTGTGGAGAATGAGACTATGGCAAAGAATTTCATTCTTCTGGCCTTCACTGCTGCCCAGAACCCGCATACCCTGATTTCTGTGATTATCCTATCATCTACATCTCCACCATCATGATGAATATCATTCTTATCACTATTGCCCTGCTGAACCATCATCACCATCATCTTCAGACTCCCACATACTTCTTTCTCCAGAATTTCTCACTCTTTGAGATTGGGTTCACCTCTACTGTCACCTCCAAATACAATCTGGCATGAGGCAACATAATGATTTTGGTAGCTGAGTGCTTTGTACAAGTCTTCCTCTATTTGGTCTGGGGAACTGGTGAGCGCTTACTCTTTGCTCCAGTGTCCTTTGATAGGTACATGGCCAGTTGCCCAGAATCTGTGATACTCTGCCCTCATGCATGATGGCATCTGCACGCTATTAGTGCTGGACTCCTTGATCATTACCTTTGTCTTTATCATTATCTCTTCACTCATCCTATTCTGATTACCTTTCTGCACCAAAATGTCATGAACTATTTCTTCTGTGATTTAGCACCATGATTAAACTTTCCTGTGCACAGAATATATACGTGCTGAAAATCCTAAATTTCATCCCAGCAGTGATTACAATATCAGGCCATTGTGCTCCAGCCATATGCTAACATAATTTCCACTGTGATCTGTAAGACTTCCAAAAGGAAGAGACAGCCTTCAACACCTGCATCTCTCCCTCATTGTCAACCATGTCAGCAGGTCCATGCACACATACTAAGCTGACTTAAAATAATGTGATTTAATTAAGCCAGTTGAACTAAAATGGCTTAAATTAAGCCACATTAGAGTGTACACATGTGAAACACCTTGACGTGGTGGCAACCAACTTGTGAGCTAGTTGACTTAACTAATGTGGCTCAGGATAATATACGTTGGACGTGCATTATCCTGGCCACATTTAAGCCAACTCTGCTCCACATATGTGTGTACTCTCTGACAGTTAAGTCAGATAAAAAAAAAAAATAATCCAGCTTAAGTATCAGAAAGTTAATATGTGTATATGCACCCAGCTATACCAGCTACATATTCATGTATCTGTAATCAAAGCAGGGCAGCAGGCTGAATCTAAGAAAGCTTGTAGCTGCATTCAACACCATACTTTTTTCCTCTGCTCGGCCCTTTCATTTACAGCCTGAGAAATAATCAAGTCAAGGAAGCCTTGAGGATTGTTATTGCGTGATGTGTGACATATTTTGAAGTACTGAAGCATGTAATACAGGGGAGAATGGGTGTTATCAGCTAAGTTTTGGAGGGATTTGATCTCACCATTAATCAGCCTGGGAAGGGGTAGCAAAAGCCAGAAAAGAGATAGCAGGAGGGTCAGGTTAACTTAAGCTGACCAGCGATGTTGGTGTCCTCCCTTAGCAGGTCTGGTTAGGATGCCTAGCTTTCTTAGTATATCAGGCAGATAAAGAATTAGGTAATGGGTGAAAAATATAAGGATTTATTAGAAACAACCAAAAAATAAACGGGAAAGTACTACAATGACAATAGGTTTGGCAAACAGTTTGGGACAAACTGGAACACATGATACAGAAAAGACAATGAGAAGCAATATGTTCCCAGGCACAACTTCAGTGAAATCACTTAAAACAAATTAAGCAAACACAAAGAACCAGTCTATATTAATTGGAAGGTCCAATTAAGTAGGGAGGTCTCCACAGGAACTGAAGGAACCTTCCGTACTTCACAGTGTCACACCACTACATGCAACAGACTATCAAATCCAAAGCACAGACACCTATTTCAACCACAACCAACCTCACAGAATAACCCACCACACACACACAACTGCTCCAACAGTAGGTTTTATCCTCTCACTCTCCTGATCACTCCACTTCTCTCATCCAATCATCCTGTCCATTAGGCCTGTGTGAAGTGGCTAGTATTCGCTTCGGATTCGGCCGATTCAGGGGACAGTGATTCAATTTGGTGATTCAAATCACTGTCCTGAATCGATTTGGCTGAATCTGATTTCATAGATTTCATAGACATTAGGGCTGGAAGGGACCTTGAACATCATCAAGTCCAGCCCCACCGCCTCAGGGGCAGGAACTCAGCTAGGGTCAAAGGATCCCAGCAAGATAAACATCCAAATGTTTCTTGAATGAGTCCAGAGTAGGCGCCTGCACCACTTCCGGAGGGAGTCTATTCCAGGCCTTGGGGGCTCGGACAGTAAACAAGTTTTTCCTTATGTCTAGCCTAAAACGGTCCTGGAGGAGTTTATGACCATTGGTTCTTGTTATCTCTTAGGGTGCTCTGGTGAACAGACCGGGTCCTGATGCCCACCCCTTATGAACTTATAAGCAGCCACCAGGTCCCCCCTGAGCCTGTACTTTTCCAGGCTGAAGAGTCCCATGGCTCTCAGCCTCTCTTCATAAGGACTACTCTCTTGCCCTCTGATCATGCACGTGGCTCTCCTCTGGACTCTCTCAAACTTCTTGACATCCTTCTTGAATTGCATGGCCCAGAATTGGATGCACTACTCCAGCTGTGGCCTCACTAAGGCCGAGTACAGCGGGAGGATAACATCCTGAGATTTACTTGAGAAGCATCTATAGATACAAGACAGGGTTTTGTTTGCTTTACCAGCTGCGACATCGCATTGGTGGCTCATGTTCATCTTGTGGTCTATCATGACCCCCAAGTCTCTTTCAGCTGTGGTGCTAGTGAGTGTAGCACTGCGGAGCCTATAAGCATGCTGCAGGTATTTTTCCCCCAGCGGTGGAGTACCTTGCATTTTTCCATATTGAATGTCATCAGGTTTATATCCACCCACTTACTAAGCTTATCCAAGTCAGCCTGGATCACTAGCCTATCCTTAGGTGTGGACGCTATGCCTCAGGGCTTTGGGGGTAGGGTGTAAGGGGTTGGGGGCACAGGCAGTGTTTTCCTCGATCCTCCCAGTTTTGGGCTATGGGCTGAGGAGGGAGAGGAGGATTGAGGTAGTTAAGCAGAGACACTGGTGTCATTGTGAAGGCTTTGGTTTCCATGATCACAGTCCTCTCTTTACTGTGGGATGGGGGAGAAGTGGGGGGATGGGACCTGTATATAGATTAGGCTCACAGATTATGTGTACATACTAAAAATACCACTTGAGTGCACAAAGTGGAACATGATGCTGCCCTGGGGTGTCTGTGCATAGGTAGAAGCAATTTGGTTGGAGTGGCTAGGCACAGCAGAGTAGTACTGTGTGAGGTCCACTGGGCAGAAGCTTTCATTGGGAGTCACTTCATCTCCACCACATTCCCTGGGCTGGCTTCCAGCTGTCAGCTGTCTCAGATCATATCTACATTACATGTATTACATAGAATTCAGCTAAAAAACTTTAGTATCAGAGTCACTAAACATGAATATTTTCTTTTTCTGATGGTCCACACATCCTCACATCATTTCCTTAACTCTTCTCTGCACTCATCCTGTCATTATGAATACTATTAAACATTATGCAGTCTTCTGGAACTGGTCTCAACAAAAATATGAGCAGGGAGAAAATTCCTGACCTATTTCTATTTTTAGTTGTATCTATCTCATAAATTGCAGTGTAGAAGATCCAGGTTTTGCTGATCAGGGGAATAGAAGCGGTCCAGGAAAGATATGAGACACTAGAATTATTGTGCATGATAATTTTTATTTGACTAACTTCATGGTTGGGATAGTCATAAGCAAGCTTTTGGATATCACTGTATCCTTCCTCAGGCCTCTGGGATACAAGCGGACACAGAGAAGTTCAGGGGCAAATGTAACAAAAAAGCTTGTGTAAAAGTCCATATGTAAACAACAATAAGATATAGTCTTCCAAACGTTTTAGGCTATTACAAAGATAGCACAAAAAGACAAAACAAGAGAAAGAAGAGGAAGAAGGAAAGGAGCAGAAGCAACACAAACTACACCCTTAAAATGAAATGCAATCAAATAAAATATTGCTGAAATCCAAACTAAGTTTGCTTTTTGAGGTTCAGGTTTCTAAACTGAATGCAGAAGTCTTTGGGGTAGGCCAATGACATAGTGACATCACATTAAAAGAGTTTGACTGTTCACTTTACAACACAGTAAATGAAAACTGACCCCCAAAATGCTGTCCCTTGTTGTATTCAGGGTTATCTCATTATATTAATCATGAGGTTATATAATGTAGAATAAGGGGGATTCAAATACCTGAAGGGTGATTAGACTATAGAGAGGATGGAGATGGGCTTCTCCCCATGGCTGTGAGAGACAGGACTAAAAGCAATGGCCTCAAGCTGTCACAGTAAAAGTTTAGGTTGGAGATTAGGAGGAGGCTTCGACTATGAGGGTGGTCAAGCCAGGCTGCCGTAGAGAAATTGTGGAATTTCTATTGGAAATGTTCAAGAGCAGGATAGACAGACACTTTTGTGGGATGATTTAGTCAGGGATGTTTCTGCCCCTGCCTTTGTGAGGTCCCTTTCAGCCTTGCTTTCCTATGATCTTATGATCCTATTACAGGTGTTTGACTTGCTATAGTATGGGAACAAGAAGATAAAAGTGATAATGGATGGGCTGGCAAGTATGCAAAAGCAGTATCTCCCAACATTTCCTTTCAAGCTCTATAATGGTTTGTCTGTCTATGCCTGAGGATGAAAAATGAATTTTTATGTATATATTGGTAATTAGAAGAGAGACAATCTTCCGACCATGACAACGGCAAGAAAAGTGGAAAAAAATAAAGCTTGGAATTAATTAGCATAGGATAGTTAATGCGTTCTAACAATAGTATAATGATCAGGTCTCAAGAGGATTTAATCATGAGGAATAGAAGCAAACCTATTGCAACTAAAGTTTATATATGTTCAATCCAAAAATGAGCTATGTAATATCTTTGAATGTGATTAAACTGGAAATAACCAGTCTTGAAGACAGAAGGGTTACAACACAACATCCAAAAATCGTATTATATTTACTGGACTTGCAGGTAGGGTGTTTTTTTTTTCCCTGTCTGATATACCAGGGTCTTTTCCCCATTCAGTGATTTAAGGGTGAATCTGTTACCTGTGTGATAAGTAAAGATTTCTTAGGGTAATAACTAAGAAATCCTTGCTTCTCTCATAATTTCTGGACCATCATGGCTATAACATTGTTCTTACACTATCTGTTATATGTGGGGGAGAGACTTTTGGTTTTTAAACCTTGGAACTGTATGATACTCAGAGATGTTATCTGGGGAAGCTAAAAGGACTGGACTTTTAGTTGGAATACATTTGGTTTATGTTCAATAGTTTTAGGTTCACTTATAGTAATTTCAGAACTGGCCCCCAGCCCACATTGGAGACACTTAAATTTTTGCTAATGAAAAGGTGTTTTAACAGCAAAATATTAAATGTGAGATGACTTGATTTATTTTTCCTCCTCCTCATTCAGTTGCATGATATCTGTTAGACTGGAAAGAGAAACGGCATCATGATATCAGTATGCTCATAACGTATTTTTCCGGCAAACATACTGGATTTTTTTTGTATTTCATACTTGTGAAGACACCTACATAATACCGTGCGGAAACATTTATTCTTTGGAGAAGCATTACATTGATCAAGCTGGTACATGATCAAGAATGCTGTTATCATCATCATCATCAATACCAACATTAACATTAAATTGTTAAATAGTTTCTGTCTAGTGACTTCTTTTGTAGTGACTGGGGCTGTTTGTAAAGCAGCAAGATTAGTTTTTAACTGAATATATTCAACAAATATTCACCAGATTTTAAAATTTTAAAAAGTTCAGTTTTGATGGAGAGGCCCCGGGTTCATAGCCATATGGATAGTTCCTTCTTGTTTTATCCACCCTTTATTTTTGCTACAATGTTTATCATCATTTCATGCAATAAATGTGACTTTGTAAATTATATGTGGCATGGCTTTTATTTCCTATTCCTAGAATAATGAGCGTTAGATACTCGGCCGGTGTGCATCAGAGTAGAACCATTGTAACCAAAACAATTAGAAAAAAAGAATATTAGTCAAAGATTCATTATGCAAATATAATAATTGTCCATATTTTAACCCAGTTTCCTACCATATCTTTCCAGGTCAAGGAAACAACAGTGACAAAATGTAAAGGAAACCAGTGAAATTTCTGATTAAGTGAGGAAAGTCAAATATGGCCAACATAAGTTCAGTGCAGCTCCAGTACTTATAAGCAGCTTGCACAGATTAGCAGGAGCTAAAGATGTGGTGAGATATTTCCTCTTAAACCAGGTGAGCTTTCAATAAAGTTGCAACACTCCTGAGATATTTGAGGGAGAGACATTGCAAAATCATTCTTCTGAAAAAGGACAAATGTCTATGCCCCAGCTGGTTTTGATGGAGGTATTAGCCTAATGGGTTTCTGAAGTACAGAAAAGGTTTGGCTTCTATACTCCTCTTAAACCCAACCCTTAAATACCAGAAACCCAACACTCTGCACCTCCTATGAAATTTGCCTCGGTTTTCAGCTGCAACTTTCATTTCATCAGAATGGGACAAGGTTGGATTAAAGTTGAAGTAACCCTAATTAGAAGTCAACACACATTGACTGTGAATTATTTTGAGTATCTTTCAGATTAATTTGAAAGCTTCTTAATTTGCATGACTCTGCAGTGATTCACAGAAGTTAAAACTTAGGTTATGGGGAACCTGTGCTGACACTGATGTTGGCATCTAAATTGAAGACAAGGGGGGAACACACTGCTGTGAAAACACAAAGAAGGTTATTTCCCACTGCCCTGTACTGCCTTGGGTGATGGGAAACTACTTGCAGAATACTGCAGTTCCATCTGATGATAACACTTTCCACTTGTGTTAACTGTTAACCCAGCTTCTGGTAATCCTAGTACCAGCAAAATAAGATCAGATTTGGAGTGCAAGAAATACAGGTTTCCCTCAGTTTATGCAGGTTCTGTATATGCAAATTCACTCTTACACAATGACCCTTTTTATACCCAAAATTCATTATCTGAGAGGTAAATTCATTCTTATGCAATCGGCATAGGCGCCCTCCCCCCCAAGCAGGTAAGTCTGCAGGGGGAAGGGGAAAGGCCCTGTTACAGATGCTTTGGGAGCGGCCGACACCAGCTGCCTGCAGCTGCTGGGTTGCACCAGGCCCTAAACCCCCCAGGGCTCTTGCGTGCAGGGAAGAGCCCAGCAGATCCCCTAAGCCCATGGCCCTCCTGGGGTGCATGTAGCAGCAAGAGCTGCACCCCCAGCCCTGTACCCACTTACAGTTCCCTCCACTTGGCTCCCTGCTGCAGCTCTGGGACCGGCTGATGGGCTGCACTGTATGCCTCCCCCAGGCCCTTTCATAGTCCCAGCTTTCCTCCCTCCCACCCTCCCTCCCTCACCACCTTGGGAATATATCCCTATTCCTTACATTATAAACTGGGTTCCCTTTATGCGAATTCAATCTATGTGCAGTTTTCCGAGAATGCATGTACTGCATAAATCGAGGGAAACCTGTATTACTTCCTTGGGAATAATCCACTTGGCAAATAATTCCTCATTTCTTAGGTTAATTTTAGTTAAAAATATTGGTTAATGACTGATATTGTTTACATTTTTTAAAGGGATCTGCAGTAGAAACATATATAAAATGCTGACATGGAGAACCAAACATTGGTAAAGAATTTCATCCTCTTGGGGTTCACTGACGTGCAGAAATACCAGGGTCTTCTATTTTTTATTCTCCTGGTTACCTATATCTTGACCATAATGGGAAACATTGTGATCATCACCATCATCGTCCTGGACCATCGCCTGCAAACCCCCATGTACTACTTTCTCTGGAACTTCTCCCTCTTGGAAATTGGTTTTACCTCCACCGTCATCCCCAAAGCCCTGTTCAACTTGGCATCAGGCAACAGAACAATTTCCATACCTGGATGCTTTGTACAAGTATTCCTCTATTTTGTCTTCGGTACTATTGAATTCCTCTTATTGGCAGTAATGTCTTTTGATAGGTATGTGGCCATCTGCCACCCTTTGTCCTACACCACCATCATGAATGAGCGCGTTTGCAAAATACTTGTGCTGAGCTCTTGGATGAGTGGCTTTTTGATACTTATTGGACCATCACTTGTAGTATTCCAACTGCCCTTTTGTGGCCAAAATATCATTAACCACTTCTTTTGTGACAATGGACCCCTGATCAAACTTGCTTGTGCAGACACTAGACTCCTGGGACTGGTGGACTTCACAATAGCTGTGTTTTCTCTCCTGGGCACTTTTACTGTTACAATCCTGTCCTATGCCAGAATTATCTCCACTGTCCTGAACATCCCTTCTGCTTCTGGGAGGCAGAAAGCCTTCTCCACCTGCATATCACATCTCACCGTTGTCTCCATTACCTATAGCAGCTGCATCTTCATGTACATCAAACCCATGGGTAGCAGTGGGCTGGACCTCAGCAAGGGGGTATCCATTCTCAATACAGTGGTGTCCCCTTTGCTCAACCCTTTCATTTACAGCCTGAGGAACAAACAGGTTCAGGAGGCTTTGAGGCAGGCTTTTGCCCACAGGACAAACTTTTCAAAAGGACAAACATTATAATGACAAAAGGAAGAGTGAAATAATGGAGTAAATTGTGGTTAATATAATATTAATGGCCATTATCAATATGTACTGATGGTTTTCTAAGCAAAATAATAACAGATATTCTGTTCTACTTTTGTGGGGGGGGGGGTTGGTTCCCATTCTCCTTGTCATTGACTGCAATATCATTGCTCCCATGTTCTTACTTACCATCTGTCCAGCTGTCTATCCAGTTTTCGAGCTTTCAGTGTATGTTTCTTTCTTTCTTTCTTTCTTTCTTTCTTTTTTTTTTATTCACTCACTTTCTTTCCAACAATGTTTCTCTGCCATGGGTCTTTATTTGGTTTTGCTTCAATCCTAAAATGAGTAATATACCACTAGGGCTCTAGCATATCAGCAAAGCTAGATCCAAGGAGGGTGCAGTGGAGCAGTAACACCCAGCTTCCATAGTAAAGGTGACCTTCCTGCAGCTCCATTGCTTTATGGCTTTAATGCCTGGGTCCCCTGTTGTGTTACAAACACAGCTGGAGCTGTTAGCTGGACTGGGACACCTGGGTGGAGCAGGTGAGGAAGAGTGGGACAATGTTTTGTACTGACACCACCACCCGAATAATGCCCATCCATCGGTGCAGCTGCTCCCATCAGCAGGATTCCTTGAGCCAGAAGGGAAATGCAGTGGAGGGGTAAGGAGCAGGGACCCAGCACCCTGTGAAGCCACTGCCCACAGCTCCCGACTGCAGTGAACATGAGCAGTCCTGGGTCTTTCCCTGCCCTGACAGCAGGGAAGACAGCAGAGCTAACGTGCTTCTTGGTGGTCTTACTCCCTGCCTATTCCCCAGGTGTTCCTTGTGATCTGGGACTAGGCTCTGGAAAGGAGACTACCCTGACACTGCTGATGTTTCCAGTCAAGCATGGCACTGCAGGATGCTGCTTATCAATGCCCCTGGCTGAGGTGGGGCAGGAGCAGCCTTGAGGCTCCCCTAGCCCTGGATCAGCTATGGGCAGGCAACTGCCAGGCAAGCCCTGCTGCACAGGGTGAGAGAGGAAGAGGGTACCTGCATTGGAGGGGCGAGGGTGCTGAGTGGTGGTGGGGCGGAGGGAGTCTACCTGCTTCAGGGTCTTCAAAAAGTTCCTGGCAATTGGGGGAAAGGGGGAAGGAAGGCAGACTTGCGACATATCCCACGCCCCCCTGTTCAAATTCCTGAATCCACCTATGTGTGTTAGTAATGCTTCTAGTTTCTTTTTCACTGGAGAAAAATATTTATTGTCCTATATGTGATGATACACCATGCCATTTGCACCCTCTCATTCAAAATTCTAGATCCATCCATGGCATCCCATCATGCCCCAATGAAGTATATAATAGGATTATTTTTATGTGCATATAGGTTTTTTCTTGGGTGGGGGACTGTTAGAAAAAAAGAATTACAACATCCAATGATTATATCAACAAAGAGCACATAATGCTCCAGCTTTCATGAATTGGCTTCAGTGGTCATGATATAGAGCAGCTGAGTATCCAGTTTTCTCCATATAAATACAAATGAACCAAGACATGTTTAATTTATATAACTTACATTTACAGTGCATAGCTAACAGGCAAATGCTCTAGTTAGCAGTAACTGTCAGCAAAACTGTTCAAAATATATAAACCCTTTCTTAAAAGAAAATGGTACTGGAAAGTATTCCTATATATTTCATCCCATTAGCCTGTTCTGGGAGCATTAAAACTATACCAGGTACTGATATAAGATTACTAATCATGCATATTTCATGTTAACTAAAAGTTTTCTGAATCTGTAGATTTACCCTGGAGAATGAGACAATAATGAAAGAGTTCATACTCTTGGGCTCCACAGATATTTAAGATGTTTAGGATATTTGTGTCTGTGTGTGTGCATGCACGTGTGCTTGGGGGTATGCGTGCATTCATGGGTGTGCATTGCTTTCATGGGTACCAAACATCAGAATGATCTTTCTGTGTATATTTCTATTCTTAATTCCTTGGTTTCCTATCCACGTGGTATTAACTTCATGAAGCTGAGAAGTGGATTTTGTCGGTTTGTTTGTAGCCCAGCACTGTTATGCCTACAATACCAAGCATGTTCTGTGTCTTCCTTTTGACCTGTCCTCCTATATGGAGAAAACGTTATTCTGAAAGTTTTCATGGTGGCTGCTCAAAAGATCAAACTGTTTTGCCCTTACCCAAGTGTGTGATTGAAAGTGTTGGATTAAAAACATGAAGGAAAGGAGAAAATGTATAAAAGAGCTAAATTTCATCCGTCTTTAGCATAACTACAGCCATCTGTTACACAAAGACTTGATAAAACACATTGTAATGATCACTATTCTATTTTCAATACACTGCATCAGTGTGGATCTCTCCCTCTCTTCATCCATCATTAAATCTCTCAATCTGTATTCCCACATAGCATCCCCATTCCTAGACACGTGATGCCAGATCGATGGGTTTAAACATCCAATAGAGAAAAAATTGGTATACAAGTTCTAAATTATAAGAATACTCCTCGCATGGCATGCAAGCTATATGGTACAGGAATTAAATACTCCATTTGTTTATATTATATCTAATTTACTACATGGTTATTTATTTCTCTATTTTATTATCATAGATTTCATAGACATTAGGGCTGGAAGGGACCTCGGAAAATCATCGAGTCCAGCCCCCTGGCCCAGGGACATAAAGTCAGCTGGGGTCACAGGATCCCAGCAAGATAAATGTCCAATTGACTCTTAAAGGAGTTCAGAGTAGGTACTCGCACCACCTCTGGTGGCAGTCTCTTCCAGGTCTTGGGGGCTTAGACAGTAAACAAGTTTTTCCTTATGTCCAGCCTAAAACAGTCTTGGAGAAATTTGTGACCATTTGACCTTATCACCCATTGGGCACTCTGGTGAACAGGCGTTCCCCCAGATCCTGATGTATACCTCTTATATATTTATAGGTAGCCACCAGGTCCCCCCTAAGCCTGCGCTTTTCCAGGCTGAAGAGTCCCATAGCTCTCAGCCTCTCATCATAAGTCCTGTTTTCCTGCCCTCTGATCATGCGCGTGGCTCTCCTCTGGACTCTTTCAAACTTCTCCACATCCGTTTTAAATAGTGGGCCCCAGAATTGGATGCAGTACTCCAGCTGCGGCCTCACCAAGGCTGAGTACTGTGGGAGGATGATGTGCTGGGATTTGCTAGAGAAGCATCTATGGATACAAGCCAGAATTTTGCTCACTTTGCCGGCTGCAACATCACATTCGTGGCCTATATTCATCTTGTGGTCAATCATGACCCCCAAATCCCTTTCAGCCATGGTGCTAGAAAGCATAGCACTGCTGAGCCTATAAGCATGCGGTGGGTTTTTCTCCCCAAGGTGGAGAACCTTGCATTTTTCAGTGTTGAAGGCCATCAGGTTTTTGTCCACCCATTTTCTGAACCTGTCCAGGTCAGCCTGGTTCACCATCCTGTCCTCTGGTGTGGATGCTTTACCCTAAAGTTTGGTGTCATCAGCAAACTTGGCCAGTCTACTTCTGACACCAATGTCCACATCATTAATGAAGATGTTGAACAATATAGGTCCAAGGACAGCCTTGGGGGACCCCACTGGGGTCATGGATCTATTATGTTGTAGTTCTCAGCTTTCTCAAACAGGAAAAATGTGACTTTAAGAACACAAAGAGTCAAAATATGAGCCTAAGGACATTTGCAAAATAATCATTCTGGGAAAAAATATCCAAATAATCACTCAAGGCCTGAAAGGAGAACGGTATTTTTTAAACTGGTGGATTTTTTTTCAGTTCAGAGGGATTGAAAATATTCCTGAATCAGGTTGAAATCAGCTTGAAATCTATGGAACACTTGAGCAAAAAAACCCAAAAAAACCAAAAAACAAGTTGAAGAAAAAAAGTAGATACAGTTAAAATATTTTATTTGAGGGTTTTTTAAAAAAAAATGGTGGGTTTGGAAATGCAAAGAGTCGTTCTTTATGCATGTTAAAATAAACATTTACTTTTATTTTTAGATGCCTTTATTGTGTTGGAAAATAGAGCTATAGTTACAGAAATGGAAAAGAAAGCTAGTTTTAGAAAACCATAAACATGAATACATAGGAAAATTAATTTTAAAAAAATTCAAATCCCCCCCCCCCCTTCATTTTTGAGTGGTGGGGTTGGTGCATAAAAATGAAAACACACACATACACATGCACACCCCACCTCTACCCCCTCCATCTGGTACAGCACACAAGTCCTGCAATGGATTACACTTATTCTCAACATTTCATTGATGTCTTTCCTGACAGCATGTCTCAGTGTACTTGAAAACAATACCTTCTTCTTCTTGACCTCTCCCAGACTCACAACCCAACCCTTCTTCCACAAGGCCTGCAATGGATTTCACTTATTCTCAACATTTCTTTGATTAGGTTTCTTTCCTGACAGTTTATCTCAGTGTGATAGAGGAAAATACTAGGGGTGTGTTCAGCACCGGACAAGATTGCTGCTGCCACAGCCTGAGCCTCCTCTCATCCAGCACAGATCTGGGGGCTCGCACCCCCAGGGGGAGTCTGGCACAGCTTGGCAGCCCTCCTGGGGGTGTGAGCCCCTGGATCTATGCCCCGGACGAGAGGAGGTTCAGGTGGCAGGTGGCAGCAGCAATCTTGTCCGGTGCTGGGTGCAGCCCATGCCCAGCGCGTCCCAGGTAGGATAGGCAGCCTGAGTCTCCTCTCATCCAGGGCACAGATCTGAGGGCTCGCACCCCAGGGAGAGCTGACGGGATGTTCTGGTCTGCTCTCAGTGGTGCAAACACCTGGATCTGCACACTGGATGAAAGGAGTCCCAGGTGGCAGCAGCAATCTTTTCCAGTGCTGGGTGTGGGCTGTGCCCAGTGCCGGTCCCAGGGGGGCAATGACAGTCTTCTCTCATCCGGAGCACAGTTCTGAGGGCCTGCACCCCTAGGAGAAGTCTGGCACAGCCCCATAGTCCTGCTGGAGGTTCGGGCCCCTAGATCTGTGCACCGGGTGAGAGGAGGCTGCTGCTGCCAGCAAATGTCAGGACTTTTGCTTTGAAGAGTTTGAGGTGCAGTTTCCAGGAAATCTCTGCACTCATATCCTTGAACCCTGGCAGGTTGCATGCCCTCAGAAGGGCCCTGGCTGGAGCGGGCAGAAACATTCCTGAGTCTTTCCATTCAATGGATCAGATAGAGACAGTGGTGGCAGTGGGATTCCCGGTGTTTCTGTTTTCTGCCTGCCTTGCAGGTGTCCCTTGTCTGGAACCAGAGGCTGAAAGTGGTAATGGCCCTGCAACTGCTGTTGTCCTCAGTCAACAGATCCCTAAAACAAAGCTTTAATTTCAGCTTCAGGGTCAGCAACCTTGGGGAGGAGGCTGGAGGAGGAAAGAGGAGTTGTGTTTGTCTAAAGGCATTCAGAAATAAACCCCACTGCCAAAAATGCAAAGAAGAGTGCTGCCACACTGACATAGACTATGACAACTTTCCGAATCTCATTTCCCATGTGAAGGAGAACAGGTCAGAAGAAAGACATAGAACATGCTTGTAATTGCAGCCACACCCCTGCTGGGCCCACCAACCCCATCTACTTCTCAGCATCATGAAGTTGATACCAAAACTATCCACTTCTTAACTTGATATCACATAGAGATGAAGGGAATTAAGAATACATTTATACACAAAAGAATCATTTTGATGTTTGCTATCCATCAGTACACACCCATGCACACACCCACACACACATACCCACATGCAAACACAAGTGAATGTCCTCATGCTTGCACTCCATGGACTCTGAGGATATGGATAACCCTTAATTCTTTAATGTGGTCAGGTTTACACTTTTCATTTTTCACAAGATGTTCTGAAAGCTCCATGCTCAATTGACCATACTCTTCAAGATACTTAGAGCATCCTTCTTCCTCAGGCTGCATATGAAGGGGTTGAGCACAGGGCAAGCCATGGTATTGAGAATGGCCACTGCCTTGTTGTTGTCCAGCCCACTTCTTTGCACAAGTCTGCTGTACATGAAGACACAGCTCCCGCCGCTGATGGAGACAATTGTGAGATGAGTGGCACAGCACAATAATAATAGTAAGCAGCAGAGAGAAATTAGCTGTCACAGAGCAGTTTCATCAAAAGCACAATGACAAAAAAATGGTTAAGAAAGTTAGGTCCACAGAAGAGCAACTAAAGAAACATAATCATTAGAATAGAAAGGAGAAGGAACCCTTTGATCCAGGGGCCTAGAACCAACGATGTACAAACTCAAGTTCCCATGACAGCGGTATAGAGCAGAGGGTTGTAAATGGCCGTGTACCTATTGAAGGACATTTCTACTAATAGGAAGGATTAAGAAGTGCCCAGAATAAAATACAGAAAAAAATTACATAATACCCAAGAAAAGAAATTGCTGCTATGCCTAGTGCCAGGTTGGCCAGTATACTGGGGTTGATAGCAGAGCTGAAGCTAATTGCCAAGAGGGACAAATAGCTGCAGCTACAAAATACCTGGGAAGCTTAAGAGTATGAACTCTCTGATCCCTGTCTTGCTCTTCATGGTGAATCCACAAATGTAGAAAACCATTATTTAAAATGATATATGCAAAGTTACCAATCTCATACCAATGTATTGCATATTTTAAGGCTCCCAGAAAAAAGCTAACAGGCTGAAAAATTTCTAGTAGCATTTTCTTTTAAGAAAGAATTTATACATGATGAACAGCTCTGCTAACTCTTACTGCTAATTACAACATTCACCTACTAGCTATGTGTTCGTAGTTTAAATTATATACATTAATCATGTCTTGGTTGCTTTTTATTTATATGTAGAAGCTGGGATACATAAGTGCTCTATATCGTGACAGCTGAAGCCAGTTCATTTAAGCTGGACTCTTGCATGCCAATTGGTGATATAATCATTGGATGTTGTCATTTTTCTAACACTCCCCCATCCAAGAAAGAATTCTATATATGCACATAAAATACTCCTATTATATATTTCAAAGCGACATGGGTAGATCTAGGATTTTGAAAAGAGGTGGGGTGCAGATGGTGGCTGTGCAATAGGAAAAGATACCCTTAAGTAAAATTGCATAAGAGGATTGCTCGATTAACAGGACATGAGGGCAATAAAAAGGAGAGAGGGCCATTAACAGCTATGGCTAAAAAAGTGATTAGAAAAATTCAAGCAAATAATATTTAAGCCATTTTTTCCCCCTTAGTGAGTGCTGGGTGGAGTAAGCATCAGAGTAGGGTTATGATGACACAGTTGCTGTCCATGGATCCTCTCCTGCCAGACAATAATTTATGTGCATGAATATCTATCAATATAAATATGTTATATACATTTATATATATATATATATATATATATATATAAAAGCTCATGTATATATTATGTTTATATCACCAATGATATAACTATGTGGTCAGATATTTTAAATGAGGCTGGAACGGGTGGAGGCGGGGGGTGTCATATATATCCAGTTAAAATTCACAGTGAAACATAGTCAGGGAGAGAGAAGAGACAGATAAAAAAAAGAAATGTACATAGGAAGACAACGGTACGGACGGCAAGAAAGACTATGGAAGGAATGGTTTTGCAATCGATGACACAGATAGTGGAAACAAGCAAAAACAAACAAAAAGGTGGAATAGGGGATTTGGAACAGAATATCTACCATTATTTTGCTTAGAAAACCATCAGTACACAGTGATTATAACCATTATTGTTGTATACATCAAATTGCCTCCATTGTTTCATGCCGTTATATTTCGGGTCTTTTGGAAAAAAACTGTCCTCTGGGCAAAAGCCTGCCTCAAAGCCTCCTGAACCTGTTTGTTCCTCAGGCTGTAAATGAAAGGGTTTAGCAAAGGAGACACCACTGTATTGAGAATGGACACCCCCTTGCTGAGGTCTAGCCCACTGCTGCCCGCAGGTTTGATGTACATGAAGATGCAGCTGCTATAGGTGATGGAGACAACGGTGAGATGTGATATGCAGGTGGAGAAGGATTTCTGCCTCCCGGAAGCAGAAGGGATGTTCAGGACAGTGGAAATAATTCTGGCATAGGACAGGATTGTAATCGGAAGAGTGCTCAGGAGAGAAAAAGTAGCTGCTGCGGACCCTACCAGTTCCAGAAGCCTGGTGTCTGCACAGGCGATTTTAAACAGGGGTGCGCTGTCACAGAAGAAGTGGTTAATGATATTTTGGCTGCAGAAGGGCAGTTGGAATATTGCAAGTGATGGTCCAATGAGTAGCAAAAAGCTACTTGCCCACTCAGCACTAGGAGTCTGCAGACACGCTCACTCATGATGGTGGTGTAGGACAAAGGGTGGCAGATGGCCACATACCTATCAAAGGACATCGTTGCCAGTAAGAAGAGCTCAGTAGTACCGAAGACAAGATAGAGGAATGCTTGTACAAAGCATCCAGCTACAGAAATTGTTCTGTTGCCTGACGCCAGGTTGAACAGGGCTTTGGGGATGACGGTGGAGGTGAAACCAATTTCCAGGAGGGAGAAGTTCCGGAGAAAGTAGTACATGGGGGTTTGCAGGCGATGGTCCAGGAGGGTGATGGTGACAATCACAATGTTTCCCATCATATTCAAGATGTAGGTAAGCAGGAGAATCACAAAGATCAGACTCTTCAAGTTCTGTACTTCAGTGAAGCCTAAGAGGACAAAGTTCCTGACCACGGTCTGGTTCTCCATGACAGCATTTTAATGTTCCTGCAGGGGACGTAGAAAACATTAAACATATTATTTCCTTTGGAAAATGCCATTTTCTGTATATTAACTGAGAGGAAATATTGAAACGTTCTGGACCAGATTTTAAGCCGTTATAAGTCAATAGAGCCCATTGGACTGTGTAGAATATAACCGCTCGTCACACCAGTGTTTTTTTGTCCCTGACAACATTAGACTTCTCTGTCCTTTGGCTCAAGTTCCAGTGTCCCAAGCCAGAAGAGTGGAAAAAAAAGGTTTGCTACATTTCAGGGTGGATTGAGTTCGATCCAGTCAATTTCAACCACTGATTGAAATCATGATTTAAATCACCAAGCCAAAAACCTGATAGAATAATTATATTTGATCAACTTTTCCACTATTTGTGTGTGTGTGTGTTTTAAAGAAAGGTGAATTAACATTGGTTCATATAACAATTCAAACATGTTGATTTACAACTAGATACACATTTTAACTGTAAATGCGGTACATACAGTTTCTACTTACACAAGCTAGGGATATGTGTGTGTGTGTGTGTGCTTATCTAGCTTAATATATTCATACTGCTAGAAATCCTACATTTTAATGTTCTAAAATGGTGAAATATGTATCGTCCTCCCTAGATGATTAACTTATTGCCCATATGTGTATCAAGATGCATTGAGATGACAACTTGAATTTACTTAAGCACACAAAACCAGCACTTGGAATTTACTAAACAAAAAATTAATGTTTTTGATACAGAAACTCTATTTTTTTAACAAAACATGGTACACATTTTCAACTACATTATGAAGACCAGTATTAACTGTTACAGTATTAGAAGTATGAAATGTGAACATTGAATTAAACTATTTATTTCAAATCACTCTGGGGTATATTTTCTACAATGCCTAAGTAAAATTTATTTGAGCTTATGTTCCTGCTTGCCTAATTCTCTTCCAAATGACAAAAGGAATTGCTTTATGTAGGCTTTTTTTTCAAGATTTTTACCCCCTTTCTTTCAAGTATTTAGAGCTCACCAGTCTCATCCTCCTGCCCACTTTTTCTTCATGGACCAAAATAGAAAAAGAAGCTTTGCTGCTTTTTCCAACTCCCAACTTATTTCTCAGCTTTAAGTGAAAAGCAAGCCCAAAAGGAAGAAAATACTTTTCCTTCACCTGTAGAAGAGGCTACTGCTGGTAAAATCTTTAACAAACTCTGTCTAGTTGCAGGTGCTTTACTAGTGACTTAAAACATCCTGAGAAAACATGTCTTGTTTGAATGGTTGACCTGTAACTCTGAATTTTGCTGTGGTTGGTATGATTGATGAGTGATTAGTAGAGGCCCATATCATAGCAGCGTTTTTGTCTTTGGCAGTTAGGCATCTACCTTGGTATTTTGTGTGAAAAATCTTGGGAAGAAAATAGGGTGGAGTAAGTGCTTGATCCCTTCACTTCTTTACTGCCTGCAATTTAACTTTGCTGCTGGGTATGTCTTTTCTTAATGTTTCTTGAAGTTCTTTCCAAATTTCAACAGCATCTGCAATACAGCTGCAATTTTCTGTCGCTTGTCTAAGGCTATGGACACAGGTTTCAGTGTATTCAGCATAACTTCTACACTTCACCTTTGGCCAGTGTTGACTACTCTAGCTGTGACTGCTCCATCAATTTTGTCATCATTTTCTTTACAGATGGGCATCAGAAGATGACAGTTCTTAGATGTTTCCCCCCTCATTTTAGAGGTTTTAGTAGAGGCTCATTGACACATCTAAGTTTATTTATAATATTTAATAGCTCATACTAAAGGTATACCTTAGCCTATGCTGTATTAAATTGAGATTTCATTTTAATCTGGTTATTTTTTTAAAAGGAAAACTTGATAATAATTTGAATAAAAAAAAAAACAAACCCAAAAAACCTCCCAAGATTTTTTAAAATCATTGACTTTTACCCTTCTGCATGTGTTTTCAGGTGCAGGCTTTTCTCTCCAAGCTTCCATTTCTATCCATACATGACATTCATGACTGCTTGCCTGGGGTTATGGATCCATTCATCAATGCAAAATCACACATGCTAGGGAAATAGAAGGGTATTTGCAAAGGAACCTGTAAGTATTGACGTCTAAAAATACACTGGGAGTCTGTTAACTTTGCCTCCTCCTTGCGAGTTAGGGAAAAAGCTCTCAGGGAAAAGATAAAGGAAAGAACATGGATGTCAATGCAAGACATCATTTTTTTTTTTTTCTGTTCAGATTTCCAGTCTAGTATGTTTGCTAAATCTTCCTCAAATCACATTGCCAAATACCATCATTCAGTTTCCAGTATCTGCTACTGAATGCTTAAAAATCATAAGTCACACCACTACCCTGAATGGAGCTATGCCGATATGTTAACAGGGGACAAAGACCATAGTACCACAGGACCAATAGTATACTTCATTTTAGTAACATATTGGGATGAAAAAAATAAACTTGCTTTTCACCTATTCTCTGAACTATTCTCACAGCTGTTCTCACATCTGCAGCAACATTGCAGCCCTTGTACATCTAACACACCATATATAAAAGAGTCCCACCTGCTGTTCCAGGCAATACCATTGAGTTTTTCACTCTGTAATCCTTCTGTCTTCTGTAGCTTGATTACTTTCCACTACATAACACTATGGTTGCACATTCACTCCTGGGTTGGACTGGATCACCTGGTGTGGTCCTTTCCAGCAGTACTTCCCTATGATGCTATGTCCTGGGTGGTAGATGGGGTTCAGGTCAGCCACTGGCCCTTGTGCAACAATTGACTAAGTCCTGCCCTATACAACATGTAGGGCTGTTCTTGTATGCAACGATGCAAAATCACACTAGTTAAGGACCTGGAAGGGTATTTGCAATGAAATTGGAAAGTATCTGAAAACTCACTGAGAGTCTGTGACATTTTGCGTACATCTGTGCCCACACATTTTTGAAGGGCTAGATTATTATATCTAGAAAAGCTAGCCTGGCTCCCAGCCTTAATGAGTAAATGCTCCTGTCTCAGTTACTTCCACTTATATTGCACCTTGAGTTTTCAATGATTCCTGTACAGTAGCAAATATAGATTTTTTTTCCTGAATGATATGAGAATATGTAAAGTTTAGAACAAGGAGGTTGGTCCAGCTCTCATTATTAAATGCCCTGGGGACCTGTGTATGCTACTATGACAGAATGTGTTAACAAGCCAGAGGCTGATTAATTTAGAAATATAATTGCACATTGTCTATTGATTTTTATTTCAGGCTTTCCTGTTTTTGTTGCCAGTGCTGAAATATGGTTCCTTGTTTAAGAGAATTTTTGTAAACATTTGTTTCTTATGATGATGGGACAAGGACAGACAAAGCTTATAGGGAAAGCTATTGAGTACTTTTTTGCATGTCAGATAACCTACTGTTGCTCAGTGGCTTGCTCCTGTCCTGAAGTAAGTCACTGCACCCTGAAGTGACGAACCCCTGAATGAAACAAGCAATACAATTATTGCATTTTTGTTGTCAGTTGGCAGGGGATGGAGTAGACAGAGACAAGAGTGACGCATCCTTAACCCTACATCATCTTCGTGGCACTTATTAGCACTTTTGCTGGATGACTAACAGTGATTTCTGGCATTGGGTCATGCTGTGGATTCTGCAGGTATATCTTCCTCTGGCAAAATAGGATCTCCTTGCGTGCATATCTGCTGTAAGAAAAATTATGAGGGAGAAAGAGGGAAATTGCCTGATGGCTAGTGCACTTACTGTCCAAGTGCTGCTGATGAACTCCTCTGTAATGACCTCGTTAGGAGGTGCCCTATCTGCTGAGCTCCTGGGGTATAACATATGCAACCTCCTTCCTACATTTTTTTTCTGGGCTATGTGCATAAGTGTCCAGAGACCAGTTTACATGTACAGGTTTATGCAAACAAAGGGTAAAGCAGGGAGCAAAAAACAGTCAGAGAGACAGCTGGGAAACTGCCACTAAGATATGCAAAGGGAAACACAGTTCCACCCTACATGTTTAAAGAGGTTGCTGAATACATGCAGCTTTCTTCCTTGCTCAACTTTAAATATTTCTCTAAACACTATATCTATATTTCTCTAAACAACCTAAAGAGCAGAGATGATGTCACGTGTAGGAGTAGAGACAGGATTTCATCTCTATACATATTTTAGGTGTGGGCAGTAGCCCAACATCTTGTAAAGTTGCTAATCAGATGCTCGGACCATTATTTAAAAAAAAGAGACTAAGATTAGGGGAGAGCTATAGAAATCAGATTAGGGCTTGAAAAATATAATTACTGCCACAGCTAAAGCAATCATTGTAGTTTTAGAGCCAACTTCAACATTGTTGATGCAAAGGAGTGCTTATTTCTGAGGAATGTCTCCCTCTTGGCAATTAGCTTCAGCTCTGCTGTGTTCCTCAATATATGGGCCAACCTAGTACTTGGCTCAGCAGCAATTTCTTTTCTTGGGTGTCTTATGCATTTTTTCCTGTATTTTGTTCTGGGAAGTTCTGAGTCCTTCTTATTAGTAGAAATGTCCTTCAATAGGAAGTGGCCATTTGCAACCCTTTGCACTATACCAACCTCATGGGAATTTGAGTTTGTATGTTGTTGTTTCTGGGTTCCTGGATCAAAGGTTTCCTTCTCCTTTGCATCCTAACGATTGTGTTTCTTTAATTTGCTTCTGTGGGCCTAATGTTGTTAACCTTCTGGTTTTTGTGACATCACGTCTTGGATGAAACTACTCTGTGGAGATGCATAGGTCCTACATCTCATGTCTTTCATGGCAGCTACTTTCTATCTGCTGCTTAATATCCCTGTTGTGCTGGACTGCTCACCTTCCATTTGATGCCATCAGCAGTGGGATCTTCATCTTCATGTACGTCAGACTCGCACAGACAAGTGGGCTAGACAGGAACAAGGCAGTGGCCATTCTCAGTACCATGGCCTGTCCTGTGCTCAACCACCTCCATCTGCAACCTGAGGAAGAAGGACAGTCTAAAGGCCTGGATGCATGTAGTCAATTGAGCATGTAGCTTTCAAAGCATCTTGTGGAACATGAAGAGTGTAAACACATTAAAGAATTAAGAGTTATCCATATCCTCAATGTGTGTGTGTGGCGCATGCATGAGTGCGTTCATTTGTGTTTGCATGTGTGCGTGTGTGTATATGCGTGTGGGTATGGGCATGGGTGTGTAGAGATGCCACGGAAATCGGACATCAAAATGATCTTTTTGTGTATATTTCTAATGTCTATTCTTAATTCCTTTCTTCTCTACACAGTATAAAATTAAGAAGTATATAGTTTTATTATCAACTTCATGAAGCTGAGAAGTAGATACGGTTGGTGGGTCCCAGCGGGGGTGGCACATGAATCCAAAGAATCTTCTATTGCTTCCTTTAATCTAGTCTCATATACGGGGTGATGTGATTGTGAAAGTTTTCAAAGCGGTTGTGGAAAAATGCACAATGTTTCTCCTTACCCAAGTGCATGACTGAAGATGGTAGATGAAAAACCAAGAAGAAAGGGAGAAGGCACATGAAAGAGCTCACCTTCCCTCTTGACTCCACTATAACTGCAGGAATCTGTCACATAGAGACTTGAGAAAACATTGTAATGAATACCTGTCACATAGAGACTATTGTAATGAACACTTCTATTTTCCAAACCAGTGTAGATCTCTCCCTATCTTCATCCATGATTAAATAGATTAATCTATATTCCCAGATAGCATCCCCATTCCCAGCCAACTATGATGTCACATCCATGTGAGAAATACTCAGCATAGAAGTTTTTATTAATAAGAATACTCCTCAAATGGCATACAAGCCATAAGGTACTGGAGTGAAACACCACATGTGCTTATATCTAATTTATTAGAGGGCTACCTATTTCTTTTTTTCATTGATGACTATTATGTTGCTATTATTTAAAAAAAAAAGACTAAGAATAGGGGAGAGCTATAGAAATCAGATTAGGGCTTCAAAAAAACATAATTACTGCCACAGCTAAACCAATCATTGTAGTTTTAGAGCCAACTTCAATATTGTTGATGAAAAGAAAAGACAGCTAATTTTGGGTTCATAATAAATATGAATAAATAGAGAAAAAACACCAGTTTCCTCTGACCTCTGACCTCAGTGGGCTCAGCTCTCACACTCACTGTTACCCACACCCAAAGTAATGTTCGCTGTTGCTTCCCAAGGTAAGGCTTGGTCAGGAGCAGATCATGGTGCATCATGGGATATTTAGTCCCCTGGCAGGAGGTCTAAGTCTGTAGAAGACAATGGGTTTCTAGGAACACATAGTAAGCACCTTCAGGAACTCCTTCCTCCCACCCCCATGAGATGTGAATGTATTGAATGTGCACATGTGAATTGGAAGTTACTTTCTGTGGAATCTGCTGCTGGCAATGAAGGCACAGGTTTACACCATGTTTACTATATATTCTGTGCTTGCCAGCCTGGCAGCACTCTTTCCCATAAATCTGGCAATAGGGTTTATCTCTGAATGCCTTTACACAAGCACTTGTCAGTCATCCATTTTAAGACTTTTCATTCCATGCAGGAAGAGCACACACCAACTGCTGAAACTTCCTTAGCCTGACGAAGGGTTTTTGAACCTGAAAACTTGCTTAATAACTATTCTCCAACTATTTGGGTTGGTCTAATAAAAGACATCAAATTCACCCAAGGAACCTTGTCTGCCTTTAGACAAGCACAGTTCTTGCCTCCTCCTCCAACCAGCTCCACCCACAGTTGTTGACCCTGAGCCTGAAGTGAAAGCTTTCTTTCAGAAATCTGGACTTCTTGGGGTTTTTCTTTTTTCCTTCATTGAAAAACTTCATTATATCATTTCTTAACATTTCCAAACTAAATCTTAGAGGGGACTTTTTCTTCTTTGCCCATGCTGAGGTTTAAATGTCTTGGTTGTTTTTTTTTCCCAGTGCGGGATGCAAGCCCTTGTCAAAATGCTGCCATTCCTCGGGGGGATGGAAACATCTTGGGGAATTCATGTATTTTTTCATCAACTTTGTTTCAATGCACACTTCATTTAATATTTAGCGGGTGAAATGAATGAATGGATCTAAGAAAGTTCCTTCTTTATTGGAAGCATGATCCCAGGCCAGAATCCAGCACCCTCTTTCCAAACAGGGCAGCATGTACTTCATGCTCTCTGCCTATTCTTTCCGTCCTGGCCCCTGCTGTCTCTCATGAAGCTTGCCCACTGGGAAGACAGGGGCTGTGGAGAGATGTAGATAGGAACAAGCCCTTTTGTTAGTAGACAGAATGTAGTTTGGATGCAAGTTCAAACCCTCCTGTTTAGGATTGGGGGCTGCTAGCACCTTGGCTTGCTGCCTTCTGGGTAATTGAGTTGAGTACTAGACTCATAGGTGCATGGGGAGGTGCTCCTTAATTCTGGCAGGTACCTGGTATGGGTGATTTAATTTCACACACTAGTCTGTCACAGGGGAAACAGGCTTGCAAATTGTGTGGAAATGCCAAGAACAGCAATCCTGTGTCAGTGCATGAGGCATTCAGGTTCATAACGCACATCTGGATTTATCCTGTAGGTGTCTACACTGGGGCTTCTGCACATGGTGTGAAGCAATTCAGGTAGAGCAACAAGGCCTACCTGAGCTCCTTAGCAATGCAGTGTTTCTGGGAAACACCTAACCCTTGCCTCATATTCTGAAGAAGTTTTCCATTAAAAAAGTCTGCTCAGAATGTGTCTCCTTTGCATCAACACTATTGACATTGGCCCAAGAACTGCAATGACTGCATCAGTGGTGGTAGTAAATATTTTTATCCACCCCACACCTGATGATAGCTCTCCATTTGCTCCCTCATAAGTTTTTTTTTTTTTTGCAGCAGATAAGCACACAAGGAGATACTATTTTGCCACAGGAATAAATACCTGTAGAATCCAAACCATGACCCAATGCCAGAAATTACTGTAAGTCATCCAGTGTAAGTGCTATTTAGGTAGGTGCATGAAGATGAAGTAGGGTTAAGCCTTCACTGGTATTTTTTGTCTTCTCCACCCACTGCCAATTGACAGGAAAGTCACAATAATTCTAATGCTTGTCCCTTCCAGGGTGCAGTGACTTTCTGCAGGATAGAAGTAAACCACTGACCAACAGTAGATTATGTGGCACGTGCAAAGAGTACTCAGTAGCACCCCCGCATTTAAGCTACAAACATGTTTGTCTGTCTATACCCCCTTATCTGCAGAAACTAATGTTTAGAAAATGTCAGTACTCAATGAATCTATATTTCAACAATGACAAAAGAAACAAAAGCAGTACAGCCGGCCGTAAAAATCAATAGAGAGTTTGAGGTCAAATTGCTAGATTAATCAGCATATAGCTAGTTCATTCATTCTGTTATACCAGCATACACAGGTCCCCAGAGCATTTCATAATTACATCTAGAAACCAGCCTACTTGTTCTAAACATTATATATTCTCATACCCTTCAAGAAAAAAATCTGGATTTGCTACTGAACAGGAATCACGAAGACCTCCAAGTGCAAGTAAAGTGGATGTAACTGGGGCAGAGGAGATAGAAGTATTACAAGAGCATTTAATAATTTGGACTGAAAGCCATCCTCGCTATTTGAAATATAATACAATCTCACCCTTCAAAAAGGTGCATGCATCGATGCATATCAATCATTGCATACCTTCAGTGAGTTTCCAGATACTTTCAGATTCATTTGCAAATACCCTTCCAGTTCCTGGACTAGTGTGATTTTACCTCCATTCATGGTAGCATACCCCTACATGCTCTATCAGACAGCAATCATACAAGGGTGATGCAAGGGGAAGTAATCAAGCTAGAGAAGACAGAAGGATTGCAAAGTGAAACATGTAGTGTTGTTGACTGAATCAGCAGGTAGGACTCTTTCTAAGCAATGTCAGATTTATCAGGGTTGGAAATGTGTTGCAGCTGTCATAGTGCAGACAGTAGGTGAAAAGCAAGTTTGTTTTTTTTGTTTCTTCCTAATATTTGTAATGGTCTATAAAATTGATCCTGAGGTACTAGGATCTTTGTCCGCTATTAGCTAATCAGTGTAGCTCCATTCAAGCTAGTGGTGTGACTCATGACTTTTAAGCACACAGCAGCAAATACTGGAAAACGACTGGTGGTATTTGCCACTGTAATTTGAGGAAGATTTGAAGAACACCCTTCCAGCTGGAAGACATTTTGTTTGAGACTGTATTTTAAGCTTATTTTTAAGAGTTTAAGAACTTGCCTTCAGCTTGTTTTGTAATAAATTCCACTTATGCAATAGCATTGAAAAGCAGGGGAACAATGACATTACTCTCTTTCTCCTTCTGTGGGTTTAGCAAATATATTAGACTGGAAATTTGAACAGAAAAAAATGTTATCTTGCATGCCCATGATGTTCTTCTCTTTATCTTTTTACTAAGAGCCTTTTCTCTAACTTACAAGTAGGAGCCAAAGTTAAGAGGCTCCCAGTGCATTTTCAGATATCAAATTCTTACAGGTTCTTTTGCAAACGCCCTTCTGTTCCTTAACCATTGTGATTTTTGCATTGATGCGTGGATACATAACCTTGAATTTAGGCAAGCAGAGATGAATGTCATGTTTAGATAGAAATGGAAGATTGGAGAGAAAAACCTGGACTTGAAAATGCATGCAGATGGATAAAACGATTAAAAAAAATGTATATAAAGAGTGTGTATATAGGAGGTATATATACCAAATCTACTGCAAATGCTGTATTTAGTTGTAAATCGACATATTTTTATTTTTATATCAACCAAAGAAATTCACTTTTCTTAAAAAAAAAAAAATCTTATACACAGAGATACACACGCAATGGGAAAGTTGATCAAAATCAGTTACTATACTGGACTTTTGACATGCTGACTTAAATCATTATATATATAGATGACTTAAATTGGCCTGATTTAACTCAAGCCATGCAGAAACACATCAAACCTTCCTTTTCATGCTCTGGCTGGCGACATTGGAGCTTGAGCCAAATAGGCAGAGACTTTTAAGGTTGTAGGAGACAAACACAGCTCTGGTCTGATGAGCAGTCATATTCTACAGCATCCAGTGGGGCTCTACTGACTTATTCCAGATGCAAATCTGGCCCAGAGCATTTCAATATTTTCTCTCAGTCAATAGACAGAAAATGATTAATTTCCCAAAGGAATTCCTATTTTTAACGTTTTCTACCTCCCCTGCAGGAACATTAAAATGCTGTCATGGAGAACCAGACCATGGTCGGGAATTTTGTCCTCTTAGGCTTCACTGAAGTTCAGAACTTGAAGACTCTGATCTTTGTGGTTCTCTTTCTTACTTATGTTTTGACCACCATGGGAAACATTGTGATCATCACCATCACCCTCCTGGACCAGCGCCTGCAATCCCCCATGTACTACTTTCTCCGGAACTTCTCCCTCCTGGAAATTGGTTTCACCTCCACCGTCATCCCCAAAGCCCTGTTCAACCTGGCGTCAGGCAACAGAACAATTTCCGTAGCTGGATGCTTTGTACAAGTATTCCTCTATCTTGTCTTGGGTACTACGACATTCCTCTTATTTGCAGTGATGTCTTTTGATAGGTATGTGGCCATCTGCCACCCTTTGTCCTACACCACCATCATGAATGAGCGTGTTTGCAAGCTCCTAGTGCTGAGTTCTTGGGTGACTGGTTTTGTGCTAGTCATTGGACCATTGCTTGCATTATTCCAACTGCCCTTCTGCAGCCAAAATATCATTAACCACTTCTTTTGTGACAGCGCACCCCTGATTAAACTTGCCTGTGCAAACACCAGGCTCCTGAAACTGGCAGGGTACGCAGCAGCTACTTTTTCTCTCCTGGGCACTCTTACGATTACAATCCTGTCCTATGCCAGAATTATCTCCACTGTCCTGAACATCCCTTCTGCTTCTGGGAGGCAGAAAGCCTTCTCCACCTGCATGTCACACTTCACCGTTGTCTCCATTAGTTATAGCAGCTGCATCTTCATGTACATCAAACCTACAGGTAGCAGTGGGCTAGATCTCAGCAAAGGGGTGTCCATTCTCAATACAGTGGTCTCGCCTTTGCTCAACCCTTTTATATATAGTCTGAGGAACAAACATGTTCAGGAGGCTCTGAGACAGGCTTTTGTTCAAAGGACAACTTTGTCAAAAGGATGAAGATTTGAATGTTAAATGGAAGAATAAAACAACAGAGGAAACGTGTTTAATATAATGTTAATGGCCAGAATGAATATATACTGATGGCTTCCTTAGCAAAATAAAAAGCCAATATTCTGTTGCCTCTTCTAGGTTTTAGATATTTGAGGTTTTTTTCCCATTCTCCACGTCATTGATTGGAAAATCATTGCTCTCGTGTTCTTATTTACCATAGGCAACCCCCTCCTAATGCTGTTTCAGTTAGTGCTATCTAGCTATTGTGCTATCAGTGGTGGTGAGGAGTGTGGGGCCCGTGCCACCGCGCAGGGTCAGGTGCAGCAAGGGCCTGTACTCAGGTTGGGGCAGCAGGAGTGCAGGGCCCTGGGCCAGGGCCAGCAGGGGCCCACGCCCAGAGCAGATGCTGGCACATAGGGTCAGAGTGGCCAGTGGGCACGTGGGAGGGTGGGGAGAGATGAAATTAAAGAAACACAATCATTAGGATGCAAAGGAGAAGGAAACCTTTGATCCAGGAGCCCAGAAACAACAACGTACAAACTCAAATTCCCATGAGGTTGGTATAGTGCAAAGGGTTGCAAATGGCCACTTCCTATTGAAGGATATTTCTACTGATAAGAAGGACTCAGAACTTCCCAGAACAAAATACAGGAAAAAATGCATAAGACACCCAAGAAAAGAAATTGCTGCTGAGCCTAGTACTAGGTTGGCCCATATATTGAGGAACACAGCAGAGCTGAAGCTAATTGCCAAGAGGGAGACATTCCTCAGTAATAAGCACGCCTTTGCATCAACAATGTTGAATTTGGCTCTAAAACTACAATGATTGGTTTAGCTGTGGCAGTAATTATGTTTTTTGAAGCCCTAATCTGATTTCTATAGCTCTTCCCTATTCTTAGTCTCTTTTTTTTAAATAATGGTCCGAGCATCTGATTAGCAACTTTACAAGATGTTGGGCTACTGCCCACACCTAAAATATGTATAGAGATGAAATCCTGTCTCTACTCCTACACGTGACATCATCTCTGCTCTTTAGGCTGCTTAAAGAAATATAGATATAGTGTTTAGAGAAATATTTAAAGTTGAGCATGGAAGAAAGCTGCATGTATTCAGCAACCTCTTTAAACATGTAGGGTGGAACTGTGTTTCCCTTTGCATATCTTAGTGGCAGTTTCCCAGCTGTCTCTCTGACTGTTTTTTGCTCCCTGCTTTACCCTTTGTTTGCATAAACCTGTACATGTAAACTGGTCTCTGGACACTTATGCACATAGCCCAGAAACAAAATGTGGGAAGGAGGTCATTTATGTTATACCCCAGGAGCTCAGCAGATAGGGCACCTCCTAAGCAGGTCATTACGAGGGTCATTAAGAGGAGTTCGTCAGAAGCACTTGGGCAGCAAGTGCACTAGCCATCAGGCAATTTCCCTCTTTCTCCCTCATAATTTTTCTTACAGTAGATATGCACACAAGGAGATCCTATTTTGCCAGAGGAAGATATACCTGCAGAATCCAAAGCATGACCCAGTGAAAGAAATCACTGTTAGTCATCCAGCAAAAGTGCTAATTAGTGCCATGAAGATGATGTAGGGTTAAGGATGCATCACTCTTGTCTATGTCTACTCCATCCCCTGCCAACTGACAACAAAAATGCAATAATTGTATTGCTTGTTTCATTCAGGGGTTCGTCACTTCAGGGTGCAGTGACTTACTTCAGGACAGGAGCAAGCCACTGAGCAACAGTAGGTTATCTGACATGCAAAAAAGTACTCAATAGCTTCCCCTACAAGCTTTGTCTGTCCTTGTCCCAGCATCATAAGAAACAAATGTTTACAAAAATTCTCTTAAACAAGGAACCATATTTCAGCACTGGCAACAGAAACAGGAAAGCCTGAAATAAAAATCAATAGACAATGTGCAATTATATTTCTAAATTAATCAGCCCCTGGCTTGTTAACACATTCTGTCATAGTAGCATACACAGGTCCCCAGGGCATTTAATAATGAGAGCTGGACCAACCTCCTTGTTCTAAATAATATATATTCGCGTATCATTCAGGAAAAAAAATATCTATCTTTGCTACTGTACAGGAATCATTCAAAACTCAAGTTGCAATATAACTGGAAGTAACTGAGGCAGAGGAGACAAAAGTCTTACTGGAGCATTTACTAATTTGGACTGGGAGCCAGGCTAGCTTTTCTAGATACAATAATCTAGCCCTTCAAAAATGTGTGGGCACAGATGTACGCAAAATGTCTCAGACTCTCAGTGAGTATTCAGATACTTTCCAATTTCATTGCAAATACCCTTCCAGGTCCTTAACTAGTGTGATTTTGCATCATTGCATACAAGAACAGCCCTACATGTTGTATAGGGCAGGACTTAGTCAATTGTTGCACAAGGGCCAGTGGCTGACTTGAACCCCATCTACCACCCAGGACATAGCATCATAGGGAAGTACTGCTGGAAAGGACCACACCAGGTGATCAAGTCCAACCCAGGAGTGAATGTGCAACCATAGTGTTATGTAGTGGAAAGTAATCAAGCTACAGAAGACAGAAGGATTACAGAGTGAAAAACGCAATGGTATTGCCTGGAACAGCAGGTGGGACTCTTTTATATATGGTGTGTTAGATGTACAAGGGCTGCAATGTTGCTGCAGATGTGAGAATAGCTGTGAGAATAGATCAGTGAATAGGTGAAAAGCAAGTTTATTTTTTTCATCCCAACATGGTACTAAAATGGAGGATACTATTGGTCCTGTGGTACTATGGTCTTTGTCCCCTGTTAACATATCGGCATAGCTCCATTCAGGGTAGTGGTGTGACTTATGATTTTTAAGCATTCAGTAGCAGATACTGGAAACTGAATGATGGTATTTGGCAATGTGATTTGAGGAAGATTTAGCAAACATACTAGACTGGAAATCTGAACAGAAAAAAAAAAAAATGATGTCTTGCATTGACATCCATGTTCTTTCCTTTATCTTTTCCCTGAGAGCTTTTTCCCTAACTCGCAAGGAGGAGGCAAAGTTAACAGACTCCCAGTGTATTTTTAGATGTCAATACTGACAGGTTCCTTTGCAAATACCCTTCTATTTCCCTAGCATGTGTGATTTTGCATTGATGAATGGATCCATAACCCCAGGCAAGCAGTCATGAATGTCATGTATGGATAGAAATGGAAGCTTGGAGAGAAAAGCCTGCACCTAAAAACACATGCAGAAGGGTAAAAGTCAATGATTTTAAAAAATCTTGGGAGGTTTTTTTGGGGTTTTTTTTTTAATTATTATCAAGTTTTCCTTTAAAAAACAACAACATTAAAATGAAATCTCAATTTAATACAGCATAGGCTAAGATATACCTTTAGTATGAGCTATTAAATATTATAAATAAACTTAGATGTGTCAATGAGCCTCTACTAAAACCTCTAAAATGAGGGGGGGAAACATCTAAGAACTGTCATCTTCTGATGCCCATCTGTAAAGAAAATGATGACAAAATTGATGGAGCAGTCACAGCTAGAGTAGTCAACACTGGCCAAAGGTGAAGTGTAGAAGTTATGCTGAATACACTGAAACCTGTGTCCATAGCCTTAGACAAGCGACAGAAAATTGCAGCTGTATTGCAGATGCTGTTGAAATTTGGAAAGAACTTCAAGAAACATTAAGAAAAGACATACCCAGCAGCAAAGTTAAATTGCAGGCAGTAAAGAAGTGAAGGGATCAAGCACTTACTCCACCCTATTTTCTTCCCAAGATTTTTCACACAAAATACCAAGGTAGATGCCTAAATGCCAAAGACAAAAATGCTGCTATGATATGGGCCTCTACTAATCACTCATCAATCATACCAACCACAGCAAAATTCAGAGTTACAGGTCAACCATTCAAACAAGACATGTTTTCTCAGGATGTTTTAAGTCACTAGTAAAGCACCTGCAACTAGACAGAGTTTGTTAAAGATTTTACCAGCAGTAGCCTCTTCTACAGGTGAAGGAAAAGTATTTTCTTCCTTTTGGGCTTGCTTTTCACTTAAAGCTGAGAAATAAGTTGGGAGTTGGAAAAAGCAGGAAGGCTTCTTTTTCTATTTTGGTCCATGAAGAAAAAGTGGGCAGGAGGATGAGACTGATGAGCTCTAAATACTTGAAAGAAAGGGGGTAAAAATCTTGAAAAAAAGCCTACATAAAGCAATTCCTTTTGTCATATGGAAGAGAATTAGGCAAGCAGGAACATAAGCTCAAATAAATTTTACTTAGGCATTGTAGAAAATATACCCCAGAGTGATTTGAAATAAATAGTTTAATTCAATGTTCACATTTCATACTTCTAATACTGTAACAGTTAATACTGGTCTTCATAATGTAGTTGAAAATGTGTACCATGTTTTGTTAAAAAAATAGAGTTTCTGTATCAAAAACATTAATTTTTTGTTTAGTAAATTCCAAGTGCTGGTTTTGTGTGCTTAAGTAAATTCAAGTTGTCATCTCAATGCATCTTGATACACATATGGGCAATAAGTTAATCATCTAGGGAGGACGATACATATTTCACCATTTTAGAACATATTAAAATATAAGATTTCTAGCAGTATGAATATATTAAGCTAGATAAGCACACACACACACACACACACACACACACATATCCCTAGCTTGTGTAAGTAGAAACTGTATGTACCGCATTTACAGTTAAAATGTGTATCTAGTTGTAAATCAACATGTTTGAATTGTTATATGAACCAATGTTAATTCACCTTTCTTTCAAAAACAATCACACACACAAATAGTGGGAAAGTTGATCAAAAATAATTATTCTATCAGGCTTTTGGCTTGGTGATTTAAATCATGATTTCAATCAGTGGTTTAAATTGACTGGATCGAACTCAATCCACCCTGAAATGTAGCAAACTTTTTTTTTTTCTGCTCTTCTGGCTTGGGACACTGGAACTTGAGCCAAAGGACAGAGAAGTCTAATGTTGTCAAGGACAAAAAAGCACTGGTGTGACAAGCGGTTACAGTCTACAGAGTCCAATGGGCTCTATTGACTTATAACGGCTGAAAAATTGGTCAACAACATTTCAATATTTCCTCTCAGTTAATAGACAGAAAATGGCATTTTCCAAAGGAAATAATATGTTTAATGTTTTCTACGTCCCCTGCAGGAACATTAATATGCTGTCATGGAGAACCAGACCGTGGTCAGGAACTTTGTCCTCTTAGGCTTCACTGAAGTATGGCACTTGAAGACTCTGATCTTTGTGATTCTCCTGCTTACCTACATTTTTACCATCATAGGAAACATTGTGATTATCACCATCACCCTCCTGGACCATCGCCTGCAAACCCCCATGTACTACTTTCTCCGGAACTTCTCCCTCTTGGAAATTGGCTTCACCTCCACCGTCATCCCCAAAGCCCTGTTCAACCTGGCGTCAGGCAACAGAACAATTTCTGTAGCTGGATGCTTTGTACAAGCATTCCTATATTTTGTCTTGGGTACTATTGAGCTCCTCTTACTGGCAGTGATGTCCTTTGATAGGTATGTGGCCATCTGCCACCCTTTGTCCTACACCACCATCATGAATGAGCGTGTCTGCAGACTCCTAGTGCTGAGTTCCTGTGCAAGTAGCTTTTTGCTACTCATTGGACCATTACTTGCATTATTCCAACTGCCCTTCTGCAGCCAAAATATCATTAACCACTTCTTCTGTGACAGCGCACCCCTGATTAAACTTGCCTGTGCAAACACCAGGCTTCTGGAACTGGTAAGTTCCACAGCAGCTACTTTTTCTCTCCTGAGCACTCTTACGATTACAATCCTGTCCTATGCCAGAATTATCTCCACTGTCCTGAACATCCCTTCTGCTTCTGGGAGGCAGAAAGCCTTTTCCACCTGCATATCACATCTCACCGTTGTCTCCATCACCTATAGCAGCTGCATCTTCATGTACATCAAACCCATGGGTAGCAGTGGGCTGGACCTCAGCAAGGGGGTATCCATTCTCAATACAGTGGTGTCGCCTTTGCTAAACCCTTTCATTTACAGCCTGAGGAACAAACAGGTTCAGGAGGCTTTGAGGCAGGCTTTTGCCCAGAGGACAGTTTTTTTCAAAAAGACCCAAAGTATAACAGCATGAAACAATGGAGGCAATTTGATGAATATAACAATAATGGCTATAATCACTGTGTACTGATGGTTTTCTAAGCAAAATAATGGTAGATATTCTGTTCCAAGTCTCCTATTCCACTTTTGTGTGTTTGTTTTTGCTTGTTTCCACTATCTGTGTCATCAATTGGAAACCATTCCATCCATAGTCTTCCTTACCGTCCGTACCGTTGTCTTCCTGACTATGTACATTTCTTTTTTTTTTTAACTCTCTCTCCTCTCTCCCTGACTATGTTTCACTGTGAATTTTAACTGGATATATATGACACCCCCCGGCTTCAAAATGATTCTTTTGTGTATAAATGTATTCTTAATTCCCTTCATCTCTATGTGATATCAAGTTAAGAAGTGGATAGTTTTGGTATCAACTTCAAGATGCTGAGAAGTAGATGGGGTTGGTGGGCCCAGCATGGGGTGTGGCTGCAATTACAAGCATGTTCTATGTCTTTCTTCTGACCTGTTCTCCTTCACATGGGAAATGAGATTCGGAAAACGGTCATAGGGGTTCTTGAATCGTTCACAATATTTTCTCCTTACCCAAGTGTGTGACTGAAGGTGTTGGATTACAACCAACAAGAAAGGGGCAAAGTACATAAAAGAGCTAACATTCACTTTTGTCTCCACTATAACTGCAGGAATCTGTCACAAAGAGACTTGATAAAACATATTGCAACGGTTGTGCTTTTTTTTTCAAAAGGCTGGATCCATGTGGCTCTCTCTTTCTCTTATAACTAATTTACCAGAGGGATATTTCTTTATTATTTGACATGAATCTATTATGCGCTGGTCCTTTCCCAAACAGGAAAAGGGAGATTGAAGAACATGTGTCAAAATATGAGCTTAAGAACATTTGCAAAATTATCATTGTGGGTATAATATACCCAAATAATACTATTTAAATCTTACTTAAAGTTAGAAAAGAGCAAAGTATTATTTTAAGCTGGGGGAAAATATAAATTCAGAGGAACTGAAAATATGATTACTATTATATTATGAATGAGGTTGAAAACAATGGATTACTTGAGAAAAAAAAGAAAAAGATGAAAAAACATAGATAAAGTTAAAATACTGTATTTGAGGGTGTTACAAAATGGAAATGGAAAGAGATTTTATTTATACATATTAAAATAAACTTTTATTTTAAGTTGCCTTGTTATGCTTGAAAATTGAACTATACTTAAAGAAAATGAAAGTTAGTTTTAGAAAGTCAATAAATACAAGTAAATAGAAAGCACAAATATAAAAATGTAAAATTTGTCTCCCCCCTTTCATGTTGGGGAGGTGGGGTTGGTCCATAAGGATGAAAATACATACGCTCACATACACCACACACACAAGCACACACACAGCTTCTTCATATATAGCACGCAAGGCCTGCAATGGATTTCATTTATTCTCAACATTTCATTGATTAGGTTTCTTTCCTGACAGTTTGTTTCAGTGTGATCAAGGAAAATACCTTCCTTTCCTTTATCCTCCCAGATTCACAGATCAACGCTTCTTCCTATGTTACCTTGAACTGTTATCCACAAAATCTGCCATTATTAAGCTTCTTATGGGGCATGAAAACCTAAGAATTCCCATATTGGGTCTGACCAGTAGGTCATCTAGCCCAGTTTCCTGGACCCTTGTCCTGTTTTCTCTGAACTCAGTGGGCTCAGCTCTCACACTCATTGTTACCCACACCCACAGTAATGGTCACTGCTGCTTTCCAAGATAAGGCATGGTCAGGGGCAGAGCATGGTGCACCATAGGATATTTAGACCCCTGGCAAGGGGGTCTAGGTCTGTAGAAGAGCACGGTGTGCAGGAATACAGAGGTCCCACCTTCAGGAATTCCTTCGCCCACCCCTCATGAAATATGTGATGTGTTGAATGTGCACAGGTGAATCTAAGGTTACTTGCTGTTATATCTACTAAAGGCCATTAATGCACAGTTTTACTTTGTATTTATTATATATTCTATGTCAGTGTGGCAGCACTCTTTTTTGCACTGTTGGCAGTGGGCTTTATTTCTGAATGCCTTTAGACAAACACAACCCCTCTTTCCTCCTCCAGCCTCCTCCCCAGGGTTGCTGACCCTGAAGCTGAAATTAAAGCTTTCTTTTAGGGATCTGTTAGGGATCTGTTGACTGGTTTCAGCCTCTGGTTCCAGACAACAAGGGACACCTGCAAGGCAGGCAGAAAACAGAAACACCGGGAATCCCACCTCCACTGCTGTCTCTATCTGATCCATTGCATGGGAAGACCCAGGAATGTTTCTGCCCGCTCCAGCCAGGGGCTGTAGGCAGTGGCTACACAGCGCGCTGAGTCCGCACTCCCTTCCACTCCACTGCATTTCCCCATCATCTCTCCCCACCAGAGGTCAGTTTCCTCTGACCTCAGTGGGCTCAGCTCTCTCACTCACTGTTACCCACACCCAAAGTAATGTTCGCTGTTGCTTCCCAACGTAAGGCTTGGTCAGGAGCAGATCATGGTGCATCATGGGATATTTAGTCCCATGGCAGGAGGTCTAAGTCTGTAGAAGACAATGGGTGTGTAGGAACACAGAGTAAGCACCTTCAGGAACTCCTTCCTCCCACCCCCATGAGATGTGAATGTATTGAATGTGCACATGTGAATTGGAAGTTACTTTCTGTGGAATCTGCTGCTGGCAATGAAGGCACAGGTTTACACCATGTTTACTATATATTCTGTGCTTGCCAGCCTGGCAGCACTCTTTCCCATACCTCTGGCAATAGGGTTTATCTCTGAATGCCTTTACACAAGTACTTTTCATTCATTCATTTCAAGACTTTTCATTCCATGCAGGAAGAGCACACACCAACTGCTGAAACTTCCTTAGCCTGATGAAGGGTTTTTGAACCTGAAAGCTTGCTTAATAACTATTCTCCAACTATTTGGGTTGGTCTAATAGAAGATATCAAATTCACCCAAGGAACCTTGTCTGCCTTTAGACAAGCACAGTTCTTGCCTCCTCCTCCAACCAGCTCCACCCACAGTTGTTGACCCTGAGCCTGAAGTGAAAGCTTACTTTCAGGAATCTGGAATTCTTAGGGTTTTTTTGCTTCATTGGAAAACTTCATTATATCACTTAACATTTCCAAAGTAAATTTTACTGGGGACTTTTTCTTCTTTGCCCATGCTGAGGTTTAAATGTCTTGGTTTTTTTTCCCCGTGCGGGATGCAAGCCCTTGTCAAAATGGTGCCATTCCTCAGGGGGATGGAAACATCTTGAGGAATTTATGTATTTTTTCATCAGCTTTGTTTCAATGCACACTTCATTTAGTATTTAGCAGGTGAAATGAATGAATGGGTCTAAGAAAGTTCCTTCTTTATTGGAAGCATGATCCCAGGCCAGAATCCAGCACCCTCTTTCCAAACAGGGCAGCATGTACTTCATGCTCTCTGCCTATTCTTTCCGTCCTGGCCCCTGCTGTCTCTCATGAAGCTTGCCCACTGGGAAGACAGGGGCTGTGGAGAGATGTAGATAGGAACAAGCCCTTTTGTTAGTAGACAGAATGTAGTTTGGATGCAAGTTCAAACCCTCCTGTTTAGGATTGGGGGCTGCTAGCACCTTGGCTTGCTGCCTTCTGGGTAATTGAGTTGAGTACTAGACTCATAGGTGCATGGGGAGGTGCTCCTTAATTCTGGCAGGTACCTGGTATGGGTGATTTAATTTCACACACTAGTCTGTCACAGGGGAAACAGGCTTGCAAATTGTGTGGAAATGCCAAGAACAGCAATCCTGTGTCAGTGCATGAGGCATTCAGGTTCATAACGCACATCTGGATTTATCCTGTAGGTGTCTACACTGGGGCTTCTGCACATGGTGTGAAGCAATTCAGGTAGAGCAACAAGGCCTACCTGAGCTCCTTAGCAATGCAGTATTTCTGGGAAACACCTAACTCTTGCCTCATATTTTGAAGAAGCTTTCCATTAAAATTCTGCTCAGAATGTGTCTCCTTTGCATTAACACTATTGACATTGGCCCAAGAACTGCAATGATTGCATCAGTGGTGGTAGTAAATATTTTTATTCACCCCTCACCTGATGATAGCTCTCCCCTATTTTTAGTCTTTTCTTTTCTTTTCTTTTTAAATAAGTATAAGCATCTGATTAGCAACTTTACAACATGTTGGGCTACTGCTTATACTAAAAATATGGATAGAGATGAAAGCCTCTGTTTGCTCTTGCACATGATATCATCTCTGCCCTTCAGGTGGTTTAGAGAAATGTTTCATGTTGGGTATAAAAGAAAACCTGGCTATATTCAATAATCTCCTGAAACATGGAGGGTGGAATTATATTTCCCTTGGCATATTTTAGTGGCAGTTTCCTTGCTGTCTTTCTGACTCTTGTTTGGTCCCTGCTTTATACTTTGGTTGCGGAAACCTGTTCATGTAGACTGCTCTCTGGCTACTTAGGTAAATAACCCAGAACAAAATGTTTTTACCCCAGCAGTTGAGCAGATAGGCATCTGCCCAGGTCATCACAGAGGAGTGCATCAGAAGCAGTTGGACAGCAAGTGTACTAGTCACCAGGCAATTTGGTTAACAGTTTCAAGGGCTTTCCATTTGCTCCCTCATAAGTTTTTTTTTTGCAGCAGATAAGCACACAAGGAGATACTATTTTGCCACAGGAATAAATACCTGTAGAATCCAAACCATGACCCAATGCCAGAAATTACTGTAAGTCATCCAGCGTAAGTGCTATTTAGGTAGGTGCATGAAGATGAAGTAGGGTTAAGCCTTCACTGGTATTTTTTGTCTTCTCCACCCACTGCCAATTGACAGGAAAGTCACAATAATTCTAATGCTTGTCCCTTCCAGGGTGCAGTGACTTTCTGCAGGATAGAAGTAAACCACTGACCAACAGCAGATTATGTGGCACGTGCAAAGAGTACTCAGTAGCACCCCCGCATTTAAGCTACAAACATGTTTGTCTGTCTATACCCCCTTATCTGCAGAAACTAATGTTTAGAAAATGTCAGTACTCAGTGAATCTATATTTCAACAATGACAAAAGAAACAAAAGCAGTACAGCCGGCCGTAAAAATCAATAGAGAGTTTGAGGTCAAATTGCTAGATTAATCAGCATATAGCTAGTTCATTCATTCTGTTATACCAGCATACACAGGTCCCCAGAGCATTTCATAATTACATCTAGAAACCAGCCTACTTGTTCTAAACATTATATATTCTCATACCCTTCAAGAAAAAAATCTGGATTTGCTACTGAACAGGAATCACGAAGACCTCCAAGTGCAAGTAAAGTGGATGTAACTGGGGCAGAGGAGACAGAAGTATTACAAGAGCATTTAATAATTTGGACTGAAAGCCATCCTCGCTATTTGAAATATAATACAATCTCACCCTTCAAAAAGGTGCATGCATCGATGCATATCAATCATTGCATACCCTCAGTGAGTTTCCAGATACTTTCAGATTCATTTGCAAATACCCTTCCAGTTCCTGGACTAGTGTGATTTTACCTCCATTCATGGTAGCATACCCCTACATGCTCCATCATACAGCAATCATACAAGGGTGATGCAAGGGGAAGTAATCAAGCTAGAGAAGACAGAAGGATTGCAAAGTGAAACATGTAGTGTTGTTGACTGAATCAGCAGGTAGGACTCTTTCTAAGCAATGTCAGATTTATCAGGGTTGGAAATGTGTTCCAGCTGTCATAGTGCAGACAGTAGGTGAAAAGCAAGTTTGTTTTTTTGTTTCTTCCTAATATTTGTAATGGTCTATAAAATTCATCCTGAGGTACTAGGATCTTTGTCCACTATTAGCTAATCAGTGTAGCTCCATTCAAGCTAGTGGTGTGACTCATGACTTTTAAGCACTCAGCAGCAAATACTGGAAAACGACTGGTGGTATTTGCCACTGTAATTTGAGGAAGATTTGAAGAACACCCTTCCAGCTGGAAAACATTTTGTTTGAGACTGTATTTTATGCTTATTTTTAAGAGTTTAAGAACTTGCCTTCAGCTTGTTTTGTAATGAATTCCACTTATGCAATAGCATTGAAAAGCAGGGGAACAATGACATTACTCTCTTTCTCCTCTGTGGGTTTAGCAAATATATTAGACTGGAAATTTGAACAGAAAAAAATGTTATCTTGCATGCCCATGATGTTCTTCTCTTTATCTTTTTACTAAGAGCCTTTTCTCTAACTTACAAGTAGGAGCCAAAGTTAAGAGGCTCCCAGTGCATTTTCAGATATCAAATTCTTACAGGTTCTTTTGCAAACACCCTTCTGTTCCTTAACCATTGTGATTTTTGCATTGATGCGTGGATACATAACCTTGAATTTAGGCAAGCAGAGATGAATGTCATGTTTAGATAGAAATGGAAGATTGGAGAGAAAAACCTGGACTTGAAAATGCATGCAGATGGATAAAACGATTAAAAAAAATGTATATAAAGAGTGTGTATATAGGAGGTATATATACCAAATCTACTGCAAATGCTGTATTTAGTTGTAAATCGACATATTTTTATTTTTATATCAACCAAAGAAATTCACTTTTCTTAAAAAAAAAAAAATCTTATACACAGAGATACACACGCAATGGGAAAGTTGATCAAAATCAGTTACTATACTGGACTTTTGACATGCTGACTTAAATCATTATATATATAGATGACTTAAATTGGCCTGATTTAACTCAATCCATGCAGAAACACATCAAACCTTCCTTTTCATGCTCTGGCTTGGGACATTGGAGCTTGAGCCAAATAGGCAGAGACTTTTAAGGTTGAAGGAGACAAACACAGCTCTGGTCTGATGAGCAGTCATATTCTACAGCATCCAGTGGGGCTCTACTGACTTATTCCAGATGCAAATCTGGCCCAGAGCATTTCAATATTTTCTCTCAGTCAATAGACAGAAAATGATTAATTTCCCAAAGGAATTCCTATTTTTAATGTTTTCTATGTTCCCTGCAGGAACATTAAAATGCTGTCATGGAGAACCAGACCATGGTCGGGAATTTTGTCCTCTTAGGCTTCACTGAAGTACAGAACTTGAAGACTCTGATCTTTGTGATTCTCCTTCTTACCTACATCTTGACTATCATGGGAAACATTGTGATTATCACCATCACCCTCCTGGACCATCGCCTGCAATCCCCCATGTACTACTTTCTCTGGAACTTCTCCCTTCTGGAAATTGGTTTCACCTCCACCGTCATCCCCAAAGCCCTTTTCAACCTGGCATCAGGCAACAGAACAATTTCTGTAGCTGGATGTTATGTACAGGCTTTCCTTTATATTGTCTTGGGTACTACTGAGTTCTTTTTACTGGCAGTGATGTCCTTTGATAGGTGCGTGGCAATTTGCTACCCTTTGTCCTATACCACCATCATGAATGAGCAGGTTTGTGAACTTTTAGTTCTGGCTTCCTGGTTTGGTGGCTTTTTCCTTGTCCTTGGACCATTACTTGCATTATTCCAACTGCCCTTCTGCAGCCAAAATATCATTAACCACTTCTTTTGTGACAATGCACCCCTCATCAAACTTGCCTGTGCAGACACCAGGCTCTTGGAATTGGTAGATTTCACCGTAGCTGTGATTTCTCTCCTGGGCACTCTTACCATCACCATCCTGTCCTATGCCAAAATCATCTGCACCATCCTGAGCTTTCCATCATCTTTGGGGAGGCAGAAAGCCTTCTCCACCTGCATATCACACCTCACTGTGGTCTCCATCACCTATGGCAGCTGCATCTTCATGTACATTAAACCCACGAGGAAAAGTGGGGTGGACCTTAGCAAAGCCGTGTCCATTCTCAACACGGTGGTGTCCCCTTTCCTCAACCCTTTCATATATAGCCTGAGGAACAAACAGGTTCAGATAGCCTTAAGGCAGACTTTTCGCATGAGGACCATGTTTTCTAATGTACCAAAAGTATAATGTAATGTAGAAGGAATAAAAAAGAGAAAACAACATGAATAGGACAATAATGACCATGATCACGAGTACCTGTTGTTTCTTGAGCAAATAAAAGCAATTTCTATTTCTTGCTCCCTACTCAACTGTAGCTTTGTTGGTGCCCTTTCCCTATGACAATTTCCACACGTTTTGTTTGCATAAAATTATCTATCTATCTATCTATCTATCTATCTATCTATCTATCTATCTATCTATCTATCTATCTATCTATCTTTGTTAGTGCTCTCTTTCTTGATTTTTTTTTTTTTTCTTCATCACATCTGATAAAGTAAGCTTCACCCTATGAAAGTTGGGCTGTCTATATTTATCTTATTTAGTTAGTCTATAAAGGTGCATATTATCTACCCTGTTTCTTTGTTCCCCAACCCTCAGTCTTCAGGATTGTATCTGAACATATGACCCCAGTGATCATAATGAAATGTTAAACCTCTTACTAAATACTGATATAATTTCAGATTCTTCTATAAATACACCTCTCTTCATAAATGTTAAGGTACAGATATACATATTCATGTTTATTAATAATTTAGTGGCTCACCATTCTCTATTAAAAAACATCATATACTTTTTGGGGTATTTGTTTGATTGTTATTTCCTTGGTTTGTTTTCTTCCTAATCATGAAAACAGACTTCTGAATATAACTGAATTATAAATTGCCAAGGGAAAAAAATATCTGGGTTTAGGGTAGGGATTCCTCCATGTTCGCTCAGTCACTGAGGATAAATAAATAAACTAATAACAACTTAAATGCTCAGCTTATGAGACATACAGCTATATTGACTTGATTGTAGTTGTAATGATTTAAACCAGTTGAGAACCCAACCTAAATTTAAGTAAAAATTAAACAGGTCATGATTAACATACATAACCCAACTGAGGGCATTAAGGACTCAGGGGAATATTGTTATTAGCAACAGGAGTCAACAGAACTGTTTTAACATACATATATCCTTCTTTAGCAGGTAACATTACAAGAAGGTGACACACGAGATGTGTCATCACCCGATTTATGTGAACTGGGACCCTAAAAGGTATGCAAGGGGCAGGAATCTCAGCCTCTGGTCTACTTTTGTACAATGGTAATGACTAGTTCCTCAGTTAGACTCGTTCATTTATAAGTGCCAGGTTCACTCAAAAGGTGAGGATTCTTCTTGCTGTAGGAGAAACTAAGTACCATTTAATGTCCCTTGGAGAAGTTGACTAGAATGAGAAGGAGAGTATGTGTATATCTGTCTTCTTGTACATCTAAAAAAACCCAAGATTTATAGAACCAGGTGGAGTTTCTTTTTTTTTTCCATACCTTTGAGTTTGGGAGTTTTGGTTTTGTATAATAATTCCATGAGTATTGGGCTTTACTCCTTAGTGTTGCAAAATAGTCTTTCTGGCAATGTGTGTACATGCAATGAGACTGTTCCATATTAAATTTATGAATGAGTAGCCTTGATGAAGGAGTTATATGAAGAAAAAATTTGTATTACTCATGTAGACTGACTAGGGCAGAATGGACCTTTCTCCCCTTGACATTTCTGAACGTCTCAATTATGCTGGGAAAAGGAATAATATTTCATTTTCACATTTTTCCCAAAAGGGTTAATGGAAACATGCAAACAAACCATTTAAGTGTTAATGTATATGAAAGGGCAAAATTTGTTTTTATCTATATCTATATCTAGTGAAGTTGCAGGTGTGCATGCTTATATTGGCATTGAATGAATGAACTGGGTATAAGTGCATCTACAGTGTAGAAAGAAGAAATAAAGTGAATTTTAATGGCTACCCTCAAGCTTCAGCTTTTTTTCTACTCTGTAGTACAAATTGAAAGAAAAGGTGCTTTGTTTAAAACGGAATTGGTAATTTTGAATTTTCCTTTTTTTAAAAGAAAGGTCTCCTGCATTTGTGGATTCACCATGGAGAACCAGACAGGGATCAGGGAGTTCATACTCTTAGGCTTCACAGACATTTGGGAGCTACAAATCCTACTCTTTGTGCTTCTTACACTCACCTATAGTTTGACAATAACAGGAAACCTTTTAATCATTGCAATCACCTTGCTGGACCACCGTCTCCAGACACCCATGTATTTCTTCCTCAGGAACTTTTCCCTCTTGGAAATTGGCTTCACTACTGCTGTCGTCCCTGAAGCACTAGCCAACCTAGCACTAGGAACAACAACGATTTCTTTTCTTGGGTGTCTTACCCAATCCTTTCTGTATTTTTTCCTAGGTACTACTGAGTTCCTCTTATTAGCAGCAATGTCATTTGACAGATATGTGGCCATTTGTAACCCTCTGCGCTATACCACCGTTATGAACACCCGAGTTTGCTCACTGTTGGTTTTGGGCTCTTGGATAGAAGGTTTCCTCTTTGTGCTTTTCCCAACGATAGTGTTTCTCCAGCTGCCCTTCTGTGGGTCCAATATTCTTAACCATTTCTTTTGTGACAACACACCCTTAATGAAACTGCTCTGTGGAGACACCCAGCTCCTGGAGCTCATTTCCTTCATTACTGCAGTGCTGTCTCTATTGGGCACTCTCATAATCACTGTTGTTTCATACAGTAAAATCATCCTCACTGTGATGAGAATCCCCTCTAACATAGGCAGGCAGAAAGCCTTTTCCACCTGCATCTCTCACCTCACCGTGGTCTCTATTACTTATGGCACCTGCATTTTTCTGTATATCAAGCCAACACAGAGCAACGGGCTGGGCACCAGCAAGGCAATTGCGGTTCTTAACACTGTTGTGTCTCCGTTACTCAACCCCTTCATCTACAGCTTGAGGAACAAGGAGGTTCAGAGTGCCTTGAGGGATGCGGTCAGTCGAGCATGGTGCTTTCAAAGGACCTGGGAATTGCATGAGAGGTGAGAAGTGGAAACACTTTTGGGCACTCCATTAAAGGGCCGGGATATATCCATATTCCTGATGTTGCTTTTAGGGAAACCAAACCAAATGAATACTTTTTTTTGTTTATAAGTCTAATAACAACATGTTATATGCTAGAGATAGACACTGCATTTATTTCTAAATAAGTGGTGCCCGTGTTTGTCCTTGAACAAATATATCCTGGGATTGATGCATACACACATCTGGTTTCTAATCAGAATTCAGCAAACAGCTGCATGCAGTGCCACTTTTCAGCCATTGATTCAATGATTCAATCCTGGGATAATTGTATAGCTGTTCTGTGCAATATCCTGGATAAAGTGTTACTATCGCTTCTCTGGGAATTTTTTTTAGGATTTATGCCAGGACAACAGACATGGACATCTGTACATTTATACTTTATCTTAGGATAAAATATGTGATCCTGGGATAAATGTAATGCTGGTTTGCAGCTATAGGATAATAAGACTTGAAGGTGCCAACTGATACATTGACCTCACAGGTAGTCATTAACCCAACAAAACCCAGTAAGGATTTACTATTCAGTGGGTGGCTCTACACATGCCCCTGACTGCACAGTTGTTACTGCGGAGTCATTTAGTCCTTCCGAAAATAATAAATGACTCAGCAGTAACTGCTGTTATTGCACAGTCCCAGCAGCACACAGGTTGTTTCTGACCCTACTGTGCAGTAGCATAGATATCACAGTTTGTGCCCACTGTCACTGCAGTGCTGTATCTCACAAAATATGAATGATTATGAGCCCAGTATCTCTCAAAATACCAATGATTATCTCTCCTTTTATGCAATCTCTCTCTGTCTGTCTACCATTTTATTTAGTGAGATTTCAAGAAACAAAGGCAACAATACTGTTTTTCAAAGGAAGATTTATATAACACTGATCAAAATTAGGCCTGTGCGAAGTGGCTAGTATTCGCTTCGGATTTGGATTCAGCTGATTTGGGTACAGTGATTCAATTCAGTGATTTGAATCACTGTCCAGAATTGATTCGGCCGAATCTGATTTGGAGAATCACCTGCTGCCGAATCTCCAAACCTCTGAATCATCCAGGCCCATCCCTGCCAGCCCAGCAATGTCTGCCTGCCCACCCCAGCTCCCAGCACCTTGAAAAAAAAGCTCCGGGTCACTGGGTGCTGCTGGGTGGGCAGGTGATCCCTGCTGCCCCCAATTGCCCATTGCTGCATGGGGGGGGGGGGGGGGCTGCCATGAGCCCCCCAACCCCTCCCCTGTCCTAGCCACCTCCCCCCTCAGTGGCTGCTTCACCCACTGTGGCTCTGTCCCTTTAAGAAAAAAAAAAAAAGCCAACCCCCACCCTCCCCGACTCGCCAGTCCTGCTGGTGGGGGGCAATCCCTGCTTCCCCCTGCTGCCCCATGCCACATGGGGGGCTCTGAATGAGCCCCCCAAATACCCAAGGCCACGCAGGGGCAGTGAGTCCTGGGGATTTTCTTTTTTTTTTCCTTAAAGGGCCAGAGCTGGCGTGGGGTGGGTGCCCATGGGGGGCTGGGGGAGCGAGGGGGAGGTTGGGAGCTCATGGCAAGTTTCAAGGAGATCGGTGCAGGGCTTTGGGGGAAACTGCCCCTCACGCTGTGGACAAGCAAAACTGCTGCCATGAGTGGCAGTGTGTGTGTTCAGGTGCAGCGGGGTGATAGCTGCTGTGACACCTGCCAGCTGTGGAGGAGATGGATGCAGGGGGGTGCTGGGGCCCTGCACCCCTAGCTGCTGACAGGCAAAACTCATGCCAAGACTGTGTCTGTCTTGGGCAGTTCATTGACTGTATTGAGTGTTTTCTCTCCTTCTCCTGGTTTTGTAGGTGCTAATTGATGCTCATTAAGTCGTTATGTAGTAGCTAGGTCCTGTGTATTGAGCTGGTCCCTGAGTCCCTGGTCCCTGAGTGAATCATGATTGATTGATTGGTAACTGGTAGCTTAGCAGCCAGGCCTGCAGCAGTGCCTCCCCTCCCACCCCAGGACAGACACGGTCACTCCCACAGCACCCATGGCACCTTTTTGCTTGTCCGCAGCCTGCAGGGCAGTTCCCCCCAAACTCCTGCACTGTTATCCTTGAAACTTGGCAGGCTTTGTGGCCTCAGCAAGAGCTACCAGCCCTGCACTTTTGACCCCCCTGTGTTATACCACATAGATGTTACAGGAGCTTTGCTTTCAAGAATTTGGGGTACAGTTTCCGCAAAACCTCTGCACTGATCTTCTTGAAACTTGGCAGACTTTGTGGCCTCAGTAAGAGCTACCACTTCTGCAGTTTTTACCCCACTATGTTGTAATGCCTAGACGTGACATGAGTTTTGCTTTCAAGAATTTTGGGTGCCATTGCCCCCAACCCCCTGCACTGACTGTCCTGAAATGTGGCAGACTTCATTATCTCTGCAGAGTCTACCATCCCTGAAAATTTCATCCAAATCAGACAAAAACCAACAAAGTTATAGATATTGTATTGTTCCCCATTATACCCTATGGCCGGATCTCCAAGGCAGCTCCGAGGCGGCTCCGAACCGCTTTGGGAAGCCTAACGAGGCCAGCGCTTTGACTGAGATGTGCTGCTTCAGACTCTGAAGTATCCAAAGCTTCTCCGGATCCGAAGCTCTGTCTGAATCCTCACACAGTCCTATTGTGCAGTATGAAGTCATAGGCATTTGCACACCTACAGTGCATGGGCTGCAGGCTACTCCCGGGGTGCTCATCCATACACATGTACCCAAGTGTAAGTCCTGGATAGAATGGAGAAAGTCCTTCCCACTTTTTAGCTGTATTAGTTAAGGGGTTAGGACACTACCCAGGAAGCAGAAGTTTCCAACATCAAGAGGTTTAGGCTCCCATACCCCAGACAGGGTTTAAACCAGCATCTCTCTAATGACAGTGTTCTAAGCATCATGCCACAGGTTAAGCATTACCAAATGACTTCTCCAATGCTCCTTTTGAAGCTGAGACACTGCACTTTGCATTTAGTGGTTAGGGGGTAAACCAGATAGAAAGTAGTGGGAAAGTATCTGGCCCGCAGGAAGAAAGAGTCCAGGCTGGAAAGCAGGACCTGGCCCTTTCTGGTGAACCATCATTTCACTGAGTGTAACAGCATTCCCTGCTCCCCATCAAGCGTGGAAAGTGGCCACTGCAGGTGTGTTCCCTTGCCTCACCTGCTCCCTGCTTGGTCTCCTCAGGTGCCCCTTGTCAGCCCAGGGCTCCATCCATGCCTCAGATTCCATGGGGGACCATGTGTCTGCAATCCTGGCAGATGACATTTCCTGTTGAAGGGGGATGAGAGCCTTCTCTGTGTTGGTACTAAATTCATAATCCAGCCCCAGTACCCTGCTCCAGGTGAGCACAACCTTCAGACTGACCACTATGCCTCCAGTTAATAATAGACAAATTTTATTGATACGCAGTGATATGAAATAGGAGCAATGGAGGCAAAGTAGGCAAGATGATTACAACATACATTACTTAAATTCCCCACTGCCCAGAATATACACAGGTTGAGCAGTGTGTCTGGCTGGTACGTAAATGCGACCTTGAAGTTTTCTGCTTGAATGTCCCATCTCAGCAACCTTGGAGGTCAGGGGCCAATGCCAGCTTGTTGTTTTGAAAGCTCCTTTTGTATTCTTTCTCCTCTGATGACACTTCACCTTTGGGCATCATTTATTGGTCTCTCCATGGTCATCACACTGTCCACATTTGGTTTTGTCAGCCAAAATCTTATCTTCATAAACCTCTCACATGCACACGTCTTAATTTGGTCATTTCATTTGAAACCAGAAATCCCAAGGGTTTTTGCATGTGGGTACTGTAGCCCTGGAGCCAGGTCTATCTCTGTTATGCAAATAAAGTTTGGATGTTTTTAACTTTCCAAGATATGTATATCCCTTGGCCTTAGACACCCAGTTTGCTTTGAAGGTTGTGAAACTGTGTAACAAACAGGCATTTAGAAATCAATTAACCCTTGCCATTCTTTTAAACCATTGTTCTAATACAATATCTATTTTACCTACAAGCCGATTCCTAAAAGCAAACCTCTAAATATAATTTTCTAACCATCACTCTGCACATGACTGCCTCTCTTGGCTACTGAGCTGTTCTTTGATAGATTCCTTTAGCCCAGGAGTGTCAAACGCATTTTGTGCTCTGGGCTGGATCTGAACTGCAAGGCTCCTTGAAGAGCAGATACAGTCCAGGGCATAGGGAAACAGCAGTGGATTTACGTGGCAGCCCTGGCTCTGACATGGAGTATACATTGGTGGTGGCTTCAGCCCCCTCCACATGTCCCAGACCTGTGCTAGAACCAGGTCTGCTGCCACCTAGCACTGGGAGCTCCAGCTCTGGCTGCAGCTCAGGGTGTGCAGTTGGAGTCAGTGGCCAAGGAGGTAAGGCCCCATCAGGGGTGTCAGATATTTGTTCTAGAGGTCAGATCTGGTCTACAGAGCCAGACTTCCAGACAACAAGCCACTGGGAGTGTTGGGTGTGGGTTTAGGGGGAGTGGCCAGCTGTAGACCCTGGGGCCCTCAGGTCCCCATCTCACATAGCCAGTGACAGATCTAGGATTTCAAAAAGGGAGTGTGGGCAATGGAACTGGTACCACAGGGGTGGTTGTAATCACCTCCCACATCTGTGGGCACATTGCACCAAGGTAGCAGCTGCTGGGGTCTTTTATGTATCTCCAAAGCAGGTATGACCCCCTGACTTAGCCTCCTGGGTCTGGGCACTCCATCTTCTGGAGTTCAGTGACATCCCATCCTCTCCCATTCTTCCCTCCTACTGTACAGCAGATTTTGTCTTTGGATATAGGATGGGGGATTTGCCCATAGATACCACCCTCCCTGGCCCAGCCATTCCTTGCAACTGTAGTCCTGTGGCTGGTGGGGAAACCTAAGAGAGGGGACAAAGAGCAGGGTCCCACCCACTGATGTGCCAGACCAGTCTGGCACCCCATGTTGCCACTCCTGGCAACCCCTAGCTGAAGCAGGGCATTAGTGGACTGGGGCTTTCCCCACACTGGTCACCTGGAGACAGCAGCCACAGCAAGTGGTCATCCCTTCCTCTCCTGCTCCCTTCTTGGTCTTTCCCGGATTCCAACACTAGCCCAGGGTGGCAGCCATGCCCTGGATTCCCCAGGGGACCCAGGTGAGTGTGACTACAAGGAATTAGGGCCACTTGTTGTGACTTTTACTGTTTCAATGGGGTTATGACAGTGGCATAGCAGCCCCCACCCTCCCCCTGGGTCCTCCTCTACACAAACTTCCCTTTCTTGGCTTTCTTCTCTGTTAGATTTTTCTAGTGCAGGGGTGTCTAACTCATCTTGTGCCCTGGGTGGATCTCAACCACAGGGCTCCTTGAAGGCCAGGTACAACCCATGGAACAAGGAAACAGCAGTGGTGGCAGTGGCAACCCTGGCTGTGATGGTGGGGGCAACTGTCAGCTCTGGTTCAGACCAGGGGCATGCAGCAATGGCTCTAGCCCCATCTACATGTCTCAGGCCCATGCCAGAACCAGAGCTGCTGCCATTGAGTGATGGTAGCTCCAGGTCTGGCTCTAGCTCAAAGTATGCAGTGGGGCCAGGGTCCACAGAGGTAGGTCCCTGGCAGTGGCAACAGGCAAAGTAGCTTCAGAGTGACTGAGGTTGTGTCAACTTTTGCGTAGCCTCTTGCCACCAATGGCCATGTCCCTGGGGTCTGAGGGCTATCCACTCCCCCCACAGCCAAACTCTCCAACTCCCAGTGGCCTATTGGCAGTGTGGCAACCTGGATACAGTGGCTCAATGGGCCATATCAGACCAGGAGACCAAACATTTGACATCCCTGCTCTAGCCTTACTAATGTTTATGGTCAGTTAAATCTAAGAACAACTTAGTGATCACACTCATTGGCCAACCCCTGGTCACTGGGCAGAAACAGTGCATGGTTCCTTACTAGGAATTAGTGCCATGGGAGAGAAGGACATGGGATTGCAATAGCCAGGAATCCTCTGGGAGGTGACAAAAATGGGGATAAAAACTTCCTTTTGGGGATGCAAAATATCAGATCATTGCATGGGCAGAACTGAATTTTGAAATGAATACCACATGTCAGCACATCCAAAGTAAACATTGGGAGGAGCAGAATTTTGAATGGAATACTACATTTTCTTTTATCCTGGGATAAATGTGATGTTGGTTTGCCACCATAGGAAATTAGGACTGTCTTTGATTTAAGATTAAAACAGTTGTCAAATGATTGACATTCCCAAAAAAATGGAAACTTTTGTATTCCCCACTCATCTCTCCTCTTTTGATGGCCATCTTGGCCACTGTCAGAAATCAGGGCTACTTCTGCTCAGCAGGAACTACTTGACTGGCAGTGTATAATAGACTTGGTTATTGTTAGCAGAATTATGCACAACATGGTTAATTAGTGCTTTCTAACATCATTAGGGCATGTTGGCCTCTGGGGGGTGAGGAATGACTAATAGAAGCCAAAAGAGTGGTTCTAATCTTTATATAATCTCACTCAGCAAAGGAAAAAAAAAATCAATGGCAGGGATGCATACTGTGTCTCTGGGTTTGATAACCTTGAAGGTATTAAAGTTTGATCAGAGGCAACAATTTCCAGACTTGGAGACCTAGTCCAAGGCTAGTGACAGTGTGAGCAGGTAAGACTTTTGCATGTGGATGTGCCAGGGTCTTTCCCCCTGTATCTGTGACTACAGTTTACGTTATGTTGTGAGGGAGTTTGCATGAAAGATTTCAAGCTTGCTTTCTCCACTTTTATGCCATTTCCTAGGAAATTGGCACAGTGAGTACCTAAGGGACTTTGAAAATGTATACCTTTACATGAGCAGCCGGGGTAGGGGTGGATATACAGATGAGCAGAAAAGACAAAAGTGGACAAGCATGACCTATTAAAAAAGGAATGCCTAAGTGAGCTCATTCTCTACTACTTTCTAGCACATGTAGACAGTTACACAATAGCAAGAAGGAATAAAGGAAAAGTTAATAGGTTGTCTTAGCATCTCAGTTTGTAGGTTCGGCAGCATGACTTGAAATAAAGGATTAATTGCTTACAGTCAATTGTTAATTATGCATATTTCCTTTTTAAAATGGTCTGCGTGTGTGGAATCACCATGGAGAACCGGACAGTGATCAGCGAATTCATACTCTTGGGCTTCACAGACATTCAGGAGCTGCAAATTATCATCTTCACAATTCTCACCATCACCTACATTTTGACAATAGCGGGAAACCTCCTGATCATTGTAGTCACCCTTGTCGACAGTAATCTCCAGACCCCCATGTACTTCTTCCTCAGGAACTTCTCTCTCTTGGAAATTGGCTTCACTTCTGTTGTCATTCCCAAAGCATTGTTCAACATGGCACTAGGCTCAAAGACAATTTCTTTTCTTGGGTGTCTTACTCAATCCTTTCTGTATTTTTTGGTGGGAACTACTGACTTGTTGCTATTAGCAGCAATGTCCTTTGACAGGTACGTGGCCATTTGCAACCCTCTGCATTATAACACCATCATGAACACTCGAGTTTGTTCACTGTTGGTTTTGGGCTCTTGGATTGAAAGTTTCCTCTTTCTGATTATCCCATCACTACTGTTTGTCTGGATGCCCTTCTGTGGGTCTAATGTTTTAGACCACTTCTTTTGTGATGGTACACCCATGAGAAAATTGCTCTGTGGAGATAGACGACTTTTAGATATGATTTCTCTCATTATAGCACTTTTCTCTCTGGTCAGCGGTCTCACAGTCATTATCATGTCTTACATCAAAATCACCCTCACTGTGATAAGGATCCCGTCTGCTACAGGTAGGCAAAAAGCCTTCTCCACCTGTGCTTCTCACCTCACTGTGGTCTCCATCACCTATGGCAGCTGTATATTCATGTATGGCAAACCTGCAGGGAGCAATGGGCTGGACAGCAGTAAGTCGGTTGCTGTTCTCAACACCATAGTTTCTCCTCTACTAAACCCTTTCATTTACACCCTGAGGAATAAGCAGGTTCAAAATGCCTTGAAAGATATTGCCCATCGAGCATGGTGTTTTCGATGGTCCTGGGAATCTGGTGGGAAGTGAAAAATGAGAACACTATTTGAAACTGTGTTAAGGTGCTGTTACTTATCCACATTCCCAATGTGGATGTATATGTTGCTTTTAGGGAAACCAAAACAACAAAAAAAAATTTAAAAATTGTAAGTCTAATAACACTTCATAGGAACACAGGACTGGACATTGAAAATATGCCCTAAATCCACAAGTATCTGACTATGGGAATTTTTTTGCCTGAGCACAATGTGGGGACTGGGATGGCTGACAGTTGTGGGGTGCCTGTAGTTGTGGGAGACTCTGCAAGGCTTCATAGGAAGGTGACACCTTCTGCCTTAGAAGCCAGTAATATTTGTGAGGATGCTTTTATATAAAGAGTATAATGTTGCATTTTCACATACCCAAACTCAATTTGGGGGGTACCCATATGTTTCATTCTCTGAAAGAAAATCTTTACCTGTGCCTCCTACATCACTGCAGTCAGTATCATCTATGGTACCCACATCCTTATGTATGCCCAGCCTATGGAAACTGGCTCCTTTGAACCCAACAAAGTGGTGGTCTATTCTTTACTCTTCCCCCAAACCCTTCATCTACACACTGATGAAAGGAGAGGTCAAACAATCTCTGAAGAACACCAAAGCCTGGCTCAAACTTTTTGTTCCAAACAAAAAAAAAAGTAATCCCTTGATCGGTTGCTTTAACTATTGGTTACTCTCTACGCCATGATGAAGGGAGTAGAAGTTTTTCTTTGCATTAGCAGTAATGGGATCAAACAAACATCTGTGAAATAATGATGATCATAAAACATCCCTGAGAGACATGTTTTGTGCTATGTTTGGGGGTGCAGTTCTGTTTCCCATTAGAAAATCACATCTATAATTCCTTCACTTTAAGGAGAGGGACCGTTCTTAGACCTACACACTCATTTAACCAACATGGCTGTTTCTAGGTGCTCTGTTCTCATGTAAAGCAGAGTCTTTTGGATTTTCACAAAGTCATTCTAAGTCATGCTAAGTAACCATTTTAACTGTATCGACCATTTTCTGAGGAAAAAGCAGCAAGGGAATCTGTGTGAGTCTGTGTGCTGTGAACCAGCTACAGTAAGGAACGAGATCAGATAGAGGGGCCCAAAAAGGTGGAAGATAGTACAACCTAAGATGAAAAAACAGACTCGAATGTGGAAAACAACATGTAATCGGTAACAGAATCCAAGATGAACATATGTAAAAAGGTGAATGATGATTGGTGAAGAAGCCTCCAGAAGCTTCCAAGTTTTGGTCAAAGTCTGCCCATTGACTGAAGAAAAGGAGTCAAGGTCTTTACATGCACTCATAGCAAGAAGTCACGTAAATGAATGACATGCATAGGTGATTCCATGCTAATGAAGCAAACAGTAAACAGAGGAGAAGCTTGAGATGGGAGGAGAAATGGGTGGAACAGAAGGCCGGATGGAAGTAGAGTAAATGTTAATAAGTATAAACCAAAGTGTATAAATATGGGAAAAAAAACTATTGTTCATTGTGGCTCTCCATGTTCCATTGGTGTGGGAGCTGGCCCGAAGCTGTCTCCATTCTGAATAAAGCTGTTGCGAGCAATGTGTGCTGGTGTTTGCTCCCTGCTCTGCTCTGGCTAATGAGTAACAGGGTCCCTGGGTAACTGGACCGTTGTCTCCCTAGTCGTTGGGCGCCGCATGGAGTCAGGGTCTAACAGAAAGCACTCTATAGTGAGTATGGCACTGTGTTCAAAAAATAGTTATCAAGGGTTTGACATCTAACCTAGGAGGAGGAATTTGATAGGGTTTTCCAGGTGTCTGCTTTAGCCCAAGTATTGTTTAATACCTTCATTAGTGATTTTGAGAATTGGACTGAGGGTGCGATTAGTGAATTTGCAGGTGACACCAATCTGAGTGAGGCAGTGAACACTTTAAGGGGTAGAATTAGGGTTGAGCATGGCTTGATAAAGTGGAAAAATGGTCTGAAGTAAATCAAATGACATGTAATAGTATCACCATCCTACATCCTTGGAAGGTTTTACAAGCAGGTTAGACAAACATACTTGCCTCAGATGATTTAGACAGGGGTGATCTTGCCTACAGCAGGAGGTTGAACTAGATGAGACTTCCTGCTAGCTCTGCTTTTCTATGATCCTACAGCTCTTGTTTTATAAGCTGTCAACAGTGGATAATGGGATATGTAGCTTAAGGAAGAGAAAAAGGCAAGGTTTTAAATGGCTTAAGTTAGCTGACAGTGGACACATCTACGCTTGCAATTAATGCACATGAATAAACTCAAGAGCATATTGCTCCAGAGTGCTCCATGTGCAGTGGAGGTGTTGGCTGGGGCCTAGGGTGCTTCAGTGTAGGGGTGTTTGCCGGGTAGTCCTGCATTGACAAACCCTTGTGCTTCAGCCAGCCCCTCCACAGCACGTGGAGCCCCGTTGGAGCAGCCCTGGGCTCGTAGACTGACTCGCCAGGTCCAGTCTTCCAAAGTTGGTCACTACTTTCTTTTTACATTCCAGGGTGGGGCTGACCATCAAGCAAACCTTGGTTTGGGGGACATTAAGGTATTCACCCTTTCTTATCATTCTGATAACCTCTAGCTTAGCCAAGAAGAACATTTCCCCCCAAAAGTCAACACACTTGGTTATCAGTCATTCACCTCCCCCACACAAGGGAAATCCTGGCTTTGGTTCCCAAACTGGGCCTTAGTCAAGGACATAGTATAGAATGGAGAATGGGTGCAGGGAACTTTCTCTACCATGAAACCTCCTTGTAGTTAAACCAACCTGAGAGGAAACATTTTTTTAACCAAGTTCTGGAAAGTTTCTGATTTGGATGTAAATATCAAAACAACCCATTTTCATAATTCCAAATAAAATATTGGGCATCTATTTTTTTCTAGTAAAACATTCTATTTCTTTCAATGAAAATGTTGATATTTTTCCCATTTGAGTTGGGAGGAAAGCAGTTGTCTCAGAATGCAACAAAATGGCTGAAAAGGGTCAACCGCAAAGGACTCCCCTCCTCCCCCACACAAATTTATAAAATACAAGAAAACAAAACAAAACGCCTAAATAAGTCTTATTTCTAGCACAAAACAAGGCCCTGAGATACCTGGAAAGAAAAAAAAAAGATCTTTTGCATAGCACATAATAAGGCTCATTAGGAAACAAAACAGTATTGGAATGTGCTTGTTTTAAAATGAAGACCTTGTGTTTTAGACAAAGCAAGTTATCACTGGTGGGCCTTTATGGAAAACGATTCACACAGGATGACTATTCAGTTCCAAGTGTGTGGTTATGATATATTTGAACCATGTTGTAAATAATAATGAGATGACCTGTTCACCAGGATGCTCTGTTCACCAGAACGCCTCTTGGGGTAACAAGGAACCGTGGTCACAAACTGACAGAGAGCAAATTTAGGCTAGATATCAAGAAAAACTTCTTCATGGTAAGGGTGGCAACATTTGGAATGGGCTTCCAAGGGAGGCTGTGCTCTCCCCTATCTTGGGGGTCTGTAAGAGAAGGCTGGATAAGCATTTGGCTGAGGTCATCTAACCCCCACACTCTTTCCTGCCTAGGCAGAGGGTTGGACTTGATGATCTGTTGATCTATTGAGGATATATGAATCTATGACCTTGATAAATACTTAATTCAAAAGGAGCGCACCCTGTGGAGGCTGACTGACAACAGCAATGGAGGAATTATCACCTCCCACCTTCACAGGTCACCCTGAATACATGCTCTTATCATTCCTTTCAATGTCCAGTTGAATCTTTCCACTAACCTGTCTGTCTGAGGTGGTACACAGTAGCTTGGAGCTATTTTATTTTAAGGGTCTGACCCTCGTAACACACTCGACATTAACATCTTTCCTTGATCTGTTAAAATCTCCTGCGGGATGCTCTTGAGATCCACTTTATCAGTTCTTCTGCTGCCTTAGGGGCTGTGCTGTTTTTCAGGGGTGTCATGTCCAGAAACCTCATATCATACTCTATCATTACCAATATATACTGATAGCCTGCATTACTCCTTGTAAATGGTACTGCAATGTCCAATGCTATTCTTTCAAATGGACGGTCTATCAACAGCATGGACACTAGACGTACCCTTGCAGGTTTATACCCGGCACTTTGGGCATTCTTTACAGTATTTTCTCATGATCTGATACAGGCCCAGCCAAAAAATCCTTTGTTTTAAATGGGCTTCTGTCTTGTCCCTGCCCAAATGACCTGATGTTGAGAGAACTCCAATCAACTTAGGTTCCAAACTTGGATAGTATGAGGACCATTGTTTAATGAATTCCAGTTGCAATTAGTGAAAGCAGGTGACATTTCCTTTGAATACTTTCAAGGTTAAGTGAATCAACATCACAGGTGCTGGAGGGCAAAGACCACACAATGAATATCTGCAGCTGCACTTTTTATTGAAAGTTGAGGTTGTATTTGAAAACCACAGAGAAACCACAGATGTTTCCTATGTTTTGTCTGCCTTTATCTTTGTCACTGGTCTTGCCTCTCTCTCTCTCTCTGGCCCTCCTCTGTGACACACATTGACCCACACCTATCACTGGACCCTTCTAATAATCTGAATAGCTGATCAGGCCAGGATTGATGTTTTTCACACTTTGGATCAAATTCACACTTGAAATAATTCCAGAGACATTTCTTCTATTTCAGCCATCTCAAATGTCTTCCAAAATCCCTTATATTATTTTATTTCACTTTCACATGGGCCCTTATTACCTGCACTACAGGTAGAAGAAGCGAGTCCTTCGTTTCATTTGTTTTTTGAAGATGTTCAGGTTCTAAAGTAAAGAAGGATGAAGGAAAAAACCAAAACAAAACAGAACAGAATAAAACAGAATAGATCTCCCTTTCCCTGCATCTACCTATATGGTCAATCTAAGACATGTACATTTACATATGCATACACGCACACATAGATGCGTCTCTCCTTATAGGGTAAAACATTGTTGTTACTAAGTAGTGCCCCAAGAAAGACTTTTTTTATTATTGAATTCTGTTTCTATTAGAATAGATTTTCTGGGTTTTTGCCAGTAACCCTTTGTTAAATCTAGTGTGGAAATATATTTGGCCTGGGCCGATCTCTTCTATCATCTCCTCTACCTGCAGCACAGGGAAGGCATCAGACTTGAGGTTGATTTTATTGCACAGTTATCACCCGAGCATCAATATGCTACATGGTAAAAAACTCTTACATGTTGCAAGAATACAGAACAAGAATGTCTGGAATGTAATTCCCTTTTCAGTGGCACAGGAAAGCAATTACCAAATACTTGAGAGAAACCACTAATAGGAAGGTGGAAATACTATGTTCCCTTCTCAAGGAGGAATAGCAGAGGAGCTGACTCAGCATGAAGGCATCTATCAAAATGTATTCTGAAAATCCTATTTCGTGCCTCTCCAAAAGACTGTTTTGTGTATATCCATTTTGTGGTGATATTTGCCATTCTGAATTGTTTCCAATTGTTTGGAGAAGCAGCATTTCCTGTCGGTCATACTAATCATCTCCCCAAATGCTTGACACTAATTTCTCACTCTCTTGTGGTCTTGAGATCTGAATCCCATGACTCTCTTAGTTCTTAAAAGTGATCAGACATTATGGTAATAAAAGCACCTGTGAAAACCACAACTGAACAGAGGGGAATAGAACAGGTCTTAACAATTTTTATTTAATTTTTTTTTTAGAATTTCTCTTCTTATAAGGTAGAACCGATCACATATTTTTCTCCCAGGATGAATCCATTTGTTTTGTCTAAGACTCCTCTATATACAGCTTTGTCCCTTGAGAAGGTGAATCCCCAGTCTGTACAATTTGGAAACACTGGCTTCCAGAAGAAACGGGTTGGAGAAATCCAGCTGTGACTGCAGTAGGTTGATTTTATTTTATTCTAAGATTGAAATCAGTTCATTTTCTCATTCACAAGAGGGCAGCAGAGACCAGGGAATGAGAAGCAGGCGCTGTAATTTGTTATGCAAGTAGAAGTTGAGTTTGAAAACCACAGAGAAACCACCATGAGTTCCCATTCTCTTCCTGCCATTCTCCCAGTTTCTCTCTCTCTCTCTGTGAAAGGCATTTTACATCAAGTAACTTGCAAACCAGACACTGTTTCATTCAAGGATTCTTCCCCCTGACATTCACTCTCTCTCTCTACCCCTCTCCCCTCACCAGCCTCTGCTTTTCCCACCTGAGAAGCTAAATAACCCCAGGAATAGGCCTTCCAGATGGGTGTTGTCAAGCATCTGTAGAATTCATAGTAGGCAGGGTCAGAAGGGACCTGAGCAGATCATCATGTCCGACCCCCTGCCATGGCAGGAAAGAGCACTGGGGTCAAACATTACATTCACAGTTTCTCTTTGCAGTTATGTAGCAGATTTATAACACCATCCAATCTTCTGATATACATCAGTATATTGCACACACTGGCACTCACAATCCTATGCTCCATTCCTCTGCATCTCCATTCTGATCCATGCACAGACAAATCATTGTACTTGTTTCTGGCAGTTTTTCAACACAGTGAAGGTACAACGTTTTAACAGTTTAAATATAATATCAAAAGGAAATGGCCATACAGACCCCATACTCTATTACCTGTGCTGTGGTTGTGACAGGTTTTCAGCTGCACAAGCAAATTTGTGTGTACATCAGGGGACTACATCAGTGTTTCATAGCCATCCTCAACTGAAGGATGGAAAATACCAGGCAACACTGCATTTAGGTCACCCATTATATGCATCCCAAGTCAGGTCCCTAAGTGCCAGGTAGACAGACACCTCTCCTGAACATTGCAGTGCTAAAGTGGAAGCATCAAGATTACCAGTCTAAATCTGGTTCATTGTGACACACATGTAATATTGTCTCCTGGAAATAAACACGAGCCATGCAGTTCTCTGCTTAAACCAAACTTCCAAAAGAAAGGATGTGGACATTTTTTATCAGCCCTCTTCCAGCAGAGCAGAGTGGATAGTTAGTCTCCACGTTCACTTCCCCAAGGATAGTCAGGGTAATTAGGGATGTACAGCTCTTGGCATTGTGGCAGCTGAATGCTTTATGGACTCTAGAAGCAAGCAGCCAAAATCATTGTCCTACTCTGTAATGCCTCAGCTGTGCTCTGATGGTTCAGGCTGTTGGCTGCAAGGCTGAAGGCAAACTCAAGCCTTGAGTAATGGATGCAACTGAACTCAGGTGTCTCCCTTGGTGCTAATGTGTCCCACCTTGCAGGCACTTGGGCAATAAGGCACCTTGGCCCATCTCCTCCAACAAATGTGCACTTCTGTTAGAACCAGCATTTTGGAACCTACCCAATATTACATGTATGTCCATGCAATTCTGTGCCTCATGGCTGACCCTTGCAGCTAAAATGCAGCCTACATGTTCAGAAGGGAAGCACAGGGTGAACATAGGTATTTGGACTCTAAACTGTGGGTACACGGCAAGCCTTGTAAATTCCTGAATATGTAATCGTCACTTAGATATGGAAAGGGAAAGGGGATTTAACCCATGCTGTCTCCAGAAAGAGAGAGAGACAGAAATTTAGACAAAGACCCCTGATTCCAGAACACAATATGAAAAAAGTGATCAGAGATATTCTGTCAAAAAAATTCCAAAAAAAAGCTTACTACTTAATTGGTGTCTAAAGATCCACTGGCATCGAGAGGAGAGAATTCAACATAACCAAAAAACTATAAAAAGTGGCTGAAAAAAAAGAATGGGGGTGCTAATATTTGGCATGAAGAGTCCATAACCATGGATCAATCCCATGTTCAAAAACACAGGGAGGTGTATTGGCCTGTTGCCATAGATAAGAGTTGTTCAAAATACTAGAAATAGCTCTGAAATGAGTGCTACAACTGACTGTGTTGGTCTTGGGGCAGTTGACAATCAACTGCCCCAAAACAGACACAGTTGCACAAGCACCCATGACACAAGTTTTGCTTGTCCATAGCTTGAGGTGCAGTTCCCCCCAGACCCCTGTACCTATTATCTTGAACTTTGCCAGGCTTTGTGGCTCAGCAGGGGCTACTATGCCTGTAGTTCTGACCCCACTGTGGCTTAACATATACACGTGACATGAGTTTTGCTTTCAAGAATTTGGGGTGCAGTTCCCCTGAACCTATCACCATGAAACTTAGCAGGCTTTGTGGCCTCAGCAGGGGCCACAAAGGTTTTGACCCCACTGTGTCCTAACACGTACACATGACAAGTTTTGCTTTCAGGATTTCAGGGTGCAGTTTTTGATAGGTGAACCCCCTACACCTATCACCTTGAAATGTGGCATGCTGAATGGCCTCACCAGGGGCTACCACCCCTGCAGTTTTGACCCTGCTATGGCTTAACACATACACATGACATGAGTTTTGTTCTCAGGATTGTGGGGTTCAGTTTCTCCAAATCCCCTACATAAATCTTCCTGAAACTTGGCACACATCATGCCCTCAGAAGGGGCTACAACTTCTGCAAGTTTCATTCAGTTCTGCCCAGAAATGACATAGTTATATCCTGTTTTGAACTTCCACATGATATCCTATGGGCAAAACAGGGTAGAAATGGCAAAATGTTTCAATGGAACAGCCATTTCAACTCAAAACAAAGTCAGAATGAAACACTGTTCTGTCAAAATGTTGAAACGCTGGTTGAAATGAAACTCTTCCATTTCGCACAGCCCTACTATATACCTAGATTCTAGGTAACAATTGCTGGTGTTACCTAGAATGGACAGAAAGCCAAGCGTCATCTCATGTCAACGTGGCAGAGGATGGGAATTGTCATTCTTGGCAACAATATGAAAGTTGAATCATCATTTGACTCTAATCTGCATACTACACACACAGAAAAGGATGATGATGACTTGGAATCATTCCTTCAGTCAAGAAAGAACTTGAAGCAACAAGAGTCACCGTCTTCTGGCACCCAGTCAAACAGGATGAGTTCATTTCTGGACTCATTTCTGGATCAGCCACAACTGAATAAAAATGTAAATATTTTGAAATACCGAGAGACAAAAAATATCTAGATGTGAGCAATACCTATTGGCTCAGGTTGCCTTGTCAGTTCCATCAACTCAAGTAAGCAATGAACAGGCATTTTTTTAGTTTAAAATTCATACTGTCACCACAAAGATCCGATATCAAGGAGGCAATTTTGGAGGATGTTCTGCTAGTGAGATTGAATAGAAATGACAGAAAGCTGTAATACTGAGTGGAAAACAATGCAAGTCAAGCGTGTTGGAAATAAAACAGGCCTAAGATCCATCTGTTTAAGGTTGATAATTCTTTGTTTCCCTAGTTTTATTAAATCAGTTGAAAATTATATAATCTTGAGAAGTGAAATAAGCACAGTGACTGTTCTGTGGTTATTTACTAAGTCCTTTTCCTTTCGTTCCTCTTTTTAAAATTGATTTGGTTGCTTCTTCACCTATTACACATGTCTCAGATTGTACAATTAAAATTAAACAGTGCAAATACAAAAACATTTATTTGTTAAGTACTTAGCATTTATTTTTTGTTTCATGCATGTTTCATAGTCCTTACTGCTGACACTTGGTTGCAGCAGTTTTAGACCTATTAGCTTGCTACTGTGCAAATGATCATCATTATAAATAATGTGCCTCATTTAAATGTTATCATGTGAACTGGCCCTGAACTGGTTAGTTATGTGCGCCAAACCAGTTTTAGAACCAGAACCAAACTGGAACAACTTCAATTGCAGCTGAACCTGAACTGGAATTGGACCAAAACAGTTAATGGTTTGACTCCCTGGCTGTAACCTCTAATTAATTGTTGCCATTTGAAGAACACTTATTTATGACAGCTAATATAGTAGAAGCCATTTCATGCAACTATAAATACATTTCTTGGATTTCTATGGACATGAACATCCAGTCCTGCTTAAAATACAGTTATGTGGCTAATCATGATTAATAAACTCTTCAGTTCCAGCCAAAGGTTCAAAATCCTAGAATATAACTGAAAATTAAAGCTTGAGCAAATAAAAAATAATGCACCATGTTAATTGTCTTCTGACACCTTTTAATTATTATAAGGTGTCAGAATTATTATTATCTACAGGTCTTGGAAGAAAGCCTGGTGTAAAAGTCTCTTAAAGCCTTCTTGACTTGCTTGTTTCGGAGGCTGTAGATGAAGGGGTTGAAGAGCGGTATCACCACAGTGTTGAGAACGGCCACTGCCTTGTCAAAACTCGTCCAAACACTGTGGACTGGCCTCACATAGGTGAAAATGCAGCTGCCGTACAAGATGGTAACAACCATAAGGTGAGCAGAACAGGTGGAGAAGGCTTTTTTCTTCCCTGAGGTCGAGGGGATGCGCATAACAGTCCAGATGATGTATCCGTAACAGATGATGCTGACTGTTAGTGTTCCCAGCAAACTAATAATGGCTAATCCCAGGATAAATAGTTGCATGAACTGTGTATCAGAGCAGGAGAGCTGAAAGAGTGGGTTGAAGTCACAGAAGAAATGGTTTATGATATTGGGTCCACAGAAGACTAACTGGGAAGTCATAATGGTGGCTGGGAACATTAACAAGAAACTAAGCAGCCAGGAGCCCAGAACCAACTGCCAACAGACACTGCTGTTCATAATGGTTGTATATCGTAAGGGGATACAAACAGCCACATACCGATCCAAAGACATCACAGCAAGGAGGAAGAGCTCTGCAACGCCTGGGAGGAAAAAGAAAAACACCTGAATGAAACAGCTAGGGAAAGATATGGTTTTCTTCTTGACTAGGAGGTTGATGAGCATCTTGGGGATGAAGTCAAGGGTGAAAACTATATCCAAGAAGGAATAATTCCGGAGAAAGAAGTACATAGGTGTGTGGAGACGATGGTCCAGGAGGGTGATGGTGATGATGATGATGTTTCCCATCAGGGTCAAGAGGTAGACGAGTAAAAGCAGGAAAAAGAAGAAGATCTCCAGCTGTGGGTCACTGGTGATACTTGAGAAAATGAACTCAGTCACCATCGTCTGGTTCTCCATGTACGGTTCATCTTGCAACAAATAACAGAATATGAAAACAGTTAACAGCACAATAAGAAAAGAGCAAAATTCATAAACTTGGCAACCACCAAAAGAAGCACTGGCAGGAGAAAGAAAGATTTAGCAATCTAAAGAGCATATACACATGAGAAAGAAATGTATTTTGAAACATGCAGTACTCCATAATCACAAGCTCCAAAAACACAAGTGGTGGCCCATTACTTTCTGACCTCATTAACACAGGATGGCATGCCATGGCATCTTTTCTTTGTGGATATTATAGCATTTTTACAGTATGTCTTATGAAATAATAAGACCTCTGCCTTCAAACGTGATGCACCACTAAACCTTCTCCCTTTTCTGTGTCTCTACTATTTCCTGAACAACTCCAGTGTAGCCAGGATATTGTCACCTGTTATTTATCAACATTTGTAATAAATGAAAATGTTTTAAAAATTTCTTTGTAACTATTGCTAACAGTATTGCATGAACAGTAGCATGTGAAGCTGAAGGATGCGTCCTTTAGTTTGGATAATCAGAGATCTGGGTAGCCACAATGCTGTTGAATTGCATTTCCCCTTGCTTACCCCAAACACCCTTGACCTTGAATCTATTCTCTCCATCTTTGCACCCTAGTCCTGTATCAGGCACCAGGTCCCACTAGGACAGAGTACTTTGAGTAAAGAGTGGTCATCAGAAAAATGGCAAGGAACATTAACTACACGATTCTGTTCCTAGTGTTAAGTGACATACTCATCAGGACCCTAAATGCTGTTGGAAAATTTTGGCTAGATGTCAATGCAAGTAACTAGTTAGTTATGAAGAGGAAAAGTCACTTTGAAAGGTGATATGAATTGCATGGTTAAATGTTCGTAGTCCAAAAACATTCAAGTTACTATACCTATGTAGCTTAATGCTACCAAAGTTACACTCTCATTACTGAAAATGGTCAAATATACGAAACAAGATGACCTTGTGAAGGTCCCTTTCAGCCCTACTTTCCTATGATCCTAATTTTCCTAAATGGAATTTTTAACACTGTAGGAGTTTTATCTTACGTCTGAAGTTGAGTGGTATCTTTCCTCTGGCCTGAACACTTTACACCTCATAAGAAGCTACAGGACTTTCGCCGTGTCTCCTTCTCATCCCTCCTAAAATACCCTTTTATTGCCACTCTACACCATGATGGTGTAGGTATCACAAAACATCTTCCGCTGATCACATTAAGCATTAGACTTTCATTTTTACCTTGTGTATCCTCAATCTGCTGGAATCACCTTTCTTTCTTTGCCTTGAAAAAAGATAAGATGCCTAAGAAATGGCATGGCCTCCTTATTCCCACATACTTGTGTGCACAGAGCACTTTGTCCAGTGGCTGATTTGTCTCTTCAATGTCTTATACGATAAAGAGAAAAAAACCCAGAAGAATAAAGAGGATATGCTGCACTCTCATCCATCACTGTGGCAATGAAAAGGGGATAACCCATAGCAACAGTCCTTTCTGGACATTCCCCCGACCCCATTTTTGTCAAGTCCCTTTTATTTTACTTGTGCAAAGGTAGCTTCTCTTTTTACCTGTGCTGGCACCCTGGGGGCTAATTAGCTAGAAGCTTCCTCACACACACAGCACAGTTTGGTTTACTATAAAGGAAAGTTTACTGAAAGCACAAGAGGTTGTTCAGCTAATCTCTCTTGGGAAAAAAAAGAATTAATCTGGAAAAACACATAACTCTAACATTATTTTCAGTCTGGCTTCCTCTCTGTCTCTCCCTCTCTCTCTCTTCCCTTCCTCCCCCCTCTTTTTTGACACATACAGAAGAAAAGAGTCTACAAACCAGAACCACTATGGCTACCTTTGACAGTGGCCTTTGAATTAAGAAAGGTGAATGGCCATGTTAGTGTGAAGTGAGGCAAAAACCAGGATAGAGTTGCATCTTATACACTAACTATAAGCAATAAACAATGATTATCAGGCATTAGATAGAAGAGAAAGAGGTGCCTCGGTTTACTTGGAGCAGGAAAGGGAGACTCTTACTTAACTTTGTGCACCTACATGTAAGTTAGCTAGCTGTGCAACTACTACTAATGTTTTTGGCAAAGTTTACTATTCAGCTATGGGTGCCACAAGCATCCATGATCTACTCAGGCCCTTGAAAGTAGCCTACTGAATGTCCATGGCAGTGAGATATGGTTAGACAGAAGAAAGCAGCAAGCCAGAAGCTGTGTGGCTCAATGAGATGGTGGATGTTCTAGCTAGGAGGAGGCCTTGTATTCTAATTTTGGTTACGATAGTGCCTAACTTATGGACTGGGCATTATACTACTGTGCTTAGATCTATTTTCCAGCCTTCTCTGGGTGAGGTGGGTTAGACCCCAGCACTATGGCTACCTTGGATTATGTCCCAATAAACTAGGCTATTGAGCTAAGTATGAGGATCTGATAATTTTAGACTTTGAATATGGTTTTGCCATCTGAAAATATAGTTGGACCCCTGCGTAGGTGATCAATATGGTATCTTTAGGCCTTAAAATCTATTAATCTGGCCAGGGTGGGGAAGAGTTACATGGTACCATGCTACAAGATGGCTGCCCAAACACCAAGCTCTGCAGCTCTCCATACTTATTTAGCAACCTGTCAGTACCAAGGTGATTTTGTTTTTGGCAAGTTACATAAATAAATCCAACCATATGAAAAGGGCAGAGCCTGGATCTCCCAAACAGGTTAGTGATGAGCGTGAGAAGGTTGCAGCAGCCCCAGGCACAGGCTGACTTCTGCAGACCCCTTGCCACCTGGGGCTGCTCCAACCGGGCTCATCCTCCTGCAGTCCCCGGCACACATTCAAATGTGGTGCTGGGGAGCAATACACTCCAGTGTAATATTCTTTTGTTAGTGGATTTTAATCCCTTAGATAAGGGATTAAAATTAATACATGGTTGATGCTGAAATAGCAATCTAATAGTTTTAACTGCTTAGTGCATGGAGTGGGGAGTTTGTTTGTATTACTATGAGCCGTCAGGCTGCCAAACTGGTGTGATATTAGTCTGTTTTCTTTTTTTATTTGATTGTATTATTTTGTTCTTTTGTTGTTGTTATGTTCCCTCTTTGTCCTCAGGAGCTTGGCAATTCCATTCAATATACTACGGGGATAACAAATGACATTTCATAGATTCATAGATGTTAGGGTCGGAAGGGACCTCAACAGATCATCAAGTCCGACCCCCTGCATAGGCAGGAAAGAGTGCTGGGGTCAAATGACCCCAGCCAGATGCTTATCCAGCTGAATCTTAAGTCCCCCAAGGTAGGGGGGAGCACCACCTCCCTTGGAAGCCCATTCCAAATTTTGGCCACCCTTACTGTGAAGAAGTTTTTTCCTGATGTCTAGCCTAAATCTGCTCTCTGCCAGTTTATGACCATTGTTCCTTGTTACCCCAAGAGGCGCCCTGGTGAACAGAGCATCTCCAATCCCTTGCTGCATCCCCCTAATGAATTTGTAGGCAGCCACAAGATCACCTCTCAGCCTTCTCTTGCAGAGGCTGAAGAGGTCCAGGTCCCTCAGTCTCTCCTCATAGGGCTTGTCCTGTAAGCCCCTAATCATACTTGTGATCCTCCTCTGGACCCTCTCGAGTCTATCAACATTCTTCTTGAAGTACAGATCCCAAAACTGAATGCAGTACTCCAACTACGGTCTGGCCAATGCTGCATAGAGGGGAAGTATCACCTCCTCGGATCTATCTGTCATGCATCTGCTGATACATGATAAAGTGCAGTTAGCTTTGCTGATGATTTTGTCACACTGACGACTCATGTTCATCTTGGAGTCCACTAGGACTCTGAGATCCCTTTCCACTTCTGTGCTGCTGAGAGAGTCACTTCCCAGCCAGTAGATGTGCTGGATATTTGTGCACCCTAGGTGCAGTACTCTGCACTTGTCCTTGTTGTACTGCAAACAATAGCATAATAATATTTCGTGGACTGTGAAAGGATTGAATGAAGCCAGCAAAAGCATGAAAGTGCTCAGACATTTAAAATCTACGGACGGTCAGATTGCTTTGTTACAAGAAATGCATTTAAAACCTGAAGATGATGATAAGTAAAAAAAAAAACCCTAATGTCTGTATTTCACTCTTGATGTCTATATTTCACTCTTTCACTCTAGGTCTGTATTTCACTCTTCGCTTAAGTCTCGAAGCAAAGGCACAGATATATTAATTCAAAACCAGATTAATTTAATTAATTAACAAATGGATTGATCCTGAGGGGATGTCTGTACTAATAAAAGGTATGTTTAACAATAGAGAATTAATTATAGGCAGTACTATAATCTTAGTGGTTGAGATGCTACATTTTCTTCATACATTACCAATATGCTAGCAACAAAGTCCTACATATGAATCATTTTATATGGTGATTGGAACTATGTTTGGATACAGTGCTTGATAAATCACTTAATGTTAATAGTCTATCAGAAAATGAAAACAAGCCCTCTTGTTTATTAGAGGGTGTAAGATTGGTTGATGTATGGAGGCTTCGCCACCCAAAGGTGAGAGACAACACCTATTTTTTACCAGTTCATTTATCACACACCAGGCTTGATTATTTTCTCACATCCCAGTCTCTGGTTACTGCTTGTTTAGCTGTGGAAATATACAACATCTCAATTTCTGACTATAATCCTATTAAAGTAGAAATTGGGTTAAATCATTGTATTAAGAAAAAATGGAAGTTGGAAGCCTAATACTTCATTGCTCAATGTTCACATGCTTTATTGACAAAAACAAGCATTTGGTGTCATCTGCTGTGAACCAAAGGAAGTAGCTTCCTAGTCAGGGATTTGCACACAAATAATCAAGATCTGGATTAAATGAACAGCCTACAATTTAGGTTGAGACTTTGCCTTTCACATAGAGCATTTACTGGTGGCCATATCCATTTTGCAAGGAGAACATGGAATGGGTAAAACTTCAAGCTGACAGGGCATATCAGAGCTTCAATACAGAGGACCTTATCTCACCATTTAATTTTTATTGCAGTCATATCCTGTGGAAGCCTTTCAGAACACTATCAAAACCCATGGCAGCTTTGTTGGCGAAGTCATATTATGCTCATTCGCTCTTGCCACAGGTTTAACAAATCTGGTTTAACAAGTGCTGTGACCCTGAGCCCGGGGCTGACCCCCAAAACCTGCTTCCAGCCCAGTGCTGCTCTGCTTTGGCTCTAAATGCTGTTGTCCAAACTGTGCCAGAGTTTATTGTGGCATGTTAATTGCACATGTAGAAGTGCCTTTTGTGTGTTACGGACAAAATTATAACCTATAAGTCATTGTTCCCATTTGAAACAGTAACAGTTATTTATGACAAGTCCTACAGTAGCAGCCTTTGCATGCAAATATAAATAAACTCATCAGATTTCCATGGAACTCATCATTCAGTCCTACTTAATATACAGATATGTGGCCAACCATAAGTAATAAACACTGTAATTCATGCTAAAGGTTTTAAATCCTAGAACCTAATTAACCACAGGTGATCTTCAGTTCCTCCTTGACTTGCTGATTCTGAAGGGTGTATATAAAATAGTGCAATGAGAATCACAACAGTGTGGACAAAAGCCACTGCCTTGCTGAAGTTTTTTGCAGCATGCTCTGGTGTTTGGACGTAAGTGGACATGCAGATACCATAGAAAAGCATAGGGGATCCTTCGGGTTTTGAAAAGCTCTATCATGCAATACCTGAGATCTGGGATCTGGACGTTTGGACCTGGTCAAGTTTATGTTAGATATTAGGAACAAATTACTATTGATGAGAAAACTGAAACAAAAAACACTGGGACATGGAAAATTCTCCATCAGTTCAAGACTTTATTTGTTCCTCAGCTACAGTCTTTATCTTAAACAATAACTACAAAAATAATGTAGGATTAAGTGGCTATCATTAAAATATTAGAGGTCTGGAGTCTGTGATATTAGTCATGTCGGAGTAAACTAGTGAAGCGGCCACACTAGGTTTTATAATCTATGGATCTAGGGGTGAATCTACACGTGTAATTAAGGCAATGAAATAAACTGTGGAGTTTCTTGCTCTGGAATGTATTGCTCCTGGGCATGCTGTTTGAACTTGCACCCAGGAGCCATAAACTCTGGAGTTTATTGCTGTTTGCTCATGCACCCAGGATTACAGCATACTGAGCCAGGTCAGAGCAACCCTGGCTGGCAGAGGATCCCAGGGGTCAGTCTGCCAACCCAGGGCTGCTCCCTCTGGTTCAACATGTCATGGAGGCCTGGGTTGGGGAATACAATCCCAGAAGGCAGCCCCAAAATGAAGCACCCTCATGCTCCAGGAAGATAAGGCAGCATTGACATGTGCTGCTGCAGAGTATTTACTCCACAGCAAGCAGGATAGTACTTGTAATCACAAGTACCATACTGCTACACAGTAAATTAATTAACTCCAGCCTAATAGGGGCACACATGTGAATGCCAAGATATTTACTTTAAAGCTATTTAGTCTACTGCACAGTAAACATCTCATGTAGATGCACCCTTTTTCCTATCTGGGAAACCCAATGTATTAAACAAATTGTGTGTAACATATACAATGTTAGTGAGCATCAAAAATAATATGACCCACAATGCTTCTGCCATAAGTATCAATATCATCCATGAAGGGAATAAAATAGACTGTCTTTCACAGCAGAGAACTACTAAGTTCCACATATCTACAGAAGAAACAGGTTAACTAAATAGTTATGTCCTTTCTTTATGTACTGTATTAAGCATATAGTAATGTACTACTTGCAGGAGAAATACTAATGGGAGAAAATTAAAACTTGACCAAAAAAAAATAAAAGTAATGTTCCATGTCAAAGGCCTTCTGTCTTTGTAAGGAATCTCTACATTTTCAAATTCTAGAGATCTTAGAAGAGAGCCTGGCATGAAAGTCCCTTAAAGCCTCCTTGACTTGCTTGTTTCGGAGACTGTAGATGAAGGGGTTGAAGAGCGGTATCACCACAGTGTTGAGAACGGCCACTGCCTTGTCAAAACTTGTCCAAACACTCTGGGCTGGCCTCACATAGGTGAAAAAGCAGCTGCCGTACAAGATGGTAACAACCATAAGGTGAGCAGAACAGGTGGAGAAGGCTTTTTTCCTCCCTGTGGTCGAGGGGATGCGCATAACAGTCCAGATGATGTATGTGTAACAGGTGATGCTGACTGTTAACGTTCCCAGCAAGATCATTAAGGCTGATCCCAGGATATATAGTTGTAAAATCTGTGTATCAGAGCAGGAGAGCTGGAAGAGTGGGTTGATGTCACAGAGGAAATGGTTTATGATATTGGGCCCACAGAAGACTAACTGGGAAGACATAATAGTGGCAGGAAACATTAACAAGAAACTAAGTAGCCAGGAACCCAGAACCAATTGAAAACAGACACTAATGTTCATAATGGTCTCATATCGCAAAGGGATACAAACAGCCACATACCGATCCAAAGACATCACAGCAAGAAGGAAAAACTCAGTGGTGCCCGTGAAAAAATAGAAAAACAACTGAATGAAACAGCTAGAGAAAGAAATGGCTTTCTTGCTCACCAGAAGGTTAACAAGCATCTTGGGGATGAAGGCAAGGGTGAAAAATATTTCCAAGAAGGAATAATTCCGGAGAAAGAAGTACATAGGCGTGTGGAGACAATGGTCCAGCAGGGTGATGGTGATGATGATGATGTTCCCCATAACAGTCAAGAGATAGACAATTAAGAGCAGGAAAAAGAAGAAGATCTCCAGCTGTGGGTCACTGGTGAAACTTGAGAAAATGAACTCAGTCACCCTTGTCTGGTTCTCCATGTACGGTTCATCTTGCAACAAATAACAGAATATGAAAACAATTAACAGAAGAACAACACAAGAGCAAAATTCATAAACTTGGCAGCCATCAAAAGGAGACTTAGCAGATGAAAAGGGATAGCGGTAGCAATCTAATGAGCATGCACACATGAGAAGGAATATGTGCAAAAAAGACATGCATTTCAAAAGATGCGTTACTCCATAAACACAAACTCCATAATAACAAGTGCTCGCACACTACTTTGTAACCCCTTGACCAGAGGATGGCTTGCCATGGCATGTTTTCTTCATGGGTATTATAGCATTTACCAAGTATGAGCTGTGCCCCCAAAATGTCCTGCACCACTAAATCTCCTCCTTTTCCCATTTCTCATTATTTTCTGCACAACTCCACTGTATCCAGGACAGTGTCCCCTTTTATTTATCAGCATTTGTAATAAGTAAAAATGTTGAGAAGATTTCCCTGTGACTTACTTAACTATATTTAAAAAAAAACCAGTAGAGTGTAAAGCTGAAGGATGTATCATATTGTTTGGATAATCAGAGATCCAGGCAGACAAAATAGTGATGATTCGCATTCCCTCTTTCCAACTCCAACCATCCCTGACCTTGAGGCTCTCTTCTCCATCTCTACACCCTATTCCTATATGAGACACCATAGCCCACTAAGCTAAAGGAGTACTTTGAGTGATGAATGGTCAGGAGAAATCGGCAAGGAACATAAATGGCACGCTTCTGTCCCCAGTGTTACCTGACATAATCAACGGAAACCTAAATGATAACGGAAACATTTTGCTAGTTAAGTTGGCAGAAGATGCAAATGCCAGTGACTAGTAACATTCAGGTGACTATATGTACGTAACTTATGCCATCAAAGCTACACCCACATTTGAGCGAAAATGTGCGAGTACACTTGACTAGAGGATCTTGTGAGCACCCTTCCAGCCCTACTCTCCTATAATCCTATTTTGCAAAATGGGTTTTTACCACTATAGCAGTGGTATATTACCTCTGAAGTTGAAAGTAATATTTTTCTCACCTGAACACCTAAGACCACTTAAGAAGCTACAAAACATTTGCCATGTCCCCTTTTCATGCCTCCTAAAAATAGCCTTTTGTAGCCACTCAGAGGCATCATGCAACAGCTTCTGCTCTTCACATTAAGCATTCGTTTCTCATATTTACCTTGTGTATCCACAGTCTGCTGGATTCACCTTCCTGTCTTTGTCTTATGTGAAGATCAGATGTCCAAGAAAGGGCAGGACCTTCTTATTCTTACGTACCTGTGTGCAGACACCACCTTTCCCAGTACCTGTTTCATCTCTTCATCTGTCTTATAAAATAACCAGGAAAAAAAAAAAGACAAATAAAAAGGCTATCCACACAAGCCTTCATCCCCTGAAATGCCCATCGTAGAAATCTTTCACACAATGGGACAATGAGTACTTGAGAAAGATTATAAGATCCTCACCACTGAACACCAGCATGTCTACAGCTATAGAAGGGGACTGCAGCACTCTCATCCATCATCGTGTCCAATGAAAGGGGAACGACTCAAAGCAACGATCTGTTCTGGACAGTCCCCGTGTCCCATCTTTCTAAAGTCCCTCTTATTATATCTGTGCCATGGTAACTTGTCTGCTTTTGCCTGTGCTGACACCCTTGGGGGACCAATTAACTGGAAGCTCCCATGCACAGAGACCAGTTTGGTTCAGTACAAAGGAAAGTTTACTGAAAACACAGGTCTTCATTAAACTTTTCTCTCTTAGGAAACATCACTTGGAAAATAACGAACTCTGGCATTTGCAGTCTGACTCCCTCCCTCTCTCTCTTTTTTTTATGAGACAGACACAGAAGAAAAGAGTCTAAAACCGAGAAACGCAATGGCCATATTTGACGGAGTGGTCTTCGAATTAAGGTCGTAAGTTGGCCATGTTAAGCTCAAGTGAAGCAGGAAGCAGGGTAGAGTCGCCCCGTATTGCCTAACTAAAATCAGAGCATGGTAGCAAAATCTTTCATGAGGATGGTCTCATATGACAGCATCTGAGAAAGTGAGCTCTGGCTTATGAAATATATGCTACACCTAAGCCACGACATGAAATCTATGCTACGGGAGATGCCTACTGCATTATAGCTCTTTAGTAGGGCTGTGCGAAACACCATCATTTGGTTTCAGCGTCCATTTTGCCATTTCAAAGGGACAGTGTTTCCTTTCATCATTTCATTTGGAAGCACTGTCTCATTTTGTTTCATCGAAATTGTTTTGCTGTTTTGACTCGTTTTGACGTTTCACCCCAAGGCTCTAGTGGGGAATCATGACAATGCCTAAAATGTTATCCTGATTGCTTCCTGATTTGGAAGCAAATTGCAGGGACGATAGTCCCTTTTGAGGGAATGAAGTCTGCCAAGTTTCAAGGAGATAGGTGGAGAAGTTTCCTGGAAACTACACCTCAAAGTCTTGAAAGAAAAATTTGCCGGCAGCAGAAGGCTCCTGGCATCCAGCATGCAGAACCAGGGGCTCGCGCCCAAGGGCGGCTGCCGGGCTGTGCCAGACTCCTCCTGGGCCTGCGGGCACCTGGATCTGGGATAACACAGAACTGCAATGAGCAACTGTGACTCTTACGGTGGTGAGGATGCCATGCACAAAGATAAAAAGACCATCTAATGTCTGTGCAAAAACTATGCTGTGATCCTGACAGCAATATCTTAGCTCATTAGGAATCAAAGGAAGAAGCTTATTGGTCAGGGATTTATACAACAATCTAGTTCTGGATTAAATGAACAGCCTTGAATTCAGGCTGAGACTGCCTTTGACATAAAGCATTTGCTGGTGACCACATCTATTCTGTAAAAAAAAAACAGGAAATGGGTAAAAATCTAAGTTTGACAGGAGATACCAGAAATTCAGTACAGATGGCGTTATCTCACCTTTTATTGCACAGCCATATCCTGTAAAAGCCTTTCAGAGCACTATCAGAGCCTCCGACAGCTTCATTGTGAAAGCCATATTACGCTCACTTAACCTTGCCTCTGGTGTAGCATGTCGTTTCTAATAACATTCAAAGCAAAAATATTGTGGTAAAGCAGAAGTTAGGTATCTTTGGATGCATCAACACGTTCGCTTTACTGTGGAGTTGACTAATTAGCTCCACAGTAAAGCCTCACTGACCACATGTGCACCCGTATTATGGTGCAGTAAATTAATTAACTCTGCCACATGATTGTACTATCCAGAAAAAAGTACTTCTCTATGGCAGAGTAATTTAATTCATTTCAACACACGTGTAGATGGTGACCAGGTCTGCTTGCGGCATGAGGGTGCAACAGGGTGGGACTGCCTACTAGCTAGTCCCACACTGTATCACTCTCGGGTCTCTACCAGCCCCTCCACCACCCTCTGCTGTGACCCTGAGCCCTGGCATGACCCCCCCAAGCCTGCTGCCAGTCTAGGGCTGCTCTGCCCCAGCTTTAAGTGCTGCAGTCCAAACTGTGCTAGAGTTTATTACTCTCTGCTAATTGCACATGCAGGCGCACTCTTTGTGTGTTACAGACAATGTTGTAACTTCTAAGTCATTGTTCCCATTTGAAGAAGTAACATTTATTTTATTAAAATTAGTATAGTAGAAGCCATTCCATGCACATATAATAACTAAACTTCTCAGATTTCTATGGAACTAAAAACCCAATCCTACTTAAAATACACATATGTGGTCAAACCAAAATAATGAACATTGCATGCCCAGCCAGAGGTTTCAAATTCTAGAATATAAGGGACCACAGACATGTTTCAGTGCCTTTTATAGACTGGCTGATTCTGAAGTGTGTATGAAAGGGGGGAACAACAGAATCACAAGTGTGTTGAGTAAAGCCATCTACTTGTTGAAGTCTGTTAGAGCATGTTGTGCTGGGTTGATACAAGTGAACATGCAAACACTACAGAAAATCATAGAATCATAGAAAATTGGGGTTGGAAGGGACCTCAGGAGATCATCGAGTCCAACCCGCTGCTCAAGTAAGGACCACAGCCAACCAAACCATCCAAGGCTTTGTCTAGCCAGGGATCCTGCTCATCCTTAGAAAAGTGAAGACAATCCATGGAACACCCCTGTGATAGTGAAGAGCTCTATCATCCAAGAGGTGGGAGTTGGGATCTGGAAGCCAGGAGCTGGACAAGTTCATGTTAGATATAAGAAACAAATTACCGTTGGCGAGAAAATAGAAACAAACAACACAGGGGAATGGCAAATTCTCCATTCATTCCAGACTTTATTTGCTCCTCAGCTATCATCTTTTTCTTAAACAATGGCTGCAAAAATGATGTGGAATTAGATGCCACCGCACTGAAGCACCCTCATGCCCCAGGAAGTTGGGGCAGTGTCTACACATGTGCTGCTGAACAATTATTACTCCACAGCAGGGAGGACAGTATTTGTATTTCCAAGTACTATGCTGCTACAGAGTAAATTAGTTTTCTCCAGCCTAATAGGGGCACACATGTAGATGCTGAGACATTTACTACATAGATGTTTAGTCTACTGTGCAGTAAAAATCTCATGTATCTGTATCCTTTATCCTACTGGGAAACTTAGTGTATAAAACAGATTATGGGTTCAATACCAAGAAATCACAAAAACAATGTTAGCATGCATAAAGAAAAATATGACCCACTACGCCTCTGCCATAAGTACCAATGCAATCCTTGAGGGAAATAAAATAGACTGTCTTTCATGGCTTAGAGCATCTCAGTTCCACTTATCTAATGAAGAAACAGGTTAAATGAATAGTAACTTCCCCTCTTTAATATTGAGCATACCGTAATGTGCCACTTGCAGCAAAAATAACAATGGGCGAAATTTAAAGCTTGACTAAAAAAAAATATAATTTCCCATGGCAATCGCCTTCTGACACCTTTTAATTCTTATAATGAATCTCTACATTATCAAAGTCTAAAGTTCTTAGAAGAGAGCCTGGCATGAGAGTCCCTTAAAGCCTCCTTGACTTGCTTGTTTCGGAGACTGTAGATGAAGGGGTTGAAGAGCGGTATCACCACAGTGTTGAGAACGGCCACTGCCTTGTCCAAATCTGTCAAGGTACTCTGGGCTGGCCTCACATAGGTGAAAATGCAGCTGCCGTACAAGATGGTAACAACCATAAGGTGAGCAGAACAGGTGGAGAAGGCTTTTTTCCTCCCTGTGGTCGAGGGGATGCGCATAACAGTCCGGATGATGTATCCGTAACAGATGATGCTGACTGCTAGTGTTCCCAGCAAACTAATAATGGCTGATCCCAGGACAAATAGTTGCAAGAATTGTGTATCAGAGCAGGAGAGCTGGAGGAGTGGGTTGAAATCACAGAAGAAATGGTTTATGATATTGGGTCCACAGAAGACTAACTGGGAAGTCATAATGGTGGCTGGGAACGATAACAAGAAACTAAGCAGCCAGGAGCCCAGAACCAACTGCCAACAGACACTGGTGTTCATAATGGTTGCATAGCGTAAGGGGTTACAAACAGCCACATACCGATCCAAAGACATCACAGCAAGGAGGAAAAACTCAGTGGTGCCCGGGAAGAAAAAGAAAAATGCCTGAATGAAACAGCTAGGGAAAGATATGGTTTTCTTCATGACTAGGAGGTTGATGAGCATCTTGGGGATGAAGTCAAGGGTAAAAACTATATCCGAGAAGGAATAATTCCGGAGAAAGAAGTACATAGGCGTGTGGAGACGATGGTCCAGGAGGGTGATGGTGATGATGATGATGTTTCCCATCAGGGTCAAGAGGTACACAAGTAAGAGTAGGAAAAAGAAGAAGATCTCCAGCTGTGGGTCACTGGTGAAACTTGAGAAAATGAACTCAGTCACCCTTGTCTGGTTCTCCATGTACGGTTCATCTTGCAACAAATAACAGAATATGAAAACAATTAACAGAAGAGCAACAGAAGAGCAAAATTCGTAAACTTGGCAGCCATCAAAAGGAGCCTTAGCAGAAGAAGGGGGATAGCGGTGGCAATCTAATGAGCATGTACACATGAGAGGGAATATGTGCAAATCAGACATGCATTTCAAAAGACGCATTACTCCATAAACACAAACTCCATAATAACAAGTGCTCACACTTAGCTTTGTAGTCCCTTGATCAGAAGATGTCTTGCCATGGTCTTCACAGATATTATAGCATTTACCAAGTATGACCTCTGCCCCCAAAACGTACTTATGTCATTATTTTCTGCACAACTCCACTGTATCCAGGACAGTGCCCCCTTTTATTTATCTGCCTTTGTAACAAATAAAAATGTTTAGAAGATTTCCCTGTGACTTACTTAAATATATTTAAAAAACAGTGCAGTGTAAAGCTGAAGGATTTATAATGTTGTTGGGATACTCAGAGATCCCGGCAGCCAAAATAGTGTTTATTCTCATTCCCTCTTTCCGACCCCAACCACCCCTGACCTTGAGTCTCTCTTCTCCATCTCTGCACCCTATTCCTATATGAGACACCATAGCCCACTAATCTAAGGGAGTACTTTAAGTGATGAATGGTCAGGAGAAATCGGCAAGGATCATAAATGGCACGGTTCTGTCCCCAGTGTTACCTCACATAATCAACAGAAAACTAAACGATAACGGAAACATTTTGCTAGTTAAGTTGGCAGAAGATGCAAATGCCAGTGACTAGTAAGTTATGAAAAGAAATAAATCCCTGATACAGGATAGTATGAACCAGATGATTAAATGTCTGTTATCCACATTCAGGGGACTATATGTACGTAACTTATGCCATCAAAGCTGCACTCACATATGAGAGAAAATGTGCGAGTACACTGGACTAGAGGATCTTGTGAGCACCCTTCCAGCCCTACTATCCTATCATCCTATTTTGCAAAATGGGTTTTTACCACTATAGCAGTGGTATATTACCTCTGAAGTTGAGAGTAATATTCTTCTGGCCTGAACACCTAAGACCACTTAAGAAGCTACAAAGCTTTTGCCATGTCCCCTTTTCATGCCTCCTAAAAATAGCCTTTTGTAGCCACTCACAGGCATCATGCAACAGCTCCTGCTCATCACATTAAGCATTCGTTTCTCATATTTACCTTGTGTATCCACAAGCTGCTGGATTCACCTTCCTGTCTTTGTCTTATGTGAAGATCAGATGTCTAAGAAAGGGCAGGACCTTCTTATTCTTACGTACCTGTGTGCAGACACCACCTTACCCAGTACCTGTTACATCTCTTCAGCTGTCTTATAAAATAAACAGGAAAAAAAGCAGACAAATAAAGAGGCTATCCACACAAGCCTTCATCCCCTTAAATGCCCATCTTAGAAATCTTTCACACAATGGGACAATGAGTACTTGAGAAAGATTATAAGATAATCACCACTGAACACCAGCATGTCTACAGCTATAGAAGGGGATTGCAGCACTCTCATCCATCATTGTGTCAATGGAAAGGGGAATGACTCAAAGCAACAATCTGTTCTGGACATTCCCCTTGTCCCATCTTTCTAAAGTCCCTCTTGTTATATTTGTGCCATGGTAACTTGCCTGCTTTTGCCTGTGCTGACACCCTTGGGGGACCAATTAACTGGAAACTCCCACACACAGAGACCAGTTTGGTTCAGTATGAAGGAAAGTTTCCTGAAATCACAGGTCTTCGTTAAACTTTTCTCTCTTAGGAAACATCACTTGGAAAACAACGAACTCTGGCATTTGCAGTCTGACTCCCTCCCTCTCTCTCTTTTTTATGAGACAGATACAGAAGAAAAGATTCTAAAATCTAGAAACGCAATAGCCATATTTGACGGAGAGGCCTTTGAATTTAGGATGTAAGTTGGCCATGTTAGGCTGAAGCGATTCATAGATGTTAGGGTTGGAAGGGACCTCAACAGATCATCGAGTCCGACCCCCTGCATAAGCAGGAAAGAGTGCTGGGTCTAGATGACCCCAGCTAGATGCATATCCAACCTCCTCTTGAAGACCCCCAGGGTAGGGGAGAGCACCACCTCCCTTGGGAGCCCGTTCCAGACCTTGGCCACTCGAACTGTGAAGAAGTTCTTCCTAATGTCCAGTCTAAATCTGCTCTCTGCTAGCTTGTGGCCATTGCTTCTTGTAACCCCCGGGGGCGCCTTGGTGAATAAATACTCACCAATTCCCTTTTGTGCCCCTGTGATTAATTTATAGGCAGCCACAAGGTCGCCTCTCAACCTTCTCTTGCGGAGGCTGAAAAGGTCCAGTTTCTCTAGTCTCTCCTCGTAGGGCTTGGTTTGCGAGCCCTTAACCATACGAGTGGCCCTTCTCTGGACCCTCTCCAGGTTATCCACATCCCTCTTGAAGTGCAGCGCCCAGAATTGCACGCAGTACTCCAACTGCGGTCTGACCAGCGCCCGATAGAGGGGAAGTATCACCTCCCTGGACCTATTCGTCATGCATCTGCTGATGCACGATAATGTGCCATTGGCTTTTGTGATGGCTTCGTCACACTGCTGGCTCATGTTCATCTTGGAGTCCACTAGGACTCCAAGATCCCTTTCCACCTCTGTGCCACCCAGCAGGTCATTCCCTAGGCTGTAGGTGTGCTGGACATTTTTCCTCCCTAGGTGCAGCACTTTGCATTTCTCCTTGTTGAATTGCATTCTGTTGTTTTCTGCCCATTTGTCCAACCTGTCCAGGTCTGCTTGCAGCTGTTCCCTGCCCTCCGGCATGTCCACTTCTCCCCATAGCTTTGTGTCATCCGCAAACTTGGACAGAGTACACTTCACTCCTTCATCCAAGTCGCTGATGAAAACATTAAAGAGTATCGGTCCAAGGACCGAGCCCTGCGGGACCCCACTGCCCACACCCTTCCAGGTCGAAACCGACCCATCCACCATGACTCTCTGGGTGTGACCCTCTAGTCAATTCGCCACCCACCGGACCGTGTAGTCATCCACGTCACAGCCTCTTAACTTGTTCACCAGTATGGGGTGGGATACTGTATTGAAGGCCTTCCTGAAGTCTAAGTATACAACATCCACCCCGCCTCCTGCGTCCAGTCATTTTGTAACCTGGTCATAAAAAGAGACTAGATTGGTCAGGCATGATCTGCCTGCCACGAACCCGTGCTGGTTTCCCCTCAGCATAATTTGTCCTGCTGGGCTCTCACAAATGTGAGCCTTGATAATTTTTTCAAAGACTTTGCCAAGGATGGAGGTGAGACTGACTGGCCTATAGTTGCCCGGGTCCTCCTTCCTCCCCTTCTTGAAAATGGGGACCACGTTGGCCCTTTTCCAGTCCTCCGGGACTTGGCCCGTGCACCACGAGCGTTCGAATATTCCCGCCAGTGGCTCTGCAGTGATGTCGGCCAGTGCCTTCAGCATCCTCGGATGGAGCCCATCCGGGCCTGCCAACTTAAAGGCATCCCGTTCTTCCAAGTGACTCTGCACCACCTCAGGATCTACGCATGGCAGTCTGGCGCCTTGCTGCTGCCTCTCTACAACCCCAATGAGAGACTTGTCGTGCCCCTCGCTCAGGAACACTGAGGCAAAGAACTCGTTGAGGAGTTCAGCCTTGTCCCCCCTGTCCATCACCAACTGCTTCTGCCCATTTAGCAGGGGTCCTATTCCTCCCTGGGCCTTCCTTTTACTTCCTATATATCTGAAAAACAATTTCTTGTTGTCTTTTACTAGGCATGCCATCCTCAGCTCCATGGTAGCTCTGGCCCATCTAACTGCCTCCCGACAAGCACGAGCAGAGGAGGTATATTCATCTTTGGTGATCTCTCCCTGTTTCCACTTTTCATGTGCTCCGCTTTTGGCCCTTAGGCTGCCCTGGATTTCTGTGGTCATCCAGGGAAGCTTCCTGGTCCCTTCCCCTCTTTTACCCCGCATGGGGATAGTCTCGCTTTGTGCCCAAAGGATCGTTTCCTTAAGGCACAGCCACCCTTCTTGGGCTCACATCACTTCAAAACTCCTACTCTCTGTGAGGCAGAAAGCAGGGTAGAGTTGCCCCGTATAGCCTAACTAAAATCAGAGCATGGTAGCAAAATCTTTCATGAGGATGGTCTCATATGATAGCATCTAATAAAGTGAGCTCTGGCTTATGAAATATATGCTAAACCTAGGCCACCACATGATATATATGCTACGGGAGATGCTGACTGCATTATAGCTCTTTAGTAGGGCTGTGAGAAACACCATCATTTGGTTTCAGCGTCCATTTTGCCACTTCAACGGGCTGTGTTTCCTTTCATCATTTCATTTGGAAGCACTGTCTCGTTTTGTTTCATCGAAACTGTTTTGCTGTTTAGACTCTTTTTGACGTTTCACCCCTAGGCTCTAGTGGGGAATCATGACAATGCCTAAAACGTTATCCTGATTGCTTCCTGATTTGGAAGCAAATTGCAGGGGCGATAGCCCCTTCTGAGGGAATGAAGTCTGCCAAGTTTCAAGGACATAGGTGCAGAGGTTTCCTGGAAACTACACCTCAAAGTCTTGAAAGCAATATTTGCCAGCAGCAGAAACCACCTGGCATCCAACACACAGATCCAGGGGCTCGCGCCCAAGGGTGGGATGCCGGGCTATGCCAGACGCCTCCTGGGCCTGCGGGCACCTGGATCTGGGATTCAACATAACTGCAATGAGCAACTGTGACTCTTACGGTGGTAGGAATGCCAGGCACAAAGATAAAAAGACCATCTAATGTCTGTGCAAAAACTATGCTGTGATCCTGACAGCAACATCTTAGCTCATTAGGAATCAAAGAAAGTAGCTTATTGCTCAGGGATTTACACAGTGATCAACTTCTGGATTAAATGAACAGCCTTCAATTCAGGCTGAGACTGCCTTTCATATAGAGCATTTGCTGGTGACCACATCTATTCTGTAAAAAAAACCCGGAAATGCGTACAAATGTAAATTTGACAGGAGATACCAGAAATTCAGGACAGATGACGTTATCTCACCTTTCATTGCACAGCCATATCCTGTAAAAGCCTTTCAGAACAGTATCAGAGCCTCTGACAGCTCCGTTGTGAAAGCCATATTACGCTCATTCAACTTTGCCTTTGGTGTAGCATGTCGTTTCTAATAACATTCAAACCAAAAATATTGTGGTAAAGCAGAAGTTAGGTATCTTTGGATGCATCAACACCTGCACTTCACTGTGTAGTTGACTAATTAGCTCCACAGTAAAGCCTCGCTGACCACATGTGCACCCGTATTACGGTGCAGTAAATTAATTAACTCTGCCACATGATTGTACTATCCAGAAAAAGTACTATCCTGGGGCAGAGTAATTTACTGCACCTCAACACACGTGTAGATGGTGACCAAGGCTGACTGCTGCATGAGGGTGCAACAGGGTGGGACTGCCTATTAGTCATTGTGTGTTACAGACAATGTTGTAACTTCTTAGTCATCATTCCCATTTGAAGAAGTAACATTTATTTATTAAAATTATTATAGTGAAAGCCATTCCATGCACATATAATAACTAAACTTCTCAGATTTCTATGGAACTAAAAACCCAATCCTACTTAAAATACACATACGTGGTCAATCCAAAATAATAAATACTGCTAGTCCAGCCAGAGGTTTCAAATTCTAGAATATAAGGGACCATAGACATTTTTCAGTGCCTTTTACAGACTGGCTGATTCTGAAGAGTGTATGAAAGGGGGGAACAACAGAATCAAAACTGTGTTGAGTAAAGCCATCTCCTTGTTGAAGTCTGTTAGAGCATGTTCTGCTGGGTTGATACAAGTGAACATGCAAACACTACAGAAAATCATAGAAAATTGGGGTTGGAAGGGACCTCAGGGGGTCATCGAGTCCAACCCGCTGCTCAAGGAAGGACCACAGACAACCAAACCATCCAAGGCTTTGTCTAGCCAGGGATCCTGCTCATCCTTAGAAAAGTGAAGACAATCCGTGGAACACCCCTGTGATAGTGAAGAGCTCTATCATCCAAGAGGTGGGAGTTGGGATCTGGAAGCCAGGAGATGAACAAGTTCATGTTAGAGATAAGGAACAAATTACCATTGGTGATGAAATAGAAACAAACAACACAGGGGAATGGCAAATTCTCCATCCGTTCCAGACTTTATTTGCTCCTCAGCTATCATCTTTTTCTTAAACAATGGCTGCAAAAATGATGTGGAATTAGGTGGCTCTGTTTCAAACATTAGATAGGGTTAGGGGTCTCGAGTCTGTGAAATGAGTCAAATCAGAGTAAATTAGTGAAATGGTCACACTGGGTTTTATAAGCTATGAGTCTATGCATGCATCTGCATGTAAAATTAATGCAAAGCAATAAATTCTGGATTTTCTCACCCTAGAGTTTATTGCTTCTGGGCATGCCCTTTCAACATGAACCCAGGAACAAGAAACTTGTGAGTTTATTGCTGTTTGCACGTGTACCCAGGATCACACATATTGAGCTGGGTCAGAGAAAGCCTGGCTGTCAGGGCTCCAGGGGTGGGCCCAGGGGTCCAGGGGTGCATGTTGGGCCCAGGGGTCAGCCTCTCAGCCCAGGAGAGTGTATAAAACAGATTATGGGTTCTATACCAAGAAATCACAAACACAATGTTAGCATGCATAAAGAAAAATATGACCCACTACGCCTCTGCCATTAGTACCAATGCAATCCTTGAGGGAAATAAAATAGACTGTCTTTCATGGCTTAGAGCATCTCAGTTCCACTTATCTAATGAAGAAACAGGTTAAATGAATAGTAACTTCCCCTCTTTAATATTGAGCATACCGTAATGTGCCACTTGCAGGAGAAATAACAATGGGCGAAATTTAAAGCTTGACTAAAAGAAAAAATATAATTTCCCATGGCAACAGCCTTTTGAAACATTTTAATTCTTATAATGAATCTCTACATTTTCAAAGTCTAAAGTCCTTAGAAGAGAGCCTGGCATGAGAGTCCCTTATAGCCTCCTTGACTTGCTTGTTTCGGAGACTGTAGATGAAGGGGTTGAAGAGCGGTATCACCACAGTGTTGAGAACGGCCACTGCCTTGTCCAAATCTGTCAAGGTACTCTGGGCTGGCCTCACATAGGTGAAAATGCAGCTGCCGTACAAGATGGTAACAACCATAAGGTGAGCAGAACAGGTGGAGAAGGCTTTTTTCCTCCCTGTGGTCGAGGGGATGCGCATAACAGTCCGGATGATGTATCCGTAACAAATGATGCTGACTGCTAGTGTTCCCAGCAAACTAATAATGGCTGATCCCAGGATAAATAGTTGCATGAACTGTGTATCAGAGCAGGAGAGCTGGAGGAGTGGGTTGAAGTCACAGAAGAAATGGTTTATGATATTGGGTCCACAGAAGACTAACTGGGAAGTCATAATGGTGGCTGGGAACGTTAAGAAGAAACTAAGCAGCCAGGAGCCCAGAACCAACTGCCAACACACACTGCTGTTCATAATGGTTGCATAGCGTAAGGGGATACTAACAGCCACACACCGATCCAAAGACATCACAGCAAGAAGGAAAAACTCAGTGGTCCCCGGGAACAAATAGAAAAAAAACTGAATGAAACAACCAGAGAAAGAAATGGTTTTCTTGTTCACTAGGAGATTGACAAGCATCTTAGGGATGAGGGCAAGGGTGAAAACTATTTCTGAGGAGGAATAATTCCGGAGAAAGAAGTACATAGGCATGTGGAGACGATGGTCCAGCAGGGTGATGGTGATGATGATGATGTTCCCCATCAGGGTCAAGAGGTAGACAAGTAAGAGTAGGAAAAAGAAGAAGATCTCCAGCTGTGGGTCACTGGTGAAACTTGAGAAAATGAACTCAGTCACCCTTGTCTGGTTCTTCATGTACGGCTCATCTTGCAACAAATAACAGAATATGAAAACAATTAACAGAAGAACAACAGAAGATCAAATTTCATAAACTTGGCACCCATCAAAAGGAGCCTTAGCAGATGAAGAGGGATAGTGGTAGCAAGCTAATGAGCATGCACACATGAGAAGGAATATGTCCAAATCAGACATGCATTTCAAAAGACGCATTACTCCATAAACACAAACTCCATAAGAACAAGTGCTCGCACACTGCTTTGTAACCCCTTGACCAGAGGATGGCTTGCCATGGCATGTTTTCTTCACGGGTATTATAGCATTTACCAAGTATGACCTGTGCCCCCAAAATGTCCTGCACCACTAAATCTCCTCCTTTTCCCATTTCTCATTATTTTCTGAACAACTCCACTGTATCCAGGACAGTGTCCCCTTTTATTTATCAGCATTTGTAATAAGTTAAAATGTTTAGAAGATTTCGCTGTGACTTACTTAACTATATTAAAAAAAAACAGTAGGGTGTAAAGCTGAGGGATGTATGATTTTGTTTGCATAATCAGAGATCCAGGCAGCCAAAATAGTGTTGATTCGCATTCCCTCTTTCCAACCCCAACCATCCCTGACCTTGAGTCTCTCTTCTCCAACTCTATACCCTTGGATCAGATGTCCAAGAAAGGGCAGGGCTTTCTTTATTCTTACATACCTGTGTGCAGAGACCACCTTACCCAGTACCTGTTTCATCTCTTCAGCTGTCTTATAAAATAAACAGGAAAAAAAGCAGACAAATAAAGAGGCTATCCACACAAGCCTTCATCCCCTTAAATGCCCATCTTAGAAATCTTTCACACAATGGGACAATGAGTACTTGAGAAAGTTTATAAGATAATCACCACTGAACACCAGCATGTCTATAAATGTAGAAGGGGACTGCAACACTCTCATCCATCATCGTGTCCATGGAAAGGGGAATGACTCAAAGCAACGATCTGTTCTGGACAGTCCCCTTGTCCCATCTTTCTAAAGTCCCTCTTATTTTACCTGTGCCATGGTAACTTGCCTGCTTTTACCTGTGCTGACTCCCTTGAGGGACTAATTAACTGGAAGCTCGCTCACACAGAGAGCAGTTTGGTTCAGTACAAAGGAAAGTTTACTGAAAACACAGGTCTTCATTAAACTTTTCTCTCTCAGGAAACATCACTTGGAAAACAACGGACTCTGGCATTTGCAGTCTGACTCCCTCCCTCTCTCTCTTTTTTATGAGACAGACACAGAAGAAAAGAGTCTAAAATCCAGAAACGCAATGGACATATTTGACGGAGTGGCCTTCGAATTAAGGTCGTAAGTTGGCCATGTTAGGCTGAAGCGAGGCAGAAAGCAGGGTAGAGTCACCCCTTATAGCCTAAGTAAAGTCAGACATGGTAGCAAAATCTTTCATGAGGATGGTCTCATATTTCAGCATCTGATAAAGTGACTCTGGCTTATGAAATGTATGCTACACCTAGGCCACAACATGAAATCTATGCTACGGGAAACGCTGACTGCATTATAGCTCTTTAGTAGGGCTGTGCGAAACACCATCATTTGGTTTCAGCGTCCATTTTGCCATTTCAAAGGGACAGTGTTTCCTTTCATCATTTCATTTGGAAGCACTGTCTCGCTTTGTTTCATCAAAACTGTTTCGCTGTTTCGACTTATAGTGACGTTTCACCCATAGGCTATAGTGGGGAATCATGACAATGCCTAAAACGTTATCCTGATTGCTTCCTGATTTGGAAGTAAATTGCAGGGGCGATAGCCCCTTCTGAGGGAATGAAGTCTGCCAAGTTTCAAGGACAGAGGTGAAGAGGTTTCCTGGAAACTACACCTCAAAGTCTTGAAAGCAAAATTTGCCGTCAGCAGAAGGCTCCTGGCATCCAGCACGCAGATCCAAGGGCTTGCACCCAGGGTGCCAGACTCCTCCGGGGCCTGCGGGCACCTGGATCTGTGCTGGATGACAGGAAGCTGCCTGAGACTGGTGCTGGGTGCAGCCTGCACCCAGCACTGGGAAAGACAGATGCTGCTGCTGGCCCCAGGCAGTAGCAGCAGCCTCCTGTCATCTGGGTGCAGATCCAGGGGCCCACACCCCCGGGAGGGCTGCGGGGCTGTGCCACACTCCTGGGAGTGCGGACCCCAGAATCGGCACCAGATGACAGGAGGCTGCTGCTGCCACCTGGGACCAGCGCTGGGCACAGCCCACACCCAACGCCAGGCTCAATGGAGCTCAGCCTGACAGCGGGAGGTGGAGCACGCTGCTGGCTCTGCCCACCTCCAGACGCTAGGCTGAGCCCCATGGGGCTCTGGAGCCGCTTGGAGCTCAGCCGATGGTGGGAGGCGGGCAGAGCCAGTGCACCGCTCCCTGCTGGGCTGAGCTACATGGGGCTGGGGAGCTGATTGGCGCGCCTCCACCACCGGGCTGCTTCAAACCTCGAAACTTGTGAAATGTTTTTCGTTTTGTTTTGAAGCTGTTTCAATGCTGTTTGTTTCATTTCTATTTAACTGTTTCAAGCTCAAAATTAATTGAAACAGCTTCAAAATGAAACACTCGGCAACATTTTGCACAGCCCTACTCTTTAGTACCGTGCAGTAGTGTTGCAGAGCAGGAAGCATTTTTTAGTCTTCTCTGCATCATGGGGGAGTTACAAGCTGGGACTCTTGCTTCTTAGTCCTGACAACTAGGCTCTTGAGCTAAAGTATGGGGTTCTGAGAATTGTAGACTTTGAATATGGTTTTGGCATCTGAAAATATAGTCGGAGCTCACAGTAGATGATCAACATTGCATCTTTATGCCTTAAAATCTATGAATCTGGGAGGGGTCACATCGTAGCATGGTACAAGATGATTGCCTAAACACTGAGCTCCTCAGCTCTCCACACTTATTTTGCATCCCGTTAGCATCAAGGTGGTTTTGTTTCCAGCACGTTCTGTTAATAAATCCACACAATGCAGAGGACTGGGCCTGGATCTCTCAAACAAGTCAGGATGGGAGTGAGATGCCTCAGGGCTTGGAGTTGCAGTACATTGCCTCTCTAAGGCAGTTCTTATCAGAGAAACCAGAGGGAATTTCTTAGGATACACATGGGTTTTCTGCAGGCAATGGTGAGATAAAAGGGTGCATTGTAATCCTGGAAAATTATGTGATTGAGAATAGCACTGATATTATGAGATTATAAAAGAAAACGCTGTTCTTAAATTAAAGGTCAACAGATTAGAACAGCAACAAGATAAGCTAGAGAATGAGCTAGTAGAAATAATTGAGGATTAACTGGGCTGTCAGGGAGAAAACACGATCCGTTTCCTAAACATGTCCTGCCAGAGATCCTGACACAAGATCTATCATTGCCTCCAATGAATGAGCTGAACCGCATAGGATCAATCCTAGCCAGAATGGGAGCAAGCCTATGCCAATTATATGTACGCTCCTTATATTCTCTGGCAAGGCTAATCTTTAGCCATCAGGTAAGAAGATAGGAAACCTTATGTTTAATGGAAATAAAATCTCAGTGGGCACATATACACGTGATGGACCTGCTGGGCTGGGGGGTGCACACATGTGCATGCACACATGTGCTCAGCCCCACACCCAGCCTCAGATTGACCTGAAGAGGCTCTGTGATCGACCGATTCATCATGATTGACTGGTTGGTGACTAATACTACCATAACTTGGAAAATAACAAACCCCCACTCTTACACAAGAATGGCTTGCATTTGAAAGCTTGTCTATCTCTATCTCAAACATATAGGTCAGTCCAATTAAATCTATAATAAGAAACCATTTTCTCCCACGTAACAAAGTCATTTCTCTTGTTTGTTTTAAACAACACTGCAGTGACTACTGCTTATTGTAGCAATCACATTTCATATACCATTCACTTTTCCTTCAATCCTCAGTTGGCTGTGCCCTCCTGCTGGTCTCTGCTTTCTGGAAAGGCAGTGCTCAGTCAGACAAGGACCATCCTTCTTTGACACATTAAAATGAAGTGCCACTATATATATACATATATAGTGGCGTTTCATTTTAATAATGGAAAATGTGGATTTTAAAGAGGAAAGAGGGTTAAATCAGAAAATGTTGATTTTTTTTTTTAATCAGAGAAAACCAGGAACCCTGAATATAACTGACCACAGGCATTCTTCAGTGATGATTTGACTGGCTTAATCTCAAGAAAGTATATGAAAGTGTGGAAGAACTGCAACACAACAGTGTTGTGAAAAGCCACCACCTTGTTGAAGTTCACTGCAACATGCTCTGCTGACTGGACACACGTGGAGATACAGCTAGCACAGAAAAGCATGCAGGATCCTTCTGATATTGAACAGGGATTCTGCTAATCCTTAGAAAATTGAAGACAATCCGTGGAACACCCCTGTGATAGTGAAGAGCTGTATCATCCAAGAGGTGGGAGTTGGGATCTGGAAGCCAGGAGCTGGACAAGTTCATGTTAGATATAAGGAACGAATTACCATTGGCGAGAAAATAGAAACAAACAACACAGGGGAATGGCAAATTCTCCATCCGTTCCAGACTTTATTTGCTCCTCAGCTATCGTCTTTTTCTTAAACAATGGCTGCAAAAATGATGTGGAATTAGGTGGCTCTGTTTCAAACGTTAGATAGGGTTAGAGGTCTTGAGTCTGTGAAATGAGTCAAATCAGAGTAAATTAGTGAAACAGTCACACTGGGTTTTATAAGCTATGAGTCTAGGCCTGCATCTGCCTGTACAATTAATGCAAAGCAATACATTCTGGATTTTCTCACCCTGGAGTTTATTGCTCCTCAGCATGCCCTTTGAACATGAACCCAGGAACAAGTAACTCGGCAGTTAACTGCTGTTTGCACGTGTACCCAGTATCACACACATTGATTTGGGTCAGAGAAGCCCCGGCTGGCAGGGCTCCAGGAGTGGTCCAAAGGTCCCAGGGGTGCATTTTGGGACCAGGGGTCAGCCTCCCAGCCCAGGACCGCTCCCTCTGGCCCAACATGCCATGGAGGGGAGGGTTGGGGCATGAGGGTGCTTCAGTCTGGGTCTAGCCAGCAGGCAGCCGCCGCACTGAAGCACCCTCATGCCCCAGGAAGTTGGGGCAGTGTCTACACATGTGCTGCTGAACAATTATTACTCCACAGCAGGGAGGATAGTATTTGTATTTCCAAGTACTATGCTGCTACAGAGTAAATTAGTTTTCTCCAGCCTAATAGGGGCACACATGTAGATGCTGAGACATTTACTACATTGCTATTTAGTCTACTGTGCAGGAAAAATCTCATGTATCTGCATCCTTTTTCCTACTGGGAAACCTAATGTATGAAAGAGATCATGGGTTCAATACCCAGAAATCACAAACACAATGTTAGCGTGCATGAAAAACAATATGACCCACTACGCCTCTGCCATAAGTACCAATGCAATCGGGAAATAAAATAGACTGTCTTTCATGGCAGAGAGCGTCTTAATTCCACATATCTAATGAAGAAACAGGTTAAATGAATAGTATCTTCCCGTCTTTATGTATTGAGCATACAGTAATGTGCCACTTGCAGGAGAAATAACAATGGGCGAAATTTAAAGCTTGACTAAAAAAAATATATAATTTCCCATGGCAATAGCCTTTTGACACCTTTTAATTGTTATAATGAATCTCTACATTTTCAAAGTCTAAAGTTCTTAGAAGAGAGCCTGGCATGAACGTCCTTTAAAGCCTCCTTGACTTGCTTGTTTCGGAGACTGTAGATGAAGGGGTTGAAGAGCGGTATCACCACAGCGTTGAGAGCGGCCACTGCCTTGTCCAAATCTGTCAAGGTACTCTGGGCTGGCCTCACATAGGTGAAAATGCAGCTGCCGTACAAGATGGTAACAACCATAAGGTGAGCAGAACAGGTGGAGAAGGCTTTTTTCCTCCCTGAGGTCGAGGGGATGAGCATAACAGTCCAGATGATGTATCCGTAACAAATGATGCTGACTGCTAGTGTTCCCAGCAAACTAATAATGGATGATCCCAGGACAAATAGTTGCATGAACAGTCTATCAGAGCAGGAGAGCTGGAGGAGTGGGTTGAAGTCACAGAAGAAATGGTTTATGATATTGGGTCCACAGAAGACTAACTGGGAAGTCATAATGGTGCCTGGGAATATTAACAAGAAACTAAGCAGCCAGGAGCCCAGAACCAACTGCCAACAGACACTGGTGTTCATAATGGTTGCATAGCGTAAGGGGATACAAACAGCCACATACCGATCCAAAGACATCACAGCAAGGAGGAAAAACACAGTGGTGCCCGGGAAGAAAAAGAAAAACACCTGAATGAAACAACCAGAGAAAGAAATGGCTTTCTTGCTCACCAGGAGGTTGATGAGCATCTTGGGGATGAAGTCAAGGGTGAAAACTATATCCGAGAAGGAATAATTCCGGAGAAAGAAGTACATAGGTGTGTGGAGACGATGGTCCAGGAGGGTGATGGTGATGATGATGATGTTCCCCGTCAGGGTCAAGAGGTAGACAAGTAAGAGTAGGAAAAAGAAGAAGATCTCCAGCTGTGGGTCACTGGTGATACTTGAGAATATGAACTCAGTCACCCTTGTCTGGTTCTCCATGTACGGTTCATCTTGCAACAAATAACAGAATATGAAAACAATTAACAGAAGAACAACACAAGAGCAAAATTCATAAACTTGGCACCCATCAAAAGGAGCCTTAGCAGAAGAAGAGGGATAGCAGTAGCAATCTAATGAGCATGTACACAGGAGAAGGAATATGTGCAAATCAGACATGCATTTCAAAAGATGCGTTACTCCATAAACACAAACTCCATAATAACAAGTGCTCGCACATTGCTTTGTAACCCCTTGATCAGAGGATGGCTTGCCATGGCATGTTTTCTTCATGAGTATTATAACATTTACCAAGTATGACCTGTGCCCCCAAAGTGTCCTGCACCACTAAATCTCCTCCTTTTCCCATTTCTCATTATTTTCTGAACAACTCCAATGTAATCCAGGACAGTGTCCCCTTTTATTTATCAGCATTTGTAATAAATAAAAATGTTTAGAAGATTTCCCTGTTACTTACTTAACTATATTAAAAAAAACAGTAGGGTGTAGGATGTATGATTTTGTTTGGAGAATCAGAGATCCAGGCAGCCAAAATAGTGTTGATTCTCATTCCCTCTTTCCAACTCCAACCATCCCTGACCTTGAGTCTCTCTTCTCCATCTCTGCACCCTATTCCTATATGAGACACCATAGCCCACTAAGCTAAGGGAGTACTTTAAGTGATGAATGGTCAGGAGAAATCGGCAAGGATCATAAATGGCATGGTTCTGTCCCCAGTGTTACCTGACATAATCAACGGAAACCTAAATGATAACGGAAACATTTTGCTAGTTAAGTTGGCAGAAGATGCAAATGCCAGTGACTAGTAAGTTATGAAAAGAAGTAAATCCCTGTTACAGGGTAGTGTGAACCACATGATTAAATGCCCATATTCCAAATACATTCAGGTGACTATATGTACGTAACTTATGCCATCAAACCTGCACTCACATATGAGCGAAAATGTGTGAGTACACTGGACTAGAGGATCTTGTGAGCACCCTTCCAGCCCTACTCGCCTATAATCCTATATTACAAAATGGGTCTTAGCACTATAGCAGTGGTATATTACCTCCGAAGGTGAGAGTAATATTCTTCTGGCCTAAACACCTAAGACCACTTAAGAAGCTAAAAAGCTTTTGCCATGTCCCCATTTCATGCCTCCTAAAAATAGCCTTTTGTAGCCACTCACAGGCATCATGCAACAGCTTCTGCTCATCACATTAAGCATTCGTTTCTCATATTTACCTTGTGTATCCACAGTCTGCTGGGTTCACCTTCCTGTCTTTGTCTTATGCGAAGATCAGATGTCCAAGAAAGGGCAGGACCTGCTTATTCTTACGTACCTGTGTGCAGAGACCACCTTACCCAGTACCTGTTTCATCTCTTCAGCTGTCTTATAAAATAAACAGGAAAAAAAGCAGACAAATAAAGAGGCTATCCACACAAGCCTTCATCCCCTTAAATGCCCATCTTAGAAATCTTTCACACAATGGGACAATGAGTACTTGAGAGAGATTATAAGATCCTCACTACTGAACACCAGCATGTCTACAGCTATAGAAGGGGACTGCAGCACTCTCATCCATCATCGTGTCAATGGAAAGGGGAATGACTCAAAACAATGATCTGTTCTGGACAGTCCCCTTGTCCCATCTTTCTAAAGTCCCTCTTATTATATCTGTGCCATGGTAACTTGTCTGCTTTTGCCTGTGCTGACACCCTTGGGGGACCAATTAACTGGAAGCTCCCACGCACAGAGACCAGTTTGGTTCAGTACGAAGGAAAGTTTCCTGAAAACACAGGTCTTCGTTAAACTTTTCTCTCTCAGGAAGCATCGCTTGGAAAACAACGAACTCTGGCATTTGCAGTCTGACTCTCTCCCTCTCTCTCTTTTTTATGAGACAGACACAGAAGAAAAGAGTCTAAAATCCAGAAACTTAATGGCCATATTTGACGGAGTGGTCTTCGAATTAAGGTCGTAAGTTGGCCATGTTAGGCTATACGGGGCGACTCTACCCTGCTTTCTGCCTTGCTTCAGCCTAACTAAAATCAGAGCATGGTAGCAAAATCTTTCATGAGGATGGTCTCATATTTCAGCATCTGATAATGTGACTCTGGCTTATGAAATGTATGCTACACCTAGGCCACGACATGAAATCTATGCTACGGGAGACGCTGACTGCATTATAGCTCTTTAGCAGGGCTGTGTGAAACACCATCATTTGGTTTCAGCGTCCATTTTGCTACTTCAACGGGCAGTGTTTCCTTTCATCATTTCATTTGGAAGCACCGTCCTGTTTTGTTTCATCGAAACTGTTTTGCTCTTTCGACTTGTTTTGACGTTTCACCCATAGGCTATAGTGGGGAATCATGACAATGCCTAAAACGTTATCCTGATTGCTTCCTGATTTGGAAGCAAACTGCAGGGGCGATAACCCGTCCTGAGGAAATGAAGTCTGCCAAGTTTCAAGGACAGAGGTGAAGAGGTTTCCTGGAAACTACTCCTCCAAGTCTTGAAAGCAAAATTTGCCAGCAGCAGAAACGTCCTGGCATCCAGCACGCAGATCCAGGGGCTCGCACCCAAGGGTGGGATGCCGGGCTGTGCCAGACGCCTCCTGGGCCTGCGGGCACCTGGATCTGGGATTCAACATAACTGCAATGAGCAACTGTGACCCTTACGGTGGTAGGAATGCCAGGCACAAAGATAAAAAGACCATCTAATGTCTGTGCAAAAACTATGCTGTGATCCTGACAGCAATATCTTAGCTCATTAGGAATCAAAGGAAGTAGCTTATTGCTCAGCGATTTACACAGTGATCAACTTCTGGATTAAATGAACAACCTTCAATTCAGGCTGAGACTGCCTTTCACATAGAGCATTTGCTGGTGACCACATCTATTCTGTAAAAACAACAGGAAATGGTTAAAAATGTAAGTTTGACAGGAGATACCAGAAATTCAGGACAGATGGTGTTATCTCACCTTTCATTGCACAGCCATATCCTGCAAAAGCCTTTCAGAGCACTATCAGAGCCTCCGACAGCTCCGTTGTGAAAGCCATATTACACTCATTCCACTTTGCCTTTGGTGTAGCATGTCGTTTCTAATAACATTCAAACCAAATTAGCTCCACAGTAAAGCCTCGCTGACCACATGTGCACCTGTATTACGGTGCAGTAAATTAATTACCTTTGCCACATGATTGTACTATCCAGAAAAAGTACTATCCTGGGGCAGAGTAATTTACTGCACCTCAACACACGTGTAGATGCTGACCAGGGCTGGCTGCGGCATGAGGGTGCAGCAGGCTGGGACTGCCTACTAGCTAGTCCCACACTGTATCACCCTCGGGTCTCTACCAGCCTCTCCACCACCCTCTGCTGTGACCCTGAGCCCTGGCATGACTCCCCCAAGCCTGCTGCCAGCTTAGGGCTGCTCTGCCCCAGCTTTTACTGCTGCAGTCCCAACTGTGCTAGAGTTTATTACTCTCTGCTAATTGCACATGCAGATGCACTCTTTGTGTGTTACAGACAATGTTGTAACTTCTAAGTCATCGTTCCCATTTGAAGAAGTAACATTTATTTATTAATTAGTATTGTAGATGCCAATCCATGCACATATAAGAACTAAACTTCTCAGATCTCTATGGAACTGAAAACCCAATCCTACTTAAAATACACATACGTGGTCAATCCAAAATAATAAATACTGCAAGTCCAGCCAGAGGTTTCAAATTCTAGAATATAAGGGACCACAGACATTTTTCAGTGCCTTTTATAGACTGGCTGATTCTGAAGTGTGTATGAAAGGGTGGAAGAACAGAATCACAAGTGTGTTGAGTAAAGCCATCTCCTTGTTGAAGTCTGTTACAGCATGTTGTGCTGGGTTGATACAAGTGAACATGCAAACACTACAGAAAATCACAGAAAATTGGGGTTGGAAGGGACCTCAGGGGGTCATCGAGTCCAACCCGCTGCTCAAGGAAGGACCACAGCCAACCAAACCATCCAAGGCTTTGTCTAGCCAGGGATCCTGCTCATCCTTAGAAAAGTGAAGACAATCCATGGAACACCCCTGTGATAGTGAAGAGCTCTATCGTCCAAGAGGTGGGAGTTGGGATCTGGAAGCCAGGAGCTGGACAAGTTCATGTTAGAGATAAGGAACAAATTACCATTGGCGAGAAAATAGAAACAAACCACACAGGGGAATGGCAAATTCTCCATCCGTTCCAGACTTCATTTGCTCCTCAGCTATCATCTTTTTCTTAAACAGTGGCTGCAAAAATGATGTGGAATTAGGTGGCTCTGTTTCAAACGTTACATAGGGTTAGAGGTCTCGAGTCTGTGACATGAGTCAAATCAGAGTAAATTAGTGAAATGGTCACACTGGATTTTATAATGATTGAGTCTAGGCCTGCATCTGCATGTACAATTAATGTAAACTAATACATTCTGCATTTTCTCACCCTGGAGTTTATTGCTCCTGGGCATGCCCTTTGAACATGAACCCAGGAACAAGAAACTCGGGAGTAAATTGCTGTTTGCACGTGTACCCAGGATCACACACATTGAGCTGGGTCAGAGAAGCCCCGGCTGGCAGGGGTCCAGGAGTGGTCCCAGGGGTGCATGTTGGGCCCAGGGCTCAGCCTCCCAGCCCAGGACCGCTCCCTCTGGCCCAACATGCCATGAAGGGGAGGGTTGGGGCATGAGGGTGCTTCAGTCTGGGTCTAGCCAGCAGGCAGCCGCCGCACTGAAGTACCCTCATGCCCCAGGAAGTTGGGGCAGTGTCTACACATGTGCTGCTGAACAATTTTTACTCCACAGCAGGGAAGATAGTATTTGTATTTACAAGTACTATGCTGCTACGGAGTAAATTCGTTTTTGCCAACCCTATAGGGGCACACGGGTAGATGCTGAGACATTTACTACATAGCTATCTAGTCTACTGTGCAGGAAAAATCTCATGTATCTGCGTCCTTTTTCCTACTGGCAAACCTAATGGATAAAACAGATCATGGGTTCAATACGCAGAAAACACAAAAACAATATTAGCGTGCATATGACCCACTACGCCTCTGCCATAAGTACCAATGCAATCAGGAAATAACATAGACTGTCTTTCATGGCAGAGAGCATCTTAATTCCACATATCTAATGAAGAAACAATTTAAATGAATAGTATCTTCCCGTCTTTATGTATTGAGCATACAGTAATGTACCACTTGCAGCAGAAATAACAATGGGCGAAATTTAAAGCTTGACTAAAAAAAAATATAATTTCCCATGGCAATAGCCTTTTGACACATTTTAATTCTTATAAGGAATCTCTACATTTTCAAAGTCTAAAGTTCTTGGAAGAGAGCCTGGCATGAGAGTCCCTTAAAGCCTCCTTGACTTGCTTGTTTCGGAGACTGTAGATGAAGGGGTTGAAGAGCGGTATCACCACAGTGTTGAGAATGGCCACTGCCTTGTCAAAATCTGTCAAGGTACTCTGGGCTGGCCTCACATAGGTGAAAATGCAGCTGCCGTACAAGATGGTAACAACCATAAGGTGAGCAGAACAGGTGGAGAAGGCTTTTTTCCTCCCTGTGGTCGAGGGGATGCGCATGACAGTCCGGATGATGTATCCGTAACAAATGATGCTGACTGCTAGTGTTCCCAGCAAACTAATAATGGCTGAGCCCAGGATAAATAGTTGCATGAACTGTGTATCAGAGCAGGAGAGCTGGAGGAGTGGGTTGAAGTCACAGAAGAAATGGTTTATGATATTGGGTCCACAGAAGACTAACTGGGAAGTCATAATGGTGGCTGGGAACATTAACAAGAAACTAAGCAGCCAGGAGCCCAGAACCAATTGCCAACAGACTTTGCTGTTCATAATGGTTGCATAGCGTAAGGGGATACAAACAGCCACACACCGATCCAAAGACATCACAGCAAGGAGGAAAAACTCAGTGGTGCCCGGGAAGAAATAGAAAAAAAACTGAATGAAACAACCAGAGAAAGAAATGGTTTTCTTGTTCACTAGGAGGTTGACAAGCATCTTAGGGATGAGGGCAAGGGTGAAAACTATTTCTGAGGAGGAATAATTCCGGAGAAAGAAGTACATAGGCATGTGGAGACGATGGTCCAGCAGGGTGATGGTGATGATGATGATGTTCCCCATCAGGGTCAAGAGGTAGACAAGTAAGAGTAGGAAAAAGAAGAAGATCTCCAGCTGTGGGTCACTGGTGAAACTTGAGAAAATGAACTCAGTCACCCTTGTCTGGTTCTTCATGTACGGCTCATCTTGCAACAAATAATAGAATATGAAAACAGTTAACAGCACAGTAAGAAAAGAGCAAAATTCATAAACTTGTCAGTCATCAAAAGTGGCATTGGCCAGAGCACGAGGGATAGAGTTAGCAATCTAAAGAGAATATGTGCAAACAAATGCATTTCAAAGGATGCATTATTCCATAGTCACAAGCTCCATAATAACAAGTTTTGGCCCATGACTTTGTAACCCCTTCAACACTGGATAGCTTGCCATGGCATCTTTACTTCATGGATATCACCGCATTTATACAGCATTTTCCAAACAAAACCTCTGCACCCCAAAATGTTGCAATATTAAACATTTTCCATTTTCTGTGTCCCCACTCTTTCCTGAACAATTTCAGTGTAGCCTGGGCAGTGTCCCCCATTATTTTTCAGCATTTGAAATAAATGAAAATCTTTAGAAGATTTCCCTGCACTTCATAAAGAATAAACTGTGAGGCTAAAGGGTGTGTCTTTACATTTGGATTATCAGAGATCTGAGCAGTCAAAATAGAGTTGAATTGCATTCCCCCTTCCCTAGCCCAAACCCTCTTGACCTTGACTCTCTTCCCTCCATTTCTGCACCATATTCCTGTATCAGGACCCAGGGTCCACTAAGCTAAAGCAGTACTTTGAGTGGAGAGTGGTCAGGAGAAATATGGTAAGGAACAGTAATGGCATGTGGCTCTGTCCTCAATGTTATGTGGCATAGTCAACAGGAACCTAAATGTTGATGGAAAAATGTTGCTAGTTAAGTTAGGAGAAGATGCAAATCCCTGTAACTTGTAAGTTATGAAGAGGAGAAGCCATTGTTACAGGGTGATATGAACCACATGATTAAATGTTCATAGTCCAAAAACATTCAAGTTAATATATCTATGTAACTTATGATACCAAAGCTAAACTATCATGTCTAAAAACGTCCAAGTAAATGGAACTAGATGTCCTTGTGAGGTCCCTTCCAGCCTGTGATCGTATATCACAAAATACAGTTTTGAACACCATAGGCATGGTGTCTTACCTCTGAAGTTGAAAGTAAAATTCTTCTGGCCTAAACACTTTGGACCCCATAAAATACTACAAAACTTTTACCATGTCCCCTTCTCATCCCTCCTAAAAAATACCCTTTTGCTGCAATGTTACACAGTGATGGGGTAGGCATCATACTACAACTTCTGCTCATCACATTAAGAATTAGATTCTCATTTTTACCTTGTGTATCCATAATCTGCTGGATTCACCTTCCCGTCTTTGCCTTACACAAAGATCAGATGCCAAAGAAAGGGCAGGACCTTTTAATGACATGTTTGTGTGCATGGATGATGTTTACCCAGTGCCCAATGCGTCTCTTCAACTCTCTTATAAATTAAACAGAATCAAGCAGAAAAATAGAGGACATACACATTTCTGCAAGCCTTCAGCCACTTGAATGCCCATCTTAGAAATTTTTCCCATCTTGGAACAATGGGTACTTGACAGAGATAGGTCAACCACCACTGAAACCAGCACTACTACACCTATAGAGCTGGGCAGTTGCATGCTCGTTCATCATTGCGCCAATGAACAAAGGTACAATGCAAAGTGACAGTCCCTTCTGAGCATTGCCCTCATCCCAGTTCTATAAAGTTCCTTTCTAACTCTATCCCAAACACACAGTTGGTCCAAAAAAAGAAACCAAGCTAAGAAATCCTTGCCTTCCACATAGCAAAGTAATTTCTCTTTTTTTGCTCTAAACTTTTCTCCTAATAATTTCAGTGGGTGCCTCCAAGGTTCTGTATTTTGTTCTTTATGAAGTTGACACCCACATTTAACTTAAAACATAGTAGGTAAGCCTTTTGATCAGGTTTACTGAGAAGAGTTAAAGGATGGAAAGGTGTGATTCAAATAGCTCCTGCTAGAACACTTTGCCTGCTAAGGGGAAAGCAAAATTCCCCTGGTATAAGAAGGCAGAACATGAATACAGCCTGTCAAGCACAGTATTGTGCTCTTCTAAACCATCCTAAAAATACTTTTTTTGCTAGCATTCTACACACCCTATGGCACAGATGAGGTAGCAGCCGTGTAGTGACTATTGCTTATTGCACCAATTCAAATTCCCAAACCTTTTCCTTTTGATTCCATCCTCAGCTGGCTGTGCCCTCCTGCTGGTCTCTGCTTTCTGGAAATAGGCAATCCTCAATCAGACAAGGACCATCCTTTTGTGACATGTTTCAGTGTGCAAAGCCTCTCCCCCATCCCTGAATACATTCCTTACCCATTCTATAAAATGAACATTCGAAAAGCAGCGTCCAGCAAAAAAGGCTGCCCAGGGCTCCACAAAGCTTCAGCACCTTGCATGTCCGCTTCAGACAGTATGATCTGAGTAAGCTATGTATTTATTTTTCCACCATGCAGTGATGAACCCTTGGAAAATATGTTGAACAAAGAATGCAGCAGTCATTTCAGAGCTACTGTTAGTATTTTGAACAACTCTAATTGATAGCAACCTATCTCCTTGTGTTTTTTTAACATGGGAGTGATCCACAGTTATGGGCTCATTATGCCAAACATCAGCACCTCCACTCTTTTTTTTCTGGTCTCTTTTTATAGTATTTAACGTATGTTGTATTCTCTCCTTTGAATGCCAGTGGATCTCCAGGGGCCACTTAAGTAGTGAGCTTTGCTGGAATTTTTTTAACAAAACTTCTCTGATCACTTTTTTTCTAAGTGTGTGCTGAAAGCAGGGGTCTTTGTTAACTTTCTCTCTCTCTTACTGGAGACAGCATGGGTTACATCTCTTATCCCCTTCACATATGTAAGTGGAGATTACATTTTCAGGAACATACAAGGCTTGCCATGTACCCACAGTTTAGAGTTCAGATACTAATGTTCACCCTATGCTTCTCTTCTGAGCATATAGGCTGCATTTTAGCTGCAAGGGTCAGCTATGAGGCACAGAATTGCCTGGGTATACATGTTATAACGGGGATATTCCAAAACTCTGGTTCTAATAGAAGTGCATGTTTGTCAGAGGAGATGGGCCAAGGTGCTTACTGCCCAGATGCCTGGCTGGTGTGACATTTTACTACCAAGAGAGACACCTGGGTTCTGCTCCCTTCATCACTCAGGGGTTGAGTTTGCATTCGCCCTTGCAGCCAAAACCCTGAACCAACAATGCACAGCTGAGGCATTACACAGCGAGCCAGTGACTTTGGCTGCCTGCTTCTAGAGTTTATAAAGCATTCAGTTACCACCGTTCCAAAAGATGTACGTCCCTAATTCTCCTGATTTTTCTTGAGGAAGTGAATGTAGAGACCAACTATCCACTCTGCTTTGCCGGAAGGGGCCTGAAAAACCTTTTCTTATCCTTTATTTTGGAAGTTTGGTGGAAGCAGAGAATGGCATGGCTCCTGCTTATTTCCAAGAGACAATATTGCATCTCTGTCATGATGAGCCAGATTCAGAGCGGTCATCTTGATGCTTGCACTTGACTATTGAAAGGTTCGGGAGAAGTGTCTGTCTACCTGGCACTTAGGGACCTGACTTGGGATACATATTAGCAGCCTCCATTCTCTTATGATTCATAACGTGTAGGTCTAGTGCTACCTAGTCTACAACCACACACAACCAGACAGCAACCACGAAGGAGCCAATCATGTTTAATCACACCCTTTATGGGCATTCTGGGAGAATCATTTGGCTTGGCCGTCTATACAGCCCTTCAGCCCTTGAACACCACAATCCATGAGATATATCATGATTTCATTCTCAAACTTAGAAGGGGCTACCATTCCTACAAGTTTCATCCAAATCAGGCCAGAAATGACAAAGTTATAGGCTGTTTCTACCTTCCTCATTATAGCCTATGGGCGAAACATTGGAATAGCGTCAACTTGCCTCGTTTTGTTTCGAGGCTTTTTCGACGATATCTGTTTTGTTTCAATTTTGCTTTTTCAACCTTGAAATGAGTCAAAACAACGTCAAAACAAAACTGGCGGTGAAATTTCGCGCAGCCCTAAGCCATGCGTGCCAGGCACAAAGATTAAAAGACAGTCTAATGTCTCTGAGAAAATGTTGCTATGACCTTGACAGCAACATCATAGCTCATTAGGAACCAAAAGAAGTAGCTTTCTGGTCAGTGATTTACACAATGATCAAGATCTGAACACCCTACAACGCAGGGCTAATTAAATGAACACCCTACAATGCAGGGCTGAGGCTCTTCCTTTTACAAAATGGAGATGAACAGTAGAACAAACCAGACCAGGGATATTGACTGGGCAACCTTATAACTCTATTCATATACAGGCTATTACTTCAAATTATTCACATAAACTGTAAGGCACAGTCCACAAATATAATCATCAGTACTTAGGCTACCTGGGCCCCACTCCCAAGGTACCAGTACAGGAAAGGAGGTGGGGTGGGGAAAAAAAAAGCAGAGGAAGACCCCAAAGACTCCTAAGCTCCCCCACTATCACCCAGGAGCGGCCCTTCGCACTTCCTTTGATTTGCAAATGACACTCCTGTTAATATAACGCACACATGAATCCATATGTTTATACACTAGGCAAGCACAGGTCCCAAAATTTACCTGGCAATAGCCAATGAAGAGCAGACATTGGATGGAGGAGAAGGAGATACCTCTGTTTACTTGAAGCAGAAAAGACAGAATCTTACTAAACTTTATGTACCCGTATGTCAGTTATCAGGTTGTGCAACTACTTCTAATGTTTCCAGCTCTGGGTGGCACAAGCATCCATGATCCACTCAGGCCCTGAAGCTAGCCTACTGAGCATCCAAGAGGGGGAGATATGTTCAAACTGGAGGAAGCAGAAAACCAGAAGCTGTGTGGCTCAATGAGATGGTAGAAGGTCTAGGTAAGACTGGACCCTGTGTTCTAGCTTTGGCTATGATAGCATCTAACTTATGGACTGGGCATTATACTACTGTGTTTAGATCTATTTTCCAGCTTCTCTAGGAGAGGAAGGTTAGACCACAGAACTGTTGCTTCTTTGGCTAATGTCCAAACAACCTAGTCTATTGAGCTAAAGTGAGGGGTTCTGACAATTTTAGACTTTGATTATGCTTTTGCTGTCAGAAAAGATGGGTAGCCCCCAGAGTAGATTATCAACATGGCATCTTCAGGCCTTAAAAATCGATGAATCTCTTAATATACTTACATTATAACTGGTACTTTAAAACAGTTCTCAGCTGCTAATAGTGTTCTGGGATGAAAAATGACCTCACTAGATAAAACAGATTTACACTTGGCTGCCCATTTCCAAAATCAAACTATCCAATCAGTCCAAAGCATTTATGATTTGTCATCTCCGATGTTGAGAGAACTCCAGTTAACCTGGACTCCAATCCTGGAGAGTACGATGACCATTGTTTAATGAATTCCAGCTACAATTAGCAGAAGCAGGTGAAAAGTCCTTTGAATACTTTCAGAGTTAAGTTAATCGACACAATGGGTGCTAGAGGGCAGCAGAGACCACAGAATAAATATCTGCAGCTGCTTTTGTATTGAAAGTTGCGGTTGAGTTTAGAAACTACAGAGAAACCACAGACAATTCCCACTTTCTGCCTGCCTTAATCTTTGCTACTGTTCTTGCCTCTGTCTCTCTCTCTCTGCTGCCTCTTCTGTGACACACATTGACCCATACCTCTTATTGGACCCATCTAATAAACTGAACAGCTGATCAGGGCAGGATTGTTTCCAGCAAGATGTTTTTCACAGGTTGGATCAAGTTCTCACTTGAAATGACTCCAGTGATCATCCTTCTATTTCAGCCATCTGAAATGTCTTCCAGAAGCCCTTGTACTGTTTTCTTTTCACTGTCACATGCACTCCTATTATCTGCATCACAGGTAGAAGAGGTGAGTCCCTCATTTCATATGTTTTTAAGGTGTTCAGTAACTAAAGTAGGGAAGGACTAAGAAAAAACAGAACAGAATAGAAAATCAGATCTCTCCTGCTTTTCCCTGAATCTACCTACATGGTCAATCTAAGACATGTATGTTTACATGTACATATATATAGACATGCACGCACACACGCACACATATATAGCTGCATCTCTCCTTATTAAGGTAAATCCAAAGCATTATTAATAAGGACTGCCTCAAGCAAGACACTTTGTATTATGGATTCTGTTTGTGTAAAAATCATGCGGTTGATTTTATTGCACACTTATCACCCAAGCATCAGAATAGTGGATGGTAAAAGGCTCTTATATCCAGCAAGAAGACAGAACAAGAACAAGGGGATGAAATTTAAAGCTAAACTATTTCACACTGGGAAGGAGAGATAAACTCTGGCCCATGGAACAAGGCCCTATCTCTTTGTTACTGCAATAGATGCATTCATTTAGGTGCAATATGACAACTTGTGAGTGACACGTGCCATCATTTCATGGTACATGGCTGGGATCGGTGAACAGAGAGACACCTTCAGATCTGGCTGAAAGTCAAGGAAGGAAGAGAGGAGGAAAGAGTCACTTATGTATCCCTTGGTGTCTTTCTGTAACCACCCTGACTACGTATCAATCAAAGAACCAGCTGGTGGCTATCATCAAGATACAACTATGCACAACTATGCACCCATGCACCTCATCTCTGCCTGTCCTCCTAGACACAGTTACTGAGACTGAATCATTTTTATCTAAAATAGAAATAGGAATGGTTGGAGAAAGAGGAATGGGGGCATTCATGGTCCACAGAGCAGGAAAGGGAACTGGAGACTTGGAAACCACTGGGATCTTCCTGTGTAGGTTCAAGCCTGTCAGCTATGGTGTCTGCAATGCAATTCCCTTTTAAGTGGCACAGGATAGCAATTACCAAACACTTGAGATGAACCTCTGATGGGAAGGAAGAAATACTATAGTCCCTTATCACGGAGAGATAGTAGAGGAGCTGACACAGCATGAAGGAAGTTATCAGAAAGTATTACAAAAATCCCATCCCATGCCTCTCTGAAGATCTATTTTGTATATTTTCATTCTGTGGTGATAATTTCAATTCTGATTTTTTTCAGTGTTTTGGAGAAGCAGCATTTCCCTTTGATCACACTAACCATCTCCCAGAATGCCTGACAATTTTCTTGGGTGAATTTGATATCTTTTATTAGACCAACCCAAATGGTTGGAGAATAGTTATTAAGCAAGCTTTCGGGTTCAAAAACCCTTGAACCCGAAAGCTTGCTTAATAACTATTCTCCAACCATTTGGCTTGGTCTAATAAAAGATATCAAATTCACCCAAGGAACCTTGTCTGCCTATGTCCTTAGACCAACACGGCTACAACCTACACCCCTGCAACATGACAATTTTCTCACCCTCATATGGTGCTAAGGGATCTGAATCTCACGACTCTCTCAGTTCTGAAAAGTGATCGTGTATGATGGTAAAAAAGGGCCTGTGAGAACCACAGCAGAACACATTAGAACAGAAAAGGTCTTAACATATTTTTTTCTTTATAAGATAGAATTGGTCACATTTTTTTTCTTCCAGGATCAGTCTATTTAATCTGTTTTAGGCTCCTATATACAGCGCTTAAGAAGATGAATCCCAATCTGTACAATTTGGAAACACTGGCTTCCAGAAGAAATGACATGGAGAAATCCACCTGTGATTGCTACAGGTTGATTTTCTCTTTTCCCTTCAGATTTAAATGAATTCATTTCCTCATTCACAAGAGGGCGGCAGAGACCATGGAAAGAGCAGTGGATGCTGTATTTGTTATGAAAGTTGAGGTTGAGTTTGAAAACCACAGAGAAACCACCAAGAGTTCCCATTCTCTATCTGCCATTCTCTCTCTGTCTATGAAAGGCATCTTTCATCAAGTAACTTGCAAACCAGACACTGTTTCATTCAAGGGCTTCCCCCCACCACCTTTTGCCCCACTTCAGTCTCTAAATAACACCAGGGATACACCTTCCCTATGGGTGCTGTCAAGCACCTGCAGAATTTGCTAGGTTGTTTCTCATTGTAATAGGGGCTCACAATCTCTAAGCCCTGCCTGCCAAATGGAAGTTACACTGCTTATTTTAATTTTGGAAGATGCCCTGATATCATGATGATGCACACGACATGATCCTGAACTAGAAGAGAAGAGAGTAGCAAAGATAAAACTAAATTAAAGCTCATGGGAGTAGACTACACTAGAATAAAACAGATATAATTTCCCAAAATATTTTAGGCTACTTGGTTCTAGGTATTTAGATGGCATCTTCAGATTACCTATGTAAAGTCCAATCACTTTTGCATTTGGGCACCAGTGCATAGGGGGCATGTCTACATGTGCACATTTACTGCGCAGTAACCAAAATCATGCAGGTATCACATTTATGCCTGATTAGTTACTGTGCAGTAACACTGTGTGTATGGACGGACTTGGGGCTAACATTACTCCTGAGTCAGTCCATGAAAAGCATTAATGTAGTTTAACACCTGTATGTGTAGATGCCAGCCTATTCCCTCTTACTGTGCAGTAATTTACTGAGCAGTACATTTAAACCGGGATAAATACATGTGTAGACATGCCCATTGAGAAGCTGTGGATCTGAGGTCAATTGTAAAGCTATCCCTGAATATGAAGCAGATAATTTCTCAATTCTCCATCTTTTAAGAAGGAAAAGTAAATGTTCTGATGAGTTTTTATGGGTTAACAAACTGTCCTGTATACAAAGTATTTGCTGATAGTAGTGTCCCTTTTGCAGGAGAAATACAAATGGTTTAATGTTAAATCAGTGACAGCTGACCTTTCTTTTGAATCCATATAAATATCTATGTTCTATAAAAAACCTCTGTCTCTTAGAAAATAGCATGGCATGAATGTGCCTTATAGTCTGTTTTCCCTGCTTACTGTGGGGTCTATAGGTGAAGGGGTCGGACAGTGGGATTACACAGATACTGAGAATATCAAATTCTCTCCCAGCGCATTGTGCTGGATGCATGCAGGTGAAGATACAGCTGCCATATAACGTACTCAGCTGGTACAATTGGTCACTGAAGGGCTTCAAGGACCAGGGAATGAGAAGCAGCAGCTGCAATTGCAAAAAAAGAGTAGAGATATTGAGTGTGAAAACCACAGATAGTTCCCACTTTCACTCTCCCTTTCTCTCCTGCCTTTCTCTGCTTCCCTGAACTTCTCTCTCTTGTTTTCTGCATGACAGGAGCTTCTTAAAAATTCAGTGAGAATATTTCCCGTAGGATTTTTTTATTTTTTTTGCCCACCACCAGCTCAATACTTACTTGAAGTAAGGGTCGTACTAACCATCTCCCAGAATACTTGTCACTATTTTCTCACCCTCCTGCGGTCCATATTTATCTGTAGCACATTCTACTCTCTCAATACTGAAAGGACATCAGACATTAGTGTGATAAAGAGCCAATGATCCCATGTACACATGCAATGAATGTGAATAAACTCTGGCGCAGTTTGTGCTAGAGTTTATTGCTGCTGGGGCACAGTGTTTACATGTGCACCTGAGACTGCAGCATGTTGAGCCAGCGTGGTGAAGCCTTGGCTGGCAGGGGCTTGGGGGTGTCAGGCTGCTGGCCGAGAGCTGCTCCAACCTGGCTCAACATTCTGTGGAGAGGCTGGCTGGGGCACAAGGGTGCTACAGTGTGTGGCTAGTCAGCAGGCTCCATCAGTATCTACATGTATTTTGCTGTGCAATAAAGAACTCTGGCAAAATATAGTATTTATATTTACAAGTACTACATAACTGTGGAGTTAATGAGTTTACTGCAGCCTATTGGGGCCATGGATGTAGATGGGAGAGTTTAATGAAGAACTAATTAGGCAGCTCTGCAGTACATGTCTTGTGTAGATGGGCCCTGTGAGAACCACAATGGATCGGATTAGATTAGAGCAGGCTTTTTCTTTTTTTTCCAGATTTTTTTTTTCCGTAATAGATAAAATAGGTTCCATTTTTCCTCCCAGGATTAATCTATGCAGTTAGTCTGATAATGTTATATATATATATATATATATATATATATATATATATATATATATATAACCCTATATCTATCTATCTATCTATCTATCTATCTATCTATCGGGTTTTCCTATAGATCTATTTTCTATATATTATTTTCTATATATTATATATATTCTAGGTTTTCCCTAGATATATAGAAATATATATATAGAAATATATATAGAAATATATAGAAATTGGTTGTAGAAATCCATCTCTGATTTCTCCCCACCCCCACTCTTAATATTTTACGAGTAAATGTTATGGGTCGCTGGGGGGCAATAGAGACCATGGAATGAGAAGCAGCAGCTGCAATTTTTAGCAAAATTAGAAGTCGAATTTGAAACCACAAAGAAGCCACTAAAAGTTCCCATTTTCCATCTGACTTTAGCTCTGTCTCTGCTTCTCTTTCTCTGTACAGATGTCTTTCAGCAAGCAAGTTACACAGCTGGCAGTGATTCATTTAGGGATTTTCCCTTTACCCACACTTAGAAATCTCGAAAGAGAGGGGAGCTTTCCATCCAGATCCAACTTTCCTCCTGTCTTGGTTTCTCTCTCCCACTTTTTCCTCTCCATTCCCATCTTTCTCCCTCAGACTAAAAGGCAGTCTCAGCTCTTTTTCTGTTCACCTTGCCTATTTCCATTGTACATATCTAAAAGCAGAGACTGCTTGCTGTGTATGGTGTGCCATATCTGGCAAAATAGATTCTTTATCTTGCTCCCAGACTCTGGCTGTTCAGAGGAAAGAAGGGAATAGAAGAGAGGAGAGAGACATAGGACACCAGGATTCAGTCACAAACCAGTTAACCAAGCTGGATTTTGGAGGGACATAACATCTGCTTTGGCATCTGGATTTTCCAACTGTTTTCTTAAAGAAGTTGTTATTGTTGACTCGTGTAGAATCAATTTACCTGGGTACGTAACCATTCCCAGGAGCCTTTGCCACTCATGTTTGCAGGATGGCGTGACCATTTCAAGAGCCACAGCAATTTTGGAAATAGGAGGTATGGCAAAGGTTGCCCCAAATATCTCCTCTGTCAGAACCACTTTTTATTTCTTCTCATTCTGCTATAAATTTGTCTTGTCATACCTGCCCAAAACTACGCAGCCTCTCATTGCTGCCTTGTCTGGTATTTGCCAATCTCCTATATAACACTCAACACCTTCAGACTGGTTGTATCACTCCTTGATGCACTTCAGGACCTCATCAGATACCAAAAGGTATGTGGGCAAAGCTCTATGAGCAAAATAGTGCCCCGAGTAGACAAATTCTAAAACTTTTGTCGTCCAGCTGGACTTCCCAAAATCCACTACCAGCATCTAAGAGAGCAAACATTGTAGATCTTATGCCTAACTAGTGGTATCTTCTGCTGTAGGCAAAAAAAAAATGTTCCCTTCTTATTGACCTGTTCAGATCTCTTAGATACAAAAGAATTATTCTTTCATCTTTCTCTGATCTACCTAGAGTTAACCCAGCTACCCAAATTTTGTTATAACTTACAAGTCCTTATCCTTTAATACCCTGGGATTTCTAGGAGGTACCAGCCCAAGTCCTTTGCCAGCTACTTGTCCTGCGCTTGAATGTCACTCCCCACCACCCATAGTCCCATCCCATCCTCCCAGCCATGTGCCCTGTCTGTGTAGGTCCTGCCTCTGGTAGTGGGTGTAGAGCAGACAGGAAGGGGTGCCCAGGCAGCGGGGCTGGGGCTGGCGGTGGTAGCAGCTGAAACGAGCTACCACCTCTTCTAGGGCTGCTGGGAAGTGAGATGGCTGTGCTGCGCACCCAGGGGTGGTGAGACTGGTTGCACACACCACAGCTTGGGCTGTCTCCCACACCTGGGCCAGGTGAGACCAAGGGACCTTCTATGGGCTAGGTAAAATCCCTTGGTGGGCCACATTCAGCCTGTGGGCTCTATTTTGTCCACCCCTGCTCTAATATCTGCCATACGTGCACCAGTAAAATATTAGGCTCAATTAGCTTATAAGGTTCCTTCTTAGCCTTACTTTTCTATGGTTCTCTAACATCTGTCATTTGTCCACCAGGTAAAATATTAGGCTCTTTCAATAAGCATTAGCCTCTTTATTTAAATAGTAACTAATATTGTTTGCATACATAGGTAGAGTGTTTTTCTTATGCTCTCCTAGTCCTGTAGCAAAAAGCCCCCTTTGTACATTTTTCTTCTGGACATGGATATAACACAAGCCCCTTCTTGCCTGTCACTGACTGCCCCCAGTAGGCTTTGATCCTTACTACTTCACAGTGCATTTTTTTTTCATCTTTCCCATCTTTACCATGGCATTTTGTATTTTATATTTTAGGCTTTTAAACCCTTAAGGAATGTACTCCCTGTAGAATGAACTTACAACCTGGACCATTTTTAAAACTTCATTGAAATTGTAATTGTAGAGATAAAATCTGCTATATTGGGTGATCCTTTGAGTGAATGCGAGTGAATGGTGATCGGTAAGTAATTAAATGATAACAGCCTAGCCAAAAGAGCTTACCATTACAAAACTCTACTCTACAAGCCATTTTAGCCTAATCAAGCCAAGGAACTCATTCCTGGAACTGAGCACCTACCCTATTGACTATAACCCTTAACAATACCATTGTTACTTAATCAAAATTACAAACTGACTCCTGAAACTGCACTACCAGCAGGCAAGACCCCTGTGACTAACAGCTGTCAGGTACTACTCAAGACCTATGTGGGACAGTGACCTCCAGATTGGGCAGCCAAGATGATGCTGGAGGATCACATAAGTCTGCCAGAAAGGGATAAAAGGCAGTGAACCGTGACCCTCAGTGGCACCCTCTCATCTAGCACCTGATGTACAGAGACAGAAGGACAAGCTGACATTGCCTTGAAGGAAGCTGCCCATCGACAGCAGACTCCAGGGCCTCAGATAGGTAGATATACTGACACCAGTGCTCTCACAATCACTATGGCAGCTACTATACACTATACTACATGGGTTTAAATGACATGGGTTTGAATGAGTGAGTGCATGTATGTGTTCGTGTGTGTGTGCGTGCGTGCGCAATAAGGTGCCCAATACCTTTCATAACTCAAAGTTTGCATTTGTGATTTTATTGGTACCTTCACATCCCATCCAATAAACTAGAATTTATGATGATCCCAAGAGTTAGTCCTTTGTAGCCAACAGTCCAATACATTTTGGTTTTGCCTCATTACCTTCTCCTGACTCCCCATATAACACATGCTTGTAACTTTATGGTAACTGCTTCCTAATTTCATTACAGATCATACCTAGCAATGTGTGTGTCTAGTCTTAAATATAAAAGAAAACCCAGCAAAAAAAATTATGTATGTGCATTTTGGGAGTTTAGGCTATAGTGCAGACACTTTCTACTAGACCAGGTGCAGACATTACGCTTTTACTGGTATAAGTCATTGGAAATCAGTGTATACCCATAACAGAACAGAAGTTCAGCGCACAAAACCAATCTATACCAGTAACAGAATACAAGGGAAGCACACACAGACTGGTTTAAAAATGGCAGAACCCAGTCTAAGATTTGCCCCCATGCCAAAGGGCAATCTGTTCACTACCAATCTAAACTATGCTGCTTACAGAAAACTGTGTAAATTAGATCAATTCTTCCTTGGGCGTTTTGAATGTCTGTACCTAGCTCTAAAGTTCAGTATACACACACATATATGTATGTATATGAGTAACAGCCATGGCCACCAGGTGACAGCAAAGATCACATAGGGGAGAGCAGCAGCTGTGTTTGGAAAGATCAGAGACTAGAAAATATTATACCAATGTTATTACATTTACTGATATGGAGAGACAGAGAGAGAAAGAAAGACTTTTTTTTAACTTTTTATAAAGGTTTATTAGGGGGGAAATGGGTAACAATATAGCAAGGAAAAACAAAATACCCATGGAGGGACCCTGATACAACAGACAGAGCCTGGGGATTTGGCCTGTAAGACCTGCCCTCACAGTCTAAAAATAAACATATCCAGTACAACATCAGCCTGCTGAGACCCCTGCAACTACCCCAGGAAAGGGCTAGCAGTACCACAGTGCAAGGACTAAATGGCCACCCTTGACATTGCAGAGCACCTCCTGAACTGCCCAACATGACTGGAAGGCAGGCACCATCCACTGGAGGACTACATGCTCAAACTCCAGTGACAGGCATTCCTCCACCAAAAACTGGGAGGGTCACAGGGTGTTGTCTGAGCCGGCCCCGGTAAGCCAGTTTCTGTGGCTCTTGAGGATGGCCATTTTAGCCTGGCTGAGTAAGAAGTTGGCCAGGCAGATGACAACCCCACTAACCACCCAGTAGGAAAGGGAGAACAAGTAAATGGCCTCTGAGAAGGTTAAGTCTACTGCCTCAAGTAAGACATTTAGGGCAGCAAATAGCGATAACAACTGGGGACATCTGAGGAAGGCATGATGAAGATCCTCCTCCACTCCCCCCAGACAAAAGGGGCTGGCTGCCAACACAGCTGCATCTATGCAGTGGATGAGAGTGCTAGTGGCCAGTACCCCACGTAGCAACCGTCACTGGAGGTCACTGGCCTTATTGGAGATGGGGGGCTTATAAAGCACGCGCCATGCAGGGTGGGCTGGTATGAGCGCTGGTACTGCTATGTGCCTTCACCATACCATGTCAAGCTGACTGGCAAGGATGTGTGCATGGTCAACTCAAATTGCCCACAGCTACAGAGCCTTCTGGGGGAGCGCATTGAAGCGGATACCGGTGCCTCTGGAGTCCCAGCCAGATGGTATGTGATGAAGGAGGGAGTCAACAAGGCTGCTAGAAGTGAGGCTTGGCAGACTGCACTGCAGGGTTGGAATATGGACTCTAGTCCACCCCACCACCCCTGCACAGATACAGGATTTAATGTTCCTCGGTCATTCTAGAAAGGACTTGATGGCCAGAAAGGGCAGCTGGCTCCAATAACTATCTTGTCTGACAGTTTAGTTCCTTCTTGTGTCTTAGGATTTATTTCTCCCAAGGTTTGACCTGAATCTACCTTCTCGTGCTAAAGACACTTCCTCTTACCCTTCCCTCAGTGCCCATGGTGAAGTAGGAATGAGATCAATAGATATTCATCCTCCACTTTCTGGCAATCATTCAGACATTTAAGAACCAGTCTTCTTTTACTTCTAGCACTATATGCATCACAGCACCTTTTATTGACATATCTAAAAGCACTTTCCACATTAGGTGAGTATCTTTCTCTTTGCTTTGTGGGGGCAAGGGCTGGAGGAGAGCCGGGGTTGAGGCCCAGGAAGGTACAATCACTTGACTTAAAGATGCCCACAAGATTGTGGTGCTCCTAGGGGTGGAGTTATTTTCTCCAGTTTCTTCCCACAACTCTGCTGCTCTTTTCACAGGACTTTGCTGCCAGCCTGGAGATAGTCACAGCCTGGATAAAACAGGGATTCAAGAACTCAAAGTGTATGTGTGTGTGAGAGAGAGATGTCTGCTTATAATAAATATTGGTCTCTAGCTTTACATACACATACACTGATGCTGGATAAGCTACAGCAGCAATCTTTAACCAGGGTGCTGTGGCAGCTTGGGGTGCCTTGAAATCCTTTCAAGGATGCTGCTGGGTACCTCACAATATTGGCATGGTTAGTGGGGCTGTGCAAAATTTCACCACCAGTTTTGTTTCGAGGTCAAAACAGCAAAATCAAAATGAAACAGATGTGGTCGAAACAGCCTTGAAACAAAACAAGGCAAGTCGAAACGTTTCGCTGTTTTGACACTGTTTCAACATTTCAACCATAGGCTATAATGGGGAAGGTTGAAACAGCCTACAACTTTGTTATTTCTGGTCAGATTTGTATAAAAAATTGTAGAAATGGTAGCCCCTCCTGAGGCCACAAAGCCTGCCATGTCTCAAGGAGATAGGCGCAGGGGGTTCAGAGAAACTGCATCGCAAAATCCTGAAAGCAAAACTCATGTCAGGTGTATGTGTTAAACAACAGCAGGGTTAAAACTGCAGGCATGCTAGCCCCTGTGGAGGCCACAAAGCCTTTTAAGTTTCAAGGAGATCGATGCATGGAGTTTGGGGAAACTGTACCCCCAAATCCTGAAAGCAAAACTCCTGTCATGTGTATGTGTTAAGCCACAGCAGGGTCAAAACTGCAGGTATGCTAGCCCCTGCTGAGGCCATAAATCCTGCCAAGTTTCAAGGAGATAGGTGCAGGGGTTTGGGGGAAACTGTACCTCAAGCTGTGGACAAGCAAAACTCATGACATGGGTGACACTGCGTGTGTTACGGTGCAGCAGGGTGAAAGCTGCAGGGATGATGGCCCCGGCTGTACACTCATGCTGTACACGATGCTGTAGCCACCAGGGCCAACAGTATGCTGGCATGCATCAACTGACGCATCTCCAGCAAAACCATTGCATAGAAGTGATTCTCCTGCTCTGCTCGGCTCTACCCAGCACTGGTAATCAAGGGTGTCTTGATTAAAAAAAAAGGTGAGAACGTGCTTTAACAAGGTCTCCATTTCTAGCAGGCCTTCCTCCCTTTTTAATACTTAGTTTAACAAGGTCTCAACATCTAATCAAGCTCTTCTCCCTTCCTGGTAGGTGACTGGAGCTGGTTGGGTTGCAGGGAGTTTCAAGGCCCTTACAGATTGCATCTCAAAGGTAAGTCACGTGATTCTTTTTCAGGATCATAGGGATGTGTGGAGGGAGGTTTAACAATGATTGGATAACTAATTGGCTCATATACCAAGGTTGTGAAATAGAGTCCACCTGCATGTATATTTGTGTGGTCACTGGTGACTGGGTTTCTTATAGGATCATTACAATCTGATTGGTTTCCTGCATTATTCAATGTATAGCAGAGGTATAAAAGATGTAACTTTTCTATTACACTTTGCATTTGTAACTCTTATGCATCTTGCTTCTGCTGGCAGATGTAATCAGGGGTTGAAGGCTCCCTAGTTATGCTGACTGTCATGTGTGGGGAATGATTAGCTAGACTTCAATAGATTGAGGGGGATTTGATAAATCTTCACATATGTGAAGGGTGATTATATAGATGGGCTTTTCTCTTTGGCTGTAGGGGAGAGGACTAGGACTAGGACTAGGACTAGGACTAGGACTAGGACTAGGACTAGGACTAGGACTAGGACTAGGACTAGGACTAGGACTAGGACTAGGACTAGGACTAGGACTAGGACTAGGACTAGGACTAGGACTAGGACTAGGACTAGGACTAGGACTAGGACTAGGACTAGGACTAATGGCCTCAAACTGTAGCAGGGGAAATCTAGGGAATAGCATTACTCATATAAATCTAGGTTAGGGATTAGGAAGAGCTTTCTGGCTATGAGGGTGGTCAAGCATATGAACAGACTATGTAGAGAAACTGTAAAAGCTTTCAAAAGCAGATTAGATAGACATTTGGCTGTGATTGTTTAGTCAGGGATGACCCTGCCTTGAGCAGAAACCTGGGCTTGATGATCTTGTGAGGTCTTTTCTAAGCCCTTCTTTCCTATATCTCTAAACTTAGGAAATATTGTATGCAGCAAACAAGGACAAAACCAAACAGCCGCTTGCAAGTGTGCCCACATGCACACACAACTCCTCATTCTGAATTAGCAAAATTCAGGCCTAGAAGATTTCCTGTGGAATGAAAGGATTCTTTCAACTCAAAGTTACCATTCTTGCAAATATCTAGCTGGTTTAATGAAAGAGATCACCTCTGCCACAAGTTCTGATTTCATTCTTGCAAATTGTTTTGTGCATATTTGTGGCTCATATTTTTTTTTCATGTCTTCTTTCCTCCCTCTGCAGATAACATTCAAACAGACTGGAGGTCAGATAACGTCTGGGACCCATGACTCCATGCAGCACCCCAAAAGCTGGTTGAACCTCTCTGTATTTATGGAAAGCCTGTGAAGTTTCTTTTTTACACTTTGTGAGGCATGTTCAAACTTGTTTTCACCCAGTCTTGCCATCCTCATGGCATATAGACAGGGCCTTAGGGTAGGAATCTGGATGTCTGGGGCAGAGGGGAGTTTGGTCTGTATGTTCATGTTGTTTTCATGTTTGCTACTGTTGTGATCCAGAGGTGGAGGCCCAGGGCCTTGCACTGAAGGGTAGACTCCCAGACAAACTGTGCATAGGTCAGAGGCCCAGTGTGCCCTCTGAATCTGTGACAGCACTCTCCCAAAGGGAGATGAGAGTGATTCTCACTGCTACATTGCAGATTGGGGAAACTGAGGCATGGCATTTTTTTTTATTTTTTTTTAGAGGTCAGGTTTTAAAGAAGCAGTTGTTCATTATAGGGTTTTCTAGCATAATATCATCACCAGCTGCATCCTACAGAGGCAGGAAATGAGGTGCAGTGAAGATGGGCTCACAGCTGCCTTCCTTCTGGAGGGTCTATATTCAAGACTACAACAGCCTTGTTTGTCCAGGCACTGACCCACTCACAGGGATCCTTCCCTTCCTCCGAGTGGAGAGCACTGAGCTATTCTCAGACTTGGGTTCAGGGATCGAATTCAGCCACAGTGTAGACATGTACATAGGCTTTCTCTGTGGTGGAGCAAAATCTGGGGGGGCACATGGATGGAGGGCCCTCTATAGCAGGGTACGGTGTACCCTGTGTGATGAGGTTTATCCTGAAGTGAAGGGCTGATATGATGGAGGCACAGGTAGATTTAGCAGCAGTGAGCAGCCACCCGTTCCCTGGGGTGTTCATGTGTAACACCCTGGCGGTACCCTGGGGGCAGTGGAGGTCCTGGGTATCTGCACTTGGGTAACGCATCAACTGCAAGCTTTTCTGCAGTAGCTGTTGCAGTCAGAAAGCTCTGCCTCAGTGATTTGTCCCAGGTCATACTGCGGCTCTGTGGCAGCACTGGAAAAAAGGTACCAGGTGCCTGAGTCTTTGGCCAGGTCTGCCCCCTCACCCTAGGAGGGAGTGGGATCCAGGCTTAATAGTAATAATATCAATACCTAGTATTTGTAAAGGTAATAATACTTATTATAATGTGCTTAAATTTGATACACGGTGATTCATTGATTAAACTATACATAAGAGGCCACTGTCATCCCAACAGATAATGAGATAATAGTTCAGGCACAGAGTTGGGAAGCAGCTTGCCCAAAGGTAGCCCTAAAAAGCAGTGGTACGTCCAGGTCTGAGCCCAGGACTCCTAGGTTCCTGTCCAGTGTGGTCCCTACGAAGGGCAAGCTGTCATCCCTTGGGCTGAGCTCAGGAGAGGGGTGAGGTCAGTTCCCTGCTCAATTCCTGACTTCTTGTTATGTCTTGAAAAATTCACTAAGGTCCCAGTATTTAAAGACAGACAAGGTTCCTTGGGTGAATTTGATATCTTTTAGTAGACCAACCCGAATAGTTGGAGAATAGTTATTAAGCAAGCTTTCAGGGTTCAAAAACCCTTCGTCAGGCTAAGGAAGTTTCAGCAGTTGGTGTGTGCTCTTCTTAGATGTATTTAAAGGCACTTATCTGCCTGGCTCCCAGGCTTAGGCACCTAAGCACCCTTATGTGCCTCTCCTTAATGTCTCAGTTTCCCCATCTGTAAAATGGTGCTTTGTCGGTCTTCTCTGGCTGTGTAAGGAACTCTTCAAGACCAGAGGATATATGCTCTTACCCTTACAACACCCAGCACTTCAGTGCTCTGAACTTGGATGAGGCCTTTTGTAGTTTTTACTAAAAAATAAATAAATAAATAAAATTGCCAATTCTTATGATAACTTCATGAATCGTTCAGTATTTGGTGTTTTTCCTTACAGTTCCTTGTTAAGGGATCCTGCAATTACCCTGGAATCTCAACTTGGACCAAACAATCCATTTCTAGCCTCTGTGGGCACCAATAATAGCTTGAAATCATGAAGGATAAGGCAAAAAAAAAACCAAAAAGGCTGAATATTGTTTATCTTTTGTAAATATCTGCTTTTTTTATATACATAACATATATGTTTTTGGCAGGGGTGCCTTATGACTTTTGAACGGCTGGTGTTATGAATCCTGGGCAAAGGAACATTAATAGCCTCTGAGAAAAGTGTTATGAAGGGGATTAGTCCAGCCTCTGAAACAGAGGACTGGAAAAAGAAAAAAGAGAGATCAGTTGGGTTCCTATTGCTTTTTTTTTGGTCATCAGCAGGGGGCATTTCGTCTCATTTTCCATGTCTGAACGGGTAGGAGGTAAAGGATTGAGTCTGATGTCTCTGAGCTGGGCCTCACCAGATACTATTCCTTGACCAAATTTGTAGTCATTTTTGTCTGGCTAGGGCTATCATTTCCAAAGCAGCTAGTCTGGGTGCCTAAGTTTTATGGCGTCCAAAAAGAGGTCTGATTTTCAGATGTTGACTATGCTCTGAAATGCTTAACTCTTTTCTGATGTCCATATCTAAGTATCCAGACACCATAGTGATTTAAAACCGTTTGTCAATGTAGGCCTAAAAACAGGGTTAAAAGTAGATCAATCTAATAGTTAAGCAAAAGTTCAGAACTCCAGCGCTGTAGCTCCCTAGGTGTTAATTAACAAATGTGCAAAGTTTTAATTAACATGGGACGGTCTTTTTCCTTCAGGGATAGCAGGTTCAAAAGGATCAGGCTGTGCTTTTAATTGGACGGTCTGGGAACTAATCAATGGCTGAAAAGTTTTGGAAGAAGCAGCAACAAACTTGTACTGCTCCAACAGGGAAGCTGATAATGAGTGTAAAGAAAGGAGGGGGGGTGGGGAATAGAAACACAGGTTCTGTTTGCAGCAGTTCAGCTACCAAAGGCAGATTAGGATACTAAAAAGATAATAAAAAAAATACCCTTGGGTTAGATTCCTGGCTAGAGTCAACAAATGCATGGCTATTCACAGGGCTATCACAGAATGATACAAAATAGGACTGTTTCATCACAATGCCCTCTGAATTAAGCAGCAAAGCACTTTTAGCATTGTCCTCAATGATCTTTAGAAACCACACAGATACATGAAGTATGTCCAAACAGATTAGACCAGACCAGTGGCCCTGTCATCTCCAAGCTCTCCTAGTCTATCCCAAGGGACTCCAAGGAAGTGCAAAACTCCCTGCAGCAGACAATTCTGAGAGAAGCTGTTTTGAGAAGTTTTTCTTCTCCCTTTTATCAGTTACAATCTAGGGGCTGAAGCTTCAGAGCAGGAAGGTTTATAACTCTTCCAAGTTTTTATTTTCCCCCTACTTCCATGTACAGTATTTCCCCCAATGATAAATAAATAAATGAATTTTAGGGGGAAAAAAGGGGGTCAGTGAGTGCGTTACTGAAAGAGTCCTCTGGCTGGAATATTCAGAGGTGTCTTGCACATGCCTATACCTGCTTGTGGCCATCCTAAGGAGCACCACTGTGAAAATGTCCACCCCAAGTGACATGCTTATGGCATGCATTCAAAATGGTTTTAATATGCAGTGTAGCTGCATCTGTGGGTGGCACCCAGAGCGGGCTCAGCACCATGCATTCTCCATCCTAGCAGTCTCAGTGCGTGGAGTGGGAGTGAATGGGTTTAGGGAAGATTCTCGTGTCATTGCTCCACAGCCTGGTCAGAAGCAGCATAGATGGGCCATCTATGCCTTTTTCCTAGACTGGTATCATTCAAGGTCAAAAGGGACTGCACCTTGTCTAACCTACTGCAGGATGGTTGAGCTATGCACACATTACCTAGCCACACTTCACAGACTTGAGCTGCTGACTTCTCAAGAAAACCAGCCGGGCATGACTTTGGCTCGCTGCTTGGCTAGGAACACCTGCTAGCATTGACCCCTGCAAGCATGAAGAATGACGCCTGTGATTCCCCGAGGTGCAGGAAGATGCAGAACTCTTCTTCCTGTAGTTTCTGGCTCATTCACTCAGAAAATGGTTTGAGATGTCCAGTGAATGAACTATGACTTAAGACAAGCTTGGGGGCAACTTAGTGAGGTCAACTCAGCTCATCTTCTTGGTAGGAACTCTGTCAGGGAAGGCCAGAGGCATATATTTATAATAAATGGTGTTTAATTATGACCCTCCTTCCAGCCTTGGGATCATTCCATCACAGCTCTGCCAGTGCCCCTCAGTCTTGACCCATAGACCCATTGCTCTCCTAGTGCTCAGTTCCCATTCCCCTCAGTCCTCTGCTACATCAGCCTTGGTCTTCTCCATCACATTGCTGCCCATTCCCCTTTATCTTGACTCAGAGTCACTCTACTATTTTGGTCCTGGCTCTCTCCTGTCCATCACAGTTGATGTGTATGGTGCACTTCCTTAGTCCCAGCTCTGCCAGGGGCTTCCTGTCATACCACCATGTCTTCCATTTAATACATACTCTTCACATAGGGATCAGAGGCCTGATAGCTGAAGCTGTTCAGGTGCCTGATGGGAATCACTTCACTTTGAACAGTAGGTGAGAGGGTGTGTGTTGTTGAGTTACAGGCCCTTAAAATAACTGCATTTTCTGCCCCAGAACCAATAAGGCTTTAATGCAACCCAAGGCTTAACTGGGACACAGTTAAATAGGAGGTTGGTTGTTCTGGGACACAGGAGCACAGTATAGGAACCAGTCACTATTAGTGAAATCCTGGCTCCTGGGAAGACAGTGTGAGCTTTGTTAAAGACTGTAGAATGAGGATTGTACCCTCAGACCTTACAATCAGGGGATCAGGCCATGGGTCCATCTCACTTGTTGTCCTATTTCCAGCTGCCGTTGGTGCCAGCTGTCCAAGAAGAAGTAGAAGGAATCCTGTAGTGGACAGTTCTGGGCTAATATGACATGGGAGGTTGCTGAAAGGATCCTGGTGGACTTGGAAGAGAAAATGAAGGGGCATCATGCTTCTAATTTGAGTGGGTACCTTGGAAAATCTCCCTTATCCAACCAGTCTGGGGCTTTCAAAGTGATTTCTGGATTTTCCTAGTGAATCCTAACATTTAATTTTATAAGTGATAGAGTGAGACAGTGCAATTTATTCCTGATTTATTACTTTAATCTAAATTGATGTATCATTGACTTAGAAATAATGGAGATAAGCCAGAGATAAACCTACATAAATATGTCAAAGAAGTTCCATTAGTGTAACATGAAAGTCTGAACCAGATTAAAATCTTTATTTTGTGTTAGGCAAGTGCTCAGACAACATCAACCAAAGGCCCCTTCTGGCATTGAAATCTATGGGCCTGTTAAACTAAATTATTATTTTTTTTAATCAATAACTGATACAGCATTTGTGAAAATCCAGATCCTAAAATGTAGCTAACAAAGACAAAAATGAGACCAATTTAAAAATGAAATACAATTAAAGAATGGCATTAATTGGTACGTTTACAAGGCCTGTTTCTCAAAAGGCTTTACATTTGCAGTTCAAAGGCAAGTTTCAGTTTTGGTTACTGCTATTCTAGTGACATATTCAAATGAAATAATACCTTCAGAAAAGTAGCACCTGGTTGCCTTACTCCCTCCTCTGGTTTACAAGCAACATCTCTCAAAACACATTTTTATTTTATATCTTGTTAAATGTCCAAGAGACCAATATAGAATATAACAAATAGTGCAAAGACAGGCCTTTAAAATGGATGTAACAGTAACCAGAAGAAATATCTAGACAACAACAGCAATACAGATGTGACCATTTGCTGCTTTATTCTCTTTCTTTCATGAACAAATGTGCTCTGTCACTACATACCTTTTCCTCAAAGTTATTTTAACGTCAAACAGTAGGTGCTGGCTGCACACAGTTTCATTCCCTGTGTTATACAGGAAGAAAGGCAAGAAAATAGCTGGGGTATAAAATCTTTGGATCAATTATGCAGATGTAGTGGAACAGTTGGAAAATATCTAATGAAGTCGAATCTCATTTATACCAGCCAGGCCTTGTAGTCTAGTGGGAAAGGGAGATTCAGAGTCAATGACTCCCTTGCTCTGAACCTGAATTTTCTGCTTCCAGCCACAGTGCTTTAACCAACAGGACACAGGCTAAGCACCACTGAAGCCCCTTGCAAGCCTTTGTGTTGCAGCTGACAGGTAGCCAAAAGAGGGAAGTATGAGCATCCAGGGGGAAGGAAACACATTCAAGTTTGTGTGGTACTAAGATGGCTGTTGATGCCCCAGATGGGTGTAGGCCTTGAGTTTTAGCCTAGCCCCATACCCCCAGTGGAGCAGAAACTTCCCTGCTGCTTTTCATAGTATTTATTAGATACAATCAAAATGGAAAGTGCTGTATGCCAGCTTCAGAAAGAGAGATGGTGATGGGGGCCTCAGTAAAGCCTAATGGATAGCCTGGTGGTTAGTGTGTTTTCTTGAGAAGTAGGTTTCAAGCTCAGCTTTTTTCTTCTTCATGGGGCAGGCAGAACTTAGGTCTCCCAAAGCCTGATCTGCACTTGATTTGCTGCCTTCACATTAAAGTCAGCTGTCATTTGGGGAAGGTGTGAATTAGGTAAATTGAAGATACTTGGGTAACCTTCTGCCCAAGTCGCATGGGAAGCCAGATGTGATACTGTGATGGTCTCTTTTTGCCTCAAAATGCGTGACCTTTGGAGTTATGTGGCCTGCCATTTCCATACATGGCTACACACTTGGGCAGAGAAGCTTTAACCCACTTCAGACAGGCTGTAGGAGCTACTGGTGGCAAAATAAAGATTACAGTGTTGGCCTAAGGGAAGTCTCCAGCTAGGGTAAATGGGCCTGGCCCCATGAAGCAGCACCGGGTTCTGGTAATTAATACCAGAACTATCTTAGAGATTAATACCACCAGAACGAGTGATTAGTATTGTAATAGACTAGTCTAATAAAAGATATCAAATTCACCCAAGGAACCTTGTCTGCCTAGCACCCATAAGGAACTTACCTGGCAGAAATATCTTGGTTCAAATAAACCCACTCTACTGAATTGATGGAGGCCCAAATTATTCAGTAGCATTAATGGGGATTAGTCAATAAGACCCATGCCTCTAAATACACTCAACCAGTATAGTAAAGAGTGTTCCTTTAGAATCAATGTTCTTCTGTAATGCACATACTTTAGTGTGAATCACCAAACTTAAGTTGAAGCTTTGGGCCCAGGTGATTCAGTCTCTCTGTAGTATTCAAAGAGCTTCTGAATCAATCCTACCTGTCCCAAATTAACTCCAATTCTCCAAAGTAATGGCTTCTGGGAGACTTCAAAAGCTTTATTATGGGACTGAAGAATGATGTTTAGTCATCATAGCTACTTTCTTTGCAAAGGGCCTGGAGATATATGGGTAAAAAGCACTTTATAAGAGTGCTTTGTGTGCTATTCTAGTATTTTCAATCAATTCAGTTCATCTTTAGAGTAAGCTCTTTTGTACCGAATCAGTATTTGTATTGTATCTGGGCCTTTAGTGTCTCCTATTTAATTGGTCTGGGAATGTCTACAGTCTCTTTTAGCTTGATGCTATGCGAGCCCAGTCCATAACAAAGCTCCCTGTCCCAAAGAGTTTCCGAATGAAGTACAAGAAAAAAGACAGTCTGAAGGCACAGAATGAGAGATGGAAGAGAACAATGATACATTGGTCAGTCTGTCATTGCACCATTGGTTTCAGTAGCACATACTGGGGGTGCCTGAAAAATTCCTTCAAACTATTTTTTGGGTGGTGGAAGTGGCATGCTAGAACTGAGGGCATCTGGCTCTTGAGCATGTCCCTTGTGTTCTGGGTGAGTCAAGTCCTTTTGTTTGCATTCTCCTAACTTGTAATGTGTGTGTTACATAATTCAGCCCTTTCCCCTACCCATTGTCCAGTCAATGTTTTGGGGGAGTCTGAACATGGGCCTGTCTATCCTGTCACTCGCAATGCCAGAGAGTGGATGGTAAGGGGAAGAACATTTCTTCATATCTTGTTCAGACTCATCTGTCTCCTGCCCTTCTCCCCTTACAGCGTTCAGATGCAGAAGTGCAGAGCCCTTCAGCTAGACAAAACCAGAACCAAAGCTCAGGACTGCTAAGCTTTTAGTTGAAGGCTCAGTCCTCTGGGTCACCATCTGTGGCAGCCAGATCCAATGGGATTCCCACAGGACCTGGGTTTCCAACTCTTTTAGTTGCTACTGAAAAAACATCAGAGGTCCTGTTTCCATATCTGAGTATCTCACAAGCCCTCTTTGGGCTATGGAAGTGCTGTGAGCTCTTTCTTTACTGACAGCAAACTGAGGAATGGGTTCTCAAAGGTGTTTGTGTGTGCAACTTGGGTTGATTTCAGTAGCAGTTACGCCTATGAGGACTGGCCTACTGTGCTGCATGAAGTCTATGACAAAAGCAAGAGTAAAAAGTAGTGCTAATCCTTACTGAAGTGCTAATCCAGACCTGAAGTACTGAAGAGACCTTCATGGTTATCTCACCTGCCCTTCTGTATACCACAGGTCAGGAGGCAGAAAAGTTAGCTTGAGCTAATAAAGACATCCAAGTTTGGTGGAGTTACAGATGCTTTAGAGAGTAGTGGTAGAATGATCTGCATAGATTAGAGAGTTGCTCTGCAATCAACCAGATGTGATTCAACAAGGATAAGTGCAAAGCCCTGCACTTGAGACAGAATCACCGTGTGCCCTGATACAGAATGGGGGATGACTGACTAGGCAGCAGTATTGCTGTGAAGGACCTGGGGGTTACCGTGGACCATAAGACCATACAGTGAACCATGAGCAGCAGTGTGTCCTTGTTGCAAAAAAGACAAAACCAGACTCGGTTGAATTATTGTGGAATGTCACCTGCAAGTCAGGGGAAGTGATTTTCCCACTCTATTTAGCACTGGTGAGGCCTCACCTGGAGTATCATGTCCTGTTTTGGGCCTCACATTTAAAGATGGATGTGGACAGACTGGAAGGAGTCCAGTGCAGAGTGACAAAATGGTTATTGGGAGGCAAGACTTACGAGGAAAGGCTGAAAGAGCTAGGGTGGTTTTAGTCTGAAGAAGAGAAGATTTGCCGGGGGGGGGGGGAATCTGATAAGTCTTCACATGTCAAGGGTGATCACAGAGAGAATGGAGATGATCTTTTCTTAGTACCTTATCTGCTAGGTTGTCCCACACTACATGGCAGAAAGGTCAGATTCTTACAGGGAGCATGCACCATATGCAGCATGGCAAGTATCTGGGAGAAGGCAGCTTGCATCTCCATTGAGTCTTGTACATGCTACAACAGATAATGATGGGATATCTCAATCACTTCCCTATCGTAGCAGAGACATCGGTGGCACCTTGTCTTGTTTCCTCTGTGCTTATGGCCATGGCTTAGCTTCCTGAGAACTGACATGGTTTGTTCTAACTCAGGGTTGAAGTAACACAATGGTTCACCTAGGCCCTTTGTTTTTAAAACGCTTTGTTTCACATAGATGCCAGTGGCTATCCCATCAAATAACAGCATTTTAATGTAGCTAATGTTCATAATTAGCTAATGTCCCATCCAGATACGAATGCCTTGCTTGGGTGTGCAGCTCTTTGACACAGGATATGCAAGGGGATGAAAGTTTAGGATTGATGTGGGATATATGAGTCAGACTAGATGGTCAGTGATATGCAGGAGGTAAGGGAGGATGATATGGTGATCCCGGCAGGCTTTGAATGCTATGGAACTATAATAATAATAATACAAATAATACTAATAATAAAACTGGGTTAAGTGAGACCAGAACCTCATCCTTTGCACTCTGACTGCCAAAAGCTACTTTGCAAGTAGTGGCTAAAATTACCCTCGAGTGCCTCAGCCTGTGCTTTCAGGAGTGGAGTTGATCAACAGCTGCTTGGGGCAGACAGGAAACAGAAATGAATCATGCATGTTGAGCTCTGCTCTGAACTGCACAGATGACCGATTTCAGCTGTTGCAAAGTGTTATTATTAGCTCAGGGCTGTCAGTTAGGGACCTTCTCCCACATGGAAATAAACACGGGGCTTGCTTTTTACTGGAAAGGGGTCAGTGAGATCACAGCTGACAAGCTGGTGCTTTCTGTATCACATTGAGAGACACGGTGGAAAAACAAAAAACAAAAAAAAAAGCCCCTGCTTTGGTGTTCGGCAGTGCAAATTCTTTGACAGAAATGGATGGGAATGGGGGCGGGGGGACACAGCTGTGTTGCTGAGCGTAATTAAATTAGCTCATTGAATTGTCACCATTTCAATGCATGGTTTTTAATGAGGAAAGAAAAAGTAATTAAACCACAACAATTATAAGTGGAATGTCTGCAGAACTCATTATCCCCCAGATATTATAGAAGGCAAGAAAATAAGTGTGTGTGTGCATTTTGTTTTAAAGGATTGTGAATTTAATTGATGTAGGAGGCTTAAAACAGTACAAATTGGATTCTCTGGTTTAATTTATTTAGAAAACCACATTCGATACTCTAACAGTAACTTTTGGCCTAAAAATCTTTTAACTTCTAAAACTGAAATACTGCTACAGCTCCTAATATCACCAAATCCAAGTCTACTCAATTAAACCTGCATTGGCAACTGTATTCCTCCCCCACTCCCCTCCCAATCCTCCTTGAGATCTCGGATGAGGAAGGGCAAATGATGATGATAATAATAATACTAGATTTGTTATCAGAAATAATAATTGTGTGGAAAACATGTTTTCCACAAGAGATTTGAAGAGCTCATGTTGTTTAGCTTGATAAAGGGACAATGTGATCCTAGAGTATGAAGCCTGTACAGTGACAAGAAATGTGATCATCAAGGGGTCTTCAATCTACTAGATTAAGAATATGAAAAGATGCAATGATTAGAAGCTGAAGCTTGACACATTCAAACTCGAAATCAGGTGCACATTTTTTAATAGGAGTATCATTAAGGAGGAAAAGCAACTTATGTCCATGGTGGTTTCTTCTGTAATCAACTTTTCATCCCACCCCCCAGAAAATAATCCATTTTGACTGGAATTAATCCTGATCAGTGATCTGGGCTAGGTTGTAGAAGAAGCTTGATGACATGAGGTCAGAGAGGCCCCTTCTGGCTTTCTAATTTACAATCAGTTTAATTGGTTGCCATTTCTTCATCATTAAAATATTTTTATACAATACAACTGTTTTGGCAAACTGGATTTTTGGTCCAAAATACCCTTTTATTTGTCAAGAAGTGTAGGGATTAAAAAACCCCACCTGAAACACCCAAACCTATTCCCCACCCCCATTTTAAGCTGTTTATTTTTAGTTTTAAACCCCTTATCATAAAAAAAACCCAACAGCAGCAAACAAATGGATAGAAAAAGAAAAACATCATTCCTCTCATAAAGAAAAATCAAATCAGATCTAATAATGCCTCAAATTAAATAGCCTGGGATTTCCTTAATTTGGAGAAAGCTTTGAGCTTTGGAGTGCTTTTAGCTGTAGAAAAATAAACTCTCTGTCAGGTAGATTTACCCCTCTGTAAGGCATGAATAGCATACCCCCTGCTTTCCCTGGGACCAGCTCCAAACACCTTTACTCCAACTGGACAACACCTTGCCAAATGATAAGCAATCTCTGTGGAAGCAATAGGGCTCCTGATAAGCAAGTTATATTTTTCTAAGGAAGGGCCATCAATGCCATTTGGGCCAGAGTTTTAAATACATTGAGGAAGACAGAAATGAGGATCCAGACCTGCTTCTACCTTCAGATGGGTATAAGAACCGTTTTCATGGATTTTAGATCCCACTCCTCTCTGGGAAAGCATGTGAGTCACAAATAGATGATAGAAAAAGATCATTCCATCTTTTAAACGTGTAGCCTAGTGGTTAGGCCACTTTCCCCAGGAGTGGGTGTGCCAAGCTCTGGGCCTTTTCACATGGAAGGGATTTGAACCTGTATTTTCCCCATCCTAGCTGAAGTGCTCTAACTATGAGGCCATGGATTAGGCGTTGCCCAAAGCATCCTCCTGCCTTCTTCTAGAAGCTAGCACTAGAAAGCAAAGCAAAAGGAGTATGGCTTAATGAGATCAGCTCTGCCCTGGAAGGACAGGGGACCTTGGGGGCTTGAGACCCCATTCCTGCCTCCAGTGGTATTCTGCATTTTGCATTCAAAAGTCATTGGATAAAGAGCAGTGGGGCAGCATCTACCCCAATGGCACATGGCTTCTTTAGTCACATATTTAATCCACAAAGGAAGAATTTGATCTGGGTTCCAGTGAGACTTCTAGAAGACTGTAAGCAAGATAAGTGTCTAATACCTATGGTACCTGGACACCTAATATACTAAATCACCTCTTAAAATCTCCCTGAGGACGTGTCAGAATCATTATCTCCCTAATACCTTTGGAAGCTGGCCTTCCATAGTCCTGTGTTTCAGTTTCCCAGCTGTGGAGCAAGGAAGATAGCATCACTATATTGTGTCACGAATTAAAATGATGCAAAGCTGCAACGCTGTCCTCACATCTCACTTTTCTGTAGGTTAAAGGTCTCATTTAATTTCCTCAAATTTAGCCCTGGGCAGTTTTACAGTCTTCACCATGGAAGAGCACATCCAGTGTATTTTTGTTTTTCTGAAGCAATAATGAGTTTAAGACTCAATCTGGATTTATGCTGGAAACTGCCTTTAGGTCAAATAACTACTGATTCCTACTTGGGCACCAAAGGCAAATGGACATGATTCTGGCTTCTGTGTGTACTGTTGGCTATAGAAAATGACCTGGTTTAACCATGATAGTTTGATAGGCCACCCCAGGCTTCATTTGATTCTTTTGTTCCTATATCAGCATTGTCCATTAGCTTAAATGTTTTTTCTCCTCCCTCAATGCTTAGACCTGAAGGACCGAAGAGACCTTCATGGTTCTCTCACCTGACCTCCTCTATGGCACAGGTCAGGAGGCAGAAAAGTTAACCTGAACTAAAGACATCTAAGTTTGGTGTAGTTATAGATGCTTTAGAGAGTAGTGGTAGGATTCAGAATGATCTGCATAGATTAGAGAATTGCTCTGCAATCAACCAGACGTGATTCAACAAGAATAAGTGTAAAGCCCTGCACTTGTCACAGAATAACTGTGCGCCCTAATGCAGAATGGGGAATGACTGACTAGGCAGCAGTACTGCTAAGAAGGACCTGGGGATTATAGTGGACCATGAGCTAAATATAAGCAGCAGTGTGTCCTTGTTGCAAAAAAGCCAAGAACAGACTCGGTTGAATTATTGTGGAATGTCGCCTGCAAGTCAGGGGAAGGGATTTTGCCACTTTATTCAGCACTGGTGAGGCCTCACCTGGAGTACTGTGTCCTGTTTTAGGCCTCACATTTAAAGATGAATGTGGACAGACTTGAAGGAGTCCACTGCAGAGTGACAAAATGGTTATGGGTCTGGGAGAGAAGACTTACAAGGAAAAGTTGAAAAAGCTAGGGTGATTTTAGTTTGCAGAAGAGAAGACTTGGAATGGGAGGAAGATGTGATAAGTTTTCACATGTGTAGGGTGATCACAGAGAGAATGGAGATGGTCTTTTCTTTGTGGATGTAGGGCAGAGGTTCTAACCACTGGGCTGTGGCCTGGTACTAGGCCATGAAGGGTTGGCTGTTGGGTCATGGTATGAGTCCCCCCTGCTTAGACCTCCATCTGTCCATCCAGGTGGGCAGCTTCTGCCCCTGGCAGTCATGTGTGGGGTTAAAGCTGAGGGGTGGGGCAACCCCAATAGGGAGACAGGTGGCTCTGTGCACCGCATCCCGCTCCCATGCCAGTCCACAGGGGAAAAAAAAAAGGTTGGGAAGCACTGATGTACAGGACAGGACTAGGAGAATGGCCTCAAACTGTGGCAGGGAAATTTTAGGTTTTGACTATGAGGGCAGTCAACCATTGGAACAGGCTACTTAGAGAAATTGTGGAATATCCATTCCTGGAAAGTTCAGAGAGCAGGTTAGGCAGACTCTTGGCTGGGATGGTTTGATCAGGGATGAACTTGCCTTGAGCAGGGGGTTGTATTAAATAACCTTGTGAGGTTCCTTTCATCTGTAATTTCCTGTGATCCTATGATACTATCTGGGATGAAAGTCTTCAAGTGATGGGGTGTGCAATGGTTCCAAAGGCGAATTACATTTGCTTAACTTCAATTCTACTGAGAATTTGTCTAGGTTGTTGGCCATGTGTAGATGAAATGAGAGGCATGCGTGCACAACACTTTAAAGCAGTCTAAATGCTTTTGCACTGCATTAATGGTGTCATTGTGCATTAATTCTAGCCACTGTAGGAAATTCGGTGGTGTAAGGAGGCTTAAATGGCTTTTAGTGCAGCAAACTACAGCCATGGAGTGAAGCACCGGGCTCCATGAAGCTTAGATGCTCTGCAGAAAGCCCTGCAGGTAGCCTGACAGCAGCCCAGGAAAGCAGCTCAAGCCAAGAAAAGCATTGAGTCTGATTTCCCACCCTTCTCTCTTCTCCCTGGAGTCTGCCTGCCTGCCTGAGCTGCGCTGGGGCCTGGTGCTTCCCTCCGTTCCTGCGGTACGCCCTGGGACACCCTGAGCCGGGTGCCTGCAGGCAGGTGCCACCTGTGGGGGGCACTACTGCCATGGAGGGAAGAACCAGCCCCTCCCCGCTGCAGCCTGGGGACCGCTCAACCCGCTGGCAGCTATCCCTCCTTTCCCTGCCAGACAGACAAGTAAGTCAGCAGAGTATGTGCACAACACACGGGGGTTTAATCAACCTTAAATTGAAATGGTGTTTTTTAAAACCCACTGCTTCAATTTAGGGCCCCTGTTTTGTCTACATGTGCCCTTTGAGGCTGTAGTACCAGATATTCCCATTTCTACCAACCCTATTCACTTTGAATGGCTTCTTCCTCTGCAAGCAGATGTGATTAATGCAACTGGCCTAACTGCAGCAGGAAACATTGCTCAGAGTTAGGAAAGTAGAATCCTGGTCTTTAAATCACGACTTAAAGACATTTGCTTTTTCTCCCAAGGTTCGCTACTACTTTTGACATATAGTTATTGAGCTAAGGGTCAACACAAGGCTTATGAACCACTGACCCATTTTTACCTTACTAACTAAATCTGTGTTGACTTCAAATGATACATAGGGCTTACAATGGTTCTCTGTAACAAAGCAAATTTTACCCATTGGCATATTCTCAGATGGGGTACCTGGACATTGCTCTGTTAACTCCGGTGGATTTCCACTCGTTTATAGTGGCTGGTCTGTTGGCATGAGCTAGGGATGTCTTTGATACTATGACTGTATTAAACCAACTAATAGTCTAGCCCTTTCTTTACACAAGGTGGAGAGGTAGTTGGTCACAAATAATGCTTAAGTTATACAGGTTTATAGTGGCTTATCTGTTGGCATGAGCTAGGGATGTCTTTGATACTATGACTGTATTAAACCAACTAATAGTTTTTTACACCAGGTGAAGAGGCAGTTGGTCACAAATAATGCTTAGGCTATACAGGTTTACTCACAATGATCATTTTGTATTATATAACTTCTTTTCCTTTCCAGTCCATTCTCTGCACTTCTTTAGGTTGTCAGAGACTTGCAACCAAATCTGCAGACAGCATATATTGGCCACAAATTCCATTGATTTTAAATGATAAACTTCACCCTGTTGCTGTAACACCATAGGCGAAGTAATTTTTTCCTTTTTTCTCTACTTTGAAGCTTATACGATAATATTTGAGAAAAAGATGTTCTCATACAAGCTTCAATGTGACAGTTAGCTTTGGAGAACATATGTCAGAATGAAAACACCTGTGATTTTCAGTAAAGGCGGATGAGCATACTTTGAAAGATGCAGAGTCTTGTGGTTACTATACTGGAGTTGTATGAAAGCAAGAATATGAACTGAAGTGACTTGAGGGAAAGACATTACATTTTCATGGAAACCACCTGACAAGGGACAGAAATAATCCTTCAACACCTGTTTCTTTTTTGTGGTGGGCTGCTTAGTGAGCAATATTGTCTATCACAGAAGATATTTTTGATCAAACAAGACTACTGTCTCAAAATTATTAAGAAAAACAGCTAAGAAAGATTGTTGCATCATTTTTTACCTACTGGCAATCTACCCCCCCCCCCCTTTTAAAATTTTAGGTAATTACAGGATTTTTAAAGTTATTTAAAAAAAAATTACAAAAAAAAAGAAATGTCAGGTCATACTTATTCCTTACATTCCTCTCTCCACATTGTATACGTTTCAGGGTTATTCATTTTTGTCTAAGCTGGCTGCTGGCTTCTATCACTGTAGTACCTGACCTATAAAGCAGGTAAAAAAATTCATTAAAGTTTGATGTTTCAATGCCTCACTCTGTCTCCCTCTTTCTTTTTCTTCTTTATTCTTTCTTTGCATTGAAATTCCCATTTTTGGCCAAAAAATTAGCCAAAAGCCATGGCATTGCCATCTCTACATAAAAGCATTTTTAGGGGAAGCGTAGGGAGGGGAAAACAGTGGGTTTTTTATGCTGAAAAACAACATATTAAGCAAAAGATCAAGTTTCTACAAACTGTCTGTGAAAACATTTGGCTGGATAATGGGAATTATTTTTCTAATGATCATAGTGAAGTTTTGGAATAGTTTTCTGAGTGGAGTTGCATGGACGAAAGAGCCTAGATTACTTTAAGACTGAACATAATACCTTCATGGAAAACTTTGCTAAGTCTGGAGGCTTTGATTCAATTATCAGTGTGACTTATGAACCATGTAATGGAGGGTGTCTGGGAAATGCATGTTTTGGGATGTTTGTTGGTGGACAGTAGAGGTCAGGAAATAAGTGTAGGTGTGCTCTTCATGAACAATCCTAGCTTCTGGAGGGGAGGGAAGGGGACAGCAATTCATTTTCCACTGAAGCATCGGGATGTTAGCCATGGCTATGGGTGGGAGCTTTTGACTTGGGTGTAATGATATTCCTGTTGGCACTTAAATTCAGATGTTCCATGATAGAAGGTCTTTCCCTTCAGTTAAGGGTTACATTAATCCCTAATTTTGGAGTTAGGAAGGATTTTTTTTTTTCCTTTAGGTCAGATTGCCAGGGACTTTACACTCAGCTCTGAAAGCTTGTCTGACCTCTCCCACAATAACAGGGTTTGTCCAATAAGAGATATTACTGAATCAATCCTGCTTCTATGAACTTCTGAGCCAAATATTTCTCTGTCATTGAAGGGTACAACATTGACAGTGCCTTCATGTCTCTTTGCCTTTATATATGGTACATTAAAGGGTACTCCTGCTGTTTCTTATAATGTGCTTTGTAGTTGCAAGTGAGGGTTTGAAGTGTTGATTTGGGGGGTTTCTTGAGTAAATGATTCTGTGCCTGTGAGGGACTGCACTTGATAGCCCAAGAGACCCTTTCCTATCCTGTATCCCTAACATTTTATTAATATTAATTGTACTGTCCTTGAAACTCCTTTATTCCTTGTTTTACATAAAGGAACAGTAAGAGATTTAAAGATAGCTTTCCATAGGTACAAATGGCATCGAGGCTTCCAAATCTCAGTGGTTTTCAGTGGGAGATGTACATTTACGGTTCCTTGGGGGCTTGGAAAAATCAGTCCCAAAATCTGATATTGGCAGAAGAACTGTTTGATGCACTCATTGTCCATTTGGCACATAAATGCCGTTTGTCTGGTGCTAAGTAGTCCACCCAAGATGACATGTGTTAGGTGAGGAAGAGGTGAGCTTTGAAGCCCTACGATGTGAGTAGAGGTTCAGCAGCTAGTGGTTACCTCCCAGGACCTATCATGTCCTACCACAATTCAATATGAATAAAGGCTAAACTAAGTTTATGCTGTCAAATAGCTTCTGTGGGCCTATTCAAACTATCAATCAGTTGATGAGGTTGGCCATCAGGGAGGAGGGATTGCATGGGGTTGAACACAAATGTGAAGTGTATTTCAAATCTACTCTCTATTCATTACAAGTGCTTATATTAAGCCTGCATCATTGCATCCTACAATTTGCTGGTTAATGATCATTATAAGTGCAATGTTCCTACATACCTTTCTGTCTTGTGTACCAGGTGTTGGCTGTACCATCATATATGCTGTCCTCATAATCAATCATGCAGATACCATGCACCTTTTTAATGTATTGATCAATGGAACTATTCAATTACTGTATCCCCTATGCATCGGGGTCTGTTTCCACCCTGGGTTTGGTTTATCTTCTATGAACTTTTATTTGCTATGATAGCTTGTACTGATTCTGTCCATCTCAGGATGTTCTAGATCAGATGTCGAATGCCACCTTCCACAGAACTTCAGACCTGCAGGACTTTAACTCTGTTGTCTCATGCTGGGAATTTGGCTCTAGCTAACCTGTCTGTCATGCATATATGGCTTTCCTCTGTGCATATCTCCTCATTTTTAATGCATTTATTTTCACAAAAACCCTAGGTGATAGGGAACTTCCATTATCCCCAATGTACAGTTGGTGAATTGAGTCACCAAGAGACCAAAGAACAGATTTTTCAAGGCAGATCAGTGCCTCTAAAAGATGGGCCCAAGCAGGTTGAAGAGTTTCACAGTTTAATTTCAGAAAGGACCGCTACATCATCTACTCTGTGGATCTGCACACCAGAGGCCCTTAACTGACATCTAATGACCTTGGAACTGACCATTATAATTTTCATTAAGTGTATCTTCCAAAAAGACATTTAAAACATTGTCATCCATGTTCAGGGTGAGCTCAAGCTGGTGCAAGTAGAGAGTGAAATACTAGGCTTTGTGGTTCAGTGGTAGTATTCTTTCTCCTCTTTCTCCCTTCCACCAGGGATTTTTTTTTAAAGAATTACATTCAGTCCCAGAGGCTGGACTGGAGGAGTATCCTAAGCTCTTAGGATGATCAGAGCAGTGGATAGCTTTCCTTGAAAGAGGAGACTTGATTAGCCAGGAGCTTGTCTCTAGCAGTCCTTTTCCTCCTCACCTAGCAAAAGGAAGCCTGAGAGGGGATGTCATTGTTTTCAGTAGTTGCATTGAAATGATAAATGTTAGGGGATAAAAAAGACTGCTTACGTTCCAGAGCAATTTCAGCAAAAGAGCAAATGGGTAGAAACTGGCCATGACTAAGATGAGGCTGGAGAGGAGTCTAAACTGTCCAAGCAGTGACGGTCTGAGGAACATTTTCACCGGCAATAGGATCATGCCACTTTAAAATAGTTTTAAGATGTATTTCACTGATTTAAGACAGGGGTGTTGTGACCCAGTGCCTGGAATAGGTAGAACTGTACTCAGTGACCCAGGAGGTCACTTCCAATCCTGTATTCCAGCCACACAGGATATCCAGCCCCTCTTTCTTTCCTAAACCCCTTTAAATATATATATCTTATGTCCTACACAAATACAGATGGGGCCATGCTCTTCAATGGCTACATCAGGGAGATGGGAGTCACAGCAGTGGATTTCTTATCCTAAAAGCCCTTAATGTTTCAGGGGTTCAGCTGGTTACATGTAGGGATCTATTTTCTTTTCTTTGCTTACTGCTTTTGTAAGGTTATTTCTTTCCTATCCTGGTTTCCCCTGAGGTATCAGAAATGTACCATGAGTGCAGATGATATTCAGGGAGCTTTAGCATGGCTTTCTTCAGCTTCCTAGCACAGTGCTCTAACCACCAAGCAACAGGTCAAGCACTGCCCAGTACCCTTGACATCCCTCCCATCGAAACTGAACCATTGTTCCTTGCATTTAATAGTCCTTGAATAAAATAGGTGGAGAGCAATGCAGTAGTTTCTACCCTGCTGGGAAACAAGGGCCCCAGCTAGGCCTTCCTTCTTCCACAACATCCATCTCAATGAGCCCCACACCTTTTGTCTTGTTTTAGGCCCCTGTCACCCAGAGATGGTTCATTTTTCCATTTTATAACCAGGCCCCAGGTTTGGCAATGCCTAGTCTTCTCTAGCACCCATAACTTGAGACTAGCCCTCTGAGAAGCAGAGGAAGGGAGATGCATAGGGTCAAAATAAGAGAGAGAAAAACAGAGGGTATGTGAAAAGGAGAGGCTCTAGCTTTGAACCTGGGCTCTTGAATATAGTAGTTCCCTACTGTTCATCCATTTTATCCAGCAATTGTTAAATATAAAGTGCAATGGCTCAGCTGGAAAAGGAGAGCTGGTGAGAGGCAATACGTGACCTGTGTCCTGGGTCTCCCTCTTGCTGGCCTATCCACTAGCTTATTGGAATAAAAGATGGAAGGGCTCTTTTCCTTTTTTCTCCACGTTTTTTGGAAGGCTTCCAGGGCTGTTCTACCAGAAAGCAAACATTGACCTGCATGCTGTATGTAAGTGCCAAATGTAGCAGCTATGGCCTGCTTTTTTGGCACACAGAGAAAGATGTTCAGCCCTCCCTGTATATCACATGGGCATATGTCTGTAATTGCTTTCACAGTTTAACTTTTGCTGCTTTTCCATTTCATCGTGTCCTTTTTTTTATCTTTTATAATGTGACAGCATGAATCTAAGTGCTTGATCTGCCTTCTCTATAATATTTTTTTGTTATCTTAATCACCTGGCTCAGAATTATGTCCAGCTTGCATTACCAGGAAATGGGAAAAAAAAGCAATGACCAGAAACTCCCCATGTCAGAGAGCCCAGGTGTCTCTTTCAAATCTGTCTGAAAGAGGCCAGGATTCTAGATTTCAGGTTTCCTTCTGGGTAAGAAGAGCTAAACTGGGATCTGAAAGGCAACAAGAAATGTAATAATATGTATTCATATTACTCAGACTTAGCACCTGTGATTAAGGGGATTATCCATCTAGCAGTAAGAATAATTACTAAGAATGCATAATATCTGTCATTCATAATCTTCATTATTTTTATTCAGGATGCATGTCTTAGTAATGATGACAACAATAATACATTTGACAAATAATAATTATAATTGCTTAAATGCCTGACAGGTTAGTGTCTCATTTATTGCTATAAAGATTCAAGACAAAAGACAATTGCTCCCTGAAGAATAAACTATATTCTTAAGGTCAAAAATCCACTTGAGAGGCATAGGATCATCAGTGTCCCATAGTTCATTCTTCCTATTTTTATAGTTTTATATTTTTAATAATGGAGGGAAAGATGATACAAAGACATCACATTCTGAAGCAACACTCATGAGGTCAGCAACATCTCTGTGCCAGATAAGGGGAGAGACCTTAGATCCCCTGAATACTAAGTGCCATTACTTCTGGTCTACACCGTCTCTCATAATTCCAGTTACGGTATATTATGTTACTGCTGGAAACAGTGGATACAATTCAAGAGCCTGTTACACCAAACTTGATGATTCTTATATTCCCTTGGTCCTTAAATCTCTGGTATCCATGAGGCTGCTGTTCCAAATCTCTTTCTTATGTCTGAAACATATAGAAATAATCTGAGAACTAATGCAGAGAGTGTAAGATAGAGTCTCACCTGGTGAGAAGTCCAGGACCTGGACAGGCCTGAGACCCATTTCATTTCCACATTAAGCTTTCAGCTTTGTTTTCCTGTGCTAAATATAAACTTAACTAGACAAAAGTCCTGCTCCTTAAAAGAAAGTAAAGGAGAAAACTTAACTTAAGGTCTTTGTGATTTTTTCCCCCCCCAGAACATTTATAATATATTCAGATACCAGATAGAGTTGGATGGATGTAGAGGAGCATGTAGGGGGATGGATGGATGAGTATGAATGGAAATGGGCAGACAGATGAAAGGATAGGGTGACCATATAGGACAATGTGAAATCCATTTCTGCTGCTGCTGCATATGGAGGCAGGGGTGGGCTGCTCTGGCATTACTATTCAGGCAGCTAAGGGAGTCAATGACTCCTTAATGACTCCTTAATGACCCATTGCTCTTTACTTCCTAGGTGTTGACAATCACCTGTGAAGTAACAATTAGTGTTAATGGTCATTCCACTAATCAAACTAACCTTTTTTTAGGGCAATTTTGCTGTTTGCTAGGATTTCCAATTTCACAACTCCTGCCACTCTGCCTCTTCACCTGAGGTGCTTATTTTAATTTTCGTTGACTTGCCAGGACCAGCCTCTGAAATCTGGGACTGTCCTGGCCAATCCAGGATGTATGGACAGCTAGATACCTTCTGTTATGGTCCTTTCCAATGGAAGACTTGCTCTAATTATTTTTAACACAAAGGTACTTTCTGGTCTTCAACAGAGCTTTGGCATCTTGCAGCTTCTGACACCCTGGGGGACCTCAGTGTCTTGGGGTCATCTCACTTTTGACTGAAAAGCCATCCCATTGCCCCACAAACCACCGTCTTTTGTGCTGGGAACCCCCCAGAGCTTCCTTCTTACAGCCTTCCTCAAGGCATCCTTCACTTCTTTGTTTCTGATAGTGTAAATGAAAGGGTTCAGTACAGGTGTTATGATTGTGTTAAGCAAGGACACCAGCTTGTTGTGCTGGAAGGAGGCATGTGCTGTGGGCTGCAGATACATATACATAATAGCCCCAAAGAATATTGCAACCATAGTCAGATGGTAAGCACAGGTGGAAAACGTCTTCTGGCGTCTCCTGACAGAAGGGATCCTCATGATGGTGATGATGATGAGCAAATAGGAACGAACTCCAGAGTACTAGCACTGCTGCCACCATACCCAGAAACTCAATGTGGCTGGTGTCTCCACTGGATAGTTTTAAGAGGGGCCCAAAATCACAGTAGAAGTGATTGATAACATTGGAGGCACAGAAAGGCAGCCTGAGTACGATAACTGTCTGCAACAGGTTTGCCATGAAGCCCCAAGGACCAGCTGGAAATAGGCCTTCCTGGAAATAAGGTCCCATTTGAGGTCCCTTCCGACCCTAATAGAGGTCCCTTCCAACCCTAAAAGCTATGAATCTATGAATCTATAATGATAGTGTATCTCAAAGGCTTGCAGATGGTTAAGTAGTGATCAAAGGACATTACTGTGAGGATGAAGAACTCTGTTGTGCCCAGGAAGAATTGAAAGTAGGACTGGGCCATGCAGCAGTAGAAGCAAATGGTGGCCCTTAAAATGTAGAGGTTGGAGAGCATCTTCGGGATGACAGCAGTGGTGTACCCGATCTCCAGGAAGAAGAGGTTGCTCAGGAAGAAATACATGGGGGTCTGGAGCCTGCACTCAACCATCACTGTTATAATAATAAGCCCATTCCCCATGAACCTAAGAATATACAGGAGGAAAACTGCCGTGAAGGTGAAGACATGGAGTCTTTCAATATTAGTAAAACCCAGAAAGATAAACTCTGTCACCATGATGCCATGGTGCATAGGAGACCCCAGATGTTATGGAAGGGACTAGAGAAGAAAAGGATGCAGGGCTCTTACAGCCAGGGAGACTGGTTCTTAGCTGGTTTGACAAGGATACCCAGGAGAACGCTAACTGATCGATTAGTAGAAGCTGGTCACTGGCCCGTTGTCAAATTGAAATTTTAGAGGGGAAAATGTAGAAAATATGAATGTAAGAAATTCAAAATCTCTTGAGGGGTCACTCTTGGGGTCCATCTGGCGTGCCATTCTGTCCTCGGTACAGTTCAGTATCAACTGTTGGGAGGAAGGTCAAAAACCCACTTGAGAGGCATAGGATCATCAGTGTCCCATAGTTTATTCTTATTAACTATTAACATTAAGATTTTCTCGCAGGCCTACAATGCGGCATTCTTTACCCTGTCAAAAATAACTCTGCCTTTATCTACCTTTGTATATTCTTGAAAGTCATGATATTCTTGAAAGTCCAGGCCCTCTTCTGATGTTCCTTTTAAATACTTGGCATTTGTAACATCCTATGGCAATGAGTTCTAAGGTTTAATTACACTCTGAAAAGGAAACAGAATTTTTTTTTTTTATTAGTTTGGAAATGTCCCTTTTCAATGTCACTGAATGCCTCTTCACTCTTATATTAAGAAGATGGAATGGATTGGAGCCCCTGATCAACCTTATCCTGACCACTCTATGCTATAGACTTTCTCAACCTAATTCCCATACAGTCTGCTCATTATATATAACCACCATTTATATCATCACAGTGTCCTATATATACAGACACAGTATATATAACCACCAAGCTTCCTGGTAGTGTCCTATATATCTACCCTGCAATGCAATTGGACCCACTAGAACAATGTATTCCCATCCCAGACAGAATGACAGTAGGATTTGGAGAAATCTAGGGAGGAAACATATCCGTGACTTGGCTTTAGGTTTCCCCCTCCCCTCCCTTTTTTTTTGGAGCAAAACGGCAGACAAGACAGTGACAGGCAGGACTAGCAAATAAAAGAGAAGAATCTCATTTGGCATTTTATTTACTTGCCCACAATAAAGTCAGTAGAACTACCTTGAATTAATCAGGCTTCTTGATCTTCCTGGCACTATGCTGGGGACCTTGTTTAATGAACTCCAATGGAGCTTCCTGGGTTCATACTAGCAAGGATCTAACCCATTGGCTATAGATGTGAGGCAGTTTTATAGATTACAATACTGAAACCATCTGAGTCTTGGCACATGGATCCCTCTGGTTTCATTCATTGTGGCAAAATGCTGCCATTTCCTCCAGCACTACGATACCTTGGGTATCATCACGCCTGCGTGTGAATGTCTGCGATTTGTTCCCTATAGATTGCCATAGAAACTCCCTGAAGCAAGAATTTCAGCACCTGCCAGGGGTCTATTTAGATACAGTGCAAACCCTGAATGCTCTGCAAAGCTAAATCCCCCAGAAAACCTCAGGGGGAGAGATTCAGAGAAAGGAGTGACCCTTATAGAAACAATGACTTAAGTCCTGCTACTGCTCCAATAGCTCTGGGTGAGCCAGAGCATATAGTCCAACCAAATTTCAGCAGAAACTAGGTAGATTAAACAAGTTTTTAAAGGTATTTAAGTGCCTAACTACATATGAAGTAAGAGGGAGTTTACTGGTACCTCTATTACCTTTAAAAACATGTCCTCAAAATCCCTTTGCTCTTGTGGGAAGCCCATATTTGATCCTTCAGTAATGTTATTTTGTTAAAGAGAAGATCAAGGTATGCAAAGACTGTTAGGGGATTTAGGTGCCCAGCTCCCATGCAATGGGGTAGGTGAGCTTACCTTTTCCTTTCTTTAAAGAAAGAGAGGAAAAAGGTATCAGAAAGAGGGGAGGTGAGGGGGAATGTTATTAGTGACTACTAAGGCAGTGGTAGTCGATTGTCTTTATCAGATAAGATGCTGCTCTGGCCAGATAAATGTATAGGTTTCCTGGCTGTCTTCCTCTTTCCTGTCACATCTGGATGCAGCAGAAATGGGTGTTGTGCTGTGAAATGGTGGTTTCAAGTGATTGCTAACATGGTTGGTGAGGGAAACCACAGACAGTCTCATATTGCCAAGTCTTGAGAGCTTTATCACATGGCAATGGCAGCAGTCTTGGACATGTGAGGAAAGATGGGTGGTTCTCTAGTTCTCCCCCAAAATGCTTCGCTTACCCCCGTTTCCACTTCACCCTGTCCTCCCCATCCTTTTAAGCCATTATTAGGTTTGAAGTCATGAGCTCCTGGCAGTGTGGTGCCCTCTTCTGCTTTATACATGTATGGCAAGTGCCAGCTCTTTGGTTATGAATCCCAAATGGTATTTGATCCAGGCTTTATGCCATAGTTGGGTCTCCTCCACCTGATCCCCACTTTCCCTTGCTTTACTGAAGCCATCCCAGCCATATCCTTGCCCCATTTTCACCCCAGCACATTCTTCCTTCTTACAGTCTGTGTACTCATCTGCTTTATACATGTATGTCAAGTGACAGCTCTTCTTTGGTTATGAATCCCAAATGGCATTTGATCCAGGCTTTATGCCATAGTTGGGTCTCCTCCAACTGATCCCCCAATTTCCCTTGCTTTACTGAAGCCACCCCACCTTGTTCCTTTTTACAGTCTGTGTACTCCTGCCCCACCCATCCCTACCGTCCCCCAGCCCTCATGAGTCTGGCATGCATTACACTGTTGTATTCCTTGGTTTCCCAATGCTTACACTGGGGCGACCTTCAGGGACTTCCATTATCCTAGGATTCAAATGGAAACTAGCCAAAGTGGTCCCCATTTCTAAGTAAGGGAGAAAGGAGGACCCAAGTAACTATAGGCCTGTAAGCCTCACCTTGGTCCTTGGGAAGATCTTGGAGAAAATCACCAAGGAGCACATCTGTGGGGGACCAGCTGGGGAGATCATGCTCAGGGGCAATCAGCATGGGTTCATCAAAGGCAGGTCCTGCCAGACCAACCTGATTGCCTTTTATGACCAGGTAACTAAATTCTTGGATGATGGTGTTGCCGTGGACGTAGTCTTTCTAGACTTTAAGAAGGCCTTTGACACTGTCTCTTACCCCATCCTCATCAATAAATTAAGTGACTGCAGCACTGATGCCTGCACAGTTGGATGGGGAAAAAATTGGCTGATGGGGCGCACTCAGAGAGTAGTGGTGGACGGGTCGTACTCAACCTGGTGAGATGTGAGCAGTGGGGTACCCCAGGGCTCAGTCCTTGGACCTGTACTGTTTAACATCTTCATCAGCGACTTGGATGAGGGGGTAGAAAGCACGCTGTCCAAATTTGCTGATGACACTAAGATGTGGAGCGAGGTGGACACACTTGAAGAGAGAGAAAAGCTGCAACTAGATTTAGACAGACTACAGAAGTGGGCAGATGAGAATAGGATGGGGTTCAACGTAGACAAATGCAGGGTGCTGCACCTTGGGAGGAGGAGTCCACAGCATATATACAGGCTGGGGAGTTCCCCTCTTGAAAGCACAGAGGTGGAAAGGAAATTCACCCAAGGAACCTTGTCTGCCTATATCCTTAGACCAGCATGGCTACAACCTAAACCCCTGTAGAGGTGGAAAGGCATCTCGGAGTCATTATTGACTCCAAGATGAACATAAGCCGCCAATGCCAGATTGCAGCCGATCCAGAGAAGTGATACTCCCCCTCTATGCGACATTGGTCAGGCTGCAGTTGGAGTACTGCGTCCAGTACTGGGCGCCGCACTACAAAAGGGATGTGGCCAGCCTGGAGAGGGTTCAGAGGAGGGCCAGCTATTTGGTGAGAGGGCAGCAGGACAGGCCCTCTGAGGAGAGACTGAAGGACCTGAACCTGTTCAGCCTTGGGAAGAGGAGGCTGAGGGGGGACCTGGTGGCTGCCTACAAACTCATCAAGGGAGATCAACAGCTACTATGAAACTATGAAATGGGGTGTAGGGAGCAGGGAAATGGCCTTAGAGTGCATTGGGACAGAGGGCAGGCCCAGTTCAGTGCCAGGCAGAGACATTTCCCTCAACACTGTCAAGGTCTTGCTGGGCCTTCCCACTGGCTGGTAGGCAGCTTCCCCCTGGCATTCAGGAATGGGGACTATGACACCTAGAAGGTCAGGAACACCTCCTCCCATCTAGATCCCCAATTGTAGCCTCTTATCTATCCTGTCTATTGGTGCATCTCCCCCCCACCCCCCCAACAAACAAACAAAGAAACAAATGACCAGCTGCTGGAAGTTGAGTGTACAATATAGGCAAGAAATATGGTAAGAGGAGTTTCTGCTACTAATGGGGCAAAAGTTAAATCTGCAGGTGGGAGCAGAAGAGCACACATACTGGGATCCTTAGATGCTGTTATTCAGTTAATACAAGGAAATAGCTTTTTTCTTCTTCTTTTTCATTGTGCCTTTCAGAAACAAGTTGCATAATACATTGCAGGGATGTGTAGTATGCAAGAAAATATGGCAGTCCTTGGGCGAAATTTCAAACCATCAGGATATTTTAAGCCCCACCCCCAGAACCATTGCAGTTCAGTTCTCTAGCCCTGCATGAAATAAGCTCTTAATCATGAAAATAAACTTGTTCGGGGCTGTTCTACCTCAATCAATATTCCCTTTATTGGGCACAGTAACTATCCCAAGAACACCTGAGTAACTAGATGGATTTTAGAGGATGACCTTTAGACAGAAAGGGCTGTTTCGACCCTGACTGTGCCATGGAGGTAACAGAAGAGCACAGAAGTGAAGGATACATGAATGAGCATCGTAGAACAGGGAGAGGAACTTCCTGAGGATTGTTTGATAGGGTGATGTGGAGTCAAGAAGATAGTCAAAGAAAGGACATATGAGACTGAACATCTCTTTTCAGATGAATACGCATGCATTTCCCTTGGGGGAAAACTGCAGCAACTCCACTGTTTCACTAGGGCATCCCTGATTTACACCAGCCGGTGATCAATCGCCTTGAATCTTATACACAATGCTTTATGCAGGGAGTTATCCCCAGTATCATTACATGGTACTTCAAATGACCTGGGAGATGATGAATCTGTCCCCATTGGCTTGGAACCCACTGATTTTGGGGTAGCTTTGGATAGGGCCCCTGGATCAGCCCATCGGTATCATACTGATCTTGAGCAGCCTCAGTTGCTACCTGACCAAGGCATGTGGAATTGTTCACAAGTGCTCCTACCTGGTGAGATCTCTTCCTGCCTTTCCTATGATCTTACTGCTCTAATGTGTGTGGATGGCTCTTTGCATACCCGGGGCAAAATAGGATGGACATGCAGGTGACAGTCACTCCCTGGAGGTGCTCAAGCTGTCTCCTACCCAGGGGAGGTATTGGTGCCTCTGCAGGGTGATAGAGCAGTCGAATTTAGGAGTGTATTAGGCTTCCTATTAGCACAATGGCAAACACTGGCCATGTGGAGGTGTATTGTAATAGGATTAAGTCTTTCTATGGCCTGGGAGGACTGTGAAAGCAGAGGGAGGGTTCAGAGCTGTGGATGCGGACTGGGGGTAATGCCCGTGTCCACCTATACTATGGATAGTGATAGCATTTGAGATGCACAGACTCTCTCCATGCATAATATGGAAAATTAGACATGCAGATCTGATCCCTAGATTTATCTCCGAGGTCCAGGCACATGCAAGTTAGTTACTGCAATGCTTCTGACACCTGAGGCCCTTTGCAGACTTAGCCCTTATGTTATGATTTTCCAAAGTAATGGGGAACAGAGAAAGACCTGGAAACAGTGCTTGCATTTTACTTGGATTCTATGTGCGGGTGACTATTAAGGTCCTAGAGCAGCAGTAACTTCTGCTGGGGAAGCAGTTTAAAAGCTGAAAACTCAAGAAACAAAAACCAAAAAATGCTGAAGAATTCACGGCACCTCAGCTGCCTCTGTCACTTCTTTGTTCTGTTAAATACAACTATCATTGCTATTAAGTATAATGTCTGTTCACTTCATGCATTGATCCCTATTTTCTCCCAGAGAAACAGGCATTCACAGCACTGATATGCCTGAAATTGAAACCCAGCCCTGTGTTCCTTCCCTGTAAAATCAAACCCCTGAATAAGAGCAAGTCCCTCCCCAACAACCAATATCACCTTCTACGTTATTAGATCATCCCATGCTACCCCGAAACAGAAACCCCAACCCCCAGTACTCCGCTCCCTTATGGGAGTAGACGCTCCAAACCCTGCCGCACAGATCTCCCCCTGCTTCCTGTTCCCCACTCTGAGGACACAACATTGATTCTTGTTTTGAACCTCAGATCCTGGTTGGGGGGTGTCCTTGGGCAGATCCTCGAAATGTATGCACTACTGCACTCATTTTCATCACTATCTGCATGAATATAAGCTATCTTCTTCAACGGTCTGAAGCTTGCAGATGAAGACTCATAGACTGACTGGTTTTCAGACCCCTCTACACACCTCTACCATCATGCTGGAAGCCATTTCAAATCTCTGAGTTCAGCAAAGGACTTAGATGCAGAATATTAGAGGATTTGGATGCCAAAGGATCCCAACAGGCACCTGATGGTGTTTAGAGTCCTTTGGAGTTGTCTTCCTTCCTGGGCATCCTCGCCAAGTCCAAAACCAGGAACGTATGCAGGAGAAGGGGAAACATCCAGCTTTCTTACAGGAGGGCTGATTAATTATTCTATTTCTAGCTTAAATTGCTATATACATAGAATAGACCAAGCAGACAAGGTTCTTTGTGTAAATGTGATATCTTTTATTACGCCAACTATATAGTTGGAAAACCAAGTTCCTTACACAACACACGCACACATTCTCAGAGGTGGGGACATCCCTGTGGGAAAGAGATAGTGCCGGCCTGCTGGAGATATTTTTAGAAATCCTGCTCCCCAGTCTGAAAAGACAAAAGACCCGTTTGAACACAGGTTTGATGACCTGTGGATTCACATCCTTCGGGGAGGAAATGTTGACTTTCTTCGAGGCTCAACAGTCAACTTTCCAGAGGAATATTGCAGTCACTGTTATTACATGAGTCCGTGGGGAGAAGGGTTTCCTTTCCTCAGCCTGATGCTGAACAAATTACGGTGTTTAGGAGACTCTTTTGCCCCATGTAATCACAAAAATATTATACAATATTTCCCTGTCCACCGAATGACTTGTTTGCAGGTAGGCATTGCAGGAACCTGCTCTGCGTCTGTTGAGAAGTCAGGTGCAACAAGCAGAGAGCAGCCAAAGGAGAGGAGAAGGGAACTTGCTGAGAGGTATCACTCTATGATGTGCATTTCTTCTGGATGATAGTTTCCCTCAAGGCCTGTTTGACAGCCTCATTCCTCAGTGTGTAGATGAAGGGGTTGAGGGAGGGCGTCACCACAGTAGTCATCAGGGCCACTACTTTGTTGAGGTCCAAGGAGCTGGTTTCCGTGGACTGAACATGCATGAAAATGTGGGTCCCATAAGTGAGGCTGACTACGGTGATATGGGAGGCACAGGTGGAGAAGGCTTTCTGCCGCCCTTTAGCTGTGGGGATCCTCAGCACTGTGATAAAAATGTGTATGTAAGACACTGTAGTGACCACCAAGGAGCCGCAGAGAAGCAGCGATGCCAGAATTAAATTCATCAGCTCCACGGGATGGGTATCAGTGCATGCAATTTTCTCCAGCGCGATACTGTCACAGAAAAAGTGGTTCACTACATTCGGGCCACAGAATGGCACCTGGAACAAAATTAAACCTGAGAAGAGAATGGGAAAAAATGACCCAACCCAAGCAGCCAAGAGCAACTGGATGCAAACACGGTTGTTCATGATGGTGGTGTAACGGAGAGGGTTGCAGATGGCAACATAGCGATCAAAGGACATGATGGCCAGGAAGATAAATTCAGTCACACCCACAAAGAAGTAGAAGAAGCACTGTGTCATGCATGCCAAAAACGAAATAGTCTTGCTGTGGAAAAGCAACCCAGCCAGCAGCTTGGGCACTGTTATGGAGGTGAATAAAATCTCCATGACAGAGAAGTTCCTCAGAAAGAAGTACATAGGGGCATGGAGCCGATGGCTTATCAGTGTGATGGTGATGATGAGCAAGTTTCCGGACACGGTGACCAAGTAGAACATGAGAAAGAGGAAAAAGAGGATGATCTCTGTCTGAGGGCTCAGGGAGAAGCCAATCAAGATGAACTCTGTGACCCTGGTCCTATTAGCCATGGGTGCTAGCCACTGCTGCTGCCACTGCTTCAGTTCAATCTGTAGAGAATGGAAAAAACACAGCAACTCATGATGTTTGCTTATCAAGGTTTTAAAAATGGAAATCATATATGTGCATATATATATATATTATAAATCATTAGAAATGATGTAACTGAAGCAACAAATGTCCTAGAAAGTGTGAAATCTGTAACCCATTTCTCACAAAACATTTTGGATAGTCTAGTGGAAATCACACAGTAATAACCCACTCCTTTATTTCTCCTGTGTGATTTTACCACACGCTTTTTTATGGAGGATACCCTGTATGGTAACGTGCTCTTCCTAGGGTAGGAAAAAAATGATTGATAGATCCTCAACTTCATCCAGACATCACTGCATGAGTATAGTAAAGAAATGTTTATGCACATCAGCAGAAAGCTGTATAGATTAGTTGCCCTATGATAACTTAAAATAATGCTTCTGTTAAATAAAGGATTTTTAAATGGAAATAATAAATGTGCATTTACATATGTCATTATAAAAGATGTGACTGAAGCCACAAATATTCTAGAAAGTGGGAAACCTGTAAGCCTTTCTCACAAAACATATTGGACAGCTTCGTGGAAATCACAAAGTCACAGCCCACAATCTTATCTCTACTGTGTTATTTTAGCACTGACATTTTTAAGGAGGACACACTTTATGTTCATGTGCTCTTTCTTTAAAAAAAAAAAACAGCAACAACAAAACAGATTTTTGTTAGATGCTCAATTCCAGCCAGACAACTAGGCATGAGTATGTTAAAGAAACTTGTATGCACATCAGCAAAAGGCTACATAGATTATTTTATTTTAAATTATCATGAGGCCACTACATATTGTTATTTGTCTATATTTTTGAGTCGCAGGTGGAACAGAAATAAAACAGGCCAGCCCGATATAGAAAAGTAACCCCAGCAAAGAATCCGGCCTCTTGCCAGTACTTACAGGAGTGAAGAAGGGTTGGGGTGGATGCCACAGCCCGTCAGAGGCAGCCCATCTCCCTTGTCCTTTCAAGCTGTGAAATTAAAGAAGAACACAAAGCTCTAGAAAATAAATAAATGAAGGAAACAAATAGGGTTCTTGCTTCCTGGTCATGAATTTCCTGCCATTAAACAGGCTTTCTCTCTGAGTGTCTTTCTCTCTCTGACACTCTCTCTCTTGCCCCCTCCCCGCCTTCTTGATTTGTACATACATGTCTATGGCAGTAATGTCTCTGCCTTCCTCTTCTATAGGACCCAAACTTATTTTCCCAATTTTTTGTTAATTTATACTGTAGCAAAACATTTAAAAAACCTATGATAACTGTTATAACCATTTCTGATTGGACAACAACCAATTGATGTTGTTTAGGTGCCTGCTGACTTGGAATTACCGAGGGCACGACAGCATTGACGTGTTGTCACAAATGGAGAATGTTCACCGAGGACGCCTTGTGTTTGAAAAGGCACTGAACTAGAAGCTCAGAAGTACACGACCTGCATAATATTCTTATGTGCTCAGAGTAACACAAATGTAGGTAGTCTGATTCAAGTGATAGCTGAACAGAACAATTGACCTTAGAGGCTTCAGAAGGTAGAGATGGGAAGAGATGGCTTTATCATGTGGACATCTCTCTTGAGATGAATACACATGTATTTCCCTTGGGGGAAAACTGCAGTAACTGCACTGTTTCACCAGGGCAGCCCTGAATTACACCAGCCGGTGATCAATTGCCTTGAATCTTATACAATGATGCTTTATGCAGGGAGCTATCCCCGGTATCATTACATGGTGCTTCAAATCACCTGGGAGATGATGGATCTGTCCCCATTTGTCTCAGGGCCCACTGATTTTGGAGTAGCGTTGGATAGGGGTCCTGGATCAGCCCATCTGTATCATATTGATCTTGAGCAGCCTCAGTTACTACCTGACTAAGGCATGCGGCATTGTTCACAAGTGCTCCTACCTGGTGAGATCTCTTCCTGCCTTTCCTATGATCTTACTGCTCTAATGTGTGTGGATGGCTCTTTGCTTCCCCAGGGCAAAATAGGATGGACATGCAGGTGACGGTCACTCCCTGGAGGTGCTCAAGCTGTCTCCTACCCAGGGGAGGTATTGGTGCCTCTGCAGGGTGATAGAGCAGTCGAATTTAGGAGTGTATTAGGCTTCCTATTAGCACAATGGCAAACACTGGCCATGTGGAGGTGTACTGTAATAGGATTAAGTCTTTCTATGGCCTGGGAGGACTGTGAAAGCAGAGGGAGGGTTCGGAGCTGTGGATGCGGACTGGTGGTAGTGCCCGTGCCCACCTATACTATGGATAGTGATAGCATTTGAGATGCACAGACTCTCCCCATGCATAATATGGAAAGTTAGACACGCAGAGCTGATCCCTAGATTTATCTCCGAGGTCCAGGCACATGCAAGTTGGTTACTGCAATGCTTCTGACACCTGAGGCCCTTTGCGGACTTAGCCCTTATGTTATGATTTTCCAAAGTAATGGGGAACAGAGAAAGACCTGGAAACAGCGCTTGCATTTTACCTGGATTCTATGTGCAGGTGACTATTAAGGTCCTAGAGCAGCAGTAACTTCTGCTGGGGAAGCATTTTAAAAGCTGAAAACTCAAGAAACAAAAACCAAAAAATGCTGAAGAATTCACGGCACCTCAGCTGCCTCTGTCGCTTCTTTGTTCTGTTAAATACAACTATCACTGCTATTAAGTATAATGTCTGTTCACTTCATGCATTGATCTCTATTTTCTCCCAGAGAAACAGGCATTCACAGCACTGATATGCCTGAAATTGAAACCCAGCCCTGTGTTCCTTCCCTGTAAAATCAAACCCCTGAATAAGAGCAAGTCCCTCCCCAACAACCAATATCACCTTCTACGTTATTAGATCATCCCATGCTACCCCGAAACAGAAACCCCAACCCCCAGTACTCCGCTCCCTTATGGGAGTAGACGCTCCAAACCCTGCCGCACAGATCTCCCCCTGCTTCCTGTTCCCCACTCTGAGGACACAACATTGATTCTTGTTTTGAACCTCAGATCCTGGTTGGGGGGTGTCCTTGGGCAGATCCTCGAAATGTATGCACTACTGCACTCATTTTCATCACTATCTGCATGAATATAAGCTATCTTCTTCAACGGTCTGAAGCTTGCAGATGAAGACTCATAGACTGACTGGTTTTCAGACCCCTCTACACACCTCTACCATCATGCTGGAAGCCATTTCAAATCTCTGAGTTCAGCAAAGGACTTAGATGCAGAATATTAGAGGATTTGGATGCCAAAGGATCCCAACAGGCACCTGATGGTGTTTAGAGTCCTTTGGAGTTGTCTTCCTTCCTGGGCATCCTCGCCAAGTCCAAAACCAGGAACGTATGCAGGAGAAGGGGAAACATCCAGCTTTCTTACAGGAGGGCTGATTAATTATTCTATTTCTAGCTTAAATTGCTATATACATAGAATAGACCAAGCAGACAAGGTTCTTTGTGTAAATGTGATATCTTTTATTACGCCAACTATATAGTTGGAAAACCAAGTTCCTTACACAACACATGCACACATTCTCAGAGGTGGGGACATCCTTGTGGGAAAGAGATAGTGCCGGCCTGCTGGAGATATTTTTGGAAATCCTGCTCCCCAGTCTGAAAAGACAAAAGACCCGTTTGAACACAGGTTTGATGACCTGTGGATTCACACCCTTCGGGGAGGAAATGTTGACTTTCTTCGAGGCTCAACAGTCAACTTTCCAGAGGAATATTGCAGGCACTGTCATTACATGAGCAAGTGGGGACAAGGGTTTCCTTTCCTCAGCCTGATGCTGAACAAATTACGGTGTTTAGGAGACTCTTTTGCCCCATGTAATCACAAAAATATTATACAATATTTCCCTGTCCACCGAATGACTTGTTTGCAGGTAGGCATTGCAGGAACCTGCTCCGCGTCTGTTGAGAAGTCAGGTACAACAAGCAGAGAGCAGCCAAAGGAGAGGAGAAGGGAACTCGCTGAGAGGTATCACTCTATGATGTGCGTTTCTTCTGGATGATAGTTTCCCTCAAGGCCTGTTTGACAGCCTCATTCCTCAGTGTGTAGATGAAGGGGTTGAGGGAGGGCGTCACCACAGTAGTCATCAGGGCCACTGCTTTGTTGAGGTCCAAGGAGCTGGTTTCCGTGGACTGAACATGCATGAAAATGTGGGTCCCATAAGTGAGGCTGACTACAGTGATATGGGAGGCACAGGTGGAGAAGGCTTTCTGCCGCCCTTTAGCTGTGGGGATTCTCAGCACTGTGATAAAAATGTGTATGTAAGACACTGTAGTGACCACCAAGGAGCCGCAGAGAAGCAGCGATGCCAGAATTAAATTCATCAGCTCCACGGGATGGGTATCAGTGCATGCAATTTTCTCCAGCGCGATACTGTCACAGAAAAAGTGGTTCACTACATTCGGGCCACAGAATGGCACCTGTAAAAAAAATAAAGCTGAGAAGAAAATGGGAAAAAATGACCCAGACCAAGCAGCCAAGAGCAACTGGATGCAAACACGGTTGTTCATGATGGTGGTGTAACGGAGAGGGTTGCAGATGGCAACATAGCGATCAAAGGACATGATGGCCAGGAAGATAAATTCAGTCACACCCACAAAGAAGTAGAAGAAGCACTGTGCCATGCGTGCATGATAAGAAATAGTCTTGCTGTGGAAGAGCAGCCCAGCCAGCAGCTTGGGCACTGTTATGGAGGTGAATAAAATCTCCATGACAGAGAAGTTCCTCAGAAAGAAGTACATAGGGGCATGGAGCCGATGGCTTATCAGTGTGATGGTGATGATGAGCAAGTTTCCGGACACGGTGACCAAGTAGAACATGAGAAAGAGGAAAAAGAGGATGATCTCTGTCTGAGGGCTCAGGGAGAAGCCAATCAAGATGAACTCTGTGACCCTGGTCCTATTAGCCATGGGTGCTAGCCACTGCTGCTGCCACTGCTTCAGTTCAATCTGTAGAGAATGGAAAAAACACAGCAACTCATGATGTTTGCTTATCAAGGTTTTAAAAATGGAAATCATATATGTGCATATATATATATATTATAAATCATTAGAAATGATGTAACTGAAGCAACAAATGTCCTAGAAAGTGTGAAATCTGTAACCCATTTCTCACAAAACATTTTGGATAGTCTAGTGGAAATCACACAGTAATAACCCACTCCTTTATTTCTCCTGTGTGATTTTACCACACGCTTTTTTATGGAGGATACCCTGTATGGTAACGTGCTCTTCCTAGGGTAGGAAAAAAATGATTGATAGATCCTCAACTTCATCCAGACATCACTGCATGAGTATAGTAAAGAAATGTTTATGCACATCAGCAGAAAGCTGTATAGATTAGTTGCCCTATGATAACTTAAAATAATGCTTCTGTTAAATAAAGGATTTTTAAATGGAAATAATAAATGTGCATTTACATATGTCATTATAAAAGATGTGACTGAAGCCACAAATATTCTAGAAAGTGGGAAACCTGTAAGCCTTTCTCACAAAACATATTGGACAGCTTCGTGGAAATCACAAAGTCACAGCCCACAATCTTATCTCTACTGTGTTATTTTAGCACTGACATTTTTAAGGAGGACACACTTTATGTTCATGTGCTCTTTCTTTAAAAAAAAAAAACAGCAACAACAAAACAGATTTTTGTTAGATGCTCAATTCCAGCCAGACAACTAGGCATGAGTATGTTAAAGAAACTTGTATGCACATCAGCAAAAGGCTACATAGATTATTTTATTTTAAATTATCATGAGGCCACTACATATTGTTATTTGTCTATATTTTTGAGTCGCAGGTGGAACAGAAATAAAACAGGCCAGCCCGATATAGAAAAGTAACCCCAGCAAAGAATCCGGCCTCTTGCCAGTACTTACAGGAGTGAAGAAGGGTTGGGGTGGATGCCACAGCCCGTCAGAGGCAGCCCATCTCCCTTGTCCTTTCAAGCTGTGAAATTAAAGAAGAACACAAAGCTCTAGAAAATAAATAAATGAAGGAAACAAATAGGGTTCTTGCTTCCTGGTCATGAATTTCCTGCCATTAAACAGGCTTTCTCTCTGAGTGTCTTTCTCTCTCTGACACTCTCTCTCTTGCCCCCTCCCCACCTTCTTGATTTGTACATACATGTCTATGGCAGTAATGTCTCTGCCTTCCTCTTCTATAGGACCCAAACTTATTTTCCCAATTTTTTGTTAATTTATACTATAGCAAAACATTTAAAAAACCTATGATAACTGTTATAACCATTTCTGATTGGACAACAACCAATTGATGTTGTTTAGGTGCCTGCTGACTTGGAATTACCGAGGGCACGACAGCATTGACGTGTTGTCACAAATGGAGAATGTTCACCGAGGACGCCTTGTGTTTGAAAAGGCACTGAACTAGAAGCTCAGAAGTACACGACCTGCATAATATTCTTATGTGCTCAGAGTAACACAAATGTAGGTAGTCTGATTCAAGTGATAGCTGAACAGAACAATTGACCTTAGAGGCTTCAGAAGGTAGAGATGGGAAGAGATGGCTTTATCATGTGGACATCTCTCTTGAGATGAATACACATGTATTTCCCTTGGGGGAAAACTGCAGTAACTGCACTGTTTCACCAGGGCAGCCCTGAATTACACCAGCCGGTGATCAATTGCCTTGAATCTTATACAATGATGCTTTATGCAGGGAGCTATCCCCGGTATCATTACATGGTGCTTCAAATCACCTGGGAGATGATGGATCTGTCCCCATTTGTCTCAGGGCCCACTGATTTTGGAGTAGCATTGGATAGGGGTCCTGGATCAGCCCATCTGTATCATATTGATCTTGAGCAGCCTCAGTTACTACCTGACCAAGGCATGCGGCATTGTTCACAAGTGCTCCTACCTGTGAGATCTCTTCCTGCCTTTCCTATGATCTTACTGCTCTAATGTGTGTGGATGACTCTTTGCATCCCCAGGGCAAAATAGGATGGACATGCAGGTGACGGTCACTCCCTGGAGGTGCTCAAGCTGTCTCCTACCCAGGGGAGGTATTGGTGCCTCTGCAGGGTGATAGAGCAGTCGAATTTAGGAGTGTATTAGGCTTCCTATTAGCACAATGGCAAACACTGGCCATGTGGAGGTGTACTGTAATAGGATTAAGTCTTTCTATGGCCTGGGAGGACTGTGAAAGCAGAGGGAGGGTTCAGAGCTGTGGATGCGGACTGGGGGTAATGCCCCTGTCCACCTATGCTGTGGATAGTGATAGCATTTGAGATGCACAGACTCTCCCCATGCATAATATGGAAAGTTAGACACGCAGATCTGTTCCCTAGATTTATCTCCGAGGTACAGGCACATGCAAGTTGGTTACTGCAATGCTTCTGACACCTGAGGCCCTTTGTGGACTTAGCCCTTATGTCATGATTTTCCAAAGTGCTTCTCGCCCCCCCAGAATACTCCAGGTGAAATCAAAGGGACATGTGTACATTCACAACCCTTTGGAGATATCAGGACCTTGACCTGGGATTTGCTTAAAGGAACCTAAATGAATTAGGTGCCCATCAGCCATTGACTTAAGGTCTGATACGTCCCATATCCACAGCTCAGTCCCGGTTCTCAGTTTCTCACCTGTCTAATGAGAGTATTGCAGCTTCCCTAACAGATTGAAGGTAGGAAGAAAATCCCATCATTGTGTCTGTGGAGTAAGTGAGGTGTTTTAGGAAATGGGGAACAGAGAAAGACCTGGAAACAGCACTTGCATTTTACCTGGATTCTATGTGCGGGTGACTATTAAGGTCCTAGAGCAGCAGTAACTTCTGCTGGGGAAGCATTTTAAAAGCTGAAAACTCAAGAAACAAAAAACAAAAAATGCTGAAGAATTCACGGCACCTCAGCTGCCTCTGTCACTTCTTTGTTCTGTTAAATACAACTATCACTGCTATTAAGTATAATGTCTGTTCACTTCATACATTGATCCCTATTTTCTCCCTGAGAAACAGGCATTCACAGCACTGATATGCCTGAAATTGAAACCCAGCCCTGTGTTCCTCCCCTGTAAAATCAACCCCTGAATAAGAACAAGTTCCCCCCTCCACCCCAGCAACCAATATCACCTTCTACGTGATTAAATCAGCCCATGCTACCCCGAAACAGAAACCCCAACCCCCAGTACTCCGCTCCCTCATGGGAGTAGACGCTCCAAACCCTGCCGCAACTAATTTTCCCCCCACTTCATGTTCCCCACTCTGAGGACACAACATTGATTCTTGTTTTGAACCTCAGATCCTGGTTGGGGGGTGTCCTTGGGCAGATCCTCGAAATGTATGCACTACTGCACTCATTTCCATCACTATCTGCGTGAATAAAAGCTATCCTCTTCAAAGGTCTGAAGCTTGCAGATGAAGACTCAGATAGATTGACTGGTTTTCAGACCCCTCTACACACCTCTACCATCATGCTGGAAGCCATTTCAAATCTCTGAGTTCAGCAAAGGACTTAGATGCAGAATATTAGAGGTATTTGGATGCCGAAGGATCCCAACAGACACCTGATGGTGTTTAGAGTCCTTTGGAGTTGTCTTCCTTCCTGGGCATCCTCACCAAGTCCAAAACCAGGAATGTATGCAGGAGAAGGGGAAACATCCAGCTTTCTTACAGGAGGGCTGATTAATTATTCTATTTCTAGCTTAAATTGCTATATACATAGAATAGACCAAGCAGACAAGGTTCTTTGTGTAAATGTGATATCTTCTATTACGCCAACTATATAGTTGGAAAACAAAGTTCCTTACACAACACATGCACACATTTTCAGAGGTGGGGACATCCCTGTGGGAAAAAGATAGTGCCGGCCTGCTGGAGATATTTTGGAAATCCTGCTCCCCAGTCTGAAAAGACAAAAGACCCGTTTGAACACAGGTTTGATGACCTGTGGATTCACACCCTTCAGGGAGGAAATGCTGACTTTCATTGAGGCTCTACAGTCAGCTCTCCAGAGGAATATTGCAGTAACTGTTATTACATGAGCAAGTGGGGACAAGGGTTTCCTTTTCCCAGCCTTACACCTAACAAATTACGGTGTTTAGGAGCCTTGTTTGCCCCATGTAACCACAAACATATAATACAGTATTTCCCTGTCGACAAAATGACCTGTTTGCAGGTAGGCATTGCAGGAACTTGTTCTGCATCTTTTGAGAAGTCAGGTGCAACAAGCAGAGAGCAGCCAAAGGAGAGGAGAAGGGAACTCGATGAGAAGTATCACTCTATGATGTGCGTTTCTTCTGGATGATAGTTTCCCTCAAGGCCTGTTTGACAGCCTCATTCCTCAGTGTGTAGATGAAGGGGTTGAGGGAGGGCGTCACCACAGTAGTCATCAGGGCCACTGCTTTGTTGAGGTCCAAGGAGTTGGTTCCTGTGGGGCGAACATGCATGAAAAGGTGTGTCCCATAAGTGATGCTGACCACGGTGATATGGGAGGCACAGGTGGAGAAGGCTTTCTGCCGCCCTTTAGCTGTGGGGATCCTCAGCACTGTTGTGACAATGTATATGTAAGACACTGTAGTGACCACCAAGGAGCCGCAGAGAAGCAGCGATGCCAGAATAAAATTCATCAGCTCCACGGGACGGGTATCAGTGCATGCAATTTTCTCCAGCGCAATATTGTCACAGAAAAAGTGGTTCACTACATTCGGGCCACAGAATGGCACCTGTAAAAAAAATAAAGCCTAGAAGAAAATGGGAAAAAATGACCCAGACCAAGCAGCCAAGAGCAACTGGATGCAAACACGGTTGTTCATGATGGTGTTGTAACGGAGAGGGTTGCAGATGGCAACATAGCGATCAAAGGACATGATGGCCAGGAAGATAAATTCAGTCACACCCACAAAGAAGTAGAAGAAGCACTGTGCCATGCATGCATGATAAGAAATAGTCTTGCTGTGGAAGAGCAGCCCAGCCAGCAGCTTGGGCACTGTTATGGAGGTGAATAAAATCTCCATGACAGAGAAGTTCCTCAGAAAGAAGTACATAGGGGCATGGAGCCGATGGCTTATCAGTGTGATGGTGATGATGAGCAAGTTTCCGGACACGGTGACCAAGTAGAACATGAGAAAGAGGAAAAAGAGGATGATCTCTGTCTGAGGGCTCAGGGAGAAGCCAATCAAGATGAACTCTGTGACCCTGGTCCTATTAGCCATGGGTGCTAGCCACTGCTGCTGCCACTGCTTCAGTTCAATCTGTAGAGAATAGAAATACACACCACTCATGATGTTTACATATAAAGGATTTAAAAATGGAAATAATATATGTGTATTTAAATACATCATTATAAATGATGTGACCGAAGCAACAAGTGTCCTAGAGAGTGTGAAATCTGTAACCCTTTTTTTCACAAAACATATTGGACAGCCTAGTGGAAATCACAAAGTAATAACCCATTCCCTTATCTCTCCTCTGTGATTTCATCACATACATTTTTATGAAGAATACACTGTATGGTAACATGCTCTTCCTAGAAAAAAAAAAGATTGATAGATGCTCAACTTCATCCAGACATCACTAGGCGTGAGTATGGTAAAGAAATGTGTATGCACATCAGCAGAAGGCTATATAGATTATTTTATGTTATCATAGGGCATGTACATATTGCTATATGCCTGTGTCTTTGAGTCACAGGTGGAAAAGAAATAACAGTAGCCAACCTGATATAGAAAAGTAACTCCAGCAAAGACTACTGCCTCTGTACAATACTTACAGGAGTCAAGAAAGGCCAGGGGAGGCTAATGCCAGAGCCCAGCAGCAGCAGCCCGTCTCCCGTGTCTCTTCAAGGCATGATATTAGAGAAGAACATGAAGTACTAGAAAATTAATAAAGAAATAAAAGAAACCAAGTAGCTTTCTTGCTTCCTGATGATAAAAAGTCTTTGCATTAAACAGTCTCTCTCTCTTGATTTGTACATAGGTGTCTATGTCAAAGATGTCTCAGCCTTTGTCTTTTACAGGACTCAAACTTATTTTCCCAATTGGTTGTTAATTCGTACTGTAATAAACCATTTTTTTAACCAAGTATAACAATTTCTGATTGGACAACCAACTTTTTATGCTGCATATGCTCCTGCTGACTCAGAATTACCTAGGACACAACAGCATTGATGTGTTTCATCAGACGTCACCAAGGGAGAATATTCACCAAGGACTCCTTGTATTTGCTCTAGTGGCATATAACATGAAGAAAGAGTTTTATGCAAAAGAGTCCAATCACTTAATTATGGAGAGGGAAACAAGATAAATTAAGTTGTCCAGAGTTCAAAGGACAGTGAGGTGATTAATTTTGAGCCATATTAACATTTCCAGGGGGCCGATGAACTGTACCAAGCTCAGGACTACCCCTTTGTAGGCACTGTACATGCATTTGTTTGCATTTATTACCAAACATTTATGATTTAAAAGGAAAAAGAAAAGCAGGTTTCTGGATATTCCATCTATGTGGGATTTAGTTGGAGCCATGGTGAAAAGACACTGAACTAGATGCTCAGGAGTGCACCACCTGCATAATTTTCTCCTTTGTTCAGAAAGTAACACTGATGTCCCTAGTCTGATGCAAGGGGTAGCTGAACAGAACAACTGATCTTGGTGGCTTCAGAAGGTACAGATTGGGAAGTTTTTGGACAGGAAGAAAGAGCAGATGCCAAGGGCTGAAGAAAGGGGAGATATATTATAGAATAGGAACTAGGGAGCAGAGCAGAGCAATGAGAGATCTGTTCTTTATGATTCTATTGCTATGACTCTGATGATTCCCTTACACCATATACCTTGGAAGAGACATTTTGGTGCAAAAGCAAGGCCTAGCAGCAAAAAATTACCAAAATATCTAGGAAAAGCAACGTGTGTAACAAAGACTGAAGCTAGAAGGAATGTTTTAATGGTACCATACCATGCTAAATAGAAAGGTATTTTTCATGACAGGTATTTTCCAGTTTCTTTTGATTTAACTCCATTGACAGGGGAATGATAGGCTAGGCTGCAGTGTTGCAGAAAATGACCTTGTGGTTAGATTGCACTGTAAGCGGATATGAGCCTAGAGTGTCCTCTTGGTGCAAAACCCAAAAGCCAACAGCGCAGTGGTCTTTAATAATAGCAGTGTTACTGGCAGTACTATGAGAAGGGATATTTCTATCCTATTTGGCCCTGGTGAAGCCATTCCTGGAGTGGTGTGGCCAGCTTTGGAGACGTGACTTCAGGAAAGACAAGGGTAAAATAGAAGTAAAAGCAGAGTAGCTGACAGACAAGCAAAGCTTTCCCCTCCACCCCGTGCCATTTCTTCACTTGCCCTTCTCCCTGTCTCTCTGGAATGACCTGAAATAACTGAAATGTGTGCAAGAAACGCTTTCCAAAATGTCAAGACATGTTACTTTGGTCAAGATCAGAAAATCCAAAAAGACTTGACTTCCTCTAAAATCAAACTTACAAAACACTTATTTGTTGCTCCAGCTAGGAGGTATCCTCTGCTATTGCCTTTATAAATTACAGGCAACAACTCATTAGTATATCAAGGTGAATGTTCTGGACAAAGAGTTTTTTCACTGAAAAATACACATTTAGATAACCTGATACAACTTGTGTATTCATGACAAATTTAGTAAATTGTCTTGGCTAAGAAAAGAGAAGGGAACACTGGGAAAAACTACACATTCATTAATGAGCTGTAATTGCAACACATCAGGTCTGGTGCCTGTAATAACCGGTACCAGCCATAATCAACACTACTGCACAGTAGTGCCAGCGCACACTTTTCAGGTGACACTTGTGGCAGAAATGCCACCGTGGGTGCCCCTCTGCAGAAAGCTGTCTCCACCAGCCTGGGAGGCTGGTGTTGAATCCCTCAGGGCGGGGATCTCCCACCTTGTCTACATGGCAAAAGCCTGGCGCCTGGGAGGCGATGCTCTGGTCACCTGGGCAGGGGGGGGAAAGACCTGGCCCTGCGCGGGCCCAGGTAGCCAGGGATGCTTGGGAGATTGGTCAGCTTGTGGTCAGTATTGGCAGCTTCGATTGGACCGGGCTGCTGAGGTCAGAGAGGTTATTTAAGGGCTTGGTCCAAGAAGAAGGGGAGTCAGCCATTAGCCATGCGGTCATCCAGGTGAATCTGAATCTGGCTCTCTCCTCATCACCGCATGCTCCAAGAGTGCCCTGCCTCCAGAGGAAACTCCAACCACCTCTGGACGATGAGAGTGAGTAAGCTACTAGAGATCCGATTAGATATTTAGCTTCAGTAACTCAGATGCGTGTTTAAACGGCTACCTCAGCCACCCTGGTTTGCTCTATGGATTCCTTTGATATTCCTGTAAGATTTCTATGTTATTGCTCTACCTTTTACCCTGTTTCCGCCCTACCCCCTGTAATCAGTAAAGTTCTCCTTTGTGACCGGTGTGGGAGACTTATTGAGGGGTGGGTCTAAATTATGCCAAGGAGGCCCCTTAGGTCCGTGGACTAAGGGAGACTTTCCTAATTAGCCCCTGACTTGGGGAAGTGCCCCAAGTGCTTGTATTGGGTCTAGGACCCATTGGACGATCAGGCCTGCGTTCTCCAAGGCGCGCAGAGCCAGAAGTGAGTCCAGAGCCTTGGATGGTGGCAGCGGGACCCCAGGCTAGCAGGTGTGCTCCAGGGAAGGGGTCGGCCGGACGGGAGGCACCCCAGGGAGGCACTCGGAGCCTGGAAGGTGGTCGGGCGCAGGGAGGTGGGCGGCTCAATGCAGGAGCGCCCCCTACTGGCCTACCACACGTGGTGTTAGCGGTGGGATCCGAATACCCTGCTGTATTGGAGGCATAATTTGGGGAAAGGAATAGAGTCACTGAAATCCCTTGAGCAAACAATTTCTAATTTGACATTGGGTCGACTGGATAGGGTAGAGAGTCAGGATGGAGGACGAGTATGTCCAGATGACTGTGCCTGAACTGAAAGAACTGGCAAAAGAGAGAGACCTTCACGCAATGGGAAGGCTAAAGAAGGATGAGCTGGTTAAACTCTTGTGCACCAGCGAGTCAGAACAAGTGTCAGGTTCATGCTCGGCAAGTCCTGAGCCTGACCCAGGAACACCCTCCCGCTCGTCCAGCCCCGAGGCCTCCAGGAGATCACCCTCTGAGAGGGAGCGGCAGAGACTCCATGAGATAGAGCTGAAAAGGATGGAGTGGGAAGACAAGAAGGAACAACGACGGCTGGAGGAAAAACAGCTGGAGGCCCAGCGTGAGAAGGAGCAGATAGAATTGAAAAGGCTGGAGCTGGAGGCCCAGCGCCAGCGCGAGAAGGAGCAGATAGAATTGAAAAGGATGGAGCTGGAAGAGAGGAGGTTGGAAAGGAAAGCCCGGCTGGAGGCACAAAAGCTGGAAGCACAGCTCCATTTGCAGACCATTGGGGGAAACGCGAACCCTCCGCAAGCATCCGGGGAACAGCCCAAACTGGACGTCTCTGCCTTTGCTCGCTACCGAGAGGGAGACGATCCTGCAGTGTTCCTAAGCAACTTCAAAAGACAAGCCCAGCGGTGCAAGGTGCCGGAGGAAAAGATCATGATGTACTTGTCTGCTCTGGTAGAAGGTGACATGGCTGTGATCCTGAACAGCCTGCCCCCAGACGCAGCTGATGACTATAATGCCTTCAAAGCTGCTGTGTCCAAACGGTTCAAGTTAGGACCGGATTATTTTCGGAAAAAATTCCTGAATACGCGCCCACAACCCGAAAAGTCATTGAATGATTATGTGGTCATGTTGTACGACACATGCAATAAATGGTTAGCTGAAGCCAAGGTTGACAATTTAGATAAGGCAAGCCATCTCCTGGTGCTGGAACAATTCTATTTTTGCTGTCCGAGAGAGCTTAAGACCCTGGTCAGGGACAGGGACCCCAAAGATGCTTATGAGGCCGCAGACATTGCAGACCGACTGTTGCTAAACCGGGAGAAGCCTCCCTACTCTGGGAAGGAGCAAAAAGGGTTCCAAAGAGGGGGGAAGGGAGGCCCAGGTCAAAAAGGGGAAAGAGGGCCACCTCCTGCCGAGCGCAAGGCGGCCCCAGATTCGGACAAACCACCCAATTCGGAAAAGAGGGGGTGCTATAACTGCGGGGAGCAGGGCCACAACTGCCCAAAGCTTAGCACTAGACCCAAGCCCGTCAGGCGTGCAACTGCCGTGAGCAGCGAGGGGGAGGACCGGAGCCCCTCTGAGGAGAGTGTCTGTTGCTACAGGATCACAAACTCCGAGGAGGTGATGGCCCCCCACCGGACCATGATCACGGTGAAGGAGAGGACCCTTGTGGGGGAACTGGACACGGGGGCCAGTGTGACACTGATTAGTTCCAACCTGGTCTCGCCTGCAGACATAATCCCGGGGAAGACCCTCACTATTCACGGAGTGGGGTCCACACCCCTGAAGGTACCGGTATTCTGTGCCCCCGTCGTGTGGAACGACTGTGCAACGTATCTGGAAATGGGGGTACTGGAAGGGGCTCCGGCCCCCATCCTGGTGGGACGGGATCTTATGGGGCAGGAAGCCCAGCTCCGGAGGTGGGAACAGATCCAAGAGCCAAAGCCCCACACCGTTCATGCGGTGACTCGCCTGCAGAGCAGGAAGGCTAAAGAAGCGGGGTTAGGAAATCCCCGGGAGAAAGCCACCCCATTGGCCGCAGGGGAAGGGACCCCTGCAGACGGCGATTGCACCCTGGTCCCGGAGGAAACCGATAACCCCGAGGGTGGGTTAAGTGACAGTCCCGGGGAGGCGTGTATTCCGTCAGTGGCAGAGGGAGGTGACACTAGCAGGGAGGAGACCCAGGAAGTCCCTGTGGGTGAGTGTGCACTCCCTGCTGATTGCCTAGCTGGGCAAGAGGAGTTCAAGTGGGAGGTTTGGGAGGACCCCAGCTTGGAGGGACTCCGGCAGATGGCTCAGGAGCAAGAGACTGAGTTCACTCCGGACAAGAGGGAACAGGTGGTCTGGGATAAGGGGCTTCTCTATCAGTTGTGGGTGCCGAAGAACCATGCCGAGACCAGGGAGCCCCAGCGCCAGCTCATAGTACCCCGGAAATACAGACAGCAATTGCTTGCCATGGCTCACGATCTACCGTGTGCAGGTCACATGGGCAGGGAACGGACACGCCAGCGGTTGCAGGTGAACTTTTTTTGGCCCAGAATTGCCCAGAATGTGACGGACTATTGGAAATCCTGTGAGACGTGCCAGCGGACGGGCAAAAGCGGGGACAAAAGAAGGGCTCCCCTGCAGCCCCTCCCGATCATAGACCAACCCTTCCACAGGGTGGCCGTGGACATTGTGGGACCGCTGAAGCATAGGACTCGTAGGGGAAAGAAATACATACTGACTCTGGTGGATTATGCAACGCGGTACCCGGAGGCAGTTGCCTTGACCTCCATCGAGGCACCCGTGGTTGCTGATGCCCTCATCAAGGTCTTCTGCCAGCTGGGTTTTCCCTCCGAGATCCTGACGGACCGGGGTAGGAACTTCATGGCGGAGGTAATGGAGTGCCTGTGGGACTGCTGTGGGGTGCAACACCTTAAGACCACAGCCTACCACCCTCAGACAAATGGGCTGGTGGAAAGGTTCAACGGGACATTGAAAGGGATGCTCAAGGCCTATGTGGACTCCAACCCCAATGACTGGGATGAGAAACTGCCGCAGTTGCTCTTTGCCTCCCGGGAGGTGCCCCAGGAGTCCACTGGGTTCTCGCCCTTCGAGCTGATGTTTGGGAGGCGAGTGCGAGGTCCTCTCGATTTTGTGAGAGAGGAGTGGGAAGGGAAGATCACTTCCACCAAGACCTCCGTGGTGGAGTATGTGCTTGATTTCAGTCAGAAACTAACTGACATGATGAAGGTGGCACGGGACTCCCTGGGACAGGCCCAGGAGAAGCAAAGGTCCTGGTATGATGAGAAGGCCCGCTTACGTACCTTTGAGCGGGGTGAGAATGTGATGGTTTTCCTGCCACTAAAAACGGACAAGCTGCAAGCTGCTTGGGAAGGTCCCCATGCTGTCCTGGACAGACTGGATGATGTGACCTATGTAGTGGGTATTAAGGGTAGGAAACCTAAGACAATTCACGTGAACATGCTTAAACCCTACTTTGACAGAAAGGAGATGGTATTCTGGGTCCCCTCCGTTGAGGGAACTCCGGAGGACCCCGAGGAGCCGGTCACGTATGGAGACTGGGATGGCGAGGCAGGGATCGAGGAACTCCGCCTGCCGGACCATCTGCCCTCCCAGGACAAGGACCAGCTGCTCGCAGCGCTCAAGGACTTTGAGACTGTGTTCTCTAACAAACCAGGTAGAACGGACCTGGCGGTACACTCGATAGAGACGGGCAGCCATCGCCCTATATACTCCCGACATTACCCAGTCAATGAGAAGGTGAGGCAAGAAATAAAACGGGAGATCGCAGAGATGGAGGAGTTGGGGGTAATCCGGCCTTCGACGAGTCCCTGGGCCAGTCCGGTGGTACTCGTCCGGAAGCAGGATGGGACCATCCGGTTCTGTGTGGACTACCGGAAGCTGAATGCCATCACCACCCCTGATGCGTACCCTATGCCCAGGATGGACACGTTGCTGGATCACCTGGGCCCAGCCAAGGTGATCTCAACTCTCGATCTGTCCAAAGGATTTTGGCAGATGGCCCTGGACCCGGATGCCATAGCCAAGTCTGCCTTTACCACACCTACGGGGCTATACGAGTTCACAGTTTTACCTTTCGGTTTGCGCAACTCTCCCGCCTCTTTCCAGAGACTGATCAATAATCTACTGCAAGGATGTGAGCAGTTTGCCATGGCTTACATCAATGACATCGCCATCTTCAGTCCGGATTTCGAGTCGCACCTGACTCACCTGACCACCGTGCTAGGTAAGATCAAGCAAGCTGGTCTTACGGTGAAAGCCAAGAAGTGCCAGTGGGCACTATCGGAGGTAGTGTACTTGGGTCATCGTGTGGGTGGAGGTAAGATTGCTCCCTTGTGGGACAAGATTGAGGCCATCAAAGAATGGCCACCTCCACAGACCAAGAAGCAAGTCAAAGCCTTCCTCGGCCTGGCGGGTTACTACCGAAGATTTGTCCCGGGGTTTGGAGCAACCGCAGCCCCGCTGCACGAGCTGACCAAGAAGGGCAGCCCGGACCCGGTGGTCTGGAAGCAGGGGTGCCAGGAAGCTTTTGACACCCTCAAGGCGGCCCTGGTCAAACAACCGATCCTGAAGGCACCGCTCCAGGATAAACCCTTCTACGTGGCAACGGATGCCTCCGACGTAGGACTGGGAGCTGTGCTCTTACAGGAGCACCAGGAAACATGGCACCCCGTGGCGTACCTCAGCCGGAACCTAATCCCTCGGGAGTGAAACCTGTCCTCCATCGAGAAGGAGTGCTTGGCCATCGTCTGGGCCCTGAACAAGCTGAAGCCCTACTTGTGGGGACAACAGTTCACCGTCCTGTCAGACCATGCCCCGCTGCAGTGGCTGCAGACCATGCACAACACCAATGCCAAGCTGCAACGTTGGTCTTGGCAGCTGCAGGAATTTAATTTTATGGTCCAACACATAAAAGGAAGCCAGAACGTGATAGTGGACTCCTTGTCACGAAAGGACTCTGAGTAGTGGGTCCTTGGGACTTGGGACTAGTGCGGAGATCACTAGTGTAAGACTGCTATCAAGTTTTATGGTTTCTGTATGTTATTGTCATAACTTGTTTCATGTTCTAGGTTTTTCCCTTTTCCTTCTTCTGGCATCCCGCGGGAACTCCCTGACCCGACACGCCCGGACCCACGGCCCTGTGAGGCCCCATGTCCGAGCTTGTAAAGGAGGGGGGGGAAGTGTGGCAGAAATGCCACCGTGGGTGCCCCTTTTCAGAGATCTGTCTCCACCAGCCTGGGAGGCTGGTGTTGAATCCCTCAGGGTGGGGATCTCCCACCTGGTCTACATGACAAAAGCCTGGCGCCTGGGAGGCGATGCTCTGGTCACCTGGGCAGGGGGGAAAGACCCGGCCCTGTGCGGGCCCAGGTAGCCAGGGATGCTTGGGAGATTGGTCGGCTTGTGGCCAGTATTGGCAGCTTCGATTGGACCGGGCTGCTGAGGTCAGAGAGGTTATTTAAGGGCTTGGTCCAAGAAGAAGGGAGTCAGCCATTAGCCATTAGCCATGCGGTCATCCAGGTGAATCTGAGCCTGGCTCTCTCCTCATCACCGCGTGCTCCAAGAGTGCCCTGCCTCCAGAGGATACAACAACCACCTCCGGACGATGCGAGTGAGTAAGCTACTCGAGATCCGATCAGATATTTAGCTTCAGTAACTCAGATGTTTAAACGGCTACCTCAGCCACCCTGGTTTGCTCTATGGATTCCTTTGATATTCCTGTAAGATTTCTATGATATTGCTCTACCTTTTACCCTGTTTCCACCCTACCCCCTGTAATCAGTAAAGTTCTCCTTTGTGACCGGTGTGGGAGACTTATTGAGGGGTGAGTCTAAATTATGCCAAGGAGGCCCCTTAGGTCTGTGGACTAGGGGAGGCTTTCCTAATAAGCCCCTGACTTGGGGAAGTGCCCCAAGTGCTTGTATTGGGTCTAGGACCCATTGGACGATCAGGCCTGCGTTTTCCAAGGTGCGCAGAGCCAGAAGTGAGTCCAGAGCCTTGGCTGGTGGCAGCGGGAACCCCAGGCTAGCGGGGGTGCTCCAGGGAAGGGGTCGGCGGGACGGGAGGCACCCCAGGGAGGCACTCGGAGCCTGGAAGGTGGTCGGGCGCAGGGAGGTGGGCGGCTCAACGCAGGAGCGCCCCCTACTGGCCCGCCACAACACTAATGTGCAGTAGACTAATTCTACTGCACATTAGCATGGTTTTTGTCTGTCATGCTAATGAACAGTAGAATTAGTGCACTGTGCTTGTAGCTTCTCATGTAGAAAAGCTCACAGAGTGGGGTAAGGTGAGGCAAAAATTAAACTAAAATAACAAAATTAAATAAAATAAATCAGGTTTTAAAATGAAATTGAGATTTTAATTTTGAAACAAGGCTTTTAAGAAAAGTTTTTTTTTCAATGTAATTTCAAAAGCAAATTTAAAAAGTAAAGAAAGAAAAGAAAGCAAAGTGAATCATTTGGGTTCAGTTCAATAGAAATGCTTCAATTGACCTGAAATGAATTGGATGGGGTATTTGCTCCAAGAAAAGTGAAAACATTTAGTTTTAGATGGGCCTGAATTTAACTATTTTTCCTTTTATTTTCCATTCATTCATTTGAACCACAAAAATGTCGATTATTCACGTATCTCTACTTACCATAATGGAAGATCACTGGATTCATTATTTAGGATGGCCAGACTGTGCACCTCTGGAACTCAAATCCTCATTCTTGACTGACACCCCACCAACACCCCCAATGCACCCTCTTCCCTCCTCATTGTCCAAGCTGTACTTCCCTCCCAACCATCTTTTGTTGAAGTGGACCCCTTGTCCCAGCCCTGACCAGATGCTCATCCTTAAGTTCCTTAACTAGTGTCTGTTTAACTCCCATAGCTGATGCCCATCATGTCCCAGCTGTAGCCAACTTACCCAGCCAAACATACACTTATATTCTAAAAAAAATGGATAATATAAAGAGATTGGTTGACATGAACAACAATGAGCAGATATTTATTTCCTATAGTGTGTCTAACTCGTAGTTTTCCAGCTGTCTGCCCAGATGGCTTTGGCTCTGGTTTTACACTGTGGATGTGGAAGCATATGTTTGCAGACTGACCATGGCTAGGTATGTACGTGGCTATGTATGCATACATCTGATTGTATGCCCTGGAAAACAAACAGGGAATTTCAGGACCATTAAATAAGTGCTTAGGGTCCTTCTTCATGAAGGCAGAGACTCGGTTTACAAGTGACCCTTGCTTACAGTGAGTTTGAGCCTGCATCTGGACTAGAAGTACCTAATCTGATCATACATTTTCATTAGTAGTTTCAGGAGCTGGTTCATGGTAGACTCCTGTGGTTTGTCACTGTGAATATCCCTAGAGGAAGACTCTACAGGGCTTTGAATAAAAATCTGGTGGTGGTGATAATATCTCATACAACTAGTGACAAACATGGCAAGTTGGAGACAGTACTATAAATAGGATGGCTCTGAGAAAACAGCTTCAGGTTTAAGCATAAGCCAATTGGAAATGCATTTTGTAGTAAATGTCTTGTGGCTAGCTTTTACTGCACCCAGTTGCTAAATGGTCTTTCAAGAGTAAGAAATAGGTTCCTTAACTAGCTGGGTGAATAGAAGATGGGACTACATGAAGACAGATAGATAGATCTGGGAGGATAATTGAGAAAGGGAGGATAGACAGGGAGGATAATTGAGAGAGAGATTTTGAAGAGGCTTAAAATCAAGTACCAGCATCCTTTGAGCAATGTTTAGTATGTTCTCATTGTAAAGGATGACTGGAAACAAGGTCATCTAATGATTTCTAAGTGTGGCTTGACAAAAGTTAGAATTGAGTTCTGTTAAGTAAATGCTATTTAAGTTTTCCAATATTTTACACAGCCCATTGTTGTTAAGTTTTTCCAGGCAAAGGATAAGATTGTTGCCTTTTTTTGGATCATTTAAGCTGAAAAGCAAATGTAAGTATCTGTGTGTATGTGTGTATGTGTGTGTGATGGGGGATATGTGTGTAGATGGACATGTGAGTAGACGCGTACAAAGTTTTGTCTGTTTTATGGGAAAGCTGCTTTAGGGTTTCAGTGATGCCACTAACTCTGGCGGCTGGCAGACAAGAGATTTGACTGAGGTGCATCTCTGATCTGCTTAGGCTGTTCATATAGTCTTTTAAAGACCTAACTAATTAGACTGGGTGCGGGGGCGGGGAGGAACGACCAAAATTTACTGGAAGAGATTGATATAGATTATCCTGGAAATGCTGGATTGACTGAACTGAACTAACAAAGACAGTTTAGAATAGCATAAGAAGTGCCCAAATTACAAGTTAAACTCCTCCATTCTTTTATAATTTTAGGACCAGGGCCTCTGAAGCTGAGACATGCCTCTGAAAAATTGCACCAGGGTGACTGAATTCATCCTCCTTGGATTCAGAACTACCAGGGACCTGAACTTTGTCTTGTTCCTGGTGGTTCTTCTCCTCTACCTTCTATCCCTCATAGGCAATGGCCTCATCATCATCATGGTGAGGGTTGACCGCAGGCTTCAGACCCCCATGTATTTTTTCCTTAGCAACCTCTCCTTCCTGGAGATCTGGTACACCACTGCTATCATCCCCAAAATGCTGGCCAACCTCTTATCAACAAGGACGACCATTTGTTTCTACTGCTGCATGGCTCAAGGGTACTGCCACTTCCTTTTTGGTATCACCGAGTTTTTCATCCTCACGGTGATGTCCTTTGATCGATACTTGGCTATCTGCCATCCCTTGAGATACACGGTACTTATGACCATGCGGGTTTGCTTCCAACTTTCTTTGGGCGTCTGGGTTGGGGGGTTCCTCTCCATTTTTCTGCAAACGTTTCTGGTGCTGCGGCTGCCCTTCTGCTGTTCCAACGTGATCAACCATTACTACTGTGACATCGGGCCCCTTCTCAAGGTTGCCTGCGGGGACACCCAGCTCATCCAATCTCTGGGCTTCATTGTCGCTGTGTCTGTGATACTCAGTTCCTTTGTATTCACGGTGGTTTCCTACATCTTCATCATTGTCACCATCCTGCAAATTCCTTCCAGCAAGGGGAGGCAGAAAGCATTTTCTACCTGTACTTCCCACCTGACTGTGGTTAGTATCTTGTATGGTGCAGTTTTCTTCATGTATTTAAGGCCAACTGCCCACCAGTCCTCCTTTAGCCTCAATAAAGCAGTTTCTGTGCTGAACACTGTCCTCACCCCCATGTTAAATCCTTTCATATACACCCTCCGCAACAATGAATTCAAAGTGGCTTTGAGGAAGGCACTGGATTGGAAGGCAGTGAGTTTTCCCAAAGCTAGCCAGGTGGTCCATGGTGACGAACAATGCAGCTGGATACAGCACAAAGGTGCCTGTGCAACCTTGCACTGATTTCACATGTGATCATATCCATTAATGATCGAACTGTTGTTTTTTCCTTTCTATTTGTACAAATCCCCAACCTTGTGTGTTATTTGTTGTCCTTTTTAAAATAAGATGATAGGAAAGGGACAGGTCATCAACTGAGCACAGTTACTAAGATTTCCCCAAGCTGCTTCACAGACAGATGTTTTCAAAGCCTATGGGGTTGCAGCAGGAAGTGTGTGCCTACTGTCTTAGGAACAGCAAAGGGCTGGCAGTGGACTGCAAGGCTGGTGTTAACTTTGATAAACAGGAAATGACCCATATGATGCACATGGTAGCAGAAAAAGTAGGAAGAAGAAAGAGACCTGCCAGCTCCTAGTCCTATCTGTGGCAACTGACAAATTTGGAAACTTGCCTGTTTGCTTGAACTTATGACTGGAAATGTCTTCATCACATTTTGCTTGTGTTCCTATGTTTTGCCATCATCTCTTGTCTGTATGAATCTACCTGCCTCTTCTCCTGTACTTTCATTGTAAGCTCTTTAAATAGGCACTGCCTTTTTGTTCTGTGTTTGTATAGCACTTTGCCAAATGTGATTCTTGCCCTGGCCCAGGACTTGAGTTCATAGATACCTTAATACTAATCCAATTTCTATTCTTTCTATCCAGAGAAGTTTCTGAAGGAGAGAGAGAATATTTTGCCTTGTAAATAATTTTGCAGGACAACGCATTTTAATAAAAAATCATACAAAAATAAAGCTCTATTTGCTTTTTATTCCATGACTGATCACTAGCAGGATGCAGCCAGACAGAGATTCACATTCCCATGGCTTTAACATGGATTTTTTTTGTTTGCCAGGAGAAGCCACAGTCAAAAGCTTATCATGAATAATGTGTGGCTTGCACTTGAAAATATGGTGGTGCTAATATTCAGCTAGATTCTGTTCCCTTTGTTTTGAGTTTTGCCTGGTTCTTGGGTTGATCTAAGACTATCAGTTATCAGTTGGACTTTTCAAGGCATAAAAATGGTATGATGAAAAAGTAAAAATTATCAGATTCTACTTATTCAGAGGAACCAAAGAAGGGGGAGAAACGTTACTTCACCTTAGGATGCTGAAGATTCACCATTCCTGGAAGGGCTAAATCAAGATTCATGCAATTATCAACTGCATAAAGAATCAATTAGTCTCCAGCCTGCATGACAGAGGAGTTTAGATGCTTTGATTCTTTTTTCATGAAGAAATTAAAAAAAAAAAAAGTTTCCATTGTTTTTAGTTACCATAACAAGAATACAATTTAATATATAACTATTTCTATAAATATGTCTATAGATAAGAAGCAACAAGATCTATAAATATATATCTATAGATATCTATTCTTACCCTTACCCTTACCCTACATCAATCGATCGATCTGTCTGTCTGTCTGTCTGTCTGTATGTCTATATATCTATAGATATAGATGTTTAAATAAAATGATGATACGAAGAAACAGTATCTGATCCTCTAACAGCTTCTCATCTAGCCTTCATGCTGACATACCTGAGAAGTTGAGTAGTATCCTCATACCCATTTGAAAGTTGAAAAACACAGCATTACAGAGAGAGGATGGATGGGATTTTTACATCTCAAGATACAGAAGAAGAGTCTTCTGGGGTCTTTTCAAAGTGCATCAAGAAGGTAGGGGTGTAGGTTGTAGCTGTGTTGGTCTAAGGATATAGGCAGACAAGGTTCCTTGGGTGAATTTGATATCTTTTATTAGACCAACCCAAATAGTTGGAGAATGGTTATTAAGCAAGCTTTCGAGTTCAAAAAACCCTTTGTCAGACTAAGGAAGTTTCAGCAGTTGGTGTGTGCTCTTCCTGGATAGTAGGCAGTCTTGAGCTAGGGAAGTGGAGCAATTTTTCTACAACAACAGGCCTGAATGTTGTGAACACTATGGATTCTTATTTGAAATCTCTGGGTTTATTTTGTGAATCATGTGTACAGATCTAATGCTGGGGGATTGAGATGTGTGTACATCTCAACCAGGGAGCCCGGGCACCCTGGCTGAGAATCACTGGGCTAGGATCTCCATCTTACGTAGGACCCTAACAATGCAGATGAGCCCCCAAGGGTAAGAACCAGCTCGTTCTCAGAGGCTTGTGGTGGGATTTAGGCATCCTAGTCACAAAAATATCCCAGCTTGTTCCTGCCCCTCAAGAAGTAGGCAGCTAAACTTCTGTCAGTGACTCCATTTCAGACTGCAGCCCAGTGGTCAAGGAGGCTGAAAGGAGGCACCGCTTGGTTTCACTCCATGCTCCTGGAGTTAGTTACAATTTTTATCCAATGGCCACCGAATGACTAAATGGTCTTTACAACAAGTTCCAAGTCCCAGAACTCCCCTCACTAAAGAAATGTTGTCACTACATGTCTACAATGACACACTCCATTTTGTTTGCTTCTTGGATTGTTTCTTTATTTCACATGTAATGCACATAGTTAAAAACATGCATTCAACCTTTTAGAAGAACTTAAGCCCTAGACTCCCCTCTCCCAGGGGAACATTTTCCTAACTGGACCAGAGAAGCATTTTCTCACTTGCCGCCTTCTGGACCCATGACTTTATCCCTTTTAGCTTCCCAGTGGACCACTCCGTGAAAGATGTGTCCCTTGTGCCATTCCCTGTTAATAAAGTGTCCCTTTTGGGAAGTGAAAGATATGGGTTTGATTCCGTCTAGACTAGGGAGGAATAAGAAAACAAAAGGTAAGAGTCCAATTTTCTGAGTGCACTAATATTCGCAAAAAGAAAAAAAGGAGTTTTGCAGGTGATATCTTTCCTTGGACCAATTTCATGGGTTAGGGTAGACTTCGACAAGCTTCTGTGTATTATAGTACCCTTCCTTTAGCTCTCTTTAGATCCTGTAGAATAAAGCAAGCACAGGCAAAATGCTGGAAGATGCTTAATCCAGCATCAGTGCTAAATTAATAACTTGGTCTCAGGCAGCCCCTGAGGGGTGGCACCATAAATACCCGTAGAGGAAGAGCCTCAAGTCTTTGGAAGGAGACCTTAAAAAAAAGGAAAGACTGTAAGATAAAAATCAGTCTAATAGAAGAAAGGAAAGACTGTAAGATAAAAATCAGTCTAATAGAAGAAAGGAAAGGAAAGACTGTAAGATAAAAATCAGTCTAATAGAAGAAAGGAAAGGAAAGACTGTAAAATAAAAATCAGTCTAATAGAAGAAAGGAAAGACTGTAAGATAAAAATCAGTCTAATAGAAGAAAGGAAAGGAAAGACTGTAAGATAAAAATCAGTCTAATAGAAGAAAGGAAAGGAAAGACTGTAAAATAAAAATCAGTCTAATAGAAGAAAGGAAAGACTGTAAGAGAAAAATCAGTTTAATAGAAGAAAGGACAGGAGAGACTGTAAGATAAAAATCAGTCTAATAGAAGAAGCAGCCCCTAACTGTAGAGTGAGGTCATCAGACCTACAACTCCCAGTCATAAGATACTCTTTCTGGGTTGGGGATTCAACTTTTCTGGATAGCTAGGTATCTGGGTAAACAGACAGGTGGGTAGGCAGGAGGCATATACGGCACAGGAAAATAGTGAGAAGACAGAGAGGTTTTTCTAATAGAAAGTCAAAATAAATTTCCAAGAGGTTGTAGGGAATATTTTTCTCAATCTTTCAAGCTGAAAGGCCAATGTGAGTATCTTTCTTCTGGGCAGAGATAAATATATCTGTGTGTAAGGGAAAGGATTTATTGGTAAGAGTGTGTGTGTGGTGTAGAAATGCAGAGCTGTTTGTATTTTTTTAGTATAGTATCAGAATGAGCACATATTCCACTTGTGGTTATATATATGTGTGTAAAGGTGTCTATTTGTGTGTGCATGTGAATAGGGTTTTTAACTGGATGTATAGGTTTTTGTGTTCATATGTGTATTGGAGTGTGAGAATAACTTATGTAAGTACATATGTGGAGGCAAGTGTGTGAAGAAACACATGTGGACATATTTTGGTAGATGAGTAGAGCTATATTTTTGTATGTGGGAGGTCTATGTATATGGATAATTTCTGCTATGTGTTACCAAGCCTATGGGTCATTTCTGCTCTGTGTTAATGTCTCAGGGTGCATGTTTGTCCATGCCCTGAATGTGTTGCCTTTTCTCCTGTCATTTTCCTTACTTCCCTGATTTTTGCCAATGTTTTCTGCGATGGAGTGACCAAAACTGAACAAGCTATTACAATGAGAATTCCCTGTTAATGCATAAAATGATGGGAATTGAATTGAATTGAATATGGGATTTCCATTTGGGAGGAAACTGAAGTTGCAATACCACTTTGAAGCATTCTGACTTGGACCCTCCTGGTTTCCTCTTCTATCTTCTGGTAGAACAGGTGAAGAGGATCATTACTAAGATCATAGAAAATCATAGAAAATGAGGGTTGGAAGAGGACCTTAGGAGGTAACAAGTCCCACGCTCTGCTCAAAGCAGGACCATCCCTAGCTAGATAATCCCACCCAGGATTTTGCTGAGCTTGGCCTTAAAAACCTCCAAGGATGGAGAGTTCACCATCTCTTTAGGTAACCCATTCCTATGTTTCACCACTCTCTTAGTGAGAAAATGTTTCCTAACATCCAACTGAAATTGCCTGTGCTGCAACTTAAGACCATTATTTCTTCTTCTGTCATCTACTACCACTGAGAACAGTCCAGCTCCATCTTTTTTTGAATCATCCTTTAGGCAGTTAAAAGCTGCTATCAAATTCCCCCCCCCCCCCCCCTCCCCTCAGTCTCCTTTTCTCTAGACTAAATAGGCCCAGTTCCCTCTGCCTCTCCTCATAAGTCGTGTGTCCCAACCCTGAACCATTTTATTGCCCTCCACTGGACTCTTTCCAAATTGCCCACATCCTTTCTGTAGTGGGAAAAATGACGAGGGAAAGGGAGGGCTGGTGGAACAGTAGGAGATTAGAAAAGATGTGTTTTTTTTTTACCTGAACAAAGGTGAGAGTGGAAATGATTGCTCATAAATCCATAAAAGCTCTTGTAGGGCAATTTTGGAACAAGATCAGATGAGGATATACAGGCTGTGAATAGATTTACTATGGAAATTAGGCTCCTAACTATCAAAGGTTCTGACATAGTCTCCCAAAAGCAGTAGTAGGAGCTGCAATTAGCTTTAATATTTTATGTAACTTATTTATGAAGGAAGTCATAAATTTGCCCTGGATATCAGCAGACTGGACCAACTGACTCAGGAGATCCCCACCCATTCTGTGACCAGCATTATTTTAACAACTCCTTTTTAGCTGATGTATTAAAGCTGCAAACTTCTTGGAGAATATCTCGGTCCTTCCACTGTTTCATACAATTCAAGGTCAGTAGGCATGAATGACTTGTGATCTATTCTGGCTTCTTCGTGACAAAGCCCAGAGCATCTATTTCAATCATGGCTTTGGTTACAGCTTGGGGTTGAGCTAATGTCATCTTTTTTTACAAATCAGCCAAAGCAGAATTTAAAAGTTTCATGTGCTGGAGAGTTCAACACATTGATTGGGAAAATGTTTCAGAACTAAAGAACTTTAGTATCAGGGATTTCTTTCTATCTGAAGTACAAGTGTAATGGATTTCAGTTTTCCAGATGCTGGAACTTGTTCTACCTCTGTTTTATGACACAACCACAATACAGTCTACTGACTGCTCCTTTTTAGTAAGGCATATAATTATTCTACTTCTCACTGTTATCTTAAGTAATTTTGTAATGTAGGAGATGATTAAGTTATTTCCTTGCAGTTATTTTTTATGATGAAACAGTCATCTTAATGCCCAGTTTGTTAATTTTAGAGTGAGCCATGACATTGTTAAGAAAAATAAAATATAGTATTTAGCTTCCAAATTTAGATCATTACACTCATTTCCATTTCTTAGGAGTTCACCCAGGCCTTTGCAAATAAATATTACAGGAAACCCTCACTATTTGCGGTTTCAGCATTCACGGTTTCAAATATTTGCGTATGCCGAACCTGCATTTTAAATACATTTTATACATCTACAGGAGCTCCTCAGGAGCTCCATACTTGCTGCTGCTGGGCTCCCACCTCCACTGCCAGGCTCCTGCCACCGCCACCACACTCCCACCATCGCCACCGGAGCCATGCCCCCACTCCCCCTCCTTATTCACTGATTTTGGCAAGGGTCACCTGTACATTTAACTCTTCACAGAGTGTATTGCAGGAAATTAAAGCCTTAATATCTTCTGATTTAACAAGATCCCCCTTTATTCCCTTATGGGGACACCCTCAATTGAAATTTAAAGATGATAAAGGAATCTCAGATACCTGAAAAAAAGGATATAGCTACAATAAAATCCATCATTAAGGCTGGTAATCTTGTACCTTTGGTTATAATGGCAGAGAAATGGGACAGTATCTGGAATCACTTTGTAAAACCTGTAAGCCATTTGCTTTTAAGATTTTTGTTTTCAGAACAAGACCTTCGATATGTTCTATTGGACCCCAGAAAGGTTATTTAAAGCAGGGTAGAGCTAGCCTCGAATAACTACTGTCAGAGATGTGGAAATCAGGTTGGGTATCTTTGTCGTATTTTATTCTTTTGTCCTAAAATTGCTAGTTTTTGGTTTAGCACATGTGTAACATTGTCTAAGATACTTAGAAGTAATAGGGCTGTGTGAAGCTTCGGTAGCCGATTTGATTCAGAGGATATTTGGCCTGATTCGACGGCCAAATCTCGGAATCCAAATCGAATTGGGAGACCCATTAAAAGCTCTGAATTTAATCAGAAGTCTCTGAATTGATTTGGAGAGATTTGGTGCCGATTCGGAAATTTGGCCATAGAATAAACAGGCAACAATCCTCGAGGACACTGAGCACAGCTGCCTCCAGCTGGTAAGTTTGTTGTGGTGGGTGGAGTGGGGAGAGAAAGGGCATGGTGGGGGCAGAATAATGCCCTAATAGCAAGGAAGGGATTGTGGCTGGGGACTGGGACAATCAGCCAAGCCAGGCAGGAGGGGTGCGAGACTCTGAGATGGGGGATCCCGCCACTGCATGCCGCTGCACGCCGCCAGTCTGGGAGGGCATGGGAGTGGGCGTGTGCCCCTAGATCTGCATGGGGCAGGATGGGCCAGGCTGCACTCTGGGAAACTAGCCCCAGCCACCTGCCACAGGGCTGCACTCCACGGGGTGGGTGGAGCTAGGGCTGTGCTCTGGGAGACTAGCCCCGGCCGCTGCCCAGAGTGCAGCCCTTTGGCTCTGCCCACTCCACAGAAAGCAGTAGAGCAGGAAATATGGCGGGGGTTGCAGCCACCCTAAAATTCCCCATAGCCCCTGCTGCCAGCCCGTTCCATGATCTGGGTGCACATGCCTGCCGCCATGCCCTGCTGCTGCTCTCCCAGCCAGGACAGAGCGGGGCAAAGCCACAGCTTGTCCAAGAGGACAGGGAGGCTGGAGCGGCTTCCGCCGCTGCATGCTGCTTGCCCAAGGCAGCACAGCAGCTGTCCCATGCCTCTCCGACCCAGTGAAGCGAGCATACCACACCCCACCGCCCAGGCTGAACAAGTGGTGGGAGGGCAGAGCCCCCACTCCCAGTGCCTTCTGCCACCTGTCCAGAGTGCAGCCCAGCCCACATGCCTGCTCCAGACTGGTGACACATGGCAGCGCTCAGTGGCGGCATGCAGTGGCAGGAGCCCCCCACAAGTGCACACCCCCCCAGCCCTGGCTGGGCAGCTTGTCCTATCCTAGCCACAACTTCAATCTCTCCCTCACTGTGGGGGCATTGATCTGCCCCCACCATGCCTCTTCCCTCCCCACTCTACCCACCACAACAGACTTGCTAGGTGGAGGCCAGCGTCCAGAGTCCTCAAGGACTGCTGCCTGTTTAGTCTATTGCTGAATCTCCAGATCCAAACTGGCTGAATCGAGTCAGGACAGTAATTCGAATCATTGAATCGAATCAATGTCCCTCCGTATCGACCTAATCTGAATCCAGATCAAATATTTGCCACCTCACACAGGCCTAAAAACTAACCTGGTACCTACCAGCACCAGATGTATAGATATTGGGGATTATAGATTCATTACCGCTGTCATAAAAAACTGGCTAACTACAGTATTTTTGGCTGCAAAATGGGTAATATTAAGAAAATAGAAAACTCCAAGTGTACTTAAATTTTTGTAATGATTAAAAGAATGTACTCATGTTGCATTACTGGAAAATATTACATATGCAAATAGACATAACGCGGATCAATATGAAGAAATATGGTACAATATTTATCTTCTGTTAAGTGTATAAGTTAATTTCTTTTCGTTTTGGTATCCTTTGAATGTATATTTGTTATTTGGTTGTATTAACTAGACTGTTTCCCTAGTCTCTACTAAATTTACAGCATGTATCTTTAATTATCTATTTTGTAATACTTTGGTTTTTCCTTCTTATTGTATTTTACTTATTAGTTTATACTTTATTCTTTTTATTGGTTTTATTTTATTGCTATATGAAAATTAATTCATATTACAATACAAAAGAAAAGAAAAGAAAAGAAAAGAAAAGAAAAGAAAAGAAAAGAAAAGATGGCAAGAGTTAGGACTGGGGTTTAAAAAAATAACTAGTGACCTGAGTCCTATTGAAATTCAGTGTTAGTGGACTCTAAACTTGCTTAGGATCCTTTAGAACTGCAGCTAAATCTCTTGCATGAGTAAAATACTCCATGGCTGTGTGGTCTCTGTGAAGCGTCTAGCACTAGCTATTGTCAGAGATGTTAGACTGAACTAGATGGCTATATCCTCTTACTTTGGAAATTGCAAAGTCCTATAGCAGATCAGACTAACTATAACACAATCGATAAGAGTTTTAGAGCTGCAGATAGGTTTTCAGAGATGGAGGTTCAACGTTCTCCCCTCTCTTGTTCCTGCAGGTTGAGGCCCTCAAGAACTGGGACATGTTTTTGGCAAATGGCACACACAGTGTGACTGAATTCATCCTCCTTGGATTCCCAGTCACACAAGGGCAGAATGTGGCCTTGTTCCTCCTCATTCTCATCCTGTACATTTTATCCCTTGGGGGGAATGTCCTCATCATTGTCGTGGTGAGGACTGACCACAAGCTGCAGACCCCAATGTACTTCTTCCTCAGCAACCTGTCCTTCCTGGAGATCTGGTACACCACTGCTGTTGTCCCCAAAATGCTCGCCAACCTCTTGTCAACCAGGACGACCATTTGCTTCTACTGCTGCCTGGCCCAGTTGTATTTCCATTTCCTTTTTGGCCTCACTGAAATTTTCATCCTCACAGTGATGTCCTTTGACAGATACTTGGCTATTTGCCAGCCCTTGAGATACATGACTATAATGAACACACACGTCTGCCTGCACCTTGCCCTGGGCACTTGGGCTGGAGGGTTCCTATCCATCTTCACCCATATCATCCTGCTCCTGCAGCTTCCTTTCTGTGCTTCTAATGTGATCAACCATTACTATTGTGACATTGGGCCAGTGCTAAAGGTGGCCTGTGGGGACACCCAGCTTATTGAGTTCCTTGGCTTCATTATTGCTGTAGTGGTGATATTCAGCTCCTTTGTATTCACAGTGGTTTCCTACATCCTTATCATTGCCACCATCCTGAGGATTCCTTCCAGCAAGGGGAGGCAAAAGGCATTTTCCACGTGTGCCTCCCATCTCATTGTGGTCAGTATCCTATATGGGGCCCTTTTCTTCATGTATATGAGGCCTGCTCCCACCCAGTCCTCCTTTGGCCTCAACAAAGCAGTGTCTCTACTGAACACTGTCCTCACTCCCACATTAAACCCCTTCATATACACCATCCGGAACAACGAGTTCAAAGAAGCTTTGAGAAAGGCACTGAGTGGGAAGGGGCTGAGGTTTCCCAATATCAGTGGGATTGTTTGTGGTAGAAAGCAATGCAGCTTAATGCAGACGTGAGTGTGAGCGCATCCCTGATCTGGGTTTAGACGTGATCCCATTCAGTTCTAGTACCCGGTGGAAATGATGTAGAGCTCCTATTTCACTACTAAAAATGTCTCATTTTCATCTGGCTTGTACCACTTTTTTACTTGCTCTCCCCAGTCTGTCCTCATCTACCTCTTGAAGTATTTCTGCACGCAAGGCCTTGTTACATGGTAATTTTGGGCAGGTCCTGGAGCTTTTAACCCCGGATCATCCACACATTAACACCTTAGAGTGGTTTTAAGCATTCATTATGGGGCCCAACGTTATGCCAGTCCAAGGCAGGATTATCTCTGATTTGCACTACCCAGCTCCTGTTCCATTAAGGTGTGGCCACTTCCCACAGATGTGTCACCCAAGTTGAAGTCCTCCAGTATCCCAGGATCTCTTACAGCCCCACGCATAGAGCAAAGATAGAAGCCTGTCCTGGCTCAACAACCCTCTATAGGCAACTCATGGTTACAGCTCCTAGTCCTGCCCCTGCTCACCAGGCTTGTAGTGGCAAGTCACAGCTGTGCAGGTGGGGGACACGATCAACATTTATATGGCTCACAGCATAAGGTGCAACATCGCCTTTAGATTGTAAGCAACCTGGGACAGGGCCTGTCTCCTTGTTCAGTGAATATGTGTGTGGGTGGGTAGGTGCATCACCTAGCAAGTAGGGCTCCTAGTCCATGACTTGAATCCCTAGATATTATGATTCTACTGCAAATATTATTACTTAACCTACTACTACTGCCAGCATTAGGTGAGAGGAGGAGTTTCTCATAGCTGCAGATTTATCTTATATTGCATATAAATTTGGGGGGGAAGGGAGAATTGCTGTGGTATGTTATATGAAATAAAGTTCTAGGGTATTTTTCCCATCACTGATTATGAGTGTGAAGCAGCCCAGGATAATTTTACACCCCCAGCCTTCTAGTATGATGTTTCTCTATTTCAAGGAGTAACTGCCATTCAACCTTATCATGAATGATGTATTATTTGGTTGTGAAATGGTGCTAATAATCAGCTGGATATTGTGCTTTTTACTCAGGGCTGTACATTGTCCTTACATGTATTGCACGGTGCTCAGTGGGACACTTTATGGAGGAAAAAATGGCACCTGTTTGAAAGAAAATATTAGATTTTAATTTACAGCTGAGAAGGCTGAAAAATATCATTACTTTCCCCTGAAATACAGTTTTCCCCATCCCCGAAGGTATACATCCAATCTGTACAACTTACTCAAAGGCATGATTGGCTCCAGCAGAAATCATGCACTGAATATAGTAATTAGAAAGTGGGAATTTCTGGCCTGTGTGAATCACAAGGTTAGACTAGAATATGACAGTTGGGTTTTCTTTATTTTTCTTTTATTAAGAAATTACGATGTCATGTTTCTTAAAAGTTCCATCATTGGTACTTAGACATGCAATACACACTCAAAAACATGCACGTTTCTCTGTGAGGTTGGGCCATAGCCTCAGTGCCTTTTTGCTGTTGAAATAAATGGAAACATGGTGCATGCAGAAAGACGGTGGTTGAGATCTTCACAGGGGCAGTAAGGATGTCTGATGGTATTTTTAAACGGCCTTAAAGCAATTAGGTACCTCAGGGTAGGGTCTTGTAGATATTTATAGACCTAAAAATACAGATGAGCAAAATGAGCTGAAGTGGCATTTAGGCCCCTCACTCACAAATGGCCAACCAATTTGTTTGTGCCCCACAAGATGTACGTACCTAATGTTATAAAATCATAGAATCATAGAAAATTAGGGTTGGAAGGGACCTCAGAAGGTCATCTAGTCCAACCTCCTGCTCAAAGTAGGACCATCCCCAACTATATCCCCAAACAAGGCTGTCGTAGGGCACCTCGGTGCTCTGCTCCTAGAGAGTGGAAACTGCCAGGGAGAGAGAGCCCTGGCAGAACACAACTAGCCCAGCTGCGGGTTGCCGGGGCAACTAATGTGAGTCAGCTGACCAGAAGGGGCAGGGCCTGGCCCTTATAAAGCCCAGGGCTGAGGCCAGGCTGGCAGTTCTCTGCCAGCGGCCAGGGAGCCAGGAGCTCCTGGGGCTAGAATGTGACCATTGCAAGAACTGCTCTAGCTGAGTGAAGGATGGCAGCTCTGAGAGGTTTGAGCACCAGGGTTTAGCCAGACGGCTTTGAGTTGAGTTATAGCCAGGAGGCTCAAGTTTATGTTTGCTTCTGATATTACACCGGTGGTTTGGGTGAGGCTATAGGAGTTGGAGGAGACCTCATAAAGGGCCCCACGGTGGTGTGGGGGCCCTAGCGCCAGTGAGGGTGCAGTATCCTCTTAAAGGGGGGAACCCCAGTGGTATGGGAACCCCGGCGCCAGTGAGGGCGCAGCTTGCGGGGTGCGTAGACCCCAGCCCCAGAGAGGGGCGGCTTTGAGAAGCCCCAGCGCGGGCATGACGAGCCCCAGAGAGGGGGCAATATTATCAGGAAGCCCAGTGCGGGCGCGGTGAGCCTCTGAAACAGGGCTAGTGCTGTGGAAAACCCCGGAGCAGGGTGGAGTGCTGTGGTTGCCCCCGGTGAGAGGGGGAAAGCCCTGGGAGAAGGGGGTAGCAGCACGGTGGGCCCGAGAGTCAGGGGGCATCACCAAGAAGTTCCCAGAGTGGGTGCAGAGACCCCAGATGGGGGGCGGTATTTTAGAAGCCCGAGTTCGGGCGACATTACCGGGAAAGCCCTGGGGGGGGGGCACTAGTGTAAAGACCCCAGACAGGGGGCGACACTACAGAGAAGGTCCCAGAGAGGAGCAACGTCACAGGGAGGCCCCGAGTGGGCTTGGAGAGCCCAAGAGAGGGCAGCACAGAAGAGGAGGCCCCAGAGAGCGGGGCGAGAGTACATAGAGGAGGCCCGAGAGATGGGCTGTGTACATAGAGAGAGAGATACCAGCGTCTATCCCGTCAACGAGGCTTGGGGCGTGGTATTAGGGGTTGGTAGGAGCCACGCGTAGCCCATAAGGCTGGGGTGCCTGGGCAGCACCCATCATACCGGGAGACCCCCAGGTGGTCCGGGAACACGGGGACAGAGGTCCCAGCTAACCGTGCCCAGGGAGTCGTAAGGCAGCCTCCCAACTTTATCTTACCATCAAAGACGTGGCGGGCGAGAATTTGAGGGTGCCCTTGGGCCAACTGGGCACGGAGAGGGGGCTGTAAGGAGATCACGGCCCTCCTGCAGGACCCCACCGTTACAGGCATTAACTGTCACACTTGTATATGGTGGCTGAGACAGGGTCTCCTTATACTAGGGCAGTGTTTCCCAACCTTTTCCAGCCCAAGACACACTTACATTAATACATTTTTTCTGCGGCACACCTGTTAAGGCATTCCTCATCCTCATAACTAGTGTAGCTCATTGCCATAACAACATGCTGCAGCACACCCCTTCATGTCTGACGGCACGCCTTTGTGCTGCAACACGCTGGTTGGGAAACACTGCACTAGGGACTGCACTGACTTGTGCGGAGATCAGGGCTGCGCTGAGTTGGGTGCTGCACATTTGTAAGAGGCTCCCCACTGAATGGCTGTAAATACAAGGCTAGGTCCTATAAGCAGAGGATTTGCATTGCTTGCACTAGAAACCTGCCTGTGTACTACGGCCCAGTGAGACAGTGAAGGCCATGAATCCCGCACTGCTCCACAGCTTTTGCTCACAGCGGGTCCCCAGGGCCAAAGCCTCTCAGCCTGGCCCTCTCCCTGCTTCCTCCTGGACCATGAAGCCAGATCATTTGGTGCCAAATCTTAGTGTCCCTATTCCAACTCTTCTGCTGCCATCAGGGTCTGTTGTGCACTACACCCACCCCTTCCACCTCCTGCATCCACAGGAGGGGCCGGATCCTGGTGCAGAGCAAGTGCCCTCCTACTGCCGAGTCCTCGGTGCTGTTACTTGGCTGAATTTCTTGCTGCTTTCTGCAATAAACTTTGGCAACTGCAAACTGACCCAGAGTGTTTGTGGGGGCTCGGGGCAGAACAAATACCCACTTGGTCTCCAGGAGCTTGCGGAGAGCATGAATCATGGGGTGGTATCAGGGCCCTTTCCTATTTAGGGTGGCATTCCCCTTCCCTGCAGCCCCAAGGGGAAGGAGGGGAAGAAGGAAGATCTCTTCTTGTCTTGGGAGCCATCTCCGCAGGCATCTTTCTCTTCTTCTACATGGAGCCTAGGCCCTGGGCAGATGCAGCATTCGCTTCAAAAGCAACGAATGCTTCAAAGGGTGAGTGAGCAGACAGCAAGCCCTAAGAAGCCCTCCAGAAAGGGCCACAGTGCTCCAAAAAATGAGCCCGGCTCAAGAAACTGTTTGTTAACCTTTGGTTGTTGAAGCACTTCCAGTCATATCTGCACGCTGCACAACGCGCACTGGGAGGTTGCTCAGGTCTTGGGCATCCCACAGCGCTCGGCTCTCCCCCACCTCCGCAGGGCAGTGGGGCAGGACAGGGGGAAGACTGGGGTGGGCAGCAAAGCAGGGCGCTCCAGGGTGCCTGGCAGTTTTGCAGCTGGAGAGCAGGAATGGCTACGTGCATCTCTGACTCGGGTCCCTGGCCCCCAGGGTGGGGTGCTCAATAATCCCCACGGTTTTCTGACCTGACACTTCTGCTTCATCGCACTTGGAAGGCAGCTCCTAAGTTCGACTGCGTTCTGCGTTATTCCACTTGGGAAACGTGCATGTTGAAACACCCTTAAATGTTGGTTTTCCTGCTACCTGACATTGCCTTCTCGTTTGAAAATGCAATTTAGTTTCATTTTGAGTGGAAATTTAAGGCACAAATATTAAATAGTCTTTGCAAATCTTTGTTTGTGTCATTGTAAAATCAGTTGTGCTTTGCACTGACAATTCATTTTTCTTCGTTTTAAATTTCTAGCGGAGGGCATGGACCTCTTCCTCAGATCTCTTGAGCACATTTCAACGTGGTCCATGGTAGAGCCCCGATAGCTCTCAGCCCCCAGCTTTGCCCATGGCAGGGGAGGGGGCTTTGGGAGTTTGGTGGCATGATGCCGTTGCCTTGTAGTTGTGCAACAAGGTTCATTGTGTAATTTTTGGAATATGTTAGCTAAGGAGTTACTTATAAAGGGTGCAGTACTGCCCACCGCAGCAGGTAAGGCGGGAAGAAGAAGGAGAATGGGGGTGCAGATGAAGGCCCCCATGCTGAGGGTGGGTGTGAAGCAGAGAAAGGGGCAGGCGCTGGGATGAATGGTGCCCCCGGGGCAGGTTGCGGGATGCTCGAAGCCCGGGAGGCTTGCCCAGGGGTGCAGGGGGCACGCACCTCAGTACAGCCCCGGGGGGGCACATGCCCCCAGATCTGTGCATGGGGCAGAGACAGGCTGCTGCTGCGGGCTGTACAGGACTTCAGTTAGATCAGTCTTGTCAGGCCTGATCTGTTAGCCCACATCACAAATAGGGTTAACTTTGGTCTATAAATGGGCAACCTGATCCACCAAACTTCCTGAACTTCTGTAAAGTTCATACTTAGATCCCTACTTGGGTCAATCAAGTTGAAGGTCTGCACCTGAGTGAACTAAGTTAAACTGGTGGCTATTTTTAACCCAATCTAACCTCCCCGAACATCTGTACCTAGCCTGTGTGCCTGGGAGAGCCCCAGCTCCTGGATAACACGTGGTAGCACCTATGCCCTGACTTCAGCAGCAATGCCCACCTCACTGCCCACACAACCCCCCAAAAGGCAGGACGCCCCAACCAAGGAGACACACGCTCCCCAAGCTACTAGGCTTTGCCCCCCTCTCTCTCTGCCATGTTCAGGACAGAAGCCACAACAGCCAGAGGAACCAGGAACAGAATTTATTTACAGAAATTGTGCGTGTGCACACACGCACGCGTAGCAGCTTGCTCTTAGTTTGTGCCGGGCCTCAGGCACCCAAAGCAAAATATAGAAAATATACGGGGCAGAGTACGCCCATGGTTTGCATCTGGAGATTGTACCCTTCCCCAAGGGCTTTTCGAGATTGCCTCCAGGACCTGGGTGGCCGCGACTTGCACTGGTGGTGATGAGTCCTTTTCCAGAGACCTCAGAGCTGGAAGGAGAGAGGAGACGTTCATGAACAGACCACTCGTGCTAGCAGCGCCACAGGCGGGTCATCCCTGGGCATCGGGGCTCAGGAGTGATGTGGGGTGGGCAGTGCACAATGCATGCAGACGTGCGGTCTCTCGGGGTCCTGCAGCCTCTCGGCTCCTTCTGGGCTCCAGAAGGGAAGGGCAGGGGCTGGATTTCTGACTTACAGCTCTGCAAGTGGGCGATGTTCAGCCACCTGGTAGTCCCTGGGCTGCTGTACTCCAGCATGATGCCTAAACAGACAGCAGGGACAATGGATCAGCTTCCCCAGGTCGGGGTGCAAGGAGAACTCAGCTCCGAGGCAGGTCACTGGTTCCCCTGTGCTGTGTTTGCCATCGCAGGCGGTTACAACCAACACATTCCCTGCACGCTGCGGCCCAGGACGCCCCTGCTCCATCCCATTTGCCTCCCCCATGAAGTGGTGCCGAGCAATCCTGAGCCGTGCCGGGTGACCACGTCCCAGACACGTCTCCATCACTCAGGATGACTGAACCATGGCCCAGGGTTTCTCTGCCATCACCCCCAGCCCTGCTGTCTGGTTCAGTCCCCCTTCACACCAGCCATGCAACTCTGGGAGCATCATGCTTTCCCAGTGCTTTCTGGGGAGCCTGAGGCACGGGCTGATTCGCAGCTTGACCATTCCTCGTGGGGGTGGGGGAAACGCACAGGGACCAGGCATCCTCTCTCACCAGTAAAATGTATTGCTGCTGCCCGGATCTCTGGCCAGGAGCTGGTATAGTACCTCCTGGTCCTGTAGCACAGACCCTCCAGGAGTGCCGGTTTTTCTTTGACCTGGAGGGACCAAGGACACGTGAGCTCCCGGTGGTGACAAGACTTCTCGCACCACATGCTGGTGCAGATCAGGAGGAAACAGGAGCACCAAGGAGCAATCTTGGCCTGTCCCGTGCCCTGTGGTCCTGCTTGCAGGCATTGGCACTGCGCCCCGGTTCCCCCCCTCCATCCTACAAAGAGCCCTGCCCTCCCTCACCTCCTGCCACTCACAAACTCACTCACCAAGTGCCTGCAAAGGTCTCTCAGCAGGACGTTGACCCGCACCTCTCCTGACCCCTGCACATAAAAGGCCAGGACTCCCTGCACCCTCCTGAGCCCCAGGTAAGGGCAGCAGAGGCCCACAGCTCTTCTGCACTCCTGAAAAACACGGTCACACCAGGTCTGGACTCCCTGCTGACTGCTGAGCAGAGCCCAAGGCTTGCCTCTTGACCCACGACTGTGCCCAGGGCAGGAACAGGAGGGGCTGGCCAGGAGGAGCCTGGCACTAAACACAGAGGAGAGGCGGTGGGCAAAGGGAGGACTTCTCCTGCTTTTCAGGTGCCACCTGCAGCTGACCCCCGTCTCCCGCTCAGTAAACCATGTGGGGAGACTTCCTGCCTGCACAGGGGGTCGGATGTGCAACCTGCCCTGGACCTGGGAGGCAGCCCCAAGCTCAAGGAGGTGCCTGCATGAAGCCGCCCCAGTGGGAAGGGGATGGCCACCACAGGATGCAGGATTGGCAGAGCTGCCCTGGGGCTGGATGGGGGAGACCTGGGGGGGCTGAGTACACCAGTGTCACCAGTCCTTACCTTGGCCACCTCCTTGTTCGGGTCCTGCAGGTGCAGCAGCAGCGCTGCCCAGCTCTGCCTCACCTGGGTTTTAAACCAAGTGTGCCATCTTTTTCTGAGGCACCCTGCCAAGGTGGCGAACAGGGCAAATGAGGCTGTGCGCAGGGCATCATCCTTCTGTGGACAAGAAACCCCAGTGGGGTCACAACCAAACCTCTATCTCATGGGCTTGCTTTTCTTCCTGAGAACTCATTTCTTCCACAACAGTTAAAATCTTCCAGTTTGGACTGGAGCAAGGGGCAGCAAGTGCATCCCCTCCCCGACAGGGCCCACAACGAAGAGCAATCGAATGGGGATGGGGAGCGGTGCTCACTCACGTGGTCGAAAAAGGCCCTAACGTGCGTCCCCACAGCCAAAATGACGGGTCCTGTTCTGGTCCCGAACTGCCTGAGGACCTTGGCCAGAGATATCATGCCCTCTGTCATTAGCTCATCTGATGATGGCACGAAGGAGGCTTGGACCAGGGTGTCCAGGATGAGGGTCCGGTGGTGTTTCAGCTGGACAAACAGAAGACGTGACACACGGATCAGCGCCTACGCTCCTCACCTCTGGGGTCCCTGTTATTCCCAGAGCGTTCAGGACTTCATCTGTCCAAGCAAGCCCCCGCGGCTACATTCCCGTACACCTGTGAGATGCAAAGCACCCACTTCTGCACCAAAAGTACACTCGTCACCCCAACGGTCCCTAGAGACGTCGCAGGGGAGAGAGAGCAACACTGGATATATGTCGGGGAGGTTGTGCACCCTTTCAGCCCTGCCTCATTGTCCGGTCTCTATGGTCAAGCTCCGGTCCAGACATGGCAGAGGGATTTCGACCTCACCTGCGCAGGGGCACCATGTGCTACGTTTCCCAAGGCCCTGGCTGCCATCTGCCGAACAGCATAATTGCTGTCCTTGGCTCGTTCCACCAGTAGAAGAAGGGCTGGGTTCAGCAGCTCCTCGTCCTGGATGGACGGGTCACTCGTAAGCTAAAAGAAACCAATGCATGCATGAGATCCAGCACAGTCATTGCCAAGAGCCCAGCCCTGCAGCAGAAAAGTAACCCATGCCAGAGCAGAGTCCCACAAAACACCACGAGGAAGAGCCTCAGCACGTGGTGCTCTCCTGTTGGACGTGGGCATGCTTGTCTGCTTAGAGCCAGGGCAAGCATCAAGACAGGGGCCTAGTGTGAGCAGGAGAGGTGGTGCCGATGCGAGTAGATGGGGGCACTGCTTGGCTGAGAGCAGCGTCTTCCTGGGATGCTGGGTGCTTATAGAGGGTGCACTAGTTAGGACCAAGCTCAGAGCTGCTGGCTAGAATGAGGGCTCGGTAAGGAAATCCCTCTCCTTGTCACGTGGCAGAAGTGGTGAGGCATGGGCAAGGGCAGAAGAGAAACCTCTCAAGTTATTCCAGTGATCCTCCCTCCTAGGAAGGGGCTGGGGCACTGCCCAGGGAAAGAGCACAGCAACCAGCCACCTTTCCATCGAACTGCACATTCTCTACGGGGCCTTACCTGGCTGAGGAAGGCTGTCCCTGTGATCCTCAGCTTTGGTGACGCAGCCCGCACCCATTTGAGGATTTCCTTGATAAAACTGGGCGTTATTATGCCCGACGGCAGCAGAGCCCTGCAAGAGAAGAGCCCTGGCTGTGGGACCGGCTGGGCACTGCCAGCGCTTGGTTGCTCGGAGGCGGCAGCTCTCATCTCTTGGGGCACAAGCTCCCTGTCCCCAGCCCCACGCCACCCTGCAGCTTCAGCACGGAAAGTGCCCCCTCCGCCGCTTTCCCCTCTGCCTAGAGCGCAGATGCAAGGCAGCCTGCCTCTTACCTGGCCAGCTGGCACACCCCCTCGTGGTGTGTCTCTGGGCACTCAAGCAAGGGCCACGTTCCCTCCTTGCACAGGGATGTGGCCACACTTTCCCCTATGCCCTTTGAAATGGCGCAGGCCAGGGCCTCCATGGAAAGCCTGGGGAAAGAGAAAGCCACGTGGACAGGCTGTCAGGAGGTGCTGCAGCCGGAGCAGGACCAAAACTCCCTGTCACTCGGGAGGTGTGTTACTCAGACACTTACACACACCCAGCCAAGTGCGGTGGGATACCCATGTGCCTGGCCCCCCCAAAGGGAGAAAAGGCCCTGTCTGCCCACAGCTGCAGCTGTAGGGATGACAAAGGTCTCCAAACTGGTTGCTACTTCTGCTCTCCAAGCCTTCCCGATGGCTAAGGCAGACAGCTCAGATCAAACCGATGCTGCCATTGTTTCTCATGCCTTTGTCCCCTGGCAGGGACAGGACGGGCTGGGCTTTGCACGCATCAATGCTGGAAGCCAGAAGGCAAGCATGGAGGCTCTCCCAAGCCCAGAGGAGGTCAGATGGGAGGATCAAACAGCCGTAACATGTCAGACTCGGCCCTTGGCAGACAAGCCCCGTGTCTTTCAGCTGCCAGCACCAAGACAGCTCAGCACAGTCCTTGGCAAGGAGACATCACCCTGCAGGCAGCGGGCCTGAAGTGAGGCCAAACCTGTGACAGCAGTCTGAGCCTGCCCCTCACCTGCAAGGGTTGCCCACTACGTGGACTTGGCCCTCTGTAATGCTGCAAAGGCTCCCGCTGGGCGCTGGCATTTTTTGCCCCACGGTGTGGCTTGTTTGCTCCACGAGAGCATGCAGCATGGCTGGGAGCATGTCACTCAGCACTTGGCCACACTGCAGGGTGCTGACAATCTCCAAAGCAGCACAGGTTGCCTGAAGGGAGAGAGAGGACCAGAGTCAGCCTGGGGAAGACATCTGGAAATCCACAACTCCAAGTCCAAAGGTCTCTTCCTCACATCCAGGAGAGCGCAGGACAGCCCGGGGAGCACCTCCCTTAGCAATTGGCTCTCCTCCCAGTCACATCCCTTCCCAGTCCATCCCTTCCCAGTCACATCCGTGCACACCTGGGGCTGGGCTCTCACTTACTGCCAGTGGCTCAAATGCTGCGGTGTCCTCCGCTGAGCTGCTCTCCGTCTCAGCCCGATGGTCCAGCTTGGCGAGGAGCAAATGCAGCACGTGGATGGACAAATCATTGCCTCCACCCATCGCCCGCCACAATTCAGAGGTGTCTCTGCAAGTTAATCCGAATCACAGATGAGCTGCGGATACTCTGGTGATGTCATGAAGCAATAGGGCATTGGAGCAAAGGCCAAAGGTGCTGCTAGGGTAGGACGGGGTTGGGCGCAGTGATTCCTCTGCAATGCCATTAGGCACAAGCCTGGCATTTCCTACACACACCCACCAGGACATGGAAGCCATCCCAAGGGATCTGCACCTGGCTTGACCCTCTACGGGCTTATCCAGGCTGTGGGATCTGCTTGTCCCTCGGTACAGGAGGTGGGGAGTGGCAAGTACCTGTCCATGGGCAGAGGTCTACAAAGCAGGCTGCTGGTGACGGCCTCTACGTGGAAGCCTGCTAGACTGGCCACAGCTTCCAGCAGGCAGCTCTTCATGCACCCTTCCTGCATAGCGGGCATGTGCATCGTTATGGTGCCCAGGATGTCCGGCACCTGCAGGGAAAAGAAGAAGAACAAGGGCCCTTGCTCACTCGCCAGCACAAGACAAACCAATCCCTCCCACGCTTGGAAAGATGCTGCCATCTGAGCTATCCCTTGCTTTAAGGGACTAGTGTCCAGACACTGCCACCTCAGGGTGATCCTTAGCAATGAGCACGTCCCTATGCCCCTGCCCGGGGTGAAAGTGGGCGCTGCTGCACATGCGCTGACACCCATCGACCCGCAACCCTCAGCCCCTCGTGCACCCATGTGCACACACCTACAACCTAATGGCATGTGCCACCTGGGACCTATTTCTGCTGCCTTAACCTCGCACAAGCACCCCAACCAATATCAATATCTGGGAGCTGATTTAAGATGCTCATTTTGGCCTTTTGCCTGTGGGGGTGCTCAGGTGAGGACCAACAAGCACCACCAACTTCACACCCCCTGATCCACGCATCCCCATCTCAGGCTAGCAAGGGAAATGGCCCTTGCTTCATGCCCAGGGATCAGCGGTAAGATCGCTGTCCACACCGCATGAAAGCAGCATTTGAAAAGCATGAAGCAAATGCAGAAATCCTCCTCAGCTTCAACTTCACCTCCTCCAGCAGGGCCTCTCCATGCTCCTTGATGATGCTGAGGAGCCAATGTCCTCCTGCTGTGGCACATGTGGGGCTGGCTCTCAGCATGCCATTCAGCACGGTCTCCATGAACTCATGGGTCTGGCTTGATGGAAAATATTTTCCAAGGACCTGGAGACAAATTGAAAGAAGGGAAACTGCGCTGATTTTCTTCTCCAGGTGAGACAACTGGTGAAGACCTAAGAGCTGCTGAACAACGGTTCATGAGCAGGTGCTGCAGAAGGGATCTAGCTCGTCATTGGGAATGGCAGCTACCCCAGAGCTCAAGGCTGATGTTAAAGAGTCGTGCTGTGCAGAAGCCTCTGCCCTATGGCAGCGTGGTGTACATGCAAGAGGCAAACTCTGTGCTTGAATGTTGCTTCTGTCTTCAATGGAGAGAGCTTCATTTGACAACACCAAATGATCCCAGCCAAGCTGTGCCCCAGGATATGTCGAAGCAGGCACAGAAGGTGACCGCGTCCTGGTTATAGCTCTCATTTGGGTGCTGTACTGACACAGGTTTCTTCTTGTGTGCAAGGACAGAAGTAGCTATAAAACTTTCTAAACTAGCTCTGACTTCTTTTTACCATGCACATGGGGAAACAGCAGCAGGCAGTGGATGAACAATAATTGTCCCTAATGCCTGCCCCATGCACTCCATAGAAAGAGGTAAACCGTGTGTGAGCAAAGGAGTGGACAGTGAAGGACGCCCAGCCCCCAGAGTCCCCACACCAGCCTCTTGAGACACTCACCTTGGCCATGCGGGAGGATACGGCAAGCACAGTCTCGGGGGTGGAGGCTTTCAGCTCCTCCCGGATACCCCTCAGCTCCTCCTCCGCTGCATCCATGCCCATGGACTGATCTGGAATAAAAATAAGGAGGATGGAGGGCTGTAATGATGTCTGATACAGTACCTTGGCTCCATGGAGGACCCACGTGCAATGTCATGAGCAGTGCGGTCCAAGGGTGACGTCTGAGGTCTGAGTGGCTTCAGGGGGGCGGAGGTGCTACAAGCCTCTCCCCACACAACTCTTCTCTCCCAGGAGGTTGTCCCAGGGCCAGTCATGGGGCTTTTGAGATATCTTTAGACTAGCCGGGAATGGACAGAGGAGAGGAGCAGCGTTTCCAGAAGGAGAAATGGGGCAGAGTTACTTGCACCTGCTCCGAGTGCCCTCACCTTGTATGGGGAGGAGGCAGGCAATGCAGTCAGCAGCCCACAGCCGGGATGTGGCCAGAGAGGCGCAGGTGTAGGGCGCCAGCAGCCCCAGCAGGAACCCAGTTTTTCTGAAGGGCTCTTGCAGCTGAGAAAGGAGGAGAAAGACCTGAATGAAATGTGCCTGGGTCTGCCTGGAGTGACATTCAAGTTTCTGGTCCTGGGAAGGTGAAAACAGGAATGCATCCCTGTCTGCTGGGCAAGATGTCTGGGTCTCGGGGCCAGGCTGCCACAATGACACCAAGGCAAGAGAGAGTTAGCCCATACTTACTCTGCAGTAGACGGCATCTCGACAGGCGGCAAGCAGCTGGGCGCTGCCCTGCAAGGCCCTGTCCCTCTCCCACTCCTTGTCAGCTGAAAGCCATGGCTCAAGAAGCTGTCGGGAGAGCAGACTACTGTCAGAGGCACCTCCAAAACAGCTCAGATGAACCGTTTCAACCACAGACATCACCATCGCCCCTGACATCCCTCCAAGCAACCTGATCCTTTCACCCTCTGGACACATCCCAGGGGGACCGTCATTGCCCTGAAGCTGCAGGACCTGTGCAGTGACCCTGGCACAACAAGGGGCAGCTACGAGGCATGTCAATGGGATGCCAGCCCATACCCCAAGGACACCTCTCATTTGCCCTGCTGAAGGAAACCTTCCTCCCTGTCTCTTGGGCCCATCCCTGCCTTCCCAGAAAAGAGAGCTCTGCCTGCTCCTGCTGGCTACTCACGTGGAACATCTCCATGACCCAGCTCTCAGTGGGGTCTTCTTCAAGGAGGCCTCTCATGAGCTCGCCCAAGGCCTGCATGGACAACTCGTGCAAGGACTGCAAGTGGGAGACAGAAGAGGGAAGCTGGAGCGTGTGCACAAACCCCAGACCCCTTTGGGGAGGTCGGGGGTGACTGCCAGGCCCAGGGCCAGCTGGGGATCATGCCGGTGGTCCCAGCAGGTGATGCCACAAATCGGCTCTTTAGGTGTACCTGTATTTGCAATGAGTCCTGAGCTGTCTCCCCCTCCTGTGTCAGGTGCTGCACAGCTGGGAGAGGTACCAGGCACCTGAGGCAGGTTTCAAGCAGGCTTCTGTTTGCATCCCGATTCAGGGAGGGTTTCACCTTGCTGGCAGAAGACAGAGAGGAAGAAAAGCCCTCCGTCACACTGGAAAGTGGGTCTAGTGCTCAGATACGATCTGAACCTGGAACCCGAAATCCAGACACCCCTGGACATGGAGGCTGAGAAGCTCTTGCACTGCCCACCACTCCTCCTTGTCCCACCACCACCTCCAGGTCTTTCCATCCAACTCCCCAAGCCGACCAAACACATTGCAACCCCCCCTGAACCCCGCTGCAGGCAGAGCAGCCTGTGACCTGAGCCCTGCATGTGTCTCTCAGCTCCACATCTGGCAGGAAGAGCACCCCAGGGTGAAGCAAGGAGCTCATCTCTGAGCAGGGCATCCCAGCGCCGAGAGCCAGGGCACGAATCACCTACCTCAGGTGCTTAATGGCAAACATGGCCGTGAGGCGAACAGGAGAGGACAGGGAATCCATCGGTTCCTCTTTTATGAAGTCCTAAAAGGATTAACAGAGATGTGACTCAGGCGAAAACGATGTGGAAAGCAGCCTGCCCCCACAAACGTGCCAAGCTGACCTGCCAGGTGGGCTGGACGCAGCCCTGGATCCTGCTCAGGACAACGGCATCAGTGCAGGGGCACAGAGCTGTCTCCCAGTCTCTCCCCATGCCCAGCCAGGCCCTCCAAGAGCAGCCCACAATGCGGCCGTGCCTAGAGAGCCGCGAAGGGTGCCAGCTTTCTGGGCCCCACACACACCTCTCACAGCACTCCAGTAATCCCATCACAGCCAAGAAACAGAAGAGCCACTCCCAGGAAAACCAGTCCCGCTACATTCCCCCCAGGTCCTTTGCAGTTTGGGCCCCCGGCCTCCTCCCCACTCACCAGCATGTACCCCAGCAGCTCCTCTTTGTACGTGAACTGGAAGCTCTGGGAGCCGTCAGCGTCCTGGATGGCACGGCTGATCTCAGTGACTGACCGGATGAGGGTCAGCTTTAAGTCCAGGTCCTGAATTTCATGGGGGAACGACAAAGAGATGGGGATGAGGAGTGGAGAAGAACCGAGGTCCAGAAGGGATGAAAGGCAGCCTCCTTTGCACCCCTGAGAGATGACTACAAGCCCCAGAAAGCCCCAGATCCACACCCGTCTCAGACAAGGTGCATGGCAGTGTAGGGGCTCCCACCTGGGGTAGGTTATCGTGCCTCAGTGACGCAGGGAGTTAGGGGCTGGGAAGTGCATGAGCAGAGGTGGGCTCGTTGAACATTTACCTTATTGAGGATGGTGATGCCAAGCACCTGGAAAATGAAATGCAAAACTACCGTCAGCGCCTGGGATGGCCCCAGAGCGCAGCACACTGCTGGGTCCAAACAGCGGCCGGGCTGGTGAGCGCGGAGCAGCGCAGGGGCATGAATGTACAACCCCTGCCAGAGCAGGACAAGTTGTGAGGAGTGTCTAGCCCAGCACTCTCCATACGTGGGTCCTTCCCCCTGCCCATCGCCCCAGGAGCATGAACGCAGGTGCTCCTCACAGGCAGGAGTTCAGGGGCAACAGAGCATCTGAGCCATCCAGGCACCCCGGTGCAGAGCAGACCTCAGTGCCACGGCAGGCCTGTTCCCACCACGCTGCACTCCCAGGCTCCTACCTGGCAGCTGCTCACGTAGTGCTGCAGGACCCTCCTGGTGATGTCACGCTCCACGCGGGGGAGCAGCTGCGTTTGGGGGGCATGCACAGCTATTTGGCTGTAGGCCAGGATCAAGGCCCTGTGGGTCCTGCCTCTTCTCCCCTGGTGAAAGTCCTGCAGGGGTGACACGACACTCGCACCAGGGCTTCCCATGCCCTCTGCCCCCAAGTAGGAATTCCTGCTGACCAAGGAGCTGCCCCAGCAGCGATACCAGCTCTCCCTGCCAGCCCCATGAGACCCACAGCTCTCACAGCACCATCCCCACTGCTTTGTTTTGGATGCCCCCAGGCCTCATCATGTCCATCCTGCACCCGGGTGGCTCGGCAGAGAGAGCTGCCGTGCTACGCTGAGCCACGGAGGTGCGGGCAGGGGCAGGCGAGAGTTGGTGACCTCCGGGAAGTGGGGCAGCAGGCCTGGTGGTGGGGCAGGGGGTGGGAGTGCAGTCCTGGGTCCCAGTCCCTGCTCCAGGGCCGCCTCGGGCATTTGGCCATAACAAGTCCCTGCACACAATGCATTGGGAGGGCCGGTGTGGAGGAGGTGGCCCTGCCTGCTGTGCTCGGTGCGGAAGCTGAGCCCCATTTTCCAGCAAGCACGTAGGTGCCTTTCGACTCCCCAGCACCTGCCCAGGGAGCTGGGTGTGCACGCGGGCTATGCACTTGGAGCTGGTACTTTCAGGCTGGGCAGTAGGGCTCGTGTCTCCTCTCCCACAGCTAACGGAAAGAGGTGAAAACTACACAATCTCTTTCTCTGGGTGAACAACAGATGTAGTTGCCTCCAGGCCCAAAAGGGGCTCTTTGAATGCTGGCACATTAACCTGAGGCATAAAAAATGTGACTAATGCAAACTGCGCTCCCAGCCGTCTCAGCAGACCTCTGATGTGGAGCACGTGCCCTGGGAGAGGGTGCCACTGCCAAGCTGCTCTTCTCCAGGGTTTGTAGGGGAGGAAGCTGGAGAAAGCCCCCAGCTCCATTACCTGCAGGAGGCTGATGATCCCAGACACCTGCACTTTACTCATGGCAGCACCAAAGTCCTCCAGGGTGCTCAGGGTGAGGTCCAGGTGGCCCTTGGCTGAGAAAGCCAGGATGCTCACGACTTGCTGAAACCCAAGAAATGCATTGGTGAGTGGGTCTGACCTGACCCGAGCATCCTCCCCATGTCCCATTGATGCTACAATGCGCACCCGACCTGGAGCAAGCGAGGGGGCTGTCCGAGGGGAAGGCCAAGGGAAAGCTTTGTAGAGAGGTGAGGACACGGGGGGGAGTCAGGGAAGACCTGGCCGTGTCTGGAGAGAACAGGGCCCTCACCTCTCTCTCCAAAGCGTCCATGTAATCCGTGTCCTTCAGAAATTTCTGGAGCTGGGATTTCACGTAGGCAACATCCTGGCAAGAGGCCAGCATGGTACCAAGTGCCTTATATAGGAAAGCCTGAAAGAAGGAGACCAACATCACCAAAGAGCTGGGAACACAGCACCGCGCTACTCAGGGCAAGAGCAGCCCAGAAACACCCCGTCCCTAGGAAGGACCAAGAGAGCCCAGCCCCAGCACCCACGCACCCAGCAACTGCCCCACTCTGTGCAGGGAACTGGCAACTAAAGGCAGGGGCAGCCCCTCCGAGCAGCTCCCTTTGGGGCAGTGAGTGGGTAGAGGACCAAGGACCATGCCTTGGATCAAGAAAATAGATTGCAAAAGCGCAAACTCTGGAGAGAAAGTCTCTGCAGCCTTCCTACCCCAGCACCACGAGACAGGTGCACCAACCCAGGCTTCGCCAAGAGCACGCACCTTCTCCGGGGAGGAGCAGGCGTAGCTGGCCGTCTGCAGCTGCAGCTCCAGGATCAGCTCTCTGCTCCAGGCATCGTCGTCGATGGTCTGCAGTGTCCTGTTCAGGAACTGAGGGTCCGAGTGAAGGGAAGCAAAGGGACGGGTGCATGGGCTGAATCGTCGTCTTCCTCCTCTGCTGTGCCCTTTCTAACACCCAAGAGGCCCTGAGCAAGGCCTCGTCCCCTTCCACTTCTTGAGCTCAAAGACACTATGGAAAGGCTGGACGATCCCAAATGACAACTCTGGATGTCAAGCCAGACTCAAGGGGACTGGCAAACCTTCCAAGTTGGACTCCTCCTGCCTTATTGACACCCAGCACCTGATTTCCCTGAGGTTTGAGGGAACCCCCCCTTCCCAGACAGCCCTCCGCGGTTTGCCTGGCTGCCGTAACAGCGCTGCGAGCCGTCCTGTACCTTCAGCAGCAGGTGCTCCCACCACACGTTGTCCTGGCAGGTCTGAGCAGTTCCTGAAAGCGGGAGGCAAACAAGAAGGATGTCACTGCTGTCGGCACTGAAGAAGAGTCCCAGGTGCCTCCCTGGGCATCTCTTCTGTGGAAGCTCCTGCATCCGCACCCTGGCACCTCCTGGGTCCCAAAGTCACGGGCCTTGCCCCCATGCTCAATGGGTCCAGCACACATCATGCTGACAGGCCCGGGAGTTGTGCACAGCCAGACCCTGCAGAAGTGGCCGTAAGAAGAATGGAGGGTGCTCAGCACCTGGCGGACATGCTCAGCACAGCTCGGCACAGGGCTGGGATTTGCAAAAGGGCAAAGTGCACAGAGTTTGCACTGGGGGAGCCCTTCCCGGGCAAACCCTCCCCTGGGTCCCATCAGCCTCAATGCTGTCTGGCCCCTGGGTTCATCCCCTGTGACAAAGAGCAGAAGCTTTCAAGCATGTGGCGCTGCGGCAGGGGAATGGCACCACGGGGCGCTCCCCCCGGGTCGTTACCTTCCATAGTCATGAGCAGGATGGGGATCTTGATCCTCCACTGCTCCCCAACAGCAGGGTGGATCGTCTGGTGCAGAGCCCACAGTCCCCGCAGCGCACGATGCGCACGGGTCCTGTCGCCCAGGGCCGAGGCGACCACCTGACAGCGAGAGAGAAACAGGGGCTCAGCTCTGGAGCGGGGCTGCACGCCTTTCCTTAGCAGGGAAACTGGCCTCCAGCACACATGGCCAGAGCCTTCAGCCACCAGACACAGGCCACGTGCTGTGCTTGGCCTCTCCACAGGCTGCGAGGCGGGGGCCGAGCCTGGCTGTGCTCCGCGAAGGGCAGGGAGCTCTGCCGACGAAGGGCAGCTCCGCGTGCGGGAAGAAGCAGAGCGTGCTCCTCCAGCCAAGGCCACAGGCACGTGTCTCCCACCCCACTGCCCTTCCCCACTCCTCTGGCAGGGACCTTTCCAGGGTACTCACCAGGAGTCGCGCCAGCAGCCCCTGGGCACTGGGAAGTTTGGCTGGAGAGAGAAAGAGGGCATGGCCATGCATGACTGCTTTGCAACAGGGTGATGCTGCTACAACCCCGTGCATCTCCAATGTGCCCACCCACGTACGGTCTGGGCCCTGGGCACATCTGGCACTTCCATGGCACCGCCCATTTCTGGATAGCAAGCAACTTGCCCAGGGAGCTTGCCCCCTGCCCCTCTGTGAGACAGGCGCTGCTCAGGCACCCCTGGATGAGTGGGGAAGCTGAGGCAGAAAGGCCCTGGGATTCCCCTATGGCACAGCATACATCTGGGGTAGCCATGGGTTTGGGGGACCCACACCTCCCGGGTTGTAATGACCCAACTGAGAGCCCTGATGTTGGGCCTCACTTTATGGACACCAGAGGTCAAGATCTTCCAAGAGGCCCTTGGAGCTGGTTGAATGCACAGGGATCCGGATTGCAAACCTGCATCGCTGGGGGGTGTGCCAGGCGCCGCTTCTCCCTCCCACTGCTGCTGCTCAGCCAGGTCCCCGAGGCATCGGCACAGCGGGCTCAGAGTGCAGCTGTACTGAGCCGGCACGATGTACTCCAGCAGCCGGGGCCATAAGACCTGGAGAGAAGAGCCAGACAGCTCCGACTCAGCTCCCACTTCTCCTGCGCCTGGGAGATGCCTTGATAATGCAAGGGCACCAACTGGTCACCTACTTGGCTCATGCCACGCACTGAGACGTCTACATTTTCCAGCAGCTCTACACAGGTGGCACGGATGCTGTGTTCCTCCTCAGCATCAGCACTGCAAAGGTTTGTGGACGACTGCACAAGACACAGAGAGAAAGCTCAGGAGTAGTGCAGAGACACTAGCAGGACACTCAGTCTCCATCTCTTCTGCAGCCAGCGTGAGTTATGTCTTGACAGCTGCCACGTTCGTTCTTCCCTCGTCCGCCCAAGAAAACCCTTCACATCCAGCGCAGCGCACACCAATGTGCAGGCGTCACCCCTCCACTCCATCTGCCCCGGGGGCCAGCCAGCTCAATCCTCTGTGTCCCCTCAATGTGACTGTCACTGGCCAAGCCACGTCCTGGGCACCGAGACACGTCCTCGGGGGTCTATTTTTACTCGAGAGCATTTCTGTTCTCAAGTGACTCTGCCTGGCTGCCCTGGGGCGCCCCGTGCTCCTGCTCCAGCCGGTGCCAGGCTTCCCCCTGCTCGGACATCAGCACCAAGCGCCCACCCTCCATTTCTCTTACCATTTGGCTGCTAGATGAGCTGGCCTGCTTGAAAATATAGGCCACCAGCTCCCAGGCCCACTCCTCCAGGCCGTGCACAGTGAGCACCGTCCTGCTGAAATGGAGCACAGCCTTCTTCACCTGGGAGGGAGGAGAGGACAGGTGGGAATGAGGACTGCCCTTGTGCCCAAAGGGTGGAGCGGCCGGCCATGGCACGAGCCCTCCCTCAGCCCTTGCACAGGGTGGCAGGGAGGGAGGAGGGTCCTCAGACCTCCCATTTGACTTCAAGGTTGATAAAGAGGAGCCCACTCACACGGGCAAGACAGCAATGTGTCCTTGACATGCAATAGCCCCATGATGGCTGCTCAGGGAAAGCAGATGCCCTCCCCACCCACCTACAATGGGAGGGATAACACTTCCCTGGCCCCCGGCTTTCCCCAGCTATGGATGCAGAGGGGCAAACTCCCTGCAATGCCTGCCCTGGAGACACTGGGAGGGAGGAAAGGTTTTCCCTACACAAATGCAAAGATCTGGGGTGGGAATATTGTGCCAGGCCCACGTGCCATCCCCGGCACAGCCACTGCTCTCACACCACCTCACCTCAATGCTCTCATCGCTGAGCGTGCCCCTCATGGCCTGCACCACGTCACATTTTTTCTCCCGCATCTCCGGCACTGGAAGGAGAAGGAGGGCACGGTGTGGGCTTGCTTTGGGCACCCACCTCCACAGCGGGATGCACCCTGGTTTCAGAAGACCTGCTTGTGGCGATCCGCACGGCCCCCTGTCTCTACTCTGCAACCGGCTCTTGGGCCAGAACAAGGTTTCATTCAACCTCTTCACTTGGGAGTGTGGTCAGGAAAGGTGCCCGAGCAGGATTTGGCCCCAGCACTCCTGCATCATCCTGCAGGACGCAGGGTGCTCCTGGCCCTCTGGGACCGAGCCGCAGAGGACCGAGGTCTGGCTCTAGCTCTCCGCAGCCAGGGCTCTTGAGCGTAGCTGGAGCGGGATGGGTTATTAGTCCTGGCCAGTCCTAACGCAGGGCCTGAAGGGTCAGCCGAGATGGCATCCGACACGTTTGCTCTGCTCATACTTACGGTCAGCAGCAAGGATGCCACTGAAAATGGAGAGGGACGCCACACGGCTTGCCTCCTTGTCGGCCTGGAGCCAGGAGCCCACAAAGGAAATAAATTGGTCTGGGGAGAGACAGGCTGTGGGGAGAAGAGCACAACCCTGGTGAGCTCAGCGCTCCTCGTTCCCGTTCCCCCCCAGGGTTTGGCCCGGCGCAGGGAGGGCCAAAGGAAACCCCCGTGGCACCTGGGCTCTCTCGTCCTTACCGAGCAGACCGAGACAGTACAACACCTTGGCGTGGTTCTCTGGTCTCGGCAGCTGTGCGTGATCACACACCTGTGGGAGGAAGGGAAGGGAAGGGAAGGGATGCTCCACAGTCCCATCTGGATGGGGATGAAAGTGTGGCGTGGATCCGCAAGTCCCACTTTCCATGACTTGAACCAGAGTTTTCCTGAGCCCCAGGAGACATCACTGCCACCTCAGCAAGAGCCAAGAAGGCAAAGGTCCAGACCATAAACCAGAGGGGATCCTGGCTTCCAAGTCCCTTCAGCAGCATGGCTGCTCTTGGCTGGACTCGTGCCATAGGGGGGATCGTTCTGGGTCTGACTCGCGAGGAAAAGGGATTTGCATGCACCTGCTCCAGGGATTTGAACTGGACTGAGGGGAGACTAGGAGGCAACAGCCTGTTTTCGTCTTCTTGGGCAAGCAGAGAGCTCACCAGCAGAGTGGGGCTTTGCACGGCCATCACCTGGCTCTATTGGGTTCATGGGACTTGGACCTGCTGGGCCCAGGATGAGCGGTACAGGACCGGCCATCCCTTACCTGGTCATGAAGGGCGAGGCAGACGATCCCGAGTGTCCCGTCAGGGAGAGGGACCTGAAAATCATAGGCCACCTCCAAGACCCGGCTCAGACTCTGCAGCAGAAGGTGACCGTCAGAGGGAGGGTCAGCGAGGGCAACCAAGGACCTCTCCTCACCCCCACCCATACCCGTGCAGACCGGCACGGGCCAGGGCTGCTTTCCCAGGCGGTGTCTCACCACGGTGACATGAAGGTTGTCGACCCCTGCCCCGTACTGCTGCAGGAGACAGGGCAGGCTCTCAAAAACAGTATCACGATGCCCCTCATGATGGAGGAAGAGACCCATGGCGGGTCCCAGCGCCTGGACCGCAGCCTGCTGCAGCTGCAGAGAGGGAAGGCAGGATTGAGTCCCTCGCACACACTTGCTGGGAGGTTGCTCTGGACCAGGCTAGTGTGCAGAGGAAGCAAACTCCTCCTGGACACCACAAGAGACACGCCTGGAAGGCCCTGCCCCTACCCCAGTGCTCACTGCCACTCAGCGCACACAACTGCACGTCGCATGCGGGCAGAGCATTTCTCACGCACGTGAGATCACCCCGGACACGGGGTGTCCCTGCCACGACTGCACAGACATGCACACAGTGACACGTGACAGATGTGCTGCAGGTTTAGAAAGACAGCAGCCCTCACCTCTGGGTCCTCGCTGCTCAGCCAGCTGCTGCTCATGAGACTGAAAAAAGGGAGCACGTGGAAACAGTAGTCGGCCGCCCGATTGATGGGGAACGGGACCTCGTCCCTGACCTGGAACTTCATGTTGGCAGCGTGAGCAAAGCCTTGCACCACTGCGGAGGGGAGGAAAGACAGGGTGTTTGCAGCAGAGGTCCCCTGGCCAGTGCGGCACGCTCCGGTGGGGTCCAGGCTTGAGGTTCGGCCCTGGGTGCCCACCGGGGCACCTGCAGGAGGGACTGGCACTCACCTGCACACAGTGCCCGCTTCATCTGGCTGGTCTCCACCAGCCGCAGCACGTAGCGCAGTTTGCTGAGCGTCAGCACCAGAAAGGGCTCAGACTTCAGGGCTGCAGAAGGGATGAGAGGACATACTGTGCTGTTGGAGACGTTCCTGTCCACCTTCATCCCTCACACTCAGCACTGGGGCTGGGCTGGGCTGAGCTGCCTGCTGTGGCCTCCCCAGCCTGGCCAGCACACAGGGGCTTTGCGGATGACCAGGAAACCCCCCAGTGACCTCCCCTACATAGGGCAATTCTGTGTCTGCTGCCCCGGCCATGCCCAGATGCAGGAGAGGAGCAGGGGTGCAGGGGCATGTTGGGGAATGGCACCTGGTCTCCACTCCTTCCCATCCCAAATGCTTTTCCAGCTGTGACGGGAGTTAGTGCCGTCCCCTCAGAGCCAGGAGGCAGACTCCTTGGGCCCCAAATCCAGGTCAGCTGTGGTGGTCCCATTGGGCAGAGGTGGTATTCATGCCCTCCCTCCGCAATCCCTGAGCAGAGCCCGGAAGAGAGGGAGCAATGCTGTACCATAGGCTGAGACCAGGTCGCCCAGCGTGATCAGGAAGGACAGGGGTGGGAGCTCCATGATGTCCACATGGCTCTGCAGCTCGTGCATCACCTCGTTGTAAAAGGTGCCGGCAAGCGCCACGAGGGTTTCTCCTGCCGCCAACTGCACTTCCTCAGTTTCTTGCTAGAATAAAAACAGAAAACTGGAGCAGGCGCCCGGCGCACACTTGATACCGCCCTAAGTCAGGCTGGGGATCAAGGTCCCTCCTCCGAAAGGGAGGCAGAGTGGTGCATGAGCCTCAGCATCTCCACTGTCTTAAGTCCATGCCATCCTTGGGTAGCCCTTGGCTCCAAGCAAACTCTCTCTACCTACCAGCCACACACTGGCAAAGCTGCTCCTGAATTCACCAAATCCCGCTAATAATTCCCTGCATGAGAGCCCTCACCCATGAACGCCAATGGAAATCCTTGGGTGAACAATATTTCGGCTCTAGTTGTCTGCTCAAGTGCAGAATTCACCTGGGCTGCAGCGCGCAGCGCCAGCATGGACCAGGATATGTCTTGGGCAATGCATGCTGGTGCTGCCCCCAGTAAAGCACCTCTGCGCTCTGGGCTGTCCCAGCACCAGAGCTGCCCCAGGTTTCAGAGGAGCTCAGCACTGGGCTGGATCCTGTCTGTGCTGTGCAGAAACATCTGGAGGAGATCGGTCTTGAGCGAGGCTGCAGCCCCTAACCAGGGTCCGTGCAGGAGACTCACCGTCGGCTCAGGCTGCACCGGACCAAACAAACTGGGCACAGACTAAGGCTTTGCGTGGAGCAACTGGGCCGAGCTCACTCACCTGGGTCTCCCTCAAGTCTTTGGAGGCCAAGTGAATGATCCTCCCGACAAGGCTCCTATCCAAGCCCTTGATGTCCCCCTGCAAGACTTGCTCCAGGCTGGAGTAAATGGTTACTCTTGTCTCCTGGGAACACACCGAGAGAGAGAACCACGAATGGGGTAGGCTTTGCTTTGGGACCAGCGCCCGACCATCCAGGACTATCGTGTTGAACATCAGCCACCCAGGATCACAGCAGCTCTGACGGGGAACTTGCTCCCTGGACAGGAATGCAACTCCGGCCCTGGCATGCAGATGTTGACAGCTGGCACTAGCAAGGGAGGCGTGTCAGGCACTGGGAGGGCAGGATGCACCAGGGTGGCGGGAGACACAGAAATACAGTCAGAAAAGCAGCCAGATGCATCACAGGCACCGTCCCCCGCGTGCACTGGGGAGGTGTCCCTGACTGACACACGTTTCCTTCAGTCAGGGAGACACTTGGGGAGTGATAAGGGGCTGCTGGGTGATCCCAAGCAGCAAATTTAGCATTGGGTTGCCAAGCAAAATGCTGCCTTAAACCATTGTGTGATTGGGTGTGTTGCTGAATTCAGAAAGGAGTGGAAATACTTGTGAGCCAGGTTCCCCTGACACAGTGGGGTCATCCGTGGATGAGAGCACATGAGGTGGGGCAGGGGTGCTGCCGGGGTCTAGACCGAGACTCAGCACCCTTGGCTGGATGCCCAGCTCTTTTCCTGACTTGCTGTGGGCCATGGGCACCCCACTTCACCTCCCAGGACACAACGCTGAGGCTTTCCGGGCTCACGAGGTTGCTGGGAAACTATAGTTTATGTCAGCTCAATGCTGCGCAATACTTGGAGGAAGACGCTCAAGAGGCTCACGGCATTATGTGCAGGGTGAGGGCTTGTCTGAACGTGGCTTATACCACACCCACCATGCACTGGGAGTGGGGAGATGATGCCCGTGTAAGCGTGCCCTGATGTCATAGTGACATCACAATAGACCGAGGGCATGTTGTATTGGGACCTTGTTTTGGGGGAGAAGGAATGGGAAAGACACAGCGGATGGGCAAGGGCCAGCCCTACCTCCTCCTGCTGGAGTCTCTCCAGCACAAGGCTCACAGCAATGGCCAGCTCCACGTCCGATGCCTGGCCGGACCCTCTCCCTGCAGAGGCATCATCGATGGAAAGACCTGAGATGGAGGGAAAGGACTCTGCTGATCTCCATGTGAGATGTCACCTTGGTCTCTCTCTTCACCCCCCGCTAGCAGCTCTGCCGGAGCCGAACCCTGTGGCCTGGCTCCAAAGCAAAGGTTTCTTAGCACAGCATCCACAGGACAGCTCTCCAGGCCGCCCTCCTGGGGCACTTTCCTTACAGCAACTTAGTTCTGCCAAAAAGCCCTTGGTTGTCAGTGGGATGGAGATGATGCTCTGGCATTGACCAGCTTCAAAGGCTCACAAGCTATAATCATCAGTCCCGTGTGCGATGGCCACGGCTGGACCAGCCACAGGGACCTGGTCAGGGAGAGGAAGATGCATCTTCCCCTTGCTCCTCTTCCGACTCTGTTATGCTGGAAGATTTGCTTGAAAAATGACCCAGGCACTTGAAAGGGAAATTACTGTGACATTTGTTTTCAGGAAAATAAGGGCCATCATGTAGACAGTGACAAGTCTTTTCTCCTTGGCTATTAGTTGGAGAATTGGGAGCACACACCATGATTGCTTAGGGCCAAAGTTTTCAAAAGTTAAGGTGCCTCTACACGTTCTGGGGGTGCGGAGGGGCTGTTTAAGTTAGAGTGGTTCCTCAACAGCCACTCGAATGAAAACGGCTCATCCTCACATGTATTAAGTCTTCCACATTTTAAAATGGCCACGAGATCCCTTGCAATCAAGCTTATTCAATATGCTTTAGTGAAAGGACCCGATGTAGCTGATCAGGCTATATGAGGCACGGAGAACGGCCCGGGCATCTTACCGCTGCCGTGTAGGGTCAGGTCGGTGTCTTCCATTATTCAGAAATGGCTTCAACAAGCTTTCCGTCTCTCGCTCGCTGAGCAACTCCTATCGCGAAGGCGTCCGGAGCCACTCAAGCGCCAGGTCCAGGATGCAGGGAAGAGATGAGCCAACCGCCTTTGTGATGTAAGCGCCACCATGACAACGAGGTGACCACGTCTGACCTCATAGAGGGCTGCTGACCAATGAGGGGCTGCGTATCGTGTCAGCTCTCACATGGCTGCACAAGGCTCCACATCCAAGCATCCCCCAAGGAGGCTCAGTTTGTTTAATGTAGGAGATCCCCGGCCCTGAGATCACCGGGGAGTTTTTCTGTCGTCTCAAGCAGCGCGGTACTGTCCAACACCGAGTTAGCATTTCGATCTGCCCAGGTTTGGATTTGTAAGAGATAAAAACAGGGCAGGACCGAGAGAAGCTTCCTCTGAGCTGCTACTTGCTTGGCCTCCTTTGGTTTGTCATCTTGTTGTCCAAAAGGGCTTGTTGAAGCCCTCAGATGCTACAGGACTGGGTTGCAACCGTCTTGTCCAGACTGACGTTTGGCACGGTTCGTGTTGAAGTTACATGTACTCACCATGGCCAAGGCCCACAGTGCGTCTGAATGATTAAGTGTCCTTCTTTAGCGTGACTGGGGGACATGATTTAGGGGGAAAGACTGAGGGAAATGGGCTTATTTAGTCTGGAGAAGAGGAGACTGAGGGGGATTTGATAGCAGTCTTCAGCTACCTGATTTGGGGTTGGATAGAAGAGGGAGCTGGACTGCTCTCAGCAGTGGCAGGTGACAGGGCAAGGAGCAACGGGCTCAACGTGCAGCAATGGAGGTTTAGATTAGATATTAGGAAGACTTTTCTCACCAGGAGGGTAGTAAAACACGGGAACAGGTTACCCAGAGATATGGTGACAGCTTCATCCTTCATCCTGCCCTCCCTCCTGGGGAAGTCTCCCCTGCACCCTTTCTTCCCTCCCCTCTCCTGCCTCAGCACCCATCCCAAACATGCACGTGCTCTTGCAAGCAACCACTTTCTGCAACTTTCTGCAAACTTTCTCACTCCGCCGTTGCAGGGATCCTGAGCCCTGCTGCAAATCCGCACCAGGTACGCCTAGATTATTGCTGCCCAGAGCAGGGAGGGGTTGGACTCCATGAACCTCAGGGTCCCTTCCAGACCGAATGTCTACAGTTTCTATGACCAGGGGTTGTCCAACCCCTTTTGAACACCTCTAGTGATGGAGAGTCCACAACTCCCCTAGGCAGCCTATCCCACTGCCTCCCTGTCCTAACCATGAGGAAGGTTTTCATGCTATGCAATCACAACCTACTTGGCTGAAACATCAAGGCATTGGTCCATGTCCTACTCTCCACAGCAAGAGAGAAAAGGTGTTTGCCCTCTCCTTCATAACAGCCTTCATTTCTTTGAAGACCGTGTTCATGTTCCCCTTGAAGTGCCTTTTCTGCCAGCTGAACATGCCTGTTTCCTTCAGCCTCTCCTTGCATGACTTGCCTTGCAAGCCCTTTCCTTGTGTCTGTCACCCAAGTACATTGAATCCCTCGTGAAATAAAGGCTCATTTCCACTGGCCCTGCTGCTAGAGTGACCAAAACCCATTTCCAACATCACAAGTGGAAAATACATTTTTCTCACTGGTCATCTTTTCACTCAAATCCTGATATGAGGCTCCGATAGGCTCTAATAAGGGTATGCATTTATTAAGAACTCTGAGATCCAGCACGAATCTCCAAGAATTTCTTAATAATTCCCTGTTTTTTCCCCAAATCCATTGTGATCTTCCCACCACTCCTGCTCCATGGACTGTCTCTCCATCCTCCCAACCTTGACCGCCCAGAGCTGAGCAGGGAGCGAGCGGCACAGCTGTCCATAGCTCCATGCTCCCTCCGGGTCCTGGTTTCTGACTCACTTTGGCTCTGTTCCTGAACGCCGACTTTCGAGCTGTCCCCTTGGATGTAATAACCTAGTCGCTGACTCCTGAACCCTAACCCTGCCTGTGTTTTGGGCTCTGCCTCTGGATTTGATGAACTGGTCTCTGACTCCTGGCCCCTGGTGCAGCCTATGGTTTGACTTCTGCCCTCCTGCAGTTGTAGCCTAACTGTCAGGCAAGGTCCCCTGCCTCCCAGTCCCTGACATTAGGCCCCAGTCTGGAGCAAGGTGGTCATAAAGCTGGGGTATTTATGGGGATGGAGGTTTGGCGTGAAGCCTGCTAAGCGGAGTTGCCTCCTGGTCTCCCAGTGGCAGCAGGTAACACTGGAGTCATCCTTCCTCAAAGTCTTCAGGGAAGGTGAAACCTATAATCATACAAAGCCAACCATTTCCATCCCTGGAGCAGGGAAAATGAATATAACAAGTTATTATGTACAACGGGCCCTTTCCCTCCCTCTGCCCCTCCTCCTCTCCTCCCTTCCCTGGTTAGAGCAACACACACAGTCCCAGACAGTTTGCACTCGCAGCTGTTCATCGCACAAAGCAGGGGGTTGTGGTGCTGGGGGTGCTCAAGTGCATGGTGGACAGCCCCAAGGTTACAAGTTGGAGGCCACAGCAAAAGTGCTCGTGGTGCGGCCCAGCCAGATTCCAAGAAACGTGTGAATTCTGCTAAATACCTCGTCACCACGACATGTAAAAGCAAAGGAAATGCAAACAGCAGCAAGAAGGCTCCTCTCCACACCTATCCTGTATAATGGTTAAGTGGATTTTGAACTGAGATGGGGCGGCGGTGCTCGAGCCAAGGTGCAGTTTTGTGGTGGGGCATAGTGCGCTGGCTTATTTCTAATACAAGCAATGCAAATCTGCCCTCTCCCGACACATCTAGTATATTGACAATCACTTTGTCGCAGGGCAGCTCAGTGCCTGCTCCTAGGGAGTAGAAACTGCCAGGGAGAGAGAGAGAGCCCTGGCAGGACATAAGGAGCCCAGCTGCGGGGTGGCGGGGCAGCTAAGGAGAGCCAGCTGCCTGTAGGAGGCAGGGCCTGGCCCTTATAAAGCCCAGGGCTGAGGCCAGGCTGGCAGTCCCCTGCCAGCAGCTGGAGGGGCAGGAGCTCCTGGAGTTAGGAGGTGAGCAATGCGGGAACTGCTCTAGCTGAGGGAAGGAGGGCAGCTCTGAGAGGATCGAGCACTATGGTTTAGCCAGGTGGCTTGGAGTTAAGTTGCTACAGCCAGAGAGCGTTATGTTTGAGTTGTAGCCAGGAGGCTGGAGTTTGTGTTCAGGCTTTGATATTATACCGGTGGTTTGGGTGAGGCTATAGGGGTTGGAGGAGGCCTTGTAGGGACCCCGGGGGGGGGGGGCCCAGTGCCTGAATGAGGGCACAGTACTTTAAGGGGGAACCCCAGTGGCATAGGAACCCCGGTGCAAGTGAAGGCACAGCTTGCAGCGTGGAGCGCAACCAGTGGGTTGCAGGCGGGGAACGTAAACCCTGGGTTGTGTGCAGGGTACGCAGACACCAGCCCCAGAGAGGGGCAGCTTTGAGACACCCCAGCGCGGGCACAACAAACCCCAGAGAGGGGGCGATATTATTAAGAAGCCCAGTGCAGGCGCGGTGAGCCTCTGAAACAGGGCTAGTGTTGCAGAAAACCCCGGAGCAGGGTGGAGTGCTGCGGTTGCCCCGGCGAGAAGGGGAAAGCCCTGGGAGAAAGGGGGGCAGCAGCACGGTGGGCCCGAGAGTCAGGGGGTGTCACCAAGAAGTCCCCAGAGTGGGCGCAGAGACCCCAGACGGGGACGGTATTTTAGAAGCCCGAGTTCGGGTGACATTGTGGGGAAAGTCCCGGGGGGGCACTAGTGTAAAGGCCCAGACAGGGGGCGACACTACAGAGAAGGTCTCAGAGAGGGGCAACATCATAGGGAGGCCCTGAGTGGGCTCAGAGAGCCCAAGAGAGGGCAGCACAACAGAGGAGGCCCTGGAGAGCGGGCGAGAGAACGTAGAGGAGGCCCGAGAGATGGGCTGTGTACATAGAGAGAGACATACCAGCGTCTATCCCATCAGCGAGGCTTGGGGCGTGGTATTAGGGGTTGGTAGGAGCCATGCGGAGCCCATAAGGCTAGGGTGCCTGGGCAGCACCCATCATACCGGGAGACCCCCAGGGGGTCCGGGAACACGGGGACAGAGGTCCCAGCTAACCGTGCCCGGGCAGTCGTTAGGCAGCCTCCCAACTTTATCTAACCATCAAAGACGTGGCGGGCGAGAATTTGAGGGTGCCCTTGGGCCGACTTGGCACGGTGAGGGGGCCATAGGGAGATCACGGCCCTCCTGAAGGACCCCGCCATGACAAAGGCTTTTCTAGCCAGGTGTTGAAACCCCCGCAAGGATAGAAATACCAGAACCACCCCAGGTAGGCCGTTCCAATGTTTTACTGTCCTCCTAGTGAGAAAGTTTTCTTCATATCTCACCTAAACTTCTCTTGCTGCAATTTGAGACCATTGCTCCCTGTTTGGTCATCTGCCACCACTGAGAACAGTCCAGCTCCCTCCTCTTCGAAACCACCTTTCACGTACCTGAAGGCTGCTTTTAAATCCCCTCAGTCTTCTCTTCTCCAGATGAAATAAGCCCAGTTGCCTCAGCCTCTCCTCAGAAGTCATGTGCCCCATCCCCTGAACCATTTTCATTGCCCTCCGCTGGACTGTCTTCACTTTGTCCACATCCTTTCTGTGATTGTCAGGTGCTATTAGGGACAGTGGATGGAGGTAAAAGTTGTCATGTACATGGATGTGCACATGATGGCAGTCAAGGTCTTTGACATTGGATTCTGCCTTTTTCTTTTCACCTGCAGCTGCGGTCACACACCAATAAACCACATGGGTTTTCTGTTTCATTCCCAGCCACGGATGAAAGTTGGTGTGCTTTTGCCATTGCCTGCCTGCTTCCTAGCTTCTATTCATTCCCGTATTGCCGTCAACATTGAGGCATAGGAACATGTACAAGATCCTACCAAAATAAAACTCTGTTGCAATCACTAACTCTGTTATATGGGATTGAACAAAAGAACAACTGTTTTGTTTTTTTCCCTTTCCCTCCCTACCCTGCTGATATCTCATACTTTTCACATACTCTTCATATTGAGGCCAGGTATTTCAAGTGATTTGTAAGCGTAATGAGTCCTAGAGATCCCCACTGTCCTTTCAAGGACCATTCATTTCATTGCATTTCATTGCATATTTAGCTGTGAGAAACTCTCAGAGCCTGGCCCATCAGAGGAGCTCCACACTTCCCCTTTGCACTAAGCAGGGTGAATGAAGCTTACTGATTCCTTTCAAGGTCTGCATGGAGAAGCCTATTATTTGTAGGGCTGTACAACATTTTGGCAACCATTTTGTTTCAGAGGTGTTTGGGCCCATTTCGGGGCCTGAAACACTAAATCCAAAATGAAACAGAAGGCTCCGAAATGAAACAAAACCATCCAAAATGTTTTGGAAATGTTGGATGTTGCAGAATGTTTTGGGGGTGCCCCCCGGGAACAGCAAAGCCCGGTAGCCCTCTTTTTTTTAAAGTGCTGGGAGGCAGGGGGCTAGGTGGGGTATGGGGCCATCAATTTGGAAATATTGGAGAGATTCGATGATTCACACATAGACACAGCTTTAAATATTTTTTCTATGTACCTCAAGGTACAAGGCAGGTTGTGAAGGCTGAGCTGGTGGGGTGGACGGAGCATCCCATGGGAACACGGTGGGGTGGGGGTGCCCAGCATGAGCACTTCCGATCCACCCTGCTGTGCCTGCCTCTCCCCGACCGATCTGAATCTCCGAAATGGCATTGAAATTCCAGAACAGATTTGGCCAAATCAAAACTGAACAGTGATCCAAAACACCAAAATGAATCACTGTTCTCCAAAAAGGCCGAATCCAAAACCAAAACAAAGTATAGCCATTTTGCACAGCCCTATTATTTGGCATATTAAAATTCCCTATAACTTAAAAGGCCTTTACTGGAGAGCACATAAACAGTCTAAATGCACTTGGTCCCATCTCAGAGAAGGAAGTGTAGACCAATAAAGTATCCAACATCTCTTCCAACCTAATATGTCTCTGATCATATGCTTTTTCTTTGCTTTTCTTTTCTTTTCTTTTCTTAAGTACTTGCCAAAACTTTTCAGGGCAAACTTGCTGCAATCTAGCACATAGGAAAAATTTGGCTTATCACCCTCCATGCTTTCTAATAATGATGTACCTGTGCTAACCTCAAACACATTCTGATTTTATTCTCGTAACACCTGTGGATGACAGGAAAGTTCCTCCTCTGCCTAGCAGTTGGGAACCCAAATTGAGCAAGACTGGGTAAAATGTCCAAGATCTTACCTGTTCTGAGATAAGAAAACAATCTGGAACTGATCAGAGTTTGGAAGGATGTTCCCATATGGAGAAGGTTATTTCAAACCCAATGTCTATACCCAAGTTGCACTTAACTTTGAAATATGTAATAAGGACCACTGCTGAATAGTGGACTGAATGAAACAGTGGGATCTATCTGGTTATTTCCTATTATACTATCAGGTAAGGAATATATTGCCAGGATTGGAGCCCCTAAAGGGTCCTAAGGGAATTAGGTACATGAATCTCATGGGATATTGATAGAGTTTAGCCACTAATAGCTGAAAGAGCACTGTTCAAACATCCTGTGTTCATTAAGATGTCCTGGGGCTCTGGCATACTTAAAAATAGACAGTGATGAGTGGGTGGAAGGGAGAATACAGAGAGGAAAGAGAAGGGAAAATTGAAGTATGCAAAGCAGTTTGGTTGCGTTCAAAGCTATAATAACAGTTGAGAAGCAGATGGTAACAGCATAGGATATTTGACATCAACACTATAACCTAAAGTAAAGGGAGATTGGCCACTATGTTTTTGCTACATTATTTCTGCATTATCTCTTGGTTCCTCTCATTAGGTGATTATTCCCATCATGTCTCTTCTTAGCTTTAGGAATGGTGAAAGTGCCAAGGGCATTGACAACCTCAATGGGTCTTGCACGTTCCTTTGAAGTGACTGTTGCAGGTAAAATGAAATCCTTGATTGATCTAATCCTGTGATGTCTGTATTTTTGTTTGTTTTCATTTATTAACCAGGTTCAATGGGAGCCGTCACTTTAACCCAACCAGGTTCTTCCTCAGCCCATCCAGGAGAGTCTACAACCCTCACTTGTGCAGTCTCTGGGTATAACATTAATGAGCACCACATACATTGAGTCCGTGAAACCCCTGGGAAAGGCTTCATTTGGATGGCAGCTTTCAAAACAGGAGCCACCACTTACATTGCAAATGACTTCAATGGGCGCATAAACCCATCCACCAGTGGCTCCACAGCCAAGCTGCAGATTGCAAGACTCACAGCTGCAGACACAGCTACATACTATTGTACACGACAAACACAGTGCTCCCTGCCTCACTGCATCTTGTACAAAAAGCTTGGTGGGAAATGGATCTATCGCAGTGCCTTGTTTCAGGTAGCAGGAAGTTGCAGGAACTAATCTTATGCATAGAGAGATAAAAAGCTACTGCACTGATATAGGCCAATTCTTCCCCTGACATCAGAATGTCGGGTACCTTGTGCTGTATCCTATACAGTGCATTGAATAAAGTTTCACCCACAATATTCAAGGATTTCCAGGGGGAGGAGGAGAGAGATTTGTTTTCCTGATATTTCAACATCCCTTCTTGTAGTGAAAGCCTTCCAGGGAGTGGAGCTGGTTACTGACTATTACATGAATCAGAGGGTGCAGCTATGTAGGATGCTACTGTGCAGTAGCAACAAGCCACTGAGTAGTAGCTCATTCCTACCATGCAGTAGCACTGCCAGGTACTAACCATGACATGATGCTACTGTTCAGTAGTAGCAAGCTACTGCACAGTAGCTTACTGCTACTGCATAGTAACATCAGAAAAAACCCAAAAAACAAAGATGTAGCAACAGTTCTGAGCAGTAACACCAGTTACAGCACAGTCATTTAGAGTCATAGAAAAGTAGGCTAGAAGGGACCTTCAGAAATCATGTATTCCAACCCTCTGCCTGAGGCAGGATCTCCCTATCCAAACCATCCTATACAAACCTATTAGTTGACCTATTAATGTAATGTCAGAGTCAACCCTGACAGAACCACAAGGTATAATACCCTAACCTGCTGCAGATGAAGCCGGGGAACTGGTGGCCCATGTCCTGCTGCTACAAAGGTTGTTTCATGGCACTGGAATAGGTCAGGTTCTGATCCTAGATTGGGCGAAAATTGTCTTACCCCTTGTGCACCTATGTGGCACACACCTGTCCATGAAAGTGCCATTTTGGAACTGTTTGCAATATTACTATTACCCATGCAGCATGCATGTGTAATAGCTACTGCACATATATAGTAGGCTACAGACTAGTAAGATATGTATGCATCTGTGAATATACATGCAGAGTATGCTCCTAAGTTACAAAACTATAACAAAAACCCCAACTGACTCATCTTAGAAGAGGAGACTCTCCTCTTTTAACCCCAACAGGCAGTGATGAAAATGCTGGCCCGAAAGATGGGGACATCCAAATTCCAGGCCTTAAACCACAGGAGAATTGAAGGTTGCTTCTCATGGTCCTCTGAAGACTTTTCAGGATTCCCCTCAGATTTCAGGTCACCTAAACCTGGGTCCAGTTGTTATAAACACAGCCCTGCACTTATGCCACAAGCACTGACTGCAAGGAAGAAAGAGAAAAGGGTGGAAGAGGATTTCTTAATGGAAAAAAAAAAATTGTCTGCCTTGGAAGATACAATAACCTCATGAGGAAACCAGCAGGTGACTGCAAAGGGAAAATATGACACAAGCAGTCTCAGGAAGGCAACGTAATACGAAGACAGGCACCGTTTAGTTTTCTCTCTGCAGTCAGTTGTGCCCATAATTACAAAAGTTATATGGGGGGGAAGCGGGGAGATGCATGAAAACTCATATTATGTGATAGCATACAAGGCAATGAGGCATACAAGAACATTTTAAACAACTTATTTTTAATCTCCAATGTCTTATTTGCTCCCTGTAACTTGAATGTTATGAAGCTGAGCTTCTCAAGGCATTTGTGAAACGATTCAGATTCTCCGCCTAACAGTCTCCTTAAAAACAAGCCGGACTTTCTCATTCCTCAGTGTGTATATGAAAGGGTTGAGCAAAGGAGTGATGACAGTGTGAAGGAAGGACACAGATTTGTAAAACTCTGAGGAGTGCAACTTTTGGGGCAGGACGTACATAAATATGGAGCAGCTGTAGAAGATGGAAGCAACGGTGATGTGGGCTGCACAGGTGGAGAATGCCTTCTGGCGTCCTATGGCAGATGGGATATGCAGGATAGTGTGGATGATATACAAGTAGGATACTGTTGTTAGGAACAGTGAGCTAAGCACTACAATGGCTGAAGTTATGGAGATGACCCTTTCAATCAGACTGGTGTCCAGACAAGCCAGCTTCAACAGAGGATTTATGTCACAGAAGAAATGGTTGATGACATTGGGCCCACAGAATGGAAACTGGGAGAGAAGGATGACTGGACAGAGAACTGATATAAATGCTCCCATCCAAGTACAAATAAGCAACTGCAGCGTCAGCTGTCCACTCATGATGATGGGGTAATGCAACGGCTTGCAAATGGCAATGTATCTATCAAAGGACATCACAGCCACTAGGATGTACTCAGACGTGCCCAGGAAGAAATAGAAATAAGTTTGAGTGATGCAGCCAGACAAGGAAATCATGTGGTTGTCTGACACAAGATTGTGCATGGTTTTGGGGAGAATGACAGTGGTAAACCAAAATCCTGAAAAGGACAAATTGCAGAGCAACCAGTACATGGGGGAATGTAGGCGATAATCCTCCCACACTAAGGCTATGATGACTGCATTGCCCATGAGCGTCAGTCCATAGATTACCAGAAGAATGAGAAACACAAGAATTTTAAATTGACTGAGGTTAGGGAATCCCACGATGATGAACTCCTTCACTGAAGTCTGGTTCTCCTCCATAGCTACATCTTGAGCACCCCTGTATAAGAAAGAGAGTGAAATGCCATCAGCATAATTTTTACCCATATTTTAGTGAAATTAATGAGTTTGGCTAAATTAAGTTACGACTTTTTTCAAAGAGTTATATGGGGATTTTAGATGTTGGTGTCTACTGAATTGTCTACAAAATACTTTGTTCCAATCCTGCAACCCATACCAACCCCTACTATCTTAACTAATAAATGAGAAGGTCTAATGGCATTTAAAAGATCATTTATGAGGGCCAATGCAGGGAGAATACAGAGAATGACTATCAAAGATAAAACCCTCGCTGAATAGCCAACATAACGGAAGAGAACTCAAAATCAGGGGAAAAGTTCCTAGTGGAGATGGTGGACTTTCCAGCACATGGAAGTTTTTTGTTTTTTGGGGTTTTTTTTAAATCAAGTTCAGGTAACTTTATAATATAAGGAAATGATGAATTTAGTAGCTATTGACTTGACCCCCTTACCTTTCTAATTTGTGTATGTCCAAGATGTTCACTCATTTAAATGATCTTTAACTGGCTTCTTAAATAGAGCTAGAGATTTCCTTTGGTTTTGATATAAACTGCCACAGATGGACACCAAGAAACAAGCAAACAACAAAATTATAATATTCAAAATTGCATAAAGGATTTACAGGTTAGAAACTTGAGCATTTCTTCCTAATGTTTCCAATGTTATCAGTCAACCCTTCCCTATTCCTACCTTGCCCCAAATACTGGTGTCTTTTTAGTTAACTGTAACATTTAATAAAGAAAAAAAACCTGTCCTCCTTTCTAATTTTCTTTCATTCACATTTTTCTGAGTCCTAACAAAAGAAAAATCCATTCGGGAGGAAATTGTTTTCTCATTGCACACTTGGAGACTTTGAAGAACAAAGAGATGCACTTTCAAAGAAAAGGAAACAAGTATCATCTCTACTTTTCACAATAGTCATTCCTTTTCCTCATCTAATGTTGAAATATAGATTTGAAGGGAAGAAAACATATATTGAATGTGTCTTCAATTATCAGTTTTTCCAGTATTTAATAAACTGATGCTGAAAAGTGATTTCTTCTTCATTGGACAGCCAATATACCATTCCCCTAAACTGCATTAAGCCTTTTTTCTCTAGCCCTTCTTCAAGTTGGCAGCGAGTATAACTGTGCTGGATGCTGTGCCCTCCTTTCAAGTTAACCCCAAAACACCCTGGGTGATCTCCCTTGGATTGAAGTGATACTTACTGTGTTGGAGGTTCAAGAGTCAGTGTCAGGACAGCGCTTTCTTGTAAGACTGAGGCTGCTCTGGCACACACGGTCAATGGGGGTTGGTGCAGACTTCCATTTAGCTCCTTGGAAAATCCCAGGCAGAGTTAAGCCTATTTTCACCAATATCACTTTGTCCTGCCCTCAGTAACCAAATCCCCATCGTGAGCAATGAAGGGGCTTAAGAACGTGTCACCTCTTGCATCTCCCAGCTGCTGCCTCCAGAAGCTTCTTGTCGGTCTCCTGTTCTGTTTCCTACTAGTTCAAACCGAATGCCAATTTAATGGCTGCACACTTTGTATCTAAAGAAAATATGATTTTGAAAAGGGCATTGCTCCATAAGTGGTATGCCATACCCATTTCAAGAAATTGCTGCTGGCAATAATGGAGGCACTCTGCTTTCGATGGTTAGAAAGCTGCTCAGCTTGTCTCAGAGTCCCAACAGCACAGCTTTATTCATAATCCATACACCTGTGCCCCTCCTAGTCCTTTCTCACATGGAAAACCTGAGCTCTGGTTTTAACTATTTATCAGAAGCAAACCTGAAAGGGGACCTGGAGGTATAAGCACCCTCTTGTGTATCCATTAAGGACTTCTTTTCCTGAGAATAGAAAAGAAACATGTATAACAGCTCACGCAGCCATGAATTCATCCACGGTCTTACATTTCTCCTGCTGAGGACCGCTCCAAGGAAGACGAAGTGCATTGGTACAGGGATTAGCATGCGGCTTCCCGTTCCTTTTACAGCCACGGCTAGAAAGTCTGTGTCCTCCCCACTGCCTGCCCTTCTTCCAGTGACCAGTGGCACAAAGAACTCAGATTTCTTGTGCTACCATCTCCTGTTTCTATATTATACAACTATAATGCCAACTGCAGGGAGACTCACTGAAGTACCCAAGATCTCAGATCATGTGAGGAAACAAGCATTCGTCTCCACCTTACCAGGGATTGGAAGGACAGTCTCAGAGCAATAGGGTTTTCTACTCTAGGCTTCCATACACAAACTTACACCTTCTGGTGGCAGCAGCCATAGGAAAGCACTGTTGAATTGAAAGAATGATCTACTGGGAAGCATACAGTCCCTTCCTCTCATCGCATGAGATGGGGGTATACTGGAGAGCAAGGAACAGGGTTTAAGAAGAGAATCAAGGACTCAGTGCATGCTAATTGGGTTTGGCCATCGATGTCTCAGAGACCATGTCAGACCTGCTTTCTGACGTGAGATCTCCTGGGTGCCTGTCCTACCAGGTGGGAGCAAGTGGGTGAAGGGGAGGAGAATACAGTGTGAAGGGAGAAGGGCATCTTTTCACATGCAAAATCATTTGCCTGCTTTGGATGATATAAGTCCCGTGGGTATGAAAGAGCTGTTACAGCAGAGGAAAGTTTTTACACTCACTACCAGCCTGAAACAAAGGGAGATCAGCCACCATGGGTTTGCTTCATTATCTTTGCATTATCTCGTGCTGCCTCTTGCCAGGTGAGCACCATTACATTGTGTCTGGTTGGACTGGGGAGTAGTTTAGGTTTGAAGGAAATCGATGACTTGTGTGGCTCTGGCATTCTCCTCGGCAGTGTCTGCTGCATGCGGAGTGGTGTCCTGGCCTGATGAAGGCTGTCACTTCCTGTGATTGTACAGCTTTTCCTTTTTAACAGGTACCGTGGGAGCAGTCACTTTAACCCAGCCAGGTTCGGTGTTTGCTCGGCCAGGGGAAGCCATTACCCTCACCTGTGCCACCTCTGGGTACAACATCAATGACCACCATATGCACTGGCTCCGTAAAGCCCCTGGAAAAGGCATGGTGTGGATGGCAGCCTTTAGGACAGGGCATGCCACCTACATTGCGAATGACTTCAAAGGACGTGTGACCCCTTCCACCAGTGGCTCTACAGCAAAGCTGCAGATTGCAAGACTCACATTGGCAGACACAGCTACTTACTACTGTACAAGAGAAGCACAGTGCCTCCTGCCTCACTCCCTTCCATACAAAAAGCCTCTGAGGGCCTGGTCTCCTCTCAGTTTCTCTTCCCCTTTTCACATTGCCTGAAATTCAGACTTGTGCAGGGACCCAGATCCAAGGCCTCTGCACTGATACAGGCCTACGTCTTTTCCTGATAACACAGCTTCATGTGCCTTGTGCTCCATGCGCACTGAGTAATGTTTAATCTCAAAATGTAAGGCTGACTTTTGTGATATATTCACCCCTTTCTTTAAAGGAAAGCTCTAGGGAGGGGGCTGGCTACCAGCTGCTCCATGGTACTGGGAACCCATCGGGTTCTGCCATGCAGCTCCCCCTCATCTTTGGGAAGTCCCATCATCTCTTTCTTGGCCCACACCTCCCTCACGTGACAGCTCCTACCAAGGCCCCATCGATGCATGCTGAGAACAGAAATCCCTGGGGTCAAGTCTTATATCATAGTGCAGACTGAAAGCGCATATGCATTCAGATAATTGCAGCTCTTGTTACTTCTACAGACTTCGGGTACTTGTTTCCTCCTGCCCGCATACCCAAAAGGAGGGAAGGGGGCACCCTCACCTCCTAACTTAACAGTCTCATGTTTGGGGTTTTTTTTTTTTCCAAAGAGCCAGGGATGCCAGTTTGACTCCCCTTATCTGCAAAGGGGTTTGCTCCTGTATATTCTGCTTCCTAGCACAATGCCACTCCCACCAGGCCTCAATCAGATACCATTCTTTGCCCTCCGTAGACCTCCTTTGGAAGAGGAATCAGCTACACCTGCCCTTTAACTAGGTTTGGGTGAAATGGCTAAACAGCAGTGGAGAACTTACTGTCCCACTTGGAGCTGCATGCATCGTGGATCCCAAACCCCTTCTTCTTCCAGGGCATCATCAGCCTTCTCACCGAACCACACAGAGCTGCCTTTCTTGGCAAGTATCCTTGCAAGGAAATGGATTAAAGGGTTTTTGGTACTGCCTAGCTCAGGGGTGGGCAAAATGTGGCCTGTGGGCTGGATGCAACCCAACAGGCCATTCTAGCAGGCCTGTAGGGCCCCTAAAAAATTTAGAAAATAAATTTTCATCTTCCCCTGGCTACCTGTCACGTGGCCCTCAATGTCTTGCCAAAACTCAGTAAGCGGTCCTCCACCCAAAATAATTGCCTGTCTCTGGCCTGGCTTGTTACAGGGTGGTTAATACTGTCTGTACTGATATCTGCATGTGAAAAAGAGGGATGTGGGGTGGTACAAGGGCTAGGAAGGCAGTTCATGTATGGATAGGGTGGTCTGTAATTTATTTTGAAGCTCAGTGTTCAAATTTTCCTGTAGCATCTTGTGATGCATCCAGTAGGAGACTGGGAGACGTGGACATGCTGATGGGATACAGTGATGTGTTTCTGTTCCTATCACCGAAGGAGGCAACTCATTGGGTAACATAACTGGCATTTCCAAAGACCCTGAATGGTTTCCTATGGAAATATTGCTGTGTTTTGCAGGGGGATGCTGAGTTCTGTTCTGAACTCCTGGCTGGACACAGACCCCTGCGTCCCAGTCCTGTGCTTGTAATGCAGCCTCATTTTCATAAAGCAAGCAATGTATACCTGGTGAGACAGAAAACAATGAAGGAAAAACAATCTGCACTTTCTCATTCTGTAGCGTGTATATGAAAGGGTTGAGCAAAGGAGTGATGGCAGTGTGAAGGAAGGAAACTGATTTGTAAACTCTGAGGTGTGCAGTTTTTTGGGAAGGATGTGCATGAATATAGAAGAGCTGTAGAAGATGGAAGAAACTATGATGTGGGCTAGACAGGTGGAGAATGCCTTCTGGTGCCCTTTGGTCCATGGGATACGCAGTGTTCTGTGGATGGTGGACAAGTAGGACACTGTTGTTAGGAGCAGGGAGTTGAGCACTACCCCTGGTTGAGAGTGTGGAGATGACCCTTTCAATGCAACTGGTGTCTACACAAGCCAGCTTCAGCAGAGGCCTTATGTCACAGAAGAAATGGTTGATGACATTGGGCCCACAGCATGGTAAGTGGGTCACAAGATTGGTGGGACACAAAACTGATGAATATGCTCCCCTCCACGTGCAAACCACCAACTGCAGCATCAGCTGTCCACTCATGGCGGTGGGCAATGCAACAGTTTACAACTGACAACATATCTATCAAAGGACGTCGCAGCCTCCACAATGTTCTCGAAAGGTGCCAAAGAAGAAATAGAGATAGGTTTGGGAGATGCAGCCAGATAAAGCAATCTTGTGGTTGTCTGACATGAGATTGTGCATGGTTTTGGGGAGGATGAGGATGGTGAACCAAAAGCCTGAAAAGGACAAGTTGTGCAGGAACCAGCACATGAGGGAATGAAGGCCATAATCCCTCCACACCAAGGCTATGATCAACGTGTTGCCCATGAGCGTCAGTCCATAGATTACCAGAAGAATGAGAAAGACAAGAATTCAAAACTGATTGAGGTTAGGGAACAGCACAATGATGAACTCCTTCACTGAGGTCTGGTTCTCCTTCCCCGTAGCTGCATCTTGAGCACCCCTGCATAAAAAAGAGGGGGAAATGCCTTCAGCATAATTTTTGCCCATATTTTATTGAAATGAATGAGTTTGGCTAAGTTAACATATGACTTTTTTTTTAAAGAGTTATATGGGAACGTTAGATGTTGGTGTCTACTGAATTGTCTGCACAATACTTTGTTCCAATCCTGCAACCCATACTCACCCCTACTATCCTAACTAATGAATGAGAAGGTCTAATGGCATTTACAATATCATTTATGAGGACCAATGCAGGGAGCATACTAAGAGAATGACTATCAAAGATAAAACCCTCGCTGAATATCTAAAATAATGGAAGAGAACTCAAAACCAGGGGAAAAGTTTCTAATGGAGATGGAGGACTTTCCATCATATGGAGGTCTTTTGTTTTTTGGTATTTTTTTTTAATCAAGGTCAGGTAACTTTATAATATAAGGAAACTATGGACTCAGTAGCTGTTTAATTGCCCCCCTAACCTTTCTGATTTGTGTGTCTCCAAGAAGTTCACTCATTTAAATGATCTTTAACTGGCTTCTTAAATAGAGCTAGAGATTTCCTTTGGTTTTGATATAAACTGCCACAGATGGACACCAAGAAACAAGCAAACAACAAAACTATGATATTCAAAATTGCATAAAGGATTTACAGGTTAGAAACATGAGCATTTCTTCCTAATTACTACTTTAACTGGAGCTGGTTTCCAATGTTATCATTCAAACCTTCCCTATTCCTACCTTGCCCCTAACACTGGTGTCTTCTTAATGAGCAGTAACATTTAATAGAGAAAAAAAAAAGTCTCCTCCTCACTCCTTTTCTTTCATTCATATTTTTCTGAGTCCTAACAAGAAAAATAATCCGTTCTGGGTATTTTCTTTTTCTCATTGCACACTTGGAGATTTTGCAGAACAAAGAGACGCACTTCCAAAGAAAAGTAAGCAAGTATCATCTCTGCTTTTCACATTCATCATTCCTTTTTCTCATCTAATGTACAAATATAGATTGGAAATGAAGAAAACATATTTTGAAGACGTTTTCAATTATCGCTTTTCCCCGAATTTAATAAATTGATGCTGAAAAGTGATTTCTTCTTCATTGGACAGCCAATATACCATTCCCCTAAACTGCATTAAGATTGGTTTCTATAGTTGGCAGCGAGTATAACTGTGCTGGATGCTGTGCCCTCCTTTCAAGTTAACCCCAGAACACCCTGGGTGATCTCCCTTGGATTGAAGTGATACTTACTGTGTTGGAGGTTCAAGAGTCAGTGTCAGGACAGCACTTTCTTGTAAGACTGAGGCTGCTCTGGCACACACGGTCAATGGGGGTTGGTGCAGACTTCCATTTAGCTCCTTGGAAAATCCCAGGTGGAGTTAAGCCTCTTCTCACCAATATCACTTCGTCCTACCCTCGGTAACCAAATCTCCATCGTGAGCAATGAAGGGGCTTAAGAACGTGTTACCTCTTGCATCTCCCAGCTGCTGCCTCCAGAAGCTTTTTGTCAGTCTCCTGCTCTGTTTCCTACTAGTTCAAACCGAATGCCAATTTAATGGCTGCACACTTTGTATCTAAAGAAAATATGATTTTGAAAAGGGCATTGCTCCATAAGGGGTATGCCATACCCATTTCAAGAAATTGCTGCTGGCAATAATGGAGACACTCTGCTTTCGATGGTTAGAAAGCTGCTCAGCTCATCTCAGAGTCCCAACAGCACAGCTTTATTCATAATCCATACAACTGTGCCCCTCCTAGTCCCTTCTCACATGGAAAACCTGAGCTCTGCCTTTAACTGTTTATCAGAAGCAAACCTGAAAGGGGACTGGGAGGTATAAGCACCCTCTTGTATATCCATTAAGGACTTCTTTTCCTGAGAATAGAAAAGAAACATGTATAACAGCTCACGCAGCCATGAATTCATCCACGGTCTTACACTTCTCCTGCTGAGGACCGCTCCAAGGAAGACGAAGTGCATTGGTACAGGGATTAGCATGCGGCTTCCCGTTCCTTTTACAGCCACGGCAAGAAAGTCTGTGTCCTCCCCACTGCCTGCCCCTCTTCCAGTGACCAGTGGCACAAAGAACTCAGATTTCTTGTGCTACCATCTCCTGTTTCTATATTATACAACTATAATGCCAACTGCAGGGAGACTCACTGAAGTACCCAAGATCTCAGATCATGTGAGGAAACAAGCATTCGTCTCCACCTTACCAGGGATTGGAAGGACAGTCTCAGAGCAATAGGGTTTTCTGCTACTGGCTTCCATACACAAACCTGCAGCTTCTGGTGGCAGCAGCCATAGGAAAGCACTGTTGAATTGAAAGAATGATCTACTGGGAAGCATACAGTCCCTTCCTCTCATCGGATGAGATGGGGACTATACTGGAGAGCAAGGAACAGGGTTTAAGAAGAGAATCAAGGACTCAGTGCATGCTAATTGGGTTTGGCCATCGATGTCTGAGAGAGGCCACTTCAGACCTGCTCTCTGGTGTGAGATCTCCTGGGTGCCTGTCCTACCAGGTGGGAGCAAGTGGGTGAAGGGGAGGAGAATACAGTGTGAAGGGAGAAGGGCATCTTTTCGCATGCAAAATCATTTGCCTGCTTTGGATGATATAAGTCCCGTGGGTATGAAAGAGCTGTTACAGCAGAGGAAAGTTTTTACACTCACTACCAGCCTGAAACAAAGGGAGATCAGCCACCATGGGTTTGCTTCATTATCTTTGCATTATCTCGTGCTGCCTCTTGCCAGGTGAGCACCATTACATTGTGTCTGTTTGGACTGGGAAGTAGTTTAGGTTTGAAGGAAATCGATGACTTGTGTGGCTCTGGCATTCTCCTCGGCAGTGTCTGCTGCATGCGGAGTGGTGTCCTGGCCTGATGAAGGCTGTCACTTCCTGTGATTGTACAGCTTTTCCTTTTTAACAGGTACTTTGGGAGACGTCACTTTAACCCAGCCAGGTTCGGTGTTTGCTCGGCCAGGGGAAGCCATTACCCTCACCTGTGACACCTCTGGGTACAACATCAATGACCACCATATGCACAGGCTCCGTAAAGCCCCTGGAAAAGGCATGGTGTGGATGGCAGGCCTTAGGAGAGAGCATGCCACCGACATTGCGAATGACTTCAAAGGACATGTGACCCCATCCACCAGTGGCTCAAGAGCAATGCTGCAGATTTCAAGACTCACATTGGCAGACACAGCTACTTACTACTGTACAAGAGAAGCACAGTGCCTCCTGCCTCACTCCCTCCCGTACAAAAAGTGTCTAAGGGCCTGGTCTCCTCTCAGTTTCTCTTCCCCTTTTCACATTGCCTGAAATTCAGACTTGTGCAGGGACCCAGATCCAAGGCCCCTGCACTGATACAGGCCTAAGTCTTTCCCTGACAACACAGCTTCAGGTGCCTTGTTCTCCATGCACACATTCATGGGTCACATGCAGTCCACCAGGCCCTTTTATCAGGCCCATAAGGCCCCTAAGAAATTTAGAAAATTAATTTTCATCTTCCCCTGGCTGCCTGTCACGTGGTCATCAATGGCTTGCCAAAACTCATTAAGCGGCCCTCCGCCCCAAATAATTGCCTGTCTCTGGCCTGGCTTGTTACAGGGTGGTTAATACTGTTGGTAGTGATATCTGTATGTGAAAAAGAGGAATGTGGGGTGGGACAAGGACTAGGAAGACAGTTCATTTCTGGATAGGTTGGTCTATAATTTATTTTGAAGCTCAGTGTCCAAATTTTCCTGTAGCATCTTGTGATGCATCCAGTAGGAGACTGGGAGACGTGGACATGCTGATGGGATACAGTGATGTGTTTCTGTTCCTATTGCAGAAGTAGGCATCTCACTGGGTAACATAACTGGCATTTCAAAAGACCCTGAATGGGTTCCTATGGAAATATTGCTGTGTTTTGCAGGGGGATGCTGAGTTCAGTTCTGAACTCCTGGCTGGACACAGACCCCCTGCGTCCCAGTCCTGTGCTTGTAATGCAGCCTCATTTTCATAATGCAAGCAATGCATGGCCGGTAAGACAGGAAAGAAAGAAGGAAATGTCAATGGATATATCTGAAATGCAAAATGATTTTTCTGCCTGAGAAGATTGAAGAATACCAGGTGAAAACCAGGTGGTAACTACAAGGGCGTTATTTGATCCAAACCTTTTCAGGATGGCAGTCTAGAACAGCCATAGATGTTGCTTGATTTATCCCCGCACTGAACTGTATGCATTAATGCAGAAATCATATTTAGAGGGGACAGGAATACTTATTTTACTAACTCATTCAAGGCAGTTGGACACAGAAAGAAATTTAAGCAGATCTTTTTTTAATCCTCTTCTAAAATCTCTTAATCCTATAGCACTAAGTGACATGTCAGAACCTATCTGAGACAATACCAGTTCTTCGCCTGAGAGTCTCTTTAAATACAATCTGCACTTTCTCATTCCTCAGCGTATATATGAAAGGGTTGAGCAAAGGAGTGATGGCAGTGTGAAGGAAGGAAACTGATTTGTAAAATTCTGAGGTGTGGAGTTTTTTGGGCAGGATGTGCATGAATATAGAAAAGCTGTAGAAGATGGAAGCAACTATGATTTGGGCTGCACAGGTGGAGAATGCCTTTTGATGCCCTTTGGTCCATGGGATACGCAGTGTTGTGTGGATGGTGGACAAGTAGCACACTGTTGTTAGGAGCAGGGAGTTGAGCACTACCCCTGGCTGAGTGTGGAGATGACCCTTTCAATGCAACTGGTGTCTACACAAGCGAGCTTCGGCAGAGGCCTTATGTCACAGAAGAAATGGTTGATGACATTGGGCCCACAGCATGGTAAGTGGGACACAAGATTGGTGGGACACAGAACTGATAAATATGCTCCCCTCCATGTGCAAACCACCAACTGCAGCGTCAGCTGTCCACTCATGGCAGTGGGCAATGCAACAGTTTACAACTGTCAAAGTATCTATCAAAGGACGTCACAGCCTTCACAATGTTCTCGGAGGTGCCAAAGAAGAAATAGAGATCGTTTTGGGAGATGCAGGCAGACACAATAAATCTCGTGGTTGTCTGACATGAGATTGTGCATGGTATTTGGGAGGATGAGGATGGTGAACCAAAAGCCTGAAAAGGACAAGTTGCACAGGAACCAGTGAATGGGAGAATGAAGGCCATAATCCCTCCACACCAAGGCTATGATCAGCGTGTTGCCCATGAGCATCAGTCCATAGATTACCAGAAGAATGAGAAAGACAAGAATTAATGATTGACTAAGGTTAGGGAACACCGCAATGATGAACTCCTCCACTGAGGTCTGGTTCTTCTTCCCCGTAGCTGCATCTTGAGCACCCCTGCATAAAAAAGAAAAGGAAATGCTTTCAGCATAATTTTTACCCATATTTTATTGAAATGAAAGAGTTTGGCTAAGTTAAGATACGACTTTTTTCACAAAGTTATATGGGGACTTTAGATGTTGGTGTCTACTGAATAGTCTGCACAATACTTTGTTCCAATCCTGCAACCCATACTCACTCCTACTATCCTAACTAATGAATGAGAAGGTCTAATGGCATTTAGAATATCATTTATGAGGCCAATGCAGGGAGCATACTCAGAGAATGACTATCAAAGATAAAACCCTCGCTGAATATCCAACATAATGGAAGAGAACTCAAAACCAGGGGAAGAGTTCCTAATGGAGATGGTGGACTTTCCCTCACATGGAGGTTTTTTGTTGTTTGGGTTTGTTTTTTTTTTAAATCAAGGTCAGGTAACTTTATAATATAAGGAAACGATGGACTCAGTAGCTATTGAATTGCCCCCCTTAACTTTCTGATTTGTGTATGTCCAAGAAGTTCACTCATTTTAATGATCTTTAACTGGCTTCTTAAATAGAGCTAGAGATTTCCTTTTGGTTTTGATATACACTGCCACAGATGGAAACAAGAAACAAGCAAACAACAAAGTTATAATATTCAAAATTGCATAAAGGATTTACAGGTTAGAAACATGAGCATTTCTTCCTAATTACTACTTTAACTGGAGCTGGTTTCCAATGTTATCATTCAAACCTTCCCTATTCCTACCTTGCCCCAAACACTGGTGTCTTCTTAGTGAGCTGTAACATTTAATAAAGAAAAAAACAAAAACCTGTCCTCCACTCTTGTTTTCTTTCATTCACATGTTTTCTGAGTCCTAACAAAAGAAAAATCCGTTCTGGGGGGAAAAACATTTTCTCATTGCACACTTGGAGATTTTGAAGAACAAAGAGCAGCACTTTCAAGGGTAAAAAAGGAAAACAAGTATCATCTCTGTTTTTCACAATCATCATTCCTTTTTCTCATCTAATGTTCAAACATAGATTGGAAATGAAGAAAACATATTTTGAATATGTCTTCAATTATCACTTTTTCCAGGATTTAATAAACTGATGCTGAAAATTGATTTGTTCTTCTTTGGCCAGGCGGGAGCAAGTGGGTGAAGGGGAGGAGAATACAGTGTGAAGGGAGAAGGGCATCTTTTCACATGCAAAATCATTTGCCTGCTTTGCCAGGCTATAAGATCCACGGGTATGAAAGAGCTGTTACAGCAGAGGGAATATTTTACCCTAACCCACTAGCCTAAAGCACAGGGAGATCAGCCACCATGGGTTTGCTTCATTATCTTTGCATTATCTCGTGCTACCTCTTGCCAGGTGAGCACCATTACATTGTGTCTGGTTTGACTGGGGAGTAGTTTAGGTTTAAAGGAAATCGATGACTTGTGTGGCTCTGGCATTCTCCTCGGCAGTGTCTGCTGCATGCGAGTGGTGTCCTGGCCTGATGAAGACTGTCACTTCCTGTGATTGTACAGCTTTTCCTTTTTAACAGGTACCGTGGGAGCGGTCACTTTAACCCAGCCAGGTTCGGTGTTTGCTCGGCCAGGGGAAGCCATTACCCTCACCTGTGACACCTCTGGGTACAACATCAACGACTACCTTATGCACTGGCTCCGTGAAGCTGATGGAAAAGGCATGGTGTGGATGGCAGCCTTTAGGACAGGGCATGCCACCTACATTGCGAATGACTTCAAAGGACGTGTGACCCCTTCCACCAGTGGCTCTACAGCAAAGCTGCAGATTGCAAGACTCACATTGGCAGACACAGCTACTTACTATTGTACAAGAGAAGCACAGTGCCTCCTGCCTCACTCCCTCCCATACAAAAAGCCTCTGAGGGCCTGGTCTCCTCTCAGTTTCTCTTCCCCTTTTCACATTGCCTGAAATTCAGACTTGTGCAAGGACCCAGATCCAAGGCCTCTGCACTGATACAAGCCTAAGTCTTTCCCTGACAAAAGAGCTTCCTGCCTCGTGCTCCATGCACACTGAGTAATGTTTAATCTCAAAATGTAAGGCTGACTTTTATGATATATTCACCCCCTTCTTCAAAGGAAAGCTCCCAGGAGGGGCCTGGCTACCAGCTGCTCCATGGTACTGGGAACCCATCGGATTCTGCCATGCAGCTCCCCCACATCTTGGGACATCCCTTCATCTCTTTCCTGGCCCACACCTCCCTCACGTGACAGCTCCTACCAAGGCCCCATTGATTCATGCTGAGAACAGAAATTCTAGGGGTCAAGTCTTATATCATAGTGCAGACTGAAAGTGCATATGCATTCAGATGATTGCAGCTCTTGTTACTTCTACAAGTTCATTTGGTTGTGAACCAAAAGCCTGAAAAGGACAAGTTGCAGAGCAACCAGTCCATGGGGGAATGAAAGCGATAATCCCTCCACACCAAGGCTATGATTACAGTATTGCCCTTGAGCGTCAGTACATAGATTACCAAAAGAAGTAGGAAGACAAGACAAGAATTTTAAACCAACTGAGTTTGGGGAATCCCTCGATGATGAACTCTTTTATTGAGGTCTGGTTCTCCTTCTCCATTTTTACAGCTTTATCTCACCTGCACATGGAAAGAAGAAAGATACCATGAGCATATTTCCTCCCCCCTGCCCACCTCCCCGTATCTTACTGAAATAAAGGAGCTTGGACAATTTCAGATAAGGTTTTTCAAAGAATTATAAGGATTATAAGGGACATTTGATTTCATAGATTTCATAGATTTCATAGACATTAGGGCTGGAAGGGACCTCGGAAGATCATCGAGTCCAGCCCCCTGCCCAAGGGCAGGAAGTCAGCTGGGGTCATAGGATCTCAGCAAGATAAGCATCTAGTTTCATCTTGAAGGTGTTCAATGAAGGCGCTTGAACCACCTCCGGTGGCAGGCTGTTCCAGACCTTGGGGGCTCGGACAGTAAAGAATTTCTTCCTTATGTCCAGCCTGAAACGATCTTGAAGTAGTTTGTGACCATTCGACCTCGTCATCCCTTGGGGCGCTCTGGTGAACAAATGTTCCCCCAGATACTGGTGGTCACCCCTGATAAACTTGTAGGTGGCCATCAGATCATCCCTGAGCCTGCGCTTTTCCAGGCTAAAGAGCCCCAGGGCTCTCAGCCTGTCATCGTAGGGTCTGCTTCCCTGACCCCTGATCATACGCGTGGCTCTTCTCTGGACTCTCTCAAGCTTCTCCACATCCTTTTTGAATTGTGGGGCCCAAAACTGGATGCAGTACTCCAGCTGCGGCCTCACTAAGGCCGAGTACAGGGGGAGAACGACGTCCTGGGATTTGCTTGAGAAGCATCTATGGATGCAAGCCAGCATTTTGGTCGCTTTACTAGCTGCAGCATCGCATTGCAGGCTCATGTTCATTTTGTGGTCAGTGATGACCCCCAAGTCTCTTTCTTCCGTAGTGCTAGCCAACATAGCACTGCCGAGCCTGTAAGGATGCTGCGAGGTTTTCTTCCCAAGGTGGAGAACCTTGCATTTATCGGCGTTGAACACCATCAGATTCTCGTCCGCCCACTTGCTGAGCCTGTCCAGGTCAGCCTGGATCACCTGCCTGTCTTCTGGTGTGGATGCTTTGCCCCAAAGTTTGGTGTCATCGGCGAACTTGGCCAGTCCGCTTCTGACTCCAGTGTCCACATCATTAATGAAGATGTTGAACAGTATGGGTCCAAGGACAGAGCCCTGGGGGACCCCACTGGTCACAGGACACCACGATGAGTGACTTCCATCAATTACTACCCTCTGGGTCCGACCCCGGAGCCAATTTTCCAGCCAGTGGATCGTGGAGGAACCAAGGCGACAATTGGCCAGTTTCTCCAAGAGGCGATCATGGGACACCAGATCGAAGGCTTTTTTGAAGTCAAGATGTATGACATCAATCTCATCTCCCTTGTCCAGGTGATAGGTCACCTGGTCATAGAAGAAAATGAGATTGGTCAAGCAAGACCTACCCGCAACAAACCCGTGCTGGCTATCCCTTAAGATGTTGACGTCAGCCAGTCCATTAAGGATGGCCTCCTTAATAAACTTTTCTAAGATCTTCCCCGGGATAGAAGTCAGGCTGATGGGCCTATAGTTAGCCGGACCCACTTTCCTCCCTTTCTTGAAGATAGGCACCACGTTGGCCTTCTTCCAGTCTTCGGGCACTACACCAGAGCGCCAAGAGTTTTCAAAGATCCGCGCTAGAGGCTGGGCTATGATGCTCGCCAGCTCCTTGAGTACCCTGGAGTGAAGATTGTCAGGGCCGGCTGACTTGAAGGTATCCAGCTTCTCAAGATGTTCCTTCACAAAGTCAGCATTAATGGAGGGCAGGGGATCACCTTCACCCGGACTTCCTGGCCCTGTAGCGGGCATGGGCGTCCCGTGGGGCTGATGAAAGACTGATGCAAAGTACCCATTTAATAGGTTGGCTTTTTCCTGGGCGTCAGTTGTCAGTTGTCCCATCTGGTTCAGCAGGGGTCCAATGTTGCCCCTGCTTTTCCTCCGGCTCCCCACATATCTGAAAAAGGACTTTTTATTGTCCTTGATGCTCAAAGCTAGCTGGAGTTCAGTTGCAGCCTTGGCTTTCCTGGCCTGCTCCCTAAAGGACCGGACCAGTGCAGAATAATCCTCCTTGGATGTGGGTGTCTACTGAATTTTAACGGGAATTGTTTACACAGCACTTTGTTGCAAGCTTTCAACCCAACCCAAACCCACTCCTGCCACTCTAATCAATGAGAAGAGGTAATGACATTTAGAATGTCATTTATAACAGCCAATGCAGGGAAAAAACCCTCGTAGACATGCTTTATTGGGTAAGAGCAGAGCAATACCCAATGCATGACTGCCAAAGAGAAAATCCCTGACTGAATATCCAACATAAAGGGGAAAAAATGACAAATGAGGAGAAAATTTCCTAATGGAAATGATGGACTTCCAACCACCTGGAGGGTTTTTTTGTTTGTTTTCTTGGTTTTTGTCTTTTAATCAGAAGTGGGGTACATTATACTATAAGGAAACTGTTGACATATCAGCTGCTGATTTTCTCCACTTCCCTTATTTTATTACCTGAAAGGTCACTCATTTAAATGATCTTGAAATGGTTTTCTAGATGGAGTTACACACTTCTTTGGGTTTCAGTATAAACTATCTAGCACATTGGCACAGATAGATGCCAAGAAACTAGCAAACAACAGAATTATAATGATCATAATTTCATAATGTATTTTCATGTTAGAAACACAAACTTCTTCCTGATAAATAGAAACTGTGCTAATAGGACTCCGATATATGCCCTTCTTTAACTACAGCCTAATTATTTCTTTATGTGGAGCTGGTTTCAAATTTTTTCGTCCAAAACTACCTCACCACAAACAGCTAATGTCTTTTCAGTGAACTGTAAAATGTAATAAAGAAAAATAAGATTCCTCTTTACTCACACAACTGTCCCCCTCCTAGTCCTCTCTCGCTCGAAAAAAAAAACCCCAGAGCTTTGCCTGTAGCTACTCATCAGAAGTAAACCTGAAAAAGGGAGCTGGGAGTATAAACTCCCTCTTGTTTATCTATTAAGCACTTCTCTTCCTGAGAACAGAAACACCACATTTATGGTGGCTCACTCAGGCATGAATTCTTGGTTTACACCTCACCATCACACACAGACAGGGCAAGGCTCCTGGGGCCAAGTGCTTCTTAGTGTGTCTGCATTTCTTTCACAGCCTGTATGCCCTGAAAAAGCTAGTATTCCCAATATGAATCAACAGGTTAAACTGATGTGACATCATTGGCCTTGCACTCCTTTTGTTAATGAATCGCTCCAAGGAATGCAAGGCACATTGGTATAGAAACCAGCAAATGCGGTCCAGTTTCGTTCCCAGTCGCACCTAGAAAGTCTGTATTCTCCCCACTGTCTGTCCCCCTCCCAACTAAAAGTAGCACAAAAAACCTGAGATTTAGTGTGCTACCATCCCATATGTATACATTATGCCATTTATACTATAGTTGCAACTTCAGGGAGATTCATTGAATGGCCCACTATCTCAAATGAACTTTTTGTGATATATTCTCCCCTTTTCCAAAGGAGAGCTTCTAGCACTGGGGCCTGGCTACTAGCTTGCTCCTCTCATCTTTGGGAAGTCTCTTCATGTCTTTCTAAATTATTTCTTTTCATCTAATGACTCTCCTAGTTCACACCTCCCTCACTTGACAGCTCCTACCAAGTACCCCTGGATACACGCTGACCATACAGGTTAGTATTCAGAAATTCTTGGGGTTACATTTTATTTCGTTTTACAAACCGAAAGGTGCATATGCATCCACATGACTGCAGCTTTTCTTACTTCCACACAGTTTGGGATCCTCTTCCTTTCTGCACACATACCCAAAAGGTGGGCAGGAGACACCCTCATCTTCTAACTCAAGAGTCCTGTGTTTTGGGTTCCTTACCAAGAGCCAGGGACCCCATTTTGACCCTGCCTACCTGCAAAGGGGTTTGCTTCTGTACACCTGGCTTCCTAGCACAATGCTTCTCCCACCAGGCCAAAAGTCAGGCATGATCCTATGCCCTCTCCAGCCCTCCACTCCAAGTGGAACAACTGTACGTGTTCTTTAAATAGGTTTTGGATTAAATCACTAAAGAGCACTGGAGAAGTTTCTGTCCTATTCTGAGATGGGAACAATATGGAACCACAACCCCTTCTCCTTCCAGGGAAGAAGCATCCTTCTCACTGAACCACACAGAGCTGCCTCTCTTGGCTACCTTTCCAAGAGAATGGATGAACAGGCTTTTGGTACTGGTTAGTGTGTCACTGGGTGGTTGGAAAAGTTTGCAGGGAAATCTATAGGTACCTAAGTAAGAGAGAAGGGCCCAGATAGGTATTCAAGAATACCTAGATCACTAATACCTCCAGTAATGAACAGGAGATGGGTAAAAAAGTCACTTCCAAAATTTCTTCTGGCGAGAGATCTATAACATGAGTTTCTTAACAATTTTGTTTTTAAAAATCTGACCTGGGCATTGCTGTCAAAGGTCTCTGTGCTTTTGAGTTAAAAAAACAAACAAACACCCAACTTCAAACAGACAAGGGCTACGAGGATAGTTCCTTTATGGATAGGTTGGTCTGTAACAGATTTTGCAGCTTAGCTTTACAAATTTCACTGCAGCATTAAGTGATCAATCCAGTAGGAGACTAGGAGATATGGAAATTCAGGTCTGATACAATGATTTGTTCCTGCTCCTATCAAACAAGTAGGTAGCTCATTGGGTAACATAAGCTGGCATTTCAAAAGATCCTGAATGGTTTCCAATGGAAACACCATTGCATTTCAGTGGGGACTCTGAGGCAGTATTCTGAACTCCTACCAGAATACAGATTAACTGCATCCCAGCCTTGTGCTTGTAACACAGTCCCATGTTAATAACGCAAGCAATGCATGCTTTGCACAGGGAAGAAAAAATGAAAAGCAAAGGGAAATTTCTGTAATGCATAATGATTTGCCTGCCTCAGAAAATTTAAGAATCTCAGAGGAAAACCAGCTGGTAGCTACAAAGGGGTAATTTGGACCAAACATTCTCAGGAAGGCAAAGAAGCACAACCATAGTTACTGTCTGATTTGTCCCTTCATTCAGCTGTATGAATTAATGTGGGAAGAATATTTGGAGTGGAAGGGAAGACTTATTTTCCTAAAAATGCAAGGATATTAGACACAGAATTATAAAAACATAATTCTTAACCCTCTTTTAAAGTCTCCTAATTTCCTAATGTTAGCCCTAATTTACATGTCAGAACCTTTCGGAAACATTCCCAGTTCTCTGTCTGAAAGTCTCTTTAAATATAATCTGGACTTTCTCATTCCTCAGTGTGTATATGAAAGGGTTGAGCAAAGGAGTGATGACAGTGTGAAGGAAAGCCACCAATTTGTAGAAGTCTGAGGAGTGCAGCTTTTTGGGCAGGACGTACATAAATATGGAGCAGCTGTAGAAGATGGAAGCAACGGTGATGTGGGCTGCACAGGTGGAGAATGCCTTCTGGCGTCCTATGGCAGATGGGATATGCAGGATAGTGTGGATGATATACAGGTAGGACACTGTTGTTAGGAACAGTGAGCTAAGCACAACCAGAGATGCAAATGTGGAGTTGACCCTTTCAATGAGACTGGTGTCCACACAAGCCAGGTGCAAGAGAGGCCTTATGTCACAGAAGAAATGGTTGATGACATTGGGCCCACAGAATGGTAACTGGGACACAAGTATGGTGGGGCACAAAACTGACACAAATGCTCCCATCCAAGTGCAAATAAGCAACTGCAGCGTCAGCTGTCCACTCATGATGATGGGGTAATGCAACGGCTTGCAAATGGCAATGTACCTATCAAAGGACATCACAGCCACTAGGATGTACTCAGATGTGCCCAGGAAGAAATAGAAATAAGTCTGAGTGATGCAGCTAGAGAAAGAAATCATGTGGTTGTCTGACACAATACTTTCCATGGTTTTGGGGAGGATGACGGTGGTGAAACAAAAACCTGAAAAGGATAAGTTGCAGAGGAACCAGTACATGGGGGAATGTAGGCGACAATCCCTCCACACCAAGGCTATGATCAGCGTGTTGCCCATGAGTGTCAGGACATAGATTACCATAAGAATGAGGAAGAAAAGAATTTTAAACAGCCTGAGGTTGGGGAATCCCATGATGATGAACTCCTTTACTGAGGTTTGGTTCGCCTTTTCCATTGTTACAGCTTGAGCCTGCCTGCACAAAGAAGAGAAGGAAGATGCCATGAGCATGTTTGTTAGGTCTGGGGTTTTTTTTAGTATCTTATTGAAATAACGGAGCCTGGACAATGTAAGATAGGATTTTTCAAAGAATTATAAGGGGAGTTAGATGCGGTTGCCTACTGAATTTTAATGGGAATTGTCTACACAATATATTGTTGCGACCTTTCAACCCGTACCCACACCTACCACTCTAATCAATGAGAAGAGATAATGACATTTCGAATATCATTTATAACAGCCAATGCAGGAAGAACACCTCTTAGACATGTTTTACTGAGAAAGAGCATAGCAAAACCCAGTGAATGAGTGTCATAGAAAAAATCCCTGACTGAATATCCAACATAAAGGAAGATAATTAAAAACAAGGGGAACCATTCCTAATGGAGAGGATAGACTTTCCATCACCTGGAGTTAGATATATATATCTATAGATATATATATCTATATATATAGATATATCTATATATAGCTCTCTCTATAGCTCTCTCTCTATATATAGCTATATAGATATATATATAGACATATAGCTATAGATATATCAATAGATATATAGATCAAGATTGGGTATCTTTATAATGTAAGGAAACTTTTGATATGGCAGCTACTGAATTTCTCCACTTTTGTTAATGGTTTGTATATCTGTAAAAAGGTCACTCATTTAAATGTTCTTGAAATGACTTTCTAGATAGAGCTGCAGAATTATTTGGGTTCCAATATAAGCAACCTAGCACATTGGCACAGATAGACACCATGGCATTAGGAAACAACAACACTATAATACAGTATTAAAATTTTCATAATTTATTTTCATGTTGGAAAAATGAACTTCTTAATGAATAGAAACTGCACTGTTAGGACAGCTGTGCTGGTTTCACATGTTTTCATCCAAAACTTCTCCACTCAGACCTCACCCCAAACTGCTTCTGTCTTCTCAGTGAATTGTAAAATTTAATAAAGAAAAATATCTTTCTTTCTTCTTTTCTTTCATTCACATTACATTTTCTGACATATATATCTATATATATAGATAGAGATATACAGCTAGAGATCTATCTATCTATCTATCTATCTATCTATCTATCTATCTATCTATCTATCTATCTATCTATCTATCTTTTGGGGGAAAATGGTTTTCTGATTTTTCTCCTGTACAATTTCAGTGACAAAACAAGCACTTTCAGAGACAAAGAATACAAGTATCATTTCTGCTTTTCTCATCCATTCTTCCTCTTATCATCTAATGTTCAAGTATAAAATGAATATGAACAATTTTTTGAATGAAGCTTTAATTATAAAATGAAAAATTACTTCATGCAAGATTTAATCAACTAGGACTGAAAAAGTGCTTTGATCTTAATTGGACATAGGCAATATACCATTCCCCTAACCTGTATTAAGATTGGCTTGTTTAGCCCTTCTTCAGGTTGGAAGGGAGCTTAACTGTGCTGAATTCTGTGCCTACCTTTCAAGATTACCTTGAAATAGTCTGAGTGATTTACTTTGGATTAAAGTGGTACTTACTGTGCTGGAGGTTCAAGAACCTAGTTTTGGGACAAGGCCTTCTTGAAAAACTGAGGCAGTTACAGGTGCATACGGTCAATGAGAGTTTGGTAAAGGCCTCCATTTAGCTCATTGGAAAATCCCAGACTAAGCGGAGCCCACTCTCAACAATATTACTACCTTCTGCCCTTCCGAACCAGGTCCCCATAATGAGCCATGAAGGGACTAATGAAGGTGTCACTTGCTACATCTCTTAGCAGCTGCCTCCAGAACTTCTTTGTTGGTCTCCTGCTGTGTTTCCTACCAGTGCAAGCTGAGTGCCAATTATTGACTGCACATTTTGTATTTAAAGAAAATATGACTTTGAAAGGGCTTTGTTTCATAGGGGCATTCTGAACCCATTTCAAGAGATTGCAGCTGGCAATAGCAGAGGCACTCTGCTGTCTATGGTCATAAAGCTACTGGGTTTCTCTCAGAGTCCTAACAGCACAGCTCTATTCATTACTCACACAATTGTCCCCCTCCTAGTCCTCTCTCTCTCAGGCAACCAAAGCTGTACCTATAACTATTAATCAGAAGAAAACCTGAAAGGGGAGCTGGGGGTATAAATTCCCTCTGGTTTATCCATTAGGGACCTCTTCTCCTGAGAACAGGAGATGGTTCACTCAGCCATGAAGTCTTGGTTTACACTTCACCATCACACACGGACAGGGCAAGGCTCCTGGGACCAAGTGCTTATTAGTGTGTCTGTATTTCTTCCACAACCTGCACATCCTGAGTGGGCTAGTGTTCCCAATATGAATCAATGGTTTAAACTGAGGTGATGTCAATGGCCTTTCACCTCTCCTGCAGATGGACAGCTCCAAGGAAGGGCAGGCACATTGGTATAGAAACTAGCACATGGGGTCCCTTTCCATTCCCAGTCACAGCTGGAAAGTCTGTGTTCTCCCCAGCCCCACGCCCTCCCGGCTGCACGCATTGCTTGCATTGCATGCCTTGTAGCACAAAGAACTGAGATTTTAGTGGGAACTAACCCATATTTATACAAAATGCGACTTATAAGGGCAACTTCAGGACGTCTCATTGAATGGCCTACAACCTCAGCCAATGTGAGGAAACAAAAATTCCTCTCTCCCTTATCAGGGATCAGAAGGACATTCCTAAAGCAAAAGGTTGTTCCATGGCTGGCTTCCACATTCAAAATTATACCTTTTATTGGAGACTTTCACAGGAAAGCAGTGTTGAACTGATATAATGGTCCATTCAGAAGCAACTGGTTCCTTCCTCTCATCCTATGAGACAGGGACTATGTTGTAGAGACAGGAAACGGGTTTGCAAACAGAATGAAGGTTTGGCCACAGATATGTGAGAGAGGGCTTTTCAAACCTCCTGTCTGAATTGACATTTCCTGTGTCACCATCCTAATTAAACCAGATGGGGGTGAATAGGTGAATGGGAGGAGAATATAGTATGGAGGAAGAAGCACACGTTTTGACATGCAAAATCATTTGCCTGCTTTGCAGGATATAAGACCCATGGGTATGAAAGGACTGGTACAGCACAGGGAGTTTTTTACACTAACCCACTGCCCTAAAGCAAAGGGAGATCCATCCATCATGGGCTTGCTTCATTATCTCTGCATTATCTCATGCTGCCTCTTGCCAGGTGACCACCATTACATTGTCTCTGGTTAGACTGGGGAGTAGTTTAGGTCTTAAGGGAAATGATGACTTCCTTGGCTCTGGCATTGTCCTCTGTAGTGTCTGCTGCATGTGCAGTGGAGACCTTGCTCAATGGAGACTGTCGATTCCTGTGATGTGCTCAACTTTTCTTTTCACCAGGTACTCTGGGAGCAGTCACTTTAACCCAGCCAGGTTCTGCCTCTGCTCGGCCAGGGGACTCCATTACCCTCACCTGTGACACCTCTGGGTTCAATGTCGATTACTACCACATAAATTGGATTCAAGAAGCCCCTGGGAAAGGCCTGGTGTGGATGACAGGCTTCAGGATGGGGTATGACACCTACATTGCAAATGATTTCAAAGGGCGCGTCACTCCATCCACCAACGACTCCACAGCCAAGCTGCAGATTGCAAGACTCACATTGGCAGACACAGCTACTTACTATTGTGCAAGAGAAACACAGTGCCTCCTGCCTCACTTCCTCCAATACAAAAAGCCTGAGGGCCAGGTCTCTCAGTTCCTCTTCCCTTTTTTCACATTGCCTGAAATTCAGACCTGTGCAGGGACACAGATCCAAGGCCCCTGCACTGATGCTGACCAATGTCTTTCCCTGACAAAAGAGCTTCAGGTGTCTTGTGTTTACCACTCCTTCACATAACAGCTCCCCTCTAGGGTCCAAAGATACATGCTGACCACTCAGGTGGGTGCTCAGATAATCTTGGGGTTACATCTTATTTCATTTTACAAACTGAAAAGTGCATATGCATCCATGACTGCACATGATTGCAGCTTTTGTTACTTCCACACAGTTTGGGACCCTCTTTCCTCCTGCCCACATACCTAAAAGTAGGGAAGCAGGGACCCTTACCTTTTAACTGAAGAGTCTTGTGTTTCAGATTCTTTACCAAGGGGTCAGGGACCCCATTTTCACTTCTCCTATCTACAACAGGTTTGATCCTATACATCTAGCTTCCTAGCACAATGCTCCTGCCACCAGGCTACAAGCCAGGCACTGTCCAGTGCCCTCTCCATCACTCCACCTGAAGTGCAGCAGCTGCACCTGTCCTTTAAAAAGGTCTTGGATAAAATGGCTAAACAGCACTGTAGAAGTTTCTGTCCCATGTTGAGATGGGCACAGCATTGAGCCAAGGGGATGGATGATAGGACTTTTGGTACTGCCTAACTTGTCATTGGAATAGATTTCAGGGACGTCTATAGATACCTACAGAATAGAAAGGAGCCTGGGGAGGTTTACAAGAATATCTCAATCCCTTCATTCCCCCGCAAGAAACACGAGCTGGGTTAAAAGTTGCTTCCGAAATTTCTCATGGCCAACAAGCCAAATCATGAGTTCCTTTAAAAAACTGAACAAAAAATTGGGTAGGTTTATTGTCCAATGTCTCTGCTCTTTTGAGAAAGCAAGTCTGCCTTCTAAGCTGTGATCAGTTAGAAGTTATTCCTTTAATGGTAGGTGGTCCATAACTCAGTGTACAATGTCTAGAGTAGCAGTATGTGATGAATCCAGTAGGAAACTGGGGCATTTTGATCTGATGCAGTGATGTGTTTCTGTTCCTATCACCCAAGCAGGCAACTTATTGGATAACATAAGCTGGTATTTCAAAAGATCCTGAATGATTTTCAGTGAAAATGCCATTGCATTTTAGTAGAGGACTCTGAGACGCTTTTCTGAACTCCTGTCTGAACACAGATCGCCTGCATCCCAGTCCTGTGCTTGTAACACAGCCCCCTGTTAATAAATCAAGCAATGCATGCCTTGTAACACAGGGAAGGAAGAATGAAGAGTGAATGGATATTTCTGAAATGCAGCATGACTTGTCTGCCTGAGAAGATTGAAGTGTCTCAGGTGAAAACCAGCTGGTAGCTACAAAGGGAAAATTTCAACCAATCCTTCTCAGGAAGGCGAAGGAGCACAACCATAGTTGTCGTTTGATTTGTCCCTGTACTAAACTGTATGAATTAATGCTGGAATCATATTTGGAGGGAAGCAGAAGGCTTATTTTCCTAAATCTTTCAAGGAAGTTAGGCACAGACAGAAATTTAAAGAACATCACTTTTAATCCTATTTTAAAATCTCTTAATCTAATACCTCTAACATACATGTCAGAACCTTTTTGAAACATTCCCAATTCCCTGTCTGAGCGTCTCTTTAAATACAATCTGGACTTTCTCATTCCTCAGCGTGTATATGAAAGGGTTGAGTAAAGGAGTGATGACAGTGTGAAGGAAGGACGCTGATTTGTAAAACTCTGAGGAGTGCAGTTTTTTTGGCAGGACGTACATGAAAATAGAGCAGCTGTAGAAGATGGAAGCAACAGTGATGTGGGCTACACAAGTGGAGAATGCCTTCTGGCGTCCTACAGCAGATGGGATATGCAGGATAGTGTGGATGATGTACATGTAGGACATTGTTGTTAGGAACAGTGAGCTAAGCACTACAAAGGCTGAGATTGAGGAGATGACCCTTTCAATAAGACTGGTGTCCACGCAAGCCAGCTGCAAGAGAGGCCTTATGTCACAGAAGAAATGGTTGATAACATTGGGGCCACAGAATGGTAACTGGGATACAAGTATGGTGGGGCACAAAACTGATATAAATGCTCCCATCCAAGTGCAAATAACCAACTGCAGTGTCAGCTGTCCACTCATGATGACGGGGTAATGCAACGGCTTGCAAATGGCAACGTACCTATCGAAGGACATCACAGCCACTAGGATGTACTCAGACGTGCCCAGGAAGAAATAGAAATAAGTCTGAGTGATGCAGCCAGAGAAAGAAATCATGTGGTTGTTTGACATGAGACTCTGCATGGTTTTTGGGAGGATGACGGTGGTGAACCAAAAGCCTGAGAAAGACAAGTTGCAGAGGAACCAGTACATGGGGGAATGAAGGCGATAATCCCTCCACACCAAGGCTATGATCAGCGTGTTGCCCATAAGTGTCAGTCCATAAATTGCCAGAAGAATGAGGAAGACAAGGCTTTTAAACTGACTGATGTTTGGGAATCCAACAATAGTGAAATCCTTCACTGTGGTTTGGTTCTCCTTCTCCATGGCTCCATCTTGAGCCATTCTGCACAAGGAAGAGAAAAACAATGCTATAAACACGACATTTTAAAATATCTTATTAAAGTAAAGGACCCTGGTTTAAATTTTTTTCAAAAATGCATAAGTGGACTTATGTCTGATGTTGACTGAGTTTCAGTTGGATATGTCTAGAAATCACTTAGGCTAATTTCAACGTGCAGCTGCTTGAACTAATCAAAGGGTTATAATCATAATCCTTATGAACAGCAACTTGAATATTGTTGACCAGTGCCCAAGTGGGAAGAACGTCTCTGAGAAGTGTTTACATGCAATCAAGTAAAGCCACAAGAGCATTCATGTTATGGAAAAATGAAGAAAAATCCCCACTAAAACTATGTTATGGTTATTTGACAAGTATGAAAATTAAAGCCTGGAAGGAAGAGATCCTAATGGAGATAGTGGACTCCCCATAACTTGAAGTTTTTAACATCAAGATGGAGTAGATGATCCGTTACTGAGTGATCTCTGCTTTCCCTTCTGACTCCTGCATTCGAAACAGCGTACTCATTACAGTGAGCCTCAAACAGATTCATAGACAAAGTTACAGGTTTCCTAGCACTTCATTGAAATCACCTAGCTCATTGGGAGACAGAGGCATCATGAAACAAGCAGATGCTGAAATTACTACTTTTAAAATGGCTTAAAGGGTTAATATGTTCAGCATTTCTGATTTCTGCTTTCACTGGAGCTGGCTTCAATGTTTTCATCTATCCTTTCCATTCCCCTTCAGCCCAATGAGGTAATGTCTTTACAGTGATCTGGGGAACTTGGGAACGAAATACAAAGTTTGTTCATTAGTCCTTTCATTCTTTCCTTCCATTATTTTTGGTCAGCACTAAAAACCCATGAAATTGGATAGAAATGTGTTTTTTGATTTCACTCTTGTACTCTATCAAACACCTTCAAGAGCAAACTGGATGCTTATCTTGCTGGGATCCTATGACCCCAGCTGACTTCCTGCCCTTTGGGCAGGGGGCTGGACTCAATGATCTTCTGAGGTCCCTTCCAGCCCTAATGTCTATGAATCTATGAAAATCTATGAAAACTCAAAACATGTTGTAAGAAAAAAAAAATCAAAATTACTTCCTTGACTTGTTTATTATTATTTTCCCTAATCTATTTTTCAAGAATCATTTTGATGCAAGTGAAACATAATATTTCTCCTGCATCTTTAATTACTTATCATCTTAATTGTCACTTCAGCCATGGTTCCATACAGTAATCGTGAGAAGTGATTATCAGACATAGTCAGAATACTATTTGCATGCAAGACCAGCTTGTTTGGCTCTTGTTCATGATGGTAGGGAGTTTAACCACACGACCTTCTTCACTTTCACTTCCAAGTTAACCCACAAACCGTCTGAATGTTTTTCCTTGGACTGAGGCAGTACTTACTGTGACAGAGGTTCAACATTTTAGCATTAGGACTGGGCTTCCTTGAAGTCTAAGACAGACATAGGTGCTAACACTCATTGGGAGCTTGGTGCATGTTTCCATTTGGCTTCTTTGACTCCCTGCCATGGCAGGGAGTCGGACTAGATGATCTCCTCAGGTCCCTTCCGACCCTACCCACTATGAAACTATGAAACTAAGACATTATGAAACAACCTCCTGCCTGCCCTAACCATGGGGATGGTTCTGTCTCTTAATACCTGCCTCTGGCAGCTCTTTGTCGATCTCCCATTCTGTGACTTCCACCACTTAAGTCGAGTCCAGTGTAACAGCTGCAAAGTCTGGGCTCCAAATGACATAGGATTACTAAAGGACTTTGTTCCAGAAGAGGTATACTAGACCCAGGTCAAGAGGTTTCAGCTAGCAATATTGGATGCATTCTGCCTTCTGTGGGCAGTGATGCTGCATTTCCTCTCCGAGTCCTGCCAGTACATATCTATACATAATTGAAACAAGCATGCCCCTTCTAGGACACTCTTACTTGGAAAACCTGAACTCTGCCCTTAACTGTTCATTAGGAGCAAGTATAAAAGGGGAGCTGAGGGTATCCTCATCACAATAGTCCATTAGAGATCTCAGTTCCTGAGAATGGCACAGCCACTTTTATGATGATGTGGCCATTAATTTCTGGTTTACAGCTCACCGTCATACGCTGACAGTGCAAAGCTCCTGGGACTGAGGGTTCATTAGTGTGTCTGCATTTCTTCCACAGCCTGCACATCATGAACAAGCTAGTGATTCTAGTCCACATCACTTACCTGGCCGGGCAGATACCATGGTGATGGTTTTGGCCTGTGTTGTTCTACTGACCAAGCAGGTGAGATACCCGTCTTCCTGGCCTTGAATGATTTGGTGTAGCTGAGGGTAGAGACCTGCCCATTGCACTGTGGGCAGGCACCCCTGCACAAGTCTGCTAAGGCCTCCCAATGGGAGGATCTTGGCCACATAATTTATAGTAACAAGGGATAGCTCTTGGGCTTTCCCTCTAGCTTGCTCCTATGGCCTTTTGGCTGGGGCCAAGCAACACTAGGTAGCATCTAAACTCCAAGGCCTTCGGGCTTGGCACTTGCATGTAGGATACCTGCCATGGATGTGGCAGTATCTGAAGCCCAGGGAAGAAGACTCTGGGAGGGAGAATACTTGTCAGTAGTAGCAGCACATAGACCCGAATGATTGAGCTCTGCTCAATATGTAGAATTCAGAACTGATTTGGTTGCTTTTGCCCAAGCCACAAAATTTAAAAAAAAATTTCAAATCCACATTAAAAGTGTAAACAGACATGACCTCAATGGCCTTGCCCCTCACCCACTAAAGAGCTGATCAGAGGAGTGTTAAATAAATTGTGAAGGAAATGAGCAATGCCACTTTGAGTATTAAAGGCCATTTACCTTCTGCCCTATTCTTTTTTGATGTAGTGCAGAATTGCTCCCTGCAGGCCACTCTTTTAGATGGCTGAGACGGGATGGAAGTAGGCTGGGACTCTAGAGGTTGCATCTAACTTCACTCAGCCTTAAGCTTTCTCTAGGGCCCTTGGGAAGGTCAGTCAGTAGCTCTTAAGTCTCTGTTTCCCATCTGGGCACTAGAAATGATGATAATTTATTATTTCCCAGTGATAACATGAAGATAAATTCTCTAGCACTCCTCTGAGGCTTCACCCTACAGAACCACCTTCAACTTGTCTGACAAAGCCAATTCCATCTCTAGGATTCGCCTTTCCCAGTTACTCAGAGTGACGTTGTATTTCTCTTCATGCATGGATGACAAAAAAAGACTACACAGCCACAGAAACTAGCCATGTGTTCCCTGGAATAGAGTGAGGAGGTGGGACGGGACTTCCCATCTTTTCTTTTCACACCAAACGCGATGTGATCAGAGCACTCAGTCACCCAGGCCTCCCTCACACAGTGGGGTTTTTTCTTGATTTCCAAAATGCTAATCCAACCACTACTGCAAAGCTCAGCAATTCCCTTGTCCCCTCTTTGGATCACCATTTGAAACTGGTCTTCTGGGAGGTAGAAGATATTTAGGGCCAGTTGTTCGCATGGACAAGAACCAAATATTTCAGGGCATATAAGTGCCAAACATGCCCTTTAGGTGACCTAAACTGAAATTAAGTAATAAGGAAAGGATAGATCAGGGGGTCCTAACCTTTTTTTGCTGGCTGTGACCCTAAATCCAGGTCAAGACCCCACCACCGAGTCACTCATGCCCAGTGCTGCCAGTAGAGCCCAGGCCAGGCCGAGATCATGGTGGTCAGCAGCAGCGAAAGCCATGCAGACTGTGCGCCGGAAGAGCCCCAGAGGCAGGAGGGGTGGAGTGAGGGGTGAACCCCCTGCAACCCTGATTTGGGTTGCACCCTAAAGTTGGAAGCCCCTGAGATAGCCTTTTACCTATAGTGTAAGCAAAGTCATATCATCCATTCAAAACCTCTATTAGCTAATATATCACGAGCCAAACTCTTCCCTGATATATATTTTCTGGTGGCAAGGGAGATGGGATTGAAAGGTAAGGATGTCACCCCTAGTCAGGGGAGCAGGACTCCAACCGCTTGCAAAGTTTTTTTCAGCTGAATCCATTTTTGTCATAAACTGCAGCTCAGTGAATTCAGATTGGGAATACTTCCATTTCATGTACATTTCTCTGATTAATTATCACAATATTGTGCCTAGGCTTTTATCCCTGGTTGCATTATATCACATTACATTATGCTGTGCTATGCTGAAGTCAGAAGATGATCATCAAAGTGAAATGTTTCAGGTTTTTGGAGATGTAAGTTGTGGCCATGATCACAACCAAACTGGTATATGCATATTTTGGTGCAAAATACTGAGATTTGGGCCAGAATTCTATTCCAGTGTGTAGACAAGTGGAACAGCTATAACAGGGGTTGTGGGACCCGCACCTGAAAGCTTTTCTCTGTCACATAAATACTGGATTTTCTGTTTGTTCTTCTCTATGGCTCCTTTCTCTCAAATCGGGGCCCCCCATTAACCCATTTGTGGCAAAGTACTCCTTCCACCCTTCACCTCACATTTGACATCTCCCACTAATGTCGTCCTCTCATCCAAAGGTGGCTATACACACTCCACTCTACCCTAAAACATGACTCCAGGCATAAGCCAATCGAACTTTGTATACTTTGCACTTCACATGCACATATTTAAAGACTGACATCTTTTATGCTGGCAACTGGTTGCAAAAGGATGCTAAGGCATTAACATGCTAGACCTGCATCTAGCTAGTCCAGTATTTTGTCTCTATTGCAATCTAGTCCAGGTGTTTTGGAGGAAATATAAAAGCACCTGCCCATATCACTTTTGGAATTTGTCCCACTGATTAAATGAAGGAGGAGGGTCTTCTCTGGTCCAGGCTAGTCTATCAAAGTAGACTCATCATCTACTCAGCCTTTTGCACAAATGTAACTCTTGATTTCTAAGGAGTTGCCCCAACATGTAGCCAGGGTAAGGTGCTGGTGTCCCACCTGGGAAATACAGCCAATTAAGAACTGAAATTCCTTAGTGATGTTTGGCACCTCTGTCTGAGTTCATGCAAACTCCACCTGGTGCCAGAAATATTTAACAAGCAACAATATAAACATGCATGCATCAGTCCGAAGTGCTAAAGAGCAATGAATGCTCTATTTCCCAATGATTCTGTGATTTTCTACTAAATCTCTGGATTTCCCTCCTCTCGTTTAAAACGTAGTCCCTTAAATGAATATTATCTCTGAGGATGTCCCATACAGCATGAAGGTTATCCAGAGGAACAGCTTTTCCTTAACCTGATTGCTGGGTTATTAAATCTCACCAAGCCAGCTACTTCCCTAGTCAACTGAGTTTATTCTCTGTATAATAATAATATTAAAAATCCTTCAACATTTGGGAATAATCTCTTGGGGAAGCACTATTAGGTTTGTTCTTTGTCTAGTACAATGAGGGGGAGAGCAGTTCACTGCTCTGCAAAAGGTGTTAAACCAGGAGTGTCATTACTCACTTTCTGACAGTATATTAATGTTAATACTAATATTGTTGATGCATTTTATTTTATGGTGCTCGACTGCAGCCACAATCTAGCTGTTCTGCAACACAGTCCTGGGAATGCAGGCTGAAAACTTCTGTTTATGTAAGTATGATATTAATGTATTAATATTATTGGATGGCATCACATTTGCAACAGATCTAGGGGTGTTTTAACAATTTATATTAAATTGTAAGTACTCCAGAGGTCAGTGTAGGCAGACTAGTCAGGAAATAGCTGTGTCAGCAGAAGATCTGGAATATGATTTGCAGTGCACATTAAAATTAAGGTAGAGAGAGAGAGAGAGACATGGGGCATGGTTATATTTTCTCTTGAGTTTCTTGTGTTCAAAGCAGGAAAATACTAAAAAACCCTTTAAAGACATAGCCTATATTTTTCAAGTATATATACATGACTCAAGCACTGAAGCTCCCTTGGAACTTTTGACCCATTAAATGCTTTTGAAACGCATTACGGCTACTTGTTTTCTAAACATAAATAGATCATATTTTTCATTATGTGCCAATATACTAAGGAGTATAAATTAGGAAAGGGTAAAGTGAGAGGCAGGATAACTTAAAAAAAATGTAACAATTGCTTCCATAGAGATCTGATGTTTTGCAGGGTGTTAAACATGATAAATTTGCTTGTTGGGGGACAGAATTAAACTGGTAATAATGGTGAATTCTGATCATCACCAACGGAAACTAAAGCACCTTTCAGGGGGAGGCAAAGATCACTGTTTTTGTACAGTTGGAGAAAAAAAGGCAGAGAAAGATTAAGACCAGGTTTTCAAATACATTTCAGGGAATAAAGATACCAATGCCAAGGAATTTCAATAAAGACTGGAACCTAATGTCTTCAGGCTTCTTAGAAAACCCAGAAGAGTTGGTCTCATGGTCACTAGCAATGCTGGAAAGGGAATGCAAGTGTCCTGATTCCCAGTATATGTCCCTAACACCTGGATCATTGCACCACTTAGCTGGCTGTCTACAGAGCAGTGATAATATCTGATATAGTGAAGATTCTGTATAAGTGGTTGAAAAACCTAAGAAAGGGAATGAAAAAAAGGGGAGTTGAAAGGGAGGCCTTTGAGAGGCTGCCCTAAAAATGTGATGAGAGATTGTTCTCCTTTGTCATAGAGGACAGAGGACAAGGCAACGGGCTTAACCTTCAGGAAAGCAGTTTAGAGTCATACTCAAGGGGGAAAATTAAAATAAAATAAAAACAGAACAAGCAAACTACCAAACTGTAAGAGCAGGAGGAAAATAGAAGAAGCTTCCCAGGGAAGTTTTGTAATCTCCTTCACTGGAGGTTTTCTGTCTGACACAGTCTAGCAACAGCGAATATGATATGCACATATTTAATCCATGGGGCTGGATCAGATAGCACTCCATACCTCAACCCTATTACTCAGTGATTCTGATAATGGTACATATCTAATCCATGGGGCTGGATTAGATAATATGCTAATTTAGGTAATAGGCACATATAATATCTAGGTTAGATAATATGCTAATCTAGATAATATGCACATAGCTAATCCATGGGGCTGGATTAGATAGCACTCCATACCTCAACCCTATTACTCCGTGATTCTGATAATGGTACATATCTAATCCATGGGGCTGGATTAGATAATATGCTAATCTAGGTAATAGGCACATATAATATCTAGGTTAGATAATATGCTAATCTAGATAATATGCACATATCTAATCCATGGGGCTGGATTAGATAGCACTCCATACCTCAACCCTATTACTCCGTGATTCTGATAATGGTACATATCTAATCCATGGGGCTGGATTAGATAATATGCTAATCTAGGTAATAGGCACATATAATATCTAGGTTAGATAATATGCTAATCTAGATAATATGCACATATCTAATCCATGGGGCTGGATTAGATAGCACTCCATACCTCAACCCTATTACTCCGTGATTCTGATAATGGCACATATCTAATCCATGGGGCTGGATTAGATAATATGCTAATCTAGGTAATAGGCACATATAATATCTAGGTTAGATACTATGCTAATCTAGATAGATTCATAGATTCATAGATGTTAGGGTCGGAAGGGACCTCAATAGATCATCAAATCCGACCCCCTGCATAAGCAGGAAAGAGTGCTGGGTCTAAATGACCCCAGCTAGATACTCGTCTAACCTCCTCTTGAAGACCCCCAGGGTAGGGGAGAGCACCACCTCCCTTGGGAGCCCGTTCCAGACCTTGGCCACTCGAACTGTGAAGAAGTTCTTCCTAATGTCCAGTCTAAATCTGCTCTCTGCTAGCTTGTGGCCATTGTTTCTTGTAACCCCCGGGGGCGCCTTGGTGAATAAATCCTCACCAATTCCCTTCTGTGCCCCCGTGATGAATTTATAGGCAGCCACAAGGTCGCCTCTCAACCTTCTCTTGCGGAGGCTGAAAAGGTCCAGTTTCTCTAGTCTCTCCTCGTAGGGCTTGGTCTGCAGGCCCTTGACCATACGAGTTGCCCTTCGCTGTACCCTCTCCAGGTTATCCGCATCCTTCTTGAAGTGCGGCGCCCAGAATTGCACGCAGTACTCCAACTGCGGTCTGACCAGTGCCCGTTAGAGGGGAAGTATCACCTCCCTGGACCTATTTGTCATGCATCTGCTGATGCACGATAAAGTGCCATTGGCTTTTCTGATGGCTTCGTCACACTGCCGGCTCATGTTCAACTTGGAGTCCACTAGGACTCCAAGATCCCTTTCCACCTCCGTGCCACCCAGCAGGTCATTCCCTAGGCTGTAGGTGTGCTGGACATTTTTCCTCCCTAGGTGCAGCACTTTGCATTTCTCCTTGTTGAACTGCATCCTGTTGTTTTCTGCCCACTTGCCCAGCCTATCCAGGTCTGCCTGCAGCTGTTCCCTGCCCTCCGGCGTGTCCACTTCTCCCCATAGCTTTGTGTCATCTGCAAACTTGGACAGAGTACATTTCACTCCCACGTCCAAGTCGCTGATGAAGACATTAAAGAGTATCGGTCCAAGGACCGAACCCTGCGGGACCCCACTACCCACACCCTTCCAGGTCGAGACCGACCCATCTACCACGACTCTTTGGGTGCGACCCTCTAGCCAATTCGCCACCCACCGAACTGTGCAGTCATCCACATCACAGCCTCTTAATTTGTTCACCAGTATGGGGTGGGATACCGTATCGAAGGCCTTCCTGAAGTCCAGGTATACGACATCCACCCCTCCTCCTGTGTCCAGGCGTTTCGTAACCTGGTCATAGAAAAAGACTAGGTTGGTCAGGCACGATCTGCCCGCCACAAACCCATGCTGGTTTCCCCTCAGCATAATTTGCCCTGCCGGGCTCTCACAAATGTGAGCCTTGATAATTTTTTCAAATACTTTACCAAGGATGGAGGTGAGACTGACTGGCCTATAGTTGCCCAGGTCCTCCTTCCTCCCCTTTTTGAAAATGGGGACCACGTTAGCCCTTTTCCAGTCCTCCGGGACTTGGCCCGTGCGCCATGAGCATTCGAATATTCCCGCCAGTGGCTCTGCAATGACGTCGGCCAGTGCCTTCAGCACCCTCGGATGGAGCCCATCCGGGCCTGCCGACTTAAAGGCATCCAGTTCTTCCAAATGACTCTGCACCACCTCAGGATCTACGCATGGTAGTCTGGCACCTTGCTGCTGCCTCTCTACAACCCCAGTGAGAGACTTGTCGTGCCCCTCGCTTAGGAACACTGAGGCAAAGAACTCGTTGAGGAGTTCAGCCTTGTCCCCTCTATCTGTCACCAATTGCTGCTGCCCATTTAGCAGGGGTCCTATTCCTCCCTGGGCCTTCTTTTTACTCCCAATATATCTAAAAAACAATTTCTTGTTGTCCTTTACTTGGGTTGCCATCCTCAGCTCCATGGTAGCTTTGGCCCGCCTAACTGCCTCCCTACAAGCACGAGCAGAGGAGGTATATTCATCTTTAGTGATCTCACCCTTTTTCCACTTTTTATGTGCTCCCCTTTTGGCCCTTAGGCTGCCCTGGATTTCTCTGGTCAGCCATGGAAGCCTCCTGGCCCCTTTCCCTCTTTTGCCTCGCTCGGGGATCGTCTTGCTTTGTGCCCAAAGGATCGTTTCCTTTAGGCACAGCCACCCTTCTTGGGCACCCATCCCATCAAAACTCCTACTCTGCAGTGCTTCCTTGACTAATCGCCTGAGTGCAATGAGATCAGCTTTCCTAAAGTCTAGCACTTTCACCCTACTAGTTACCTTACCCACTCGCCGTCTTATGTTGAATTCTATCATAAGGTGATCACTGTCTCCCAGATAGCTACCGATTTGGAGGTCCCCTATCATGTCATCTCCCGTTGCCAATACCAGATCCAGTATGGCATTCCCCCTAGTGGGACCATACACCTCCTGTGTCAGATAATATGCACATATCTAATCCATGGGGCTGGATTAGATAGCACTCCGTACCTCAACCCTATTACTCAGTGATTCTGATAATGGATGAGGGTGCATGTCTTCTTTTAGTCCAGCTCGCCCAAATTATCAGGCTTGGAAGAAAAGTAAATCAAGTGAGCACTTTCCTTGCCAGAATCTCCCCTCATTTGTACATGCATGAAACTCAGAGGAGTTGCTAGTAATATCCAAGGATAAATGAGCAGAACATCCTTTTGGTTTAATCTAGTGGAATCACTCCTCCTTTCTTCCTGATTGAGAAGAGGATCAACCTTTTCTGAAGCTACTCATGGGTGTGATGAGCTGCAACCCAAGTTTTGTGGAGCTATACCAGATTGGACTAGCTGGACTGGACCCTGTCACTTCAGGGGAGTTATATCACAAAGCATACAGGAGAATTGTCCTTTTCACTGCTGCAGAGTTAATCTTAATTTAGTTCACAATTACGGGAGATCACTTTACCTATTCAGCACTTAAGTGTAATTCTATTTCACCTTGTTCAAGTCTCTGAAAAACCAGGTAGTGCAAGGTCTGCATGTGTCCTCATTATTGCTTTTGCAACTTCAGGTTCAGGCTAAGGTGATGGCAAATTTAAAAAAAGCAGGTGAGGTAATGTCTTTTTTTAGGACTTAGGCAGGATGGAATAGGAACACAGTTAGGGACCTATATCCACCTACATGAAAGAGAGTCTTTTTGCATGATGTCTCTCTTGTGTTCATTCAGGCATGTTGCAAAGGAAGCCATGAGATCTGAAAACCAAACCATGGTGAAGGAATTCATCCTACTGGGATTCTCCGGCATCTGTGAGATTAAAGTCCTCGTCTTCCTCACCTTGTTCCTGACCTACATGCTGACATTAATGGGGAACATCTTAATCATTGCTCTGGTGTGGAATGATTATCGCCTGCACATGCCAATGTACTGGTTCCTGTGTAACTTGTCCTTCTCAGGCATATGGTTCACTACTGTCATCATCCCAAAGATGATGCTAAACATCCTGTTGGACACCAGAACTATTTCTTTCTTTGGATGTTTGATGCAGACCTATTTCTATTTCTTCCTGGGGACCTCAGATTATATCCTGGTGGCAGTGATGTCCTTTGATCGGTATGTGGCCATCTGCAACCCTCTGCGGTATTCTGTCGTCATGGATGGTTGGTTTACCTTCCAGCTAGCCCTAGGGACATGGATTGGGGCATTCCTTTCTGTCCTCTACCCAGCAATTGTGTTCTTCCAGTTACCTTTCTGTGGCCCCAATGTCATTAACCATTTCTTCTGTGATATCATTCCAGTCTTGAAGCTGGCCTGTACTGACACAATCCTCCTGGAAATGCTGAGCTTTGTATCTTCTTCTATTGTTGTTCTGGGCTCTTTGCTCTTAACAACAGTGTCTTATGTCTATATCATCACCACTATTCTGCACATCCCATCAGCCACAGGCCGCCAGAAGGCATTTTCTACCTGTGTATCCCACATCACAGTGGCTTCCATCTTCTATGGCTGCTCTATATTCATGTACATACTACCAGAAAAGAGTCATGCATCGTGGTTCTACAAAGTGGTGGCTTTTCTGCACACCGTGGTGACACCTTTGCTGAACCCATTCATATATACTCTGAGGAATAAGAAAGTCAGAGATGTCTTGAAAGACGCTCTGAAGCGGGCAGAGAACAGTTTTCCAAGGGATAGAGTACAAGGAGAGAGAGAGAGTAAAAAAGTAAACCATTAAGAACAACAAAAGAAAGACTTTTGGGATCAATCCAGCCCATTCTAGAAGGACTTCTAACCATGAGAGCACTGGGTATCTGGATTAGGCTTCCAATAAAGGTGGTGGGGGCAAGAAACCTAGTTGTAAGGAAGAACACAGTGTGTTTATTTTCAAGGCATTGTGTGATATGCCAGCCAGTGATAGTAGGAGGCTGGATATGATGAGCTGGGAAACCCCTTCTTGGCCCATGGTACTATCCATCAGATGTGGAGCATCAAGAAGCTCTCATTTTTCACGTATCTTACATCCATAGTCAGCTCTGGTTCCTGGAAGGCAGGAAGGCTGACTTTTGTAGGTGTGTGCAATGTGCACGGAGAACAGTGTTGAAGCTATGTAAACAGTAGGCATGGCTGAAGATGGGCCCCTACAGGAGGACACCCCAGTGTTTATGGCAGGAGTGCATTACACTGGAGACTTAGATTTGGCTGTCTGCACTGGAGAGCTCCATGACAGATTGATTCATTTATTTGGGGCTAAATTTGAAAGGCACTGAGATGTCTGAACATTCACAAAGGTGGCAAGCGGTCTCATCTAATCCCAGACCTTAAACTGCCTTCCCTTTAAAGGACTACTACCAATCTCAGGGGGAGGGGGGCGGGTCTGTATGTTTCTAAAGGTTCCTAAACTCCTCTTTGAAAAGGAGACTTTTAATTTTTCTGTGCCTTAGGCCCCCATCTGTAATACAGAAGCCCTCTCCTACCTTCCACAGCTGACACAGGGAGAAGGGCATTAAGGTTTTCAGGGCAGCTGGATGTTGGGCAAACAGGGAACTGATAAATACTTGCAGCAAACAGACTTTCAAAACATGTGATGACCTGGACCTGGGATACCAAATCTGCAAGATGGGAGCTGGGGGTTGCCAACTCCACACCTCTGGGAATGGGGGCCCTTCTTCCTTAACAGTACTGTTTGTCTATGTGGGCGATGGAGGTTCTTTGGGCACTGGACCGAGGCAGCAGGGTGCAGTGCCAAAGGAGTATGGGCAGTCACAAACCTCAGCATCTGCCTCTCCTTAAGCCAGTTGCTCTTTCTTTTGCATTTTGCTGGATGCCACATAGAGCTAGGAAGGGTTTTTTATCCCTCTTGTTGTTATAGGTGTTGGCAGTTATTTTTTTTTTCTTTAGCCTTTCTCAGAAGCTCTTGATATTGGCTGCAGCAAAACATGAGGACTGTGACTGTCAATATTCCTGTTGGGACTAAAACATAGAGGTTCCTGGTTAGAGGGTTTTGCCCCTCTTTTCAGGGTTAGCCCAATAGCTGCATTTGGGATCAGGAATTTTACCCAAGCCCTGTGACCAGAGCCAGAGCCATGGGATGCCAAGATGCAGGGCTTAGGACGGCATGCAAAAAAAAAAAAGAAAAAAAAAGCCACGCCATGCCATGCCTCAAAAGAGAGACTGATAAAAGATGGAAGGCTGAAAGTACCACCAAGGAGAAGTACTCAGCACTGGTCTATACCTGCAGGGAGTGGATCAGGAAAGCCAAGGCTGCAACAGAGCTCCATCTGGCTTCACATATCAAGGATAACAAAAAGTCCTTTTTCAGATATGTATGGAGTTGGAAAAAAAATCAAGGGTACATTGGACCCCTGCTGAACCAAATGGGACAGCTGATAACTGACACCCAGGAAAAGGCCAATCTGCTTAATGGGTATTTTGCATCAGTCTTTCATCAGTCCAATGGGATCGCCCTGCCTAGCAAGACACGGGACGGCCAGGGTGAGGGCATATATATACCCAGCATTGGTGTTGATCTAGTAAAGGATCATCTTGAGAGGCTAGACACCTTCAAGTCAGCTGGTCCTGGCAGATTACATCCTAGGGTACACAAGGAGCTGGCAGGTGTCATAGCCCAACCATTGGCAAAATTATTAAAAAAATAGTGGTCCTCAGGTGACATGCCTGAAGACTGGTAGAAGGGCAATGTGGTACCCATCTTCAAGAAAGGATGGAAAATAGATCCAGGGAATTACAAGCCAATCAGCTTGACCTCAATCCCTGGTATGATTCTCGAGACAAGTGCAGAGGTACACGGGAAGTCAGATGTCCGGCAGGTCACAGTGTGTCCAATTCTTTATTGAGTCCGTGAGTTTATGTACCAAGGCAAGGAGGCTGAAGAAGTGAAGTTCATAGGGCCGGCTGTGAAACGTTTTGCCTGTCAGCAGCCGGAGGTGCAGGGCCCCAGAAGCCAGAATCTGCTGCATCTATCTCCTTGTAACTTGGCAGGCTTCATGGCCTCAGCAGGGGCCACCATCCCTGCAGTTTTCACCTTGCTATGGCTTAACACACACACACACACAGTGTCACCCATGTCATGAATTTTGCTTGTCGGCACCTTGAGGTGCAGTTTCCCAGAAACCCCTGCACCTATCTCCTTGAAACTTGGTAGGCTTCATGCCCTCGGCAGAAGCCACCATCTGTGCAGTTTTCATCTCACTGTGACTTGACATGCGTTTTGCTTTCAAGACTTTGAGGTGCAGTTTCCCAGAAACCCCTGCATCTATCTCCTTGAACCTTGGAAAGCTTCATTTTCTCAGAAGGGTCTATCGTCCCTTCAAGTTTCATCTGAATTAGGAAAAAAAAATGACCAAGTTATAGATATTTCATTGATTCCCCATTATACTCTTTGCCCAAATCTCTGAATCTCTCCAAATCAGTGGCAAATCTTCCAAAGCCGATTTGGCCAAATAGGTTTGGAACAGCAATCCAAATCTCCAAATTGAATTACTGGCCTCCAAATCAGCTGAATCTGAATCAAATAGTTCCCTATTCACACAGGTCTAGTGCTCAGGACCTGAAGGCTATAAGTTCAAGGCTGGGTATAGTTGCTTCAGCTTTATGTGCAGGTTTTGTGAGCTGAAGATTGTTTTCCCCCTGATGCTGCTGAGCTCTGATGGGCTCAAGAGCCACTTGACCAGTGCCAAGGGTGTGGGATGCAAAGATGCAGCTTCCATAACTGGGACTAGTATAGCTGGATCACTTGGACCAATATGACCTGGTCAGTTAGCCAAAAATGAGTTGAGTAAGGGTGAGGAACTGCAACCATATAGCCGGGGACTTGAGACCAGTATGGCTGGATTACTTATACTAATATGTTGGGGTAACAGGGACAGTAAGCCTGTGTACGTATAAAGTTTATCCTTTTAAAGCCCCAGATGACCTTGATTTAAGCCTCTGGTTTTGAAGACTCTAAAATATGGAGTTTTGAGGCAGGGTTTTTCTGTTCAACATTTTGCTCGCTGCCCCTTTGAATGCCTTGCTTCTGATGGCATAGCTGAAAGAGCAGAAACCTGGAATCAGGATGGTGGTGAAAATGGGCAGCAACATGTTAGCTCTAAAACTGGAATGGCTTGCAGAGTGCAAGTACATAAATAGTGCAACCACCAGTGATGAGCGGCACACACAGAGAAGTATTATTTTATTTTTCTTTCCCTTAAGAAGACAACATCAGTGCAACATTTTTATATTCTTTCATATTTATGTATTTTAGATCATAAATATCTGCTGTAGTCCTCTATTTATTTAATAATTTCCCCTGGCAAAAAAAATTGTATTTTCACTCCTGCAACCTCTGATCCTAATAAATCTGGCTCATTATTAGTCTTACGCATTACCACTTCACCAAGTTTCCTGGGGAATTTGCTGGTGTACACCAGTCAAGGGCCTGGCCTCATCTGTGCCACTAATCAGTGTATCTGCCAATAGACAGTGTGTCAGATTTGTGAAATCTTAATTATCTTCCACATGTGCATGTTTCACAGACACAAACCAGTGGAAAAAATGTTGCAGTTACAGGCTTTGAAGAACACCTTGGGCAGAATCCCATTCCACATGACATGCCTAAACATCAGGTCGCACCTATTTTTCAGCAGGGTGGAATGGGATCTGAAATAGTGCTTGAGTGCCAAAGACAGAAGTTACATGGCTACACGTATGCCTTCACCTCCTCTGGGATGGGCTTTTCACTGTGTCCATAGGGATCAGGACTAGGAGCAATGGTCTCAAGCTAAAACGGGACAGATTTAGGATGGAGATTAGGAGGAACTTCCTGACTATGAAGGTGGTCAAACATTGGAACAGGCTGCCTAGAGAAGTAGTGGAAACTCCATCCTGGAAAACATTCAAAAATAGGTTACACAAACACTTAGTTTGGATGGTTTAGTCAGGGATAATCCTGCCTTGAGCAGGGGGCTGGACTAGATGACCTTGTAGGTCCCTTCCAGCCCAACTTTTCTATGATCTTCATAGTTTCATAGTAGCTACAATCAGGAGGGACCTGAACAGATCATCTAGCCTGACCCCCTGCCACAGGCAGGAATGGATGCTGGGTTCACAGGACCCCAGACAGGTGATCATCCAACCTCCTCTTGAATTTGTCCAAGGTAGGGGCCAGAACCACTCCCCTGGGAAGCTGGTTCCAGATTTTGGCCACCCTAACCGTAAAATATTGCCTCCTGATCTCTAACCTAAACCTGTTCTCCATCAGCTTATTACCATTGTTCGTTTTCAGCCCAGGCGGTGCTGGGGAGAAAAGGGCTGTACCTATTTGCTGTTGATCTCCCCTGATGAGTTTGTAGGCAGCCACGAGGTCCCCCCTCAGCCTCCTCTTGCTGAGGCTGAACAGGTTCAGGTCCCTCAGTCTCTCCTAGTAAAGCCTGTCCTGCTGCCCTCTCACCAAGCGGGTGGCCCTCCTCTGAACCCTCTCCAGGCTGGCCACATCCCTTTTGAAGTGCGGCGCCCAGTACTGGACGCAGTACTCCAACTGCAGCCTGACCAAAGTCTCATAAAGGGGGAGTATCACCTCTCTGGACCGGCTTGAGATGCAGCTTTGGATGCATGACAAGGTCTGGCTGGCCTTGCTGGCTGCGGTCTGGCATTGGCGGCTTGCGTTCATCTTGGAGTCAATAATGACTCCAAGTTCCATCTCTGCCTTGGCCTTCCTAATAGCCCTCCTACACTCCCGGGCCGAGGAGGAGTACTCCTCCTTGGTGATAGCTCCTCCCTTCCACTGGTTGTACGCCCCACTTTTAGTCCTCAGGCATTGCTGAATGCCCTTGCTGAGCCAAGCGGGTTTCTGACCACTCTTACCCCCTTGCTTCTCTCAGGGACTGTTATCTTTTGGGCCTGGAGGATTGCCCCTTAAGGTACGACCATCCCTCATGAACTCCCATCTCCTCTACCTTCTAGGCCCTCAGTGCCTCCTCCAACTCCAGTTGGCCCTTCTGAAGTCAAGGGCTTTAGCCTTGGTGTGAGCCCTTGACACCCTGCATTGGATAATGAAATCCAGCAGGTGATGATCACTATTGGCCAGGTGGTCAAGGACCCTCACCAGGTCATCTCCTGTGGCCAGGACCAGGTCCAGCAAGGCATTACCCCTAATGGGGCTGTGCACTTACTGGATAAAGTGAAGGTCCTGTAATACAGCCAGGAACCTATGCAAGCGGTCAGACCTGGCTGTCTGCTCCTCCCAGCAAATGTCTGGGTAGTTTAGGTTACCCATGACAATAACATCCCTTGACCTAACCGCCTCCATAAGCTGACTGGAGAAGTCCTGGTTTAGCTCTTCCCCCTGGTTATTCTTATGTTGTTTAAACATGTAAATGTCATTATTCTTATGTCATTTATACATATGTCATTTAAGCAGGTAAAACAACATAGGCCTCTGGTGCAAAACTCATTTTAAACCATATGGGTTTCATCAAGGGCCAGATCAATGCCTAGAGTGGGCTAAAATGGTATTTTTACAGCCGGTGACATATAAACATGATATGGTTGGCATCACAGCTGACTACCTTTTGACCCCAAGTCCAAAAAAACTCATACCAACCTACTCCTGCACTTCTCTGGGGCAGTCTTTAATATGAATTTGGGTCACCGTTCAAACTCAAAGCTGTAGAGCTGTAGTACAATAGGTCAACTGTTCTGTCAGTGTCCCTCAGGTCCCACATTTTGAAATCCCAATTCAAGGGCCTTCCATTCAGACTCAGGAGTGTAGCATAGCATCAAAAACAAACCTTCTGAATCACTGCCTTATAAAACCACTCTCCTCCCCACTGCTTCTGAGTGCAGTGAAAACTCATATCTATTTAAATCAATGGCGAGGACTTCATTGTCTTGTATGGGGACTTCTTCTCAGGATCTGAAAGCAGAAACAGTACTTAAGTGACTGACTTTTTTAAAACCAGTGGAGGATAAGCCCCTATCTCTGTTCTTTGCATTTGAAAATCTGCCCTTCGCTTTGGTTTTGCCTTAATTGTAAAAATGGCAAGTTTTTTATATATAGCTTTTTTAAAAATGTAATTACTACCTTGATATAATGCTGTAGTGGAGGGAAGTATCAGGTAGCTTTTATTATCAGGCAGCTACCCTCCACCCTGGAGTTTATCGAAAATAACTGAGATAAAGTGAAACCGCTTTCTTTTCCCTCATTCAATGTTTTATACCAATATAGTCACCTCAGTATAAAAATACATCTTTTATTTTGCATCAAAGCCTTGGCCTTGGCCCACAATTTGCTCAGGGAAAAACCAGGATTTGAGTTCAGTTGTTGCACCTTTGAGGGATTGTGGACATCCTGAAATAGGCTCTTACTTGCTCACAGCTTTCCTCAAGGCAGCCTTCACCTCCTTGTTCCTTATAGTATATATGAATGGGTTCAGTAAGGGAGTCAGGAGTGTGTTCAGGACTGACACCACCTTGTTGAGACTAAAGGAGGAGTGAGCTGTGGGCTTCAGGTACATGAAGACAACAGCTCCATAGAGGATGGAGACGACGGTGAAGTGGGAGGCACAGGTGGAGAAGGCCTTCCGGCGCCCACCAGCAGAGGGGATGCGGACAATGGTAGTGATGATATAGAAATAGGATACCACTGTGAAGAGCAGGGTACTGGGGATGATGGTGATGGAGCCCAGGAAACCCAGCAATTCAATGGTCCGTGTGTCTGCACAGGCCAGCTTCAGGATCGGTCCAATGTCACAGTAGAAATGGTTGATGACATTTCTGGCACAGAATGGGACCTGTAGGAGCAGTACTGCCTGGGAAAAGATTACCACAAAACCCAGTGTCCACGCTCCCATGACCAGCAGGGAGCAATTCTGATGGGTCATAATGGAAGTGTAGTGCAGCGGCTTGCAGATTGCAACGTAGCGGTCAAAGGACATGACAGTCAGGATCAGAAACTCAGTGATGCCCAGGAAGAAATGGAAGAAGGACTGGACCAGGCAGCAGTTGAGGCAGATGGTGGTTCTGGCCACCAGGAAGGTCTCCAGCATCTTTGGGACAATGGTGGTGGTGTACCAGATCTCCAGAAAGGAGAGATTGCTCAGGAAAAAGTACATGGGAGTTTGCAGCTGCTGGTCAGTTCTCACAATAGCAATGATAAGGCCATTCCCTGCCAGTGTGAGGATGTATATGAAGAGGATAAAAACAAATAGGACCTTGTGCCACTTCTGCAGATTTGGGAAGCCCAGCAGGATGAACTTGGCCACAGATGTCCTATTCTCCTTATCCATCCTTCTGAGAAGTAGAGAAGAGGGGTTTAGAGATTGATCTCGCATACTGTGATGGCCTCAAAGTTCAAAAGGAGGTTAAACAGACATTTGACTGGGATGGTTTAGTCAGGGATGGTTTTGCCTTCATTAGTGGGTTAGATTAGATGACCTTTTGAGATCTCTTCCAGCCCTATTTCCCTCTGATTCTATGACACTTCACTAGAATTTATGTATTTTCAGGATTGTTAATAGTTTTTGTGACAATCAAGTTCTTCAGCGATGGAAGCCAGGTTATTACTCAGATAGATTTTACAGGATCTTAAATCTATGGAAGTCTTATCTGTTAATAGACCCAGATGTTTCCAATACAAGAACAAACCTTTTTGAAATAAATCATACAAAGATAGGGCTGGAAGTGACTGCTGAGCCTTATATACTCCAAGGTCCTGATCAAGTTAGGAACATTCCTATCTAAAGCACTCCAGACAAATGTTTGTCTAACCTGCACTTAAAAACTCCCATAGAAATTGGTTTTATAACCTTTCCAGATAACTTTTAATAGTGCTTAACCATGTTCACAATCAGGACATTCTTCGAAATATGTACTACTCAACTCCTTAATGCAACTGAAACACACTTCTTCTTGCCACATTTGATTAAATCAAGTCATTTTATCGACTGGTCAATGAAATTGTGGCCAAATTTCCATTGACTTTGATGGCAGCAGAATTAGGGGCAAAGTTTCCAAAATGTCACCTCAGGGACACTGGTACATAGCCCTATTTGTCTATCCAGCCCCTGTACACCCCATGCATCTAACCAGGTATCCTTTTTTGGACAGACGAAGAAATACATTCGTTGTGCAATATTTCTGTGAAGTTCAAAAATGAAAGAATTAAGATTTAGTAATATTTTCCACAACATTTTCAACTGATTGTAAGCAGTCATTCAATTACCTCTGCTTGTGTTTTAAAATGTAGTAGCAAATTTGTGATGCTGTATAGTGAGGACCATACATAGACCAGTAAAATCAATCAATCAATCAATCAAACCAACAAAACCAAACCCAAAAAACCAGACAGATAAACAGAAGCAAGCAGTGAATGGGTTTTCTTTCATTGTTGAAGACCTGGGATGACAGAGACTTAATTTCTTGAATGAGTTACTGGTCACTGGTAGCGGTATTGCAATTTATTTTGTAGCAAATGAAATACTATTTTTTTCCAGTTTTATCAATCTATTTATCCATGTATCACTTTATCCATTAATCCACCCACTTCTGTATCCCTATCACTGCAGCACCTGGCTTTTTTTCTATCTGAAGTGAAACCCCAGTGCAATAGGTGTTTCAGGCAAATAACAGATAAATACTCAAAAATGCTCATTTGTAGTGTTCTGGATGAAAAATGTAAGGTGGTATATATACATATATATATATATATATATATTTCCAAGCACATGGGAGCAGAAGCACAACTGAAGGATATCAGCAACCATTGCACTAACTTTTCTAAATGTAACTAGTTGTGATTTAATAAGCTGTGTTAGTCAAAGGCAATTGTTCAGCAGGTTCTGGTAAAATAAAAAAAAGACTTTCTAAGCTATGATACTTTTAGCATAATATTTTTCCTTTGTGAACTGTATTAAGTAGAAAATCTTTTTAATTTTTTTTGTGAAAGACCTGAAAAAATACCACTGCCTCTTCTTCAACTTGGCAGGGAGGATCATGGAAGCACATGAAGTAAAATCAGTTGTTCTGTGCAGTGAGTGATGTGTTGTACCATGCATAAGTAAACTGACATGGAAGTTAAGAGATGCCTAACTTACCTTGTTGAAGGCTGAAGCCTCTTCAGTCAATAGAAATGGTCTGGTTTACTTCAGAAGCCTTCAGAATGAGTCCCAAACAATTTTTCCATGCCTAGAAATAATTATTGTAGGGTTATCCTGAAGGTCTGAAAGACTCAGTCTCTAAGGGGATTACCTATACTATTACCAGGGGAAAGAGTGAACCAAACACACCAGCACTCTGCTAAACATCTTTAAGTAATTAAGTCCACTCTTTTTAATTGCTTACATGTATACAGATCTCAACTAATGGTGAATTCCATCCTACAGATTATAACACATGGTTCTTGTTTCAATGCAAGTTAACACAGACCACCATGTACTCTGCAGGGCTTAATGCAACACCACTGAGGTTAATTTTAAAAAATCTGGCTTCATTTCAGCACCTAAAATCTCCTGATCATTCAGGACCCCATTGCTCTAGAAAGCACACAGATTTTTCTTCTCAGGACCTTGACACTTAAGTCGTCTTCTTCTAACTGGACTGAAAGTTTATGCAGACTCACTGTGGAAACTCCTTATTTAAAAGCTGGACACTTGCTTTTCTCTCTTCAAACAGGGTGGCATTCATTAACTGTCACAGAAGAGATCTTGTTGTGTTTGGTTCAGTTTCAGAGAATAAAAATTGTGTGACAGATGCTAATTTACCTTTGCTCAATGGCAATATGTCCTGGTAAACTGAAAACATGAAGAGTTACTAAGATACTGGAGTAACAGGAATAAAGGTGATGAGAGGTAAAGCATTGCTGGACCTGGTACTGGCCAAAGGGCATGACCTAGTCAGTGACCTAAGAATCGATGGGAAGCTGGGTGACAGTGATCATGGGCTGATCACCTTTACTATCCATCACAAAGCTGGCAAGTCAGTCAGCGATACAGAAGTCCTCGACTTCAGGAAAGCTGACTTTCACAAGCTCAGGAGGCTCATTGTTGAGGACCTAAGGGGCCACGACTCAACAGGGAGAGTAGTCCAAGAGGAGTGGTTGCTCCGCAAGGGAGCGATCCTGACATCACAAGGGATGGCCATCCCATCTTGGAGGAAGGGTATCAAAAGGACACAGCAATCCCCTTGGCTCAGCAGGGAACTTGAGGACCTCCTATGCCTCAAAAGAGAGACTGATAAAGGATGGAAGGCTGAAAGTACCACCAAGGAGAAGTACTCAGCACTGGTCCATGCCAGCAGGGAGCGGATCAGGAAAGCCAAGGAAGCAACCGAGCTCCATCTGGCTTCACATATCAAGGATAACAAAAAGTCCTTTTTCAGATATGTACGGAGTTGGAAAAAAATCAAAGGTAACATTGGACCCCTGCTGAACCAAATGGGACAGCTGATAACTGACACCAAGGAAAAGGCCAATCTGCTTAATGGGTAGTTTGCATCAATCTTTCATCAGTCCAATGGGCTCGCCCTGCCTAGCAAGATGCGGGACAGCCAGAGTGAGGGCATATTTATACCCAGCATTGGTGTTGATCTAGTAAAGGATCACCTTGAGAGGCTAGACACCTTTAAGTCAGCTGGTCCTGACAGATTACATCCTAGAGTACTCAAGGAACTGGCAGGTGTCATAGCCCAACCATTGGCAAAAATGTTTGAAAACTCATGGCATTCAGGTGAAGCACCTGAAGACTGAAAGAAGGCCAATGTGGTACCCATCTTCAAAAAAGGGTGGAAAGTAGATCACGGGAATTACAGGCCAACCAACTTGACCTCAATCCCTGGCAAGATACTGGAGAAAATTATCAAGGAGACCGTTCTGGATAAGCTGGCTGAGAGCAACATCCTCAGGGACAGTCAGCATGGGTTTGTTGTGGGGAAGTCTTGCCTGATCAATCTCATCTTCTTCTATGACCAGGTGACATATCACCCGGGCAAGGGAGAAGAGACTTACATCATGTATCTGGACTTTAAAAAAGCCTTTGATCTAGTATCCTATGACCTCCTCATGGAAAAACTGGCCAACCTTGGCCTCGGCTACACCACAGTCTGATGGCTGGGAAATTGGCTCCAAGGTCAGACCCAGAGAGTAGTGGTTGATGGTAATGAATCATTATGACTTTGTGACCAGTGCTGTTCCCCCAAGGCTCTTTCCTTGGATCGGTTCTCTTTAACATCTTTATAAACAATGTGGACATTGGTGTCAGAATCACAGTGGTCAAGTTTGCCGATGACACTAAACTTTCATAGATTCATAGATTCATAGATGTTAGGGTCGGAAGGGACCTCAATAGATCATCAAGTCCGATCCCCTGCATAAGCAGGAAAGAGTGCTGGGTCTAGATGACCCCAGCTAGATACTCGTCTAACCTCCTCTTGAAGACCCCCAGGGTAGGGGAGAGCACCACCTCCCTTGGGAGCCCGTTCCAGACCTTGGCCACTCGAACTGTGAAGAAGTTCTTCCTAATGTCCAGTCTAAATCTGCTCTCTGCTAGCTTGTGGCCATTGTTTCTTGTAACCCCCGGGGGCGCCTTGGTGAATAAATCCTCACCAATTCCCTTCTGTGCCCCCGTGATGAACTTATAGGCAGCCACAAGGTCGCCTCTCAACTTTCTCTTGCAGAGGCTGAAAAGGTCCAGTTTCTCTAGTCTCTCCTCGTAGGGCTTGGTCTGCAGGCCCTTGACCATACGAGTTGCCCTTCGCTGTACCCTCTCCAGGTAATCCGCATCCTTCTTGAAGTGTGGCGCCCAGAATTGCACGCAGTACTCCAACTGCGGTCTGACCAACGCCCTATAGAGGGGAAGTATCACCTCCCTGGACCTATTCGTCATGCATCTGCTGATGCACGATAAAGTGCCATTGGCTTTTCTGATGGCTTCGTCACACTGCCGGCTCATGTTCAACTTGGAGTCCACTAGGACTCCAAGATCCCTTTCCACTTCCATGCCACCCAGCAGGTCATTCCCTAGGCTGTAGGTGTGCTGGACATTTTTCCTCCCTAGGTGCAGCACTTTGCATTTCTCCTTTGGGGCATAGCGTCCACACCTAAGGACAGGATAGTGATCCAGGCTGACTTGGATAAACTTAGTAAGTGGGTGGATAGAAACTAGATAACATTCAATACCAATAAATGTAAGATACTCCACCTTGGTGGAAAAAACCCCACAGCATACTTATAGGCTCAGCAGTGCTACACTTGCTAGCACCACTGCTGAAAGAGACTTGGGGGTCATGATTGACCACGAGATGAACATGAGCCACCAATGCGATGTCGCAGCTGGTAAAGCAAACAAAACCCTGGCTTGCATCCATAGATGCTTCTCAAGTAAATCTCAGGATGTTATCCTCCCACTGTACTCGGCCTTGGTGAGGCCGCAGCTGGAGTACTGCATCCAGTTCTGGGCTCCACAATTCAAGAGGGATGTGGAGAAGCTTGAGAGAGTCCAGAGAAGAGCCACACACATGATCAGAGGGCAAGAGATTAGTCCTTATGAAGGGAGGCAGAGAGCAATGGGACTCTTCAGCCTGGAAAAGTGCAGGCTCAGGCTGGACCTGGTGGCTACCTATAAGTACACAAGGGGTGTTCATCAGGATGTGGGAGAATGTCTGTTCACCAGAGCACCCCAAGGGAAAACAAGGACCGATGGTCATAAACTCCTACAAGACTGTTTTAGTCTGAACATAAGAAAACATTTCTTTACTGTCTGAGCCCCCAAGACCTGGAATAGGCACCCTCCAGAAGTGTTGTAGGCACCTACTCTGGACTCTTTCAAGAAATGCTTGGATGCCAGGCCAGAACTGCTCCCCGCCTGCTCCACATGCTGTGGAGGGGCTGGCTAGGGCACACAGGACATTCAGTGCAGGGCTAGCCAGCAGGCAGCATTTACAAGTACTTTTAGGATAGTATTTACAATTATTGTCCTGCTGCAGAATAAATTAGTTTACTCCATCCTAAAAGGGGAGGACATGTAGATGCACAATCTTTACTGCACAGCTAATTAATCAATTGAGCAGTAAATGTCTTGTGTAGACATGTCCAGTGAAAAGAAATGGTGCCATAGTAATAAAAAAAAAGTTATGAGCATAGCTCAGAATCATAGACATTAAAAAAACCCTGGAAAAGCCAGCATCATTTCAATGGCAAACCCATGAGGGTCATTGCAGAATAAAATACCTATCTATCATCCTATTCCATTCTGTTAGATATTCAGATATTGGTCTCCAGGTGTCCACAATTTCTGTTGGGAGATGGTTTTCAGCAGAGGGGGCTGGGCGGGGGGGGACCCGTTTAATAACTTCAGAGTTTTCTTTCCTTCCCCACAAAGCAAAAGACACAGGTTTTAGAACACCCCTTATGCAGAGGATGTGAACCTGGGCCTTTACAACTTCCTAGAGCAGCGTCCCAGGCATCAGCCCACATATGGTGCTGTTCAGTGGTACAGCTGCAGCCTCAATGTAATTTTAAAAAAAGGGAACGCTTCCACCAACATTACTGGGTATGCTGTTCCATTGGAAAAAAGAAAGTCTGATAAACACGAATGCCCCTGAGACATGAGGACTTCTCTGACCAGTATAGGTCAGGGCTGTGCCTAAAGCAGCATGTAAGCCATTGCCTATAGAGTCACCACCTGGGGATTGAATGGCCCAACCCAAGAGGAAGCAGAAGAGGATTGGGCAGAAGCCTGTTGATCCTTTTTATCCTTGGCTGCACCTGACTGGGAGGGAACTATGCAAAGTGGCTGCATAAGCACTCAGGGTAAAAGCCAGCCTCCTCTCCTAGGCACAACAGGCACGTTGAATGGACAAAACCTGCACATTACTGTCTGGCTTGGTAGCAAAGGATAAAAAAAAATGAGGTGTTTCTTAACCTGCCTTTGCTTCATGGCAGTGTGCCTAGGTAAATGGGTGATGTGGGGAAAATATAGGATACTAGAGCAGTGAGGAAATGTCTGAAGTAACAGAAATGAATTTGTCTTCTCCACAGGGGTGCAGTCGGCAGTGGAGCTGGTCCAGTCTGGTGCCGTGGTGAAGAAGCCTGGGGAGACCGTGAAGATATCCTGTAAAACCTCAGGGTTCACATTCACTGATTACTACATGTACTGGGTGCAGCAGGTTCCAGGGAAAGGCCCAGTGTGGGTTGGACGTATTGACCCTGAAGATGGTAGTACCAATTATGCAGAAACACTGAAAGGCAGAGTCTCCATCACCACCGACAACTCCATCAGCACCATGTACCTGCAACTCAGCCGCCTGTCGCCTGCAGACACTGCCATGTATTACTGTGCTAGACACAGTGGGCAGGATGCCATTCACGGCCGTGCAAGAACTCTTGGTCTGCAGCCAGCGCTGTCACAGCTGTGCTTGTGTCAGCCCTGCCCAAGCAGTTCTGTAGCAGGGCCACTGAGGGGCGGTGCGGGATCCTGTTCCTTTCTCCACTCCGCCGATTCTGATAACATATTCCCAGCCCCTCTCCTCCTCTGTCTTGCATGCCTCTGGTGTGAGGCTTTTACAGCAATACTACTGCGACCTAGCACAGCCCAGAATACAGTCAGAGGTTTCAGTGTACCTGCACAGAAAGTGCGTAACCTCTTGCTTATGCTCAAAAGCTATGTCTACACCATGGAAGGGGTTTATATAAGTGAAAAACTGAAAGGGCCACAAATGACCCTGATTTTGGAGAAGTCGGACTTGATTCCGACGCGTAAATGGCGATTGGTTTCCGCCAGTATGCTCCAAGGTCTCTGATCAAAGATGGACAGCTAAGCAGTCAAGAGTCTTTGGCCTGGAAATTAATCACAGAGGGACAGGTGCTTTGTGGTCTCACCGCCTGGAAGGGAGTCCCCTGGCTCTGGGCCCTGTCCAGAGTTGTCTGCACGTTTCATCCATTCCTGCTGTAACTGAAAGGAAGTGGAGTTTGTCTGCTTGCTCTCCTGCTCCCCATCTGTGCGTGTGTCACACTAGAGAGGGCAAATATGCCAACTGATCCCCTCTGGCCCCACACTTGATACGTCCAGGAGACCCAATACATGCTGCTGTTTGAAGTCTGGGGGATATGGGAGGGTTCCCCACTAGCCTCCTGCCTGCTGTGACTCTTGGTGTTCAGGCTGTTTGGGTTGGGGTGCTTTCAGAAACCAGCCTGCCGGCTCAAATTCACATTTGTGGTCAAAGCTCTGGAAGATTTATCGTCTGTCAGAGCAGTAGCTATGGGTCTGTGCAGCAGTCCGCTCGGCTCAGCGAAACTTTCCAGATAGTGGTAAATGACACACTATATTCATGGCCACCCCCTAAGTCACTACAACAAGGTATCTCTCACAACCCTAATATTTATAGCCAAAATGCCCCCACTCCATGCCAACTCTTCCCTCGCTCTAAAGCGATGGCCCTTTTTACTTGTCTCTTTGCTGAGTCCAAACACCTGCAGCTTGCAGCTCGTTCCTTGCCAAGTGCAGCTCCCCACTTGCAACATGGAGCATCTAGAGCTCACGCCCGGCCTTGTTTGGGCTTCCCTAGCTCATTCCCTGATGAATTTGAACCTCTTCAACTAAGTGCAGCTCACACCTGCTGAGTTCAGCTCAATTCTTGTTATCACGTCTTTACTAGCAAGTTCTCACCTTTTACTCCTTAACATGTTTAACGGCTGCTTCAAACTGTGAATTCCAGTTTATTCTCACTGTATCTTTTAGCAGTCTGCCAACAGTCAGTAAGGCTGTTTTCTCTCAAATCCCTTTGCACTGTCTTAGCTTAACAAGGGTTTAGCACAATTAAGGCCTAGCATAACTGGAACTCCTACAGGTATGAAATGAGGCAGGGGCTTGGCCTGTCTGCGGAGAAGGAAGTGGGGACAAAGCAGGGCTTACACCTTCTCACCCAGAAGCTGGCAGTGAAGGCGACCTGGGGAGAGTGAACACGTGGCTCTGCCCAGTACAACTCTCTCTACAGAGCTGGCTGGTCTTGACCAGACTCCCCCAACCCCTACAACGCCCCTGCTCTCTCTGGGTCGGCTCCTAGAAATCCCAGCATTCACCCTCCCCTGGAGCGGAGGAGAAATCCTGAGTGGGGCAACTCTCTCTCTGACACACGCTGGGCTAAGCCCAATTTTCACATACACAGCCATCATACTGCAGTGCTGGCCCCTGTCTCCAGTTCAGCATTTGGCCTGCTGGCTTGTCAGTCCTCATGCACAGGCGATTACACATCGGAGGCAGTGGACACTCCTGTTCTTGACTTATTTTCTCAATAGTTTGTCTTTCATGTATATCAGGTGGTCTCGTGTATGTCTGTGTCAAGGTGGCCTGTGAGCTATTGCCTTTTGTGTCACGAGCTGGGGGTGAATGGCCCAGGCCCAGAGGAAGCAGAAGAGGATTGGGGCAGAAGCCTGTTGTTTCTTTTTATCCCTGGCTGCGCCTGACTGCGCAGGGAACTATGCAAAGTGGCTTGGTGAACTCTCAAGCTAAAAGCCAGCGTCCTGCCCTAGCCTGAACAGGGATCTTGAATGAACAACAGCAGTACCTTCCTCTCTGGTGTCACAGCAGAGGACAGCAAAGATGAGGTGCTTCTTAACCTGCCTCTGCTTCCTGACACTGTGTCTAGGTAAATGGGAGATATTTGGAAACAGTGAGATACTAAATCAATGAGAAGTCTGCAGTGTCAGCAATGATTGTGTCTTCTCCACAGGGGTGCAGTCGGCAGTGGAGCTGGTCCAGTCTGGCGCCGTGGTGAAGAAGCCTGGGGAGACTGTGAAGATATCCTGTAAAACCTCCGGGTTCACATTCACTGATTCCTACATGTACTGGGTCCAGCAGGCTCCAGGGAAAGGCCTGGTGTGGGTTGGAGAGATTGACCCTGAAGATGGTAGTGCCAAGTATGCAGAAACACTGAAAGGCAGAGTCTCCATCACCACCGACAACTCCATCAGCACCATGTACCTGCAACTCAGCCGCCTGTCGCCTGCAGACACTGCCATGTATTACTGTGCTAGACACAGTGGGCAGGATGCCATTCACGGCCGTGCAAGAACTCTTGGTCTGCAGCCAGCGCTGTCACAGCTGTGCTTGTGTCAGCCCTGCCCAAGCAGTTCTGTAGCAGGGCCACTGAGGGGCGGTGCGGGATCCTGTTCCTTTCTCCACTCCGCCGATTCTGATAACATATTCCCAGCCCCTCTCCTCCTCTGTCTTGCATGCCTCTGGTGTGAGGCTTTTACAGCAATACTACTGCGACCTAGCACAGCCCAGAATACAGTCAGAGGTTTCAGTGTACCTGCACAGAAAGTGCGTAACCTCTTGCTTATGCTCAAAAGCTATGTCTACACCATGGAAGGGGTTTATATAAGTGAAAAACTGAAAGGGCCACAAATGACCCTGATTTTGGAGAAGTCGGACTTGATTCCGACGCGTAAATGGCGATTGGTTTCCGCCAGTATGCTCCAAGGTCTCTGATCAAAGATGGACAGCTAAGCAGTCAAGAGTCTTTGGCCTGGAAATTAATCACAGAGGGACAGGTGCTTTGTGGTCTCACCGCCTGGAAGGGAGTCCCCTGGCTCTGGGCCCTGTCCAGAGTTGTCTGCACGTTTCATCCATTCCTGCTGTAACTGAAAGGAAGTGGAGTTTGTCTGCTTGCTCTCCTGCTCCCCATCTGTGCGTGTGTCACACTAGAGAGGGCAAATATGCCAACTGATCCCCTCTGGCCCCACACTTGATACGTCCAGGAGACCCAATACATGCTGCTGTTTGAAGTCTGGGGGATATGGGAGGGTTCCCCACTAGCCTCCTGCCTGCTGTGACTCTTGGTGTTCAGGGTGCTTGGGTTGGGGTGCTTTCAGAAACCAGCCTGCCGGCTCAAATTCACATTTGTGGTCAAAGCTCTGGAAGATTTATCGTCTGTCAGAGCAGTAGCTATGGGTCTGTGCAGCAGTCCACTCGGCTCAGCGAAACTTTCCAGATAGTGGTAAATGACACACTATATTCATGGCCACCCCCTAGGTCACTACAACAAGGTATCTCTCACAACCCTAATATTTATAGCCAAAATGCCCCCACTCCATGCCAACTCTTCCCTCGCTCTAAAGCGATGGCCCTTTTTACTTGTCTCTTGCAAACACCTGCAGCTTGCAGCTCGTTCCTTGCCAAGTGCAGCTCCCCACTTGCAACATGGAGCATCTAGAGCTCACGCCCGGCTTTGTTTGGGCTTCCCTAGCTCAGTCCCTGATGAATTTGAACCTCTTCAACTAAGTGCAGCTCACACCTGCTGAGTTCAGCTCAATTCTTGTTATCACGTCTTTACTAGCAAGTTCTCACCTTTTACTCCTTAACATGTTTAACGGCTGCTTCAAACTGTGAATTCCAGTTTATTCTCACTGTATCTTTTAGCAGTCTGCCAACAGTCAGTAAGGCTATTTTCTCTCAAATCCCTTTGCACTGTCTTAGCTTAACAAGGGTTTAGCACAATTAAGGCCTAGCATAACTGGGACTCCTACACGTATGAAATGAAGGAGGGGTTTGGGCCTGTCTGCGGAGAAGGAAGTGGGGACAAAGCAGGGCTTACACCTTCTCACCCAGAAGCTGGCAGTGAAGGCGACCTGGGGAGAGTGAACACGTGGCTCTGCCCAGTACAACTCTCTCTACAGAGCTGGCTGGTCTTGCCAGACTCCCCCAACCCCTACAACGCCCCTGCTCTCTCTGGGTCGGCTCCTAGAAATCCCAGCATTCACCCTCCCCTGGAGCGGAGGAGAAATCCTGAGTGGGCAACTCTCTCTCTGACACACGCTGGGCTAAGCCCAATTTTCACATACACAGCCATCATACTGCAGTGCTGGCCCCTGTCTCCAGTTCAGCATTTGGCCTGCTGGCTTGTCAGTCCTCATGCACAGGTGATTACACATCGGAGGCAGTGGACACTCCTGTTCTTGACTTATTTTCTCAATAGTTTGTTTTTCATGTATATCAGGTGGTCTCGTGTATGTCTGTGTCAAGGTGGCCTGTGAGCTATTGCCTTTTGTGTCACGAGCTGGGGGTGAATGGCCCAGGCCCAGAGGAAGCAGAAGAGGATTGGGGCAGAAGCCTGTTGTTTCTTTTTATCCCTGGCTGCGCCTGACTGCGCAGGGAACTATGCAAAGTGGCTTGGTGAACTCTCAAGCTAAAAGCCAGCGTCCTGCCCTAGCCTGAACAGGGATCTTGAATGAACAACAGCAGTACCTTCCTCTCTGGTGTCACAGCAGAGGACAGCAAAGATGAGGTGCTTCTTAACCTGCCTCTGCTTCCTGACACTGTGTCTAGGTAAATGGGAGATATTTGGAAACAGTGAGATACTAAATCAATGAGAAGTCTGCAGTGTCAGCAATGATTGTGTCTTCTCCACAGGGGTGCAGTCGGCAGTGGAGCTGGTCCAGTCTGGTGCCGTGGTGAAGAAGCCTGGGGAGACTGTGAAGATATCCTGTAAAACCTCCGGGTTCACATTCACTAGTTACTACATGAGCTGGGTCCAGCAGGCTCCGGGGAAAGGCCTGGTGTGGGTTGGACGTATTGACCCTGAAGATGGTAGTGCCAAGTATGCAGAAACACTGAAAGGCAGAGTGTCCATCACCACCGACAACTCCATCAGCACCATGTACCTGCAACTCAGCCGCCTGTCGCCTGCAGACACTGCCATGTATTACTGTGCTAGACACAGTGGGCAGGATGCCATTCACGGCCGTGCAAGAACTCTTGGTCTGCAGCCAGCGCTGTCACAGCTGTGCTTCTGTCAGCCCTGCCCGAGCAGTTCTGCAGCAGGGCCGCCGAGGGGCGGTGCGGGATCCTGTTTCCTTCTCTGCTCCTCCCAATCTGACAATATATTCCCAACCCTTCTGCTCCTCTGTCCTGCACATGCTGGATGCCAAGCTTTTACAGAAATAATGCTGCAACCTTGTCAAGACTGGGACACCCCTACAGAGTGTCATAGGAAGTCGGGGAAAAGTGGGGTGAAGGGGTGCAGGGTCGTGAAAGAGAAGGGGAAACAGCAGGCGTTGCCCAGCTGGTGTCAGGTGTGGGACAGAGCCATGAGACACTGCAGGGATGGGGGGGAAGGTGGCTTACACCACTGCATGCACTCCTGGGCAATCAGGGGAAGGCATGTGGCCCCCCAGGTCTGTGCATTGGACACGGGTGAGGTCTCACCTCAGGCTTGCCCCGGGGGACAAAATTTGTTGCTACAGCACTGCACCTACAGGTTTCAGTGCACATGCAGAGGAAGTGGGAAATTTTGTGTATGCGCAATACCTGTGTGGATCCACACTGAAGTGGTGGAAAGAGCTGAAGCACTGTGCATAAGTGCCAGGGATGACACAGCAGTCTGCTCGGCTCAGCAAAGTTTTCCAGATAGTGGTAAATGACACACTATATTCATGGGCACACCCTAAGTCATTACAACAGCACACCTCTCACAACCCTTATATTTATAGCCAAGAAGCCCCCACTCCATGCCAACTCCTCTCTCGCTCTGTAGTCATGGCCCTTTTTACTTGTCTCTTTGCTGAGTTCAAACACCTGCAGCTTGCAGCTCGTTCCTTGCCACGTGCAGCTCCCCATTTCCAAGATCGAGCATCTAGAGCTCACGCCCGGCTTAGTTAGGGCTTCCCTAGCTCAGTCCCTGATGAATTTGAGTCTCTTCAGCTAAGTGCAGCTCACACCTGCTGAGTTCAGCTCAATTCTTGTTATCACGTCTTTACTAGCAAGTTCTCACCTTTTACTCCTTAACATGTTTAACGGCTGCTTCAAACTGTGAATTCCAGTTTATTCTCACTGTATCTTTTAGCAGTCTGCCAACAGTCAGTAAGGCTGTTTTCTCTCAAATCCCTTTGCACTGTCTTAGCTTAACAAGGGTTTAGCACAATTAAGGCCTAGCATAACTGGGACTCCTACATGTATGAAATGAGGGAGGGGTTTGGGCCTGTCTGCGGAGAAGGAAGTGGGGACAAAGCAGGGCTTACACCTTCTCACCCAGAAGCTGGCAGTGAAGGCGACCTGGGGAGAGTGAACACTTGGCTCTGCCCAGTACAACTCTCTCTACAGAGCTGGCTGGTCTTGACCAGACTCCCCCAACCCCTACAACGCCCCTGCTCTCTCTGGGTCGGCTCCTAGAAATCCCAGCATTCACCCTCCCCTGGAGCGGAGGAGAAATCCTGAGTGGGGCAACTCTCTCTCTGACACACGCTGGGCTAAGCCCAATTTTCACATACACAGCCATCATACTGCAGTGCTGGCCCCTGTCTCCAGTTCAGCATTTGGCCTGCTGGCTTGTCAGTCCTCATGCACAGGTGACTACACATCGGAGGCAGTGGACACTCCTGTTCTTGACTTATTTTCTCAATAGTTTGTCTTTCATGTATATCAGGTGGTCTCTTGTATGTCTGTGTCAAGGTGGCCTGTGAGCTATTGCCTTTTGTGTCACGAGCTGGGGGTGAATGGCCCAGGCCCAGAGGAAGCAGAAGAGGATTGGGGCAGAAGCCTGTTGTTTCTTTTTATCCCTGGCTGCGCCTGACTGCGCAGGGAACTATGCAAAGTGGCTTGGTGAACTCTCAAGCTAAAAGCCAGCGTCCTGCCCTAGCCTGAACAGGGATCTTGAATGAACAACAGCAGTACCTTCCTCTCTGGTGTCACAGCAGAGGACAGCAAAGATGAGGTGCTTCTTAACCTGCCTCTGCTTCCTGACACTGTGTCTAGGTAAATGGGAGATATTTGGAAACAGTGAGATACTAAATCAATGAGAAGTCTGCAGTGTCAGCAATGATTGTGTCTTCTCCACAGGGGTGCAGTCGGCAGTGGAGCTGGTCCAGTCTGGCGCCGTGGTGAAGAAGCCTGGGGAGACTGTGAAGATATCCTGTAAAACCTCCGGGTTCACATTCACTGATTACTACATGACCTGGGTCCAGCAGGCTCCAGGGAAAGGCCTGGTGTGGGTTGGAGAGATTGACCCTGAAGATGGTAGTGCCAAGTATGCAGAAACACTGAAAGGCAGAGTGTCCATCACCACCGACAACTCCATCAGCACCGTGTACCTGCAACTCAGCCGCCTGTCGCCTGCAGACACTGCCATGTATTACTGTGCTAGACACAGTGGGCAGGATGCCATTCACGGCCGTGCAAGAACTCTTGGTTTGCAGCCCGCGCTGTCACAGCTGTGCTTCTGTCAGCCCTGCCCAAGCAGTTCTGTAGCAGGGCCGCCGAGGGGCAGTGCGGGATCCTGTTTCCTTCTCTGCTCCTCCCAATCTGACAATATATTCCCAGCCCCTCTCTTCCTCTGTCCTGCACATGGTGGAAGCCAAGCTTTTACATAAATAATGCTGCAACCTTGTCAAGACTGGGACACACCTACAGAGTGTCATAGGAAGTTGGGGGCAAGTGGGGTAAAGGGGTGAATGGGTGCCGAAGCGAAGGGGTGCCAACAGGCACTTCCCAGCTGGGGTCAGGCATGGGAGAGAGCCAAAAAGGTCATTTTGGGCGGTGCAGGGATAGGGGGAAAGTGGTTTTCCCCAAAGCATGCATTCCTGGGCAGACATGGGAGGGTGTGTGCCCCCCAGATCTGTTCTTGGGGTAAAGGTGAGGTCCCACTGCAGGCTTGCCCCTGGTGCCAAACTTTGTTGCTACAGCACTGCACCTACAAGTTTCATTGCATGTGCCCAGTAAGTGGGAAATTTTGTGTATGCACAATACCTGTGTGGATCCACAATGAAGTGGTAGAAAGAGCTGAAGAACTGTGCATTAGCGCGAAGGATGACACCGAGGTGCATAAGCGGTGAGGGGGTTGTGCCAGTAAACTCCACAGCATCTGACTGAAGCTGTTTCACAAATCGGCTAGGAGTCATTGGCATGGGAAGTATCTGAAGATGAAGGATCATTGCTGTGTGGTCAACATGCCTGGTAGGGACCCCCTTGGCTCTGCCCAAAGAGTTACCTGCACATTTCATCCAATCCTTATTTAATTGCAAACATGCTAGAAATTGCAGCAGAGCAATTCGTCTGGACACTCCAGTGCTACGCATCAGGGCATGTGTCACATTAGAGAAGGGAAAAGTTGTCCGCTGCCCCACTCTGGCCTCATATTCAATATTATCCAGGAATAAGAAAATATGCCAAAGGAGAGAGATGGGTGTGAAGGCCATTTAGAGGAATCAGTGCTGAGTAGGAGGACTGTTTCTAACGCACACTGGGCTAAGTCCAGCTTCCCTTTATTGACCACAATCCTACATACATTGCCGTGAAACTGTAGTGTTGGCCCGTGTCTTCACATCAGCATTTCGCCTCCTGGTTTGGTAGTGCACAAAGGGCATGCTCACTCGGGCAACACTGCAGTCAGGCAGCAATGCAATGTAAAGCCAGGACAGTGCGGTGATTTCACTTGCAGGGTAAAAGCGTGCACAGGTGATAGACACCGGAGGCAGAGCACACGCCTGTTCTTGACCCTTGTATCTCCATAGTTTGCCTTCTGTGGATTACATGTGTCCTAGGGTAGGCCTGTGTCAAGGTAGCCTGTGAGCCATTGCCTTCAGTCTCCAGGTGAGTGTGAATGGCCCAGGCCAAGAGGAAGCAGAAGAGGATTGGGGCAGAAGCCTGTTGTTTCTGCCAGACCTTTCTAGAGCAGGGCCACTGAGGGGCAGTGTGGGATTTTGTTCCCTTCTCTGCTCCTCCGAATTTAATAATATATTCCCAGCCCCTCTCCTCCTCTGTCTTGCACATGGTGGGCACAAGGCTTTTATAGGAATACTACTGTGACTTAGCAAAGCCCACAATACAGTCAGAGGTTTCAGTGTACCTGTGCAGTACGTGGGTAACCTCCTGCTTATTCTCAACCGCTACGTGTCCTCTGTTATCACAGTGAAAAACTCTAAGTGCCAAAAAGGACACTGATTTTGGAGAGGGCAATCTTGATTCAGGTGCATAAATGGCAGTTGGATTCTGCCAATACACCCGAAAACCTCAGTTTGAAGAGGGACAACTAGGCAGTCAAGAGAGATTCTGATGCCAGCTGGACCTAGGCGGCCAAAAGCCATTGGCCAGGGAGGCAATTGAAGAAGAGGAATGGCTGCTGTGTAGTTCCCCTGCCTGGCAGCAACCCCTTTGGCTCTGGGTCCTGCCCACAGTGTTGTCTGCACATTTCCTCCAGTCCATATTTAATTGCAAACACGCTAGAAATTGCAGCAAGGGGAATTAGCTTGGTCATTCTAGTATTATCCATGTGGGCATGTGTCACTCGGGAAAGGGGAAGATATGGCCACTGCACCCCTCTGATCCCAAACTTGATACATCCTGCAGACAGAAAACATGCTGGTTTTTTGAGATACTAAGGGATTTGTAGGGTTTCCAAGCAACCTCCTTCTTGCTGTCACTCTTGGTGTTCAGGCTGCTTGTGTCGGGGTGCTCTCAGAAGCAACTGCCTGTAGCCAGCTTCCTGGAGCTTGGGTGGATCACCGAGAGAGCAGCTCCAATTCTTGTTGGCTGAGAAGTGCTCAGATAGGTTTTATTTGTCTTTGAGGGCAGTAGCTACCAAGTCAACACATCAGTCAGCCCCAGTCAGCAAAACTTTCCAGACAGTGGTAAGGAGCACATGATGTGCACAACACACTGTAAGTTGCTGGAAAAGACCATCACTCACAACCCCTCTATTTATAGCCAAGATACCACGACTACATGCCAACTCTTCTCTCTCTCTCTGTGGAGATGGCCCTTTTTTCTTGCATCTTTGCTGAGTACTGACACCAGCAACCCATCCCTTGCCAAATATGGGTCCCCTCTTCAACATTCATAAATCCATAGATTCATAGATGTTAGGGTCAGAAGGGACCTCAATAGATCATCGAGTCCGACCCCCTGCATAGGCAGGAAGGAGTGCTGGGTCTAGAAGACCCAAGCTAGATGGTTATCTAACCTCCTCTTGAAGACCCCCAGGGTAGGGGAGAGCACCACCTCCCTTGGGAGCCCGTTTCAGGCCCTGGCCACTCGAACTGTGAAGAAGTTCTTCCTAACGTCTAGTCTCAATTTGCTCTCTGCTAGCTTGTGGCCATTATTTCTTGTGACCAACAGGAGTGCCTTGGTGAGTAGAGCTTCACTAATTCCCTTCTGCGCCCCCATGATTAATTTATAGGCAGCCACAAGGTCGCCTCTCAACCTTCTCCTGCCGAGGCTGAAGAGGTCCAGGTGCCCCAGTCTCTCCTCGTAGGGCTTGGTCTGCAAGCCCTTAACCATACGAGTGGCCCTTCTCTGAACCCTCTCCAGGTTATCCACATCCCTCCTTGTTGAACTGCATTCTGTTGTTTTCTGCCCACTTGTCCAACCTGTCCAGGTCTGCCTGCAGCTGTTCCCTGCCCTCCGGTGTGTCCACTTTTCCCCACAGTTTTGTGTCATCCGCAGACTCGGACAGAGTACATTTCACTCCCTCGTCCAAATCGCCAATGAAGACATTAAAGAGTATCGGTCCAAGTACCGAGCCCTGCGGGACCCCACTGCCCACACCCTTCCAGGTCGAAGGCGACCCATCCACCACGACTCTCTGGGTGCGGCCCTCTAGCCAATTCGCCACCCACCGGACTGTGCAGTCATCCAAGTCACAGCCTCTTAACTTGTTCACCAGTATGGGATGAGATACCGTATTGAAGGCCTTCCTGAAGTCTAAGTAAACGACATCCACCCTTACTCCTGCGTCCAGGTGTTTTGTAACCTGGTCATAAAAAAAGACTAGATTAGTCAGGCACGACCTGCCTGCCACGAACCCGAGCTGGTTTCCCCTCAGCATAATTTTTCCAGCTGGGCTCTTACATAATCTTAATAATCTTTTCAAGACTTTGCCAAGGATGGAGTTGAGACTGAGTGGCCTATAGTTGCCCGGGTCCTCCTTCCTCCCCTTCTTGAAAATAGGGACCACGTTGGCCCTTCTCCAGTCCTCTGGGACCTGGCCTGTGTGCCACGAGTGCTTAAATATTCTTGCCTTTCAGAGCTCATTCCCTGCTGAGATTGGACTTGTCCTGCTCATTCCCTACTGAATTGGAGTATAATCAGCTTACTCCTGCTGAGGACAGCTCGTCTCTTCTTATCACTACCCTACTAGTGAGTTCTAGCTTGTTCAGTTGCTCTTTCTAACTCTTGAGTTCCCATTTTTGCTCATTTTTGTGTCTTTTGTCTGGTCATCCAGCAGGCAGTAAGGCCTGTTACTCTCAAGGCCCTTTGCAGTGTCTAAGCGTTAAGTATAGTTTAGCATAATCATGGCCAAGCACAACTGCAACTCTTACACATGGCAGATGTGTGTGTGTGTGTGTGTGTGTGTGTGGTGGAGGGGGGTTAGACCTGACTGCTGACAAGGAAGTGGAGAGAAAATAGGGATTACACCTTTTTCCTGAAAAGTCATAGGTGAAGGACGGCTGGGGGGAGCCAACACTTGGCTGTGCCCAGAGCACCTCTACTCCACAGAGCTGCCTGTCCTGGCAAGAATGGTCTTGAGCAAACCTCCTCCCATACCTCTCCTGCTATCTCTGGGTCGGCTCCTAGAAATCCCAGCATTCACCATCCCCAAGAAAGGAGGGAGAAATGCTGAGTGGGGCACCTCTCCCTCTAACACACTGGGCTAAGCCCAATTTTCTCTTTATTCACCATAGTCACTCATACACAGCCATGATACTGTCATGTTGGCCCCTGTCTTCAGTTCAGCACTTGGCTTGCTGGTTTGGCAGTCCTCATGTACAGGTGATTAGACATTTGAGGCAGTGGACGCTCCTGTTCTTGACTTTTTTCTCAATAGTTTGTCTTTGATGGGTATCATGTGTCCTAGGGTAGGCCTGTGCCACGGTAGCCTTTGAGCCATTCCCCTCACAGTCACGAGCTGGGGGGTGAATGGCCCAGGCCCAGAGGAAGCAGAAGAGGATTGGGGCAGAAGCCTGTTGTTTCTTTTTATCCCTGGCTGCGCCTGACTGTGCAGGGAACTATGCAAAGTGGCTTGGTGATCTCTCGAGCTAAAAGCCAGCATCCTGCCCTACCCAGAACAGGCGTCTTGAATGAACAATGGCAGTACCTTACTCTCTGGTTTCACAGCAGAAGACAACAAAGATGAGGTGTTTCTTAACCTGCCTCTGCTTGCTGACAGTGTGCGTAGGTAAATGGGTGATATTCAGGAATAGTGGGATACAAATCAGTGTGGAGAAGCCTGCAGTGTCAGCAATGATTCTTCTCCACAGGGGTGCAGTCGGCAGTGGAGCTGGTCCAGTCTGGTGTGGGGGTGAATAAGCCTGGGGGGACTGTGAAGATATCCTGTAAAACCTCCGGGTTCACACTCAATCAATACTTCATGACCTGGGTCCAACAAGCTCCAGGGAAAGGCCTGGTGTGGGTTGGACGTATTTACGCAGCTAATGGAAACGCCAATTATGCAGTAACAATGCAAGGTAAAGCCTCCATCACCACCGACAACTCTATCAGCACCGTGTACCTGCAACTCAGCCACCTGTCGCCTGCAGACACTGCCATGTATTACTGTGTTCGAGACACGGTGGGAAGGATGCCACTCCCTGCCGTGCAAGAACTCTTGGTCTGCAGCCAGCGCTGTCACAGCTGTGCTTCCGTCAGCCCTGCCCGAGCAGTTCTGCAGCAGGGCCGCCGAGGGGCAGTGCGGGATCCTGTTTCCTTCTCTGCTCCTCCCAATCTGACAATATATTCCCAGCCCGTCTCTTCCTCTGTCTTGCACATGCTGGAAGCAAAGCTTTTATACGTGCAAGCCTTTTACAGGAATAATGCTGCGATCTAGCCAAAACAAGAATACACCTACACGTTGCAGTGTTATTGTCCAGTAAGTGTGTAACCTAGTGCTTATGCTCAATAACTTTGTTTACCTCACAGTAAGGATTTATAGAGGTGAAAAAGTGTGGGTAAGTGCCAAAGATGACACTCGTGTTGGTAGTGGGACAGGGGTGGGATTGTCATTCAAATGTGAAAGTGACTTGGCAACTGGATTCTGCCAATACACCCCAAGGCCTCTGATTGAAGCTGGACCGCTAGACAGTGAAGAGTCATTGGTTGGGAAAGTAATTGAAGAGGAATGTCTGCTGTGTGGTCCCAAGTCTGGTACCTCCCAAGTCTGGAGGTGCACCAGATCCCTGAGGGGGGGAAGGAGGGGTCCCCAGTGGCCAAGAGCCTCCCCCTTGGCTCTGGACCCTGCCCACAGAGCTGTTCCCACATTTCATCCAATCCTTATTTAATTGCAAACATGCTAGGAATTTCAGCAGGAGGAATTGGTCTGGTCACTCTAGTGCTACCCATCTGGGCATGGGTCACCCTAAAGAGTAGAGGATATGTCCACTGCATCCCACTGACCTCAAGCTCAATACTTCCAACACACAGAAAACATGATGTTGTTTGAGGTGCTCAGGGATTTGGGAGGTTTCCCCACCAAGCGCCCACCTGCTGTTGCTCTTGGTATTCAGGATGCTTGGGTCGGGGCACTCGCATAAGGATCTGCCTATAACCAGCCTGCTGGACCTTGGGTGCAACACAGAGAGACCATCTCAAATTCATATTTAGTGATGAGTGCTCAGAGAGCTTTATTGTCTTTCAGGGCAGTAGTCAGTGGGTTTGCACAGGAGTTAGCCTGGCTTAGCAAAACTTTCCAGACAGTGGTAAGTGATGCAGTCTGGGTAGAGACACCCCTTAAATTGCTACAAAAGTGTGTCTCTCCCACCCTGTATTTATAGCCAGAATGTCCCCACTCCATGCCAACTCCTATCTCTCTCTCCCTCTGCAGACTTGGCCCTTTTTTCTTGCATCTTTGCCATGTCCAGACACCTGCAACTCATTCCTTGCCAAGTTCAGCTCCCCCCTTCCAAGTTCAGGCATCCCAGCTAGAGATCACTCCCTGCTGATTTATGGCTTTTCTAGCTCATTCTCTGCTTAATCTAGGTGCTTTCATCTTACTCCTGGTCAGTACAGCTGACCTCTTTTTCTCCTTACTTTTTCTCCTCACTTGTTCAGCTGCTATTCCTGACTTTAAATGACCATTTCCCCCTCATCTTTGCATATTTTATCAAGTCATCCAGTGGTCAGTAAGGCCTGTTAGTCCCAAGGCCCTTTGCAGTGTCTTTCCTATGACATAGCATAATTATGACCTAGCATAACTTAAACTCCTACACATGCCAAATGCGAGACGGGGTTAGCCCTGACTGCTGAGAAGGAAATGGGGACAAAACAGGACTTAGGCCTTTTTCCTGAGCAGCTGGGAGTGAAGGAGGGCTGAGGGGAGTCAACTTTTAGTGATGCTCAGAGCAGGCCTGGTACAGAGCTGGCTGTGCTGTCAACAATTATTCACTATAACAGCTTCCCACTGCACTTGGGCACAACAGGTTTCCCTGGCTTTATGCACATTCTGTATGTGCAAATTCGCTTTTATGCAATGACCCTTTTTATACCAAAATATCTTACGTGAGGTAATGTCACACTTACGAGATCTCTGTGGTGGAAACCCACAGTCAACTGCTTTGTGCAATACATTGTGAGGGTGACAAGCACCAAAATATAGTCTCCTGTGTGGATCTGTGCTCCTTGCTCCTTGTCTGCAACACTTGTTTCTGTCATTGCCATCCCCATTATGATCCCATGGCTGCAAAGACTCCTGGCAGTGGGGATGAGGGCATCTTCTACCATCCCCTATCTTCCCCACAAGCCTTTGTTTTGGTGGGGGAAGCCCTTCACTGCTCCTGTCCAGCCACAGGACTCGGGCAGTGCAATGCTGCACCATATAGTGCATCTTGGGAGGCAAGTCGAACGGTGCTTCTCCCACTCCTGGGGAGCCCCCCTGTCCCATGCACTCTCTGTGTTTGCTATTCCTCTGAACATCACTATATGAGAACTTGTAGTATCTTGGGCAAAGGAATACCAGAGTGGATGGAGATGCAGTGGGAGAGTATAACCACCCCTAAGAGTGAAGCTCAGATTTGTAAAATAGAGGTGTTTTCATTAGGGCCTTCTACCAGCGCATATACTCTTCAGGGACTCTGCTACCCCATATCCCTTGCCAACGTATCCATGCTGCCTATGGTCCCTGAAACCAAGCAACTCCAGGTATGCAGAGAAAAGCATCAGTTGGAAATAATTTATGATTGCTGTCCCTCTGCAGAGAGGGTGGACTGTTGTCTGCTATGGACAGCTTGGAGACGTCTTGGTCCCCTTGATACGTATCTAGTGGAAATCCCACTCATCTCAATGGAGGTAGACTCTCCAAAACCATGGGCGTAAGGTGTCACACCCCTTATGCTCCTCAGACAATGGCAGCCTTGGAAACCACTATTTTCCATGCCAGAAAAACTCTCATGGCTCACCTACATCCTTTTTCTGTTCAGTATGTTTCTGAAGGCCTCTTTCACCTCTTTGTTCCTTATTGTGTAAATGAAAGGATTCAGGAGAGGGGTCAAGACTGTGTTCAGCACAGACACCACCTTGCTGAGACCAAAGGAGGAATGCACATTGGGCCTCAGGTACATGAAAAGAACAGCCCCGTACAGTATAGAGACCACAGTCAGATGGGATGCACAGGTAGAGAAGGCCTTTCGGCGCCCTGTAGAAGCAGGGATGGCTAGGATGGTGGCAATGATATAGATGTAAGACACCACAGTGAAAAGCAAAGAGCTGAGGATGACTGTGCCACCAGCAAGAAACCCTAGCAGCTCAATGAGGTGGGTGTCCGTGCAGGCTATTTTTAAGATTGGTCCGAGGTCACAGTAGAAATGGTTGATGATGTTGGAGTCGCAGAAGGGCAGCTGGAAGACCAGAATAGTTTGGAAAAAGATGGCCATGAAACCAGCAAACCAAGCCCCAAAGGCCAACTGGAAACAGACCCTGTTGGTCATGAGGGTGGCATACTGCAGGGGCTTGCATATGGCCAAATACCGGTCAAAGGACATCACTGTGAGGATGAAAAACTCTGTGCTGCCCAGGAAGAAGTAGACAAATGCCTGGACCAGGCAGCAGTAGATGCAGATTGTTGTCTTGGTGGCCACAAAGGTCTCTAGCATTTTGGGTACCACAGTCGTGGTGTACCAGATCTCCAGGAAGGACAGGTTGCTCAGGAAGAAGTACATGGGTGTGTGAAGCTTGTGGTTGGCTCTCACAATAAAAACAATGAGGCCATTACCTAGGATGGTTAGGATGTACATGAGCAGAACGACTGAGAAGAACACACTGTGCAGACCTTGAAGCACTGGAAAGCCCAGGAGGATGAATTCAGTCAACACTGTGTTATTCTTCATGACTATGGCTTCTCTCTTCCCTCTCACGCTGGAGCTACAGGAAGAGCAAGAGTGACAAAAGATTAGCTCATACCTTCTACACCCAGAGTCCGAAAAAAGATTAGGGTATTATCACAGCAGCTTTTTAATCAGTGCCAGCTATCTATCCATCCATGCATCCTGGATGGACCAACAGGTGTCTGGATAAATATATATTTATCTAGACAGAGACATGGAAAGACAAAGACTTAGGAGTTTAATACATGAAAAACAGTCAGCAAAAAAAGCTCAGTGTTTCTGTTACAGTATTCATTGATTAATGTTTCTTTTCCTTGTTAGCTAAATAGATAAGGGAATAGTTACTCAGCTATTTCTCTGTACCTCTGGATACATGAATGGACAGATATGCATAACCACTCCAGTAGAAACCTCGCTTTTTGAGAATTCTTTTATTTATATCAAATCCTTGTATCCCTGTCAAATCCTGATCCCATCTATTTACCTGTCTACTTATCAATCATGCCACTAAAGGTCAGGCTTTACTACCTCTATATTCAATGGATGTTTAGTGTTGCTAATGTTTATGGGGAGTAGTTTGGGGGTGGGGGTGGGGGAGATAATTAGGTGCTATGGTGATTAGAGTTATATTAGTCTCCAGACTGAGCTGATTGAGTCTTAAATCTATGAGGCTTTATCAGTTATAGAAACCCTCTGTTTCTTCTAAAAGATAATTCCTTGAATAAAACCATACTATCATATTAAAATAGGGCTTGAAGGATCCTTGCAAGGTCATCTAGTGCAATGTCCAGCTTAAGCCAGGATCATCTCTTTCTAAACAATCTCAGAAAAGTGTTTGTCTAACTGGAATTAAAATGTCCATAAAGAGGGATTTTATAACCTCTCTATTCATCTTATATAATGCTTAACCATTTAGGATGTTCTTCCTAATATCTGGCATAACTCTACCTTCATGCAGCTGGAACCCATTACTTCTTGCCTCGCCTTCTAATGATTTGAGGATAATAAAATCATCTCATTGATGGGTCAATGGAACAGGAGTCAAACTTCCAGTGAAAGAGAGTTGGGAAAATAAAAAAAAAAACTGGATTGATTTCTGACTCCCACCTTATATAATAGTGGTATATCAGAAAATAGAAAACAAACCAAAAAGCAATCCCAAAGAGCAGCACCCTACCTACACTCCTGGCAGCCCCAGGCAATTCTTTAGTATCATTCCACTCTTTGACAGAGATAAAGATAATAATAATAATAATTAAAATGACCATTTTCAGGCCCCCTTTCTGTCTGGGCCCCGGGCAGCTGCCCAGTTCACCCATGCCTGTGTCCAGCCCCATGAAAGAGCCAACTAGAGACAGACCTCTTGTATTATGATGGGGACTATCACGGTAGTTTCCCATGGTCTACAGAAGCAAGGCGAGTGCTTTCCACTCAGCAAAACCCCTAGGTAAGATGGATGTGTGTTTTGTACACATCACTGCATTTGCAAAAAACAAAACAGTCGGCTTATAACACAGGAACAGTGATCCCATGTTTAAATTGCACAGGAAGCAGAGGCACATGTTTGCCAGGAAATGCAAAACCAGAAGCAAACCAGCATCTGATTTTTTTGTAACGTCCAATTGCTTATTATCACATTGGTGTGGAAACATTTGTGAATTATCAGTCTGCGTATTTTGTTTGCTGCGTACAAACCAATGTCCAACCTGCCCCCACACTCCCTAAGAATAAGCACAATTTTACTCACCAGAGTTTGGGAACGTGCCGCCTCACTTTTGAGATGTTCAGGGGTAGGAGACTGGTCCTTCAGCCACTGATACATGACCCCTGGAATTGGTCAAGGTGGCCACACAATCCAGAGCCTTCCAAAGTTGTAAATCCTACTTCTTCTGCCCTACAGAAACCTCACAAAATCACACATTTAGAAAAAAAAGGGGGGGGGGGGGCGGAGAGAAAACCGCTCCCATGTCTCCCTCTCCTCAGTAACAGGAGAGAAAAAGGAAAAGAAATATAGTGTGAGCAGAGACAACCTTCAGATATCATCATTACAGTTGCTACTTAAGAAACTTTAGAGCTAGGCAGACATTTAGGTCTTCATAGAAGGCAAATGAGAAAAAAATAATTAGACAAGTGGGCAGCCTTTCACTGGAGGATGAAGAGGCAATTCCTTCAGTAATTGAAAAGAAGTGGCAATGCCCAATAACATAATACAACATATAAGTGTCTGCCTTTTGAAGAATACATGGGAGTCTCCTTACCAAAAATAAACCATATTATGCCTTTACCATTCTGAACTCCATTTTCTAAATTTGAATCGCTTGAAACGTCTGCCCAAAGCCAACGAGAAAACCCTTTCTCCATAAATTGAGACTTCTTGATGCTATCAGCACCAGAGACTTGAAACAGTGAGATGGAGGTGGTATGGCCAGTGCCTAGGAGCCATCGAAGAGTGTGTTAATTATGATATCTTGGCTGCTCTATTTGAGGCCTGATGTATCTTTTCAAAATACTTCTTGTTGAGAGAGAGAGACAGAGATTTCTCAACATCCCTGGGACATTTGTTTCCCCAGTTAATTCCCAGGTGATGACTTATTAAGACTTCTGTGTACAGTGTACAGTCGTACGTCCAGTGTACAGTCATCGGAGAGGTCGCCCGGGTCTGGGGGCGTCCGGTTTTGGCACTCCAAATGTACATGTACAGTGTACAGTCATCCAGGTGAATGTAGAAGTCCACGTCTCTGTTACTGATTATGTGTATGCCTTTTAGTCACTGGGAGGCTCAAAACCAGAGACTTGGACTTCCACGTTCACCTGGACAACTGTACACAGTACATGTACATTTGGAGTGCCAAAACCAGACGCCCCCAGACGACCTCTCCGTGACCTCCAAAAGGTCCTGCGCCAACAAAGTCATGCTGAGAAGCAGCATGGAGCCAACCCCAGCTGCTGTGCGCTCAAACAGCACAGCTAGGGGGGCACCCAGGCCATGGGCTCTCTCAGGATCACTCACCAGCCCAGACACACACAGGACTAGAACCCATGCAACCAGTGTCTTAAGACAGCACCTCACCCACAAGGCCAGCAAACTCTCCTTCCTGATGACCTGTCGGGTGCGCCTCTTATCTCGATGCCTCTGGCCACAGCAATGAAAGAGTCAGGAGCCCCAGGAGTAAATAACTTCAACGAGAGAACAGCTTATTCACAGTGCCAGGGTGGGATTTGAACCCATTATTCCCACTCTGCAGACAAGCAACCCACCCACAAGGCCAGCAAGCTTTCCTTCTCAGAGACCTGTCGCGTGCACCTCTTATCTCAATGCCTCTGGGCACAGCAAAGAAAGAGTCAGGGGCCCCAGGAGTAAAGATCTTCTCCCAGAAACCAGCTTACTCACACTGCCAGGGTGGGATTTGAACCCATGATACCAAGCCTCTAAACCAGCACTCTCCCCACCAGGATAGCAAGCTCTTCTGGGAAGCAAGCTATCGGCTGCGCCTCTTGACTCGGTGCCTCTGGCCACAGCAATTAAAGGGACAACAGGCTGACCGCATTGTAGTACTCACAGTGCCATCGGACTTACCTGGTCCAATGGAGGCCAGCACCTGCTGGCTGTAAGTGAACCAACTTGAAATACATCACTAGTTGCCGGGCAGACTCTAGCCCACCAGGAAGGAAGCCCCTCTCTCAGGTACGTGATACTAGTCAGGTAGGCAGACAGAGCAGGTTTCCCCGCTCCCCCAGGAACGTATCCAGCTCACGTTACCTAAAGAGACAGGGTAAGGATGTGTCTCTCTGCTGGGCCCTTCCTTATCAAACTGTCACAGAGCAGAGACTTTGGGGAGAGACAAAGGTGGCTTTCTGCCACACAGGGCCCTCAGCCCATTAAGAACAAGCCCTCGTATTGGCCACAGCCCAATACTCGTCATTGCCTTTTTTACTCTCGTTTTCATGTCACCTACAAACCATAGGCAGAGTGTGTATGGAGGAGCCCTCACACCTCCAGGCAGAAGACCGGGCTCTCTCGGCCTTCCAGCCAGGGCTGCCACAAACACAAGGGGAGCCGGGTGGGATGTGTTAAGGACAGGCCCTGCTTGCTCTACCCCGCGGGACACACACAATCAGTCACACATCAGCCATGGCCCACCTAACTCCCTGAGCCAGGGGAGTAGCAGGGGGTCAACCCCAGGGATGTTCTCTTTCATTGGGGTTTACCAAGAAAGGAAAGTGTTTCTGAAATGACAGACAGGAGCTGAGAGCACCAGGGCCATTCAGCTCCCGGGAGCTCCAAGGAGGGCATCTGGGACCCTTGGCCAAGACCTGTCCGACTGAGATAACCCCCGCACTCTTCCCAGCCAAGGCACATCTGAGATTGAGCCCTGTGGCCCAGCACCTGCTCCCCATGGGCCGGCCCTGCCTCTGCCTCACTGCATTAGGCAGGGCTGCAAGTCCCCTTCCCTTTGGGAGAGTCAGTGGAGGGAGGGAGGGAGTGGGGAGGGGGCAGAGGGGGTTGATCTTTCCAGGCAGTGGTGACATGTCCCTCACTCAGGGAACTAAACAGGGCCCAGCACAGTGCCAGGCATGGACTGGATGCAGCAGGAGGGACAGTCCTATTCCCTCCCCCAGCCCCTCTCACAAACTAATCAGCCCTGAGAAGGGATGGCACCTGTGTTTCTTATGGAGGGGGATATGCAAAACAGAGTGACATTTCTGTTTCTGTCTGCCCACCTCTGCCCAGGCTGTACACAGATACCTTCTGCCTCCCCTGTCCCTGCTCCTCTCCCACCACTCCCAGAGACAGCGTCTGTTCCCACCCCAATGGCCATGGGGCTTTTGATCCACCTCCTTTTCATCACAGCAGGTCTGGAAAGTATTCTCTGCTCTCAGATCATTGCTGAGGCTGATCCACCTTGTTCTACTCACCATAACATACTCATGGTTAAAAGTGACTCTCTTTACAGGTGTCTGGTCTCAGGTGCAGCTGGTGGAGTCTGGAGGGACCTTGAGGGAGCCTGGAGACTCTCTGTGCCTCACCTGCACAGGCTCGGGATTTGATTTCAGGAGATACGGCATGGACTGGGGCCAACAGGCTCCTGGGAAGGGGCTGGAGTGGGTTGCAGTCATCTATTCGGATAGCAATAAAGAATACAACGCAGATCCTGTGAAAGGATGATTCTCCATCTCCCAAGACAACTCCGGGAGCCAGGCACACTTGGACATGAGCAGCCTGAGACCTGAGGACCCTGCTCAGTATTACTGTGCAGCTCACAGCAGTGAGATATCCATCTCAGCTCATACAAAATGTTCCTCTTGCCTTGAAAGCAACAGCCACACGGTGACACCCACGGTCTTTAAACTACAACTCTCAATGGAGAAAAAGGAAATTGTGTGAGGGAGCTCTGACTGCTCTCCGCCATTTATGGAGAAGGAAATAGCATGGTATTTCAAGGAAAAAAAACCTGCACAAACACATAGGGACCACTCAGAGATGGACCAGATGCTTTCTTCTTCCTCCTGCTTCCTCCCCAAAGCTCACAGCCCCCAACTGATGAACGAAAATGACCCAGGTCCCCCAGATCAGGACACAGTCATCTAAGGTCAGATTGAGCAAAACCTTGATAATTTCGTCCAGAATATTTACACCAAGAGGATAAACCTGATGGAGAAGGCTCAGGCTTCCTGTTGAGAGGACTGAGACACCCAGATCTTTACTCTGGTCTCCCCCTTTCTCCATCACCCTCTGATGTCAGTAAGCAAGACCAGGTGTTCTGGGATTGGTGCTGGGACAGGGTGGGGACCCCTCGCCCAAAAGTAACTGGGCCTCTGAGCTGTACCTAGCCCCACCCGGCCCCGATCTGAAAGACTGGATTGTACGGTGGCAACAGCGCACCTACACTTGCAGTATTTCCCACTCACATCTCTTAGGGACTGCCATCACCTAGACTCCCTCCCCTCCCCAACCCAGACTGCACCCCTCTGCCAGGCCCTGAGCTCTGAATTCCTCACTGTGCAGGGACTACATCTCATGTTAATGCTGTCTCAGCCAAGCCCATAGCCCATGTACAAACCTGAGCACTCCCTCTTCTCTCTCAGCCTCCCCCACCCATCTGTGCCTTGCCTGGAGACCAGAGATCCACTGTCTGCCTCGGGGCTCTCTCCATCTCCGCACACATGGCACCAATCAATGCTGTGGATAGTGGCTGGGGGCTGACATTCAAACCCCCTCCCATCCCATAACGGGAACCTTGGCATTGGAGAGCATATCCGAACCCAGGGAGACCCTGGGCCTGCTGCCTTACCAGGCAATGGACCCAGGTGTACACGTGGAGGGGGCTCCAGCAAAGGGTTACCATATGTCTGGGTTTTCCCAGATATGTCCTCTTTTGTGGCCCCCTGTGCTGCGTCTGGGTGGGTTTTTAAAAAGCAGATAAATGTCTGGGTTTTTTGCTGTTCCTCTGCTCTCCAAGACGGGCTGTTTGAGGCAAGGTGATTGCCAGTTGGGGGTCATATGCTCCCCATCCCAGCTCCAGCAAGGTAAAGAAAGAGAGAGAGACTGGGCATATGCGTAATGCGGGAGCTGCTTGGGCAGCAGGGCTAGTGGGGTGGGCAGAGGTCTGCGGGTCGGGAGTGAGGAGCACCAGCAGGGTCGGGGGAGCAGAGGCTGTGGGTCCAGTGTGGGATACTGGCAGTGCTGGAGGGGCAGGGGCTGCAGGTCAGGAGTGAGGGGCACCAGCACAGGGTGGGAGGCAGGGGACTGCTGTTTGGGAGTGAGGGGCTGGGGTCAGTGGGTCCAGAGCGAGGGGCAGCAGCAGGGCTTGAGAGGTGGTGGATGGTCAGTGAGCTAATGGGCAGGGGCAGGGCACCAGCTTGTCACTGCCCCCCACCCCCACCCCCTTGGAAAATCTCACCCTCTGCTGTGCCTTGTCTCCCTACTAGATGCTACACAAGAACCACCTGCTACCACTTCCCCTAAATCACTCCCATCCCCAAATTTCCTCTCCCTTCCATCTCATCCGAGGAAACCAGCACCCACCAACTGCCCACAGGGGTGAAGAGCAGGCTGTGCACAATCAGGGCCATGAAGCCTTGTCTGGGAGTGGCTGCAAGGCACCAGGTAGCAGGGCCTGACACCCCTGTTCACACCCCAGCACAATCTCTTCCCACCATGAGGAGAAAGCAGCTGTGCTGCTTATAGGGTGAGCGAGATGCAAATCGGGGGCAGGCCGTCCCATATAAAGCTGTGTGTCTGGCTTACCGGGATGTACCCACAGAGGCAGCCTGAAGCCTGTGGGGTCTGTGCAGTGACTGGCCATCACCTCCAGAGCTTCACCTCCACAGCCAACAAAGATGGGACCTGGGCTCCACCTCCTTGTCCTGGCAGCAGTGCTGGAAGGTATTTGGCACACTTGGAGGCCAGGACATGGAGGGGACAACTGCATCGATCCCATCCTGATACTAGTTACTCTTGCTTCATAACTTGATTTTCAGGTGCCTGGTCCCAGGTGCAGCTGGTGGAGTCTGGAGGAGATGTGAGGAAGCCTGGAGACTCTCTGCGCCTCTCCTGCAAAGCCTCTGGGTTCACCTTCAGTAGCTCCTACATGGCCTGGGTCCGCCAGGCTCCTGGGAAGGGGCTGGAGTCCGTTGCTTATATTGGCACATCCTCCTCTCCCATATACTACGCTGACAGTGTTAAGGGGCGATTCACCGTCTCCAGAGATGACTCCAGCAGCCTCCTGCACCTGCAGATGAACAGCCTGAGAGCAGAGGACACAGCCCTGTATTACTGTACCAGAGACACAGTGACTTAAACCGTATTCATGGCAATACAAAATCCCAGCTCAGATCCTCCCTTCTCAGATGCCAGGAGGGGGCAGCCACGCTGCACAGCACAGCCCTGCACAGAGGCAGGAGGGGAGACAGTGGACAGGGGAGAACAGACCCCAGTCTCTAGACTGTTTTCCACTCCAGGAGCCCTGACAAAAGCCACCCCCAGGCCCAACCCTGCAGACATGGCTCCTGGCCACACGAAGCCCAGGCAGGTCCTTCTCAGTGCATGTCCCAGGAGGACAGTAGGTCCAGTGGCAGCAGCATCCTGGGCAGAGTGGGGTGTACCCAGCTCAGGACGTGGGGGGAGGAAGAGGTTTGAGATGAACAAGCTTTGGCTCCATCACCCACTGCTGCCCGGAGCTCCGCTCCACACAGCCGTTCACCCTCACTGCTGGCCACCCACCAAAAACACACACACCTGCTTCCCCATTTTGCTGCTTACACAACTGGAATCGTCACAGTGCCGGGCACTCTTCAAAGCACCCAGCACTGTAGCACTTGCATGTGTCAAAATGCCCAAAAAGTGTTAAGGGCTGTGAGAGTTCATAGAAATTACATCCCCTGAAAGAGCTGCCCAGGTTATCATAGCTAGGGAGCATCTCCAAGGGGAGCAGGCCAGGAGATGGAGCACATCTGCTCTCCTACAAATAAAAGACTCTTGAGATATTCAGAGGCCTGGAAGAGGCTTTGGGGCACAGTATCTGAAGGAATCAGGACCACTTGGGCAAACATCATAATCACTTCCAAGTAGAAGAGGCTGGGACCATTTGTAAAGGAGGTGTTTCACCTACTGGGCATACACACAAAGCCCAGTCTCATCCCAGATGGGACCCTTAACACTCTCAGGGGCTACAGACAGGGTGGGATCTCCAGCCTGGGGATACCAGGGCCTGCGAGGATCTGCAGCTCCACTCCTCAAGGAGGATGACTGACACCAGAGATGCTCTGTAATCCCTGGCTCTGGGCCCTGCAGCTGTGCTTCCCCTGAAGCCCCTACGCAGCATTCAGTGAAGCCACCTGTAGCTACCAAGATGTTGGCACCTGTGAGTACTTAGTCTATAAGGCACAGCTCTACCCCTGCCTTCTTCAAACCTGTCCCCAGCCAAGGGCTCAAACCACAGTCTTGGCCGTTGAACAAACCCCAGAGGGCTGCTAGTGTAGAGGAGACAAGGTGACATGCACACACACACTTCTGCTCCGTACATGGCATATCTGGGGCCACGGTGACACAGGGCGGAGCAAGGGGTACAGAAAAACTGGGAGCAGAGTCTGAACGGACATGCAACAAGTATGTCAGACTCCTGCCCTGCACTTTGTTTCTGCTCAACATTAACTAAGGGACGAAGCTGAGGCCAGTCCAAGCCCCAACCTGCACAGGCCTGCCTGCCCCTCCAGCACTGCACAGCTCCATCTCCAGGGGAAGATCCCAAGCTCAGGCCCCATCACCCCAACCATCCCGGGACAGGCCTGGTGGGAGGAAGAGCCCCTGGAGCCAGCACCCAGGAGCCTGCAGACAAGTCTCCCTTGAGATGAAGCCAGGGAGCTCTCCAAGGATCTCCCATTGCCCTAGACAGGACACACTATGCATGAACCAAGGAGAGTCATGTACAGCAGTGCTTCTCCAAGAGGAGGTCCAGGGACCGGTGCTGGTCCACAAGCCACCAGTCGCTGGTCCACAGCAATTTGCCAGGAAAGAAAGAAATATATTTTCAGAAGCATAACATTGGTATGTCCTAGTGCCACAGTGCGTACGTTCCCACACTCCAGGTGACGTCACGTCGTGCGAGGTGAGGAAAGAGAAAGAAACAGGTGGTCCTGCATTTGTGTAGCGCTGTTACACGCATTGCTGCCACCGGCTGACCCGGGCACCGGTCCCTGGCCCACTGGAAAAAAAAATTGCCAGTTCACCACATCAGATTGTTTGAGAGTCCAATCTGAGCTCTTTTTCCTGGGTGACATAACCTACGTCAAGTCATAACAGGACATTTGAAGAGAGGAATTACCGATATAACCTGGTATAACGATAATGATACAAGTGAAGAGTCAAATGTCCCTGTCCCTGACTGCAACACCAAAGAAGGGAAGGACTTTGAACGATGGAAGAAGCAATGAATAAGCAAGGACACTAAGACGTGATTGCAGGCAGTCAGATTGCCCCCCAGAAGTGGAGCTCTGTGAGGGCCAAAGGGCACCCAGAGGAATCGGCACTTCTACATCAGTTCTCAGGTATCTACACCCTCCCGTGCCCACAGATCTCATTCATCTGCCCTCCAAGGAGCTGGGACTGCTAATTTCATTGACTCATGAGAACTGAGCTGATCTCACCTCAGAGCTTGAGGAAACCCACCCAGGGGAGCTCAGCACTAGACCTCCGCAGTTGCTGGATGCCCAGAAACCTCCCAGCAGGGCTCAGCACATGCGGTGATCGGGGCAGGTCCTGTCAGTCCAAGACAGTCTGCACCACCCGGTATTACTGTGCGAGACACACAGTGAAGCAAATCCTATTAGAGCTAATGCAAAAAACCCTGAGCACAAACTCCACTTGTGCCCTGTGCCACAGGAGGCTGCAGGGACCAGAGCAGCACAAGGCCAGGCCCAATGCTGGAGGGAGCCCACCTGGTGGTGTCAAGAGTTAACACTTTGACTGCACCAGTCACACATTCCTCTGCATGGGGTTACTGGGTGCACTGGTCACCACACTCAGCACTGGAGCCAGTCCTGATGGGAGGGCAAGGGCAGGGGCTGCTCTCCCAGCTCTCTCTAGGGAGAAGCCTGGGGACTCTCAGCCTCTCCCCTCAGCAGGCAGCTGGCCCATTTTAGTATCATAGGCAAACTTGGACGGCATGCTTTCCACCCCCTCATCCAAGGTGCTGATGAAGATGTTAACTAGTGCAGGCCTGAGGACCAAGCCCTAGGGTACCTCACTGCTCACATCTCGCCAGGTTGAGTACAACCCGTCCACCACTACTCTCTGGGTGTGCCCCATCAGCCAATTTTTGACCTATCCAACTGTGTAGGCATCAGTGCCAGAGTCACTTAATTTATTGATGAGGATGGGGTGAGAGACAGTGTGAAAGGCCTTCTAGAAGTGTAGAAAGACTACGTCCACAGCGACACCATCATGCAAGGATTTACTTACTTGGTCATAAAAAGCAACCTGGTTTCCATGCGTAGATCCTGAGGTGGTGCAGAGTCACTTGGAAGAACTGGATGCCTTTAAGTCGGCAGGCCCAGATGAGCTCCATCCGAGGGTGCTGAAGGCACTGGCCGACGTCATTGCAGAGCCACTGGCGGGAATATTCGAACGCTCATGGCGCACAGGCCAAGTCCCGGAGGACTGGAAAAGGGCTAACGTGGTCCCCATTTTCAAAAAGGGGAGGAAGGAGGACCCGGGCAACTATAGGCCAGTCAGTCTCACCTCCATCCTTGGTAAAGTATTTGAAAAAATTATCAAGGCTCACATTTGTGAGAGCCCGGCAGGACAAATTATGCTGAGGGGAAACCAGCATGGGTTTGTGGCGGGCAGATCGTGCCTGACCAACCTAGTCTCTTTCTATGACCAGGTTACGAAACGCCTGGACACAGGAGGAGGGGTGGATGTCGTATACCTGGACTTCAGGAAGGCCTTCGATACGGTATCCCACCCATACTGGTGAACAAGTTAAGAGGCTGTGATGTGGATGACTACACAGTCCGGTGGGTGGCGAATTGGCTAGAGGGTCGCACCCAAAGAGACGTGGTAGATGGGTCGGTCTCGACCTGGAAGGGTGTGGGCAGTGGGGTCCCGCAGGGCTCGGTCCTTGGACCGATACTCTTTAATGTCTTCATCAGCGACTTGGACGTGGGAGTGAAATGTACTCTGTCCAAGTTTGCAGATGACACAAAGCTATGGGGAGAAGTGGACACGCCGGAGGGCAGGGAACAGCTGCAGGCAGACCTGGATAGGTTGGACAAGTGGGCAGAAAACAACAGGATGCAGTTCAACAAGGAGAAATGCAAAGTGCTGCACCTAGGGAGGAAAAATGTCCAGCACACCTACAGCCTAGGGAATGACCTGCTGGGTGGCACGGAGGTGGAAAGGGATCTTGGAGTCCTAGTGGACTCCAAGATGAACATGAGCCGGCAGTGTGACGAAGCCATCAGAAAAGCCAATGGCACTTTATCGTGCATTAGCAGATGCATGACAAATAGGTCCAGGGAGGTGATACTTCCCCTCTATAGGGCGTTGGTCAGACCGCAGTTGGAGTACTGCGTGCAATTCTGGGCACCGCACTTCAAGAAGGATGCGGATAACCTGGAGAGGGTCCAGAGAAGGGCCACTCGTATGGTCAAGGGCCTGCAGACCAAGCCCTACGAGGAGAGACTAGAGAAACTGGACCTTTTCAGCCTCCGCAAGAGAAGGTTGAGAGGCGACCTTGTGGCTGCCTATAAGTTCATCACGGGGGCACAGAAGGGAATTGGTGAGGATTTATTCACCAAGGCGCCCCCGGGGGTTACAAGAAACAATGGCCACAAGCTAGCAGAGAGCAGGTTTAGATTGGACATTAGGAAGAACTTCTTCACAGTTCGAGTGGCCAAGGTCTGGAACGGGCTCCCAAGGGAGGTGGTGCTCTCCCCTACCCTGGGGGTCTTCAAGAGGAGGTTAGACGAGTATCTAGCTGGGGTCATTTAGACCCAGCACTCTTTCCTGCTTATGCAGGGGGTCGGACTTGATGATCTATTGAGGTCCCTTCCGACCCTAACATCTATGAATCTATGAATCAGGCAGGACCTGCCTTTGATGAAACCATGCTGATTGCCCCCGAACATGATCTCCCCTGCAGGCCCCCCACAGATGTGCTCCTGGATGATTCTCTCCAAGATCTTCTCCAGGACCGAGGTGAGGCTTACAGGCCTAAAGTTACCTGGGTCCTCCCTCCGCCCTTTCTTGAAAATTGGGACCACGTTACCTAGTGTCCAATCCCCCAGCACCTGGCCAGATGACCACGGACGCTCATACAGCCGGGCAAAGAGCTCCACGATGACCCCTGCCAGCTCCCTCAACACCCTTGGGTGGAGGGCATCTGCGTGTTACCTGGCTTGACGGCAAAGTGTCCTCATGTTCCTCTGTGTCTCCATCCCCCAGCAAACCAACTTGAAAGCTCACCGTACAAGATCATCCAGCCTGGAAGAAAAACCTCATCACTGAGGAAATGACCCCCAAATCCTGCCCTCTCCCGTGCCAACCTTCCAGGTCATTATATGCTGCTGCATCAATAGGGGCATCAGGCGACCAATTCCCTGAGCATCTTCCTTGGTATCCTGCAGCTCAAGTAGGGATGTTTTTAGCTCCTTATGTGAAAAGTTAAATAAAAGTATGAGGCCTAGATCTTCTGAGGCCCCACAATGGCTCTTGGCCCCTTGGCAGGCCTCCATTCCAACAAGGACCTAAGTGACAAGAGAGCCCAGTCTGACCAGACTGTCCCTGTGGCAGTCCAGTAGGGATGTTTCTCCACAAAGACACCCCCTCACCACACACCAGCCAAAACCAGGCTTTGGATGCCTTCCTGGGGCACCAATGTCTGGTCAACCCACTTCCTAAAGCACACCTGCAAGCCTGGGGTAATCGCTACCACCACCTGGGGTCTGGACTGTTTCCAGGCACTGCACTGTCACACCTGCCTAGAGCTCAGTGCTTACACTGTCCCCAGCCTTCAGCCCAATCAAGTCTTCATTCCCTCCCCTGGCAGGTGAGTGCACTCAGCACAGTGTGATGGATCCTGGTGGGGGGATCTGAAAACCTGGAGAGACCTATGGCTGACCCTTCCTGTGCCTGGTTTCTCCCTCAGCAACTGGACTGACAGCCAAAATCTGAGGCAAAGGAGATGGTCTGGGCTGGCTGGGAAATTTCTGGGGAGATGGGAGCACTAAGAATAATAGTGAATAATTCTCAGGTCAGCTCACGGCGGATTTCAATATCTGCATCACAATCATCGCAGACACCTCCAAAGGCCAAGTGCTCCTAGGAATGACTGGCCTGCAGCTCAGAGACCAGGTCCGTGATCACTGCATCACACAAGGACTGAGAAGGGACATGTCCTGGAGCCCGCACACACACTCCCCTTGCTGGCAGCCTGGTTCAGGTAGGAGCTCCAGAGGGAACCAGTTACTACCACTGATGGACCTTCCCAATCTGTTCAATCCCATGGGCACCCCCACTCCATCTGACTTACAGGTTTGTGGGTTAAATCCTGAGTGAGGTTAGCAAGCAAGCAGGGGGCAGAGTCCCCAGGCTTGGGATTGCAACACAGGAGTCCTGCCCCAGCATCCCTTGTGCCCCACCACCGTGTCTGTCTGGGCAAGTCCAAAGGGCACAAGGAAGGCCCTGCCTGCTCAAGTGGGCAGAGAGGGGAGCAGCTGCAAGGGGCCTGCAGGGTCCAGCCAGGCTCCCCTCCATGCTGCAGTCACCCATTAGTGACCCCGCCACTACCACACTGCCGCCCCTCATACCAATCTCATGAAAAGAGAGCTCAAGGATATTGTCTATAAGCAACCACAAGCCTTTCCTAGGGGTCCAGACCAGGGCTCAGAGTGGACTTTGTCATAAGCAGAAGAAGGAGGGGACTCCCCCGCACCAACCATCCTTCTCAGGGCACAAGTCTTCAGCTGCTCAGACAGGCCTGATCACAGACCAGAAACACACGCGCACAGATCTGCTCTTTTTACCACCTCCCCCAGGCCAGGCCCTGGGCTGACCCCTTTATGCAAATCCCCCTCAGGGCTCCCTGCTCAAGTAGCCACCCCAGGGCACTTAGCACCATTGCCCCCAGGAGCTGAGCTTTCCTCCTGTGCTCTTGGTTCCCCCCTCCAGCACCATGACTGCCTTCCTCTGCCCCCTGCTCCTCTTGGTCCTGGCTCCAGGTGAGTGCTTGGGGAGGCTGTGGGAGGTGGCAGTGAGAAGGGAAGATGGGCCAATCCCAACTGACCCTTGTTTTTTTCCAGGTGTGCAGTCCCAGCTCCAGCTCCAGGAGTCTGGCCCAGGGGTGGTGAAGCCGGGGGAGACCCTCAGCCTGACCTGCACCGTCACTGGTGGCACCTTCAGCAGCAGCTATTGGTGGAACTGGATCCGCCAAGCTCCTGGCAAAGGCCTGGAGTGGATGGGAATGTGGGATGGCAGCACACACTACAATCCACCCTTCCAGGGCAGAATCACCATCTCTGGGGACTTCTCCAGCAGGAAGTACCACCTGCAGCTCAGCTCCCTGACATCTGCAGACACTGCCATGTATTACTGTGCCTGGGACACAGTGACACAGAGCAAGGCAGGGGCTGCACAAAAAGGGGAAGCAGATTCCCCAGCAGCTGCTGTGGAAGACACCGAACAGGGCTTGCATGTTTAAGGGAGGGCCGAGGGGAAAGGTGATCCCAGTTCCCTCCAGCTCAGGCCCATGCAGATCTGCTCTTCAGGGATGGAGACCCCCAGAGTGCTCAGCTGTCCCCGAGCTCCCTGCAGCATCGAGGTTGCATCGCTGTGAAGGGGACACAGCTCTGACTTAGGCCAGTCCACACCAAGGCCCCTCTCTCCTGGGGCTCATCTCCATCGGGGCCCAGACCCTGGTTGCATAGTGCAAGGGGCAGAGGGGCTCTGGTATACCCAGAACTGAGCATCTCTGTGGCTCTTACATGATGTCATTGTCACCCTTGCAGCCTTAACACCTGTCCCAGATGCTCCATCCCCTCCACTAGTGAGCTACTGCCCAGCCTAGTCCTCCCAAAGACCAGACCTGGGATCATCTGTCCGCCATGGTCTCCTTTTCCTCTCAAAGCTGCTCTCTGGTATTATTTTGGCACATCCAGGCCCCAGTTAGGCAGACACAGACAGAGGCAGCTTTCCCTGCCCAACCCAGGTCCTTACTTGAGGAGAGAACTGCAGGCCTTGGTGTCTCCCCAGCACCAAGAGACCATTGCTGGAGGTGAGGTATGTGTCCTTGTCCTGCCAGTGCCCCTCACCCCTGGGCCCCCTGCTGGAGCTGGGGACACCTCGGGGCCGGGTTGTGTGTGCGTGCGTGCGTGCATGTGCATGTGTGCACGCTTCCCAGCACATCCCAATACCTGCTTTGGCTCTGTCTGCTGCAACACACGTGTGCACATTTCCAGACCCATTTCATTGTCACTTTAAGCAACTTCATTGGTGTCAAAGCTCACGTGACATCACTTCCCGATTTGACGCGACTTCCTAGGTGATAAAAAGTTCATGATCCGGCCCCACATTGAAAAAGGTTGGACACCCCTGCCATAGACTTACCTGCTTGCAGCTGCCTGGGCTGATCCCACCACCCTGCCTGGCTCTTTGCCGGGCACGAGAGATCCTTGCAGGCAGGAAAGCTGCCAGCCTGCAAAAGGAAATCCACTGTGCCTGTGATTATGTCCTTTGAAGAGGAAAATCCACATTTTTTTCTCCTTTAAATAAGAAAGAGTCTGCATTTTTAAGCAACAAAACACAGATGCCTGCCATGAGTAAGGACAGCCCTGGGGCTGCAGAGCCCCAGTCTGTGCCCAGCCTCTCCTGCCTGCTGAGAGTCTCCCTTGTGATAGGGAACATTAATGAGCTCCTTATTCCTGCTCCTTTTCACTTCTTCCACATGTAGGTTTGGGGAAGGATTGTGGAAATCTAGGGCTCTGGGGCTTCCTTCCTGGGCCTTATTATTTACCCAATTACTCCTTCCTTCAAGTGTCTTCCCTGCTAGCTGAGTCCAGCCCAGAGGGGGTGAAGACTGGAGAACCTTCCCACTAACCTGCGCTGTCCCAGGTGACTCCATCAGCAGTGCTTGTGCTTGGAGCTGGCTCCAGCAGCCTCCACGGCAATAGCCGTAGACACTGCCGGAGGCCGAGTGCACCTGCGAGTGACAGCCCTGCAGCTCAGAGACACGGCCCCGTATCGCTCAGGGCCACTGGTTCCAGAGGCTGAACTTCCCTGAAGTTGCTCCAGCCGAGAGCCCCGGGGGTGCCTCATCCTCACCCATGACAACATGGCTTTCCACAACCAAGACTGCCTCCAAAATAGAGGCCCAGCTGTGGGCACCAAGATGCCCCCATGGTGCTGACCTCTGCAGGGGCCACCTGGGAGTGGGACTGGGAGAAAAATGTACCCCCAACCCTGTACAACACCGTCATGATGGAGAGGGCATCTGCATCAACTGGGCTGAAAACCCCTGCACTTGCCTGCTGACTTCTAGCACAGGTTCAGCACCCGCTGCCTTGTAGCAGAGTCTCTCTACCCCCTGAGGGTACTTGGGAAGAACATAACAGGTACACAGGGGTGGGTGGGGACAGAGCACTGCCACCTCCCAGGAGCAGGGCTGGGGCAGGGTGAAGGCAGTGGCACCCCCCTGCAGGCCACACAGGCACCGGCCAGATGTGGGGCAGGGAGCTCATACACGGTGGCTGCCGTCACCATACGCCGCTCCACACCACCACTAAGCCGCGCGTTCGAATAGCTGGTCGCACACGCAGCTCTCTGGGTGCTGATGGGTGGCATGCAACTGGCCAGGTGCATGACCTGTCAGCAGTCCTCAGAGCTGCATGTGCGACTGCCATGCAAAAGCAGGGTGCAACGGCATGGGGTGGCGGCTGTAAGCCCCCCTCCCTCTCCCCACTTTGCATCCAGCAGAGCCCATCAACTACTACGAGCATGGGTCCTGCTCGGCTCAACTGGCCCTGGGACTGCACAGGTGAAGAGCTCTTCCAACCTGCCATGCGACCCGAGGCAAAGCTGCTCAGGCCCTGATCTTGTGATCTTCTCCCTCCTGTGCAGTGCCTTGAAGGATCAGAGACCTCACCATGGGGCCAAAGCAGTGCATGAAGATGAGGTGCAGCATATGAAGCCCTGCACCAGTGCCCTGTGGCCCTGGAGGGTCTCTGACCCCTGGCCTAGAGTTCAGCTCCCTTCCTCCCCCAGTAAGTAGCCCAGCCACACCATCCAGACAAGGTGACCTGAGTATGCCTGATCCTGACCCTGCCTCGGCTAGCCTGTCTCTGGATTGCAGCACCGCACCACCAAGCAAAGACATCTGGGTGGCCTGACCATACCCCTCCAGCCCTAAACATGCCAGCAGCAACATTAGTGCCTGCCTCTAGCTCTAGGCCTAGCCCGCGGCTCCAGGAGGCTAGCAGCCCCCTGCAATGCTCTGGACCTGACTTACCAAAGGGCTCCTCCATGTCCGGTCACCCCCGCCCCCCCCCAACTCTGTGGCCCCAGTTACACTTCTTCAAAAATGTTGAAGACCTCTGCTTTGCAACACTCCTGCATTCACCCTCTCACACCAGGACAGGGGATTACTCCGACACAAATCCAAAGACCACCACAGCAATGGCAACAGCACAAGCAACCAGCCCAGAAACACCAGCGGAAGAAAAGCAGGCACAGCATGGAGGTAAGAGGTTAAAAATGAGTGTAACAAGGGGGACACAGCGAACAGCACCCAAGGGAGCTGTCAGCTCCAGCCAGGACAACAAAGCCCAGGGGCCAAAGAAGGATGCATTGAGGCAGCTCCCAGCCTCTCTGCAGGGATCGAGCTCTGACAGTGCCAGAGTATGACACGTTTAGGGCCTAAGCTATGTCCAGTTTAAGAAGACCCATGCAATAAAAATGATACTTTATTATTCTCACAGAAAAGACAGTGAAAATATAAATATGAAAGCTTTATATTTTCATATAAAGAAACCCAAAGGCACAAAGAAAAATTTTCCCCACCGATACCCACAGAATGGATTTTCATGAAATTGTAATATAAAGTATTGATATTTCCACACACATTTATGAAGTTAATATGAATAATAACTGTGGAGCCATATGCATGTCTGTTTTGTCATATTAGAATGAAAATGTCCATATTTAGAGTCATTTTCCCAGATCTCCTTTATTTACCAACTGATAACTATTAAACTTGATCTTGAGTCAGGTTTTGATTCTTTTGTAGAGGTCCCTCATATTGTGAGGCCCTAAACTGTAGCTCGATTGAGTCATTTATGCCTAAATGCGGCGCTGAGCTCTGAGCCCCCATCCCACAACCGGAAGCCCAGGGCAGGGGCACAAACCTCTCCTCAGCTTCCTCTCCAGGCCGCTCCTCTCACAGCTTCTCCAAGAACAGCAAACAGCCTCCCCACTGCAGTGCCAGGGGCAGCTGGGCTGAGCCCGCTGGTGCTGATGAGGAGAGGATTGAGATAATTAGGTCCCTCATTAACCCTTTCCAGCCTGCTGCCCTCTAAGCCCCCTAGTCCCCATCATGCCATGGAAGGGGTGCATCAAACTTATGTATAGAGGATTCAAGATACCCCAGCAGGCTCACATTACCCCTCTGCAGGCAATCCCATGGGTCAGGTCCCTGCAGCTAAGCCCCCGCCACAGCTGGAGAAACCCCAGTAAGGATTCCCTTTTGAAAGCAAGTCAACCCTCTGTTGCACTGGCCAGGAATCAAAGCCAGGTCTCCCATATGGCAGTCAATAGTAGTACCACTGAGCTATCTTTGCCAGGTTTCTAGAGAGCAACTCCAGGCTCTAGTGCCTCAAGGATCCTCCATGTGTTGTCTGCACACTGAGCTGCCCAGCTTCATGCCACAGCACGGCTGGAAAAAAACCTGAGCTGCCACCTGCAACTCGGGGCTTTGATCCCTCTGGGACCCACTGCACACCACCCCTGGGAAGGTAGGGGGCTGTGGATCAGGGGTGAAGGGCACTGCTAGTGTATGGTGTGGGCTATGCTAAAGTGTTATATGTGGCCATTGCACCCAGCTCTGGGGTGCATCTCTGCCCTCCCCATACACCCTTATATGCAGCTGTTACACCCAGAGCTGGGAGCATATCTGCCATGCCCATGCACTGTTATATGGAGCTATTACACCTCGGAGCTAGTCTACCCCATGCCATGCCATGCCACGCCACACTGGGGGACTCTCTTTGGCACCCCTGACCACATGGGCTGGACCAGGGACAATTTCCAGCTGTAATCCCAGCCCCAAAACAAACCCAGTTCCAGGAAAACCAGTAAGCTAGGAAAACCACAGAGGCATGACATGGGGTTGGGGGTTTTGGTTGTAGCCGTTTTTTGTTTTTGTTTTTTTTTTCCTCAGGACATAGGCAGGCAAGGTTCTTTGAATAAATGTGATATCTTTTCTTACACCAACTGAGGAGTTGGAAAAAAATGCTCAGACTCAGTGTTCAATCCACTCCTCATCCTTTCTTACTCAGACAAGGCTGCACCTGGGGAGACACCCTACAGCCTCTGGCTCTGGGCAGGGCACACCACATCTCACCCCCTCTCCTCCGAATACCAGGGGAAATGGGGCTGGGATCCACACACTGTCTCCTCCTGCAGCAGCTGCCCAACCCCAGTGCAGCCAGCTCCGAATGGGGCAGGATCCGAGCTGCTGAAGTGCTGGCAGCACCTCACAGCGAACACCCTGCTCCCAGCCCCATGTCATTGCAAAGTCTCAGACGGGCCCAAGCCAGGTACCGCCCAACCTGGTCTGAGCACATCTGAGCCACAATGGCCAGGCACACAGTCCAGGCAGGAGTGATCCTGGATCCATGGAGCTCCCCTGGGAGGGGGTCTCAGACCAGGAGACACCATCTGCCTTGTCTCAAGATCCCAACCTGGCTCTGGGGTTCTTGGGGAGTGGGATCTCTCTGGCTGGAGCCCTTTAAACTTGGGTGAAGAGGCAGGGGTGGGAGGGCGAGCTGGAGCCCACGTCTCCAGGGAGCATCTGCACCCCTCTCAGAGAAGGTCAGTCCCTGGCTAAGCCAATGGCACCCAGGGGAGAACAAGCCACCTCAGAGAGGAGTGTGCACCCTGTTTATCAGTACAGCATGCAAACAGCACCCAGCTTTTTCTGCCAAATGTCCGAGGGCTCCCACCTGCTCCAGTCCGACAGCAGGGACCCTCAGCACAAGGGAAAAAGGACCGAGGTCAGATGACCCCAGCCGGGTGACTATCTAGCCTCCTCTTGAAGACCTCCAAGCTAGGTGATAGCACCACCTCTCTTGGGAGCCCATTCCAGATCCCGGCCACCCTTACTGTGAAAAATGTTTTCCAAATATCTAACCTAAATCCACTCTCAACAAGTCTACACCCATTATTCCTAGTCACTCCCTGGGGTGCCTTAGTAAACAGCGCATCCCCCATTCCCCATTGACCTCCCCTAATAAATGTATAGGCGGCCACAAGATCTCCCCTCAGCCATCTCTTGTGAAGGCTGAAGAGATTCAGCACTCCCAACCTCCCCCCATAGGGGCTATCGCAAAGGCCACTAATCATGCAAGTGGCTCTCCTCTGGACCCTCTCCAGATTCTCCGTGTCCCTCTTGAAGTGTGGCACCCAGAACTGGACACTAGTTTACGCCCTGTGTTGCTCTGAGCTTTCCTTTTGCCCGCTATATGCCTGAAGAAGGACTTTTTATTGTCCTTGATTGTTGAAGCCAGCCTGAGCTCAAGCCCCGTCTTGGCCTGTCTAGCTGATTCCCTGCAATAGCGCGCCAGGGAGATATATTCCTCCTTGGTGGCTGCTCCCTGCTTCCATTGCCCATACATCTCTTTCCTTGTCAGACAGGTTCGTGAGTCCATGGCCTCACACTCTTCCTCTGGGGTTCACCTTCCAGACCCTCCAAACAAAGGGTAACCCACCCGGTTGTGGGGGCTAGGAGTTAAGGGGCCCCGACCCGCCTTTCGCTGGGGTAGTAGCTGGCCTGGCATTTCCCGGGGGCTCCCACACCACCCACTCCAGCAGGGTGCAGTTGTAGGTCATGCCCAGGACCAGGAGCCTCCACACCATCCCCTGCAGCTCCTCCCTTACCTCCAGATGATATCAGCAGCCCTCCAGCCAAATGGAGGGCAGCAGAACTGCCCTGTTTATACGGACAGCCCCCGATTCAGAATGGCTGCCCTCATCAGGCACCTGGCAGCTGCCAGCTCCAGGCCCTTCAAGTGGCTGGCACCAACAGTGCCCTGCCACAGGTGCCTATACAAAAATGTGTCTCTCCAAAGCAAGAACATTTACTTTGGCACCATATTCATCTGCAGCATGATGAGCATGGAAAGGACATCTGTTTCAGACTGACTCATCTGCCCTTCCGTGTGTCAGGGCTTGTCAGTACTGTCCAGCACATGCAGTCAGATGCGGCCATTTAGGAGCCCCAGGACACAGGGCTGCAAGGCACTCCTGTGGCATGGGCTCCACTGCTCTGCTCTCTTCACCCCCATGCCCTGGAGTCCTTGTCACAGCCTAGTCACACAGGGACTCCACCAATCATCAGTGTTGGGACAAGTCATCAGAAGTCTGCATTGGATGGACACAGAGAGGGGGGTCATCAGTGCAGAGGTTCAGGCTCTCTTCATCCCACCAAGTAGCAGGTTGCACAGCCCGGTGCTCATGTAAGCTGAATACTGCACCAGCCAGGGCCCCTCACCAGCCCGACCCTGCTCCCAGCTCTGATCAGGTTCCAAAGCACACGGGTCCTTTTTACCACAAAACTCTGTTTCCCTGCCATGGTGAGATGTCAGGGGAGCAGGTAGGCAAGTCCAACACTTTTCAAGAGGAACTGTCCAGGAAGGAGGGAGTGAACATCTGGGATCCCTTACAGGATTTGAGATAGGAGGTGTCACAGCCAGAGAGAAAGGCTCCCATCACTAGTTTGTCGGTGAGCAGGCTTCCGAGGTAGTACTATGAAGAAACACCCTGTTGTACGAAAGTGGCTGCACTAGGAAAGGTGACCTACTGCTCGTGTCTCTGTGGTGGAAGAGGTGGAGGTGCCAAGAGAAATGCCAGAGGACGGAGAACAAACTGCAGTGCCAGGACAAAGTAAGCCATTTCAGGGAAGAGAGGCAGCCCGTGGTGAATCTCAGTGCTGTGTGGGAGGCTTGGGGCATGGCGACCAGAGCCTGGCTCCTTCAGGAGGCTCTGCACCATCTCAGGGCAGCTCACGTATCATTCACTCCTTGATAGCAGAGGAAGGCAGGAACTTCTGGGGGAAATGGGACTGCGAAAGACAGCACAGCCCCACAGAGAGATGGCCGTGCTGGCAGCTGTTGCCTGTGCCGCTCATCCAGGCAAGTGGGTTCCTCAAGGGAACCATGTTTCTAGGACAGTGATACAGGGCAGGTCCCCAGGCTCCGGCTGCTCATTGCAGGTAGGAGGTGGAGCTGCCCTGCGGTCCTGGGGATCCTCTGGGGCAAGTCATGGAGTCAGAGCTGCTTGGCCTTGTGTTCTCCCCGTCCTCAGCAGTGCCAGGCACTGGTTGCACCCCAGCGCCGCACTTTGGCTACGCTGTGCTGATGCTCCTGCTGTGACCGAAACCCTCAAGGCCCCAGGCTGCAGGGTCCTGCCCAGCTCAGCGCAGTCATTGCACTTTGGATGAAGGAATGATTTAACCCCAAGGTAAGTGTGGCAGAGTACCATTTCTGCCTCTCCCAAACTCTCTCTGACAATTTGGTTACCACGGTCACTGCAGGGGGCAGACACCCCGGCCCCAGCGGTTAAGCACCCACTTTGATTGCCTTCAAGACACATTTAGATGCTTATCTTGCTGGGATCCTATGATCCCTGATGACTTCCTGCCCCTGGAGCTGGGTATTGGACTCAACGATCCTTTGGAGTCCCTTCCAGCCCTAATGTCTATTAAATCAAGTTGGGGATGGTCCTGCTCTGAGCAGGGGATTGGACTAGATGACCTCCAGAGGTCCTTATCTAACTTTCCATGATACTATGCTAAATGAGCCTGGCCCAGGGGTGGTGATGCCTGGACAGACCCTCAGCATGACCTGCACCGTGTCTGGATTCTCTCTCCCCAGCTGGGATGTGCTCTGGGCTCACCAGGCATCAGGGGAAGCGCTGGGGTGGGACTGAGCTATCTGAGGTGGAGGAGGCACCATCTCTAACAGTGCTCTCCAAAGCCACCTCAGCATCAGCACAGACACATCCAGCAGTCAAATGCACCTGCACCTGACCACGGTCCAGCCTGGAGGCACAGCCCAGTATAACTGTGCTAAAAATATACAGAGTGAAGGATAACCTATGGGAGCATGCACAGAAACCAGCCCTGCCAGACCCACCTGCCTGTGTGAGAGTCAGAGGAAACAGCTTCCAATGCCATGCTCAGTGTGCTGGGTTAGACACATCAAGTCTATTAGATCACAAGAACCAGCCAGGTGTCGCCTCGCAGGAGCACTGATTAACGTATACTGTTCACACAAAGGTGTTGTTGAAGCACTGGCAATAGTATGCCTCACTAGCAAACCTGAACAATGCATGAAATCCTCACCAAAAAAACTTGTCACGTGGGCCAGATGTGCACTCCTGCCAGGAGATGGAAGGCAGAAATTATGGTACAAGGCAGCATAGTCCAAAACCAGGATAAAGCTGGAACAAAAACTTCTGGGTCAGAACATGGAACAAGGCTCTGGAACAGGACAGTTTGAGACATTCAAGAAACAAGATGGAGTTTAACACAATATTCAAATCATGGTATAAAAGGAGAATTGGAAATTCTGGGAAATTCCGCTGGCCTGGAGGAGCCTGCATGGTGCTGTGCTGACTACCTTGTCACATGTACAAGTGCCTTAGCTCCTCGTCTGATGTACTTGTTAGGGCAAAACGTGTTAGGGCTGTGCCTGCATACAATAAACCTGGCCAGATCTTTGCCACCAAACTGAGTCTGATGTCCTTCTCTAAGACAAGACTGGTGTTGGCATCTCTTGGCTGTGGCTTGTCGACACTGCAGCTCCTGAGACTTCAACACTGACAACACATCAATAACACCCAATGAGGACAACAGCAACGATGACAACGATAACCAAAAATGACACCAGCCAGCAGGAAGCAGGAGTCACTACTAACATCTGGCACCTGGAGTGCAGCAGCCATGTGAGTTCACCCTCTGAGCTGAGCAGGGACATCGCAGCCCCACGGTGGTGACCAGAGAGAGCTCACTGGGTTTCTCCAGTGCAGAAGGAGAGACCAGCACCCATCATGAATGTGATCCCTGCATCCCCCTGGGAAACAGGCCCCATTCAGCCCCAACACGTAAGGGAGAAGAGCAGAGAAAAGGAGATGATGAAAGCAACAAACCTGTGTGTTTCAGCCCATGCAGGCTGCTTTGTAGCACATAAAGTACCCCAGCACCCTCTCTGGGAGCATCTGCCATGGAACGGTTTGTCCCAGCCCTTCTTATATCCCAGCCACTAGACAAGCAAATGGACACATGCCGGGAGGCTGATGGGCACAGGGGATAACACACAGGAAGGATCCCCAGCACCTGATGGATTGTGGCTGCCTGAATCTATCCAGCAGCCTGAGCAATCCCCACCGTCTGCTCAGCGCCCTGCCCTGCCTCAGGGGGATGAGTCTCCGTCACACAGACTCTGACCATTTGAGTCCTGCCAGCACTGCTCTCAGTTCTTATCCCCAAAAGGGAAAGCACATACAAATCCCTGCCCAGGGGCTCCACAATGGTGTGGCTTTGAGGGGACAGGTCCCTTCAGCAAAGGGCAAGGAAATAAGCCCCCAGAGCCTGGTGTGGGAGGTACCCAGACACATGGGATGGGAGGGTCCAGCCACTGTCTGTGCCCAGCACAACTGATCCCCCTCCCTGGGGAAAGCAGCAGGGTGGTATAAGGCAGGGGACATGCAAATCACAGACAGGCTGCCCGGTATAAATCACTCTGTCCTGCTGCCCATGCAACACTTGCACAGACAACCCATAGCCCTCAGGTCCAGGCAGTGACCACCAACACACAAGAGCTTCCCCCAGCACCAGGCAAGATGGGACTTGGGCTCCACCTGCTTGTCCTGGCTGCAGCTCTGCAAGGTATGTCATCTTCCCACAGGTAGGGAAGGGGAGCTTTGCATGGATGCTGCCCTGATACTAATTACTCTTGGATCCTACCTTGCTTTTCAGGTGCCTGGTCCCAGGGGCAGCTGGTAGAGTCTGGAGGAGATGCGAGGAAACCTGGAGACTCTCTACGCCTCTCCTGCAAAGCCTCTGGGTTCACCTTCAGTAACTACTACATGGCATGGGTCCGCCAGGCTCCTGGGAAGGGGCTGGACTGGGTGGGTGGAATTAGCAGTGGTGGATCCGGCCAGTGGTACTCCCCGGCTGTTAAGGGGAGATTCACCATCTCCAGAGACAACTCCCAGAACATGCTGTACCTGCAGATGAGCAGCCTCAAACCCGAGGACACAGCCCTCTATTACTGTGTTAGAAACACAGTGACTCAAACCCTATTCAAGGCAATACAAAATCCCAGCTCAGATCCTCCCTTCTAAAATGCCAGGAGGGGGCAGCCACGCTGCACAGCACAGCCCTGCACAGAGGCAGGAAGGGAGACAGGGGACAGGGGAGAACAGACCCCAGCCTCGAGACTTTTCCACTCCAGGAGCCCTGACAAAAGCCACCCCCAGCCCCAACTCTGCAGACATGGCTCCAGGCCACAGGAAACCCCAGGCAGGTCCTTCTCAGTGCATGTCCCAGGAGGACAGCAGGTCCAGTGGCAGCAGCAGCCTGGGCAGAGTGGGGTGTACCCAGCTCAGGATGTGGGGGGAGGAAGAGGTTTGATCTGAACAAGCTTTGGCTCCATCACCTGCTGCTGCCCGGGGCTCTGCCCCACACAACTGTTCACCCTCACTGCTGGCCACCCACCAAAAACACACACACCTGCTTCCCCAAGACAGCCTCCCAAGGCCCACCCTGCTCCCCAACCCACCCACGCACTCCTGCTCTTGCTGCCCCAGTCTGATGAGCTGGGGCTCATGCCACAGGAAAGTCTGACCCAGATCCAGGGCAGGGCGCTAGCTATCAGACACTGGTTGGACAAGGCAGCAGCTGCCTGGCATGTTGTTAATCCTGGACACATGCAACACTAGGAAAAAGCATGTCTTGTGACCACAGGGAAATCAAGGATCCTTGACAGATTATTGGGTTTTTCTGGGTCCTGTCGGTCTCCACAACACCCCTTCTCTATAGTGTGAATCCAAGTGCCAGGACCTGTCCATAAGACTATACCAGTTTCCCTGGAGAATGCCCTTCTCCCTGGGAGAGGGGAGGGGGCCCAGCCCCAGCCCAGCCCAGCCCAGGGACCCCTTCCTGAGGCAGCTGAGGCCACTCCTCCCTGCCCCTCCTGCTTCCCCAGTTTCCTGCTCCCCTTTCTCCTGGGGGGCTGCTCCCAGGCAGCTGGGCAGTGCCTGCCTCTGCACATCCCTCCTCTCCCAGCCCCAGCTCCCGCTGCAGCCCCAAGCTTCCTGGGTAAGTCTGCTGGAGCAGCTGGGCTCATGAGCAGCTCTGCCACATCTGGGGAGGAAACAGCCCCTCATTTTCCCTTCCCACCCTGCTGCCCAGGGGGAAATGGTGCCTAGGACTCAGTTCAGTGCTTGTTGCCCCCTCAGCACCTCTGGGCAGCATCCAATCCATGGCTCTGGATAAGGCCCTAAGCAAGACCGAAAAGGAGTCACTCCAGAGCTCACCTGGCTCTGGGCTGCAGGGAGAACCTGTTTCCTGGTTTGGGGACCTTTCAGATAAAAGCTGAGACAGGCACAAAAGGACAGTTTTTCCTGCGACACACTGTAGATCTCCGGCTTTGGAGCTGAATCAATCTAGTCTGCTTCGCCCACAAGCTGAGGTGAACCACGTGCACCACGCGCAGCTGTATAAGTGGCAGAAGGCACGTCAGCGCCCAGAAAACTGCAGTGTTGCACTTCTGAAATAAAGCACCTCCGAGGCGTTTTAGTTCAAAAGCGTACCACCACCATTTTCTCAGTGGTGACATGCATTTTGCTGCTTACACAACTGGAATCGTCACAGTGCCGGGCACTTTTCAAAGCACCCAGCACTGTAGCACTTGCAAGTGTCAAATGCCGAAAGAGAGGGTTAAGGGCCGACAGAGGTCATATCAATTACATCCCCTGAAAGACCTGTTCACATTATCATAGCTAGGCAGTATCTCCAAGGGGAGCAGGCCAGCAGATAGAGCACATCTGCTGTCCTACACATAAATTTATCTTGAGATATTCAGAGGCCTTAAAGGGGCTTTGGGGCACAATTTCTGAAGGAATCAGAAGCCCCTTGGGCATTCGTCTTAACCACTTCTAAGTAGAAGAGGCTGGGATCATTTGTAAAGGAGGTGTTTCACCTACTGGACACACACACAAAGCCCAGTCTCATCCCAGATGGGACCCTTAACACTCCCAGGGGCTACAGACAAGGTGGGATTGCCAGCCTGGGGACACTATGGGCTGTGAGGATCTGGGGCTGTATTCCCCAAGGAGGGTTGGCCGACTCCAGAGATGCTCTGTAATCCCTGGCTCTGGGCCCTGCAGCTGTGCTTCCCCTGAAGTCCCTATCTAGAAACCAATAAAGCCTCCTGTAGCTACCAAAATTTGTAGCACCTGTGCGTAGTTAATCTATAAGGCACAGCTCTACCCCTGCCTTCTTCAAACCTGTCCCCAGCCAAGGGCTCAAGCCACAGTCTTGGCTGCTGAACAGACGGCAGAGGACTGCTAGCGTAGGGATGTCAAGGTCATATGCACACACTTCTGCTCTGTACATGGCATGGCTGGGGACATGGCGACACAGGGCAGAGCAGGGGCAGCACAGAAAATGGAAAAAGAGTCTGAACGGACATGCAACAAGCATCTCAGCCTCCTGCCCTGCACTTTGCCCCTGCTCAGCATTAACTAAGGGAAGAAGCTGAGCCCAGTCCAAGATCCAACACACACCGGCCTGCCTGCCCCTCCAGCACTGCACAGCTCCAACTCCAGGGGAAGATCCCAAGCTCAGGCCCCATCACCCCAACCATCCTGGGACAGGCCTGGTGGGAGGGAGAGCCCCTGGAGCCAGCACCCAGGAGTCTGCAGACAAGTCTCCCTTGAGATGAAGCCAGGGAGCTCTCCAAGGAGCTCCCATTGCCCCAAGGAGAGGACAAACCATGCATGAACCAAGGAGAGTCATGCAGAGGGAACCTAGAGCTGCAATCCCCTGCCCATCAGCACCAGCTGCTCCCCCAGGCTCAGCCCATCTGCCCCTGGGGCTGCAGTGGGGACACTGTTTGCTGCAGCTTGGAGAAGCTGTGGAGGAGCGTCCTGCAGAGGAAGCTGAGGGGAGAGGGCTCTGTGATCCTGCCCTGGCTCCAGTCTGTTCCTCAAAGCTGGAGCCATGCACAGAGGCTTGGGGTGGCCTCAATGCATCCTTCTTTGCCCCTGGGTGCTTTGTTCTCCTGGCTGGGCCTGGCAGCTCCCTTGGGTGCTCTGCTCAGTGTACCCACCATGTTGCACTCATTTTAAACCTCTGACCTAGCTCCTGACTCTTTCGCTTCCAATTGTGCTGAAAACTCAGGTGATGTTGTGGAGTTGGGGGTGCAGGTTTCTCCCAGCCCCTCTCCCAGGCTCATGCAGCGGTCAGCCCCTTGGTGGCATGATTCATAGATTCATAGATGTTAGGGTCGGAAGGGACCTCAATAGATCATCAAGTCCGACCCCCTGCATAAGCAGGAAAGAGTGCTGGGTCTAGATGACCCCAGCTAGATACTCATCTAACCTCCTCTTGAAGACCCCCAGGGTAGGGGAGAGCACCACCTCCCTTGGGAGCCCGTTCCAGACCCTGGCCACTCGAACTGTGAAGAAGTTCCTCCTTATGTCCAGTCTAAATCTGCTCTCTACTAGCTTGTGGCCATTGTTTCTTGTAACCCCCGGGGGCGCCTTGGTGAATAAATCCTCACCAATTGCCTTCTGTGCCCCCGTGATGAACTTATAGGCAGCCACAAGGTCGACTCTCAACCTTCTCTTGCGGAGGCTGAAAAGGTCCAGTTTCTCTAGTCTCTCCTCGTAGGGCTTGGTCTGCAGGCCCTTGACCATACAAGTTGCCCTTCGCTGTACCCTCTCCAGGTTATCCGCATCCTTCTTGAAGTGCGGCGCCCAGAATTGCACGCAGTACTCCAACTGCGGTCTGACCAGCGCCCGATAGAGGGGAAGTATCACCTCCCTGGACCTATTCGTCATGCATCTGCTGATGCACGATAAAGTGCCATTGGCTTTTCTGATGGCTTCGTCACACTGCCGGCTCATGTTCATCTTGGAGTCCACTAGGACTCCAAGATCCCTTTCCACCTCTGTGCCACCCAGCAGGTCATTCCCTAGGCTGTAGGTGTGCTGGACATTTTTCCTCCCTAGGTGCAGCACTTTGCATTTCTCCTTGTTGAACTGCATCCTGTTGTTTTCTGCCCACTTGTCCAACCTGTCCAGGTCTGCCTGCAGCTGTTCCCTGCCCTCCGGCGTGTCCACTTCTCCCCATAGCTTTGTGTCATCTGCAAACTTGGACAGAGTACATTTCACTCCCACGTCCAAGTCGCTGATGAAGACATTAAAGAGTATCGGTCCAAGGACCGAGCCCTGCGGGACCCCACTGCCCACACCCTTCCAGGTCGAGAGCGACCCATCCACCACGACTCTGTGGGTGCGACCCTCTAGCCAATTCGCCACCCACCGGACTGTGCAGTCATCCACATCACAGCCTCTTAACTTGTTCACCAGTATGGGGTGGGATACCATATCGAAGGCCTTCCTGAAGTCTAAGTATACGACATCCACCCCTCCTCCTGTGTCCAGGCGTTTCGTAACCTGGTCATAAAAAGAGACTAGGTTGGTCAGGCACGATCTGCCCGCCACAAACCCGTGCTGGTTTCCCCTCAGCATAATTTGTCCTGCCGGGCTCTCACAAATGTGAGCCTTGATAATTTTTTCAAAGACTTTACCAAGGATGGAGGTGAGACTGACCGGCCTATAGTTGCCCGGGTCCTCCTTCCTCCCCTTTTTGAAAATGGGGACCACGTTAGCCCTTTTCCAGTCCTCCAGGACTTGGCCCGTGCGCCACGAGCATTCGAATATTCCCGCCAGTGGCTCTGCAGTGATGTCGGCCAGTGCCTTCAGCACCCTCGGATGGAGCCCATCCGGGCCTGCCGACTTAAAGGCATCCAGTTCTTCCAAGTGACTCTGCACCATCTCAGGGTCTACGCATGGCAGTCTGGTGCCTTGCTGCTGCCTCTCTACAACCCCAGTGAGAGACTTGTCGTGCCCCTCGCTCAGGGACACTGAGGCAAAGAACTCGTTGAGAAGTTCAGCCTTGTCCCCCCTATCTGTCACCAATTGTTTCTGCCCATTTAGCAGCGGTCCTATTCCTTCCTGGGCCTTCCTTTTACTCCCTATATATCTAAAAAACCATTTTTTTGTTGTCCTTTACTTGGGTTGCCATCCTCAGCTCCATGGTAGCTTTGGCCCGCCTAACTGCCTCCCTACAAGCACAAGCAGAGGAGGTATATTCGTCTTTAGTGATCATGTTCCTACCCAGAGCTGTGCCTGCTGTTTGGAGGCAGTCCTGGCTGTGGAAAGCCAAGTTGTCATGAGGGATTGCAGCTCTAGGAGATAATTAGGTCCCTCATTAACCCTTTCCAGCCTGCTGCCCTCTGAGTGCTCATCACAGCATGTTAAGGATGAATCAGGTTTAAGTATAGGAGGAATTAAGTCATCTCAATGGTCTCTCAAAGGTCACATTTCAACTCTGCAGACACCCTGCAATAGCCAAGTCCCTGCAACTCAGCTTCCTCCACAGCAGGAGACACCCCTATCCTGCCCCATACAGCTTTCCAGGAAGGGAATACCCCCCAGTTCAGCAGGGCTCATGCCTGGGCAGAGCCAGGGATGTCCAGAGATACTCAGAGGCCTGCAAGGTGCCTGCTGTGCCCAGGAAAAGTCTCCCCAGGGGCAACAACACAGAACCGGGGAGGTTTCTGCCCCCTCAACCCAGCCCAAAACCAGGCAGTTTCCTCCAGCAGGGAAACGCACCTCTCCCCACCCCATGTGTTTGCCAGGCCCCTAAACCTCACACTCACCCCACTCCCACTAGGGCTATGGCTCTGACCTGCAGACACACGCTCCCCGCCTTACCAAGCACCAAGCTGGCTCGCAGGGGTCTGGTCACTCCTTAAAACTTGATGTTTTTCCTCGTCATTACTCAGTTTCTTGAGATGTTCCCAACCAGATAACCCCTTGGCACTGAAAAAGGTATTTTCATTTAAATGTAAACTCTTTATATAGCAAGATTTTCCCTGTCAATTAAGGCTTGGGACCCTCTTGATTTACACAATTAAAAGAATGCTTTGAAGAGGTCTGAGAAAGCTGTAAAGAAGCAACCAGTGTACTTCAAGAGAGGTCACGTTAGTGTGTGTGTGAGAGAGAGAGAGAGAGAGAGAGAGAGAGACTGATTTGGTGGCAGGAGGAACCCAGCCCTACTGAAACCGAGTCCTGCAAGATAGCTCCATTGGGGTGAGGACTTGCAGAAGGGAGCGATACAGCCCCATATAAAAACACATGTAACACAAGCAGCACATTGATAGAATTACAAAGGGCTTTTAAATGTATCCCTAATAAATGAGCACATCCCAAAGTGATGGGCAAATCTGGGAACACCAGCACCCAACATGACCCACTGGGTCCTAGCCCCATCACTTCTGGGTGCCATCATGTCCTGTCCACCAGGCAGATAGGAATGTCTTATCCCAATTGAGGAGGGAAGGACTAGAGGGACCAAGGCTGCTATCCAAGGGCCCCAGAGGAACTCATACCCTGTAAGCAGGAGAGCAGAGAAGAGGATGGGGCAGAGTCCATGTCCCCTACCCACGGCCAGGACCCAGCAACAGAGTCCAGGGCCAGCCCTTCTCCTCTTTCTGTGGTGATCCAACCTCTCGCTCTGGGCCACAAACTCAGAGCCCTGTGCAGAGAGAGGAGGGCCCTGTGCTGAGCACTCCCAGCCCAGGGCTGCTCACACCCTCCTGGGACCTGCATGCAAATCCCTGCCCTGGGGCTCCTGATTAAATACAGCCTCTGGGCTGTGGAGCCTCAGTCCATGCCCAGCTCCCTCCTGTCTGCTGGGAGTCCCCTTTATTTCAGGGCAACAGCAATGAGCTCCTTATTCCTACTTTTCTTTCTTCCCTCTTCCCACTGTTTCCGCCACAACCTACATGGAAGAGAAGCCAGGGCTCTGGGACTTCCTTCCTGGACCTTATTTTTCACATACTCTCTCTTTCCTTCAGGCGTCCTCTCTGCTAAGCAGCTGGTTGAGTCTGGCCCAGCAGTGGTTTTTGGTGGCACCGGATCCAGCAGCCTCCTGGGAAAGGGCTGGAGTGGATGGGGCACATTACCTCCAGTGGTAGCACAGGCTACAACCCATCCCTCCAGAGGTGCATCACCATGTCCAAAGACAACTCCAAGAACCAGGTTTTTGTGCAGCTGCGCTCTCCGACAGCTGCAGACACCGCCACATCTTACTGCACCAGAAAATGTGGTATTTACACATTTTGAACCTCTCACTCCAACATCACTTCTATCCAGTTTTTTCATTAGTTGTCAAACAAAATAGTTGCATCTTTCACCCTTTAGCCCCACACAGCAGGGGCTATTATTTTGCTCGGTGGGCTTCAAGGCCCATCTTAACTGAAAGGTACAAATAGACAGGAGACCAATCATTTTGCTTTGGGGACTTTGCAAATGACATTTGAATGTCTCTGAACCTTTTCTGAAGCAATTCAGGAGCTCCAAACCACTTTGGAAAGCCTAACAAAGCCAGGGCTTCAATCCGGACATGCTGCTTTGGATGCTGAAGCATCCAAAGCTCTGTCCAAAGCCTGACACAGCCCTAATAGATAATCTACCTATCTATCTACCTATCATAGACTTGATAAATAGGTAGATCCTCTATGATAGATTTCCATCACACCTTTTTTGAAAACCACTGTAAGAAATCCACACAGCACAATAACTGCACACACTTCTGTGTGCCCTTCCTTAAACCAAACACAGTCCCTTAGCCCAGGCCCCAGTTTGGGGTTTCCCTTCTCAGTTCATTTACTGTCCTTTTCAGTGTTGATGCCACTTCCACTGCTGCTGGTCCTGTTGTCATCCTTCTCGCTGTCTCAGGGTCCAGTTGTGTCTTTGTCCCCTTCGTTTTCCCTGTCCACTTCCCTTCCTGTCCGCTGGGAAAGGCCTGGGCTGGCTGGGGCTTATCCAGGGGAATGCAAACCTGCAGTGCAATTCAGTCTTCAGGAACTGAATCAGAATCGCCAAGGAATCACAGATCTAAGAACCAGGAGTATTTGGTACCGAATGTGGCAGAAATGCCACTGTCTGTGCCCCCCTCCAGAGATCTGCCTCTGCCAGCGTGAGAAGCTGGTGTTGAATCCCTCGGGCCGGGGGATCTTCCTCCCTGCTGACATGACAAAAGCCTGGTGCCTGGGAGGTGGATTTTCTGGTCACCTGGGGAGGGGGAGGGAAAAGCCCCGCTCACCAGCCCAGAGAGACAGTGATGGTTTTTAAATTGTTTGGCTAGTGGCCAGCATTGGCAGCTTCGATTGGACCGGGCTGCTGAGGTCAGAAAGGTTATTTAAAGGCCCAGTCCAGGAAGAAGGCAGCCACTAGCCATGTGGTCATCCAGGGGAATCTGAACCTGGCCCTCTCCTCATCACCGCATGCTCCAAGAGTGCCCTGCCTCCGGAGGAAACTCCAACCACCTCTGGACCATGCGTGTGAGTAAGCTACTCGAGATCAAGCTAGATACTTAGCTTACAGTAACTCAGATGCGTGATCAAAAGGCTACCTCAGCCACACTGGTTTGCTCTATGGGATTCCTCTGATATTTCTGTGATACTGCTCTACCTTTTACCCTGTTTCCGCCCTACCCCGTCATCAATGAAGTGCTCCTTTGTGACCGGTGTGGGAGACTTATTGAGGGGTGGGTCTAAATTATGCCGAGGAGGCCCCTTAGGTCTGCGGACTAAGGGAGACTTTTCCTAATAAGCCCCTGACTTGGGGAAGTGTCCCAAGTGCCTGTATTGGGTCTAGGACCCATTGGACGATCAGGCCCGTGTTCTCCAAGGCGCGCAGAGCCAGAATTGAGTCCAGAGACTGGGATGGTGGCAGCGGGAACCCCAGGCTAGCAGGTGCGCTCCAGGGAAGGGGTCGGCCGGACGGGAGGCACCCCAGGGAGGCACTCGGAGCCTGGAAGGTGGGCGGGCGCAGGGAGGTGGGCAGCTCAATGCAGAAGCGCCCCCTACTGGCCCGCCACACTGAACAACATGGGGGCAGCTGACAGGGCCACCTACCACTGTGCCAGGGGAGCACAAAGACACAGGGCAATGGGGTGTCCTTTAAAAAACCCTCCTGCCCTGAGCGAGAGCACGTTCTGACACTGAACCAGCACTACATCACCTGCAGCAGGTTGTGCATGCAAGGGCCTTGCCTTTCAGGCAGACCCACCCCTTGTCCTGTTTGTCAGGGTTGGGCACTGCTGCCCAGCACTTTGGGTGAGATGGAGCAATTTAGGAGCCCAGAGACACAATAATTCAAGGTATCTGTTGAAGCATGAGCTTCATAGCACTGCTGTCTTGGGGTCCCGTGTCCTAGGTTCCTTATCATGGCCTAGCCACACAGGGACTCCAGCAGCCACCAATATTGGGCCAGGTCATCCGAAGTCTACATGTGACAGAAACACACAGAGCGTGGCTGTTAGTGTGAAGGTTTGGGCTCACCTCCTCCCACCATCTAGCAGGTTGCATAGCCCAGGGCTTCTGCAGGCTCAACTCTGCCAGCAAGGGCCCCTCGTCTGCCTGAGCCTCCTCCCAACTTTGAACCTTTGGAGAAAGTCACAGGGAGGGAAAGACAAGTGACCATGATCTTTTTGCTAACATATGGCTTTCCTATCATCTGTTTTCCTGCAAATCTAACCAGAGCTGACTGGGGAGCAAGGATTTCTAAGTATCTTGTGCCTCCAAGTGCAGCACTGTGACAGCTAAAAATTGTGCCTGTGTGATAAAGGTGCTTGCTGAAGGCTAGATGAAAGTTAGACCAAGTGTTTTTTTTTCTGTATTTGTTTAGATATTAAGCTATATGTTGTTACTAAAAGCCTAATTAAAGTTTAAAATGTAGTGAGGCCTTGTATAAAGTAAGGCCTAGTAAATTTAGCAAAGCCTTGAAGTAGTAAGGCCCTGTGGCATAGTTAAAATTACCTGATCAAAGGAATGTAAGGCTTGTACTGCTAATTGGTCCGTCAGTCTAGGGACAGTTGAAGTAAAAGGAATCTGAGTGGCTGTACGTTATCAGAACCATTCAGAAGCTTTAAATTAGCTGGAATATCTGGAAACCATTCAGAAGCAAGAGACAACTGTGTGAAAAGGATTAGTTAGCTGTTGCCTGGACCAGTGGGCCCGTGGACCTCAAGGAGCCCGAGGACTGAATTCCAAGGTCCTTCCCGGTACCCCTTGGACAGCGCTGTTCAGGTAGCCTGACTTCGCTGAACTTTGTGGAAAGAGAAGCTTGCTGTGCATCAGACATCAGAGGGGACTGCCGATAAGTTGCCGACGTGAATTGCTTTTGTCTGTCATTGTTTGTTTTGTTACTACGCGTATTGTGTTTTTGTTAAGTCAATAAAACTTTCTTACCTTTCTACCCCCGACCATACTCTCAATCCCGAACCTTCTGCAGGTGGCTGGAACACAGCACCAGGGGAGAGATGCTCAAAAATATTTAGGTGCCCAATGCCCAGTCATTCCAGAGAGTCAGATGCCTAAAAGCTTCCCAACACCTGTACCTCCCATGCAACAGGTCTTCTCCCAATGAAGACAGTGACCCCGACTCTCTGGGAATCCCACTAGGCCACTCTTGAAAACCCTGGCCCCCCTGACTTCTCTGAAGATCTGCCCCAATCATTGAAATACCAGGATTTTACAGGTGGTGGCAGGACAGGATTGTGCCAGATTTTGCACTCCTCACTGGATAAGCTAAGGGATTTGTTGGCCGAGTGATTTCAGAGCCACTGGGAATAATCTTTGAGAACTCATGGCTATAGTGGAGGCCCCAGGTGATTGGAGAAGGGCAAACATAGTGCCCATATTTAAGAAAGGAAAGAAGGAGGATCCAGGGAACTACAGACCAGTCAGCCACATCTCAGTCCCTGGAAAGATCAAGGAGCTGATCCTCAAGGAATCCATTTTTAAGTACTTGGAGGAGAAAAAGCTGATTAGGACCAGTCAGCATAAATTCACCAAGGACAAGTCATGCCTGACCAACCTGTTTGCCTTCAATGATGAGGTGACTGGCTCTGTGGATTTAAGGAGATGGGTGGATGTGATTTTAGCATGGCTTTTGATATGCTCTCCCACAATATTGTCACATGCAAGCTAAGGAAGGATGGGCTGAAGAAAGGACATTAAGGCAGATAGAAAAATGACTGAAGCATCAGGCTCACGGTGCAGTAATCAATAACTTGATGTCTAGTAGGCAGCTGGTATCAAGTGAAGTAGCCCAGGAGTTGGTCCTGGGGCTGGTTTTGTTCAATGTCTTCATCAACCACCTAGAAGACAGCACAGAGTGCACCCTCAGCAGGTTTGCACAGGACACCAAGCTGAGGAGAGTAGTGGATACGCTGTAGGGTAGAGCAAGGATTCAGAGTGACCTGGGCAAATTGGAAGATTGGGCAGAAATTTATCTCATGAAGTTGAACAAGGACAAATCAAAGTCCTGCACTTAGGACACAAAAATCCAAAGTAATAATATAGGCTAGGGGCTGACTTCCTGGGAAACACCTCTGCTAAAAAGGACCTAGGGGTTACAGTGGAAAATAAACTTAATATGAGCTTGGAGAGTGCCTTTTTTGTCAAGAAGGCAAACAGCATCCTGGGCTGTGTTGCCAGGAGTGTTGCCGGTAGGTCCAGGGAAGTGATTCTTTCCTTCTATTTAGCACTGGTCGGCGACATCTGGAGTACGGTCTTCAGTTTTCAGCCCCCACCGAAGAAACGATGTGGACAAATTGGAGAGAGTGCAGAGGAGGACAACCAAAATGGTTCGGGGGCTGAGGCACATGGGGTATGAGGAGAGGCCGGGGGAACTGGTCTATTTAGTTTGGAGAAGAAAAGACAGGTGATTTAATAGCAGCCTTCAAGTATCTGAAGCGAATTCAAAAGAGGACGGAGCTGGACTGTTCTCAGTAGTGGCAGGTGACAGTATTAAGAGCAATGGTGTCAATTAGCAGAAAGGGAATTTTAGATTACCTATTAGGAAAACATTTCCTGCACTGTGTCTGGATTCTCGCTCACCAGCTGGGATGTGCACTGGGCTCACCGGACATCAGGGGAAGTGCTGGGCTGGGACTGAGCTATCTGCGTTGGTGGAGGCACTATCTCTACCAGTGCTCTTCAAAACCACCTCAGCATCAGCAAAGACACGTCCAGCAGTCAAGTGCACCTGCGCCTGACCAGGGTCCAGCCGGGAGACACAGCTCAGTATGACTGTGCCAGAAACACAGTGATTGAAAACCCAGGGTATCCTGCACAGAAACCAGCCCTGCAGGACCTACTTGCTTAAAGGTGGGCTGCCAATGCCCTGCTCAGCCTGCTGGGTCAGACACATCAGGGCTATTAGATCACTGGACCCAGCCAGGTGTCGCCTCGCTGGAGCACTGATCAACGTGTGCTGTTCACACAAAGGCTTTGTTAAAGCATTGGCAAGAGTATGTCTCACTAGCAACCCTGACCGATGCATGAACTCCTCACATAACCAAAACTTGGCACTTGGGCCAGATGGGCACTCCTGCCAAGAGATGGGAGGCAGAAATGATGGTACAAGGCAGGACAGTCCAGAACCAGGCTAAAGTTGGAACAGGAACACCTACGTCATAATATGGAACAAGGCTCTGGTACAGGATCGTTTGAGACATTCAAGATACAGGTGGAGTGTAACACATGATTTGTTTAAACCATGGTGTAAAAGGAGATTTGGAAATCTGGGGAACTTTGCAGTGGCCTGGAGGAGCCTGCATGGTGTTGTGCTGACAGCCTTGTCACAAATACAAATGCCTTAGCTGCAGGTCTGAGTCTGTGGTCCTTCTTTAAGACAAGATTGGTGTTGGGATCTCTTGGCCGTGGCTTGTTGACAAAGCAGCTCCTGAGACTTCAACGCTGACAACACATCAATAACACCTGATGAGCACAGCACCAATGATAAGGATTAACCCATAGCACAGCCTGACAGCAGGAAGCAGGAGTCACTGCTACCACTGAGCACTTGGAGCACAGCAGCGATTGGGGTGCACCCCTCTGAGCTGGGCAGGGGCATGCCAGTCCCACGATGGTGGCCAGAGGGAGCTTGCTGGGTTTTTCCAATGCAGCAGGAGAGACCAGCTCCCGTCATGAATGTGATCCCTGCATCCCCTTGGGAAACAGGCCCCACTCAGCCCCAACATGCATGGGAGAGGAGGGGAGAAAGAAGATGATGAAAGCAACAGGCCTGTGTGTTTCAGCCCCGGCAGTCTGCTTTATAGCAGGAACCATTCCCTACCAGCCTCCCTGGGAGCACCTGCCATGGAAAGGATTGCCCCAGCCCTTCTTCTATCCCAGACACCAGACAACTGCACATCCATGTGCAGGGAGGCAGGTGGGCACACGGGATCACACACAGGAAGGATCCCCGGCACCTGATGTATTGTGGTTGCCTGAAACCCTTCCTCAGCCTGAGCAATCCCCACCTCCTGCTGAACGCCCTGCCCTGCTTCACACAGACTCAGACCAGTGCTGGCAGGATTCAAATGCTCTCAGTTCTTATCCCCAAAAGGGAAAATACATATAAATCCCTGCCCAGGGGCTCCACGATGGTGTGCCTTAGTGGAGATAGGTCTCTTCAGAAAAAGGCAAGGAAATACAGCCTGGTGTGGGAGGTACCCAGACACATGGGATGGGAGGGTCCAGCCACTGTCTGTGCCCTGCACAACTGATCCCCCTCCCTGGGGAAAGCAGCAGGGTGGTATAAGGCAGGGGACATGCAAATCACAGACAGGCTGATGGCTATAAATCACTCTGTCCTGCTGCCCAGGCAGCACCTGCACAAACAACCCATAGCCCTCAGGTCCAGGCAGTGACCACCAACACACAAGAGCTTCCCCCAGCACCAGGGAAGATGGGACTTGGGCTCCACCTGCTTCTCCTGGCCGCAGCTCTGCAAGGTATGTCATCTTCCCACAGGTAGAGGAGGGGAGCCTTGCACTGATGCTGCCCTGATACTAGTTACTCTTGGATCCTACCTTGCTTTTCAGGTGCCTTGTCCCAGGGGCAGCTGGTAGAGTCTGGAGGAGACGTGAGGAAACCTGGAGACTCTCTGCGCCTCTCCTGCAAAGCCTCGGGGTTCACCTTTAGCAGCTACAGCATGAACTGGGTCCGCCAGGCTCCTGGGAAGGGGCTGGACTGGGTGGCTAGAATTTACCATGATGGATCCAGCCAGTGGTACTCCCCGGCTGTTGACGGGCAATTCACCATCTCCAGAGACAACTCCCAGAACATGGCGTACCTGCAGATGGACAGCCTCAAACCCGAGGACACAGCCCTGTATTACTGTGCCAGAGACACAGCGACTCAAACCCTATTCAAGGCAATACAAAATCCCAGCTCAGATCCTCCCTTCTCAGATGCCAGGAGGGGGCAGCCACGCTGCACAGCACAGCCCTGCACAGAGGCAGGAGGGGACACAGGGGACAGGGGAGAACAGACCCCAGCCTCGAGACTCTTTTCCACTCAAGGAGCCCTGACAAAAGCCACCCCCAGGCCCAACTCTGCAGACATGGCTCCAGGCCACAGGAAATCCCAGGCACGTCCTTCTCAGTGCATGTCCCAGGAGGACAGCAGGTCCAGTGGCAGCAGCAACCTGGGCAGAGTGGGGTGTACCCAGCTCAGGACGTGGGGGGAGGAAGAGGTTTGATCTGAACAAGCTTTGGCTCCATCATGCACTGCTGCCCGGGGCTCCGCTCCACACAGCCGTTCACCCTCACTGCTGGCCACGGAAACCCAAGTTTTGACTCCGAGCTGGAGTGACACAGTGGCCACTGTGGTGGGCTAGTAGGAGGAGCTCCTGCGTTGAGCCTCCCACCTCACTATGCCCGAAACTAAGAAGTGTCCCCAGGCAGGCAGACTGACCCCCAAAAGGGGAGCTCTGTGAGGGCCAAAGGGCATCCAGAAGACTTGGCACTTCTACACCATTTCTCAGGTATCTACACCCTCCTGTGCCTCATTGACCTCCCCTCCCAGGAGCTGGGACTACTCATTTCATTGATCCATTAGAACTGACCAGATCTCACCTCAGAGCTAGAGGAAACCCATCCAGGAGAGCTCAGCACCAGACCTTTGCAGTAGCTGGATGCCCAGAAATCTCCCAGCAGGGGCTCAGCACATGTGGTGATTTGGGCAGGTCCTGTCAGTCCAAGACAGTCTGCACCACTCAGAAGCATCTCAATCCTATAAAGAAATCTAAAGGAGAAAGGTATTTCTACAGGAGCATTAAATACAGCCCCCAGTGCCACAGGGCCAAGAAAATATGAGCACTCAGCAACAGAGGAATAACTTAAGTGGATGCAGGAGCTGTCAGGAGGAGGAAGAAGGAAGGAAGGAGAAGAGGCTGCACAGGTCAGGAGCAGGTGAGACTGGCTGATGTGACCCAGAGTCCCCAGGCCTGAGCTCTGTGCTGTGCCAGGTCAGTGCAACCCCAGGGCAGCTCCCCCAAACCCATCAAAGGGACCTTGTCATGAGCAGAGCTCTGGGCATTTCCTCCCTGCTGCAGGATCCATCTGGATCCCTGGGGGAAGTTCCCTCAATAGCACGACTCCTCCCTGCCAGCACCGCTCACCCACCTCTTTACCCACCCTGAGACACCCCATGCAAATCCTGCTCCGGGGTCCCTTGTTAAATATCAGGGTATTCCCCACTCTCAGAACCAGGGCTGGCAGTGGGAAATGGTTAACTCCTGCCCCAGACACCATGAAGCTCCTTGTGACCTTGCTCTCTGCCCTGCCTGGTAAGGAAGTTTGGGGGTTGTAAGAAACAAGCAGCAGGGTCCAAACAGGACACCTGTGGGGAGAGCACAGCCTGTAACCATGTTCCTTCTTCCCAAGTTCCCTCTGCCAGGTGCAGCTGGTGCCATCAGGCCCAGGGGTGGTGAAGCCTGGAGAGACCCTCACCCTGACCTGTGCCACAACTGGTGATTGTGACATTATCTCCATCAGTTGTTGCTTGTGGGGCTGGGTCCATCAGAGCCTGGGCAAAGGTCTGGAGTGGGTTGGACGTATAAATAAAGGTGGGAGCACAAACTGTGCCCCATCCCTGCAAAGCAGGATCTCCCTCGCAGTGGACTCCTCCTGGAACCAGTTGTCCCTGCAGCTGCACTCCCTTATGCTGCTGACACCATCATATATCACTGTGGCAGGGACACAGTGACACAAAGCAGAGTGGGGACTTTGCAACAAGAGGAAGCAGACAGTGAACAGCACAGAGGGAGCAATGCTCCACTGACAGCCCTACCTTCTGTCCAGCCCCGGGCACCCAACACTTTTACACTCACAAACAGCTTCATCCTAATGCATCTTCACTGGCCCCTTCAGCTCCACCTGCAAGATGATTCCCAGCCTCCACCAGGTACCACGAGCACAGCACACCATGCTCACCCATGACAACTTGGCTTTCCACAGCCGGGACTGCCTCCAAATGCCAGGCACATATCTGGGCACTACATGCCCCGAGGAGCTGACCACTGCATGAGCCACCTCGGAGAGGGACTGGGAGAAAACTGCACCCCCAATTCCACCACATCACCTGATTTCTGGGAACAATTAGAAGCAAAACAGGGATAGGAGCTAGGTCAGGGGCTTAAAAGGAGTGCAACAAGCAGGGCGGGGGGGGACGGGACACTGAACAGAGCACCCAAGGGAGCTGCCAGCTCCAGCCGGGAGAACAAAGCCCCTAGAGACCAAAGATGAATGCATTGAGGCAACCCCAAGCCTCTGTGCACGGCTCCAGATCTGAGGCCAGAACGGGAGCCAGGGCAGGGGCAGACACCTCTCCCCTCACCTTCCTCTGGAGGACACTCCTCCCAAAGCTTCTCCCAGGTGCAAGGCAGGAGCCTGCCCCGAGCAGCAAACAGGCTCCCTGCTGCAGCCCAGGGGCAGTTGGGCTGAGCCTGCTGGAGCAGCTGGTGCTGATGGGCAGGGGGCTGCAGCTCTGCCAGATAATTAGGCCCAGCTGAGTCATCACCAGGATGGCCCAGGCAGGATTGGGGTGGCCAAGGGGCTCTGGAGGTCTGAGCCCACCTCTTTTAGAATCACAGTAGCATTGCTGAGATCAATGGCCTTGCATCAGAGGGAGTGTATCAATCTCTCTCATGCACACATGCAAACCTACCCACCTACACACACACTGGAGCCTGGGCAGAGACAGAAAGGGCATCTGTGATCAGCCATGGGGGACAGGCCAATGCTCAGACTTGGTGTTCAATCCACTCCTCATCCTTCCTTACTCGGACAAGGCTGCACCTGGGGAGACACCCTACAGCCTCTGGCTCTGGACAGGGCACACCACATCTCACCCCCTCTCCTCCGAATACCAGGGGAAATGGGGCTGGGACCCACACACTGTCTCCTCCTGCAGCAGCTGCCCAACCCCAGTGGAGCCAGCTCTAAATGGGGCAGGATCCGAGCTGCTGAAGTGCTGGCAGCACCTCACAGCGAACACCCTGCTCCCAGCCCCATGTCATTGCAAAGTCTCAGACGGGCCCAAGCCAGGTACCGCCCAACCTGGTCTGAGCACACCTGAGCCACAATGGCCGGGCACACAGTCCAGGCAGGAGTGATCCTGGATCCATGGAGCTCCCCTGGGATCTGGGAGGGGGTCTCAGACCAGGAGACACCATCTGTCTTGTCTCAAGATCCCAACTTGGCTCTGGGGTTCTTGGGGAGTGGGATCTCTCCGACTGGAGCCCTTTAAACTTGTGTGAAGAGGCAGGGGTGGGAGGGGAAGCTGGAGCCCACGTCTCCAGGGAGCATCTGCACCCCTCTCAGAGAAGGTCAGTCCCTGGCCAAGCCAATGGGACCCAGGGGAGAACAAGCCACCGCAGAGAGGAGTGTGCACCCTGTTTATATGGAGTACAGCATGCAAATAGCCCCCAGCTTTTTCTGCCAAATGCCCGAGGGCTCCCACCTGCTCCTGCAGCTCCCGGCTTGAGGACCTGCAGCCCCCAGTGTCCCTGCAGCAGAAGTCTGACCCGCAGAAGAGCTCCCTCCAGACCTGGGAACATGACCCCCTGGCTACGCTTTGCTCTTGTGCTTGTAACCTTCAGAGGTTGGTCATACCCTTCAGGGCACCAGACAGACATGCCCCCAGTTTGGGCTCAATCTCACAGACTGCCAGCAGGGATTTCATTGCTTCTTTCCTTTGCAGGTGTCCTCCCTGAGATCCAGCTGGTGGAGTCTGGAGGGGCGGTGAGGAAGCCTGGGGACTCTGAGCCTCTCCTGCAAAGCCTCTAGGTTACCCTTCAGTGACACCTGGACGACCTGGGCCCGGCAGCCCCCTGGGAAGGGGTTGCAGTGGATTGGAGAAATTATTGGGAACTCAAATACCATCAACTATGCACCAGCAGCGATAGAGAGATTCACCATCTCCACAGACAGCACCCACCACCTGCTGTTCCTGTGGATGAGCAGCCTGAGCCCCGAGGATATGACCTGGCATCACTGTCCAAGGCATACAGCGAGAGAAAGCCCCTCTGAGGTCAGGCAACAACCTGCCAGGGCCATTTCACAGCCTGGTCCAGCAGGTGGTGATGACAGTACATGCTTTGTAGCAGGAGAAAGGACAGGGCAGGGGCCTGGAAACCTCCGTCTTCTTCAGTCTCCACTGTTTGCTGCTGCTGCCAACCCAGAGCTCCCACGCTGGGCAGCCCAGAGGCGGTGGTGGCAAACACTGCCCGGCGTGCAGAGCTGCTGCTGCCACCGTGCGCAACACGGACGGGCGAGCCTGGAGCCAGCCCAGGGTGCAGGATGGCTGCGTGGGTGGGTTACAAGCTGGTGCTGAGCGTGGGGAAAAGCGTCCTGTGCTACAGACACTCGCAGCCCACCTGGGGCTGCCTGTGACTGCTCGGGACAGCCCAGCAAGGGTGCAGCAGGGAGCAGCGACTGCCAGGCAGGGGAAAGGCTGCTCCCCGCCCGGTCCCCCCGCGTTCAGCACCAGCTCATTCCCTGCTGGCGAGCAGGGGTCGGGGCTGCACGCTGCCTCCTGCCTGTACCGCGGGGCTGCAGGGCTCTGGGAGTGAGCGGGTGCACAGGACCCACACCGCTGTCCTGGGCCCAGAGCAGGGCGGCAGAAGTACAGGGTCCCAGCCCTCTGGGGCTCTATGGTGCCAGGACAGCTCCCCCCTCTCCCTGCTGGTGCAGCCCAGCCCAGCTCCACAGACCCCTGCCAGCCTGCACCGCACTCTGGGCCCCACCGGTGCTGGCCCTGTGACATTGGTCCCAAGACGGTGACCAGGGGGCAGGGCACCTGTCAACGGGCAGGGATTACCCATTTGGCCCTCGACAGCCTGCCAAAACTGGGTAAGCCGCCCTCCATCGGGTGCAGCTGGGGAGTGATTAAGGCCCTCATTAACCCTTCCTGACATCTGCCCTGCCCCTTCCCTACCCCCGCCTGGCACCCACAGAGAAGGACCTGCAGGGCAAGAGCAGCCTTGGACCTGCCCACACGTGTTCTGATCCCAGCAAAGGGGCACCAGACTGGGAAACCCCTGGCACTGGGGGATACTCAGGGCACCAGGGTATGACCCTCCTGGGGAAAGTCCCTGCAGCAGATACTTGAGCAAGACCAACCCACCATGATCAGGCCCTGGGAACTCCACATGGGGGATTGAGGTCACTCCTTTGCCCAAACCAGGGGGGTCACAGGGGCCCATGGGAGGAGAGAGAGAAGGGACCACGACCCAGAATGAGAGAAGAGGCTGAAGGTGAGAGCTCCCTGGGGTGACCTGTCACCTCCACCAGCCCCTGGAGGCAGCAGCAGGATGGCCTGGAGCTGTGGGGCCAGAGCAGGGCTCAGCAAGGGGCTGCCAGTAACAGGGCTGAAGGGTTAGCTCTGCAGCAGCCAGTCAGTAGTTGGGCCCTGGCACCAGGGGGGTGAAGGAGGAGGGAAGAAAACCACAAGTACATGCACACACAAACAGACAGACACACACACAGACATGCCTCTCCCTATCTGTCCCGGGCCAGGCCCCGGCACATGCCCTCTATGCAAATCCCAAACCAGGTTCCTGCTCAAGTAGCTGCCCTGGGGTGCTCAGAGCCACTGCTCCCACTAGCTGAGCTTCCCTCCCAGGCTTTGGGCCCCCCTCCTGCAGCACCATGACAGCCCTGCTCTGTCCCTCTGCTCCTTCTGGCCCTGGTCCCAGGTGAGTGCTGGGGGAGGCTGCAGGGAGTGGCAGAAATTGGGGAGTTTCATCAGAGTGGATGCTGACTGATCCCTGCTTTTTTCAGGCATCCAGTCCCAGTGGCAGCTCCAGGAGTCTGGCCCAGGAGTGGCGAAGCCTGGGGAGACCCTCAGCCTGACCTGCACCGTCACTGGTGGCTCTGTCACTAGCAGTAACTGGTGGAACTGGATCCGGCAGACTCCTGGCAAAGGGCTGGAGTGGATGGGGCAGTGGACTGGTAGCACATACTACAGCCCAGCTTTCCAGAACAGAATCACCATCTCCGTGGACTCCTCCAACACCAAGTACTACTTGCGGCTCAGCTCCCTGACAGCTGCAGACACCGCCACGTATTACTGTGCAGGCACACAGCGACACAGAGCAGGGCAGGGGCTGCACAAAAAGGGGAAACGGATTCTTAACAGGCAGCCCTGGCAGTTTCTCTTCGGAGACAGAGGAAGCAAGAGACATGCACAAAGTCCAAGAACAAGAGCAAGCCCAGGCTGGCACTTCCCAGCAGCTCAGCCCTGCTGGGGTAGACTCACAACCAGACCCAGGCCTGGCAGAGGGCAGTCTCTATTCCCAGGCCAGATCCACTGCACCCTCTGCCTTGCCTGATCCCCCAGTCCCTCCTTGCTGAAAAGGGGACTACACACTTCCATCTTGGCACCCCAGACACACACATGGGCACCAGCAGGGACATCACACACACACACACAAGTGGCGATATGTACAGGGAAGTATACTTTCACGCGCGCATACGCACACACACACACGAATCATTTTTGTCCATCCCCATGACAAGCCAACACTACAGGGAAGAGAGAGAGGAGGCAGACAAACCCCGGGCCTGGCAGAGAGCACAGAGTAACCCCCATCCCCTCGCAGGCAGTGCCACGGAGCTGCAATTCTGGCTCATGCACTGGTCTGACCCTGCTGTCCAACCCCGCTCCCCTCTCGCAGCCTAGACAGCCCCGTTCTGCACCCGCTGCACTGCCGCCTGCTCCCACGGCTGAGTCCACCCAGCCCCACGGCAGGGACCTCAGCACAAGGGGAAAAGGACCGAGGTCAGATGACCCCAGCCAGCTGACTATCTAGCCTCCTCTTGAAGACCTCCAAGCTAGGTGATAGCACCACCTTTCTTGGAAGCCCATTCCAGATACTGGCCACCCTTACTCTGAAAAAATTCTGCCCAATATCTAACTTAAATCCACTCTCAACAAGTTTACACCCATTATTCCTAGTCACTCCCTGGGGCTCCTTAGTAAACAGCGCATCCCCCATTCCCCATTGACCTCCACTAATAAACGTATAGGTGGCCACAAGATCTCCCCTCAGCCATCTCTTGTAAAGGCTGAAGAGATTCAGCTCTCCCAACCTCCCCCCGTAGGGGCTATCACAAAGGGCACTAATCATGCAAGTGGCTCTCCTCTGGACCCGCTCCAGATTCCCCGCATCCCTCTTGAAGTGTGGCTCCCAGAACTGGACACTAGTTTACGCCCTATGATGCTCTGAGCTTTCCTTTTGCCCGCTATATGCCTGAAGAAGGACTTTTTATTGTCCTTGATTATTGAAGCCAGCCTGAGCTCAAGCCCCGTCTTGCAGCCTGAGCTCAAGCCCCCCTGGCAGTGGCAAGCGGGGAAGGAGATGCTTTTCCCCCAGGCCTGGATGGACAGTCTTGCTGTGGAGCCAAGGGGCAGCAGGACGTGCCATGGCTGGGTGGTGCCTGGGCCAGGCAGGACCAAGGGGCCCACCCTGGGCCAAACGAAAACCCACTGTGGGCTGTATTTTGTCCAGCCATGATCTAGAGCAACACAAGGATGCGTTTTCAGAGACTTCAGTTCTCCTGGAGACATTGGGGCCCTTGGTCTTTCCCCTGAGCACTCACCTAGTGGAGCAGGCCATACATGGGTCCTTTCTTCCTACAGTCTTGGAGGACCCGAGACCCCCAGTTCTAGGCAATACAAGGGGATTTGGTTCCAAAGCACACGGGTCCTTTTACCGCAAAACTCTGTTTTCCCTGCCATGGTGAGATGTCAGGGGAGCAGGTAGGCAAGTCCAACACTTTTCAAGAGCAACTGTCCGAGAAGGAGAGAGTGAACATCTGGGATCCCTTACAGGATTTGAGATAGGAGGTGTCACAGCCAGAGAGAAAGGCTCCCATCACTAGTTTGTCGGTGAGCAGGCTTCCGAGGTAGTACTATGAAGAGACACCCTGTTGTACGAAAGTGGCTGCACTAGGAAAGGTGACCTACTGCTCATGACTCTGTGGTGGAAGAGGTGGAGGTGCCAAGAGAAATGCCAGAGGACGGAGAACAAACTGCAGTGCCAGGACAAAGTAAGCCATTTCAGGGAAGAGAGGCAGCCCGTGGTGAATCTCAGTGCTGTGTGGGAGGCTTGGGGCATGGCGACCAGAGCCTGGCTCCTTCAGGAGGCTCTGCACCATCTCAGGGCAGCTCACGTATCATTCACTGCTTGATAGCAGAGGAAGGCAGGAACTTCTGGGGGAAATGGGACTGCGAAAGACAGCACAGCCCCACAGAGAGATGGCCGTGCTGGCAGCTGTTGCCTGTGCCGCTCATCCAGGCAAGTGGGTTCCTCAAGGGAACCATGTTTCTAGGACAGTGATACAGGGCAGGTCCCCAGGCTCCGGCTGCTCATTGCAGGTAGAAGGGGGAGCTGCCAGAGGGCAGACACCCCGGCCGCAGCAGTTCAAGCACCCACTTTTAATGCCTTCAAGACACATTTGGATGCTTATCTTGCCGGGATCCATTGATGCCTGATGACTTCCTGCCCCTGGAGCAAGGGTGTTGGACTCAACAATCCTTTGGGGTCCCTTCCAGCCCAAATGTCCATGAAATCAAGTTGGGGATGGTCCTGCTTTGAGCAGGGGATTGTACTAGATGACCTCCAAAGGTCCTTATCAACTCTAACTTTCCATGATACTGTGCTAAATGAGTCTGGCCCAGGGGTGGTGACGACTGGACAGACCCTCATCGTGACCTGCACCATATCTGGATTCTCTCTCCCCAGCTGGGATGTGCTCTGGGCTCACCAGGCATCAGGGGAAGCGCTGGGGTGGGACTGAGCTATCTGAGGTGGTGGAGGCACCGTCTCTAATAGTGCTCTCCAAAGCCACCTCAGCAGAGACACATCCAGCAGTCAAATGCACCTGCACCTGACCAGGGTTCAGCCTGGAGACACAGCCCAGTATAACTGTGCTAAAAATACAGAGTGAAGGAAAACCTACGGGAGCCTGCACACAAACCAGCCCTGCCAGACCCACCTGCCTGTGTACGAGTCAGAGGAAGAAGCTTCCAATGCCATGCTCAGTGTGCTCGGTCAGACACATCAAGTCTATTAGATCACAAGAACCAGCCAGGTGTATCCTTGCTGCAGCACTGATTAACGTATGCTGTTCACACAAAGGTTTTGTTGAAGCACTGGCCAGAGTATGCCTCACTAGCAAACCTGAACCATGTATGAAATCCTCACCAAAAAAACTTGTCACGTTGGCCAGATGTGCACTCCTGCCAGGAAATAGGAGGCAGAAATTATGGTACAAGGCAGCATAGTCCAAAACCAGGATAAAGCTGGAACAAAAACTTCTGGGTCAGAACATGGAACAAGGCTGTGGAACAGGACAGTTTGAGATATGCAAGATACAGATGGAGGTTAACACAGCATTCAAATCATGGTATAAAAGGAGAATTGGAAATTCTGGGAAATTCCAGTGGCCTGGAGGAGCCTGCATGGTGCTGTGCTGACTACCTTGTCACACGTACAAGTGCCTTAGCTCCTCGTCTGATGTACTTGTTAGGGCAAAACGTGTTAGGGCTGTGCCTGCATACAATAAACCTGGCCAGATCTTTGCCACCAAACTGAGTCTGATGTCCTTCTCTAAGACAAGACTGGTGTTGGCATCTCTTGACTGTGGCTTGTCGACACTGCAGTTCCTGAGACTTCAACACTGACAACGCATCAATAACACCCAATGAGGACAACAGCAACGATGACAACGATAACCCCAGATGACAGCCAGCCAGCAGGAAGCAGGAGTCAATCCTACCATTTGGTACCTAGAGTGCAGCAGCCATGTGCGTTCACCCTTTGAGCTAGGCAGGGACATTGCAGCCCCACAGTGGTGGCCAGAGGGAGCTCGCTGGGTTTCTCCAGTGAAGGAGAGACCAGCACCCATCATGAATGTGATCCCTGCATCCCCCTGGGAAACAGGCCCCATTCAGCCCCAACAGGCATGGGAGAAGAGCAGAGAAAGGAGATGAAGAAAGCCACAGACCTGTGTGTTTCAGCCCCTGCAGCCTGCTTTATAGCAGGTACAGTTCCCCACCAGACTTCCTGAGACCACCTGCCATGGAAAAGTTTGCCCCAGCCCTTCTTCTATCCCAGACAGCAGACAAGTACACATCCACATGCTGGGAGGCAGGTGGGTGTTCGGGATCAAACACAGGAAGGATTTCCAAGCACCTGATGGATGGTGGGTGCCTGAAACCCTTTGGCAGCCTGAGCAATCCCCACCTCCTGCTGAGCTCCCTGCCCTGCTTCAGGGGGATGAGTCTCCGTCACGCAGACTCTGACCAGTGCTGGCAGGACTAAAATACTCTCGGTTCTTATCTCCAAAAGGGAAAGCACATACAAATCCCAGCTCAGGGGCTCCACAATGCTGTGGCTTAGTGGAGACAGGGCCCTTCAGAAAAAGGCAAGGAAATAAGGCCCCAGAGCCTGCTGTGGGAGGTACCCAGACACATGGGATGGGAGGGTCCAGCCACTGTCTGTGCCCAGCACAACTGATCCCCCTCCCTGGGGAAATCAGCAGGGTGGTATAAGGCAGAGGACATGCAAATCACAGACAGGCTGTCAGCTATAAATCACTCTGTCCTGTTGTCCAGGCAACACTTGCACACACAACCCATAGACCTCAGGTCCAGGCAGTGACCACCAACACACAAGAGCTTCCCCCAGCACCAGGGAAGATGGGACTTGGGCTCCACCTGCTTGTCCTGGCCGCAGCTCTGCAAGGTATGTCATCTTCTAACAGGTAGGGGAGGGGAGAGTTGCACTGATGCTGCCCTGATACTAGTTACTCTTGGATCCTACCTTGCTTTTCAGGTGCCTGGTCCCAGGTGCAGCTGGTAGAGTCTGGAGGAGATGTGAGGAAACCTGGAGACTCTCTGCGCCTCTCCTGCAAAGCCTCTGGGTTCACCTTCAGTAGCAGCTACATGAACTGGGTCCGCCAGGCTCCTGGGAAGGGGCTGGACTGGGTGGGTGATATTAATGGTGCTGGATCCAGCCAGAGGTACTCCCCGGCTGTTAAGGGGCGATTCACCATCTCCAGAGACAACTCCCAGAACATGCTGTACCTGCAGATGAGCAGCCTCAAACCCGAGGACACAGGCCTGTATTACTGTGCCAGAGACACAGTGACTCAAACCCTATTCATGGCAATACAAAATCCCAGCTCAGATCCTCCCTTCTCAGATGCCAGGAGGGGGCAGCCACGCTGCACAGCACAGCCCTGCACAGAGGCAGGAGGGGACACAGGGGACAGGGGAGAACAGACCCCAGCCTCGAGACTCTTTTCACTCCAGGAGCCCTGACAAAAGCCACCCCCAGCCCCAACTCTGCAGACATGGCTCCAGGCCACAGGAATCCCAGGCAGGTCCTTCTCAGTGCATGTCCCAGGAGGACAGCAGGTCCGGTGGCAGCAGCAGCCTGGGCAGAGTGGGGTGTACCCAGCTCAGGATGTGGCGGGAGGAAGAGGTTTGATCTGAACAAGCTTTGGCTCCATCACCCACTGCTGCCCGGGGCTCTGCTCCACACAGCCGTTCACTCTCACTGCTGGCCACCCACCAAAAACACACACACCTGCTTCCCCAAGACAGCCTCCCAAGGCACAGCCTGCTCCCCTGCTCCCCAACCCACCCACTCTCTCCTGCTCTTGCTGCCCCAGTCTGATGAGCTGGGGCTCATGCCACAGGAAAGTCTGACCCAGATCCAGGGCAGAGCGCTAGCTATCAGACACTGGTTGGACAAGGCAGCAGCTGCCTGGCATGTTGTTAACCCTGGACACATGTAACACTAGAAAAAAGCATGTCTTGTGACCACAGGGAAATCAAGGATCCCTGACAGATTACTGGGTTTTCCTGGGTCCTGTCAGTCTCCACAACACCCCTTCTCTATAGTGTGAATCCAAGTGCCAGGACCTGTCCATAAGACTATACCAGTTTCCCTGGAGAATGCCCTTCTCCCTGGGAGAGGGGAGGGGGCCCAGCCCCAGCCCCAGCCCAGCCCAGGGACCCCTTGCTGAGGCAGCTGAGGCCACTCCTCCCTGCCCCTCCTGCTTCCCCAGTTTCCTGCTCCCCTCTCTCCTGGGGGGCTGCTCCCAGGCAGCTGGGCAGTGCCTGCCTCTGCACATCCCTCCTCTCCCAGCCCGTCTCCTGCTGCAGCCCCAAGCTGCCTGGGCTAAGCCTGCTGGAGCAGCTGGGCTCATGAGCAGCTCTGCCACATCTGGGGAGGAAACAGCCCCTCATTTACCCTTCCCACCCTGCTGCCCAGGGGGAAATGGTGCCTAGGACTCAGTTCAGTGCTTGTTGCCCCATCAGCACCTATGGGGAGCATCCAATCCATGGCTCTGGATAAGAGCCCAAGCGAGATGGAAAAGGAGTCACTCCAGAGCCCACCTGGCTCTGGGCTGCAGGGAGAACCTGTTTGCTGGTTTGGGGACCTTTCAGATAAAAGCTGAGACAGGCACAAAAGGAGTTTTTCCTGCGACACACTAGAGATCTCCCGCTTTGGAGCTGAATCCAGCTAGTCTGCTTCACCCACAAGCTGAGTTGAACCACGTGCACCACGCGCAGCTGTATAAGTGACAGAAGGCACGTCAGCGCCCAGAAAACTGCAGTGTTGCACTTCTGAAATAAAGCACCTCTGAGGCGTTTTAGTTCAAAAGCGCACCACCACCATTTTCTCAGTGGTGACATGCATTTTGCTGCTTACACAACTGGAATCGTCACAGTGCCAGGCACTTTTCAAAGCACCCAGCACTGTAGCACTTGCAAGTGTCAAATGCCCAAAGAGAGGGTTAAGGGCCGTCAGAGGTCATATGAATTACATCCCCTGAAAGACCTGCTCACGTTATCATAGCTAGGCAGTATCTCCAAGGGGAGCAGGCCAGCAGATAGAGCACATCTGCTCTCCTACACATAAATTTATCTTGAGATATTCAGAGGCCTTAAAGGGGCTTTGGGGCACAATTTCTGAAGGAATCAGAAGCCCCTTGGGCATTCGTCTTAACCACTTCTAAGTAGAAGAGGCTGGGATCATTTGTAAAGGAGGTGTTTCACCTACTGGACACACACACAAAGCCCAGTCTCATCCCAGATGGGACCGTCAACACTCCCAGGGGCTACAGACAGGGTGGGATTGCCAGCCTGGGGATACCATGGGCTGTGAGGATCTGGGGCTGTATTCCCCAAGGAGGGTTGGCCGACTCCAGAGATGCTCTGTAATCCCTGGCTCTGGGACCTGCAGCTGTGCTTCCCCTGAATCTAGCAACCAATGAAGCCTCCTGTAGCTACCAAAAATGTTGGCACCTGTGCGTAGTTAGTCTATAAGGCACAGCTCTACCCCTGCCTTCTTCAAACCTGTCCCTAGCCAAGGGCTAAAGCCACAGTCTTGGCTGCTGAACATACCGCACAGGACTCCTGGTGTAGGGGAGTCAAGGTCATATGCACACACATCTGCTCTGTACATGGCATGGCTGGGGACATGGTGACACAGGGCAGAGCAGGGGCAGCACAGAAAATGGAAGCAGAGTCTGAACGGACATGTAACAAGCATCTCAGGCTCCGGCCCTGCACTTTGTCCCTGCTCAGCATTAATTAAGGGAAGAAGCTGAGGCCAGTCCAAGACCCAACACACACCGGCCTGCCTGCCCCTCCAGCACTGCACAGCTCCAACTCCAGGGGAAGAGCCCAAGCTCAGGCCCCATCACCCCAACCGTCCTGGGACAGGCCTGGTGGGAGGAAGAGCCCCAGGAGCCTGAAGACAGGTCTCCCTTGAGATGAAGCCAGGGAGCTCTCCAAGGAGCTCCCATTGCTCCAAGGAGAGGACAAACCATGCATGAACCAAGGAGAGTCATGCAGAGGGAACCTAGAGCTGCAATCCCCTGCCCATCAGCACCAGCTGCTCCCCCAGGCTCAGCCCATCTGCCCCTGGGGCTGCAGTGGCGACACTGTTTGCTGCAGCTTGGAGAAGCTGTGGAGGAGCGTCCTGCAGAGGAAGCTGACTGGAGAGGGCTCTGTGCTCCTGCCCTGGCTCCAGTCTGTTCCTCAAAGCTGGAGCCATGCACAGAGGCTTGGGGTGGCCTCAATGCATCCTTCTTTGCCCCTGGGTGCTTTGTTCTCCTGGCTGGGCCTGGCAGCTCCCTTGGGTGCTCTGATCAGTGTACCCACCTTGTTGCACTCATTTTAAACCTCTGATGTAGCTCCTGACTCTTTCGCTTCCAGTTGTGCTGAAAACTCAGGTGATGTTGTGGAGTTGGGGGTGCAGGTTTCTCCCAGCCCCTCTCCCAGGTGGCTCATGCAGCGGTCAGCCCCTCGGTGGCATGTTCCTACCCAGAGCTGTGCCTGCTGTTTGGAGGCAGTCCCAGCTGTGGAAAGCCAAGTTGTCATGAGGGATTGCAGCTCTAGGAGATAATTAGGTCCCTCATTAACCCTTTCCAGCCTGCTGCCCTTTGAGTGCTCATCACAGCATGTTAAGGATGAATCAGGTTTAAGTATAGGAGGAATTAAGTCATCTCAGTGGTCTCTCAAAGGTCACATTTCAACTCTGCAGACACCCTGCAAGGGCCAAGTCCCTGCAACTCAGCTTCCCCCACAGCAGGAGACACCCCCACCCTGCCCCATACAGCTTTCCAGGAAGGGAATGCCCCCCAGCTCAGCAGGGCTCATGCCTGGGCAGAGCCAGGGATGTCCAGAGATTCTCAGAGGCCTGCAAGGTGCCTGCTGTGCCCAGGACAATTCTCCACAGGGGCAACAGCACAGAACCGGGGAGGTTTCTGCCCCCCCAACCCAGCCTAAAACCAGGCAGTTTCCTCCAGCAGGGAAACGCACCTCTCCCCACCCCATGTGTTTGCCAGGCCCCTAAACCTCACACTCACCCCACTCCCACTAGGGCTATGGCTCTGACCTGCAGACACACACTCCCCGCCTTACCAAGCACCAAGCTGGCTCGCAGGGGTCTGGTTACTCCTTAAAACTTGATGTTTTTCCTGGTTGTTACTCAGTTTCTTGAGATGTTCCCAACCAGATAACCCCTTGGCACTGAAAAAGGTATTTTAATTTAAATCTAAACTCTTTATATAGCAGGATTTTCCCTGTCAATTAAGGCTTGGGACCCTCTTGATTTACACAACTAAAAGAATGCTTTGAAGAGGCTAGATTAAGGGTATAAGAAAGCTGTAAAGAAGCAACCAGTGTACTTCAAGAGATGTTGTGTGTGTGTGTGTGTGTGTGTGTGTGTGTGTGTGTGCGCGCGCGCGTGTGTGTGTGTGTGCGCGCGCGAGCTCAGGATGTGGGGGGAGGAAGAGGTTTGAGCTGAACAAGTTTTGGCTCCATCATGCACTGCTGCCCGGGGCTCTGCCCCACACAGCCGTTCACCCTCACTGCTGGCCATGGAAACCCAAGTTTTGACTCCGAGCTGGAGTGACACAGTGGCCACTGTGGTGGGCTAGTAGGAGGAGCTCCTGCGTTGAGCCTCCCACCTCACTATGCCCGAAACTAAGAAGTGTCCCCAGGCAGGCAGACTGACCCCCAAAAGGGGAGCTCTGTGAGCGTCAAAGGGCATCCAGAGAACTTTGCACTTTTACACCATTCCTCAGGTATCTACACCCTCCTGTGCCCACAGATCTCATTGACCTCCCCTCCCTGGAGCTGGGATTACTCATTTCATTGATCCATTAGAACTGAGCAGATCTCACCTGAGAGCTAGAGGAAACCCACCCAGGAGAGCTCAGCACCAGACCTTTGCAGTTGCTGGATGCCCAGAAATCTCCCAGCAGGGGCTCAGCACATGTGGTGATTCGGGCAGGTCCTGTCAGTCCAAGACAGTCTGCACCACTCAGAAGCATCTCAATCCTATAAAGAAATCTAAAGGAGAAAGGTATTTCTAGAGGAGTATTAAATACAGCCCCCAGTGCCACAGGGCCAAAAAATATGAGCACTGAGCAACGGAGGAATAACTTAAGTGGATGCAGGAGCTGTCAGGAGGAGGAAGAAGGAAGGAAGGAGAAGAGGCTGCACAGGTCAGGAGCAGGTGAGACTGGTTGATGTGACCCAGAGTCCCCAGGCCTGAGCTCTGTGCTGTGCCAGGTCAGTGCAACCCCAGGGCAGCTCCCCCAAACCCATCAAAGGGACCTTGTCATGAGCAGAGCTCTGGGCATTTCCTCCCTGCTGCAGGATCCATCTGGATCCCTGGGGGAAGTTCCCTCAACAGGACGACTCCTCCCTGCCAGCACCGCTCACCCACCTCTTTACCCACCCGGAGACACCCCATGCAAATCCTGCTCCGGGGTCCCTTGTTAAATATCAGGGTATTCCCCACTCTCAGAACCAGGGCTGGCAGTGGGAAATGGTTAACTCCTGCCCCACACACCATGAAGCTCCTTGTGACCTTGCTCTCTGCCCTGCCGGGTAAGGAAGTTTGGGGGTTGTAAGAAACAAGCAGCAAGGTTGTGTCCTCAGCATTAATCAAAACAGGACACCTGTGGGGAGAGCACAGCCTGTAACCATGTTCCTTCTTCCCAAGTTCCCTCTGCCAGGTGCAGCTGGTGCCATCAGGCCCAGGGGTGGTGAAGCCTGGAGAGACCCTCACCCTGACCTGTGCCACAACTGGTGATTGTGACAACATTATCTCCATCAGTTGTTGCTTGTGGGGCTGGGTCCATCAGAGCCTGGGCAAAGGTCTGGAGTGGGTTGGACGTATAAATAAAGGTGGGAGCACAAACTGTGCCCCATCCCTGCAAAGCAGGATCTCCCTCGCAGTGGACTCCTCCTGGAACCAGTTGTCCCTGCAGCTGCACTCCCTTATGCTGCTGACACCATCATATATCACTGTGGCAGGGACACAGTGACACAAAGCAGAGTGGGGACTTTGCAACAAGAGGAAGCAGACAGCGAACAGCACAGAGGGAACAAAGCTCCACTGACAGCCCTACCTTCTGTCCAGCCCTGGGCACCCAACACTTTTACACTCACAAACAGCTTCATCCTGATGCACCTTCACTGCTGCTTCAGCTCCACCTGCAAGATGATTCCCAGCTTCCACCAGGTACCACGAGCACAGCACACCATGCTCACCCATGACAACTTGGCTTTCCACAGCCGGGACTGCCTCCAAATGCTAGGCACATATCTGGGCACTACATGCCCCGAGGAGCTGACCACTGCATGAGCCACCTCGGAGAGGGACTGGGAGAAAACTGCACCCCCAACTCCACCACATCACCTGATTTCTGGGAACAATTAGAAGCAAAACAGGGATAGGAGCTAGGTCACAGGCTTAAAAGGAGTGCAACAAGCAGGGCGGGGGGGGACACTGAACACAGCACCCAAGGGAGCTGCCAGCTCCAGCCGGGAGAACAAAGCCCCTAGAGACCAAAGATGAATGCATTGAGGCAACCCCAAGCCTCTATGCACGGCTCCAGATCTGAGGCCAGAAAAGGAGCCAGGGCAGGGGCAGACATCTCTCCCCTCACCTTCCTCTGGAGGACACTCCTCCCAAAGCTTCTCCCAGGTGCAAGGCAGGAGCCTGCCCCGAGCAGCAAACAGGCTCCCTGCTGCAGCCCAGGGGCAGTTGGGCTGAGCCTGCTGGAGCAGCTGGTGCTGATGGGCAGGGGGCTGCAGCTCTGCCAGATAATTAGGCCCGGCTCAGTCATCACCAGGATGGCCCAGGCAGGATTGGGGTGGCCAAGGGGCTCTGGAGGTCTGAGCCCACCTCTTTTAGTATCACAGAAGCATTGCTGAGATCAATGGCTTTGCATCAGAGGGAGTGTATCAATCTCTCTCATGCACACATGCAAACCTACCCACCTACACACACACTGGAGCCTGGGCAGAGACAGAAAGTGCATCTGTGACTGGCCATGGGGGACAGGCCAATGCTCAGACTTGGTGTTCAATCCACTCCTCATCCTTTCTTACTCAGACAAGGCTGCACCTGGGGAGACACCCTACAGCCTCTGGCTCTGGACAGGGCACACCACATCTCAAGCCCCTCTCCTCCGAATACCAGGGGAAATGGGGCTGGGATCCACACACTGTCTCCTCCTGCAGCAGCTGCCCAACCCCAGTGCAGCCAGCTCCGAATGGGGCAGGATCCAAGCTGCTGAAGTGCTGGCAGCACCTCACAGCGAACACCCTGCTCCCAGCCCCATGTCATTGCAAAGTCTCAGACGGGCCCGAGCCAGGTACCGCCCAACCTGGTCTGAGCACATCTGAGCCACAATGGCCGGGCACACAGTCCAGGCAGGAGCGATCCTGGATCCATGGAGCTCCCCTGGGAGCTGGGAGGGGGTCTGAGACCAGGAGACACCATCTGTCTTGTCTCAAGATCCCAACGTGGCTCTGGGGTTCTTGGGGAGTGGGATCTCTCCGACTGGAGCCCTTTAAACTTGGGTGAAGAGGCAGTGGTGGGAGAGCGAGCTGGAGCCCACATCTCCAGGGAGCATCTGCACCCGTCTCAGAGAAGGTCAGTCCCTGGCTAAGCCAATGGGACCCAGGGGAGAACAAGCCACCGCAGAGAGGAGTGTGCACCCTGTTTATATGGAGTACAGCTTGCAAATAGCCCCCAGCTTTTTCTGCTAAATGTCCGAGGGCTTGAGGACCCGCAGCCCCCGGTGTCCCTGCAGCAGAAGTCTGACCCTCAGAAGAGCTCCCTCCAGAGCTGGGAACATGACCCCCTGGCTACATTTTGCTTTTGCTCTGGTAGCCAGGTTGGCCATGCCCTTCAGGGCACCAGACAGACATGCCCCCAGTTTGGTCTCAGTCTCACAGGCTGCCAACATGGATTTCATTGCTTCTTTCCTTCGCAGGTGTCCTCCCTGAGATCCAGCTGGTAGAGTCTGGAGGGGCGGTGAGGAAGCCTGGGGACTCTGAGCCTCTCTTGCAAAGCCTCTAGGTTACCCTTCAGTGACAACTGGATGGCCTGGGCCCAGCAGCCCCCTGGGAAGGGGCTGCAGTGGATTGGAGAAATTATTGGGAACTCAAATACCATCAACTATGCACCAGCAGCGAAAGGGAGATTCACCATCTCCACAGACAGCACCCACCACCTGCTGTTCCTGTGGATGAGCAGCCTGAGCCCCGAGGATAGGACCTGGTATCACTGTCCAAGGCATACAGCGAGAGAAAGCCCCTCTGAGGTCAGGCAACAACCTGCCAGGGCCATTTCACAGCCTGGTCCAGCAGGTGGTGATGACAGTACATGCTTTGTAGCAGGAGAAAGGACAGGGCAGGGGCCTGGAAACCTCTGTCTTCTTCAGTCTCCACTGTTTGCTGCTGCAGCCAACCCAAAGCTCGCACGCTGGGCAGCCCAGAGGCCATGGTGGCAAACACTGCCCGGTGTGGCAAGCGTGGGGGCTAGAGCTGCTGCTGCCACCGTGTGCAACACCGACGGGCGCGCCTGGAGCCAGCCCAGGGTGCAGGATGGCTGCGGGGCTGGGTTACAAGCTGGTGCTGAGCGTGGGGAAAAGCGTCCTGTGCTACAGACACTCGCAGCCCGCCTGGGGCTGTCTGTGACTGCTCGGGACAGCCCAGCAAGGGTGCAGCAGGGAGCAGCAACTACCAGGCGGGGGAAGGACCGCTTCCTGTCCCTGCGTTCAGCACCAGCTCATTCCCTGCTGGCGAGCAGGGGTCGGGGCTGTGCGCTGCCTCCTGCCTGTACCGCGGGGCTGCAGGGCTCTGGGAGTGAGCGGGTGCACAGGACCCACACCGGTGTCCTGGGCCCAGAGCAGGGCGGCAGAAGTACAGGGTCCCAGCCCTCTGGGGCTCTATGATGCCAGGCCAGCTCCCCCCTCTCCCGGCTGGTGCAGCCCAGCCCAGCTCCACAGAAGCCAGGAAATGTGGCAGCAGGACAGCAATGGTCATTAATATGTTGTTCTGCCCTACTGAATTCTGAAACCCCAAGCCCCGCGTGGGGGACTGGAGCTGTGCCACACCCCCTTCTCCCCCTGGCAGGTTTGGGGCTGGGCCACGCTCCAACCCCTGGTAGGTGGATTGGGTCAGGCTGTGCCCTCCTCTATCATGTAGCTGGATATCACCAGTAGACTTACTGCCTGGTGACAGCTACCAGGCCATGTGGGAGTGAATCTTGCACAGGGACCTGCAGAACAAGCACTGAGACTTAAACTGGCAGACAGCCCACTGGGCACTTCCTCTGTGGGCATGGAGAAACAGCACAGGGCAGAGAGGTCCGTCGAACTGCCCGAGGCTGACCAGGCAGAAAAAAAATCGACCACATCTTCTGGGGCTGTCCATATGCCAAAAAGGTGTGGAAGGAAGTCCATGTGCTCCTTCTGGTGGTGCCAGGTATTAGACACCTGACTAGGGAAGCAGTTCTCCATGGGCACCTGACCAGATAGCAAGGGGTCCCGACAGTGTGCTTTGACCAGTTCATCTCCTGTTTCAGGTCTGCACCGAGGGAAATCAGGAACCTGCTCACAAAACAGACATTCGGTCCCCACAGTGGAGGGAGGACTGTATTCAAATGGAACTAAGTGAAATGTAGTGGTACTGCAGACAGACAGAAGAGGACGACAGGAAAGAAAGGGCAGAACTCATCTGGTGGAGAGGGATCTGGCATAGACATTTTCAGGATTACCCCCACTGAGGAAGGCAGTGGATGGGGGTATGGGTATAGGGATAGGTGCATAGTCAGATAATGCAAATTGTGTAATGGGTTTTAGTGTGCTTTGAGCTGCCAAGTGAACCACAAGGGCCACATGGCAGTCGGAGGTCGAGATATATAGATATATATAGTTAAATAGATATCTACATAGCAATATAGATATATAATCTCCACCTCCAACAAGGTCCACTGCACTGTCCATCCACCCTATACGTCAAAAAAGCTGAGCACCACTGGCACAGATAGCCATAAAGAATGAATCACAAAGGGTCAACCGGGAATGTGAGGACAGGAAGAATTGGTATGCTGCATTTTCCCCTATTTCCATAACATCCCCAGTTTAAAGCCAAATGTTTATTAGCTTTTGACCAAATTCCCCAGACGCTAAATGAAGGTGCAGCATTTAATTATCACACTCTAGGATTCTCTTTCACCACCAAAATACCTGTATCCATTTTAGATTCTGATATTTCAGGACCATGACTCCCTCAGCTCATGGAACGAGCTGTCACGGCTGCCCAGAGCGCGCACAGGCAGGGCTAGATCTCCTGCTGCACACATGGATCCACAGGCAGGGCTAGATCTGCTGCAGGGCAGGGGTCTCAGCAGGAGCTCATGCAAAATCATTGTATTGGACTCCCAGGGGAATCCCCAGCACTGGGGACTCAGGACCAAAACCCTCAGGCCTCCAGAGCTGGCCTTGGTTCCTTACCACATTCCCAGATGTCCAGAGAAATCACCAATGGACACCTGCACCCCAACTCCAGCACAGGGCACTGGTAGCTGGGCACCCAACACAAGTCCCTGAGCTTGACTTGACCCCATCACCCCAGAGCACCAGCACCTCCAGTCCCTCAGGCAGAGGCAGACATCTCATCCCCTCTTAGAAGAGGAGGACATGAGGGACCAAGGCTGAGATTCATAGGACCCTGAGATATTCGGGCCCCAAACTTGCCTGGTAACAGGGACCTGAATCCTGGGGGGCGGTCACTCCTTGCCACCAGGGGGGTGGAAACAAGCAGGGGGAAGAACCCACAGCCCCTGCCCACAGCCTGGCCCTGGCCACAGAGCCCAGGACCGGCCCTTCCCCTCTGGCGGTGCTGACCCTAGTGTCTCCCCTGTGCCAGAGACTGAGCCCCATGCAGAGAGAGCAGGGCCCTGTGCTGAGCGCTCCCAGCCTGGGGCTGCTTATACCCTCCTGGGAGCAGCATGCAAATCCCTGGCCAGGGATACTGGTTAAATAGAGATCCTGTATCCAGGAGCCTCAGTCTGTACCCAGCCCCTTGCTGCCTGCTGAGTCCCCCGTGATATAGGGCAGCAGCAATGAACTCCTTATTCCTATTCCTGTTCCTTCTCTCTACTCCCCCATGTAGGTTATGAGGAAAGTTCAGGGGAATCCAGGGCTCTGCGGTTTGTCCATGGACCTTATTTTTTACCTACTTTCTTTTCCCTTTAGGTGTGCTCTCTGCTGTGCAGCTGGTTGAGTCTGGCCCAGGGCTGGTGAAGCCTGCAGAGACCCTCACCCTGACCTGCACTGTCACAGGTTCCTCCATCACCACCAATGGTTACTATTGGAGCTGGATCCGGCAGCCTCCTGGGAAAGGGCTGGAGTGGATGAGGTACATTAGCTACACTGGTGGCACAAGCTACAACCCGTCCCTCAAGAGCCGCATCACCATTTCCAGGGACACTTCCAAGAACCAGTTCTCCCTACAGTTGCGCTCCCTGGCAGCCGCAGACACGGCCACGTATTACTGTGCCGGTGACACAGTGACACAGAGCAGAGCAGCAGCTGTACAAAAAGGGGAAGCCTGGTCTTCCTAATGTAGCAGAATTACAACTTGGGCAGGGAAGTTTCCTCCTAGAAACCCCACACACATGGAGAGAAACTCAGACAGGATCAGCCTTGGTCACCTGAGGGCTTGCTGTATTTGGACCTGTAAAGGCCTGATGAAGCTGAAGTTGGTTGCTTATTCCCAGTTCCCTATTCCTTATTTCTGGTTCCCGTTTCCTTTTTTAAAGGTAATCTAGACCCAATAAAAACTCATTATTAATGAATGACACATCCTAAAGAAACAGAATTTCATTAGGTATGCATATGTACTAATTAATATGTAAAATGAAATGCCACATCCAGTACAGAGCCTTAAATGAATGTCAGATTAGGATGGGATTATGGGGCAAAATACTTTTTGGGCCACCCCACATTTCATAGTGATGCCACAGGGGGACTGACCCAAAGAACTTGTCCCGCCTGGCCCAAAGTACGATTTGGCCGTGCCAGGCTGCCAAGTAACAGTCTGCACGCCCACTGTACTAAGTATAATGCCTTGAATAAGGAACTGGATTTTGGGCTGGGATTATGGCTAGAAAATGTTCTTGGGCCACCCACAAGAATACGTCTGTGCCACCGAGGGACTGTCCTGAACATCTGTGACCAGTGGCCTGCCGTGCCCTAAGTGTGGTTTGGCCATGCCAGGCTGACAAGCCATTGTATCAGACACCCAGGGGAATCCCCAGCTCTGGGGACTCAGGACCAAAACCCTCAGGCCTCCAGAGATGGCCCTGGTGTCTCACCAAATTCCCAGGTGTCTGTGCAGGCCGGGCCCCGATCCCGCCCTCGTCGCCATGCACGGCGGTGATTCCGATCCCATTCTGGCCGCCAGGGGCAAGCCGGGGGCGAACCGGGGTCGTACCGGACCCGTCTCCGGTGCACGCGGGCTGTGGCCGGCAGCCCGGACACGCGGGGTGGGAGAGAACCGTGAGGCGGCTTTGCACACGCGAGTTAGAATTAGTCACGGAGGCGTAACGGTTGATTGAAAAGATTGTTTACTTACACCCAAAGATGGTATCGGTGTAGGCTGGACAAGTTTCCAGGCACAGCTCCCGCTTGAACCCTCGTTGGAGGACTCTGACAAAACGATTGCTCACACGGAGTTTGCTAGGCTCTGCAGATACAGTTCAGTTGGGTTCGAAAAGTTTCCCTGGAGTTATTCAGGCTCCGCGGGTCCGATAAGTTTTCCCCGGAGTTTGCTAGGCTCCGCGGGGTCCGAAGTTACAGGAAAGGGATACGTCTAGGATTGCGCGCGGCGACGGGGAGAGGCTAGAGGCGCGGTTCGTTCTTCCCTCCGGAGTAGTTAAAGCTCCGTGGGTTCGGTTATTAAGCCTCTATTGCCTGCTTAGGAGAGGCGCGCCGGGTCCGCGAGGGTCCACAGTGCTTGGAGATCTTCACACAGAATCTCTTTCTCTTCCTCCCTCCTCTGGCTTGGGCGGAAACTACCCAAGCCTTGTGTACGGCTAGCAAGCCAATCGCTAGCCGCCACGTGTGCCTAAATTAGGAATCGGCCAATAACATGGCGTGGATCCTAATACAAATGGCGGGAACTTCTTTACAACGTGTATCACTAGGATGCAAGAAAGAGATGCACACTGCAAAGAAGCTACAATTTGGCAGGAAATCCCCCGCTGCACCAGAGCTCTCTCTCGCAGCAGAGAGCTCTACCGTGCAAAGAAAGCGACAAATTGGCGGGAAATAATTTAGCAGTGTCGAAGCACACACACAAACAAAAAATCACAACTTTGGGTTGTGACAGTGTCCAGAGCAATCACCTATGGGCACCTGCACCCCAACTCCAGCCCAGGCCACTGACAGCTGAGCACCCAAAACAACTCCCTGGGCTTGATGTGACCCCATCAGCGCAGGGCACCAGCACCTCCGGTCCCTCAGGCAGAGGCAGACACAACAGCCCCACTGAGAAGAGGAGGCCAAGAGGGACTAAGGCTGAGATTCACAGAGCCCTGAGACATTCAGGTCCCAAACATCCCTGGTAATAGAGACCTGGATCCTGGGAGGAAGTCACTCCTTGCCCCCAGGGGTGGAACCGAGCCTCTGCCTGAGCCATGGCCTGGCCGCGGCCACGGAGCCCAGGACCGGCCTTTCCCCTCTGGCGTGCTGACCCCAGTGTCTCCCCTGTGCCAGAGACTGAGCCCCATGCAGAGAGCAGGGCCCTGTGCTGAGCGCTCCCAGCCTGGGGCTGCTTATACCCTCCTGGCAGCAGCATGCAAATCCCTGGCCAGGGCTACTGGTTAAATAGAGATCCCGTATCCAGGAGCCTCAGTCTGTACCCAGCCCCTTGCTGCCTGCTGAGTCCCCCGTGATATAGGGCAGCAGCAATGAACTCCTTATTCCTATTCCTGTTCCTTCTCTCTACCCCCCATGTAGGTTATGAGGAAGGTTCAGGGGAATCCAGGGCTCTGCTGTTTCTCCTTGGACCTTATATTTTATCTACTTTTCTTTCCCCTTTAGGTGTGCTTTCTGCTGTGCAGCTGGGTGCATCTGGCCCAAGGGGTGGTGAAGCCAGCAGAGACCCTCACCCTGACCTGCACTGTCACAGGTTTCTCCATCACCACCAGTGCTTACTATTGGAGCTGGATCCAGCCGCCTCCTGGGAAAGGGCTGGAGTGGATGGGGTACATTAGCTACAGTGGCAGCACATACTACAACCCAACCTTCAAGAGCCGCATCACCATTTCCAGGGACACTTCCAAGAACCAGTTCTCCCTACGGCTGGGCTCCTTGACAACCACAGACACGGCCACGTATTACTGTGCCAGGGACACAGAGACACAGAGCAGAGCAGCAGCTGTACAGAAAGGGGAAGCCTGTTCTTTCTAATGCAGCCGAATTGCAACTCAGACAGGGAAGTTTCCACCTAGAAACCCCACACACATGGGGGGAATCTTGGACAGGATCAGCCTTGGCCACCTGAGGGCTTGCTATATTTGGACCTGTAACATTGCAGAAAGCAAAGGCCTGAGAGCTTCACCGGGCATGTGTCAGACAGTCGGTATAAAACAGTACATCTCTCACAGAAGCCCCATCATAGGGTGTTTGGGATCCTCATCCCTGTGAATGGCCATGTCAGTGGGGCTCCTCAGTCCCTTGGGCCCTTGGGAAATGTCCAGCCCAGCCTGCCCAAAGGGGGACGAGCATGATAGTTCAAGTCCTGAATTTCCAAGAAACATTTCTGCTGGCATTATATTCAGCTAAGTGTACCCAGGTCTACACGGGGTTGTATTCCCGTCTCCAACTGAGGGAATTATTGGCAGGGCAGTGTGCTGTGGAGGGACACAGCAGCCCAGTGGCTGCCTTTGTCCCCTATAGTGTCAGGCCCAGTCAATCAATTACTGAACTATATACAAATTTATTATTGCAATAAAACCAGTAAAGTGTAAGGACATAAATTATATATATGTATATTATATATATGTATATATATTATATACCAAACCCCAAAACAACACTCACAAAGCAGGGGTCATGAATGCAGGGCAGGGGGCTCAGGGTACCTGGGAGCATGGTCCCCAGTGCCTGAACCTGCACTCCTGGGGCAGCAATGCAAGCCCTGGCTTAATTCACTGCTCTTGCAGACACCCAAGTGAGGGACAACCCTCAGCCTCAAAGCTCCCAAACACGTTGAACAGCGACACAGAGTGGGCTGAGAGGAAGGGAAGGGAGCAGGAAGGATTCATCTAAAAAGCAGTCTGTATTTTTGTGTAGACCACACAGACAGGACCCCACATGCAGACCTCGCATTCAGCCCCTCTGGCCCAGCCCTCCATTGCACTGGACCCTCCTCCTCCCAGGGAGGGGGCTGGAGGGCTGGAGTAGAGCGGGGCTCTATGAGAGCAGAGAGATGCAAATCCAGTGCTGCAGAGGCCTCATAAATGCTGACACCCTCTGGTCCTGCAAGGTTGGGGGGAGCAGGGCGTGAGCAGAGGTCTGTGCCATCCCTGCAGCCCAGCACCATGCTGTCCTGGGGATCTCTCCTCTTTCTCCTCATTGCCCTGTCAGGTGAGTCCCCAGCCCCATCCCACACATCCCTGCACACCCTCAGGGAACAACAAATAATAATCCTCACCTGATTCAAAGGCCAATGGAAAATCTGCAGTGAGTGGTGCCCTGGCTCCGTGGCCGTTGGCAGAGGCTGGCAGAGACAGGATCCTGAAACATGCTTTTTTCTCCCCAGGTGCCCAGTCCCAGGTGCAGCTGCTGGAGTCGGGAGGGGATGTGAGGAAGCCTGGAGACTGTCTGCGCCTCTCCTGCAAAGCCTCCGGATTCACCTTCAGCAGCTTCTACATGGACTGGGTCCGACAGGCTCCTGAGAAGGGGCTGGAGTGGGTCGCAAATATAAATGCTGCTACTGCTAACCTCACCACATACTACAGTGCTGCGGTGAAGGGGCGATTCACCATCTCCAGAGACGACTCCAGCAGCACATTGTACCTGCAGATGACCAGCCTGAGAGCTGAGGACACGGCCCGGTATCACTGTGTGAAGCCCACAGTGACCAGAAGCCTGCTGTGCCCAATACAAAAACCTCTGTGCAAACCTCCTGCCAGCTCAAGCCAGCACAGAGCAGCAGCCAGGGCCTGAGCACAGTAGCTTAGGCAGAGGGGGACACCGGGCCCAGGCACACGCCGTGCGCAGGTAGTGTGACGCACAGCGGGAGCGCAGAGCACGCAGCCCCTGCCCACTTGGGCAGCAGGGTCCTGGCCACAGCATCCTCCCTCCTCCCTGCAGCAGCTGGCTCAGACACAGCCAGCCAGGAGACCCCAGGCCCTGGACAACTGCCCCAGCACCTCGCACAGCCAGGCTGGGATCAAGCTTCTCCAGCACTTGCACTCCTGGCAAACACCCACAAGCCAGGACACAGGGAAGGGCAGCTCTGGCCTGAAGCCTCTGGCTGGTGGGTGCTATGAGTCAGACCAGCACTGTCCCACATGTCCATGGCTGGGGCGAAGCGTGACCATGGAGGACATGGCTGTAGAGAGGGACCCATGCATGCTTGCAGGGGTGCTCCAGGGACCCTCAGTGACTCTGCCCTGCAGATCCCACCCTGCTGACCTGGGCACCAGGCTCCCAGCTCCCTCAGCCTCGTGCGGCCACCTCACATTGAGCCAATGCTGGAGCGCACAGCCCCAGCAGAACGGCAGCCCCTGCCTGGGGCAGAGCCCTGTGCCTCAGCTGCATGGCCCCCGCTTCATGGGAAGTAGGGCAGAGATCAGGGACCTGGCCAGGCTGTGGGCACTCATAGCTCAGTGCTGCAGGGGGATGGACCCAGGAGTCAAGAGCAGGCCAGGGCAGGAAGCAAGGTGGTCTTTAGTCCTGCTGCCTGATGAGAGCCCCAGTTGCACAAGCACCCATGTCACGAGTTTTGTCTGTCAGCAGCTAGGGGTGCAGGGCCCCTGGACCCCCCTGCACAGATCTCCTTAACAGCTGGCAGGCTTCCTGGCCACAGCAGGGCATAGCAGCCAGGCCGGCAGTAGTTTCCTTCTCCTCTGCCACAAGACAGACACAGTAGCACAGCCACTGTCACTGCTGGCCAAGGAAACCCAAGCGCCAACTTGTGTCAGAAATGCCACCGTTTGTGCCCCTCTCCAGAGATCTGTCTTTGCCAGAGGGACACAGCGAGAACCACAACACCAGGCATTCGGCTCTCAAAAGTGATTTTAATTTAGGGCTTCAGCACTCAGGCCTTAACCTGGAGCCCAGGGCAGGGAGTGCAGACACCTCTCCCCTCAGCTTCCTCTCCCAGCTGCAGGGCAGGAGCCTGCCAGGAGCAGCCAACAGCCTCCCTGCAGCCTGCTGGAGCAGCTGGGCTGGAACAAGCTGGGAGGTTAGCCCTGCCCGTGCTGCTCCCTCTGGCCTGCCCCTTCCCTCCTCCAGCCTGGCCTGCACAGGGCATGTTTCCGCATACAAGCTGCTCCCCTGCATCTCCCCACCACCTAGTCCCTGTCTCTCAGTCCTACCCAGCCTGAGTTATCCTTGCAGCACTGGCCTGTTGCACTGATGCCATCCACTTTTCTGCTGGGAGTGAGACCAACAGCAAGAGCAGACACAAGCAGCAGGGTCACTGTGTGTGCGCCTTGGCAACGGGTACAGACATGGACCAACAGGCACTGCCAATAGCAGAGCAGAACATGTACACACATAGAGCAGCAACACATGCACACACTCACGCATACACATATAAGTCACTCCATATTATTCCTAGATCAGACCCTGGCAAACTGTCTGTGAAAGCTTAGCTCACCCTAGCAAACCTGACTATGTAGTTGCCTCTGGAAACTCAGTGCCACTGCACCCAGGAGCTGAGCTTCCCTCTCCGGCTGTAGTTTCTGCTCCTGCAGTGCCCTGCTCTGCCCCCTGCTCCTCTAGACCCTAATCCCAGGTGAGGGTTGGGGGCTGCAGACATCTCCATGTATTGCACAGGAGACAGGAAGCACAGGCACAGAGAAGGGCAGGCACTGGGCCAAAGGGAAGCAGGTCCCTTACAGGCAGGTAGTGCCTTGGTCAGCATTTCCCCTGGCTGTGCTCAGTAAGACACAAGGCAAAGCAATGCGGCCCCCTGCTCCACCCCAGGCCCCCGCCGTTCACTGTAATACCTGCCCTACCCTAGGTGATTCCCAAGAGCACGGGGAAGCGCCATCCTGCATCTGTATCCTCCATCTCTCACTCCAACATGGCCTCCTCATCAGCTTGTGCTGCCCCACACTGACCCCACCTGCAACCTTTGCGTCTCCTGGAAGAGCAGAAGCTCCTTGGGGCACGGCCCTGATGTCTGCTCTGGGCCGGTGCATCACGAGCACAACAAAGGCTGGACCAGAGCTGTAGCCAGTCAGAGCTGTAAGGACAAGGGAAGACCTGGCATGAGCAAGGGGAAAACCACAGACTTCCCTGAGGCAGGTATCAGCAGCAGTCACTGCACTGGTCCCGGGGAACAAAACGCACACAAACAAGCACACGTGCATGTGCATGCACACTGGATGATTTGCAATTTCCACTGATCCATCCCCCACCTCCAGACCCAAGAGGGGGTGTCATATTGGGGTTCAGGCCCTGAGCTTCCAGCCTACGCCTGAGAAAGCAGGAGCCTGGGGCACCATGACATGAAGCAGGACCAGGGTGGGGGGGACCTCTCTTCCACTCCCAGCCCAGCCCTCTGAAGACCCGAGCTGGCAACAAGCAGGTAACTGCAGGGGGGCAGGAGTGAGGGGAGCTGGTGCCCCCAGGGCAGACCAGGAGCAGGGCAAGGTGGGGCTCTGAGCAGGTCTCAGGAGTCGGTGAAGCCGAGAGGGGGCTGACTATCAGAGACAAACCTCAGCACTAGGGGTCTCAGCCCCAAGCCCCTCAGGCTCCCAGGCTCCCCCAGGTAGGACTGGCACCTCAGGGAACATCGCTGGTGCCCAAATCCCTACAAAACCCAGGACCCATACCCTAACTCAGGTTACTGACACACGGGAACCCAACATGACCTGCTGGGATCTGGCCTCATCCTTGCCAGGTGCCATTGTCTCCTGTACACCAGGCAAATGGGGATGTCTTATCCCAACTAAGGAGAAAAGGCCAAGATGGACCAAGGCTGAGGATCAAGGGCCCCTGAGATACTCGTGCCCTGTCATCAGGTTGGGGGGGAAGAGCAGGGAACTGAAGCCAGAGTCCCTGCCCACAGCCTGGTTCAGCCATGGATCCAAGCACCGGCCCTTCCCCTCTGTCTGTGCTCATCCCACCACCTTCTTCTGTGCAGAGACTCAGAGGCCTGTGCAGAGAGAGGAGGGCCCTGTGCTGAGCACTCCCAGCCCAGGGCTGCTCACACCCTCCTGGGACCTGCATGCAAATCCCTGGCCAGGGGCTCCTGCTTAAATACAGCTTCTGGGCCGTGAAGCCTCAGTCCATGCCCAGCCCCTTCTTGCCTTCTGGGAGTCCCCCTTGTTATAGGGCAACAGAAATGAGCTCCTTATTCTTCTTCCTCTTTCTTCTCTTTTCTCTCCCATGTAGGTTGTGGGGAAGGGTGGTGGGAAGCCAGGGCACTGGGGCTTCCTCCCTGGACCTTCTTCTTCACCTACTTTCTCTTTTCTTTAGGTGTGCTCTCTGCTGTGCAGCTGGTTGAGTCTGGCCCAGGGGTGGTGAAGCCTGCAGAGACCCTCACCCTGACCTGCACTGTCACAGGCGACTCCATCACCACCAGTGGTTATGCTTGGAGCTGGATCCGGCAGCCTCCTGGGAAAGGGCTGGAGTGGATGGCGCAGATATATGGAAGCAGTGATACCACATACTACAACCCATCCCTCAAGAGCCGCATCACCATTTCCAAGGACAGCTCCAAGAACCAGTTCTCCCTGCAGCTGCGCTCTCTGACAGCCGCAGACACCGCCACGTATTACTGTGCCAGAGACACAGTGACACAGAGCAGAGCAGGGGCTGCACAAAAAGGGGAAGCCTGTTCTTCTTAATGTGGCAAAATTACAACAGCCCAGACAAGGAAGTTTCCACCTGAAAACCTCACACACATGGAGGGAAACTCTCATAGGATCATCCTTGGCCATCTGAGGGTTGTTATATTTGGACATATAACAGTCCAGATAGCAAAGGCCTGAGAGCTTTGCTGGGCTTTTGACAAGACAGAGGTTATCAAGCAGTACAAGTCTCAAGAAGGCTTCACCACAGAGCATTTGGGGCCCTGTCAGCATGGATGGGTATGGCAGTGGGGCTCCTCCTCACTGCCTGGCCCTGCCTGCCCAAAGGGCCACCAGCACTATACTCCTCAATTCAAAACACACGTCTTTCCTGCAATTGCATTCACCAAAGCATTTCCAAAATGGTTGAGAGGAAGTACTCAGGTTCTCCTCTCCCACTCCAGTTTTTCCTGAACAGTGTGAGGGTTTGTGGAGTATTCACTCTAATCTCTTGTCATATATAAATCACAGTTGAGTATATTAGGACTCGAATTACCAGATCATTCCTCATTTCTTTCTTTCAGTGGTGACCCGGAGTCTTGCCTCCAACTTCTTTTTGTAAATGTGCTCGGCTGGGGGGATGTAACTTAAACACCACTGAGTGATGGAGTACTGGTCTATCCTAATGAGGTTTTGACCTTTCTAATACAAAGGATTTTTTTTTTATTCACCAGAAAATAAAAACTCACCAGGTGTTCTTTGTGCTGAAGATCTTTTATTAGGTGTCTCTCTAATTTTTCTAAATTGATTCTTAGGTCTCAGCATCACCTGAGTTGGCTGAACTGACAGAAGCCTGTTTCCCAATCTACTGATTAATGCCTTCTGCAGTAGAGGTAAGTGTTATGTCCCTTATAATCTATAACCTTCAAAAAAACTCAAGCAGTGTAAACTCAAATGTGATTCTGTCTTTTTTTCTAAAACAGGAGTGTCCCAAAAGAAGGTGCGTTCCCCTTTGGTTTTGTTGTATTTTATTTTAGGTTTCTCCTTTACAATGATAATTCAGCCTGAACCAATTTCCCAAATGAAGGATTTAAGAAAAGTTTTACTTGTCACTGTGCGACTCCGCCGTCCCTCCTCCGCTGACTGTCGCTTTCTCAGTGTCACGCTGACTCCAGGAGACTATTCTTGTCGGTGATTATTTATCCCGTTTCCCTCGACTCAACGCTGTCTCCCTTCCTTCCCAGCCAACTGACAGTCGGTTCTTCTCTGCCTCACCTTTACAATCAGCTGCCTCTTTCTTTCCATGGCATGCCTCTCTCCTCTGGTCTGTCTGGTGATGCTCCAGGTGCATCGAGCAGCTGCTCCAGAAATGCAGTTCCCACACCTTCCTCCTCCTGCCCCATCCCTCCAACAAGCTCAAGCCCCTGAGTCAGTGCTAGTGGAGGGGGAACACCAACCTGCAAGAAAAAGGCTTCTGCCAAGTCCAGCAGCTGGCAGGGGGTGTTTCCAGGGATCCCAGGGGCTCAGACAACAATCCCCGGTGGGGAGGCAGGGGCGGTGGTGCTGCCTTATGGCCACACAACACTGCCCAAGAAGGGGCTGTCTGGGAGCTCAGCCGCATGGGGAGACTCGTGCGAAAACCCAAGCTTGGGGAGTTTCTGGCACCAGGCCACCAACAACGCCCCTGAACCTCTCTGCTTCAAAAGGCAGCAGGCTCCTGCCATGCTGTGGGGGACCCTGGTCAGCTCTTCCTGTACTGGACAAGGGACACCCCTCATCTGTCAGCACGACCTGCCTGGAGCCCTAATACCCATCTGGGCAACACCCTGATCAGCCCTGGTCCTGGTTGTCCAGTAGCCCCTGGTGCCAGAGCCTCAGGCCCTCTCTGCTCATTGCCCTGTGTGCTCGGGGCACATCAGGGGCAGTGACTGGGGGTGGAAACATATAGTGGTTCCCTGGGGCCAGAGCGCAGCCCAGCCCAAACCCCTGGGAACAGCAGGCTGGAGCAAAGCTCAGCATCGACCCGCCTCCGATGTGGCCTCCCTATCTGGTGCTGCTGGGACGGGTCCTGCTGCAGCATTTAAACAGTACAGATGTCAGTACTGACCCATAAACAGATTGAAAAACCAACTCTAGACCTTTATCTGCTTCCTCAGGTTCCTCTTAATCAACGGACAGATCCATGCTGTGTCCAGTGAGACCTGCAAAAAGGCCCTTATAAAACAAGTGCAGGTAAATGGTGGATACAGTTTCCTGCATAATGCCTGGAGGGTTCCTCCTTAAACAGCACCCTGGCCCTCAGGGCCTCAGCGTCTCCCCAGACCTGCCCCTTCCTGCCTGCTGGAGGCACCAGGCATCAGTCACAGTGACCATGACAATGACCACGACACGGGTGCTAGTTTTGCTGTCACCTCTGGCAGCCCCTCTGGGTGAGTGTTTCCTGCACTGGGGGCAGGGGAACGTAGGGGAAGGGTCCATTTGCTAAAGCCAGGTTCATTTCTCTGTTAGGATATCAGCATCCTCTGGACTAAACCCCTGCACTCACCGACTGACTGCCAGCACAGATTCAGCAGCTGCCACCTTCCCTCACAGTAACACTCCTACAGTCGCACACACTTCCCAGAACCTGGGCCCTGCACTCGGGACGGCCCCTGCACAGCCCTGCACACTAACTCCCTGGCACTGCACTGACAGCCACAGCAGCAGCCATGAGCCAGACACACCAAGGCAGCTGCCAAATGCAGCCAGGGGAACAACCTCCCCAGGGTCCAGATAGGGACACGTGGAGGAAACCCCCAGCCTCAGGCCTGGTGGTATCAGGCTCCAGGGGAGGATTCAATGCAATTCTTTAGCTCTGGGGCCCCATCCTGAGGTACAGCCAGCACAGGTTTGTCACGGGTAGGTCTTCCTTAACCAATCTCATCTCCTTCTATGACCAGGTGATGTATCACCTGGACAAGGGAGAAGAGATGAATGTCATATACCTGAACTTTAAAAAAGCCTTTGATCTGGTGTCCCATGACCTCCTGTTGGAAAAATTGGCCAGCTGCGGCCTCGGCTACACCGCAGCCTGATGGTTGGGAAATTGGCTCTGAGGTCGGACCCAGAGAGTAGTGGGCGATGGCAGCAAGTCATTATGGCACGCCATAACCAGTGGCATCCCCCAAGGCGCTGTCCTTGGCCCGGTTCTCTTCAACACCTTTGTCAACGATGTGGACATTGGTGTCAGAAGCGCACTGCCTAAGATCACCAATGACACTAAACTTTGAGGCCTAGCGTCCACACCTGAGGACAGGCTAGCGATCCAGGCTGACTTGGAAAAATTTACTAAGTGGGTGGACACAAACCTGATGACATTCAATACTAATAAATGCAAGGTACTTCATCTCGGGGGGGAACCCGCAGCATACTTATAGGCTCAGCAGTGCTACACTTGCTAGCACCATGGCTGAAAGAGACTCGGGGGTCATGACTGACCATAAGATGAACATGAGCCACCAATGTGACGTCGCAGCTGGTAAAGCAAACAAAACCCTGGCTTGTATCTATAGATGCTTCTCACGTCAAATCTCAGGATTGTAATCCTCCCACTGTACCCAGCCTTGGTAAGGCCGCAGCAGGAGTACTGCATCCAGTTCTGGGCTCCGCAATTCAAGGAAGATGTTGAGAAGCTTCAGAGAGCCCAGAGGAGAGCCACGCGCATGATCAAAGGGAAAGAGAATAGGCTGTATGAAGAGAGGCTGAGAGCCAGGGGACTCTTCAGTCTGGAAAAGCACAGGCTAAGCAGGGACCTGGTGGCTACCTATAAGTACACAAGGGGTGTTCATCAGGATGTGGGAGAATGTCTGCTCACCAGAGCACCCCAAGGAAAAACAAGGACCAACGGTCACAAGACCTCCTACAAGACCATTTTAGGCTGGACATAAGGAAAAAATTCTTTATTGTCCAAGCCCCCAAGACCTGGAATAGACTCCCCCAAATGTGGTGCAGGCACCTACTCTGGACTTATTCAAGAAGCGCTTGCATGCTTATCTTGCTGGGGTCCTTTGACCCAAGCTGACTTCCTGGCCCTGGGATGGGGGCTGGTCTTGAAGATCTTTGAGGTCCCTTCCAGCCCTAACATCTATGAAACCCTGGAGCCCAAGACATGGAGAGGAGACACCTCGTTGCACCAGCAGTGGTTTATTTGTTTGTGAGCTAATTTACATTTGTTTCATTTTAATCTAATTTTGTTTTAATTAAGTTTTAGCATAATTCAATAATGTTTATCATAAATATAGCAGTCGTTTTATTGTATGTTCTAATGTATTGATTTTAAGTTGTTATTATGAATTTAGTTTGTTATTGCATCTTTACAGCGATTGCAGGTTGTCCCAGCAACACCCTCCTAGCTATCAATGGGCATTACCAGCCTATATACCAACACCCCACACCAGGATGGCATCCAAGTCTGCCTTACATATCTACAAGAGCAAAATTACAATTCAGAATACAGGCCCAAAGATATTAGTGACCTCATACACTTCATCCTCATACACAGCAATATCACTTTTAATAACCAACTCTTCCTCCAGATCACCGGCACGGCTATGCGCACCAAAATGGCCCCACAGTTTGCCGACATTTGTAGAAGCCACCAAGAAGAAGAATTCCTCAAGGACTGCACCATCAACCCTTGCTGTACTTAAGATATATCGATGACATCTTCATCATTTGCACTGAAAACCTGCAATCTCTGATTGAGTTCCATCACAAATTCAGCAATCACCATCCTCCATCTGACTATCTCTTGAATACTCCAGCACCAACATCTCCTTCTTGGACATGATGATCAGCATCCATAATAGTCCACTACAAACCTTATTATGCAAGAAACCCACAGACCAACGTGTATATCTGCAGTGAACAAGCAATCACCCTAAAAAAACACCACAAAAGCTGTTATATACAATCAAGCCCTCAGATACCCCCAAATTTGCACTGAGGAAAACACCCGGGATTGCCACGTCACTAGTCTAAAAAAGGCTTTCACCCAACAAGGAAACTCCTCCAGAGAGATAGATCGCATGTTTGAAAGAGCCATTTGGATACCGTGTGAAGAATTGCTGCAACACAGAAGAAAACCCCAAAAAATTGCATACCTGCAGTTATGACGTATCACCCTTCCCATGAATCCATAACAAAAATCCTCAAACTATTGCAACCCATACCAGAAAAACACCTTATCCTTAAAGAGTTCTTCCCAGAGCCAGCCATCCTAACCTTCAAACAAGCATCGAACCTCGTTAACCTCATCACCAGAAGCAAACTTCCTCAGGCCCAGAACACACCAACTGGATCCAGACCGTGCCATGACAAGAAATGCAAAACTTGCCCACACATCTCCACCACCCCCACGATTACTACACCCCACAACAGAGCCATCAGCATTCCCGGATCTTACAGCTGCAACTTCAGAAATGTTACAGAGCTCATCCAACACCAACCAAATGCCCTGATGGACAATACTTAGGAGAGACCAAACAACAACTGCGCCCCAGAATGAATGCACGCCGGAAATCTAGCAAAGACAAGAATACCCAGTGACCGGTGGGGGCACGTTTCTCACAAGAAAACCACTCGCTCTCCAATCTCCCAGTTCGGATCCACAACAGAAACTTACAAATCACCTGTCAGAGATGAGCCTATGAACTCCACTTAATCAGCCTCCTGGATAATAAAAAACCATCCCAGCCGCTGGCTTTTTTATTTTTCATTCCTTCCACGAAGAGCACACACCGACTGCAGAAAATTTCTCAGCCTGACAAAGGATTTTAAACCGGAACGTTTACTTCATTTTTGTTTTCCAAATATTTAAGCTGGTCTAATAAAAGATATCAGATTCACCCAAAGAACCGTGTCTACTTATTGTATCGTTATCTTTCGTTATTGTGTTCTTCTATATTTGGATGTGTGAATGAACAAATGAGGAGGGAATTGTAAAAGCAGAGTAGGCTATATGTCAGTAAAGAAGTTATCAAATGGTGAATCATGTGAAGTGGCTGAAGAACTCGGCCTGTACCAGGAGAAGAATAAATATAAACAGAAAAGATCAGGTTAAAGACAAGGTTTGCAACATCTCAAAGATAGATGCCCTGGACAAAAGCACACACCAGCGATAATGGAAGGATGTCGTAAAACAGAGCGATTGAAGAGCAACACTTCAAGACAAGGATGCATGAGCCAAACCGCTTGTCAGAATGGAAAAGTACTGAGATTTTAGACAAAGAAGTTACAGAGTCAGGAAAGGTGGACCGGTCACCCAACACCAACTTGATAATCCCTATAAAGGGGAGAGACTTAACAGTAAGAGGTGGGGTAACACTCTGTGAACTTCACTGGAACAGTCTGTCTCCCCCACTCCTGATCTCATATTAACTAAACTGGCTACCTATAGTATTTGAGCAGCAAACTTTGGTAACTATAACATCCTCAGAGTGATTTAAGAGTGAATGCTTGTGTATGTATGACTGCTCTTTTGCATATTATAATCAATAAATGAGGTATTCTGCCTTTTCCCCTCCCTCAAGTCTTGCTCATCATTTGAGCAACTTGCTAATTTGTGCAGCACTCTCCCCTCCCAGATGGACACCTTCCTCTCCAAACTCCTCCTCCCACAGTTTCTCTAAGCCCCAGGACAGGAGCCAGCCCAAAGCAGGAAACAGCCTCCCTGGCATGAGTCTGATGGAGCAGCTGGACCTGATGGGCAGGTAATGACTGCAACTGAGAGGTAATTAGGAACATATTAAACCTTTCCAGCCTAGTGCTCTTCCAGCAGTATGGTCTCCATCAGAGCACGGACAAGGTGTGTGTTTATGCACAGGAGGGTGGAAGTTGTCCCCTTGGCCTCTGCAGGACCAGGTCCCACCTCTGCACACACTTCCAGGGACTAGGTCCTTACAGCTCCAACATCTGGAGACACCCTCCCACCAGCCCCTTATTGCTTTGCAGTGAGAGGGCATCCTCTAGCTCAGCACAGCCTATGTAGAGAGGCAGAGATGTCCAGAGACACTCAGTGCCCTGCCAGGTCTCAGCTTTCTGCAGCACGTGCGACAAGGGCCCTCGGGGCAGGGACAGCCTGAACCAGGGACGTTCCTGTGCCCTCACCCCGACCCTGCAGAGACTCAGGCTGAACCAGGCTGATTTCTCCACCAGGGGGCAGCACCTCCCCCACCCACCTGTCACCCCCCGCCCCCCACACCCCCACGCAGCTCCTGTCCCACTGCACCAGCACACGGGGACCCCGGCTCCTTCCCACCAGCAAGGGACGGCACCACACACCCTGCACTGTGTTTGCTAGGCCCCTAAACAGCCTCCTGCCCCTTCCCCTAAGCATTCCCCAATAGGGATGCAGACACAGCCCCTGCCCCACAGCCTGCAGCCAGGCAGGGCTCAGCTAGTCCCCGTCTCAGTCCTACCCAGACTGAGCGATACTTGCAGCCCTGACCTGGTGCACTGATACTTAGGGAGGTCATCCGCACGACACCAACCACTTCTCCTGCTGAGAGTGAGACCCCCAGCAAGAGAACAGGGACAAGAAGCAGGGTCACTGTGTGTGTGCCTTGGCAAAGGTTATGGATATGGAGTTACAAGCACTGCCTATAGCACAGGGGCACATGTACACACACACAGAGCAGCAACACATGCACACACTAAAGCACACACATATAAAACCCTCCATATTATTCCTAGGTCAGGCCCTGGCAAACTCTGTCTGTGTAAGCTAAGCACAACCTAGCAAACCTGCACATGTAGCTGCCTCTGGAAACTCAGTGCCACGGCACCCAGGAGCTGAGCTTCCCTCCTGGGCTGTGGTCTCTTCTCGTGCAGTGCCCTGCTCTGCCCCCTGCTCCTCCAGGCCCTAGTCCCAGGTCAGGGTTGTGGGCTGCAGACATCTCCACATATTGCACAGGACACAGGCAGCACAGGCACACAGAGAAGGGCAGGCGCTGGGCCAAAGGGAAGCAGGTCCCTTACAGGCAGGTAGTGTCTTTGTCAGCATTTCCCCTGGCTGTGCTCAGTAAGACACAAGGAAAAGCAACGTGGCCCCCTGCTCCACCCCAGGCCCCTGCCATTCACTGTAATACCTGCCCCAATGCTAGGTGATTCCCAGGAGCACGGGGAAGCCCCATCCTGCAGCTGTAAGCTCCATCTCCCACTCCAACACGGCCTCCTCATCAGCTTGTGCTGCCCCACACACACCCCACCTGCTGCCTTTGCATCTCCTGCAAGAGCAGGAGCTCCTTGGGGCAGGGCCCTGAGGTCTGCTCTGGGCCGGTGCAGCACGAGCACAACAAAGGCTGGACCAGAGCTGTAGCCAGTCACAGCTGTAAGGACAAGGGAGGACCTGGCATGAGTAAAGGGAAAACCACAGTCATCCCTGAGAGCAGGGATCAGCAGCAGCCACTGCACTGGACCCGGGGAACAAAACACACACGAACAGGCACACATGCATGTGCATGCACACTGCCCGATTTGCACTTTCCCCTGATAAGTCCCCCATCTCCAGACCCAAGTGGAGGCGTCACATTGGGGTTCAGGCCTTGAGCTGCCAGCATAACCAGGAACAACCAGGATCCTGGGGCACCATGACCTGAAGCAGTACCTGGGTGGGGGGACCTCTTACACTACCAGCCCAAATCCTACAAAACCCATTACCCATACCCTAACCCAGGTTACTGACACACGGGAACCCAACGTGACCTGCTGGGATCTGGCCTCATCCCTGCCAGGTGCCATCGTCTCCTGTCCACCGGGAAATGGGGATGTCTTATCCCAACTAAGGAGAGAAGGCCCAAATGGACCAAGGCTGAGAATCAAGGGCCCCTGAGGTACTCGTGCCCTGTCATCAGGAGGGTGGAGAAGAGCAGGGAACTGAAGCCAGAGTCCTGCCCACAGCCTGGTTCAGCCATGGATCCAAGCACCGGCCCTTCCCCTCTGTCTGTGCTCATCCCACCCCCTTCTTATGTGCAAAGACTCAGAGCCCTGTGCAGAGAGAGGAGGGCCCTGTGCTGAGCACTCCCAGCCCAGGGCTGCTCACACCCTCCTGGCAGCTGCATGCAAATCCCTGGCCAAGGCTCCTGCTTAAATACAGCTTCTGGGCTGGGGAGCCTCAGTCCATGCCCGGCCCCTTCTTGCCTTCTGGGAGTCCCCCTTGTTTTAGGGCAACAGAAATGAGTTCCTTATTCCTCTTCCTCTTTCTTCTCTCTTCCCCACAACCTACATGGGAGAGAAGGGTGGTGGGAAGCCAGAGCGCTGGGGCTTCCTCCCTGGACCTGCTTCTTCACCTTTCTCTTTTCTTTAGGTGTGCTCTCTGCTGTGCAGCTGGTTGAGTCTGGCCCAGGGGTGGTGAAGCCTGCAGAGACCCTCACCCTCACCTGCACTGTCACAGGCGACTCCATCAGCAGTGGTTATTGTTGGCAATGGATCCGGCAGCCTCCTGGGAAAGGGCTGGAGTGGATGGTGCAGATATATGGAAGCAGTGATAGCACATACTACAACCCATCCCTCAAGAGCCGCATCACCATTTCCAAGGACAACTCCAAGAACCAGTTCTCCCTGCAGCTGCGCTCTCTGACAGCTGCAGACACAGCCACGTATTACTGTGCCAGAGACACAGTGACACAGAGCAGAGCAGGGGCTGCACAAAAAGGGGAAGCCTGTTCTTCTTAATGTGGCAAAATTACAACAGCCCAGACAAGGAACTTTCCACCTGAAAACCTCACACACATGGAGAGAAACTCCAACAGGGTCAGCTGTGGCCATCTGAGGTTTTTTTACCTTTGGACCTATACATTTCCAGAAAGCACAGGCCTGAGAGCTTCGCTGGGCATTTGACAGATAGATGTTAGCAAGCAGTATAAGTCGCAAGGAGGCTTCATCAAAGAGCTTTTTGGGGCCTCCTCAGCATGCTTCTTCCTGGGAACAGCAGTGGGCAAAACCCACCTCTTGCAAAGACCCACGCCTCAGCCCAGATCACCCCCGGATCAGGCTCCCGCGCTCCAACCCTGCAGTTCCTGGGACCTCCGCTCATTTGTACATTGGTGTTCATGAGGCAGCAAGGCAAGGGAGGGCTCCTCAGCCCGTCACACTGGGAGGCCCAGGCCAAGCTCACACTTTGCAGTAATACCTGCAGGATGGGAGGAGCAAGTTCCAAGGTCAAGTCCCATGAGGCAAGGTGTTCAGGAGCTCATGGGCCACAGGAGTCCACCAAGATTTATGGGCCTGAGCCTCTGCTTCCAAGGCAGCTCCTTCACGTGCCACCTGCCCTGAAAGTCAACTCAACGGTCAGCAGGGGTCATACAGTCCAGGAGGACAAGGACACATCTCAGGCCTGTCACAAATTGTTTCCCAGGGCAACAGCATGCTCCACACCAGCCCACCCTGAAGCAGGAAACCTCTGGCCATGGGTCAAGTCCAAGCTTGTGCCTTCAGCCACAGATTTATTTATTTGCAAAAATATTTATTTCTCTATATGTTATGGGTTTGGAGTCACTCCCTGCCTTGTTCAAGTGCTCTCCTGGCACACCTTTGATTGGAGAAAAGTAAAAAATTAATCCCGAAGGAAGAAGAAAACAGATGGCCACAGAGTGCTTAGCTCCATCAGCTGTGTCATTTATTCCCTCTTCCCCACAAGATACTGGATACAAAGTCAACACAAAGTAACACAATCCTGAAGGTCTAACAGGTGGCTTGGAGTTAACTCACCCTGCCTTTGACCTTCTCTCATCTCTTCCTGGCTGGCCCCGTCTCGATACCGGGACTCTCTGCCATGTGGGCGACTGCTGCGGTAAGTAAGAACCCAGTCTCACCTGCGGGTACCCTGTCTGCCATAGCGTGGCAAGCGCGGCTCCTGCCCTCGGTACCTGGCGTCCTTCTCACTCTCGGCCCAAGTCTCTCGCTCCTCTGCTGCCCTCCCTGGGTGACGTTCTTTTCTCAGCTGTCCGTTCTTGTCGCTGCCGCCTGGCCCCGGTGCCAGGAAGGGGGTGCCAGGATAGGGAAGCCTCTGTCTCTCCCCCTACCCAGTTGCCCCTGCAGAGACAATTCCCTGCCTCTGGGGCTGGGCAGGGACCAGCTGACAGCACACAGGACATTCGCATCCCTCTGCACTGCTTACCATCTTCCCCACAAAAACTGCACGGCTGTCCCGGGGTGTGGGACACGTCAGCCAGGGCACTGCATGCCCCACAGAAAATAGTCTGTTTTCACATGCACGTCACAGAAAATAATTATGGCCATTGATGCCCAAACAACCACAGAGGAGCACCCTGCACTCTTACCATTTTTAATGTTACACGTTGGGTAGTGGACTGAATTCAGAAATGCTTGAACAAGAATAGCCCGTTCTCTGAAGAGAGCATTTATTGAGCACGGCCATTAGCAATTTCAAGCACAACAAAAAAGCTTTGCCTACACTAAGACACAGCCCAGCAAGACACAGTGACAACACACACACAATTAGCCTGACTTAAAATGTAACATAGTAAACCGAAAGGACACCAGAAAGCCTTGCCCAGGTCTTACATAATCCTGGGGGCAGAGCGTCCCCTTGCAGCCAGGGATTCACAAAGTCCTCCTCGGGGATCTGCAGGTCTTCTAAGGCATCAATGAGGAGATCCCACAGGCCTCATCTCTGCCTGGGTTTGTATGGGTGAGTTTGCAGCTCCTTCTCCCCCTTGGGCGCCTTGACCATAGCATGTTTTATTCCAGTCCCTCACAGGTTGCACATCCCTCATGCCTTTCATGCATTCACTCTGTCTCTTCTCCGCCCCCTTACAGGTTCTGCTTGGAAATGGAAATGTCGTTCCCTGCTTTCCTTGGTCACATCAGCCCAAGCCGTCTGGATCATCCCCTGCTCCCTTAGCCCTCTTTCTGATGCACACTTGTGATGATTGTGTCAGCTTTTTGCCAACAATTTCCCCTCCTCCCTTGCATGCCTATCTTCCTAGGGACTCATTAGAGACCTCTGGGGCCCAGCATGACACTGGATCCTTATAACTCTTAGACACGCACCTCCCGGCCCATACGTGCACACCTCGGCCAGGGACAGGTTCCAGGCTCAAGAACCGGGAACCTATGTGCCCAATGCCTGCTAAGTGCCTCGCCTACCGCTTCACCACAGCCAGGATTGTCAAGGCTTCTCCAATACATTGGACATGAGTCCAAGACCAAGGGCAGGGGCACATGCCTGTGGGCACATCTGCGCTTGTGCGCTGGGATTCTCAGGATCCTGAACTCAAATCACCTTGTGGTCACTGCTGCCCAGGTTGCCATCCTCATTACATTCCCCAGCAATTCTTCCCTGATGGTGAGCAGCAGGTCAAGAAGAGCATGGCTCCGAGTTGGCCGCTACAGCACTTGCACCCGGAAGTTGTCCACAATACTCTCCAAAATCTTCCTGGATTGCCTTCATGCTGCTGTAATACCCTCCCAGCAGATGTCAGGGTGATTGAAGTCCCTCAGGAGAACCAGGCCCTACTCATACAAAAACCCACCAGGGCACCTGAGGCCCTGCCTCTGCTCTCCAAGTGGGAAGCCAAGGCCTGGAGGATAAATGCTGCCTTGGAACAATTCGTTTGTTCCAAGCCAAATCATGTCCCAATCTGAGTCAGTCAAGAACCATAAGTGACCCTACTACCAGCCCCACCTGGGCCTTCAGATGTTTCCAAGTCTTTGGCAGGTATCCTATATATTTGGGGGCCCGGGGGGGGGGGGGGGGGGAGGGGGGAGTATTACATGCATGCCCAAGCCCTGCACACAAACTCCATGGGCACGGCACTGACAGCCCCAGCCCCTTCCACCAGCCCATACACACACACACACACACCAAGGAAGCTGCCAGCTCCAGCCAGGAGAACAAATGCCCAGGGGCAGAGGGACACGCAGAGCAACTCCAAGCCTCAGGCCTGGGGCTGTCTGGGTGTCTAGGGAAATGGCACTCCCAGTGCTCCTCCCACAGCTTCTTTCAGCTTCAGGGCCAGACCCTGCACAAAGCAGCCAACTCCTTCCACACCACAACCCCAGGTCCAGCCTTCATGAGCATCTGGGACTGATAAACTGCTGACTGCAGTTACGCCTCTTTAACCCCTTACAGCATACTGTGCTCTGAGCTGGCTAGTCCCCACCACACCATGGAAGGATGAGTCAGATTTACCCCTAGGATGGTGGAAGTTGTCCCCGTGGTCTCTCCAGAGCCCTGTCTCAACTCTGGAGACAGTCACAGCAGCCAAGCCCCTGCAGCTGAGCTCCCCACAGCTGCAGAGACCCCACTCCCCAAGGAAGAGAGCTTCCCCCAGCTCAGCAGGGCCTGTGCAGGGAAGTCTGCAGACCCTCAGTATCCTGTAACCTGCCTGCTTCCTCCCCACCTGGGGCAAGGGCTCCCTGGGGCAGGGGGAGACAGGACCATGGACATTGTTGCCCCTTAGCCTAGCTCTGGAGAGGCTCAGCCTGAGATGGGGAGATTCATCCACCAAGGGCAGCACACGCCCACCCCCCCCCCAACAGGGCACCCCCACAGGGAGAGGCCAGTGCACCAGCAGGCACAGACCCTCTCTCACCATACAGCCCCAGTTTGATTGCCAGGCTCCTAAACACCCCACCTGCCCTTTTCCCCACAAGGGCCATTTCCCAGACCTTGGCTGTCCCAGCCACAGCACAGAGCCAGGCCTGGACAGTCACTCTAGCATGAACTCCCCGAGGCAGGGATGAGGGGCAGAGACCCCTCAGCACCCAGAGCAGAGCGCTAGTCACTGCAGCGCTGCACTGCTGAGCTCCCGGCTCTGCACTTCAAGGAGACAAACCCCGCAGCAGATGGGCATGGGGAAAAACACCCCCAATGCCGTGCTGCTTCCAAAATCCCATGGAGACAACCCCCAGGAGAGACCCAGGCTCAGCCTGACCCCCCTGGGCTCTCTTCCTCCCTCCCTGAGCTGCACAGGAAACAAGGCCCCTGATCCCCCGGGCATGGGGTTGTTCTAGGACACTCAGGTTTTCTCTTCACCCAAACTGCTCTCGCTCTGCAGCTACTTCTGATCCCTTCTCCCTGCTCCTCCATCTCAGCTCCCCACACTCCCATCAGAGACTGTTTCCTCTGTATCTGGACTTGATACAGCAAAGTGCTTGGCTACCCTAAAGGGACATCACCATGTACTGAGTGCTCAGACCCTGGCACCTCCTATGTCTGCTCAGATATAGAGATACAGATATATAGTTATATTGATATCTGCAGGCATGTCGCGTCTTAAGCAGGGGTGAGGTTCTGAGGCCAACGCGTAAGGCAAAAAGCGCGTATAGTCAAATCACCAGTGATTTGAGAAGTGGCAACTGCCTCTGCCTCCAAAACCTCCCGCCGCCACTGCAGAGCCGTGCTGGGAGCTGTGAGGTCGGCGGCAGTGGCGCAGCGCGGGGTGGTGGGGGGGATGGCTGCGTGCCACCAGGCCACCACCAGCTCCCAAAACCTCCCACGGCCACCGCAAACGCAAGCCCTGCCCCCCCGCGTATACTTGAATTTGTGCAAATTAAATGAGCATATGACGCGACTGTACTGTATATATCGATATAGATATATAATCTCCACCTCCAACACTCTGCCAAGTGGCCCTTGTGGTTCACTCGGCAGCTCAAAGCACACTAAAAACTAGGGCTGAGAGGGACTTCAGACAGAGCTTCGGATCCGGAGAAGCTTCCTGGTCTGAAGCAGCACATCCAGGTCGAAGCGCTGCCTCGTTCGGCTTCCAGAAGAGCTTCGGAGGAGCCTCAGAGATCTGGCCATAGGGTATAATGGGGAAGCAAGAAAATACCTGTAACTTTGGTTTTTTTTTCTCCAATTTGGATGAAATTTGCAGGAACAGTAGACTTTGCAGAATAGATGACGCCTGCCAAGCTTCAAGAAGGTCAGTGCAGTGGTTTGGGGGTAACATCACCCCAAATTCTTGAAAGCAAAACTCCTGTCACATCTATGTGTTGCAACACACGGGGGTGAAAACTGCAGGGCTGGTAACCCTTACTGAGGCCACAAAGCCTGCCAAGTTTCAAGAAGATCAGTGAAGGGGTTTGGGGGGAAATCTGAATCGAATCGGATTGCGGCCATCTGAAGTGGCCAGATCCAAAGCCGGATCAGATCGCTGCCGACTCGCACAGGACTACTAGAAACCCATTACGCAGTTTGCATCATGCGACCGCACACCTATCCCTATACCCGTACCCCCACCCACTGCCCTCCTCAGAGGGCCTAATCCTAAAAACATCTATGCCATACCCCTCTCCACCGGATATGTATTTCTATACATATAGAAATAAATATTTTTGAAAGAAAAAATAAGTAGCTGGGTCAGCCATGCTCCCCCTCCACCCCGTGCAGGTATGGGCTGGGGCTGGGCCAAGACCCCTGCCCTTACATGGCAGGATTGGAGCCAGGTTGCCCACTGCCCTGTGCTACGCAGCTGGATGGGGCCCACTTCCCCTGTCCTGGGCACAGAATCAGGTCCCCTGCACTGGCCATCCAGCCTAGATGCCAAAAATGCTGAACACCACTGGCACAGATGGCTATAAAGGATGAACCACAAAGGACCAGTTTTGAACGTGAGGACAGGGAGAATTTCTATGCTGCATTTTGCCCTATTTCCATCATTTGCCCAGTTTAATGCCAAGTGTCTATTAGCCCTTCCCCTCTGGCGGTGCTGACCTCAGTGTCTCCCCTGTGCCAGAGACTGAGCCCCATGCAGAGAGAGCAGGGCCCTGTGCTGAGCGCTCCCAGCCTGGGGCTGCTTATACCCTCCTGACAGCAGCATGCAAATCCCTGGCCAGGGCTACTGGTTAAATAGAGATCCTGTATCCAGGAGCCTCAGTCTGTACCCAGCCCCTTGCTGCCTGCTGAGTCTCCCATGTTATAGGGCAGCAGCAATGAACGCCTTATTCCTATTCCTGTTGCTTCTCTCTACTCCCCCATGTAGGTTATGAGGAAGGTTCAAGGAAATCCAAGGCTCTGGGGGTTTCCCCAATGGACCATATTTTTTTACCTACTTTCCTTTTCCTTTAGGTGTGCTCTCTGCTGTGCAGCTGGTTGAATCTGGCCCAGGGGTGGTGAAGCCTGCAGAGACCCTCACCCTGACCTGCACTGTCACAGGTTCCTCCATCACCACCAGAGATTACTATTGGAGCTGGATCCAGCAGTCTCCTGGAAAACCGCTGCAGTGGATGGGGTACATTAACTACGACGGCAGAACAAGCTACAACCCATCCCTCCGGAGCCGCCTCATCATTTCCAAAGACACTTCCAAGACCCAGTTCTCCCTATGGCTGGGCTCCTTGACAGCCGCAGACACCGCCAAGTATTACTGTGCCAGAGGCAACAGCGGCACAGTGACACAGAGCAGAGCAGCAACTGTACAGAAAGGGGAGCCTGTTCTTTCTAATGCAGCTGAATTGCAACTCAGACAGGGAAGTTTCCACCTAGAAACCCCACACACATGGGGGGAATCTCAGACAGGATCAGCCTTAGCCACCTGAAGACTCACTATATTTGGACCTGTAACATTGCAGAGAGCAAAAGGCCTGACAGCTTCACCGGGCATGTGTCCTGCAGTCGGTACAAAACAGTACATACCTCACAGAAGCCCCATCATAGGGTGTTTGGGATCCTCATCCCTGTGAATGGCCATGGCAGTGGGGCTCCTCACTCCCTTGGGCCCTTGTGCAACGTCTAGCCCAGCCTGCCCAAATGGGGACCAGCACGATCGTCCAAGTCCTGAATTTCCAAGAAACATTTCTGCTGGCATTATATTCAGCTAAGTGCAGCCCAGATCTACACAGGGTTTTATTCCCCTCTCCAATTGAGGGAATTATTGGCAGGGCAGTGTGCTGTGGAGGAAAACAGGAGCCCAGGGGCTGCCTTTGTCCCCTATAGTGTCAGGCCCAGTTAATCAGTTAATGAACTATATACAAATTTATTATCGCAATAAAACAATTAAAGGGTAAGGACATATATATATATAATTTATGTAAAAATTAACAAAACACCGCTTCCCCGTGCCAGCTGCTGTAGTCCCGAGCCATCTCAAGCAGCTCCCAGGATTGCTCACCCTCCATTCAGCTCCTCCTGCACCGAGCTCCCAGCCTCATGCAGAGGTTGGGGACCTGAGCCTCCCAAGTGATTCTAAAGATCCTGCTCCGTGCACCAGCCTGCGCACCATGTCTCTGGCCACACATCAAAAGGTGCAGACCCGAGCCACCTCGTGCAACTCCCAGGGCCCAGACACCGTGCGCCGTGCTGCACACCAAGAGCCTAACTGCTGGAGCGGTCTGCAGCTCCCTGCTGATGGACATCCTCAGGGACTCTCCTGGGCTCCGGCTTCACCTGCCGAGCCACTCTCCTCCGCTCTACGCCCGGCTCTTCTCCCTTCTCCGCCATCTCCCTCTGCCGGGCGCGCAGCTCCTTTCATATTCTCCACGGCTCCCACCCTGAGGTCTTCCCGACCGGACAGTGCTGCAGTCTCCAAGCAGGTCCGCTTCATCTCTTCTCCTCTCCATTCAGGACAGGGGCGTGTTTCATTTCTCTTGCTGCTTCTTGATTGGTGGATGTACTCCACCAATCAAAACACAAGAATCTCAAGCCTGGGCCTGAACCCAAGCTCTGAAACATGTGCTGCTGAAAAGACATTTCCAAAAGGCTTGAGGGGAAGCACACAGCTCTCCTCCCCCATTCCCATTTCTCTCAGCTCCTTTGACTTCCAAAGAAACGCTGCTTGTGGGCACCAGAGAGGAGGGAATCTCTCCTCTACCACCTCAGGTCCTGCTAGGCCCTCACAGCCTCACCAATCGTTCAGGACACTCTTTCCTGCTTCTGTATTTCACGGGGCATTTGAAAAAGCCAGCAGAAATCTTTGTTTACAAGAATGCCACCACCTCCCTGCACCCTGGATCAGGTCTGCCCTGCCCTGGCACCCCCAAATCCCTGGTTCTGCACCTTCTCCCACCCAGCAGGGAAGGGAAACGACACAGAGCTGCTGCCACCACCCCTCCTGGCTGGGCTCAGGCAGGACAGCAGCAGCGGGGCAGTAAGAGCCATGGTGGGTGGCAGGGCAGGTGGGTCCTCCTTTCCTGCTTGCTCCCCTTGGACAGCCCTGGGAGCTGAAGGTAAGCTGGGGGACACAGGGGCATGAGTGAGCCATGAGGAGAAGTGGGTTTTCTATAGTCACTGGCTTTCCCTAAGACAGGGACAAAGAAAGCGATTCAGGAGCTAGAGCTTGAGGCAGGGAAAAGAGGTGCCCTGTACATGTCCCAGGATCAAGCCAAGGCAATGTCTGGCAGCAGAGGGCAGCTGGGACTTTGGGTAAGACAGAATATGCTAAATCCTCTCAGTGTCCTGGCCCCTTCCTGCCGGACCTTTCAAGGGCAGTGGCTGCCCTGGGCACAGGGGCAGCAGCCTCCCAGGACCAGGCTGTGCCGGGGGCTCCAGGCTGTAGCCCCCGTGCAGCCAGCATTGGCCCTCAGCCTGGCACCACCGCCCATCTTTTCTGGGTTACCAAAGGACTCATTCCCAGATTAACAGGCAGAGTCACTCCCCAAAGCCTTGAGAACCATGTGCCAGACCTGGGTCTCTCCCTGCCCCACTGTGCCCTCAGGCCCCAGAAACAAGGTTTCCTTTTTCCCCAATCAAGCACAAGCCCAGGTTCTGCTAGGGTCTGCAACCGAGAGCACTTCTGCTCTGCTGCTTCTCCCCTCCCTGCTGGGCCCCTGCCTCTCCAGCCTGCAGGGCAGGAGCCTGCCCAGAGCAGCAAACAGCTTCCTACTGGAGCCCTCCGGCCTCTTCTGACAGCTGGTCCAGGGGAAGCTGATCTCAATGCGTGGAGATCATTATATCACTCATAAGCCCTTCCTGGGACAGGAAAGTTTCCAGTGGGGCCTTTTGTTTCCTGCTTCAGGGATCTGCAACTCCCATTCCCTCTCCCTGCAGTCCCTACACAGTTTCCAGACAAGGGCACCTGCCACTGTCCTTGCTTCATGCTGGACACACCTGAGGATTTGCTAATGCAGTGAAAATACAAGTGTTGCATAGACTAGCATGCATGCACACACACTCACACTCTTCTCCCGTCTTGCAGTTCAGTGGAGACCCAGACTCTCAAGGGCTGCTTAAAGCACCTGCTGCATTTGCAGCCAAGAGCAGCAGACACAGAACATGCTCGGTGTCACCATAGGAGACACAGGGACTAGAATCTGCTGGTGCTTATGGGAACCCGAGCTGCACCATCAGCCTCATCTCTCTGCTGAAAGGGGCCAGAAGTTGCACCCACCAGCAATCCTGAGCCCAGCACTGGGATGGCCCCCTGCACAGACACAGCTCTGCAAAGCCTTCACCCCCGGGGGTATCCCTTTGCACCAAACCTTTTTGCTGCACCAAACTATGGGCATCTGCAATGCAGAGATCACTCCATGCCCACACAGCCCCACCCTCACAGCCAGGCACTGATGGGGGAAGAGCCCATAGCCATCAGCAGCCCTGTTCTGTACCCAGAGAATCTTCTCCTCCTCCCAAGACCTCATGAGGGAAATCAGGCCAAGGGCATGATTTACAGGAGGCCTGGAATAAGGCTCCATATCAGAGGACAGAGATGGGAGGTCACTTATGCAGTCAGGGAGAACCCTTTCCCTACAGTGGTCTATGCAGGCCCAACCCACACAGGCTGCAGCTGGAGGGAATCCACAGCCCCTGCTCTGTGCAGGGCCCAGCCAGTGCTCCGACATCTCTGCCCACCAGCCCCAGGGAAAATGGACCTGGACCTTAGTTTGGTTCTCAAGTCACAGAAATATCCCCCTTCAGGTTCAGGGAGAATCCAAACCTGCTGGGCTGCCTTCACAATGTCACACGTGGTCACCCATGCTGTGCACCTCTGACACTCCCACTCACCCTGTCTTGTAAATAAAGGACTCCTTTGTGGCTGTAGTTGGAACAGACCTTCCAAATGAACTAGGGGAGTTAGGCACCCACATCTCTGCAAAAAAGTGCAATGCGTAGCAATGAGCACCCACCTGCCACTGCAACCCAGGACTGTCTTGTGCCAGCACCTGTAGTAGGTCAGGAGAGAGATCTCATTTGCACGGGGTTGCATAGCAGCTAAGACCTCAGGGTTATGTATGCAAGTGAACCCCCACCACCTTCCCTTAAATGAAGGGCCATTCTCTCCCTCAGGGCAGCTTTGGCCAGCTCTAGCCCCTTGTGACACCACTGCATTTGGGCCTTCACCCACATCCCAGCCCCCAGGGAACATGGGCCCTTTGCTCCTCTGCCCCTTCCTCCTGACCATTGCCTTAAGCATCTGTCCCAGCCTGCCCCGGTCCTGCTGCCATCTCCCAGATGGGGCATCTCTGTGCTTTCTTCAGGTGTCTGTTCCCTGGTTCTGCTGACCCAGGCTGGGGGAGCCCCGGGGAAACCCTCAGGGCCCCTGAGATCACCTGCACTGGGTCTGGGCTCTCCCTCACTGAATATGGGAATGCTGTGACCTGGGGCATGGCGTAGCTGCCAGAGTTCAACCTGGAGGCTTTGCAAGAAAGATAGAGAGAGTCTGCAGGCTTCTTCCTGGCCCCTCCATACTCCACCAGCTGCACCTGGGACCAGACACCTGGGAATAGACATGTCCATGCTGATGTGACTCTAACCTGGAGAGGCTGCCAGACTCAGGCCACCTCTTGGAGTAACAGGTGGAAAATACCTTGTACAGCTGCTGCCATGAGAACAAAGCTGATCCATGGGCCCATCTTCCCTGGGGCTGGAGGGCAGAGAGCTCAGGGCACTCAACACAGGGGCTGTGTGCTCTCAAGCTGGGAGCTGCAGCATCAGGTGGGAGTCCTCAGACTTTTATCAGCAATGGTTGGGGGCAAACTTCAATTACCCATTTAACCACAAGTGAAATTCATTTTCTTCCATTTACTTTATTGGGCTGGTACAGCACGAGCACAACAAAGGCTGGACCAGAGCTGTAGCCAGTCAGAGCTGTAAGGACAAGGGAGGACCTGGCATGAGCAAGGGGAAATCCACAGACATCCCCTGAGAGCAGGGATCAGCAGCAGCCACTGCACTGGACTTGGGAAACAAAACACACACAACAGGCACACATGCATGTGCATGCACACTGGCTCATTTGGGGTTTCCCCTAATCCCTCCCCCATCTCCAGACACAAGAGGTGGTGTCACATTCGGGTTCAGGCCCTGAGCTGCCAGCCTAACCTGGAGCAAGCAGTAGCCTGGGGGACCATGACATGAAGCAGGACCTGGGTGGGGGGACCTCTCTTCCACTCCCAGCACAGCCCTCTGAAGACCCGAGCTGGCAACAAGCAGGTAGCTGCAGGGGGGCAGGAGTGAGGGGAGCTGGTGCCCCCAGGGCAGACCAGGAGCAGGGCAAGGTGGGGCTCTGAGCTGCTCTCAGGGGTCGGTGAAGCCCAGAGGGGGCTGACTATCAGGGACAAACCTCATGACTAGGGGCCTCAGCCCCAAGCCCCTCAGGCTCCCAGGCTCCCCCAGCTAGCACTGGCACCTCAGGAAGCAGCGCTGGTGCCCAAATCCCTACAAAACCCAGGACCCATACCCTAACTCAGGTTACTGACACCTGGGCACACAACATGACCTGCTGGGATCTGGCCTCATCCCTGCCACGTGCCAGACCAAGGCTGAGAATCAAGGTCCCCCGAGATACTCGTGCCCTGTCATCAGGAGGGTGGAGAAGAGCAGGGAACTGAAGCCAGAGTCCTGCCCACAGCCTGGTTCAGCCATGGATCCAAGCACCGGCCCTTCCCCTCTGTCTGTGCTCATCCCACCACCTTCTTCTGTGCAGAGACTCAGAGCCCTGTGCAGAGAGAGGAGGGCCCTGTGCTGAGCACTCCCAGGCCAGGGCTGCTCACACCCTCCTGGGACCTGCATGCAAATCCCTGGCCAGGGGCTCCTGCTTAAATACAGCTTCTGGGCTGTGAAGCCTCAGTCCATGCCCGGCCCCTTCTTGCCTTCTGGGAGTCCCCCTTGTTATAGGGCAACAGAAATGAGCTCCTTATTTCTCTTCCTCTTCCTGCTCTCTTCTCTCCCATGTAGGTTGTGGGGAAGGGTGGTGGGAAGCCAGAGCGCTGGGGCTTCCTCCCTGGACCTGCTTCTTCACCTACTTTCTCTTTTCTTTAGGTGTCCTCTCTGCTGTGCAGCTGGTTGAGTCTGGCCCAGGGGTGGTGAAGCCTGCAGAGACCCTCACCCTGACCTGCACTGTCACAGGTTTCTCCATCACCACCAGTGGTTCCGCTTGGAGCTGGATCCGGCAGCCTCCTGGGAAAGGGCTGGAGTGGATGGGGTCCATAGCTGGAAGCAGTGATAGCACATACTACAACCCATCCCTCAAGAGCCGCATCACCATTTCCAAGGACACTTCCAAAAGCCAGTTCTCCCTGCAGCTGCGCTCTCTGACAGCCGCAGACACCGCCACGTATTACTGTGCCAGAGACACAGTGACACAGAGCAGAGCAGGGGCTGTACAAAAAGGGGAAGCCTGTTCTTCTTAATGTGGCAAAATTACTACAGCCCAGACAAGGAAGTTTCCACCTGAAAACCTCACACACATGGAGGGAAACTCTAATAGGATTGTCCTTGGCCATCTGAGGGTTGTTATATTTTGACTTATAACACTCCAGACAGCAAAGGCCTGAGAGCTTCGCTGGGCATTTGACAAGACAGAGGTTATCAAGCAGTACAAGTCTCAAGAAGGCTTCATCGCAGAGCATTTGGGGCCTTGTCAGCATGGATGGGTATGGCAGTGGGGCTCCTCCTCACTGCCTAGCCCTGCCTGCCCAAAGGGCCACGAGCACAATACTCCCGAATTCAAAAAAAACACGTCTTTCCTGCAATTGCATTCACCAGACATTTCCAAACTGCTTGAGAGGAAGTACCCAGGGTCTCCTCTACAACTCCAGTTTTTCCTAAACAGTGTGAGGGTTTGTGGAGTATTCACTCTAATCTCTTGGCGTATATAAATCACAGTGGAGTATATTAAGTCTCAAAATACCAGATCATTCCTCATTTCTTTCTTTCACTGGTGACTCTGAGTCTTGCCTCCAATGTCTTGTTGTCGAAAAGAGTTTTTCTGGGTGGATGTAACCATTAAGCGATGGAGTACTGGTCTGTCCTATTGAGTGTTTGACCTTTCTCAACAACAACAAAAAAAGGTGTTTTATTTTGTAGTAAACCAGAAATGAAAACTCACCGGGTGTTCTTTGTGCTAAAGTTTTTTTATTAGGTGTCTATCTAATTTTTTTACATTGATTCTTAGGTCTCAGCATCGCCTGAGTTGGCTGAACTGACAGAAGCCTCTTTCCCAAGCTACTGATTAAGGCCTTCTCCAGTAGAGGTAAGTGTTATTTATGTCCCTTATAATCTTTTACCTTAGGTTTCTCCTTTACAACGATGCTTCAGCCTGACCCAATTTCCCAAATGAAGGATTTAAGAAAAGTTTTACTTGTCACTGTGCGACTCCGCCGTCCCTCCTCCGCTGACTGTCGCTTTCTCAACGTCACGCTGACTCCAGGAGAGTATTCTTGTCGGTGATTATTTATCCCGTTTCCCTCGACTCGACGCGGTCTCCTGTCTTTTCCAGCCACCTGACAGTCGATTCTTCTCTGCCCCATCTTCCTAATCAGCTGCCTCTTTCTTTCCATGTCATGCCTCTCTCCTCCTCTCTGTCTGGTGATGCTCCAGGTGCTTCGAGCAGCTGCTCCAGAAATGCAGTTTCCTCTTTTCTCTTCCCAGGTCTTTCCGGTTTTTGGGTCATGCCGCTGCCAGTTCTCTATGTTCATGACAGTGTTCCTAACTCCCTTTGGCTCCCATAGCACTCATCTTCACGGCCACCAAACAAAGAGAGACTCCTTCACCTCCTTGAATCCTCCTAGGCCATCACATCCTCAGCAGCCACTCAGGACCTTCCTTCTGCTTCTGTATTTCATCAGATAATTCAAACCCCACTCAGGAATACTTGTCACAGTGATCCCAAAGGTTGTTATGGAACCGGAGTGGCCAAATACCTTTGGCATCTTGGAAGCTCATATTTTACTGAGCTGCATAGACTCTCTCAGGTGACAAACTCTGTCAGGACCATTTTCACAGGGAAGCCTGCACAAGGACACCTCCCTGCACAGACACGGCTCTGTAGCTCTCTTCCAGCCTGCTGCCTCCCCGGGCTCCAGCTCCTTCTCACGCAGCAGGCCCTGGGCACCTGCAGGGCAGAGATTGCTCTGTGCCCAAACAGCCGCACCCTTGCACCTGGGCAGCCATGGGGGAAGGGATCACAATGGTCACCAGGTAGAAAAGCAGGACCAGCAGGCAGGGAGACATTGTAAGGGCCTGGACCCTGCTCTCTGCTCAGCACCAGCCAAGCCTGGCACCTGAGAGCAGGCCCAGGCTGCTCCTCCCATGGGTAAGGACAGCTGCAACAGGACGGGCTCTTGCATCCCCAAGACTCCCATATCTCCATGGACAGGACCCTTCCAGAAACAACCCAAGACGTGTCTTTCCAAGCAGCCTGGAGGCATTAGGCACAGCTGGCATTGCCCGGAGCTAGGACCCTTACGTCTCCATCCTCTGACCAAACCCTAAATACACACAGTCTGCCTCTGGCTCTCAGCACCACTGTGACTCCCTGCACCCAGCAAGCCAAGCACTGACTCTCTGCTCCTCTGCACCCAACAGGGACCAGGCTGCCTCCCCCTGGCCTCAGACACCTCCACACCAGGAGGCACTACTCTGCCAGGGCTGGGGACACGTCCCTTCAGCAAAAGGGCAATCAGGGCCCCGGGGCCTGGAGTGGGAGTTGCACAGAGGTGGGATAGGAGGGTCCATTACCTGCTGTCTGTGCTTAGCATGGCTGATCCCCATCACAGCAGAAAATAGCAGGGCTGGGGTAAGGCAGGGCAAATACAAATCATGGGCAGGCTCCCGTGTTTAAATTGTTCTTTCCTGCTGCCCAGACGCTCCCTGCGCAGACAAGCCACAGCCCCTTAGGTCTATGCAGTGAGCTGCCAACACCCAAGAGCTTTCCCCAGAACCAAAGAAGGGACTTGGGCGCCTTGCCTGGCCCCTCACCACTGCTGCCCTCCCTTTGGCCTCCTCCCACACCTGCGGCTGCTCACAGATGCAATGTGCAGAGCCCCCTGCTCCACAGCTCCTCCTTGACCTCTTCCTTGCCCCAGGGAAGCCACTGCCTTGCCACAGAGACCCTGGTGCAACCTCCATAGCCCATCCCCATAAGGGTCCTTCCCACGCACCAAGCAGAACAGAGAGGCTGTTCAGGGAGAGCTGGGACACGGCCCGTATTTCCCAGAGTGGCTGAGCTGAGATGATCACAGACAGGTGGAAGCTGGAGGAAGTCCAATCCAGGGCAGGATGGGGGCCCTGGTGCTGCCTGCCCAGACCCAGGCAGGTCAAGGAGGGCCAGCACTGCCTGTGGGGCTGAACACACAGAGCATCACAGCAAAGAGAGTCTCATTCTTCAGAGGAAAGAGCTGGTCTCAAGCCAACCATCCTGATAAGAAATCCTCTTTTTCTCCCTGCTCAGGGGCAAATGCAGAGACAATTCACTGCCTCTGGGGCTGGGCAGAGGCCACCTGACAGCACAGAGTTATTTCTCACCCCTCTGCACGGTTTATAACAGTCCCGGGAAAAACCATCACAATCCACGGATCCTGCACGTATGTGCCAGCGTGTGGGGCAGCTGAGCCCGGGCACCAAATGCCCCTGGAGAAAATGTGCATGTGAAAACAGACTGTCCCTGCTTAATAACTGGGAACATACTTTTTTGCCCAATGCCTGCTAAGTGCCTTGCCTACCTTTTCACCACAGCTGGGATTGTCAAAGCTTCTCCAACACATTGGACACGAGTCCCAAGATCACAGGCAGGGGCACATGCCTGTGGGAACATCTGTGCTTGTGTGTTGGGCTCCTCAAGATCGTCAACTCTAATCACCTCATGGTCAACGCTGCCCACATTGCCACCCGCTATTACATTCCCCACCAATTCTGCTGTGTTCGTGAGCTGCAGGTCAAGAAGAGCATGGCTTGTATTTGGCCACTCCAGCACTTGCACCAGGAAGTCACCCCCAATACTCTCCAAAACCTTCCTGGAGTGCCTGCATACTGCTGTATTGCACTTCTAGCAGATGCCAGGGTGATTAAAGTCCCCCATGAGAACAAGCGCCTGTGATCGGGAAACTTCTGGATTGCCTGACAGCTTTGGGGATGCTGCTTGGGACCTCCTTCCTCACTAAAGGTACAGCAGCATAGAGAGAAGGAGCAGGATAACTGCCAAGGGTGCAACCAATTGACTGACAGTCAGACATGGTCACACACTGGGGTTTTCTTAGGACTACTCAAAGAATCCCCTGGGCACCAGGGGCACAGCACATTGTCCTTTGCTTTTCACAACCATGACCACCTCCAAACCAGGGGCACAACAGCTCTGGGCACTAAGATGCCCCCACTGTGCTGACTCCTGGAAGAGCCACCTGGGAGAGGGACTCTCCGCATGCCCGACCCTGCATTATGGAAAGAGCATTGACCCCATCTGGACTGAAGCCCTGCACTCACCTGCTGACTTCCAGCACAGGCTCAACAGTCACTGCCTTCTAGGACAGTCTCGCTACAACACTCCTATAGTCACACCAACTTTCTTGATGTTAGAAACCACACCTGGGACAGCTGGCCCACCCTCCTTTTTTTTTGTAAAGAATTATTTTTTTCTGTTCCAAGCCAAATTAATTCCAAATCCGTGACTCAGTCAAGAATCATAAGTGGCCCTACTGTCAGCAAACATCCGCCACCCCACCTGGGCTTCACATATTTCCAAATCTTTGGTAGGCATTCTGCTTTCTTTTTTTTTCCCCAAAAAATATTACATGCAGGCCCCAGCCCTGCACACAGACTCCATGGGCACTGCACTGCCAGCCCCAGCCCCTGACACCAGCCCATGCACATGCACCAAGGCAGCTGCCAGCTCCAGCAGGGAGAACAGGGGCCAGAGGGACATGCAGAGCGATCTCCAAGCCTCAGGCCTGGGGCTGTCTGGATCTCTAGGGAAATGTCACTCCAGGATTTGATTTCTGAGGCCCAACCTAGAGCTCAGGGAATGGAGTAGAGATGCATTTTCCCTCCCAGCTGGACACCTTCCTCTCCAGATTGCTCCTTCCACAGCTGCTTTCAGCTAAAGGGCTGGACGCTGACCAGAGCAGACAACACCTTCCACACCGCATCCCCAGGACCGGCCTGCTTGAGCACCTGGGACTGCTGGACTACTGACTGCAGTTAGGCCCCTTATTAACCCCTTACAGCCTGTTGTGCTCTGAGCTGTCTAGTCCCCATCAGACCACAGGAGGGTGAGTCAGGTTGACACATACGATGGTGGAAGTTGTCCCCTTGGTCTCTCCAGGGCCATGCCCCTCCTCTGGAGACAGTCACAGCAGCCAAGCCCCTGCAGCTGAGCTCCCCACAGCTGGAGACCCCCACCCCACAAGGAAGAGAGCTTCCCCCAGCTCAGCAGGGCCTGTGCAGGGATGTTCAAAGACCCTCAGTATCCTGCAACCTGCCTGCTTCCTGCCCACCTGGGGCAAGGGCTCCCTGGGGCAGGGACAGACAGTGCCATGGATGTTGTTGCCCCTCAGGCCAGCTCTGGAGAGACTCAGCCTAAGATGGAGAGATTCAGCCACCGCGGGCAGCAACCACCCCACGCACGGGCCACCCCACAGAGAGAGGCCAGTGCACCAGCAGGCATAGGCCCTGTCTCACCATACAGCCTCAGTTTGATTGCCAGGCTCCTAAACACCCCACCTGCCCTTTTCCCCACAAGAACCATGACCCAGACCTTGGCTGACCCAGCCACAGCACAGAGCCAGGCCTGGACAGTCACTCTAGCATGAACTCCCCGAGGCAGGGATGAGGGGCAGAGACCCCTGAGCACCCAGAGCAGAGCGCTAGTCACTGCAGCGCTGCACTGCTGAGCTCCCGGCTCTGCACTCCAAGGAGACAAACCCCGCAGCACACGGGCAAGGGAAAAACACCCCCATTGCTGTGCTGCTCCCAAAATCCCATGGAGACAACCCACAGGAGAGACCCAGGCTCAGCCTGACCCCCCTGGGCTCCCCTCCCCCCTCCCACAGCTGCACAGGGAACAAGGCCCCTGATCCCCCATGCACGGGGTTGTTTTGGGACACTCTCAGGTCCTCTGTTCACCCAAACTGCTCCAGCTCTGTGGCTACTTCTGATCCCTCCTCTCTGCTCCTACATCACAGCTGCCTCCACTCCCATCAGAGACTGTTTCCTCTGCATCTGAAGTTGAAACAGCAAAGTGCTCGGATACCCCAAAGGGACATCACCATGTACTGAGTGCTCAGACCCTGGCACCTCCTATGTCTGCTCAGATATAGAGATATAGATATATAGTTATATTGATATCTACACGAATGTCGCGTCTTAAGCAGGGGTGAGGTTCTGAGGTCAGCGCGTAAGCCGAAAATCACGCATAGTCAAATCACCAGTGATTTGAGAAGCGGCAACTGCCTCTGCCTCCAAAACCTCCCACTGCTGCTGCAGAGCCGTGCTTGGAGCTGTACGGCCAGTGGCAGCGGTGCAGCGCGGGGTGGTGGGGGGGATGGCTGCGTGCCACCAGGCTACCACCGCGTTGCCAAAACCTCCCTCGGCCGCCGCAAATTCAAGCCCTCCCGCGTTTAGTTGAATTTGCGCAAGTTAAATGCGCATGTGACGCAACTGTATTTTATATATCGATATAGATATATAATCTCCACCTCCAGCACTCTGCCAAGTGGCCCTTGTAGTTCACTCGGCAGCTCAAAGCACACTAAAAACTGGGGCTGTGCGAGACTTCAGACAGAGCTTCAGATTCGGAGAAGCTTCCCACACTTTAGGGTCTGAAGCAGCACATCCGGGTCGAAGCGCTGCCTCGTTCGGCTTCCCGAAGAGCTTCAGAGCCGCCTCAGAGATCCGGCCTTAGGGTATAATGGGGAAGCAAAAAAATACCTATAACTTGGTTGTTTTTTCTCCAATTTGGATGAAATTTTGAGGCATGGTAGACTCTGCAGAAGAGATGACTTCTGCCAAGTTTCAAGAAGATCAGTTCAGAGGTTTGGGGGTAACATCACACCAAATTCTTCCTGTGAGGACAGGAAGAATTTGTATGCTGTATTTCCCCCTATTTTCACCATTTGCCCAGTTTAATGCCAAGTTTTTAATAGCCCTTGCCCTCTGGTGGTGCTGACCCCAGTGTCTCCCCTGTGCCAGAGACTGAGCCCCATGCAGAGAGAGCAGGGCCCTGTGCTGAGCGCTCCCAGCCTGGGGCTGCTTATACCCTCCTGGGAGCAGCATGCAAATCCCTGCCCAGGGCTACTGGTTAAATAGAGATCCTGTACCCAGGAGCCTCAGTCTGTACCCAGCCCCTTGCTGCCTGCTGAGTCTCCCTTGTTATAGGGCAGCAGCAATGAACTCCTTATTCCTATTCCTGTTGCTTCTCTCTACTCCCCCATGTAGGTTATGAGGAAGGTTCAGGGGAATCCAGGGCTCTGGGGTTTCTCCTTGGACCTTATTTTTTACCAAATTTCTTTCCCCTTCAGGTGTGCTTTCTGCTGTGCAGCTGGTTGAGTCTGGCCCAGGGGTGGTGAAGCCTGCAGAGACCCTCACCCTCACCTGCACCGTCACAGGTTCCTCCATCACCACCAGTGGTTACGACTGGAGCTGGATCCGGCAGCCTCCTGGGACAGGCCTGGAGTGGATGGGGTACATTAACTCCGGGGGCAGCACATACTACAACCCATCCTTCCAGAGCCGCATCACCATTTCCAGGGACACTTCCAAGAACCAGTTCTCCCTACAGTTGCGCTCCCTGGCAGCCGCAGACACGGCCACGTATTACTGTGCCGGTGACACAGTGACACAGAGCAGAGCAGGGGCTGTACAAAAAGGGGAAGCCTGTTCTTTCTAATGCAGCCGAATTGCAACTCAGGCAGGGAAGTTTCCACCTAGAAACCCCACACACATGGGGGGAATCTCGGACAGGATCAGCCTTGGCCACTTGAGGGCTTGCTGTATTTGGACCTGTAACAATGCAGAGAGCAAAGGCCTGAGAGCTTCACCGGGCATGTGTCAGACAGTCGGTATAAAACAGTACATACCTCACAGAAGCCCCATCATAGGGTGTTTGGGATCCTCATCCCTGTGAGCGGCCATGGCAGTGGGGCTCCTCAGTCCCTTGGGGAATGTCCAGCCCAGCCTGCCCAAAGAGGGACCAGCACGACAGTCCAAGTCCTGAATTTCCAGGAAAAATTTCTGCCGGCATTATATTCAGCTAACTGTAGCCCAGGTATACAGAGGGTTGTATTCCCCTCTGCAATGGAGGGAACAATTGGCACGGCAATGTGCTGTGGAGGAAGACTGCAGCCCAGCGGCTGCCTTTGTCCCTTATAGTGTCAGGCCCAGTCAATCAATTACTGAACTATATACAAATGTATTATTGCAATTAAACCATAAAAAGGTAAGGATATAATTAATGTATATATAAATTAACAAAACAATATATCCTATACCATTTATATACACCCAATAATTATTAAAAAGTACAAATGAACAACAGAACAACCCAGAGGAAAGGCTAGTGACGGGGCAACCTTATAATTCTATTAATATACACTATTACTTCAACTTATTCACATAAGCTTTAAGGCACAGTCTACAAATATAAGAAGTAATCCTTAAACTACCCAGGTGCCCTCCAGGGCAGAGGCCCCATTGCTAGGTACCAGTACAGATAAGGAGGAGGGGGAAGGAAGAGGAGAGTCAGACCCCCAAACCTCCTAAGACCCCTCTGGCACCCAGGAGTAGCCCACGTGGTGTCCCTTCACAACCCTTGGGGTCCCTCTCCTGAGGGGACCCTCTCTCCAGGGTCACTTACCACTCCACAGTCCCGGAGGGTTGCCTCCCATTCTGCAGGTCGAGCTCTGTTCCCTGCCAGGCTTTCCTGACGCCCGACTCTGCTGCCACCGGCCTGGCTTCGGGCCACGTTCACCACTCTGTGTAGTGGGCGCTTCACCTTGTGCTAGGGGTTGGAGGCCTGGGCAGCCTTGTGCAGCACTGGTACTCCGTCTGCTCCTCGACCCTCTGGGCAGAATCGTCTGCACTGAACTGCTTCCCCGTGCCAGCTGCTGTAGTCCTGAGCCATCTCAAGCAGCTCCCAGGATCTCTCACCCTCCATGCAGCACCTCCTGCATCAAGCTCCCAGCCTCATGCAGAGGTTGGGGACCTGAGCCTCCCAAGCAGCTCCAAAGATCCTGCCCCGTGCACAGGCCTGCACAACACGTCTCTGGGCACACACCAAAAGGCCAGACTCTCCTAGTAAGAAACCGCTGCTCTCCCCAGCGCTGCTTTGTACGTCCACAGATTGGGACAGGGTTATCTAGGGCCACACCTGAGCCCATCACTGCAGCATCTCAGCATGTCACAAGCCTGGGGGAGGCCGGGGAGAAAATTGACAAGTGGGAGAAGAGGAAAGTGGGTCTAGGGGGACTGATGGGTGCATGCCAAAGGGCACAGGCTGGGATCCAGCACCATAATACTGAGTGCCCCAAAAGGGGAGAAGCAAAGACCCAAACCAGTGCTGTCTGGGGCCTGTCCAGTGCCTTCCTCACCAAACCTCTCCCACAATGGTGAGACTTGAAGAATCGTCCCCACAGCACTGGTGGAAGCGTCTGGGACTGGCCGGGGTCAGAGATGGAGCCTGTGTTAGGTGGGCCACTGGTCGTATCCAGCCTACCTAACAACCAACCGCAAGACAACACCCATACCGCAGGGGTCATCAACGCAGGGAAGGGGGCTCAGGGTACCTGGGAGCATGGTCCCCACTGCCTAAACCTGCACTTTTGGGGCAGCAATGCAAGCACTGGCTTAATTCACTGCTCCTGCAGACACCCAAGTGAGGGACAACCCTCAGCCCCAAAGCTCCCAAACACGTTGAGCAGCGAAACAGCATGAGCTGAGAGGAAGGGAAGGGAGCAGGAAGGATTCATCTTAAAAACACTAAGTATCTTTGTGTAGACCGCGCAGACAGGACCCCACATGCAGACCTCGCATTCAGCCCCTCTGGCCCAGCCCTCCATTGCACTGGACCCTCCTCCTCCCAGGGAGGGGGATGGAGGGCTGGAGTAGAGCGGGGCTCTATGAGAGCAGAGAAATGCAAATCCAGTGCTGCAGGGGACGCATAAATGCTGACACCCTCTGGTCCTGCAAGGTTGGGGGGAGCAGGGGGTGAGCAGAGGTCTGTGCCATCCCTGCAGCCCAGCACCATGCTGTCCTGGGGATCTCTCCTCTTTCTCCTCATTGCCCTGTCAGGTGAGTCCCCAGCCCCCTGCCACACCCCACACATCCCTGCACACCCCAGGGAACAACCACTAATAATCCTCACCTGATTCAAAGGCAATGGAAAATCTGCAGTGAGTGGCCCCCTGGCTCCATGGGCTTTGGCAGAGGCTGGCAGAGACAGGATCCTGAAACATGCTTTTTTCTCCCCAGGTGCCCAGTCCCAGGTGCAGCTGCTGGAGTCGGGAGGGGATGTGAGGAAGCCTGGAGACTGTCTGCGCCTCTCCTGCAAAGCCTCCGGGTTCACCTTCAGCAGCTTCTCCATGCGCTGGGTCCGACAGGCTCCTGAGAAGGGGCTGGAGTGGGTCACAACTATAAATGCTGCTACTGCTAACCTCACCACATACTACAGTGCTGCAGTGACGGGGCAATTCACCATCTCCAGAGACGACTCCAGCAGCACATTGTACCTGCAGATGACCAGCCTGAGAGCTGAGGACACGGCCCGCTATCACTGTGTGAAGCCCACAGTGACCAGAAGCCTGCTGTGCCCAATACAAAAACCTCTGGGCATACCTCCTGCCAGCTCAAGCCAGCACAGAGCAGCAGCCAGGGCCTGAGCACAGTAGCTTAGGCAGAGGGGGACACGGGGCCCAGGCACACGCCGTGCGCAGGTAGTGTGACACACAGTGGGAGCACAGAGCACGCAGCCCCTGCCCACTTGGGCAGCAGGGTCCTGGCCACGGCATCCTCCCTCCTCCCTGCAGCAGCTGGCTCAGACACAGCCAGCCAGGAGACCCCAGGCCCTGGACAACTGCCCCAGCACCTCGCACAGCCAGGCTGGATCGAGCTTCTCCAGCACTTGCACTCCTGGCAAACACCCACAAGCCGGGACACAGGGAAGATGTATGCTTCTGATGTAGCGGTAAGCTGCTACCAAGTCCACTCTCGGCCATCTCTTTTTCAGGCTGAAGAGTCCCAGGTCCCTCAGCCTTCCCTTGTATGGCTTGCCGTGCAAGTCTCTGATCATATAGGCAGCCCTGCTCTGAGCTCTCTCAAGCTTTACCATGTCCTTGCTAAGGTGCGGAGCCCAGACTTGACGCAGTACTCCAGCTGCGGTCTCACCAGTGCTGAGAAGAGCCGAATAGAGCAGGAAAATCACTTCTTTGCAATGGTTTTGCTGCAGACACATCAATTGATGCATGCCAGCGTAGTATTGGCCCTGCTGGCTACAGTATCGCACTACTGGCTCATGTTGATAATGAGGTCAATTATTACCCCCAGGTCTGTGGTGGCAAGGGATGGGGGAGCTTTAGTCCTGCTGCCTGATGAGAGGCACCAGTTGCACAAGCACCCATGTGACACGTTTTGTCTGTCAGCAGCGAAGGGTGCAGGGCCCCTGAACCCCCCTGCACCGATCTCCTTAACAGCTGGCAGGCTTCGTGGCCACAGCAGGGCCTAGCAGCCAGGCCGGCAGTAGTTTCCCTCCCCTCCGCCTCAAGACAGACACAGTTGCACAAGCACCCATGACACGGGTTTTGCCAGTCAGCAGCCAGAGGTGCAGGCCCAGATCCCAGACACCTGCATCCATCTCCTCGACAGCGGGCAGGCTTCATGTCCTCAGCAGGGGCTGGCATGTGTGCAGTTTTGGCCCTGCTGTGGCTGAACACATACACCACACAAGTGTGGCTCTCAAGGCGAGGGGTGCCGTTTCTCCCAATCCCCTGAAACTGTATTCTTGAAAGTTGGCATGCTTTATGCTCTCAGAAGGGGCTATTATTTCTGCAAGTTTTGTCCAAAGCTGGCTATACACGACAAAAGTTATACTCTGTTTCAACCTTCCCCATTAAAGCCTATGGGTGAAACGTCAAAACAGCGTTGAAATGGTGAAATGTTTCGATTTGCCTCGTTTTGTTTCGAGGCTGTTTCGAACGTATCGGTTTCATTTCAGTTTTCTTGTTTCGACCTCGAAACAGGTAAAAATAAAACGGGTGGGGAAATTTTGCACAGCCCTAATGCAGAGGAAGGATGAGACTGTCCATTAGCTACTGCTGTGTTTCTTTTCCCATGAGGTGTCCTGTCCCAGGTCACACTGAAGGAGTCTGGCCCAGGGGTAATGAAGCCTGCACAGACCCTCAGTCGGACCTGCACCGTGTCCAGGTTCCCTCTCCTTAGCTACACTGTGCACGGGGTTCACCAGGGAGCAGGGCAAGGGCTGCCGTGGGTCCGAGTTATCTGGGGCAGTGGAAGCACTGAGTACAACAGTGCTCTCCAAAGCTGCCTCAGCACCAGCAAAATCACCCCCAGCTACCAAGGGTACCCATGTCTCACCGGGCTCCAGCCTGCCTGGTATTACTCCACAGCCTGGTATTACTGGCCAAAGACACAGTGATTAAAAGCCAATATAAGCCTGCACAGACAAACATCCCTGCGGGACCCACCTGGCATGTGAGCAGCAGAGGCAGCATATGCCATCCCCGTGCTCTGCCTACTGGGTCAGACACATGAGGCCTTCTCGATCACATGAACCAGCCAGGGATTAAATCCAGGGAAGGCTCAAGAGTGACCAGTGGGTCAAAATCCCTGATGGAGTCATACATTCATAGAAAGTTTGGTCCGGAAGGGACCTCAGGAGCTCATCTAGTCCAACCCCTGTTCAAAGCAAGAACAACCCCAACTAGATCAGCACAGCCAAAGCTCTGTCTAGTTCAGTCTTAAAAACATTAAAGGGTGGATAGCCCACCACCTTTCCAGGTAACCTGTTCTAGTGTTTTGCTACCCTCTTAGTGACATTTTTTTTCCCTAATTGTGATGGCCAGAACCAAAGAAATTAATAAGAAATAATTATGTGCTCTTTAGAGCCATTTGGAAATTTTGTCTAATATAAAGCTTGTATTTTTGTAACCCGCAAATGTAACTTGTAACTGTTTGTAAAACTGACTAGGCATCAAAGACAAAGCTATAGTTGTAAAGTTAGCTGATCTAACGTATTTCTCTTGCTCAGAAATTAGCCTTCATGATGATAAAACTGGGTTCAACCACCTGGCCTACCCAGCATGTTCTAGCAAAGCACGTCTCAAAAAAGCATCGCCAGAGAGATCTAAAGGGGTTGGATTTAGGTGGATTAATGTAATTTCAAACCTGAAGATGCTGCGTTGTAATTTGGTTATTGGATAAACCCAAGTCTGGGTAGTAACCTTTTATAATGATTATTAACACCTTTTTATCCCATAGGGTAACCGCTATAGAACAAGATTGTGCATGGCTCTAAAGCCAACAGATTAGCATAGGACTAGGTATAAAAAGTGCGTGCATCAGGTGACCGACAGGAAGGAGGGAACAGGACGGTCACTGCTGTTCCACGCCCGCACCCCGGACTCCCCGTGCGAGTGAGGATCGGATCCTGATCAAGGGAACTTCCCCAGTAATCCCTCTGGCAGTGTCCATCGGGGACACCTGACTTCTCTGGGATCACCTGGTGCGCATCCGGCATTGAGGGACTATGGATAAGTTGCCAACCCATGTCTGTCTATTTGTTGTTTTAAACAGCCAGTGGCTGATACCCTCGCAGTGCCCAATACTGCATTATCTGCTTATGGCATTTATCTGTCTGTTAACCTGGGGGGGGGGGGGTGTGTGTGTGTGTGTGTGTGTGTGTGTGTGTGTGTGTAAAAGCTATAATAAACTTGCCATTGCTTTACTCCCAATCTTGCCTCTTCAATCCTGAACGAAACAGCTCAGTGACTAAACTGATATACTCACAGTGCCCAGCTGGCCTGTCACAACATCTCCACCACGCCCACGATTACTACACCCCACAACAGAGCCATCAGCATTCCCAGATCTAACAGCTGCACCTCCAGAAATGTAGCACATCTCATCCAACGTACCAAATGCCCTGATGGACAATACGTAGGAGAGACCAAACAACAACTGCGCCCCAGAATGAATGCATGCTGGAAATCTATCAAAGACAAGAATACCCAGTGACCGGTGGGGGCACGTTTCTCACAAGAAAACCACTCTCCCTCCAATCTCTCAGTTCGGATCCACAACAGAAACTTACAAATCACCTGTCAGAGATGAGCCTATGAACTCCACTTAATCAGCCTCCTGGATAATAAAAAACCAGCCCAGCCGCTGGCTTTTTTACTTTACATTCCTTCCACGAAGAGCACACACCGACTGCAGAAAATTTCTCAGCCTGACAAAGGATTTTAAACCGGAAAGTTTACTTCATTTTTGTTTTCCAATTATTTAAGCTGGTCTAATAAAAGATATCAGATTCACCCAAAGAACGGTCTCTACTTATTGTATCATTATCTTTCATTATTGTGTTCTTCTATATTTGGATGTGTGAATGAATAAATGAGGAGGGAATTGTAAAAGCAGAGTAAGCTATATGTCAGTAAAGAAGTTACCAAATGGTGAATCATGTGAAGTGGCTGAAGAACTCAGCCTGTACCAGGGGAAGAATAAATATAAACAGAAAAGATCAGATTAAAGACAAGGTTTGCAACATCTCAAAGCTAGATGCCTAGGACACAGCACACACCAGCGATAATGGAAGGATGTCGTAAAACAGCGTGATTGAAGAGCAACACTTCGAGACAAGGATGCATGAGCCGAACCACTTGTCAGCATGGAGAAGTACTGAGATTTTAGACGAAGTTACAGAGTCAGGAAAGGTGGACCGGTCACCCAACACCAACTTGATAATCCCTATAAAGGGGAGAGACTGAGCAGTAAGAGGTGGGGTAACACTCTGTGACCTTCACTGGAGCAGTCCGTCTCCCCCATACCTGATCTCATGCTAACTAGGCTGGCCACCTATAATATTTGAGCAACAAACATTGGTAACTATAACATCCGCAGAGTGATTTGAGTGTGTGTCTGTATATATGAGCACTCTTTTGCATATTATAATCAATAAATGAAGCATTTTGCTTTATCTCCCTCATAATGTCTCGCTCATCATAAGAACCTTTTGGTAATTTCTGCAGCACTCTCACCTCCCAGGTGGACACCTTCCTCTTCAAACTCCTCTTCCCTCAGTTTGTCTAAGCTGCAGGACAGGAGCCAGCCCAAAGCAGGAACCAGCCTCCCTGGCATGAGTCTGATGGAGCAGCTGGACCTGATGGGCAGGTAATGACTGCAACTGAGAGGTAATTAGGGCCCCGTTAACACTTTCCAGCCTACTGCTCTTCCAGCAGTCTGGTCTCCATCAGAGCACGGACAAGGTGTGTGTTTATGCACAGGAGGGTGGAAGTTCTCCCCTTGGCCTCTGCAGGACCACGTCCCACCTCTGCAGACACTTCCAGGGACTAGGCCCTTACAGCACAGCCGATGTAGAGAGGAAGAGATGTCCAGAGAGAGACTCAGTGCCCTGCCGTGTCCCAGCTTTCTGCAGCATGTGGGACAAGGGCCCTCGGGGCAGGGACAGCCCGAACCAGGGACGTTCCTGTGCCCTTACCCCGACCCTGCAGAGACTCAGGCTGAACCAGGCTGATTCCTCCACCAGGGGGCAGCACCTCCCCCACCCACCTGTCACCCCCCGCCCCCCACACCCCCACGCAGCTCCTGTCCCACTGCACCAGCACACGGGGACCCCGGCTCCTTCCCACCAGCAAGGGACGGCACCACACACCCTGCACTGTGTATGCTAGGCCCCTAAACAGACTCCTGCCCCTTTTCCCCAAGCATTCCCCACTAGGGATGGAGACACAGCCCCTGCCCCACAGCCTGCAGCCAGGCAGGGCTCAGCTACCAGGGGCTCTCACTACCCTGGGAGGCAACCAAATCCCCCAGTGTCAGAGAGGGACACAGCGAAAAACACAACCAGAGGCATTGGGCTCTCAAATGTGGTTTTACTTTAGGGCTTTGGCACTGAGGCCTTAACCTGGAGCCCAGGGCAGGGAGTGCAGACACCTCTCCTCATCTCCTCTCCCAGCTGCAGGGCAGGAGCCTGCCAGGAGCAGCCAACAGCCTCCCTGCAGCCTGCTGGAGCAGCTGGGCTGGAACAAGCTAGTAAAGCGACCAAAACGCTGGCTTGCATCCATAGATGCTTCTCAAGCAAATCCCGGGACGTCATTCTCCCCCTGTACTCGGCCTTAGTGAGGCCGCAGCTGGAGGACTGCGTCCAGTTTTGGGCTCCACAATTCAAAAAGGATGTGGAGAAGCTTGAGAGAGTCCAGAGAAGAGCCACGCGCATGATCAGAGGTCAGGGAAGCAGACCCTACGATGACAGGCTGAGAGCCCTGGGCCTCTTCAGCCTGGAAAAGCGCAGGCTCAGGGGTGATCTGATGGCCACGTATAAGTTTATCAGGGGTGACCACCAGTATCTGGGGGAACGTTTATTCACCAGAGCGCCCCAAGGGATGACGACTGGGTCGAATGGTTATAAACTACTACAAGACCGTTTCAGGCTGGACATAAGGAAGAATTTCTTTACTGTCTGAGCCCCCAAGGTCTGCAACAGCCTGCCACCGGAGGTGGTTCAAGCGCCTACATTGAACACCTTCAAGAGCAAACTGGATGCTCATCTTGCTGGGATCCTATTGTCTCGGCCGGGTAGAGCCGACTGAGGGAAACGCTGGTTAATTAAGCGAACGTCAGGCGGGCTGGTGGATGGAGAGGCGAGACAGCATATTGGTTGCAAAAATAATTTTTACTTACGCCGCTGGTGGCCGCGACGCAGGCTGTAAAGGCTGCTTGCGTAGTTGCAATGACTTGCTTTAACTGGCAAGAAACTGAGCCAGTGAGTCCACAGACGAACCGGGCACGCAGGGAAAGGGTATGTCGGGGATAAGCGCTCGGCGACAGGGAGGAAAAATCGGTAGTTGATCAGGCTACCGATTCGCTCTGCCACAAGTCAGGAATTTTTTTAAGTCACTCTGCAGCGTGCTCAAAGTTTTCCGACTTGGGCGCAAGTCACGTGGATTTTTATACGGCTGGCGAGACAATTACTAGTTGTTAAGTAGGAATAATTTAGAATCAGCCAATAATGAGATACAAATTTACATACAAATGGCGGGAACTTTTCTGCACCGGGGTTTTCTCTCTGCAGCAGAAACTTCCACCGTGCAAAGAAGCTCCAATGTGGCGGGAAAATTAGACTGTGCCGAGGCACTAAAATCATTGGGGTATGACATCTATGACCCCAGCTGACTTCCTGCCCTTGGGCAGGGGGCTGGACTCGATGATCTTCCGAGGTCCCTACCAGATCTAATGTCTATGAAATCTATGAAGCTGGGGAGGTTAGCCCTTCCTGCGCTGCTCCCCCTGGCCTGCCCCTTCCCTCCTCCAGCCTGGCCTGCACAGGGCATGTTTCCGCATACAAGCTGCTCCCCTGCATCTCCCCGACACCTAGTTCCTAGTTCAGGGAAGAGCAGCAGGGTATCTCTGTGTGTGCCTTGGCAAAGGGTACAGACATGGAGCAACAGGCATTGCCCATAGCAGAGAGGCACAAGTACATACACACAGAGCAGCAACACATGCACACACTCACGCATACACATATAAAACCCTCCATATTATTTCTAGGTCAGACCCTGGCAAACCCTGTCTGTGTAAGCTTAGCTCAACCTAGTAAACCTGCCCATGTAGCTGCCCCTGGAAACTCAACATGACGACACCCAGGAGCTGAGCTTCCCTCCTGGGCTGTGGTCTCTGCTCCTGCACTGCCCTGCTCTGCCCCCTGCTCCTCCAGGCCCTACTCCAAGGTGAGGGTTGGGGACTGCAGACATCTCCACATATTGCACAGGAGACAGGCAGCACAGGGACACAGAGAACGGCAGGCGCTGGGCCAAAGGGAAGCAGGTCCCTTACAGGCAGGTAGTGCCTTTGTCAGCATTTCCCCTGGCTGTGCTCAGTAAGACAGAAGGCAAAGCAATGCGCCCCCTGCTCCACCCCAGGCCCCCGCCATTCACTGTAATACCTGCCCCAACTCTAGGTCATTCCCAGGATCACGGGGAAGCCCCATCCTGCTTCTGTATGCTCCAAGCTGCATCTCCCACTCCACCATCGCCTCCTCATCAGCTTGTGCTGCCCCACACCCACCCCACCTGCTGCCTTTGCATCTCCTGGAAGAGCAGGAGCTCCTCGGGGCAGGGCCCTGATGTCTGCTCTGGGCCGGTGCAGCACGAGCACAACAAAGGCTGGACCAGAGCTGTAGCCAGTCAGAGCTGTAAGGACAAGGGAGGACCTGGCATGAGCAAGGGGAAAACCACAGACATCCCTGAGAGCAGGGATCAGCAGCACCCACTGCACTGGACCCGGGGAACAAAACGCACACAAACAGGCACACATGCTTGTGCATGCACACTGGCTGATTTGCAGCTTCCCCTGATTCATCGCCCACCTCCAGACCCAAGACGGGGTGTCACATTGGGGTTCAGGCCTTGAGCTTCCAGCCTAATCCTGAGCAAGCAGGACCCTGGGGCACCATGACATGAAGCAGGACCAGGGTGGGGGGGACCTCTCTTCCACTCCCAGCCCAGCCCTCTGAAGACCCAAGCTGGCAACAAGCAGGTAGCTGCAGGGGGCAGGAGTGAGGGGAGCTGGTGCCCCCAGGGCAGACCAGGACCGGGGCAAGGTGGAGCTCTGAGCAGGTCTCAGGGGTCAGTGAAGCCCAGAGGGGGCTGACTATCAGAGACAAACCTCAGCACTAGGGGCCTCAGCCCTAAGCCCCCAAGCCACCCAGGCACCTCCAGCTAGGACTGGCACCTCAGGGGACATCACTGGTGCCCAAATCCCTACAAAACCCAGGACCCATACCCTAACTCAGGTTACTGACACACGGGCACACAACATGACCTGCTGGGATCTGGCCTCATCCCTGCCAGGTGCCATCGTCTCCTGTCCACCGGGAAATGGGGATGTCTTATCCCAACTAAGGACAGAAGGCCCAAATGGACCAAGGCTGAGGATCAAGGGCCCCTGAGATACTCGTGCCCTGTCATCAGGAGGGTGGAGAAGAGCAGGGAACTGAAGCCAGAGCCCTGCCCACAGCCTGGTTCAGCCATGGATCCAAGCACCGGCCCTTCCCCTCTGTCTGTGCTCATCCCACCCCCTTCTTATGCGCAGAGACTCAGAGCCCTGTGCAGAGAGAGGAGGGCCCTGTGCTGAGCACTCCCAGCCCAGGGCTGCTCACACCCTCCTGGGACCTGCATGCAAATCCCTGGCCAGGGGCTCCTGCTTAAATACAGCTTCTGGGCTGTGAAGCCTCAGTCCGTGCCCAGGCCCTTCTTGCCTTCTGGGAGTCCCCCTTGTTATAGGGCAACAGAAATGAGCTCCTTATTTCTCTTGCTCTCTCTTCTCTCTTCTCTCCCATGTAGGTTGTGGGGAAGGGTGGTGGGAAGCCAGAGCACTGGGGCTTCCTCCCTGGACCTGCTTCTTCACCTACTTTCTCTTTTCTTTAGGTGTGCTCTCTGCTGTGCAGCTGGTTGAGTCTGGCCCAGGGGTGGTGAAGCCTGCAGAGACCCTCACCCTGACCTGCACTGTCACAGGCGACTCCATCAGCGGCAGTTACTATTGGAGCTGGATCCGGCAGCCTCCTGGGAAAGGGCTGGAGTGGATGGCAAACATAGGTGGAAGCAGTGATAGCACAAGCTACAACCCATCCCTCCAGAGCCGCATCACCATTTCCAAGGACAGCTCCAAGAACCAGTTCTCCCTGCAGCTGCGCTCTCTGACAGCCGCAGACACCGCCACGTATTACTGTGCCAGAGGCAACAGCTACACAGTGACACAGAGACACAGCTACACAGCGACACGGAGCAGAGCAGGGGCCGTACAAAAAGGGGAAGCCTGTTCTTCTTAATGTAGCAAAATTACAACAGCCCAGACAAGGAAGTTTCCACCTGAAAACCTCACACACATGGAGGGAAACTCTCATAGGATCATCCTTGGCCATCTGAGGGTTGTTATATTTGGACTTCTAACAGTCCAGACAGCAAAGGCCTGAGAGCTTCGCTGGGCATTTGACAAGACAGAGGTTATCAAGCAGTACAAGTCTCAAGAAGGCTTCATCACAGAGCATTTGGGGCCTTGTCAGCGTGGATGGGTATGGCAGTGGGGCTCCTCCTCACTGCCTGGCCCTGCCTGCCCAAAGCGCCACCAGCACAATACTCCTGAATCCAAAAAACACGTCTTTCCTGCAACGGTTTGGGTTGTAGCCGTGTTGGTCTAAGGACACAGGCAGACAAGGTTCCTTGGGTGAATTTGATATCTTTTATTAGACCAACCAAAATGGTTGGAGAATAGTTATTAATCAAGCTTTCGGGTTCAAAAACCCTTCGTCAGGTTAAGGATGTACTTTGTGCTGAAGATTTTTTGTTAGGTGTCTGTTTATTTTTTCTACATCGATTCTTATGTCTCAGCATCGCCTGAGTTGGCTGAAAAGAAAGAAGCCTGTTTCCCAAGCTACTGATTAATGCCTTCTCCAGTGGAGGTAAATGTTATGTCCCTTATAATCTTTAACCTTACAAACAAACTCAAGCAGTGCAAACTCAAATGAGATTCTGTCTTTTCTAAAATAGGAGTGTCCCGAAACAGGGTTACTTGCCCTTAAAGTGCTTTAAATGCTGTTGCGTTTATTGTATTTCGTTTTAGGTTTCTCCTTTACAATGCTGCTTCAGCCTGACCCGATTTAACAAACAAAGGATATAAGAAATGTTTTACTTGTCACTGTGCGTCTCCGCCGTCCCTCCTCAGCTGATTGTCGCTTTCTCACTGTCACGCTGACTCCAGGAGAGTATTCTTGTCAGTGATTATTTATTCCATTTCCCTTGACTCGATGCGGTCTCCCTTCCCTCCCAGCCAACTGACAGTCGATTGTTCTCTGCCTCATCTTTACAATCAGTGCCTCTTTGTTCCCCCATGTCAGCACTGTCTCCTTCTCTCTCTTTGTCTGGTGATGCCCAACGTGCATCAAGCAGCTGCTCCAGAAATGCAGTTTCCTCTTTTCTTTTCCCAGTTCTTTCTGGTTTTGGGGTCATGCCGCTGCCAGTTCTCTATGTTCATGACAGTGTTCCTAAATCCCTTAGGCTCCCATAGCACTCATCTTCATGGCCACCAAACAAAGAGAAACTCCTCCACCTCCTTCAATCCTCTTAGGCCATCACATCCTCAGCAGCCACTCAGGACCTTCCTTCCGGCTTCTGTATTTCATCAGATAATTCAAACCCAACTCAGGAATACTTGTCACAGCGATCCCAGTTTGTTATGGAACTGGGGTGGCCAAATACCTTTGGCATCTTGGAAGCTCATCTTTTTACTGAGCTGAATAGACTCTCTCAGGTGACAACCTCTGCTGGGACCACTCTCACGTGGAGGCCTGCACAAGGACACCTCCCTGCACAGACACGGCTCTGTAGCTCTCTTTCAGCCTGGTTCCTCCCCGGGCTCCAGCTCCTTCTCACGCAGCAGGCCCTGGGCACCTGCAGGGCAGAGATTGCTCTGTGCCCAAACAGCCGCACCCTTGCACCCGGGCAGCAATGGGGGAAGGGATCACAATGGTCACCAGGGAGAAAAGCAGGAGCAGCAGGCAGGGAGACATTGTAAGGGCCTGGACCCTGCTCTCTGCTCAGCACCAGCCAAGCCTGGCACCTGACAGCAGGCCCAGGCTGCTCCTCCCATGGGTAAGGCCAGCTGCAACAGGAGGGGCTCTTGCATCTCCAGGACCCCCATACCTCCATGGCCAGGACCCTTCCAGAAACCACCCAAGCCTTGGCTTTCCCAGCAGCCTGGAGGCATTAGGCACAGCTGGCATTGCCCTGACCTAGGACCCTTACGTCTCCATCCTCTGACCAAACCCTAAATACACACAGTCTGCCTCTGGCTCTCAGCACCACTGTGACTCCCTGCACCCAGCAAGCCAAGCACTGACTCTCTGCTCCTCTGCACCCAACAGGGACAAGGCTGCCTCCCCCTGGCCTCAGACACCTCCACACCAGGAGGCACTACTCTGCCAGGGCTGGGGACACGTCCCTTCAGCAAAAGAGCAATCAGGTTCCCAGGGCCTGGAGTGGGAGTTGCACAGAGGTCGGATAGGAGGGTCCATTACCTGCTGTCTGTGCTTAGCACAGCTGATCCCCATCACAGGAGAAAACAGCAGCCCTGGGGTTTTCATAGATTCATAGATGTTAGGGTCGGAAGGGACCTCAATAGATCATCGAGTCCGACCCGCTGCATAAGCAGGAAAGAGTGCTGGGTCTAGATGACCCCAGCTAGATGCATATCCAACCTCCTCTTGAAGACCCCCAGGGTAGGGGAGAGCACCACCTCCCTTGGGAGCCCATTCCAGACCTTGGCCACTCGAACTGTGAAGAAGTTCTTCCTAATGTCCAATCTAAATCTGCTCTCTGCTAGCTTGTGGTAAGGCACTGGGGATGCAAATCAGGGCAGGCTGCCCTGTCCAAGTTGCTCTTTCCTGCTGCCCAGACGCCCCCTGCGCAGACAAGCCACAGCCCCTCGGGTCTATGCAGTGAGCTGACAACACCCGAGAGCTTTCCCCAGAACCAAAGAAGGGACTTGGGCTCCAACTCCTTGTCCTGGATGCAGCTCTGAAAGGTATTTCATCCTCCCTCAGGTGAGGGAGGGAAGCACTGCACACATGCTGCCCTGATAATATTTCCTTTTATCCTACCCTGTGTCTCAGGTGCCTGGTTCCAGTTGCAGCTGGGGGAGTCTGCATGGGACATGAGGAAGCCTCAAGAGTCTCTGCATGTCTCCTGAAGATCCTCTGAGTTTACTTTCATGGACTGCTACGTTGTCTAGGTCCAGCAGGCTCCTGGGAAGGGGCTGGGCTGGGGGGCTGAGATAAGGAATACTGGATCCAGCTAGTGGCCCTCCTTGGCTGTGAACAGGTGATTTACCGTCTCCCAGGACATCTCCCAGAGCCTGCTGCACCTGCAGATGAGCAACCCGAACCTCGAGGACACGACCCATATTACTGTGCCAGGTACAGTGATTCAAACCCTATTTAAGACAATACAAAAACCCAGCTCAGAACTCCCTTTCAAAGCTGCTAGGTGGGGGCAGCCCCCTCACACAGCACAGCCCTGCACAGAGACAGGAGAAGATGCACGGCACATGGGAGAGCAAATCACACTCACAAGGCTCCTTTCAATTCCATCAGCCCTGGCAAAAACTGTCCCCCGGGCCAGCTCTTCAAATATCGCTCCCATCCCGAGGAAATCCTGGGCAGATCCTTTTTGGTCTCTTCAGCAGAGAAGAGATTTCAAGAGGGAGCAGTGGATTCAGCCACCTTCCCCACGTGGAATAGCCCAGCTTGGTCCCATTAATGGGCCCATCATCATGGAAATAGATTTCCTCACGTGTTTGAATCCTTATGTGCAAGCAAGGGCTGGTCTCTGTGAAAGCTGTCTCTAGTGGGTTATGGAATAGAGAAAATCCCACACAATTTACTGATTCGTTTTGATGCACTGGCTGGGGGAGTAGTTAACTGATTGCATGATTTCACAATGATTACACACTTAATTTATACAACACAATTTTATTTTAAAACTCTTTGCTACATATATAACACTGCTTAGCTTTAAGAAACACCACAAACATTAAAAACACAATAATTACATATATCAGAAACAATGCTCCGAATGCACTTCCTTCCCAAACAATACTATAAGAATGAGTGTTACAAAAACAACTACAATTACAACTAAAAGTTAAATCTGAATCAATACTATTATTTTTCATATTATACTTACAATCCTAGAATTCCAAGAAGCCAAATACCAAAATATGGTTTCATTCCTCAGTAGTACGATTCAATGGGTTGGCCTCAGCAGTACGGTTCAATGAAATGGGCTCAGCAATACAATTCAATAGGCTGGCCTCAGCAGTGATAGGACTAAGTCCCCTTCCTTCAGTCCTTTTCAGGTGCTCCGCGGCTTCAGCGTGAACTAAGAGATTCGTGTTCACGGAGAGGGTAGTTTCAGGTGATCAGTCTGAACCGGGCTATACTTGCGATTTTTCCTTCGTTGTTCTACCAGTATAGTCACCTCCAAATTGGGACAGCAAGTTACCGTTTTTATTGAGCGAGTTGCCGTCAGCGGGCTCCTCCTACTCAATATATGGTTGCTTCCAAATTTGGGCTCGGATCTTACTCAACAGATTCTTTTACCTTTGTTGAGCATTTTAAATTACCTTTGGGAAACTTCCATATCACTGCAAATGCCCTTTTCTTACCAACCTGGTCAAAAGGCCCCGGGGTTTGATCTCTTGGAATTCAGGATATTTGCTCTCTTTGTAAAAGATTTCTAAAAGATGAAATTTAAATTAAGACTTTAAGCGAAAGTCAGGACCTTTTGCACGTAGTCCCCAAAACAATGAACTAGATAAGGAGATAAATCTTATCTTCTTCCTGAAACTGGCTAATGGGCAACCTTTGCAAACATTCAAACTATTTCATTCAATATGACAAAAGCAATGCCGATGCAGCCTTTGTTGGAGCCCCTGCACACCCAGCCCCACAAGCCCACCGAGGGGCTGGCCCCTGCTGCTTCCTGGGCTAACTGAATAGTGTCCCTGTTCAGCAGGTTTCCAGGGCACCTATATCCAAAGGTCTCAAAGCCAGATGCCGGTGGGGCTTGGCAAGGCACAGGGGGAGGGATTGGAGTCCGTACCCACCGCAAGTAATAGCAGACCCCTGCCTAGATATAAGTCCCCTGGAAAATCATCCCTGCCTGGAGAGAAGGGATCTCTTGAATCCCCAGCCTCTCTCCTGCTCCCGACTCACCTTCATCGGCAGCAGAGAAACCCCATGACTGTGGGAGAGCTGAGTGAGCACGTCTGCCTGCTTGACACATGAAGAGGACACTGATCAACCCTGGGGATACCCCACTCCTAGCCTGGCCCTGTTTGTAGCCTCCTGCAGACCCTCATGCAAATGTCCCCTCTCAGCCGGCCTGCTTAAATATGGGCCCCACCTTCTGTGAACAGGGCTGGACCAGGGCAAGGCTATGGAGGGAGGAAACCTGGCAGCAAGATGTAACTCTTTCATTTCCTGCAAGGATCACACATTGCAATCAGTCACCATGATCCCTAGAGCATGCTGGAGCCCCTTTGCAGTAGTTCCAAGTGCCTGAATCACAGCTGGCATAGGAGTCGCACAGGTAATTTCAGTGTCATGCAAAGTGAGCCGGGAAGCCAGGATGATATGACCCCAGTATCTACATCTCACATCCTGAAGGGAATAGGGGAGCCCCTGACCTGGAAAAAAAAAACAAAACAAAACATTGCCCACAGCCAAGCGCTAATAGGAGTTGTAGGGGCTCAGGGGCAATGACCTACCTGGGCAGGACAGTGCTTGTGCCATGGGGGCTTCCACCTCCAGGTCCCTAATTTACATCCTGGATTTGGGAGCCTGACTGTGAAAGTCCTGTCCAAGAAAAGTCACCAGGAGGCCTCCGCAGTGATTTCCCAGCAGTTAGGGCTGTGGGGAGGGGTGTGCAGACTAGAACCGAGATGCCGCTACTTTCCCACAGAGACCGGGATATCCCACCTACCAGAGGTAGGGACAATCTTGGAGATAGCTCTATCCAGCTTTCAGTCATCACAGATGTAGTTAGGGATCTTCTGGAAGGGCTAGAAATTTTAAATCTGCAGGTCCAGATGCCCTCCACCCAAGGGTGTTCAGGGTGCTAGCAGGGGTCATCGTGGACCCCTTGGCCCAGCTGTATGAGCATTTGTGGTCATCTGGCCAGGTGCCAGGGGATTGGAAACTGGCTAATGTGGTCCCAATTTTCAAGGAGGGGAGGAAGAAGGACCCAGGTCACTATAGGCCTTTAGGCCTCACCTCGGTGCTCGGGAATATCTTGGAGAAAATCATCAAGGAGCGCATCTGTGGGGGACCAGCAAGGGAGATCATGCTCAGGGGCAATCATCGTGGGTTCATGAAAGGCAGGTCCTGCCTGACCAACCTGATTGCCTTTTGTGACCAAGTAACTAAATCCTTGAATGACGGTGTCGCCGTGGACGTAGTCTTTTTAGACTTTAAGAAGGGCTTTGACACTGTCTCTCACCCCATTCTCATCAATAAATTAAGCGACTGTGGCATTGATGCTTGCACAGTTGGATGGGTAAAAAATTGTCCCAATTGCACCCAGAGAGTAGTGGTGGATGGGTTGTACTCAACCTGGAAAGATGTGAGCACTGGGGGCCTAGTTGGAGTACTGCATCCAGTACTAGGCGCCGCACTTCAAAAGGGATGTGGCCAGCCTGGAGAGGGTTCAGGGGAGGGCCAGCCGCTTGGTGAGAGGGCAGCAGGACAGGCCCTGCAAGGAGAGACTGAGGGACCTGAACCTGTTCAGCCTCAGCAAGAGGAGGCTGAGGGGAGACCTGGTGGCTGCCTACAAACTCATCAGGGGATATCAACAGCAAATAGGCAGAGCCCTTTTCTCCCCAACACCGCCTGGGGTGACAAGGATTAATGGTAATAAGCTGATGGAGAATAGGTTTAGGTTAGAGAGCAGAAGGCAATATTTTAGTTAGGTTGGCCAAAATCTGGAACCAACTTCCCAGGGAAGTGGTCCTCGCTCCTACCTTGGGCAAATTCAAGAGGAGGTTGGATGATCACCTGCCTGGGGTCCTGTGAACCCAGCATTCATTCCTGCCTGCGGCAGGGGGCCAGGCTAGTTGATCTGTTCAGGTCCCTCCTGACATCCTACTATCAAACTATGAAAATGCTGAGCACCACTGGCACAGACGACTATAAAGAATGAACTACAAAAGATCAATTGTGACTGTGAGGACAGGAAGACTTTGTATGCTGCATTTTCCGCTATTTCCATCATTTGCCCAGTGTAATGCCAAATGTTTATTAGCTTTCGACTTAGTTCCCGAGATCCTAAATGAATGCACTGCATCTAAGTCTCACGCCTGCGGCTTCTCTTTTCCCACAAAAATAGCTGTATCCAACTTAGATTTTGATATTTCAGGAGCATCACTCCCTCAGCTCCTATAGAACAAGCTGTCATGGCTACCCAGATCTAGATCTCTGCTAGGTCTGCTAGATCTCCTGCTGCACACATGCATCCACAGGCAGGGCTAGATCTGCTGCAGGGCAGGGGTCTCAGCAGGAATTCATGCAGAACCATTGCATCAGACACCCAGGGAAATCCCCAGCACTGGGGACTCAGGACCAAAACCCTCAAGCCTCCAGAGCTGCCCCTGGTTCCTCAGGAAATTCCCAGGTGTCCAGAGCAATCACCTATGGACACCTGCACCCCAACTCCAGCCCAGGGCACTGGCAGTTGGGCATCCAACACAACACCCTTGGCTTGACATGACCCCATCACCATAGGGCACCAGCACATCTGGTCCCTCAGGCAGAGGCAGACATCTCATCCCCACTGAGAAGAGGAGGACAAGAGGAACCAAGGCTGAGATTCATAGGGCCCTGAGTCACTGAGGTCCCAAACTTGCCTGGTAACAGGGACCTAGATCCTGGGGGGCGGTCACTCCTTGCCATCGGGGGTGGAACCGAGCAGGGGGAAAAACCCACAGCCCCTGCCCACAGCCTGGCCCTGGCCACGGAGCCCAGGACCGGCCCTTCCCCTCTGGCGGTGCTGACCCCAGTGTCTCCCCTGTGCCAGAGACTGAGCCCCATGCAGAGAGAGCAGGGCCCTGTGCTGAGCGCTCCCAGCCTGGGGCTGCTTATACCCTCCCAGGAGCAGCATGCAAATCCCTGGCCAGGGCCACTGGTTAAATAGAGATCCTGTATCCAGGAGCCTCAGTCTGTACCCAGCCCCTTGCTGCCTGCTGAGTCTCCCTTGTTACAGGGCAGCAGCAATGAACTCCTTATTCCTATTCCTGTTCCTTCTCTCTACTCCCCAATGTAGGTTATGAGGAAGGTTCAGGGGAATCCAGGGCTCTGGGGTTTCTCCATGCACCTTATTTTTTACCTACTTTCGCTTTCATTTAGGTGTGCTCTCTGCTGTGCAGCTGGTTGAGTCTGGCCCAGGGGTGGTGAAGCCTGCAGAGACCCTCACCCTGACCTGCACTGTCACAGGTTCCTCCATCACCACCAGTGGTTACGATTGGAGCTGGATCTGGCAGCCTCCTGGGAAAGGGCTGGAGTGGATGGGGTTCATATATGCAAGCACTGATAGCACAAGCTACAACCCGTCCCTCAAGAGCCGCATCACCATTTCCAAGGACAACTCCAAGAGCCAGTTCTCCCTACAGCTGCGCTCTCTGACAGCCACAGTCACCGCCACGTATTACTGTGCCAGGGACATAGCGACACAGAGCAGAGCAGGGGCTGCACAAAAAGGGGAAGCCTGTTCTTCTTAATGTGGCAAAATTACTACAGCCCAGACAAGGAAGTTTCCACCTGAAAACCTCACACACATGGAGGGAAAGTCTAATAGGATCATCCTTGGCCATCTGAGGATTGTTATATTTGGACTTATATCATTCCAGACAGCAAAGGCCTGAGAGCTTCGCTGGGCATTTGACAAGACAGAGGTTATCAAGCAGTACAAGTCTCAAGAAGGCTTCATCGCAGAGCATTTGAGGCCTTGTCAGCATGGATGGGTATGGCAGTGGGGCTCCTCCTCACTGCCTGGCCCTGCCTGCCCAAAGGGCCGCCAGCACAATAGTCCTGAATTCAAAACACACGTCTTTGCTTCAATTGCATTCACCAAACATTTCCAAAATGCTTGAAGGGAAGTACCCAGGTTCTCCTCTCCCCCTCCAGTTTTTCCTAAACAGTGTGAGGGTTTGTGGAGTATTCACTCTAATCTCTTGGCGTATATAAATCACGTGGAGTATATTAAGTCTCAAAATACCAGATCATTCCTCATTTCTTTCTTTCACTGGTGACCCTGAGTCTTGCCTCAATGTTTTGTTGTCGAAAGAGTTTGTCTGGGTGGATGTAACCATTAAGCGTTGGAGTACTGGTCTATCCTATTGAGTGTTTGACCTTTCCCAACAAAGAAGAAAAAAACGTGTTTTATTTTGTAGTAAACCAGAAATAAAACCTCACCGAGCGTTCTTTGTGCTAAAGTTCTTTTATTAGGTGTCTATCTAATTTATTTTACATTGATACTTAGGTCTCAGCATCGCCCGAGTTGCCTGAACTGACAGAAGCCTGTTTCCCAAGCTACTGATTAAGGCCTTCATCGGGGGAGGTAAGTGTTATGTCCCATATAATCTTTTACCTTAGGTTTCTCCTTTACACTGATGCTTCAGCCTGACCCAATTTCCCACATGATGGATTTAAGAAAAGTTTTACTTGTCACTGTGCGACTCCGCCGTCCCTCCTCCGACTGTCACTTTCTCAACGTCACGCTGACTCCAGGAGAGTATTGTTGTCGGTGATTATTTATTCGGTTTCCCTCGACTTGACGCGGTCTCCTGTCTTTTCCAGCCACCTGACAGTCGATTCTTCTCTGCCCCATCTTCCTAATCAGCTGCCTCTTTCTTTCCACGTCATGCCTCTCTCCTCCTCTCTGCACCTGGAGCATCACCAGACATCGAGCAGCTGCTCCAGAAATGCAGTTTCCTCTTGTCTTTTCCCATTTCTTTCCGGTTTTTGGGTCATGCCACTGCCAGTTCTCTATGTTCATGACAGTGTTCCTAACTCCCTTTGGCTCCCATAGCACTTATCTTCATGGCCACTAAACAAAGAGAGACTCCTCCACCTCGTTGAATCCTCCTAGGCCATCACTGCCTCAGCAGCCACTCAGGACCTTCCTTCTGCTTCTGTATTTCATCAGATAATTCAAACCCCACTCAGGAATACTTGTCACACCGATCCCAAAGGCTGTTATGGAACCAGGGTGGCCAAATACATTTGGCATCTTGGAAGCTCATCTTTCTACTGAGCTGAATAGACTCTCTCAGGTGACAACCTCTGCCGGGACCATTCTCACGGGGAAGCCTGCACAAGGACACCTCCCTGCACAGACACGGCTCTGTAGCTCTCTTCCAGCCTGCTGCCTCCCCGGGCTCCAGCTCCTTCTCACGCAGCAGGCCCTGGGCACCTGCAGGGCAGAGATTGCTCTGTGCCCAAACAGCCGCACCCTTGCACCCGGGCAGCCATGGGGGAAGGGATCACTATGGTCACCAGGTAGAAAAGCAGGAGCAGCAGGCAGGGAGACATTGTAAGGGCCTGGACCCTGCTCTCTGCTCAGCACCAGCCAAGCCTGGCACCTGAGAGCAGGCCCAGGCTGCTCCTCCCATGGGTAAGGCCAGCTGCAAGGGGAGGGGCTCTTGCATCTCCAGGACCCCCACATCTCCATGGACAGGACCCTTCCAGAAACCACCCAACCCTTGGCTTTCCAAGCAGCCTGGAGGCATTAGGCACAGCTGGTATTGCCCTGAGCTAGGACCCTTACGTCTCCATCCTCTGACCAAACCCTAAATACACACAGTCTGCCTCTGGCTCTCAGCACCACTGTGACTCCCTGCACCCAGCAAGCCAAGCACTGACTCTCTTCTCCTCCGCACCCAACAGGGGCAAAGCTTCCTCCCCCTGGCCTCAGACACCTCCACACCAGGAGGCACTACTCTGCCAGGGCTGGGGACACGTCCCTTCAGCAAAAGGGAATCAGGGCCCCAGGGTCTGGAGTGGGAGTTGCACAGAGGTGGGATAGGAGGGTCCAATACCTGCTGTCTGTGCTTAGCACAGCTGATCCCCATCACAGGAGAAGACAGCAGGGCTGTGGTAAGGCAGGGAAAATACAAATCAGGGGCAGGCTGCCCTGTTTAAATTGCTCTTTCCTGCTGCCCAGATGCCCCCTGCTCAGACAAGCCACAGCCCTCAGGTCTTTGCAGTGAGCTGCCAGCACCCAAGAGCTTTCCCCAGAACCAAAGAAGGGACTTGGGCTCCAACTCCTTGTCCTGGATGCAGCTCTGAAAGGTATTTCATCCTCCCACAGGTGAGGGAGGGAAGCGTTGCACACATGCTGCACACACCTGCCACTCGATAATACCCTGTATTGATACAGAGGAAGAACAAAAAAAGCAACAATACAAACAATCAAATAATTGTATCTCTACCAATCCTAGGGCTGTCATCAGAGTCAAAGTACATGGGGTCAGGACACAGGCTCCACTCTGAGGCTCTCTCTCAGGCGTCAGCAGTCTGGAGGTGAGATGCCGAGCCCCTCAGCCCCCTTCCAGTGGGCTGCATGAGATGGGCTGCTGGTATGCCCTTGGTGACCTCAGGGACCCTTCCCAGGGGATGGGGAGAGGGGGAACCTCTCAAAGAAGAGAAGGAGGGACAGGACAAAGGGAGGGATGAGAAGGACCCGTTGTTGCTCTGAAGTCTCTCCTTTTGTATTCTCCTTCCCACTGGTTCTCCTCAACCCGTCTGTGCCCAGCCCACTCCTCCCTGCTCAGAGTCTCCCTTGTTACAGGGCAACAGCAATGAGCTCCTTATTCCTGATCCTGCTTCTTCTCACTTCTTCCACATGTAACCCGGGTGCACCCAAGTACTGTGCCCCCCTCTCCAGATAGAAGGGATGGGTGGCAGGCAGAAGTACTGCAAGAGGGATCTGCAATATGCAGGCCAGGCCATTTTGCTTGGCACACGACTGCCAAACCGGGCTGTTGGCACTCCGGCACCTTCCAAGGTAGACGTTGTGGGTTTTTTCGGCACTCTTGCCAAAAAATGTTGCCTACCCCTGACCTACAGAGTCAGGCCAACACAAGAGATACTTTACTATATACAGACGTATTTATATAATAATTAAGAGAATTGCTATTAATAAACATATATGTACAATAGGCCTGTGTGAAGCGGCTAGTATCTGCTTCAGATCTGGCTGATTCAGGAGCAGCGATTCAATTCAGTGACTTGAATCATTGTCCTGAACTGATTTGGCTAAATCCTATTCAGAGATTCGGCTCCTGCTGCATCTCCGAATCAGCCAGGTCCATCCCCCTCAGCCGGCAATGACTGCTCGCCCACCCCAGCTCCAGACTCTTTGGGGGGAAAAAAGCCCATGCTCACTGGGTGCTGCCAGGCAGGGGGCAATTCCTGCTGCCCCCCCAGTGCCCTACGTTGCACGGGGGGCTCTGCACGACCCCCCCCCTTATTCCCCCAGGCCCCGGCATGTGTGTCCTGCCTGGGGCCAGCTCTGAACCTTTAAGAAAAAATACAAAAATGAGAAAAGCCCCGCACTCACCATTTCTGCCAGCGGGCAGCAATCCTCCATGCCCCCTGCTGTGTGGGGGGCTCTGCATGAGGCCCCCGAAGCCCCAGTGCAGCTGCAGGAGCAGTGAGTCCCAGGGCTTTTCTCCATTTAATTTTCTTCAAGGGCTAAAGCTGGCCTGGGCAGGGCACCAGTGGGGGGAGCTGGGGACTTGTGCAGAGCCCCCCATGCATTGAGGGGGAAGTAGGGATCTCCCACCTGCCTGGCAGCACCCAGTGAGCACTGGGGCTTTTCTTTGCAGTGCCGGGAGCTGGGGAAAGCAGGGCAGCCATGGCAGGGATAGGGGAGTGGCCAGGGGATGGGGGCTGGCAGGGCACCAGAGGCACCCAAAGAGGCACGGCACCAGGGTTACCACTCCCCTGGAGCTATAACTGCTATGCACCTCTCGCATCAACTGAGCCAACCATACTACCGGCTCCAGCATGCGAGGATGGAGGGCCACCAGCCCCTGAACCTAGAAGACGACACAGAGTTATCGTGGTGGGCGACTCCCTCCTTAGGGGGACAGAGGGAATGATCCGTCACCCTGACCCCTAGCCCGGGAGGTCTGCTGCCTGTCTCGAGCTTATGTCTGGGATGTGACACAGAGGATTCCCAAAGTCATCTGGCCCCCGACCACCATCCCATGCTACTCATCCCTTTGGGTGCAAATGATACAGGGTGGAGCAGGACTACAGGGCTCTGGGCTCAGATGTCTGGGGGCACAGAGTTTTGTCTTCAATCCTCCCAGTCATAGGACATGGGCTCTGAAGGGAAAGGTGCATCGGTGAGGTGAATAGGAGACTCTGGTGATGGTGACATTGTGAGGGGTTTGGAGAGTCTTGAAGGAGCTGGCAGATGTCATTGCATCCCCCTTGGCAAAGATATTGGAAAACTCAAGGTGCTCAGTGAGGTCCTGAAGACTGGAAAGAGCCAATGTGGCCCCAATCTTTAATACAGGGAGGAGGGATGCCCCGGGGAATTAGAGACCAATCAGTTTGATGTCCGTCCCTGGAAAAATCATCAAGAAAGTTGTTGAGGGACGCATCAACACCAGACTAACACAAGGCAAGTATCTGAATGCCAGCCAACATGACTTTGTGACTGCCAGGTCTTGCCTGACCAACCTCATCTGCTTCTATGACTAGGTAACATATGCCCTGGACAAGGGAGATGACATGGACATCATATATCTGGATTTCAAGAAAGCCCTTGACCTAGCTCCCCATGATGTCCTCATGGTTAAGCTCAGGAACTGTGGCCTTGATCATCATATGGTCCGATGGCTAGGTGACTGGCTACAGATCAGATCAAAAAAGTACTAGTTGATGGGACCACATCAAATGTGACACAGTGGAGTCCCTCAGGGCTAGCTACTTGGGCTGGTACCCTTTAACACCTTCATTAATGATCTGGATTCAGGAGTCAGGTGTGAACTGGCAAAGTTCATGGATCACACCAAATTATAGGGGAGGATGGTCACACCGCAGGACAAGCTGGGGATACAACCCGACTTGGACAGGTTCTTAAGGTGGGCTCACCAAAACCTGATGACCTTCAGTGTAGACAAGTGTAAGGTGCTGCACCTCGGTAGGAAGAACCTGCAACACACTTGCAGGCTCGGCAGTGCTACGCTCACTAGCACCACGACTGAAGGAGACTTGGGGGTCTTGACTGACTACAAGAGGAATAGGAGCCACCAATGCGATGCTGTGGCTGGCAGTGCAAAACCAAACTAGGTGTGCAACCACAGATGCATCTCAGGCAAAATCAGGGATGTCATCCTCCCACTTCATTCAGCTCTGGTGAGACCACAGCTGGAGTACTGCCTCCAGTTTTGGGCCCCAACTTCAGGAGGGATGTGAAAAAGCTTGAGAGAGTCCAGAAGGGAACCACTCATATGATCCAAGGCCTGGAGGGCAGGCTGTACGCGGAGAGGCTGAGGGATCTGGGACACTTCAGTCTGGAAAAGAGAGGGCTCAGGGAGGACGTGGTAGCAGCCTACATTTCTATAACACGGGTATATAAGGGCCTGGGAGAACAGATGTTCACCAGAGCTCCACAAAGGACAACAAGGTCTAAGGGTCATAAACTCCCGGAAGGCGAATTTAGGCTAAACGTAAGAATGTTTTTCTTTATGGTTTAAGTGTCCAGGGCCTGGAATAGACTCCCCCCAGAGGTGGTGCAAACACCTACTCTGGACTCTTTCAAAAAACAGGCGGATGTTTTTCTTGTTCGGGTCACTTGATCCCAGCTGACTTCCTGCCTGCGGCGGGGGGACTGTATTCGATGATTTAACGAGGTCCCTTCCAGCCCCTAATGTCTATGAAACGTAGGAAATAATCTACGAACATACAAAGTTAAAATGTCCACACAATATAAGGCGCAGTGTCACAGACTAGGAGGCACTCTCCCACAAAATGTAAGGCACCACAACAGCCAATCAGCTCAAGCTTTCCCAGGGATAAGCTGCCCCACAGCTAGGGCAGCTCCCCTCCCCTGTGGCAATCCCTTCCCCAACAACTCATTACTCCAGGGCCTGGATGGGTGGTCCTCATCCTCTTGGCTGAGTTGCTCCTCATGGGCATGGCCTCCCAGGCCACTGGCTCCCCTTGGGCTGCGGCTCATGGTGCCGTCATGCACCATCGCGTGCACCGAGGGCTCTGCCTTGTGCTGGGGGCTGGAGGTCTGGGCTGCCACGTGTGGTGCCTGGGTGGGCTGAGGGCAGCTGCTGCAAGCCCTTTGGCAGTCTGCTTGCGGTCTGTGTGCTTCAGCCAGGCTCCACTCCATGCTACAATCAGCCATTACTGATCCCTCATCCCCCTCAAATATGAAAAAGGGACTCAGAGGTACTGTGTAAATGGCAGAGGGAGTATCTTCCTGGGGCCCAGGCCAGGAGCCAGAGCTGATCCAGCCCCGGGCAGCAGAGGAGCAAGGAGATTTGCCAACAGAAACCATCTTCCTCAGGCCACAAGGCTCCAGCTGCTCCCGTCTAGGGCCAAACTCCCTGGGAATCCCCCTGACGGATCCATCCACCATCCCCTGAGAGTGCAGACAGGGAGGGCTGAGCTGCAGTAGCTCTGCATCCTCCTGCCAGTGTGGGGTTTCAGACAGGGGTCCCAGCAGGAGATCGAGGGAGGCAAATCACAGACCAGAAACACACACACATGTACACACACACAGCTGCTCTTTTCACCACCTCCCCTAGGCCAGGCTCTGGGCTCACCCCTTTATGCAAATCCTGTGGTAAATCCCAGTCAAATAGTCACCCTGGGGTGCTCAGGACCACAGCTCCTAGGAGTTGAGATTCCCTCCTGGGCTCTCAACTCCCTTTCTGTAGAAAGGATCACAGGAATCCAGGGCTCTGGGGCGTCCTCCCTGGACCATAATTATTCTTTACCTACTTTTTCCTCACTTTAGGGTCTTCTTGGCTAGCTGAGTGCAGCCCAGAGGTGGTGAGGACTGGAGAGACCCTCACCCTGACTTGCGCTGTCCCAGGTGACTCCACCAGCAGTGCTTGCGATTGGAGCTGGCTCCAGCAGCCTCCACCACAATCACCACAGACACCGCCAGAGGCCATGTGCACCTGCGAGGGACAGGCCTACAACCCTGAGACATGGCCCCGTATCACTGTACCAGACACACGCTGATCAGGGACACATCCTGGGGCCAGCACATACACTCCCTTGGATGGCAGGCTGGTTCAGGCAGGAGCTGCAAAGGGCAGCAATTACCCCCATGGGTACCCCTGTTCAAGGCCACTTACATGCCTGGGGGGTTAAATCCTAAGCATGGTTAGCAAGCAAGCAGAGGGGAGACTTCCCAGGCCTTGCACTGGAGCCCAGGAGTCCTGCCCCAGCGTCCGTTCTGCCCCACCAAGGTGTCTGTCTGGGGAGCCCAAAGGGCACAAGGAGGGGCCCTGCCAGGCCCAGCCTGCCTGAGTGGGCAGAGCGGGAAGCACCTGCAAGGGGTCTGAAGAGTCCAGCTAGGCTCCACTACTTGCTCTTATGACCCATTAGTGACGCCTCCTCCCCCCAGATCTCTATCCCTTAAATAGAGCGCTACAGCATATCATCTATAAGCAACAGCGAGCGTCCCCCAGGATCCAGACCAGGGCTCAGAGTGGACTTGGTCACAACCAGCAGAGGAGTGAGGAGACCCCTCAGGCCACAGGGCTCCAGCTGCTCAGGCAGGGCCTGCCCCAGAGCCCCCTGGAGCCCAGGGCCAAACTCCTCCAGAAAGCCCCTGGCTGGGATCCCCCCCATGTCCTTGAGAGGGCAGACAGGGAGGAAGAAGCTGCAGCAGCTCTGCCACCTCCTGCCAGTGTGCGGTCTCAAGAGGAAAGGGGCCAGGAGGAGATGGAGGGAGGCACATCACAGGCCAGAAACACATACTCACACACGTGCACGTGCATGCACATAGAAATGCTTTTTAACCATCTCCCCCAGGCCAGGCCCCTGGCTCTTCCTTTTATGCAAATCCCCCCTGTCAATCCCTGTTCAAGTAGCCATCCCGGGACACTCAGGACCACTGCTCCCAGGGGCTGAGCTTCCCTACAGCTGCTCTGGCTGAGAGCTCTGGGATCTGAAGGGAAAGCTGGGGTTACCCATTGCACCAGGGACAGCTCGGGGCCTGTCACAGCCTCTGGGCGTGTAGGTGACTGCCCACATATAGCCCTCTCACACTAGCACCCATTCACACCAGGACATAGGATTATTCCTACATGCAAATCCCATGAGCACCACAGCAATGGCCCAAGCAGCAGCCACCAGCCCAGACACAGCAAGGCCTAGTTGTTGCCAAAGGAACATGGGCCACGGCCCACTGCAACACACTATCAGCTCTCCTTACCAAGGTAGGCCACTGGGTCGACATCACCTGATTTCTGGCCACAACTGAAAGTACAACAGGAATAGGAAGGAGGTCACAGGATTAAAATGAGTGCAGCAAGGGCAACACACTGAGCACAGCACCCAAGGGAGCTGCCAGCTCCATCCAGGAGAACAAAATCCCCAGGATCAAAGAAGGATGCATGAAGACAAACCCCAGCCTCTCTGCAGGACTCCAGCTCTGACACCCCAACCTGGAGCCCAGGGCAGGAGGACAGACACCTCTCCCTTCAGCTTCCGCTCCAGGCTGCTCCTCCCACAGCTTCTCCCAGGTGCAAGGCAGGAGCACACCCACGGCAGCAAACAGCCTCCCTGCTGCAACCCAGGGGCAGCTGGGCTGAGCCTGCTGGAGCAGCTGGGCAAAGGATTGCAGGCCTGGGAGGTATTTCTCTCCCTCATTAACCCTTTCCAGCCTGCTGCTCTCTGTCAGTCCCCATTACAGCCTGGAAAGGGTCCATCAGGTTTATGCATAGTGGGATGGACGTTGTCCCCTCATTCTCTCCAGGGTCAGACACTTCTTCCTCTGCAGACACTCCCAGAGGCCAGGACCCTGCAGCTGAGGGTCTCCACAGAGGGTGACACTCTGGCCTGCAGACATGCATGCCCCACTCTCCCTTCTGCCAAGAACCAAGCAGGGCTCAGCTCCCAGGTGACATAGAAATTGTCATTGCTGTAATACATGTTTTTAGGCCTCTTACTCCCAGCCCATGTGCAGACGGCTCCTACTGTTGATGAATCTGCATGGATGAAGGTGATGAAGGGCTTGCATGTGGGAGTGGTCATCACCTGTCTCTTCATCCTCCTGTTGCAATAGGCATCACTGAACAGCGGGTATGACGGCTCGTTGATGTGCTGCCTCTGCAACGCGCCGTATTGTGACTCCCTGCCGTCTGCGCTCGGCCAGGAAGACATCGGCATCAGCATCGGGAACGTCAGCAGCTGACGCTGGGGCTTGGCATTGTGATGTCACTGCAGGGAGCAGCACTGTTGCCACAGCAACCAGGGGTTTCCCTCCCACAGGGCAAGGTGCTGAGTGCTGGGGCTGTGGGAGCCTCTGGTCTGGCCTGGCCTGGGAGTGGTACCAGCCTGGGACAACCTTAGCCCCTGAACTCTTTGGTCGTGTCCTCCTTTATTCTCCTTGTGGAAGGCTCCGCAATCGTGCTGTCATGCACCAGTACGTCAGATGCAAGGAAGACCAGCTCCACTGGTATTTAGGGTCCTGCCCCAGCCCCTGATGCTGAATCCCTGTGCAGAAACACTGTGCTGCCAGGATAGGGCTGCTGCTCCCTGCTGCAAGGCACTTTGTGTCTTTCCTGGGACACCCTGGCCTTGCTCTCAGGCTCTGGGGAAGCGCTTCAGCTTCAGGCAGGCAGGTCCTGCTGTCCATATGCAGGGCATGGTCTGGGCTCCTACTTGTCTCCATGGCTCTCGCGCCCTTCCAGGACCAGCTGCTCCCCCACCCGCCTGGCATTTAACAACAGGACTATCCCTGGTTCAGGAGGACCTGGTTAAACAGCAGCCCCTGGTGCCAGGACCTCAGGCCCTGTCTGATCACTGCCCTGTGGAGTCAGGGCACGTCAGGGCAGTGACTGGGGCTGGGAACAACCTGTCACTGCTCCCCAGAGCAGGGACCTGCTGAACAAATCAAGGCACCCCCAGGCTGATGGGGCTGAGTCCAGGGACCCTTCCTACCTGCTGAGGACACCAGGCATTAGCCAGAACAACCATGATGCCAGCACTGGCTTTGCTGTCCCTGCTGGCAGCCCCCCTCGGTGAGTGTCCGCTACCATAGGGGGGCAGAGGGATACAGAGGTAGAGAGAGAGGGTACATTATCTCACACCGTGTTCATTTCTCTATTAGGTGTCCTGTCCCAGGTCACATTGAAGGAGTCTGGCCCTGGGGTGGTGAAGCCTGGTTAGACCCTCATTCTGACTTGCACCGTGTCTGGATTATCTCTCACTAGCTATCCTGTGCACTGGGTTCGCCAGGCAGATGGAAAAGGGCTACAGTGGGTTGGAGCTATCGGGTATGATGGAAGCACTGGTTATAACAGTGTTCTCCAAAGCCGCCTCACCATCAGCAGAGGCACCTCCAACAGCCAAGTGCACCTGCGTCTGACCGGGCTCCAGCCTGCAGACACAGCCCGGTATTACTGTGCCACAGACGCAGTGAATGAAAACCCATGGGAGCCTGCACAAAAACCATGACCTACCAGGCCTGGACAGTCACTCTAGCACGAACTCCCCGAGGCAGGGATGAGGGGCAGAGACCCCTGAGCACCCAGAGCAGAGCGCTAGTCACTGCAGCGCTGCACTGCTGAGCTCCCGGCTCTGCACTCCGAGGAGACAAACCCCGCAGCACACGGGCAGGGGAAAACACCCCCATTGCTGTGCTCAACCCCAAATCTCATGTAAACAATGCACAGCAGAGACCCAGGCTCTGCCTGACCCGCCTGTGCTCTCTTCCCTGCTCCCAGAGCTGCACAGGGAACAAGGCCCCTGATCCCCCGTGCACGGGGTTGTTTTGGGACACTCTCAGGTCCTCTGATCACCCAAACTGCTCCAGCTCTGTGGCTACTTCTGGTCCCTCCTCTCTGCTCCTACATCACAGCTGCCCCCACTCCTATCAGAGACTGTTTCCTCTGTGTCTGGAGTTGATACAGCAAAGTGCTTGGCTACCCCAAAGGGACATCACCATGTACTGAGTGCTCAGACCCTGTCACCTCCTATGTCTGCTCAGACATAGAGATATAGATATATAGTTATATTGATATCTACAGGCATGTCACATCTTAAGCAGTGGTGAGGTTCTGAGGTCAGCGCATAAGGGGAAAATCGCGTAGAGTCAAATCGCCAGTGACTTGAGAAGCGGCAACTGCCTCTGCCTCCAAAACCTCCCGCCGCCGCTGCAGAGCCATGCTGGGAGCTGTGCGGCCGGCGGCAGTGGCACAGCGCAGGGCGGTGGGAGGATGGCTGCATGACGCCAGGCCACCACCAGCTCCCAAAACCTCCCACCGGCGCTGCAAACTCAAGCCCTGCCCCCCTGCGTATAGTTGAATTTGTGCAAGTTAAATGTGCATATGGCACGACTGTACTGTATCATATCGATATAGATATATAATCTCCACCTCTAACACTCTGCCAAGCGGCCCTTGTGGTTCACTTGGCAGCTGAAAGCACACTAAAAACTGGGGCTGTGCGAGACTTCAGACAGAGCTTCGGATCTGGAGAAGCTTCCCACGGTTTAGGGTCTGAAGCAGCACATCCAGGTCGAAGCGCTGGCCTCGTTCGGCTTCCCAAAGAGCTTCGGAAACTCCTCGGAGATCTGCCCATGGGGTATAATGGGGAAGCAATAAAATACTCATAACTTTGTTGTTGTTTCTCCAATTTGGATGAAATTTTGAGGGATGACTCTGCAGAATGGATGAAGCCTGACAAGTTTCAAGAAGATCAGTGCAGTGGTTTGGGGGTAACATCACCCCAAATTCTTGAAAGCAAAACTCCTGTCACGTCTATGTGTTATAACACAGGGGGGTGAAAACTGCAGGGCTGGTAACTCTTACTGAGGCCACAAAGTTTGCCAAGTTTCAAGAAGATCAGTGCAGTGGTTTGGGGGAAATGTGCATCGGATCGGATCGTGGCCATCTGAAGTGGCCGGATCCAAAGCCGGATCAGATCACTGCTGACCCGCACAGGCCGACTAGAAACCCATTACACAGTTTACATCATGCAACCGCACACCTATCCCTATACCCATACCCCCACCCACTGCCCTCCTCAGAGGGCCTAATCCTAAAAATGTCTATGCCGTACCCCTTTCCACTGGATATATATTTCTATATATATAGAAATAAATATTTTTGAAAGAAAAAAATAAGTAGCTGGTTCAGCCATGCTCTCCCTCCACCCCTTGCAGGTGTGGGCTGGGGCTGGGCCAAGACCCCTTCCCTTACATGGCAGGATTGGAGCCAGGTTAGCCACTGCCCTGTGCTACGCAGCTGGATGGGGCTCACTTCCCCTGCCCTGGGCACACAACCAGGTCCACTGCACTGTTCATCCAGCCTAGATGCTAAAAATGCTGGGCACCACTGGCACAGATGGTGATAAAGAATGAACCATAAAGGACCAGTTGTGAATGTAAGGACAGGAAGCATTTTTATGCTGCATTTTCCCCCCATTTCCATCATTTGTCCAGTTTAATACCAAGTGTCTATTAGCACGTTCCCTCTGCTGTTGTTGACCCCAGTGTCTCCCCCGTGCCAGACACTGAGCCCCATGCAGAGAGAGCAGGGCCCTGTGCTGAGCGCTCCCAGCCTGGGGCTGCTTATACCCTCCTGGGAGCAGCATGCAAATCCCTGGCCAGGGCTACTGGTTAAATAGAGATCCTGTATCCAGGAGCCTCAGTCTGTACCCAGCCCCTTGCTGCCTGCTGAGTCTCCCTTGTTATAGGGCAGCAGCAATGAACTCCTTATTCCTATTCCTGTTGCTTCTCTCTACTCCCCCACGTAGGTTATGAGGAAGGCTCAGGGGAATCCAGGGCTCTGGGGTTTCTCCATGGACCTTCTTTTTTACCTACTTTCTTTTTCTTTTAGGTGTGCTCTCTGATGTGCAGCTGGTTGAGTCTGGCCCAGGGGTGGTGAAGCCTGCAGAGACCCTCACCCTGACCTGCACTGTCACAGGCTACTCCATCAGCACCACTTATTCCTATTGGAGCTGGATCCGACAGGCTCCTGGGAAAGGGCTGGAATTGATGGGGTACATTACCTACGATGGTAGCACAAGCTACAACCCATCCCTCCAGAGCCGCATCACCATTTCCAGGGACACTTCCAAGAACCAGTTCTCCCTACAGCTAAGTTCCCTGACAGCCACAGACACGGCCATGTATTACTGTGCCAGTGACACAGTGACTCAGAGCAGAGCAGCAGGTGTGCAAAAAGGGGAAGCCTGTTCTTTATAATGCAGCCTAATTGCAACTCAGACAGGGAACTTTTAAGATAGAAACCCCAGACACATGGGGGAAATTCAGACAGGATCAGCATTGGCCACCTGAGGGCTTGCTATATTTGGACCTGTCACATTGCAGAGAGCAAAGGCCTGAGAGCTTCACCGGGCATGTGTCAGACAGTCGGGATAAAACAGTACATACCTCACAGAAGCCCCATCATAGGGTGTTTGGGATCCTCATCCCTGTGAACGGCCATGGCAGTGGGGCTCCTCAGTCCCTTGGGCCCTTCGGGAATGTCCAGCCCAGCCTGGACAAACGGGCAGTGTTGTTCAGCACTGGTACTAGGTCTCCTCCTGGACCCTCTGGGCAGCATCACCTGCACTGAGCTGCTTCCCCGTGCCAGCTGCTGTAGTCCGGAGCCATTTCAAGCAGCTCCAAGGATCTCTCACCCTCCATGCAGCTCCTCCTGCACCGAGCTCCCAGCCTCATGAAGAGGTTGGAGACCTGAGCCTCCCAAGCGGCTCCAAAGATCCTGCTCTGTGCACCGGCCTGCACATCACGTCTCTGGGCACACACCAAAACGCGAGACTCTCCTAGTAAGAAACCGCTTTTCTCCCCAGCACTGCTCTGTACGTCCATGGATTGGGACAGGGTTATCTAGGGCCACACCTGAGCCCATCACTGCAGCATCTCAGCATGTCACAAGCCTGGGGGAGGCCAGGGAGAAAACTGCCAAGTGGGAGAACAGGAAAGTGGGTCTGGGGGGAGTGATGGGTGAATGCCAAGAGGCACAGGCTGGGCTCCAGCACATAGTACTGGGTGCCCCAAAAGGGGAGAAGCAAAGACCCAAACCAGTGCTGTCTGGGGCCTGTCCAGTGCCTTCCTCACCAAACCTCTCCCACAATGGTGAGACTTGAAGAATCGTCCCCACAGCACTGGTGGAAGCGTCTGGGACTGGCTGGGGTCAGAGATGGAGCCTGTGTTAGGTGGGCCACTGGTCGTCTCCAGCATAGCTAACACCAAACCCAGGACAACACTCATAGCGCAGGGACCATCAACGCAGGGCAGGGGGCTCAGGGTACCTGGGAGCATGGTCCCCACTGCCTAAACCTGCACTCCTGGGGCAGCAATGCAAGGCCTGGCTTAATTCACTGCTCCTGCACACACCCAAGTGAGGGACAACCCTCAGCCCCAAAGCTCCCAAACACGTTGAACAGTGACACAGAGTGGGCTGAGAGGAAGGGAAGGGAGCAGGAAGGATTCATCTAAAAAGCAGTCTGTATTTTTGTGGAGACCGCACAGACAGGACCCCACACGCAGACCTCGCATTCAGCCCCTGTGGCCCAGCCCTCCATTGCACTGGACCCTCCTCCTCCCAGGGAGGGGGCTGGAGGGCTGGAGTAGAGCGGGGCTCTATGAGAGCAGAGAGATGCAAATCCAGTGCTGCAGAGGCCTCATAAATGCTGACACCCTCTGGTCCTGCAAGGTTGGGGGGAGCAGGGGGTGAGCAGAGGTCTGTGCCATCCCTGCAGCTCAGCACCATGCTATCCTGGGGATCTCTCCTCTTTCTCCTCATAGCCCTGTCAGGTGAGTCCCCAGCCCCCTGCCACACCCCACACGTCCCCGCACACCCCTAGGGAACAAGAACTAATAATCCTCACCTGATTCAAAGGCCAATGGAAAATCTGCAGTGAGTGGCCCCCTGGCTCCGTGGGCTTTGGCAGAGGCTGGCAGAGACAGGATCCTGAAACATGCTTTTTTCTCCCCAGGTGCCCAGTCCCAGGTGCAGCTGCTGGAGTCGGGAGGGGATGTGAGGAAGCCTGGAGACTGTCTGCGCCTCTCCTGCAAAGCCTCCGGGTTCACCTTGAGCAGCTTCTCCATGCGCTGGGTCCAACAGGCTCCTGAGAAGGGGCTGGAGTGGGTCGCAAGTATAAATGCTGCTACTGCTAACCTCACCACATACTACAGTGCTGCGGTGAAGGGGCGATTCACCATCTCCAGAGACGACTCCAGCAGCACATTGTACCTGCAGATGACCAGCCTGAGAGCTGAGGACACGGCCCGGTATCACTGTGTGAAGCCCACAGTGATCAGAAGCCTGCTGTGCCCAATACAAAAACCTCTGTGCAAACCTCCTGCCAGCTCAAGCCAGCACAGAGCAGCAGCCAGGGCCTGAGCACAGTAGCTTAGGCAGAGGGGGACACCGGGCCCAGGCACACGCCGTGCCCAGGTAGTGTGACACACAGTGGGAGCACAGAGCACGCAGCCCCTGCCCACTTGGGCAGCAGGGTCCTGGCCACAGCATCCTCCCTCCTCCCTGCAGCAGCTGGCTCAGACACAGCCAGCCAGGAGACCCCAGGGCCTGGACAACTGCCCCAGCACCTCGCACAGCCAGGCTGGATGGAGCTTCTCCAGCACTGGCACTCCTGGCAAACACCCACAAGCCGTGACACAGGGAAGGGCAGCTCTGGCCTGAAGCCTCTGGCTGGTGGGTACTTAGTCAGACCAGCACAGTCCCACATGTCCATGGCTGGGGCAAAGCTTGACCATGGAGGACATGGCTGTAGAGAAGGAACCATGCATGCTTGCAGGGGGTGCTCCAGGGACCCTCAGTGACTCTGCCCTGCAGAGGCAGGCACCAGGCTCCCAGCTCCCTCAGCCTCATGCGGCCACCTCACATTGAGCCAATGCTGGAGTGCACAGCCCCAGCAGAACGGCAGCCCCTGCCTGGGGCAGAGCCCTGTGCCTCAGCTGCATGGCCCCCGCTTCATGGGAAGTAGGGCAGAGATCAGGGACCTGGCCAGGCTGTGGGCACTCATAGCTCAGTGCTGCAGGGGGATGGACCCAGGAGTCAAGAGCAGGCCAGGGCAGGTAGCAAGGGCCCATGGAGATGTCAGGAGAGCGTAGCTGCCACCTTGAACCAGACTGGAGTCTGTCCTGCTCGGCAGCCCACACTAGTGCAGGTAACAGGGACTGGCCAGGGACACGGAGGCAGCCACAGCCAGGGTCTCCCCAGCCCTTGCGGCCCATGGTGGGGGTGGGAATGGATTTCTTCCTGGGAGAGAAAGGAAGACCCAGACCATGGAGGGCTTTGCCTTCATAAAATTGGCAAAAGACATGTTCGAAAACTCCTCTAGGTCTTTATTTGTTTCTCCAGACTCCTCATTTGGATGAAACTTGTTTCCTGCAGTAATGGTCCCAAACTCCGGAAAGATCTTTTTAGGCTCATTTCAGGCTCACCATTAGGAAAAACTAGTTCACAGCTAGGGTGTCCGGACTGTGACCATTACTCGTAGTTTTCCCCAAGGTGCCCTGGTGAGCAGTTGCTCACCGAGCCCTAAATGAACTCTTCTGATGTAGCGGTAAGCTGCTACCAAGTCCACTCTCAGCCGCCTCTTTTTCAGGCTGAAGAGTCCCAGGTCCCTCAGCCTTTCCTTGTATGCCTTGCCGTGCAAGTCTCTGATCATATGGGCAGCCCTGCTCTGAGCTCTCTCCAGCTTTACCATGTCCTTGCTAAGGTGCGGAGCCCAGACTGGACGCAGTACTCCAGCTGCGGTCTCACCGATGCTGAGAAGAGCCGAATAGAGCAGGAGATTCACTTCTTTGCAATGGTTTTGCTGCAGACACATCAATTGATGCATGCCAGCGCAGTGTTGGCCCTGCTGGCTACAGCATCGCACTACTGGCTCATGTTCATAATGAGCTCAATTATTACCCCCAGGTCTGTGGTGGCAAGTGATGGGGGATCTTTAGTCCTGCTGTCTGATGAGAGGCACCAGTTCCACAAGCACCCATGTCACGAGTTTTGTCTGTCAGCAGCTAGGGGTGCAGGGCCCCTGAACCCCCCTGCACCGATCTCCTTAACAGCTGGCAGGCTTCGTGGCCACAGCAGGGCCTAGCAGCCAGGCCGGCAGTAGTTTCCCTCCCCTCCGCCTCAAGACAGACACAGTAGCACAAGCACCCATGACAAGAGTTTTGCCAGTCAGCAGCCAGAGGTGCAGGGACCCAGATCCCAGACACCTGCATCCATCTCCTCGACAGCGGGCAGGCTTCATGGCCTCAGATGGCGTGGCATGTGTGAAATTTTGACCCTGCTGTGGCTGAACACATACACCACACAAGTGTGGATCTCAAGGCAAGGGGTGCCATTTCTTGGAAGCCCCTGAAACTATATTCTTGAAAGTTGGCATGCTTTATTCTCTCAGAAGAGGGAATTATTTCTGCTGGTTTTGTCCAAATCTGGTTATACATGACAAAGTTATAAGCTGTTTCAACCTTCCCCTTTATAGCCTATGGGTGAAATGTCGAAACAGCGTCAAAATATATTCGGATGTATGAATGAATTAATGAGGAGTGAATTGTAAAAGCAGAGTAAGCTATATGTCAGCAAAGAAGTTACCAAATGGTGAATCATGCTGAAGTGGCTAAAGAACTCAGACCGTACCAGGAGAAGATTAATCTTATCTTTTCTGTTCATCTTTAAGACAAGGTTTGCAACATCTCAAAGCTAGAGGCTCTGGACACAGCACACACCAGCGATAATGGAAGGATGTTGTAAAACAGAGTGATTGAACAGCAACACTTCAAGACAACGACGCATGAGCCGAACCGCTTGTCAGCATGGAAAAGTACTGAGATTTTAGACAAAGAAGTTACAGAGTCAGGAAAGGTGGACCAGTCACCCAACACCAACTTGATAATCCCTATAAAGGAGAGAGACTTAGCAGTAAGAGGTGGGGTAACACTCTGTGACCTTCACTGGAGCAGTCTGTCTCCCCCATTCCTGATCTCATGCTAACTAGGCTGCCCACCTATAGTATTTGAGCAACAAACTTTGGTAACTATAACATCTGCACAGTGATTTGAGTGAGTGTGTGTGTATGTATGAGTGCTCTTTAGCATATTATAATCAATAAATGAAGCATATTGCCTTATCTCCCTCATAAAGACTCGCTCATCATAAGAGCTAATTGGTAATTTGTGCAGCACTCTCACCTCCCAGATGGACACCTTCCTCTCCAAACTCCTCTTCCCTCGGTTCCTCTAAGCTACAGGACAGGAGCCAGCCCAAAGCAAGAACCAGCCTCCCTGGGATGAGTCTGATGGACCCGCTGGACCTGATAGGCAGGTAATGACTGCAGCTGAGAGGTAATTAGGGCCTCATTAACCCTTTCCAGCCTACTGCTCTTCCAGCAGTCGGGTCTCCATCAGAGCACAGACAAGGTGTGTGTTTATGCACAGGATGGTGAAAGTTGTCCCCTTGGCCTCTGCAGGACCAGGTCCCACCTCCTCACACACTTCCAGGGACTAGGCCCTTGCAGCTCCAAAAAATGGAGACACCCTCCCACCAGCCTCTAATTGCTTTGCAGTGAGAGGGCATCCTCTAGCTCAGCACAGCCTAGGTAGAGAGGCAAAGATGTCCAGAGAGACTCAGTGCCTGCCATGTCAAAGCTTTCTGCAGCATGTGGGACAAGGGCCCTCGGGGCAGAGACAGCCCGAACCAGGGACATTCCTGTGCCCTTACCCCGACCCTGCAGAGACTCAGGCTGAACCAGGCTGATTCCTCCACCAGGGGGCAGCACCTCCCCCACCCACCTGTCACCCCCCCACCCCCCCACGCAGCTCCTGTCCCACTGCACCAGCACACGGGGACCCCGGCTCCTTCCCACCAGCAAGGGACGGCACCACACACCCTGCACTGTGTGTGCTAGGTCCCTAAACAGCCTCCTGCCCCTTCCCCTAAGCATTCCTCACTGGGGATGCAGACACAGCCCCTGCCCACAGCCTGCAGCCAGGCAGGGCTCAGCTACCAGGGGCTCTCACTACCCTGGGAGGCAACCAAATCCCCCAGTGTCAGAGAGGGACACAGCGAGAACCCCAACCCCAGGCATTGGGCTCTCAAGAGTGGTTTTACTTTAGGGCTTCGGCACTGAGACTTTAACCTGGATCCCAGGGCAGGGAGTGCAGACACCTCTCCTCATGTTCCTCTCCCAGCTGCAGGGCAGGAGCCTGCCAGGAGCAGCCAACAGCCTCCCTGCAGCCTGCTGGAGCAGCTGGGCTGGACCAAGCTGGGAGGTTAGCCCTGCCTGTGCTGCTCCCCCTGGCCTGCCCCTTCCCTCCTCCAGCCTGGCCTGCACAGGGCATGTTTCCGCATACAAGCTGCTCCCCTGCATCTCCCCAACACCTAGTCCCTGTCTCTCAGTCCTACCCAGCCTGAGCGCTCCTTGCAGCACAGGCCTGCTGCGCTGATGCCATCAACTTTTCTGCTGGGAGTGAAACCCCCAGCCAGAGCACAGAGACAAGCAGCAGGGTCACTGTGTGTGCGCCTTGGCAAAGGGTACAGACATGGACCAACAGGCACTGCCTATAGCAGAGGAGAACATGTACACACACATAGAGAAGCAACACACACACACACTCATGCATACACATATAAGCCCCTCCATATTATTCCTAGTTCAGACCCTGGCAACCTCTGTCTGTGTAAGCTAAGCTCAGCCTAGCAAACCTGCCCATGTAGCTGCCTCTGGAAACTCAGTGCCACTGCACCCAGGAGCTGAGCTTCCCTCTCCGGCTGTGGTCTCTGCTCCTGCAGTGCCCTGCTCTGCCCCCTGCTCCTCCAGGCCCTAATCCCAGGTGAGGGTTGGGGGCTGCAGACATCTCCACATATTGCACAGGACACAGGCAGCACAGGCACAGAGAAGGGCAGGCGCTGGGCCAAAGGGAAGCAGGTCCCTTACAGGCAGCTAGTGTCTTGGCCAGCATTTCCACTGGCTGTGCTCAGTAAGACAGTAGGCAAAGCAATGCACCCCCTGCTCTACCTCTGGCCCCTGCCATTCACTGTAATACTTGCCCTACCCTAGGTGATTCCCAGGAGTACGGGGAAGCCCCATCCTGGACCTGTATCCTCCAAGCTCCATCTCCCACTCCAAAATGGCCTCCCCATCAGCTTGTGCTGCCCCACACCCACCCCACCTGCTGCCTTTGCATCTCCTGCAAGAGCAGGAGCTCCTTGGGGCAGGGCCCTGATGTCTGCTCTGGGCCGGTGCAGCACGAGCACAACAGAGGCTGGACCAGAGCTGTAGCCAGTCAGAGCTGTGAGGACAAGGGAGGACCTGGCATGAGCAAGGGGAAAGCCACAGACATCCCCCGAGAGCAGGGATCAGCAGCAGCCATTGCACTGCACCCGGGGAACAAAATGCACACAAACAGGCGCACATGCATGTGCATGCACACTGATTTACAGCTTCTCCTGATCCGTCCCCCATCCCCAGACCCAAGAAGGGGTGTCACGATGGGGTTCAGGGCTTGAGCTGCCAGCCTAATCCTGAGCAAGCAGAAGCGTGGGGCACCATGACATGAAGCAGGACCAGGGTGGGGGGACCTCTCCTCCACTCCCAGCCCAGCCCTCTGAAGACCTGAGCTGGTAACAAGTAAGTAGCTGCAGGGGGGCAGGAGTGAGGGGACCTGGTGCCCCCAGGGCAGACCAGGAGTGGGGTAAGGTGGGGCTCTGAGCAGGTCTCAGGGGTCGGTGAAGCCCAGAGGGGGCTGACTATCAGGGACAAACCTCTGCACTGGGGGCCTCAGTCCTAAGCCCTTCAGGCTCCCAGGCTCCCCCAGCTAGCACTGGCACCTCAGGGAACATCGCTAGGGCCCAAATCCCTACAAAACCCAGTACCCATACCCTAACTCAGGTTACTGCCACCCGGGCACGCACCATGACCTGCTGGGATCTGGCCTCATCCCTGCCAGGTGCCATCGTCTCCTGTTCACCGGCAAATGGGGATGTCTTATCCCAACTAAGGAGAGAAGGCCCAAATGGACCAAGGCTGAGGATCAAGGGCCCCTGAGATACTCGTGCCCTGTCATCAGGAGGGTGGAGAAGAGCAGGGAACTGAAGCCAGAGTCCTGCCCACAACCTGGTTCAGCCATGGATCCAAGCACCGGCCCTTCCCCTCTGTCTGTGCTCATCCCACCCCCTTCTTCTGTGCAGAGACTCAGAGCCCTGTGCAGAGAGAGGAGGGCCCTGTGCTGAGCACTCCCAGCCCAGGGCTGCTCACACCCTCCTGGGACCTGCATGCAAATCCCTGGCCAGGGGCTCCTGCTTAAATACAGCTTCTGGGCCGTGAAGCCTCAGTCCATGCTCAGCCCCTTCTTGCCTTCTAGGAGTCCCCCTTGTTTTAGGGCAACAGAAATGAGCTCCTTATTTCTCTTCCTCTTTCTTCTCTCTTCTCTCCCATGTAGGTTGTGGGGAAGGGTGGTGGGAAGCCAGAGCACTGGGGCTTCCTCCCTGGACCTGCTTCTTCACCTACTTTCTCTTTTCTTTAGGTGTGCTCTCTGCTGTGCAGCTGGTTGAGTCTGGCCCAGGGGTGGTGAAGCCTGCAGAGACCCTCACCCTCACCTGTACTGTCACAGGTTCCTCCTTCAGCAATTACTATTGGAGCTGGATCCGGCAGCCTCCTGGGAAAGGGCTGGAGTGGATGGGGTACATATATGGAAGCGGTAGTAGCGCAAGCTACAACCCATCCCTCAAGAGCCGCATCACCATTTCCACGGACAACTCGAAGAACCAGCTCTCCCTGCAGCTGCGCTCTCTGACAGCCGCAGACACCGCCACGTATTACTGTGCCAGAGACACAGTGACACAGAGCAGAGCAGGGGCTGCACAAAAAGGGGAAGCCTGTTCTTCTTAATGTGGCAAAATTACAACAGCCCAGACAAGGAAGTTTCCACCTTAAAACCTCACACACATGGAGGGAAACTCTGATAGGATCATCCTTGGCCATCTGAGGGTTGTTATATTTGGACTTATATCATTCCAGACAGCAAAGGCCTGAGAGCTTCGCTGGGCACTTGACAAGACAGAGGTTATCAAGCAGTACAAGTCTCATGAAGGCTTCACCACAGAGTATTTGGGGCCTTGTCAGCACGCCGTAGCCAGTGGCATCCCCCAAGGCTCTGTCCTTGGCCCGGTTCTCTTCAACACCTTTCTCAGCGATGTGGACATTGGTGTCAGAAGCGCACTCGCTAAATTTGACAAGGACACTAAACTTTGAGGCACAGCATCCACACCTGAGGACAGGCTAGTGATCCAGGATGACTTGGATAAACTCACTAAGCGGGCGGACATGAACCTGATCATGTTCAATACTAATATATGCAAGGTACTTCATCTCCGAGCGGAGGTGGTGTTACGCCTCAGCTCTGTGTTCTTGGGCCACCCTGGCACAGGGTGCAGTCTGTCTGACTCACAAAGGACTCACCCCCCCTCCCTCCCCTCCTCTACCTAAACGAAACTAATTAAGATGCAGTGAGAGACGCACCTAAAACCCTCCAGATAAGGGTGACAAGAGTGAAACAACTGCCATAAATCTCATTTGCATCTGAGATGGAACCAGATGACCATTCATTTACATGAGAGATGGAGAACAGAAAGCCTGAAGCAGAGGCTGCAGTGAATTCTGGGACCAGAGAAGCAGAAGAGCGCTGCATGATGGGGAATCTGTGCTTCAAATGTTAATCAACCCATGTTCACACACACCCAGCTCAGCATTTATCAGACCAGTTCTAATCTGGATTTGCTAAGGACTTTTCCCCCCCCAGACACACACACACAGCTCTAAGTTTAATAGGCACCTCGGGCTGTACATTCCCCGGTCCCACTATGGGAGGCCTATTTAAACTTGATTGACTAAAACTCGGTTGCTGGGTTAGGGACTGCTGAGGCAAGAGACCGAGTCCGAGGGGGTATGGGCAACATTGGAACAACGATTAAGGGTTCATCTCAGCATCCAGCCTGCTGGAGCCCTAATCCCAGGTGTTGTCGTATCTTTCCCGAGACGACTGGTGGGAGTCCTCTCCACAAAAGGTTATGAGCACCCCAATAATTGTCTTAAGTCTGTTAAAAGACTATAGTAAAATCTGGAAAAGTCATGCTAAGCTGAGGCTTGTGCACAACAAGTAAAAATCCAAAATCCTGATGCTGCAAGCTATCTATTGTTCCTGAAGAAACCATGAGATATCCCATCAGTATATCTGCCATCCATAGGAATTTCAAGCTGGCTCCCAAGTATTTGGTTACTCCCTAATCTTAAGTGTTTCCTGATTATCAATGTTTCCTGAGATGGTCCAAACCAGATAACCCCTTGTCAATAGAAAAGACAAAGATTTACACTACTGAGGGTGCTTCAAAGCAGCTGAACTGAGGGTATAAAAATCTGTAAGTGTGTGTGCTGCAAGAGAGAAGAAAAGAAGAAGGAGGAGAGAAGGAGAGGAAAAGGAAAGAAGAAGAAAACTCCTGTGCTGACACCACCCCCTGTCGTTCTTGGGACGCTGGAAGAGCAGATCGTCTCTCTCTTCAAGGATTGTGCTACGGACTGTGCCTGTCAGCTTTGCAGCCTGAGTACCGTGGACTAGGTGAGACCCCAGCGCTCGCTCTCTCTATCTCTTCTCTCCAGGCATAAACTTCTGAACCTGAACTGTATCAGTTAAACTTGAGCTAAGTTTCCTCAAATACTTAGTGAAACCAGGGTAGTATTGTCATTGTTTGTGTTTGTTCTTCTTTTGCATGTCTATTGCTACTAGTACCATTATATATTTCATATGCTTAACAATAAATAACTTTTATAGTCAAACTGGTAGTAATTGGGTATATTTTTCCTTCTCTGCTTCTCTTTCCTCGCGTGCTCTGCAGCAACGCTTCTTTTACCTATGCTAAAGATCCCTGTGAAGCCCAAATTATTGTGGGGTCTGCTCATCAAGAGGCCAAAGATTGGGACGTGCTGAGTTTGAAACACATCAGGGGATCAGCTTGTACAGGCTGATTGACCCAGTTTGACTCAGACGTGCCCTTATGAACTGAATGCTGGCCCATGAGGGTGTCAGCTGGACACCCAGCCGGATTCAGAGGGATTCTGTTTACCTGTGTGCTTGTGTCTGACTGCATTGTATTGTTGCTCTTATGAACTGATTCTTGGCATATGAGGGTGTCAGCCTGTCCATGCTGATCAGCCCGGCCAGGTCAGGCGTGTCACGTTAATTGGTGTGTGTTTGTGTGTATGACTGATTTGGTGACTGGAGGAACCCAGTCCCATTGAGACTGAGTCCTGCAAGATAGCTCCACTGGGGGTGAGGGCTTGCAGAAGGGAGAAATACAGCTCCATATAGTAACACAAACAGCACATTAACAGAATCACCAAGACCTTAGAAACCATCCCTAATAAATGAGCACTCCCCAAAGTAATGGGCAAATTTGGTAACACAATGCCGACTTTGTCTCCAACACTGACACCCCTGTCCTGCTCCAGACACTACGGCCCTCTCTGCTCAGCCTGACACAGCTGGAGATAGCAGCTGGACCGGACTTTCCCAAGAGCTGATCCTGACCAAGGCCTCCCCTCATCCCAAGAGAAACACACTTTATATGGGTGGTTCCCAGGGTCTCCAACAGGAAAGGAAACTCTCTCCAGTGCTAATGGAGGCACTGAGGGACTCAGAGGATGAGGAGGTACCAAAGTTAGATCTCATGCAGATTCCACCTTACACAAGGAGAGGAGATCCTCCTTAGTCCTGAACCTTCAGTCTCTGCCCAGCACCATCCTTGGTCCCTCCTGCCCGCTGGGGACTCTTCCCCATCCCAGGATAATAAGGGTGCAATTGCTTCAGCTTCTTCTGCTCCTCAGTTTTGCCCCCACCTATGGGTGTCCTGGGGGCCAGAGCCATGGCTTGGCACAAGGGGTAATGATCCCCTTTCTCTCTGTCCCTTTCCACACAAGTCTTTTATGAAATACAGCTCATTGGAGTGCAGCCCAGGGATGCTCCCTGACAGCTGCAGACACCAGCACATTATTACTGTGCCAGGAGAGACATGGTGGCACAGAGCAGGGGAGGGGCTCACCCAAAGGGGAAGCAGGCTGAGCACTGCTCCCTTGGGCCCATCCCAGGCTCCTGCCCTGCACTGACTTCCTGCACAGTAGTGACCAAGTGCAGGAGCTGAGCCCAGTCCAGGCCCCAAAACCCAGAGCTCCGCTTGCCCCTCCTGCACTGCCCATAAACCCTCCTGGGTGATTTCTGTGAGGTCACAGCCCTCATTAGTCCAACCCATGTGGGGAAAGGCTGGGAGGGGGGAGTCTCCCAGAGATGGCACCCCGGAGCTTGCACACACAGAAGGCACAGCACTGCACACTTACAATAACTTCCTCTATACCAGAAACAGCACAGGGGACAGCCCCAACACACACCCACTGTGCTCTGATCTCAGGGCTGCAGCAAAAGCCACCAGCCCAGACACACAAAAGCAGCTGCTTTGGGGTACAGCTGGCCCCCAGAGCTCCTCCCTCGACACTACAGCTGTACTGGGAAGAGCAAAAGTGACTCACCACATCCCCAACACCTGCCTATGCCCACCAAGGAAATTCTACCAGAGACTAGTTGGGAACCAGATTCAACACGTTGCAGTGACCAACTAGAAAGTTGAAAGAAATCCCTTTCCCATTCCTCGTAGCTGTCATCCATTCTCCCACCCGGCACCAAGAACAAGGGGCAGCAACACTGGCCCGGTCCTGTAGGGAGCAGACCAGGAAAGCCAAGGCTGCAACTGAACTCCAGCTAGCTTTGAGCATCAAGGACAATAAAAAGTCCTTTTTCAGATATGTGGGGAGCCGGAGGAAAAGCAGGGGCAACGTTGGACCCCTGCTGAACCAGATCGGGCAACTGACAACTGACGCCCAGGAAAAAGCCAACCTATTAAATAGGTACTTTGCGTCGGTCTTTCATCAGCCCCATGGGACGCCCGTGCCCACTACGGGACAGGGAAGTCCGGGGGAGGGTGATCCCCTGCCCTCCATTAATGCTGACTTTGTGAAGGAACATCTTGAGAAGCTGGATACCTTCAAGTCAGCCGGCCCTGACAATCTTCACCCCAGGGTACTCAAGGAGCTGGCGAGCATCATAGCCCAGCCCCTGGCACGGATCTTTGAAAACTCTTGGCGCTCTGGTGTAGTGCCCGAAGACTGGCAGAAGGCCAACGTGGTGCCTATCTTCAAGAAAGGGAGGAAAGTGGATCTGGCTAACTATAGGCCCATCAGCCTGACTTCTATCCCGGGGAAGATCTTAGAAAAGTTTATCAAGGAGGCCATCCTTAATGGACTGGCCGACGCCAACATCTTAAGGGATAGCAGCACGAGTTTGTTGCGAGTAGGTCTTGCTTGACCAATCTCATTTCCTTCTACGACCAGGTGACCTATCACCTGGACAAGGGAGATGAGATTGATGTCATATATCTTGACTTCAAAAAAGCCTTCGATCTGGTGTCCCATGATCGTCTCTTGGAGAAACTGGCCAATTGTCGCCTTGGGTCCCCCACGATCCACTGGCTGGAAAATTGGCTCCGGGGTCAGACCCAGAGGGTAGTAATTGATGGAAGTCACTCATCGTGGTGTCCTGTGACCAGTGGGGTCCCCCAAGGCTCTGTCCTTGGACCCATACTGTTCAACATCTTCATTAACGATGTGGACACTGGAGTCAGAAGCGGACTGGCCAAGTTCGCCGATGACACCAAACTTTGGGGCAAAGCATCCACGCCAGAAGACAGGCGGGTGATCCAGGCTGACCTGGACAGGCTCAGCAAGTGGGCGGACGAGAATCTGATGGTGTTCAACGCCGATAAATGCAAGGTTCTCCACCTTGGGAAGAAAAACCTGCAGCATCCTTATAGGCTCGGCAGTGCTATGTTGGTTAGCACTATGGAAGAAAGAGACTTGGGGGTCATCATTGACCACAAGATGAACATGAGCCTGCAATGCGATGCTGCGGCTAGTAAAGCGACCAAAACGCTGGCTTGCATCCATAGATGCTTCTCAAGCAAATCCCGGGACGTCGTTCTCCCCCTGTACTCGGCCTTAGTGAGGCCGCAGCTGGAGTACTGCGTCCAGTTTTGGGCTCCACAATTCAAAAAGGATGTGGAGAAGCTTGAGAGAGTCCAGAGAAGAGCCACGCGCATGATCAGAGGTCAGGGAAGCAGACCCTACGATGACAGGCTGAGAGCCCTGGGGCTCTTTAGCCTGGAAAAGCTCAGGCTCAGGGGTGAACTGATGGCCACCTACAAGTTTATCAGGGGTGATCACCAGTATCTGGGGGAACGTTTGTTCACCAGAGCACCCCAAGGGATGACGAGGACGAATGGTCACAAACTACTACAGGATCGTTTCAGGCTGGACATAAGGAAGAATTTCTTTACTGTCCGAGCCCCCAAGGTCTGGAACAGCCTGCTGCCGGAGGTTGTTCAAGCGCCTTCATTGAACACCTTCAAGATGAAACTGGATGCTTATCTTGCTGGGATCCTATGACCCCAGCTGACGTCCTGCCCTTTGGGTGGGGGGCTGGACTCAATGATCTTCCGAGGTCCCTTCCAGCCCTAATGTCTATGAATCTATGAATCTATGAAACATCTGGTGCCAGCTCCACTTACAGCCCAGGCCCTGGTGGAGACAGACCTGGGGCAGGACTCTCTTTGTCCCTCACTGTGCAACTCTGGCAGGCAGCTGAAATCTTTGACTAAAAGGCAGGGAAAGGAGGCCACCCTCCAGGAAGCCCCTCCGCTGCTGCCCCTCTTATCCTCCCTGCAGGAAGTCACATGCAAATCCCTGTCCCCAGGGCCCCCTGGTTAAATACCAGACCCAGCTCTGAGCACCTCAGTGTCCCTCCAGAGAGGAACCTGCCCATCCCTGCCTGCTGTGGACACTGGGCATCAGCCAGAAGGACCATGACACCTGCACTGGTTTTGCTGTCCCTGCTGGCTGCACCCCTGGGTGAGTGTCTCCTGCTGGGGGTGGAAGAGCAGGGTCAGGTGCTCGGGAAGGGAAGGAGGGTGCATTAGCTAATGCTATGTCCGTTTCCCTTTAGGCATCCTGTCCCAGGTCACACTGAAGGAGTCTGGCCCTGGGGTGGTGAGGCCTGGAGAGACCCTCACCTGCACCATTTCTGGAGATGCTGTCACCAGCTGTTACTGGGAGTGGGTCCGACAAGCTCCAGGGAAAGGGCTCGAGTGGGTGGGCGAGATTGACTGGGCTTGCTCCAGGTGGCGCACATACTACAGCCCGACACTCCAGAGCCGAGCGACCCTGTCTGCAGACACATCCAAGAACCAGGTCTCCCTGAAGCTGCAGTCCCTGACAGCCGCAGACACCGCCATGTATTACTGTGCCAGGGACACAGTGACACAGAGCAGGGCCGGGGCTGCACAAAACGGGGAAGGAAGTTCAGGCTGAACAGCGCAGAGAGCGCATTCACTACCAGTCCCTGAACAAATGCACAGGAGTAAAAACACGGATGAGCCAGCGGGTGAATGGAAGCAAAGCAAAGAGGGTGGGCTGTTACAGGAGGTAAGAACACCTGCTCCATCTTCTGCCACAGGTCTCCCATATCAGCTCAGGCAAATTATCCTTTCCCTTCTAATTGGAAAAAAAAAACAAACCCAAACAATCATGTTTCCAGCCTACTGGATGTCTATGTCCAAGAGATAGCCCCCTCACACCGAGCCTGGCATCAGGCAGATCCAGAGCTTCGGGTGACCCTATGGGGAGAGGAATCTTCATAATGGCAGATGTGTGGTTGTTTGAAGGACAGATGGAAGATACTAGGTTGGCCCTTCACAGACCAGGACAGCCTCACCATGACTAGAGGCAATCAGTACTGGCCTCATCTCACTTCCACACAATCATAGCAATGCAAAACTAAATGGGGGGAAAAAAAAAGAAAAAAAAAAAAAAAGAGGTCCCATCTAGTCCAGCCCATTGCTCAAGGTGGGATTCGCCATGTCTCAACCATCCATCCGTTGTCTGCCAAACCTGCTTTTAAGAAACTTCCAGGATGAAGATTCCCCATCCTTTCTAGATAATCCATTTCTATGCTGAACCACCCTCAGAGCCAGACTGTTCTCCCTGGTCTGCAGCCTGTTTCCTTTGCTGCAGTTGAAGACCATGACTCCTTGTCTTGCCCCCATGGCCACAAAGAATTGTCTACCACTGCTTATCTTAAAACTGCTTTTCAGATATTTGAAGCCTCATCAAATCCCCTCCGTCTTGTCTTCTGAGTAAGTCCTTCCCGTACCACCAGCTATTTCTCCAATGACACATTCCCTCATTCACTGCTGGGTTCCTGGTATGGCCACTCTTCTACTGATGTGCACTAACCAAAACAGGAACCAGTGCTCCAGGGGAAGCCTCATCAGGGAAGAAATAAGTGTAATATGGGTCCCAGAACAGACCGCTGAGGACCCCCATTTGTTACCCCCTCCTCACAAGATATTGAGCCATTGATGACTTCTAACTGAGCACAATGATCCAACCAGTTATGTATCCACCATACAGTAGTTACAGTCACAGCTGCAGGTCACTGTGCAAAAAAGACCAAGGTAATAGATGGTCAAAGGGAGAGAAGGAAGGAGGCAAGAAAGGGAGGCCACTGCTGAGATACCCACTGGGGAGTCGGGGAGCTTCATGGTGCTTTGCAGAGTGGGGTTGTAGGCTCCCAGACCAGCTGTGCAGACCTTGGATGCCCTGGCAGTGCAGGGGCTCCACACAAAGGAAAGGCTGGCTTTATCTAGGCACTCAGTTCCCTAAGACAACATGTTCTTCATCAGGGGTGAAGCAATCTCTTATTTCCACTGGACATGTCCTTTTCCCAGGTGACTTGAGATGGAGGGATCCCTAATACCCCCAGCCTTGTCCCTGTAATGCACCCCAGGCTTGACAAGGTCTGGAACAGGCTCCCAAGGGAGGTGGTGCTCTCCCCTACCCTGGGGGTCTTCAAGAGGAGGTTAGATAACCATCTAGCTGGGGTCATCTAGACCCAGCACTCTTTCCTGCGTATGCAGGGGGTTGGACTCGATGATCTATTGAGGTCCCTTCCCACCCTAACATCTATGAATCTATAAGGCTGCCTGGCATCCACAGCCAAGAGCTCTGGGAGTGCATCTGAAGAGACTGCATGCAGTGTCTCTGCAAATCAGTACAGGGAGCTTTCCTGGAAATTGGCAGCAGTTCACATTGAGTTACTTTAAATTTAAGCACTGGCCAAAGGCTCTGCTCCTTCAGGGACCAAATCTGCACCAAGTCAGCAGCAACAACTGATACAGCCCCCGTCTGGGTCCACCACATCAAGCACCTACTCTACTTCTGCACATCTGAGCACACTCCCTATCCCTTGGATCTGGGGGTCTGGATGCAAGTGACTCCCCGGCCCAGGCTCCTGAGGATGCAGGTGGGAGATAGGAGAGGTTTCAGGAGGGCCAGGACTCCACCTGCTCTGACTTCTGGGGGATTTGGGTATCATGGAGCCTCCGTAGCTCTTCCCCATCTCTAGCATTCTCCACTGCCCTGTTCCTGGGCTGCCGCATCAAAGGGTCTGTTTGAGACCCCCACTTTCCTCCTAATTCTCTCTAATTTTTGTAAAATATGGTGCTACTATTTGGGGACAAACACTCCTATTCACCACCAACATATATGGTGGGGAGCTCATGATTTAGAGACATGGAGATGTTTCTGCTTCCCCTCTACTACTGAAGCATTCAGTGCTTCATCCCTCTGTCCCCAGACTTGCACTGGCTCGAGGCAGGAGGCCCCCAGTCCCACCCGCCCCTGGTTCTACTGAAGCCCCCAGGCCTGTACCTGTCTGGGGCAGGTACAGGCCTGGCAAGCAGACCCTAGCCCCCTCAGTCATGGGAGAGGTAGAAAGAAAGGATCCAGTGCTCCACACAGTGACGGGCTGGACAGGGGGATTGGGAGCCAGTGAAAGCCAGGCGGTGCCCCGGGGCCAGTGCCGGTCGGGACCAGAGCAGGTTGGCAGGAGCCCGGGGTGCAACTGGCTGGGCTCTATGGAGTTGGGCTGGGCTGCCCCAGCAGGGAGAGAGGAGAGCCATCCTGCTCTGGGACCCACTGGCACTGGCTCTTGCATGCCCCTCACTCCCAGCACCCAGCAGCAGGAGAAGGGCTGGAGCGGGTTGGAGTTATCTGGAGTGATGGAAGCACCAACTATAACAGCGCTCTCCAAAGAGACGTCAGCATCAGCAGAGACACCTCCAACAGCCAAGGGCACCTGTGCCTGACCAGGCTCCAGCCATCAGACACTGCCCGGTACTACTGTGCCAGAAATACACAGGGAATGAAAACCCATGAGAACTTGCACAAAAACCAACCCTGCGGCACCCACCTGCCTGTGTGAGCAGCAGAGTCAGCAGCTGCCAGCCCTGTGCTCTGCTTCCTGGATCTGAGACATCAGGCCTGTTAGATCACTTGAACCAGCCAAGGATTAAATCCAGGGAAGGGTCAAAAGTGACCAGTGGGTCAGAGTCTCTGATACTGAGAAGAGAACCCAGGTGTCCTTCCCTGGTCTCCATCGTGTCCCTGCTCTGCCTGCCCTTCTTGCAGGAATACAAGGGGAAGACTCCTCACCCTGGCACCCAGGACTCAGGCCATCACCTGATCAAGACCTCCACTTGTCCCCACAGAGACACTCTGTGCATGGACAGTTCCCAGGGTCTCCAACAGGACAGGAAACTCTGCCCAGTGCTAATGGAGTCTAATTTATATATATTTTAATTTTCCATATTCCAAGCCAAATTAGCCAAATCAGTTCCAAATCTGTGAGTCAGTCTAGAGCCATAAGTAGCCCTACCATCTGGGGCTTCAGATGTTCCCAAATCCTCTGGTAGGCATCCTACTTGGAGGCCAAAGCCTGGAGGCTTGGGGTTCAAGTGCCCCTGAGTTTTGCTTGTGAGGCCCTAGGAGTCCAGTGCTAATGGAGTCACTGAGACCCAGAAGATGAGGATGTACCAGCACAGGTTCAGCTCTCAGTGCCTCTGCTCTTGCCCTCAGTAATGCTGCAGCCCCCTGCTCTCTCCAAGTGCAAGTGAATGTGGGGATAAGTGAATGCATCCCCAGACAACGGCACAGACCATGACCCAGTCAACCCATTTTCTTGGCAGCCAAGTCCAGCCATTTCACTGGGAGGGGCGCAGACCAGGCTCCTAGAAAGGATGTGCCCGCAGAGAAAGACCCTTTTCAACCTCAGAGTAACCACCGTGTGCTGTGAAGCAGGACAGCCCCTCTTACCAAGGCCACAGACCTTCACACTTTCTAGAGCCACCTGCCTTGCTCTGCCATGGAAGTGAACAGGATAGAGGCAGCCACTGCCCTGGGGAAACTATAAGCTCTCACCATTCCCAACAGCAGCCTCCACTTGGGAAGCGTGGGGCTGGTGGGAGAGGGGGAAGAGCAGAGTACTTATCTCACTGTGCAGCAAGAGATCTTTGTGAGGACCTGCCAAAGCCACCTTCAGTTCTCTGCAGACCTAAGTGAGGCTTGTGGCTCCCCAGAAAATGCAACAAGGCCTGGGATTTCCTTGAAGCCTAAAGCTTTGCTGTCATTTTGAAAGGCCACCAGAGTTAGAGCTCATGTGAATCACACCTTAAACAAGAAGCAGAGATCCACCTTGGACCTGGAGCCTCAGTCCCTGCCCAGCACCAGCCTTGCTCCCTCCTGCCTGCTGGGGAATCTCCTTCATCCCAGGACAATAAGGATGGAAACACTTGGGCTTCTTCTGCCCCTGGTTTCTACCCAGTTTGGGCTCCCTCAGCAATCCCCACTCACTGCTTAGCTCCCTACCCTGCATAAGGGGAAGGGTCTCCTTCACACAGATGACCCCAGTGCAGGCAGGAATCAGCAGCTCCCTGCTCTTACCCCCCCAGGGGATTCTGCCTGCATATCCCTGCCTGGGGGCTCCACAGTGGTGTGGTCAGGTGGGGGCAGGTCCTTTCAGCAAAGGGGGAGTATGGCCCCAGAGCCCGGTATGGGAATTGCCCAGACATGCAGGATGGGAAGGTCCAGCAGCAGCTGCCTATGCCCAGCACACCTGATCCTCATTGCAGGGAATGCAGCAGGGGCTGGTATAAGTCAGACAAGATGCAAATCAAGGACAAGCTGTGATACATAAATTGCTCTGTCCCACTGCTCAGGCAGTAGCTCCACAGACAACCCACAGCCCCTTGAATCTGGGCAATGGCCACCAACATCCAAGAGCTTCCCCCAGCACCAGGGAAGATGGGACTTGGGCTCCAGCTGCTTGTCCTGGTCACAGCTCTGAAAGGTATTTCATCCTCCTATATGGGAGGAACACGGAGGGCAGCGTTGCACTGATGCTGCCCTGATAGTAGTTACTCCTGGATGCTGCTTTGCTTTTCAGGTGCCTGGTCCCAGGTGCAGCTGCTGGAGTCTGGAGGAGATGTGAGGAAACCTGGAGGCTTTCTGCGCCTCTCCTGCAAAGCCTCTGGGTTCACCTTCAGTGACGAGCATATGGACTGGGTCCGCCAAGCTCCTGGGAAGGGGCTGGAGTGGGTGGCTGGAGTGAACAGTGTTGGCTCCACCGAGTGGTACTCCGCGGCTGTTGAGGAGCGATTCACCGTCTCCAGAGACAACTCCCAGAACATGGCGTACCTGCAGATGAGCAGCCTCGAACATGAGGACACAGCCCTGTATTACTGTGCCAGAGACACAGAGACTCAAACCCTATTCATGGCAATACAAAATCCCAGCTCAGATCCTCCCTTCAAAGATGCCAGGAGGGGGCAGCCACGCTGCACAGCACAGCCCTGCACAGAGGCAGGAGGGTATGCAAGGGACAGGGGAGAACAAACTCCAGCCTCAAGCCTTTTTTTCAGTTCCAGGAGCCCTGACAAAAGCCACCCCCAGACCCAACTCTGCAGACATGGCTCCAGGCCACAGGAAATCCCAGGCAGGTCCTTCTCAGTGCATGTCCCAGCAGGTAGCAACTTCACAAGAAGCATCATCCTGGGCAGAGGTGGGTGCACCAGGCTTTGGAGGGGAAGAAGGAGGGTTGAATTGGAAGAGCCTTGGCCACATCACCCACTGCTGCCCAGGTCTTGGCTGCACAAAGCCCCACTCTCACTGCTGGCCATGGAAAATCAAGTTGCGACTCCCAGCTGGAAGCAGGGCTCCAATTTCCAGAGTCCATCCGTGACACAGCAGCCTCCACTCTCCCCTTCTTCCATCTCCTTCCAGTCCCCAAAAATACATACCTGCTTCACCAGCAGAGCCTCTCCGGGCCCAGCCCACACCTTGCTCACCACAAGAAACCCACCTGAGCAAACTGGCACACATTCCAGCTCTCAAGGCACCTCAGGCCACAGGACTGGGGCTCACACCAGAGCAGTGTGTGACCCAGCTCCAGGGCAGGGTGCTGGATGTCAGACGCTGGCTGGACAATGCAGCTGCTGCCCATTGTGTTGTGAACCCTGGTACACACACCGAACCAGGAGACACAGAGTATCCTGTGAGCATGGGGACATCAAAGGTCCACCAACAGAGCTTGGCAGAAGCTGTTGTTTCCCTGGGTCCTCCCTGTCCCCACTCCTGTATCTAATGTGACTAACCAGTCACCAGGGACTGTCCATCAGATCATACCAGTTTCCCTGCAGGCAGCACCCCTGGGGGTCATCCCCCAGCACCAGCACCTCCCACACACACACACACTCACCAGCACCTGGGAGAGGAGGTAGGGCTCTCCCATACTAGCCAGTGTCCAGAGGCACAGCTGCCCTCCTAGTTCCCTCCCTTTGGGAATCTCCTGCACAAGCCTCCCCCACAGGATCCCCTAGGGTCCCTACTAGGATAAGACCCCCACAGCCCCTGTCCATGACATAGCAAGGGGAAGGAGTGTCTGGGCCTCAGCTAGGTGCCTGGTGCCCTCTCAGTTTCTGATGGAATCAGGGTGTCCGAATCCTTTGGGCAGACATTTCAACCACGTCCAAGTACAAGGGGCTGAGCCTTTGATAAAGGAGGTGTTTCAGCTGCTGGACACACACACAAACCCAGTCTCAACCCAGCTGGGACTCTTCATGCGCCCAGGGGCTGCAGGCAGAGTGGGGACTCCAGCCTGGGAATAGCAGGGCTGTGGGGACCTGGGGCTCCACTCCCCAAAAAAGGATTGGGGGCAAAGCTGACTCCAGCCATGCTCTGCAGTCCCTGGTCCTGGGCCCCTCACACTGGGGCTCTGCCCGCTCACACTGGGGTTCTACATCACTTGGGGCTCTACGTCGCTGCCCCCCCCCCACAGCCATCTTCCTCTCTCTGGCGGTCCCCCCGGGACCTTCGGCACCTAGCCCTGGCCCACCTCCAGGCCAGTCGGGACCCCAGGCCCCCGGCTCTTGGGCGTCCCTCGTGGTGGGCCCCTGGCCCTTTTGACTCTCCTAGTCCTGGCCCCAGCTTGGGCCAGTCGAGGGTACTCTCCCCTTCGGGCTGGGTCTCTAGCCCCTCACTCTATCCCCTCGGGCTTCACTGCGCTGCTATCCCCTCTCCACTGGGACAACCGCAGTGCCACAGCATCTCTAAAGTAATTAGTCTATAAGGGGCAACTCTACCCTTCCTCCTTCAAACCTGTCCCCAGGCAAGAACAAGCCATAGTCCTTGCTGCTGAACAAAGCCCGATGGGGCTGCTTGTGTAGGGGAGACAAGAACTCACACCCCCACACCTGCTCTGTATCATTATTCTGTAACACAGAATAACACCACCACATATTATTGTACTGGGGACATGGAGCAGAGCAGGGACTGAACAAAAACTGGAAACAAAGTCTGAATGGATATGAAACAAGCATCTCATGCTCCTGCCCTGCACTTTGTCTTTGCTCAGGATTCACTAAGGACAGGAGCTCAGCCCAGGCCAACCTGCAAGGCCTGCCTGTTCCTCCAGCACTGCACAGCTCCAACTCCAGGGGAATATCCAAATCTCAGGCCCCATCCCCCCAACCATCCTGGGAAAGGTCTGGTTGGACGGAAGAGTTCCCTGGATCTCTTATCATTATTAATGATAATGATAATAGTGAAGAGTAAAGCATCCATGGACCTGACTGTAATGGCAAGAAAGGGAAGGATGCCTAATGATGGAAAGAGCTATGAAAGAACAAGGAAACTGAGAAGGAAGGGAGACACAAGGCAGAAGGAGGGAAGGAGGAGGCTACACAGGTCAAGAGCAGCTGAGAGTAGTTGATATGACCCAGAGTCCCCGGGTCTCTGCTCTGTGCTGTGTCAGCTCAGAGCAGCCCCCAGGGCAGCTCCGTTTGAGCTGTCATGAGCAGAGCACTGGGCATTTCCTCCCTGCTTCACGATGCATCTGGATCCCAAGGGGAAGTTCGTTCAATAGGTCGACTCCTCCCTGCCAGCACCGCTCACCAACCTCTGGTACCTACCCCGAGACACCCCATGCAAATCCTGCTCGGGGGTCCCTTGTTAAATACCAGCCTATGGACTGCCCCACTCTCAGGCCCAGGGCTGGCAGTGGGATCTGGCTAACTCCTGCCCCGCACACCATGAAGCTCCTGGTGACCTTTGGGTTCCTGCTTTCTGCCCTGCCTGGTAAAAAAAGTTTGGGGATTGTTAAAAGAAAACACCAGGGTTGTGTCCTCAGCCTGAATCCAAAGGAGGAAGCATGTGGAGAGAGCACAGCCTGTAACCATGTTCCCTTTTCCCAGGTGCCCTTTGCCAGGTGCAGCTGGTGCCATCAGGCCCAGGGGTGGTGAAGCCTGGAGAGACCCTCACCCTGACCTGCGCCGTGACTAGTGATTCGGACAAGATCATCTCCAGTGACTGCTGTGGGTGGAACTGGATCCAGAGCCCTAGAAAAGGCCTGGAGTGGATGGGGTATATAGTTACAAGTGGAAGCACAAGCTATGCCCCAGCCCTGCAAAGCAGGATCTCCCTCACAGTGGATTCCTCCAGGAACCAGTTCTCCCTGCATCTGAGTTTCCTGACAGCCGCCGATACAGCTACATATTACTGTGCCAAGGACACAGTAATACAGAGCAGAGCAGGGCTGTGCAAAAAGGGGAAACAGGCAGTGAACACCATAGAGGGAGTGATGCAACTCAGAAACAAGCCCTCACTGACAGAAACCTGTATAAACGGAGAGAAAATTGTAAGAAGTGTATGAGGAGGTAGGAGGGGAGGAGGAGACGTGACCTGTAGAGGCTAAACTTTTCGTTTCCCCCAATGTGACAGATAAGAGGGGAAGACACTGGAAAAGAGAGGAGCAATAAAGGAGACAGACTGAGGGGGCTGGATGGATACAGGGGGCATGTGGACAGGTGGGAAGGAATGAGGAGTCACAAGGAGATGTATTGATGCTTAAAGGCTCCAGGAAGCAGTTCTGGAAATACCAGCTGTAACTTCTGACCTACAAGGAGCCACATTCACCCACAACCAGCTTCCCATACCAGGCCCTGCCCAAAAGTAAAGGCAATTAATCATAGAGCAGCTGGGCTGGCAGGAGGTCACATCTAGACCAACCCCCTTCTCAAGACAGCATGAGCCATATCTGAACCAGGTCAGACAACTACCTGGCTAAAAGTTCACAAAAGCCCTGTCACAAAACTACAAGGCCCGTTGCCTCCAAACACCAGGAACACCCAAAATTACCCCAAGTAGTCAAGAGAAAAGGGCTGGCAATATCCCTCCAGTGCAGGGGATGTTCATATACACTTAGGAGAGCCAGAACAACCCTGATAGGACAGGGAAGGACAGGATTTCCCAGCCCTGGACTCTGCTCTTGGAGATGCCCCATTTCCCAGCACTCAAAGGCAGCTGATGACCCAGGGAGATCGCCAGCACCAACATCATCAGCTTTTCCTGCTCAGAGTGAGGTCCCTGCACAGGGAGAAGTGGCAGGGTCACTCTGTGTGTGCCCTGAGCCAAGGGCAGAGACATGGAGCAACAGGCACTGCCTATGGGCACATGCACACGCACATAGAGAAGCAACATATGCACACACATATATGCCCATCCATATCACTCCTACCTGTCTATGACAAACCATGGCTGTGCAAACCTAGCCCAATCCCCTACTCATGTAGCTGCTCCTGGGAACTCAGAGCCACTGCTCCAGGAGTTGAGCTGCCCTCTTGGGCTCTGTGGTGTGGCGGACAGGGCTGGCCCGTGGACCCCAGCCGGCAGCGAGGGGAGGGGAGCTGCTTACCCCCACGAGGCCCAGCTCATCAGCGAGCCAGGTCCTGCTGCAGCTGCCCTGAGGGCTGCGCGGAGTGGGGTTGCTCCAGCCGTGCCTGATTGGACGAACTGGGGACGGGCTCTGCCCCTTGCCCCCGTCACGTGGCTGGGGGAGCTGCAGCATGGCCCGCGCCCTGCTCACATGTGTGGTGGACAGAGGCACGGGGTAAGTTCCCATATGGGGCAGACCCATTTCACTGCCAGACAGCAGCAGGGCCAGTCCTGAGCATGCCTGCAGAGAATGACCCAGGGACGTCTGGGAGTAGCAGCAGGAGACCACAGCAGAACAAGAGGATGCTGATACGACTGGGCCCAGCTCCTGCCTCCAGCTGCCTGCACATACACAGGGCAGAATGGGGCTCCCCATCATGCAGCACTCAAGGGCAGCTTTGCCACTGCCCATACCCTGCAGGTAGAAAGGGAAAGTCCTGGGGAAGCCTGAACTACTCCAGTAGGCCTCCAGACAACCAGGGGCTGGGGCTTTATGCAGCTGTGTAGGACTATGCTCCAAATGGTCAACTATCCTGGGCCACTCAGGTTTTTCACAGGAGGCAAAATATTTAGGCATCCAGGAGTTGGTGTCCTCCCCAGTTCAGGATCTGTTCATGGTAGGATGTATCCCTGATGGACCTGGCCCTTCTCCTATCCCAGAGACCAGATGAGTGCACATCTACATGGTGTGATGCAGACGGACACACCAGATCCATGCATGCAGCATCCCCCCGCACACATAGACACCAGAGGGCAGAGACACCCAGCACACGTGCATGGGCAGAGATAAGCACAAAGCAACCATGAAGGACCACTTGCCCTCTTAGGAAAGGAAGTATTTTTATGCTCTCTTTCCCCCCCTTTTCCCTCATTTGCCCTGTTCAAATGATAGCCAGTTTCCCAGACATGAAGCAAATTCACAGCTTTTAACCCTCACACACTGGGATTCCTTGCATCTGCAAAAAAAGGATCCAATTTGATTAGATTTTTGTATTCTGGTTATCACCCCCTCAGCTCCTGTGTGTCCCAGCTGCCAGCGGAGGTTTCAGGATTGAGAGTGTGGTTGAGGGTAGAAAGGTATGAAAGGTTTGTTGACTTAACAAAAACACAACTAAGCATAGTACGTTAAGACAAATAATGACAGACGATAATAATTTGCATCGGCAACTTATCGGCAGTCCCTTCTGATGCCTGATGTACGACAAGTTTCTCTGTCCACAAAGCTCAGCCAAGTCAGGCACCTCTGATCAGCGCTGTCCGAAAGGTACTGGGCAGGGCCCTGGTATTCAGTCCTTGGGCTCCTTGAGATCCACGGGCCCACTGATCCAGGTCAATCGCTAATTAGTCCCTCTATCTTCCTAATGAATGATTTCTGGGTGTGCCAGCCAATTTATAACTTCTGAGCTGTGCTGATAAGTTACAGCCATTCAGATTCTTCTTACTTCAACTGTCCTTAGATGGACCTATAGCAGTACAGGCCTTGCATTCCTTTGATAAGGTTAATTTAAACGATACCACAGGGCCTTACTACTTCAATGCTTTGGTAAATTTACCTGGCCTTACTTTATACACGGCCTTACTGCATCATAAACTTTAATTAAGCTCTTAGCAACAACATACAGGTTAATACCTAAACAAATGACAGAAAAACACTTAGTCTAATCTTCATGGAGCGTTAGCCATAATTTTCAGCTGTCACACTATGAAACAAGTTGTCACTTTTAGCCTAGGTCAGGGATCATCTGAATAAAGTAAAGCACTCCAAGCTGTTGGGGCTCAGTCCACTGTTTGCGCATTGAAGTAGCATGGACCCATCCTTCACTGAAACACTGGATTTTTCCCCTGGCAGGACTCCTGGATATTTCCCTGGGAGAGAGGGGAAGTCCCACACAATGGGAGGTTTTGCCTTGATAAGATCCATCCAGAGACACAATCTGGAACTCCCCTAGGTCTTTATTTGCTCCCCAGGCTCCTGGTTTATTGTACCATTTGCCTGGTACAGTAACAAAGCCGACTCCCCATTTCCAGGTTTCTCCATGGCTCTCAAAACCCCGTTAGTCAACAGCCAAAACTGCCTTGTGTGAGACCTGTGAAAACTTATCGAAGAAGTACATGCAAATGTTGTTCCCTAATTTCCTGTTTAACTCATGGAAGGTTCCTCCTTAAAAACCAGCCCTGGCTCTGTGCATCTCAGTGTTGCCCCAGAGCTGCCACCTCCTGTCTGCTGGGGACACCGGGCATGAGCCACAATGACCATGACACCAGCACTGGCTTTGCTCATCCTTCTGGCAGCTCCACCAGGTAAGTGCCTCCTGTCTTGTAGGACAGGGGGATACAGCGGCAGGATGAGAGTGAGACGGGCAGAAGATTGACCATTTGCTAATGATGTATTTTTTTTCCGTTAGGTATCCTGACCCAGGTCACGCTGAAGGAGTCTGGCCCAGGGGTGGTGAAGCCCGGAGAGACCCTCAGCCTGACCTGCACCGTGTCTGGATTCTCTCTCACTAGCTATCATATGCAGTGGGTTCGACAGGCAGCAGGGAAAGGGCTGGAGTGTGTTGGAGGTATCTGGAGTGCTGGAGGCACTAACTATAACAGCGCTCTCCAAAGCCGCCTCAACATCAGCAGAGACACTTCCAGAAGCCAAGTGCACCTGCGCCTGACCGGGGTCCAACCTGGAGACACAGCCCTGTATTACTGTGCCAGAGACTCACACAGTGAATGAAAATGCATGAGAGCCTGCACAAAAACCAGCCCTGCAAGACCTGCCTGCCTGTGTGAGCACTGGAGGCAGCAGATGCCAGGCCTGTGCTCCGCTGCCTGCTGGGTGACGGGTTGGGGACATCAGGCCTTTTAGATCACTTGAACCAGCCAGGAACTAAATCCAGGGAAGGTTCAAAGGTGACCACTGGGTCAGCAGCTGCTATTTAGAAAGGACCCAGGAGTCCCGCTTCATTGTGCCCCCTGCTCTGCTTGCCCTTGCAGGAATACAAAGCAAAGATTCCCTAGCATGGCACTCAGGACACAGACTGCTGTGCTGTTACAGGACTAGGGACACAGCTCTGTAGTCCTGATGTTGGTCCTGGACTTTAATTAGCACTCTCCAATTAACAGCTGAGCCCAGTCCAGGCCCCAACCTCCAGAGCCCTGCTTGCCCCTCCTGCTCCTGGTTGATTCGCCTGAGGCCAACCCCCATAACACCATCCCATCTGGGGAAGGGCTGGGAGCGGGGAGTCTCCCAGAGACAGCACCCACAACCTTGCACACCCAGAAGGCAGAGCACTGCACGGTGACAATTAATTACTCCAGAGCACAAACAGCACAGGGGACAGCCCCTACACACACCCGCTGTGCTCTGATTTCAGGGCTGCAGCAAAAGCCACCAGCCCAGACGCACAAAGGCAGCTGCTGGCTACCCACCACCCCCTGCAGCTGTATGGAGAAGAGCACAACAGACCCACCACATCCCCAACACATGCCTGTGCCCACAAGAGAAATTCCAACAGAGAGTAGTTGGAAACCAGATTCAGTACATTGCAGTGATCAACTAGAAAGTGGAAAGAAATCCCCTTTCCCATTCCTTGTAGCTGTCATACATTGTCCCATCCAGCACCAAGAACAAGGGGCAGAAACACTCACCACCTGTGCTCAGAGAGTGTTCAACTGGGAGACACAAATGTCCAGACCAGAAGAAGGGCTCTTTGTGCCAGAAACTGTATCTAACAGGTCTCTCAAGATTGCTTTTGGCACTGTAGGAAACCCCCCCACCCTTTTTTGTTTTTTTTTTATTAATTTATTTTAAAATGCATTCCCTCCCCTTCCTGAACCATTTCTGACTTTTTCCTCTCCCTCTCTATTCCATATAGATAAGTATAAGTGAGCTAAGTTTCAGCATTTTATTTTGGTAGCAAGTTGTATTTGTTTTGTTTATGTTGGATAATTATGATGTTTATATTGATGTGTACTGTTCTATATTACTGTTTTACCGATACTAAATGATTTAGGCCTACATATGTAAGTTAGCGTAAGTCACGTCAAGTTTCCATTTTTTTTGTCAAGTCTCCATCTTTTCCCCCATGCTCTGTTGTGTAACCTATGACTCATACCTACCCCTCCTCTGTAACTTGGTTCCTGAATGAATGGGGATGAATGAGGGTGCTTGAGAAACAATGGCAGTAGGTCTAATAATAGCTCCTTCTGAATGACCAAACCATCAACACCAATACCTGGACCAACGACCCAGCCATTGGAACCAGCCTCAGCATTCAAGAAACAAAAGATGAGGCAACTCACCATTGTGCCAAGGCTGCACATGCTCAGTAAGAACACCTGGAACCCTCTGGAACAGGACTGACATTGCTCAGACAGGCCCTCCCCATAGGAGATCAGAGTTAGTCTGCCCCATAAAAAGGGGTAGTGAAGACTGACTCTTTAGGATGTCCTCTCCATCTGGACCAGCACCATGACACACCACCTATCCACCCAGAGGCCCTGCCAGCGACCCCCCTCTGGACAACGACCTTTTTCCAGCATGGATAGGTAGCTATCACCCCACCCCATTTTCAACCAAGGACTTGGACTCTGCTTCTCTTCCCTACCTGGACTCCAACCCTTCCATTGAGTCTCTTTTTCTTGCTGCCAGTGTGAGTACTCATGCGTGTGTGCATGTGTAGTGTGTAGTCTGTTCAATAAAACTGTTAGTTGGACCCCTGAGTCGGGTTTTGCTTTACTGTTGTTCCGGCCCTGTTCCAATCTCTCCTTCTCGCCCCTCTAACTTCTGTCTCATTTCTCCATCTCCTGCTTCTGGTTCACCGCCACCTCCAACACCTGTCCTGAGTTCCTCTCTGCCTCCAAACTCCCTGTTTCTTTGCCACCGTCTTATCCCCACTGCCGTTTCCCCTGAGCTCCCAAGTTTCTGCCTCAGATTCTTTCCTGGCTGTCTCCTCCTTGCCACCAGGCTTTTCCCCTTGCACCAGTGACCTCAAGTAACCCTTGGGCCACTTGACCTTAAGTAACCCCAAACCCCAGTTCCTCAGCCAGCTTCTCTCTAGTCCACTGGTTCTAATCCTGGTTCTGGCAGCTTTCACTCTGTACACTTTAACTCTCTCTCTCATCTTAACCTTCCCCCAAGTATCCCAGGTATCCCAAGCACACACATACATACCGTACCATGCAAGGTAGGAACTTACCTGTGTGTATGTGTAGGTGGGTTGTATGTGTGTGAACTGGTGAGTGTGTATGTATATATATATGTCATTGTGTGCATGATATACAGATTAGTGATCTGTGTATGTATACTGCGTGTGCAGGTATAGACAATTGATTTTTGTCTAACTTTTGGGGTGTAGAGTGTATGTGCTTGAACTGGTGATAGGTATGCATGTGCCTAGGCTGGTTTGGATGTGTATGTGCCTGAGTTGGCAGTGTGTGTGTCTGCGCATGTGTGCACATATATGCGTATCTAATTGATTTGTGTGTTTGTATATGTGCAATTGTGTCACACCCTTCTGTCTAACAGCGCAATATTGAGATCCTGAGAGTTGGCCTGACCCCTCCGGGCAACAGTCCAATACATCTTCCAACAACAACAAAATCCTTGCCTCATACTTTCCCTGGACCTTCCTGGCTACATGTCTCCAGGCTTGACTTCTGCTCAAAGAATACCCACAAAAAAACCACAGCAAACACAACTAATCACAAATCCTTGCTTTTCTTGCTACTTAGCTCTGGCTGCACTTCATTCCTTCCCAGACATTATGGAGCACCTTGGGGCCTGCGAGTTTCTCCAAAAACTCTCTGAAATACAGACTTGGTCCAGTATAAACTATCACCAGATATCTGCTGTACATACATTTCTTGGACCATCACAACCTCAGCCACACTCCAAGCCTGCTATGGGATAGAAATAGATCCAAGGAAAAGGCCAATGAAATGGAGACAAGATGTGTAAGAGCTCACAGCGAATGCATCATGTCAAGAAACTTCTCAAATGTGTAGAAGAAGATAAACAGCTATGCTGCAGGTTTAATGATCTAAGGGCCAAGGCCAGGGCACAGAGGGGATCTGGACTCAGGCAACAGAGGATCAAGGGCACCATCATCCTTGAGCCACAAGGCTCCAGCTGCTCATGCAGGGCCTGCCCAGAGCCCCCTTCAGCCCAGAGCCAAACACCTTGGAAGGCTCCTGGCTGTGATCCAGCCTCAGTCCCCTGGGAGCCCGGGGGGGTGCGGGGGTGGGCAAGAGAAACAGCAGCTCTGCCACCTCCTGCCAGGAACAGGCCAGGGCTGAAGGCGTAGGGGCACACTTTGTTGAGAAGCATCACTAGAAGAGGCTGATCCACACATCAGACCAGGAGAAACCATCCCTCTTGTCTTAGGGTCCCAACCTGGCGCTGGAGTACAAGGAAGTGGGAACCTCTCTGACTGGAGACCTTTACATTTGGGTAAAGGGACAGAGGCAGGAGGAGGGGCTGGAGCCCACATCTCCAGGGAGCATCTGCACCACTAACAGAGAGAGTCAGTCTCTGGCTAATCCAATGGGACCTAGAGGAGCACAAACCACTTCACAGAGGAGTGTGCGCCCTGCTTATATGGAGCAGAACTTGCAAATTGATCCTAACCTGTGTTGCAAAAAGTTTGAGGGCCCCCACCTGCTGCGACAGATCCCAGCTTGAGAACCTGCAGCCCCGTGCATCTCAGTCTCACAGGCTGCCAGCAGGATGTCGTTGGTTTTTCTTTGCAGGCATCCAATCCCAGATCCAGCTGCTGGAGTCTGAGAGGGTCATGAGAAGCCTGGAGGCTCTCTGTGCCTCTCTTGCAAAGCCTTTGGGTTCACCTTAAGGACACCTGGATGAATTGGGCCCGGCAGACCCTGTGAAGGGGCTGCAGTAGTTTGGGGAAGTCAATGGGAACTCAAATGGGATATGCTCCAGAAGTGAGAGGGAGATTCACCGTCTCCAGAGTCAATGCCCAGAACCTGCTGTTCCTGAGAATGAGCAGCCTGAACCCCACACACTCGGCCCGGTATTACTGTGCAGGTACAGAGAGAGAGAAAGCCCCTCTGAGCCCAGGCAAAAACCTGCCAGGGCCATTTCACAGCCTGGTCCAGCAGGTGGTACTGACAGTACATGCTTTGCAGCGGGAGAAAGGACAGGGCAAGGGGCTGGAAACCACTGTCTTCATCCGTCTCCTCTCTGGATTGCACACCAGCTGCAGTGCTGTGTTGTGATCCATCTTGGGCATCTCCTGCCCCATCCAACCTGTCTCCTGCACTCCTGTCCAGCCCTCCTCCGCATCCCCACATCTCCCAGGGCACGTGACAACACAGCCTCATGATCAGAAGACCTCACAACTCCCCAAAGTGCCTCAGGGCAGAGCCTGCAGCAACAGCCCGGGGATACATCCCCTATCCCTGAGCGATGGAGATGTCCACACATCAGTATCCTCCCCAGGTGCCTCTGTAGGTCTCAGCCTGCTCACACAGGGTCACCATTGTGTGTCCCCACAAGAGGCTGGGCATTCAGATCTATAGGAAATGTGCATCTTCAGCCCCAGCTGCCTCCACATGATCCAGCCCCTGAAATCCCCGCAGCCAGGGCCTGACCTAGAGAGAAGGTACAGAAAGACCTGGACCTAGTGAGACAGATGCCCAGTGCCAGCTTCCCATTCCCTGAGCCATCTAGTGAGAGCTTCCCTCAAGCAGCGACAGGCTGGGCAGTGTTAAATAGTGCTTGAATCCTAAATAGTGCCCTGAATGCCCAAGATGTGGGCACCAAGGAGCAATCTGGTTGCGGGGTATCTCATGGGTGAGCAAGCAGGGAGGGTCCAGCAGCTGGAAGCAGAATGAATGGAGTCAAGGGAAGAGGCATGCGGTGACCCAGGAAAGTGATTAACCCTCAAGATACTTCACTGCCGGCTGTACCCACCACTTGCTCTCTTGTCTTGAGGCTGATGCCTTTCTTACCTACACAGAGCAGCTTAAAATCAGGTGATGAGGTGAAAGCAGAGACAATCAGTCCACGTTCTTAGCCAGGCTCTCCTATGGGACCTGATCACATCCTCCTTGGCATCTCACCTCGGATACCGCTGTGTGGGTCTGGTGCTCGGCAGGGCGCCTGCTGTCCTGTTCCAGGGGGGTTTCACCCCTGCCGCTCTAGGCAAGTCATCCATGACTGGGGCTCGCTCCCCCATATGAGCTGCAGGAGATGTCCCTCCTAGGCAGATTCCCGGGGAGTGTCCCAGACACCAGTTCATACCACAATTCAACACAACAACAGAAGCTACATCACAGTGAAAACCAGACTCACTCAGGTGCCCAGAAACTGGTACCATTTTTGCTCTTGCCTGCCTCCTATTTTCTGCCTTCCCTTCCCTCTCCAGACCAAGACGAAGGGCCCCCCAGCCAGGCATCCCTCAACCCCAGGTCCCACTGCAAGACTCAGAGAGGACCAAAGATCAGAAACTCCTGGTGGCCCTGAAAGCAAGCAAGCAGGAGGGGCCGTGTGGGGAGAGAGCTCCTCTGGGAAGCTTAAATTCACACCCCAGAGTCTATGTTTCTCTCTCTCTGTCTCTCCCAACTAAGACAACTATTTGCAAACAGGTCAAGCAGATATGAATCCCAAAATACCCTTGACAGAAGTAGCTCAGGAATGTAGGAACCCAGGAGCCATGGCCTTCCAGGGAGACATGGTCTGCTCCAGCTTGAAGCCAAGTGGATCAGGCCCCTGTACTTTGGAAACGTTCACCTTCTGGAGATGGAAAGATCACCGCAGTCAGTGGAGATGCCAAGAAATGGAGTGGTTCCCCCACCACGCTGTGGCTTCTTCAACTGGAGGCCAGGGCTTGTTCCAGCCCAAATGGAACAAGGACCAGAGCAGCGGCAGGGGAAGCAGTCTGAGTCATTTAAAAGAAGTGAGATATACAATAGAAACCCCAATGCCACTGCAGCACCTGGTGAGAGGGGCCTTAAAAAAAAAAAAAAAAGAAAAGAAAAATTAACAACCAGGAGCTGGGGCCGGTAGGCAGCCATGGCGGGGTGGGGTGGGAGAGCAGGCGGGGTCAGGGAGCACTCAGGGCAGCTGGGGGAACAGGCAGGGGATGGGGCCTGGCGGGGTCCCCCCAAGGTCCCTTGCTTCATCCCCCGCGTCCTACTTACCAGCACAGAGTCCGGGTCTGGCTCCGTGTTGCAGCGAGCGGGGACTGCCCAAATCACCAAAGCTCTCTGAATGTTTTCCAGATCAATTTTGGACGTTTTTATTGGTCTCCTGATTAGATCCAGATTCAGAGATTGGATGCCAAAACAAATCTAATCTCCTCTGAATGGAGTCAGCATCAGAAGCTTCGCAAAGCCCTAATCCCTATGCGCCCAGCGCCTACCAAGTGCCTCCCTACCTCCAGCACAGCCACAGTTGTCAACGCTTCTCCAACATGATGGGCATGAGTCCAAGACAACGGGCAGGGGGCACATGCCTGTGGGCCTATCTGTGCTTGTGTGTTGGGAAAAACCACACCAGGTTGAACCTCAGCTCCTGCCCAGCCCGTGGCTCCCCATTCTCCTGTCCCATCCCAGGGCTTTGACCCTGCAGTTCCCAAGGGGACCATGTTTCCTTCCCCCTTCATGCAAATCCTCAGCCCAAGTCATGCTCAAAACTGGCACCTGCCCTGCACCTGCAGCTCTGTGTGGGGAAGCCACAAAGTTAGGCTCCCTGCATACTGAGCCTGCCCCCAAGAGAGCTCCCCCAGCACAGACCCATTGCACTCTGCCTTCAGCTCTCACAGATTGGGCTTTCCCAGTGCTCAGCAGGGATCCCTAGGTTTGGGTCTTGGCACTGAGGGCCCATGTATCCAGGCCTCTCATCATGTCTCTTACACCCAAAATACAATGAAAAGACCAACCCGGGCAGGGACTACCTGGCAGCTCAGCCCCACGGAGAGACTTATACCCAGACCCAGGCTTGGGGTATCTCTGGTCCTCACACCAGAGCCAAGGTCCCCATCTCCGCTGCCTGCCCTGAGCCAGCAGCCCCCTCCTGCAGTGTGGGGAGGAGGAACCCAGTGAGCTGTGCCCATGCTGGGATGGGGACACCCCCTTGCTCCAAGCACTCCCAGCCTGGAGCCCCAACACCCACCTGGGGACCAGCTGGGCCAGCCCCAGCCCAGGGGTCCTGGTGCCAAGCCCCTCCCTGGCTGTCCTTGCACTGGTCCCCCCAGATTTTGTGCCCTCACATGCAGCCTAGGGGCAGTGAAGGGTAGCGAGACCCTGCCTCTCCCCTGGCCCCTCCCTGCCAGCAGCTGCACTGGGCACTGGGGCAACCTCCTCACAAGACCAGACTGGCTAGGGGCTCCAGCCCACCGCTGCTCTTCACCCAGGCTCACCACTCCTCCCACCTGGGTCCTGGAGATATCTCCTCTGCCCCACCCATGCCCACTGACCCCGGTGAAAGACGGTATAAGCCACACCAAAAAGTTGAGGCCAGCACTCTGCCTCCTCCCAGCCTGGGGCTCCCTGCCTTTCACCCTGAATCCCAAGGTCCAGAACTATTTCTGCTGAGGGCAAAGAGGCAAGCCCAGGCCAGGCTTCCCTGTGGCCTTCATCCCATGGCCATCTCCATGAAGTTTGGTGGGGATATGAGGAAGCCTGAAGACCCTCTGCACCAATCCTGCAAAGGCTCTGGGTTCACCTTCAGTGACAACGACATGGACTGGGTGCAACAGGCCCTGGGAAGGGGCTGGAGTGGGTGGCTGCCTGCAACTACTTGTGAAGGACGCAGCTAGTAGTACTCCTTGGCTATGAAAGGGCAATTCACCACCTCCAGGGACAGTTCCCAGAACCTGCTACACCTGCAGATGAGCAGCCTGAGCCCCAGGGACACAGCCTGGAGCCCCTAGCCCAAAGCGCCCTATTCCCCCTCCCTAGTCTGGTCTTGCCCCTGGGTTTCAGTTTGCAGCTGGCCCCAACTCCAGCCCTGCTCTGCTCCCCTCAGGTTGTCACACTTTTTTCTAGGGTCCGGGGAGGGGCACAGGGTCTTGCTCCTGCCAGCTTGAGTCTCTGTTCTAGAGAGCTCCTAGTTCAAGATACAGGAGTGGGAGGTGGAGGGGGAGGCAGGGTCACAGTGGCCATGCAAGAAGGTGGCCTGGTCTCTGTAATGTTCCAGTTTGTCCCCATGTCCCCATTGCTATCACTGAGCTCAGTGACAGCAGTGCAAGGGAGCTGGACAGGGTAGAAGGGAAAAGGACCAAGGAACTGAGGCTTTGAGGGCTAAAAGTCAGCTCCCCCAGGCCCTGAACGCAGCAGCAGAATGGACTCCAGTCCAATGCCGGGCTCAGCATGGACCCACCAGTAATGGGGCCATGCAGTTTGCTCTGAAGCAGCCAGTTGGCATCTGGGCCCAGGCAGCAACAGGGAGAAGAACACCCCCCATGGGCACACACATGTACACACACGAGCACACTTCCCCATCTGCCCCAGCCCCAAAGCGAAGCTCAGGCATACTCCCTCTATGCAAACCCAAGTCTCGCTCCCTGTGGATCACCATCTGTCTGCAGTCCTCCAGCACCAAGTCCTGCCTGTGCTGGATACACACAGTGATACAGCGCGGGGCAAGAAGCAGTTTCCTGGAAGACAGGCTGGGGCCTTGAAAGTCATGTGCTGCAGGAGCTGACAGGACACAGAGCCCTGGGGCTGCTCAGGGGAGGGGAAGGGAAGAAGGCTTCATCCCTCTTCCCCTTCCTCTACAAACTGCAGCACTCAGCAGGAGCCATTGCATGAATGAGTGAACAAAGAGGCCCCTCTCTCTCCCTACCTACATGTGCACATGAACATGCGCACGCCCCCCCCCCCCCCCCACACACACCCACCATCTGGGCCTCAGCTCAGCCTGTTCTCCTCTCTGACCCCTCTAGGAAGGATCCAGCCCCCAGGTGGAGATAAGTTTTCGAGGGAGGCAGAAGAGGGCAGATGTCCCCTGTCCTGGGGTTACAGCCAGAACCCGGCTGCTGGTTTGGGGCCTCTGAAAGAGCAGCAGATACAAACACCGGGGACACTGCCAAGGAGACAAGGGCTGTGAGAGCTCACACCAGTTACAGCACCTGAGAGACTATCCTTGGTTCTGGCTGACAAATGACAGGCCCCACATATAGGTCTTGTCTCAAAGGGGACCAGTGCAGGGGACAGAGCTGATCCAGACTGCTCCAGGTCAGGGTTAAAGGAATATTAGAGCTCAGGGCCAAGTGTCCCTTCCCTCTGAGATAACGGTGGATCTAACTCTTTGGATGTTTTTGCAGGGTTTTGCATTGGGCATAAGGCCCTGGGGCCAGGTATGCAAATGATCCTCCACATTGTATTTAAGAGCAGAGCCTTCCCCTCGTTCTGGGCAATATCTGGCCAGTCCCAGCTCCTGTGACCCGTTTCATCTCGGCCTGCGCCAACTTTCTGGCCCACAGGAAACATGGGCCTTTTGCTCCTGTCCCTCCTGCTCTTGGCCGGTGCACCAGGTAAGTCCCTGTCTGCAGAGTCTCCCCAGGACTGCCTGCCCCCAACCTCTGCCACCTCCCTGACAGCTCGTCTCTGTGCTCTCTGCAGGGGTCTGCTCCCAGGTTCAGCTGCTCCAGGCCACTGCGGCCCAGGAAAAGCCTGCAGGGACCTTGAGACTCACTTGTGCCGTGTCTGGATTCTCCCTCACTGCCAGTGGGAACACAGTGAGCTGGATCCGACAGCCCCCAGGGAAGGGCCTGGAGTGGCTGTGCCTCATCTACTGGGATGATGACAAGCGCTACCAGGACTCCATGAAGTCCCGCCTGACCATCTCCAGGGACACGTCCAAAAGCGAGGTGTATTTGGAGCTGACAGGACTGGAAGCCAGAGACAGCGGCACCTACTACTGTGCTGGAGCACAGTGACACACTGCCATGGGGACCCTGTACAAATACCCGCACTGCAGGGATGGAGCCTGTTAGAGCACCTGGCCCTGCCAGCTCCTCCCCCTCAGCATGATCTCTGTGCACATCTGGGGCCAGGCCCTCAGAGCGCTGACTCGGTCTGGCCCCATGTCCCAGGAACTGCCCTTGGCCCTCTATGGAGTCTCTGCCCCAGGCTGCGATGGACACCAGGCTTTGCTGCAGCTCAAGTGCCTGCCTGGAAATGCCAGAAAGGCTGGGGACCCCCAGTGCAGGGCAGGGCAGGGCAGGGCAGGGCAGGGCAGGGCAGGGGCAGCCAGGGCTGGGACAGGGGCATCCTGACCAGGGCAGGAAGGGGACCGGATTCTGCCAAAGAAATTCTCCTTGCACAGAAAGCAAACTGCCTCACAAGACCAGACTGGCTAGGGGCTCCAGCCCACCGCTGCTCTTCACCCAGGCATGAGCCTGCAGCCTGGCATCACCACTCCTCCCACCCGGGTCCTGGAGATATCTCCTCTGCCCCACCCATGCCCACCGACCCCGGTGAAAGACGGTATAAGCCACACCAAAACGTTGAGGCCAGCACTGGGCCTCCCCCCAGCCTGGGGCTCCCTGCCTTTCACCCTGAATCCCCAGGCCCAGAACTACTTCTGCTGAGGGCAGAGAGGAAAGCCCAGGCCAGTCTTCCCTGTGGTCTCCAGCCCCTGGCCCTCTCCCACTTGCTGCTTCTCCCCTCCCTGCTGGGGACCTTCCCTACAGCCTGCTCAGAGCAGCAAACAGCTTCCCGATCCAGCCCCCAGGTCTCTTAGGGCAGCTAACTCAGGCAAGGCTGATACTGGCTGGGGGAGATGATTACAGCCCTCATTAACCCTTCCTAAGCTGCTGCTCTCTGACCTGCATCTTCCCTATCTAGCCCTGCCTGGAACTGGTGCATCTGGCCAAGAGGCCCCTGCACAGACAATCCACAGCCTCTCAGGTTTGCACAGTGACCAGCCAACACCGCAGAGCTTTCCCCATCGCTAGGGAATAGAACCTTTGGTTTCCCCTCCTTGTCCTGGGAGCAGCTCTGCAAGGTATTTCATCCTCCTAAAGAGGAGGGAGAGGCAAGGGAGCAGCACTACATTGATGCTGCCCTGATATTAGTTACTTTTGTATCCGACCTCAGTTTCCAGGTGCAGCTGGTGAAGTTTAGAGGGGATATGAGGAAGCCTGGAGACCCTCTGCACCAATCCTGCAAAGGCTCTGGGTTCACCTTCAGTGACAACGACATGGACTGGGTGCAACAGGCCCTGGGAAGGGGCTGGAGGGGGTGGCTGCCTGCAACTACTTGTGAAGGACGCAGCTAGTAGTACTCCTTGGCTGTGAAAGGGCAATTCACCACCTCCAGGGACAGTTCCCAGAACCTGCTGCACCTGCAGATGAGCAGCCTGAGCCCCAGGGACACACCCTGGAGCCCCTACCCCAAAGCACCCTATTCCCTCTCCCAAGTCTGGCCTGGCCCCTGGGTTGCAGCTTGCAGCTGGCCCCAACTCCAGCCCTGCTCTGCTCCCCTCCCCTCAGGTTGTCACACTTTTTTCTAGGGTCCGGGGAAGGGCACAGGCTCTTGCTCGTGCCAGCTTGAGTCTCTGTTCTAGAGAGCTCCTAGTTCAAGATACAGGAGTGGAAGGTGGAGGGGGAGGCAGGGTCACAGTGGCCATGCAAGAAGGTGGCCTGGTCTCTGTAATGTCCCAGTCTGTCCCCTATGTCCCCATTGCTGTCACTGAGCTCAGTGACAGCAGTGCAAGGGAGCTGGACAGGGCAGAAGGGAAAAGGACCAAGGAACTGAGGCTTTGAGGGCTAAAAGTCAGCTCCCCCAGGCCCTGAAGACAGCAGCAGGATGGACTCCAGTCCAATGCCGGGCTCAGCTTTGACCCACCAGTAATGGGGCCATGCAGTTTGCTCTGAAGCAGCCAGTTGGCATCTGGGCCCAGGCAGCGACAGGGAGAAGAAAACCCCCCATGGGCACACACATGCACACACATGAGCACACTTCCCCATCTGCCCCAGCCCCAAAGCGAAGCCCAGGCATACTCCCTCTATGCAAACCCAAGTCTTGCTCGCTGTGGATCACCATTTGTCTGCAGTCCTCCAGCACCAAGTCCTGTCTGTGCTGGATACACACAGTGATACAGCGCGGGGCAAGGAGCAGTTTTCAGGAAGACAGGCTGGGGCCTTGAAAGTCATGTGCTGCAGGAGCTGACAGGACACAGAGCCCTGGGGCTGCTCAAGGAGGGGAAGGGAAGAAGGCTTCATCCCTCTTCCCCTTCCTCTACAAACTGCAGCACTCAGCAGGAGCCATTGCATGAATGAGCGAACTCCCTCTCCGTACTTACATGCGCGCGCACGCACGCACGTGCGCACACTATCTGGGCCTCATTTCAGCCTGTCCTCTGACCCCTCTAGGAAGGATCCAGCCCCCAGGTGGAGATAAGTTTTCGAGGGAGGCAGAAGAGGGAAGATGTCCCCTGTCCTGGGGTTACAACCAGAACCCGGCTGCTGGTTTGGGGCCTCTGAAAGAGCAGCAGATACAAGCACCAGGGACACTGGCAAGGAGACGAGGGCTGTGAGAGCTCACACCAGTTGCAGCACCTGAGAGACTATCCTTGGTTCTTGCTGATGAATGACAGGCCCCACAAATAGGTCTCGTCTCAAAGGGGACCAGTGAGGGGACAGAGCTGATCCAGACTGCTCCAGGTCAGGGTTCAAGGGATGTCAGAGCTCAGAGCAAAGTGTCCCTTCCCTCTGAGATAACTGTGGATCTAACTCTTTGGACGTTTTTGCAGGGTTTTGCATTGGGTATAAGGCCCTGGGGCCAGGTATGCAAATGATCCTCCACGTTTCATTTAAGAGCAGAGCGTTCCCCTCGTTCTGGGCAATATCTGGCCAGTCCCAGCCCCTGTGACCCGTTTCATCTCGGCCTGTGCCAACTTTCTGGCCCACAGGAAACATGGGCCTTTTGCTCCTGTCCCTCCTGCTCTTGGCCGGTGCACCAGGTAAGTCCCTGTCTGCAGAGTCTCCCCAGGACTGCCTGCCCCCAACCTCTGCCACCTCCCTGACAGCTCGTCTCTGTGCTCTCTGCAGGGGTCTGCTCCCAGGTTCAGCTGCTCCAGGCCACTGCGGCCCAGGAAAAGCCTGCAGGGACCTTGAGACTCACTTGTGCCGTGTCTGGATTCTCCCTCACTGAATATGGGAGTTCTTTGATCTGGATCCGACAGCCCCCAGGGAAAGGCCTGGAGTGGCTATGCATCATCTACGGGGATGATGACAAGCGCTACCAGGACTCCATGAAGTCCCGCCTGACCATCTCCAGGGACACGTCCAAAAGCGAGGTGTATTTGGAGCTGACAGGCCTGGAAGCCAGAGACAGCGGCACCTACTACTGTGCTGGAGCACAGTGACACACTGCCATGGGGACCCTGTACAAATACCCGCACTGCAGGGATGGAGCCTGTTAGAGCACCTGGCCCTGCCAGCTCCTCCCCCTCAGCATGATCTCTGTGCACATCTGGGGCCAGGCCCTCAGAGCGCTGACTCGGTCTGGCCCCATGTCCCAGGAGCTGCCCTTGGCCCTCTATGGAGGCTCTGCCCCAGCCTATGATGGACATAGGGGTTTGCTGCAGCTTCAAGTGCTTGGAAATGCCAGAAAGGCTGGGGACCCCCAGTGCAGGGCAGGGCAGGGCAGGGCAGGGCAGGGCAGGGCAGGGCAGGGGCAGCCAGGGCTGGGACAGGGGCATCCTGACCAGGGCAGGAAGGGGACCGGATTCTGCCAAAGAAATTCTCCTTGCACAGAATCAAACTGGGATGGGAGGGATAGTATCAACCAACAGGGCAATGAAGACAAAAAGATCACAGCCTTGTGATGGGCACGTTCGACCTCTCAGCATCTCGGTGGCTAATCCAAACCCCTGGAAGGTGGAGCAGGGGGCAGCATAATGCCCCGGGGCACAGGGAAGAGGAAGCCAGGGCAGAGCTTGTACCCCAAACTGCAGCCAGAATCCACCTGCTGGTCTGGGGCCCTTCAGCAGACACAAGGACAGAGGCACCTCTTAAGAAAAGTTTCCTCTGATTGCTCACAGTGATCTCTGCAGTCTGCTTCTGTCTTGTAATGTTTCTGCCCCTGGCCACTTGGGAGGCCTGTCCTCAAACTCCCTGCTTCCTTAACATAAAACCTCAGGTACACAACAAAACAATAGTGGTCAGACACAGACGTGCGTGCCCCGACCCCCCACTCCTCCTCTCCTCCCCAGCCATCTGAGCTCTCCAAAGAGGATGAAAAGGATTGCTCTCCATAGCCAAGTCCTGTTCTCAGCAACACAGGGATAAATGCACAGGTGATTCCCTAAAATATACAGAACTCTTGTAGACATTAACAGAGCATCTGGGAACAGAGCTAAAGACAGCAGTGCAGGCCCCACAGCCTTCACTATGAAAACTAAATCTGTTATTAAAGTAACATGAAGATGTTGAAGGGTAGCTAGAAGAGACGGACTCACTGGAAACACAGATAACGCTTGAAGTAGAGCATGACTCCATCCTCTTACAGACACATCTAACCTCTGTCTCTCCTTTTCCCCATCCCCATGAAGCCCTGGATGACTCTCTATCTGTGACAGCCACAGGCAGGACACTTATTTTCTCTTCAGTCCTGAAAGCAATTGGGAACCTGGTCCCGTCCTTCTTGCTGAATCAAACCTAATACAACCTATGGGCATGGAAAGAGGCAAGAGCGTCCCACACTTCTGTTGCTTCAAGATTCAAGGGAAGGGCAATTCTAGGTGTCTATGGGCAAACTCCTGTTTCAGCAGACGAAGCCCCGTGGGCAAGGCCTGCTGTTACTATGCAGAAACATGTGAATGGGTCTGTTCAGTGTATATCGAAAACCCCAGCTGCATGTGTCCCTTCTGCTGCAGGGGCGGCATCCACAAACCAGCAGCCTTGAGCCTAGAGCTAGCAACAGACACTGTATGAACACAGATCTGCTAGACCATTTCATGTGGGCATCCATTCCCCACCAAAAGCCCTTTTGTTACACAAGACCCTTGAGGATCTGCAGGCCAGAAATCACTCCATTGCTTGTGCTCTACCAGGAAACACAGGGAAGAGGCCACAACAATTACCACATCCAAGAGGAACAATAGAAGGGCAGCGGCAGCCATCAGCAATTAGCATCTAGGTGTGAGCATCAGTAACCAGCCAAGGAGGCTGCAACAGGTGAAGATAACTCCAGTGTCCCCTGCACAGCTTGCCTGTGAAAAGTATTTTCATGTCCTGAGTGCTAGATTTTATGCCCTCACTTCTACATTCATATCCCTGAGTTTTTACCTTCTCATGCCCTAGTACTAGACACCTGCACACAATATTTGGCTACCCTGACTCACACTCCTCTCCCAATAAAGTCACCTGACTCCTGTGCTGTCTTGAACCAGCCACTGCTACAGCCATCCTGTCTGCACCCCATGGGGCTTGAGACATTTATGGGATAATGCCAGTACCGAGGAGCATCATTTAAATGCTTTAGTAGTGATCACATGCAAATGAGGCAGAGGAACTCCCCTAATAAAGGAGAGACTGACCCACATGGGAAAGCAGCCAGCAGCACAGACACTTCTGGATCTGGCAGCCCCCACGGGCTTTGATGCAAAGTAGCATGGAAGGCTTGGGCGTGCTCCTCTTCCTGGCAGTTTGCTCAGGTGAGTGCAGAAGAGGCAGGCACCTGGTTAGCACAGGACCATGAGGAGAGGAGGGAATAAGTGTCTAGGCTCCAGACAGGGATGCAGGACTATTGGAGTTTCATTCCCACCCTGGAGACTCGGCAATGCCACTGTCAGGGTCTGTGAGGGCTCCGATTTCATATCCCTTAGCAAAGATGAGAATCTGAGGCTGAGTCTGTGAGGCTTGATTTTTTTTTTTGAAGGGGAATAAGGATATCAGTTTATCCATACTGATGGGGTGGCAGTGGGAATAAAACAGTTAATAGATACGAGTAGTTGAAATATTTCTGTGTGGGGAAACAAAGGGCAGACCTAGACAGAACTAGGAAAGGGTTTTTTTAAAAAAGGTAGTAATGAACCTGACTACATTTCTTCCATTCTCCTTTCTCTTCAGGAGCCAGTTCCCAGATCCAGCTGACACAGTCCAGACCGGAGGTTAGGAAGCCTGGGGAGTCAGTGAAGCTGAGCTGTAAAGCCTCAGGCTACACATTTACTGATTATAGCATGAACTGGGGAAGTGGGTGGATCAGAACAGGATGCAATTTAACAAGGATAAATGCAAGGTGCTGCACCTGGGAACTCTCCAACACACTTATTGACGGGGGGGTCCCATTCTCAGCACCACAACAGTAGAAAGAGATCTCGGAGTTCTGGTTGATGCAAAAATGAACGTGAGCCACCAGTGTGATGTGGTGATAAGCAAAGCTAAACGCACTCTTTCTTGCATCAGTAGGTGCATCACGAGCAGCTCTAGGGAAGTGATAATTCTCCTCTATGTGACATTAGTGTCACAGAGATAGAGTACTGCATGCAGTTTCAGGTGCTGACTTTCAAGAGAGATGTAGATACCCTTGAGAGGGTTCAGCGGAGGGTTACTTGTATGATTGAGAGCCTGCAGGTAAGACCCTATGAAGACAAACTCTTCAACCTCTGCAAGAGAAGGATGAGAGGTAATCTTGCATCTGCCTACAAACTCATCAAGCGGGGTCAGCAAGGCATAGAAGACACTCTGTTTACCAGGGCGCCCCTTGGAGTTACCAGAAACAATGGCCACAGACAGAAGGAGAATAGATTTAGATTGGACATAAGGAAGAAATTATTTATGGTAAAGGTTGCCAAAATATGGGATGGGCTTCCAAGGGAGGTGGTGCTTTCCCCTACCTTGGATGTGTTAAAGAAAAGACAAGACAGGCATCTGGCTGGGGTTACTTAACCCCAGCGCTCTTTCCTGCCTGGAGCAGGGGGTCAGACGGGATGATCTACCAGATTCCTTCTGAGCCTAGAAATCTATGAACTCTATGACCGGCCTGAGATCAGACTGGCAGGCTAGGGCACCGCTATAGACTACACTCTTGGTCCCTGGGGTCCAGTCTAGCAACTTATCAACTCTATCAGCTCTCCAGGGGTGGAGCACCCTCCACCTCAAACAACAGCCAGCGGGGAGAGGGAGGCAGTGGGGAAGAGGGGAGGGGAGGAGAGCAGGAAGGGGAGGGGTGTGACCGGTGGCTCTGTCTCGCTACGACCACCATTGCAGCTGTGACCACTGCTGCAACCACTGCCATAAGTGCAGGTCCAGCTCTGTGGTGGACCAGTAGGGGGGAGCTCCTGCATTGAGCCTCCCACCTCACTATGCCTGCCCACCTTCCAGACACCATGCGTCTCCCCAGGGACACCTAAGCCCTGGCAGACCCCCTCTCAAGCCCCACTGCTGAGCCCGGGGGTAACGTGTGCTGCCACCACCCTGAGAAGGGACTGTCTAGGGCCTGTGTCCTTGGGGAAACACAGGCCTAATAGTCCTATGGGTACTCGACCCAATACAAGAATTTGCGGCACTTTCTCAAGCTGGGCGCCAAAAAGGATAGTCTCCCCTAGACCGCAGACCCAAGGAGCCTCCTAGGCATAATTAAACCCACCCCTCAATAAGTCTCCTACACCAGACACAAAGGAGAACTTTATAGGTTGCAGAGGGTAGGGTTAGAAAAGGGTCCAGAGTAGAGCAATATCAGAGAAATCCCATAGAGCAAACTCCTATGGCTGGGGGAGCCTTTGATCTCACATCTGTGTTACTGTGAGCTATATATCTAGTTGGATCTCAGGTAGCTTACTCACAAGTATCATCCAGAGGCTTTTGGAGAATCCCTCTGGAGGCAGGCGGTTCCTTGATCATGAGTTTTGAGAGAGAGAGCCAGTTTCAGATGGTCCAGCTCTTCTTTGTTCCTCAGTATCCCTCATGGCTGCTGACCCACTCCTCCTGGGTAGTCCTTAAATTATATAGCCCTTGTGACCTCATTCACCTGGTCCAATGGAGGCCAGCACCTGTTGGCTGTCAGCCAACCAATTTGAAATACATCACTAGTTGCCGGGCAGACTCTAGCCCACCAGGAAGGAAGCCCCTCACCCAGGTATGTGATGCCAGTCACGTAGGCAGAGGGAGCAGGTTTCCCCCTCCCTCAGGAGTGTATCCAGCTCAGGTTACCTAAAGAGATAGGGTAAAGGTGTGTGTCCTCTCTCTGCTGGGCCCAGACTAATCAAAATGGTCACAGAGCAGTTTTTTGGGGAGTAAAATAAAGGTGGCTTTCTGCCACAGGCTCCGACCCCAGACTGAAGTGGAGGGGGGGAAAGGCCCCAACCCCCACTGAAATTGGCAGGTGGGAGGGGGGAGAACAGCCTCCGCCCCAGCCCGAAGTGGCAGAGTGGAGGCGAGGAGCGACCCTGGATTGAGGCAAGGAGGAGGGGGGAGGAGGCCAGATGCAGGCCTCCCTCTCTGCCTGCAGCCTCCGCTCCTGTCATTCTTGACAAGCAAATTGCTTGTAAATACATAAGGGGTTTTGCGTCAGGAAGCTGGAGACCATCTGTTCACCAGGGCACCCCAAGGGAAGACAAGGTCTAACCGTCACAAACTCCTGGAAGAGCATTTTAGGCTAGACATCAGAAAACATGTCTTTACCATCCGAGAGCTTGAAACAGACTTCACCCACAGGCAAGCACCTACCCTGGACCCTTTTAAGAAATGTTCGGATGCTTATCTAGCTGGGAAACTTTGCTCATAGGTGACTTCCTTCCCCTGGGCCAGGGGGCTGGACCCAATGATTTTCTGAGGACCCTTCCAACCCTAATGTCTATGAAATGTATGAAATCTATGAAACCTCCTACAGTTCTGTGTACAGACCCAGGAAGCAACATGCAATACTCACCAGATACAAAGCCTAATGGAAATAGGCAGTAGGTCTGTCCCTGGTCGGGGGGCAAGTCAATTCGGGTGACCGTCCCAGGCCGTGCACTTTGGGGGCCCCCGCGGAGCTGGATGAAGCAGCGGTGGTGCCAAGCTGCGCAGTGCAGCAGCTCCACGTCCAGTTACCTGCTACCCGCCACCCCCAACGCCGCTTCTTACGATCCGGGGCCCATGGGATCAGAGTGGAGGCACGGCCCCACATGGGCTGATTTCCCACAGGCCCAGCACGCTGCTCGGTTGAGCTCTGATCGGCAGCGAGTGGCCCCTTGGCTCTGTGGGCTTTTGCACAGGCTGCCATGAAAAGGATCTTGAATCATGCTCTTTTCTTCCCAGGTGTCCAGTCCCAGGTGCAGCTGCTGGAGTCTGAAGGGGACAAGAGGAAGCCTGGAGAGTCTCTGTGCCTCTCCTGTAAAGTCTCTGGGTCCACCTTCAGCAACTTCTTTGTGATCTGGGCTTGCCAGGCTCCTGGGAAGGGGCTGAAATGGGTCACAAGTATAAATGCTGCTACCAGTAACCTCACCAGTACAGCAGTTCTGTGGTGAAGGGGCGATTGAACATCTCCAGAGATGACTCCAGCAACACCTTGTACCTGCAGAAAAACAATCTGAGAGCTGAGGACAGGGCCCGGTATCACGGTGTGAAGCCCACAGTGATCAGAAGCCTGCTGTGCCCAATACAAAAACTTCTAAACAAATCTCTTGTCAGCTCACGGCCAGCAGCGAGAAGCAGCCACAGCCTGAACAAACAGCTGAAGCGGAGCTGGACACCCAGCCCAGGCACATTTCTCCCTCTGGGCTCCAGCCCCTTCCATGGGCACAAAAAATAATGCACAGTGGGAAACACAGAGCACCCGGTCCCTGCCCATCTGGGCAGCAGGGACCTGGCCAGAGCACCCACCCAGCTCCTTGCAGCAGCCGGCTCAGATGGAGCCAGCCGGAAGACGCCAGCTCTGGGGAACTGCCCAGCACCTCACACAGCCAGGGCCAGGCCTGCTTGCACCGTCCCCAGGCAGGCGCAGCACTCACACCCTGGGAAACACCCCCAAGCTGTGGCCCAGGGAGGGGCAGTGCTGGGCTGCAGCCTTTGGCTGGTGGGTGCTTGTAGTCAGACCAGGACAGTCCCACATCCCAACAGCTGGGGCCAAGTGTGACCGGGGAGGACAGGATGCTAGAGAAGACACTGGCCATGCTTGAAGTGGGTGCTCCAGGCAGTCTCAGTGACTCTGTCCTGCAAAACCCACCATGCAGGCCTGGGCACCAGGCTCCCAGTTCCCTCCGCCACCTCTGCCGCTCAGCCAATCCTGGGTAATGCAGCCTGTGCACAGCTGCAGCCGCTGCCGGGGACAGAGCCCTGTGCCTCAGCTGCGTGCCCCCTCCCTTCATGGGGAGCAAGCAGAGAACAGCCCTATCCTGGCCCAGAGCATAAAGGACCCAGTGGGGCTGTGGGCAGTCAGGGCTTGGTGCTGCAGGGGGATGGATCCAGGAGTCAGGAGCAAGCCACAGCAGGAAGCAAGGGGGCACAGAGTAGTCAGAAGATCCAGGGTTGTCACCTTGGTCCATACAGAGGAGTCTGTCCTGCTATGCAACCCATGGTCCCACAAGAAACAGAGTAGAGCTGGAGACACTGAGGCAGGCAAAGCCAGGCCCTCCCAGACCCTTGCGGTCCATGGTGGGGGATGCCGGGGGGTGTCTGGCATCCTTGTGCAGCCCCGGCTTCTAACACAAAAGGGTGATGAGACAGCTGCCTCTCCTCAGGGGTCATGTCCAGTCTGCCCTAAGCAGGTCCTGGGGCCAGGGAGGGACATGGCTACTTGGGGGTAACCCATGACCCCCCACCCTGAAAACTCACTGCCTCCTGCTCTGACATGACCAAGCCCATGGGCCATATCTCCATGCCATGCAGCAGCAGGGCCAGTCCTGAGCATACCTGCAGAGACCAACCCAGGGACTTCTGGGAGGAGCTGCAGGAGACCCCAGCACAACAAGAGGATGCTGATAGGACTGGACCCAGCCCCAGTCTCCTGTGGCTTGTACACACACAGGGCAGGATGGGGCTCCCCAGCCCTGGGCTCTCCCCAGCATGCAGCACTCAAGGGCAGCTGGGCCATGACCCATACCCTGCAGGTAGAGGGGAAAGGTCCTGGGGAAGCCTGGACTACTCCAGTAGGCCTACAGACACCCAGGGACTGGGGCTTCATGCAGCTGTGTAGGACTAAACTTCAAGGGGTTAACCACCCTGGGCCACTCAGGTTTTTGACAAGAGCCAAAATACTTAAGCACCCAGGGTTTGGTGCCCTCCTCCAGCTCAGCATCTGTGCATGGTAGGATGTCCGGTGAATCTGGTCCGTCTCCTATCCCAGAGACCAGACAAATGCACATCCACATCCTGTGATGCAGTCGGACACACCAGATCCATGCAAGCAGTATTCCCCTGCCCACATAGGAACCAGAGGGCAGAGACACCCAGCTCATGTGCATGGACAGAGATAAGCACAAAGCAATTATGAAGGACCAACTGTCCTCTTAGGAAAGGGAGGATTTTTACGCTCTGTTTTTTTTCTCGTTTCCCTGATTTGCCCTGTTGTAATGATAGCCAGTTTCCCAGACACGAAGCAAATTCACAGCATTTAACCCTCACAACCTGGGATCCCTCCGGCTGAAATAAAAAAAAATCCAGTTTCATTAGGTTTCTCTTTTCTAATGGTATCACTCCCTCAGCTGCTATGAAACAAGTTGTCGCTTCTACCAAAGGTCAGGGACCCTCTCAATAAAGTAATGCATCTCCAAGCTGCTGGGGCTCGGTTCTCTCATTGTACATTGGAGTAGTATGGATCTATCCTTCACTGAGAAACTTGACTTTTCCCTCGGAGATTTTTCCCTGGCAGGACACGGGGATATTTCCTTGGCAGAGAGGGGAAGTCCCAGACCATAGGAGGTTTTGCCTTGATAAAATCCAGGCATAGACACAATCTGGAACTCCTCTAGATCTTTATTTGTTCCCCCAGGCTCCTGGTTTACTGTACAATTTGTCTGGTTCAGTAACAAAACCCGACTCCCCATTTCCAGGTTTCTCCATGGCGCTCAAAACCCCTGTAGTCAACAGCTAAATCTGTGTGATCTGTGAAAGGCCCTTATAAAAGAAGCACATGCAAATGTTGTTCCCCAATTTCCTGCTTAACGCATGCAAGGTTCCTCCTTAAACACCAGCCCTGGCTCTGTGCACCTCAGTGTCTCCCCAGAGCTGCCGCCTCCTGTCTGCTGGGGACACCGGGCATCAGCCACAATGACCATGACAGCAGCACTGGCTTTGCTCATCCTTCTGGCAGCTCCACTGGGTAAGCGCCTCCTGTCCTGTGGGACAGGGGGAAGCAGCGGCAGGATGAGAGAGAGACGGTTAGAAGTTTGTTCATTTGCTAATGATGTATTTTTCTCCGTTAGGTGTCCTGGCCCAGGTCACACTGAAGGAGTCTGGCCCTGGGGTGGTGAAGCCCGGAGAGACCCTCAGCCTGACCTGCACCGTGTCTGGAGTCTCTCTCACTAGCAGTGATGTGAGCTGGGTTCGGCAGGCAGCAGGGAAAGGGCTGGAGTGGGTTGGAGTTATCTGGGGTGGTGGAAGCAGCTACTATAACAGCGCTCTCCAAAGCCGCCTCACCATCATAAGAGACACGTCCAGCAGCCAAGTTTACCTGCGTCTGACCGGGGTCCAACCTGCAGACACGGCCTGGTATTACTGTGCCAGGAACACAGTGAATGAAAATGCATGAGAGCCTGCACAAAAACCAGCCTGCAGCACCTGCCTGCCTGTGTGAGCAGCAGAGGCAGCAGCTGCCAGCTCCGTGCTCTGCTGCCTGCTGGGTCGGACACATCAGGCCGTTTAGATCACTTGAACCAGCCAGGGATTAAATCCAGGCAAGGAGGCTCAAAAGTGACCAATCGGTCAGAATCTGGTATTTAGGAGGAGTTCTGCTGCATTGTGCCCCTGCTCTGCCTGTCCTTCTGGCAGGAATACAAGCCAAAGACTCCCTAGGCTGGCACCCAGGACTCAGGCATTGGCCAGCAGACTGCTGCGCTGTTACAGGACTAGGGACACAGCTCTGTAGTCCTGATGTTGGTCCTGGACTTGATTAGCACTCTCCAATTAACAGCTGACAATAGTCTGGTTCCAAGTGACCACAGGCATATCAATCACCATCCTTATTCAACTCTGGATCTCTGCCGTTCCAACACAGGGAACGCATACCACACTGAAAGGGATGAGCTGATGGCAGCTTATATTCTGCTTGAAAGAAGGGAGGAGAAAGGAACAAGTGATGGGTGGGTGGTACTTACCCCAGAGGGCGGAGGGCAGCTACTTAAGTGCTATGCACCCCTGCAGAGAGAAACTGGGGAGCCCACCCTAAGCAATCTTACTGGGAGTCTCAGGATTCGAGGTCATTGGGGATGAATGCTAGCTCTATGGCAGCCTCGCTGTCAAGGGTGTGCTTGCCTCATCCAACCCCCACGGCACAGCCCAAGGCACAACACCGCATAACCATCACCCACACCAGCGCACCAATACACCAGAAAGCCACTTCCACCTAGTTCATTCCCCATGTTTCTATCAGTCTCTCTCTCTCTCTCACAGGTATCAATCAACAAAACCAACCAGCAAACCATGAAACCCGCCAGCCAGACCACACACGTACCACTCACACCCAGGCATGCTATCACGCACTCACGTGCTAAGGGTCAATCAACAAAAGTCTTTATGTGGCAGTGCGCCCTGCGTGCCAGGGCTCTGCACATGGCACACCTTTGTGCTAGGCACTCTCTTCCAACATCTTCTCATCTTAACTGGGCATGCTCTCAAATAAGAGCTCTTCTCAGGCTCAACACATCACCACTTAGGCCAGGAAGCCAAACAGGTGGCTTGGCACAAGGGGTAATGATCCCCTCTCTCTGTCCCTTTCTATATGAGTGTTTTCTGAAATCCAGCTCATTGAGTGCAGCCCAGGGCTGCTCCCTGACAGCTGCAGACACCACATTATCACTGTGCCAGGAGAGACATGGTGGCACAGAGAAGGGTAGGGGCTGCAACCAAGGGGGAAGTAGGCTCAGCCCTGCTCCCTTGGGCCCACCCTGCCTCCTGCCCCGTACTGGCTCCCTGCTCAGCAGCAACCAAGTGCAGGAGCTGAGCCCAGTCCAGGCCCCAACCCCCAGAGCCCTGCTTGCCGCTCTGCACTGCCCATAAACCCTCCTGGGTGATTTCCATGAGGTCAGCCCCTATTAGTTCAACCCATGTGGGGAAGGGCTGGGAGGGGGGAGTCTCCCAGAGATGGCACCCAGGACCTTGCACACACAGAAGACAGAGCACTGCACACTTACAGTAACTTCCTCCATACTGTGAACAGAGCCCGGGACAGCCCCAACACACACCCACTGTGCTCTGATCTCAGGGCTGCAGCAAAAGCCACCAGCCCAGGCACACAAAGGCAGCTGCTTTGGGGTACAGCTGGCCCCCAGAGCTCCTCCCTCGACACTACAGCTGCACTGAGAAGAGCACAAGAGACCCACCACATCCCCAACACCAGCCTGTGCCCACCAAGAAAATGCCACCAGAGACGAGTTGGGAATCAGACTCAACACATTGCAGTGACCAACTAGAAAGTGGAAAGAAATCCCCTTTCCCATTCCATGTAGCTGTCATCCATTCTCCCACCCAGCAGCAACACTCACCACCTGTGCTCAGAGGGAATGAAACTGGGAGAGAAACATGCCCAGAACAGAGAAATGGCCCTTTGGGCTAGAAACCGTGTGTAAATCGTTTCCCAAGTGTGATTTTGGTTGCAATACAACATCTTACAACAACAACAACAGCAACAACAACCACCACCGAATCCTTGCCTCATACTTCCCCTGAACCTTCCCAGCAACAAGTCTCCAGGCTTGACTTCTGCTCAAAGAGAATCCACAAAACGCCCTCAGCAAACAGAACTGATCACAAATCCTTGCTCTTCTTGCTACTTACCTCTGGCTGCACTTCATTCCTCCCCAGACATTATGAAGGACCTTGGGCCTGTGAGTTTGTCCAAAAACTCTCTGAAATACACACTTGGTCCATATAAACTATCACCAGATATCTGCTGTACATACATTTCTTGGACCATCACAACCTTAGCCACACTGCAAGCCTGCTATGGGATAGAAGTAGATCCAAGGAAAAGGTCAATGGAATTGAGACAAGACGTGTAAGAGCTCACAACAAATATATCACGTTAAGAAACTTTGAAATGCGTAGGTGCAGATAAACAGCTAGGATGCAGGTTTAATGGTCTAAGGGCCAAGGCCAGGGTGCAGAGGGGATCTGGATTCAGGCAGCAGAGGAGCAAGGGCACCATCATCCTTGGGACACAAGGCTCCAGCTGCTCATGCAGGGTCTGCCCGGAGCCCCCTTCAGCTCAGAGCCAAACTCCCTGCAAAGCCCCTGACTATGATCCAGCCTCAGTCCCCTGGGAGCCCGGGGGGGTGCGGGGGTGGGCAAGAGATGCAGCAGCTCTGCCACCCCCTGCCAGGAACAGGCCAGGGCTGAAGGCGTAGGGGACAGACTGTGGTGAACAGCATCACTACAACAGGCTGCAGTCTCAGATCCGCACATCAGACCATGAGAAACAATCCCTCTTGCCTTAGGGACCCAACCTGGCTCTGGGGTATTAGGGGGTGGGAATCTCTCTGATTGAAGATGTTTAAATTTGGGTAAAGGGGCAGGAGGAAGGGCTGGAGCCCACGTCTCCAGGGAGCATCTGCACCACTAACAGAGAGAGTCAGTCTCTGGCTAATCCAATGGGACCCAGAGGAGCACAAACCACTTCACAGATGAGTTTACACCCTGTCTATATGGAGCAGAACCTGTGTTGCTAAAAGTCTGAGGGCCCCCACCTGCTGTGGCCGCTCCCGGCTTGAGAACCTGCAGCCCCGTGCGTCTCAGTGTCACCGGCTGCCAGCAGGATGTCATTGTTTCTTTCGTTGCAAGCGTCCTATCCCAGATCCAGCTTCTGGAGTCTGTGGGGGTCACGAAAAAGTGTGGAGATTCTGTGTGCCTCTCCTGCAAAGCCTGTGAGTTCACCTTCAGGGACACTTGGATGACTTGGACCTGGCAGCCCCTGTGAAGGGGCTTCAGTGGGTTGGGGGAATCAATGGGAATTCAAATAGTACTGGATACATGCCAGAAGTGAAAGGGAGATTCACCATCTCCAAAGTCAATGCCCAGAACCTGCTGTGCCTGCAGATGAGCAGCCTGAACCCCACCGACCCAGCCCCGTATTACTGTGCTTGGTACAGAGCAAGAGAAAGCCCCTCTGAGCACAGGCAAAAACCTGCCAGGGCCATTTCCCAGCCTGTTCCAGCAGGTGGTGATGACAGTACATGATTTGCAGCAGGAGAAAGGACAGGGCAGGGGCCTGGAAACATCTGTCTTCATCAGTCTTCTCTCTGGATTTCACACCAGTTGCAGTGCTGTGTTGAGATCCATCTTGGCCATCTCCTGCCCTGTCCACCCTGTCTCCTCCACTCCCGTCCAGCCCCTCCTCCTGCCCTGCTCCGCATCCCCACATCTCCCAGGGCACCTGACAACACAGCCCCACAATCAGAAGACCTCACGACTCCCCAAAGCGCCTCAGGGCAGAGCCTGCCCCTTTGGGCGAGCTTCACCCTGAGTCCCAACGCCATATGCCTCTTTGCTGCCTGGCCAGCCCATCAGTGGGATGCACATGGTGCCATGCTGCTTTCAAAGGCTGCAGTGAGGCACGGAGGCAGGGAGCAGGCAGAGCGCAGCTCCTGCCCACCCTTGCCCCATGCAAAGATTGGGAGCCACATGCTGGCTGCTTATGAGCTGCTTCGGACTATATCCTTCTGCATACAGATGGGTTTGTGGCAACAGACTGTTCTGTCAATGCAGCTATGTGACCGCATCAGTCCACACCATGAAAATTTACTGTATAGATTTAATTTAAAATGGAAAAAAAGTCAGGTTCTTTCTTTACAAGGATATATAATTTTATTCAGTGTTTGATGACATTTTCATATTAGACTCATATGCATATTTGTCATCAAGACACTGAAGAATGAGAAACTGGTGCCAGTGTCTCAAGACTCTTTTCTCCCAAATGATTCAGTTTTGCAGAATTGCCAAGAGTGCATATTTCAAGGTTTTTAAATAATTGGGTGAGCATAGTAGCAGCAGGATCAGTTGTTAATTTCTGCAGGTTTAACACCAGGGTGTATGGCATTTGAGAACTCAAATCAGCGTGAAAAAAACTGAGACCAGAATCCTGCTTATCTTACAGTTGATAAGATAACTAATCAACTGCAGTTGATAAGTTGGTCCCCCCTTCTCCCCTTCCCCCCCACACTTGCCAAAAGGGGGAGGCAGGACCGAAGCAGCGTGCTCACGGACCGAAGCAGCGTGCTCAAGGACTGAAGTGACGCGCTCGAGGACCAAAGCGGCGCACCTACAGATCACTACACCTTACAGAGAACATTGGACCTGAATCTCTTCCGCCTCCACAAGAGAAGGCTGAGAGGTGGTCTTCTGGCCATCTATCAACTCATCCGGGGTGCGGGGGAGGAGAGTAGGAAATAGGGGATACGATGTTTACCAGGCCCCATCGGGGTAACTAGAAACAATGGCCACAAGCTGAAGGAGAGCAAATTTAGACTGGGCATGAGAAAAAAAACCCTCTTTACAGTGAGGGTTGCCAAAATATGAAATATGCTTCCAGGAGACATCTCTCTGGTCACTGCACTCCCCTGAGCCTGCATGGCCCTGCGTGGTGTGCAGGGTTCAAGCCAGAGTCCAGCTCGGAGGCACAGGTCTCCTGGGAAGCCCTGGGCAGGGCTCCAGGCACTGAGGGCAGCACTGATGCAAATCCTAGCCCAGCTCCCTTGCTAAAATCTGCAGAGCTCTGACACCAGCCCAGCACAGGGAACTGGGATGCTGAGGAGGAATTGTCCCTGTCAGCACACGATGGCATCACGATTCCTGTTTCTTTCCTTCCTCTTCCTCCTCACCCTAGGTCAGTGCCTCAGTGGGGCTATTCCCCACAGCCCATCCTGATAGCTAGTTGCTGAAGAGCCAGGGATTCAGGTGCCCTCACACCAACATACAAGATGAGTCACAGCAGATTTCATGCTAATGTTTCCCCCTGTTCCCAGGTGCTTGGTCCCAGGTACAGCTGCTCCAGTCTGGCCCAGGGGTGGTGACGCCTGGAGAGACCCTCACCCTGACCTGCACTGTCTCTGGACAAGCTATCGCTACAAGCAACACATGGTGGCACTGGATACGGAAGCCTCAACCAGAGTTAGAGTCCACGGGGTATATTAGCTACCGTGGTAGCACCGGCTACAGCCCATCCATGCAGAGCCGCATCTCCATCTCCAGAGACACCTCCAAGAACCAGTTCTCCCTGAACCTGCGCTCCCTGACAGCCGCAGACACCGCCACGTATTACTGTGCCAGATGCACAGTGACACAGAGCAGGGCAGGGGCTGCACAAGAAGGGGAAGTGGGTTCAGACTAGATAGCAGTGGCAAATATCCCTGTGAGGGGAAACAATTGATAGGGACAAGAAGCAAAAAGGGCCAAACTGGGGAAACTGCCCTGCAGGAAGAAATGTCGCTATTTGCTGAGAATCGCTGGGCACTGCCTGTGCCCAGAAACCAGCTGGTCCTGCTGGGCCACAGGACAGAATTGGGAATCATTGAGCAAGTCACAAGGGAAGTCAGCCCCTAAATAAGCCCCTTGGTTGCTGCAGAGGGAGGCAGCTGGGACTCAGACCCGGGGCCTGTCCCTCACACATTGGGCGCAGCACCTTACACACAGCATGGTCTATCTGTCTCCATAATTTTACCAGGTCAAAATTAAATGCTTATCACCATGATAACTGTTTTGTAGACAATAAGCCAATGTGATCGAATTAAGGGTCACCCCCTGAGATCCTTTTCCCTCACTCAAACACCTGTATAGCAAATATCTGTTCTGGGGGTATCACTCCCTCTGCTCCTATGGAGTAAATTGAGACTTCTAGCCCAGAAAAGTCACCTTCGGAATAAAGCAAGACCCCCGTTTCCCTCCCCTCCCCCTCCCCGAGATCCTGGGGCTCAGTCTATTGATTGTAACATAAAACAGCATGGACACGTCCCTCCCTGAGACCATCATAAGACAAAAGCAGGGAAGGGTTTGTTCCCTGGGACAGAAGGGAAGGTCCCGAGCTAGAAAGGATTCACTTCGACAACTCCTGGCTCATGCACACTTTCCATAATGCCTCTAGGTCTCGATCAGCTTCTCCACGTTCCTAAACCCCTTGGCATTCAAAAAGCCAATAGTAAATAGACAGATTTACATTGTGTTCAAAGAGATCTACAGCAAGGCCCTTATAAAACAAGCACATGCAAATTGTGCGACCCAATTTCCTGCTTGACACCTGGACGTGTCCTCATTAAGCACCAGCCCTGGCTCTGGGTGCTTCAGTGTCTCCTCAGACCTGCCACCTCCTTTCCCTTGGGGACACCGGGCATTAGTCAGAAGCACCATGACACCAGCACTGGCTTTGTTAATCTTGCTAGCAGCCCCCCTGGGTAAGTGTCTGCTGGGATGTGGGGCAGGGGGAGGAAGATGCAGAGGGAGAGGATCCATTAGCTAATTCCCTATTTGTTTTTCCATTAGGAGTCCTGTCCCAGATCACACTGAAGGAGTCTGGCCCAGGGGTGGTGAAGCCCGGAGAGACCCTCAGCCTGACCTGCGCCGTGTCTGGATTCTCTCTCACTAGCTATGGTGTGCACTGGGTTCGGCAGGCAGCAGGAGAAGGGCTGCAGTGGGTAGGAGTTATCTGGAGTGGTGGAAGCACTAACTATAACAGCGCTCTCCAAAGCCGCCTCACCATCACCAGAGACACCTCCAGCAGCCAAGTTTACCTGCGCCTGACCGGGGTCCAGCCTGCAGACACGGCCCAGTATTACTGTGCCAGAGACACACAGTGAATGAAAATGCATGCGAGCCTGCACAAAAACCAGCCCTGCAGGACTGACCTGGCTGTGTGAGCAGCAGAGGCAGCAGCTGCCAGCCTCGTGCTCTCCCTGCTGGGTCGGACACATCAGGCCTGTTAGATCACTTTAACTAGCCAGGGATTCAATCCAGGGATAGCTCAGAAGTGACCACTAGTATGAGAATTGAACCTATGTGTCCTGCCCAGCCTGGCACCCAGGACTCAGGCTGCCACCAGCCTGCCGTGCTGTTATAGGACTAGAGACACGGCTCAGGAGTTCACATGGCTGGGAGATCAGCCTCGGCGTAGGAGGCAGAGCACAGCCCTGGCCCTGCACTCCACCTCCCACCACTGGGCTGAGCTCCATGGAGCCGTGCTGGATGCAGGCTTCACCCAGCGCCAGTCCGAGCTGGCAGCAGCAGCCTCCTGTCATCCGGCACCGATCCAGGGCCCCACAGCCCTGAGACGGCTGTGAGGTTGTGCGAGACTCCTCCCAGGTGTGCGGGCCCCCAAATCTATGCCTGGATGGCAGGAGGCTGCTGCTGCCTGGGGCCAGCGGCACCATCTGTCCTGCCCGGTGCTGGGAGCAGGCTGCGCTCTGTGCCGCTCCTAGGCAGCAGTGGCAGCCTTCTGTCATCCAGCGCAGATCCGGGGCCCGCACCCCTGGGAGGAGTCCGGCGCAGCCCTCCGGGGGTGCAAGCCCCCGAGATCGGCTTGCCAGATGACAGAAGGCTGCTTTCAATACTTCGAGCTGCACTTTCCAAGAAACTTCTGCACCTATGTCCTTTAAACTTGGCAGGCTTCATGCCCTCAGAAGGGGCTACCACCCCTGCATCATGCATCTGAATCAGGCAAGATCTGAAAATGTTTAGGCATGTTCATGATTCCCTATGATAGCCTATGGGCAATGTGGTAAAACGAGACATTGCTTTGAAATGAAATGAAATGACAAAATGAAACATTAATCCTTCAAAATGAAACGATGGTGTGTCACACAGCCTTCATGGCCTGCTGTGCTGGGGGAGCTCCAGAGCCACAGGCTGCAGGGCACAGTGCTGGGAGCAGCACAGACAAGAGCAGAAGAAGACAGACCCTCGGCATTTGAAACACCCTTAGGCTGGTCACAGGTTACAGGGAGATGCATTCACACCTCCTGCAATGCTGAAGGCCTCAACCACAGGCAGGGGAAGACTTATTGTCACCCCACTGAAATGTTGAACACCAAGGTGGTACCTGGAGAGACCCCTAAATATCCCCCTCGGTTGCTGCAGAGGGAGGCAGCCAGGACTCAGACCCGTGGCCTGTCCCTCACACATTGGGCGCAGCACCTTCACACACCATGGTCTATCCATCTCCCAGGGAAAGCCCCCACCCCTCCAACTCCTGACAACACGGCCCAGGGAGCTCCAGATCCACCAATGCTGCCTCCTGTCCCATCCCCCTGCCCTGTCCAGGCTCCTGCAACAGTCACTGGAGGAGAGCAAGTCCCAGCAACCGGAGATACCTGGGTCAAGGCCAGCAGGTGCCAGAGGAAGTTCGTGGGGAACCTGGAGGCTGCAGTAACCATCCCTCTGGAGAGGGGAAGCTGCCCCATGCCCACACAGCACTGCCCAAGCAGGTGCTTCATGGGGCTCAGCCCTGTGGGGAGACTCACAGCCAGAACCAGACTCAGGGGGTCTCTAGGCACAGGCCAGGGCCAAGGCTGCTGAACCCCTGCTGTGGTAATGGAGACAGCCCAGGCAGCCGTACCTGTGCTGGGCAGGGAAAACCCGTGTGCTAGGGCACCTGATTAAAACAACAGCTCCTAGGTGCCGAGCTTCAGGCCCTCTTTGATCATTGCCCTGTGGACTCGGGGCACAAAAGCCACAAAGGTCTCATATGCCCTGGTTCCCTCTGGCCCTGCAGGGTCACAGCAATCACGGGTGAGCAAGGGTCAGCAACTTCCCCTGAGCCACCCCTGTAGCCCAGCTCCATGCTGTCCTTGGGAAGCTCCTCTTCCTCCTCTCTGCCCTGCCAGGTGAGTCCACATCCCACAGCCCTGAAATGCCCCAAATCCCTTGAGATTTCAGGGGCCTCAACAGGTCCTGAGCCTGACCACAGCACCAGGGAGTCCTTGACCAATTCCCATGTGCCCAAGCAGGGCCCAGCATGATGCTTCTTCTTACCCTTACTTCTTCCTAGGTCCCAGTTTCAGATTCACCTAGTGGAGTCTAGAGGGGGAATTCAGAAGCCCAGACGATCTCTGCACCTTTCTGCAGTCTTGGGATCCAACTTCAGCAGCAATTCAGTGACCTGGTTCCGTCACGCTCTTGGGAGGGGGCTGCAGTCAGGGCAGGGTTACACAACCCTGGTCATGGCCACACAACTTGCTACAGCAAGGAGGTGAAGGGGCCATTCTCCATCTCCAGAGAACTGCATCACCATGCACCTGGACAGGAGCAGCCTCAGAGCAGAAAACAAGGTCTGGTGGGGAAGAGATGCAGGTTGTGAGACTGCGGTCAATGCAAACCCCAATGCAAACCTCCTACCCACTCCATGTCTTTAGGGATCAGCTGTCACAGCCAGGGAGGATTTGCTGAGCTGCCAGGGATGCACGCTCCAAAGTCACACAAGCACCAGTCAGTGCCGCCCCTGTAAACCTGCCCCCTGCTCTGCCGTGGCTGAGCGCATTTCCATCAGTTGTTTATCATCTTGAGAACCAGTTTCCCAGGTGAGAAGCAATTGTGCTGCTTTGAACCCTCATGCCCTGGGTTCTCTTTTCCCACAGACAACTCAGTGCCCAGCTCACCAGCAAGGTTTGCCCTCATTCATGGACCAATTCTTTGGTAACAGATAGCTTGACCCCACCATCACCTTGGCTTTCATGGGGTCTTATCAAGCCGCACCAGTGGGGATTCCCACCATTGCCTGGCACATCTGGAAATTGGGTGAGTGCCGAGAGAGAGGGAATACAAGTGCAGGATATGGATAGAGGGACACACAACTGTTATTAGGTGCAGAGAAAATGATGCAGCCTCCCTCTCTCCAGATACCCACCATGACGAAGAGAAACCTTCTCCACTGCCCTCCATGAGTACAACATGATCCCCAGTCATTTCCCACTCTCTGGTAGACTAAGAACACCCTCATTTCCCAAGTTATTCACACAATGTAATGCTACAGCTATAGGAGAGCACAGGGGTGCAGCACTGCCCAGCACACCCAGGCACCCCGCAACAGAGACACTCAGCGAACCTGCATGGGCAGAGATCAGCATGGAGCGAGCACAGAGGACCAACTGCTCAAGTAAGGAAAGGAAGGATCTTATGCCCATCAGTCCCTATTCTATTTATCCCCATTTCCATAATTTTACCAGGTCAAAACTAAATGCTTATCACCATGATAACTGTTTCGTAGACAGGAAGCCAATGTGTTCCATTTACGGGTCATCCCCTGAGATCCTTTTCCCTCACACAAACACCTGTATAGCAAATTTCTGTTCTGGGGGTATCACTCCCTCTGCTCCTATGGAGTCAGTTGAGACTTCTAGCCCAGAAAAGTCACCTTTGGAATAAAGCAAGACCCCCTTTTCCCTCCCCTTCGTCCCTCCACCCCGAGATCCTGGGGCTCAATCTATTGATTGTAACAAAAAACAGCATGGACACATCCCTCACTGAGACCATCATAAGACAAAGAAGGGAAGGGTTTGTTCCCTGGGACAGAAGGGAAGGTCCCGAGCTTGAAAGGATTCGCTTTGACAACTCCTGACTCATGCACACTTTCCATAATGCCTCTAGGTCTTGATCAGCTTCTCCACGTTCCTAAACCCCTTGGCTTTCAATACCCCAACAGTAAATAGACACATTTACATTGTGTTCAGAGAGATCTACAGCAAGGCCCCTTATAAAGAAAGCACATGCAAATTGTGTGACCCAGTTTCCTGCTTGACACCTGGAAGTGTCCTCATTAAACACCAGCCCTGGCTCTGGGTGCTTCAGTGTCTCCTCAGACCTGCCACCTCCTTTCCCTTGGGGACACCGGGCATTAGTCAGAAGCACCATGACACCAGCACTGGCTTTGTTAATCTTGCTAGCAGCCCCCCTGGGTAAGTGTCTGCTGGGATGTGGGGCAGGGGGAGGAAGATGCAGAGGGAGAGGATCCATTAGCTAATTCCCTATTTGTTTTTCCATTAGGTGTCCTGTCCCAGATCACGCTGAAGGAGTCTGGCCCAGGGGTGGTGAAGCCTGGAGAGACCCTCAGCCTGACCTGCACCGTGTCTGGATTCTCTCTCACTAGCTATGGTGTGCACTGGGTTCGGCAGGCAGGAGGAGAAGGGCTGCAGTGGGTAGGAGTTATCTGGGGTGGTGGAAGCACTAACTATAACAGCGCTCTCCAAAGCCGCCTCACCATCACCAGAGACACCTCCAGCAGCCAAGTTCACCTGCGGCTGACCGGGGTCCAGCCTGCAGACACGGCCCCGTACTACTGTGCTAAACACACAGTGAATGAAAATGCATGCGAGCCTGCACAAAAACCAGCCCTGCAGGACTGACCTGCCTGTGTGAGCAGCAGAGACAGCAGCTGCCAGCCCCGTGCTCTCCCTGCTGGGTCGGACACATCAGGCCTGTTAGAGCACTTGATCCAGCCAGGGATTCAATCCAGGGAAGGCTCAAGAGTGACCAGTGGGTCAAAAATCTCATATTTACAATGGGCCCCACATACCCTGCCCCGGTCTACATTGTGCCCCTAGCTCGACCTCTCCTTGAAGAAATACAAGAGAAAGGCTGCCCAAGCTGGCACACAGGAATCAGGCAGCTGCCAGCAGACTGCTGTGCTTTTCCAGGACTAGGGACACAACTCTGGAGTCCTGACACCCCTTGTCTGTGCCAGGACTTACAGACCTCTCTGCACTGCTCAACACAGTTGGAGATGGTGGCTGCACAGGGATTTCCTGAGACATGATCCTGACCAAGACATGCCCTTCCTCCCACACAGACCCATTAGCCATGTCTACACAAGATGATGACTGTGCAGTCATTACTGGACAGTCATTTAGTACTGGTATAAAAAATACCTAATGGCTGCACAGCAACTGGAGTTACTGTCCAGTAGCATCACCAAATGGCTCTTTTGTGATGTTGGCTCTTCAGTAGCCTGAGACCCCAGCTGCCACAGCAGGATCCTGACCACCCTGTGGATGCTGGATACCAGGTACCTGCAAGGAGGTTCAGAGTGCCCGTGGCTGGATGCCAGGTAGCTCACAGGGGTTCATAGTGGCCATGGCTCCAAACTACCCACCGAGTTTGGCCTGACACAGCCCTGCCCTGAGTTAGGCTCGTGGCTGGGGATGAATCCTGAAGTACCTTGTCCACCTGAAGAGAAGGCAGACATGCTGCAAGGTTGAAGCTAGGCCTGTAAGCAGAGCCAGACAACTATTTATAGTATATTGTTGTTTTTAACGATTTCTATGCGGCCTGGACATCATTGACTACAGACCCTTTCCAGATACACAGGGTCTTGACCAGCTCACGTTGGGCCAAGAGTTCCTGCATCCTGGCCTAACCCGATGGGAAAGGGATTTCTGGGCTGGGGCTGGCATTGCACAGTATGCCAAAGAAGTTTCTTTGGTTCAGTCAAGTTTTCCTACTTCAAAAGGTCACAGATCCACAGGGTGGCACCAAATGTTCACATTAGTAATGATACAGAGATACTAGAAGACAGCACTTAGGACAGCACCGGGGGCTCTTCCCATCCTCTGCAACATGAAGGAGAGATGTTGGAAGGATGTGGGGATCTCTGCTAACACTGCCTTTTACCATCAAAGGCACTGCAGTGTGTAGCTCTTGAGGGGTGGAGTGGCATGGGGGAGGTGGGGTGGAGGGGGTTGAGACCTCAGTGCCCAGCTCACCAGCAAGGTTTGCCCTCATTCATGGACCAATTCTTTGGTAACAGACAGCTTGACCCCACCATCACCTTGGCTTTCATGGGGTTTTATCAAGCTTCACCAGCTGGGATTCCCACCATTGCCTGGCACATCTGGAAATTGGGTGAGTGCCAAGAGAGAGGGAATACAAGTGCAGGATATGGATAGAGGGGCACACAACTGTTATTAGGCGCAGAGAAAATGATGCAGCCTCCCTCTCTCCAGATACCCACCATGACCAAGAGAAACCTACTCCACTGCCCTCTATGAGCACAACATGATCCCCGGTCATTTCCCACTCTCTGATAGACTAAGAACACCCTCATTTCCCAAGTTATTCACACAATGTAATGCTACAGCTATAGGGGAACACAGGGGTGCAGCACTGCCAAGCACACCCAGGCACCCCGCACCAGAGACAATCAGCGAACCTGCATGGGCAGAGATCAGCATGGAGCGAGCACAAAGGACCAACTGCTCAAGTAAGGAAAGGAAGGATCTTATGCCCATCAGTCCCTATTCTGTTTATCCCCATTTCCCTAATTTTACCAGGTCAAAACTAAATGCTTATCACCATGATAACTGTTTTGTAGACAGGAAGCCAACGTGTTCCATTTAAGGGTCACCCCCTGAGATCCTTTTTCCTCACACAAACACCTGTATAGCAAATTTCTGTTCTGGGGGTATCACTCCCTCTGCTCCTATGCAATAAGTTGAGACTTCTAGCCCAGAAAAGTCACCTTTGGAATAAAGCAAGACCCCCTTTTCCCTCCCCCTCCTCCCTCCACCCCGAGATCCTGGGGCTCAGTCTATTGATTGTAACAAAAAACAGCATGGACACATGCCTCACTGAGACCATCATAAGACAAAGGAGGGAAGGGTTTGTTCCCTGGGACAGAAGGGAAGGTCCCGAGCTTGAAAGGATTCGCTTTGACAACTCCTGACTCATGCACACTTTCCATAATGCCTCTAGGTCTTGATCAGCTTCTCCACGTTCCTAAACCCCTTGGCTTTCAATACCCCAACAGTAAATAGACACATTTACATTGTGTTCAGAGAGATCTACAGCATGGCCCCTTATAAAGAAAGCACATGCAAATTGTGTGACCCAGTTTCCTGCTTGACACCTGGAAGTGTCCTCATTAAGCACCAGCCCTGGCTCTGGGTGCTTCAGTGTCTCCTCAGACCTGCCACCTCCTTTCCCTTGGGGACACCGGGCATTAGTCACAAGGATCATGACACCAGCACTGGCTTTGTTAATCTTGCTAGCAGCCCCCCTGGGTAAGTGTCTGCTGGGATGTGGGGCAGGGGGAGGAAGATGCAGAGGGAGAGGATCCATTAGCTAATTCCCTATTTGTTTTTCCATTAGGTGTCCTGTCCCAGATCACGCTGAAGGAGTCTGGCCCAGGGGTGGTGAAGCCCGGAGAGACCCTCAGCCTGACCTGCACCGTGTCTGGATTCTCTCTCACTAGCTATGGTGTGCACTGGGTTCGGCAGGCAGCAGGAGAAGGGCTGCAGTGGGTAGGAGTTATCTGGGGTGATGGAAGCACTGGTTATAACAGCGTTCTCCAAAGCCGCCTCACCATCACCAGAGACACCTCCAGCAGCCAAGTTCACCTGCGGCTGACCGGGGTCCAGCCTGCAGACACGGCCCCGTACTACTGTGCTAAACACACAGTGAATGAAAATGCATGCAAGCCTGCACAAAAACCAGCCCTGCAGGACCGACCTGCCTGTGTGAGCAGCAGAGACAGCAGCTGCCAGCCCCGTGCTCTCCCTGCTGGGTCGGACACATCAGGCCTGTTAGAGCACTTGATCCAGCCAGGGATTCAATCCAGGGAAGGCTCAAGAGTGACCAGTGGGTCAAAAATCTCATATTTACAATGGGCCCCACATACCCTGCCCCGGTCTACATTGTGCCCCTAGCTCGACCTCTCCTTGAAGAAATACAAGAGAAAGGCTGCCCAAGCTGGCACACAGGAATCAGGCAGCTGCCAGCAGACTGCTGTGCTTTTCCAGGACTAGGGACACAACTCTGGAGTCCTGACACCCCTTGTCTGTGCCAGGACTTACAGACCTCTCTGCACTGCTCAACACAGTTGGAGAAGGTGGCTGCACAGGGCTTTCCTGAGACATGATCCTGACCAAGACATCCCCTTCCTCCCACACAGACCCATTGGCCATGTCTACACAAGATGATGACTGTGCAGTCATTACTGGACAGTCATTTAGTACTGGTATAAAAACAATACTAAATTTCTGCACAGCAACTGGAGTTACTGTCCAGTAGCATCACCAAATGGCTGTTTTGTGACGCTGGCTCTGCAGTAGCCTGAGACCCCAGCTGCCACAGCAGGATCCTGACCACCCTGTGGATGCTGGATACCAGGTACCTGCAAGGAGGTTCAGAGTGCCCGTGGCTGGATGCCAGGTAGCTCACAGGGGTTCATAGTGGCCATGGCTCCAAACTACCCACCGAGTTTGGCCTGACACAGCCCTGCCCTGAGTTAGGCTCGTGGCTGGGGATGAATCCTGAAGAACCTTGCCGACCTGAAGAGAAGGCAGACATGCTGCAAGGTTGAAGCTAGGCCTGTAAGCAGAGCCAGACAACTATTTATAGTATATTGTTGTTTTTAACGATTTCTATGCGGCCTGGACATCATTGACTACAGACCCTTACCAGACGCACAGGGTCTTGACCAGCTCACGTTGGGCCAGGAATTCCTTCATCTGGACTAACCCGATGGGAAAGGGATTTCTGGGCTGGGGCTGGCATTTCACTGTATGTCAAAGAAGTTTCTTTGGTTCAGTCAAGTTTTCCTACTTCAAAAGGTCACAGATCCACAGGGTGGCACCAAATGTTCACATTAGTAATGATACAGAGATACTAGATGACAGCACCGGGGGCTCTTCCCATCCTCTGCTCCATGAAGGAGAGATGTTGGAAGGATGTGGGGATATCTGCTGCCAGTGCCTTTTACCATCAAAGGCTCTGCAGTGTCCAGCTCTTGAGGGGTGGAGTGGCATGGGGGAGGTGGGGTGGAGGGGGTTGAGACCTCAGTGCCCAGCTCACCAGCAAGGTTTGCCCTCATTCATGGACCAATTCTTTGGTAACAGACAGCTTGACCTCACCATCACCTTGGCTTTCATCAGGTCTTATCAAGCCGCACCAGCGGGGATTCCCACCATTGCCTGGCACATCTGGAAATTGGGTGAGTGCCGAGAGAGAGGGAATAGATGTGCAGGATATGGATAGAGGGGCACACAACTGTTATTAGGTGCAGAGAAAATGATGCAGCCTCCCTCTCTCCAGATAACCACCATGACCAAGATAAAACCTTCTCCAGTGCCCTCTATGAGTACATCATGATCCCCGGTCATTTCCCACTCTCTGGTAGACTAAGAACACCCTCATTTCCCAAGTTATTCACACAGTGTAATGCTACAGCTATTGGGGAACACAGGGGTGCAGCACTGCCCAGCACACCCAGGCACCCCACAACAGAGACACTCAGCAAACCTACATGGGCAGAGATCAGCATGGGGCGAGCACAAAGGATCAACTGCTCAAGTAAGGAAAGGAAGGATCTTATTCCCATCAGTCTCTATTCTATTTATACCCATTTCCATAATTTTACCAGGTCAAAATTAAATGCTTATCATCATGATAACTGTTTCGTAGACAGTAAGCCAATGTGTTACACTTAAGGGTCACCCCCTGAGATCCTTTTCCCTCACACAAACACCTGTATAGCAAATATCTGTTCTGGGGGTATCACTCCCTCTGCTCCTATGGAGTAAATTGAGACTTCTAGCCAAAAAAAGTCACCTTTGGAATAAAACAAGACCCCCTTTTCCCTCCCCCTCCCCTCCCATCCAAGATCCTGGGACTCAGTCTATTGATTGTAACAAAAAGCACCATGGACACATCCCTCACTGAGACCATCATAAGACAAAAGCAGGGAAGGGTTTGGTCCCTGGGAGAGAAGGGAAGGTCCTGAGCTTGAAAGGATTCACTTCGACAACTCCTGGCTAATGCACGCTTTCCATATTGCCTCTAGGTCTTGATCAGCTTCTCCACGTTCCTAAACCCCTTGGCTTTCAAAACCCCAATAGGAAATAGACAGATGTACATTGTGTTCAGAGAGATCTACAGCAAGGCCCTTATAAAACAAGCACATGCAAATTGTGTGACCCAATTTCCTGCTTGACACCTGGACGTGTCCTCATTAAGCACCAGCCCTGGCTCTGGCTGCTTCAGTGTCTCCTCAGACCTGCCACCTCCTTTCCCCTGGGGACACCGGGCATTAGTCAGAAGGACCATGACACCAGCACTGGCTTTGTTAATCTTGCTAGCAGCCCCCCTGGGTAAGTGTCTGCTGGGATGTGGGGCAGGGGGAGGAAGATGCAGAGGGAGAGGATCCATTAGCTAATTCCCTATTTGTTTTTCCATTAGGTGTCCTGTCCCAGATCACACTGAAGGAGTCTGGCCCTGGGGTGGTGAAGCCCGGAGAGACCCTCAGCCTGACCTGCACCGTGTCTGGATTCTCTCCCAGTAGCTATGCTGTGAGCTGGGTTCGGCAGGCAGCAGGAGAAGGGCTGCAGTGGGTAGGAGTTATCTGGGGTGGTGGAAGCACTGGTTATAACAGCGCTCTCCAAAGCCGCCTCACCATCACCAGAGACACCTCCAGCAGCCAAGTTCACCTGCGCCTGACCGGGGTCCAGCCTGCAGACACGGCCCAGTATTACTGTGCCCGAGAGACACAGTGAATGAAAATGCATGCGAGCCTGCACAAAAACCAGCCCTGCAGGACTGACCTGGCTGTGTGAGCAGCAGAGGCAGCAGCTGCCAGCCCCGCGCTCTCCCTGCTGGGTCAGACACATCAGGCCTGTTAGAGCACTTGAACCAGCCAGGGATTAAATCCAGGGATAGCTCAAAAGTGACCACTAGTATGAGAATTGAACCTAGGTGTCCTGCCCTGGTCTCCATCATGCCCCACTTCTCCATCTGGCCTTCTTGCAGGAATACAAGGGACAGACTCCCCAGCCTGGCACCCAGGACTCAGGCTGGCGCCAGCCTGCTGTGCTGTTATAGGACTAGAGACACGGCTCAGGAGTACACATGGCTGGGAGACCAGCCTCGGGGTAGGAGGCAGAGCACAGCCCTGGCCCTGCACTCCACCTCCCACCACTGGGCTGAGCTCCATGGAGCCGTGCTGGATGCAGTCTTCACTCAGTGCCAGTCCGAGCTGGCAGCAGCAGCCTCCTGTCATCCAGCACAGATCCAGGGGCCCACAGCCCTGAGATGGCTGTGAGGCTGTGCGAGACTCTTCCCAGGTGTGCGGGCCCCCAAATCTATGCCTGGATGGCAGGAGGCTGCTTCTGCTGCTGCTGCCTGGGGCCAGCGGCACCATCTGTCCTGCCCGGTGCTGGGTGCAGGCTGCGCTCAGTGCCGCTCCTAGGCAGCAGTGGCAGCCTTCTGTCATCCAGCGCAGATCCGGGGCCCGCACCCCTGGGAGGAGTCCAGCGCAGCCCTCCGGGGGTGCAAGCCCCCGAGATCGGCTTGCCAGATGACAGAAGGCTGCTTTCAATACTTCGAGCTGCACTTTCCAAGAAACTTCTGCACCTATGTCCTTTAGACTTGGCAGGCTTCATGCCCTCAGAAGGGGCTATCACCCCTTCAACGTGCATCTGAATCGGGCAAGATCTGACAATGTTTTAGGCATTTTCATGATTCCCTATTGTAGCCTACGGGCAACATGGTAAAATGAGACATTGCTTTCAATTGAAATGAAATGACAAAATAAAACACTGTCCCTTCAAAATGAAACGATGGTGTGTCACACAGCCTTCATGGCCTGCTGTGCTTGGGGAGCTCCAGAGCCACAGGCTGCAGGGCACAGTGCTGGGAGCAGCACACAGACAAGAGCAGAAGAAGACAGACCCTCGGCATTTGAAACACCGTTAGGCTGGTCACAGGTCACAGGGATATGCATTCACACTTCTTGCAATGCTGAAGGCCTCAACCACAGGCAGGAGAAGACTTATTGTCACCCCACTGAAATGTTGAACACCAAGCTAGTACCTGGAAATACCCCTAAATAACCCCCTCGGTTGCTGCAGAGGGAGGCAGCCGGGACTCAGACCCGTGGCCTGTCCCTCACACATTGGGCGCAGCACCTTACACACAGCATGGTCTATCTGTCTCCCAGGAAAAGCCCCCACCCCTCCAACTCCTGACAACAGGGCCCAGGGAGCTCCAGATCCACCATTTTTCCTCCTGTCCCATCCCCCCACCCTGCCCAGGATCCTTCAACAGTCACTGGAGGAGAGCAAGTCCCAGCAACCTGGAGATACCTGGGTCAAGGCCAGCAGGTGCCAGAGGAAGTTCGTGGGGAACCTGGAGGCTGGAGTAACAGCTTCAGAATGAAAAACCATTTGAAATTTCACACAGCCTGTGGCGGGCCAGGACGGGGAGCTCCTTAATGGGCCCTGGGCTCCACCTGCTCACTAGAACACCACCAGAGATGTGGGGCTGGGGTTATAAGGCACCCTGACCCACCTTTCACAAGGGAGGTAATTGGTTTGGCATTTCCTGGGGTCTCCCATGCCAGTAGGAGCCCCACCACACCACCCTTCCCCAGCAGGGTGCAGCTCTACATCTTACCCAAGACACAGAGGTCACCTCCACTCCATAGCCCCTGCCCTTACCTCCTGGCTATGGCCAGAGCAGCCACTACAACATTAACTGGATCTGTCTGTCCACTGCACAAAGGCCAGAATGGATAGGAAAGATCAGACCACATTCTGGAGGGACTGACTGACCAGAGGGCTGGAAAGGGGCCGATGTGGTCCTTATTTTCAAGAAGGGGAGGAAGGAGGATCTGAGTAATTATAGGCCAGTCAGTCTCACGTACATCCTTGGAAAGGTCTTTGAAAAAGATTATGAAGGATCATATTTTTGGGAGGCCAGAAGGCAAAATTATGCAGCAGGGAAACCAGCACGGATTCATAGCAGGTAGATCAAGCCTGACCAATCTGGTTTTGTTTTATGACAGGGTCACAAAATGCTTAGATGCAGGAGTAGAGGCGGATGTCATTTTCTTGGACTTTGACAAGGCCTTTGATACCGTATCTCATCCCATTCTCATAAATAAATTAAGAGGCTGAGATATAGATGTTTACACTGTCTGATGGGTGGAAAATTGGCTTAGTGGTCGCACCTGGAGAGTGGTAGTAGATGGGTCGGTATTGACCTGGAAGGATGCAAGTAGTGGGGACCCGCAGGGTTCGGTCCTTGAACCTGTACTCTTCAATATCTTCATTGGTGACTTGGGTGTGGGTGTGAAGTGTACTCTGTCCAAGTTTGCGGATGATACTAAGTTCTGGGGTGACTTGCACACTCCAGAGGGTAGGGAATGATTGCACGCAGTTGTGGACAAGTTAGAAAAGTGGGCAGTACACAATAGGATGCTGTACAACAAGGACAAGTGCAGAGCGCTGCACCTAGGGTACAAAAATATCCAGTATACCTACTGGCTGGAAAATGACCCTCTCAGCAGCACAGAAGTGGAAAGGGATCTCGGAGTAATAGTGGACTCCAAGATGAACATGAGTCGTCAGTGTGACGAAATCATCAGCAAAGCTAACCACACTTTAGCATGCATCAGCAGATGTATGACAAACAGAACCAAAGAAGTGATACATCCCCTCTATGCAGCATTGGTTAGACCGCAGTTGGAGAACTGCATCCAGTTTTAGGCACCATACTTCAAGAAGTGTGCTGATAGACTCGAGAGGGTCCAGAGGAGGGCCACTCGTATGGTTAGGGGCTTACAGAACAAGCTCTATGAGGAGAGAATGAGGGACGTGGACCTCTTCAGCCTCCACAAGAGAAGGCTGAGAAGTGATCTTGTGGCCGCCTACAAATTCATTAGGGGGATGCAGCAAGGGGTTAAAGATGCTCTGTTCACCAGGGCGCCTCTTGGGGTAACAAGGAACAGTGGTCACAAACTGACAGAGAGAAGATTTAGGCTAGATGTCAGGAAAAACTTCTTCACAGTAAGGGTGGCCAAAATTTGGAATAGGCTTCCAAGGGAGGTGGTGCTCTCCCCTACCTTGGGGGTCTTTAAGAGTCAGCTGGATAAGCATCTGGCTGGGGTCATCTGACCCCAGCACTCTTTCCTGCCCAGGCAGGTCAGACTCAATGATCTGTTTTGGTCCCTTCTGACCCTAGCATCTATGAATCTGACATTGTCAAAGAATTTCGAGGCTGACTCTCCATCACCCAGGAAAGGTCCAAGACCACCGTCTGCCTAACCCTGACCAGGCTGAGAACTCAGGATGCTGGCCCAAATCACTGAAAGTCACACACTGAGGCAAACCCCATCCATAGCAAGTCAAGAAACTTCCTGCAGAAAAAAAGCCCAATTCTGCCAGTCATTTCCAAGGTCCTTGGAAATGCAGGGGTGAGGACAGACTCCAGGAACTAGGTTTGTTCAGTCTGAGTAAAAGAAGACTGAGAGGTGACTCGATAGCCTACAAGTATGTCAGGAGTGAGCACCAAGATCTAGGGAAGACACTCTTCAGAAAGGCACCCCTTGGGAGGACAACGCCCAATGGGCACGAGCTAGTTGAGAAAAAAATTTAGGCTGGACATAAGGAAAAAATATCTTCTCTGTAAGGGTATCTAGAATCTGGAATACACTCCCAGCAGAGGTGATATAGTTTGCAATCCCTGGAGGTGCTCAAGAGCAGGCTGGACAAGCACCTCGTTGAGCTTGTTTGAGCCCAATTACCTCCTGCCCATGTCAGAGAGCTGGACTTGATAATCTTATAAATCTATTCTAATCTATTCATTCCAAGGGCACTCGCATCCATTTGGGCATCACCCCTGTCCCCTCAGTGTTATACACCTGGATATTGGATTCCTGTGCAGAAGCTTATGCTTCAGCCCCACTGACATGGATACATGACAATGCTTCCATGAACCATGGGGCATGAAGGGATGCACAGTCCCATTGGGATGCTGCCCCTTCAGGGATTTATGTCCTTTATGAGCACAATAGGGCAAACCATGGTTTTATGCGTATGATTTAGTAGCAACCACATGCAAATGAGACTGGGTCCCACCCTGATAAAGGAGAGCATCTGATCCTCACTGAGGTGTGAAGAGAAGAGCTCCAGTGTGCTCAGCCCACAAGGTCGCTGAGTGGAATGAAGATGACAGGTCTTGGGCTGCTTCTCTTCCTGGCTGCTTATTCAGGTAACGCTGGGGACATGGGGCAGCCTGACTGGGAAATCACAGGGTGCTGGGGTTACAGGCCAGCCCGGGGATGATGTCAATGGAGTTCCAGATCCTACATCCTCTCCAGGAGGTTTGGACATCACCTACTTCACTGGGCAAGAAGCAGCCACATCCCCTCAAGATCCTGGTCTCTGTGCCTCACTTTCCCCTCAAGAAAGCAAGGATGAGACCATCTTCCTCCTTGAAATGAGTGGGGTGTCCCTGGGAGCATTAGTACCTGCAAGAAGGTGAGATGCACCCAAGAGGGAGCAGCAGAAGAATGTGTCTAGGTCTGGGGAGAGAAGCAACAGGCAGAGATGGCGTGGCTAGCAGCTACTGATGGTTCTTCCCCCACAGGTGTCAGCGCTGAGATCCAGCTGACCCAGTCCAGGGCAGAAATCAAGTGGCCTGGGGAGTCAGTGAAGGTGACGTGCAAAGCCTCTGGTTACACCTTCACCAGCAATAACATGAACTGGGCCCGTCAGGCCCCCAGGAAAGGGCTGGAATGGTTGGCGTACATTAGCCCTTCTTCTGGGGACACCGGTTATGCCGAGGCCTTACAGGGCCGACTCACTGTCAGCAAAGATGCCTCCATCAGCACGGCCTATCTGCAGCTGAGCAGCCTGAAAGTTGATGACACGGCCGTGTATTACTGTGGCCGCCGCACAGTGAGACAAAATGCATCCAGAGCAATACAAAAACCTCGCTCTACAGGAATCTTGGTTTCTTGCTGACACTGGGGCTCTCAATCACCCCAATAAGCACTTACCCAGTGCAGGAGGCTGCGGGGACCTTTGTCCAAAGCCAGGAGGTGGATCAAGACCTCTCTTGTGGATCACCTAGGTTTAGGCTGTGAATTAGCCTCATCATGTTTCCAGCTCAGACTTAGGTTGATGTTGCTGCCAGAGGGTGAAGGGCCCTTTTAAGGAGAAGAATGGATCTGGGGCCCAGCTGTAGATTATAGGGGGTTGTTGAGGGGTTGAAATAGGGCATGGTCCAGCTAGCTTCACCCGCTCCAAGGGGAGAGAAAGGCATGGATGGGATAGCACTGGTACTTTGCAAGGCGGGGGTGGGGGGGAAATCAGGCTGGGGGAGGAAGAACCACTGTCATCTGTACAATACAGTATCTTCATACCCCATGACAAAGGCAGCCGCAGCACTAGGGGAGGGTGTGCTGGGCACTGTGAGATGGCCTGGACAGACACACTGACCGACACATTCATATGTACCCGAGTTGCTTATTATGTTAACTCTAGCATGGGCCCCTGTTACACAAGTAGCTGTCACAGGGGCCACAAGCAAGCTCAGCCCTGTAAGAAACTTTCACCAGAAGGCACACGGTGGGCAAACAGGGCAAGGCTCCACTCACCTCTGTCCTGCCAACACTAGGAACAGAACAGGATGCAGTTTAACAAAGATAAGTGCCATGTGTTGCACCTAGGGAGGAAGAATCATCAATATTCCTGTAGTCTGGGAGGTACCATTTTAAGAAGCCCGAATGCAGAAAGAGACCTCGGAGTCACAGTTGACTCCAAAATGAACACGAGTCGCCAATGTGATGAAGTAATAGGTAAAGCTAAAGACACTCTTTCTTGCATAAGTAGGTGCATCACAAACAGATCTAGGGAGGTGATACTTCCCCTCTATGTGGCATTGGTCAGTGTGAGAGGGGAGGCAAAAGCCCCCCACCCCAACATGGCCCTGGACCCCTCCCGTCAAACCCCGATACTTAGCACAGGGAAGGAGACAAGCGGCAGCTGCAGGGAAATGCCAATGCAGCTCAGCAGTGCCAGAGCTGCCTGAGCCTGTGAATTGGTGAGCCCTGGGGCAGGGTCTCAGAGGAGCGTAGGCTGCTCAAAGAGCAGCTGAAAGAGGAATCAGCTGGAGAGAGGGAGAGGCATGGCACACTGGTCAGGAGATGCAGACAGTGCAGCCAGGCAGCGGCGGCCCTGAGCATAGGGAAGGAAGTCCTAGCATCAGCTGGGGAAGCCTGGCTGACGGAGCAAGGAATCTGGGCTCTGGGAGCTAAGGGTCGCTGGAGAGCCGCAGCGGGGAGAAGTGGTTCTCCATTACCAGTCCGAGCAGAACCTCAACCATAGCAGACAATGCAGGTACTGCAGCGGGGAGCAGCAACGAGCGATGGGTAAGCCCCACGGGCAACCCCGTGAAGAGGGAGGAACAGGCGGCAGCTGCATCGAAGCCCTATGGGGAAGTGGCAAGTAACACTAGATGGTGGGGCCAGGAGTGATTAGCTCCTAGTCAGAGGGATCCTGGGAGTCAGAATCCTGGGCACCTGTCTGCAGATGCTGAACACCTTTTTCAGTTAAGAATTAGCCTAAGATGCTGTTACCCCAGGCCAGGGCAGGTTTAGTTTGCCCAAAAGTTGATCCAGAGACCAGGGATTGATTCAAGAAAGATTGACGGCCAGAAGGACCCACCCCAGGTCAAGGTGGGTTAATGTGGATGAGAAGAGATCATTCCAAGGAAGACTGCAAGGAGCAGCATCTTCCCAGGCCATGGATGTGGTAAGGGTGGGCTAAAGGGGAGGTTTAGAGCCCCGCAAAGAAACACCAGGGTCAAGACCCCTTTCGGGGACCACTGACAGGGAACTGCTTCCCCATCAATCAACATCAAAGACATGGCAGGCAAGTAGGGGCAGCACCCAAAACCATCTAGGTGGCCCCAGGGTGCGGTCTCACCTTGACGTCGCTAGAGAACAAGACACCGACCAGAAAAGAACCAAAGCCTTACAACATCTACCCGTGACACTCAGGCTGCAGCTTCAGTGCTCTGTCCAGTTTTGGGCACCACACTTCAGGAGAGATGTAGATAACCTGGAGGGTGTTCAGAAGAGGGCCACCCATCTGGTTAAAGGCCTACAGAAAAAGAACAAAAAACAAAAACGAAAAAATCCTTACAAGGACCGATTGAGGGTCCTGAATCTCTTCAGCATCCACAAGAGGAGGCTAGAGGTGATCTTGTGGCCATCTACAAACTCATCAGGGTGGAACAGCAGGGAATACAATCATAGCAGTCGGGTCGGAAGGGACTTGTAGATCTTCAGGTCGACCCCCTCCCTGGGCAGGAAGAAAACTGGGATCAAATGACCCCAGCCAGGTAGGCATGGAGCTGCTTCTTAAAGACCCCCGGGCAGGAGCCAGCACCACTTCCCTTGGAAGTTGGTTCCAGATCCTAGGAACCCTGACTGTGAAGTAGTTCCTATGGATTTCTAATCTAAACCTACTCTCCAACAACTTGTGGCCGTTATTCCTTGTTATCCCGGGGGTTGCTGAGGGAAACAAGGTCTCCCCCAAACCCTTCTGGTCCTCCCTAGTGAGTTTATAGACGGTCACCAGGTCCCCCCTCAGCTTTCTCTTGTGAAACTTGATCTGAGAGCTGATTCCTAAAGAGGGAGATCAACCAAGGACTGAAATGTTCACTCCTTTCTGGTTTTACTTCCAGGACATACCCAGGAGCATCCACTGTTCTTCCATGGGTCTCACAGTGCTTCTTCTTCCTCTGTGTTTCATCCATATAACAGCCCTATGATGTGCCACCCCAAGCAGGACTAGGAGGCTCTTCTCAGCTAGACTGGCTGACCTGCTTGACTGGGCTTTAAAACTAAGCCCACCAGGAGTTAGGGGGATTACTGCCACTGCAAGCCCATTAGGAAACCCTTGTAAATCCAGCAGGCTAAGGCACTCAAGGGAACCCACCCCTGCCCTAGCCCTGTAATGATCCGTGGGGAAGGCAAGGGCCCTCAATGGGACACTTGCCTGCCTGTATGCCAATGCCAGGAGCTTGGGGAATAAACAGGAGGAACTGGTCCTCCTGCTAAACAAGAATAACTACACCACCATAGGGATAACAGAGACCTGGTGGGACTCCACCTATGACTAGGCCACAAGTCTAGATGACTACACCCTGGACAGGCGTAATCATGCAGATAAAAGGGATGGGGGTGTAGCTTTCTGTCAGGGACAGCTATACCCCCCTGCAAATTGACATTGGCACCAAGTCAGGACAACTGGAGTCTCTGGCTTGCATCCATAGATGCTTCTCAAGTAAGTCTCAGGATGTTATCCTCCCACTGTACTCGGCCTTGATGAGGCCACAGCTGGAGTACTGCATCCAGTTCTGGGCTCCACAATTCAAGAAGGATGTGGAAAACCTTGACAGTCCAGAGCAGAGCCACATGCACGATCAGAGCGCAAGAGAATAGGCCTTATGAAGGGAGGCTGAGAGCCATGGGACTCTTCAGCCTGGAAAAGCGCAGGCCCAGGGGTGTCCTGGTGGCAGCATATAAGTATGTCAGGGGTGTGCATCAGGATCTGGGGGAACGCCTGTTCCCCAGAGCACCCCAAAGGATGACAAGGACCAACAGTCACAAATTCCTCCAAGACCATTTTAGGTTGGACATAAGGAAAATTTTCTTTACTGTCCAAGCCCCCAAGACCTGGAATAAGCTCCTTCCAGAGGTGGTGCAGGCGCCTACTCTGGACTCTTCTAAGAAATGTTTGGATACTTATCTTGCTGGGATCCTTTGACCCCAGCTGACTTCCTGCCCCTGGAGTGGTGGGGGAGGGGTGGACTTGATGATCTTTTGAGGTGCCTTGCAGCCCTATCGTCTATGAAATAAGAAGCTCAGAGTGTGGGCAGCCCTCCAGGGTGCTTAGCATCATGGACACGACAGGCTTGTGGTTTCTGCTCCTCTTGGCAGTTTGTTCAAGTAACTACAGGAAGCTCACAGACCCTGGGTGAGAACAGCAGGGAGAGAGAGGTACGGTCTCATGGGGAAGGGTTCAGGCTCGGGTAGCAGGGGGCTCTGGGGTCTGTTTAATGGATTTACTTGTCAACTTTTCCTTGGTTTCAGTGAGAAGCAGGTTTTCCTGCACTCCATGCCTCAGTTTCCCATCCAAGAAATGGGCACAAGGGAACTTGTGTCCTGCCCAGGAATGAGATGCCCATCTAAGCATTAGTGCTGTAGCCCAGGTGTCCACAGGTTTCTACCTCCCTCTCCAATTGAGGGAGTTATTGGCAGGGCAGTGTGCTGTGGAGGGACACAACAGCCCAGTGGCCGCATCCGTTCCCTATAAAGTCAGGTCCAGTCAAACAATTACTTAACCATATACAGATTTATTATTACAAGAAAACCATTAATGGGTAAGGACATATATATATAATCTACATACAAATTCACAAAACAATAACCCCCTCCCCCCCCACCACACACAGTTATCATTCAAAATGGAGATGAACAGTAGAACAAACTAGACAAAAGGAAATTGATAGAGCAACTCTATAACTCTATTCATATATAAACTATTACTTCAAAACGGTTTGTGTTAACTGTAAGGCACAGTCCACAAATACAATCAGCAGTCCTTAGACTACCCGGGTGCCCTCCAGGGCAGGGGCCCCACTCCCAAGGCACCACAACAAGAAAGGAGGTGGGGGGAAGAAAAAGGAGAGGAAGACCCCAAAGACTCCTAAGCTCCCCCACTGTCACCCAGGAGCGGCCCATGTGGTGCCCCTTCACATCCCTCGGGGGGGCCCTACCCTGTGGGGACCCTCTCTCCAGGGCAGCTTACTACTCCACAGTCCTGGAGGGTTTTCTCTCGTTCTCCAAGTCAAGTTCTGTTCCCCGCCGGGTTTTCCTGCCACCTGACTCTGCTGCCGCCGTCCTGGCTTCGGGCCACATGCACCGCTGTGTGCAGGGGGCAGTTAGCCTTGTGCTAGGGGTTGGAGGCCTGGACAGCCTTGTGCAGCACCGGGGCTCAGTCTGTTCAGGACCCTCTGGGCAGTGTCATCTGCACTGAGCTGCTGCCCTGTGTCAGCAGCTGTAGACCCAAGACACTTCAAGTGTTACACATCTGAGTTACTGGAAACTATATATTTAGTTAGAGCTGAAGTAGCTTACTCACAAGTATCATGCAGAAGCAGGTGGAGATTTCCTCTGGAGGCAGGCGGTTCATTGACCATGAGTTTCAAAAGAAAGAGCGAGTTTCACATGGTCCAGCTTCTCTGAGAGCTCTCATCATAGCAGCTCTCCCTCCTCCTGGGCGGTCCTTAACCGATATAGACCTTATGACCTCATTTACCTGATCCAGTGAAGGCCAGAAACTCTTGGCTACAGCCCACCAATTTGAAATGCATCACTGGTTGCCGGGTAGACTGGCAGGGTCTCTCGCCCCCTCCTAGTCATGATGACAGTGCTTACAACATTAGGGAGTTGAAGCCCCAACCCGGTTGTGTGAGGCCAGTCATGTAGGCAGAGGGAGCAGGTTTCCACCTCCCACAGGAATGCATCCAGCTCAGGTTACAACTCAGGGTTACCTGAAGCCTACGGAGCCAGAGGTGTCTGCCCTCTACAGCGACTAATGGACCCAAATTGTCAGAGAGCAGGGTTTGGGGAGAGACAGAGATGGTATTCTGCCACAGCTACTACATGCACTAGGTATATCAGCCCCCTGGGAAAAGGCTGGAACGGCTAGGATACATCCGTACAGGCACTGCCAGTACTGGCTAAGCCCAGGCCTTTCTCAGCGCACTCACCTCCATGGACATCTCCATCAGCACAGTGCAGCTGAGCAGCCTAACTGGGGGTGATGCAGCCATGCTGTGTCCTTAGCACGGTACTACAAGACAAACCACCATTAGAGAAGTTCACAAACCCATGTGGTAAGACGTCATGTCTCCTGGGGATCACAGAGGCTCTCAGACCCCTGACCTAAGAGATGAGAGGGATCAAAATACAGGTTGGGGAGAGCAGTGTGCTCCTGCCTTTAGGTGGGAAAGGGGAAGAGAGGTAGAAATGGCTTGTATGAGGATAGGGAGTTGCACCAGAATCTTACAAAACTCCCCTAAGAAACTTTGATAATCAGATCATTTTCCAAAATGAAATGAAAAGAGCAGGCCCTGATTGGCATCTTTTGGCAGTGAGGAAATAACTCTCTCAGAGTTAATGGTTTAAACATTGAAATTACCAGTGTGCCAAGACTTTGTGCTTTCAACAGAGGATGTATCCAGATGGTGGCAGTAAAAGGCCATGGAAATACTTTGTGAAATGCTATAAGTTAATACATGGGAAGGTTTTATTCTCTTCAGACCAGTGAGGCTGAAATATCCCAGGTGAGGCCCTCAGCTTCCACATCTCCTCTTCAATGAGTGGGAACTGCATTCAGCGCCCATTAGAAACCTCTGAAATGCCAGGAAAATCATGTCCCCAGGGCAGACGACTCATGGTTGTGGGTTGTTGCACTTTCAACTGCACTCAGAGCCTAGAAGTATGAAAACGCTGAGAACATAACACTGGGCATCTCTGGACACTGGGTCTTCCTGCTCAATGTGGGACCCATAAGTCCAATGAGCTTACCTCAATGAGCTGCTAGCAACCACAGTGGTAGACAGGTGAGGGTACCATGTTTAAAAGAAAAAAAAGGGGAAAAAAAAAAACCTGGCAAAAGGGGAACAGGAAGGAGACTATGATAGTAATACTCAACAGGCTCCAGTTCACTAATTACCAGATATCATGTAATCACATCTGTACTTGAACCCCAGGGTCTTTTCCTGTCAGGGGCAGTGTAAGATAACCACATGTCACCTGGACCCAGTTACATTGTGAGCACAAACTCTGGTCCCACTGAGGTCAGCACACCTCAGGGCTACCATTTCCACAACGCTGACCCAGTGTCCCTGTGGCCTGATTTCGGGGTGGTGGGCTGGGATAGATATAACTGAGTAAGCAGTGACCACATGCAAATGAGGCAGGGAACCTGCTGATAAACAGCAGCCAAGCCCCACGGAAAACCAGCCCGTGGCAGAAGAAACTCAGCATCTGTCCAGCCCACAGGGTCATTGAGGGGACCTGACATGGCAGGTCTTGCTGTGCTTCTCTTCCTGGCAGCTTGCTCAGGTGAGTGCAGGAGATGCACAGACACCCAGTGAGGACAGAGCCCGGGGGGAGGAGAGAAGGTGTCAGGACCTGGGATCAGCCTAGGATCCAGCAATTCTGGGATATAATTACCATCCAAGGGTCTCCAATATTTCACTGTCATCAGCGTAAGTGAGAATCAACTGTTAAATTTCAATATGCGCATCTCAGGCTCAGACTCTGTGCACTTTGATTGGCCTGGAGAAGAATAATGGGAAAGCATCTGTCACCTCACACAGGGTGTCTGTGGATAAAGGGGTTAAAATTAAAGGAGTTTAGACACTACTAGGCAGGAACAAAAGGACAGACCTGGACACAACTAGGAAAGGAATTGTATAAAAGGCAGAAATCAATGAGACGTTATTCCCGCCATTGTCCTCTCTCAGCAGGAGTCAGCTCCCAGGTCCAGCTGACCCAGTCTGGCGCAGAAGTCAAGAAGCCTGGGGAGTCGGTGAAGTTGACATGTAGAACATCTGGCTACACATTCACCAGCTATGGCATGGGTTGGGTGCGTCAGGCCCCTGGGAAAGGGCTTGAGTACATAGGATGGATCAATCCCAATAGTGGTAATACTGGCTATGCTGAGGCTTTCAAAGGGCGATTCACCATCACCAGGGACAACTCCATCAGCACGGCCTATCTGCAGCTGAACAGCCTGAAGACGGATGACACAGCCGTGTATTACTGTGCCAGGGACACAGTGAGACAAAATCCATCTAGAGCAAGTCAAAAACCTCAGTGAAAGCCTCTGGGTCTGCAGGCAACACTGAGGCCCTTTGTCACCCCAGTGAGCACTCACCCAGTGGAGGCAACTTTGGGTCCTTTCCTCCTAAGGTCTCGGGTGGCCCAAGAACCCCAGTTCCAGTACAACCCAAGGGGATTTTGGTTCCTAGGTACCCAGGTCCCTCCTTCATCCCAGAGCTCTGTGTGCATGGCTCAGAGAGCGGCAGTGGAAGAGGCAAACAGGCCAAAGCCTTTGAGAAGCCATGTTATGGGATGGCTGTTATGTACAAGGCTGGACATGCTGACATGTTTCACAACACTTGAAAGTCTTTCTAGCTTCTCTTCTTCAGGATGTGTATTCAGACAGCCTCCCACCTCCGCGTGTACTCTCCCACTCCATCAGGACCAACTTTGCCCGGCTCCCTCAAGCCACCACTCTTCTGGTCTCCTGCTTAGTACTGGTCTTGCTCTGATAAGAACTTCCCTCCCTGCTGCATCAAGAAGGATGGAAGTGGGATTTAGGACCAAAAGCAACAAAACATACACAATAGAGAGAGAAAGAGAGAGATTGGATGCAATTTATATAGCCCTGTGGCACCCACTGGCTGGCACCCACTCCGAGCTCTGCAGCCACACAGGGAAGCACTGGGCCCCGTGCAGCTAAGGCAGGCTCAGGGGAGGTGGGAAAAAGAAATCAGGCTTTAACCATTTTTATTCCCCCTTGAGCGGAGCCTGCCTGCACAGCCCTCCACTGGGCTGCCTGCACAACCCCTGAGCTGCACAGGGCTGGTGCTTCCCTCCGTGGCTGTTGCACTTCGTTGGGTAGCAAACTAACACACCTTGGAGGTGTTTTATTTTGCTAGGTACTAAATTAATCTAAAGCTCAATATGCAACCAACAGTATAAACAGCAGTGCCACTAAAGCTGTGCAAAGGCGCATTTAAGCCAATTTAAAGGCCTGTTTTGTGGTATGTCCAAAGGTCCCTGGTGCCCACTCATCTTCATGGGTTAAAAGTAGTGCAAGGGGAATACAAAAGCTGAACTTGGGAACCACCAAGGATCATTTGTCTTCTTCAGATGTGTGAAGCTGAGACTTTCGTAGGGAGGATCTGATGACCACATCCACGTTCAACGAATGGCAACTCAACAAAAGCCCATTCACTTTCCTGGTTCCCCTCACAGAGTCTGGAAAGCCTGGCATCAGTTTCCCTTTCAGCTGGGAAGATGAATCACACCCATGGAAGCTGTGATATTTGTTGACATTATGCCCCTATTTAGGAGATCCTCATCAGCAAAATAATAGACTTCATTGATAAACTTGTTGACAATTTCAGCTCTCATTTTGCCCCTCTTGAAATAAGTTTTCATTAATAACACCACACAACCCACTGCAGTGCCCCGGTGTCTTTCCACGGTCCCATTCTTTGGGTCCCAGATATTATTTACGGGCAATGGCTGATGAGTGTGAGGTTCAGTTAAACAATTAGCAGTGAACATGCAAATGAGGCAGGATCTATCCCTGATAAAGGAGAGGAATTGCGAATCCACCAGCGACAGAACAGAGTGCAGTCTCGCTGGCCGTGCAGGGAGCTCAGCAGCATCAGCAGGACAAGGCTGGGCTTGCTGTTACTTGGGGCAGCTTGTCCAGGTAAGTGGAGGTGATTAACAGATCCCCAGGGAGGAGGGAAGGCCTGGGAGGAGCACATGGGGCTCCTGTTCAGAGCTCAGGCCTGCGGTGGTGGGATGTTCCCAGTCCTGCTTGGGGTGGCACATCATAGGGCTGTTATATGGATGAAACACAGAGAAAGAAGCAGCACTGTGAGGCCCATGGAAGAACAACGGATGCTCCTGGGTATGTCCTGGAAGTACAACCAGAAAGGAATGAACATTTCAGTCCTTGGTTGATCTCCCTCTTCAGGAAACAACTCTCAGATCAATCTAACCCAGTCTGGAGCTGAAGATATGAAGGCTGGGAAGTCAGTGAAGGTGTCCTGTAAAGCCTCCAGCTACACATTTACCAGCAACGACATTAAATGGGTACATCAGCCCCCTGGCAAAGGACTGGAGTTTAGTGGATGGATCAGCCCCCATAATGGTGATCCTAGATATGTCAAGGCTTTCCAGGGCTGATTCACCCTCACCAGGAACACCTTTATCAGCACAACCTACTTGCTGCTGATCAGCTTGAGTGCCAATTGTGACAGCTGAAAAGTGTGTCTGTGTGATAAAGGCATACAAGGTGCCTTGCGTGAATTTGATATCTTCTGTTAGACCAACCCAAATGGTTGGAGAATAGTTATTAAGCAAGATTTTGGGTTCAAAAACCCTTCATCAGGATAAGGAAGCTTCAGCAGTTGGTGTGTGCTCTTCCTGGATGGAATGAAAAGTAAACAAGGTTCCTTGGGTGTGATAAAGGTGCTTGCTGAAGGATCTATGAAGATTATATCAAGTTTTTTTTTTTTTTCTGTATTTGTTTAGATATTAAGCTATATATCGTTGCTAAAAGCCTAATTAAAGTTTAAGATGTAGTGGGGCCTTGTATAAAGTAAGGCCTAGTAAATTTAGCAAAGCCTAGAAGTAGTAAGGCCCTGTGGCACAGTAAAAATTACCTGATCAAAAGGAATGCAAGAATTGTACTGCTATTGGTCACTCTAAGGATAGTTGAAGTAAAAGGAATCTGAATGGTCGTTCGTTATCAGTATATTCAGAAGCTATAAATGAGCTGGGATATTTGGAAACCATTCAGAAGGAAGAGACAGCTCTGTAAGAGAATTAGTTAGCTGTTGCCTGGATCAGTGGGCCCGTGGACCTCGAAGAGCCCAAGAATGCATTTCAGGGTCCTTTCCGGTACCCCTTTGGACAGTGTCGTTCAGGGACACCTGACTTCGCTGAACTTTGAGTATGAGGCATGAGAGGCAGTGGTCTGCTGGGGAGCGATGGCCTCCACCTCTCTACACTGGGGAGGAGGCTCTTCTCAGCCAGACTGGCTGACCTGCTTGACTGGGCTTTAAAACTAAGCCCACGCGGGGTTGGGGGGATTACCGCCACTGCAAGCCAACTGGGAAACCCTTGTAAATCCAGCAGGCTAAGGCACTCAAGTGAGGTGTACCCTAGCCCTGGAATGATCTGTGGGGAAGGCAAGGGCCCTCAATGGGACACTTGCCTGCCTGTATACCAATGCCAGGAGCTTGGGGAATAAACAGGAGGAACTGGTCCTCCTGCTAAACAAGAATAACTACATCATAGGGATAATGGAGACCTGGTGGGACTCCACTTATGACTACGCCACAGGTATAGATGACTGTACCCTGGACAGGTGTGATCATGCACATAAAAGGGATGGGGGTGTAGCTCTCTGTCAGGGACAGCTATACCCCCCTGCAAATTGACATTGGCACCCAGAAAGGACAAATGGAGTATCTCTAAGTTAAAATATGTGGGGAACCTGTCCTTAGACTGGTTCTTTTTAACATCTTTATAAACAATGTGGACATTGGTGCGAGAAGTACTCCAGCTCGGGGGAAAAAAAGAAAACAAAACTCACAGCATGCTTATAGGCTCAGCGGTGCTATGCTTGCTAGCACCATGGCTGAAAGAGACTTGGGGGTCATGACTGACCACAAGATGAACATGAGCCACCAATGCGATGTCACAGCTGGCAAAGCAAACAAAACTGGCTTACATCCATAGATGCTTCTCAAATAAATCTCAGGATGTTATCCTCCCGCTGTACTCGGCCTTGGTGAGGCCACAGCTGGAGTACTGCATCCAGTTCTGGGCTCCGCAATTCAAGGATGTGGAAACCCTTGACAGTCCAGAGCAGAGCCACATGCACGATCAGAGGGCAAGATAATAGGCTTTATGAAGGGAGGCTGAGAGCCATGGGACTCTTCAGCCTGGAAAAGCGCAGGCTCAGGGGTGTCCTGGTGGAAGCATATAAATGTGTCAGGGGTGTGCGTCAGGATCTGGGGGAACACCTGTTCCCCAGAGCACCCCAAGGGAGGACAAGAACCAACAGTCACAAATTCCTCCAAGACCATTTTAGGTTGGACATAAGGAAAATTTTCTTTACTGTCCCAGCCCCCAAGACCTGGAATAGGCTTTTCCAGAGGTGGTGCAGGTGCCTACTCTGGACTCTTCTAAGAAACATTTGGACACTTATCTTGCTGGGATACTTTGATCCTAGCTGACTGCCTACCCCTGGGGTGGAAGGGGGGTGGGGGGTAGACTTGATGATCTTTTGAGGTGCCTTCCAGCCCTAACGTCTATGAAATAAGAAGTTCATCATCTGGGCAGCCCTCCAGGGTGCTTAGCATCATGGACACGACAGGCTTGTGGTTTCTGCTCCTCTTGGCAGTTTGTTCAAGTAACTACAGGAAGCTCACAGACCCTGGGTGAGAACAGCAGGGAGAGAGAGGTACGGTCTCATGGGGAAGGGTTCAGGCTCGGGTAGCAGGGGGCTCTGGGGTCTGTTTAATGGACTTACTTGTCAACTTTTCCTCGGTTTCAGTGAGAAGCAGGTTTTACTGCACTCCATGCCTCAGTTTCCCATCCATTAAATGGGCACAAGGGAACTTGTGTCCTGCCCAGGAATGAGATGCCCATCTAAGCATTAGTGCTGTAGCCCAGGTGTCCACGGGTTTCTACCTCCCTCTCCAATTGAGGGAGTTATTGGCAGGGCAGTGTGCTGTGGAGGGACACAACAGCCCAGTGGCCGCATCCGTTCCCTATAAAGTCAGGTCCAGTCAAACAATTACTTAACTATATACAGATTTATTATTACAAGAAAACCATTAATGGCTAAGGACATATATATATAATCTACATACAAATTCACAAAACAATAACCCCCTCCCCCCCCGCCACACACACTTATCATTCAAAATGGAGATGAACAGTAGAACAAACTAGACAAAAGGAAATTGATAGAGCAACTCTATAACTCTATTCATATATAAACTATTACTTCAAAACGGTTTGTGTTAACTGTAAGGCACAGTCCACAAATATAATCAGCAGTCCTTAGACTACCTAGGTGCCCCCCAGGGCAGGGGCCCCACTCCCAAGGCACCACAACAAGAAAGGAGGTAGGGGGGAAGAAAAAGGAGAGAAAGACCCCAAAGACTCCTAAGCTCCCCCACTATCACCCAGGAGTGGCCCATGTGGTGCCCGTTCACAAACCTCGGGGGGGGGGGGGGCCGTACCCTGTGGGGACCCTCTCTCCAGGGCAGCTTACTACTCCACAGTCCTGGAGGGTTTTCTCTCGTTCTCCAAGTCAAGCTCTGTTCCCCACCGGGTTTTCCTGCCACCTGACTCTGCTGCCGCCGTCCTGGCTTCGGGCCACATGCACCGCTGTGTGCAGGGGGCAGTTAGCCTTGTGCTAGGGGTTGGAGGCCTGGACAGCCTTGTGCAGCACCGGGGCTCAGTCTGTTCAGGACCCTCTGGGCAGTGTCATCTGCAGTGAGCTGCAGCCCTTTCTCAGCAGCTGTAGACCCGAGACACTTCAAGTGTTACACATCTGAGTTACTGGAAACTATATATTTAGTTAGAGCTCAAGTAGTTTACTCACAAGTATCATGCAGAGGTAGGTGGAGATTTCCTCTGGAGGCAGGCAGTCCATTGACCATGAGTTTCCAAAAAAAAAGAGCGAGTTTCACATGGTCCAGCTTCTCTGAGAGCTCTCATCATAGCAGCTCTCCCTCCTCCTGGGCGGTCCTTAACCAATATAGACCTTATGACCTCATTTACCTGATCCAATGAAAGCCAGAAACTGTTGCCTACAGCCCACCAATTTGAAACACATCACTGGTTGCTGGGTAGACTGGTAGGGTTTGTCGACCCCTCCTAGTCATGATGACAGTGCTTACAACATTAGGGAATTGAAGCCCCGACCTGGTTGTGTGAGGCCAGTCATGTAGGCAGAGGGAGCAGGTTTCCACCTCCCACAGGAATGCATCCAGCTCAGGTTACAACTCAGGGTTACCTGAAGCCTACGGAGCCAGAGGTGTCTGCCCTCTACAGTGACTAAGGGAACCACATTGTCAGAGAGCAGGGTTTCGGGAGAGACAGAGATGGTATTCTGCCACAGCTACTACATGTGCTAGGTATATCAGCCCCCTGGGAAAAGGCTGGAACGGCTAGGATACATCCGTACAGGCACTGCCAGTACTGGCTAAGCCCAGGCCTTTCTCAGCGCACTCACCTCCATGGACATCTCCATCAGCACACTGCAGCTGAGCAGCCTAACTGGGGGTGATGCAGCCATGCTGTGTCCTTAGCACGGTACTACAAGACAAACCACCATTAGAGAAGTTCACAAACCCATGTGGTAAGATGTCAGGTCTCCTGGGGATCACAGAGGCTCTCAGACCCCTGACCTAACACATGAGAGGGATCAAAATACAGGTTGGGGAGAGCAGTGTGCACCTGCCTTTAGGTGGGAAAGGGGAAGAGAGGTAGAAATGGCTTGTATGAGAATAGGGAGTTGCATCAGAATCTTACAAAACTCCCCTAAGAAACCTTGATAATCAGATCATTTTCCAAACTGAAATGAAAAGAGCAGGCCCTGATTCGCATCTTTTGGCAGTGAGGAAATAACTCTCTCAGAGTTAATGGTTTAAACACTGAAATTACCAGTGTGCCAAGACTTTATGCTTTCAACAGAGGATGTATTCAGATGGTGGCAGTAAAAGGCCATGGAAATACTTTGTGAAATGCTATAAGTTAATACATGGGAAGGTTTTATTCTTTTCAGAACAATGAGGCTGAAATATCCCAGATGAGGCCCTCAGCTTCCACAGCTTCTCTTCACTGAGTGGGATCTGCATTCAGCTCCCATTAGAAACCTCTGAAATCCCAGGAAAATCACGTGTCACCAGGACAGAGGACTCATGGTCATGGGTTGTTGCACTTCCAACTGCACTCGGAGCCTAGAAGTATGAAAACGCAGGTGACAGGTGAGGGTACCATGTTTAAAAGAAAGAAAGGGGGAAATAAAACTGGCAAAAGGGGAACGGGAAGGAGACTATGATAGAAATCCTCCACAGGCTCCAGTTCACTAATTACCAGATATCATGTAATAACATCTGTACTTGATCCCCAGGGTCTTTTCCTGTCAGGGGCAGTGTAAGACACCCGAATGTTAATTGGGCCCAGTTACATTTTGAGCACAAACTCTGGTCCCACTGGGGTCAACACATCTCAGGGCTACCATCTGCACAGCGCTGACCCAGTGTCCCTGTGGCCTGATTTCGGGGTGGTGGGCTGGGATAGATATAACTGAGTAAGCAGTGACCACATGCAAATGAGGAAGGGAACCTGCTGATAAACAGCAGCCAAGCCCCACGGAAAACCAGCCCGTGGCAGAAGAAACTCAGCATCTGTCCAGCCCACAGGGTCATTGAGGGGACCTGACATGGCAGGTCTTGGTGTGCTTCTCTTCCTGGCAGCTTGCTCAGGTGAGTGCAGGAGATGCACAGACACCCAGAGAGGACAGGACCCGGGGGGAGGAGAGAAGGTGTCAGGACCTGGGATCAGCCTAGGATGCAGCAATTCTGGGATATAATTACCACCCAAGGATCTCCAGTATTTCTCTGTCATCAGTGTGAGAATCGACTGGGAAATTTCAATAGGAAGTATGCTCACCTCAGGCTCAGACTCTGTGCACTTTGATTTGCCTGGAGAAGAATAGTGGGAAAGCATCTTTTACCACATGCAGTAAATAAAAGGAGTTTAGACACTTCTAAGCAGGAATAAAAAGGGTAGACATGGATTCAACTAAAAAAGGAATTGTAAAAAAAAAAGGCAGAAATCAATGAGACGTTATTCCCTCCATTGTCCTCTCTCAGCAGGAGTCAGCTCCCAGGTCCAGCTGACCCAGTCTGGCGCAGAAGTCAAGAAGCCTGGGGAGTCGGTGAAGTTGACGTGTAGAACATCTGGCTACACATTCACCAGCTATAGCATGGGTTGGGTGCGTCAGGCCCCTGGGAAAGGGCTTGAGTACATTGGATATATCTATCCCAGTACTGGTGGTACTGGCTATGCCGAGGCTTTCAAAGGGCGATTCACCATCACCAGGGACACCTCCATCAGCACGGCCTATCTGCAGCTGAACAGCCTGAAGACGGATGACACAGCCGTGTATTACTGTGCCAAGGACACAGTGAGACAAAATGCATCTAGAGCAAGTCAAAAACCTCAGTGAAAGCCTCTGGGTCTCCAGGCAACACTGAGTCCCTTTGTCACCCCAGTGAGCACTCACCCGGTGGAGGCAACTTTGGGTCCTTTCCTCCTAAGGTCTCGGGTGACCCAAGAACCCCAGTTCCAGTACAACCCAAGGGGATTTTGGTTCCTAGGTACCCAGGTCCCTCCTTCATCCCAGAGCTCTGTGTGCATGGCTCAGAGAGCAGCAGTGGAAGAGGCAAATAGGCCAAAGCCTTTGAGAAGCCATGTTATGGGATGGCTGTTATGTACAATGCTGGACATGCTGACATGTTTCACAGCACTTGAAAGTCTTTCTATCTTCTCTTCTTCAGGATGTGTATGCACACAGCCTCCCACCTCTGCGTGTACCCTCCCACTCCATCAGGACAAACTCTGCTCGGCTCCCTCAAGCCACCACTCTTCTGGTCTCCTGCTTAGTACTGGTCTTGCTCTGATGAGAAAATTCCTCCCTGCTGCATCAAGAAGGATGGAAGTGGGATTTAGGACCAAAAGCAACAAAACATACACAAGAGAGAGAGGGGGAGATTGGATGGAATTTATACATCCCTGTGGCACCCACCGGCTGGCACCACCCCGAGCTCTGCAGACAGAGAGAAGCACTGTCCCCCACCAGCCACAGAGGGAAGCACTGGGCCCCGTGCAGCTAAGGCAGGCTCAGGGGAGGTGGGAAAAAGAAAAAAAAATCAGGCTTGATCCATTTTTTTTTTCCCCTTGAGCGGAGCCTGCCTGCACAGCCCTCCATTGGGCTGCCTGCACAACCCCTGAGCTGCACAGGGCCTGGTGCTTCCCTCCGTGGCTGTTGCCCTTTGTTGGGTAGCAAACTAACACACCTTCAAGTTGTTTTATTTTGCCAGGTACTGAAGTAATCTATAGCGCAGTATGCCATCAACAGTGTAAACAGCATTGCCATTAAAGCTGTTCAAAGGGGCATTTAAGCCAATTTAAAGGCCAATTTTGTGGTATGTATAACGGCCCCTGGTGCCCACTCATCTTCATAGGTTAAAAGTAGTGCAAGGGGAATACAAAAGCTGAACTTGGGAACCACCAAGGACAATTTGTCTTCTTCAGATGTGTGAAGCTGAGACTTTCTTAGGGAGGATCTGATGACCACATCCACGTTCAACAAATGGCAACTCAACAAAAGCCCATTCACTTTCCTGGTTCCCCGCACAGAGTCTGGAAAGCCTGGCATCAGTTTCCCTTTCAGCTGGGAAGATGAAGCGTACTCATGGAAGCTGTGATATTTGTTGACATTATGCCCCTATTTAGGAGATCCTCATCAGCAAAATAATAGACTTCATTCACCGCTCTTGCTGACAATTTCAGCTCTCATTTTGCCCCTCTTCAAATAAGTTTTCATTAATAACACCACACAACCCACTGAGTGACCCGGTGCCTTTCCACGGTCCCATTCTTTGGGTCCCAGGTATTATTTATGGGCAATGGCTGGTAAGTCTGAGGTTCAGTTAAACAATTAGCAGTGAACATACAAACGAGGCAGGATCTATCCCTGATAAAGGAGAGGAATTGAGGATCCACCAGCGACAGAACAGAGTGCAGTCTCGCTGGCCCTCCAGGGAGCTCAGCAGCATAGGCAGGACAAGGCTGGGTTTGCTGCTACTTGGGGCAGCTTGTCCAGGTAAGTGGAGGTGATTAGCAGATCCCCAGGGAGGAGGGAAGGCCTGGGGGGAGGGTAAGCAGTGCCTCTATTACTTTCAATCTCTAAAGGGATTTGGGACCCAGACTATTATTGAAGCTGAAAGGAATTTTAGGCTCTTTAGTTCCCAAATCCATTATTAAGCTCTTATTTGTGGACTTGCTGACCAGCACAGAGTGCCAGGGAAGGACTACACAGAGCAATGTGACTGGTTGTACCATGGAGACGGATGTGGGAAAATGGGGGGTACTAGAGGACTACACAAAGGACACAAGCCAAGGGGATCACATGTGGGAGCCACTGCTATTCCTTCCTCTCAGGAAAGCTGGCCAGGGACCACAGAGTGATCAAACACACACTATAGAGAGAAGCTTGAGCAAGCCTTTAAAAGGAAGAAGAGAGTGCGAGCTGGAGCCATGAGGACAAGGAGACTTGCCATAGTTCAAAGCAATTCCCCCAGGGAAATGTTAACATTGGATCATTTTCCCACTACAACAACAATGGTCATTTTCTTGCTGACAATGGGCAGTTTTCCTATGAAAGGCCTCAAGGAAGACAGCACCAGGGGGTAGACATTTTATTCATCCCACAGAGGAACCGAGCCCAGGGAGGCCCGCATCTTTCCTGCTAAAATGGAGTGAAATTTTACTGCAGTCTGAACTGGGCACCAGCCTTAATTCTCCTAGATCAGTGAGGCTGGGATTTTCCATGTAAGGCTCTAAGCACCCACATCCCTTGAGAGGAGCTGGTGAATTGGCCTTCAGCCCTCCTAGGAACCACTGAAAACCTCAGGGGAAAATAACTAATATATCTTAGCAGGGCAGAGGCCTCATGTCCATGGTTCCTCAAGCACTTGGTCAGCATGCACAGCTATCGCGTATGAAGATTATGACAATCCAATATGGGGCCTCTCTGGATACAAGGTCTTGCTAGTCATACTTAAGCCCATAACTCACTCTTTTTGATGCCACCCCGATTGCAGGTTTTCCTGATTCACAGCCCAGAAGTAAGATGTGGTGACCTAGTGCCCACCTATAGCTACCTTATGGGGCTCTGCCATCATTTTTGGACCATGGCTGGTGAGGCTGAGGTGCATACAAACAATTAGCAGTGACCTCATGCAAGGTGGGGGGGAGGTGTTACTGACACTGGAGAGTGTCTGACCCCACTGAGAATTTGTGCGGTGTAAAGTAGAGGAGCTCCAGGCTGCAATCCAGAGATTGCATGCCATCAAGGATGGTGAGCAGAAAAATCGACTCGTATTGCCAGGCCCTTCACCCCCTGGAGGCAGGGGGTAGACAAGGGTCACCTTTCAGGACAAGGGAGGACTCAGGGATCTTCCATACTGTCCAAGCAGGGGGTTGGACCAAGGTGGTCAAAGGCCCTAAGGCCTGCTGCACCAAGGTCCCCTCCCCTCTGGGGCTTTGCAATAGGTACAAGCATCTTGCAGCCCCAGTAGAGCCTGCGGAGATGCCAGTTCCTGCAGGCAAGGGAGGATCACCCATCCCTACTCTCCCTAAGATGAAATACAGAGTGCTCGTCATGGGAAACTCACTCCTGAGGGGGACTGAGGGGACAACTTGCTGCCCCGACCCCTTAGCCTGGGAGGTCTGCTACTTCCCGGGGGCCCACATCTGGGACATAGCAGACGATCCCAAAGATTATCCGGCCCTCCGACCACTACCCTATACTCCTCATCCATGTTGACATGAATGAAACGGCTTGGAGTAATCCTAGCCAGGTCATGAGATTGCAAGGCTCTGGAAGCAGGGCTTGGCGGGTTGGGGGTGCAGCTGGTCTTTTCCTCACTCCGCACAGTTGTGGGTCCTGGGCTGAGGATGGAGAGACGGGTAGAGGTAGTCAACCAAAGACTGCGATGCTGGTGTAATCATGAAGGCTTCAGCTTCCATGATCACCAGTCTGCTCTTTGGCGAGAGAGGCAGTGGTCTGCTAGGGAGAGATGGCCTCCACCCCACCTCACTATGCTGGGGAGGAGGCTCTTCTCAGCCAGACTGGCTGACCTGCTTGACTGGGCTTTAAAACTAAGCCCACGCGGGGTTGGGGGGATTACCGCCACTGCAAGCCCACTGGGAAACCCTTGTAAATCCAGCAGGCTAAGGCACTCAAGTGAACCCACCCCTGCCCTAGCCCTGGAATGATCTGTGGGGAAGGCAAGGGCCCTCAATGGCACACTTGCCTGCCTGTATACCAATGCCAGGAGCTTGGGGAATAAACAGGAGGAACTGGTCCTCCTGCTAAACAAGGATAACTACATCATAGGGATAACGGAGACCTGGTGGGACTCCACTTATGTCTCCACCACAGGTATGGATGACTATATCCTGGACAGGTGTGATCATGCACATAAAAGGGATGGGGGTGTAGCTCTCTCTGTCAGAGATAGCTATACCCCCCTGCAAATTGACATTGGCACCTAGGAAGGACAAATGGAGTCTCTGGGTTAAAATAAGTGGGGAACATGTCCTTGGACTGGTTCTTTTTAACATCTTTATAAACAATGTGGACATTGGTGCGAGAAGTACTCCAGCTCAGGGGAAAAAAACAAAACAAAACTCACAGCATGCTTATAGGCTCAGCAGTGCAATGCTTGCTAGCACATGGCTGAAAGAGACTTGGGGGTCATGACTGACCACAAGATGAACATGAGCCACCAATGCGATGTCACAGCTGCCAAAGAAAACAAAACTCTGGCTTACATATATAGATGCTTCTCAAATAAATCTCAGGATGTTATCCTCCCGCTGTACTCAGCCTTGGTGAGGCCACAGCTGGAGTACTGCATCCAGTTCTGGGCTCCACAATTCAACAAGGATGTGGAGAACCTAGACAGTCCAGAGAAGAGACACATGCACGATCAGAGGGCAAGAGAACAGGCCTTATGAAGGGAGGCTGAGAGCCATGGGACTCTTCAGCCTGGAAAAGTGCAGGCCCAGGGATGTCCTGGTGGCAGCATAGAAGTATGTCCGGGGCGTGCATCAGGATCTGGGGGAACACCTGTTCCCCAGAGCACCCCAAGGGATGACAAGGACCAACAGTCACAAATTCCTCCAAGACCATTTTAGGCTGGACATAAGGAAAATTTTCTTTACTGTCCCAGCCCCCAAGACCTGGAATAGGCTCCTTCGAGAGGTGGTGAAGGCACCTACTCTGGACTCTTTTAAGAAACGTTTGGACACTTATCTTTCTGGGATCCTTTGACCCTAGCTGACTTCCTGCCCCTGGGGTGGGTGGTGGGGGGGGGGTGTTCTTGATGGTCTTTTGAGGTGCCTTCCAGCCCTAACGTCTATGAAATAAGCAGCTCAGAGTCTGGGCAGCCCTCCAGGGTGCTTAGCATCATGGACACGACAGGCTTGTGGTTTCTGCTCCTCTTAGCAGTTTGTTCAAGTAAGTACAGGAAGCTCACAGACCCTGGGTGAGAACAGCAGGGAGAGAGAGGTACGGTCTCATGGTGAAGAGCAGCAGGGGGCTTTGGGGTCTGTTTAATGGATTTACTTGTCAACTTTTTCTCGGTTTCAGTGAAAAGCAGGTTTTACTGCACTCCATACCTCAGTTTCCCATCCATTAAATGGGCACAAGGGAACTTGTGTCCTGCCCAGGAATGAGATGCCCATCTAAGCATTAGTGCTGTAGCCCAGATGTCCACGGGTTTCTACCTCCCTCTCCAATTGAGGGAGTTATTGGCAGGGCAGTTTGCTGTGGAGGGACACAACAGCCCAGTGGCCACATCCGTTCCCTATAAAGTCAGGTCCAGTCAAACAATTACATAACTATATACAGATTTATTATTACAAGAAAACCATTAATGGGTAAGGACATATATATATAATCTACATACAAATTCACAAAACAATAACCCCCTCCCCCCCCACACACACTTATCATTCAAAATGGAGATGAACAGTAGAACAAACTAGACAAAAGGAAATTGATAGAGCAACTCTATAACTCTATTCATATATAAACTATTACTTCAAAACGGTTTATGTAAACTGTAAGACACAGTCCACAAATATAATCAGCAGTCCTTAGACTACCCAGGTGCCCTCCAGGGCAGGGGCCCCACTCCCAAGGCACCACTACAGGAAAGGAGGTAGGGGGGAAGAAAAAGGAGAAAAAGACCCAAAGACTCCTAAGCTCCCCCACTGTCACCCAGGAGCGGCCCATGTGGTGCTCGTTCACATCCCTCGGGGGGGCCCTACCCTGTGGGGACCCTCTCTCCAGGACAACTTACTACTCCACAGTCCCGGAGGGTTTTCTCTCGTTCTCCAAGTCAAGTTCTGTTCCACACCGGGTTTTCCTGCCACCCGACTCTGCTGCCGCCGTCCTGGCTTCGGGCCACATGCACCGCTGTGTGCAGGGGGCAGTTAGCCTTGTGCTAGGGGTTGGAGGCCTGGACAGCCTTGTGCAGCACCGGGGCTCAGTCTGTTCAGGACCCTCTGGGCAGCGTCATCTGCACTGAGCTGCAGCCCTGTGTCAGCAGCTGTAGACCCGAGACACCTCAAGTGTTACACATCTGAGTTACTGGAAACTATATATTTAGTTAGAGCTCAAGTAGCTTACTCACAAGTATCATGCAGAAGCAGGTGGAGATTTCCTCTGGAGGCAGGCAGTTCATTGACCATGAGTTTCAAAAGAAAGAGCGAGTTTCATACGGTCCAGCTTCTCTGAGAGCTCTCATCATAGCAGGTCTCCCTCCTGCTGGGCGGTCCTTAACCGATATAGACCTTATGACCTCATTTACCTGATCCAGTGAAGGCCAGAAACTCTTGGCTACAGCCCACCAATTTGAAATGCATCACTGGTTGCCGGGTAGACTGGCAGGGTCTCTCGCCCCCTCCTAGTCATGATGACAGTGCTTACAACATTAGGGAGTTGAAGCCCCAACCCGGTTGTGTGAGGCCAGTCATGTAGGCAGAGGGAGCAGGTTTCCACCTCCCACAGGAATGCATCCAGCACAGGTTACAACTCAGGGTTACCTGAAGCCTACGGAGCCAGAGGTGTCTGCCCTCTACAGTGACTAAGGGAACCACATTGTCAGAGAGCAGGGTTTGGGGAGAGACAGAGATGGTATTCTGCCACAGCTACTACATGCACTAGGTATATCAGCCCCCTGGGAAAAGGCTGGAACGGCTAGGATACATCCGTACAGGCACTGCCAGTACTGGCTAAGCCCAGGCCTTTCACAGCGCACTCACCTCCATGGACATCTCCATCAGCACAGTGCAGCTGAGCAGCCTAACTGGGGGTGATGCAGCCATGCTGTGTCCTTAGCACGGTACTACAAGACAAACCACCATTAGAGAAGTTCACAAACCCATGTGGTAAGACGTCAGGTCTCCTGGGGGTCACAGAGGCTCTCAGACCCCTGACCTAACACATGAAAGGGATCAAAATACAGGTTGGGGAGAGCAATGTGCATCTGTCTTTAGGTGGGAAAGGGGAAGAGATGTAGAAATGGCTTGTATGAGGATAGGGAGTTGCACCAGAATCTTACAAAACTCCCCCAAGAAACCTTGATAATCAGATCATTTTCCTAAATGAAATGAAAAGAACAGGCCCCGATTGGCATCTGTTGGCCGTGAGGAAATAACTCTCTCAAAGTTAATGTTTTAAACAATGAAATTACCAGTGTGCCAAGACTTTGTGCTTTCAACAGAGGATGTATCCAGATGGTGGCAGTAAAAGGCCATGGTAATACTTCACGAAATGCTATAAGTTAATACATGGGTAGGTTTTATTCTCTTCAGACCAGTGAGGCTGAAATATCCCAGGTGAGGCCCTCAGCTTCCACACCTCCTCTTCACTGAGTGGGAACTGCATTCAGCGCCCATTAGAAACCTCTGAAATCCCAGGAAAGTCACGTGTCCCCAGGGCAGAGGACTCATGGACATGGGTAGTTGCACTTCCAAATGCACTCACAGCCTAGAAGTATGAAAACGCTGAGAACATAACACTGGGCATCCCTGGACACTGGGTCTTCCTGGTCTATATGGGACCCATAAGTCCAATGAGCTTACCTCAATGAGCTGCTAGCAACCACAGTGGTAGACAGGTGAGGGTACCATGTTTAAAGGAAAGAAAGGGGGAAAAAAAACTGGTAAAAGAGGAACGGGAAGGAGACTATGATAGAAATCCTCCACAGGCTCCAGTTCACTAATTACCAGATATCATGTAATCACATCTGTACTTGAACCCCAGGGTCTTTTCCTGTCAGGGGCAGTGTAAGACACCCAAATGTCACCTGGGCCCAGTTACATTTTGAGCACAAACTCTGGTCCCACTGAGGTCAGCACACCTCAGGGCTCCCATCTGCACAACGCTGACCCAGTGTCCCTGTGGCCTGATTTCGGGGTGGTGGGCTGGGATAGATATAACTGAGTAAGCAGTGACCACATGCAAATGAGGCAGGGAACCTGCTGATAAACAGCAGCCAAGCCCCACGGAAAACCAGCCCGTGGCAGAAGAAACTCAGCATCTGTCCAGCCCACAGGGTCATTGAGGGGACCTGACATGGCAGGTCTTGGTGTGCTTCTCTTCCTGGCAGCTTGCTCAGGTGAGTGCAGGAGATGCGCAGACACCCAGAGAGGACAGGGCCTGGGGGGAGGAGAGAAGGTGTCAGGACCTGGGATCAGGCTAGGATGCAGCAATTCTGGGATATAATTACCACCCAAGGATCTCCAGTATTTCTCTGTCATCAGTGTGAGAATCGACTGGGAAATTTCAATAGGAAGTATGCTCACCTCAGGCTCAGACTCTGTGCACTTTGATTTGCCTGGAGAAGAATAGTGGGAAAGCATCTTTTACCACATGCAGGGGGTCTGTGGATAAAAGGGCTTTAAATAAAAGGAGTTTAGACACTTCTAAGCAGGAATAAAAAGGGTAGACATGGATTCAACTAAAAAAGGAATTGTAAAAAAAAAAGGCAGAAATCAATGAGACGTTATTCCCTCCATTGTCCTCTCTCAGCAGGAGTCAGCTCCCAGGTCCAGCTGACCCAGTCTGGCGCAGAAGTCAAGAAGCCTGGGGAGTCGGTGAAGTTGACATGTAGAACATCTGGCTACACATTCACCAGCTATAGCATGTTTTGGGTGCGTCAGGCCCCTGGGAAAGGGCTTGAGTACATTGGATATATCTATCCCAGTACTGGTGGTACTGGCTATGCCGAGGCTTTCAAAGGGCGATTCACCATCACCATGGACACCTCCATCAGCACGGCCTATCTGCAGCTGAACAGCCTGAAGACGGATGACACAGCCGTGTATTACTGTGCCAAGGACACAGTGAGACAAAATGCATCTAGAGCAAGTCAAAAACCTCAGTGAAAGCCTCTGGGTCTCCACGCAACACTGAGTCCCTTTGTCACCCCAGTGAGCACTCACCCGGTGGAGGCAACTTTGGGTCCTTTCCTCCTAAGGTCTCAGGTGACCCAAGAACCCCAGTTCCAGTACAACCCAAGGGGATTTTGGTTCCTAGGTACCCAGGTCCCTCCTTCATCCCAGAGCTCTGTGTGCATGGCTCAGAGAGCAGCAGTGGAAGAGGCAAATAGGCCAAAGCCTTTGAGAAGCCATGTTATGGGATGGCTGTTATGTACAATGCTGGACATGCTGACATGTTTCACAGCACTTGAAAGTCTTTCTATCTTCTCTTCTTCAGGATGTGTATGCACACAGCCTCCCACCTCTGCGTGTACCCTCCCACTCCATCAGGACAAACTCTGCTCGGCTCCCTCAAGCCACCACTCTTCTGGTCTCCTGCTTAGTACTGGTCTTGCTCTGATGAGAAAATTCCTCCCTGCTGCATCAAGAAGGATGGAAGTGGGATTTAGGACCAAAAGCAACAAAACATACACGAGAGAGAGAGGGGGAGATTGGATGGAATTTATACATCCCTGTGGCACCCACCGGCTGGCACCACCCCGAGCTCTGCAGACAGAGAGAAGCACTGTCCCCCACCAGCCACAGAGGGAAGCACTGGGCCCCGTGCAGCTAAGGCAGGCTCAGGGGAGGTGGGAAAAAGAAAAAAAAAATCAGGCTTGATCCATTTTTTTTTTCCCCTTGAGCGGAGCCTGCCTGCACAGCCCTCCATTGGGCTGCCTGCACAACCCCTGAGCTGCACAGGGCCTGGTGCTTCCCTCCGTGGCTGTTGCCCTTTGTTGGGTAGCAAACTAACACACCTTCAAGTTGTTTTATTTTGCCAGGTACTGAAGTAATCTATAGCGCAGTATGCCATCAACAGTGTAAACAGCATTGCCATTAAAGCTGTTCAAAGGGGCATTTAAGCCAATTTAAAGGCCAATTTTGTGGTATGTATAACGGCCCCTGGTGCCCACTCATCTTCATAGGTTAAAAGTAGTGCAAGGGGAATACAAAAGCTGAACTTGGGAACCACCAAGGACAATTTGTCTTCTTCAGATGTGTGAAGCTGAGACTTTCTTAGGGAGGATCTGATGACCACATCCACGTTCAACAAATGGCAACTCAACAAAAGCCCATTCACTTTCCTGGTTCCCCGCACAGAGTCTGGAAAGCCTGGCATCAGTTTCCCTTTCAGCTGGGAAGATGAAGCGTACTCATGGAAGCTGTGATATTTGTTGACATTATGCCCCTATTTAGGAGATCCTCATCAGCAAAATAATAGACTTCATTCACCGCTCTTGCTGACAATTTCAGCTCTCATTTTGCCCCTCTTCAAATAAGTTTTCATTAATAACACCACACAACCCACTGAGTGACCCGGTGCCTTTCCACGGTCCCATTCTTTGGGTCCCAGGTATTATTTATGGGCAATGGCTGGTAAGTCTGAGGTTCAGTTAAACAATTAGCAGTGAACATGCAAACGAGGCAGGATCTATCCCTGATAAAGGAGAGGAATTGAGGATCCACCAGCGACAGAACAGAGTGCAGTCTCGCTGGCCCTCCAGGGAGCTCAGCAGCATAGGCAGGACAAGGCTGGGTTTGCTGCTACTTGGGGCAGCTTGTCCAGGTAAGTGGAGGTGATTAGCAGATCCCCATGGAGGAGGGAAGGCCTGGGGGGAGTGTAAGCAGTGCCTCTATTACTTTCAATCTCTAAAGGGATTTGGGACCCAGACTATTATTGAAGCTGAAAGGAATTTTAGGCTCCTTAGTTCCCAAATCCATTATTAAGCTCTTATTTGTGGACTTGCTGACCAGCACAGAGTGCCAGGGAAGGACTACACAGAGCAATGTGACTGGTTGTACCATGGAGACGGATGTGGGAAAATGGGGGGTACTAGAGGACTACACAAAGGACACAAGCCAAGGGGATCACATGTGGGAGCCACTGCTATTCCTTCCTCTCAGGAAAGCTGGCCAGGGACCACAGAGTGATCAAACACACATTATAGAGAGAAGCTTGAGCAAGCCTTTAAAAGGAAGAAGAGAGTGCGAGCTGGAGCCATGAGGACAAGGAGACTTGCCATAGTTCAAAGCAATTCCCCCAGGGAAATGTTAACATTGGATCATTTTCCCACTACAACAACAATGGTCATTTTCTTGCTGACAATGGGCAGTTTTCCTATGAAAGGCCTCAAGGAAGACAGCACCAGGGGGTAGACATTTTATTCATCCCACAGAGGAACCGAGCCCAGGGAGGCCCGCATCTTTCCTGCTAAAATGGAGTGAAATTTTACTGCAGTCTGAACTGGGCACCAGCCTTAATTCTCCTAGATCAGTGAGGCTGGGATTTTCCATGTAAGGCTCTAAGCACCCACATCCCTTGAGAGGAGCTGGTGAATTGGCCTTCAGCCCTCCTAGGAACCACTGAAAACCTCAGGGGAAAATAACTAATATATCTTAGCAGGGCAGAGGCCTCATGTCCATGGTTCCTCAAGCACTTGGTCAGCATGCACAGCTATCGCGTATGAAGATTATGACAATCCAATATGGGGCCTCTCTGGATACAAGGTCTTGCTAGTCATACTTAAGCCCATAACTCACTCTTTTTGATGCCGCCCCGATTGCAGGTTTTCCTGATTCACAGCCCAGAAGTAAGATGTGGTGACCTAGTGCCCACCTATAGCTACCTTATGGGGCTCTGCCATCATTTTTGGACCATGGCTGGTGAGGCTGAGGTGCATACAAACAATTAGCAGTGACCTCATGCAAGGTGGGGGGGAGGTGTTACTGACACTGGAGAGTGTCTGACCCCACTGAGAATTTGTGCGGTGTAAAGTAGAGGAGCTCCAGGCTGCAATCCAGAGATTGCATGCCATCAGGGATGGTGAGCAGAAAAATCGACTCGTATTGCCAGGCCCTTCACCCCCTGGAGGCAGGGGGTAGACAAGGGTCACCTTTCAGAACAAGGGAGGACTCAGGGATCTTCCATACTGTCCAAGCAGGGGGTTGGACCAAGGTGGTCAAGGGCCCTAAGGCCTGCTGCACCAAGGTCCCCTCCCCTCTGGGGCTTTGCAATAGGTACAAGCATCTTGCAGCCCCAGTAGAGCCTGCGGAGATGCCAGTTCCTGCAGGCAAGGGAGGATCACCCATCCCTACTCTCCCTAAGATGAAATACAGAGTGCTCGTCATGGGAAACTCACTCCTGAGGGGGACTGAGGGGACAACTTGCTGCCCCGACCCCTTAGCCTGGGAGGTCTGCTACTTCCCGGGGGCCCACATCTGGGACATAGCAGACGATCCCAAAGATTATCCGGCCCTCCGACCACTACCCTATACTCCTCATCCATGTTGACATGAATGAAACGGCTTGGAGTAATCCCAGCCAGGTCATGAGATTGCAAGGCTCTGGAAGCAGGGCTTGGCGGGTTGGGGGTGCAGCTGGTCTTTTCCTCACTCCGCACAGTTGTGGGTCCTGGGCTGAGGATGGAGAGACGGGTAGAGGTAGTCAACCAAAGACTGCGATGCTGATGTAATCATGAAGGCTTCAGCTTCCATGATCACCAGTCTGCTCTTTGGCGAGAGAGGCAGTGGTCTGCTAGGGAGAGATGGCCTCCACCCCACCTCACTATGCTGGGGAGGAGGCTCTTCTCAGCCAGACTGGCTGACCTGCTTGACTGGGCTTTAAAACTAAGCCCACGCGGGGTTGGGGGGATTACCGCCACTGCAGGCCCACTGGGAAACCCTTGTAAATCCAGCAGGCTAAGGCACTCAAGTGAACCCACCCCTGCCCTAGCCCTGGAATGATCTGTGGGGAAGGCAAGGGCCCTCAATGGGACACTTGCCTGCCTGTATACCAATGCCAGGAGCTTGGGGAATAAACAGGAGGAACTGGTCCTCCTGCTAAACAAGAATAACTACATCATAGGGATAACGGAGACCTGGTGGGACTCCACTTATGTCTCCACCACAGGTATGGATGACTATATCCTGGACAGGTGTGATCATGCAGATAAAAGGGATGGGGGTGTAGCTCTCTCTGTCAGAGACAGCTATACCCCCCTGCAAATTGACATTGGCACCCAGGAAGGACAAATGGAGTCTCTCTGGGTTAAAGTAAGTGGGGAACATGTCCTTGGACTGGTTCTTTTTAACATCTTTATAAACAATGTGGACATTGGTGCGAGAAGTACTCCAGCTCGGGGGAAAAAAACAAAACAAAACTCACAGCATGCTTATAGGCTCAGCAGTGCAATGCTTGCTAGCACATGGCTGAAAGAGACTTGGGGGTCATGACTGACCACAAGATGAACATGAGCCACCAATGCGATGTCACAGCTGCCAAAGAAAACAAAACTCTGGCTTACATATATAGATGCTTCTCAAATAAATCTCAGGATGTTATCCTCCCGCTGTACTCGGCCTTGGTGAGGCCACAGCTGGAGTACTGCATCCAGTTCTGGGCTCCACAATTCAAGAAGGATGTGGAGAACCTAGACAGTCCAGAGAAGAGACACATGCACGATCAGAGGGCAAGAGAACAGGCCTTATGAAGGGAGGCTGAGAGCCATGGGACTCTTCAGCCTGGAAAAGTGCAGGCCCAGGGATGTCCTGGTGGCAGCATAGAAGTATGTCCGGGGTGTGCATCAGGATCTGGGGGAACACCTGTTCCCCAGAGCACCCCAAGGGATGACAAGGACCAACAGTCACAAATTCCTCCAAGACCATTTTAGGCTGGACATAAGGAAAATTTTCTTTACTGTCCCAGCCCCCAAGACCTGGAATAGGCTCCTTCGAGAGGTGGTGAAGGCACCTACTCTGGACTCTTTTAAGAAACGTTTGGACACTTATCTTGCTGGGATCCTTTCACCCTAGCTGACTTCCTGCCCCTGGGGTGGAAGGGGGAGGGGGGGTAGACTTGATGATCTTTTGAGGTGCCTTCCAGCCCTAACGTCTATGAAATAAGAAGTTCAGAGTGTGGGCAGCCCTCCAGGGTGCTTAGCATCATGGACACGACAGGCTTGTGGTTTCTGCTCCTCTTGGCAGTTTGTTCAAGTAACTACAGGAAGCTCACAGACCCTGGGTGAGAACAGCAGGGAGAGAGAGGTACGGTCTCATGGGGAAGGGTTCAGGCTCGGGTAGCAGGGGGCTCTGGGGTCTGTTTAATGCACTTACTGGTCAACTTTTCCTCGGTTTCAGTGAGAAGCAGGTTTTCCTGCACTCCATGCCTCAGTTTCCCATCCAAGAAATGGGCACAAGGGAACTTCTGTCCTGCCCAGGAATGAGATGCCCATCTAAGCATTATTGCTGTAGCCCAGGTGTCCACGGGTTTCTACCTCCCTCTCCAATTGAGGGAGTTATTGGCAGGTCAGTGTGCTGTGGAGGGACACAACAGCCCAGTGGCCGCATCCGTTCCCTATAAAGTCAGGTCCAGTCAAACAATTACATAACTATATACAGATTTATTATTACAAGAAAACCATTAATGGGTAAGGACATATATATATAATCTACATACAAATTCACAAAACAATAACCCCCTCCCCCCCCACACACACACTTATCATTCAAAATGGAGATGAACAGTAGAACAAACTAGACAAAAGGAAATTGATAGAGCAACTCTATAACTCTATTCATATATAAACTATTACTTCGAAACGGTTTATGTTAACTGTAAGGCACAGTCCACAAATATAATCAGCAGTCCTTAGACTACCTGGGTGCCCCCCAGGACAGGGGCCCCACTCCCAAGGCACCACAACAGGAAAGGAGGTGGGGGGGAAGAAAAAGGAGAGAAAGACCCCAAAGACTCCTAAGCTCCCCCACTATCACCCAGGAGTGGCCCATGTGGTGCCCCTTCACATCCCTCGGGGGGGGGGCCCTACCCTGTGGGGACCCTCTCTCCAGGGCAACTTACTACTTCACAGTCCCGGAGGGTTTTCTCTCGTTCTCCAAGTCAAGCTCTGTTCCCCGCCGGGTTTTCCTGCCACCCGACTCTGCTCCTGCTGTCCTGGCTTCGGGCCACATGCACCGCTGTGTGCAGGGGGCAGTTATCCTTGTGCTAGGGGTTGAAGGCCTGGACAGCCTTGTGCAGCACCGGGGCTCAGTCTGTTCAGGACCCTCTGGGCAGCGTCATCTGCACTGAGCTGCTGCCCTGTGTCAGCAGCTGTAGACCCGAGACACTTCAAGTGTTACACATCTGAGTTACTGGAAACTATATATTTAGTTAGAGCTGAAGTAGCTTACTCACAAGTATCATGCAGAAGCAGGTGGAGATTTCCTCTGGAGGCAGGCGGTTCATTGACCATGAGTTTCAAAAGAAAGAGCGAGTTTCACATGGTCCAGCTTCTCTGAGAGCTCTCATCATAGCAGCTCTCCCTCCTCCTGGGCGGTCCTTAACCGATATAGACCTTGTGACCTCATTTACCTGATCCAATGAAAGCCAGAAACTGTTGGCTACAGCCCACCAATTTGAAACACATCACTGGGTGCCGGGTAGACTGGTAGGGTCTGTCGCCCCCTCCTAGTCATGATGACAGTGCTTACAACATTAGGGAATTGAAGCCCCGACCCGGTTGTGTGAGGCCAGTCATGTAGGCAGAGGGAGCAGGTTTCCACCTCCCACAGGAATGCATCCAGCTCAGGTTACAACTCAGGGTTACCTGAAGCCTACGGAGCCAGAGGTGTCTGCCCTCTACAGCGACTAATGGACCCAAATTGTCAAAGAGCAGGGTTTGGGGAGAGACAGAGATGGTATTCTGCCACAGCTACTACATGCACTAGGTATATCAGCCCCCTGGGAAAAGGCTGGAACGGCTAGGATACATCCGTACAGGCACTGCCAGTACTGGCTAAGCCCAGGCCTTTCTCAGCGCACTCACCTCCATGGACATCTCCATCAGCACAGTGCAGCTGAGCAGCCTAACTGGGGGTGATGCAGCCATGCTGTGTCCTTAGCACGGTACTACAAGACAAACCACCATTAGAGAAGTTCACAAACCCATGTGGTAAGAAGTCAGGTCTCCTGGGGAGCACAGAGGCTCTCAGACCCCTGACCTCAGAGATGAGAGGGATCAAAATACAGGTTGGGGAGAGCAGTGTGCACCTGCCTTTAGGTGGGAAAGGGAAAGAGAGGTAGAAATGGCTTGTATGAGGATAGGGAGTTGCACCAGAATCTTACAAAACTCCCTCAAGAAACCTTGATAATCAGATCATTTTCCAAACTGAAATGAAAAGAACAGGCCCCGATTGGCATCTTTTGGCAGTGAGGAAATAACTCTCTCAGAGTTAATGGTTTAAACATTGAAATTACCAGTGTGCCAAGACTTTGTGCTTTCAACAGAGGATGTATCCAGATGGTGGCAGTAAAAGGCCATGGAAATACTTTGTGAAATGCTGTAAGTTAATACATGGGAAGGTTTTATTCTCTTCAGACCGGTGAGGCTGAAATATCCCAGGTGAGGCCCTCAGATTCCACAGCTCCTCTTCACTGAGTGGGAACTGCATTCAGCGCCCATTAGAAACCTCTGAAATCCCAGGAAAGTCACGTGTCACCAGGGCAGAGGACTCATGGTCATGGGTTGTTGCACTTCCAACTGCACTCGGAGCCTAGAAGTATGGAAACGCTGAGAACATAACACTGGGCATCCCTGGACACTGGGTCTTCCTGCTCAATGTGGGACCCATAAGTCCAATGAGCTTACCTCAATGAGCTGCTAGCAACCACAGTGGTAGACAGGTGAGGGTACCATGTTTAAAGGAAAGAAAGGGGGAAAAAAAACTGGTAAAAGAGGAACGGGAAGGAGACTATGATAGAAATCCTCCACAGGCTCCAGTTCACTAATTACCAGATATCATGTAATCACATCTGTACTTGATCCCCAGGGTCTTTTCCTGTCAGGGGCAGTGTAAGACACCCAAATGTCAACTGGGCCCAGTTACATTTTGAGCACAAACTCTGGTCCCACTGAGGTCAGCACACCTCAGGGCTACCATCTGCACAACGCTGACCCAGTGTCCCTCTGGCCTGATTTCAGGGTGGTGGGCTGGGATAGATATAACTGAGTAAGCAGTGACCACATGCAAATGAGGCAGGGAACCTGCTGATAAACAGCAGCCAAGCCCCACGGAAAACCAGCCCGTGGCAGAAGAAACTCAGCATCTGTCCAGCCCACAGGGTCATTGAGGGGACCTGACATGGCAGGTCTTGGTGTGCTTCTCTTCCTGGCAGCTTGCTCAGGTGAGTGCAGGAGATGCACAGACACCCAGCGAGGACAGGGCCCGGGGGGAGGAGAGAAGGTGTCAGGACCTGGGATCAGCCTAGGATGCAGCAATTCTGGGATATAATTACCACCCAAGGGTCTCCAATATTTCACTGTCATCAGCGTGAGAATTGACTGGGAAATTTCAATAGGAAATCTGCTCACCTCAGGCTCAGACTCTGTGCACTTTGATTTGCCTGGAGAAGAATAGTGGGAAAGCATCTTTTACCACATGCAGGGGGTCTGTGGATAAAAGGGCTTTAAATAAAAGGAGTTTAGACACTTCTAAGCAGGAATAAAAAGGGTAGACATGGATTCAACTAAAAAAGGAATTGTAAAAAAAATAAATAAAAAAAAAAAGGCAGAAATCAATGAGACGTTATTCCCTCCATTGTCCTCTCTCAGCAGGAGTCAGCTCCCAGGTCCAGCTGACCCAGTCTGGCGCAGAAGTCAAGAAGCCTGGGGAGTCGGTGAAGTTGACATGTAGAACATCTGGCTACACATTCACCAGCTATGGCATGAATTGGGTGCGTCAGGCCCCTGGGAAAGGGTTTGAGTACATTGGATATATCAATCCCAGTAGTGGTGGTACTAGCTATGCCGAGGCTTTCAAAGGGCGATTCACCATCACCAGGGACACCTCCATCAGCACGGCCTATCTGCAGCTGAACAGCCTGAAGACGGATGACACAGCCGTGTATTACTGTGCCAAGGACACAGTGAGACAAAATGCATCTAGAGCAAGTCAAAAACCTCAGTGAAAGCCTCTGGGTCTCCAGGCAACACTGAGGCCCTTTGTCACCCCAGTGAGCACTCACCCGGTGGAGGCAACTTTGGGTCCTTTCCTCCTAAGGTCTCGGGTGACCCAAGAACCCCAGTTCCAGTACAACCCAAGGGGATTTTGGTTCCTAGGTACCCAGGTCCCTCCTTCATCCCAGAGCTCTGTGTGCACGGCTCAGAGAGCGGCAGTGGAAGAGGCAAACAGGCCAAAGCCTTTGAGAAGCCATGTTATGGGATGGCTGCTTAGAGCCCCAAACTCCAGCCCCCACTGGGACAAAAGGAAGGCACTAGCCCATTCACCTGTTTTCATGGGAGTGTGATCAGAACTTCAAGGGCAGGGTTTCTCTCCCACTATCGTGCACTGGTGAGGCCATGCCTGGATCACTGTGTGCAACTTTGGGCCCCACACTCCATCCAAGAAGGATGCCAAATTCACATTTGAAAGGGTCCAGTGGGGAGAACAAAAAAAGTAAAGAAGTGAAGGAAACAGGACCCACAAGGAAACACTGGAAAAATGAGGATGTTTAGTCTGGAATGGAAGTGACTGAAGGGGATTTGATAGCAGCCTTCAAACACCTCCAGGGTGCTTATATGGAGGATGGAGACAGACTGTTCCTTGTAGGCATGGGAGGGTGGAGGGGTAGCATAAGGAGCAAAGGCCCTAAAGTGCAAGACAGGAAAGGGCGGGTTGGAGATAAAGGTAATGCTCTCGCCTGGAGTGTGGTTCAGCACTGGAACTTATCCCAGGAGAGGCTGTGGATTTCATAGACATTAGGGCCGGAAGGGACCTTGAAAGATCATCAAGTCCAGCCCCCCCTCCCCAGGGGCAGGAAGTCAGCTGGGGTCAAAGGATCCCAGTAAGATAAATGTCCAAATGTTTCTTAGAAGAGTCCAGAGTAGGTTCCTGCACCACCTCTGGAAGGAGCCTATTCCAGATCTTGGGGGCTCGGACAGTAAAAAATATTTTCCTTATGTCCAGCCTAAAATGGTCTTGGAGGAATTTGTGACTGTTGGTCCTTGTCATCCCTTGGGGTGCTCTGGGGAAGAGACGTTCCCCCAGATCCTGATGCACGCCCCTGACATATTTGTATGCTGCCACCAGGACACCCCTGGGCCTGCGCTTTTCCACGCTGAAGAGTCCCATGGCTCTCAGCCTCTCTTCATAAAGCCGAGACTCCTGCCCTCTGATCATGCGTGTGGCTCTGCTCTGGACTGTCAAGGTTTTCCACATCCTTCTTGAATTGTGGAGCCCAGAACTGGATGCAGTACTCCAGCTGTGGCCTCACCAAGGCCGAGTACAGTGGGAGGATGACATCCTGAGACTTACTTGAGAAGTATCTATGGATGCAAGCTAGAGTTTTGTTCATTTGCCAGCTGTGACATCACACTGGTGGCTCATATTCATCTTGTGGTCAATCATGACCCCCAAATGAGGGTAGCACTTACGAACCTATAAGCATGTGGCAGGTTCCCCCCCACCCCCTTTCCCCCTCTGAGGTGGAGTATCTTGCAATTTTTGGTATTGAACGTCATCAGGTTTATATCTGCCCACTTCCTAAGCCTATCCAAGTTAGCCTGGATCACCAGCCTATCCTCAGATGTGGACCCTGTACCCCAAATTTTAGTGTCATTAGGAAACTTGGCCAGTTCTGACACCAGTGTCCACATCATTGATAAAGTTGTCAAAAAGAACCAATGTTAAAGAAAGCATTCATGGTCATCTGGCCAGGTGCCGGGAGATTGGAAACTGGCTAATGTGGTCCCTATTTTTAAGAGGAGAAAGGAGGACCCAAGTAACTATAGGCCTGTAAACCTCAGCTCAGTGCTCGGGAAGATCTTGGAGAGAATCATCAAGGAGCACATCTGTGGTGGGCCAGCTGGGGAGATCATGGTCAGGGGCAAACCAGTATGTGTTCATCAAAGGCAGGTCCTGCCAGACCAACCTGATTGCCTTTTATGACCAAGTAACTAAATCCTTGGATGATGGTGTTGGCATGGATGTAGTCTTTCTAGACTTTAAGAAGGCCTTTGACACCGTCTCTCACCCCATCCTCATCAATAAATTAAGCAACTGTGGCACTGATGCCTGCACAGTTGGATGGGTAATAAATTGGCTGATGGGGCACACCCAGAGAGTAGTGGTGGATGGGTCGTACTCAACCTGGCGAGATGTGAGCAGTGGGCTTCCCCAGGGCTTGGTCCTCGGGCCCGCACTGTTTAACATCTTCATCAGCTACTTGGACAAGGGGGAGGAAAGCACGCTGTCCAAGTTTGCTGATGACACTAAAGATGCGGGGCGAGGTGGACACACTTGAAGGGAGAGAGAGGCTGCAACTAGATTTAGACAGACTCCAAAAGTGGGCAGATGAGAATAGGATGGGGTTCAATGTAGACAAATGCAGGATGCTGCGTCTTGGGAGAAGGAATCCACAGCATACGTACAGGCTTCCCTTCTTGAAAGCAAAGAGGCGGGAAGGGATCTCGGAGTCATTATTGACTCCAAGATGAACATGAGCCTCCAATGCCAGACTGAAGCCAGCAAGGCCAGCCAGACCTTGTCGTGCATCCAAAGGTGCATCTCAAGTCGGTCCAGAGAGGTGATACTCCCCCTCTGTGTGACTTTGGTCAGGCAGTACTCCAACTGCAGTGTCCAGTACTGGGTGCCACACTTCAAGGGGGATGTGGCCAGCCTGGAGAGGGTTCAGAGGAGGGCCATCCGCTTGGTGAGAGGGCAGCAGGACAGGCCCTACGAGGAGAGACTGAGGGCCCTGAACCTGTTCAGCCTCGGCAAGAGGAGGCTGAGGGGGGACGTGGTGGCTGCCTACAAGCTCATCAGGGGAGATCAACAGCAAATAGGCAGAGCTCTTTTCTCCCCAGCACCACCTGGGGTGACAAGGAGCAATGGTCATAAGCTGATGGCAAATAGGTTTAGGTTAGAGATCAGAAGGCAATATTTTCCAGTTAGGGTGGCCCAAATCTGGAACCAACTTCCCAGGGAAGTGGTCCTCACCCCTACCTTGGGCAAAATTCAAGAGGAGTTTGGATGATCACCTGTCTGGAGTCTTGTGAACCCAGCATTCATTCCTGCCTGTGGCAGAGGGTCAGGAGGGACCTGAACAGATCATCTAGCCTGACCCCAGCTACTATGAAACCAAGGGTGGATCCTTGGGGGACACCACTGGTCAAGGAACAGCATAAAGATTCACTTCCGTTGACTACCACTACCTGCCAGGGACATTTAAGAGCCTGGTCCAGCAGGTGGTGCTGACAGTACATGATTTGCAGCAGGGAAAGGACAGGGCAGGGGCCTAGAAACATCTGTCTTCATCTGTTTCCTTTCTGGATTTCACACCAGCTGCAGGGCTGTGTTGTGAGGTCCACCCCAGGCATCTCCTGCCCCAGTTCACCCTGTCTCCTCCACTCCCCACCAGCCCCTCCTCCTGCCCTGCTCTGCATCCCCATGTCTTTAAAGGCACCCGGCAGCACAGCCCCACAAACAGAAGACCAGATAACTGACCAAAATGTTTCAGAGCCCATCCGGTGGAAACAGCCAAGGGGCATGCCCCACCTCCCTGGGGGATGGAGATGCCCACACATCGGTATCCTCTCCAGGTGCCTCTGTGCCTCACACAGGGTCACCTTTCACGGGTGACCTTTCATGCTCTGTAAGAACCCAGCTGCCTCCACACGCTCCAGCCCCTGAAAAGTCACATAGCCAGGGCCTGACCCAGATAGCAGGTACAGAAAGACTTAGACCTAGGGAGACAGATGTCCAGTGCAAGCTTCCCCTGCCAGACTCAGAGTAAACCAAAAAGCAGAAAGCCCCAGGGACCCTGTGAGAAAGCAAGCCGGAGGGGCCTTGTAGAGCAGGAGCTCCTTTGCGAGGCTGAGGTTCATACTTTGGAGTCTCCATCCCTATTTCCCTTTCTCTCCTAAGATGGTAATCTGCAAAAAAAGTTCAAACAGTTCAGGAACCCAAAGTCTCCTTGTCAGAAGTAGCTTAGGGATGTAGAAACCCAAGAGCCACAGCTTTCCAGGGAGACAGGGGCTCCTCCAGCTCTCAGCCAAGTGGATCGGGCACCTGCATTTCAGAAAAGGTCACCCCCAGGGCATGGGCAGGATCGCAAGAGTCAGTGGAGAAGGAAAGAAATGGAGTGGGTCCCCCACCAGACAACAGGTTTAGCTCTTTCAACCCCAGGCCAGTGCTTGTTTCAGCCCAAACAGAACAAGGACAAGAGCAGCCGAAGGGGAAGAAGTCCGAGTCATTTAAAAGAAGCAAATATGCAAATATGGCAGCATGCCCCGGTCTTAATCTATTTCTGCCCATCCACAGCCACCACCTATTGCCCTGCAACATCTGTGCAGTTTCCAACCCATCTGCCCGAGGACCAGCCAGGACCAACCATGAGGAAGACGAGTCTGTGGCTTCATGTAGTTCTCACTGCAGCGTTTCTGGGAGGTATCACATCTCTGATCCATTCAATACAGGGGTGTGGGCAGGGCGGGTGGTACAGGGGGAAATGTATCCATGACACTTCTCTGGCTCATCTTCCATTGCATCCTGTTGCCCTCGTGGAAAGGGAGTCCGAGTACTGGCACCACCTCCTCACAGCTTCCTTTTCTCTCCCCACCTTAGGGGCCCGGTCCCAAGTGGTTCTGACTCAGTCAGGTCCAGAAGTGAAGAGAACCGGAGAATCTACTACACTGAGATGTGCCGTGAGCAGGTTTGATGTGAATGGCTGGTGGATGGCTTGGATCAGGCAGAGCCCAGGGAAGGGGCTGGAGTGGCTGGTTAGCTACTGGTCATCCTCACAGAGCAACCACTACTCCCCCGTCATCCAGGGACGCGTCCGAGTCTCCAAGGACAGCTCCAACTTCTACCTGGAGCTGAAGAGCCTGAAGCCCGAGGACATGGCCATGTACTACTGTGCCAGAGATGCACAGTGAGGGGAAGTGAAAGGGAAGCCAGACAAAAACCTCCTGCTGCAACAGTACAAGAAACATTCATTCCTGGGGGCATAGGGAGTGCACGACACACCGGGAGGGACCAGCAGAGAGAAGAGAGCAGGGAAAACCTACTTCTTGAAAGGACACTTGCTTATCTCCTGGCTGGCTAGTGACATGTCAGTGGGAAGGGGATTGTGCTGCCTGAGGTCTATTCATTGGAGGCCGCAGCAACTGGAGTAAGCCAGCAGTAATGAAACCAAGGGGTGAAGGGAGATGGAACAAATTACTGCTCCGAGAGTGGGAGAGGGAGGGGAAGCACTCACTCCAAGCTGACTCCTTGCAGCTGCCCTGTCTCCTCCATCACAGACTGAAAGGATGCAGATCTTCAGTAACTCAGCTGTGGGGAGCTTCCCTGGCTTAGGCTACATAGCCATGAGGCAGGGGTAGGCAGATGGATTGGCTGATGTGGGAAGTAGGATGTGGGACCTAGGGAGGGATATGCATTCCTTCCCCCTCCCATCACCTGCATGGACCAACATCTTGGTTCAAGCAGACCCAAGGTCCCCAGCCCTCCCTGCACTCACACTCCAGGACTGAGACCTGGGCACGTTGCCATTGCCCCAAGGCATTTTCCTTCACCTGCCTCTGCTCCCGACTCCTCTGAGGTTTCCCAGAGACCCCTAATGCACAGCCTGGGGAGACTGGGCAGGGACAGGTTGTGCTCTGGCACCAGGGGCACTGAGGGCACAAGGGAGACGGTACCCGAGTGAGCACCCACCTCTTCCCCACTCCCCGGGCTCAATTCTCCCCAGTGCTGGTGGGACAGAGACAGACCCAGCTGCTCTGAGTCAAGGCTGCAACCCATTGTCATTGTAAACAGAAGGACCTGGGGAGGTGGGGACAGTGAGAGACCTGGCCAAAGTGCTGCGAGAGGCAGAGACAGGACCAGGGAAGGGAACAGCCCCTCAGCCTTTTAATGCCCGGGCTTGCTCTGCTCTGGGACACATCTGTTGGAATCAGTAATCGGAACAAGATATCACTTTGAAACAAGGGCCTGTAAGCCCTTAATGCCCAGGCAGTCAGACAGCAAAGGGGGCACGCTCTTAACACCTCTCAGACCATTCCCACCCCTCCATCTCTCCCCCCACAGCTGCCCTCTCACTTCAACCAATAAAGAAACTGTCCACACAGTTCATCACTTCACTAGGCTCAGCAGGGAATGAGCTCTCCATGCTTGAACTTGGCAGCGAGGAGCGGTATTGGGCAGGGGAGGAGCTGGAGGTGTCTGCAGTTGGCAGAGACAAGTATAAAGGGACATCTCATCAGAGAGAGAAATAAGAATTGGAGCAGGGTGGGGGCATCTCAGCTGTAAATCCCTTTGGGAGTGACTTGGTGATTTCAGTTGCACGTAATGCATCACTTACCGGCGTCTGGGCAGTTTGGCTGAGCTGGGCTTACTGCTAGACAGATCCACGAGTGCACTGTCCTAAGAGATGGAAAACCTCTCTGAGCTTTCACCCCTAAATACGAGTTTGAGCTGTTCTTTCTGCGTCACACACCTGAGCTGCCAGAGGCTGGTTGCAAGCAATGGTTGCTGAGAGCACGCAGACTTGAGCAGCCTGAAAACCAAGAGCAATGGGAGACCAGAAGCTGGCTGGGAACACGCACACAACTGCCTCCCCCCTCTCCCAGGCATGCCGTACAACAACAGACCTCCAGAGCCCTGCCTGGTCCTGGACGTTGCCTGGACCCAGTTCTAAAGGCCCCATCACACCAACCCTCCTGAGAAAGCGCTGGGAGGGGAGGATCCTCAGGAACATGACGACATCTGCCCTTCCCACAACTTAGGGTCAGGCAGGGCTCATCTCTGAGAGGGTCTCTCACTGCCTTGGGAGTAGAAAAAACCTCAGTTGCCAGAGAGGGAAATGCAGAGAGGACTCCCAGCCTCAGGCCCAGGGGTACCTTGCTCCCAGGGAAGTGTCACACTTCAGCTCTGAGGCCCCAACCTGAAGCCCAAAGCAGAGAGTGGAAACACTGGTCCCCTCAGCTGCATGGAAGAAGCCTGCCAGGAGCAGCAACAGCCTCCGGGCAACCTGCTGGAGCAGCTCTGGCTGAGTGCAGATGGGGAGGTGATTAGGGACCTCGTTAACTCTTACTGCCCTCTGCCCTGCCCCTTCCCTACCCTGACGTGGCCTGGATGGGCCAGGTTTCTCCATTCTAGCTGCTCCTCAGCATCTTCCCCAACAAGGAGCCCCCATCTCTCAGCCCTGCCCAGCACAGACTCAACACAGTGATGCTGAAGGAGCCTCTCGGTACCAGGACAAGCCACTGTCCATGGTAGGAGTGAGACCCCATGTCTGAGTCCAGGGGCAGGGGGGGACATGGTCACTGTGTGCGCCTTGGGATGAGGGAGCCTAAGCCAGGCTCAGCTGTTAAGGGAGCAGGAGAGTAGGGGAGCATAGCCAGGTGCCCTCCCTGCACACACACACATGCACCAGTTCCACTCCTTTCCTGCCTGGATTCCCTCCCCTGGTCCTGCTGAGGGCTCTGCCTGTCTGCCAGCTCCAGAAAACACTTGGGAACCATTGAAATGGAGTCCTGCAAGATAGCTCCATTGAGGGTGGGGACTTGCAGAAGGGAGAGATACAGCTCCATATAGAAACACAAGCAGCACATCGATAAAATTACAGAGACCCCAGAAACATACTTACTCCTAATAAATGAGCGCAACCCTAAATGATCCCCAGCCTCCTGCTGCGTGCACATGCACATAGGGCAGGATGGGGTTCCCCAGCCCTGGACACTGCTCTGGGAGATGCCCCATTCCCCAGCACTCAAAGGCAGCTTCAGCAATACCCTCTAACTTGAAGGTAGAAAGCAAAATTCCTGGGGAAGCCTGAGCTACTTAGTGGGGCCTCCAGACACCCAGGGGCCAGGGCTTTATGCAGCTGCAAAGGACTGGGCTCCAAAGGGTTAACCACCTTGGGCCATTGGTGTTTTCTACAGGAACTTGAGGGATTTAGGCACCCAGGGGGTTGACTTCTCCCACAGCCCGGGGTCTACAAATCATCAATTGTATCCCTGACAGACCTGGCCCTTCTCTTATCCCAGGCCCCAGGATAGTGCCCGTCTCCAATTCCAACTATGGGGAGAGTTTCCTGAGCTCAGGCCTTGTCATGTCAACCCACCTGGGAAAGAATTGGGAGGGGATGGTCTCCAGAGCCAATGCCAGGAGCCTTCAGACATCAATCTCAGGGCACTGCATACCCATAGAGACTGTAGACCCCATGACCTACAACCAGACCAGCCCCTACACACCCCCACCCCCTATGGGCACTGCACTGACAGCCACAGCACAAGCCACTAGCTAAGACATACCTCAGCACATCTTCACTGCCCAAAGCCAGACTCCTGCAGCCACCTTCAGAACAGTGTTCAATAGATGCTGCTCATACAAAGGCTTTGCTAAAGCACCGGTTAGAGGAGGCCTGAGCAGCAAACCGGACTCCGCGTGTCTCCCCAGGGGCGCCTAAGCCCTGGCAGACCCCCTTTTGAGCCCCGCCACAGAGTCTGGGGATAACATGCTGCCACCACCCCGAGAGGGGACCTTTTAGGTTCTGTGTCCTCGGGGAAACACAGGCCTAATAGTCCTACGGGTACTCGACCCAATACAAACACTTGGAGCTCCTCCCCAAGTCGGGGGCCAAAAAGGATAGTCTCCCTTAGTCCGCAGATCTAAGGGGCCTCCTAGGCATAATTAAACCCACCCCTCAATAAGTGTCCTACACCAGTCACAAAGGAGAACTTTATTGGGTACGAAGGGTAGGGTTAGACTAGGGTAAGAGGCAGAGCACTATCAAGGGATTACCATCGAGCAAACCAGTCTGGCTGAAGTAGCCGTTTGATACGCAAATGCATCACTGTGAGCTGACTAACTCTCTAGAAACACTTACGAGTATCACTCAGAAGATGGTAGAGATCTGGCTCAGAGATTTCCAGAGAGAGAGCATTTCAGATGGATCAGACTCTCTCCCTGTGCCCTGATGCTTGGGCCATGCTGGTAAAATGGCTTATCTCCCCCTTCTCCTTGGACCAGGCTCTTATATCGCCTTTCTGACCTCGGCAGCCCAGTCCAACAGAAGCCAACAGTGTTGGCACCTAGCCAACCAATTTAAAAAGCATCACTGGTTACCTGGGCAGAGGAGCAGGGGCTTTTCCCTCCCCCCACTCAGGTGACCAGAGGGGCCACCCCCTCGGCACCAGGCTTTTGTCACATAGGCAGGGAGGAAAATCCTCCCTCCCTTAGGAGTTTGACCCCAGTGTCCCAAGCTGACCGGGACAGGTTTCTGGAGGGAGACACAGATGGTGGCATTTCTGCCACACAGCCTTAGTGAATAGCACCAGGCCTCTTGAGGACCAGGTGTGTATTAGAGCAGTGACCACACAGCCGTTGCTGGGCTCCGTGGATGCCCTCCTGCACCCTTGGCCCCACATAGCCCCACAGGGACCAGCCCCTGCCTGATGCCCCTTCTCAAGCCTTGTGTTGTTACAGCTCCACATTCAGGTCTGTACATTGTGCCCTGAATCTCCCTTCAGCCCTGGGCCAAAATCCCTGGAAAGCCCGTGTCTGGGAGCTAGCCCACATCGCCTGAGAGTGCAGATGGTGGGGAAGAGAAACAGTATCTCTGCCACCCATCTGCCAGTGCAGGGCCAGGGCAAAGGAGTCTCAGAGTGAGTGTCTTGGGACCTCTGGCACTGGAGTTGCAATGGGGTTGCCAGCTCCCTTGGGCTCCTCTGGAAACCCAGCCAGAGAGAAGAGGGACAAATTATGATCCTTAAATTCACAGGTCATCCCCATGGCAATTTGTGCTCTCCCAAATTGGGGCCTGCCTGCACTGCAGAGATCCAGTGCCTCTGTAGGGCTATGTCCTTTATGAGGAAAAACTGGAGAGGTGTGATTTTATTCAAATGACTTAGCAGGGACTACATGCAAATGAGGCAGGGCCCCTTCCTGATAAAGGGTTGCTGCTGATACCCTCTGAAAAGCATCTTTCAGAAGAAAACGGTCCAGAGTTACTGCAGCCCACAGGGGCTTTTAATTAACCTGAAATGGCAGGGCTTCATCTCCTGTGGCTGTTGGTTGCTTGCTCAGGTAAGCGTTGGAGACTTCGGACAGACACCCCATTAGGATACTTGCAGCGCCCTGGTTAGGATACACGGTTCCCACCCCAGGGAAAAGAGAAGGATAATACAACTTCTACTGTCATGGGGTTCCTGTGCAGGATTCAGATGGTCCCATGGAGGAGGAAAAAAGAAAAGACCTGGGTATGCCTGGAAAGAGGAGAGAGCAGGCAGAGGTGAATGGGTTATCAGTCTCTTGTGCTGCTTTTCTGTGCAGGCGTCAGCTCCCAGATCCAGCTGACCCAGTCCGGAGCAGAAGTCAGGAAACCTGGAGAGTCAGTAAAGCTAACCTGCAAAACCTCTGGCTACACATTCACCAACAACAACCTTGACTGGGTGAGGCAGCCTCCAGAGAAAGGCTTGGAGTGGATAGGAGATATCAATCCTTCTGCTGGTAGCGTTATCTATGGCCAGGCGTTCCAGGGCCGATTCACCATCACCAGGGACACCTCTGCCAGTACAACCTACCTCCAGCTAAGTAACCTGAGGACCGAAGACACGGCTGTGTGTTACTGTGCTCGTATCACAGTGAGACAAACCATACCCAGAGCCATTCAAAACCCCCCAGTGGAAGAAGCCAGGTCTCCTGCTCACACTAGAGCCCTTGGCCACCCTGAGGAGCGCTGACCTAGAAGAAAGGCCTCCACTGCCTATTTGCAATTTCTTAAGGTCCAAAGAAATCTCCTTGGGATTTGGATCCCTAAGCCTGAATCAGCAGCGCCTGGAACTCAGACTCGACCTCTGCTGATAAGACGACGGATGCAGCTGAGGGCAATGAACACGCACAAACAAATTAAACTGAGGACTAGAATTAAAATAATAGAGAAGCTACCTCTCTCCTGCCCCTGCCCCATCTACTTTTCCCTTAATTGGGGAAGAGGTGCATTTGAGCCAATGCTGTTTTTGTTGCTGGACATTTGCAGGCAAAACCACCCTTGGTCTACTGTACTGTATGATAGGCCTTTGAACATTAGCATAAGTTGAACATGTCATCCCCTGTCACACCACTGAAAGTTTTGAATATCACACATGCACACACGCAGATGCACGCCTCAGTCACAGGATAGTCATTCTACAGTCCAGGACTTCAGGATTTTTTCCTCTCTCTTTTATGGAAAGTGAATTGTTAATGCAAATGACAGTCCGACACTAGGCTTAAAAATAACAGCAGTAACAATTATAACAACAAAGACAATAAAAAACAAGAGGTTTTCTGAAAAAGCTGCAGCTAAAGGATTCCACTACCCAGTTTTACTCCAAATGGGACCTATGAAGCTGACATTCATTGTTCAAGCTGCTCTGGCTTTCTTCTCACCATTGCTGAAGTACAGAAATGGTACCTGTGTTTTGAGTAACTTTGCTCAAACATAGCTGGAAAGGAAAATCCAAAGATTTTCTTTTAGTTTTTTTCTTCATCAAGATTTGAAAATGCTGTGAATAGCATCTGTAATTCCGTTTCATGCTCAGTTAAAAAAAAAACAAAAAAATCAATTGTATAATTATTCAAAAAAATTAAATGGCTGATTTTCATGGACTTCTGGACTTTTTGACTGGGAGGGGAGACACCTTCCCACTCTGGTCAATCCCATTCCCCTTTCCTGCTGCTTTGGTCTCTTATCTTCTCCATGAGGTCCCTCTCTGGTGCCAACAGCTCCACACCGCACAGCCTCCCTGCTGCCCTCTCTGAGTTTGGGCCCCTTTATTTCAAACCCACCCACAATATACAAAGCTAGCCACTCTCACATCCTATTGAAACTCATACAAGATCCCCAGCCCATGCCTGAATTCCAGCTCTGAGCCTGGACCCAAGGATTCAGCTCCCAGTGCAGCACCATGCTGACTGCCCTGAGAATCTTCCTTTTCCTAATGGGCCTCTCCTCGGGGCTGGATTCCTCATTTCCCCCACAGATACAATGTGCCGGCTCAAAGGAGGATGCCAAACTTCCCTGAAGGACTTAGGGGCACAAGCCCCTTTGGAAGCCAGTGCAATTGGTGCTCCACGGAGAGTTGGAGATGTGCTATTTACTAGGGCACCCCTGGGAGTAACTAGGAATAATGGGTACAAACTAGTGGAGAGTAGATTCAGGTTAGACATTAGGAAGATTTTTTTTCACAATGAGGGTGGCCAAAATCTGGAATGGGCTGCCAAGAGAGGTGGTGCTGTCACCTAACTTGGCAGTCTTCAAGAGGAGGCTAGATAGGCACCTGGCTGGGGTTGTCTGACCTCGGTCTTTTTTCCTGCCTGGGACAGGGGGTCGGACACAACGATCCTTCAGGGTCCCTTCCAACTCTACAATCTATGAATCTATGAACTACTCCAGAGCAGGAACCACTGAAATAAAACCAGGCACCCCAAGGGTGCAAGGCTCAGAGCAAGGCAATCACAAGACCATAGCAAGGAAAAGGCTGTTCCCTGGGAGGGAAGGGCCAAAGCTTTGAAGAGATTCACCTTGACAACCCCTGACCCATAAACAAGTTCCAAACCCGCTCTAGGGCTTCATCTGCTCCCCCAGGTTCCTGCTAATCAATAGACAGATCCACTTTATGTTCACTGAGACTTGCAAAGGACCCATATAAAACAAGCACAGGTAAATGATGTACCCCATTTCTTGCTTAATGCCTTGAAAGTTCCTCCTTAAACAGCAACTGGGCTCTTGGAGCCTCAGTGTATCCCCTGACCTGCCCCCTCCTGCCTGCTGGGGATACCGGGCATCCGTCACAATGACCATGACACTGGTGCTGGTTTTGGTTTCCCTGCTGGAAGCCCCCCTGAGTGAGTGTTTTCTGCACTGGGGGCAGGGGGATGCAGGAGCAGGGGCTATTAGCTAAAGCCATGTTCATTTCTCCATTAGGATGCACAGCATCCTCTGCCCTGAACCCCTGGACTCACCTACTGACTTCCAGCACAGATTCATCAGCTGCCACCTTCCTTCACAGTTTCTCTACAACACTGCTAGTCACACCCACTCTCCAGAACCCACAACCTTCTTTTTTTATATATATATATATATATATATATATAACATGCAGTCGCGGTGGGCTCTGTACAATCCTGCACACAAATCCCTGGGCACTGCACTGATAGCCACCACACCACTCATGAGCCAGACACATCAAGGCAGCTGCAGCCAGGGGAAATAAACCCCAGGGTCCACATAGGGACACAAGAATGAAAACCCTAGCCTCAGGACTGGGGGGTGCTGGGCTCCAGTGGAGACTTCACTGCAATTCTTCAGCTCTGGGGCTCCCAACCTGGAGCCCAAGGCATAGAGAGGAGACAGCTCTCATTACCAGCTGGGCACCAGGGTCAAGGAGGGGATCTTATTAGGTCTCAGGGGCCTGTGCATCCCATAGGGGACTGACTACCAGGGACCAGCCCCAGGACTGGGGGCCTCAGCCATGAGACCCTCAGGCCCCCAGGCTCCCCCATCTAGTGCTGCAACCTCAGGGGACTTTTCTGGTGTCCAGACCCCTACAGACCCAAGTACCCATACCCTAACTCAGGTTACTGACACACGGGCACCCAGCATGACCTGCTGGGACCTAGCCTCATCTCTGCCAGGTGCCATCATCTCCTGTCCACCAGGCAGATGGGGATGTCTTATCCCAAATGAGCAGAGAAGGCCCAGAGGGACCAAGGCTGAGAATCAAGGGCCCCTGAGAGACTCATGCCATGTCATCCAGGGGGTGGAGAGGTGTGGGGGACTGAACACACAGCCCCTGTCCACAGCCTGGCCCAGCCGTGGATCCAAGGACCAGCCCTTCCCCTGTGCTGATGCCAGCATCTTCTTATGTGCAGAGACTCAGAGCCCTGTGCAGAGAGAGGAGGGCCCTGTGCTGAGCACTCCCAGCCCAGGGCTGCTCACACCCTCCTGGCAGCTGCATGCAAATCTCTGACCAGGGGCTCCAAGTTAAATACAGCCTCTGGGCTGTGGAGCCTCAGTCCATGCCCAGCCCCCTCCTGCCTGCTGGGAGTCCGCCTTGTTATAGGGCAACAGAAATGAGCTCCTTATTTCTCTTCCTCTTTCTTCTCTCTTCTCTCCCATGTAGGTTGTGGGGAAGGGTGGTGGGAAGCCAGAGCACTGGGGCTTTCTCCCTGGACCTGCTTCTTCACCTACTTTCTCTTTTCTTTAGGTGTCCTCTCTGCTGTGCAGCTAGTTGAGTCTGGCCCAGGGGTGGTGAAGCCTGCAGAGACCCTCACCCTCACCTGCACTGTCACAGGCTATTCCATCAGCGGTAGCGTCTATTGGAGCTGGATCCGGCAGCCTCCTGGGAAAGGGCTGGAGTGGATGGGGTACATAGATGGAAGCAGTGGTAGCACAAACTACAACCCATCCCTCAAGAGCCGCATCACCATTTCCAAGGACAACTCCAAGAGCCAGTTCTCCCTGCAGCTGCGCTCTCTGACAGCTGCAGACACCGCCACGTATTACTGTGCAGTGACACAGTGACACAGAGCAGAGCAGGGGCTGCACAAAAAGGGGAAGCCTGTTCTTCTTAATGTAGCAAAATTACAATAGCTCAGACAAGGACATTTCTAGCTGGAAACCTCACACACATGGAGGGAAACTCCAAAAGAGTCCTCCTTGGACCTCTGAGGGTTGTTATATTCAGACTGATGACATTCCAGGGAGAAAGGCCTGAGCGCTTCACTGGGCATTTGACAGACAGATGTCAGCAAGCAGTACATATCTCAAGGAGGTTTCATCACTGAGCATTTGGGGTCCTCATCAGCATGAATGGGTATGGCAGTGGGACTCCCTACTTTCTTTAGGCACTTGTGGGATGCCGAGCCCTGCCTGCCCAAAGGGCCACCAGCACAATACGCTTAAATTAAAAAAATAACAAAAAAACCCCCCAAAACACTTCTTTCCTGCAATTGTATTAAACAGAGAATTTCCAAAAGGCTTGAGGGGAAGTACCCAGGCTCTTCTCTCCCACTCCAGGTTTTCCTGCACAGTGGGAGGGTTCCTAACTCCCTTTGGCTCCCATAGAAATCGGCTTCATGCCCACCAGAAAAGAGAGTTTTGTCAACCTCCTCAAATCCTCTTAGGCCCGAACATCCTCAGCAGGCACTCAGGATCTTCCTTCCTGCTTTTGTATTTCTTCAGACATTTCAAAGGCCCTCAGGGATGCCTGACACATCAATCCCGAAGGTTGTTAAAGAATTGGGGTGTCCAAACTCTTTGGCATCTTGGAAATTCATGTTTTTACTGAGCTGAATTGACACTCTCAGGTGAAAACCTCTGCAGGGACCATTCCCATGGTGAAGCCTGGATGAGGACAGCCCTCTGCACAGACACAGCTCTGAAGCTCCTTCCAGCCTGGTGCCTCCCCAGGCTCCAGCCCCTTTTGATGCACCAGGCCCGGGACACCTGCAAGGCAGAGATCACTACATGCCAACACAGCCGCACCCTCACACCCGGGCAGCAATGGGACCGAGCCCTGCAGGACCCCACTGACCACACCCTTCCAGGTCGAGACTGACCCGTCTACCACGACTCTTTGGGTGCGACCCTCCAGCCCATTCGCCACCCACCGGACTGTGCAGTCATCCACGTCACAGCCTCTTAGCTTGTTCACCAGTATGGGGTGGGATACCGTATCGAAGGCCTTCTTGAAGTCTAAGTATATGACATCCACCCCTCCTCCTGTGTCCAGGCATTTCGTAACCTGGTCATAGAAAGAGACTAGATTGGTCAGGCACGATCTGCCTGCCACAAACCCATGCTGGTTTCCCCTCAGCATAATTTGCCCTGCCGGGCTCTCACAAATGTGAGCCTTGATAATTTTTTCAAAGACTTTACCAAGGATGGAGGTGAGACTGACCGGCCTATAGTTGCCCGGCTCCGCCTTCCTCCCCTTTTTGAAAATGGGGACCACTTTAGCCCTTTTCCAGTCCTCCGGGACTTGGCCCGTGCGCCACAAGCGTTCGAATATTCCTGCCAGTGGCTCTGCAATGCTGTCGGCCAGTGCCTTCAGCACCCTCGGATGGAGCCCATCCAGGCCTGCCGATTTAAAGGCATCCAGTTCTTCCAAATGACTCTGCACCATCTCAGGGTCTACGCATGGCAGTCTGGCGCCTTGCTGCTGCCTCCCTACAACCCCAGTGAGAGACTTGTCGTGCCCCTCGCTTAGGAACACTGAGGCAAAGAACTCGTTGAGGAGTTCAGCCTTGTCCCCCCTGTCCGTCACCAATTGTTTCTGCCCATTTAGCAGCGGTCCTATTCCTCCCTGGGCCTTCCTTTTACTCCCAATATCTCTGAAAAACAATTTCTTGTTGTCTTTTACTTGGGTTGCCATCCTCAGCTCCATGGTAGCTTTGGCCCGTCTAACTGCCTCCCTACAAGCACGAGCAGAGGAGGTATATTCATCTTTAGTGATCTCACCCTGTTTCCACTTGTTATGTGCTCCCCTTTTGGCCCTTAGGCTGCCCTGGATTTCTCTGGTCAGCCATGGAAGCCTCCATGGCATCAGTGAGGTGAACAGGAGACTCTGGTGATGGTGACATTGTAAGGGGTTTAGAGAGTCTTGAAGGAGCTGGCAGACGTCATTGCATCCCCCTTGGAAAAGATATTGGAAAACTCAAGGTGCTCAGTGAGGTCCTGGAAGACTGGGAAAGAGCCAATGTGGCCCCTATCTTTAATAAAGGGAGGAGGGATGCCCCAGGGAATTAGAGACCAATCAGTTTGATGTCCGTCCCTAGAAAAATCCTCCAGAAAGTTGTTGAGGGACGCATCAACACCAGACTAACACAAGGCAAGTATCTGAATGCCAGCCAACATGACTTTGTGACTGCCAGGTCTTGCCTGACCAACCTCATCTCCTTCTATGACCAGGTAACATATGCCCTGGACAAGGGAGATGACATGGACATTATATATCTGGATTTCAAGAAAGCCCTTGACCTAGCTTCCCATGATGTCCTGGTTAAGGTGAGGAACTGTGGCCTTGATCATTATATGATCTGATGGCTAGGTGACTGGCTACAGATCAGATCAAAAGAGTACTAGTTGATGGGACCACATCAAATGTGGCACAGTGGAGTCCCTCAGGGCTAGCTACTTGGGCCGGTACCCTTTAACACCTTCATTAATGATCTGGATTCAGGAGCCAGACATGAACTGGCAAAGTTCATGGATGACACCAAATTATAGGGGGGGGTGGTCACACCGCAGGACAGGCTCTTAAGGCGGGCTCACCAAAACCTGATGACCTTCAATGTAGACAAGTGTAAGGTGCTGCACCTCGGTAGGAAGAACCTGCAACACACTTGCAGGCTCGGCAGTGCTATGCTCACTAGCACCACGACTGAAGGAGACGTGGGGTTCTTGATTGACTACAAGAGGAATAGGAGCCACCAATGCAATGCTGTCACTGGTAAACCAAACCAAACTAGGTATGCATCCACAGATACACCTCAGGCAAAATCAGGGATGTCATCCTCCCACTTCTCTCAGCTCTGGTGAGACCACAGCTGGAGTACTGCCTCCAGTTTTGGGCCCCCCACTTCAGGAGGGATGTGAAAAAGCTTGAGAGAGTCCAGAAGGGAACCACTCATATGATCCAAGGCCTGGAGGGCAGGGTGTATGCGGAGAGGCTGAGGGATCTGGGACACTTCAGTCTGGAAAAGAGAAGGCTCAGGGAGGACGTGGTAGCAGCCTACATTTCTATAACACGGGTATATAAGGGCCTGGGAGAACAGATGTTCACCAGAGCTCCACAAAGGACAACAAGGTCTAAGGGTCATAAACTCCCAGAAGGCCAATTTAGGCTAAACGTAAGAATGTTTTTCTTTATGGTTTAAGTGTCCAGGGCCTGGAATAGACTCCCCCCAGAGGTGGTGCAAACACCTACTCTGGACTCTTTCAAAAAACCGGCGGATGTTTTTCTTGCTCGGGTCACTTGATCCCAGCTGACTTCCTGCCAGCTGACTTCCTGCCTCGTGATTTCACGAGGTCCCTTCCTGCCCCTAATATCTATGAAATGTAGGAAATAATCTACGAACATACAAAGTGAAAATGTCCACACAATATAAGGCGCAGTGTCACAGACTAGGAGGCACTCTCCCACAAAATGTAAGGCACCACAACAGCCAATCAGCTCAAGCTTTCCCAGGGATAAGCTGCCCCACAGCCAGGGCAGCTCCCCTCCCCTGTGGCAATCCCTTCCCCAACAACTCATTACTCCAGGGCCTGGATGGGTGGTCCTCATCCTCTTGGCTGAGTTGCTCCTCATGGGCATGGCCTCCCAGGCCACTGGCTCCCCTTGGGCTGCCGCTCGCAGGTAGCCCAGCGAATCATCGCATGCACCGATGGCTCTACCTTGTGCTGGGGGCGGGAGGCCCGGGCTGCCACGTGTGGTGCCTGGGTGCGTTGAGGGCAGCTGCTGCAAGCCCTTTGGCTGTCTGCTTGTGGTTTGTGTGCTTCAGCCAGGCTCCACTCCATGCTACAATCAGCCATTACTGATCCCCCATCCCTCGCAAATATGAAAACGGGACTCAGAGGTACTGTGTAAATGGCAGAGGGAGTATCTTCCAGGGGCCCAGGCCAGGAGCCAGAGCTGATCCAGCCCCAGGCACCCGAGGAGCAAGTAGCTCTGCCACCTCCTGCCAGTGTGGGGTCTCAGACAGGGGTCCCAGCAGGAGATCGAGGGACGCAAATCTCAGACGAGAAACACATACACATGTACACACACACAGCTGCTCTTTTCACCACCTCCCCTAGGCCAGGCTCTGGGCTCACCCCTTTATGCAATTCCCATGGCGAATCCTGGTTCAAGTAGCCACCCTGGGGTGCTCAGCTCCTAGGAGCCGAGATTCCCTCCTGGGCTCTCAACTCCCTTTCTGTAGAAAGGTTCACAGGAATCCAGGGCTCTGGGGCATCCTCCCTGGACCATAATTATTCTTTACCTACTTTTTCCTCACTTTAGGGTCTTCTTGGCTAACTGAGTGCAGCCCAGAGATGGTGAGGACTGGAGAGACCCTCACCCTGACTTGCGCTGTCCCAGGTGACTCCACCAGCAGTTCTTGCGATTGGAGCTGGCTCCAGCAGCCTCCACCACAATCACCATAGACACCGCCAGAGGCCATGTGCACCTGCGAGGGACAGGCCTACAACCCAGAGACATGGCCCCGTATCACTGTACCAGACACACTGATCAGGGACACATCCTGGGGCCAGCACATACACTCCCTTGGATGGCAGGCTGGTTCAGGCAGGAGCTGCAAAGGGCAGCAATTACCCCCATGGGTACCCCTGTTCCAGGCCACTTACATGTCTGGGGGTTAAATCCTAAGCATGGTTAGCAAGCAAGCAGAGGGGAGACTTCCCAGGCCTTGCACTGGAGCCCAGGAGTCCTGCCCCAGCGTCCGTTCTGCCCCACCAAGGTGTCTGTCTGGGGAGTCCAAAGGGCACAAGGAGGGGCCCTGCCAGGCCCAGCCTGCCTGAGTGGGCAGAGCGGGAAGCACCTGCAAGGGGTCTGAAGAGTCCAGCTAGGCTCCACTACTTGCTCTTATGACCCATTAGTGACGCCTCCTCCCCCCAGATCTCTATCCCGTAAATAGAGAGCTACAGCATATCATCTATAAGCAACAGCGAGCGTCCCCCAGGATCCAGACCAGGGCTCAGCGTGGACTTGGTCACAACCAACAGAGGAGTGAGGAGACCCCTCAGGCCACAGGGCTCCAGCTGCTCAGGCAGGGCCTGCCCCAGAGCCCCCTGGAGCCCAGGGCCAAACTCCTCCGGAAAGCCCCTGGCTGGGATCCAGCCCATGTCCTTGAGAGGGCAGACAGGGAGGAAGAAGCTGCAGCAGCTCTGCGACCTCCTGCCAGTGTGCGGTCTCAAGAGGAAAGGGGCCAGAAGGAGATGGAGGGAGGCACATCACAGGCCAGAAACACATACTGACACATGTGCACATGCATGCACATAGAAATGCTTTTTAACCATCTCCCCCAGGCCAGGCCCCTGGCTCTTCCTTTTATGCAAATCCCCACTGTGAACTCATCTTGAAGTAGCCATCCCGGGACACTCAGGACCACTGCTCCCAGGGGCTGAGCTTCCCTACAGCTGCTCTGGCTGAGAGCTCTGGAATCTGACGGGAAAGCTGGGGTTACCCATTGCACCAGGGACAGCGCGGGGCCTGTCACAGCCTCTGGGCGTGCGAGTGACTGCCCACAGCCCTGCCTTCAGCCCAGGCCAGCTTCCCCAACACCCTTACACCCACAAACAGCCCTCATCCTGATGCATCATCACTTGCCCCTTCAGCTCCACCTGGGCAGCAAGATCAGCCCAGCATCCCCCAGGCACCATGGGTCACAGCGCATCATCCCCACCCATGACAACTTCCCCTTCCACAACCAAAACTGCCTCCAAACCGTGGGCACAGCTCTGGGCACCAACATGCCCCCATGATGCCAAACTCTGCAGGAACCACCCGGGAGAAGCACTACGAATAAAAAGCAGCCCCATCCCTCTACAGCACCTTCATGATGGAGAGCACATTGGCATCAACTCGGCTGAAAATCCCTGCACTCACCTGCTGCCTTCCAGCATAGGTTCAGCAGCTACCGTCTTGTAGCACAGTCTCTCTACAGCCCTCTCGCACTAGCACCCATTCACACCAGGACATAGGATTATTCCTACATGCAAATCCCACCGGCACCACAGCAATGGCCCAAGCAGCAGCCACCAGCCCAGACACAGCAAGGCCTAGTTGTTGCCTAAGGAACATGGGCCACGGCCCACTGCAACACACTATCAGCTCTCCTTACCAAGGTAGGCCACTGGGTCGACATCACCTGATTTCTGGGCACGACTGAAAGTACAACAGGAATAGGAAGGAGGTCACAGGATTAAAATGAGTGCAGCAAGGGAAACACACTGAGCACAGCACCCAAGGGAGCTGCCAGCTCCATCCAGGAGAACAAAGTCTCCAGGATAAAAGAAGGATGCATGAAGACAAACCCCAGCCTCTCTGCAGGACTCCAGCTCTGAGACCCCAACCTGGATCCCAGGGCAGGACGACAGACACCTCTCCCCTCAACTTCTGCTCCAGGCCGCTCCTCAAACAGCTTCTCCCAGGTGCAAGGCAGGAGCACACCCACGGCAGCAAACAGCCTCCCTGCTACAACCCAGGGGAGCTGGGCTGAGCCTGCTGGAGCAGCTGGAGCTGATGGGCAAAGGATTGCAGGCCTGGGAGGTATTTCTCTCCCTCATTAACCCTTTCCAGCCTGCTGCTCTCTAACCTGTCTAGTCCCCATTACAGCCTGGAAAGGGTCCATCAGGTTTATGCATAGTGGGATGGACATTGTCCCCTTGTTCTCTCCAGGGTCAGACACTTCTTCCTCTGCAGACGCTCCCAGGGGCCAGGACCCTGCAGCTGAGGTTCTCCACAGAGGGTGACACTCTGGCCTGCAGACATGCATGCCCCACTACCCCTCCTGCCAAGAACCAAGCAGGGCTCAGCTCCCAGGTGACATAGAAGTTGTCATTGCTGTAATACCTCTTTTTAGGCCTCTTACTCCCAGCCCATGTGCAGACGGCTCCTACTGTTGATGAATCTGCATGGATGAAGGTGATGAAGGGCTTGCATGTGGGAGTGGTCATCACCCGTCTCTTCATCCTCCTGTTGCAGTAGGAATCAATGAACGGCGGGTATGACGGCTCGTTGATGTGCTGCCTCTGCAACGCGCCGTATTGTGACTCCCTGCTGTCTGCGCTCGGCCAGGAAGACATCGGCATCAGCATCGGGAAGGTCAGCAGCTGACGCTGGGGCTTGGCATTGTGATGTCACTGCAGGGAGCAGCACTGTTGCCACAGCAACCAGGGGTTTCCCTCCCACAGGGCAAGGTGCTGAGTGCTGGGGCTGTGGGCGCCTCTGGTCTGGCCTGGCCGGGGAGTGGTACCAGTCTGGGACAACCTTAGCCCCTGAACTCTTTGGTCGTGTTCTCCTTTATTCTCCTTGTGGAAGGCCCCACAATCGTGCTGTCATGCACCAGTACGTCAGATGCAAGGAAAACCAGCTCCACTGGTATTTAGGGTCCTGCCCCAGCCCCTGATGCTGAATCCCTGTGCAGAAACACTGTGCTGCCAGGATAGGGCTGCTGCTCCCTGCTGCAAGGTACGTTGTGTCTTTCCTGGGACACCCTGGCCTTGCTCTCAGGCTCTGGGGAAGCGCTTCACCTTCAGGCAGGCAGGTCCTGCTGTCCATATGCAGGGCATGGTCTGGGCTCCTACTTGTCTCCATGGCTCTCGCGCCCTTCCAGGACCAGCTGCTCCCCCACCCGCCTGGCATTTAACAACAGGACTATCCCTGGTTCAGGAGGACCTGGTTAAACAGCAGCGCCTGGTGCCAGGACCTCAGGCCCTGTCTGATCGCTGCCCTGTGGAGTCAGGGCACGTCAAGGCAGTAACTGGGGCTGGGAACAACCTGGCACTGCTCCCCAGAGTAGGGACCTGCTGAACAAATCAAGGCACCCCCAGGCTGATGAGGCTTAGTTCAGGGACTGTACAATTAAGTGCATTGACCCACCCCCCATGAGGCCATCACAAGAGCATCCAAGGGAAGGGGTTGTTCCCTGGGAGGGAAGGAAGTACCAGAGCTTTGACAGCACTGGGTCATAAGCAGGTTCCCTGAATCCTCTGGGTCTTCATCGGCTTCCCCAGGTTCCTAAACCCCTCGGGCCTTAACCCCCTGTAAATCAATAGCCAGATGTACAATATTTGAGGAAAAGTTGCCAAGGGCCCTTATAAAACGAGCACATGCAAATGGTGTGACCCCATTTCCTGTTTATTCCCTGCAAGGCTCATCCTCATTAAGCACCAGCCCTGCCCTGGGTTTCTCAGTGTCTCCGCAGACCTGCCCCTTCCTACCTGCTGAGGACACCAGGCATTAGCCAGAACAACCATGATGCCAGCACTGGCTTTGCTGTCCCTGCTGGCAGCCCCCCTCGGTGAGTGTCTGCTTCCGTGTAGGGCAGGGGGATGCAGAGGTAGAGAGAGAGGGTACATTATCTCACACCGGGTTCATTTCTCTATTAGGTGTCCTGTCCCAGGTCACATTGAAGGAGTCTGGCCCAGGGGTGGTGAAGCCTGGTTAGACCCTCATTCTGACTTGCACCGTGTCTGGATTCTCTCTCACTAGCTATCCTGTGCACTGGGTTTGCCAGGCAGATGGAAAAGGGTTGCAGTGGGTTGGAGCTATCGGGAAAGATGGAAGCACTGGTTATAATAGTGTTCTCCAAAGCCGCCTCACCATCAGCAGAGGCACCTCCAGCAGCCAAGTGCACCTGCGTCTGACCGGGCTCCAGCCTGCAGACACAGCCCGGTATTACTGTGCCACAGACGCAGTGAATGAAAACCCATGGGAGCCTGCACAAAAACCATGACCTACCAGGCCTGGACAGTCACTCTAGCACGAACTCCCCGAGGAAGGGATGAGGGGCAGAGACCCCTGAGCACCCAGAGCAGAGCGCTAGTCACTGCAGCGCTGCACTGCTGAGCTCCCGGCTCTGCACTCCGAGGAGACAAACCCCGCAGCACACGGGTATGGGGAAAACACCCCCATTGCTGTGCTCAACTCCAAATCCCATGGAGACAATGCACAGCAGAGACCCAGGCCCAGCCTGACCCCCCTGGGCTCTCTTCCCCCCTCCCTGAGCTGCACAGGGAACAAGGCCCCTGATCCCCCATGCACGGGGTTGTTTTGGGACACTCTCAGGTCCTCTGTTCACCCAAACTGCTCCAGCTCTGTGGCTACTTCTGATCCCTTCTCCCTACTCTGACATCACAGCTCTCCACACTCCCATCAGAGACTGTTTCCTCTGCATCTTGAGTTTAACAACAAAGTGCTCGGCTGCCCTAAAGGGCCATCACCATGTACTGAGTGCTCAGACCCTGGCACCTCCTATGTCTGCTCAGATATGGAGATATAGATATATAATTATATTGATATCTACAGGCATGTCGCATCTTAAGCAGGGGTGAGGTTCTGAGGTCACCGCGTAGGGCGAAAATAGCGTATAGTCAAATCACCAGTGACTTGAGAAGCGGCAACTGCCTCTGCCTCCAAAACCTCCCGCCGCCGCTGCAGAGCCGTGCTGGGAGCTGTGCAGCCGGCGGCAGCGGCGCAGCGCGGGGTGGTGGGGGGGATGGCTGCGTGCCACCAGGCCACCACCAGCTCCCAAAACCTCCCAGGGCCACCGCATACTCAAGCCCCGCCCCCTGAGTATAGTTGAATTTGCGCACGTTAAATGAGCATATGACACGACTGCACTGTATATATCGATATAGGTATATAATCTCCACCTCTAACACTCTGCCAAGCGGCCCTTGTGGTTCACTCGGCAGCTCAAAGCACACTAAAAACTGGGGCTGTGCGAGGCTTCAGATAGAGCTTCGGATCTGGAGAAGCTTCCCACGCTTTAGGGTCTGAAGCGGCACATCCGGGTCGAAGCGCTGCCTCGTTCGGCTTCCCGAAGAGCTTAGGAGGCACCTCGGAGATCCGGCCATAGGGTATAATGGGGAAGCAAGAAAATACCTATAACTTTGTTGTTTTTTCTCCAATTTGGATTAAATTTGGACGGACAGTAGACTCTGCAGAAGGAATGAAGCCTGACAAGTTTCAAGAAGATCAGTGCAGCAGTTTCGGGGTAACATCACACCAAATTCTTGAAAGCAAAACTCCTGTCACATCTACGTGTTACAACACAGTGGGGTGAAAACTGCAGGGCTGGTAACTCTTACTGAGGCCACAAAGCCGGCCAAGTTTCAAGAAGATCAGTGCAGGGGTTTGGCAGGAACTCTGAATCGGATTGGATCGCGGACATCCAAAATGGCCGGATCCAAAGCCGGATCAGATCGCTGCCGACTCGCACAGGCCGACTAGAAACCCATTACACCATTTGCATCATGCAAACACACACGTATCCCAATACCCATACCCCCACCCACTGCCCTCCTCAGAGGGCCTAATCCTAAAAATGTCTATGCTGTACCCCTCTCCACTGGATATATATTTCTATATATATAGAAATAAATATTTTTGAAAAAAAAAAAAAAAGTAGCTGGGTCAGCCATGCTCCCCGTCCACCCCTTGCAGTTGTGGGCTGGGGCTGGGCCAAGACCCCTGCCCTTACATGGCAGGATTGGAGCCAGGTTGCCCACTGCCCTGTGCTACGCAGCTGGATGGGGCCCACTTCCCCTGCCCTGGGCACGGAATCAGGTCCACTGAACTGGCCATTCAGCGTAGATCCCAAAAATGCTGAGCACCACTGGCAAAGATGGCCATAAAGGATGAACCTCAAAGGACCAATTCTGAATGTGAGGACACGAAGAGTTTGCATGCTGCATTTCCCCCTATATTCATCATTTGCCCAGTTTAATGCCAAGTATTTATTAGCCTTTCCCCTCTGGCGGTGCTGACCCCAGTGTCTCCCCTGTGCCAGAGACTGAGCCCCATGCAGAGAGAGCAGGGCCCTGTGCTGAGCGCTCCCAGCCTGGGGCTGCTTATACCCTCCTGGGAGCAGCATGCAAATCCCTGGCCAGGGCTACTGGTTAAATAGAGATCCTGTATCCAGGAGCCTCAGTCTGTACCCAGCCCCTTGCTGCCTGCTGAGTCTCCCTGGTTATAGGGCAGCAGCAATGAACTCCTTATTCCTATTCCTGTTGCTTCTCTCTACTCCCCCATGTAGGTTATGAGGAAGGTTCAGGGGAATCCAGGGCTCTGGGGTTTCTCCATGGACCTTATTTTTTACCTACTTTCTTTTTCTTTTAGGTGTGCTCTCTGATGTGCAGCTGGTTGAGTCTGGCCCAGGGGTGGTGAAGCCTGCAGAGACCCTCACCCTGACCTGCACTGTCACAGGTTTCTCCATCACCACCAGTAATTACTATTGGAGCTGGATCCAGCAGCCTCCTGGGAAAGGGCTGGAATACATGGGGTACATTAGCTACAGCGGCAGCACAAACTACAACCCATCCCTCCAGAGCCGCATCACCATTTCCAGGGACACTTCCAAGAACCAGTTCTCCCTGCAGCTGCGCTCTCTGACAGCCGCAGACACCGCCACGTATTACTGTGCCAGAGACACAGTGACACAGAGCAGAGCAGGGGCTGCACAAAAAGGGGAAGCCTGTTCTTTCTAATGCAGCCTAATTGCAACTCAGACAGGGAAGTTTCCACCTAGAAACCCCACACACATGGGGGGAATCTCAGACAGGATCAGCCTTGGCCACCTGAGGGCTTGCTGTATTTGGACCTGTAATGTTGCAGAGAGCAAAGGCCTGAGAGCTTCACCAGGCATGTGTCAGACAGTCGGTATAAAACAGTACATACCTCACAGGAGCCCCATCATAGGGTGTTTGGGATCCTCATCCCTGTGAGCGGCCGTGGCAGTGGGGCTCCTCAGTCCCTTGGGCCCTTGGGGAATGTCCAGCCCAGCCTGCTCAAAGGGGGAGCAGCACAATAGTCCAAGTCCTGAATTGCCAAGAAACATTTCTGCTGGCATTATATTCAGCTAAGTGTACCCAGGTCTACACAGGTTTGTATTCCCCTCTCCAATTGAGGGAATAATTGGCAGGGCAGGGTGCTGTGGAGGGACACAGCAGCCCAGTGGCTGCCTTTGTCCCCTCTAGTGTCAGGCCCAGTCACTCAATTACTGAACTATATACAAATTTATTTTGCAATAAAAACATTAAAGGGTAAGGACATAAATTATATTTACAGGTATAAATTTACAAAACAATATACCCTATACCATTTATATACACCCAATTATTATTAAAAAATACAAATGAACAACATAAAATCCAGAGCAAAGGCTATTGATGGGCAATCTTATAACTCTATTAATATACAAACTATTACTTCAACTTATTCACATAAGCTTTAGGGCATAGTCTACAAATATAAGAAGTAATCCTTAGACTAGGCAGGTGCCCTCCAGGGCAGAGGCCCCATTCCCAAGGTACAGCTACAGGGAAGGAGCTGGGGGGAAAGAAAAGGAGAGGCAGACCCCCAAAACTCCTAAGATCCCTCTGTCACCCAGGAGTGGCCACGTGGAGTCCCTTCACAACCCTGCGGGTCCCTCTCCTGAGCGGACCCTCTCACCAGGGTTACTTACCACTCCACAGGCCCGCAGGGTTGCCTCCCATTCTGCAGGTCCAGCTCTGTTCCTTGCCAGGCTTTCCTGCACCCGACTCTGCTGCCACCCGCCTGGCTTCGAGCCACATACACCACTCTGTGTAGTGGGCGCTTCACCTTGTGCTAGGGGTTGGAGGCCCGGGCAGCCTTGTGCAGCACCGGTACTCGGTCTGCTCCTCGACCCTATGGGCAGCAGCATCTGCACTGAGCTGCTTCTGCATGACAAAGATCCTGCTCCTTGCACCGGCCTGCGCACCATGTCTCTGGCCACACACCAAAAGGTGCAGACCCGAGCCACTGCATACAACTCCCAGGGCCCAGACACCGTGTGCCGTGCTGCACACCAAGAGCCTAACTGCTGGGGCGGTCTGCAGCTCCCTGCTGATGGACATCCTCAGGGACTCTCCTGGGCTCCGGCTTCACCTGCCGAGCCGCTCTCCTCCGCTCTACGCCCGGCTCTTCTCCCTTCTCCCTTCTCCGCCATCTCCCTCTGCCGAGCGCGCAGCTCCTTTCATATTCTCCAGGGCTCCCACCCTGAAGTCTCCCCGACCGGACAGTGCTGCAGTCTCCAACCAGGTCAAGTTCAGCTCTTCTCCCCTCCATTCAGGAAAGGGGAGTGGCTCATTTCCCTCGCTGATTCCCGATTGGTGGATGCACTTCACCAATCAAAACAGCAGAATCTCAAGCCTGGGCCTGAACCCAAGCTCTGAAACATGCGCTGCTGCAAGGACATTTCCAAAAGGCTTGAGGGGAAGCACACAGCTCTCCTCCCCCATTCCCATTTCTCTCAGCTCCTTTGGCTTCCAAAGAAACGCTGCTTGTGGGCACCAGAGAGGAGGGAATCTCTCCTCTACCGCCTCAGGTCCTGCTAGGCCCTCACATCCGCACCAATCGTTCAGGACCTTCTTTCCTGCTTCTGTATTTCATGGGCCATTTGAAAAAGCCAGCAGAAATCTTTGCTTACATGAATGCCACCACCTCCCTGCACCCTGGATCAGGTCTGCCCTGCCCTGGCACCCCCAAATCCCTGGTTCTGCACCCCCCACCACAACCAAGCAGGGAAAGGAAACGACACAGAGCTGCTGCCACCACCCCTCCTGGCTGGGCTCAGGCAGGACAGCAGCAGCGGCGCAGTAAGATCCATGGTGGTTGGCTGGGCAGGTGGGTCCTCCTTTCCTGCTTGCTCCCCTTGGACAGCCCTTGGAGCTAAAGGTAAGCTGGCGGGCACAGGGGCATGAGTGAGCCATGAGGGGACGTGGATTTTTCTATAGTCACTGGCTTTCCCTAAGACAGGGAGAAAGAAAGCGATTCAGGAGCTAGAGCTGGAGCCAGGGGAAAGAGGTGCTCTGTACATGTCCCAGGACCAAGCCAAGGCACTGTCTGGGAGGAGAGAGCAGCTGGGACTTTGGGTAAGACAGAATATCCTAAATCCTCTCACTGTTCTCCCAGGACCAGGCTGTCCATGCTGATGTGAATTTCACCTGGAGAAGCTGCCAGACTCAGGCCACCTCTTGGAGTTACGGGTGGAAAATACCTGGTACAGCTGCTGCCATGAGAACAAAGCTGAGCCATGGGCCATCTTCCCTGGGGCTGGAGGGCAGAGATCTCAGGGCACTCGACACTGGGACGCGGGGGCTGTGTGCTCTCAAGCTGGGAGCTGCAGCATCAGGTGGGAGCCCGCAGACTTTTAGCAGCAATGGCTGGGGGCAAACTTCAATTACTCATTAAAGCACAAGTGAAATTCATTTACTTACCTTTATCCCTTGCAATAAAGTTAATGAAGCCTTAACCTCCAGGGAAGGAGGCCCTTTCCCCTTGGGCACGACATCCTAGGGCTGGTGAGTATGCTGCCACCCCCTAGCATCATTCCCTGAACCTCTGATAGAAACCAGCATCAAACAGAGAGAGACCTGTGAGCCAAATAGCCCTCCAGCCTGATCCATGGATGAACATCCTACAGCCTGAATTCTCATTTGCTCCAAGACCCCCGAACGTCAGTCACCAAAGGCCCGTGATATTGCTGCAACAGTAATCAGCTCTGCCTCCAATCCTCTTCTCCCCAGAGAACAGGGCACATCTGCTCCCACTTGCAGATTAATATCTAAGCTGTAAAAGCAATACAAACCTGGTATTCTCCCCTTATAGCCTCAGAGACAGTTGGGGAAGTATGATGCTTCCTGCCATGAACTTGCATGTGAAGAGCAGACAGAACAGAGCTACTGAAAATATTCACACCAAAACATTTCTAATATCCTTTCCCAAGAGCCTTATCCCTGTGAAGTTCAGAAGAAAAAATAAAAGAAGCTGTGCTGGAGCCTCCCTTTTCAAACCAGCTCTCCACAATCAAACCAGAACCGAGAATCACTCCCGATTCTGACTATATTAGGGAGAATTTACTCCAAATCTCTGGTTCAGGCCACCAAGAATTGCAAACCATGGCGTGCAATCTAGGCAAAGACGAGCTTCCCGCGACAGAATACAAATACCTGAAGACAGTTTTCCCTAAGCTGTTTCTTAGTTATTCGGTACTGGTTGGACCTACTGAAAAACTCCAGGGCCAACTCATGCAGTGAGTCAAGAAGGCTCTGCAAGTAAGGAGAGGCTGAAGGGTCAGATGTCCAGAAATGCAGTGACAGGAATAAAGGGTTTTACAAAACAGACCCACGAAGGCTTGGGGCTAGCTAGGCTTTGGCTTTCATCTCTCATTTAAGTGTTTGTGAAGGGAATGATCACCTATGACCTTGTTCCCCCGCTCTGCAGCACCGTGAGCATCCCTGCTAAGAGGAGTTCATGTGGAAGTGGGGGATTCTTCTCTCTGTCTCTGGCCACATACAGCACCTCGCACCGGTCCCTTCCTCGGGGGCTGAGCTTACGTGAGGGGCTAGACTCGTAGACGTTCCCTTCATAGAGAACACATACAAATGCAATAGCCCAGGGCCCAATGTAAACCCTGCGAGTACCCAGATACCTGAGAGGGGACAGATGCGAATGAGTGGTGAGATCCTTCTCCCCATCAGGAATCGCTGCCAGAGCAGCACCATGCTACCCTGGGGGAGCATCCTGTGCCTCCTCCATGCCCTCCAAGGTATCTCTTCCCCTACCCATGGCCAGGCAGAGGTGGGTGGTACCTGAGAGCACTGCTGGTTCTTACCCTGGTGCCCAGAGAAACCCAGGACAGGATAGGTTTCCAGCAGTTTCATCAGCTCTCATGCAGGGCCTGAGGGAACATGGTCCTTTGAATGTCCTTTCCCCACAGGTACCCATTTGCAGGTCCAGGTGGTGGAGTCCGGAGGGGGAGTTCAGGTGCCCACAGGATCTCTCTGCCTCCCTCACCTGCCAAACCTCTGGGATCAACTTCATTGCCTAGTAGATGGAGCGGTTCTGGCTCTCCCCAGCCACGGGGCTACAGTGGGTGGCAGAGACACGCAAAGCTGCCAACAACCATGCCACCAACTACAGCGACATGGTGAAAGGGTGGGTCACCATCTCCAGGGAAGACTCCAGCAGCCTGCTGTACCTGCAGATGAATGGCCTGAAGGCAGAAGACACAGCCCTGTATTACTGCACCAGACACACAACAATCAGAGATGTATTCAAGTCTCTATGAAAACCTGTCCAAATGTTCCCTCCCTCCTGGTGATGGCATGGAGCAGCAGTCACTGAGATTACGGATCAGTCCGGGCCCAGTACTCCTGGATTTCAAGTTCTCCAGGCCTTTCACCACCTGTTTGTGTCTCCATTGCCCCAATCCCAGGTCATCCTGGCCCCATCTGGAGCAGAAATAAAGCAGCCCAGTGTTTCCACTAGTCAATCCAGTACAGCATGCCTGCACCCCCAGCTTGCCCAGTGGTATTCAGTAGGGTCCTCCAGCTTCGGGCTGCTCTCGTGCAAATAGAAATATGCTGTGTTTGGATTGCCTGCAGTAAAGTAACTGTTGGTGAGCAAGACAGCTGCTCCAGCCACGGACTCTCCTAGTGAGAAACAGCTGCTCTCCCCAGCGCTGCTCTGTACGTCCACAGATTGGGACAGGGTTATCTAGGGCCACACCTGAGCCCATCACTGCAGCATCTCAGCATGTCACAAGCCTGGGGGAGGCCAGGGAGAAAACTGCCAAGTGGGAGAACAGGAAAGTGGGTCAGGGGGGAGTGATGGGTGAATGCCAAGAGGCACAGGCTGGGCTCCACCACCATAGTACTGGGTGCCCCAAAAGGGGAGAAGCAAAGACCCAAACCAGTGCTGTCTGGGGCCTGTCCAGTACATTCTTCACCAAACCTCTCCCACAATGGTGAGACTTGAAGAATCATCCCCACAGCGCTGGTGGAAGCGTCTGGGACTGGCCAGGGTCAGAGATGGAGCCTGTGTTAGGTGGCCCACTGGTCGCATCCAGCCTACCTAACACCCAAACCCAGGACAACACTCATAGCGCAGGGGCCATCAATGCAGGGCAGGGGGCTCAGGGTACCTGGGAGCATGGTCCCCAGTGCCTAAACCTGCACTCCTGGGGCAGCAATGCAAGCCCTGGCTTAATTCACTGCTCCTGCAGACACCCAAGTGAGGGACAACCCTCAGCCCCAAAGCTCCCAAACACGTTGAGCAGCGACACAGAGTGGGCTGAGAGGAAGGGAAGGGAGCAGGAAGGATTCATCTAAAAAGCAGTCTGTATTTTTGTGGAGACCGTGCAGACAGGACCCCACACGCAGACCTCGCATTCAGCCCCTCTGGCCCAGCCCTCCATTGCACTGGACCCTCCTCCTCCCAGGGAGGGGGCTGGAGGGCTGGAGTAGAGCGGGGCTCTATGAGAGCAGAGAGATGCAAATCCAGTGCTGCAGAGGCCTCATAAATGCTGACACCCTCTGGTCCTGCAAGGTTGGGGGGAGCAGGGGGTGAGCAGAGGTCTGTGCCATCCCTGCAGCCCAGCACCATGCTATCCTGGGGATCTCTCCTCTTTCTCCTCATGGCCCTGTCAGGTGAGTCCCCAGCCCCCTGCCACAGCCCACACATCCCTGCACACCTCCAGGGAACAAGAACTAATAATCCTCACCTGATTCAAAGGCCAATGGAAAATCTGCAGTGAGTGGTGCCCTGGCTCCATGGGCTTTGGCAGAGGCTGGCAGAAACAGGATCCTGAAACATGCTTTTTTCTCCCCAGGTGCCCAGTCCCAGGTGCAGCTGCTGGAGTCGGGAGGGGATGTGAGGAAGCCTGGAGACTGTCTGCGCCTCTCCTGCAAAGCCTCCGGGTTCACCTTCAGCAGTTTCTACATGGGGAAGTCTCCTCCCTCCCAGACTAGGCTACAGCCTGGGGCTTCAGATCTTCCCACATCCATGGCAGGCATCCTGCACGCAGGCCCGAGCCTGGAGACCTTGTGGTTCAGTTGCTCCCTAGTCTTGCTTCCCGCTGGACAGAGGAAGAGGGAGGAAAAGCCCAGGAGCAATCCCTCATCACCAAAATTGTGTAGCTGAGATCTTCCCGCTGGAGGCATTCAGGTCTCTCGCAGGCAGCAGCCTGCCGGCCCCTGAGCTCCCTAAAGCTTCTCCTGATCATGACATGCCCCCTGCACTGACACATCAGCGCTCATTGCATTTTCTGTCTTCAGTGCCAAGCCTGCATCCAAGCCCTCCACGGTCCTTGAAGCCTGCTGCATACACAGGCACCAGCAGAAAGCGAGGAAGCAAGGCAGTAGCCAGCCAGGCCTGCGGAGATCCTTCCCAAAGCATCACCCCCAGACAGCGCTGCTGCCCAGGAGCAATCCCTGTGCAGCGTGGCTGGAGCTCCCTCCCTGCCTCACCCCAGGAAAAGGCCCAGGGAGGAAGAGGAGGCAGGAACTGCCCTGCAGAAGGCAGGGACAGGGCGGCTGTGGCCAGCTCAGCACACGTTGTCCAGAGCCCCAAGGATCTCACTAAGCAGCTTTCAATGGACTGGGCCTCTGGGCTGAACAGGCCTGTCAAGGGGGAAGGTCAGAATAGCAGCTGGGAGGGTTTAGACTCCAGCTGCCAGGGATCACAGTCACATCTGTCCTCCACTGGCACTCCCAGCATCACGGCCCTGCCACTTGGAGGAAACCAGGAACTTAGCCCAGCTCAGAGCACAAACTGCACAGTTTTTCCAACCAAGACCTCACCCAAGAACCCCGGGTATTTGATAGTTTCCTGGACAATCTTAGCTGCGGCAATGCTCCCTCCCTGTTGTACAACAGAACCACAAACAAACACCAAAGACAGTGTCAGAGATAAAAGAAGTGCAAGATCTCATGCCAGCATCATCTGAGGACCAAAACCCACCAGTCCCTGCAGCCGCGCTCCCTGGCAGCCACCAACCCCACCACGTATTACTGAGCTGGGGACAGGGTGACAGAGCCGCGCAGGGGCTGCACAAGAGGCAGAAGCAGGCTCTGATCAGACACCAGCACCAATTTTTCCTGAGAGAGACAGCGTGCGACTGTAAGAGCAAGAAAAAGAGGCACAGGCCCCAAACCTGGAGAAACCGCCGCCCTGCCCTGCCCTGCCCTGCGCGGCTGAAGGAAACGTGCCCTTTTCCCAGAGCACAGCCAGGTGCTGCCTGTGTCCAGGGACCAGCTGGGAATCACCAAGCGGGTCACAAGGGATGTGAAGACCTTCTGCAAGGCCCTCAGTCTCTGCAGAGAGAGGCAGCCAGGACTCACTCACCATCGACCCCAGCACCTCACAGCGCACAGCGGGGTCAGTCTATGCCACAGGGAAAGCCCCAGCCCCTTCCTCCCACAGCGAGATGCAGGCATTCCCAGTTCCCTCACTTTCCTCCTCCTGCCCCGTCCCTCCAACAAGCCCAAGCCCCTGAGTCAGTGCTAGTGGAGGGGGAACACCAACACCCAAGAAAAATTTGTTTTACTTAAGCTTTAGCATAAATCAATAATGTTTAGCATGAATATAGCAGTCATTTTATTGTATGTTTTAATGTATGGATTTTAAGTTGTTATTATGAATTCAGTTTGTTATTGCATCTTTACAGCGATTGCAGGTTGTCCAGCAACACCCTCCTAGCTACCCACGGGCATTACCAGCCTATATACCAACACCCCACACCAGGATGGCATCCGAGCCTGCCTTACATATCTACAAGAGCAAGATTACAATTCAGAGTACAGGCCCAAAGATATTACTGACCTTATACACTTCATCCTCATACACAGCAATATCACTTTTAACAACCAACACTTCCTCCAGATCATCGGCACGGCTATGGGCACCAAAATGGCCCCACAGTATACCAACATTTGTATAACCACCTGGAAGAAGAATTCCTCAAGGACTGCACCATCAAACACTTGCTATACTTAAGGTATATCGATGACATCATCATTTGCACTGAAAAGCTGCAATCTCTGATTGAGTTCGATGAGAAATTCAACAATCACCATCCTTCCATCTGACTATCTCTTGAATACTCCAGCACCAACATCTCCTTTTTGGACATGATGATCAGCATCCATAATGGCCAACTACAGATCTCATTATGAAAGAAACCCACAGACCAACATGTATATCTGCAGTCAACAAGCAATCACCTTAAAAACACTAAAAAAGCTGTGATATACAGCCAAGCCCTCAGATACCCCCAAATTTGCACTGAGGACAACACCCGGGATCCCCACCTCACTAGTCTAAAAAAGGCTTTCACCCAACAAGGAAACTTTTCCAGAGAGATAGATTTTAGACAAAGAAGTTACAGAGTCAGGAAAGGTGGACCGGTCACCCAACACCAACTTGATAATCCCTATAAAGGAGAGAGACTTAGCAGTAAGAGGTGGGGTAACACTCTGTGAACTTCACTGGAGCAGTCTGTCTCCCCCATTCCTGATCTCATGCTAACTAGGCTGGCCACCTACAGTATTTGAGCAACAAACTTTGGTAACTATAACATCCGCAGAGTGATTTGAGTGAGTGTGTGTGTGTATGAGCGCTCTTTTGCATATTATAAACAATAAATGAAGCATTTTGCCTTATCTCCCTCATAAAGTCTCGCTCATCATAAGAGCTATTTGGTAATTTGTGAAGCACTCTCACCTCCCAGATGGACACCTTCCTCTCCTAATTCCTCCTCCCACAGTTTCTCTAAGCTGCAGGACAGGAGCCAGCCCAAAGCAGGAACCAGCCTCCCCGGCATGAGTCTGATGGACCCCCTGGACCTGATGGGCAGGTAATGACTGCAACTGCGAGGTAATTAGGGCCCCATTAACCCTTTCCAGCCTACTGCTCTTCCAGCAGCCTGGTTTCCATCAGAGCACGGACAAGACGTGTGTTTATGCACAGGAGGGTGGAAGTTGTCCCCTTGGCCTCTGCAGGACCAGGTCCCACCTCTGCAGACACTTCCAGGGACTAGGCCTTTGCAGCTGCAATATCTGGAGACACCCTCCCACCAGCCCCTAATTGCTTTGCAGTGAGAGGGCATCCTCTAGCTCAGCACAGCCTACATAGAGGCGCAGAGATGTCCAGAGACACTCAGTGCCCTGCCAGGTCTCAGCTTTCTGCAGCACGTGCGACAAGGGCCCTCGGGGCAGGGACAGCCCGAACCAGGGACGTTCCTGTGCCCTTCCCCCGACCCTGCAGAGACTCAGGATGAACCAGGCTGATTCCTCCACCAGGGGGCAGCACCTCCCCCACCCACCTGTCACCCCCCGCCCCCCACACCCCCACCCAGCTCCTGTCCCACTGCACCAGCACACGGGGACCCCGGCTCCTTCCCACCAGCAAGGGACGGCACCACACACCCTGCAGCGTGTGTGCTAGGCCCCTAAACAGCCTCCGGCCCCTTCCCTAAGCATTCCCCACTAGGGATGCAGACACAGCTCCTGCCCCACAGCCTGCAGCCAGGCTGGGCTCAGCTACCAGGGGCTTTCATTACCCTGGGAGGCAACCAAATCCCCCAGTGTCAGAGAGGGACAGAGTGAGACCCACAACACCAGGCACTGGGCTCCCAGAAACTGGTTTTACTTTAGGGCTTCAGCTCCCAGGCCTTAACCTGGAGGCCAGGGCAGGGAGTGCAGACACCTCTCCCCTCAGCTTCCTCTCCCAGCTGCAGGGCAGGAGCCTGCCAGGAGCAGCCAACAGCCTCCCTGCAGCCTGCTGGAGCAGCTGGGCTGGAACAAGCTGGGAGGTTAGCCCTGCCTGTGCTGCTCCCTCTGGCCTGCCCCTTCCCTCCTCCAGCCTGGCCTGCACAGGGCATGTTTCCACATACAAGCTGCTCCCCTGCATCTCCCCCACACCTAGTCTCTGTCTCTCAGTCCGACCCAGCCTGAGCGATCCTTGTAGCACTGAGCTGTTGCAGTGACGCCATCCACTTTTCTGCTGGGAGTGAGACCCCCAGCCAGAGCACAGGGACAAGCAGCAGGGTCACAGTGTGCGTGCCTTGGGAAAGGGTACAGATATGGAGCAACAGGCACTGCCTATAGCACAGGGGCACAAGTACACACACATAGAGTAGCAACACATACACACACAAATATAAGTCCCTCCATATTATTCCTACTTCAGACCCAGGCAAACTGTCTGTGAAAGCTTAGCTCAACCTAGCAAACCTGTCCATGTAGCTGCGTCTGGAAACTCAGTGCCACAACACCCAGGAGATGAGCTTCCCTCCTGGGCTGTGGTCTCTGCTCCCCTGCAGTGCCCTGCTCTGCCCCCTGCTCCTCCAGGCCCTAGCCCCAGGTGAGGGTTGGGGGCTGCAGACATCTCCACATATTGCACAGGACACAGGCAGCACAGGCACACAGAGAAGGGCAAGGAGATGGGCCAAAGGGAAGCAGGTCCCTTACAGGCAGGTAGTGCCTTTGTCAGCATTTCCCCTGGCTGTGCTCAGGAAGACAGAAGGCAAAGCAATGCAGCCCCCAGCTCCACCCCAGGCCCCTGCCATTCACTGTAATACCTGCCCTACCCTAGGTGATTCCCAGGAGCACGGGAAAGCCCCATCCTGGATCTGTATGCTCCAAGCTCCATCTCCCACTCCAACATGGCCTCCTCATCAGCTTGTGCTGCCCCACACCAACCCCACCTGCTGCCTTTGCATCTCCTGGAAAAGCAGGAGCTCCTTGGGGCAGGGCCCTGATGTCTGCTCTGGGCCGGTGCAGCACGAGCACAACAAAGGCTGGACCAGAGCTGTAGCCAGTCAGAGCTGTAAGGACAAGGGAGGACATGGCATGAGCAAGGGGAAGACATCCCCTGAGAGCAGGGATGAGCAGCACCCACTGCACTGGATCCGGGGAACAAAATGCACACAAACAGGCACACATGCATGTGCATGCACACTGGATGATTTGAAGCTTCCCCTGATCCATCCCCCATCTCCAGACCCAAGAGGGGTGTCACATTGGGGTTCAGGCCCTGAGCTACGAGCCTAAGCCTGAGCAAGAAGGAGCCTAGGGCAGCATGACATGAAGGAAGACCAGGGTGGGGGGAAATCTCTTCCACTCCCAGCCCAGCCCTCTGAAGACTCGAGCTGGCAACAAGCAGGTAGCTGCAGCGGGGCAGGAGTGAGGGGAGCTGGTGCCCCCAGGGCAGACCAGGAGCAGGGCAAGGTGGGGCTCTGAGCAGGTCTCAGGGGTCGGTGAAGCCCAGAGGGGGCTGAATATCAGAGACAAACTGCAGGACTGGGGGCCTCAGCCCCAAGCCCCTCGGGCTCCCAGGCTCCCCCAGCTAGCACTGGCACCTCAGGGAACATCTCTAGTGCCCAAATCCCTACAAAACCCAGTACCCATACCCTAACCCAGGTTACTGACACACGGGCACACAACATGACCTGCTGGGATCTGGCCTCATCCCTGCCAGGTACCACCATCTCCTGTCCACCGTGCAAATGAGGATGTCTTATCCCAACTAAGGAGAGAAGACCCAAATGGACCAAGGCTGAGGATCAAGGGCCCCTGAGATACTCGTGCCCTGTCATCAGGAGGGGGGAGAAGAGCAGGGAACTGAAGCCAGAGCCCTGCCCACAGCCTGGTTCAGCCATGGATCCAAGCACCGGCCCTTCCCCTCTGTCTGTGCTCATCCCACCACCTTCTTCTGTGCAGAGACTCAGAGCCCTGTGCAGAGAGAGGAGGGCCCTGTGCTGAGCACTCCCAGCCCAGGGCTGCTCACACCCTCCTGGGACCTGCATGCAAATCCCTGGCCAGGGGCTCCTGCTTAAATACAGCTTGTGGGCTGGGGAGCCTCAGTCCATGCTCAGCCCCTTCTTGCCTTCTGGGAGTCCCCCTTGTTATAGGGCAACAGCAATGAGCTCCTTATTTCTCTTCCTCTTCCTTCTCTCTTCTCTGCCATGTAGGTTGTGGGGAAGGGTGGTGGGAAGCCAGAGCACTGGGGCTTCCTCCCTGGACCTGCTTCTTCACCTACTTTCTCTTTTCTTTAGGTGTGCTCTCTGCTGTGCAGCTGGTTGAGTGTGGCCCAGGGGTGGTGAAGCCTGCAGAGACCCTCACGCTGACCTGCACTGTCACAGGTTTCTCCACCACCACCAGTGGTTACCTTTGGAGCTGGATCCGGCAGCCTCCTGGGAAAGGGCTGGAGTGGATGGGGTACATATATGAGAGCTTTGATAGCACAAGCTACAACCCATTCCTCAAGAGCCGCATCACCATTTCCAAGGACAACTCCAAGAGCCAGTTCTCCCTGCAGCTGCGCTCTCTGACAGCCGCAGACACCGCCACGTATTACTGTGCCAGTGACACAGCGACACAGAGCAGAGCAGGGGCTGCAGAAAAAGGGGAAGCCTGTTCTTCTTAATGTGGCAAAATTGCAACAGCCCAGACAAGGAAGTTGCCACCTGAAAACCTCACACACGTGGAGGGAAACTCTAACAGGATCATCCTTGGCCATCTGAGGGTTGTTATATTTGGACATATAACAGTCCAGACAGCAAAGCCCTGACAGCTTCGCTGGTCATTTGCAAGACAGAGGTTATCCAGCAGTACAAGTCTCAAGAAGGCTTCATCACAGAGCATTTGGGGCCTTGTCAGCATGGTTGGGTATGGCAGTGGGGCTCCTCCTCACTGCCTGGCCCTGCCTGCCCAAAGGGCCGCCAGCACAATACTCCTGAATTCAAAACACACGTCTTTTCTGCAATTGCATTCACCAAAGCATTTCCAAAATACTTGAGAGGAAGTCCCTAGGTTCTCCTCTCCCACTCCAGTTTTTCCGGCACAGTTTGAGGTTTTGTGGAGTATTCACTCTAATCTCTTGGTGTATATAAATCACAGTTGAGTATATTAGGTCTCAAATTACCAGATCATTCCTCATTTCTTTCTTTCACTGGTGACCCTGAGTCTTGCCTCTCACGTCTTGTAAAAGAGTTCATCTGGGTGGATGTAACCATTAAGCGATGGACTACTGGTCTCTCCTATTGAGTTTTTGACCCTTCTCAAAAAAAGAAAAAAAAGAAAAAAAAAAAAAGAAAAAGGGTTTTTTACTTTGTATTAAACCAGAAATGAGAACTCATCGGGTGTTCTTTGTGCTACAGTTCATTTATTAGGTGTCAATCTATTTTTTATACATTGATTCTTAGGTCTCAGCATCGCCTGAGTTGGCTGAACTGACAAAAGCCTTTTTCCCAACGTACTGTGAACAACAAGTGAAATTAAGTTACTTTCATTTACTTTATTGTAAGGGATAAAGGCAGCCTTAACCTCCAAGGCAGGAGGCCCTTTCCCCTTGGGCACGACATCCTAGGGCTGGTGAGTATGCTGCCACTACCTGGCATCATTCCCTGAACCTCTGATAGAAACCAGCATCAAATAGAGAGAGACCTGTGGGCCAAATGGGCCTCCCGCCTGATCCATGAATGAATGTCCTACAGCCTGAATTCTCATTTGCTCCAAGACCCCTGAATGTCAGTCACCAAAGGCCCCTGCAATCTAGGAAAAGACAAGCTCCCCACGACAGAACACAAATACCTGAAGTCAGAACGATTTGTCATTTTCCTAAGCTGTTATTTAGGTATTTGGGACTGGTTGGACCTACGGAAAAACTCGAGGGCCAACTCATGCAGTGAGTCAACAAGGCTCTGCAAATAAGGAGAGGCAGAAGGGTCAGATCTCCAGAAAGCAGTGAGAGGAATAAAGGGTTTTACAAAACAGACCCATGAAGGCCTGGGGCTTGCCAGGGTTCTCCCCATCAGCAATCGCTGGCAGAGCAGCACCATGCTACCCTGGGGGAGCATCCTGTGCCTCCTCAATGCCCTCCATGGTAACTCTTCCCCTACCCATGTCCAGGCAGAGTTGGGAGATAGCCGAGAGCACTGCTGGTTCTTACCCTGGTGCCCAGAGAAACCCAGGACAGGATAGGTTTCCAGTGGTTTCATCAGCTGTCATGCAGGGCCTGAGGGAACGTGGTCCTTTGAATGTCCTTTCCCCACAGGTACCCATTTGCAGGTCCAGGTGGTGGAGTCCGGAGGGGGAGTTCAGGTGCCCACAGGATCTCTCTGCCTCCCTCACCTGCCAAACCTCTGGGATCAACTTCATTGCCTAGTAGATGGAGCGGTTCTGGCTCTCCCCAGCCACGGGGCTGCAGTGGGTGGCAGAGACACGCAAAGCTGCCAACAACCATGCCACCAACTACAGCGACATGGTGAAAGGGTGGGTCACCATCTCCAGGGATGACTCCAGCGGCCTGCTGTACCTGTAGATGAATGGCCTGAAGGCAGAAAACACAGCTCTGTATTACTGTACCAGACACACAACAATCAGAGATGTATTTGAGTCTCTATGAAAACCTCTGCAAATGCTCCCTCCCTCCTGGTGATGGCAGAGGGCAGCAGTCACTGAGATAACACAGCAGTCCCAGCCCAGTACTCCTGGATTTCAAGTTCTCCAGGCCTTTCACCACCTGTTTATGTCTCCATGGCCCCAATCCCAGGTCATGCTGGCCCCATCTGGAGCAGAAATAAAGCAGCCCAAGGTATCCACTAGTCAATCCTTTATAGCATGCGTGCACCCCCAGCTTGCCCAGTAGTATTCAATCTGGTCCTCCAGCTTCGGTCTGCTCTCAAGCAAATAGAAATATGCTGTGTTTGGATTGCCAGCAGCAAACTAACTTTTGGTGAGATAGACAGCTGCTCCAGCAACGGTCTCTCCTAGAGAGACACCGCTGCTCTCCCGAGCGCTGCTTTGTACGTCCACAGATTGGGACAGGGTTATCTAGGGCCACACCTGAGCCCATCACTGCAGCATCTCAGCATGTCACAAGCCTGGGGGAGGCCAGGAAGAAAACTGCCAAGTGGGAGAACAGGAAAGTGGGTCTGGGGGGAGTGATGGGTGAATGCCAAGAGGCACAGGCTGGGCTCCAGCACATAGTACTGGGTGCCCCAATGGGCAGGAGCGAAGACCCAAACCAGTGCTGTCTGGGGCCTGTCCGGTCCCTTCCTCACCAAACCTCTCCCACAATGGTGAGACTTGAAGAATCGTCCCCACAGCACTGGTGGAAGCCTCTGGGACTGGCCGGGGTCAGAGATGGAGCCTGTGTTAGGTGGGCCACTGGTCGCATCCAGCCTACCTAACACCAAACCCCAAGACAACACTCATAGCGCAGGGGTCATCAGTGCAGGGCAGGGGGCTCAGGGTACCTGGGAGCATGGTCCCCAGTGCCTAAACCTGCACTCCTGGGGCAGCAATGCAAGCCCTGGCTTAATTCACTGCTCCTGCGGACACCCAAGTGAGGGACAACCCTCAGCCCCAAAGCTCCCAAACACGTTGAGCAGCGACACAGAGTGGGCTGAGAGGAAGGGAAGGGAGCAGGAAGGATTCATGTAAAAAGCAGTCAGTATCTTTGTGGAGACCGCACAGACAGGACCCCACATGCAGACCTCGCATTCAGCCCCTCTGGCCCAGCCCTCCATTGCACTGGACCCTCCTCCTCCCAGGGAGGGGGCTGGAGGGCTGGAGTAGAGCGGGGCTCTATGAGAGCAGAGAGATGCAAATCCAGTGCTGCAGAGGCCTCATAAATGCTGACACCCTCTGGTCCTGCAAGGTTGGGGGGAGCAGGGGGTGAGCAGAGGTCTGTGCCATCCCTGCAGCCCAGCACCATGCTGTCCTGGGGATCTCTCCTCTTCCTCCTCATGGCCCTGTCAGGTGAGTCCCCAGCCCCCTCCCACACCCCACACATCCCTGCACACCTCCAGGGAACAACCACTAATAATCCTCACCTGATTCAAAGGCCAATGGAAAATCTGCAGTGAGTGGTGCCCTGGCTCCGTGGGCTTTGGCAGAGGCTGGCAGAAACAGGATCCTGAAACATGCTTTTTTCTCCCCAGGTGCCCAGTCCCAGGTGCAGCTGCTGGAGTCGGGAGGGGATGTGAGGAAGCTTGGAGACTGTCTGCGCCTCTCCTGCAAAGCCTCCGGGTTCACCTTCAGCAGCTTCTACATGACCTGGGTCCGACAGGCTCCTGAGAAGGGGCTGGAGTGGGTCGCAAGTATAAATGCTGCTACTGCTAACCTCACCACATACTACAGTGCTGCGGTGAAGGGGCGATTCACCATCTCCAGAGACGACTCCAGCAGCACATTGTACCTGCAGATGACCAGCCTGAGAGCTGAGGACACGGCCCGCTATCACTGTGTGAAGCCCACAGTGATCAGAAGCCTGCTGTGCCCAATACAAAAACCTCTGTGCAAACCTCCTGCCAGCTCAAGCCAGCACAGAGCAGCAGCCAGGGCCTGAGCACAGTAGCTTAGGCAGAGGGGGACACCGGGCCCAGGCACACGCCGTGCCCAGGTAGTGGGACGCACAGCGGGAGCACAGAGCACGCAGCCCCTGCCCACTTGGGCAGCAGGGTCCTGGCCACAGCATCCTCCCTCCTCCCTGCAGCAGCTGGCTCAGACACAGCCAGCCAGGAGACCCCAGGGCCTGGACAACTGCCCCAGCACCTCGCACAGCCAGGCTGGATGGAGCTTCTCCAGCACTGGCACTCCTGGCAAACACCCACAAGCCGGGACACAGGGAAAATGTACGCTTCTGATGTAGCAGTAAGCTGCTAACAAGTCCACTGTCAGCCCTCTCTTTTTCAGGGTGAAGAGTCCCAGGTTCCTCAGCCTTTCCTTGTATGCCTTGCCGTGCAAGTCTCTGATCATATGGGCAGCCCTGCTCTGAACTCTCTCAAGCTTTACCACGTCCTTGTGAAGGTGTGGAGCCCAGACTGGACGCAGTACTCCAGCTGCGGTCTCACCAGCGCTGAGAAGACCCGAATAGAGCAGGAGAATCACTTCCTTGCGATGGTTTTGCTGGAGACGCATCAATCGATGCATGCCAGCGTAGTGCTGACCCTGCTGGCTACAGCATCGCACTACTGGCTCATGTTCATGAGGTCAATTATTACCCCCAGGTCTGTGGTGGCAAGGGATGGGGAGCTTTAGTCCTGCTGCCTGATGAGAGGCACCAGTTGCACAAGCACCCATGTCACGAGTTTTGTCTGTCAGCAGCTAGGGGTGCAGTGCCCCTGAACCCCCCTGCACCGATCTCCTTAACAGCTGGCAGGCTTCGTGGCCACAGCAGGGCCTAGCAGCCAGGCCGGCAGTAGTTTCCCTCCCCTCCGCCTCAAGACAGACGCAGTTGCACAAGCACCCATGACACGAGTTTTGCCAGTCAGCAGCCAGAGGTGCAGGCCCAGATCCCAGACACCTGCATCCATCTCCTCGACAGCGGGCAGGCTTCATGGCCTCAGCAGGGGCTGGCATGTGTGCAGTTTTGGCCCTGCTGTGGCTGAACACATACACCACACAAGTGTGGCTCTCAAGGCGAGGGGTGCCGTTTCTCCCAATCCCCTGAAACTATATTCTTGAAAGTTGGCATGCTTTATGCTCTCAGAAGGGGCTATTATTTCTGCAAGTTTTGTCCAAAGCTGGCTATACACGACAAAAGTTATATGCTGTTTCAACCTTCCCCATTAAAGCCTATGGGTGAAACGAGAAAACAGCGTCGAAAAGGTGAAATGTTTCGATTTGCCTCATTTTGTTTCGAGGCTGTTTCGAACGTATCGGTTTCATTTTAGTTTTCTTGTTTCGACCTTGAAACAGGTAAAAATAAAACTGGTGGGGAAATTTTGCACAGCCCTAATGCAGAGGAAGGATGAGACTGTCCATTAGCTAATGCTGTGTGTATTTTCCCATGAGGTGTCCTGTCCCAGGTCACACTGAAGGAGTCTGGCCCGGGGTAATGAAGCCTGCACAGACCCTCAGTCGGACCTGCACCGTGTCCAGGTTCCCTCTCCTTAGCTACACTGTGCACGGGGTTCACCAGGGAGCAGGGCAAGGGCTGCCGTGGGTCCGAGTTATCTGGGGCAGTGGAAGCACTGAGTACAACAGTGCTCTCCAAAGCTGCCTCAGCACCAGCAAAAACACCCCCAGCTACCAAGGGTACCCATGTCTCACCGGGCTCCAGCCTGCCTGGTATTACTCCACAGCTTGGTATTACTGGCCAAAGACACAGAGATTAAAAGCCAATATAAGCCTGCACAAACAAACATCCCTGCGGGACCCACCTGGCATGTGAGCAGCAGAGGCAGCATATGCCATCCCCATGCTCTGCCTACTGGGTCAGACACACGAGGCCTTCTAGATCCCATGAACCAGCCAGTGATTAAATCCAGGTAAGGCTCAAGAGTGATCAGTGGGTCAAAATCCCTGATGGAGTCATAGATTCATAGAAAGTTTGGTCCGGAAGGGACCTCAGGAGCTCATCTAGTCCAACCCCTGTTCAAAGCAAGAACAACCCCAACTAGATCAGCACAGCCAAAGCTCTGTCTAGTTCGGTCTTAAAAACCTCAAAGGGTGGATAGCCCACCACCTTCCCAGGTAACCTGTCCCAGTGTTTTGCTACCCTTTTAGTGACATTTTTTTTCCCTAATCGTGATGGCCAGAACCAAAGAAATTAATAAGAAATACATACGTGATTTTTAGAGCCATTTGGAAATTTTGTCTAATATAAAGCTTGTATTTTTGTAACCTGCAAATGTAACTCGTAACTCTTTGTAAAAGTGACTAGGCCTCAAAGACAAAGCTATAGTTGTAAAGTTAGCTGACCTAATGTTTTTTTCTTGCTCAGAAATTAGCCTTGATGATGATAAAACCGGGTTGAACCGCCTGGCCGACCCAGCACGTTCCAGCAAAGCACGTCTCAAAAAACCATCTACAGAGAGATGTAAAGGGGTTGGATTTAGGCGTAGTACTGTTAATTTCAAACCTGAAGATGCTGCGGTGTAATTTGATTATTGGATAAACCCAAGTCTGGGGAGTAACCTTTTATAATAACTCTTAAGTCCTTTTTATCCCGTAGAGTAACAGCTATAGAACAAGATTGTGCATGGCTCTCAAGCCAACAGATTAGCGTAGGACTAGGTATAAAAAGTGCGTGCATCAGGTGACCGACAGGAAGGAGGGAACAGAACGGTCACTGCTGTTCCACGCCCGCACCCCGGACTCCCCGTGCGAGTGAGGATCGGATCCTGGTCAAGGGAACTTCCCCGGTAATCCCTCTGGCAGTGGCTATTGGGGACGCCCGACTTCTCTGGGATCACCTGGCGCGCTCCCGGCATTGAGGGACTATAGATAAGTTGCCAACCCATGTCTGTCTATTTGTTGTTTTAAACAGCCAGTGGCTGATACTCTCACAGTGCCCAATACTGCATTATCTGACTATCGCATTTATCTTTCTGTTAACTGGTGTGTGTGTGTGTGTCAGCTATAATAAACTTGCAATGATTTACACCCAACCCTGCCTCCTTGATCCGGAACCAAACAACCCAGTGACTAAACTTATGCAATCACAGTGCATCAGGTGAACTGGAGACTCAGGATGAACCAGGCTGATTCCTCCACCAGGGGGCAGCACCTCCCCCACCCACCTGTCACCCCCCGCCCCCCACACCCCCACGCAGCTCCTGTCCCACTGCACCAGCACACGGGGACCCCGGCTCCTTCCCACCAGCAAGGGACGGCACCACACACCCTGCACTGTGTTTGCTAGGCCCCTAAACAGCCTCCTGCCCCCTTCCGCTAAGCATTCCCCACTAGGGATGCAGACACAGCCCCTGCCCCACAGCCTGCAGCCAGGCAGGGCTCAGCTACCAGGGGCTCTCACTACCCTGGGAGGCAACCAAACCCCTCAGGGGTCAGAGAGGGACATGGCGAGTACCGCAACCCCAGGTGTTGGGCTCTCAAATGTGGTTTTAATTTAGGGCTTCAGCACTGAGGCCTTAACCTGGAGCCCAGGCCAGGGAGTGCAGACACCTCTCCCCTCATCTTCCTCTCCCAGCTGCAGGGCAGGAGCCTGCCAGGAGCAGCCAACAGCCTCCCTGCAGCCTGCTGGAGCAGCTGGGCTGGAACAGGCTCCCCCAGCTAGCACTGGCACCTCAGGGAACATCGCTGGTGCCCAAATCCCTACAAAACCCAGGACCCATACCCTAACTCAGGTTACTGACACACAGGCACACAACGTGACCTGCTGGGATCTGGCCTCATCCCTGCCAGGTGCCATCGTCTCCTGTCCACCAGGCAAATGGGGATGTCTTATCCCAACTAAGGAGAGAAGGCCCAAATGGACCAAGGCTGAGGATCAAGGGCCCCTGAGATACTCGTGCCCTGTCATCAGGAGGGTGGAGAAGAGCAGGGAACTGAAGCCAGAGTCCTGCCCACAGCCTGGTTTAGCCATGGATCCAAGCACCGGCCCTTCCCCTCTGTCTGTGCTCATCCCACCCCCTTCTTATGTGCAGAGACTCAGAGCCCTGTGCAGAGAGAGGAGGGCCCTGTGCTGAGCACTCCCAGCCCAGGGCTGCTCACACCCTCCTGGGACCCGCATGCAAATCCCTGTCCAGGGACTCCTGCTTAAATACAGCTTCTGGGCTGTGAAGCCTCAGTCCGTGCCCAGCCACTTCTTGCCTTCTGGGAGTCCCCCTTGTTATAGGGCAACAGAAATGAGCTCCTTATTTCTCTTCCTCTTTCTTCTCTCTTCTCTCCCATGTAGGTTGTGGGGAAGGTTGGTGGGACGCCAGAGCACTGGGGCTTCCTCCCTGGACCGTCATCTTCACTTACTTTCTCTTTCCTTTAGGTGTGCTCTCTGCTGTGCAGCTGGTTGAGTCTGGCCCAGGGGTGGTGAAGCCTGCAGAGACCCTCACCCTGACCTGCACTGTCACAGGCTACTCCATCAGTACTGGTTACGATTGGAGCTGGATCCGCCAGCCTCCTGGGAAAGGGCTGGAGTGGATGGGGTACATATATGCAAGCAGTGGTGGCACAAGCTACAACCCGTCCCTCAAGAGCCGCATCACCATTTCCTCGGACAACTCCAAGAACCAGTTCTCCCTGCAGCTGCGCTCTCTGACAGCCGCAGACACCGCCACGTATTACTGTGCCAGAGACACAGTGACACAGAGCAGAGCAGGGGCTGCACAAAAAGGGGAAGCCTGTTCTTCTTAATGTGGCAAAATTACAACAGCCCAGACAAGGAAGTTTCCACCTGAAAACCTCACATACATGGAGGGAAACTCTAACGGGATCATCCTTGTCCATCTGAGGGTTGTTATAGTTGGGCTTACAACACTCCAGACAGCAAAGGCCTGAGATCTTCGCTGGGCATTTGACAAGACAGAGGTTATCAAGCAGTACAAGTCTCAAGACGACTTCATTACGGATCATTTGGGGGCCTTGTCAGCACGGATGGGTATGGCAGTGGGGCTCCTCCTCACTGCCTGGCCCTGCCTGCCCAAAGGGCCACCAGCACAATACTGAATTCAAAAAACACGTCTTTCCTGCAATTGCACTCACCAAACATTTCCAAAATGCTTGAAGACAAGTACCCAGGTTTTTCTCTGCCACTCCAGTTTTTCCTGCACAGTGTGAAGGTTTGTGAAGTATTCACTCTAATCTCTTGGCGTATATAAATCAGAGTTGAGTATATTAGGACTTGAATTACCAGATCATTCCTCATTCTTTCTTTCAGTGGTGACCTGGAGTCTTGCCTCTCATTTCTTTTGTAAAAGTGCTCCCCTGGGACAAGGAGCTCTTGCATCTCCAGGACCCTTATTTCTCCAAGGACAGGACCCTTCCAGAAACCATCCAAGACTTGCTTTCCCAGCAGCCTGGAGGCATTAGGCACAGCTGGCATTGCCCTGTGCTAGGACCCTTACGTCTCCATCCTCTGACCAAAGCCTAAATACACACAGTCTGCCTCTGGCTCTCAGCACCACTGTGACTCACCGCACCCAGCGAGCCAAGCACTGACTCTCTGCTCCTCTGCACCCAACAGGGACAAGGCTGCCTCCCCCTGGCCTCAGACACCTCCACACCAGAAGGCACTACTCTGCCAGGGGTGGGGACACGTCCCTTCAGCAAAAGGGCAATCAGGGCCCCGGGGCCTGGAGTGGGAGTTGCACAGAGGTGGGATAGGAGGGTCCATTACCTGCTGTCTGTGCTTAGCACAGCTGGTCCCCGTCACAGGAGAAGACAGCAGGGCTGGGGTAAGGCATGGGGGATGCAAATCAGGGGCAGGCTCCCCTGTTTAAATTGCTCTTTCCTGCTGCCCAGACGCCTCCTTCACAGACAAGCCACAGCCCCTCAGGTCTATGCAGTGAGCTGCCAACACCCAAGAGCTTTCCCCAGAACCAAAGAAGGGACTTGGGCACCAACTTCTTGTCTTGGATGCAGCTCTGAAAGGTATTTCATCCTCCCACAGGTGAGGGAGGGAAGCATTGCACAGATGCTGCCCTGATAATATTTCCTTTTATCCTACCCTGTGTCTCAGGTGCCTGGTTCCAGTTGCAGCTGGGGGAGTCTGCACGGGACAGGAGGAAGCATCAAGAGTCTCTGCATGTCTCCTGGAGATCCTTTGAGTTTACTTTCATGGACTGCTACATTGTCTAGGTCCAGCAGGCTCCTGGGAAGGGGCTGGGCTGGGGGGCTGAGATGAGGAATACTGGATCCAGCTAGTGGCCCTCCTTGGCTGTGAACGGGTGATTTACCGTCTCCCAGGACATCTCCCAGAGCCTGCTGCACCTGCAGATGAGCAACCCAAAACTGGAGGACACAACACATATAACTGTGCCAGGTACAGTGATTCAAACCCAATTTAAAGCGATATAAAAACCCAGCTCAGAACTCCCTTTTAAAGGTGCTAGCTGGGGGCAGCCCCCTCACAGAGCACAGCCCTGCACAGAGACAGGAGAAGATGCACGGCCCATGGGAGAGCAAATCACACTCACAAGGCTCCTTTCAATTCCATCAGCCCTGACAAAAACTGTCCCCCGGCCCAGCTCTACAAATATCACTCCTGTCCCCAGGAAATCCCGGGCAGATCCTTTATGGTCTCTTCAGCAGAGAAGAGATTTCAAGAGGGAGCAGTGGATTCAGCCACCTTCCCCACATGGAATAGCCCAGCTTGGTCCCATTACTGGACCCATCATCATGTGCAACAGATTTCCTCACGTGGTTGAATCCTTATGTCCAAGCAAGGGCTGGTCTCTGTGAAAGCATTGCCGATGCAGCCTTTGTTGGAGCCCCTGCACACCCAGCCCCACATGCCCACCGAGGGGCTGGCCCCTGCTGCTTCCTGGGCTAACTGAATAGTGTCCCTGTTCAGCAGGTTTCCAGGGCACCTATATCCAAAGGACTCAAAGCCATATGCCACTGGTCCCCCCTGGGGATACCCCACTCCTAGCCTGGCCCTGTTTGTAGCCTCCTGGAGACCCTCATGCAAATGCCCCCTCTCAGCCGGCCTGCTTAAATATTGGTCCCAAGTTCAGGAGCCTCAGTTCGAGGCCAGCCCGGACACTGCCTCCTCCTGCCTCCTGGGATGTACATGAGCCGAACAACTGAGAAGAACACACTGTGCAGACCTTGAAGCACTGGAAAGCCCAGGAGGATGAATTCAGTCAACACTGTGTTATTCTTCATGACTATGGCTTCTCTCTTCCCTCCCATGTTGGAGCTACAAGAAGAGCAAGAGTGACAAAAGATTAGCTCATACCTTCTACACCCAGAGTCCAAAAAAAGATTAGGGTTGTATCACAGCAGCTTGTTATTCAGTGCCAGCTATCTATCCATCCACACATCCTGGATGGACCAACAGGTGTCTGGATAAATATATATTTATCTAGACAGAGACATGGAAAGACAAAGATTTAGGACTTTAATACATGAAAAACAGTCAGCAAAAAAAGCTCAGTGTTTCTGTTACAGTATTCATTGATTAATGTGTCTTTTCCTTGTTAGCTAAATAGATAAGGGAATAGTTACTCATCTATTTCTCTGTACCTCCGGATACATGAATGGACAGATATGCATAACCACTCCTGTAGAAACCTCGCTTTTTGAGAATTATTTTATTTATATCAAATCCTTGTATCCCTGTCAAATCCTTATTCTATCTATTTACCAGCCTACTTATCAATCATGCCACTAAAGGTCAGGCTTTACTACCTCTATATTCAATGGATGTTTAGTGTTGCTAATGTTTATGGGGAGTAGTGGGGGGTGGGGAGATAATTAGGTGCTATGGTGATTAGAGTTATATTTGTCTCCAGACTCATCTGATTGAGTCTTAAATCTATGAGGCTTTATCAGTTATAGAAACCTTCTGTTTCTTCTAAAATATAATCCCTTGAATAAAACCATACTATCATATTAAAATTGGGCTTGAAGGAACCTTGGAAGGTCATCTAGTCCAATGTCCAGCTTAAGCCAGGATCATCTCTTTCTAAACAATCCCAGAAAAGCGTTTGTCTAACTGGAATTAAAATGTCCATAAAGAGGGATTTTATAACCTCTCTATTCATCTTATATAATGCTTAACCATTTAGGATGTTCTTCCTAATATCTGGCATAACTCTCCCTTCATGCAGCTGGAACCCATTACTTCTTGCCTAGCCTTCTAATGATTTGAGGATAATAAAATCATCTCATTGATGGGTCGATGGAACAGGAGTCAAACTTCCAGTGAAAGAGAGATGGGAAAATAAAAAAAAAAACTGGATTGATTTCTGACTCCCACCTTGTATAATAGTGGTATATCAGACATATAGAAAACAAACCAAAAAAACAATCCCAAAGAGCAGCACCCTCCCTACACTCCTGGCAGCCCCAGGCAATCTTTTAGTATCATTCCACTCTTTGACAGAGATAACGATAATAATACTAATTAAAATTACCATTTTCAGGCCCCCTTTCTGTCCCGGCCCCAGGCAGCTGCCCAGTTCACCCACGCCTGTGTCCAGCCCCATCAAAGAGCCAACTAGAGACAGAGCTCTTGTATTATGATGGGGACTATCACGGTAGTTTCCCATGCTCTACAGAAGCAAGGCGAGTGCTTTCCACTCAGCAAAACCCCTAGGTAAGCTGGATGTGTGTTTTGTACACATCACTGAAGTTGAAAAAAAACCAAAACAGTCGGCTTATAACACAGGAACAGTGATCCCATGTTTAAATTGCACAGGAAGCAGAGGAACATGTTTGCCAGGAAATGCAAAACCAGAAGCAAACCAGCATCTATCTGATTTTTTTGTAACGTCCAATTGCTTATTATCACATTGGTGTGGAAACATTTGTGAATTATCAGTCTGCGTATTTTGTTTGCTGCGTACAAACCAACGTCCAACCTGCCCCCACACTCCCTAAGAACAAGCACAATTTTACTCACCACAGTTTGGGAAAATGCCGCCTCACTTTTGAGATGTTCAGGGGTAGGAGACTGGTCCTTCAGCCACTGGTAAATGACCCCTGGAATTGGTCAAGGTGGCCACACAATCCAGAGCCTTCCAAAGTTGTAAATCCTACTTCTTCTGCCCTACAGAAACCTCACAAAATCACACATTTAGGAAAAAAAAGTGGGGGGCGGGGCGGAGAGAAAACCGCTCCCATGTCTCCCTCTCCTCAGTATCAGGAGAGAAAAAGGAAAAGGAATATAGTGTGAGCAGAGACAACCTTCAGATATCATCATTACAATTGCTACTTAAGAAACTATAGAGCTAGGCAGACATTTAGGTCTTCATAGAAGGCAAATGAGAAAATAATAATTAGACAAGTGGGCAACCTTTCACTGGAGGATGAAGAGGCAATTCCTTCAGTAATTGAAAAGAAGTGGCAATGCCCAATCACATAATACAACATATAAGTGTCTGCCTTTTGAAGAATACATGGGAGTCTCCTTACCAAACATAAAGCATATTATGCCCTTACCATTCTGAACTCCATTTTCTAAATTTTTGAAACGTCTGCCCAAAGCCAACGAGAGCACCCTTTCTCCATAAATTTGAGACTTCTTGATGCTATCAGCACCAGAGACTTGAAACAGTGAGATGGAGGTGGTATGGCCAGTGCCTAGGAGCCATCAAAGAGTGTGTTACTTATGATATCTTGGCTGCTGTATTTGAGGCCTGATGTATCTTTTCAAAATACTTATTGTTGAGAGAGAGACACAGAGATTTCTCAACATCCCTGGGACATTTGTCTCTGGAGTTTCCCCAGTTAATTCCCAGGTGATGACTTATTAAGACTTCTGTGTACAGTGTACAGTCGTACGTCCAGTGTACAGTCATCGGAGAGGTCGCCCGGGTCTGGGGGCATCCGGTTTTGGCACTCCAAATGTACATGTACAGTGTACAGTCATCCAGGTGAATGTAGAAGTCCACATCTCTGTTACTGATTATGTGTATGCCTTTTAGTCACTGGGAGGCTCAAAACCAGAGACATGGACGTCTATGTTCACCTGGACAACTGTACACTGTACATGTATATTTAGAGTGCCAAAACCGGACGCCCCCAGACCCGGGCGACCTCTCCGTGACCTCCAAAAGGTCCTGCGACAACAAAGTCATGCTGAGAAGCAGCATGGAGCCAACCCCAGCTGCTGTGCGCTCAAACAGCACAGCTAGGGGGGCACCCAGGCCATGGGTCTTGGGCTCACTCAGGATCACTCACCAGCCCAGACCCCATACCACCAGTGTCTTAAGGCAACACCTCACCCACAAGGCCAGCAAGCTCTCCTTCCTGGAGATCTGTCAGGTGCGCCTCTTATCTCGATGCCTCTGGGCACAGCAATGAAAGAGTCAGGGGCCCCGCGAGTAAATAACTTCTCCCAGAGACCAGCTTATTCACAGTGCCAGGGTGGGATTTGAACCCATCACTCCCACTCCACAGACAAGCACTTGCCCCACAAGGCCAGCAAGCTTTCTTTCTCAGGGACCTGTCGGGTGCACCTCTTATCTCAATGCCTCTGGGCACAGCAATGAAAGAGTCAGGGCCCCAGGAGTAAAGATCTTCTGCCAGAGACCAGCTTACTCACAGTGCCAGGGTGGGATTTGAACCCATCACTGCCACGACAAGCACTTGCCCCACAAGGCCAGCAAGCTTTCCTTCTCAGGGACCTGTCGGGTGCACCTCTTATCTCAATGCCTCTGGGCACAGCAATGAAAGAGTCAGGGCCCCAGGAGTAAAGATCTTCTGCCAGAGACCAGCTTTCTCACAGTGCCAGGGTGGGATTTGAACCCATGCTACTAAGCCTCTAAGCCAGCACTCTCCCCACCAGGATAGCAAGCTCTCCTGGGAGAAAAGCTGTCGGCTGCGCCTCTTGACTCGGTGCCTCTGGCCACAGCAATTAAAGGGACAACAGGCTGACCGCATTGTAGTACTCACAGTGCCATCGGACTTACCTGGTCCAATGGAGGCCAGCACCTGCTGGCTGTAAGTGAACCAACTTGAAATACATCACTAGTTGCCGGGCAGACTCTATCCCACCAGGAAGGAAGCCCCTCTCTCAGGTATGTGATACCAGTCAGGTAGGCAGAGAGAGCAGGTTTGCCCGCTCCCCCAGGAACGTATCCAGCTCAGGTTACCTAAAGAGACAGGGTAAGGATGTGTCTCTCTGCTGGGCCCTTCCTTATCAAATTGTCACCGAGCAGAGACTTTGGGGAGAGACAAAGGTGGCTTTCTGCCACACAGGGCCCTCAGCCCATTAAGAACAAGCCCTCGTATTGGCCACAGCCCAATACTCATCATTGCCTTTTTTACTCTCATGTTCATGTCACCTACAAACCATAGGCAGAGTGTGTATGGAGGAGCCCTCACACCTCCAGGCAGAAGACCGGGCTCTCTCGGCCTTCCAGCCAGGGCTGCCACAAACACAAGGGGAGCCGGGTGGGATGTGTTAAGGACAGGCCCTGCTTGCTCTACCCCGCGGGACACACACAATCAGTCACACAACAGCCATGGCCCACCTAACTCCCTGAGCCAGGGGAGTAGCAGGGGGTCGACCCCAGGGATGTTCTCTTTCATTGGGGCTTAACCAAGAAAGGAAAGTGTTTCCGAAATGACAGACAGGAGCTGAGAGCACCAGGGCCATTCAGCTCCCGGGAGCTCCAAGGAGGGCATCTGGGACCCTTGGCCAAGACCTGTCCGACTGAGATAACCCCCGCACTCTTCCCCAGCCAAGGCACATCTGAGATTGAGCCCTGTGGCCCAGCACCTGCTCCCCATGGGCCGGCCCTGCCTCTGCCTCACTGCATTAGGCAGGGCTGCAAGTCCCCTTCGCTTTGGGAGAGTCAGTGGAGGGAGGGAGTGGGGCAGGGGGCAGAGGGGGTTGATCTTTCCAGGCAGTGGTGACATGTCCCTCACTCAGGGAACTAAACAGGGCCCAGCACAGTGCCAGGCATGGACTGGATGCAGCAGGAGGGACAGTCCTATTCCCTCCCCCAGCCCCTCTCACAAACTAATCAGCCCTGAGAAGGGATGGCACCTGTGTTTCTTATGGAGGGGGATATGCAAAACAGAGTGACATTTCTGTTTCTGTCTGCCCACCTCTGCCCAGGCTGTACACAGATACCTTCTGCCTCCCCCTGTCCCTGCTCCTCTCCCACCACTCCCAGAGACAGCGTCTGTTCCCACCCCAATGGCCATGGGACTTCGGATCCACCTCCTTTTCATCGCAGCAGCTCTGGAAGGTATTCTCTGCTCTCAGATCATTGCTGAGGCTGATCCACCTTGTTCTACTCACCATAATATACTCATGGTTAAAAGTGACTCTCTTTGCAGGTGTCTGGTCTCAGGTGCAGCTGGTGGAGTCTGGAGGGGCCTTGAGGGAGCCTGGAGACTCTCTGTGCCTCACCTGCACAGGCTCGGGATTTGATTTGAGGAGATACGGCATGGACTGGGTCCCACAGGCTCCTGGGAAGGGGCTGGAGTGGGTTGCAGTCATCTATTCGGACAGCAGTAAAGAATACAACGCAGACCCTGTGAAAGGACGATTCGCCATCTCCCGAGACAACTCCGGGAGCCAGGCACACTTGGACATGAGCAGCCTGAGACCTGAGGACCCTGCTCAGTATTACTGTGCAGCTCACAGCAGTGAGATATCCATGTCAGCTCATAGAAAAAGTTCCTCTTGCCTTGAAAGTAACAGCCACATGGTGACACCCACGGTCTATAAACTACAACTCTCAATTGAGAAAAAGAAAATAGTGCAAGGGAGCTCTGACTGCTCTCCTCCATTTATGGGGGAGGAAATAGCGTGGTATTTCAAGGAAAAAAAACCTGTACAAACACATAGGGACCACTCACAGATGGACCAGATGCTTTCTTCTTCCTCCTGCTTCATCCCAAATTTCACAGCCCCCAACTGATGAACCAAAATGACCCAGGTCCCCCAGATCAGGACACAGTCATCTAAGGTCGGATTGAGCAAAACCTTCGTAATTTTGTCCAGAATATTTACACCAAGAGGATAAACCTGATGGAGAAGGCTCAGGCTTCCTGTTGAGAGGACTGTGACACCCAGATCTTTACTCTGGTCTCCCCCTTTCTCCATCACCCTCTGATGTCAGTAAGCAAGACCAGGTGTTCTGGGATTGGTGCTGGGACAGGGTGGGGACCCCTCGCCCAAAAGTAACTGGGCCTCTGAGCCGTACCCTAGTCCCACCCGGCCCCGATCTGAAAGACTGGACTGTACGGTGGCAACAGCGCACCTACACTTGCAGTATTTCCCACTCACATCTCTTAGGGACTGCCATCACCTAGACTCCCTCCCCTCCCCAACCCAGACTGCACCCCTCTGCCAGGCCCTGAGCTCTGAATTCCTCACTGTGCAGGGACTACATCTCATGTTAATGCTGTCTCAGCCAAGCCCATAGCCCATGTACAAACCTGAGCACTCCCTCTTCTCTCTCAGCCTCCCCCACCCATCTGTGCCTTGCCTGGAGACCAGAGATCCACTGTCTGCCTCGGGGCTCTCTCCATCTCCGCACACATGGCACCAATCAATGCTGTGGATAGTGGCTGGGGGCTGACATTCAAACCCCCTCCCATCCCATAACGGGAACCTTGGCATTGGAGAGCATATCCGAGCCCAGGTAGACCCTGGGCCTGCTGCCTTAACAGGCAATAGACCCAGGTGCACACATGGAGCGGGCTCCAGTGTAAGGTTACCACATGTCTGGGTTTTCCCAGATATGTCCTCTTTTGTGGCCCCCTGTGCTGCGTCTGGGTGGGTTTTCAAAATGCAGGCAAATGTCTGGGTTTTTTGCTGTTCATCTGCTCTCCAAGACGGGCTGTTTGAGGCAAGGTGATTGCCAGTTGGGGGTCATATGCTCCCTGTCCCAGCTCCAGCAAGGTAAAGAAAGAGAGAGAGAGACCGGGCACACACGTAACGCGGGAGCTGCTTGGGCAGCAGGGCTGGTGGGGTGGGCAGAGGTCTGCGGGTCGGGAGTGAGGAGCACCAGCAGGGTTGGGGGAGCAGAGGCTGTGGGTCCAGTGTGGGATACTGGCAGTGCTGGAGGGGCAGGGGCTGCAGGTCAGGAGTGAGGGGCACCAGCACGGGGTGGGAGGCAGGGGACTGCTGTTTGGGAGTGAGGGGCAGCAGCAGGGCTTGAGAGGTGGTGGATGGTCAGTGAGCTAATGGGCAGGGGCAGGGCACCAGCTTGTCACTGCCCCCCACCCCCACCCCCTTGGAAAATCTCACCCTCTGCGGTGCCTTGTCTCCCTACTAGATGCTACACAAGAACAACCTGCTACCTCTTCCCCTAAATCACTCCCATCCCCTAATTTCCTTTCCCTTCCATCTCATCCGAGGAAACCAGCATCCACCAACTTCCCACAGGGGTGAAGAGCAGGCTGTGCACAATCAGGGCCATGAAGCCTTGTCTGGGAGTGGCTGCAATGCACCAGGTAGCAGGGCCTGACACCCCTGTTCACACCCCAGCACAATCTCTTCCCACCATGAGGAGAAAGCAGCTGTGCTGCTTATAGGGTGAGTGAGATGCAAATCAGGGGCAGGCCGTCCCATATAAAGCTGTGTGTCTGGCTTACCGGGATGCACCCACAGAGGCAGCCTGAAGCCTGTGGGGTCTGTGCAGTGACTGGCCATCACCTCCAGAGCTTCACCTCCAGAGCCAACAAAGATGGGACCTGGGCTCCACCTCCTTGTCCTGGCAGCAGTGCTGGAAGGTATTTGGCACACTTGGAGGCCAGGACATGGAGGGGACAACTGCATCGATCCCATCCTGATACTAGTTACTCTTGCTTCATAACTTGGTTTTCAGGTGTCTGGTCCCAGGTGCAGCTGGTAGAGTCTGGAGGAGATGTGAGGAAACCTGGAGACTCTCTGCGCCTCTCCTGCAAAGCCTCTGGGTTCACCTTCAGTAGATATGGCATGCAATGGGTCCGCCAGGCTCCTGGGAAGGGGCTGGAGTGGGTTGCTTATATTGGCACATCCTCCTCTCACATATACTACGCTGACAGTGTTAAGGGGCGATTCACCATCTCCAGAGATGACTCCAGCAGTCTCCTGCACCTGCAGATGAACAGCCTGCGAGCAGAGGACACGGCCCGCTATTACTGCGGAGACACACAGTGATTCAAATCCTATTAGAGCTAATGCAAAAAACCCTGAGCACAAACTCCACTTGTGCCCTGTGCCACAGGAGGCTGCAGGGACCAGAGCAGCACAAGGCCAGGCCCAGTGCTGGAGGGAGCCCACCTGTTGGTGTCAAGGGTTAACACTTTCTTTGACTGCACCAGTCACACATTCCTCTGCATGGGGTTACTGGGTGCACTGGTCTCCACACTCAGCACTGGAGCCAGTCCTGATGGGAGGGCAAGGGCAGGGGCTGCACTCCCAGCTCTCTCTAGGGAGAAGCCTGGGGACTCTCAGTCTCTCCCCTCAGCAGGCAGCTGGCCCATTTTAGTATCATTGGCAAACTTGGACAGTGTGCTTTCCACCCCCTCATCCAAGTCGCTGATGAAGATATTAACCAGTGCAGCCTTGAGGACCAAGCCTTGGGGTACCTCACTGCCCACATCTCACCAGGTTGAGTACAACCCATCCACCACTACTCTCTGGGTGTTCTCCATCAGCCAATTTTTGACCCATGAAACTGTGTAGGCATCAGTGCCGCAGTCATTTAATTAATTGATAAGTATGGGGTGAGAGACAGTGTCAAAGGCCTTCTAAAAGTCTAGAAAGACTATGTCCACAGCGACACCATCATCCAAGGATTTAGTTACTTGGTCATAAAAAGCAACCAGGTTCATCAGGCAAGACCTGCCTTTGATGAACCCATGATGATTGCCCCCGAGCATGATCTCCCCTGCAGCCCCCCACAGATGTTCTCCAGGATGATTCTCTCCAAGATCTTCTCCAGGACTGAGGTGAGGCTTACAGGCCTATAGTTACCTGGGTCCTCCCTCCTCCCTTTCTTGAATATTGGGACCATATTACCTAGTTTCCAATCCCCCGGCACCTGGCCAGATGACCACGGATGCTCATACAGCCGGGCAAAGGGCTCCACGATGACCCCTGCCAGCTCCCTCAACACCCTTGGGTGGAGGCATCTGGACCTGCAGATTTAAACATGTCTAGCCCTTCCAGAAAATCCCTAACTACCTCTGGGCTGACTGGAGGCCTGACAGAGCTATCCCCAAGATTGTCCCTACGTCTGGTAGGTGGGATACCCCGGTCCCTGTTCAAGAAAACAGAGGCAAAGAAACTGTTAAAAATATCAGCTTTCTTGTCTGGCGTAGCCACAAGGTTACCGTTTGCATCTCATCTTCATGCTGTGGTCCCTGTGCCCGAGCACTTGCCTCGATGGTGAGGGGCATGCTGGCCAGGGTCCCTGCCTCCATCCACTGGGAGGGAATCTGGTCCTGATTGTACAAGAAGGAACTGGTCAGAGGTGGATCATGGACTGAATTCAACCCCAACATCTCCTTTGAAGGAAGAGCTCCCCTACGTGTACCCACCGCTGCTCCCAGCACCTCCATCCTGCCCTGGACCTACAACACTACACACCACAACCCCGGTTCCCAACCCAAGACCTGTTCAGTTCCCCACATGCCCCTGTAGGACCAGACTCTCGTCCCCTCCCTGCCCCTGCACTTACCCTGCAGGGCCATCCCCTCCTGATGCATGGGGTGCACTTGCAAAAAAGAGAAAAAACAGAAAGTGAAGTGGTAGGCCGAGGGGAACGCCAACCCAGGAAGGAGGTTAGCTCAGTGTGGCACCAACCCCCACGTCAAGCACCAAACAAAACATGCCCCGGTTAACAGAGAGGGACACCCCAACATCACAACAGTGCGCACACATCCTCCCGCAAAGCACCAGGAAGGCAACCTCTTCAAGAGCTTTCCAGAGTCAGGGCTCAGCCCTGCCCTTTTTACAAACACACACTCCCACCCCACCCGGGTACAGGAGCATAGAGGGCCTCATTTCTGCATTGCCATTCTCCCTAGCAGGGGTATGAAGAGCAACAGCTCCTCCACCTTGTCCTCATCCTCAACTTCCCCCAAACAGCCCGTCCAAGATGGTCCACATGTGAGTGTGCACAGCCTGTCACTGCCTGCGCAGGCCTGCACCGAGTGTGTCAGGACGCTGCTGGGTTCCCCTCTGGAATTGCTCCTTCCTGCCCGACTTCCCCACCCCTGTCTCCTCCCCGAGGGCCCCAGAGCCCTGCGGCCCCTGCCCCACACACACTCACCAACAACTTCGCCTGCCTCTGCTGGGCACTGCGGAGATGAAATCATTTCACAGCTCAGCGAGAGCTGGAGCTGTCTCAGAAATCAGCCCCTTCCCTTGCGAACCTGAGTAGTCTGCTCCTCTGCCCCAACCAGAGGGAGAGAGAAGGACCCAGGACACTCTGCCCTGCTAGGCTCAGGGCCCCCCCGACCCCTCCAACAGCCTCCTGGTGCTCAACATAATCTGTAGGCAAGGCCGTCCCACATGTGGGCCCCGCTGCCTGTGCACAGGGTCCTGGGGCTCAGAGAGCTCTGCCCAGGACACAGCTGCTTGGTACGTGTGGGCACAGACACCTTCGTGGGTCGGCTGATCATCACCGAGTGCTCATCCAGCACTGATCTTGGGGCTAACAAACTGACACTAGGGAAAGCACCAGACTTTTCCCCATCCTGCTCTTTTTAGACCTTGGCAAGTTCGGGTCTGCGTGGTCTTTTAGCAGGACTCCTGATGCCCAACGCCAGCCAGACAGAGGGCACTCAAGGAAGACTAGCAAGTACAGCAGAAAACTAGCTGAGCTGAGCAGGGAAACTGTCAGTAAACTACATCACAAAAAGGAAGCTTAGAAGAAGTGGAAACTTGGACAAACAACTAGGGAGGAGTACAAGAGTATTGTTGTGGCATGCAGGGATGAAGTCAGGAAGGCCAAAGCACAACTGGATTTGCAGCGAGCAAGGGAAGTGAAGGGGAACTAAAAGGTTTTCTACAAGTATGTTGGTAGCAGGAGGAGAATGAGGGAAAGTGTGGGTCCCTTACTGAATGGGGGAGGCAACCTTGTGATAGAGGGTGCAGAAAAGGTTGAAGTGCCCAATGCCTTTTTTGCCTCGGTCTTCACAAGCAGGGTCAGCTCCCAGACTATTGCATGAGGCAGCACAGTTTGGGGAGGAGGTGAGCAGCCGTAAGTGCGGAAAGAACAGGTTAGGGACTGCCTATAAAAGCTGGACGTGCACAAGTCCATGGGGCCGGATGGGATGCACCCAGGTGTGCTGAGGGAGATGGCTGATGTGATTGCAGAGCCTTTGGCCATCATCTTTAAAATCTCATGGCAATCACGAGAGGTCCCATACAGTTGGAGAAGGGCAAACACAGTGCCCATATTTAAGAAAGGGAAGAAAGTGGATCCAGGGAACTACAGACCAGTCAGCCTGATTTGGAAAAAATCATAGAGGAGATCCTCAAGGAATTTATTTCTAACCACGTGGAGGAGAACATGATTAGGACCAGTCAGCATGGATCCACCCGGGGCAAGTCATGCCTGACCAACCTGATTGCCTTCTACGATGAAGTGACCAACTCTGTAGAAGCGAGGTGATGGGTGGATGTGATGTACCTTGGTTTTAGGAAGGCTTTTGACATGCTCTCTCACAAGTCTCCCAGGCAAGATAAGGTAGTATGGGATGAAGAAAGGACAGCAAGGCAGACATAGAACTTGCTGGAGAAATGGGCTCAGAGAGTGCTAATCAAAGGTTTGAGGTGTAGTTGGCAGCTTGTATAAAGTGGAGTGCCCCAGGGGTTGGTCCTGGGGCTGGTTGTGTTCAATGTCTTCAGTGATCTGGAAGATGGCATAGAGGGCACGCTCAGCAAGTTAGAAGAGGACACCAAGCTGGGGGGAGCAGTGGATATGCTAGAAGTTAGGGAAAGGATTCAGAATGAACTGGACAAATTGGAGGATTGGGCCAAAATGAATCTCATGAAGTTCAACAAGGACAAATGCCAAGTCCTGCATTTAGGACAGAAGGGTCACAAGTACTAGTACAGGCTGGGGGCTGACTGCCTGGGCAGCACCTCTGCTGAAAAGTCCCGGAGGATTACAGTGGAAAATAAGCTGAATATGAGCCAGCAGAGTGTCCTGGAGGAGCCTGCGCGGTGCTGTGTTGACTACCTTGTCACAAGTACAAATGCTTTAGCTTCTGCTGTGATGTACTTGTTAGGCCAAAATGTGTTAGGGCTGTGGCTGCAGACAATAAAACTGGCCAGATATTTGCCACCAAAATGAGCCTCTGGTCCTTCTTTAATACGCGATTGGTGTTGATATCTCTTGGCTGCAGCTTGTCACACTGCTGTTCCTGAGACTTCAACTCTGACAACACCCAACGAGGACAACAGCAACGATGACAAGAAAACCCCAGACGACAGCCAGCCAGCAGAAAGCAGTAGTCACTGCTAGCATTGAGCACCTGGGGCAGAGGACCAATGTAGGTTCATGCCTCTAAGCTGGGCAGGCACATGCCACCCCACAGAGGTGGCCAGAGGGAGTTTGCTGGGTTTCTCCACTGCAGCAAGAGAGACCAGCTCTGGGCATGAACGTGCTCCCTGCATCCCCCTGGGAGACAGGCCCCACTCAACCCCAAAGGGCATGGGAGAGGAGGGGAGAAAGGAGATGAAAGCAACAGACCGTTGTGTTTCAGCCCCTGCAGTCTGCTTTATAGTGGGTCTGGTTCCCCACCAGCCTAGAAAGATTTGCCCCAGCCCTCTTTCTATCCCAGACAGCAGATAAGTTCCCATCCACATGCAGGAAGGCAGGTCAGCACACAGGATCACACACAGGAAGGGTCCCCAGCACCTGATGAATGCTGGGTTCCTGAAACCTTTCCTCAGCCTGAGCAATCCCCATCTCCTGCTGAGCTCCCTGCCCTGCTTCACACAGATTCTGACCAGTGCTGGCAGGACTCAAATATTCTCAGTCCTTATGCAAAAAAGGGAAACCACATACAAATCCGTGCCCAGGCACTTCACAATGGTGTGGCTTAGAGGGAACAGGTCCCATCAGAAAAGGGCAAGGAAATAAGGCCCCGGAGCCTGCTGTGGGAGGTACCCAGACACATGGGATGGGAGGGTCCAGCCACTGTCTGTGCCCAGCACAACTGATCCCCCTCCCTGGGGAAAGCAGCAGGGTGGTATAAGGCAGGGGACATGCAAATCACAGACAGGCTGCCCGCTATAAATCACTTTGTCCTGCTGCCCAGGCAGCACCTGCACACACAACCCATAGCCCTCAGGTCCAGGCAGTGACCACCAACACACAAGAGCTTCCCCCAGCACCAGGGAAGATGGGACTTGGGCTCCACCTGCTTGTCCTGGCCGCAGCTCTGCAAGGTATGTCATCTTCCCACAGGCAGGGGAGGGGAGCCTTGCACTGATGCTGCCCTGATACTAGTTACTCTTGGCTCCTACCTTGCTTTTCAGGTGCCTGGTCCCAGGGGCAGCTGGTAGAGTCTGGAGGAGATGTGAGGAAACCTGGAGACTCTCTGCGCCTCTCCTGCAAAGCCTCTGGGTTCACCTTCAGTAGCTTCAACATGTACTGGGTCCGCCAGGCTCCTGGGAAGGGGCTGGACTGGGTGGCTGAAATTCAGCATGATGGATCCAGCCAGTGGTACTCCCCGGCTGTTCAGGGGCGATTCACCATCTCCAGAGACAACTCCCAGAACATGCTGTACCTGCAGATGAGCAGCCTCAGACCCGAGGACACAGCCCTGTATTACTGTGCCACAGACACGGTGACTCAAACCCTATTCATGGCAATACAAAATCCCAGCTCAGATCCTCCCTTCTCAGATGCCAGGAGGGGGCAGCCACGCTGCACAGCACAGCCCTGCACAGAGGCAGGAGGGGACACAGGGGACAGGGGAGAACAGACCCCAGCCTCGAGACTCTTTTCCACTCCAGGAGCCCTGACAAAAGCCACCCCCAGCCCCAACTCTGCAGACATGGCTCCAGGCCACAGGAAAGCCCAGGCAGGTCCTTCTCAGTGCATGTCCCAGGAGGACGGCAGGTCCAGTGGCAGCAGCAGCGTGGGCAGAGTGGGGTGTACCCAGCTCAGGATGTGGGAGGAGGAAGACGTTTGAGCTCAACAAGCTTTGGCACCATCACCCACTGCTGCCCGGGGCTCTGCCCCACACAGCCGTTCACCCTCACTGCTGGCCACCCACCCAACACACACACCTGCTTCAGCAGACAGCCTCCCAAGGCCCAGCCTGCTCCCCTGCTCCCCACGGCAAACCCACCGCGACTGACTGGCACTGACTCCTGCTCTTGCTGCCTCAGGCTGATGAGCTGGGGCTCATGCCACAGGAAAGTCTGACCCAGATCCAGGGCAGGGAGCGAGATTTCAGACACTGGTTGGACAATGCAGCTGCTGCCTGGCATGTTGTTCACCCTGGACACAGCCAACACTAGGAGAAAGTGTGTGTCTTGTGAGCACAGGGTAATCAAGGATCCCACTGAGATCCTGGTGTTTTCCTGTGTGATGCCTGTTCCCACAGTCAATTGCCAGGATCTGTGCAGCAGACCATACCAGTTTCCCTGGAGGATGCCCTTGTACCAAGGAGAGGGACCCAGGCCCAGCCCAGCCCGGGGGCCCCTTTATGAAGCAGCTAAGACCACTCCTCCCTGCCCCTCCTGCTTCCCCCCCGTCTTCTGCTCCCCTCTCTCCTGGGGGGCTGCTCCCAGCCAGATGGGAAAAGCTGCCCAGGGGAGAGACTGTCTGGGGCTCAGTTCATGCTTGTTGTCCCCTCAGCCCATCTGTGGAGGATCCAATCCCCGGGTCTGGATAAGGCCCCAGGGGAGAGGGGAAAGGAGGCAGGGCAGAGCTCACCTGCCCCTGGGCTCCAGGGAGAACTTGTTTGCTGGTTTGGGGCACTTTAAGATAAAAGCTGATACAAGAACTAAATGACTTTCTTTTCCCATGACACACTGGAGATCTCCCGCTTTGGAGCAGATTGAATTAATCTAGTCTGCTCTGCACACACGCTGAGGTGAACTGTGCTGCGCCACGTGCCGTTGTATAAGTGGCAGAAGGCACGGCAGCACACAGGAAATGGCAGTGGTGCACTTGTGAAGTAAAGCACCTTTAAGGTGTTTTAGTTTAAAAGTGCAGCACCACCATTTTCTCAGTGGCGACACTCATTTTGCTGCTTATACAACGGGAAGCGTCACAATGCCAAGAACTTTTCAAAGCTCCTAGCACTGTAGCACTTGCATGTGTAAAAGTGCCCAAAAAGAGTGTTAAGGTCTGTGCGACTTCACACCAATTATATCCCCTGAAAGACCTGCCCAGGTTATCATAGCTAGAGAGCACCTCCTAGGGCAGAAAGGCAAGAGATAGAGCACATCTGCTCTCCTACTAATTAAATTTACCTTGAGGTATTCAGTAGCCTTACAGAGGCTTGGCGGCACAATTTCTAATGCAGTCAGAACACTTTTGGTAGACAGCTTAACCACTTCCAAGTAGAAGAGGCTGGGGCCATTTGTAAAGGAGGTGTTTCAGCTCCTGGACACACACACACAAAGCCCAGTCTCATCCCAGATGGGACCCTAAAACACTCCTAGGGCCTGCGAGGATCTGGGGCTCCACTCCCCAAGGGGGTTGGCTGACCCACAGACACTCGGTAATCCCTGGCTCTGGATGCTGCAGCTGTGCTTCCTCTAAAGTCCCTACCTAGCATTCAGTGAAGCCAGCTGTAGCTACCAAAAAAGTTGGCACCTGTGATTAGTTAGTCTATAGGGTACAGCTCTACCCCTGCCTTCTTTAAACCTGTCCCCAGCCTAGGTCTCAAGCCACAGTTTTGGCTGCTGAACAAACCCCAGAGGGCTGCTCGCGTAGAGGAGACAAGGTGACATGCACACACACACTTCTGCTCTGTAAACGGCATAGCTGGGGACACGCTGAAACAGCAGAGGAGGAGCTGAAGAAAAAAGCTGGAAGCAGAGTCTGAACAGCTATACAACAAGTATGTCAGCCATGTATGAACGCACATGCAACAAGCATCTCAGGCTCCTGCCCTGCACTTTGTCCCTGCTCAGCATTAACTAAGGGAAGAAGCTGAGGCCAGCCCAAGACCCAACCCATACAGGCCTGCCTGCCCCTCCAGCACTGCACAGCACCAACTCCAGGGGAAGAGCCCAAGCTGAGGCCCCATCAACCCAACTATCCTGGGACAAGGCTGGTGGGAGGGAGAGTCCCTGGAGCCAACACCCAGAAGCCTGAAGACAAGTCTCCTTTAATATGAAGGCAGGGAATCTCCTAGGATCTCTCATTGCCCCAGGGAGAGGACAAACCATGCATGAACCAAGGAGAGTCATGCAGAGGGAACCCCCAGTCTCAGGCAGGGGGTGTCCAGTCCCTGGGGAAGGCTTCAGCTCCGAGGCACCAACCTCAAGCCCAGATCAGGTTTTGGATACACCTCTCCCCTCATCTTCTTCTCTCAGCTGCAGGGCAGGAGCCTGCCAAGCATATCCAACAGCCTCCAATGAACCCGCTGAAGCAGCTGGGACTGATGGGGCCAAGTGCAGATGGGGAGGTGACTGGAGCCTTAGTTAAATCTTTCTGGGATGCTGCTGTCTGGTCTGCCTCTTCCCTACAGCAGACAGGACTTTAATGGGCAGGTTTCTCCCAATAAGCAACTCATTCCCAGCATCTGCCCAGTGCTCAATCCCTGTCTCTTAGTCCTGCCCAGTCTGAGCTCTCTAGGATCAGGAGATCTCTGGCTGCTCTGGGTGCTGGCTTTCCTGCTGGGGCAGTGTGGTGGGCCAGTAAGGGGAGGTCCTGCACTGAGCCTCCCACATCACTATGCCCCTCAACCTTACTTACTCTACATGTCTCTCCAGGGGCACCTAAGCCCTGGCAGACCCCCTTTCAAGGCCCACCACAGAGTCTGGGGTAACGTGTGCTGCCACCACGCTGAGAAGGGACTTTCTGGAGCCTGTGTGCTCATGGAAACACAGGCCTAATAGTCCTATGTGTACTAGACCCAATACAAGGACTTGGGGCACCTCCCCAAGCCAGGGACCAAAAAGGATAGTCTCCCTTAGTCCACAGACCCAAGGGGCCTCCTGGGCATAATTAAACCAAGCCCTCAATAAGTGTCCCACACTAGGTACAAAGGAGACCTTAATTGGTTACAGAGGGGAGGGTTAGAATAGGGTCCAGGGTAGAGCAATATCAGAGAAATCCCATAGAGCAAACTCCTGTGGCTGGGGGAGCCTTTGATCTCACATCGGAGTTACTGTGAGCTATATATCTGGTTGGATCTCAGATAGCTTAATCACAAGTATCATCCAGAGGCTTTTGGAGAATCGCTCTGAAGGCAGGCAGTTCCTTGATCATGAGTTTTGAGAGAGAGAGCAAGCTTCAGATGGTCCAGCTATTCTTCGTTCCTGAGCATCCCTCATGGCTGCTGCCCCCCTCCTCCCGGGCAGTCCTTAACTTATATAGCCCAGGTGACCTCACTTACCTGGTCCAATGGAGGCCAGCACCTGTTGGCTGTAAGCGAACCAACTTGAATTACATCACTAGTTGCCGGGCAGACTCTAGCCCACCAGGAAGGAAGCCCCTCTCTCAGGTATGTGATACCAGTCATGTAGGCAGAGAGAGCAGGTTTCCCACTCCCCCAGGAACGTATCCAGCTCAGGTTACCTAAAGAGACTGGGTAAGGATGTGTCTCTCTGCTGGGCCCTTCCTTATCAAATTGTCACCGAGCAGAGACTTTGGGGAGAGACAAAGGTGGCTTTCTGCCACACAGGGCCCTCAGCCCATTAAGAACAAGCCCTCGTATTGGCCACAGCCCAATACTCATCATTGCCTTTTTTACTCTCATGTTCATGTCACCTACAAACCATAGGCAGAGTGTGTATGGAGGAGCCCTCACACCTCCAGGCAGAAGACCGGGCTCTCTCGGCCTTCCAGCCAGGGCTGCCACAAACACAAGGGGAGCCGGGTGGGATGTGTTAAGGACAGGCCCTGCTTGCTCTACCCCGCGGGACACACACAATCAGTCACACAACAGCCATGGCCCACCTAACTCCCTGAGCCAGGGGAGTAGCAGGGGGTCGACCCCAGGGATGTTCTCTGTCATTGGGGGTTTACCAAGAAAGGAAAGTGTTTCCGAAATGACAGACAAGAGCTGAGAGCACCAGGGCCATTCAGCTCCCGGGAGCTCCAAGGAGGGCATCTGGGACCCTTGGCCAAGACCTGTCCGACTGAGATAACCCCCACACTCTTCCCCAGCCAAGGCACATCTGAGATTGAGCCCTGTGGCCCAGCACCTGCTCCCCTTGGGCCGGCCCTGCCTCTGCCTCACTGCATTAGGCAGGGCTGCAAGCCCCCTTCTCTCTGGGAGAGTCAGTGGAGGGAGGGAGGGAGTGGGGAGGGGGCAGAGGGGGTTGATCTTTCCAGGCAGTGGTGACATGTCCCTCACTCAGGGAACTAAACAGGGCCCAGCACAGTGCCAGGCATGGACTGGATGCAGCAGGAGGGACAGTCCTATTCCCTCCCCCAGCCCCTCTCACAAACTAATCAGCCCTGAGAAGGGATGGCACCCGTGTTTCTTATGGAGGGGGATATGCAAAACAGAGTGACATTTCTGTTTCTGTCTGCCCACCTCTGCCCAGGCTGTACACAGATACCTTCTGCCTCCCCTGTCCCTGCTCCTCTCCCACCACTCCCAGAGACAGCGTCTGTTCCCACCCCAATGGCCATGGGGCTTTGGATCCACCTCCTTTTCATCGCAGCAGCTCTGGAAGGTATTCTCTGCTCTCAGATCATTGCTGAGGCTGATCCACCTTGTTCTACTCACCATAATATACTCATGGTTAAAAGTGACTCTCTTTGCAGGTGTCTGGTCTCAGGTGCAGCTGGTGGAGTCTGGAGGGGCCTTGAGGGAGCCTGGAGACTCTCTGTGCCTCACCTGCACAGGCTCGGGATTTGATTTGAGGAGATACGGCATGGACTGGGTCCCACAGGCTCCTGGGAAGGGGCTGGAGTGGGTTGCAGTCATCTATTCGGACAGCAGTAAAGAATACAACGCAGACCCTGTGAAAGGACGATTCGCCATCTCCCGAGACAACTCCGAGAGCCAGGCAGCCTTGGACATGAGCAGCCTGAGACCTGAGGACCCTGCTCAGTATTGCTGTGCAGCTCACAGCAGTGAGATATCCATCTCAGCTCATACAAAAAGTTCCTCTTGCCTTGAAAGCAAGAGCCACATGGTGACACCCACGGTCTTTAAACTACAACTCTCAATGGAGAAAAAGAAAATCGTGTGAGGGAGCTCTGACTGCTCTCCTCCATTTATGGAGAAGGAAATAGCATGGTATTGTGCAGGTTTTTTTTCCTTGCAAACACATAGGGACCACTCACAGATGGACCAGATGCTTTCTTCTTCCTTCTCCTTCATCCCCAAAGCTCACAGCCCCCAACTGATGAACCAAAATGACCCAGGTCCCCCAGATCAGGACACAGTTATCTAAGGTCGGATTGAGCAAAACCTTGATAATTTCGTCCAGAAATTTTCACCAAGAGGATAAACCTGATGGAGAAGGCTCAGGCTTCATGTTGAGAGGACTGAGAAACCCAGATCTTTACTCTGGTCTCCCCCTTTCTCCATCACCCTCTGATGTCAGTAAGCAAGACCAGGTGGTCTGGGATTGGTGCTGGGACAGGGTGGGGACCCCTCACCCTAAAGTAACTGGGCCTCTGAGCTGCACCTAGCCCCACCCGGCCCCGATCTGGAAGACTGGATTGTACGGTGGCAACAGCGCACCTACACTTGCAGTATTTCCCACTCACATCTCTTAGGGACTGCCATCACCTAGACTCCCTCCCCTCCCCAACCCAGACTGCACCCCTCTGCCAGGCCCTGAGCTCTGAATTCCTCACTGTGCAGGGACTACATCTCATGTTAATGCTGTCTCAGCCAAGCCCATAGCCCATGTACAAACCTGAGCACTCCCTCTTCTCTCTCAGCCTCCCCCACCCATCTGTGCCTTGCCTGGAGACCAGAGATCCACTGTCTGCCTCGGGGCTCTCTCCATCTCTGCACACATGGCACCAATCAATGCTGTGGATAGTGGCTGGGGGCTGACATTCAAACCCCCTCCCATCCCATAACGGGAACCTTGGCATTGGAGAGCATATCCGAACCCATGGAGACCCTGGGCCTGCTGCCTTACCAGGCAATGGACCCAGGTGTACACGTGGAGGGGGCTCCAGCGAAGGGTTACCATATGTCTGGGTTTTCCCAGATATGTCCTCTTTTGTGGCCCCCTGTGTTGCGTCTGGGTGGGTTTTTAAAAAGCAGATAAATGTCTGGGTTTTTTGCTGTTCCTCTGCTCTCCAAGACGGGATGTTTGAGGCAAGGTGATTGCCAGTTGGGGGTCATATGCTCCCCATCCCAGCTCCAGCAAGGTAAAGAAAGAGAGAGAGACTGGGCACATGCGTAATGCGGGAGCTGCTTGGGCAGCAGGGCTGGTGGGGTGGGCAGAGGTCTGCGGGTCGGTAGTGAGGAGCACCAGCAGGGTTGGGGGAGCAGAGGCTGTGGGTCCAGTGTGGGATACTGGCAGTGCTGGAGGGGCAGGGGCTGCAGGTCAGGAGTGAGGGGCACCAGCACGGGGTGGGGGGCAGGGGACTGCTGTTTGGGAGTGAGGGGCTGGGGTCAGTGGGTCCAGAGCGAGGGGCAGCAGCAGGGCTTGAGAGGTGGTGGATGGTCAGTGAGCTAATGGGCAGGGGCAGGGCACCAGCTTGTCACTGCCCCCCACCCCCACCCCCTTGGAAAATCTCACCCTCTGCTGTGCCTTGTCTCCCTACTAGATGCTACACAAGAACCACCTGCTACCACTTCCCCTAAATCACTCCCATCCCCAAATTTCCTCTCCCTTCCATCTCATCCGAGGAAACCAGCACCCACCAACTGCCCACAGGGGTGAAGAGCAGGCTGTGCACAATCAGGGCCATGAAGCCTTGTCTGGGAGTGGCTGCAAGGCACCAGGTAGCAGGGCCTGACTGCCCCTGTTCACACCCCAGCACAATCTCTTCCCACCATGAGGAGAAAGCAGCTGTGCTGCTTATAGGGTGAGCGAGATGCAAATCAGGGGCAGGCCGTCCCATATAAAGCTGTGTGTCTGGCTTATCGGGATGTACCCACAGAGGCAGCCTGAAGCCTGTGGGGTCTGTGCAGTGACTGGCCATCACCTCCAGAGCTTCACCTCCACAGCCAACAAAGATGGGACCTGGGCTCCACCTCCTTGTCCTGGCAGCAGTGCTGGAAGGTATTTGGCACACTTGGAGGCCAGGACATGGAGGGGACAACTGCATCGATCCCATCCTGATACTAGTTACTCTTGCTTCATAACTTGGTTTTCAGGTGCCTGGTCCCAGGTGCAGCTGGTGGAGTCTGGAGGAGATGTGAGGAAGCCTGGAGACTCTCTGCGCCTCTCCTGCAAAGCCTCTGGGTTCACTTTCAGTAGCTCCTACATGGCCTGGGTCCGCCAGGCTCCTGGGAAGGGGCTGGAGTCCGTTGCTTATATTGGCACATCCTCCTCTCCCATATACTACGCTGACAGTGTTAAGGGGCGATTCACCGTCTCCAGAGATGACTCCAGCAGCCTCCTGCACCTGCAGATGAACAGCCTGAGAGCAGAGGACACAGCCCTGTATTACTGTACCAGAGACACAGTGACTTAAACCGTATTCATGGCAATACAAAATCCCAGCTCAGATCCTCCCTTCTCAGATGCCAGGAGGGGGCAGCCACGCTGCACAGCACAGCCCTGCACAGAGGCAGGAGGGGAGACAGTGGACAGGGGAGAACAGACCCCAGTCTCTAGACTGTTTTCCACTCCAGGAGCCCTGACAAAAGCCACCCCCAGGCCCAACCCTGCAGACATGGCTCCTGGCCACACGAAGCCCAGGCAGGTCCTTCTCAGTGCATGTCCCAGGAGGACAGTAGGTCCAGTGGCAGCAGCATCCTGGGCAGAGTGGGGTGTACCCAGCTCAGGACGTGGGGGGAGGAAGAGGTTTGAGCTGAACAAGCTTTGGCTCCATCACCCGCTGCTGCCCGGAGCTCCGCTCCACACAGCCGTTCACCCTCACTGCTGGCCACCCACCAAAAACACACACACCTGCTTCCCCATTTTGCTGCTTACACAACTGGAATCGTCACAGTGCCGGGCACTCTTCAAAGCACCTAGCACTGTAGCACTTGCATGTGTCAAAATGCCCAAAAAATGTTAAGGGCTGTGAGAGTTCATAGAAATTACATCCCCTGAAAGAGCTGCCCAGGTTATCATAGCTAGGGAGCATCTCCAAGGGGAGCAGGCCAGGAGATGGAGCACATCTGCTCTCCTACAAATAAAAGACTCTTGAGATATTCAGAGGCCTGGAAGAGGCTTTGGGGCACAGTATCTGAAGGAATCAGGACCACTTGGGCAAACATCATAATCACTTCCAAGTAGAAGAGGCTGGGACCATTTGTAAAGGAGGTGTTTCACCTACTGGGCATACACACAAAGCCCAGTCTCATCCCAGATGGGACCCTTAACACTCTCAGGGGCTACAGACAGGGTGGGATCTCCAGCCTGGGGATACTAGGGCCTGCGAGGATCTGCGGCTCCACTCCTCAAGGAGGATGACTGACACCAGAGATGCTCTGTAATCCCTGGCTCTGGGCCCTGCAGCTGTGCTTCCCCTGAAGCCCCTATGCAGCATTCAGTGAAGCCACCTGTAGCTACCAAGATGTTGGCACCTGTGAGTACTTAGTCTATAAGGCACAGCTCTACCCCTGCCTTCTTCAAACCTGTCCCCAGCCAAGGGCTCAAACCACAGTCTTGGCCGTTGAACAAACCCCAGAGGGCTGCTAGTGTAGAGGAGACAAGGTGACATGCACACACACACTTCTGTTCTGTACATGCCATATCTGGGGCCACGGTGACACAGGGCGGAGCAAGGGGTACAGAAAAACTGGGAGCAGAGTCTGAACGGACATGCAACAAGTATGTCAGACTCCTGCCCTGCACTTTGTCTCTGCTCAACATTAACTAAGGGACGAAGCTGAGGCCAGTCCAAGCCCCAACCTGCACAGGCCTGCCTGCCCCTCCAGCACTGCACAGCTCCATCTCCAGGGGAAGATCCCAAGCTCAGGCCCCATCACCCCAACCATCCCGGGACAGGCCTGGTGGGAGGAAGAGCCCCTGGAGCCAGCACCCAGGAGCCTGCAGACAAGTCTCCCTTGAGATGAAGCCAGGGAGCTCTCCAAGGATCTCCCATTGCCCTAGACAGGACACACTATGCATGAACCAAGGAGAGTCATGTACAGCAGTGCTTCTCCAAGAGGAGGTCCAGGGACCGGTGCTGGTCCACAAGCCACCAGTCGCTGGTCCACAGCAATTTGCCAGGAAAGAAAGAAATATATTTTCAGAAGCATAACATTGGTATGTCCTAGTGCCACAGTGCGTACGTTCCCACACTCCAGGTGACGTCACGTCGTGCGAGGTGAGGAAAGAGAAAGAAACAGGTGGTCCTGCATTTGTGTAGCGCTGTTACACGCATTGCTGCCACCGGCTGACCCGGGCACCGGTCCCTGGCCCACTGGAAAAAAAAATTGCCAGTTCACCACATCAGATTGTTTGAGAGTCCAATCTGAGCTCTTTTTCCTGGGTGACATAACCTACGTCAAGTCATAACAGGACATTTGAAGAGAGGAATTACCGATATAACCTGGTATAACGATAATGATACAAGTGAAGAGTCAAATGTCCCTGTCCCTGACTGCAACACCAAAGAAGGGAAGGACTTTGAACGATGGAAGAAGCAATGAATAAGCAAGGACACTAAGACGTGATTGCAGGCAGTCAGATTGCCCCCCAGAAGTGGAGCTCTGTGAGGGCCAAAGGGCACCCAGAGGAATCGGCACTTCTACATCAGTTCTCAGGTATCTACACCCTCCCGTGCCCACAGATCTCATTCATCTGCCCTCCAAGGAGCTGGGACTGCTAATTTCATTGACTCATGAGAACTGAGCTGATCTCACCTCAGAGCTTGAGGAAACCCACCCAGGGGAGCTCAGCACTAGACCTCCGCAGTTGCTGGATGCCCAGAAACCTCCCAGCAGGGGCTCAGCACATGCGGTGATCGGGGCAGGTCCTGTCAGTCCAAGACAGTCTGCACCACCCGGTATTACTGTGCGAGACACACAGTGAAGCAAATCCTATTAGAGCTAATGCAAAAAACCCTGAGCACAAACTCCACTTGTGCCCTGTGCCACAGGAGGCTGCAGGGACCAGAGCAGCACAAGGCCAGGCCCAGTGCTGGAGGGAGCCCACCTGGTGGTGTCAAGAGTTAACACTTTGACTGCACCAGTCACACATTCCTCTGCATGGGGTTACTGGGTGCACTGGTCACCACACTCAGCACTGGAGCCAGTCCTGATGGGAGGGCAAGGGCAGGGGCTGCTCTCCCAGCTCTCTCTAGGGAGAAGCCTGGGGACTCTCAGCCTCTCCCCTCAGCAGGCAGCTGGCCCATTTTAGTATCATAGGCAAACTTGGACAGCATGCTTTCCACCCCCTCATCCAAGGTGCTGATGAAGATGTTAACTAGTGCAGGATGAGGACCAAGCCCTGGGGTACCTCACTGCTCACATCTCGCCAGGTTGAGTACAACCCGTCCACCACTACTCTCTGGGTGTGCCCCATCAGCCAATTTTTGACCTATCCAACTGTGTAGGCATTAGTGCCAGAGTCACTTAATTTATTGATGAGGATGGGGTGAGAGACAGTGTGAAAGGCCTTCTAGAAGTGTAGAAAGACTACGTCCACAGCGACACCATCATGCAAGGATTTACTTACTTGGTCATAAAAAGCAACCTGGTTTCCATGCGTAGATCCTGAGGTGGTGCAGAGTCACTTGGAAGAACTGGATGCCTTTAAGTCGGCAGGCCCGGATGGGCTCCATCCGAGGGTGCTGAAGGCACTGGCCGACATCACTGCAGAGCCACTGGCGGGAATATTCGAACGCTCATGGCGCACAGGCCAAGTCCCGGAGGACTGGAAAAGGGCTAACGTGGTCCCCATTTTCAAAAAGGGGAGGAAGGAGGACCCGGGCAACTATAGGCCAGTCAGTCTCACCTCCATCCTTGGTAAAGTATTTGAAAAAATTATCAAGGCTCACATTTGTGAGAGCCCGGCAGGACAAATTATGCTGAGGGGAAACCAGCATGGGTTTGTGGCGGGCAGATCGTGCCTGACCAACCTAGTCTCTTTCTATGACCAGGTTACGAAACGCCTGGACACAGGAGGAGGGGTGGATGTCGTATACCTGGACTTCAGGAAGGCCTTCGATACGGTATCCCACCCATACTGGTGAACAAGTTAAGAGGCTGTGATGTGGATGACTACAAGGTCCGGTGGGTGGCGAATTGGCTAGAGGGTCGCACCCAAAGAGACGTGGTAGATGGGTCGGTCTCGACCTGGAAGGGTGTGGGCAGTGGGGTCCCGCAGGGCTCGGTCCTTGGACCGATACTCTTTAATGTCTTCATCAGCGACTTGGACGTGGGAGTGAAATGTACTCTGTCCAAGTTTGCAGATGACACAAAGCTATGGGGAGAAGTGGACACGCCGGAGGGCAGGGAACAGCTGCAGGCAGACCTGGACAGGTTGGACAAGTGGGCAGAAAACAACAGGATGCAGTTCAACAAGGAGAAATGCAAAGTGCTGCACCTAGGGAGGAAAAATGTCCAGCACACCTACAGCCTAGGGAATGACCTGCTGGGTGGCACGGAGGTGGAAAGGGATCTTGGAGTCCTAGTGGACTCCAAGATGAACATGAGCCGGCAGTGTGACGAAGCCATCAGAAAAGCCAATGGCACTTTATCGTGCATTAGCAGATGCATGACAAATAGGTCCAGGGAGGTGATACTTCCCCTCTATAGGGCGTTGGTCAGACCGCAGTTGGAGTACTGCGTGCAATTCTAGGCACCGCACTTCAAGAAGGATGCGGATAACCTGGAGAGGGTCCAGAGAAGGGCCACTCGTATGGTCAAGGGCCTGCAGACCAAGCCCTACGAGGAGAGACTAGAGAAACTGGACCTTTTCAGCCTCCGCAAGAGAAGGTTGAGAGGCGACCTTGTGGCTGCCTATAAGTTCATCACGGGGGCACAGAAGGGAATTGGTGAGGATTTATTCACCAAGGCGCCCCCGGGGGTTACAAGAAACAATGGCCACAAGCTAGCAGAGAGCAGGTTTAGATTGGACATTAGGAAGAACTTCTTCACAGTTCGAGTGGCCAAGGTCTGGAACGGGCTCCCAAGGGAGGTGGTGCTCTCCCCTACCCTGGGGGTCTTCAAGAGGAGGTTAGACGAGTATCTAGCTGGGGTCATTTAGACCCAGCACTCTTTCCTGCTTATGCAGGGGGTCGGACTTGATGATCTATTGAGGTCCCTTCCGACCCTAACATCTATGAATCTATGAATCAGGCAGGACCTGCCTTTGATGAAACCATGCTGATTGCCCCCGAACATGATCTCCCCTGCAGGCCCCCCACAGATGTGCTCCTGGATGATTCTCTCCAAGATCTTCTCCAGGACCGAGGTGAGGCTTACAGGCCTAAAGTTACCTGGGTCCTCCCTCCGCCCTTTCTTGAAAATTGGGACCACGTTACCTAGTGTCCAATCCCCCAGCACCTGGCCAGATGACCACGGACGCTCATACAGCCGGGCAAAGAGCTCCACGATGACCCCTGCCAGCTCCCTCAACACCCTTGGGTGGAGGGCATCTGCGTGTTACCTGGCTTGACGGCAAAGTGTCCTCATGTTCCTCTGTGTCTCCATCCCCCAGCAAACCAACTTGAAAGCTCACCGTACAAGATCATCCAGCCTAGAAGAAAAACCTCATCACTGAGGAAATGACCCCCAAATCCTGCCCTCTCCCGTGCCAACCTTCCAGGTCATTATATGCTGCTGCATCAATAGGGGCATCAGGCGACCAATTCCCTGAGCATCTTCCTTGGTATCCTGCAGCTCAAGTAGGGATGTTTTTAGCTCCTTATGTGAAAAGTTAAATAAAAGTATGAGGCCTAGATCTTCAGAGGCCCCACAATGGCTCTTGGCCCCTTGGCAGGCCTCCATTCCAACAAGGACCTAAGTGACAAGAGAGCCCAGTCTGACCAGACTGTCCCTGTGGCAGTCCAGTAGGGATGTTTCTCCACAAAGACACCCCCTCACCACACACCAGCCAAAACCAGGCTTTGGATGCCTTCCTGGGGCACCAATGTCTGGTCAACCCACTTCCTAAAGCACACCTGCAAGCCTGGGGTAATCGCTACCACCACCTGGGGTCTGGACTGTTTCCAGGCACTGCACTGTCACACCTGCCTAGAGCTCAGTGCTTACACTGTCCCCAGCCTTCAGCCCAATCAAGTCTTCATTCCCTCCCCTGGCAGGTGAGTGCACTCAGCACAGTGTGATGGATCCTGGTGGGGGGATCTGAAAACCTGGAGAGACCTATGGCTGACCCTTCCTGTGCCTGGTTTCTCCCTCAGCAACTGGACTGACAGCCAAAATCTGAGGCAAAGGAGATGGTCTGGGCTGGCTGGGAAATTTCTGGGGAGATGGGAGCACTAAGAATAATAGTGAATAATTCTCAGGTCAGCTCACGGCGGATTTCAATATCTGCATCACAATCATCGCAGACACCTCCAAAGGCCAAGTGCTCCTAGGAATGACGGGCCTGCAGCTCAGAGACCAGGTCCGTGATCACTGCATCACACAAGGACTGAGAAGGGACATGTCCTGGAGCCCGCACACACACTCCCCTTGCTGGCAGCCTGGTGCAGGTAGGAGCTCCAGAGGGAACCAGTTACTACCACTGATGGACCTTCCCAATTTGTTCAGTCCCATGGGCACCCCCACTCCAGGTGACTTACAGGTTTGTGGGTTAAATCCTGAGTGAGGTTAGCAAGCAAGCAGGGGGCAGAGTCCCCAGGCTTGGGATTGCAACCCAGGAGTCCTGCCCCAGCATCCCTTGTGCCCCACCACCGTGTCTGTCTGGGCAAGTCCAAAGGGCACAAGGAAGGCCCTGCCAGGCCCAGCCTGCTCAAGTGGGCAGAGAGGGGAGCAGCTGCAAGGGGCCTGCAGGGTCCAGCCAGGCTCCCCTCCATGCTGCAGTCACCCATTAGTGACCCCGCCACTACCACACTGCCGCCCCTCATACCAATCTCATGAAAAGAGAGCTCAAGGATATTGTCTATAAGCAACCACAAGCCTTTCCCAGGGGTCCAGACCAGGGCTCAGAGTGGACTTTGTCATGAGCAGAAGAAGGAGGGGACTCCCCCGCACCAACCATCCTTCTCAGGGCACAAGTCTTCAGCTGCTCAGACAGGCCTGATCACAGACCAGAAACACACGCGCACAGATCTGCTCTTTTTACCACCTCCCCCAGGCCAGGCCCTGGGCTGACCCCTTTATGCAAATCCCCCTCAGGGCTCCCTGCTCAAGTAGCCACCCCAGGGCACTTAGCACCATTGCCCCCAGGAGCTGAGCTTTCCTCCTGTGCTCTTGGTTCCCCCCTCCAGCACCATGACTGCCTTCCTCTGCCCCCTGCTCCTCTTGGTCCTGGCTCCAGGTGAGTGCTTGGGGAGGCTGGGGGAGGTGGCAGTGAGAAGGGAAGATGGGCCAATCCCAACTGACCCTTGTTTTTTCCAGGTGTGCAGTCCCAGCTCCAGCTCCAGGAGTCTGGCCCAGGGGTGGTGAAGCCGGGGGAGACCCTCAGCCTGACCTGCACCGTCACTGGTGGCACCTTCAGCAGCAGCTATTGGTGGAACTGGATCCGCCAAGCTCCTGGCAAAGGCCTGGAGTGGATGGGAAGATGGGATGGCAGCGCAAACTACAATCCACCCTTCCAGGGCAGAATCACCATCTCTGGGGACTTCTCCAGCAGGAAGTACCACCTGCAGCTCAGCTCCCTGACATCTGCAGACACTGCCATGTATTACTGTGCAGGACACAGTGACACAGAGCAAGGCAGGGGCTGCACAAAAAGGGGAAGCAGATTCCCCAGCAGCTGCTGTGGAAGACACCGAACAGGGCTTGCATGTTTAAGGGAGGGCCGAGGGGAAAGGTGATCCCAGTTCCCTCCAGCTCAGGCCCATGCAGATCTGCTCTTCAGGGATGGAGACCCCCAGAGTGCTCAGCTGTCCCCGAGCTCCCTGCAGCATCGAGGTTGCATCGCTGTGAAGGGGACACAGCTCTGACTTAGGCCAGTCCACACCAAGGCCCCTCTCTCCTGGGGCTCATCTCCATCGGGGCCCAGACCCTGGTTGCATAGTGCAAGGGGCAGAGGGGCTCTGGTATACCCAGAACTGAGCATCTCTGTGGCTCTTACATGATATCATTGTCACCCTTGCAGCCTTAACACCTGTCCCAGATGCTCCATCCTCTCCACTAGTGAGCTACTGCCCAGCCCAGTCCTCCCAAAGACCAGACCTGGGATCATCTGTCCACCATGGTCTCCTTTTCCTCTCAAAGCTGCTCTCTGGTATTATTTTGGCACATCCAGCCCCCAGTTAGGCAGACACAGACAGAGGCAGCTTTCCCTGCCCAACCCAGGTCCTTACTTGAGGAGAGAACTGCAGGCCTTGGTGTCTCCCCAGCACCAAGAGACCATTGCTGGAGGTGAGGTGTGTGTCCTTGTCCTGCCAGTGCCCCTCACCCCTGGGCCCCCTGCTGGAGCTGGGGACACCTTGGGGCCGGGTTGTGTGTGCGTGCGTGCGTGCATGTGCATGTGCGCGTGCTTCCCGGCGCATCCCAATACCTGCTTTGGCTCTGTCTGCTGCAACACACGTGTGCACATTTCCAGACCCATTTCATTGTCACTTTAAGCAACTTCATTGGTGTCAAAGCTCACGTGACATCACTTCCCGATTTGACGCGACTTCCTAGGTGATAAAAAGTTCATGATCCGGCCCCACATTGAAAAAGGTTGGACACCCCTGCCATAGACTTACCTGTTTGCAGCTGCCTGGGCTGATCCCACCACCCTGCCTGGCTCTTTGCATGAGAGATCCTTGCAGGGAGGAAAGCTGCCAGCCTGCAAAAGGAAATCCACTGTGCCTGTGATTATGTCCTTTGAAGAGGAAAATCCACATTTTTTCTCCTTTAAATAAGAAAAAGTCTGCATTTTTAAGCAACAAAACACAGATGCCTGCCATGAGTAAGGACAGCCCTGGGGCTGCAGAGCCCCCGTCTGTGCCCAGCCTCTCCTGCCTGCTGAGAGTCTCCCTTGTGATAGGGAACATTAATGAGCTCCTTATTTCTGCTCCTTTTCACTTCTTCCACATGTAGGTTTGGGGAAGGATTGTGGAAATCTAGGGCTCTGGGGCTTCCTTCCTGGGCCTTATTATTTACCCAATTACTCCTTCCTTCAAGTGTCTTCCCTGCTAGTTGAGTCCAGCCCAGAGGTGGTGAAGACTGGAGAACCTTCCCACTAACCTGCGCTGTCCCAGGTGACTCCATCAGCGGTGCTTGTGCTTGGAGCTGGCTCCAGCAGCCTCCACGGCAATAGCCATAGACACTGCCGGAGGCCGAGTGCACCTGCGAGTGACAGCCCTGCAGCCCAGAGACACGGCCCCGTATCGCTCAGGGCCACTGGTTCCAGAGGCTGAACTTCCCTGAAGTTGCTCCAGCCGAGAGCCCCGGGGGTGCCTCATCCTCACCCATGACAACATGGCTTTCCACAACCAAGACTGCCTCCAAAATAGAGGCCCAGCTGTGGGCACCAAGATGCCCCCATGGTGCTGACCTCTGCAGGGGCCACCTGGGAGTGGGACTGGGAGAAAAATGCCCCCCCAACCCTGTACAACACCCTCATGATGGAGAGGGCATCTGCAACAACTGGGCTGAAAACCCCTGCACTTGCCTGCTGACTTCTAGCACAGGTTCAGCACCCGCTGCCTTGTAGCAGAGTCTCTCTACCCCCTGAGGGTACTTGGGAAGAACATAACAGGTACACAGGGGTGGGTGGGGACAGAGCACTGCCACCTCCCAGGAGCAGGGCTGGGGCAGGGTGAAGGCAGTGGCACCCCCCTGCAGGCCACACAGGCACCGGCCGGATGTGGGGCAGGGAGCTCAGACACGGTGGCTGCCATCACCATCCACCGCTCCACACCACCACTAAGCCACACTTTCGAATAGCTGGTCGCACATGCAGCTCTCTGGGTGCTGATGGGTGGCATGCAACTGGCCAGGTGCATGACCTGTCAGCAGTCCTCAGAGCTGCATGTGTGACTGCCATGCAAAAGCAGGGTGCAACGGCATGGGGTGGCGGGTGTAAGCCCCCCTCCCTCTCCCCACTTTGCATCCAGCAGAGCCCATCAACTACTACGAGCACGGGTCCTGCTCGGCTCAACTGGCCCTGGGACTGCACAGGTGAAGAGCTCTTCCAACCTGCCATGCGACCCGAGGCAAAGCTGCTCAGGCCCTGATCTTGTGATCTTCTCCCTCCTGTGCAGTGCCTTGAAGGATCAGAGACCTCACCATGGGGCCAAAGCAGTGCATGAAGATGAGGTGCAGCATATGAAGCCCTGCACCAGTGCCCTGTGGCCCTGGAGGGTATTTGACCCCTGGCCTAGAGTTCAGCTCCCTTCCTCCCCCAGTAAGTAGCCCAGCCGCACCATCCAGACAAGGTGACCTGAGTATGCCTGATCCTGACCCTGCCTCGGCTAGCCTGTCTCTGGACTGCAGCACCGCACCACCAAGCATAGACATCCGGGTGGCCTGACCATACCCCTCCAGCCCTAAACATGCCAGCAGCAACATTAGTGCCTGCCTCTAGCTCTAGGCCTAGCCCGCGGCTCCAGGAGGCTAGCAGCCCCCTGCAATGCTCTGGTCCTGACTTACCAAAGGGCTCCTCCATGTCCGGTCACCCCCCGCCCACCTCCCACTCTGTGGCCCCAGTTACACTTCCTAAAAAATGTTGAAGACCCCTGCTCTGCAACACTCCCGCACTCACCCTCTCACACCAGAACAGGGGATTATTCCTACACACAAATCCAAAGGACACCACAGCAATGGCAACAGCACAAGCAACCAGCCCAGAAACACCAACGGAAGAAAAGCAGGCACAGCGTGGAGGTAAGAGGTTAAAAATGAGTGTAACAAGGGGGACACAGCGAACAGCACCCAAGGGAGCTGTCAGCTCCAGCCAGGACAACAAAGCCCAGGGGCCAAAGAAGGATGCATCGAGGCAGCTCCCAGCCTCTCTGCAGGGATCCAGCTCTGACAGTGCCAGAGTATGATACATTTAGGGCCTAAGCTATGTCCAGTTTAAGAAGACCCATGCAATAAAAATGATACTTTATTATTCTCACAGAAAAGACAGTGAAAATATAAATATGAAAGCTTTATATTTTCATATATACAAACCCGAAGGCACAAAGAAAAATTTTCCCCCCTGATACCCACAGAATGGATTTTCATGAAATTGTAATATAAAGTATTGATATTTCCACACACATTTATGAAGTTAATATGAATAATAACTGTGGAGCCATATGCATGTCTATTTTGTCATATTAGAATGAAAATGTCCATATTTAGAGTCATTTTCCCAGATCTCCTTTATTTACCAACTGATAACTATTAAACTTGATCTTGAGTCAGGTTTTGATTCTTTTTTAGAGGTCCCTCATATTGTGAGGCCCTAAACTGTAGTTCGATTGAGTCATTTATGCCTAAATGCGGCACTGAGCTCTAAGCCCCCATCCCACAACCGGAAGCCCAGGGCAGGGGCACAAACCTCTCCTCAGCTTCCTCTCCAGGCCACTCCTCTCACAGCTTCTCCAAGAACAGCAAACAGCCTCCCCACTGCAGTGCCAGGGGCAGCTGGGCTGAGCCCACTGGTGCTGATGAGGAGAGGATTGAGATAATTAGGTCCCTCATTAACCCTTTCCAGCCTGCTGCCCTCTAAGCCCCCTAGTCCCCATCATGCCATGGAAGGGGTGCATCAAACTTATGTACAGGAGGATTCAAGATACCCCAGCAGGCTCGCATTACGCCTCTGCAGGCAATCCCATGGGTCAGGTCCCTGCAGCTGAGCCCCCCCACAGCTGGAGAAACCCCAGTAAGGATTCCCTTTTGAAAGCAAGTCAACCCTCTGTTGCACTAGCCAGAAATCAAAGCCAGGTCTCCCATATGGCAGTCAATAGTAGTACCACTGAGCTATCTTTGCCAGGTTTCTAGAGAGCAACTCCAGGCTCTAGTGCCTCAAGGATCCTCCATGTGTTGTCTGCACACTGAGCTGCCCAGCTTCATGCCACAGCACGGCTGGAAAAAAACCTGAGCTGCCACCTGCAACTCGGGGCTTTGATCCCTCTGGGACCCACTGCACACCACCCCTGGGAAGGTAGGGGGCTGTGGATCAGGGGTGAAGGGCACTGCTAGTGTATGGTGTGGGCTATGCTAAAGTGTTATATGTGGCCATTGCACCCAGCTCTGGGGTGCATCTCTGCCCTCCCCATACACCGTTATATGCAGCTGTTACACCCAGAGCTGGGAGCATATCTGCCATGCCCATGCACTGTTATATGGAGCTATTACACCTCGGAGCTAGTCTACCCCATGCCATGCCATGCCACGCCACACTGGGGGACTCTCTTTGGCACCCCTGACCACATGGGCTGGACCAGGGACAATTTCCAGCTGTAATCCCAGCCCCAAAACAAACCCAGTTCCAGGAAAACCAGTAAGCTAGGAAAACCACAGAGGCATGACATGGGGTTGGGGTTTTTGGTTGTAGCCGTTTTTTGTTTTTGGTTTTTTTTTTTTCCTCAGGACATAGGCAGGCAAGGTTCTTTGAATAAATGTGATATCTTTTCTTACACCAACTGAGGAGTTGGAAAAAAATGCTCAGACTCAGTGTTCAATCCACTCCTCATCCTTTCTTACTCAGACAAGGCTGCACCTGGGGAGACACCCTACAGCCTCTGGCTCTGGGCAGGGCACACCACATCTCACCCCCTCTCCTCCGAATACCAGGGGAAATGGGGCTGGGATCCACACACTGTCTCCTCCTGCAGCAGCTGCCCAACCCCAGTGCAGCCAGCTCCGAATGGGGCAGGATCCGAGCTGTTGAAGTGCTGGCAGCACCTCACAGCGAACACCCTGCTCCCAGCCCCATGTCATTGCAAAGTCTCAGACGGGCCCGAGCCAGGTACTGCCCAACCTGGTCTGAGCACACCTGAACCACAATGGCCAGGCACACAGTCCAGGTAGGAGTGATCCTGGATCCATGGAGCTCCCCTGAGAGCTGGGAGGGGGTCTCAGACCAGGAGACACCATCTGCCTTGTCTCAAGATCCCAACGTGGCTCTGGGGTTCTTGGGGAGTGGGATCTCTCTGGCTGGAGCCCTTTAAACTTGGGTGAAGAGGCAGGGGTGGAAGGGGGAGCTGGAGCCCACGTCTCCAGGGAGCATCTCCACCCCTCTCAGAGAAGGTCAGTCCCTGGCTAAGCCAATGGCACCCAGGGGAGAACAAGCCACCTCAGAGAGGAGTGTGCACCCTGTTTATATGGAGTACAGCATGCAAACAGCACCCAGCTTTTTCTGCCAAATGTCCGAGGGCTCCCACCTGCTCCAGTCCGACAGCAGGGACCCTCAGCACAAGGGAAAAAGGACCGAGGTCAGATGACCCCAGCCGGGTGACTATCTAGCCTCCTCTTGAAGACCTCCAAGCTAGGTGATAGCACCACCTCTCTTGGGAGCCCATTCCAGATCCCGGCCACCCTTACTGTGAAAAATGTTTTCCAAATATCTAACCTAAATCCACTCTCAACAAGTCTACACCCATTATTCCTAGTCACTCCCTGTGGTGCCTTAGTAAACAGCGCATCCCCCATTCCCCATTGACCTCCCCTAATAAATGTATAGGCGGCCACAAGATCTCCCCTCAGCCATCTCTTGTGAAGGCTGAAGAGATTCAGCACTCCCAACCTCCCCCCATAGGGGCTATCGCAAAGGGCACTAATCATGCAAGTGGCTCTCCTCTGGACCCTCTCCAGATTCTCCGTGTCCCTCTTGAAGTGTGGCACCCAGAACTGGACACTAGTTTACGCCCTGTGTTGCTCTGAGCTTTCCTTTTGCCCGCTATATGCCTGAAGAAGGACTTTTTATTGTCCTTGATTGTTGAAGCCAGCCTGAGCTCAAGCCCCGTCTTGGCCTGTCTAGCTGATTCCCTGCAATAGCGCGCCAGGGAGATATATTCCTCCTTGGTGGCTGCTCCCTGCTTCCATTGCCCATACATCTCTTTCCTTGTCAGACAGGTTCGTGAGTCCATGGCCTCACACTCTTCCTGTGGGGTTCACCTTCCAGACCCTCCAAACGAAGGGTAACCCACCCGGTTGTGGGGGCTAGGGGTTAAGGGGCCCCGACCCGCCTTTCGCTGGGGTAGTAGCTGGCCTGGCATTTCCCGGGGGCTCCCACACCACCCACTCCAGCAGGGTGCAGTTGTAGGTCATGCCCAGGACCAGGAGCCTCCACACCATCCCCTGCAGCTCCTCCCTTACCTCCAGATGATATCAGCAGCCCTCCAGCCAAATGGAGGGCAGCAGAACTGCCCTGTTTATACGGACAGCCCCCGATTCAGAATGGCTGCCCTCATCAGGCACCTGGCAGCTGCCAGCTCCAGGCCCTTCAAGTGGCTGGCACCAACAGTGCCCTGCCACAGGTGCCTATACAAAAATGTGTCTCTCCAAAGCAAGAACATTTACTTTGGCACCATATTCATCTGCAGCATGATGAGCATGGAAAGGACATCTGTTTCAGAGTGACTCATCTGCCCTTCCGTGTGTCAGGGCTTGTCAGTACTGTCCAGCACATGCAGTCAGATGCGGCCATTTAGGAGCCCCAGGACACAGGGCTGCAAGGCACTCCTGTGGCATGGGCTCCACTGCTCTGCTCTCTTCACCCCCATGCCCTGGAGTCCTTGTCACAGCCTAGTCACACAGGGACTCCACCAATCATCAGTGTTGGGACAAGTCATCAGAAGTCTGCATTGGATGGACACAGAGAGGGGGGTCATCAGTGCAGAGGTTCAGGCTCTCTTCATCCCACTACGTAGCAGGTTGCACAGCCCGGTGCTCATGTAAGCTGAATACTGCACCAGCCAGGGCCCCTCACCAGCCCGACCCTGCTCCCAGCTCTGATCAGGTTCCAAAGCACACGGGTCCTTTTTACCACAAAACTCTGTTTCCCTGCCATGGTGAGATGTCAGGGGAGCAGGTAGGCAAGTCCAACACTTTTCAAGAGGAACTGTCCAGGAAGGAGGGAGTGAACATCTGGGTTCCCTTACAGGATTTGAGATAGGAGGTGTCACAGCCAGAGAGAAAGGCTCCCATCACTAGTTTGTCGGTGAACAGGCTTCCGAGGTAGTACTATGAAGAAACACCCTGTTGTACGAAAGAGGCTGCACTAGGAAAGGTGACCTACTGCTCGTGTCTCTGTGGTGGAAGAGGTGGAGGTGCCAAGAGAAATGCCAGAGGACAGAGAACAAACTGCAGTGCCAGGACAAAGTAAGCCATTTCAGGGAAGAGAGGCAGCCCGTGGTGAATCTCAATGCTGTGTGGGAGGCTTGGGGCATGGCGACCAGAGCCCGGCTCCTTCAAGAGGCTCTGCACCATCTCAGGGCAGCTCACGTATCATTCACTCCTTGATAGCAGAGGAAGGCAGGAACTTCTGGGGGAAATGGGACTGCGAAAGACAGCACAGCCCCACAGAGAGATGGCCGTGCTGGCAGCTGTTGCCTGTGCCGCTCATCCAGGCAAGTGGGTTCCTCAAGGGAACCATGTTTCTAGGACAGTGATACAGGGCAGGTCCCCAGGCTCCGGCTGCTCATTGCAGGTAGGAGGTGGAGCTGCCCTGCGGTCCTGGGGATCCTCTGGGGCAAGTCATGGAGTCATAGCTGCTTGGCCTTGTGTTCTCCCCGTCCTCAGCAGTGCCAGGCACTGGTTGCACCCCAGCTCCGCACTTTGGCTACGCTGTGCTGATGCTCCTGCTGTGACCGAAACCCTCAAGGCCCCAGGCTGCAGGGTCCTGCCCAGCTCAGCCCAGTCATTGCACTTTGGATGAAGGAATGATTTAACCCCAAGGTAAGTGTGGCAGAGTACCATTTCTGCCTCTCCCAAACTCTCTCTGACAATTTGGTTACCACGGTCACTGCAGGGGGCAGACACCCCGGCCCCAGCAGTTAAGCACCCACTTTGATTGCCTTCAAGACACATTTAGATGCTTATCTTGCTGGGATCCTATGATCCCTGATGACTTCCTGCCCTTGGAGCAGGGTGTTGGACTCAACGATCCTTTGGAGTCCCTTCCAGCCCTAATGTCTATTAAATCAAGTTGGGGATGGTCCTGCTCTGAGCAGGGGATTGGACTAGATGACCTCCAGAGGTCCTTATCTAACTTTCCATGATACTATGCTAAATGAGCCTGGCCCAGGGGTGGTGACGACTGGACAGACCCTCATCATGACCTGCACCGTGTCTGGATTCTCTCTCCCCAGCTGGGCTGTGCTCTGGGCTCACCAGGCATCAGGGGAAGCGCTGGGGTGGGACTGAGCTATCTGAGGTGGTGGAGGCACCATCTCTAACAGTGCTCTCCAAAGCCACCTCAGCATCAGCACAGACACATCCAGCAGTCAAATGCACCTGCACCTGACCACGGTCCAGCCTGGAGGCACAGCCCAGTATAACTGTGCTAAAAATATACAGAGTGAAGGATAACCTATGGGAGCATGCACAGAAACCAGCCCTGCCGGACCCACCTGCCTGTGTGAGAGTCAGAGGAAACAGCTTCCAATGCCATGCTCAGTGTGCTGGGTTAGACACATCAAGTCTATTAGATCACAAGAACCAGCCAGGTGTCGCCTCGCAGGAGCACTGATTAACGTATACTGTTCACACAAAGGTGTTGTTGAAGCACTGGCAATAGTATGCCTCACTAGCAAACCTGAACAATGCATGAAATCCTCACCAAAAAAACTTGTCACGTGGGCCAGATGTGCACTCCTGCCAGGAGATGGAAGGCAGAAATTATGGTACAAGGCAGCATAGTCCAAAACCAGGATAAAGCTGGAACAAAAACTTCTGGGTCAGAACATGGAACAAGGCTCTGGAACAGGACAGTTTGAGACATTCAAGATACAAGATGGAGTTTAACACAATATTCAAATCATGGTATAAAAGGAGAATTGGAAATTCTGGGAAATTCCGCTGGCCTGGAGGAGCCTGCATGGTGCTGTGCTGACTACCTTGTCACACGTACAAGTGCCTTAGCTCCTCGTCTGATGTACTTGTTAGGGCAAAACGTGTTAGGGCTGTGCCTGCATACAATAAACCTGGCCAGATCTTTGCCACCAAACTGAGTCTAATGTCCTTCTCTAAGACAAGACTGGTGTTGGCATTTCTTGGCTGTGGCTTGTCGACACTGCAGCTCCTGAGACTTCAACACTGACAACACATCAATAACACCCAATGAGGACAACAGCAACGATGACAACGATAACCCCAGATGACAGCCAGCCAGCAGGAAGCAGGAGTCACTACTAACATCTGGCACCTGGAGTGCAGCAGCCATGTGAGTTCACCCTCTGAGCTGAGCAGGGACATTGCAGCCCCACAGTGGTGGCCAGAGAGAGCTCACTGGGTTTCTCCAGTGCAGAAGGAGAGACCAGCACCCATCATGAATGTGATCCCTGCATCCCCCTGGGAAACAGGCCCCACTCGGCCCCAACTGGCGTGGGAGAAGAGAAGAGAAAAGGAGATGATGAAAGCAACAAACCTGTGTGTTTCAGCCCATGCAGGCTGCTTTGTAGCACATAAAGTACCCCAGCAGCCTCTCTGGGAGCATCTGCCATGGAACGGTTTGTCCCAGCCCTTCTTATATCCCAGCCACTAGACAAGCAAATGGACACATGCCGGGAGGCTGATGGGCACAGGGGATAACACACAGGAAGGATCCCCAGCACCTGATGGATTGTGGCTGCCTGAATCTATCCAGCAGCCTGAGCAATCCCCACCGTCTGCTCAGCGCCCTGCCCTGCCTCAGGGGGATGAGTCTCCTTCACACAGACTCTGACCAGTGCTGGCAGGACTCAAATGCTCTCAGTTCTTATCCCCAAAAGGGAAACCACATACAAATCCCAGCTCAGGGGCTCCACAATGGTGTGGCTTTGAGGGGACAGGTCCCTTCAGCAAAGGGCAAGGAAATAAGCCCCCAGAGCCTGGTGTGGGAGGTACCCAGACACATGGGATGGGAGGCTCCAGCCACTGTCTGTGCCCAGCACAACTGATCCCCCTCCCTGGGGAAATCAGCAGGGTGGTATAAGGCAGGGGACATGCAAATCACAGACAGGCTGCTCAGTATAAATCACTCTGTCCTGCTGCCCATGCAACACTTGCACAAACAACCCATAGCCCTCAGGTCCAGGCAGTGACCACCAACACACAAGAGCTTCCCCCAGCACCAGGGAAGATGGGACTTGGGCTCCACCTGCTTGTCCTGGCCACAGCTCTGCAAGGTATGTCATCTTCCCACAGGTAGGGAAGGGGAGCTTTGCATGGATGCTGCCCTGAAACTAATTACTCTTGGATCCTACCTTGCTTTTCAGGTGCCTGGTCCCAGGGGCAGCTGGTAGAGTCTGGAGGAGATGTGAGGAAACCTGGAGACTCTCTACGCCTCTCCTGCAAAGCCTCTGGGTTCACCTTCAGTAGCAGCTACATGGACTGGGTCCGCCAGGCTCCTGGGAAGGGGCTGGACTGGGTGGCTGAAATTAAGCATGATGGATCCAGCCAGTGGTATTCCCCGGCTGTTAAGGGGCGATTCACCATCTCCAGAGACAACTCCCAGAACATGCTGTACCTGCAGATGAGCAGCCTCAAACCCGAGGACACAGCCATGTATTACTGTGCCACAGACACAGTGACTCAAACCCTATTCATGGCAATACAAAATCCCAGCTCAGATCCTCCCTTCTAAAATGCCAGGAGGGGGCAGCCACGCTGCACAGCACAGCCCTGCACAGAGGCAGGAGGGGACACAGGGGACAGGGGAGAACAGACCCCAGCCTCGAGACTCTTTTCCACTCCAGGAGCCCTGACAAAAGCCACCCCCAGCCCCAACTCTGCAGACATGGCTCCAGGCCACAGGAATCCCAGGCAGGTCCTTCTCAGTGCATGTCCCAGGAGGACAGCAGGTCCAGTGGCAGCAGCAGCCTGAGCAGAGTGGGGTGTACCCAGCTCAGGATGTGGGGGGAGGAAGAGGTTTGAGCTGAACAAGCTTTGGCTCCATCACCCGCTGCTGCCCGGGGCTCTGCCCCACACAGCCGTTCACCCTCACTGCTGGCCACTCAGCAAAACCACACACACCTGCTTCCCCAAGACAGCCTCCCAAGGCCCAGCGTGCTCCCCTGCTCCCCAACCCACCCACTCTCTCCTGCTCTTGCTGCCCCAGTCTGATGAGCTGGGGCTCATGCCACAGGAAAGTCTGACCCAGATCCAGGGCAGGGCGCTAGATTTCAGACACTGGTTGGACAAGGCAGCTGCTGCCTGGCATGTTGTTAATCCTGGACACATGCAACACTAGGAAAAAGCATGTCTTGTGACCACAGGGAAATCAAGGATCCTTGACAGATTATTGGGTTTTTCTGGATCCTGTCTGTCTCCACAACACCCCTTCTCTATAGTGTGAATCCAAGTGCCAGGACCTGTCCATAAGACTATACCAGTTTCCCTGGAGAATGCCCTTCTCCCAGGGAGAGGGGAGGGGGCCCAGCACCAGCCCAGCCCAGGGACCCCTTCCTGAGGCAGCTGAGGCCACTCCTCGCTGCCCCTCCTGCTTCCCCAGTTTCCTGCTCCCCTCTCTCCTGGGGGGCTGCTCCCAGGCAGCTGGGCAGTGCCTGCCTCTGCACATCCCTCCTCTCCCAGCCCGTCTCCCGCTGCAGCCCCAAGCTGCCTGGGCTAAGCCTGCTGGAGCAGCTGGGCTCATGAGCAGCTCTGCCACATCTGGGGAGGAAACAGCCCCTCATTTACCCTTCCCACCCTGCTGCCCAGGGGGAAATGGTGCCTAGGACTCAGTTCAGTGCTTTTTGCCCCCTCAGCACCTGTGGGGAGCATCCAATCCATGGATCTGGATAAGGCCCCAAGCAAGACCGAAAAGGAGTCACTCCAGAGCTCACCTGGCTCTGGGCTGCAGGGAGAACCTGTTTGCTGGTTTGGGGACCTTTCAGATAAAAGCTGAGACAGGCACAAAAGGACAGTTTTTCCTGTGACACACTGGAGATCTCCCGCTTTGGAGCTGAATCCATCTAGTCTGCTTCGCCCACAAGCTGAGGTGAACCACGTACACCACGCGCAGCTGTATAAGTGACAGAAGGCATGTCAGCGCCCAGAAAACTGCAGTGTTGCTCTTCTGAAATAAAGCACCTCCGAGGAGTTTTAGTTCAAAAGCGCACCACCACCATTTTCTCAGTGGTGACACGCATTTTGCTGCTTACACAACTGGAATCGTCACAGTGCCGGGCACTTTTCAAAGCACCCAGCACTGTAGCACTTGCAAGTGTCAAATGCCGAAAGAGAGGGTTAAGGGCCGACAGAGGTCATATCAATTACATCCCCTGAAAGACCTGCCCAGGTTATCATAGCTAGGCAGTATCTCCAAGGGGAGCAGGCCAGGAGACAGAGCACATCTGCTCTCCTACACATAAATTTATCTTGAGATATTCAGAGGCCTTAAAGTGGCTTTGGGGCACAATTTCTGAAGGAATCAGGACCGCTTGGGCATACGTCTTAACCACTTCTAAGTAGAAGAGGCTGGGATCATTTGTAAAGGAGGTGTTTCACCTACTGGACACACACACAAAGCCCAGTCTCATCCCAGATGGGACCCTTAACACTCCCAGGGGCTACAGACAGGGTGGGATTGCCAGCCTGGGGATACCATGAGCTGTGAGGATCTGGAGCTGTACTCCCCAAGGAGGGTTGGCGGACTTCAGAGATGCTCTGTAATCCCTGGCTCTGGGCCCTGCAGCTGTGCTTCCCCTGAAGTCCCTATCTAGCAACCAATGAAGCCTCCTGTAGCTACCAAAATTTGTAGCACCTGTGCGTAGTTAGTCTATAAGGCATAGCTCTACCCCTGCCTTCTTCAAACCTGTCCCTAGCCAAGGGCTAAAGCCACAGTCTTGGCTGCTGAACATACCGCACAGGACTCCTGGTGTAGGGGAGTCAAGGTCATATGCACATACTTCTGCTCTGTACGTGGCATGGCTGGGGACATGGTGACACAGGGCAGAGCAGGGGCAGCACAGAAAATGGAAGCAGAGTCTGAACGAACATGCAACAAGCATCTCAGGCTCCTGCCCTGCACTTTGTCCCTGCTCAGCATTAACTAAGGGAAGAAGCTGAGGCCAGTCCAAGACCCAACACACACCGGCCTGCCTGCCCCTCCAGCGCTGCACAGCTCCAACTCCAGGGGAAGAGCCCAAGCTCAGGCCCCATCACCCCAACCATCCTGGGACAGGCCTGGGGGGAGGGAGAGCCCCTGGAGCCAGCACCCAGGAGTCTGCAGACAAGTCTCCCTTGAGATGAAGCCAGGGAGCTCTCCAAGGAGCTCCCATTGCCCCAAGGAGAGGACAAACCATGCATGAACCAAGGAGAGTCATGCAGAGGGAACCTAGAGCTGCAATCCCCTGCCCATCAGCACCAGCTGCTCCCCCAGGCTCAGCCCATCTGCCCCTGGGGCTGCAGTGGGGACACTGTTTGCTGCAGCTTGGAGAAGCTGTGGAGGAGCGTCCTGCAGAGGAAGCTGAGGGGAGAGGGCTCTGTGCTCCTGCCCTGGCTCCAGTCTGTTCCTCAAAGCTGGAGCCATGCACAGAGGCTTGGGGTGGCCTCAATGCATCCTTCTTTGGCCCCTGGGTGCTTTGTTCTCCTGGCTGGGCCTGGCAGCTCCCTTGAGTGCTCTGCTCAGTGTACCCACCTTGTTGCACTCATTTTACACCTCTGACCTAGCTCCTGACTCTTTCGCTTCCAGTTGTGCTGAAAACTCAGGTGATGTTGTGGAGTTGGGGGTGCAGGTTTCTCCCAGCCCCTCTCCCAGGTGGCTCATGCAGCAGTCAGCCCCTTGGTGGCATGTTCCTACCCAGAGCTGTGCCTGCTGTTTGGAGGCAGTCCCAGCTGTGGAAAGCCAAGTTGTCATGAGGGATTGCAGCTCTAGGAGATAATTAGGTCCCTCATTAACCCTTTCCAGCCTGCTGCCCTCTGAGTGCTCATCACAGCATGTTAAGGATGAATCAGGTTCAAGTATAGGAGGAATTAAGTCATCTCAGTGGTCTCTCAAAGGTCACATTTCAACTCTGCAGACACCCTGCAAGGGCCAAGTCCCTGCAACTCAGCTTCCCCCACAGCAGGAGACACCCCCACCCTGCCCCATACAGCTTTCCAGGAAGGGAATGCCCCCCAGCTCAGCAGGGCTCATGCCTGGGCAGAGCCAGGGATGTCCAGAGATACTCAGAGGCCTGCAAGGTGCCTGCTGTGCCCAGGACAAGTCTCCGCAGGGGCAACAGCACAGAACCGGGGAGGTTTCTGCCCCCACAACCCAGCCTAAAACCAGGCAGTTTCCTCCAGCAGGGAAACGCACCTCTCCCCACCCCATGTGTTTGCCAGGCCCCTAAACCTCACACTCACCCCACTCCCACTAGGGCTATGGCTCTGACCTGCAGACACACGCTCCCCGCCTTACCAAGCACTAAGCTGGCTCGCAGGGGTCTACTTACTCCTTAAAACTTGATGTTTTTCCTCGTCATTACTCAGTTTCTTGAGATGTTCCCAACCAGATAACCCCTTGGCACTGAAAAAGGTATTTTCATTTAAATGTAAACTCTTTATATAGCAGGATTTTCCCTGTCAATTAAGGCTTGGGACCCTCTTAATTTACACAATTAAAAGAATGCTTTGAAGAGGCTAGATTAAGGGTATAAGAAAGCTGTAAAGAAGCAACCAGTGTACTTCAAGAGAAGTCACGTGAGTGAGTGAGTGAGTGAGTGAGTGAGTGAGTGATTTGGTGGCAGGAGGAACTCAGCCTTACTGAAACCGAGTCCTGCAAGATAGCTGCATTGGGGGTGAGGGCTTGCAGAAGGGAGCGATACAGCTCCATATAAAAACCCCTGCACCGATCTTCTTGAAACTTGACAGGTTTCATGCTCTCACCGGAAGCAACCATGCAAATCAGACACAAAACAACCAAGTTATAGATGTTACACTGATTCCCCTTTATAACCAGATCTCCGAGGCGGCTCCGAAGTTTCAGAGCCGCTTCAGGCGGATCCAAGTAGAAACCCTGTCCAGAGCTCCAGATCGCATTGCTGCCAATCGAAGCGGACAGATCCAAAGCTGGACACGATCACTGCTGACTCGCACAGGCCGAGCGACCATTACTCCTAGTTTTCCCCAAGGGTGCCCTCATTAACAGTTGTTCTCAGAGCCCTACATCTATGCTTCTGATGCAGCAAAATGTCATTTTGACTTGCCTCATTTTGTTTCAAGGCTGTTTCGACCATATCCGTTTCATTTTGATTTTGCTGTTTCAACCAGAAACAGGTTGAAACAGAATTGAAACAAAACTGGTGGCAAAATTTCACACAGCCCTAAGAGCGTGGCTGTCAGTGAGGAGGTTTGGGCTCACCTCCTCCCACCATCTAGCAGGTTGCATAGCCCAGGGCCTCTACAGGCTCAACTCTGCCAGCAAGGGCCCCTCATCTGCCTGAGCCTGCTCCCAACTTTCACCTTGTGGAGAAAGTAATAGGGATGGAAACATAAAATGGTCAATGTCTTTCTGATATAACCTGGCTTTCCTATTGTCTGCTTTGTACAAATCTAACCAGCGCTGACAGGGCAGCAGGGATTGCTACATACTCTGTGCCTCTAAGTACAGCACCAGGGGAAAGATGTTCAAAACTATTTAGGTGCCCAATGCCCAGTCATTCCAGAGAGAGTCAGGTGCCTAAAAGCTTTCCAACACCTGCACCCTCCCATGCAGCAGGTCTTCTCCCAATGCAGCCAATGGCCCTGACTCCTTGGGAATCCCGCTAGGCCACTCTTGAAAACCCTTGACCCCTCACTTCTCTGCAGATTAGCCCCAACAATACCAGCATGTCACAGGTGGTGGCAGGACAGGACTGTGTTGCATTTTGCGCTCCTCACTGGATAAGCAGAGGGAGTTTTTGGCCAAGTGACTGCAGAGCCATTGGCCATCATCTTTGAAAACTCATGGGTCTAGGGGATGCCCCAGACGATCTGAAAACATAGTTCCCATATTTAAAAAAAGAAAAAAGGAGGATCCAGAGAACTACAGACCAATCAGCCACATTTCAATCCCTGGAAAATCATGGAGCAGACCCTCAAAGAATCCATTTCTAAGTACTTGGAGGAGAAAAAGGTGATTAGGACCAGTCAGCATGGATTCACCAGGAAAAAGTCATGCCTGACCAACCTGATTGCCTTCTATGATGAGGTGCCTGGCTGTGTGGATGGAAGGAGATGGGTGGATGTGATGTACCTGGATATTAGCAAGGCTCTTGATATGTTCTCCCACAACAGTCTCACAGGCAAGCTAAGGAAGGATGGGCTGAAGAAAGGACAGTAAGGCAGATAGAAAACTGACTGGAGCATCGGGCTGCGAGAATAATAATCAATGATGCAATGTCTAGCAGGCAGCTGGTATCAAGTGCAGTGGCCCAGCGGTCGGCCCTGGGGCTGGTTTTGTTCAATGTCTTCATCAACCACCTAGAAGACAGCACAGAGTGCACCTACAGCAGGTTTGCACAGGACACCAAGCTGGGGGGAGTAGTGGATACACTGTAGGGTAGAGCAAGGATTCAGAGTGACCTGGGCAAATTGGAAGATTGGGCTGAAATGTATCTCATGAGGTTGAACAAGGACAAATCAAAGTCCTGCACTTAGGACACAAAAATCCAAAGTAATAATATAGGCTAGGGGCTGACTTCCTGGGAAACACCTCTGCCAAAAAGGACCTAGGCATTACAGTGGAAAATAAACTTAATATGAGCTTGGAGAGTGCCTTTTTTTGTCAAGAAAGCGAACAGCATCCTGGGCTGCGTTGCCAGGCGTGTTGCCGGTAGGTCCAGGGAAGTGATTCTTTCCTTCTATTTAGCGCTGCTCGGCGACATCTGGAGTACTGTCTTCAGTTTTCAGTCCCCACCCAAAGAAACGATGTGGACAAATTGGAGAAAGTGCAGAGGAGGACAACCAAAATGGTTTGGGGGCTGGGGCACATGGGTTATGAGGGGAGGCTGGGGGAACTGGTCTATTTAGTTTGGAGAAGAGAAGACAGGTGATTTAATAGCAGCCTTCAAGTATCTGAAGGGAATTTAAAAGAGGACGGAGCTGGACTGTTCTCAGTAGTGGCAGGTGACAGTATTAAGAGCAATGGTGTCAATTAGCAGAAAGAGAATTTTAGATTACCTATTAGGAAAACATTTCCTGCACCGTGTCTGGATTCTCGCTCACCAGCTGGGATGTGCACTGGGCTCACCGGACATCAGGGGAAGTGCTGGGGTGGGACTGAGCTATCTGCTTTGGTGGAGGCACCACCTCTACCAGTGCTCTTCAAAACCACCTCAGCATCAGCAGAGACACGTCCAGCAGTCAAGTGCACCTGCGCCTGACCAGGGTCCAGCCGGGAGACACAGCTCAGTGTTACTGTGCCAGAAACACAGTGATTGAAAACCCAGGGGATCCTGCACAGAAACCAGCCCTGCAGGACCCACCTGCTTAAAGGTGGGCTGCCAATGCCCTGCTCAGCCTGCTGGGTCAGACACATCAGGGCTATTAGATCACTGGACCCAGCCAGGTGTCGCCTCGCTGGAGCACTGATCAACGTGTGCTGTTCACACAAAGGCTTTGTTAAAGCATTGGCAAGAGTATGTCTCACTAGCAACCCTGACCGATGCATGAACTCCTCACATAACCAAAACTTGGCACGTGGGCCAGATGGGCACTCCTGCCAAGAGATGGGAGGCAAAAATGATGGTACAAGGCAGGACAGTCCAGAACCAGGGTAAAGTTGGAACAGGAACCCCTACGTCAGAACATGGAACAAGGCCCTGGTACAGGATCGTTTGAGACATTCAAGATACAGGTGGAGTGTAACACATGATTTGTTTAAACCATGGTGTAAAAGGAGATTTGGAAATCTGAGGAACTTTGCAGTGACCTGGAGGAGCCTGCATGGTGTTGTGCTGACAACCTTGTCACATGTACAAATGCCTTAGCTCCAGGTCTGAGTCTGTGGTCCTTCTTTAAGACAAGATTCGTGTTGGGATCTCTTGGCTGTGGCTTGTTGACAAAGCAGTTCCTGAGACTTCAACGCTGACAACACATCAATAACACCTGATGAGCACAGCACCAATGATAAGGATTAACCCATAGCACAGCCTGACAGCAGGAAGCAGGACTCACTGCTACCACTGAGCACTTGGAGCACAGCAGCGATTGGGGTGCACCCCACTGAGCTGGGCAGGGGCATGCCAGTCCCACGATGGTGGCCAGAGGGAGCTTGCTGGGTTTTTCCAATGCAGCAGGAGAGACCAGCTCCCGTCATGAATGTGATCCCTGCATCCCCTTGGGAAACAGGCCCCACTCAGCCCCAACATGCATGGGAGAGGAGGGGAGAAAGGAGATGATGAAGGCAACAGGCCTGTGTGTTTCAGCCCCTGCAGCCTGCTGTATAGAAGGTACAGTTCCCCACTAGCCTTCCTGGGAGCACCTGCCATGGAAAGGTTGGCCTCAGCCCTTCTTCTATCCCAGACACCAGACAACTGCACATGCATGTGCAGGGAGGTAGGTGGGCACACGGGATCACACACAGGAAGGATCCCCAGCACCTGATGGATTGTGGTTGCCTGAAACCCTTCCTCAGCCTGAGCAATCCCCACCTCCTGCTGAGCTCCCTGCCCTGCTTCACACAGACTCAGACCAGTGCTGGCAGGACTCAAATGCTCTCAGTACTTATCCCCAAAAGGGAAAGCACATACAAATCCCTGCCCAGGGGCTCCATGATGGTGTGGCTTAGTGGAGACAGCTCGCTTCAGAAAAAGGCAAGGAAATACAGCCTGGTGTGGGAGGTACCCAGACACATGGGATGGGAGGGTCCAGCCACTGTCTGTGCCCAGCACAACTGATCCCCCTCCCTGGGGAAAGCAGCAGGGTGGTATAAGGCAGGGGACATGCAAATCACAGACAGGCTGCCCACTATAAATCACTCTGTCCTGCTGCCCAGGCAGCACCTGCACACACAACCCATAGCCCTCGGGTCCAGGCAGTGACCACCAACACACAAGAGCTTCCCTCAGCACCAGGGAAGATGGGACTTGGGCTCCACCTGCTTGTCCTGGCCGCAGCTCTGCAAGGTATGTCATCTTCCCACAGGTAGGGGAGGGGAGCCTTGCACTGATGCTGTTATTCTAGTTACTCTTGGATCCTACCTTGCTTTTCAGGTGCCTGGTCCCAGGGGCAGCTGGTAGAGTCTGGAGGAGATGTGAGGAAACCTGGAGACTCTCTGCGCCTCTCCTGCAAAGCCTCTGGGTTCACCTTCAGCAGCTACAACATGGAATGGGTCCGCCAGGCTCCTGGGAAGGGGCTGGACTGGGTGGGTGAAATTAAGAGTGATGGATCCAGCCAGTGGTATTCCCCGGCTGTTAAGGGGCGATTCACCATCTCCAGAGACAACTCCCAGAACATGCTGTACCTGCAGATGGACAGCCTCAAACCCGAGGACACAGCCCTGTATTACTGTGCCAGAAACACAGTGACTCAAACCCTATTCATGGCAATACAAAATCCCAGCTCAGATCCTCCCTTCTGAAATGCCAGGAGGTGGCAGCCACGCTGCACAAAGGCAGGAGGGGACACAGGGGACCGGGGAGAACAAACCCCAGCCTCTAGACTGTAGATTGCCGAGCCTGCAAGATGGAAGGACAAAATGACCATAATCTTTCTAATATAACATCGAGTGGGTAATTTAACTAGTAGGGTGAAAGTGCTAGACTTTAGGAAAGCTGATTTCAATGAACTCAGGTGATTAGTCAAGGACGCACTGCAGAGTAGGAGTTTTGAAGTGATGGGATCCCAAGAAGGGTGGCTGTGCCTAAAGGAAACAATCCTTCGGGCACAAAGCGAGACGATCCCCCTGCAAGGCAAAAGAGGGAAAGGGGCCAGGAGGCTTCCCTGGCTGACCACAGAAATCCAGGGCAGCCTAAGGGCCAAAAGGGGAGCACACAAAAAGTGGAAACAGGGAAAGATCACCAAAGACGAATATACCTCCTGTGCTCGTGCTCGTAGGGAGGCAGTTAGACGGGCCAAAGCTACCATGGAGCTGAGGATGGCATCCCAAGTAAAAGACAACAAGAAATTGGTTTTTAGATATATAGGGAATAAAAGGAAGGCCCAGGGAGGAATAGGACCCCTGCTAAATGGGCAGAAACAATTGGTGACGGACAGGGGGGACAAGGCTGAACTCCTCAACGACTTCTTTGCCTCAGTGTTCCTGAGCGAGGGGCACGACAAGTCTCTCACTGGGGTTGTAGAGAGGCAGTAGCAGGGCGCCAGACTGCCATGCGTAGACCCTGAGATGGTGCAGAGTCATTTGGAAGAACTGGATGCCTTTAAGTCGGCAGGCCCGGATGAGCTCCATCCGAGGGTGCTGAAGGCACTGGCCGACATCATTGCAGAGCCGCTGGTGGGAATATTTGAACGCTCATGGCGCACAGGCCAAGTCCCAGAGGACTGGAAAAGGGCCAATGTGGTTCCCATTTTCAAGAAGGGGAGGAAGGAGGACCCGGGCAACTATGGGCCAGTCAGTCTTGTCTCCATCCTTGGCAAAGTCTTTGAAAAAATTATCAATGCTCACATTTGCGAGAGCCTGGCAGGACAAATTATGCTGAGGCAAACCAACACGGGTTCGTGGCAGGCAGATCATGCCTGGCCAATCTAGTCTCTTTTTATGACCAGGTTACAAAACGCCTGGACACAGGAGGAGGGGTGGATGTCGTATACTTAGACTTCAGGAAGGCCTTCGATACGGTATCCCACCCCATACTGGTGAGCAAGTTAAGAGGCTGTGACTTGGATGACTACACAGTCTGGTGGGTGGCGAATTGGCTGGAGGGTTGCACCCAGAGAGTCGTGGTGGATGGGTCGGTTTCGACCTGGAAGGGTGTGGGCAGTGGGGTCCCGCAGGGCTCGGTCCTTGGACCGATACTCTTTAATGTCTTCATCAGCGACTTGGACGTGGGAGTGAAATGTACTCTGTCCAAGTTTGCAGATGACACAAAGCTATGGGGAGAAGTGGACACGCCGGAGGGCAGGGAACAGCTGCAGGCAGACCTGGACAGGTTGGACAAATGGGCAGAAAACAACAGGATGCAGTTCAACAAGGAGAAATGCAAAGTGCTGCACCTAGGGAGGAAAAATGTCCAGCACACCTACAGCCTAGGGAATGACCTGCTGGGTGGCACGGAAGCAGAAAGGGATCTTGAAGTCCTAGCGGACTCCAAGATGAACATGAGCCGGCAGCGTGACGAAGCCATCACAAAAGCCAATGGCACTTTATCGTGCATCAGCAGATGCATGACGAATAGGTCCAAGGAGGTGATACTTCCCCTCTATCGGGCGCTGGTCAGACCGCAGTTGGAGTACTGTGTGCAATTCTGGGCGCCGCAATTCAAGAGGGATGCGGATAACCTGGAGAGGGTCCAGAGAAGGGCCACTCGTATGGTTAAGGGCCTGGAGACCAAGCCCTACGAGAAGAGACTAGAGAAACTGGACCTTTTCAGCCTCTGCAAGAGAAGGCTGAGAGGCGATCTTGTGGCTGCCTATAAGTTCATCACGGGGGCACAAATGGGAATTGGTGAGTATTTATTCACCAAGGCGCCCCCGGGGGTTACAAGAAATAATGGCCACAAGCTAGCAGAGAGCAGATTTAGACTGGACATTAGGAAGAACTTCTTCACAGTTAGAGTGGCCAAAGTCTGGAACGGGCTCCCAAGGGAGGTGGTGCTCTCCCCTACCCTGGGGGTCTTCAAGAGGAGGTTAGATAAGCATCTAGCTGGGGTCATCTAGACCCAGCACTCTTTCCTGCCTATGCAGGGGGTCGGACTCCATGATCTATTGAGGTCCCTTCCGACCCTAACATCTATGAATCTATGAATAACCTGGCTTTCCTATTGTCTGCTTTGTACAAATCTAACCAGCGCTGACAGGGGAGCAGGGATTGCTACATACTCTGTGCCTCTAAGTACAGCACCAGGGGAAAGATGTTCAAAACTATTTAGGTGCCCAATGCCCAGTCATTCCAGAGAGAGTCAGATGCCTAAAAGCTTTCCAACACCTGCACCCTCCCATGCAGCAGGTCTTCTCCCAATGTAGCCAATGGCCCTGACTCCTTGGGAATCCCGCTAGACCACTCTTGAAAACCCTTGACCCCTCACTTCTCTGCAGATTAGCCCCAACAATACCAGCATGTCACAGGTGGTGGCAGGACAGGACTGTGTTGCATTTTGCAGTCCTCACTGGATAAACAGAGGGATTTTTTGGCCAAGTGACTGCAGAGCCATTGGCCATCATCTTTGAAAACTCATGGGTCTAGGGGAGGCCCCAGATGATTTGAAATCATAGTGCCCATATTTAAGAACAGAAAAAAGGAGGATCCAGAGAACTACAGACCAGTCAGCCACATTTCAATCCCTCGGAAAATCATGGAGCAGACCCTCAAGGAATTCATTTCTAAGGACTTGGAGGAGAAAAAGGTGATTAGGACCAGTCAGCATGGGTTCACCAGGGGCAAGTCATGCCTGACCAACCTGATTGCCTTCTTTGATGAGGTGACTGGCTCTGTGGATGTGAGGAAATGGATGGATGTGATGTAGCTGATGTAGCAAGGCTTTTGATATGTTCTCCCACAACAGTCTCACAGGCAAGCTAAGGAATTATGGGCTGAAGAAAGGACAGTAAGGCAGACAGAAAATTGGCTGAAGCATCGGGCTCAGGGCATAGTAATCAATGACTCGATGTCTAGTAGACAGCTGGTATCAAGTGGAGTGGCCCAGGGGTCGGTCCTGGGGCTGGTTTTATTCAATGTCTTCAACAATGACCTGGAAGACAGCACAGAGTGCACCCTCAGCAAGCCTGCAGAGGACACCAAGCTGAGGGGAGTAGTGGATACGCTGTAGGGTATAGCAAGGATTCAGGGTGACCTGGGCAAACTGGAGGATTGAGCCAAAATGTATTTCATGAGGTTGAACAAGGACAAATGCAAAGTCCTGCATTTAGGATGGAAAAATGCCGAAGTAGTAATACAGGATGTCTGGGCAGTAGCTCTGCCATGAAGGACCTGGGGGGTTACAGTGGACAGTAAGCTAAATATGAGCCTGGAGTGTGCCCTTGTTGCCAAGAAAGCTAATGGCATCCTGGGCTGCATTGGTAAGTGTGTTGCCAGTAGGTCCAGGGAAGTGATTCTTACCCTGTATTCAGCACTGGTGAGGCCACATCTGGAGTACTGTGTTCAGTTTTGGGTCCCCACCACAGAAACCATGTGGACAAACTGGAGAGGGTGCAGAGGAGGACATAAAAATGGTTCAGGGGCTGGGGCACATGGGTTATGAGGGGAGGCTGTGGAAACTGTTTATTTAGTTTGCAAAAGCAAAGACAAAGGGGATTTAAGAGCAGCCTGCTAAGACCTGAACCGGATTTGAAAGAGGATGGAGCCAGACTGTTCTCGATAGTGGCAGGTGACAGTATAAAGAGCAATGGTCTCAAATAGCAGCAAAGGAACTTTACATTAGCTATTAGGAAGAATTTTCTCATTAGGAGAGTAGTAAAACACTGGAAGAGGTTATCCAGAGAGGATGTGGACTCTCCATCTTTGGAGGTTTTGAAGACCTGGCTAGACAAAGCTATTGGTGGGATGATCTATTTGGGGATGGTCCTGCTTAGAGTCAGGGATTGGATGAGATGACCGCTAGTGGTCCTTTCCAAGCCTAACTTTCTATGGTACAATGCTAAATGAGTCTGGCCCAGGGGTGGTGAAGCCTGGACAGACTCTCAGCCTGACCTGCACCGTGTCTGGATTCTCTCTCCCCAGCTGGGACGTGCACTGGGCTCACCAGGCATCAGGGGAAGCGCTGGGGTGGGACTGGGTTTTCTGGGCTGGTGGAGGCACCGTCTCTAACAGTGCTCTCCAAAGCCACCTCAGCATCAGCAGAGAAATGTCCAGCAGTCAAGTGCACCTGTGCCTGACCAGGGTCCAACCTGGAGACACAGCACAGTATTACTGTGCCAGAAATGCACACAGTAAATGAAAACCCATGGGATCCCACACAGAAAGCAGCCTTGCAAGGCCCGCCTGCCTGGGCAAGAGTAAGAGGCAGCAGTGCCAGGCTCAGCCTGCTGGGTCAGACACATCAGGGCTATTAGATGACTGGACCCAGTCAGGTGTAGCCTCGCTGGAGCACTGATCACCGTATGCTGTTCACACAAAGGCTTTGTTAAGAGTATACCTAACTACCAAACCTGACCGATGCATGAGCTCCTCACATAAATAAAACTTGGCATGTGGGCCAGATGGGCATTCTTGCCAAGAGATGAGATGCAGAAATGATGGTACAAGGCAGGGTAGTCCAGAACCAGGCTAAAGTTGGAACAGGAACCCCTAGGTCAGGACATGGAACAAGGCTCTGGTACAGGATGGTTTGAGAATTCAAGATACAGATGGAGTGTAACACATGATTTGTTTAAACCATGGTGTAAAAGGAGAAGCAGAAATCAGGGAAACATTGCAGTAGCCTGGAGGAGCCTGCATGGTGTTGTGCTGCCAGGCCCCGGCACACGCCCTCTATGAAATTCCCAACCCAGCTCCTTGCTCAAGGAGCTGCCCTGGGGTGCTCAGAGCCACGGCCCCCACGAGCTGAGCTTCCCTCCCAGGCTCTGGGCTCCCCTCCTGCCTCGGAGATCCGGCCTTAGGGTATAATGGGGAAGGAAGAAAATACCTATAACTTTGTTGTTTTTTCTCCAATTTGGATGAAATTTTGAGGGATGGTAGACTCTGCAGAATGAATGAAGCCTCCCAAGTTTCAAGAATATCAGTTTAGTGGTTTGGGGGTAACATCACCCCATATTCTTGAAAGTAAAACTCCTGTCACATCTATGTGTTACAACACAGGGGGGTGAAAACTGCAGGGCTGGTAACTTTTACTGAGGCCACAAAGCCTGCCAAGTTTCAACAAGATCAGTGCAGGGGTTTGGGGGAACTCTGAATTGGATCGGATTGCGGCCATCCAAAGTGCCCGGATCCAAAGCCGGATCAGATCGCTGCCGACTCGCACAGGCTGACTAGAAACCCATTACACAGTCTGCATCATGTGACTGCACACCTACCCCTATATCCGTACCCCCACCCACTGCCCTCCTCAAAGGGGCTAATCCTAAAAATGTCTATGTTGTACCCCTCTCCACTGTATATATGTTTCTATGTATATAGAAATAAATAATTTTGAAAGAAAAAAAAAAAAAAGGAGCTGGGTCAGCCATGCTCCCTCTCCACCCCTGGCAGGTGTGGGCTGGGGCTGGGCCAAGACCCCTACCCTTTCATGGCAGGATTGGGGCCAGGTTGCCCACTGCTCTGTGCTACGCAGCTGGATGGGGCCCACTTCCCGTGCCCCGGCCACAGAATCAGGTCCACTGCACTGGCCATCTAGCTTAGATGCCAAAAATGCTGAGCACCACTGGCACAGATGGCCATAAAGGATGAACTACAGAAGATTAACTGTGAATGTGAGGTAGGAATATGCTGCATTTTCCCCCATTTCCATCATTTGCCCAATTTAATGCCAAGTGTCTATTAGCACTTCCCCTCTGGCGGTGCTGACCCCAGTGTCTCCCGTGTGCCAGAGACTGAGCCCCAAGCAGAGAGAGCAGGGCCCTGTGTTGAGCGCTCCCAGCCTGGGGCTACTTATACCCTCCTGGGAGCAGCATGCAAATCCCTGGCCAGGGCTACTGGTTAAATAGAGATCCTGTATCCAGGAGCCTCAGTCTGTACCCAGCCCCTTGCTGCCTGCTGAGTCTCTTGTGTTAAAGGGCAGCAGCAATGAACTCCTTATTCCTGTTCCTGTTGCTTCTCTCTACTCCCCCATGTAGGTTATGAGGAAGGCTCAGGGGCATCCAGGGCCCTGGGGTTTCTCCATGGACCTTATTTTTTTACCTACTTTCTTTATCCTTTTAGGTGTGCTCTCTGCTGTGCAGCTGGTTGAGTCTGGCCCAGGGGTGGTGAAGCCTGCAGAGACCCTCACCCTGACCTGCACCGTCACAGGTTCCACCTTCAGCAATTACTATTGGAGCTGGATCCGGCAGCCTCCTGGGAAAGGGCTGGAGTGGATGGGGTACATAGCTGGAAGCAGTGGTAGCACAAACTACAACCCATCCCTCAAGAGCCGCATCACCATTTCCAAGGACAACTCCAAGAGCCAGTTCTCCCTGCAGCTGCGCGCTCTGACAGCCGCAGACACCGCCACGTATTACTGTGCCGGTGACACAGTGACACAGAGCAGAGCAGGGGCCGTACAAAAAGGGGAAGTCTGTTCTTCTTAGTGTGGCAAAATTACAACAGTCCACACAAGGAAGTTTCCACCTGAAAACCTCACACACGGAGGGAAACTCTAACAGGGTCATCCTTGGCCATCTGAGGGTTGTTATATTTGAACTTATAACATTGTAGACAGCAAAGGCCTGAGAGCTTCGCTGGGCATTTGACAAGACAGAGGTTATCAAGCAGTACAAGTCTCAAGAAGGCTTCATCACAGAGCATTTGGGGCCTTGTCAGCATGGATGGGTATGGCAGTGGGGCTCCTCCTCACTGCCTGGCCCTGCCTGCCCAAAGGGCCACCAGCACAATACTCCTGAATTCAAAAACCACATCTTCTCTGCAATTGCATTCACCAAACATTTCAAAAATGCTTGAAGGGAAGTACCCAGGTTCTCCTCTCCCACTCCAGTTTTTCCTGCACAGTGTGAGGGTTTGTGGAGTATTCACTCTAATCTCTTGGCGTATATAAACCACAGTTGATTATATTAGGTCTCAAATTACCAGAACATTCCTCATTTCTTTCTATCAGTGGCGACCCTGAGTCTTGCCTCCCCAGTCTTTTTGTAAGTGTTCATCTGGGAGGATGTAACTTAAACACCACTAAGCGATGGAGAACTGGTCTATCCTATTGAGGTTTTGAACTTATTTTGTATTAAACCAGAAATGAAAACCCACCGGGTGTTCTTTGTGCTGAAGATCTTTTACTAGGTGTCTATCTAATTTTTCTACATTGATTCTTAGGTCTCAGCATCACGTGAGTTGGCTGAACTGACAGAAGCCTGTCAGATGTCCATGGCTGGGGCGAAGCTTGACCATGGAGGACAGGGCAGGAAACAAGGGGTCATGGAGAAGTCAGGAGAGTGCAGCTGCCACCTTGAACCAGACAGGAGTCCGTCCTGCTAAGCAGCCCACACTAGTGCAGGTAACAGGGACTGGCCGGGGACACTGAGGCAGCCACAGGCAGGGTCTCCCGAGCCCTTGCGGCCCACGGTGGGGGGTGGGAATGGATGTCTCTCTGGGAGAGAAGGGAAGACCCAGACCATGGGGGGCTTTGCCTTCATAAAATCTGACAAAAGACATGTTCAAAAACTCCTCTAGGTCTTTATTTGTTTCTCCAGACTCCTCATTTGGATGAAACTTCTTTCCTGCAGTAATGGTCCCAAACTCCCAGAAGATCTCTTTAGGCTCATTTCAGGCTCACCCTTAAGAAAAATTACTTCACAACTAGGGTGTCCAGACTGTGACCATAACTCCTAGTTTTCCCCAAGCCCTAGATGTGCGCTTCTGATGTAGCGGTAAGCTGCTACCAAGTCCACTCTCAGTCGTTTCTTATTCAGGCTGAAGAGTCCCAGGTCCCTCAGCCTTCCCTTGGATGGCTTCCCGTGCAAGTCTCTGATCATATGGGCAGCCCTGCTCTGAGCTCTCTCAAGCTTTACCATGTCCTTGTTAAGGTGCGGAGCCCAGACTGGACGCAGTACTCCACCTGCGGTCTCACCAGTGCTGAGAAGAGCCGAATAGAGCAGGAGAATCACTTCCTTGCAATGGTTTTGCTGGAGACACATCAATCAATGCATGCCAGCGTAGTGCTGACCCTGCTGGCTACAGTATCGCATTACTGGCTCATGTTCATAATGAGGTCAATTATTACCCCCAGGTCTGTGGTGGCAAGTGATGGGGGATCTTTAGTCCTGCTGCCTGATGAGAGGCACCAGTTGCACAAGCACCCATGACACGAGTTTTGTCTGTCAGCAGCTAGGGGTGCAGGCCCCAGATCCCAGACACCTGCATCCATCTCCTCAACAGCTGGCAGGCTTCATGGCCTCAGCAGGGGCTGGCATGTGTGCAGTTTTGACCCTGCTGTGGCCGAACACATACACCACACAAGTTTGGCTCTCAAGGCGAGGGGTGCCATTTCTCCGAACCCCCTGAAACTATATTCTTGAAACTTGGCATGCTTTATGCTCTCAGAAGAGGCTATTATTTCTGCTGGTTTTGTCCAAATATGCCTGTACATGATAAAATTATACACTGTTTCAGCCTTCCCCATTATAGCCTAAGGGTGAAAGGTAGAAACAACATTGAAATACATTTGGATGTATGAATGAATAAATGAAGAGTGAATTGTAAAAGCAGTGTAAGCTATATGTCACCAAAGAAATTACCAAATGGTGAATCATGTTGAAGTGGCTGAAGAACTCAGACTGTATTAGGTGAAGATGAAGATGAATAGAAAAGATAAGATTAAAGACGAGGTGTGCAAAATCTCAAAGCTAGAGGCTCTGGACACAGCACACACCAGCGATAATGGAAGGATGTCGTAAAACAGAGCGATTGAAGAGCAACACTTCAAGACAACGACGCATGAGCCGAACCGCTTGTCAGCATGGAAAAGTACTGAGATTTTAGACAAAGAAGTTACAGAGTCAGGAAAGGTGGACCGGTCACCCAACACCAACATGATAATCCCTATAAAGGGGAGAGACTGAGCAGTAAGAGGTGGGGAAACACTCTGTGAACTTCACTGGAGCAGTCTGTCTCCCCCACTCCTGATCTCATGCTAACCAGGCTGGCCGACCTATAGTACTGGAGCAACAAACCTTGTTAACTATAACATCCGCAGTGTAATTGTGAGCAAGTGTGCGTATATGTATGAGCGCTCTTTTGAATAATATAATCAAAAACAAGGCATTTGGCCTTTTCTCCCTCATAAAGTCTCACTCATCATTTGAGCTAATTGCTAATTTGTGCAGCACTCTCCCCTCCCAGATGGACACCTTCCTCTCCAAACTCCTCCTCCCACAGTTTCTCCAAGCTGCAGGACAGGAGCCAGCCCAAAGCAGGAACCAGCCTCCCTGGCATGAGTCTGATGGAGCAGCTGGACCTGATGGGCAGGTAATGACTGCAACTGAGAGGTAATTAGGGCCCCATTAACCCTTTCCAGACTACTGCTCTTCCAGCAGTCTGGTCTCCATCAGAGCACGGACAAGACGTGTGTGTATGCACAGGAGGGTGAAAGTTGTCCCCTTGGCCTCTGCAGGACCAGGTTCCACCTCTGCACACACTTCCAGGGACTAGGCCTTTGCAGCTCCAACATCTGCAGACACCCTCCCACCAGCCCCTAATTGCTTTTCAGGGAGAGGGCATCCTCTAGCTCAGCACAGCCTGTGTAGAGAGGCAGAGATGTCCAGAGACACTCGGTGCCCTGCCATGTCACAGCTTTCTGCAGCACGTGGGACAAGGGCCCTCGGGGCAGAGACAGCCCGAACCAGGGACGTTCCTGTGCCCTTCCCCCGACCCTGCAGAGACTCAGGCTGAACCAGGCTGATTCCTCCACCAGGGGGCAGCACCTCCCCCACCCACCTGTCACCCCCCGCCCCCCACACCCCCACGCAGCTCCTGTCCCACTGCACCAGCACACGGGTCCCCGGCTCCTTCCCACCAGCAAGGGACGGCACCACACACCCTGCACTGTGTTTGCTAGGCCCCTAAACAGCCTCCTCCCCCTTCCCCTAAGCATTCCCTACTAGGGATGCAGACACAGCCCCTGCCCCACAGCCTGCAGCCAGGCACGGCTCAGCTACCAGGGGCTCTCACTACCCTGGGAGGCAACCAAATTCCCCAGTGTCAGAGAGGGACACAGCGAGAACCTGAACCCCAGGCACTGGGCTCCCAGAAACTGGGATGCAGACACAGCGCCTCCCCACAGCCTGCAGCCAGGCAGGGCTCAGCTAATCCCCGTCTCTCAGTCCTACCCAGCCAGAGCGATCCTTGCAGCACTGACCTAGTGCACTGATGCCCAGGGAGGTCATCAGTACAACACCAACCTCTTCTCCTGCTGGGAGTGAGACCCCCCCAGCCAGAGCACAGGGACAAGCAGCAGGGTCACAGTGTGCGTGGCTTGGCAAAGGGTAGAGATATAGAGTTACAGGCACTGCCTATAGCACAGGGGCACATGTACACACACATAGAGCAGCAACACATACACACACTAAAGCACACACACATAAGTCCCTCCATATTATTCCTAGGTCAGGCCCTGGCAAACTTTGTCTGTGTACGTTTAGCTCAACCTAGCAAACCTGCCCATGTAGCTGCCTTTGGAAACTCAGTGCCACTGCACCCAGGAGCTGAGCTTTCCTCCTGGGCTGTGGCCTCTGCTCCTGCAGTGCCCTGCTCTGCCCCCTGCTCCTCCAGGCCCTTGTCCCAGGTGAGGGTTGTGGGCTGCAGACATCTCCACATATTGCACAGGACACAGGCAGCACAGGCACAGAGAAGGGCAGGCGCTGGGCCAAAGGGAAGCAGGTCCCTTACAGGCAGGTAGTGCCTTTGTCAGCATTTCCACTGGCTGTGCTCACTAAGAGAGAAGGCAAAGCAATGCAGCCCCTGCTCCACCCCAGGCCCCTGCCATTCACTGTAATACCTAAACCAACGCTAGGTGATTCCCAGGAGCACGGGGAAGCCCCATCCTGGATCTGTATGCTCCAAACTCCATCTCCCACTCCAACATGGCCTCCTCATCAGCTTGTGCTGCCCCACACCAACTCAACCTGCTGTCTTTGCATCTCCTGGAAAAGCAGGAGCTCCTTGGGGCAGGGCCCTGATGTCTGCTCTGGGCCGGTGCAGCACGAGCACAACAAAGGCTGGACCAGAGCTGTAGCCAGTCAGAGCTGTAAGGACAAGGGAGGACATGGCATGAGCAAGGGGAAAACCACAGACTTCCCTGAGAGCAGGGATCAGCAGGACCCACTGCACTGGACCCGGGGAACAAAATGCACACAAACAGGCACACATACATGTGCAAGCACACTGCCTGATTTGCAGCTTCCCCTGATCCATCCCCCATCTTCAGACCCAAGAGGATGTGTCATATTGGGGTTCAGGCGTTGAGCTGCCAGCGTAACCAGAAGCAAGCAGGAGCACGGGGCAACATGACCTGAAGCAGGACCAGTGCCAGGACCAGCAAGCAGGGACCTCTCTTCCACTCCCAGCCCAGCCCTCTGAAGACCCGAGCTGGCAACAAGCAGGTAGCTGCAGGGGGGCAGGAGTGAGGGGAGCTGGTGCCCCCAGGGCAGACCAGGAGTGGGGCAAGGTGGGGCTCTGAGCAGGTGTCAGGGGTCGGTGAAGCCCAGAGGGGGCTGACTATCAGGGACAAACCTCAGCACTGGGGGGCCTCAGCCCCAAGCCCCTCAGGCTCCCCCAGCTAGCACTGGCACCTCAGGGAACATAGCTGGTGCCCAAATCCCTACAAAACCCCGTACCCATACCCTAACTCAGGTTACTGACACACGGGCACACAACATGACCTGCTGGGATCTGACCTTATACCTACCAGGTGCCATCGTCTCCTGTCCACCGGGCAAATGGGGATGTCTTATCCCAACTAAGGACAGAAGGCCCAAATGGACCAAAGCTGAGGATCAAGGGCCCCTGAGATACTCGTGCCCTGTCATCAGGAGGGGGGAGAGGAGCAGGGAACTGAAGCCAGAGTCCTGCCCACAGCCTGGTTCAGCCATGGATCCAAGCACCGGCCCTTCCCCTCTGTCTGTGCTCATCCCACCACCTTCTTCTGTGCAGAGACTCAGAGTCCTGTGCAGAGAGAGGAGGGCCCTGTGCTGAGCACTCCCAGCCCAGGGCTGCTCACACCCTCCTGGCACCTGCATGCAAATCCCTGGCCAGGGGCTCCTGCTTAAATACAGCCTCTGGGCTGGGAAGCCTCAGTCCATGCCCGGCTCCTTCTTGCCTTCTGGGAGTCCCCCTTGTTATAGGGCAACAGAAATGAGCTCCTTATTTCTCTTCCTCTTTCTTCTCTCTTCTCTCCCATGTAGGTTGTGGGGAAGGGTGGTGGGAAGCCAGAGCGCTCGGGCTTCCTCCCTGGACCTGCTTCTTCACCTACTTTCTCTTTTCTTTAGGTGTGCTCTCTGCTGTGCAGCTGGTTGAGTCTGGCCCAGGGGTGGTGAAGCCTGCAGAGACCCTCACCCTGACCTGCACTGTCACAGGCGACTCCATCACCACGAGTGGTTCTGTTTGGAGCTGGATCCGGCAGCCTCCTGGGAAAGGGCTGGAGTGGATGGGGTACATATATGCATACGGTGGTGGTAGCACAAGCTACAACCCGTCCCTCAAGAGCCGCATGACCTTTTCCAAGGACATTTCCAAGAACCAGTTCTCCCTGCAGCTGCGCGCTCTGACAGCCGCAGACACCGCCACGTATTACTGTGCCAGAGACACAGTGACACAGAGCAGAGCAGGGGCTGCACAAAAAGGGGAAGCCTGTTCTTCTTAATGTGGCAAAATTACAACAGTCCACACAAGGAAGTTTCCACCTGAAAACCTCACACACATGGAGGGAACCTCTCATAGGATCATCCTTGGCCATCTGAGGGTTGTTATATTTGGACTTATAACACTCCAGACAGGAAAGGCCTGAGATCTTCACTGGGCTTTTGACAAGACAGAGGTTATCAAGCAGTACAAGTCTCAAGAAGGCTTCATCACAGAGCGTTTGGGGCCTTGTCAGCATGGCTGGGTATGGCAGTGGGGCTCCTCCTCACTGCCTGGCCCTGCCTGCCCAAAGGGCCACCAGCACAATACTCCTGAATTCAAAACACACGTCTTTCCTGCAAATGCATTCACCAAACATTTCCAAAACACTTGAGAGGAAGTACCCTGGTTCTCCTCTCCCACTCCAGTTTTTCCTGCACAGTGTGAGGGTTTGTGGAGTATTCACTCTAATCCCTTGGCATGTATAAATCACAGTTCAGCATATTAGGTCTCAAATTACCAGATCATTTCTCATTTGTCTTTCACTGGTGACCCTGAGTCTTCCCACCCATGTCTTGTTGTAGAAAAGAGTTCATCTGGGAGGATGCAACTTAAACACCACTAAGCAATGGAGTACTGGTCTATCTTATTGATGTATGGACCTTTATCAAAAAAAAAAGAAGAAAAAAAAAAGGTTCCTTATTTTGTATTAAACCAGAAAAGAAAACTCACTGGGTGTTCTTTGTGCTGAAGATCTTTTATTAGGCGTCCATCTAATTTTTCTACATTGATTCTTAGGTCTCAGCATCGCCTGAGTTGGCTGAACCGACACAAGCCTGTTTCGCAACCTACTGATTAATGCCTTCTCCAGTAGAGGTAACTGTTATGTCCCTTATAATCTTTGACGTTCCAAAACAACTCAAGCAGTGTAAACTCAAATGAGATTCTGTCTTTTCTCCTAAAATAGGAGTGTCTCAAAACAGGGTGACTTCCCCTTTAAATGCTTTAAAAGCTGTTGGTTTTCCTGTATTTGATTTTAGGTTTCTCCTTTACAATGATGCTACAGCCTGAACCCATTTCTCAAACAAAGGATTTAAGAAAAGTTTTCCTTGTCACTGTGCGAGTCCGCCGTCCCTCCTCCACTGACTGTCGCTTTCTCAACGTCACGCTGACTCCAGGAGAGTATTCTTGTCGGTGGTTATTTATCCCATTTCCCTCGACTCGACGCGGTCTCCTGTCCTTCCCAGCCACCTGACAGTCGATTCTCCTCTGCCCCATCTTCCTAATCAGCTGCCTATTTGTTTCTATGTCATGCCTCTCTCCTCCTCTCTGTCTGGGGACACTCCAGGTGCATCGAGCAGCTGCTACAGAAATGCAGTTTCCTCTTTTTTTCCCAATTCTTGCTGGTTTTCGGGTCATGCCGCTGCAAGTTCTCTATCTTCATGACAGTGTTCCTAACTCCCTTTGGCTCCCATAGCACTCATCTTCACAGCCACCAAACAAAGAGAAACTCCTCCACCTCCTTCAATCCTCCTAGGCCTAAGGCCATCACTTCCTCAGCAGCCACTCAGGACCTTCCTTCTGCTTCTGTATTTCATCAGATAATTCGAACCCCACTCAGGAATACTTGTCACAGTGATCCCAAAGGTAGTTATGGAACCGGGGTGGCCAAATACTTTTGGCATCTTGGAAGCTCATCTTTTTACTGAGCTGAATAGACTCTCTCAGGTGACAACCTCTGCCAGGACCATTCTCACGGGGAAGCCTGCACAAGGACACCTCCCTGCACAGACACGGCTCTGTAGCTCTCTTCCAGCCTGATGCCTTCCCGGGCTCCAGCTCCTTCTACTGCAGCAGGCCCTGGGCACCTGCAGGGCAGAGATTGCTCTGTGCCCAAACAGCCGCACCCTGGCACCCGGGCAGCAATGGGGGAGGAGATCACAATGGTCACCAGGGAGAAAAGCAGGAGCAGCAGGCAGGGAGACACGGTAAGGGCCTGGACCCTGCTCTCTGCTCAGCACCAGCCAAGCCTGGCACCTGAGAGCAGGCCCAGGCTGCTCCTCCCATGGGTAAGGCCAGCTGCAACAGGAGGGGCTCTTGCATCTCCAGGACCCCCATATCTCCATGGACAGCACCTTTTCAGAAACCACCCAAGACGTGGCTTTCCCAGCAGCCTGGAGGCATTAGGCACAGCTGGCATTGCCCTGAGCTAGGACCCTTACGTCTCCATCCTCTGACCAAACCCTAAATACACACAGTCTGCCTCTGGCTCTCAGCACCACTGTGACTCCCTGCACCCAGCAAGCCAAGCACTGACTCTCTGCTCCTCTGCACCCAACAGGGACAAGGCTGCCTCCCCCTGGCCTCAGACACCTCCACACCAGCAGGCACTACTCTGCCAGGGCTGGGGACACGTCCCTTCAGCAAAAGGGCAATCAGGGCCCCAGGGCCTGGACTGGGAGCTGCACAGAGGTGGGATAGGAGGGTCCATTACCTGCTGTCTGTGCTTAGCACAGCTGGTCCCCATCACAGGAGAAAACAGGGTAAGGCAGGGGGGATGCAAATCAGGGGCAGGCTGCCCTATCCAAATTGCTCTTTAATGCTGCCCAGATGCCCCCTGCACAGAGAAGCCACAGCCCCTCGGGTCTATGCAGTGAGCTGCCAACAACCAAGAGCTTTCCCCAGAACCAAAGAAGGGACTTGTGCACAAACGTCTTGTCCAGGTAGGGGTCTGAAAGGTATTTCATCCTCCCACAGGTGAGGGAGGGAACCGTTGCACAGATGCTGCCCTGATAATATTTACTTTTATCCTACCCTGTTTCTCAGGTGCCTGGTTCCAGTTGCAGCTGGGGTAGTCTGCACGGGACAAGAGGAAGCATCAAGTGTCTCCACATGTCTCCTGAAGATCCTTTGAGTTTACTTTCATGGACTGCTACGTTGTCTAGGTCCAGCAGGCTCCTGGGAAGGGGCTGGGCTGGGGGGCCATCCCAGGAAATGCTGGGCAGGTCCTTTTTGGTCTCTTCAGCAATGAAGAGATTTAAAGAGGAAGCAGTGGATTCAGCCACCTTCCCCACGTGGAATAGGCCTGCTTGGTCCCATTACTGGGCCCATCATCATGGAAATAGATTTCCTCACGTGGTTGAATCCTTATGTCCAAGCAAGGGCTGGTCTCTGTGAAAGCAATGACGATGCAGCCTTTGTTGGAGCCCCTGCACACCCAGCCCCACATGCCCACCGAGGGGCTGGCCCCTGCTGCTTCCTGGGCTAACTGAATAGTGTCCCTGTTCAGCAGGTTTCTGGGAAAACTGAGTGAGCACGTCTGCCTGCTTCACACATGAAGATGACACTGGTCCCCCCTGAGGATACCCCACTCCTAGCCTGACACTTTTTGTAGCCTCCTGCAGACCGTCACGCTAATGGCCCCACTCAGCCTGCCGCCTTAAATATGGGCCCCATGTTCTGTGAACAGGGCTGGACCAGGGCAAGGCTATGGAGGGAGGAAACCTGGCAGCAAGATGTAATTCTTTCATTTCCTGCAAGGATCACACATTGCAATCAGTCACCATGATCCCTAGAGCATGCTGGAGCCCCTTTGCAGTAGTTCCAAGTTCCTGAATCACAGCTGACATTGGAGTCGCACAGGTAATTTCAGTGTCATGCAACATGAGCAGGGAAGCCAGGATGATATGACCCCAGTATCTACACCTCACATACTGAAAGGAATAGGTGAGCCCCTGAACTAAAAAAGCCCAGTCCTCAGAAACACTGCCCACAGCCCACCGCTAATAGGAGTTGTAGGGGCTCAGGAGCAATGACCTACCTGGGCAGGACAGTGCTTGTGCCATGGGGGCCTCCACCTCCAGGTCCCTAATTTACATCCTGGATTTGGGAGCCTGACTGTGAAAGTCCTGTCCAAGAAAAGGCACCAGGAGTCCTCCCCAGTGACTTCCCAGCAGTTAGGGCTGTGGGGAGGGGTGCGCAGACTAGAACCGAGATGCCTCTTCTTTCACACAGGGAGGCCTCCTGGTGGCTTTTCTTGGGCAGGGATCTTCTGGAAGGGCTAGACATGTTTAAATCTGCAGGTCCAGATGCCCTCCACCCAAGGGTGGGAGCTGGCAGGGGTCATCGTGGACCCCTTGGCGCGGCTGTATGAGCATTTGTGGTCATCTGGCCAGGTGCCGGGGGATTGGAAACTGGCTAATGTGGTCCCAATATTCAAGAAGGGGAGGAAGGAGGACCCTCCTATAACTGTAACTATAACTGTAACTATAGGTCTGTAAGCCTCACCTCGGTGCTCGGGAAGATTATGGATAAAATCATCAAGGAGCGCATCTGTGGGGGACCAGCTGGGTAGATTATGCTCAGGGGCAATCATCATGGGTTCATCAAAGACAGGTCCTGCCAGACCAACCGGATTGCCTTTTATGACCAAGTAACTAAATCCTTGGACGATGGTGTCGCTGTGGACATAGTCTTTCTAGACTTCAAGAAGGCCTTTGACACCGTCTCTCACCCTAGCCACAGACACCGCCATGTATTACTGTGCCAGGGGCACAGCGACACAGAGCATTGCAGCAGCTGTACAAAAACAGGAAGCCTGCTCTTCTTAATGTAGCAGAATTACAACTTGGGCAGGGATTTTTCCACCTAGCAACCTCACACACACGAAGGGAATCTCAGACAGGATCAGCCTTGGCCACCTGAGGGCTTGCTGTATTTGGACCTGTAACACTGCAGAAAGCAAAGGCCTGATGAGGCTGACGTTGATTGCTTATTCCCAGTTCCTTATTCCTGGTTCCTTTCTCAGACCTTATCTAAATCTAGACCCAATAAGAACTTGTTATTAATGAATTACACATCCTAGAGAGAGAATTTCATTCACTATGCATATGTACTATTTAATATGTAAAATAAAATCCCACATCTAGTACAAAGCCTTAAATGAAGGTCCGATTAGGATGGGATTATGAGGCAAAATACTTCTTGGGTCACCCCAAATTTCATGGTGATGTCACTGGGGGACTGTCCCAAAGAACCCTGACCACAATCCTGCCGCAGCCCAAAGCACTCTTTGACCATGCCCAGCTGCCAACTAACAGCCCCCATGCCCGCTATTCTAAATATAATGATTAAATAAGAAGTTCACTTTTGGGCTAGGATAACGGCTAGAAATTCTGCTTGGGCCACCCACAAGAATACCTCTGTGCCACCAGGGGACTGTCCTGGACGCCTGTGACCAGAGACCTGCCCAGCCCAAATTGCGGTTTGGCCATGCCAGGCTGCCAAGAGACAGCACCCCAGTCACTGTGCTCAGTATTGGCCCAAATCAGGAACTGGGTTTTGGGCTGGGATTATACCCAGAAATCCTTCTTAGGCCATTCCAGACCACACTCCTATGGCACTGGGGGACTGTCCTGGACATCTCTGACCAGACACTTCCCCAGCCAAAGGTGTGGTTTGGCCATGCCAGGCTGCCAACAGACAGCACCCCAGTCACTGTGATCAGTATCTGGACCTGAATAAGGAACTGGATTTTGGGCTGGGATAATACCCAGGAATCCTTGTTGGACACCCCAGAACGCATCTCTGTGGTGCCAGGGGACTCTCCTAGACATCTCTGGACAGAGACGTGCCCGGCCCAAAACGCAGTTTAGCCGCATTGGGTTGCCAACTGCCACCACACCCCCGCCACCGTGCTCAGTATCTGGACCCCAATAAGGAACTGGATTTGGGGCTGGCATTATAAACAGAAATCCTTCTTTGGCCACCAAATACCCCACCTCTGTGACACCAGGAAACTATCCTGGACATCTCTGACCACAGACTTGCCTGGCCCAAAAGGCAGTTTGACCGTGCCAGATTGACTCCAACCCTTAGAAACTGTGCTAAGTATCTGCAACTGAATACAGAACTGCATTTAGGGCTGGGATTAGACCTAGAAATCCTTCTCAGACCACCCCATGCCATGCCTCTGTGGCACAGGGCGATTCTGCTGGACAACTCTGGACAGAGACTTGCCCGGCTCAAAGCGCGGTTTTGCCGTGCCCAGCTCCTATCTGACAGCACCCCAGCCACTGTTCTGAGTATAATGGCTCAAATAAGGAACTATTTTGGGGGCTGGGATTAGAGATGGAAGTCCTTGTTGATCCACCCCACTCTATGACTCTGTGGCACTGGGCTACTCTCCCAGGCATCCCCGACCAGAGTATTGTCTGGACCAAAGTGTGGTTTGGCTCTGCCATGCTTTCAACTCAGAGCATGCACCACTCCCCAGCAACTGTACTAAGGACAGTGGCTTGAATAAGGAACTCTTTTTGGGCTGGGATTACAAATGGAAATCCTTCTTGGCCACCCCACACTATGGCTCTGTGGCACTGGTGGACACCCCGGACATCCCCGACCAGAGTGTTGCCTGGCCCAGAGCGAAGTATTGTCATGCCATGCTCCTAACTGCCACCCTGCTCCACCCACTAATATAATCCACTAATATATATATCCACTAATATAATCAAAGGCTTAGTCTGGCTGTCTGTTCACGATGCTTCAGGCCAACTAGAAGCATCAAGAAATATCCCCCAAGGGGACACTTGCCTGCCTCTACACGAGTGCCAGGAGCTTGGGGAATAAACAGGAGTAACTTGTCCTCCAGCTTAACACAAATAATTACAATGTCAAAGGGATAACAGAGACCTGGTGGGACTCCACCAATGACTGGACCATGGGTATAGATGGCTATGCCCTGTACAGGAGAGACCGAGTAGACAAAGCGGGTGGGGGTATAGCTCTCGATGTGAAGGAGAGTTACACGTCCCTGCAAGCCGATATTGGCTGTGACAGCTGAAATGATGTCTGTGTGATAAAGGTGCTTGCTGAAGGCTCTATGAAGATTAGACCAAGTGTTTTTTTCTGTGTTTGTTTAAATATTAAGTTATAAGTTGCTGCTAAGAGCCCAATTAAAGTTTAAGATGTAGTAAGGCCTTGTAAATTTAGCCAAGCCTTGAAGTAGCAAAGCTCTGTGGCATAGTGAAAATTAACCTGATCAAAAGGAATGCAAGGCTTGTACTGCTCTTGCTCAGTCTAAGGACAGCTGAAGGAAAAGGAAGCTGAGCGGCTGTACGCATCTGAGCTGCTGCTCCACTGAAGTGCCCGAAGATTGGGAGAAGGCCAGTGTGGTGCCTGTCTTCAAAAAAGGGAGGAAAGTGCATCCGGCAAACTACAGGCCCATCAGCCTGACCTCTGTCCTGGGGAAGATCTTAGAAAAAGATTATTAAACAGGCCATTCTTAACAGACTGGCCGACACCAACATCCTGAGGGATAGCCAACACGGGTTTGTTGCAGGTGTGTGACCAATCTTATTTCCTTTTACGACCAGGTGACCTATCACCTGGACAAGGGAGAGGTGATTGATGTCATATATCTTGACTTCAAAAAATCCTTTGATCTGGTATCCCACGATCACCTCTTGGCAAAACTGCCAATCGCGGCCTCGGGTCCACCACGATCCACTGGCTGGAGAATTGGCTCCGTGGTCAGATCCAGAGGATGGTGGTTGATGGAAGTCAATCGTCATGGTGCCCTGTGACCAGTGGGGTCCCCCAATCTCTGTCCTTGGTCTTATATTGTTCAACATCTTCACTAATGATGTGGAAATTGGAGCCAGAAGCGGACTGGCCAAGTTCGCCGATGATACCAAACTCTGGGGTAAAGCATCCACACCTGCGAACAGGAGGGTGATCCAGGCTGACCTTGACAGGCTCAGGAAATGGGCAGACAAGAACCCGATGGTGTTTAACACCAAAAAATGCAAGGTTCACCACCTTGGGTCGAAAAACCTACAGCATCCTTATAGGCTTGGCAGTGCTACGCTGACTAGCACTACGGATGAAAGGGACTTGGGGGTCAGGATTGACCACAACATGAACCTGAGCCTTCAGTGTGATGCTGAGGCTAGTAAAGCGAGTAAAACACTGGCTTGCATCCATAGCTGCTTCTCAAGCAAATCCCAGGACGTCATCCTTCCATTGTACTCGGCCTTGGTGAGGCCGCAGCTGGAGTACTGCATCCAGTTTTGGTCTCTACCATTCAAAAAGGATGTGGAGAAGATTGAGAGAGTCCAGAGAAGAGCATGCACATGATCAAAGGTCAGGAAAACTGATCTTATGATGAGAGGCTGAGAGCTATGGGACTCTTTAGCCTGGAAAATCGCAGGCTCAGGTGCGATCTGATGCCCACCTATAAGTTTATCAGGGATGTTCACCAGGATCTGGGGGAACAATTGCTCACCAGAGTGCCCTAAGGGATGACAAGGTTGAATGGTTATAAACTCCTGCAAGACCATTTCAGGCTGGACATCAGGAAGAATATTATAATATCCAAGACCCCAAGGTCTGGAATAGCCTTCCTTCAGAGGTGGTTCAAGCACCTACATTGAACGCCTTCAAGAGAAATTTGGATGCTTATCTTGCTGGGATCCTATGGCCCCAGCTGACTTCCTGACCCTCGAGCAGGGGCCTGGACTCAATGACCTTCCGAGGTCCCTTCCAGCCCTGATGTCTATGAAATCTATGAAACTGCCTACGTGTCCCCAAGAGGGCAAGCGGTAAATGGCTGGGTGGCACGTTCTGCGTGGGCCCAAGTTAGCACCACTACTGGGGAATTTTGGTGGCGGGGAATGTGCACCTGCCATCTGAGCAGCTGGGCTGCCCCCTGCCTCCCTGCCTGAGGACCAATGGGGTATTACAGTGGCCGCTCATCCTGGATGTCCCCCAGATAACCGGCAGGGACAGGGAGATGGGTGGCGTGGGGCAGGGAGGGTGGGAGAGGAAGGAAGGCCTGCAGGCAGATGTGGGCCAGGCAGACCAGAAGTGGCTGTCCGGGGAAGGAGGGGAGCGGGGATGCAACTGATGCGGCAAGGAAGGGGTGGGAGAGGGACCGGACTGAAGTGGTGGGAGGAAGGAGGGGAGTGGGGTCGGACCTGAAGCAGTGGGGGAGATGGGGGAGGCAGAAATGAAGTGGTGGGAGGGAGGTGCAGGTAGAGTGGGGTGGGGGAAGGCAGGGCGTGGGCCAGTCGTGGGGCCCCGTACCCCCGCCCTCCTCCCCACCCCCATCATTCTTGGTGGGAAATTTGCTAGTACTAAGAATATTGGCTTGAATAAGGAACTGGATTTTGGCCTGAGATTCTCATTGCAAATCCTTTTTGGGCCACCCCACGCCATGCCTCTGTGGCACTGGGGGACTCTCCTAGACACTCCTGACAAGTCTTGCCTGACCCAGAGTGCGGTTTCTTCACGCCATGCCCACTGCTCTAAGTATACTTCCTTGCATAAGGAATTTCTTTGGACTGCAAGTGGTAGGGTCCCTGGATGGCAGTCGTGGGTGAAACTCCCTTCCAAAGTGACTTGGCTAGGAGGGAGCTCCCCAGGTTGGTTTGCCTCTGACTGTGACTGTGACCCTTTTTGAGCTACAGCAGAAGATGAATAGTTAAGGACTTTTTTCTTGGGGGGAATATGACTGTTCCCCTTTTGCCTTGTAATACAATTGTTTTAATTTAACCTTTGCTAATGAGTGAGCAGGTTCCTATGAATTACTACGCCTATTTTTAAGTTATTTTACCAAGTTTCTGGGTGGCAGTTGGACGTAAATGTGAAATGCTGTTGAAAAATCCCTAGGGGCCTTTATACACATGCTCTGGGGTGGGGAGAAGGGTGCTTTAAAGAGAACAGCTCTGAGAGCCACTCTAATGAGAGCGCCCGCAGCGTCACATGTATTCAGCATCCCGCACTTCAAAATGGCGCTGGGGGTGCTTTAACAACGCCGGTTCGAAGATCTTTAATTAAAGCGCTGCTAATTAGCACACTTCAGCAGACTGGCAGCAGACTTGATTAATCGAGTCTGCTCTGACACATGTTAAATAGCATGCGTTGGAGCAGAGGTCTGTCACTGGTGCCCTATATTTGCATGCAGCCATTCGTCCTGCCATCCCGTGCCTGGTGCAACAGCAACATAAAGGTTTTAAAGGTTGGGTGTCAGCTGGCAAGCTTACACTCAAAAAGCTAGCATTGCATTGAGCAGGGACATGCCCAGATTTCTGCAGCAGGCTCCTTGGTAGCGGGGACATGTTTTGGGATGGTTCCAAAGGGTTTTGCCCTATGAACCCAGCAGATGGGCAGCGCCTTATTGGTAGCAGTGTAAATAGCACATGTGGATGGCACATGGCATGGGGTGGTCCCAGAAGGATTTCTATCCCTAACTCCAGCCCAGAAGAAATGCCTTATTCGAGCCCTTATACTTAGTGCAGTGGGCATGGGGGGCTACCGTTAGCATCATGGTATGAAGAAACCATGCTCTAGGCCAAACAAGACTCTGCTCAGGTATGTCCGGGGGAGTCAACTGGTGCCACAGAGTCATAGAGCGAGGTGGCCAAGAAGGATTTCCATTTCTAAGCCCAGCCCAAAAAGAGTTCCTTATTCAAGCCACTGTCCTTAGTGCAGTTGCTGGGGGGGATGGGCATGCTCTGAGTTGACACCGTGGAAGAGCCAAACCACGCTTTGGGCCGGACGATGCTCTGGACAGAGATGCCTGGGAGAATAGCACAGTGCCACAGCATAATAGAGTGAAGCAGGACCTGGGCAGGGACACCTCCCTTTCACTCCCAGCCCAGCCCTTCAGGGACCCTGAGCTGGCAGCAGGCAGGGATATGCTGGGGGCAGGAGCAAGGGGAGCTGGTGTCCCCCAGGACATGGCAAGAGCAGGGAAAGGTGGCAGTCTTAGCAGTTCTCAGGGGCCTGTGCAGTCCATAGGGATCTCAATCCCACGCTACGCAGCTGGATGGGGCTCACTTCCCCTGCCCTGGGCACAGAATCAGGTGATTCAGGAGCTAGAGCTGGAGCCAGGGAAAAGAGGTGCTCTGTACATGTCCCAGGACCAAGCCAAGGCAATGTCTAGGAGCAGAAAGGAGCTGGGACTTTGGGTAAGACAGAATATCTTAAATCCTCTCACTGTCCTGGCTCCTTCCTGCCGGACCTTTCAAGGGCAGTGGCTGCCCTGGGCACAGGGGCAGCAGCCTCCCAGGACCAGGCTGTGCCAGGGGCTCTAGGCTGTAGCCCCCATGCAGCCAGCATTGGCCCTCAGCCTGGCACCACCGCTCATCTTTTCTGGGTTACCGAAGGACTCATTCCCAGATTAACAGGCAGAGTCACTCCCCAAAGCCTTGAGATCCATGTGCCAGACCTGGGCCTCTCCCTGCCACACTGTGCCCTCAGGCACCAGAAACAAGGTTTCCTTTTTCCCCAATCAAGCACAAGCTTCTGGCAGGGTCTCCAACTGAGAGCACTTCTGATCTGCTGATCTCAGTGCACGGAGATCATTATATCACTCATAAGCCCTTCCTGGGACAGGGAAGTCTCCAGTGGGGCTTTTTCTTCCCTGCTTCAGGGATCTGCAACTCCCATTCCTTCTCCCTGCAGTCCCTACACAGTTTCCAACAAAGTCAGTTTTTGGTTACAGAAGCCTTAGAACTTCCCATTCATTCAGTCCCTAAGGTTCAACTCTGTCCAGCCATCTTCAAACCTGGCCCCAGACAAAGCACCTGCCACTGTCCTTGCTGGGTGCTGGATACACCTCAGGGTTTGCTAATGCAGTGAAAATACAAGTGTTGCATAGACTAGCATGCATGCATGCACACACTCACACTCTTCCCCCATCTTGCAGTTCAGTGGAGACTCAGACTCTCCAGGGCTGCTCCAAGCACCTGCTGCATTTGCAGCCAAGAGCAGCAGACACAGAACATGCTCGATGTCACCATAAGAGACACAGGGACCACAACCTGCTGGTGCTCATGGGAACCCGAGCTGCACCATCAGACACATCTCTCTGCTGCAGGGGGCCAGAAGTTGCACATCAGCAATCCTGAGCCCAGCAATGGGATGGCCCCCTGCACAGACACAGCTCTGCAAAGCTTTCACCCCCGGGGGTATCCCTTTGCACCAACCCTTTTTGCTGCACCAAACTATGGGCATCTGCAATGCTGAGATCACTCCATACCCACACAGCCCCACCCTCACACCCAGGCACCGATGGGGGAAGAGCCCATGGCCATCAGCAGCCCTGTTCTGTACCCAGAGAATCTTCTCCTCCTCCCAAGGCCTCATGAAGGAAGTCAGGCCAACGGCATGAACTACAGGAGGCCTGGAATAAGGCTCCATATCAGAGGACAGAGATGGGAGGTCACTTAAGCAGTCAGGGAGAACCCTTTCCCTACAGTGCACTATGCAGCCCCAACCCACACAGGCTGCAGCTGGAGGGAATCCACAGCCCCTGATCTGTGCAGGGCCCAGCCAGTGCCCCGACATCTCTGCCCTCCAGCCCCAGGGAAAATGGACCTGGAGCTTAGTTTGGTTCTCATGACAGCAGTTCTGCAAGACATTTTCTACCTGTGACTCGAGGGAGGCCGTGGGGCATTGGGGCCTTAGCAGGGGAAAGTCACAGAAATAGTCCCCTTCAGGTTCAGGGAGCATCCAAAGCTGCTGGGCTGCCTTCACAATGTCACACGTGGTCACCCATGCTGTGAACCTCTGACACTCCCACTCGCCCTGTCTTGTAAATAAAGGACTCCGTTGTGGCTGTAGTTGGAAGGGACCTTCCAAATGACCTAGGGGAGTTAGGCACCCACATCTCTGCAAAAAAAGTGTCCTGTGTAGCAATGAGCACCCACCTGGCTCTGCAACCCAGGACTGTCCTGTGCCAGCACCTGTAGCAGGGCAGGAGAAAGGTCTCATTTGCACCGGGTTGCATAGCAGATAAGACCTCAGGGTTATGTATGCAAGTGAACCCCCACCACCTTCCCTTAAATGAAAGTCCATTCTCTCCCTCTGGGCAGCTTTGGCCAGCTCCAGCCCCTTGTGACACCACTGCTTTTGGGCCTTCACCCACCTCCCAGCCCCCAGGGAACATGGGCCCTTTGCTCCTGTGCCCCTTCCTCCTGAGCATTGCCTTCAGCATCTGTCCCAGCCTGCCCCGGTCCTGTTGCCATCTCCCTGATGGGGCATCTCTGTGCTTTCTTCAGGTTCCTGTTCCCTGGTGCAGCTGACCCAGCCTGGGGGAGCCCCGGGGAAACCCTCAGGGCTCCTGAGATCACCTTCCCTGGGTCTGGGCTCTCCCTCACTGAATATGGGAATGCTGTCAGCTGGTGCATGGAGAAGCTGCCAGAGTTGAACCTGGACGCTTTGCAAGAAAGGTGCAAAGCATCTGCAGGCTTCTTCCTGGCCCCTCCACACTTCACCAGCTGCACCTGGGACCAGACTCCTAGGAAAAGACATGTCCATGCTGATGTGAATCTAACCTGGAGAGGCTGCCAGACTCAGGTCACCTCTTGGAGTTACAGGTAGAAAATACTTGTACAGCTGCTGCCATGAGAAAAAAGCTGAGCCATGGGCCATCTTCCCTGGGGCTGGAGGGCAGAGATCTCAGGGCATTCGACACTGGGACACCGGGGCTGTGTGCTCTCAACCTGGGAGCTGCAGCATCAGGTGGGAGCTCTCAGACTTTTATCAGCAATGGCTGGGGGCAAACTTCAATTACTCATAAAAGCACAAGTGAAATTAATTTATTTTCATTTACTTTATTGGGCTGGTGCAGCATTAGCACAACAAAGGCTGGACCAGAGCTGTAGCCAGTCAGAGCTGTAAGGACAAGGGAGGACCTGGCATGAGCAAGGGGAAAACCACAGACATCCCCTGAGAACAGGGATCAGCAGTAACCACTGCACTGCACCCGGGCAACAAAACACACACAACACACACACATGTATGTGCATGCACACTGGATGATTTACTCTTTCCCCTGATCCATCCCCCATCTCCAAACCCAAGAGGGAGTGTCAGATTGGGGTTCAGGCCCTGAGCTTCCAGCCTAAGCCTGAGCAAGCAGGAGCCTGGGGCACCGTGACATGAAGCAGGACCAGGGTGGGAGGACCTCTCTTCCACTCCCAGCCCAGCCCTCTGAAGACCCGAGCTGGCAACAAGCAGGTAGCTGCAGAGGGGCAGGAGTGAGGGGAGCTGGTGCCCCCAGGGCAGACCAGGAGTGGGGCAAACTGGGGGTCTGAGCAGGTCTCAGGGGCCGGTGAAGCCCAGAGGGGGCTGACTATCAGGGACAAACCTCAGCACTGGGGGCCTCAGCCCCAAGCCCCTCAGGCTCCCCCAGCTAGCACTGGCACCTATCAGAACATCGCTGGTGCCCAAATCCCTACAAAACCCAGGACCCATACCCTAACTCAGGTTACTGACACACAGGCACACAACATGACCTGCTGGGATCTGGCCTCATCCCTGCCAGGTGCCATCGTCTCCTGTCCACCGGGCAAATGGGGATGTCTTATCCCAACTAAGGAGAGAAGGCCCAAATGGACCAAGGCTGAGGATCAAGGGCCCCTGAGATACTCGTGCCCTGTCATCAGGAGGGGGGAGAAGAGCAGGGAACTGAAGCCAGAGTCCTGCCCACAGCCTGGTTCAGCCATGGATCCAAGCACCGGCCCTTCCCCTCTGTCTGTGCTCATCCCACCCCCTTCTTCTGTGCACAGACTCAGAGCCCTGTGCAGAGAGAGGAGGGCCCTGTGCTGAGCACTCCCAGCCCAGGGCTGCTCACACCCTCCTGGCACCTGCATGCAAATCCCTGGCCAGGGGCTCCTGCTTAAATACAGCTTCTGGGCTGGGGAGCCTCAGTCCATGCTCAGCCCCTTCTTTCCTTCTGGGAGTCCCCCTTGTTATAGGGCAACAGAAATGAGCTCCTTATTTCTCTTCCTGTTTCTCCTCTCTTCTCTCCCATGTAGGTTGTGGGGAAGGGTGGTGGGAAGCCAGAGCGCTTGGGCTTCCTCCCTGGACCTGCTTCTTCACCTACTTTCTTTTTCCTTTAGGTGTGCTCTCTGCTGTGCAGCTGGTTGAGTCTGGCCCAGGGGTGGTGAAGCCTGCAGAGACCCTCACCCTGACCTGCACTGTCACAGGTTCCTCCATCACCACCACTGGTTCCGTTTGGAGCTGGATCCGGCAGCCTCCTGGGAAAGGGCTGGAGTGGATGGGGTACATATATGCATACAGTGGTGGTGGCACAAGCTACAACCCGTCCCTCAAGAGCCGCATCACCATTTCCACGGACACCTCCAAGAACCAGTTCTCCCTGCAGCTGCGCTCTCTGACAGCCGCAGACACCGCCACGTATTACTGTGCCAGAGACACAGTGACACAGAGCAGAGCAGGGGCCGTACAAAAAGGGGAAGCCTGTTCTTCTTAATGTGGCAAAATTACAACAGCCCAGACAAGGAAGTTTCCACCTGAAAACCTCACACACATGGAGGGAAACTCTAACAGGATCATCCTTGGCCAGCTGAGGGTTGTTACATTTGGACTTATAACACTCCAGACAGCAAAGGCCTGAGAGCTTCGCTGGGCATTTGACAAGACAGAGGTTATCCAGCAGTACAAGTCTCAAGAAGGCTTCATCACAGAGCATTTGGGGCCCTGTCAGCATGGATGGGTATGGCAGTGGGGCTCCTCCTCACTGCCTGGCCCTGCCTGCCCAAAGGGCCACCAGCACAATACTCCTGAATTCAAAACACACGTCTTTCCTGCAATTTCATTCACCAAACATTTCCAAAATGCTTGAGAGGAAGACCCCCCACACCAAGGGGAAGAACGAGATTCGGGGCTCCTGAGGCAGCTCTCGGGGACCATAAAAACTAAGGAGGTGGTAGTCATGGAGGACCTAAACTACCCAGACATCTGCTGGGAGACACAGACAGCGAAGTCCCACCGCTCACGCACGTTCCTATCCTGTGTACAGGACCCCCACCTGACACAGGAGGTACACGGTCCCACTAGGGGGAATGCCATACTGGATTTGGTATTGGCAACGGGGGATGACATGGTAGGGGACCTACAGATCGGTAGCCATCTGGAGGACAGTGATCACCTAATAATAGAATTCACCATAAGACGGCGCGTGGGTAAGGTAACTAGTAGGGTGAAAGTGCTAGACTTTAGGAAAGCTGATCTCAATGAACTCAGGCGATTAGTCAAGGACACACTGCAGAGTAGGCGTTTTGAAGAGATGGGAGCCCAGAAAGGGTGGCTGTGCCTTAAGGAAATGATCCTTCAGGCACAGAGGGAGACGATCCCGATGCGAGGAAAAAGAGGGAAAGGGGCCAGGAGGCTTCCCTGGCTGACCAGAGAAATCCAGGACAGCCTTACAGGCTAAAAGGGGAGCATATTAAAAGTGGAAATGGGGAGAGATTACCAAAGAGGAGTATACCTCCTTTGCTCGCGCTTTTAGGGAAGCAGTTAGACGGGCCAAAGCTACCATGGAGCTGAGGATGGCATCCCAAGTAAAGGATAACAAAAAATTGTTATTTTTTAGATATATAGGGAGTAAAAGGAAGGCCCAGGGAGGAATAGGACCCCTACTAAATGGGCAGAAGCAATTGGTGACAGACAGGGGGGACAAGGCTGATCTCCTCAACGAGTTCTTTGCCTCGGTGTCCCTAAGCGAGGGGCAAGACAAGTCTCTCACTGGGGTTGTAGAGAGGCAGCAGCAAGGTGCCAGACTACCATGCATAGACCCTGAGATGGTGCAGAGTCACTTGGAAGAACTGGATGCACTTAAGTCGGCAGGCCCGGATGGGCTCCATCCGAGGGTGCTGAAGGCACTGGCCGACATCACTGCAGAGCCATTGGCGGGAATATTCGAATGCTCATGGTGCACGGGCCAAGTCCCAGAGGACTGGAAAAGGGCCAGTGTGGCCCCATTTTCAAGAATGGGAGGAAGGAGGACCTGGGCAAGTATAGGCCAGTCAGTCTCACCTCCATCTTAGGCAAAATCTTTGAAAAAATGATCAAGATTCACATTTGCGAGAGCCCGGCAGGACAAATTACGCTGAGGGGAAACCAGCATGGGTTCGTGGCAGGCAGATCGTGCCTGACCAATCTAGTCTCTTTATATGACCAGGTTACAAAACGCCTGGACGCAGGAGGAGGGGTGGATGTCGTATACTTAGACTTCAGGAAGGCCTTCGATACGGTATCCCATCCCATACTGGTGAACAAGTTAAGAGGCTGTGACGTGGATGACTACAAGGTCCGGTGGGTGGAGATTTGGCTAGAGGGTCGCACCCAGAGAGTCGTAGTGGATGGGTCGGTATCGACCTGGAAGGGTGTGGGCAGGGCTCGGTCCTTGGACCGATACTCTTTAATGTCTTCATCATCAACTTGGACGAGGGAGTCAAATGTACTCTGTCCAAGTTAGCAGATGACACAAAACTGTGGGGAGAAGTGGACACGCCGGAGGGCAGGGAACAGCTGCAGGCAGACCTGGACAGGTTGGACAAGTGGGCAGAAAACAACAGGATGCAGTTCAACAAGGAGAAATGCAAAGTGCTGCACCTAGGGAGGAAAAATGTCCAGCACACCTACTGCCTACGGAATGACCTGCTGGGTGGCATGGTAGCGGAAAGGGATGAACATGAGTCAGCAGTGTGACGAAGCCATCAGAAAAGCCAATGGCACTTTATCGTGCATCAGGAGATGCATGACGAATAGGTCCAAGGAGATGATACTTCCCCTCTATCAGGCGCTGGTCAGACCGCAGTTGGAGTACTGCGTGCAATTTTGGGCGCCGCGCTTCAAGAGGGATGCGGATAACCTGGAGAGGGTCCAGAGAAGGGCCACTCGTATGGTTAAGGACTTGCAGACCAAGCCCTACGAGGAGAGACTAGGGCACCTGGACCTCTTCAGCCTCCGCAAGAGAAGGTTGAGAGGCGACCTTGTGGCTGCCTATAAGTTCATCACGGGGGCACAGAAGGGAATTGGTGAGGTTTTATTCAGCAAGGCGCCCCCGGGGGTCACAAGAAATAATGGCCACAAGCTAGCAGAGAGCAGATTTAGACTGGACATTAGGAAGAACTTCTTCACAGTTCGAGTGGCCAAGGTCTGGAACGGGCTCCCAAGGGAGGTGGTGCTCTCCCCTACCCTGGGGGTCTTCAAGAGGAGGTTGGAGAGGCATTTAGCTGGGGTCATCTAAACCCAGCACTCTTTCCTGCCTATGCAGGGAGTCGGACTCGATGAATTATTGAGGTCCCTTCCGACCCTAACATCTATGAATCTATGAACCTAAGTACTCAGGTTCTCCTCTCCCATTCCAGGTTTTCCTGCACAGTATGAGGGTTTGTGGAGTATTCTCTCTAATCTCTTGGAGTATACAAATCATAATTGAGTATATTAGGACTTGAATTACCAGATCATTCCTCATTCTATCTTTCAGTGGTGACCCGGAGTCTTGCCTCCCACGTCTTTTTGTAAAAGTGCTCGACTGGAAGGAGGGGCTCTTGCATCTCCAGGACCCCCATATCTCCATGGACAGGACCCTTCCAGAAACCACCCAAGACGTGGCTTTCCCAGCAGCCTGGAGACATTAGGCACAGCTGGCATTGCCCTGAGCTAGGACCGTGCAGAACAACCCCGCCGTTTCTTCCCGCTCTTCCCGCACCGCGGGTTTTCATTGCTTGCTTTCCCGCTTTTTTTTTTTATTTTGAAACACTAGCAAAGTTCTCGTTGCTGGAAGCTGGCTCCTCCACTGCACCCACCGACGCTGCAGGACACCCCCCCCCCCACCCCCCCAGGTGGTAGGGAGCACTAATAACCCTTTCAAGCTGGTGGAGGTTTCCAGCTCCACTTTATTGAAAAGCAAAAGGTAATTTTTGAACAAAGTGGCTCCTTAACAGTATGGTACATACTTCTTTGCTTCTCTGGCTGTGTGTCCTTGCTGTGTTAGACAACCCATCTGCCTTGAAGGCTGTGATCTCATGTTAGGGCATGCCCCGCTTCATTCTCAGGCCGGGTCCATCCATTGGCCTTGTTATGCTAGACAACCTGTTGTGGTGGAAGAAACTTCCCTAAGGTTCGTTGTCTAGCTGTAATTTTGATAGACAAACAACGCGGGTAAAGAAAGACAGCTGTTTATTTGCTCGAGCAAAGACCATACAGCCAGTAAAAGGCAAAAACGCCCCCCGCCCCCAAAGGGTGAGGCGATCTTTTATACTTATTACAATAAGGCAAGACTTACAGGGTTAACAAAAAAAGCAATACTTGGGCGGTGCTTTACAAATCTTTGTAACAGCATATTTCTAATTAAGCTGAACTAGCACTTATCAAAAGCTAAAATTTAAGTAACAGTAACATGATAATATGCTAGCAAAACCTTACACAGCAGTAGATACTTCTCAAGGACACAACCACTGCACCCAGAACAATGGCTTCCCTGTCTTATCTTGCTTCTTGCTGTAGCTAATTTTTCAGCACACAGACACAGAGATACTTGCTGCTTTTAACTCAGAAAATGGTTAACACAGTTAAAATGATTACTTGACACAAGCAAAGGCTTAGCTATCATTCTTCCTTGTGGTCAGCTGCATTGCTAGGCCACAGGTCATGCCTTGTATTCAGCTGTAAAGCTAATACTTCTTAATAATCCAAATTATTGTTAACCTAACAGTATGCTATCAGAAAACTATTCTATTTCAGGGTAATAACAAACCTGCGCACTACACTGTCTACCTCCAGGGCCAAGAGAAGCTGTGTGTTTCTCCCAAGAGCTTTAGAAATCCAATTAACCTCTGCTGCCCACCTTGAACCTTTATAATGCAGATATTCATACCCATAAGTCAATTCCCCCAAAACAGGCCTTTAAATACCATTTTCAGGCCAACAGTCTCCAGCCTGGTTCTCCTCAACCCGTGGTACCAGACTCACCAGTCATTCAAGCCTCTCTGTCAGCTCCAATTCCCCGCTGGCTTTTACCAGGTAAGTCGTGAGGCCGGAGCTTTCACTTTGGCTCCTCAGTCGATCATCCCTCACCTCTTTTTTTACCTTCTCTTCTCTGTTTCCTCCCTTCCTCTGCTCCCGGGACACACTCTTGGCATCCCTTAGATCTCTCTCCCCAGCTGGGTCCATCATGGCAGCCTCCTACTTGCTGCCCACCTGACCCAGCTGTTCCTCCTTAGCTCTCAGCATAGATTCTCTCTTTTTTTTCCTCCTTCTTCTCTTCCTGTGCTGTTTTCCTCTTCTTGGGCTTGAACCCCAGTGGCTGGGTTTGCTACAGCAGCCTTTGATCTGCCGCAGTCTCAGCAGACTCCCATGGTTGTTGTTCCAAGTGTGGTGTTTGAGGTCTCCAGGTTTGCTGCGGTTCCTCCTGCTCCAAAAAGTAAGTTTTTCTCTTTTGGTACTTTCCCATTCTGTCCAGGGCAGGGTGCTTCAGGAGCAATGTGAGGCCAGACCTTGGGTTGGGCAGATGATTTATTCTGTCCCAGTCTCATCCTTTCCTTACCCACTGCCCTCATGGAGATGCTGCTGCTCCTGACCACCCCAGGTGCACAAAGGCCTGGGGAAGCCCTCAGACTGGGGTGCAACATCTCCAGCGTGTCCATCACTGACTACAGCTACCTTCGTCTGTGGGCCTGGAGGGCACCTGGAAAAGCACTACATTGGCTGGAGGATTAGGAGCATTTATTGCACAGACTGGACAAGCAGTGCTGCACCCAATATCCAAGAAGGGGTCCCCTCTCTCTGCAGACCCCCTGCTAGCATCAAGTGCAAATTTTCATGGCATGTCACATCCTGCATAGAGCTCAGTGCTTACACTGTCCCAAGCCTTCAGTCCGTGCAAATCATTCCCTCCCTTGTCCTGCTCCCACCAGGTGAGCGCACTCAGCTCAGCCTGGCCGAGTCTGGTGTAGGAAGAGCCTGGAAAGACCCTCAGGCTGACTTGTGCCATGTCCAGATCTCCCTCAGCAGCTGTGCTGGGACCTAGGATCCAGGCCAGAGGCGACCAGTTTGGACTGGATGGGAATCCTGTGCAGGGACGGGAGAACTAAGAATACCAATAATCTCAAAAGCTGTGCTCAGTTTGTGCCCAGCCCCTTCCTCCTTGCCCAGTGTCTCCCTTGTTATAGGGCAACAGCAATGAGCTCCTTATTCCTGATCCTGCTTCTTCTCACTTCTTCCACATGTAACCCGGGTGCACCCAAGCACTGTGCTCTCCTCTCCAGATAGAAGGGATGGGCGGAAGGCAGAAGGACTGCAAGAGGGATCTGCAATATGCAGGCCAGGCCATTTTGCTCAGCACAATACTGCCAAACAGGGCTCTAAGCAGGTGCTGCCAGCCACGGAGCCCAGGCCGTGCCCAGTCAGCATCTGGAAGGCTGCAAGCACTGCTGCGAGCAGACTGGGCTCCGTGGGCCGGCTGCAGCTGGGAGCCTGCAAACAACTGCTCTGGGCTTCGGCATGTCGACACTATGGCACCTTCCAAGGTTGCCATTCTGGTTTTTTCGGCACTCTGGCCAAAAAATGTTGCCTACCCCTGCCCTATAGAGTCAGGCCAAGACAAAAGATACTTAACTATATACAGTATTATTTTATTTTTTATATAATAACAATTCTCATAAGTATTATAATAAACATATATGTACAATAGAACTGTGTGAAGTGGGTAGTATCTGCTTCAGATTTGGCCAATTCAGGGGCAGTGATTCATTTTAGTGGCTTGAATCGTTGTCCTGTGTCGATTTGGCTGAATCTGATCCAGAGATTCGGCTCCTGCTGCATCTCCGAATCAGCCAGGCCCATCTCCCTCATCCGGCAATGACTGCCCGCCCACCCCAGCTCCAGACTCTTTGGGGAAAAAGAGCCCTGGCTCACTGGGTGCTGCCGGGCAGGGGGCGATTCCTGCTGCCCCTCCCCCTGCCCCACGCTGCATGGCGGGCTCTGCACGACACCCTCCTCATTCCCCCATCCCCCAACAGGTGCCCTGCCTGGGGCCAGCTCTGGCCCTTTAAGAAAATTATCAAGCGATCCATCAACACCAGACTAACACAAGGCAAGTATCTGAATGCCAGCCAACATGACTTTGTGACTGCCAGGTCTTGCCTGACCAACCTCATCTCCTTCTATGACCAGGTAACATATGCCCTGGACAAGGGAGATGACACGGACATCATATATCCGGATTTCAAGAAAGACCTTGACCTAGTTCCCCATGATGTCCTCATGGTTAAGCTGAGGAACTGTGGCCTTGATCATTACGTGGTCCAATGGCTAGGTGCCTGGCTACGGGTCAGATCAAAAGAGTACTAGTTGATGGGACCACATCAAATGTGGCACAGTGGAGTCCCTCAGAGCTAGCTACTTGGGCCGGTACCCTTTAACACCTTCATTAATGATCTGGATTCAGGAGTCAGATGAACTGGCAAAGTGCATGGATGACACCAAATTATAGGGGAGGGTGGTCACACCGCAGGACAGGCTCTTAAGGTGGGCTCACGAAAACCTGATGACCTTCCATGTAGACAAGTGTAAGGTGCTGCACCTCGGTAGGAAGAACCTGCAACACACTTGCAGGCTTGGCAGTGCTACACTCACTAGCACCACGACTGAAGGAGACATGGGGGTCTTGATTGACTACAAGAGAAATAGGAGCCACCAATGCGATGCTGTGGCTGGCAAAGCAAAACCAAACTAGGTGTGCATCCACAGATACACCTCAGGCAAAATCAGGGATGTCATCCTCCCACTTCATTCAGCTCTGGTGAGACCACAGCTGGAGTACTGCATCCAATTTTGGGCCCCCACTTCAGGAGGGATGTGAAAAAGCTTGAGAGAGTCCAGAGGAGAACCACTCATATGATCCAAGGCCTGGAGGGCAGGCTGTATGCGGAGAGGCTGAGGGATCTGGGACACTTCAGTTTGGAAAAGAGAGGGCTCAGGGAGGACTTGGTAGCAGCCTACATTTCTATAACGGGTATATAAGGGCCTGGGAGAACAGATGTTCACCAGAGCTCCACAAAGGACAACAAGGTCTAAGGGTCATAAACACCCAGAAGGCGAATTTAGGCTAAACATAAACCATAGAGAAAAAAATTCTTAAGTGTCCAGGGCCTGGAATAGACTCCCCCCAGAGGTGGTGCAAACACCTACTCTGGACTCTTTCTAAAAGAGGCGGATGTTTTTCTTGCTCAGGTCACTTGATCCCAGGTGCCTTCCTGCCTGCGGTGGGGGGACTGTATTCCATGATTTCATGAGGTCCCTTCCAGCCCCTAATATCTATGAAATGTAGGAAATAATCTACGAACATACAAAGTTAAAATGGCCACACAATATAAGGCGCAGTGTCACAGACTAGGAGGCACTCTCCCACAAAATGTAAGGCACCACAACAGCCAATCAGCTCAAGCTTTCCCAGGGATAAGCTGCCCCACAGCCAGGGCAGCTCCCCTCCCCTGTGGCAATCCCTTCCCCAACAACTCACTGCTCCAGGGCCTGGATGGGTGGTCCTCATCCTCTTGGCTGAGTTGCTCCTCATGGGCATGGCCTCCCAGGCCACTGGCTCCCCTTGGGCTGCCGCTCACAGGTGGCCCAGCGCACCATCGCGTGCACCGAGGGCTCTGCCTTGTGCTGGGGGCTGGAGGTCCGGGCTGCCACATGTGGTGCCTGGGTGGGCTGAGAGGGCAGCTGCTGCAAGCCTTTTGGCTGTCTGCTTGGGGTGCGTGTGCTTCAGCCAGGCTCCACTCCATGCTACAATCAGCCATTACTGATCCCTCATCCCCCTCAAATATGAAAACGGGACTCGGAGGTACTGTGTAAATGGCAGAGGGAGTATCTTCCAGGGGCCCAGGCCAGGAGCCAGAGCTGATCCAGCCCCAGGCACCCGAGGAGCAAGTAGCTCTGCCACCTCCTGCCAGTGTGGGGTCTCAGACAGGGGTCCCAGCAGGAGATCGAGGGAGGCAAATCTCAGACCAGAAACACACACACATGTACACACACACAGCTGCTCTTTTCACCACCTCCCCTAGGCCAGGCTCTGGGCTCACCCCTTTATGCAATTCCCATGGTGAATCCTGGTTCAAGTAGTCACCCTGGGGTGCTCAGCTCCTAGGAGCCGAGATTCCCTCCTGGGCTCTCAGCTCCCTTTCTGTGGCAACATGACTGCCCTGCTCTTCCCCTGATTCTTCTGGCCCTGGCCCCATGCGAGTGCCTAGGGAGGCTGTGGGAGGTGGCGCTGAGGCGTAGGTGCTGGGGTCAATTCCAACTGATCTATGTTTTTTTCTAGGTGTCCAGTCCCAGCTCCAGCACTCTGGCCCAAGGGTGGTGAAGCCTGGGGAGACCCTCAGCCGAACCTGCACTGTCACTTGTGATTCATTTACCAGCAGCTACTGATGGCACTGGGAGTGCCAAGCTCCTGGCAACGGCCTGGAGTGGGTGGGAAGATGGGATGACAGCACAAACTACAATCCAGGTTCCCAGAGCAGAATCACCATCTCTGGGGACTTCTCCAGCAAGAAGTACTACCTGCGGCTCAGCTCCCTGACAGTCGCAGATACCGTTGTGTGTTACTGTGCCTGGAGCACAATGACACAGAGCAGGACAAGGGTTGCACAAAGAGAGAAGCAGATGCACTCACTCCTGAACTGTAGTCCTCTTCTCCCTGCAGCCCTGGCACAAGGGGCTGCCCACCGCCCCGTAACACCCAGGCCAGACCACGGTGCCTGCAGCAGCTGACATGTGGGTGGCAGCAGAGCGAGTCTAGCCCTGGGGTGGGCTGGAGGGAGGAGAAGGTGAAGCTCGTGACACCCCCTGACCTCACCTAGGGTCTTGCACCTCACCAGGCAGCCTGGCCACAACTCCCCTGCCCCCTTCTCCCACTGCAGGGGTAGGCACCTCCACTTTGCCCCACCAGCTCCAAGACCTGGACACATGCCCCCAGCTTTGGCACACATGCTCCACATCCCCTCCATCCCCTCTACACATCTCTGCCACCACCCCTCACAACCCCGACAGTCCCCAAGCCCAGGCCCTCCAAACCTTGCATGCCATAGACTTACCCACTTGCTGCTTGGGCTGCTCCCACCACCATGCCTGGCTTTTTGCTGGTCACATGTGTCGACACTAGTTGTCTCATGTGGCATCCCTTGTCTGTCTCCAATTACCTTCTCACAAGTTCCCCCCTAGCCCCAAACAGCTCCTTGCAGGCTGCAAGGCTGTCAGCCTGCAAGGGGAAAACCACTGTGTCCTTCGATTTTCTCCTTTCAAGTGGAAAGTCCACACTTTTCTCCTTTAAATGAGAAAAAAAAAATATGCATTTTTACACAGCAAAAAACAGATGCCTGCCACAAGTAACTCTAGCCCCGGGGTCCCAGAAACTCAGTCTGTGCCCAGCCCCCTCCTGCCAGCTGAAAGTCTCCTTTGTTATAGGAGTATAGCAATAAGCTCCTGATATCTGCTCCTGCCTCTTCTCACTTGTTTCACATGTAGGCTGGGGAAAGGTTCACAGGAATCCAGGGCTCTGGGCCTTCCTCCCTGGACCATAATTATTCTTTACCTACTTTTTCCTCACTTTAGGGTCTTCTCTGCTAGCTGAGTGCAGCCCAGAGGTGGTGTAGATTGGAGAGACCCTCACCATGACTTGTGCTGTCCCAGGTGACTCCACCAGCAGTGCTTGCGATTGGAGCTGGCTCCAGCAGCCTCCACCACAATCACCACAGACACCGCCAGAGGCCATGTGCACCTGCGAGGGACAGGCCTACAACCCAGAGACATGGCCCCGTATCACTGTACCAGACACGCGCTGATCAGGGACACATCCTGGGGCCAGCACATACCCTCCCTTGGATAGCAGGCTGGTTCAGGCAGGAGCTGCAAAGGGCAGCAATTACCCCCATGGGTACCCCTGTTCCAGGCCACTTACATGTCTGGGGGTTAAATCCTAAGCATGGTTAGCAAGGAAGCAGGGGGGAGACTTCCCAGGCCTTGGACTGGAGCCCAGGAGTCCTGCCCCAGCGTCCGTTCTGCCCCACCAAGGTGTCTGTCTGGGGAGCCCAAAGGGCACAAGGAGGGGCCCTGCCAGGCCCAGCCTGCCCGAGTGGGCAGAGCAGGGAACAGCTGCAAGGGGCCTGCAGGGTCCAGCCAGGCTCCACTCCATGCTCTTATGACCCATTAGTCACCACTCCTCCCCCCAGATATCTCTCCCGTTAAAAGAGAACTACAGCATATCATCTAAAAGCAACAGCGAGCGTCTCCCAGGATCCAGACCAGGGCTCAGCGTGGACTTGGTCACGGCCAGCAGAGGAGTGAGGAGACTCCTCAGGCCACAGGGCTCCAGCTGCTCAGGCAGGGCCTGCCCCAGAGCCCCCTGGAGCCCAGGGCCAAACTCCTCCGGAAAGGCCCTGGCTGGGATCCAGCCCATGTCCTTGAGAGGGCAGACAGGGAGGAACAAGCTGCAGCAGCTCTGCCACCTCCTGCCAGTGTGCGGTCTCAAGAGGAAAGGGGCCAGGAGGAGATGGAGGGAGGCACATCACAGGCCAGAAACACATACTCACACATGTGCACGTGCATGCACATACAAATGCTTTTTAACCATCTCCCCCAGGCCAGGCCCCTGGCTCTTCCTTTTATGCAAATCCCCACTGTGAACTCATCTTGAAGTAGCCATCCCGGGACACTCAGGACCACTGCTCCCAGGGGCTGAGCTTCCCTACAGCTGCTCTGGCTGAGAGCTCTGGGATCTGACGGGAAAGCTGGGGTTACCCATTGCACCAGGGACAGCGCGGGGCCTGTCACAGCCTCTGGGCGTGCGAGTGACTGCCCACAGCCCTGCCTTCAGCCCAGGCCAGCTTCCCCAACACCCGTACACCCACAAACAGCCCTCATCCTGATGCATCATCACTTGCCCCTTCAGCTCCACCTGGGCAGCAAGATCAGCTCAGCATCCCCCAGGCACCATGGGTCACAGCGCATCATCCCCACTCATGACAACTTCCCCTTCCACAACCAAAACTGCCTCCAAACCGTGGGCACAGCTCTGGGCACCAACATGCCCCCATGATGCCAACCTCTGCAGGAACCACCCGGGAGAAGCACTACGAATAAAAAGCAGCCCCATCCCTCTACAGCACCTTCATGATGGAGAGCACATTGGCATCAACTCGGCTGAAAATCCCTGCACTCACCTGCTGCCTTCCAGCATAGGTTCAGCAGCTACCGTCTTGTAGCACAGTCTCTCTACAGCCCTCTCACACTAGCACCCATTCACACCAGGACATAGGATTATTCCTACATGCAAATCCCACGGGCACCACAGCAATGGCCCAAGCAGCAGCCACCAGCCCAGACACAGCAAGGCCTAGTTGTTGCCTAAGGAACATGGGCCACGGCCCACTGCAACACACTATCAGCTCTCCTTACCAAGGTAGGCCACTGGGTCGACATCACCTGATTTCTGGCCACAACTGAAAGTACAACAGGAATACGAAGGAGGTCAGAGGATTAAAATGAGTGCAGCAAGGGCAACACACTGAGCACAGCACCCAAGGGAGCTGCCAGCTCCATCCAGGAGAACAAAGTCTCCAGGATAAAAGAAGGATGCATGAAGACAAACCCCAGCCTCTCTGCAGGACTCCAGCTCTGACACCCCAACCTGGAGCCCAAGGCAGGAAGACAGACACCTCTCCCCTCAACTTCCCCTCCAGGCTGCTCCTCCCACAGCTTCTCCCAGGTGCAAGACAGGAGCACACCCAGGGCAGCAAACAGCCTCCCTGCTGCAACCCAGGGGCAGCTGGGCTGGGCCTGCTGGAGCAGCTGGAGCTGATGGACAAAGGATTGCAGGGCTGGGAGGTATTTAGCTTCCTCATTAACCCTTTCCAGCCTGCTCTCTAACCTGTGTAGTCCCCATTACAGCCTGGAAAGGGTCCGTCAGGTTTATGCATAGTGGGATGGACGTCGTTCCCTCCAGGGTTAGACACTTCTCCCTCTGCAGACACTCCCAGAGGCCAGGACCCTGCAGCTGAGGGTCTCCACAGCAGGAAACACTGTGGCCTGCAGACATGCATGCCCCACTCCCCACTCCTGACAAGGACTAAGCAGGGCTCAGCTCCCAGGTGACATAGAAATTGTCATTGCTGTAATACCTGTTTTTAGGCCTCTTAGTCCCGGTCCATGTGCAGACAGCTCCTACTGTTGATAAATCTGCATGGATGAACGTGAGGAAGGGCTTGCATGTGGGAGTGGTCATCACCTGTCTCTTTATCCTCCTGCTGCAGTAGGCATCAATGAACGGCGGGTATGACGGCTCGTTGATGTGCTGCCTCGGCAACGCGCCGTATTGTGACTCCCTGCTGTCTGCGCACGGCCAGGAAGACATCGGCATCAGCATCGGGAACGTCAGCAGCTGACGCTGGGGCTTGGCATTGTGATGTCACTGCAGGGAGCAGCACTGTTGCCACAGCAACCAGGGGTTTCCCTCCCACAGGGCAAGGTGCTGAGTGCTGGGGCTGTGGGCACCTCTGGTCTGGCCTGGCCTGGGAGTGGTACCAGCCTGGGACAACCTTAGCCCCTGAACTCTTTGGTCGTGTCCTCCTTTATTCTCCTTGTGGAAGGCTCCGCAATCGTGCTGTCATGCACCAGTACGTCAGATGCAAGGAAGACCAGCTCCACTGGTATTTAGGGTCCTGCCCCAGGCCCTGATGCTGAATCCCTGTGCAGAAACACTGTTCTGCCAGGATAGGGCTGCTGCTCCCTGCTGCAAGGCACTTTGTGTGTTTCCTGGGACACCCTGGCCTTGCTCTCAGGCTCTGGGGAAGCGCTTCACCTTCAGGCAGGCAGGTCCTGCTGTCCATATGCAGGGCATGGTCTGGGCTCCTACTTGTCTCCATGGCTCTCGCGCCCTTCCAGGACCAGCTGCTCAGCCACCCGCCTGGCATTTAACAACAGGACTATCCCTGGTTCAGGAGGACCTGGTTAAACAGCAGCCCCTGGTGCCAGGACCTCAGGCCCTGTCTGATCGCTGCCCTGTGGAGTCAGGGCACGTCAAGGCAGTGACTGGGGCTGGGAACAACCTGGCACTGCTCCCCAGAGCAGGGACCTGCTGAACAAATCAAGGCACCCCCAGGCTGATGGGGCTGAGTCCAGGGACTGTACAATTAAGTGCATTGACCCACCCCCCATGAGGCCATCACAAGAGCATGCAAGGGAAGGGGTTGTTCCCTGGGAGGGAAGGAAGTACCAGAGCTTTGACAACACGGGGTCATAAGCAGATTCCCTGAATCCTCTGGGTCTTCATTGGCTTCCCCAGGTTCCTAAACCCCTCGGGCCTTAACCCCCTGTAAGTCAATAGCCAGATGTACAATATTTTCAGGAAAAGTTGCCAAGGGCCCTTATAAAATGAGCATATGCAAATGGTGTGACCCCATTTCCTGTTTATTCCCTGCAAGGCTCGTCCTCATTAAGCACCAGCCCTGCTCTGGGTTTCTCAGTGTCTCCGCAGACCTGCGCCTTCCTACCTGCTGAGGACACCGGGCATTAGCCAGAACAACCATGATGCCAGCACTGGCTTTGCTGTCCCTGCTGGCAGCCCCCCTCGGAGAGTGTCCGCTACCATAGAGGGGCAGAGGGATGCAGAGGTAGAGAGAGAGGGTACATTATCTAACCCTGTGTTCATTTCTCTATTAGGTGTCCTGTCCCAGGTCACATTGAAGGAGTCTGGCCCTGGGGTGGTGAAGCCCAGAGAGACCCTCAGTCTGACTTGCACCATGTCTGGATTCTCTCTCATTAGCAATGCTGTGGGCTGGGTTCGCCAGGCAGCAGGAGAAGGGCTGCAGTGGGTTGGAGCTATCGGGTATGATGGAAGCACTGGTTATAACAGTGTTCTCTAAAGCCGCCTCACCATCACCAGAGACACCTCCAGCAGCCAAGTGCACCTGCGTCTGACCGGGCTCCAGCCTGCAGACACAGCCCGGTATTACTGTGCCACAGACGCAGTGAATGAAAACCCATGGGAGCCTGCACAAAAACCATGACCTACCAGGCCGGGACTGTCACTCTAGCATGAACTCCCCGAGGCAGGGATGAGGGGCAGAGACCCCTGAGCACCCAGAGCAGAGCGCTAGTCACTGCAGCGCTGCACTGCTGAGCTCCCAGCTCTGCACTCCGAGGAGACAAACCCCGCAGCAGACGGGTATAGGGAAAACACCCCCATTGCTGTGCTCAACTCCAAATCCCATGGAGACAATGCACAGCAGAGACCCAGGCTCAGCCTGACCCCCCTGGGCTCTCTTCCCCCCTCCCCAAGCTGCACAGGGAACAAGGGCCCTGATTCCCCGCGCACGGGGTTGTTTTGGGACACTCTCAGGTCCTCTGTTCACCCAAACTGCTCCAGCTCTGTGGCTACTTCTGATCCCTTCTCCCTGCTCCGACATCACAGCTGCCCCCACTCCCATCAGAGACTGTTTCCTCTGCATCTGGAGTTTAACAACAAAGTGCTCGGCTACCCCAAAGGGACATCACCATGTACTGAGTGCTCAGACCCTGGCACCTCCTATGTCTGCTCAGATATAGAGATATAGATATATAGTTATATTGGTATCTACAGGCATGTCGAATCTTAAGCAGGGATGAAGATCTGAGGTCACCGCGTAGGGCAAAAATAGCGTGTAGTCAAATCACCAGTGACTTGAGAAGCGGCAACTGCCTCTGCCTCCAAAACCTCCCGCCGCCGCTGCAGAGCCGTGCTGGGAGCTGTGCAGCCGGCGGCAGCGGTGCAGCGCGGGGTGGTGGGGGGGATGGCTGCGTGCCGCCAGGCCACCACCAGCTGCCAAAACCTCCTGCGGCCACCGCAAACTCAAGCCCCCCCACATATAGTTGAATTTGCTCAAGTTAAATGAGTGTATGACACAACTGTACTGTATATATCGATATACATATATAATCTCCACCTCCAACACTCTGCCAAGTGGCCCTTGTGGTTCACTCGGCAGCTCAAAGCACGCTAAAAACTGGGGCTGCGCGAGGCTTCAGACAGAGCTTCGGATCCAGAGACGCTTCCCACGCGTTAGGGTCTGAAGCAGCACATCCGGGTCGAAGCGCTGCCTCGTTCAGCTTCCCGAAGAGCTTCGGAGCCGCCTCGGAGATCTGGCCATAGGGTATAATGGGGAAGCAAGAAAATACCTGCAACTTTGTTGTTGTTTCTCCAATTTGGATGAAATTTTGAGGGATGGTAGACTCTGCAGAATGGATGAAGCCTGACAAGTTTCAAGAAGATCAGTGCAGTGGTTTGGGGGTAATATCACCCCAAATTCTTGAAAGCAAAACTCCTGTTACATCTATGTGTTATAACACAGGGGGGTGAAAACTGCAGGGCTGGTAACCCTTACTGAGGCCACAAAGCCTGCCAAGTTTCAAGAAGATCAGTGCAGGGGTTTGGGGGGAAATCTGAATCAGATGGGATCATGGCCATCCGAAGTGGCCGGATCCAAAGCCAGATCAGATCTCTGCCGACTCGCACAGGCAGACTAGAAACCCATTACACAGTTTACATCATGCGACCGCACACCTATCCCTATACCCATACCCCCACCCACTGCCCTCCTCAGAGGGCCTAATCCTAAAAATGTCTACGCCGTACCCCTCTCCACTGGATATATATTTCTATATATATAGAAATAAATATTTTTGAAAGAAAAAAATAAGTAGCTGGGTCAGCCATGCTCCCCCTCCACCCCTTGCAGGTGTGGGCCGGGGCTGGGCCAAGACCTCTTCCCTTACATGGCAGGATTGGAGCCAGGTTAGCCACTGCCCTGTGCTACGCAGCTGGATGGGGCCCACGTCCCCTGCCCTGGGCACACAACCAGGTCCACTGCACTGTTCATGCAGCCTAGACGCTAAAAATGCTGGGCACCACTGGCACAGATGGTGATAAAGAATGAACCATAAAGGACCAGTTGTGAATGTAAGGACAGGAAGCATTTTTATGCTGCATTTTCCCCCCATTTCCATCATTTGTCCAGTTTAATACCAAGTGTCTATTAGCACGTTCCCTCTGCTGTTGTTGACCCCAGTGTCTCCCCTGTGCCAGAGACTGAGCCCCATGCAGAGAGAGCAGGGCCCTGTGCTGAGCGCTCCCAGCCTGGGGCTGCTTATACCTTCCTGGGAGCAGCATGCAAATCCCTGGCCAGGGCTATTGGTTAAATAGAGTTGCTGTACCCAGGAGCCTCAGTCTGTACCCAGCCCCTTGCTGCCTGCTGAGTCTCCCTTGTTATAGGGCAGCAGCAATGAACTCCTTATTCCTATTCCTGTTGCTTCTCTCTACTCCCCCACGTAGGTTATGAGGAAGGTTCAGGGGAATCCAGGGCTCTGGGGTTTCTCCATGGACCTTCTTTTTTACCTACTTTCTTTTTCTTTTAGGTGTCCTCTCTGCTGTGCAGCTGGTTGAGTCTGGCCCAGGGGTGGTGAAGCCTGCAGAGACCCTCACCCTGACCTGCACTGTCACAGGCTACTCCATCAGCACCACTTATTCCTATTGGAGCTGGATCCGACAGGCTCCTGGGAAAGGGCTGGAATTGATGGGGTACATTACCTACGATGGTAGCACAAGCTACAACCCATCCCTCCAGAGCCGCATCACCATTTCCAGGGACACTTCCAAGAACCAGTTCTCCCTACAGCTAAGTTCCCTGACAGCCACAGACACGGCCATGTATTACTGTGCCAGTGACACAGTGACTCAGAGCAGAGCAGCAAGTGTGCAAAAAGGGGAAGCCTGTTCTTTATAATGCAGCCTAATTGCAACTCAGACAGGGAACTTTTCAGATAGAAACCCCAGACACATGGGGGGAAATTCAGACAGGATCAGCATTGGCCACCTGAGGGCTTGCTATATTTGGACCTGTCACATTGCAGAGAGCAAAGGCCTGAGAGCTTCACCGGGCATGTGTCAGACAGTCGGGATAAAACAGTACATACCTCACAGAAGCCCCATCATAGGGTGTTTGGGATCCTCATCCCTGTGAACGGCCATGGCAGTGGGGCTCCTCACTCCCTTGGGCCCTTCGGGAATGTCCAGCCCAGCCTGGACAAACGGGCAGTGTTGTTCAGCACTGGTACTAGGTCTCCTCCTGGACCCTCTGGGCAGCATCACCTGCACTGAGCTGCTTCCCCGTGCCAGCTGCTGTAGTCCGGAGCCATTTCAAGCAGCTCCAAGGATCTCTCACCCTCCATGCAGCTCCTCCTGCACCGAGCTCCCAGCCTCATGAAGAGGTTGGAGACCTGAGCCTCCCCAGCGGCACCAAAGATCCTGCTCTGTGCACCGGCCTGCACATCACGTCTCTGGGCACACACCAAAAGGCGAGACTCTCCTAGTAAGAAACCGCTTTTCTCCCCAGCGCTGCTCTGTACGTCCATGGATTGGGACACGGTTATCTAGGGCCACACCTGAGCCCATCACTGCAGCATCTCAGCATGTCACAAGCCTGGGGGAGGCCAGGAAGAAAACTGCCAAGTGGGAGAACAGGAAAGTGGGTCTGGGGGGAGTGATGGGTGAATGCCAAGAGGCACAGGCTGGGCTCCAGCACATAGTACTGGGTGCCCGAAAAGGGGAGAAGCAAAGACCCAAACCAGTGCTGTCTGGGGCCTGTCCAGTGCCTTCCTCACCAAACCTCTCCCACAATGGTGAGACTTGAAGAATCGTCCCCACAGCACTGGTGGAAGCCTCTGGGACTGGCTGGGGTCAGAGATGGAGCCTGTGTTAGGTGGGCCACTGGTCGCATCCAGCCTACCTAACACCCAAACCCAGGACAACACTCATAGCGCAGGGACCATCAGTGCAGGGCAGGGGGCTCAGGGTACCTGGGAGCATGGTCCCCAGTGCCTAAACCTGCACTCCTGGGGCAGCAATGCAAGCCCTGGCTTAATTCACTGCTCCTGCGGACACCCAAGTGAGGGACAACCCTCAGCCCCAAAGCTCCCAAACACGCTGAGCAGCAACACAGAGTGGGCTGAGAGGAAGGGGAGGAAGCAGGAAGGATTCATGTAAAAAGCAGTCAGTATCTTTGTGGAGACCGCACAGACAGGACCCCACATGCAGACCTCGCATTCAGCCCCTCTGGCCCAGCCCTCCATTGCACTGGACCCTCCTCCTCCCAGGGAGGGGGCTGGAGGGCTGGAGTAGAGCGGGGCTCTATGAGAGCAGAGAGATGCAAATCCAGTGCTGCAGAGGCCTCATAAATGCTGACACCCTCTGGTCCTGCAAGGTTGGGGGGAGCAGGGGGGAACAGAGGTCTGTGCCATCCCTGCAGCTCAGCACCATGCTGTCCTGGGGATCTCTCCTCTTCCTCCTCATGGCCCTGTCAGGTGAGTCCCCAGCCCCCTGCCACACCCCACACGTCCCTGCACACCCCCAGGGAACAAGAACTAATAATCCTCACCTGATTCAAAGGCAATGGAAAATCTGCAGTGAGTGGCCCCCTGGCTCCGTGGCCGTTGGCAGAGGCTGGCAGAGACAGGATCCTGAAACATGCTTTTTTCTCCCCAGGTGCCCAGTCCCAGGTGCAGCTGCTGGAGTCGGGAGGGGATGTGAGGAAGCCTGGAGACTGTCTGCGCCTCTCCTGCAAAGCCTCCGGGTTCACCTTCAGCAGCTCCTACGTGGACTGGGTACGACAGGCTCCTGAGAAGGGGCTGGAGTGGGTCGCAAGTATAAATGCTGCTACTGCTAACCTCACCACATACTACAGTGCTGCGGTGAAGGGGCGATTCACCATCTCCAGAGACGACTCCAGCAGCACATTGTACCTGCAGATGACCAGCCTGAGAGCTGAGGACACGGCCCAGTATCACTGTGTGAAGCCCACAGTGATCAGAAGCCTGCTGTGCCCAATACAAAAACCTCTGTGCAAACCTCCTGCCAGCTCAAGCCAGCACAGAGCAGCAGCCAGGGCCTGAGCACAGTAGCTTAGGCAGAGGGGGACACCGGGCCCAGGCACACGCCGTGCGCAGGTAGTGTGACGCACAGCAGGAGCACAGAGCACGCAGCCCCTGCCCACTTGGGCAGCAGGGTCCTGGCCACAGCATCCTCCCTCCTCCCTGCAGCAGCTGGCTCAGACACAGCCAGCCAGGAGACCCCAGGCCCTGGACAACTGCCCCAGCACCTCGCACAGCCAGGCTGGATCGAGCTTCTCCAGCACTTGCACTCCTGGCAAACACCCACAAGCCGGGACACAGGGAAAATGTACGCTTCTGATGTAGCGGTAAGCTGCTACCAAGTTCACTCTCAGCCGTCACTTTTTCAGGCTGAAGAGTCCCAGGTCCCTCAGCCTTTCCTTGTATGCCTTGCCGTGCAAGTCTCTGATCATATGGGCAGCCCTGCTCTGAGCTCTCTCAAGCTTTACCATGTCCTTGCTAAGGTGCGGAGCCCAGACTGGACGCAGTACTCCAGCTGCGGTCTCACCAGTGCTGAGAAGACCCGAATAGAGCAGGAGAATCACTTCTTTGCAATGGTTTTGCTGCAGACACATCAATCGATGCATGCCAGCGTAGTGTTGGCCCTGCTGGCTACAGCATCACACTACTGGCTCATGTTGATAATGAGGTCAATTATTACCCCCAGGTCTGTGGTGGCAAGGGATGGGGGAGCTTTAGTCCTGCTGTCTGATGAGAGGCACCAGTTGCACAAGCACCCATGTCACGAGTTTTGTCTGTCAGCAGCTAGGGGTGCAGGGCCCCTGAACCCCCCTGCACCGATCTCATTAACAGCTGGCAGGCTTCGTGGCCACAGCAGGGCCTAGCAGCCAGGCCGGCAGTAGTTTCCCTCCCCTCCGCCTCAAGACAGACACAGTTGCACAAGCACCCAGGACACGGGTTTTGCCAGTCAGCAGCCAGAGGTGCAGGGACCCAGATCCCAGACACCTGCATCCATCTCCTCGACAGCGGGCAGGCTTCATGGCCTCAGCAGGGGCTGGCATGTGCGCAGTTTTGGCCCTGCTGTGGCTGAACACATACACCACACAAGTGTGGCTCTCAAGGCAAGGGGTGCAGTTTCTCCAAACCCCCTGAAATTATATTCTTGAAAGTAGCCATGCTTTATGCTCTCAGAAGGGGCTATTATTTCTGCAAGTTGTGTCCAAATCTGGCTGTACGTGACAAAAGTTATATGCTGTTTCAACCTTCCCCATTAAAGCCTATGGGTGAAACATTGAAACAGTGTCAAAAAGGTGAAATGTTTCGATTTGCCTCGTTTTGTTTCGAGGCTGTTTCGAACGTATCGGTTTCATTTCAGTTTTCTTGTTTCAACCTCTAAACAGGTCAAAACAAAACTGGTGGTGAAATGTTGCAGAGCCCTAATGCAGAGGAAGGATGAGACTGTCCATTAGCTAATGCTGTGTTCATTTTCCCATGAGGTGTCCTGTCCCAGGTCACACTGAAGGAGTCTGGCCCAGGGGTAATGAAGCCTGCACAGACCCTCAGTCGGACCTGCACCGTGTCCAGGTTCCCTCTCCTTAGCTACACTGTGCACGGGGTTCACCAGGGAGCAGGGCAAGGGCTGCCGTGGGTCCGAGTTATCTGGGGCAGTGGAAGCACTGAGTACAACAGTGCTCTCCAAAGCTGCCTCAGCACCAGCAAAATCACCCCCAGCTACCAAGGGTACCCATGTCTCACCGGGCTCCAGCCTGCCTGGTATTACTCCACAGCCTGGCATTACTGTGCCAAAGACACAGTGATTAAAACCTGATAAAAGCCTGCACAAGCAAACATCCCTGCGGGACCCACCTGGCGTGTGAGCAGCAGAGGCAGCATATGCCATCCCCGTGCTCTGCCTACTGGGTCAGACACACGAGGCCTTCTCGATCACATGAACCAGCCAGGGATTAAATCCAGGGAAGGCTCAAGAGTGACGAGTGGGTCAAAATCTCTGATGGAGTCATAGATTCATAGAAAGTTTGGTCTGGAAGGGACCTCAGGAGCTCATCTAGTCCAACCCCTGTTCAAAGCAAGAACAACCCCAACTAGATCATCACAGCCAAAGCTCTGTCTAGTTCGGTCTTAAAAACCTCAAAGGGTGGATAGCCCACCAGCTTTCCAGGTAACCTGTCCTAGTGTTTTGCTACCCACTTAGTGACATTTTTTTTCCTAATTGTGATGGCCAGAACCAAAGAAATTAATAAGAAATACATACGTGATTTTTAGAGCCATTTGGAAATTTTGTCTAATATAAAGCTTGCATTTTTGTAACCTGCAAATGTAACTTGTAACTGTTTGTAAAACTGACTAGACCTCAAAGACAAAGCTATAGTTGTAAAGTTAGCTGACCTAACGTTTTTTTCTTGCTCAGAAATTACCCTTGATGATGATAAAACTGGGTTGAACCGCCTGGCCGATCCAGCACGTTCCAGCAAAGCACGTCTCAAAAAAGCATCGCCAGAGAGATCTAAAGGGGTTGGATTTAGGCAGATTAATGTTAATTTCAAACCTGAAGATGCTGCGGTGTAATTTGCTTATTGGATAAACCCAAGTCTGAGTAGTAACCTTTTATAATAACTTTTAACACCTTTTTATCCCGTAGAGTAACAGCTATAGAACAAGATTGTGCATGGCTCTAAACCCAACAGATTAGCGTAGGACTAGGTATAAAAAGTGCGTGCATCAGGTGACCGACAGGGAGGAGGGAACAGAACGGTCACTGCTGTTCCACGCCCGCGCCCCGGACTCCCCGTGCGAGTGAGGATCGGATCCTGGTCAAGGGAACTTCCCCGGTAATCCCTCTGACAGTGGTAATTGGGGACGCCCGACTTCTCTGGGATCACCTGGCGTGCACCCGGCATTGAGGGACTATGGATAAGTTGCCAACCCAAGTCTGTCTATTTGTTGTTTTAAACAGCCAGTGGCTGATACTCTTACAGTGCCCAATACTGCATTATCTGGCTATCGCATTTATCTTTCTGTTAACTGATGTGTGTGTGTGTGTGTGTGTGTAAGCTATAATAAACTTGCAATGATTTACACCCAACCCTGCCTCCTTGATCCCGAAACAAACAGCCCAATGACTAAACTTATGCACTCACAGTGCATCAGGTGAACTGGAGACTCAGGATGAAGCAGGCTGATTCCTCCACCAGGGGCAGCACCTCCCCCACCCACCTGTCACCCCCCGCCCCCCACACCCCCACGCAGCTCCTGTCCCACTGCACCAGCACACAGGGACCCCGGCTCCTTCCCACCAGCAAGGGACGGCACCACACACCCTGCAGCGTGTGTGCTAGGACCCTAAACAGCCTCCTGCCCCTTTCCCCTAAGCATTCCCCACTAGGGATGCAGACACAGCCCCTGCCCCACAGCCTGCAGCCAGGCAGGGCTCAGCTACCAGGGGCTCTCACTACCCTGGGAGGCAACCAAACCCCTCAGGGGTCAGAGAGGGACATGGCGAGTACCGCAACCCTAGGCGTTGGGCTCTCAAATGTGGTTTTACTTTAGGGCTTCAGCACTGAGGCCTTAACCTGGAGCCCAGGGCAGGGAGTGCAGACACCTCTCCCCTCAGCTTCCTCTCCCAGCTGCAGGGCAGGAGCCTGCCAGGAGCAGCCAACAGCCTCCCTGCAGCCTGCTGGAGCAGCTGGGCTGGAACAGGCTCCCCCAGCTAGCACTGGCACCTCAGGGAACATCACTGGTGCCCAAATCACTACAAAACCCAGTACCCATACCCTAACTCAGGTTACTGACACACGGGCACACAACATGACCTGCTGGGATCTGGCCTCATCCCTGCCAGGTGCCATCGTCTCCTGTCTACCGAGCAAATGGGGATGTCTTATCCCAACTAAGGAGAGAAGGCCCAAATGGACCAAGGCTGAGGATCAAGGGCCCCTGAGATACTCGTGCCCTGTCATCAGGAGGGTGGAGAAGAGCAGGGAACTGAAGCCAGAGTCCTGCCCACAGCCTGGTTCAGCCATGGATCCAAGCACTGGCCCTTCCCCTCTGTCTGTGCTCATCCCACCACCTTCTTCTGTGCAGAGACTCAGAGCCCTGTGCAGAGAGAGGAGGGCCCTGTGCTGAGCACTCCCAGCCCAGGGCTGCTCACACCCTCCTGGGACCTGCATGCAAATCCCTGGCCAGGGGCTCCTGCTTAAATACAGCTTCTGGGCCGTGAAGCCTCAGTCCATGCCCGGCCCCTTCTTGCCTTCTGGGAGTCCCCCTTGTTCTAGGGCAACAGAAATGAGCTCCTTATTTCTCTTCCTCTCTCTCCTCTCTTCTCTCCCATGTAGGTTGTGGGGAAGGGTGGTGGGAAGCCAGAGCGCTGGGGCTTCCTCCCTGGACCTGCTTCTTCACCTACTTTCTCTTTTCTTTAGGTGTGCTCTCTGCTGTGCAGCTGGTTGAATCTGGCCCAGGGGTGGTGAAGCCTGCAGAGACCCTCACCCTGACCTGCACTGTCACAGGTTTCTCCATCACCACCAGTGGTTACGGTTGGAGCTGGATCCGGCAGCCTCCTGGGAAAGGGCTGGAGTGGATGGGATACATAGCTGGAAGCAGTGATAGCACAGGCTACAACCCATCCCTCAAGAGCCGCATCACCATTTCCAAGGACAGCTCCAAGAGCCAGTTATCCCTGCAGCTGCGCTCTCTGACAGCCGCAGACACCGCCACGTATTACTGTGCCAGAGACACAGTGACACAGAGCAGAGCAGGGGCTGCACAAAAAGGGGAAGCCTGTTCTTCTTAATGTAGCAAAATTACAACAGCCCAGACAAGGAAGTTTCCACCTGAAAACCTCACACACGGAGGGAAACTCTCATAGGATCATCCTTGGCCATCTGAGGGTTGTTATATTTGGACTTATAACACTGCAGACAGCAAAGGCCTGAGAGCTTCGCTGGGCATTTGACAAGACAGAGGTTATCCAGCAGTACAAGTCTCAAGAAGGCTTCATCACAGAGCATTTGGGGCTTGTCAGCATGGGTGGGTATGGCAGTGGGGCTCCTCCTCACTGCCTGGCCCTGCCTGCCCAAAGCGCCACCAGCACAATACTCCTCAATTAAAAAATAACAAACATGTCTTTCCTGCAATTGCATTCACCAAACATTTCCAAAATGCTTGAACGGAAGTACCCAGGGTCTTCTCTCCCACTCCAGTTTTTCCTAAACAGTGTGAGGGTTTGTGGACTATTCACTCTAATCTCTTGGCGTATATAAATCACAGTGGAGTATATTAAGTCTCAAAATACCAGATCATTCCTCATTTCTTTCTTTCACTGGTGACTCTGAGTCTTGCCTCCAATGTCTTGTTGTCGAAAAGAGTTTTTCTGGGTGGATGTAACCATTAAGCGATGGAGTACTGGTCTATCCTATTGAGTGTTTGACCTTTCTCAACAACAACAAAAAAAAGGTGTTTTATTTTGTAGTAAACCAGAAATGAAAACTCACCGGGTGTTCTTTGTGCTAAAGTTTTTTTTATTAGGTGTCTATCTAATTTTTCTACATTGATACTTAGGTATCAGCATCGCCTGATTTGGCTGAACTGACAGAAGTCTGTTTCCCAAGCTACTGATTAATGCCTTCTCCAGTAGAGGCAAGTGTTGTGTCCCATATAATCTTTTACCTTAGGTTTCTCCTTCACAACGATGCTTCAGCCTGACCCAATTTCCCAAATAAAGGATTTAAGAAAAGTTTTACTTGTCACTGTGCGACTCTGCCGTCCCTCCTCCGCTGACTGTCTCTTTCTCAACGTCACGCTGACTTCAGGAGAGTATTGTTGTCGGTGATTATTTATTCCGTTTCCCTCGACTCGACGCGGTCTCCTGTCTTTTCCAGACATCTGACAGTCGATTCTTCTCTGCCCCATCTTCCTAATCAGCTGCCTCTTTCTTTCCATGTCATGTCTCTCTCCTCCTCTCTGGCTGGTGATGCTCCAGGTGCATCCGGCAGCTGCTCCAGAAATGCAGTTTCCTCTTTTTTTTTCCCAGGTCTTTCCGGTTTTTGGGTCATGCCGCTGCCAGTTCTCTATGTTCATGACAGTGTTCCTAACTCCCTTTGGCTCCCATAGCACTTATCTTCATGGCCACTAAACAAAGAGAGACTCCTCCACCTCCTTGAATCCTCCTAGGCCATCACTGCCTCAGCAGCCACTCAGGACCTTCCTTCCTGCTTCTGTATTTCATCAGATAATTCAAACCCCACTCAGGAATACTTTTCACAGCGATCCCAAAGGCTGTTATGGAACCGGGGTGGCCAAATACTTTTGGCATCTTGGAAGCTCAACTTTCTATTGAGCTGAATAGACTCTCTCAGGTGACAACCTCTGCAGGGACCATTCTCACGGGGAAGCCTGCACAAGGACACCTCCCTGCACAGACACGGCTCTGTAGCTCTCTTCCAGCCTGGTGCCTTCCCGGGCTCCAGCTCCTTCTCACGCAGCAGGCCCTGGGCACCTGCAGGGCAGAGATTGCTCTGTGCCCAAACAGCCGCACCCTTGCACCCGGGCAGCAATGGGGGAAGGGATCACAATGGTCACCAGGGAGAAAAGCAGGAGCAGCAGGCAGGGAGACACGGTAAGGGCCTGGACCCTGCTCTCTGCTCAGCACCAGCCACGCCTGGCACCTGACAGCAGGCCCAGGCTGCTCCTCCCATGGGTAAGGACAGCTGCAACAGGAGGGGCTCTTGTATCTCCAGGACCCCCATATCTCCATGGATAGCCCCCTTCCAGAAACCACCCAACCCTTGGCTTTCCCAGCAGCCTGGAGGCATTAGGCACAGCTGACATTGCCCTGAGCTAGGACCCTTACGTCTCCATCCTCTGACCAAACCCTAAATACACACAGTCTGCCTCTGGCTCTCAGCACCACTGTGACTCCCTGCACCCAGCAAGCCAAGCACCGACTCTCTGCTCCTCTGCACCCAACAGGGACAAGGCTGCCTCCCCCTGGCCTCAGACACCTCCACACCAGGAGGCACTACTCTGCCAGGGCTGGGGACACGTCCCTTCAGCAAAAGCGCAATCAGGGCCCCGGGGCCTGGAGTGGGAGTTGCACAGAGGTGGGATAGGAGGGTCCATTACCTGCTGTCTGTGCTTAGCACAGCTGATCCCCATCACAGGAGAAGACAGCAGGGCTGGGGTGAGGCAGGGCAAATACAAATCAGGGGCAGGCTGCCCTGTTTAAATTGTTCTTTCCTGCTGCCCAGATGCCCCCTGCACTGACAAGCCACAGCCCCTCGGGTCTATGCAGTGAGCTGCCAACACCCAAGAGCTTTCCCCAGAACCAAAGAAGGGACTTGGGCGCCAACTTCTTGTCCTGGATGCAGCTCTGAAAAGTATTTCATCCTCCCACAGGTGAGGGAGGGAAGCACTTCACACATGCTGCACACACCTGCCAGTCCATAATACCTTGTATTGATACAGAATAAGAACAAAAAAAGCAACAATACAAACAATCAAATAATTGTATCTCTACCAATCCTAGGGCTGTCATCAGAGTCAAAGTACATGTGGTCAGGACGCAGGCTCCACTCTGAGGCTCTCTCTCAGGTGTCACCAATCTGGAGGTGGGATGCCGAGGCCCTCAGCCCCCTTCCAGTGGGCTGCATGAGATGGGCTGCTGGTATGCCCTTGGTGACCTCAGGGACCCTTCCCAGGGGATGGGGAGAGGGGGAACCTCTCAAGGAAGAGAAGGAGGGACGGGACAAAGGGAGGGATGGGAAGGATGGACAAGACAAAGGGAGGGATGAGAAGGACCCGTTGTTGCTCTGAAGTCTCTCCTTTTGTATTCTCCTTCCCACTGGTTCTCCTCAACCCGTCTGTGCCCAGCCCCCTCCTCGCTGCTGAGTGTCTCCCTTGTTATAGGGCTACAGCAATGAGCTCCTTATTCCTGATCCTGCTTCTTCTCACTTCTTCCACATGTAACCCGGGTGCACCCAAGTACTGTGCCCCCCTCTCCAGATAGAAGGGATGGGTGGCAGGCAGAAGTACTGCAAGAGGGATCTGCAATATGCAGGCCAGGACATTTTGCTTGGCACACTACTGCCAAACCGGGCTGTTGGCACTCCGGCACCTTCCAAGGTAGACGTTGTGGGGTTTTTCGGCACTCTTGCCAAAAAATGTTGCCTACCCCTGCCCCATAGAGTCAGGCCAAGACACGAGATACTTTACTATATACAGACGTATTTATATATTAATTAATGGAATTGCTATTAATAAACATGTATGTACAATAGGCCTGTGTGAAGCGGCTAGTATCTGTTTCAGATTTGCTGATTCGGGAGCAGTGATTCAATTCAGTGACTTGAATCATTGTCCTGAACTGATTTGGCTAAATCCTATTCAGAGATTCGGCTCCTGCTGCACCTCCGAATCAGTCAGGCCCATCCCCCCCAGCCGGCAATGACTGCCCGCCCACCCCAGCTCCAGACTCTTTGGGGGGGGGGGGGGGGGGGGGGGGGGAAGCCCAGGCTCACTAGGTGCTGCCAGGTAGGGGGCAATTCCTGCTGCCCCCCTACTGCCCCACGCTGCACCACCCCCCCCCCCCCCCCTTATTCCCCCAGGCCCCGCCATGTGTGGCCTGCCTGGGGCCAGCTCTGGCCCTTTAAGAAAAAAAACAAAAATGAGAAAAGCCCCGCACTCACCATTTCTGCCAGCGGGCAGCAATCCTCGATGCCCCCCGCTGTGTGGGGGCTCTGCATGAGCCCCCTGAAGCCCCAGTGCATGTGCAGGAGCAGTGAGTCCCAGGGCTTTTCTCCATTTAATTTTCTTAAAGGGCTAAAGCTGGCCTGGGCAGGGCACCAGTGGGGGGAGCTGGGGACTTGTGCAGAGACCCCCCATGCATTGGGGGGAAGTAGGGATCTCTATGCAGCCCCAACCCACACAGGCTGCAGCTGGAGGGAATCCACAGCCCCTGCTCTGTGCAGGGCCCAGCCAGTGCCCCCACATCTCTGCCCTCCAGCCCCAGGGAAAATGGACCTGGAGCTTAGTTTGGTTCTCATGACAGCAGGTCTGCAAGATATTTTCTACCTGTGAATCGAGGGAGGCCATGGGGCTTAGGGGCCTTAGCAGGGGAAAGTCACAGAAATATCCCCCTTCAGGTTCAGGGAGCATCCAAAGCTGCTGGGCTGCCTTCACAATGTCACACGTGGTCACCCATGCTGTGCACCTTTGACACTCCCACTCGCCCTGTCTTGTAAATAAAGGACTCCGTTGTGGCTGTAGTTGGAAGGGACCTTCCAAATGACCTAGGGGAGTTAGGCACCCACATCTCTGCGAAAAAGTGCCCTGTGTAGCAATGAGCACCCACCTGCCTCTGCAACCAAGGACTGTCCTGTGCCAGCACCTGTAGCAGGTCAGGAGAGAGATCTCATTTGCACGGGGTTGCATAGCAGATAAGAGCTCAGGGTTATGTATGCAAGTGAACCCCCACCACCTTCCCTTAAAGGAAGGGCCATTCTCTCCCTCAGGCAGCTTTGGCCAGCTCCAGCCCCTTGTGACACCACTGCATTTGTGCCTTCACCCATGTCCCAGCCCCCAGGGAACATGGGCCCTTTGCTCCTGTGCCCCTTCCTCCTGACCATTGCCTTCAGTGTCTCTCCCAGCCTGCCCCGGACCTGCTGCCATCTCCCTGACAGGACATCTCTGTGCTTTCTTCAGGTGTCTGTTCCCTGGTGCAGCTGACCCAGGCTGGGGGAGCCCAGGGGAAGCCCTCAGGGCCCCTGAGATCACCTGCACCAGGTCTGGGCTCTCCCTCACTGAAGATGGGAACGCTGCGAGCTGAACCGGCAGCCCCCAGGGAAAGGTCTGCAATGGCTGTGCCTCCTCTCCTGGGATGATGACAAGTCTTACCAGGACACTCTGAAGTCCCGCCTGACCAGCTCCAAGGACACATCCAAGAAGGAGGTGTATGTGGAGTTGAGAGGCCTGGAAGCCAGAGACAGCGACACCTACTACTGTGCCAGAGCACAGAGACACGGCCATGGGCCCCTGTACAAATACCAGCTGTTATCCCCTCACCCTCAGCTGCTCTCTCTGAGCATTTGGGACCAGGCCTTCAGCGGGGGGACCTGACCCTGGCCCCAGCACCACCCCCCACCTGTACGAGCTGAGTGTTGTGGGGAGGGGTGACCCCCCCCCCCCACACACACACACCCAAAGGCCCAGCCTTGGCCAGGAGTGACACTGTTGTTTGATGCAGATCCAAGTGCTGGAAACCCAAGCAGGGCTGGGGACATGAACATGGGGCAGAGCAGGGTCTGGAGAGTGTGGGGTAGCGCAGAGAGCCTGGGGGTCTGACCAGGGCAAGGCGGCGAGCTGGACTCCGATAGAGAAGTTGTCCCAGCACAAGAAAACTGGGATGGGATGGATAAACTTTTGTTGTAGATTCATAGATGTTAGGGTTGGAAGGGAACTCAATAGATCATCGAGTCCGACCCCCTGCATAGGCAGGGAAGAGTGCTGGGTCTAGATGACCCCAGCTAGATACTCATCTAACCTCCTCTTGAAGACCCCCAGGGTAGGGGAGAGCACCACCTCCCTTGGGAGCCCGTTCCAGACCTTGGCCACTCGAACTGTGAAGAAGTTCTTCCTAATGTCCAGTCTAAATCTGCTCTCTGCTAGCTTGTGGCCATTGTTTCTTGTAACCCCCAGGGGCGCCTTGGTGAATAAATCCTCACCAATTCCCTTCTGTGCCCCCGTGATGAACTTATAGGCAGCCACAAGGTTGCCTCTCAACCTTCTCTTGCGGAGGTTGAAAAGGTCCGGTTTCTCTAGTCTCTCCTCGTAGGGCTTGGTCTGCAGGCCCTTGACCATACGAGTGGCCCTTCTCTAGACCCTCTCCAGGTTATCCTCATCCTTCTTGAAGTGCGGCACCCAGAATTGCACGCAGTACTCCAACTGCGGTCTGACCAGCTCCCAATAGAGGGGAACTATCACCTCCTTGGACCTATCCGTCATGCATCTGCTGATGCACAATAAAGTGCCATTGGCTTTTCTGATGGCTTCGTCACACTGCCGACTCATGTTCATCTTGGAGTCCACTAGGACTCCAAGATCCCTTTCCGCCCCTGTGCCACCCAGCAGGTCATTCCCTAGGCTGTAGGTGTGCTGGACATTATTCCTCCCTAGGTGCAGCACTTTGCATTTCTCCTTGTTGAATTGCATCCTGTTGTTTTCTGCCCATTTGTCCAACCTATCCAGGTCTGCCTGCAGCTGTTCCCTGCCCTCCGGCGTGTCCACTTCTCCCCATAGCTTTGTGTCATCTGCAAACTTGGACAGAGTACATTTCACTCCCTCGTCCAAGTCGCTGATGAAGACATTAAAGAGTATCGGTCCAAGGACTGAGCCCTGCGGGACCCCACTGCCCACACCCTTCCAGGTCGAGACCGACCCATCCACCACGACTCTCTGGGTGCGACCCTCCAGCCAATTCGCCACCCACCGGACTGTGTAGTCATCCAAGTCACAGCCTCTTAACTTGTTCACCAGTATGGGGTGGGATACCGTATCGAAGGCCTTCCTGAAGTCTAAGTATACAACATCCACCCCTCCTCCTGTGTCCAGGCGTTTCGTAACCTGGTCATAGAAAGAGACTAGATTGGTCAGGCACGATCTACCTGCCACGAACCCGTGCTGGTTTCCCCTCAGCATAATCTGCCCTGCCGGGCTCTCACAAATGTGAGCCTTGATAATTTTTTCAAAGACTTTGCCAAGGATGGAGGTGAGCCTGACTGGCCTATAGTTGCCCGGGTCCTCCTTCCTCCCCTTTTTGAAAATGGGGACCACATTGGCCCTTTTCCAGTCCTCTGGGTCTTGGCCCGTGCGCCACGAGCGTTCGAATATTCCCGCCAGTGGCTCTGCAATGATGTCGGCCAGTGCCTTCAGCACCCTCGGATGGAGCCCATCCGGGCCTGCCGACTTAAAGGCATCCAGTTCTTCCAAGTGACTCTGCACCATCTCAGGATCTACGCATGGCAGTCTGGCGCCTTGCTGCTGCCTCTCTACAACCCCAGTGAGAGACTTGTCGTGCCCCTCGCTCAGGAACACTGAGGCAAAGAACTCGTTGAGGAGTTCAGCCTTGTCCCCCCTATCTGTCACCAATTGTTTCTGCCCATTTAGCAGCGGTCCTATTCCTCCCTGGGCCTTCCTTTTACTCCCAATATATCTGAAAAACAATTTCTTGTTGTCTTTTACTTGGGAGGCCATCCTCAGCTCCATGGTAGCTTTGGCCTGTCTAACTGCCTCCCTACGAGCACGAGCAGAGGAGGTATATTCGTCTTTGGTGATCTCTCCCTGTTTCCACTTTTTATGTGCTTCCTTTTTGGCCCTTAGGCTGCCCTGGATTTCTGTGGTCAGCCAGGGAAGCCTCCTGGCCCCTTTCCCTCTTTTGCCTCACATGGGGATCGTCTCGCTTTGTGCCCGAAGGATCATTTCCTTAAGGCACAGCCACCCTTCTTGGGCTCCCATCACTTCAAGACCAGTGTCTTGAACTTCTCAGTACCTGTGCAGTTAATCCAGCAAGGGAGGGGATAAGACCCCAGGGTAAGGGGAAGAGGAACCCAAGGCAGAGCTCACCTGCCTTGTGGCTGCAGCCAAAACCCACCTGCCAGTTAGAGATGCTTTCGGGTAGAAAACCACTCAACACAGAAACAACCGTCTGCTTTTGTCTGCATGACACCTGCCCTGGGGGCCACAGGGGCCACTCAGAGACTTGTCTGTCATTGCCAAGCACTGGCCCACGAGTCCAGAGACCGGCACACTCTGCGCCTTCAGCTTGGGAGGCCGTGGCCATATCACTTCATCTCACCTCTCTGTGCTGCTGCTTTCCGATCCCTAGGGAGGCCTGTGCCGCTGACACTCCTGGGAAAGGGGTGATGCTTATACCAGCGCTGCATCATACCCTTCCCCCAAGAAACACTGCACCCCTTCCAGCCCCAGCCCCGATTTCCAATGAACAATGCCCACAGAGCAAACTCAGCTCTTGGGCATGTCTCTTTTTTCAGACATGTGTGGGGAACTTTGCCATGTTTCCTCCATGTTGTGTACACACTGAATCTGCTTATGATGACAGTCAGGAATATTATGCAATAACTGAAACCCACTCCAGCCCTTTTTCAGGAGCCTGTTGGATCCAGTGCATGGCGTAGCTGCCAGAGCTGAACCTGGAGACTTTGCAAGAAAGGTGGAAAGAGTCTGCAGGCTTCTTCCTGGCCCCTCCACACTCCACCAGCTGCACCTGGGACCAGACACCTGGGAAAAGACATGTCCATGCTGATGTGACTCTAACCTGGAGAGGCTGCCAGGCTCAGGCCACCTCTTGGAGTTACAGGTAGAAAATACCTTGTACAGCTGCTGCCATGAGAACAAAGCTGAGCCATGGGCCATCTTCCCTGGGGCTGGAGGGCAGAGATCTCAGGGCACTCGACCCTGGGACACGGGTGGGGGGGCTGTGTGCTCTCAAGCTGGGAGCTGCAGCATCAGGTGGGAGCCTGCAGACTTTTAGCAGCAATGTCTTGGGGCAAACTTCAATTACTCATTTAAGAACAAGTGAAATTAATTTACTTTCATTTACTTTATTGCAAGGGATAAAGGGAGCCTTAACCTCCAGGGTAGGAAGCCCTTTCCCCTTGGGCACGACATCCTAGGGCTGGTGAGTATGCTGCCACTACCTATCATCATTCCCTGAACCTCTGATAGAAACCAGCTTCAAATAGAGAGAGACCTGTGGGCCAAATGGGCCTCCCGCCTGATCCATGAATGAATGTCCTACAGCCTGAATTGTCATTTGCTCCAAGACCCCCGACCCTCAGTCACCAAAGGCCCCTGCAATCTAGGAAAAGACAAGCTCCCCACGACAGAACACAAATACCTGAAGTCAGAAAGATTTGTCATTTTCCTAAGCTGTTACTTAGGTATTTGGGACTGGTTGGACCTACTGAAAAACTCCAGGGCCAACTCATGCAGTGAGTCAACAAGGCTCTGCAAGTAAGGAGAGGCTGAAGGGTCAGATCTCCAGAAATGCAGTGAGAGGAATAAAGGGTTTTATAAACAGACCCATGAAGGCTTGGGGCTTGCCAGGCTTCTCCCCATCAGCAATCGCTGGCAGAGAAGCACCATGCTACCCTGGGGGAGCATCCTGTGCCTCCTCAATGCCCTCCCAGGTAACTCTTCCCCCTACCCATGTCCAGGCAGAGGTGGCAGGTACCCGAGAGCACTGCTGGTTTTTACCCTGGTGCCCAGAGAAACCCAGGACAGGATAGGTTTCCAGTGGTTTCATCCGCTCTCATGCAGGGCCTGAGGGAACGTGGTCCTTTGAATGTCCTTTCCCCACAGGTACCCATTTGCAGGTCCAGGTGGTGGAGTCTGGAGGGGGAGTTCAGGTGCCCACAGGATCTCTCTGCCTCCCTCACCTGCCAAACCTCTGGGATCAACTTCATTGCCTAGTAGATGGAGCGGTTCTGGCTCTCCCCAGCCACGGGGCTGCAGTGGGTGGCAGAGATACGCAAAGCTGCCAACAACCATGCCACCGACTACAGCGACATGGTGAAAGGGTGGGTCACCATCTCCAGGGATGACTCCAGCGGCCTGCTGTACCTGCAGATGAATGGCCTGAAGGCAGAAGACACAGCTCTGTATTACTGTACCAGACACACAACAATCAGAGATGTATTTGAGTCTCTATAAAAACCTCTGCAAATGCTCCCTCCCTCCTGGTGATGGCACAGAGCAGCAGTCACTGAGATAACACAGCAGTCCCGGCCCAGCACTCCTGGATTTCAAGTTCTCCAGGCCTTTCACCACCTGTTTATGTCTCCATGGCCCCAATCCCAGGTCATGCTGGCCCCATCTGGAGCAGAAATAAAGCAGCCCAAGGTATCCACTAGTCAATCCAGTATAGCATGCGTGCACCCCAGCTTGCCCAGTAGTATTCAATCTGGTCCTCCAGCTTTGGTCTGCTCTCAAGCAAATAGAAATATGCTGTGTTTGGATTGCCAGCAGCAAACTAACTTTTGGTGAGATAGACAGCTGCTCCAGCAACGGTCTCTCCTAGAGAGACACCGCTGCTCTCCCGAGCGCTGCTTTGTACGTCCACAGATTGGGACAGGGTTATCTAGGGCCACACCTGAGCCCATCACTGCAGCATCTCAGCATGTCACAAGCCTGGCGGAGGCCAGGGAGAAAACTGCCAAGTGGGAGAACAGGAAAGTGGGTCTGGGGGGAGTGATGGGTGAATGCCAAGAGGCACAGGCTGGGCTCCAGCACCATAGTACTGGGTGCCCCAATGGACAGGAGCGAAGACCCAAACCAGTGCTGTCTGGGGCCTGTCCGGTCCCTTCCTCACCAAACCTCTCCCACAATGGTGAGACTTGAAGGATCGTTCCCACAGCACTGGTGGAAGCCTCTGGGACTGGCCAGGGTCAGAGATGGAGCCTGAGTTAGGTGGGCCACTGGTCGCATCCAGCCTACCTAACACCAAACCCCAAGACAACACTCACACCGCAGGGGTCATCAGTGCAGGGCAGGGGGCTCAGGGTACCTGGGAGCATGGTCCCCAGTGCCTAAACCTGCACTCCTGGGGCAGCAATGCAAGCCCTGGCTTAATTCACTGCTCCTGCAGACACCCAAGTGAGGGACAACCCTCAGCCTCAAAGCTCCCAAACACGTTGAACAGCGACACAGAGTGGGCTGAGAGGAAGGGAAGGGAGCAGGAAGGATTCATGTAGAAAGCAGTCTGTATTTTTGTGGAGACCGTGCAGACAGGACGCCACATGCAGACCTCGCATTCAGCCCCTCTGGCCCAGCCCTCCATTGCACTGGACCCTCCTCCTCCCAGGGAGGGGGCTGGAGGGCTGGAGTAGAGCGGGGCTCTATGAGAGCAGAGAGATGCAAATCCAGTGCTGCACAGGCCTCATAAATGCTGACACCCTCTGGTCCTGCAAGGTTGGGCAGAGCAGGGGGTAAGCAGAGGTCTGTGCCATCCCTGCAGCCCAGCACCATGCTGTCCTGGGGATCTCTCCTCTTTCTCCTCATTGCCCTGTCAGGTGAGTCCCCAGCCCCCTGCCACAGCCCAGCACATCCCTGCACACCCCCAGGGAACAACAACTAATAATCCTCACCTGATTCAAAGGCCAATGGAAAATCTGCAGTGAGTGGCCCCCTGGCTCCGCGGGCTTTGGCAGAGGCTGGCAGAGACAGGATCCTGAAACATGCTTTTTTCTCCCCAGGTGCCCAGTCCCAGGTGCAGCTGCTGGAGTCGGGAGGGGATGTGAGGAAGCCTGGAGACTGTCTGCGCCTCTCCTGCAAAGCCTCCGGGTTCATCTTCAGCAGTTTCTACATGACCTGGGTCCGACAGGCTCCTGAGAAGGGGCTGGAGTGGGTCGCAAGTATAAATGCTGCTACTGCTAACCTCACCACATACTACAGTGCTGCGGTGAAGGGGCGATTCACCATCTCCAGAGACGACTCCAGCAGCACATTGTACCTGCAGATGACCAGCCTGAGAGCTGAGGACACGGCCCGCTATCACTGTGAAGCCCACAGTGATCACAAGCCTGCTGTGCCCAATACAAAAACCTCTGTGCAAACCTCCTGCCAGCTCAAGCCAGCACAGAGCAGCAGCCAGGGCCTGAGCACAGTAGCTTAGGCAGAGGGGGACACCGGGCCCAGGCACACGCCGTGCGCAGGAAGTGTGACGCACAGCGGGAGCGCAGAGCACGCAGCCCTGCCCACTTGGGCAGCAGGGTCCTGGCCACAGCATCCTCCCTCCTCCCTGCAGCAGCTGGCTCAGACACAGCCAGCCAGGAGACCCCAGGGCCTGGACAACTGCCCCAGCACCTCGCACAGCCAGGCTGGATCGAGCTTCTCCAGCACTGGCACTCCTGGCAAACACCCACAAGCCGTGACACAGGGAAGGGCAGCTCTGGCCTAAAGCCTCTGGCTGGTGGGTGCTTAGAGTCAGACCAGCACTGTCCCACATGTCCATGGCTGGGGCGAAGCGTGACCATGGAGGACATGGCTGTAGAGAGGGACCCATGCATGCTTGCAGGGGGTGCTCCAGGGACCCTCAGTGACTCTGCCCTGCAGATCCCACCCTGCTGACCTGGGCACCAGGCTCCCAGCTCCCTCAGCCTCGTGCGGCCACCTCACATTGAGCCAATGCTGGAGCGCACAGCCCCAGCAGAACGGCAGCCCCTGCCTGGGGCAGAGCCCTGTGCCTCAGCTGCATGGCCCCCGCTTCATGGGAAGTAGGGCAGAGATCAGGGACCTGGCCAGGCTGTGGGCACTCATAGCTCAGTGCTGCAGGGGGATGGACCCAGGAGTCAAGAGCAGGCCAGGGCAGGAAGCAAGGTGGTCTTTAGTCCTGCTGCCTGATGAGAGCCCCAGTTGCACAAGCACCCATGTCACGAGTTTTGTCTCTCAGCAGCTAGGGGTGCAGGGCCCCTGAACCCCCCTGCACCGATCTCCTTAACAGCTGGCAGGCTTCATGGCCACAGCAGGGCATAGCAGCCAGGCCGGCAGTAGTTTCCTTCCCCTCTGCCACAAGACAGACACAGTAGCACAGCCACTGTCACTGCTGGCCAAGGAAACCCAAGCGCCAACTTGTGTCAGAAATGCCACCGTTTGTGCCCCTCTCCAGAGATCTGTCTCTGCCAGAGGGACACAGCGAGAACCACAACACCAGGCATTCGGCTCTCAAAAGTGGTTTTACTTTAGGGCTTCAGCACTGAGGCCTTAACCTGGAGCCCAGGGCTGGGAGTGCAGACACCTCTCCCCTCAGCTTCCTCTCCCAGCTGCAGGGCAGGAGCCTGCCAGGAGCAGCCAACAGCCTCCCTGCAGCCTGCTGGAGCAGCTGGGCTGGACCAAGCTGGGAGGTTAGCCCTGCCTGTGCTGCTCCCCCTGGCCTGCCCCTTCCCTCCTCCAGCCTGGCCGGGACAGGGCATGTTTCTGCATACAAGCTGCTCCCCTGCATCTCCCCAACACCTAGTCCCTGTCTCTCAGTCCTACCCAGCCTGAGCGATCCTTGCAGCACTGGCCTGTTGCACTGATGCCATCCACTTTTCTGCTGGAAGTGAGACCCACAGCAAGAGCAGACACAAGCAGCAGGGTCATTGTGTGTGTGCCTTGGCAACGGGTACAGACATGGACCAACAGGCACTGCCAATAGCAGAGCAGAACATGTACACACACACAGAGCAGCAACACATGCACACACTCACACATACACATATAAGTCACTCCATATTATTCCAAGATCAGACCCTGGCAAACTGTCTGTGAAAGCTTAGCTCACCCTAGCAAACCTGACTATGTAGTTGCCTCTGGAAACTCAGTGCCACTGCACCCAGGAGCTGAGCTTCCCTCTCCAGCTGTAGTTTCTGCTCCTGCAGTGCCCTGCTCTGCCCCCTGCTCCTCCAGGCCCTAGTCCCAAGTGAGGGTTGGGGGCTGCAGACATCTCCATGTATTGCACAGGAGACAGGCAGCACAGGCACAGAGAAGGGCAGGCGCTGGGCCAAAGGGAAGCAGGTCCTTTACAGGCAGGTAGTGCCTTTGTCAGCATTTCCCCTGGCTGTGCTCAGTAAGACAGAAGGCAAAGCAATGCGGCCCCCTGCTCCACCCCAGGCCCCTGCCATTCACTGTAATACCTGCCCTACCCTAGGTGATTCCCAAGAGCACGGGGAAGCCCCATCCTGCATCTGTATCCTCCATCTCTCACTCCAACATGGCCCCCTCATCAGCTTGTGCTGCCCCACATTCTCCCCACCTGCAACCTTTGCGTCTCCTGGAAGAGCAGGAGCTCCTTGGGGCAGGGCCCTGATGTCTGCTCTGGGCCGGTGCAGCACGAGCACAACAAAGGCTGGACCAGAGCTGTAGCCAGTCACAGCTGTAAGGACAAGGGAGGACATGGCATAAGCAAGGGGAAAAACAGAGACATCCTCTGAGAGCAGGGATCAGCAGCACCCACTGCACTGCACCCGGGGAACAAAATGCACACAAACAGGCACACATGCATGTGCATGCACACTGGATGATTTGCAATTTCCCCTGATCCATCCCCCACCTCCAGACACAAGAGGGGGTGTCATATTGGGGTTCAGGCCCTGAGCTTCCAGCCTAAGCCTGAGCAAGCAGGAGCCTGGGGCACCATGACATGAAGCAGGACCAGGGTGGGGGGACCTCTCCTCCACTCCCAGCCCAGCCCTCTGAAGACCCGAGCTGGCAACAAGCAGGAAGCTGCAGGGGGGCAGGAGTGAGGGGAGCTGGTGCCCCCAGGGCAGACCAGGAGCAGGGCAAGGTGGGGCTCTGAGCAGGTCTCAGGGGTCGGTGAAGCCCAGAGGGGGCTGACTATCAGGGAGAAACCTCAGGACTGGGGGTCTCAGCCCCAAGCCCCTCAGGCTCCCAGGCTCCCCCAGCTAGCACTGGCACCTCAGGAAGCAGCGCTGGTGCCCAAATCTCTACAAAACCCAGTACCCATACCCTAACTCGGGTTACTGACACACAGGCACCCGTGACCTGCTGGGATCTGGCCTCATCCCTGCCAGGTGCCATCGTCTCCTGTCCACCGTGCAAATGGGGATGTCTTATCCCAGCTAAGGAGAAAAGGCCCAAATGGACCAAGGCTGAGGATCAAGGGCCCCTGAGATACTCGTGCCCTGTCATCAGGAGGGGGGAGAAGAGCAGGGAACTGAAGCCAGAGTCCTGCCCACAGCCTGGTTTAGCCATGGATCCAAGCACCGGCCCTTCCCCTCTGTCTGTGCTCATCCCACCACCTTCTTCTGTGCAGAGACTCAGAGCCCTGTGCAGAGAGAGGAGGGCCCTGTGCTGAGCACTCCCAGCCCAGGGCTGCTCACACCCTCCTGGGACCTGCATGCAAATCCCTGGCCAGGGGCTCCTGCTTAAATACAGCTTCTGGGCCGTGAAGCCTCAGTCCATGCCCGGCCCCTTCTTGCCTTCTGGGAGTCCCCCTTGTGATAGGGCAACAGAAATGAGCTCCTTATTTCTCTTCCTTTCTCTTGTCTCTTCTCTCCCATGTAGGTTATGGGGAAGGTTGGTGGGAAGCCAGAGCGCTGGGGCTTCCTCCCTGGACCGGCTTCTTCACCTACTTTCTCTTTCCTTTAGGTGTCCTCTCTGCTGTGCAGCTGGTTGAGTCTGGCCCAGGGGTGGTGAAGCCTGCAGAGACCCTCACCCTGACCTGCACTGTCACAGGCTACTCCATCAGCAGTGGTTACTATTGGAGCTGGATCCGGCAGCCTCCTGGGAAAGGGCTGGAATGGATGGGGTACATACGTGGAAGCAGTGATAGCACATACTACAACCCGTCCCTCAAGAGCCGCATCACCATTTCCAAGGACAACTCCAAGAACCAGTTCTCCCTGCAGCTGCGCTCTCTGACAGCCGCAGACACCGCCACGTATTACTGTGCCAGAGACACAGTGACACAGAGCAGAGCAGGGGCTGCACAAAAAGGGGAAGCCTGTTCTTCTTAATGTAGCAAAATTACAACAGGCCAGACAAGGAAGTTTCCACTTGAAAACCTCACACACATGGAGGGAAACTCTCATAGGATCATCCTTGGCCATCTGAGGGTTGTTATATTTGGACATATAACAGTCCAGATAGAAAAGGCCCGAGAGCTTTGCTGGGCTTTTGACAAGACAGAGGTTATCCAGCAGTCCAAGTCTCAAGAAGGCTTCATCACAGAGCATTTGAGGCCCTGTCAGCATGGATGGGTATGGCAGTGGGGCTCCTCCTCACTGCCTGGCCCTGCCTGCCCAAAGGGCCACCAGCACAACACTCCTCAATTCAAAACACACGTCTTTCCTGCAATTGCATTCACCAAACATTTCCAAAATGGTTGAGAGGAAGTACTCAGGTTCTCCTCTCCCCCTCCAGTTTTTCCTGAACAGTGTGAGGGTTTGTGGAGTATTCACTCTAATCTCTTGTCATATATAAATCACAGTTGAGTATATTAGGACTCGAATTACCAGATCATTCCTCATTTCTTTCTTTCAGTGGTGACCCTGAGTCTTGCCTCCAACTTCTTTTTGTAAATGTGCTCGGCTGTGAGGTTGTAACTTAAACACCACTGAGTGATGGAGTACTGGTCTATCCTAATGAGGTTTTGACCTTTCTAATACAAAGGATTTTTTTTTTTTATTCACCAGAAAATGAAAACTCATCAGGTCTTCTTTGTGCTGAAGATCTTTTATTAGGTGTCTCTCTAATTTTTCTAAATTGATTCTTAGGTCTCAGCATCACCTGAGTTGGCTGAACTGACAGAAGCCTGTTTCCCAATCTACTGATTAATGCCTTCTGCAGTAGAGGTAAGTGTTATGTCCCTTATAATCTATAACCTTCAAAAAAACTCAAGCAGTGTAAACTCAAATGTGATTCTGTCTTTTTTCCTAAAACAGGAGTGTCCCAAAACAAGGTGCGTTTCCCTTTAAGTGCTCTAAAAGCTGTTGGTTTTGTTGTATTTTATTTTAGGTTTCTCCTTTACAATGATACTTCAGCCTGAACCGATTTCCCAAATGAAGGATTTAAGAAAAGTTTTACTTGTCACTGTGCGACTCCGCCGTCCCTCCTCCGCTGACTGTCGCTTTCTCAATGTCACGCTGACTCCAGGAGACTATTCTTGTCGGTGATTATTTATCCCGTTTCCCTCGACTCAGCGCTGTCTCCCTTCCTTCCCAGCCAACTGACAGTCGGTTCTTCTCTGCCTCACCTTTACAATCAGCTGCCTCTTTCTTTCCATGTCATGCCTCTCTCCTCCGGTCTGTCTGGTGATGCTCCAGGTGCATCGAGCAGCTGCTCCAGAAATGCAGTTCCCACACCTTCCTCCTCCTGCCCCATCCCTCCAACAAGCCCAAGCCCCTGAGTCAGTGCTAGTGGAGGGGGAACACCAACCTGCAAGAAAAAGGCTTGTGCTAGGGCCAGCAGCTGGCAGGGGGTGTTTCCAGGGATCCCAGGGGCTCAGACAACAATCCCCGGTGGGGAGGCAGGGGCGGTGGTGCTGCCTTATGGCCACACAACACTGCCCAAGAAGGGGCTGTCTGGGAGCTCAGCCGCATGGGGAGACTGGTGCCAAAACCCAAGCTTGGGGAGTTTCTGGCACCAGGCCACCAACAACACCCCTGAATCTCTGTGCTGCTTAAGCCAGCAGGCTCCTGCCATGCTGTGGGGGACCCTGGTCAGCTGTTCCTGTACTGGACAAGGGACACCCCTCATCTGTCAGCACGACCTGCCTGGAGCCCTAATACCCATCTGGGCAACACCCTGATCAGCCCTGGTCCTGGTTGTCCAGTAGCCCCTGGTGCCAGAGCCTCAGGCCCTCTGTGCTCATTGCCCTGTGTGCTCGGGGCACATCAGGGGCAGTGACTGGGGCTGGAAACACACAGTGGTTCCCTGGGGCCAGAGCGCAGCCCAGCCCAAACCCCTGGGAACAGCAGGCTGGAGCAAAGCTCAGCATCGACCCGCCTCCGATGTGGCCTCCTTATCTGGTGCTGCTGGGACGGGTCCTGCTGCAGCATTTAAACAGTACAGATGTCAGTACTGACCCATAAACAGATCGAAAAACCAACTCTAGACCTTTATCTGCTTCCTCAGGTTCCTCTTAATCAACGGACAGATCCATGCTGTGTCCAGTGAGACCTGCAAAAAGGCCCTTATAAAACAAGTGCAGGTAAATGCTGGATACAGTTTCCTGCATAATGCCTGGAGGGTTCCTCCTTAAACAGCACCCTGGCCCTCAGGGCCTCAGCGTCTCCCCAGACCTGCCCCTTCCTTCCTGCTGGAGGCACCAGGCATCAGTCACAGTGACCATGACAATGACCACGACACGGGTGCTAGTTTTGCTGTCACCTCTGGCAGCCCCTCTGGGTGAGTGTTTCCTGCACTGGGGGCAGGGGAACATAGGGGAAGGGTCCATTTGCTAAAGCCAGGTTCATTTCTCTGTTAGGATATCAGCATCCTCTGGACTAAACCCCTGCACTCACCGACTGACTGCCAGCACAGATTCAGCAGCTGCCACCTTCCCTCACAGTAACACTCCTACAGTCGCACACACTTCCCAGAACCTGGGCCCTGCACTCGGGACGGCCCCTGCACAGCCCTGCACACTAACTCCCTGGCACTGCACTGACAGCCACAGCAGCAGCCATGAGCCAGACACACCAAGGCAGCTGCCAAATGCAGCCAGGGGAACAACCTCCCCAGGGTCCAGATAGGGACACGTGGAGGAAACCCCCAGCCTCAGGCCTGATGATTTCAGGCTCCAGGGGAGGATTCAATGCAATTCTTTAGCTCTGGGGCCCCATCCTGAGGTACAGCCAGCACGGGTTTGTCACGGGTAGGTCTTCCTTAACCAATCTCATCTCCTTCTATGACCAGGTGATGTATCACCTGGATAAGGGAGAAGAGATGAATGTCATATACCTGAACTTTAAAAAAAGCCTTTGATCTGGTGCCCCATGACGTCCGGTTGGAAAAATTGGCCAACTGTGGCTCGGCTACAACACAGCTTGATGGCTGGGAAATTGGCTCTGAGGTCAGACCCAGAGAGTAATGGGCGATGGCAGCAAGTCATTATGGCAAGCCGTAACCAGTGGCCTCCCCCAAGGCTCTGTCCTTGGCCCGGTTCTCTTCAACACCTTTGTCAACGATGTGGACATTGGTGTCAGAAGCGCACTGCCTAAGATCACCAATGACACTAAACTTTGAGACATAGCGTCCACACCTGAGGACAGGCTAGTGATCCAGGCTGACTTGGATAAACTTAATAAGTGGGCGGACACAAACCTGATGACATTCAATACAAATAAATGCAAGGTACTTCATCTCGGGGGGGAACCCGCAGCATACGTATAGGCTCGGCAGTGCTACACTTGCTAACACCACTGCTGAAGGAGACTTGGGGGTCATGACCGACCACAAGATGAATGTGAGCCACCAATGCGATGTTGCAGCTGGTAAAGCAAACAAAACCCTGGCTTGTATCTATAGATGCTTCTCACGTCAAATCTCAGGATTGTCATCCTCCCACTGTACCTGGCCTTGGTAAGGCCTCAGCGGGAGTACTGCGTCCTGTTCTGGGCTCTGCAGTTCAAGAAGGATGTTGAGAAGCTTGAGAGAGCCCAGAGGAGAGCCACGCACATGATCAAAGGGAAAGAGAATAGTCCCTATGAGGAGAGGCTGAGAGCCAGGGGACTCTTCAGTCTGGAAAAGCACAGGCTAAGCAGGGACCTGGTGGCTACCTATAAGTACACAAGGGGTGTTCATCAGGATGTGGGAGAAAGTCTGCTCACCAGAGCACCCCAAGGAAAAACAAGGACCAACGGTCACAAGACCTCCTACAAGACCGTTTTAGGCTGGACATAAGGAAAAAATTCTTTATTGTCCAAGCCCCCAAGACCTGGAATAGACTCCCCCCAGATGTGGTGCAGGCACCTACTCTGGACTTATTCAAGCAGCGCTTGCATGCTTATCTTGCTGGGGTCCTTTGACCCAAGCTGACTTCCTGCCCCTGGGATGCGGGATGGACTTGATGATCTTTGAGGTCCCTTCCAGTCCTAACATCTATGAAACCCTGGAGCCCAAGACATGGAGAGGAGACACCTCTTGTTGCACCAGCAGTGGTTTATTTGTTTGTGAGCTAATTTACATTTGTTTTATTTTAATCTAATTTTGTTTTAATTAAGTTTTAGCATAAATAAATAATGTTTAGCATGAATATAGCAGTCATTTTATTGAATGTTTTAATGTATTGATTTTAAATTGCTTTTATGAATTAAGTTTGTTATTGCATCTTTACAGCGATTGCAGGTTGTCCCAGCAGCACCCTCCTAGCTACCCATGGACATTACCAGCCTATATACCAACATCCCACACCAGGATGGCATCCAAGTCTGCCTTACATATCTACAAGAGCAAGATTACAATTCAGAGTACAGACCCGAAGATATTACTAACCTCATACACTTCATCCTCATACACAGCAATATCACTTTTAATAACCAACACTTCCTCCAGATCATTGGCACGGATATGGGCACCAAAATGGCCCCACAGTATGCCAACATTTCTATGAGCCACCTGCAAGAAGAATTCCTCAAGGACTGCACCATCAAACCCTTGCTGTACTTAAGATATATCGATGACATCTTCATCATTTGGACTGAAAACCTGCAATCTCCGATTGAGTTGCATCAGAAATTCAGCAATCACCATCCCTCCATCTGACTATCTCTTGAATACTCCAGCACCAACATCTTCTTCTTGGACATGATGATCAGCATCCATAAGGGCCAACTACAGACCTCATTATGCAAGAAACCCACAGACCAACATGTGTATCTGCAGTGAACAAGCAATCACCCTAAAAACACCAAAAAACCTGTGATATACAACCAAGCCCTCAGATACCCCCAAATTTGCACGAAGGAGAATACCTGGGATTGCCACGTGACCAGTCTAAAAAAGGCTTTCACCCAACAAGGAAACTCCTCCAGAGACATAGATCGCACATTTGAAAGAGCCATCTGGATACCATGTGAAGAATTGCTGCAACACAGAAGAAAACCCCCAACAAATTGCATACCAGCGGTTATGACATGTCACCCTTCCCTCAAATCCATAAGAAAAATCCTCAAACAATTGCAACCCATACCAGAAAAAAGACCTTATTCTTAAAGAGTTCTTCGCAGAGCCAACCATCCTAGCCTTCAAACAAGCATCGAACCTCGTTAACCTCATCACCAGAAGCAAACTTCCTCAGGCCCAGAACACACCAAATGGATCCAGATCATGCCATGACAAGAAATGCAAAACCTGCCCACACATTTCCACCACCCCCATGATTACTACACCCCACAAGAGAGCCATCAGCATCCCTGGATCCTACAGCTGCACCTCCAGAAATGTAGTACATCTCATCCAATGCACCAAATGCCCTGATGGAAAATACCTAGGAGAGACCAAACAACAACTGCGCCCCAGAATGAATGCACGCCGGAAATATATCAAAGACAGAAATACCCAATTACCCGTGTGGGCACATTTCTCACAAGAAAACCATTGTCTCAGTCCTGATCCTCAATAGAAACTTAGAAAACACTTGTCAGAGATGAGCCTATGAACTATACTTCAGCAACCTCCTGGATATTAAAAATCATGGACTAAATATAGACCCTGGATTTATGACACATCCTAACCTGCCTGACATCTGACTCCCCGGGTATCTCTCCACTATTCATCCCCCTTCTCTCTCTCCACCCTGCCCCACCCCGTCCCGCCCCACCCCGTCCCCTGCCTCTCTCTCACCCCCTGGCTCCTCAATTTACATCTTCACTGACTGCCTGTCTTGTATGCAGCCCAGCCCAGCCCCTGGCTTCTTTACTTTTCATTCCATCCAGGAAGAGCACACACCGATTCCAGCAACTTTCTCAGCCTCACGAAGGATTTTATACCCGAAAGCTTACTTAATTTTTGTTTTCCAAATATTTAAGTTGGTCTAATAAAAGATATCAGGTTCACCCAAAAGAACCTTGTCTACTTATTGTATCATTACCTTTTGTAATTGTGTTCTTATATATTTGGATGTACGGATGAATAAATGAGGAGTGAATTGTAAAAGCAGAGTAAGCTATATGTCAGCAAAGAAGTTACCAAATGGGGAATCATGCTGAAGTGGCTGAAGATCTCAGACTGTACCAGGCGAAAAATAAAGATAAACAGAAAAGATAAGGTTGCAGACCTTGTCTTTAATATCGCAAAGCTAGAAGCTCTGGACACAGCACACACCAGCGATAATGGAAGGATGTTGTAAAACAGAGTGATTGAAGAGTAACACTGCAAAACCACGATGCATGAGCCGAACCGCTTGTCAGCATGGAAAAGTACTGAGATTTTAGACAAAGAAGTTACAGAGTCAGGAAAGGTGGACCGGTCACCCAACACCAGCTTGATAATCCCTATAAAGGAGAGAGACTTAGCAGTAAGAGGTGGGGTAACACTCTGTGACCTTCACTGGAGCAGTCTGTCTCCCCCATTCCCGATCTCAAGCTAACTAGGCCGGCCACGTATAGTATTTGAAAAATACATTTTGGTAACTATAACATCCGCAGAGTGATTTCAGAGTGTGTGTGTGTGTGTGTGTGTGTGTGTGTGAGCGCTCTTCTGCATATCATAATCAATAATCAAGGAATTTTGCCTTATCTCCCTCATAAATCTCGTTCATCATTTGAGCTATTTGATGGACACCTTCCTCTCCAAACTCCTCCTCCCACAGTTTCTCTAAGCTGCAGGACAGGAGCCAGCCCAAAGCAGGAACCAGCCTCCCTGGGATGAGTCTGATGGAGCAGCTGGACCTGATGGGCAGGTAATGACTGCAACTGAGAGGTAATTAGGCCCCATTAACCCTTTCCAACCTACTGCTCTTCCAGCAGTCTGGTCTCCATCAGAGCACGGATAAGGTGTGTGTTTATGCACAGGAGGGTGGAAGTTGTCCCCTTGGCCTCTCCAGGACCAGGTCCCACCTCTGCAGACACTTGAAGGGACTAGGCCCTGGCCGCTCCAACATCTGGAGACACCCTCCCACCAGCCCCTTATTGCTTTGCAGTGAGATGGCATCCTCTAGCTCAGCACAGCCTATGTAGAGAGGCAGAGATGTCCAGAGAGACTCAGTGCCCTGCCAGGTCCCAGCTTTCTGCAGCATGTGGGACAAGGGCCCTCGGGGCAGAGACAGCCCGAACCAGGGACGTTCCTGTGCCCTTCCCCCGACCCTGGAGAGACTCAGGCTGAACCAGGCTGATTCCTCCACCAGGGGGCAGCACCTCCCCCACCCCCCTGTCACCCCCCACCCCCCACACCCCCCCGCAGCTCCTGTCCCACTGCACCAGCACACGGGGACCCCGGTCCTTCCCACCAGCAAGGGACGGCACCACACACCCTGCACTGTGTTTGCTAGGTCCCTAAACAGCCTCCTGCCCCTTCCCCTAAGCATTCCCCACTAGGGATGCAGACACAGCCCCTGCCCCACAGCCTGCAGCCAGGCAGGGCTCAGCTACCAGGGGCTCTCACTACCCTGGGAGGCAACCAAATCACCCAGTGTCAGAGAGGGACACAGCGAGAACCCCAGCCCCAGACACTGGGCTCCCAGACACTGGTTTTACTTTAGGGCTTCAGCTCCCAGGCCTTAACCTGGAGCCAAGGGCAGGGAGCACAGACACCTCTCCCCTCAGCTTCCTCTCCCAGCTGCAGGGCAGGAGCCTGCCAGGAGCAGCCAACAGCCTCCCTGCAGCCTGCTGGAGCAGCTGGGCTGGAACAAGCTGGGAGGTTAGCCCTGCCTGTGCTGCTCCCCCTGGCCTGCCCCTTCCCTCCTCCAGCCTGGCCTGCACAGGGCATGTTTCCACATACAAGCTGCTCCCCTGCATCTCCCCACACCTAGTCCCTGTCTCTCAGTCCTACCCAGCCTGAGCGATCCTTGTAGCACTGACTTCTTGCACTGATGCCATCCACTTTTCTGCTGGGAGTGAGACCCCCAGCCAGAGCACAGAGACAAGCAGCAGGGTCACTGTGTGTGTGCCTTGGCAAAGGGTACAGACATGGTCCAACAGGCACTGCCTATAGCACAGGGGCACAAGCACACACACACACAGAGCAGCAACACATGCACACACACACACATACACATATAAGCCCTTTAATATTATTCCTCGGTCAGGCCCTGGCAAATTCTGTCTGTGTAAGCTTAGCTCAACCTAGCAAACCTGCCCATGTAGCTGCCTCTGGAGACTCAGGGCCACGACACCCAGCAGCCGAGCTTCCCTCTCCATCTATAGTTTCTGCTCCTGCAGTGCCCTGCTCTGCCCCCTGCTCCTCCAGACCCTAATCCCAGGTGAGGGTTGGGGGCTGCAGACATCTCCACATATTGCACAGGAGACAAGGAGAACAGGGAGACAGAGAAGGGCAAGGAGATGGGCCAAAGGGAAGCAGGTCCCTTACAGGCAGGTAGTGCCTTTGTCAGCATTTCCCCTGGCTGCACTCAATAAGACAGAAGGCAAAGTAATGCGGCTCCCTGCTTCACCTCAGGCCTCTGCCATTCACTGAAAAACCTACACCAATGCTAGGTGATTCCCAGGAGCACGGGGAAGCCCCATCCTGGATCTGTATGCTCCAAACTCCATCTCCCAATCCAACATCGCCTCCTCATCAGCTTGTGCTGCCCCACACCGACCCCACCTGCTGCCATAGCGTCTCCTGGAAAAGCAGGAGCTCCTTGGGGCACGGCCCTGATGTCTGCTCTGGGCCGGTGCAGCATGAGCACAACAAAGGCTGGACCAGAGCTGTAGCCAGTCAGAGCTGTAAGGAAAAGAGAGGACCTGGCATGAGCAAGGGGAAAACCACAGACATCCCCTGAGAGCAGGGATCAGCAGCAGCCACTGCACTGGATCCAGGGAACAAAACGCACACAAACAAGCATACATGCATATGCACGCACACGGGATGATTTGCAGTTTTCCCTGATCCATCCCCCACCTCCAGACCCAAGAGGGGGTGTCACATTGTGGTTCAGGCCCTGAGCTGCCAGCCTAAGCCTGAGAAAGCAGGAGCCTGGGACACCATGACATGAAGCAGGACCAGGGTGGGGGGACCTCTCTTCCACTCCCAGCCCAGCCCTCTGAAGACCCGAGCTGGCAACAAGCAGGAAGCTGCAGGGGGGCAGGAGTGAGGGGAGCTGGTGCCCCCAGGGCAGACCAGGAGCGGGGCAAGGTGGGGCTCTGAGCAGGTCTCAGGGGCCGGTGAAGCCCAGAGGAGGCTGACTATCAGGGACAAACCTCATGACTGGGGGCCTCAGCCCCAAGCCCCTCAGGCTCCCAGGCTCCCCCAGCTAGCACTGGCACCTCAGGCAACATCTATGGTGCCCAAAACCCTACAAAACCCAGTACCCATACCCTAACTCAGGTTACTGACACACGGGCACACAACATGACCTGCTGGGATCTGGCCTCATCCCTGCTAGGTGCCATCGTCTCCTGTCCACCGGGCAAATGGGGATGTCTTATCCCAACTAAGGAGAGAAGGACCAAATGGAGCAAGGCTGAGGATCAAGGGCCCCTGAGATACTCGTGCCCTGTCATCAGGAGGGGGGAGAAGAGCAGGGAACTGAAGCCAGAGTCCTGCCCACAGCCTGGTTCAGCCATGGATCCAAGCACCGGCCCTTCCCCTCTGTCTGTGCTCATCCCACCACCTTCTTCTGTGCAGAGACTCAGAGCCCTGTGCAGAGAGAGGAGGGCCCTGTGCTGAGCACTCCCAGCCCAGGGCTGCTCACACCCTCCTGGGACCTGCATGCAAATCCCTGGCCAGGGGCTCCTGCTTAAATACAGCTTCTGGGCTGGGGAGCCTCAGTCCATGCTCAGCCCCTTCTTGCCTTCTGGGAGTCCCCCTTGTTATAGGGCAACAGAAATGAGCTCCTTATTTCTCTTCCTCTTCCTTCTCTCTTCTCTCCCATGTAGGTTGTGGGGAAGGGTGGTGGGAAGCCAGAGCACTGGGGCTTCCTCCCTGGACCTGCTTCTTCACCTACTTTCTCTTTTCTTTAGGTGTGCTCTCTGCTGTGCAGCTGGTTGAGTCTGGCCCAGGGGTGGTGAAGCCTGCAGAGACCCTCACCCTCACCTGTACTGTCACAGGTTCCTCCTTCAGCAATTACTATTGGAGCTGGATCCGGCAGCCTCCTGGGAAAGGGCTGGAGTGGATGGGGTACATATACGGAAGCGGTAGTAGCGCAAGCTACAACCCATCCCTCAAGAGCCGCATCACCATTTCCACGGACAGCTCCAGGAACCAGTTCTCCCTGCAGCTGCGCTCTCTGACAGCCGCAGACACCGCCACGTATTACTGTGCCAGTGACACAGTGACACAGAGCAGAGCAGGGGCTGCACAAAAAGGGGAAGCCTGTTCTTCTTAATGTGGCAAAATTACAACAGCCCAGACAAGGAAGTTTCCACCTTAAAACCTCACACACGTGGAGGGAAACTCTGATAGGATCATCCTTGGCCAGCTGAGGGTTGTTATATTTGGACTTATAACATTCCAGACAGCAAAGGCCTGAGAGCTTCGCTGGGCATTTGACAAGACAGAGGTTATCCAGCAGTACAAGTCTCATGAAGGCTTCACCACAGAGTATTTGGGGCCTTGTCAGCACGCTGTAGCCAGTGGCATCCCCCAAGCCTCTGTCCTTGGCCCGGTTCTCTTCAACACCTTTGTCAATGATGTGGACATTGGTGTCAGAAGCGCACTCGCTAACTTTGAAAAGGACACTAAACTTTGAGGCATAGCATCCACACCTGAGGACAGGCTAGTGATCCAGGATGACTTGGATAAACTCACTAAGTGGGCGGACATGAACCTGATCATGTTCAATACTAATATATGCAAGGTACTTCATCTCCGAGCGGGGGTGGTGTGACGCCTCAGCTCTGTGTTCTTGGGCCACCCTGGCACAGGGTGCAGTCTGTCTGACTCACAAAGGACTCACCCCCTTCCCTCCCCTCCTCTACCTAAACGAAACTGATTAAGATGCAGTGAGAGACGCACCTAAAACCCTCCAGATAAGGGTGACAAGAGTGAAACAACTGCCCTAAGTCTCATTTGCATCCGAGATGGAACCAGATGACCATTCATTTACATGAGAGATGGAGAACAGAAAGCCTGAAGCAGAGGCTGCAGTGAATTCTGGGACCAGAGAAGCAGAAGAGCGCTGCATGATGGGGAATCTGTGCTTCAAATGTTAATCAACCCATGTTCACACACACCCAGCTCAGCATTTATCAGACCAGTTCTAATCTGGATTTGCTAAGGACTTTTCCCCCCCCAGACACACACACACAGCTCTAAGTTTAATAGGCACCTTGGGCCGTACATTCCCCGGTCCCACTATGGGAGGCCTATTTAAACTTGATTGACTAAAACTCGGTTGCCGGGTTAGGGACTGCTGAGGCAAGAGACCGAGTCCGAGGGGGTATGGGCAACACTGGAACAACGATTAAGGGTTCATCTCAGCATCCAGCCTGCTGGAGCCCTAATCCCAGGTGTTGTCGTATCTTTCCCGAGACGACTGGTGGGAGTCCTCTCCACAAAAGGTTATGAGCACCCCAATAATTGTCTTAAGTCTGTTAAAAGACTATAGTAAAATCTGGAAAGTCATGCTAAGCTGAGGCTTGTGCACAACAAGTAAAAATCCAAAATCCTGATGCTGCAAGCTATCTATTGTTCCTGAAGAAACCATGAGATATCCCATCAATATATCTGCCATACATAGGAATTTCAAGCTGGCTCCCAAGTATTTGGTTACTCCCTAATCTTAAGTGTTTCCTGATTATCAATGTTTCCTGAGATGGTCCAAACCAGATAACCCCTTGTCAATAGAAAAGACAAAGATTTACACTACTGAGGGTGCTTCAAAGCAGCTGAACTGAGGGTATAAAAATCTGTAAGTGTGTGTGCTGCAAGAGAGAAGAAAAGAAGAAGGAGGAGAGAAGGAGAGGAAAAGGAAAGAAGAAGAAAACTCCTGTGCTGACACCATCCCCTGTCATTCTTGGGACGCTGGAAGAGCAGATCGTCTCTCTCTTCAAGGATTGTGCTACGGACTGTGCCTGTCAGCTTTGCAGCCTGAGTACCGTGGACTAGGTGAGACCCCAGCGCTCGCTCTCTCTATCTCTTCTCTCCAGGCATAAACTTCTGAACCTGAACTGTATCAGTTAAACTTGAGCTAAGTTTCCCCAAATACTTAGTGAAACCAGGGTAGTATTGTCATTGTTTGTGTTTGTTCTTCTTTTGCATGTCTATTGCTACTAGTACCATTATATATTTCATATGCTTAGCAATAAATAATTTTTATAGTCAAACTGGTAGTAATTGGGTATATTTTTCCTTCTCTGCTTCTCTTTCCTCCCGTGCTCTGCAGCAACGCTTCTTTTACCTATGCTAAAGATCCCTGTGAAGCCCAAATTATTGTGCGGTCTGCTCATCAAGAGGCCAAAGATTGGGACGTGCCGAGTTTGAAACACATCAGGGGATCAGCTTGTACAGGCTGATTGACCCAGTTTGACTCAGACGTGCCCTTATGAACTGAATGCTGGCCCATGAGGGTGTCAGCTGGACACCCAGCCGGATTCAGAGGGATTCTGTGCACCGGTGTGCTTGTGTCTGACTGCATTTTATTGTTGCTCTTATGAACTGATTCTTGGCATATGAGGGTGTCAGCCTGTCCATGCTGATCAGCCCGGCCAGGTCAGGCATGTCATGTTAATTGGTGTGTGTTTGTGTGTATGACTGATTTGGTGACTGGAGGAACCCAGTCCCATTGAGACTGAGTCCTGCAAGATAGCTCCACTGGGGGCGAGGGCTTGCAGAAGGGAGAAATACAGCTCTGTATAGTAACACAAGCAGCACATTGACAGAATCACCAAGACCCTAGAAACCATCCCTAATAAATGAGCACTCCCCAAAGTAATGGGCAAATTTGGTAATACAATGCCGACTTTGTCTCCAACACTGACACCCCTGTCCTGCTCCAGACACTACGGCCCTCTCTGCTCAGCCTGACACAGCTGGAGATAGCAGCTGGACCGGACTTTCCCAAGAGCTGATCCTGACCAAGGCCTCCCCTCATCCCAAGAGAAACACACTTTATATGGGTGGTTCCCAGGGTCTCCAACAGGAAAGGAAACTCTCTCCAGTGCTAATGGAGGCACTGAGGGACTCAGAGGATGAGGAGGTACCAAAGTTAGATCTCATGCAGATTCCACCTTACACAAGGAGAAGAGATCCTCCTTAGTCCTGAACCTTCAGTCTCTGCCCAGCACCACCCTTGGTCCCTCCTGCCCGCTGGGGACTCTCCCCCATCCCAGGATAATAAGGGTGCAATTGCTTCGGCTTCTTCTGCTCCTCAGTTTTGCCCCCACCTATGGGTGTCCTGGGGGCCAGAGCCATGGCTTGGCACAAGGGGTAATGATCCCCTTTCTCTCTGTCCCTTTCCACAGAAGTCTTTTATGAAATACAGCTCATTGAGTGCAGCCCAGGGCTGCTCCCCGACAGCTGCAGACACCACCACATTATCACTGTGCCAGGAGAGACATGGTGGCACAGAGCAGGGGAGGGGCTCACCCAAAGGGGAAGCAGGCTGAGCACTGCTCCCTTGGGCCCATCCCAGGCTCCTGCCCTGCACTGACTTCCTGCACAGTAGTGACCAAGTGCAGGAGCTGAGCCCAGTCCAGGCCCCAAAACCCAGAGCCCTGCTTGCCCCTCCTGCACTGCCCATAAACCCTCCTGGGTGATTTCTGTGAGGTCAGCCCTCATTAGTCCAACCCATGTGGGGAAAGGCTGGGAGGAGGGAGTCTCCCAGAGATGGCACCCCAGAGCTTGCACACACAGAAGACACAGCACTGCACACTTACAATAACTTCCTCTATACCAGAAACAGTGCCTGGGACAGCCCCAACACACACCCACTGTGCTCTGATCTCAGGGCTGCAGCAAAAGCCACCATCCCAGGCACACAAAAGCAGCTGCTTTGGGGTACAGCTGGCCCCCAGAGCTCCTCCCTCGACACTACAGCTGTACTGGGAAGAGCAAAAGTGACTCACCACATCCCCAACACCTGCCTGTGCCCACCAAGGAAATTCTACCAGAGACTAGTTGGGAACCAGATTCAACACGTTGCAGTGACCAACTAGAAAGTTGAAAGAAATCCCTTTCCCATTCCTTGTAGCTGTCATCCATTCTCCCACCCGGCACCAAGAACAAGGGGCAGCAACACTGGCCCGGTCCTGTAGGGAGCAGACCAGGAAAGCCAAGGCTGCAACTGAACTCCAGCTAGCTTTGAGCATCAAGGACGATAAAAAGTCCTTTTTCAGATATGTGGGGAGCCGGAGGAAAAGCAGGGGCAACGTTGGACCCCTGCTGAACCAGATGGGGCAACTGACAACTGATGCCCAGGAAAAAGCCAACCTATTAAATGGGTACTTTGCGTCAGTCTTTCATCAGCCCCATGGGATGCCCATGCCCGCTACAGGGCCGGGAAGTCCGGGGGAGGGTGATCCCCTGCCCTCCATTAATGCTGACTTTGTGAAGGAACATCTTGAGAAGCTGGATACCTTCAAGTCAGCCGGCCCTGACAATCTTCACCCCAGGGTACTCAAGGAGCTGGCGAGCATCATAGCCCAGCCCCTGGCACGGATCTTTGAAAACTCTTGGCGCTCTGGTGTAGTGCCCGAAGACTGGCAGAAGGCCAACGTGGTGCCTATCTTCAAGAAAGGGAGGAAAGTGGATCCGGCTAACTATAGGCCCATCAGCATGACTTCTATCCAGGGGAAGATCTTAGAAAAGTTTATCAAGGAGGCCATCCTTAATGGACTGGCCGACGCCAACATCTTAAGGGGTAGCAGCACGAGTTTGTTGCGGGTAGGTCTTGCTTGACCAATCTCATTTCCTTCTACGACCAGGTGACCTATCACCTGGACAAGGGAGATGAGATTTATGTCATATATCTTGACTTCAAAAAAGCCTTCGATCTGGTGTCCCATGATCGTCTCTTGGAGAAACTGGCCAATTGTTGCCTTGGGTCCCCCACGATCCACTGGCTGGAAAATTGGCTCTGGGGCCGGACCCAGAGGGTAGTAATTGATGGAAGTCACTCATCGTGGTGTCCTGTGACCAGTGGGGTCCCCCAGGGCTCTGTCCTTGGACCCATACTGTTCAACATCTTCATTAATGATGTGGACACTGGAGTCAGAAGCGGACTGGCCAAGTTCGCTGATGACACCAAACTTTGGGGCAAAGCATCCACACCAGAAGACAGGCGGGTGATCCAGGCTGACCTGGACAGGCTCAGCAAGTGGGCGGACGAGAATCTGATGGTGTTCAACGCCGATAAATGCAAGGTTCTTCACCTTGGGAAAAAAAAACCCGCAGCATCCTTATAGGCTCGGCAGTGCTATGTTGGTTAGCACTATGGAAGAAAGAGACTTGGGGGTCATCATTGACCACAAGATGAACATGAGCCTGCAATGCGATGCTGTAGCTAGTAAAGCGACCAAAACGCTGGCTTGCATCCATAGATGCTTCTCAAGCAAATCCCGGGACGTCGTTCTCCCCCTGTACTTGGCCTTAGTGAGGCCGCAGCTGGAGTACTGTGTCCAGTTTTGGGCTCCACAATTCAAAAAGGATGTGGAGAAGCTTGAGAGAGTCCAGAGAAGAGCCACGCGCACGATCAGAGGTCAGGGAAGCAGACCCTACGATGACAGGCTGAGAGCCCTGGGGCTCTTTAGCCTGGAAAAGCGCAGGCTCAGGGGTGATCTGATGGCCACCTACAAGTTTATCAGGGGTGACCACCAGTATCTAGGGGAACGTTTGTTCACCAGAGCACCCCAAGGGATGACGAGGACGAATGGTCACAAACTACTACAGGATCGTTTCAGGCTGGACATAAGGAAGAATTTCTTTACTGTCCGAGCCCCCAAGGTCTGGAACAGCCTGCCACCGGAGGTTGTTCAAGCGCCTTCATTGAACACCTTCAAGATGAAACTGGATGCTTATCTTGCTGGGATCCTATGACCCCAGCTGACGTCCTGCCCTTTGGGCGGGGGGCTGGACTCGATCTTCCGAGGTCCCTTCCAGCCCTAATGCCTATGAAATCTATGAAACACTCACCACCGTTGCTCAGAGTGCAACTGGGAGAGAAACATGCCCAGACCAGAGGAAGGGCCCTTTGGGCTAGAAACTGTGTATAAATTGTTTCCCAAGTGTGCTTTGGGTTGCAATACAACATCTTACAACAACAACAACAACCCTTGCCTCAGACTTTCCCTGGACCTTCCAAGCTACAAGTCTCCAGTCTTGGTTTCTGCTCAAAGAATACCCACAAAAAAACAAAACAAAAAAACTGCAGCAAACAGAACTGATCACAAATCCTTGCTTTTCTTGCTACTTAGCTCTGGCTGCACTTCATTCCTCCCCAGACATTATGAAGTACCTTGGGGCCCAGGAGTTTGTCCAAAACCTCACTGAAATGCAGTATAAACTGAAAGTCCAGTATAAACTATCACCAGATATCTGCTGTCCAGCAGCCAAGTTCACCTGCGCCTGACCGGGGTCCAACCTGGAGACACAGCCTGGTATTACTGTTCCAGGAACACAGCGAATGAAAATGCGTGAGCCTGCACAAAAACCAGCCCTGCAGCACCTGCCTGCCTGTGTGAGCAGCAGAGGCAGCAGCTGCCAGCCCCGTGCTCTGCCTGCTGGGTCGGACACATCAGGCCTGTTATATCGCTTGAACCAGCCAGGATTAAATCCAGGGAAGGAGGCTCAAAAGTGACCAGTAGGTCAGAATCTGATATTTAGAAAGGACCCAGGAGTCCTGTCCCAAGCTCCATCGTGCCCCTGCTCTGCCTGTCCTTCTGGCAGGAATACAAGGCAAAGACTCCCTAGGCTGGCACCCAGGACTCAGGCATTGGCCAGCAGACTGCTGCGCTGTTACAGGACTAGGGACACAGCTCTGTAGTCCTGATTAGCACCATCCAATTAACAGCTGACCTAATAGTCTTGTTCCAAGTGAGGAGATTCCTGGCTAAGGAATTAATCAGGTGCGTCTATCACCACCTTATCAATCCAGCAACTGCTTGTACTATGACTAAATAAGGTATCCCATACACTGTTGTGTAAATGAAATAAATTGAATGGTTTATTAATAATATAACAACAAATAAACAACAGGTACAGTAAGTAACAGTACCAGGAGCAAAACCGACACCCAATACAACTATTCTTACAATTCCCCAAACCTATACCTAACTGATCTCATACCTATTTTAGTATTTAATCACCACAAACATTAGGACCTCAGAATCAATAACAACTCAGGGAGAGGTATGAGCTTTATTATGTCAATGGTAAACCTTATTCAACACTGGATCTCCGCCGTCCCAGAACACAGGGAATGTAGATAACACTGAAAGTGATGATCTGATGGCATCTTACTTCCTGCTTTAGGGAAGGGGGGAGAAAGGAACGAGTGATGAGCAGGTGATACATACCCCAGAGGGCTCTTACTTCAGTGCTATGCACACCAAGACAGAAACTGGGAGATCACAAGCAGGAGACCAGCAGCAGTGCAGATGGTTGGAGTCTCAGGCTTAGAGCTCATTGGGGATGAATGCTAGCTCTATGACAGCCTTGCTGTCAAGGCTGTGCTTGTCTCGTCCAACCTCCACAGTCACGGCATAGCCCAAGGCACAACACCACACAACGATCACCCACACCAATACACCACAAAGTCACTTCCATCTCGTTCATTCACCACGCTTCTATTGGTCTCTCTCTCTCTCTCGCACAGGTACCAAAAAACAAAGCCAAAGAGCAAACCATGAAATCCACCAGCCGCACCACACATGTGCTCATGCACAACCAGGCATGCTATCACACACTCGTGTGCTAAGGGTCAATCAACAAAAGTCTTTACAGGGGCAGTGCACCCTGCATGCCAGGGCTCTGCACATGGCACACCTTTGTGCTAGGTACTCTCTTCCAACATCTGATCTTAACTGGGCATGCTCTCAAATAAGAGCTCACCTCAGGCTCAACACATCACCACTTAGACCAGGAAGCCAAACAGGTGAGGCTAAGTAACAATGCCATAGACTCAGACCCATTTTTTTTTTTCCCCAACACTGATGCAAGCCTGTCTGCTCAGCTTGACACAGCTGGACATGGCAGCTGGACTGGGCTTTCCCAAGAGCTGATCCTGACCAAGGCTTCCCCTTGTCCCCACAGAAATGCAGTATATATGGACGGTTCCCAGGGTCTCCAGGAGGAAAGGAAGCTCTCTCCAGTGCTAGTGGAGGCACTGAGGGACTCAGAGGATGAGGAGGTACCAGAGTTAGATCTCACTCAAATTCCACCTTACACAAGGAGAGGAGATCCTCCTTGGTCCTGGAGTTTCAGTCTCTGCCCAGCAGCAGCCTTGGTCCCTCCTGCCTGCTGGGGACTCTCCCCCATCCCAGAACATTAAGGATGGGATCACTTGGGCTTCTTCTGCTCCTGGGTTCTGCCCCCACCTATGGGTGACCTGGGGCCAGAGCCATGGCTTAGCACAATGGGTAATGACCCCCTTTCTCTCTGTCCCTTTCTTCACAAGTCTTTTCTTAAATCCAGCTCACTGAGTGCAGCCCAGGGGTGCTCCCTGACAGCTGCAGACATGACCACATTATTACTGTGCCAGGAGAGAGATGGTGGTGCAGACCAGGTCAGGGGCTGCACCCAAGGGGGAAGCAGGCTGAGCACTGCTCCCTTGGGCCCATCCCAGCCTCCTGCCCTGCACTGACTCCCTGCTCAGCAGCAACCAAGTGCAGGAGCTGAGCCCAGCCCCGGCCCCAAGCCCCAGAGCCCTGCTTGCCACTTCCGAACTGACCAGATCCTGCCCAGGTGGTGTCCATGGTATGGAGGAAGTTACTGTCAGTGTGCAGTGCTCTGTATTGTGTGTGCAGGCTCCTGGGTGCTGGTTCTGGGAGACTCTCCCCTCCCAGACCTTTCCCAAATGGGTTGGTCTAATAAGGGCTGAGCTCTGGGAAAAATCACCCAGGGGACAGCCCGTACACACACCCACTCCGCACTGACCTGAGGACTGCAGCTTAAGCCACCAGCCCAGACACACAAAGGCAGCTGCTGGCTACAGCCAGGACCTTAGGCCCCCCCGTCTGCTCCCCACCACTGCAGCTGTACTGACAAGAGCACAAGAGACCCACCATATCCCCAACATCTGTCCACCACAGAAATCCCAACAGAGACTAGCTGACAACCAGACTCAACACATTGCAGTGACCAACTAGAAAGTTGAAAGAAATCCCCTTTCCCATTCCTTGTAGCTGTCATCCATTCTCCCACCTGGCACCAACAAGGGGCAGCAACACTCGCTACCTGTGCTCAGAGAGAGTGCAACTGGGAGAGAAACATGCCCAGACCAGAGGAATGGCTCTTTGAGCCAGCAGCTCTCTCACACGTCTCCCAACTGTACTTTTGATCAAATACAACATCTTAGAACAACAACATCGCTTCGGATTTGGCCGATTCTGCAGACAGCGATTCAATTTAGTGATTTGGATCACTGTCCTGAATTGATTCGGCCACTGCCGAATCAGCCAAATCTCGGAATCTACTCTTCCAGCCCCATCAGTGGCTGCCCACCTGGCCCCACCTCCTGGCTCTTAAAAAAAAAAAAAAAAAAAGCAAAAAAGCTAAGGATTCACCAGCTGCTGCCAGGTGGGGCGGGGTGGCAATCCTTGCTGCCCCCCACTGCATGGGGAGCTCTGCCCTAAGGGAGCTGCAGCAGCAGGTGAGTGCGGTCTTTCTTTTTCTAAGAACCAGGAGCTGGTGTGGGTGGGCAACCATGGTGGGGGCTGAGAGAGTAGGTGGGGGCTGGGGTAACAGGCAGTGGGTGGAGCCTGGCGGGGGTCCCCCCTTGGTCCCTTCCTCCCTCCTCTTCCCCCCACTCCCAACCCGCTACTTACCAGCATGGACTTCAGGTCCAGCTCCCTGCTGCAGTAAACAGTGACTGCCCAAATTGCTGAAGCCCTCCAAATCTTTTCTGAAGAAGTCCATATGATTCAAATTGATTTGGCCCATTTTTTGGTCTCCTGCTTCAATTGAGATTCAGAGATTGGATGTCAAATTGGACCGAATCTCCTCCGAATTGAATCGGCACCTGAAGCTTCACACAGCCCTAATACCTATGTGTCCAATGCCTACCAAGTACCTTGCCTAGCTCCTTCATAGCCAGAGTTATCAGTACTTCTCCAACATGATGGGCATGAGTCCAAGACGACGGGCAGGGGGCACGTGCCTGTGGGCTCATCTGTGCTTGTGCGTCGGGAAAAACCACACCAGGTTGAACCTCAGCTCCTGCCCAGCCCTTGGCTCCCCATTCTCCTTCCTCATCCCAGGGCTTTGCCCCTGCAGTTCCCAAGGGGACCACATTGCCTTCCCACTTCAGAGGCAGATCATGCAAATGCTTAGGCCAAGTCCTGCTCAAACCTGGCACCTGCCCTGCTCCTGCAGCTCTGCATGGGGAAGCCACTGCTTCAGGCTCCCTGCATATTCAGCCCGCCCCCAAGAGAGCTCCCCCAGCCCTGACCCATTGCACTCTGCCTTCAGCTCTCACAGGTTTGGGGTTTCCCCAGTGCTCAGCAGGGATGCCTAGTTTTGGGTCTTGGCACTGAGGATCCATGTGTCCAGGCTTCTCATCATGTCTCTCACTGCAGCGGTCAGGGTGCAGGGTGAGCTCAGGGAAACGAGAGGTGCTGTGAGGAAACCTGGAGACTACATGCACCGCTCTTGCAAAGCCTTTCCACCAGCCTGCTCTATCTGCAGATCAACAGCTTGAAAACTGAGGACATGCCCCAGTATCACTGTACCAGATGCACCGCATGGGAAAGGCAGGTTGAGCCCAGACACAGAACTGCCCTTGCACTCTCACACATGGTTCCCTTCAGAGGACATGGCAGGCAGGACAGGGCACTCACAAGCACCCTGCTGTCACAGAGCCCGTGCCCCCACTGGGTCTCTATGCACAGGAGCTGACAAAGGAGTCTCAGCAACTTCTGCTGGCCAAGCCCTCACCTGTCCCCTCCCATTGGCATTGAAGGCTCCCCGATCCGCTAACACCCTGTTCTCAGGGCTACAACTGAAGGAATAAATAGCACAATCTCATGAAATCTTTGGCAATGGGCAGCATGTTTGTGTGCATAGAGGTGTGTGCATGTGACAGTTTGCATGCATGCATGTCGTGTGTCTATGTGCCTGAACATGTGTTGGTGTGTGCTAATGCATGTTTGTGTGTCAACGGCGAAGAACCATGGGCCCAGGAGCGGGTCTGAAATGAGACTGGGACTGGAAACAAACTAGTAGCAACAATGAAATAACAACCAAACCTACAGACCACGGAGGAGCTGACACCATTCACCTCTGCCCCGACTGCATCTTTGAGGACGGACAGAGTCTGTTAGCCACCAACGTACGACACTTAGGGGCACCCACCCAAACACCACACTTCAGCACAAACATCCTCACATCTTTTGAGCCACCTGCAGAAAAACCTTCACATCTCACCCCCCTGCCTGCTCCCACCCCAGGAAGAGACACAAAGAGGGTCACCCCTGCAGACGTATCACCTGGAAAATTGGAAGCTGCCTTGAAGGACTCTCAGGATCTACTGGAGCTGTTTCTCAATTACTAATCATGCAGGGAGCGAGATTTGTATAGGACACGATGTTATCAAATTAACCCGATTGTTTAAATCACAAGCGAGACTTTATAAATTGGGATAAGGCAAGATGCTGTGTTTATTGATCACATGAGTTAGACATAGAGGTTCAGACATACCATTCATACAAACACACACAAATCATTACACTCAGGCATACAGACACAAAAATAACATTTCATTCACACAGACACCAGATATAGCTACCAACAAGAGTTCCTCAATATCAGCCCTGGGTGGCCAACCTGGGCTTATTGAGTAGATGGTGACGATTTGAAAATAGCACATTTGAAGATACCAGCTGGAGCGGGGTGAACACATGCATCTGTGCTCCAATGAAACAGCAGTAGAGAAAGAGACTCACCCAACTTGGCATTTTCAAAGTGTTCTTTTATAGGGATTGGCATCCTTTGCTTTGGGGTTTTTCCATACCCAGCTTCTGTTTTTGCGGTTGTTCTTCTTTTGTCTTCAGCTTATCTTAGCCTTGGACGGCTCATCTAGATGAGCGCGCGTGTGCCAAACTTGCCCCGTCTCAAATCCCTTTGAGGTGGGGCAGCAGGCACGTGTGGGAACGAAAAAATGACACAGATATTCTCCTTGCACAGAAAGCAAACTGGGATGGAAGGGATAATATCAGGTGACAGGCCAATGAAGACAAAGAGATCACAGCCTTGAGATGGGCCTCTTCAACCTCGCAGCACCTCTGTGGTTAACCCAACCCCGGGAGGGGCGGGGGGGATATAAAGTCCCAGGGCAAGGGGAAGAGGAACCTAGGCCAAAGATTGCACCCAAAGCTGCAACCAGAATCCACCTGCTGGCCTGGGGCCCTTCAGCAGACAAAAGCATCAAAGCACCTGTAAATACAAGTTTCCTCTGACTGCTCACAGTGATTTCCCAGAAGAAAGTATCCCCACCTGGCTAGTCCAATACTAGTGGCCTCCTACAGCAGAATTCACTCTCCTCCCCCGGGCTACTCCTGTGGCTGAAATGAAGTGTAAGTATGTTGAAGTATGTCTACAGCCTGCTTCTGTCTTCTGATGTTTCAGCCACTGGCCACTTGTGAGGGCTGTACTCAAAGTCCACGCTTCCCTACCATAAAACCTCAGGCCCACAACAAGACACTAGGTGTCAGAGACAGACATGCATGCCCCACCCACTACTCCTCTGCTCCTCCCCATGCCGTCTGAGCTCTCCAAAGAGGATGAAAATGATTTTTCTCCATAGTCAAGTCCTGTTCTCAGCAACACAGGGATAAATGCAGAGGTGACTCCCTAAAATATACAGAACTCTTGTAGACATTAACAGAGCATCTGGGAACAGAGATCGAGACAGCAGTGCAGGCCCCACAGCCTTCACTGTGAAACTAAATCTGTTATTAAAGTAACATGAAGATGTTGAAGGGTAGCTAGAAGAGAATAACTCACTGGAAACACAGGTAATGCTTGGACTAGAGCATGACTCCATCCTCTTACAGACGCATCTAACTTGTCTGTCCTTCTCTCCATCTCCTTATTTTCTCTTCAGTCCTGAAAGCAATTGGGAACCTGGTCCTGTCCTTCTTGCTGAATCAAACCCAACACAGCCTGTGGACATGCAAAGGGGTCAGAGAGACCCACACTTCTGTTGCTCCAAGATTCAAGGAAAGGGCAATTCTGGGTATCTGTGGGCAACCTCCTGTTTCAGCAGACGAAGCCCCGTGGGCAAGGCCTGCTGTTACTGTGCAGAAACACGTGAATGGGTCCGTTCCGTGTATATTGAAAACCCCAGCTCCATGTGTCTCTTCTGCTGCAGGGCACGGCATCCACAAAGCAGCAGCCTTGAGCCCAGAGCTGGAAACAGGCACTGCATGAGCGCAGATCTGCTGGACCATTTCATGTGGGCATCCATTCCCCACCAAAAGCCCTTTTGTTACACAAGACCCTTGAGGATCTGCAGGCCAGAAATCACTCCATTGCTTCTGCTCTACCAGGAAACAGGGAGAAGAGACCACAACAATTACCACATCCAGGAGGAACAATAGAAAGGCGGTGGCAGCCATCAGCAATTAGCATCTAGGTGTGAGCATCAGTAACCAGCCAAGGAGGTTGCAACGGGTCAAGAGAACTCTAGTGTCCCCTGCACGGCTTGCCTGTGAAGAGTATTTTCATGTCCCAAGTGAGGGCATAAAATCTAGCACTTCTACATTCATATCCCTGAGTTTTACCTTCTCACGCCCTAGTACTAGACACCTGCGCACAATATTTGGCCAGCCTGACTCACACTCCTCTCCCACTAAAGTCACCTGACTCCTGTGCTGTCTTGAACTAGTCACTGCTACAGCCATCCTGTTTGCACCCCCATGGGGCTTGAGACATTTATGGGATAATGCCAGTACCGAGGAGCATCATGTAAATGCTTTAGTAGTGACCACATGCAAATGAGGCAGAGGAACTCCCCTAATAAAGGAGAGGCTGACCCACACGGGAAAGCAGCCAGCAGCACACACAACTCTTTGTCTCGCAGCCCCCACAGGCTTAATTTCTTCCATTCTCCTTTCTCTGCAGGAGCCAGTTCCCAGATCCAGCTGACACAGTCCAGACCGGAGGTTAGGAAGCCTGGGGAGTCAGTGAAGCTGAGCTGTAAAGCCTCAGGCTACACATTTACTGCTTATAGCATGAACTGGGGAAGTGGGTGGATCAGAACAGGATGCAATTTAACAAGGATAAATGCAACGTGCTGCACCTGGGGAAGAAGACTCTCCAACACACCTATTGACAGCGGGGTCCCAGTCTGAGCACCACAACAGTGGAAAGAGATCTCGGAGTCCTGGTTGACGCAAACATGAACATGAGGCGCCTGTGTGACGAGGTGATAAGCAAGGCTAACCGCGCTCTTTCTTGCATCAGTAGGTGGATCAGAAGCAGCTCTAGGGAAGTGATAATTCCCCTCTACGTGGCATTGGAGAGGCCGCAGATAAGAGTATTGCATCCAGTTTTGGGTGCTGACTTTCAAGAGGGATGTGGATACCATTGAGAGGGTTCAGAGGAGGTCTACTTGTATGATTGAGGGCCTGCAGCTAAGACCATATGAAGACAGACTCTTCAACCTCCACAAGAGAAGGATGAGGCAACCTTGCATCTATGTATCTAGCTATATATCTAGTTGGATCTCAGGTAGCTTACTCACAGGTATCATCCAGAGACAGGTGGAGAATCCCTCTGGAGGCAGGCAGTTCCTTGCTCATGAGTTTTGAGAGAAAGAGCCAGTTTCAGATGGTCCAGCTCTTCTTCGTTCCTGAATATCCCTCATGGCTACTGCCCCACTCCTCCCAGGCCGTCCTTAAATTATATAGCCCTTGTGACCTCATTCACCTGGTCCGATGGAGGCCAGCACCTGTTGGCTGTCAGCCAACCAATTTGAAATACATCACTAGTTGCCAGGCAGACTCTAGCCCACCAGGAAGGAAGTCCCTCACCCAGGTATGTGATGCCGGTCACGTAGGCAGAGGGAGCAGGTTTCCCCGCTCCCTCAGGAGTGTATCCAGCTCAGGTTACCTAAAGAGATAGGGTAAAGGTGTGTGTCCTCTCTCTGCTGGGCCCAGACTAATCCAAATGGTCACAGAGCAGTTTTTTGGGGAGTAAAATAAAGGTGGCTTTCTGCCACAGGCTCCGACCCCAGACTGAAGTGGAGGGGGGGAAAGGCCCCAACCCCCACTGAAATTGGCAGGTGGCAGGGGGGAGAACAGCCTCCGCCCCAGCCCGAAGTGGCAGAGTGGAGGCGGGGAGCGACCCTGGACTGAGGCAAGGAGGACGGGGGAGGAGGCCAGATGCAGGCCTCCCTCTCTGCCTGCAGCCTCCGCTCCTGTCATTCTTGACAAGCAAATTGCTAGTAAATACATAAGGGGTTTTGCGTCAGGAAGCTGGAGACCATCTGTTCACCAGGGCACCCCAAGGGAAGACAAGGTCTAACCGTCACAAACTCCTGGAAGAGCATTTTAGGCTAGACATCAGAAAACATGTCTTTACCATCCGAGAGCTTGAAACAGACTTCACCCACAGGCAAGCACCCACCCCGGACCCTTTTAAGAAATGGTCAGATGCTTATCTAGCTGGGATACTTTGCTCATAGCTGACTTCCTACCCCTGGGCCAGGGGGCTGGACCCAATGATTTTCTGAGGTCCCTTCCAGCCCTAATGTCTTTGTATGAAATCTATGAAACCTCCTACAGCTCTGTGTACAGACCCAGGAAGCAACATGCAATACTCACCACATACAAAGGCTAATGGAAATAGGCAGCTGGTCTGTCCCTGGTCGGGGGGAGAGTCAATTGGGGTGACCGTCCCAGGCCGTGCACTTTGGGGGCCCCCGCGGAGCTGGATGAAGCAGCGGTGGTGCCAAGCTGCGCAGTGCAGCAGCTCCACGTCCAGTTACCTGCTACCCGCCACCCCCAACGCCACTTCTTAAGATCCGGGGCCCATGGGATCAGAGTGGAGGCAGGGCCCCACATGGGCGGATTTGCCACAGGCCCATCACGCTGCTCGGTTGAGCTCTGATCGGCAGCGAGTGGCACCAAAAATAATGCACAGTGGGAAACACAGAGCACCCGGTCCCTGCCCAGCTGGGCAGCAGGGACCTGGCCAGAGCACCCACCCAGCTCCTTGCAGCAGCCGGCTCAGATGCAGCCAGCCGGGAGACGCCAGCTCTGGGGAACTGCCCAGCACCTCACACAGCCAGGGCCAGGCCTGCATGCGCCGTCCCCAGGCAGGCTGCATGGGACTTCTCCAGCACTCACACCCTGGGAAACACCCCCAAGCTGTGGCACAGGAAGAGGCAGTGCTGGGCTGCAGCCTTCGGCTGGTGGGTGCTTGTAGTCAGACCAGGACAGTCCCACATCCCAACAGCTGGGGCCAAGTGTGATGGGGGTGGACAGGACACTGGAGAAGAAACTGGCCATGCTTGAAGTGGGTGCTCCAGGGAGTCTCAGTGACTCTGTCCTGCAAAACCCACCATGCAGGCCTGGGCACCGGGCTCCCGGTTCCCTCAGCCGCCTCAGCCTCAGCCGCTCAGCCAATACTGGGTAATGCAGCCTGTGCGCAGCTGCAGCCCCTGCCGGGGGCAGAGCCCTGTGCCTCAGCTGCATGCACCCTCCCTTCACGGGGAGCAGGGCAGAGAACAGCCCTAGCCTGGCCCAGAGCATCAGGGGCCCAGCGGGGCTGTGGGCAGTCAGGGCTTGGTGCTGCAGGGGGATGGATGCAGGAGTCGGGAGCAAGCCAGGGCAGGAAGCAAGGGGGTAGAGAGCAGTCAGAAGAGCCAGGGTTGTCACCTGGATCCAGACAGAGGAGTCTGTCCTGCTATCCAACCCAAGCTTACGCAGGAGCAGGGGCCAGCTGGGGACTCTGGGAGATATCAGGGAGTAGGGGTGGGGGGTGTCTGGCATCTTTGGCTGTTTGGTGGTACCCCCTGACCCCCCCCCTCCCTGAAAACTCACTGCCTCCTGCTCTGACATGACCAAGCCCATGGGCCATATCTCCATGCCACACAGCAGCAGGGCCAGTCCTGAGCATACCTGCAGAGACCAACCCAGGGACCTGTGGGAGGAGCTGCAGGAGACCCCAGCACAACAAGAGGATGCTGATAGGACTGGACCCAGCCCCAGTCTCCTGTGGCTTGCACACACACAGGGCAGGATGGGGCTCCCCAGCCCTGGGCTCTCCCCAGCATGCAGCACTCAAGGGCAGCTTCTCCATGACCCATACCCTGCAGGTAGAGGGGAAAGGTCCTGGGGAAGCCTGAACTACTCCAGTAGGCCTAAAGACACCCAGGTGCTGGGGTTTCATGCAGCTGTGTAGGACTAGGCTTCAAGGGGTTAACCACCCTGGGCCACTCAGGTTTTCGACATGAGTCAAAATACTTAGGCACCCAGGGTTTGTTGCCCCCCTCCAGATCAGGATCTGTGCATGACAGGATGCCTGGTGAACCTGGTCCGTCTCCTATCCCAGAGACCAGACGAGTGCACATCCACATCCTGTGATGCAGTCGGACACACCAGATCCATGCATGCAGTATCCCCCTGCCCACATAGGCACCAGAGGGCAGAGACACCCAGCTCATGTGCATGGACAGAGATAAGCACAAAGCAATTATGAAGGACCAACTGCTCTCTTAGGAAAGGGAGGGTTTTTATGCTCTGTTTTTTCCTCATTTCCCTCATTTGCCCCGTTCAAATGATAGCCAGTTTCCAGACACAAAGCAAATTCACAGCATTTAACCTTCATGCCCTGGTATTCCTTCTACCTGAATTAAAAAACATCCAGTTTCATTAGGTTTCTGTATTCTGGTGGTATCGATCCCTCAGCTGCTATGAAACAAGTTGTCACTTCTACCAAAGGTCAAGGACCCTCTGAATAAAGTAATGCATCCCCAAGTTGCTGGGGCTCAATTGACTCATTGTACATTGGAGTAGCATGGACCCATCCTTCACTGAGAAACTGGAATTGTCCCTGGGAGATCTTTCCCTGGCAGGACTCCGGGATATTTCCATGGACGATAGGGGAAGTCACAGACCATGGGAGGTTTTACCTTGATAAAATCCAGCCAGAGACACAATCTGGAACTCCTCTAGATCTTTATTTGCTCCCCCAGGCTCCTGGTTTCCTGTGCCATTGATCTGGTACAGTAACACAGCCGACTCCCCATTTCCAGGTTTCCCCTTGGCTCTCAAAACCCCTGTAGTCAACAGCCAATCTGCCTTGGTGAGATCTGTGAAAGGTCCTTATAAAAGAAGCACATGCAAATGTTGTTCCCCAATTTCCTACTTAACGCATGGAAGGTTCCTCCTTAAACACCAGCCCTGGCTCTGTGCACCTCAGTGTCTCCCCAGAGCTGCCACCTCCTGTCTGCTGGGGACACTGGGCATCAGCCACAATGACCATGACACCAGCACTGGCTTTGCTCATCCTTCTGGCAGCTCCACTGGGTAAGCACCTCCTGTCTTGTAGGACAGGGGGATGCAGTGCCAGGATGAGAGAGAGACGGTTAGAAGATTGACCATTTGCTAATGCTGTATTTTTGATCATTAGGTATCCTGGCTCAGGTCACGCTGAAGGAGTCTGGCCCAGGGGTGGTGAAGCCTGGAGAGACCCTCAGCCTGACCTGCACCGTGTCTGGATTCTCTCTCACTAGCTATCATATAAGCTGGTTTCGGCAGGCAGCAGGGAAAGGGCTCGAGTGGGTTGGAATAATCTGGAGTGCTGGAACCACTGGTTATAACAGCGCTCTCCAAAGCCGCCTCACCATCACCAGAGACACGTCCAGCAGCCAAGTTTACCTGCGCCTGACCGGGGTCCAACCTGCAGACACAGCCCGGTATTACTGTGCCAGGAACACAGTGAATGAAAATGCACGAGAGCCTGCACAAAAACCAGCCCTGCAGCACCTGCCCGCCTGTGTGAGCAGCAGAGACAGCAGCTGCCAGCCCCGTGCTCTGCTGCCTGCTGGGTCGGACACATCAAACCTTTTAGATCACTTGAACCAGCCAGGGATTAAATCCAGGGAAGGAGACTCAAAAGTGACCAGTGGGTCAGAATCTGATATTTAGGAGGAGATCTGCTGCATCGTGCCCCTGCTCTGCCTGTCCTTCTGGCAGGAATACAAGACAAAGACTCCCTAGGCTGGCACCCAGGACTCAGGCATTGGCCAGCAGACTGCTGCGCTGTTACAGGACTAGGGACACAGCTCTGTAGTCCTGATTTTGGTTCTGGATTTAATTAGCACTCCAGCACTCACACCCTGGGAAACACCCCCAAGCTGTGGCCCAGGGAGGGGCAGTGCTGGGCTGCAGCCTTTGGCTGGTGGGTGCTTGTAGTCAGACCAGGACAGTCCCACATCCCAACAGCCGGGGCCAAATGTGACTGGGGAGGACAGGACACTAGAGTAGAAACCAGCCGTGTTTGCAACGGGTGCTCCAGGGAGTCTCAGTGACTCAGTCGTGAAAATCCCACCGTGCAAGCCTGGGCATTGGGCACCCAGTTCCCTCAGCTACCTCAGGCTCAGCCCCTCTGCAAAAACCAGAGCATGCAGCCTGTGCGCAGCTGCAGCCCCTGCCTGGGGCAAAGCCCTGTGCCTCAGCTGCGTGCCCCCTCTCTTCACAGGGAGCAGGGCAGAGAACAGCCCTAGCCTGGCCCAGAGCATCAGGGACGCAGCATGGCTGTGGGCAGTCAGGGCTTGGTGCTGCAGGGGGATGGATGCAGGAGTCAGGAGCAAGCCACAGCAGGAAGCAAAGGGGCACAGAGAAGTCAGATTAGCCAGGATTGTCACCTGGATCCATACAGAGGAGTCTGTCCTGCTATGCAACCCATCCTCCCACAGAAAACAGAGTTTAGCTGGAGACACTGAGACAGGCAAAGCCAGGTCCTCCAAGACCCTTGCGGTCCATGGTGGGGGATGCCGGGGGGTGTCTGGCATCCTTGTGCAGCCCTGGCTTTTAACACAAAGGGGTGATGGGACAGCTGCTTCTCCTCAGGGGTCATGTCCAGTCTGCCCTAAGCAGGTCCTGGGGCCAGGTCCTGGGGCCAGGGAGGGACATGGCTACTTGGTGGTACCCCATGACCCCCCACCCTGAAAACTCACTGCCTCCTGCTCTGACATGACCAAGCCCATGGGCCATATCTCCATGCCACACAGCAGCAGGGCCAGTCCTGAGCATACCTGCAGAGACCAACCCAGGGACTTGTGGGAGGAGCTGCAGGAGACCCCAGCACAACAAGAGGATGCTGATAGGACTGGACCCAGCCCCAGCCTCCTGTGGCTTGCACACACACAGGGCAGGATGGGGCTCCCCAGCCCTGGGCTCTCCCCATCATGCAGCACTCAAGGGCAGCCGGGCCATGAGCCATACCCTGCAGGTAGAGGGGAAAGGTCCTGGGGAAGCCTGAACTACTCCAGTAGGCCTACAGACACCCAGGGGCTGGGGCTTCATGCAGCTGTGTAGGACTAGGCTTCAAGGGGTTAACCACCCTGGGTGATTCAGATTTTCCACATGAGGCAAAATATTTAGGCATCCAGGTTTTCGAGTCCTCCCCCAGCTCAGGATCTGTGCATGGCAGGATGTATCTGTGATGGACCTCACCCTTCTCCTATCCCAGAGACCAGACGAGTGCACATCCACATCCTGTGATGCAGACAGACACACCGGATGCATGCATGCAGTATCCCCCTGCCCACATAGGCACCAGAGGGCAGAGACACCCAGCACACGTGCATGGGCCAAGATAAGCACAAAGCAACTATGAAGGACCAACTGCTCTCTTAGGAAAGGGAGGATTTTTATGCTCTGTTTTTTCATCATTTCCCTCATTTGCCCTGTTCAAATGATAGCCAGTTTACCAGACATGAAGCAAACTGACAGCATTTAACCTTCACACCCTGGGATTCCTTCCATATGAAATAAAAACCATCCATTAGATTTTTTTTCTGGTGGTATCGATCCCTCAGCTGCTATGAAACAAGTTGTCACTTCTACCAAAGGTCAGGGACCCTCTGAATAAAATAAGGCACCCCCAAGCCTCTGGGGCTCATTCGACATTTAAGTAGCATGGATCCTTCCTTCACTGAGAAACTGGATTTTTCCCTGGCAGGACTGTGGGATATTTCCTTGGGAGAGAGGGGAAGTCCCAGATCATGGGAGGTTTTGCCTTGATAATATCCAGCCAGAGACACAATCTGGCACTCCTCTAGATTTTTATTGTTTGGCTCTTGGTTTACTGTGCCATTTGTCTGGTACAATAACAAAGCCGACTCCCCGTTTCCAGGTTTCCCCTTGGCTCTCAAAACCCCTTTACTCAACAGCCAAATCTACCTTGTGTGAGATCTGGGATCTGTGAAAGGCCCTTATAAAAGAAGCACATGCAAATGTGGTTCCCCAATTTCCTGCTTAACGCATGCAAGGTTCCTCCTTAAACACCAGCCCTGGCTCTGTGCACCTCAGTGTCTCCCCAGAGCTGCCGCCTCCTGTCTGCTGGGGACACCGGGCATCAGCCACAATGACCATGACACCAGCACTGGCTTTGCTCATCCTTCTGGCAGCTCCACTGGGTAAGTGCCTGCCTCCTGTCTTGTGGGACAGGGGGATGCAATGTCAGGGTGAGAGGGAGACTGGTAGAAGATTGTTCATTTACTAATGCTGTAGGTTTCTCCATTAGGTGTCCTGGCTCAGGTCACACTGAAGGAGTCTGGCCCAGGGGTGGTGAAGCCTGGAGAGACCCTCAGCCTGACCTGCACCGTGTCTGGATACTCTCTCACTAGCTATGGTGTGAACTGGTTTCGGCAGGCAGCAGGAAAAGGGCTGCAGTGGGTTGGAGCTATCTGGAGCGGTGGAAACACTGGTTATAACAGCGCTCTCCAAAGCCGCCTCACCATCACCAGAGACACGTCCAGCAGCCAAGTGCACCTGCGCCTGACCGGGGTCCAGCCTGCAGACACGGCCCGGTATTACTGTGCCAGAGACACAGTGAATGAAAATGCATGAGAGCCTGCACAAAAACCAGCCCTGCAGCACCTGCCTGCCTGTGTGAGCAGCAGAGGCAGCAGCTGCCAGCCCCGTGCTCTTCCTGCTGGGTGCGACACATCAGGTCTTCAGATCACTTGAACCAGCCAGGGATTAAATCCTGACTGGAGAGGGGAGAAGAGCGCCTCAGGACCTGATTGAAGACTGAAAACTGTCAGGTTTGGGGGACTTCAGGGGCGGAGCCCTGGGGCATATCAAAGGAGCTGCGTTCCCAGCAACAAGGGTACAAATGCTTGGGCTTCTTCTGCTCCTGGTTTCTGCCTCTACCTATGGCTGCCACCAAATCCCCACAAAGTCTTCTCTTCTCTAGGTTGAACCTTTCCTTTCTCTATCAGCCTTTCCTTGTGTGGCTTGCTCTTCAGGTTTTTAATGGACTAGGGATCAAGCGATCCATTTTCTGTTCCCAGCTCTGCTTTGGACTTGTTCTGTTATCTTGGACAATTAATTCTGGTCTTTTCTCTCCTATTCTTCATGCATGTGAGGTGAAGCAGCCCAACCCCTGAATGATCCTTCTGCAGAAGGGCAAGGACCAGGGAGTGTCATTTGCTTGGCAGGACACTCCAAGATCTTGGGCAAGAAAGAGATATTTCTGATGCCAGCTTTACTACCACTTTCACTGAGGAATCCAGGGCTTTATTAAGCCAGGTGTTGTGCTTGCTGTTAGGAAGAGACAGTCCTGGGTTTTTTTGCTGGCATCTAAAATGAATTAGGACAAATACGGGCTCATTATTTTCCACAGCAGGGAATGAAGGATCAGAGAGTTAATGCTGAAATGTTTAGACTTCCTTAAGGACTTAGTTCCTGGAGTGTGGGAGATGGGCCACTGGTGGCCTACGAGGTCATAGCAAGTAGTCCACAGATACTGATTTCAGTTTTGAAGTCTGATGATGAAGGTACATGGTTGTAAATTGTTCATGGGGCCAACATTTTGGGAACTGCAGGCCTAGGGATTTAGAATGGGTAATGAATGGGACAAGGGCATCTTATTTCTTCCCAAACTCTCCTCCAAGGTGCAATGCCCAGAAGTTACAGACAAAGTCTAAAGAATAGCCAAAGTAATCAAATTGAATGTCTTGAGTCCTTGATAGGTCTTGAGTTGTCCTGAGTCTTGAAATGTCTTGAGTTGATACCACAGATCTAGTTTACATGTGCCAAGGCCAGAACAAGCTTCTTTATTAGACTAACAACAAAAAAGATGTGCAGCTTAAGGATAAAATTATCCACACCACATGTCTGAATTTTGGGAAAGTGAAATTCATACAGGAGCTTAATTTAAGATAACAGGTGCTCAACACTTTCTGAAAAAATCATCCCTTCCACCCTTGTGTCTTCATTTGAGCACTTGATCTCTTAGACAGTCTCAGATATTCACCAACTCCTGGAAACCAGAAGCAGAGCCTTTAGACATACATGTGTCTTTATTTAAAATAATGATCACAATAAATTGAGTGAGGACTGTGCTACGTATCAAGAGAGCAGAGTGTGAAACCCATGCAGTTAAACTCTCTGGTGTAGTTTGTTTAATTCCTACTGAAGGCAAAAAAGTTATACTACCAATAGCAGTAAAACAAAAGCAGACTAAAACCAAGACATTTCTTAACATGAACACACAAAGTCACATGGAAGCTTCCTCCACAGGTAAGTGAGAGAGAGGGGACCATATATAGAAGATTTAGGCTCAAAACTTCACTGATCATAATCAGTGGTCATAATTTCTTGTGATGGGTGTATTATAAAAGATATGGAGAGGCATGACTAGTTTGTGTTAGGCCTGAGGATGCTCTCCTGGGAAGAATTTGGATTCTCTATTCTACAGCAAATGGGATATGATTAGATGAGATGTAGGTAGCCCAGGCTAGAAAATACTTCCCTAACCTTGGATATTAACCTAGAATCATAGAAAATTAGGGTTAGAAGGGACTTAAGGAGGTCATCTAGTCCAATCCCAGCTCAAAGCAAGGACCATGTCCAACTATATCACCCAGCCAAGGCTTTGTCTAGCCAGGTCTTAAAAAACCTCCAAGGATGGATCTTTTACCACCTCTCTGGGCAACCTGTTCCAGTGCTTTGCTACCCTCCTAGTGAGAAAGATTTGTTTCTAATTGCTAACTTAAACTTCCCTTAGTATAAATTGGACTAAACTAGGCTTGAAAACAAAAGGTAGACTTGAATAGCCTTTAATACTCAAAAATAAACTTGTCTGGCTTTCTAGAATAAAACACTGCAATTGCTTCATTTGTATGCTTTTGGTGAAGGCACAGGACATCTTTTAGCTCTGTATTCGTACAGCATCCATAGAACAGCTGGGTATTTCTACACAGCACAATAAGCATGCTACCATAACCCATCTTAATTTAAACTAGCAACACTCTGGACAAATATAGCATTGGACAGGTTGTGTGGCAAGCTTTAATGTGTACTGCAAATCTTTACAGGCCAAAGTGCATAACCTGGTTGCTAGTGTCTGGGTTTCAACGCTCCGGTTATCTGTTCTAGCTAGTATTATTTAGCAGGTACTATAAATCACACTGTCATTTTGCTTTGCTTACACTCCTTAGGATGAGGGCTTCCTGACATGACTAGTTTAAAGAAGTAGAGTAGCTTAGAGTACAGTAAACTGGAGCAAGATAGGATAAAAAAAGATTGTTATTTGAAATAAGATTTGAAATTGGCCCAGGATTCCCTCAGGACCTCTTTCACCTTCTCGTTCCTCAGGCTGTATATGAAGGGGTTGAGCAGAGGGGTCACCACCGTGGTCAGCACGGCCGCCACCTTGTCAAAGTCCAGGGAGTAGCTCTGCTCAGGACAAACACGCATGAAGATGGAGCTGCATAGGCAATGGTGACCACAATGATGTGGGAGACACAGGTGGAAAAGGCCTTCTTTCTCCCAGTGGCAGAGGGGATGCTGACAATGGTGGAGATTATGTAGCTGAGCACTACAATGGAGGAGGAGATGAAGGCCAGCATCTCAAAGAAGTGCATGTTGGCACATGAGGCTTGGATCAGGGGAGCAACGTCACAAAAGAAGTGGTCCAGGACATTCACATTGCAGAATGGCAGCCGGGAGAGTTCAATGACTGGGGTGAGAACAGAAAAGAAAGCTCCAGCCCAGCACCCCAGCATCAGGAGCAAGCAGACCTTGTTGTTCATGATAGTAGTGTAGCGCAGAGGGTAGCAGATGGCTACATACCTGTCCACAGACATGACCGCCAGCAGCATGAACTCTACCGTCCCCAGCAGGAAATAGAGATAACACTGAGCGACGCAGCCACCATACGAGATGGGCTTGCTATGCATCATGAAGTTTATAAGCATCTTAGGGGAGATGACTGAGGTGAACAGGATGTCCAAGAAGGACAGGTTGCTGAGGAAGAAGTACATGGGGGTCTGGAAGCGGTGGTCAGTCCATATAATGCTGATGATGGTGAGGTTCCCAGCCAGGGTCATTATGTAGGTGACCAGGAGGACAGCAAAGAGAAATACCTGGACTTCCCAGACCCCAGTGAACCCCAGGAGGATGAATTCATCCACGGTGGTTTCCTTTTCCTTTTTCCCTTCATGTTTTTCCTGCAGAAAGGATAAATGAATTCTCAATTACTTCAGGCTCAATAAACACAACAGCAGAGGCCAATCCCACTATTAATGCATCACTCTGCATATATGCACCATTCCTTTAGCAGCATCTACCAAGCAGCTGGATAGCTGACTGCCTATGCCGTTAAGGGCTAGCTGTTGACCCATACAGTATACCATTCCCTTACACTCTTTTTATACAGAAAGAAATCTCCCTATGTTAATAATAGAAATACAATGTTATTTGAAATGAGGAAACCACTGCAACCTCACCTTATTTCCCCCACCTACATTGCACAATTAATTGATTCAGGTTTCTCCATTTATCCACCCATCCATCTATTCCTCCATCCTCATTCACAGTCATCTATCTGTTCCCATTCAATGTTGATAGGCAAGCCTCTCTGGGTATATACAAATGTATACTGTAGTAGTTTTAAATGGGCCTCTTGAACTTTTTGCAAAGGCAAATAGGAGAGCTAGGCACTGCAGTTGACTTTCAGAAGGTGCCCCGCTAATTTCCATGCCTTTCATGCCTTTGGAAGTGGTTTTCCATTATGGGAAGTCTCCAGGAGAAAAGCCCTCTGGTTTATCCAAAGGCCTGTTACATCACAAAAGTATACAATACCCACTTTGGGCACACATGGCACTTTCAGACAGCACAGAACCAGCAGGAATATGGAGTCTTAGCTGTAAAGGACAAATCCATGCAAAGAGTAAGGCAGGAGCAGGGCAGAGAATAGCACTCAGGTGTACTGCCTGCCTTGCCTGCCTGCCTCCCTTCTCAATATACCAACCTCACTCCCCTCCTGCAGCCCAGGACTCTAATCTAGGGCCAGCATCTTGCATTTGTTCAGGTATTCTCTTCTAGGAAATACAAGCACAGATCAATGCTAGGTTTAGAGATCTCAAAAAGAGAGAAGTAAGAAAAGTATGCTTAACTACCAAGTGTTCATTTCCATAACGCTACTACCAGTTTCTGTGATATCACACTTTCCCCCTTAGCTATTTCCTACCAGCAATGGAGAAAGACAACTGATACACATCCCACCAAACAGAGCCATTCACAAATACTTACAGAAGCGATTTGCCACAGCTTGTTAGAGTCTTCAAGAGTGGTAAAATTCATAAGACCTGGGTTACCTAACAACTGCCTGCAGTAGTGGATTGCCCCTTCCAGTCCTATGTTCCTTTAGGTATTTATTCATTTAAACAAAATGCACTCTCTTTGCTCCACTTCCATAAACTAAACTATTGAATAACTTAAACTCCTAAAACTGTCTATGATTTGATAGCTTAATTACTCTTTGCATCAGTTCAAGGTGTGGGGAATGGAGGACCTCTGCAAAAGTATCCAATTAAAAGTTCCCACTAACCTACAGGTCACTGGATATTTATTATTTCCATAATATTTTATTTCTTCTGAAAATAGACCAAAGATCACAAATGTATTAAAAGCTGTACATCCACCAGCGACATGCAAAAAACCAGGACAAGTTAGATGCTATTTTCTATATTCTAGAGTAACTAACTGTCTGGAGAAGAGGATTTTGAAATGGGTGTATGTGCTACATGTTTCTATGTTCATAAGAATCTGGAATATCACAATCCTCTCTCCCCCTTCTAAAACCATGAAAATGAAAATAAGTTTAGCTCTTTGTCTGTAAAATATCCTAATCCTTCATGAATACCACAATTTGCATTCAACATCACACAAGCAGCAGTCACAGATGAGCCCCCTAACCTGCTAAATATCATAAAAGAGTTAGGCAATTTTGAAAAAGATGGAAGACGGGAGATTTCCAAATAGGCTCTCTCTCTCTGTCCTGTTTCTCTTTTCCTCAGATCTTTCAGAAGTGTCTTCTTTTGTCTTCCAGTATTTGATTTTAACAGACCACTCTGCTCAGCCCTACAGACAACACTACGTTGTTGAATAATTCTGTTATCAGCCTTACAGCGCTGTCTATTTTTTTCCTTTTCCTTCTGGGAATAACCAGTGTTGTTGGCATTACAACTTTTAATGACTTTGAGGCAAATGTCCAATGGGAATTTATTGGAGATTAAAAAAGGGCCCATGTTAAATTATCTCTGCTGATAACAGAAAAGAAAAGATTAGGATTCCCTGTCCCACCCATCCTTTCCCCTGCAAAAGTTTATTATACTTTTTTGCTCTTTGCCCTACCAAACCAACAAAATGAAGTCACAAGGACATAGCAGAATCCTAATTGGCTATGGTATTAAACACAGACAAACATATAGGATTCTCAACCACGCGCTCCTTTTTCTGAACAACTGAAAACAGTGAGCATCATTGCAAAGCTCAAGAATAGACTTTTTCTCCCTTTTTTACCCCACCATAGGTCTGTTTAAATTAAAAAAAAAAAAAAAAAAAACAGTTACTCAAGGAAAGTCTATTATCCATGTAATACAAGACATCCAATTATGTATCTGGCCACAATTGTGCCTTCTGATTTCATAACTGATGACTCCATAAAACTATGTTGCTAGGTCATCTTTTCCATAATATCAAGCCTATGACTAATTGGACTGAAGAAGGAATAGATCCAGTTATCATAAACGGTCCACCTAAATCTAATGGTCATGAAAGAATACTCACCTGATATCAAATTATACAGCTCCAAGAGATTTCCCAAAGAAATGAAACTGTTTTCAAAAGAGTTAAAGAGCAAATTAGCAAGTTTATTCTGTGTGATAACCAATGCAACTTTTCTTTAATGAACTGGTAGTCTAAATGAGGACCATCATCTTCTTAGGAAAATAGTATGAAAAACTGATTTTGTCAATCAACTATATAAGAAATTCCACACATTAATAAAGACAGGGAGAGCATCAGTTGATCTAATCTGACATAGACCTTTTGAGATCAATGAAACCAGGAGAATTTTTACCAGTTCAAAATGTCCCTCTGCTATTTTGAAGATGTACACGGCAATCAGAAATTATTTAAACTAACTCCTCGCAAAACAAACCCTACAGAACTGCACACGTGCCAGATAGGCATGTTTTCCCTGATAAAAAGAAATTGCAAATTCTCTGATAAAAGTCACAAAATCTGTGATTAAAATGAAAGCTCCCCCCCCCCCCCCCAACTCCCCTGGACCTGCTAGTGCCCCTCACTCCCTACCCACACCCCCCTGACCCTGCTGGTGCCCCTTCACCCCCCACCCACGGCTCCTGCTCCCACAGCCCTGTTGGAGGGGGTTCCCAGTTGCTAGGGCTATGGGGCCAGGGTCCCAGTCCACAACCCCCTGCCCCTGGCAGGAGGTGGTGGCTGCTGGAGTGGAGCAAAGCCTGGCTCCCCACTACTGCCTGCCTACTGCACACTTAGGCAGGGAGAAGGGACTGCTCCCTGCTCTGCTGTGCACTCCTGGGGAGCACAGGAGTCATCTGTGTGTGAGGCAGGGCTGCACACTGCCTGCTACAAATTCCCACCCTGCTATCCTCCCTGGCACCTCTGTGGCCTGGCATTTGCAACCCACAGCTACAAAGAACAGTGGAGCCATGCAGCAAGCTGCTTGCCACTGCAAGCTCCAGCTGCCCCGGTGAAGGGTCCCCTGGCTGCACGGCTACAGCGGGACCAGCAGCGTGGGGTTGCCCACAGGGGATGAGGGAATTGCAGAGCTCACAGTGGCAGGAAGCCTCCTGCGCAGCTTTACTGTTCCCTGAAGTGCCGGGTCACACACACACTGGGCTGCAGAGGCCGCAAGGGAGGGCAGCAGGTGGGGGAGCATGAGCTTCAAGCAGGCAGTGGACAGCTCCTGCCCCATGCACAGATCTTGGGGGCATAGGTCCTCCCTGCCCCCTGGGAATGTGTGCAGTGGCAGGAAGCCAGCCTTGCCCCCCACCCCTAAACAAGCCAGCCATGGACCCATCCCACTACCCGCCATGACCCAGTGGCTGAGCATTGCAGCCCCAAGCCCCAGGCACTGCCCAGCTGGGCAGCATTCCCAGCCCCAGCCATGCCCAACTCCCTCCCTCCCTATGGGGGCCTCACCACCCCCCCCCCAAACACACACATACACACACAAATTACGTGTGGGAGCTGCTCTCCAGGCTGACTGGGGCCACGTGCATGTACATGCACATGATGCCCGCTGCCTGACCACCCTCCTCGTGCTCCCTCCCAGCTCCCTGCAAGCTGGAACGGTGCCCGCCTGCAGGGAGCTCATTGTAAAACTACAAAATCCGATGGTTTCTCCAGTAAAATGAGAAATCCACATTTGCCTTGGGTAAAAGGTAAAATCCACAGTTTACTCCATTTTACAAGGGAAACGGAAAGCTGGGATTCGTGGTCATAACTGGCCAGCTAGAAACAGACAAATTTCCTCCCATGTAGCAAAGAAGCCTGGAAACTGAATGCATGGGCAATATACAGGAACTGCATCATAGAAAGCATTGCTTTGATCCCATTTTGATCCCATTTATCAGAAACTCTTTGCATCACTTTTACTTCCTTCCACAGCTCGAAACTCCTACACGCCAGTAGCTTTCTGAGTAGCCCGTCTCAGTCGTAGGCAAATGAGAATGAGGATACATGGGGAGTATCTTGTCCCATAAAAAAAAATAAATAAATAAAAATCTAGTCTTAGAAGCCAAAAATGGTTAATCTTACAGTGTCACCACTAAGATAAGGTTATTTCCAGGAAGGGTTTATGAGGAAGGCAGTGGCAGTGCAGGTAGAACAGAATTCGCTTGGGCTGAGACAAACATTTTCTCATCCTCTCCAAATTACCATGGAGAGATCAGGGAAGCCGACTGGATTAATATCTGTGTGTGCATGGGTGTATGTGTGTGCTTATTTTCTCTCAGAACTGTAGGCCCTCTATTAACAACCACACACTTCCCACACTAATATTTTATTTTTTGCTTGGGTTCATTCTCAAGTTGCATCAAGGGAAATTTAGGTACGATATTAAAAAAAAAAACCCAAAAAACAACCTCTCATGAGGAGGATGGTCAAGAACAGGAACAAACTATCCAGAGAGGTGGTGGACTCTCCATCCTTGAAGATTTTTAAGACCCAGCTAGACAAAGCCTTGGCTGGGATGATCTAGTTGGAGATGGTCATGCTTTGAGCAGGGGTTTGAACTGGATGACCTCCTGAGCATAGGCGATGCGTAGGGGAGGAATGGGGAGGCACATGTCCCCCCTGACAGGGCCATCCCCGATACTGCCACCAGTGTCTGCAGGTGCTCATGGGCTCCATCCCTGCCACCGCTGTTGGTGTCTGTGGGTGCTCACGAGCTCCATCCCCAGTGCTGCCAGCTTTGGCAGGTGCACCCCCAGCCTCAGGATGCACCACTCGCCCATGCTCCTGAGGTCCTTCCAATCCTAACGTCCTACGATTCTATGATTTTTCTCATAAGTTTCCAAAACCTACTTATCCACAAAGTGTCTTAACATTAATTTATATATAAACACACCCACCCACAGTGAGATGCAAAACGAGACAGAAATCACAATGTATTGAGAGACAGATTGTTGGAAGCATAGAAAGACAGGCATAGGATAGAGGGTGGTATGTGTGCACATGTGTACAAACACAGAGATTGTTCCATACATGTCAGCCTATTTCAAGGAGTAATTAGTGACTTCTGAAAAAAAAAAAAATGCCACCATTCCTTTGAAAACGCCAAACCCATTTTTTTTTTTTTTAAATAAGAAAAGGGTTTCTTTTATATATTAAAGAAAAGAAAAGAAACCCACCAAACACTTTACAAGTTCTTTAAAGGTAACTGGTCAGATTGGAAGAAGACATTTATTTCCTCTAGTCCAGATAACTTCACCATCTCACTTCGTTTTCCAGTGACATAGCCACGGCTTGGAGAGGTCACTTCTTATTATTACAGAGATCTATTTGGATATTTGCTTCTCAACCACCAAGAAAAGGGACTAAAAAAAAAAGTGACACAACCTGGGTCCCAGTATGAAGATTATGCTACATGGAGTTGATTGAAACACTGAGGTCTATTTCCCATGCCCCCACTCACCTCCTTTTTAGGTAAATGCATTCTTAACTATTGAAAATAGACACACAATTGCTTATCATAGGATTTTTTACAAAATATATTTGACAATAAAAAATTATGAACCATTTGAACCAAGCAATGAATATACCTTTAGAAAATGCATACCCCAAGAAAGCAGACATGTACGGTGACATGTTAAAATATTAGGTCAGTACAGTTTTTCCTAGGTTGCATTGGAAATAAGATTTTTTAAAGCATCTTAGCAATGCCAATGTCAGCAGGAGCTAAGAACCTAACCTCCTGGCTGCCCCTTGAGATATCATGCAACGCTCACTCTTACAAGTCAAACTTTTGTTAAACAAATTCCAGAATAGTATCTGTCACAGCGGGGTCCTTCAGGAGGGCCGTGATCTCCTTAAGGTCCCTCTCACCGTGTCAAGGCCGACCCAAGGGCACCCTCTATTCTCGCCCGCCATGCCTTTGCTCGTAAGTTAGGTTGGGAGGCTGCCTTATACCGCCTTGGGCACGGCGTATCAGGACCTCTGTCCCCGTGTTCTCCTGGACCCACGGGGGGTCTCCCGGTACACTGGGTGCGTTCCAGGCACCCTAGCCTTATGGGCTACGCGTGGCTCCTACCAACCCCTAATACCACGCCCCAAGCCTCGCAGATGTACTGAATGTTGGTCTGTCAAAATCAACTCGCCCACTTCCCCAGGCCTCCTCTGTAATCTAGCCCACTCCGGGCTCTCTCTAATATACAGCCCCTCACTGGGACTCTCATCTCCAGGAAAGGGGGTGACGTTACAGAGACGTCCCAGAGTGGGCGACTTCTCTAAAATAACCTAGCCCGCTCTGGGACTGGCTATCGAGTCTCCAGTCCTCTAGGCCCACCGCACTGCTACCCTCAATGATACGGGCTCACCGCACTGCTATCCCCTTTTGCTGGGGACAACCGCTGCACCTTGCCCTTCTCCTGGGGTGTCGTACTGCTAACCCCTTCCGTCGGGGTCCACCGCAGCACCCCACCCCTATCTGAGGTCTACTGCCATGCTAGCTTGTAACCGGGCTCGCTACGCCCGTCTTGGGCTTCTCAATTGCGCCCCTTCTTTGGGACTCCTAACAGTGCCGCCCCCTTCCTGGGGTTCGCCACGCCCGCACTGGGCTTCTCTAGTGTGCTCCCCTCCCTGGGGCTCGTCATGCCCACGCTAGGGCTCCCTAATAGTGTCGCCCCCTCTCTGGGGCTCGCTGTGCCCACGCTGGGCTCCCTAATAGTGTCGCCCCCTCTCTGGGGCTCGCTGTGCCCACGCTGGGCTCCCTAATAGTGTCGCCCCCTCTCTGGGGCTCGCTGTGCCCACGCTGGGCTCCCTAATAGTGTCGCCCCCTCTCTGGGGCTCGCTGTGCCCACGCTGGGCTCCCTAATAGTGTCGCCCCCTCTCTGGGGCTCGCTGTGCCCACGCTGGGCTCCCTAATAGTGTCGCCCCCTCTCTGGGGCTCGCTGTGCCCACGCTGGGCTCCCTAATAGTGTCGCCCCCTTCTCTGGGGCTCGCTGTGCCCACGCTGGGCTCCCTAATAGTGTCGCCCCCTTCTCTGGGGCTCGCTGTGCCCACGCTGGGCTCCCTAATAGTGTCGCCCCCTTCTCTGGGGCTCGCTGTGCCCACGCTGGGCTCCCTAATAGTGTCGCCCCCTTCTCTGGGGCTCGCTGTGCCCACGCTGGGCTCCCTAATAGTGTCGCCCCCTTCTCTGGGGCTCGCTGTGCCCACGCTGGGCTTCTCTAAAGTGCACTTCCCCTTCCTGTGGCTCGTCACACCCACGTTAGGGCTTTCTAGTAGTGCCCCCTCCTGGGGCTCATTGTGCCCACGCTGGGCTTCTCAAAACGCCCCTCTCTGGGGCTGGGGTCTATACACCCTGCAAGAGGCGCCCTTACTGGCGCCAGGGTCCCCATGTCGCTGGGGTTGCCCCTGCAAATGCTGCGCCCTCCTCAGGCGCTGCACTGAGGCCTCCTCCAACCCCTTATAGCCTCACCCTAGCCACCGGTGTAATACAAACACTAAAGCAAACACAAGCCTGAGCCTCCTGGCTATAAATCAAACAAAAGGCACTGGGCCATAGCAACATAAGCCTCCTAGCTGTAATTCAACATCATTGCTCCAGCCTCTGGAGCTCTCGCGAACTATACTTGCTGTTAGGCTTCTCCTCGCGTCCTAACTACAGTAGCTCCTGCCCCTCTGGCTGCTGGCAGAGGACTGCCAGCCTGGCCTCAACCCTGGGCTTTATAGGAACCAGGCCCTGCCCCCTACAGGCAGCTGGCTCTCCTTAGTTGCCCCGGCAACCCACAGCTGTGCTCGTTCTCCCCAGCAACCCTCAGCTGGGCTCCTTATGTCCTGCCAGGGCTCCCTCTCTCTCTGGCAGTTTCCTCTCCCTAGGAGCAGAGCGCTGAGGTGCCCTGCGACAGTATCCATCTCCAAATCCTTGCCTGGTGAGGATTGTTTTGAATCATTGCAAATTGTTGGAGCCCTGATGAGTTTAAAGCAGCAGAAAGCTCTGATCCTATTGCATTTAACTGGTAAGGGGAAGCAAGAAAACACATCTGGGGGCCGATATTTATTTACAGTCACTGATGGCAAATATTGAGTTTCAACAATCCCCAGGGCTTTGCAGAGCCTGCAGGACCACACTCTCATCTTCACATCATTGTAATACTGGCCTGTAGCATTACTGTTGCTCAATTTCCATCCCAGCATAAATTCAGCAGTGCAAATCAGACTGAAGTCAAATTTTATACCATGCAACTGAGTGAACACGGTACTTAGACTCTGGTAGACCAACTTTAGATTCCCCCTGCAAGGTGCTGCCTGAAGCTGATTCTAATGGACCTCATCTTCATTGTCATCAGCATGAAGGAGAGTAGGATTGGGTGTGTAAACAGAAACAGAATTGCTCCCATTTCACGTCAGTATTCATGGAAAGAAAATCAGCCCACAAGACTATAAAAGAATTACTCCTGGTATACATGCATGTCCAATAAGACAGAGCGGCCAGACTCTATTCCACTTATTAGGCTTCTAAGTAGACTTTTCCTCAGTGTGAATCTTCTGTCCAAGTCCTGAAAATGTTAGTGCATCTACTTTTGTAGCATCCAGTCATCTGTGCAAGTCCCAAAAGCAGCAGCGAGGATGAGGACTTGCTCCCCTTTTGCATTAACTGGTTTGCAGGGACTTGAGCAGAGGGGAGCAATTCACATTTGTGAATCGATGTCTATTTAGCTAATAAGGTGGGGTAGAATCTGACCTTAGATACCTCACTTCTATAAAAAAAACAAACCCTTCAGCTGCCTCTTCTGATGCAAATCATCATAGGGGCAACTCCTTACTATTCTGTTGGTTTTAAAGATTTAAAATATAGACATAACCCAAATATATGTCATGCGCCCATGCTTATTGTCAGCCATGGGGGATCAGCCCCTTTGATTCCAGAGGAACCATGCTAGCCTACACCCAGTTGGAGATCTGGTTCCTTGGCTTCACTACAGCAGTAGCACTTCACAGCAGGTGGGAATTGGCTCTTTTCAATACTGTAACTGAGTACTTCTTTGCACACAGCTCTTTTTTCAAGGCCTGTTTGACATCTTTGTTCCTCAGTGTGTAGATGAAAGGGTTGAGGAGGGGAGTTATGACTGTGTTCAACACAGACAACACTTTGTTCAGCTCCAAGGAGGAGTTCACTTTGGGCCTTACGTACATGAAGATGACGGTCCCATACAGGATGGAGACTACGGTAAGGTGGGACGTACAGGTGGAAAAGGCCCGCTGCCGTCCCTGAGTGGATGGGATCCTCAGGATGGTGGAGATGATGAAGACATATGATATCAGAGTGAAGGTGAAGGAGCTCAGCAGGACCAAGGTGGCAACCACAAACACAATCCGCTCAATCAGGCAGGTATCAGCACATGCCAGAGTCAGCAAGGGTCCCACATCACAGTAAAAATGATTGATGAGGTTTGGGCCGCAGAAAGGGAGCTGACATACCAGGATGGTCTGCACAAAGACTGTCTAAAAGCCCCCCAGCCAGGACCCCAGGGCTAAGCGGCAGCAGAGCCCACTGCTCATGATGGCAGTGTAATACAACGGGTCACAGATGGCCAGGTACCGGTCAAAGGACGTGGCAGCTAGCAGAAAAAACTCAGTGGCACCCAGGAAAAAGTGGAAAAAGGCTTGTGTCAAGCAGCATCGGAGGCAGATGGACCTTTTCTGGACCAGGAAGTTAGCTAGCATCTTTGGTGCCAGGGTGGTGATGTACCAGATCTCCAGGAAGGAGAGGTTCCCCAGGAAGAAATACATGGGGGTATGCAGACGGCCATCCGGGAGGATGATGACAATGATGAGGATATTGCCAGTGATAGTGAGTACATACATAAAGAAAACCACTATGAAGAGAGAAGTCTGCAGCACTGGGGATCCAGAAAAGCCTCGAAGGATAAACTCTGTCACCAAGGTCTGATTTACCACCTGCATTGGGCAATTCTACCCCTGGGACCCTTCTTCTCGAAAAAAAAGAGGAAAACACCCGTTACCAGGGGTCAGCTCTCATGCCTTCATGGGCTTTAATGGAACATGTAAATCCATGCAACTCCCATCTCAATCCAACCCATATACACATATCTATTTAACCCCAGATATGCCATTTCCAATCCCCAAATTATATCTATTTTCTTATAGATTATCTCCACCCAACCCACATTTCCCCCATATTTATCTAATCATCCCCACACACGCTATCAGTCCTACAATATACAGTCTCTCTGCACCTAAGCCCCCATCTATCCCTCCATTCCCGTGCACACTGGATATCTCCACCCCAACCAACGTACAGTACATATAGTCTCACTCTTATCTATCTGTCTGTCTGTCTATCTCCACTGGTCAAGGACATTTAACAAAACACACTCTCTCTCCCTTCAGGCAGGATTTCCCAATTCATGCCCATCAACATACTTTGCAAAGCGGTTCATTTTCACTTAAAATGTGATGAAGTACATGTACAATTGTGGCAGGGACAGGAACCTTTCCAGCAAGAAGTTGCACATTTCCCAGACAGCCCACCTCTTGGGTTATGTACAGTCAAGTATATTGATCTTCTGGGTAGTTCATCTCTGATGTAAATGGCTTTGTTGCAGAATGGGCTTCCAGGTCAGCCAGGGTCTACAGCTCTACATCCAGGCAGATTTCCCCTTATCACACACACCCTTATTCCTCTTATGTTATCTCTTGCATATTCTCTCCTTGCCATCTGCTTTCCTTCACATAGTAGCCACCCATCCTCCCTCACACCTCTATCCTGCTATTGCCTTTGTGAACACATACATATTGTCAGGGAAATAATGTACCACTAGGTAATATTGCAATATAATGCAGAACATTGTACTCACATTATGATCTTCATCAATGGAACAATGTCTTAAGAAAGCAGCATTTAGTCATTGTTCAAACCTATTAAAAAATACAAGTTATTTTTTTTCCCAATAAAACCCCCAGCCTTAAAAATCAAACAAACAAACTGGAGAACATTTACAAGAACTATTTCACTGAAACAAAGGCACATTAAGGGCATATCTGTATTTTGTAATGTGAAATTTGTGAAAATCCACATTTGATAATGCATGAAGGATATAAAGCAAAGTTTCAAGTAAGAGCAAGTGGACACTGTAAAGAGAAGTAAACTTGTGAAAAATATACACTGCTTCAACAACTTTGATCCCAAGTACATAGAAAATATTGCTTATTTACTGGTATTATAATATTGTAATTATTATTATAAGCTTGTAATATTGCTCATATTGTCTGGTATTATAAAGGTACTAAAATACAGCTCTCACTTCATGTCTGAAACTTAAGTCAAAATAGTAGGTTGGGGTTCTTAGTATTCGTAGACTACTTTGAAGACTTGAGGTCTTTGTACCTGATAATTATAGGCACATTTATATGGCAGTTGATCAGCTTCCCTCCCCAGTTCAGAGATGTCTTGTGGGAAATTAAATTAAAATGAGAGTTTCCTCACAGGGGTTGATTTATTCACTGGTTCATTACCGCCGCAACTAAATCTGTGGGACTCTGTGTATGAGCATCCAACAGCTCTACTCCTTTGAAGGTGTTTTTGCTGGACCTGTGTCATCATTAAAGTCTCTTCAAGCTTTATAATTAGTATCATTTAAGTGTATGACTACAGCTACTGGGAAATTCTCAATAAAATCTTTTTCCGCCATCAACACACATGCACGCCATCTTGACTGGAATATGTGAAAGCCTTGAAACCAAAGCTCTCCACAGAAATACTTGGCGTGGTGATTTCTACAGAAGAGAGTCAGTAACACATCCAGGTGACTCAGCCCAGGTCATCCAGCAGTGTTGGTTGCCAGCTTTGGGTACAATGCCTTGCATCTGAAAGCTTGTCTAAAATATCTCCCAATCATGCACCTGGTCCAAGACAGGTATTGCCTACAAGAATCCTTTCCTCTAGCGTATTTCCTGGATCATCATAGCTACACCAACATCACTCCAATGTGATCAATGTGATCTTCTACATTCGAGGCTTTCCTAAACTGAACGTGCATTTGAATCTCCACAACTTCCCTGTGTCTGGTTTATTATTCAGCTATTTTTCTTCCCTCTCTCTGCGGTAAGAAAGTCGGAGTGACCTCTTCACCAGAGGACTGGAATAATAATCAATGTTAAGTGGACTCCAGATGGCACCAAAGGATCAGAAGAAGACACATATAGATGAAGTATTTCACAGCTGTGTTTCCTACTCTTGTTTCTCCTTCCCACCCTCCACATCAGAGAGAGGAGGCCCCATCAACTTTGACCACATCCTCCTTCAGGTTTCCAGTCTTCTCACAAGAGGCAGACTGCTTTTAAAGTCAATGGCTTTTGGCCCAAGATGAGACACTGCCCAATTTGTGTGGTAAATCCTAGGTAGCCCATAGCACTGCTAAATTCAACATGTCCTTTTTACTTGTACTCTGATAGTCTTTGCTGCCTGCTACATTTTGAGAGCTACTTGAAAACCTGAGGTACCGCATTCAATCCCTGTAACAAAGAAGTCTATTTAGAAAGTGTAAGAAACTGCTTTCATTCACAAAACTGGTGCGGATGTCTCCCTCCCTGCAAAAGCATAGATACGACTGAAGGCAGTGTGTTTCAGACCTGAAAGATTAACTAATTAAATAAGTAATATTTTCCCTCTGTTTCCCTCCCCACACTTCACAAGTTTTTATTAGGTAAACTTTCCTTCCTTTTATCTGTCTGAACTCAAATTAAAAAAAACAAAAAAACCCACACACACAAGAAAATACTAAGACAGCGTTTGCAAGAGTGGTTGCCTAAAGTTTAAAACGCTCAGAGCTGTTTCTGAAAAGGATCTAGCTGTGAAATTACTGCTAGGATGAATGAGGACTTACTGTCCAATCTGACTAGGATGAAGTCCCTTCCTTAAGGGCTGAGACTTTCCAAGGTGCTGTGGGTGCTAGGTCCTTCTTGCAATTGGAGTTGCGTTCTGGGTGTCTAAACCTCTTAGTAAAACTTAGCATCTAAAAACAGCATGAATAGTTTTAACCTCAGCACTTATATCCATAGACTGCAAGGCCAGAATGACCATTGTATTCACCTAGTCTGACCAACTATAAAAACAACCCAGAAAATCCTACACAGCCACTCACAAAAATACCTAAAGAGTGTATGACACAAAGATAGCAAAATTATGGGACAATGGGAGTGACAGGGTGATTTTATAGTCACCCCAATGCAAATGCAAGTTCCTCTTTCCCCATTAAAAGCAGCCTGGAAAAGGCCTTTTCTTTTGCCTTTCCCCTCTGGCAATTTTGTGCCGTCATTTTCCATACCCTTCACCATGTGCTCCTTCCTTTTCATCTCCGTGCTGCTGAGCTGCTTTTGGGGTAAGTAGAGCACCATACAGCGGTTGCATGGTCCTCTTGCTTCCCCCACACAATCTCCTGTTCCTTTCTGCTGAATTTTTAATATAGTGCCTAAGTAGAAAAGAGATGGGAAGAAACAGCTAATGAGGCACAAAAGAAGAGCAGTTCAGGCAATTCAGTCCAGCTTCAGAGGTGTGAGTTAAAGCCTTGGTTATTCAAGGTTGTGGCTCAAAGGCAGCTGGAGGCATCACAGCTCTGTGTGCAGTTGGCTATAGAAGCTGGCATGTATTATTTGATGGGACCACTTTGACCTTGGTTAAACCTCTACTAGTATATATATCCAACTAGCTCACTATTCCTATCCATGAATCTTACTGCAGTACCTAGCAATTGTTGCTTTTCCTTCGGTCCCTTCAGGGACTGTATGCATCTCTGCCCTTTCAACATGCATCTTTCCACCTGCTATAATCTGTCTCCACCACTTCCTACTCAGCCATCTACTAACAAAGACTTATACCTTCAGCTGTCCAGAGCCAAGGGTCCCTGATCCAGCCACCGTCAGAAGTTAAACAGCCTGGGGAGACCCTGAAACTTTCCTGCAAATACTCTGGCTCTGATTTTACCAAGTACTGGTTGCAGTGGGTCCGGCAGCCCCACGGCCTGGGACTGAGCTGGATTGGGGAGGCTAACAAAGACGCCACATCTACCAACGTTCGGCGGGCTTTTCAGGAGCGTGTTAAGATCGCCAGGGACAATGCCAACAGCTTGATTCACTTGGACGTAAGGAACCTGCAGCCTGAGGACAGTGCTGTGTATTACTGTGCTGCCCACAGTGACTGGAGGCTTGGACAAAACCCTGAGACCTAACGCATCCTGGCCCAGAACCAGCCTTAGAAACGTGACTGTAATGCTGTTCCTTGTTGAGGTACCAGCCCAAACCAGGAGGCATTGAAGCCGATGTGGTCTCCCCAGTGACTTCAGCAGACATATCCTTAGGCCTTAAATCCATCACTCCCAAAGTCCCAGGATAGAAAGGACCATCTGACCAAACAGTCCAAACTCCTGACATCTGTGGTCTAAATTTAACCCCATGACCTTCACAGATAGTCAGCTACCTTGGTTTGACTCCAATTATCCAGTCCCAGTGTGAAAACAGCAAGAGTTGGAAAACCCACCACTCTCCTGAGAACTTTGTTCCAGTGTTTCCTTGCCCCCGTTAAAATAAAATATACCTTATTTTTAACATGAATTTACCTCTTTTTTAAAAAAATTACTTTTGTTCCACCTTTCATTGCTACAAAGAAGAGCCCTTTGCTTTCCAGTACTTTCTCCCTATGAACACCTTTAGTCTTTCACTGCTCCTGGCACCAAAAAAGGTAAAGGAGGGGGAGACGCAAGAAGTGGCATCTAATCTAGGCTTTGATGTTAACTGCTATGTAATTTAAGGCCTGTCACCTAACTGCTGGATTTTCCCTGTCTTGACTATTTAGATGAGCTCTTTGGACTAGAAAGTATATTTATTCAGATGGTAGGGGTGACTTCTGGGCATGGCCGTAAGTCCCATGTTAGTCATGTTATAGGTATTCATGAGAGGAAGTTGCTATAGTCTTCTGGTGCAATTACTATACTTTCCTCACATACCACGCAAACCTTTTATAGCCCTCCAAAATTGAGGTGAGTCATAAGTGGGGAAGTTGATTTGTTTTTGCTGGACAAACATGGAGACATTGCTGCATGGTGGCTGCCATACATTTCCCTCCAAGGGGCAGAGTTTATCCTTCAGGGGCAGAGCTAATATTAATCCACACAGAGCCACAGCTGCTGCAGTCAGCTCCCCCAAAGTCAGCATTCAGCTACAACTAGAAACATCTTTTTCCCCTTCATTCTGCCTCCCTCAAACAAGGTGCATATCTTACTAGGAGGTATGTGATATGCAGTTAAATATGGTAAATAAATGCATTTATTCTCTGCAGCTCTTTCTATTGATACCTTGCTACATATTCCTAGATAAAATGCAAGTAGGTCTTCTGGCAGACTATGCCTATTGTGTCCCCTTTTGATTTTAAATGGGGTTTTCACTTTTAATTCATTAAATGTGATGGTTAGTATTATGTAATGTAGTCTCAGAGTCAAATCAGTTGAACTCCATCCCTCAGTTTCCCCAACCCCAGTGGGAGGGGACTGTGGGAGGGATATTAGCTTATATTAGCAGTACTGGACCAAAAAATAAATACATCGATTTTGAAGTGGATATAAGCACAATGATACCGCTGCTGCCCTGAGAAGCTTGATCTACATAGGCTTCCTAGATGATGCCCTTCATCATGGTATCTTAGAAGCATTTAACATCTTCATGATTACATCATTACATCATGATTACATCATACCTGTGAATTCAGGGAGGGTGATAATCCCCACTGGACACAGAGGAAACGGAAGGATCAAGCTGTTATGTGACTTGCTTAAACCTAAACAGGAAGCCTATGGAAGAACCAGTCTTTCAAGTACTGGGGTTGTGCCCTAACCACTGAACCATCCATTCTCTCCAAGAGTGAAGCTCATGGTTTCCTGAGAACATCAAACCCTGCAGCACCGATGTGCTGTGGCTTTTGAGATGACTACATTATCCATATGCAAATAGTCTAGGACAGGGGCGGGCAATTATTTTGGGTGGAGGGCCGCTTACTGAATTTTGGCAAGCCATTGAGGGCTGCATGACAGGCAGCCAGGGGCAGCTAAATATTAATTTTCTAAAAAATTTAGGGGTCCCATGGGCCAAATAAAATGGCCTGGTGGGCCACATCAGGCCCGCGGGCCATATTTTGCCCACCCTGGTCTAGGAAGACATTCACTTTTGATTTGGGAAATTCAGCCATGTCTGCAGTGGCTCAAGTCAGAAGCCTGGGGTGCTAAAGCACAGGTCTCTGGCACATAGGCAGCATGGGATGTGTGCTTGCTTCCTCCTCCTGCTGCCCCCAAGGTCTGTGGGATGGGCAGTCCACAGTCATTGCAGCAGGACTCTGCAGGGTTTCTCATTACTTCCTCTTCCTGCTTCCAGGTGTCTCTGGGATTTGCATTCCCCAGTCACAGGCAGCACTGAGGAAGCAGGGCAGGGAAGCTCCGTATTTGAGGGAAGGGAAATTTAACCCCCATCCCTGGCCCCAGACCCCAGCAGGCATTTGTCAGGGGTGGGCAGTAAGCCAGTCAGTGAGGCCATCAAGCCAGCCCTCACTGCTCCATCTAGGGAGCAGAGGGCAAGGCCAGCTCTGCTTTCTACAGCAGGCAGCACAGCACAGCCCAGTGCTGCAAAATGCTGGGATGCTGGGAGACCCTGGTTTAACTTGAACTAGGAAGGGGTCTGGGGCAGAAATTTCATAAACCAGTTTGACCCAAATGATTTAACTTTGATGCTATATTCAACCAGGTTTACGTTAAACCAGTTTCAGGCATTTTGAAAATGGTTTCTGTGCACTGAACTTCTAGGCTTGGGACAGAAGTTACACATAAACTGCTTTAAGTGATGAGAAACTGGTTTAAACCTGTAACAGAACAGAAGCTCAGTGCACATAAAGCGGTTTGAAAATGTCTGAAACTGGTTTAACATAAACCTGGTTGAATGTTGTATCAGCTCTGACACGCGGATAACTTCCACATCACACAGCCTAGCACTCCCCAGCAGCTTCTTCACACACCACAGGAGCCCTGAGGCCCCTCAGAGGCTGCAGCCAGAGCAGGGTAGGGCTGGGCCAGACCTAACCTGCACCATGTCTGCGTTCTCACAAGCTGCAATATGCACTGGTTTTCCAGGTAGAGGGAAAAGGCTGGAACTGGTGTGTGTGGGGAGGGGGGGGCCCTTATTACAACAATGCTCCAAGGAGCCTTCTCGGATTAAGTGGAGACACCTCCAGAGGCCAAACACACCTGTGACTGAATAGGTCACAGGTGAATAGCCTGAATAGCCTGGACTATGGAGACAAAGCCAAATTCAGGGAAGCCCATTACAGCTGGCTCACAAAGCACCTCTGCAGGATGCTGTCTTTACACAAACTCCTGCCCAGTGCAGGCAGGAGTCCAATGCTTTCAGCTCTTATCCTCCCAAGGGAACTCGCATGCAAATCCCTGCCCGGGGCTCCTGATTAAATGTCCCAGAGCCTCAGTCTCTGCCCAGTCCCTGTTCGGCCCCTTTCTGTCTGCCAGGAACTGACTCACCCCATAGCGGGATGGCTGCTCTCCTGCTCTTCCTCCCGCTGCTCCTTGCTCCCACAGGTCAGTTCTTGGTGCAGATGGGGAATGATGTGGGGCCACACCCCAGGCGCAGCAGGTAGCTCATTCTGTTTTGGTCTTGTCTTTTGTCTCCCAGGTGCCTTCGCAGGGGTGACACTACTCCAGTCTGGCACAGATGTGGTGCGGCCTGGGGAGACCCTCACCCTGCAATGCACTGTCTCTGGTGTGTCCCTGACTGACAACAGCTATTTTTGGCTCTGGGCCCGGCTGGGACCTGGGAAGGGGCTAAATGAGATTGAATCGATTGGAGCATATTCACCAGCGGTGGGAAAAGCACTCCCCAACCCACTGTTTGAGAACCGAACGAACATCTCTGCAGACGCCTCCCAGAACCAGCTCTCCCTGCAGATGCACTCCCTGACAGCTGCAGACACCGCCACGTATTACTGTGTCAGATCCAGCACACAGTGATACAGAGCAGAGCAGGGGCTGTGCAAAAAGGGGAAGCTCTTTCCAAACTCTGCCCAGCTTCCCAGCTCCTGCTGCCTTGGCTCTCAGGTCAGGTGTGTGGTACACAGCTACGTCTCATCTGCTCACTCGCTGCTCCACGTCTCAGACCAGGGTCCCCAGTTGTCCATTATTGCACCCTCCTCCACTGATGTGCATCAGAAGAGGAAACCCTAGATGAGATGCAGGATGGACCCACTAAGGGCAGTGCTTGAGGGTCAACCGTGGGCCAGCCCTGCCTGAGCAGCTCCCATCACATGCATTTCTGGATCCATGGACAGTGGAAAAGCCTTGCCTACCAATGGCTCAAGGCATCAGTAGCTCTGGGGCCCCACCTCCCAGGCCTTCTGCTGTATGGACACCAGGGTAGTGTTCATGCTCGGGGAAGCTGGGCGTCTGGCAATCACCTAGGCCACTGAAACCAGGCTCCTGAACCCCCGTGACACTAGGTTCTGTCCACTTTCACAGGATCCTCCTCTCGCCAAACCCCGTATCCATGCTCAGACTTCTCCACAGGGATAGCTGGGGTCTCATCACAGCTCCTAACCTGGGACTCCCTATGCTTGACCAGTGCTTATGAAGGGTTGAGGCCCCCCTGTATCCCTAAGGCTCTGGGGAGCTTTTCACCAGGAAGAAGCTGTGAGGCCCTTGGAGAAGGCATCATTCCTGGACACCCAGTCCAGAGGCAGCAAGACAACAGGCCTTGCAGGGATGGAGACCCCAGCATGGAGCCAGCACTCAGGTGACTGCAGACAGAGCCTGGTCTGAGTGCAGGGCTCCTGGGGGGCAGCAGCTGACCCATCCCTCCCGCAGAGGGTGATCAGGACCCAGTGCTGGGAGCTGCACTGCTGAGGCACATGTCAGCAAGGGAAGGGGGACCAAAGAAACTTTGCCTGGTGACATGACAAATGTGCACTTATTGGAGACCATTTCCTTGAGGTCTAAGGGGCAGGAGGGGCCTCCATGGGCCATCCCCCCAGTACCTACATAGAGTCAAGTGCAGAAATGGCCCAAATGCCTTGGGAAGCCCCATTCCCCACAAACATATGCACTGCGGCCCCTCCTCAACCCTGATCATCACGACATTTCCTGTGGTGCTGACCCCTGGGAAAAGACAGCAGTGCAGGGAAAGGGGCCATGGAGAAGGAGTCAGGGGCTCTAAGGAGGGTCGTTCTGTGTGCCTGCTGCAGCAGCTCCAGGGACACAAAACAGGTGCAGCAGCCCCTGTCCAGCAGCTCCCTGTGCCCATCTGCCTGTCTGTGCCCAGACTGCACCTGAAAGGATCACCAGGGAAGGGAGACGTGGCCCCACCTGGTTTTCATTGCACCAGTTTTGGAAGATGCTGCTGCCCTGGTCTGGGCAGTCTCAGGCCATGGAATGAGGATCTTTTTCTTAATACATTTTCTAGACAAGTCTTTTTTCTCCCCAGGATCCCATGTACAATCCCAGGCTCCCCTGGGGGTGTCTAGAGGGGATGGGAAGAAGCCACAGACTTTTCTCAGCCCTTTTGCAAAAACTCTGGGTTCATCTTCAGCTCCCATTCACTTTCACTACAGGGACACCCGATACAGACTTCTCTATGCCTGAACCGGCCCGAAGCCAGCGCTTCGATCTGGACACGCTGCTTTGGACGCCAAAGTGTCTGAAGCTTCTTCGGATCTGAAGTGTGGTCTGAAGCCTCGCACAGCCCTAGTGAACACCTGTCTCCCCATGAAGCACAAGCTGAGCTCCTGTCTGCCATGATACAAAGGGGATCTTCATCCCTCAGCAGACAGCACAGTGCCTCAAAGGCTCCCAGCTTGGCACCTCTTATACTCACAGCAGGAACCCGCATGCAAATCTCTACCCAGGGGCTCCTATATAAATATAGCCCCTGGACCCCAGAGCCACAGTCACTGCCCAGCCCCTTTCTGCCCCCTCCTGCATGCTGCGTAACTTCCTGTCTTGTAGGACAAGAGAAATGGGATTCTTATGGCTTTTCCTTTGTTTCCTCTCTGCCCTCCAAAGTGAGTGTCCATGTAGGGAGCTGAAGGGGGGGTGGGGGGTAGGTGCACATCCAATAAAGTGTGGGCTGACTTGGTTTCCCTCTTCTCAGATGCCCTGGCTGAGGTGCAGCTTGTCCAGTCTGGGCCTGGGGTGGTGAAGCCTGGAGAGACCCTCACCCTGACCTGTGCTGTGTCCGGAGTTGCGATCACTACTTGCTATAACTACTGGCACTGGATCCGGCAGCCTCCTGGGAAAGGGCTGGAGTGGATGGGACAGATCTATCCCTATAACACTGGAGAAAATAAGTACAACCCATCACTCCAGAGTTGAACCACCATCTCTGCAGACAACTCCAAGAACCAGCTCTCCCTGCAGCTGCGCTCCCTGGCAGCTGCAGACACCGCCACTTATTACTGTACCAGAGACACAGTGACACAGAGCAGGGCAGGGGCTGCACAAAAAAGCAAAACTCTTCTTACACACGTCCCAGCCCTCTTTAGAGCAAAATACTCATTAGATCCTGAAAGGAATATTGTCCTTCGAGGAGAAAGAGAGATCCCAGAGGAATCGGGAGGGAAAAGTCCCTTCTATGCCCAACTCTGCTCTTACAGTCCCAGGTTTGAACAGGCAGGAGAGGAGAGAGAGGGGCAGTAGTGGATTTTCAAAAGCATCTTCACAATTTAGCTGCTTCAAATGAATAGAAATGAAATCAAGTTGGCACTTACCTCAGCCAGCTCAATTTCAAGCCCAACTACAAGTAAGATCTTGACACTCCTGCAGATACCAGCCTTCCCATAAACTAATGGTGATCAGGAGCTGAGGCACCTCATTTCCCACAGACCACTGCACCAGGCATTGGCCCAGACACACAAAGCCAGCTGCCAGCTCCAGCCAGAATGACCCCCACCTTGCATTGTGGAGAGCATGGGACATGCACTGTACCCCTGACACCTACCTGTGCCCAGCACAGATACCCTATTAGAGACAGAGCCCAGATGCACCCTACAGTGACCAATTGTAATACAGAGAGTAACCTGACCCTGGATACCTCTTGCTCCCAGCCTTCTCCCTGGTAGGCAATGGCCTCTTCCCTCAGATACTCCCTATATCTTCCCATCGAAGAGACAACTTTGACCTCACTGGGTGCTGGGACTCCAACAAGTTGTGAGGAGGAGGAGGAGGAGGTGAAACCCTCTCATCCACCAGACCCCAGCCAGTGCCAGGGCTTCGAGTCCCTGAGGAGTTACAGCTGTAGGTGATTGCAAGCTTAGGGGCGCGCTAGGACCCAAGATAGCCTGCTGTCCTCCTCCCCACTTCTCCTGCAGGGAAGGCTATGCCCTGTGAGCACATCTTTATAAGCTCAGTGCAGCTTTTACCTTGACAGTATGAAAAGGGTGCCTGTCCTAGAGGCGATACCACCCTGCATTGCCTGGTCCCAGCCTGGCATCTCTTAAATCCAGCTCAGGATCCCATATACTCATTTCTTCCATGAGGGCTTCTGGCTGAATACAGCCCCAGAGTCCCAGACCCTCAGTTCCTGCCCAGTCCCAGCCCTGCCAAATCCTTTCTGGTAGGAAGTCTCCAGCACTCACTGGGAAGGAGAAAGAAAACTTTTTTGAGTTCTCTTTTCCCTGCTGTCTCCTCCCAGCTGAGAGTCCAAGGGAGAGAGAGGAGAGAAACAGGGAGCCCATGGGGGTCAGGTGCCTGGATCTATTGTGCTGCAGATTATTTCCTTGGATGGTTTACGGACCCCAGGTGCCCACTCTGCAATGGCACTGGTCCAGCTGGAGTCAGAGATGGTGAAGCCAGGAGAGACCTGTGCTGTCACTGATTCTTCCATCTCCAAATGGTACTATTGCAACTGAATCAAGCAGACTCCTGAGAGAAAGGGCTGGAGTAGTTGACACAGATACTTTCAGACACTGGGGCCATCTCAGCTCCACCTCATTTCCCCAGAGCTGAACCTCCGTGTCCAGGGACACCTCCCTGGAGCTGTGCTCCCAGCTGTGCACCCATTCCAGCCTTCTGCCCTGCACCACATCCCTTCTCAGCAGCAGCCAAGGGCAGGAGCTGAAGTCAGCCAAGGCCCTGACCACCAGAGCCCTTCCTGCCCCTGCATCACTGCTCAGTTCCCACTCTGGGGGGAGTTTTCCAAGCTCAGGCCCTTCGCCTTCTTGAAAAAGGCTGGGAGGGAACAGTCCCCTGGAGCCAGCACCATGAATCTAGACACTGACCCCAGGGAACCATGCACCAACATCAGCTATCTAGACCCTGCCACCTACATCCAGATGGTTCTTCCACACACCTGGTCACATAGATTCATAGATGTTAGGGTCGGAAGGGACCTTAATAGATCATCGAGTCCGACCCTATGGCCATATACATGACATGGGCACTGTACTGATGGCTGCAGCACCAGCCCAGACATACCAAGGCAGCTGCCAGCTACAGCGATGCCCCCAGAGCTCCCACAGATCCACAGGGGAGATCATGAGACACCCATTGCACCCTCTACACTTGTCTGCACCCAGCACAGACACCTCAGCTGATACCAAGTTCAGGCTTGAGGGGAAGTACCCAGGCTATCCTCTCCCACCCCACATTTTTCCGCAAAGCGTGAAGTATTAGCTCCCTTTGACTCCTGTAGAAATCCTGGTCATAGCCATCAGAGAAGAGGATTTCTCTCATCTACCTCCTCAAATCCTCCTATGCCCTCACATCCTCAGCAACCACTCAGGACCTTCCTTCCTGATTTGTATGTCATCCAGCAGTTCAAATGGCCCTCAGGAATGTTTGTTACACCAATCCTAAAGGTTATTATAGAATTAGGGTATCCAAATCCCTTTTGAATCTTGGAAGCTCATCCTTTGTTCTGAGCTCAATCTACTCTCTCAGGTGCAAACCTCTTCAGGGACCATTCCCAGCTGGAGACAGGATTCAATCCCAGTCCTCGCCTGTGCACACTCTGGGCACAATCATGCAAACAGGACCTGTTCTTTTACACGTCACATGAAAAACAAGCCCTAGCTGTCCATGGTGTTTAACTCAGGCTGCAGTTGGCTCTTTCACTAGCTCTGAAGAGCATGTTGTGTCCAAAACTAGCTTCGCATTTCTCCAACTGCACAGATGGGCTAAGAAAAGAGATCACCATATAACCCTTATGTCTGGGATATACCCTGGACTCGCACAGACATAACAATACTCTGCCCCTACTATATGATAGAAGCCAGTATGAGCACTGAGACACTGGCAAGGAGAGCTCACACCAGTTACATTGCCTGAGACACCTGCCCAGGGTGTGAGAGACAGATATCCCAGTAATAGCAAGCATGTCACAGGGCCCAGCCCAGGGCTGAAAGAGGATCTGGTCCCAGGCAGAAGAGGAGCGAGGAGATTGCCCAGCAGACACTGTCCTCCTCAGGGCACAAGGCTCCAGCTGCTCCAGCAGGGCCAGCCCCAGAGCTCCCTGCAGCCCAAGGCCAAATGCTGTGGGAAAGCCCCTGGCTGGGATCTAGCCTGAATCCCTGAGAGTGCAGGCAGGGAGGGGAGGAGCTGCAGCAGCTCTGCCACCTCCTGTCAGTGCAGGACCATGACTCAAGGGCATCTCAGAGTAAGGATCCCGGTCTCATGCCCCATCACTGCCTCTGCTGTTGCATGGGCTGCACATTCCTATCAACATCTGGTGCCAGCTCCACTTACAGCCCAGGCCCTGGAGGAGACAGACCTGGGGCAGGACTCTCTTTGTCCCTCACTGTGCAACTCTGGCAGGCAGCTGAAATCTTTGACTAAAAGGCAGGGAAAGGAGGCCACCCTCCAGGAAGCCCCTCCTCTGCTGCCCCCCTTATCCTCCCTGCAGGAAGTCACATGCAAATCCCTGTCCCCAGGGCCCCTAGTTAAACACCAGACCCAGCTCTGAGCACCTCAGTGTCCCTCCAGAGAGGAACCTGCCCATCCCTGCCTGCTGTGGACACTGGGCATCAGCCAGAAGGACCATGACACCTGCACTGGTTTTGCTGTCCCTGCTGGCTGCACCCCTGGGTGAGTGTCTCCTGCTGGGGGTGGAAGAGCAGAGTCAGGTGCTCGGGAAGAGAAGGAGGGTCCATTAGCTAATGCTATGTCCGTTTCCCTTTAGGCATCCTGTCCCAGGTCACACTGAAGGAGTCTGGCCCTGGGGTGGTGAGGCCTGGAGAGACCCTCACCCTCACCTGCACCATTTCTGGAGATACTGTCACCAGCAGTTACTGGGACTGGGTCCGACAAGCTCCAGGGAAAGGGCTCGAGTGGGTGGGCCAGATTGACTGGGTTAGCTCCAGGTGGCGCACATCCTACAGCCCGACACTCCAGAGCCAAGCGACCCTGTCTGCAGACACATCCAAGAACCAGTTCTCCCTGAAGCTGCAGTCCCTGACAGCCGCAGACACCGCCACGTATTACTGTGCCAGGGGCACAGTGACACAGAGCAGGGCCGGGGCTGCACAAAACGGGGAAGGAAGTTCAGGCTGAACAGCGCAGAGAGTGCATTCACTACCAGCCCCTGAACAAATGCACAGGAGTAAAAACACGGATGAGCCAGCGGGTGAATGGAAGCAAAGCAAAGAGGGTGGGCTGTTACAGGAGGTAAGAACACCTGCTCCATCTTCTGCCACAGGTCTCCCATATCAGCTCAGGCAAATTATCCTTTCCCTTCTAATTGGAAAAAAAACCAAACCCAAACAATCATGTTTCCAGCCTACTGGATGTCTATGTCCAAGAGATAGCCCCCCCACACCGAGCCTGGCATCAGGCAGATCCACAGAGCTTCAGGTGTCCCTATTGAGAGAGCAAACTACCACACATCTGCCATTATGAAGTTTCAAGGACAGATGGAAGATGCTAGGTTGGCCTTTCACAGACCAGGACAGCCTCACCATGACTAGAGGCAATCAGTACTGGCCTCATCTCACTTCCACACAACCATAGCAATGCAAATCTAAATGGGGAAAAAACAAAACAAAAAAAGAGGTCCCATCTAGTCCAGCCCATTGCTCAAGGTGGGATTCGCCATGTCTCAACCATCCATCCGTTGTCTGCCAAACCTGCTTTTAAGAAACTTCCAGGATGAAGATTCCCCATCCTTTCTAGATAATCCATGTCTATGCTGAACCACCCTCAGAGCCAGACTGTTCTCCCTAGTCTGCAGCCTATGTTTCCTTTGCTGCAGGTGAAGACCATGACTCCTTGTCTTGCCCCCATGGCCACAAAGAATTGTCTACCACTGCTTATCTTAAAACTGCTCTTCAGATATTTGAAGCCTCATCAAATCCCCTCCGTCTTGTCTTCTGAGTAAGTCCTTCCAGTACCACCAGCTATTTCTCCAATGACACATTCCCTCATTCACTGCTGGGTTCCTGGTATGGCCACTCTTCTACTGACGTGCACTAACCAAAATAGGAACCAATGCTCCAGGGGAAGCCTCATCAGGGAAGAAATAAGTGTAATATGGGTCCCAGAACAGACCGCTGAGGACGCCCATTTGTTACCCCCTCCTCACTAGACATTGAGCCATTGATGACTTCTAACTGAGCACAATGATCCAACCAGTTATGTATCCACCATACAGCAGTTATAGTCACAGCTGCAGGTCACTGTGCAAGGAAGACCAAGGTAATAGATGGTCAAAGGGAGAAAAGGAAGGAGGCAAGAAGGGGAGGGCACTCCTGAGATACCCACTGGGGAGGGGGGGAGCTTCATGGTGCTTTGCAGAGTGGGGTTGTAGGCTCCCAGACCAGCTGTGCAGACCTTGGATGCCCTGGCAGTGCAGGGGCTCCACACAAAGGAAAGGCTGGCTTTATCCAGGCACTCAGTTCCCTAAGACAACATGCTGTTCATCAGGGGTGAAACAATCTCTTATTTCCACTGGACATGTCCTTTTCCCAGGTGACTTGAGATGGAGGGATCCCTAATACCCCCAGCCTTGTCCCTGTAACGCAGCCCAGGCTTGGCAAGGCTGCCTGGCACCTACAGCCAAGAGCTCTGGGAGTGCATCTGAAGAGACTGCATACAGTGTCTCTGCAAATCAGTACAGGGAGCTTTCCTGGAAATTGGCAGCAGTTCACATTGAGTTACTTTAAATTTCAGCACTGGCCAAAGGCTCTGCTCCTTCAGGGACCAAATCTGCAGCAAGTCAGCAGCAACAACTGATACAACCCCCGTCTGGGTCCACCACATCAAGCACCTACTCTACTTCTGCACATCTGAGCATGTGTTCAGGACAGGGCTAGGTACCTGAGTGCTCCCTATCCCTCAGATCTGGGGGTCTGGATGCAAGTGACTCCCCGGCCCAGGCTCCTGAAGATGCAGGTTGGAGACAGGAGAGGTTTCAGGAGGGCCAGGACTCCACCTGCTCTGACTTCTAGGGGATTTGGGTATCATGGAGCCTCCGTAGCTCTTCCCCATCTCTAGCATTCTCCACTGCCCTGTTCCTGGGCTGCCCCATCAAAGGGTCTGTTTGAGACCCCCACTTTCCTCCCAATTCTCTCTAATTTTTGTAAAATATGGTGCTACTATTTGGGGAACTTAGTGAAACCAGGTTAGTATTGAAATTGTGCGTGTTTGTCTTTCCTGTGCATGTCTATTGCTACTAGTACCATTATATATTTCACATACTAGCAATAAATAGCTTTTACAGTCAAACTTGTAGTAACTGGGTACATTTTTCCTTCTCTACTTCTCCTTCCTCACGTGCTCTGTAGCATCGTTTCTTTTACCTAAGCTAAAGATCCCTGTGAAGCCCCAAAATACTGTGAAGTCTGCTCATCAAGAGGCCAAAGACTGGGACGTGCTGAGTTTGAAACACATCAGGGGATCAGCTTGTACAGGCTGATTGACCCAGTTTGACTCAGACGTGCCCTTATGAACTGAATGCTGGCCCATGAGGGTGTCAGCTGGACACCCAGCCGGATTCAGAGGGATTCTGTTCACCGGTGTGCTTGTGTCTGACTGCAGTGTATTGTTGCTCTGATGAACTGATTCTTGGCATAGGAGGGTGTCAGCCTGTCCATGCTGATCAACCCGGCTGGGCCAGGCGTGTCACATTAGTCTGTGTGTGTATGACTGATTTGGTGACTGGAGGAGCCCAGCCCCATTGAAACTGAGTTCTGCAAGATCGCTCCATTGGGGGTGAGGACTTGCAGAAGGGAGATATACAGCTCTGTATAGAAACACAAGTAACACAAGCAGCACATAGACAGAATTACGAAGACCCTAGAAATGTATCCCTGATAAATGAGCACACCCCAAAGTAATGGGCAAATCTGGTAACACTGGTGGAGTCTGGAAGAGGAGTTCAGAAGTCTGATGGGTCTCTAGAGGCATCTCCCCTGCTAAGCCTCTGGATCCACTTGCAGCAAGTACTACATGCACTGGACCTGTCAGGCTCCCAGGAAGGGGCTGCAGTGGGTTACATTCATACACAACCTCCAGAATGGTCTCACACCAGACAATAATAGTGCCATTAAAGGACAATGTACCATTCTCCAGGGATGACTCCAGCAGCACCATGCAGATACACACAGACATCCTCAGAGCCAGGGACATGGCCGGTGATTACTGTGCCAGACACACAGTGATCAGAAACTTGGTGGTCTTCAGACAAGCTTCAGATTGGAAAGCACCAGCAGAGAGCAGCAGTCCCTGCTACCACCAACACTAACTGTCCAGGTGTGATGTGGGTTCATTCCTCCGAGCTGTGCAGGGGAGATGCCAGCCTCATGGTGCTGACCAGAGGGAGGTCGCTGGGTTTCTGGGTTTCAATGCAGCAAGAGAGCCCACCTCCAGTCACAAGTGTGCTCCCTGTATCCCTCTGGCAAGCAGACCCTAGCCCCCACAGTCATGGGAGAGGTAGAGAGAAAGGATCCAGTGCTCCACACAGTGACGGGCTGGACAGGGGGATTGGGAGCCAGTGACAGCCAGGCGGTGCCCCGGGGCCAGTGCCGGTCGGGACCAGAGCAGGTTGGCAGGAGCCCGGGGTGCAACTGGCTGGGCTCTATGGAGTTGGGCTGGGCTGCCCCAGCAGGGAGAGAGGAGAGCCATCCTGCTCTGGGACCCACTGGCACTGGCTCTTGCATGCCCCTCACTCCCAGCACCCAGCAGCAGGAGAAGGGCTGGAGTTATCTGGAGTGATGGAAGCACCAACTATAACAGCGCTCTCCAAAGCGACCTCAGCATCAGCAGAGACACCTCCAACAGCCAAGGGCACCTGTGCCTGACCAGGCTCCAGCCATCAGACACTGCCCGGTACTACTGTGCCAGAAACACACAGGGAATGAAAACCCATGAGAACTTGCACAAAAACCAACCCTGCGGCACCCACCTGCCTGTGTGAGCAGCAGAGTCAGCAGCTGCCAGCCCTGTGCTCTGCTTCCTGGATCTGAGACATCAGGCCTGTTAGATCACTTGAACCAGCCAAGGATTAAATCCAGGGAAGGCTCAAAAGTGACCAGTGGGTCAGAGTCTCTGATACTGAGAAGAGAACCCAGGTGTCCTTCCCTGGTCTCCATCGTGCCCCTGCTCTGCCTGCCTTTCTTGCAGGAATACAAGGGGAAGACTCCTCACCCTGGCACCCAGGACTCAGGCCATCACCTGATCAAGACCTCCACTTGTCCCCACAGAGACACTCTCTGTATGGACAGTTCCCAGGGTCTCCAACAGGACAGGAAACTGTGTCCAGTGCTAATGGAGTCTAATTTATATATATTTTAATTTTCCATATTCCAAGCCAAATTAGCTAAATCAGTTCCAAATCTGTGAGTCAGTCTAGAGCCATAAGTAGCCCTACCATCTGGGGCTTCAGATGTTCCCAAATCCTCTGGTAGGCATCCTACTTGGAGGCCAAAGCCTGGAGGCTTGGGGTTCAAGTGCCCCTGAGTTTTGCTTGTGAGGCCCTAGGAGTCCAGTGCTAATGGAGTCACTGAGACCCAGAAGATGAGGACGTACCAGCACAGGTTCAGCTCTCAGTGCCTCTGCTCTTGCCCTCAGTAATGCTGCAGCCCCCTGCTCTCTCCAAGTGCAAGTGAATGTGGGGATAAGTGAATGCATCCCCAGACAACGGCACAGACCATGACCCAGTCAACCCATTTTCTTGGCAGCCAAGTCCAGCCATTTCACTGGGAGGGGCGCAGACCAGGCTCCTAGAAAGGATGTGCCCGCAGAGAAAGACCCTTTTCAACCTCAGAGTAACCACCGTGTGCTGTGAAGCAGGACAGCCCCTCTTACCAAGGCCACAGACTTTCACACTTTCTAGAGCCACCTGCCTTGCTCTGCCATGGAAGTGAACAGGATAGAGGCAGCCACTGCCCTGGGGAAACTATAAGCTCTCACCATTCCCAACAGCAGCCTCCACTTGGGAAGCGTGGGGCTGGTGGGAGAGGGGGAAGAGCAGAGTACTTATCTCACTGTGCAGCAAGAGATCTTTGTGAGGACCTGCCAAAGCCACCTTCAGTTCTCTGCAGACCTAAGTGAGGCTTGTGGCTCCCCAGCAAATGCAACAAGGCCTGGGATTTCCTTGAAGCCTAAAGCTTTGCTGTCATTTTGAAAGGCCACCAGAGTTAGAGCTCATGTGAATCACACCTTAAACAAGAAGCAGAGATCCACCTTGGTCCTGTAGCCTCAGTCCCTGCCCAGCACCAGCCTTGCTCCCTCCTGCCTGCTGGGGAATCTCCTTCATCCCAGGACAATAAGGATGGAAACACTTGGGCTTCTTCTGCCCCTGGTTTCTACCCAGTTTGGGCTCCCTCAGCAATCCCCACTCACTGCTTAGCTCCCTACCCTGCATAAGGGGAAGGGTCTCCTTCACACAGATGACCCCAGTGCAGGCAGGAATCAGCAGCTCCCTGCTCTTACCCCCCCAGGGGATTCTGCCTGCATATCCCTGCCTGGGGGCTCCACAGTGGTGTGGTCAGGTGGGGGCAGGTCCTTTCAGCAAAGGGGGAGTATGGCCCCAGAGCCCGGTATGGGAATTGCCCAGACATGCAGGATGGGAAGGTCCAGCAGCAGCTGCCTATGCCCAGCACACCTGATCCTCATTGCAGGGAATGCAGCAGGGGCTGGTATAAGTCAGACAAGATGCAAATCAAGGACAAGCTGTGATACATAAATTGCTCTGTCCCACTGCTCAGGCAGTAGCTCCACAGACAACCCACAGCCCCTTGAATCTGGGCAATGACCACCAACATCCAAGAGCTTCCCCCAGCACCAGGGAAGATGGGACTTGGGCTCCAGCTGCTTGTCCTGGTCACAGCTCTGAAAGGTATTTCATCCTCCTATATGGGAGGAACACGGAGGGCAGCGTTGCACTGATTTTGCCCTGATACTAGTTACTCCTGGATGCTGCTTTGCTTTTCAGGTGCCTGGTCCCAGGTGCAGCTGCTGGAGTCTGGAGGAGATGTGAGGAAACCTGGAGGCTTTCTGCGCCTCTCCTGCAAAGCCTCAGGGTTCACCTTCAGTGACGAGCATATGGACTGGGTCCGCCAAGCTCCTGGGAAGGGGCTGGAGTGGGTGGCTGGAGTGAACAGTGTTGGCTCCACCGAGTGGTACTCCGCGGCTGTTGAGGAGCGATTCACCGTCTCCAGAGACAACTCCCAGAACATGGCGTACCTGCAGATGAGCAGCCTCAAACATGAGGACACAGCCCTGTATTACTGTGCCAGAGACACAGTGACTCAACCCCTATTCATGGCAATTCAAAATCCCAGCTCAGATCCTCCCTTCAAAGATGCCAGGAGGGGGCAGCCACGCTGCACAGCACAGCCCTGCACAGAGGCAGGAGGGTATGCAAGGGACAGGGGAGAACAAACTCCAGCCTCAAGCCTTTTTTTCAGTTCCAGGAGCCCTGACAAAAGCCACCCCCAGACCCAACTCTGCAGACATGGCTCCAGGCCACAGGAAATCCCAGGCAGGTCCTTCTCAGTGCATGTCCCAGCAGGTAGCAACTTCACAAGAAGCATCATCCTGGGCAGAGGTGGGTGCACCAGGCTTTGGAGGGGAAGAAGGAGGGTTGAATTGGAAGAGCCTTGGCCACATCACCCACTGCTGCCCAGGTCTTGGCTGCACAAAGCCCCACTCTCTCTGCTGGCCATGGAAAATCAAGTTGCGACTCCCAGCTGGAAGCAGGGCTCCAATTTCCAGAGTCCATCCGTGACACAGCAGCCTCCACTCTCCCCTTCTTCCATCTCCTTCCAGTCCCCAAAAATACATACCTGCTTCACCAGCAGAGCCTCTCCGGGCCCAGCCCACACCTTGCTCACCTCAAGAAACCCACCTGAGCAAACTGGCACACATTCCAGCTCTCAATGCACCTCAGGCCACAGGACTGGGGCTCACACCAGAGCAGCGTGTGACCCAGCTCCAGGGCAGGGTGCTGGATGTCAGACGCTGGCTGGACAATGCAGCTGCTGCCCATTGTGTTGTGAACCCTGGTACACACACCGAACCAGGAGACACAGAGTATCCTGTGAGCATGGGGACATCAAAGGTCCACCAACAGAGCTTGGCAGAAGCTGTTGTTTCCCTGGGTCCTACCTGTCCCCACTCTTGTATCTAATGTGACTAACCAGTCACCAGGGACTGTCCATCAGATCATACCAGTTTCCCTGCAGGCAGCACCCCTGGGGGTCATCCCCCAGCACCAGCACCTCCCCCCCCCCACACACACACACACTCACCAGCACCTGGGAGAGGAGGTAGGGCTCTCCCATACTAGCCAGTGTCCAGAGGCAGAGCTGCCCTCCTAGTTCCCTCCCTTTGGGAATCTCCTGCACAAGCCTCCCCCACAGGATCCCCTAGGGTCCCTACTAGGATAAGACCCCCACAGCCCCTGTCCATGACATAGCAAGGGGAAGGAGTGTCTGGGCCTCAGCTAGGTGCCTGGTGCCCTCTCAGTTTCTGATGGAATCAGGGTGTCCGAATCCTTTGGGCAGACATTTCAACCACGTCCAAGTACAAGGGGCTGAGCCTTTGATAAAGGAGGTGTTTCAGCTGCTGGACACACACACAAACCCAGTCTCAACCCAGCTGGGACTCTTCATGCGCCCAGGGGCTGCAGGCAGAGTGGGGACTCCAGCCTGGGAATAGCAGGGCTGTGGGGACCTGGGGCTCCACTCCCCAAAAAAGGATTGGGGGCAAAGCTGACTCCAGCCATGCTCTGCAGTCCCTGGTCCTGGGCCCCTCACACTGGGGCTCTGCCCGCTCACACTGGGGTTCTACATCACTTGGGGCTCTACGTCGCTGCCCCCCCCGAAGTCATCTTCCTCTCTCGGGAGTGGTCCCCCTGGGACCTTCGGCACCTAGCCCTGGCCCACCTCCGGGCCAGTCGGGACCCCAGGCCCCCGGCTCTTGGGCGTCCCTCGCGGTGGGCCCCCGGCCCTTTTGACTCTCCTAGTCCTGGCCCCAGCTTGGGCCAGTCGAGGGTACTCTCCCCTTCGGGCTGGGTCTCTAGCCCCTCACTCTATCCCCTCGGGCTTCACTGCGCTGCTATCCCCTCTCCACTGGGACAACCGCAGTGCCACAGCATCTCTAAAGTAATTAGTCTATAAGGGACAGCTCTACCCTTCCTCCTTCAAACCTGTCCCCAGGCAAGAACAAGCCATAGTCCTTGCTGCTGAACAAAGCCCAATGGGGCTGCTTGTATAGGGGAGACAAGAACACACACACCCACACCTGCTCTGTATCATTATTCTGTAACACAGAATAACACCACCACATATTATTGTACTGGGGACATGGAGCAGAGCAGGGACTGCACAAAAACTGGAAACAAAGTCTGAACGGATATGGAACAAGCATCTCATGCTCCTGCCCTGCACTTTGTCCTTGGTCAGGATTCACTAAGGACAGGAGCTCAGCCCAGGCCAACCTGCAAGGCCTGCCTGTTCCTCCAGCACTGCACAGCTCCAACTCCAGGGGAATATCCAAATCTCAGGCCCCATCCCCCCAACCATCCTGGGAAAGGTCTGGTTGGATGGAAGAGTTCCCTGGATCTCTTATCATTATTAATGATAATGATAATAGTGAAGAGTAAAGCATCCATGGACCTGACTGTAATGGCAAGAAAGGGAAGGATGCCTAATGATGGAAAGAGCTATGAAAGAACAAGGAAACTGAGAAGGAAGGGAGACAAGGCAGAAGGAGGGAAGAAGGAGGCTACACAGGTCAAGAGCAGCTGAGAGTAGTTGATATGACCCAGAGTCCCCGGGTCTCTGCTCTGTGCTGTGTCAGCTCAGAGCAGCCCCCAGGGCAGCTCCGTTTGAGCTGTCATGAGCAGAGCACTGGGCATTTCCTCCCTGCTGCACGATGCATCTGGATCCCAAGGGGAAGTTCGTTCAATAGGTCGACTCCTCCCTGCCAGCACCGCTCACCAACCTCTGGTACCTACCCCGAGACACCCCATGCAAATCCTGCTCGGGGGTCCCTTGTTAAATACCAGCCTGTGGACTGCCCCACTCTCAGGCCCGGGGCTGGCAGTGGGATCTGGCTAACTCCTGCCCCGCACACCATGAAGCTCCTGGTGACCTTTGGGTTCCTGCTCTGCCCTGCCTGGTAAAAAAAGTTTGGGGATTGTTAAAAGAAAACACCAGGGTTGTGTCCTCAGCCTGAATCCAAAGGAGGAAGCATGTGGAGAGAGCACAGCCTGTAACCATGTTCCCTTTTCCCAGGTGCCCTTTGCCAGGTGCAGCTGGTGCCATCAGGCCCAGGGGTGGTGAAGCCTGGAGAGACCCTCACCCTGACCGGCACCGTGACTAGTGATTCGGACAAGATCATCTCCAGTGACTGCTGTGGGTGGAACTGGATCCAGAGCCCTAGAAAAGGCCTGGAGTGGATGGGGTATATAGTTACAAGTGGAAGCACAAGCTATGCCCCAGCCCTGCAAAGCAGGATCTCCCTCACAGTGGATTCCTCCAGGAACCAGTTCTCCCTGCATCTGAGTTTCCTGACAGCCGCCGATACAGCTACATATTACTGTGCCAGGGACACAGTAATACAGAGCAGAGCAGGGCTGTGCAAAAAGGGGAAACAGGCAGTGAACACCATAGAGGGAGTGATGCAACTCAGAAACAAGCCCTCACTGACAGAAACCTGTATAAACGGAGAGAAAATTGTAAGAAGTGTATGAGGAGGTAGGAGGGGAGGAGGAGACGTGACCTGTAGAGGCTAAACTTTTCGTTTCCCCCAATGTGACAGATAAGAGGGGAAGACACTGGAAAAGAGAGGAGCAATAAAGGAGACAGACTGAGGGGGCTGGATGGATACAGGGGGCATGTGGACAGGTGGGAAGGAATGAGGAGTCACAAGATGTATTGATGCTTAAAGGCTCCAGGAAGCAGTTCTGGAAATACCAGCTGTAACTTCTGACCTACAAGGAGCCACATTCACCCACAACCAGCTTCCCATACCAGGCCCTGCCCAAATGTAAAAGCAATTAATCATAGAGCAGCTGGGCTGGCAGGAGGTCACATCTAGACCAACCCCCTTCTCAAGACAGCATGAGCCATATCTGAACCAGGTCAGACAACTACCTGGCTAAAATTACACAAAAGCCCCGTCACAAAACTACAAGGCCCGTTGCCTCCAAACACCAGGAACGCCCCAAATTACCCAAAGTAGTCAAGAGAAAAGGGCTGGCAATATCCCTCCAGTGCAGAGGATGTTCATATATACTTAGGAGAGCCAGAACAACCCTGATAGGACAGAGAAGGACAGGATTTCCCAGCCCTGCACTCTGCTCTTGGAGATGCCCCATTTCCCAGCACTCAAAGGCAGCTGATGACCCAGGGAGATCGCCAGCACCAACATCATCTGCTTTTCCTGCTCAGAGTGAGGTCCCTGCACAGGGAGAAGTGGCAGGGTCACTCTGTGTGTGCCCTGAGTCAAGGGCAGAGACATGAAGCAACAGGCACTGCCTATACCACACGGGCACATGCACACGCACATAGAGAAGCAACATATGCACACACTTATATGCCCATCCATATTACTCCTACCTGGCTATGACAAACTCTGGCTGTGCAAACCTAGCCCAATCCCCTACTCATGTAGCTGCTCCTGGGAACTCAGAGCCACTGCTTCAGGAGTTGAGCTGCCCTCTTGGGCTCTGCTCCTGCTGTGCCCTGCTCTGCCCCCTGCTCCTCCTGGCCCTGGTCCCAGGTGAGGGTTGGGGGCTGCAGACATCTCCATATATCATTGCACAGGAGACAGGCAGCACAGGGACACAAAGCAAGGCAGTGGCTGGGCCAAAAGGAAGCAGGTCCCTTACAGAAAGGCAGTGCCTTTGTCAGTGTGGCATACTTACTGATTCAGCCCAGTACATCCTGGGCTTGGAAAATATTCATTTTGATTGGTGGATGGGCTCAGGTAAGGTTTGGGCAGAGCCAACCCCACCCTGCCTGGGGGGGCGGGGCGAGGAGCCTCCTGGACCTGAGTGAAGCCTGCATTTTGCAGGTCTGGCAAGACTTCAGGGGTGGATCCTCTGAAGCAAATAAAAGGAGCCATGTGCTCAGCACACAAGAGATGTGTCAGGGGAAGAAGGGACTAAGAAGAGCTCGGGGAGAGATGCCCAATGGGTGAAGCAGCACCCAAAAGAGCCCCCCCCACCACCACCACCACCACTGGGACCGATGCCTCAGCCCCATCAGTGCACAGAGCCCAGACCCTGGGAGCCGTTTGCAGCTTGGGTCTGCAACCCTGGCAGGTGGCCAAGACCGCAGTGCAGAGATCATTGCACAGAGGGTCAAAGAGCTTACTGGGACTCTGGGAGGTGTTGGCAGCTCGGGTCCCCAACTCCTGGCATGCGGCCAGGCTGCCCATGCGGCAACACCCCCCAGCAGGTGTAAGAGCTGATCAAGCCATGCTATTGCATGAGGCAGCCTGGGCCTCCAACCCTGCTATAAGAAGTGAGCCAGACAGTGCCCAAGCCAGTGCACAGGGCTGTGAGCAGGCCTCAGGATGGGAGACAGCCCCGGGCACTGGCCAGCCACCATGCCAGGAGAGGCGCCTATCCCACAGAGCTAGAGCAGCCCCACATCACCAGCGGAGCATGAGTATTGGGAATGAGGGTGTCCCACAGGGGAAGGAGCCCACAGAATGGTTCTAGCAGGGACCCCTGTGAGGTTGGGGGTCCCATCCCAGCCCACAAGGGCTTGGTGGGCCTGGAGCATCAACCCCTTTTCCCCTGGCAGTCAGGGTTCCCCTCATTGAATGGGGAGGCCCTAGCATAGTAGCACCTTCAACACGCGGAAGGGTGAGTGAGTGCCTCATAGTTTGTCATTTGTGCCTTATATTTTGTCAGCAAGGTTTCACTGTTACATGAGTACAAGTGTATTTTCTCTTTGATTTTCACTGCATACATGACGATGTTCTCTCATGGACTGTAAACAGTTAATTGTGTTTATCCCTGTTGACATGCTGTATTTATCTGTGTTTGCTTATACTTACCGGTTCCAGATCTGTTACTTACCTGTGTGGGTTGAAAATCTATAGGAAGTATAAGTCATGTATATAATATAGTCCTGTATCATTGAGTAAGTGATTACTTATATCTATCTATCTATCTATCTATCTATCTATCTATCTATCTATCTATCTATCTATCTATCTATCTATCTATCTATCTATCTATCTTATAGTCCTGTATCATTGAGTAAGTGATTATCTATCTATCTATCTATCTATCTATCTATCTATCTATCTATCTATCTATCTATCTATCTATCTATCTATCTATCTATCTATCTATCTATCTATCATATAGTCCTGTATCATTGAGTAAGTGATTATCTATCTATCTATCTATCTATCTATCTATCTATCTATCTATCTATCTATCTATCTATGTGTGTGTGTATAACTTTATTTTAGTAATTAATAAAGCTGCATATAGTTAAGTAGTTGGGTCCTGGCCTGAACCTATAGGGAAATAAGGGGAAAATGTGTGTGGTTGGTAGTTCCCTCCCATAGCCCCTCTGTCTGCTGGCACTCCCCTTCAATTTGCAGAAGGCGGGTACATACCTTGTGTACACCCAGGCTACACCAGCATTTCCATTAGCTTGGATCAATAAGACAGAAGGCACAGAAATTAGGCCCCCTGCTCCACCCCAGGCCCCTGCCATTTGCTGCCCCAACCCTGGCAGCACGGGGAAGCCCCATCCCAGATCTATGCGCTCCAAGCTCCATCTCCTACTCCAAGATGGCCTCCCCATTGGCTTGTGCTGCCACACATCAACCCCATCTGCTGTCTCTGTACTTCCAGGAACAGCCAAAGCTTTTGGGGGCAGGACTTAGCCGTCTGCTGTGGGCTTGTGCAGCAGTACCCATACCCTATCTCAGGTTACTGACACACGGGCACTGATCATGACCTGCTGGGATCTGGCCTCATCCCTGCCAGGTGCCATCGTCTCCTGTCCAACAGGCAGATGGGAATGTATTATTCCAACTGAGGAGAGAAGACCCAGAGGGACCAAGACTGAGAATCAAGGACCCCTGAGAGACTCACACCCTGTCATCAGGAAGGTAAAGACGAGCACGAGATTGAACCCACAGCACATGCCCACAACTGTAGACCCTGAAGGTGCTTAACCCACTGTGAAAGCTTGGGGTGCTTCCTTTAGCCTGAAACACAAAAAAATAGCCTCCCTTAGACAGCCGGACCAAGGGGGCACAAAGTCATACCTCTCCCAACAAGTCCACCATACTCGGTACAGTGAAGAACTTTATTGGTTAACAAGGGAAGGCTTGGGGAATGGTACAGGATAGAGAAGTATTACAGAATAACCCTGGAGCAAACAGTAGCTAGGTAACCTTGGATCATGCATCTACCATACAGCAAGATATCTATCTAGATAGGTTACAGCAGTTTACTCACTTCAGCATCAAGGGGGTGGGGGCTGCAAATGGTTCAGCTGCTGTGTGCGTCTTCATCATGGCTGCTGCCCCTCCTCCTGTGTAGTCTTGGCTTATATAGACCTGTTGACATGATCTACCTGATCCAATCCCAGCCGGGTGTAGTTGGACACCAGCCAACTAATTTAAAAAGCATCACCGGTCAACTCAGAGATAGACATCTCTGGGGCCACTACCCCTCTGCCATGAGTTCAGTGCTTAAAACAAAAGAGAGGTAGGGCCACCCTCCCCACCGCCTCACCTGGTCCAGGTCAGGTAGGCAGAGCTGGTTACTTAGCAACCAGAGTGATAGACAGGTAAGAAGACACTGGCAAGAAAAAAAAGTGGTAAGAGAGACATGGATGAGGCTGGAATGGAGATTTTTCACACCAAGGACCAGCCCTTCCCCTCTGTTCATACTAACCCCAGCATCTCCCTCTGTGCCAGAGACTCAGAGCCCTGTGCAGAGAGAGGAGGGCCCTGTGCTGAGCACTCCCAGCCCAGGGCTGCTCACACCCTCCTGGGACCTGCATGCAAATCCCTGGCCAGGGGCTCCAGGTTAAATACAGCCTCTTAGCTGTGGAGCCTCAGTCCCTGCCCATCCCCCTCCTGCCTGCTGGGAGTCCCCCTTGTTATAGGGCAGCAGCATTGAGCTCCTTGTTCCTACTCTTCTTTCTTCTCTCTTCTCTCCCATGTAGGTTGTGGGGAAGGTTGGCGGGAAGCCAGAGCGCTGGGGCTTTCTCCCTGGACCTTCTTCTTCACTTACTGTCTCTTTTCTTTAGGTTTCCTCTCTCTGCTGTGCAGCTGGTTGAGTCTGGCCCAGGGGTGGTGAAGCCTGCAGAGACCCTCACCCTGATGTGCACTGTCACAGGTTACTCCATCAGCAGTGGTTACGAGTGGCACTGGATCCAGCAGCCTCCTGGAAAAGTGCTGGAGTGAATGGGGTACATTTACTACAGTGGCAGCACACGCTACATCCTGTCCCTCCAGATCCTCTGCTCCCATGCTGAGTCCATCCAGTCCTACAGCAGGGACCCTCTGCATAGTCCTGAAAGGTCTGAACCTAGGGCCTTGGCCAAACACACAGTAAGGCCTATGTGGGCATCACCCCAGGAGCCTGGAGTGATTCAGCTCTGCAGAAAGAAGGTGCAGTGTGTGGTGCCGCTGTCTGTATACCAACCAAGACCCTGTCCAAGCCAGCCCCTCCTGGTAGACCCATTTCAGTGCCCTCTGGGGAACTAGGCTTACAGTCTGCCACGATGCCCTGCAACACACTGGCACACAGCAGTGACCTGAGCTGGGACTACAGGGTGAAGACAGAGCAGGGCAGAATAATGATCATTCAGGCATTAAGGGGAGAGGTGGATGGTCAGAGAGGCTGGAGGGGGCACAGAAAGGGCTCTTCCCTCCACAACAAACTGAGATGGGAACAGAGGATGAGAAACAGCAGAGGAGCCAACCCTTGAGGCTGCTACAACCCCATTTGTCCCTGCAGCAGGATGAGCCAAGCTGCACCAACTCAGATCCTCCTGGCAGCTCTTGTACTGCCCAGCCCCATGGAAATAACTGAGATGGATGCACCACATACATACAGACCCCAAATCTAACCAGAGCTGAAGGCAGAAGGGATATTTATACACTCTGTGCGTCAAAGGACAGCACCAGGGGAGAGATGCTCAAATGCATTTAGGTGCCCAATACCCACTGAAACCAAAGGGAGTTGAATGCCTAACCCCCTGCCAACAACTGCACCCTCCCATCCAGCAGATCTGTTCCCAGTGACCCCAGCCCTTTGGGAATCTCACCAGGCCCCTCTCACTGTCCATCCATTGACCCCTTGCTTCTCTGACACCCTGCCCCAACCATGCAAATACCATGATTTCAGAGGACACTGATGGGGCAAGACTGTGTTATGATCTGAGCTCCTCGTTGGAAAAGCAGAGGGATTTGCCATGTTCCTGGCACTCGGTGCCCATTGCAGTCTGACAAGTAAAGACTCCAGGAACACCAGGACAGCCTAGGTGTCGCTTCCCCTCTATAGCACTCTTATGGGTCACTCAGTACTGGCCCTGTGAGCCCCACTCCCTGGCAGCTTTTGTCCCGTCAGCCAAGCTCTTCTCTGCCACTCGAATCAGCCAAGTACCCTGGGAAGAATGGGCCATGGCAGATCAGGGCCCAACTAGGATGCTTGAGTAATAAATCTGTGTACATCAGGGTAACCTGCCCCACCATGAACGTCAAAGTCTATGAACTACCCCTGAGTTTTGCAATGGGGCCACATAAACTGCAGAGACAAGTGTCTCCAGCCCTTGATCCAAGCTCTTCTGCTCAGATCTTTAAGTAAGCAGGAACCAGGCTGACTGACTGAGGCAAGATTATGACCCGCTGCCTCAGTAACACATAGGGGAAGCAATCCCCCGAGGGGAGCAAAGTGCACTGCCTGACTGAGTGGGACTTCCATCTCATTGCTGGAGTTTCCAGATGGCAGGTGCTGTCTGAAGCATTGAGCTTTGACCTGGGCCTCTGGGAGACTCCCAGAACCAGCACATTCCCTTCAGGAGCTGGGGCTGGGAACAGAAATTCACAAGTCCCCTGGCCACCCAAACCCATGGGTGAAACAAAGACACTAGCTCTGCGGCCCATCATTTCTTCTCTCTCACTTCTCCTTCTGCCCACTGAATCCAGCTGATGATCAGAACTGGACACAAGTTACAGCAAGTACTGGGAGTGAAGGCAATGTGGTCAGGGACTGTCATCAGCCTCCACCTGCCACTTAGACCAGCCCTATGTGGACTAGATGCAACAGCCTGCAGATTTGCAGATTAAAAATGTATTAGTGAGTGTGAAACATCACAGTCACTTACATGGCAGGGATATAGGACTCTGTGCATGGTAGCTGCATGGGGACATAGTAAAGACTGACACAGTGTAATATATGCAGTTAGTCATGCAGCCACTATAGCTAAGTCTGAACTAAACAGGATTTCACAGGGCCTGAGTGATTCAAGTGCCAATTTCCTACCAGTGGAAATCCATTCCTAACTCCTTGGGCTCCTCTCAAATTCCAGCCATCCGCACAATCACCCACTTCATGGCCCTTCTGTTAAAACCCCTGCCCAACTTTGCAACCGCTCCCTGAACCTTTGTTTACCTACTAGTTTCCAAAGAGCCCAAAGGATTTAGGCAACCAAGCCCCTTTCTTTGGCTAAAGGACATCCTACTGAATCCACTCTCTCATGGGACTCATGCCCCAAGCAGAGCTGCTCCCATGTATACAGGGTCCCCCCCATGACCTCTCTCATACCTGCCCTGGGAAACCACATGCAAATAATTGCTCTGAGCTTCCTGCTTAAACAACAGCCTCTGACCCAGGAGTTCCTGTTCCTTCCCCGACACACAGCTGCTCTGTGCTGAGAGACCCTTCCACACAGACCAACCATGACTTTGCTTCTGCCTCTCCTGGTAATGCTGGTCGAGATGATCAAAGGTGGGGGCCCGCGAGCTCGTGGCCACCAGCAAGAAGCAGCCACAGCCTGAACAAACAGCTTAAGCAGGGCTGGAAACCCAGCCCCAGGCACATTCCTGTCTCTGGACTCTAGCCCCTGCCATGGGCAGGAAAAATTATGCACAGTGGGAAACACAGAGCACCCGGTCCCTGCCCAGCTAGGCAGCTAGGACCTGCCAAAGCACCCACCCAGCTCCTTGCAGCAGCAGGCTCAAACCCAGCCAGCCAGGAAATGCCAGAATCTGGGGAACTGCCCCAGCGCCTCACACAGCCAGGGCCAGGCCTGCCTGCACCGTCCCCAGGCAGGCTCGATGGGACTTCTCCAGCACTCACACCCTGGGAAACACCCCCAAGCTGTGGCCCAGGGAGGGGCAGTGCTGGGCTGCAGCCTTTGGCTGGTGGGTGCTTGTAGTCAGACCAGGACAGTCCCACATCCCAACAGCTGGGGCCAAGTGTGACCAGGGAGGACAGGACGCTAGAGAAGAAACCGGCCGTGCTTGAAGAGGGTGCTCCACGGAGCCTCGGTGACTCTGCCCTGAAAATCCCACCATGCTGGCCTGGGTACCAAGCACCCACGTCCATCAGCCACCTCAGCCTCAGCCACTCTGCAAACACTGGAGCATGCAGCCTGTGCGGAGCTGCAGCCCCTGCCTGGGGCAAACTCCTATGCTTCAGCTGCATGCCCCCTCCCTTCATGGGGAGCAGGGCAGAGAACAGCCCTAGCCTGGACCAGAGCACCAGGGACGCAGCGTGGCTGTGGGCAGTCAGGGCTTGGTGCTGCAGGGGGATGGATCCAGGAGTCAGGAGCAAGCCAGGGCAGGAAGCAAGGGGGCACAGAGTAGTTCGAAGAGCCAGGGTTGTCACCAGAATCCAGACAGAGGAGTCTGTTCTGCTATGCAGCCCATGTTTACACAGGAAACAGGGTCCAGCTGGGCACACTGAGGCAGGCAAAGCCAGGCCCTCCCAGACTCTTGGGGCCCATGGCAAGGGATGTCAGGGTGGGACTTGGCATCCTTGTGTAGCTTGGCTTCTAACAGAAAGAGGTGATGGGATGGCTGCCTCTCCTCAGGCAGAGGCACACAGCCTGGCCAGGGATAAGCTCAGAGCAACCACGAAGGACCAATTGCCCTCTTAGGAAAGGAAGCATTTTCAAGCTCTGTTCTTACCCTCATTTTCCTTATTTGCCCAGTTCAAATGAGAGCCAGTTGCCCAGACATGGAGTAATTTCACAGCATTTAATCCTCACACCCCGGGATTCCTTCCACCTGCAAAAAAAATGATCCAATTTAATTGTTTTTTTGTATTGTGGGGGTGTCACTCACTTAGCTGCTATGAAGCAAGTTGTCTGTAGCAGGGTCACCTTTCACAGCCTCACCTTTCACCTTGCAGAGCCTCACCAAGGCGAGTACAATGGGAGAATGATATCCTGGGATTTGCTCGAGAAGCATCTATGCATGCGAGCCAGTGTTTTGCTTGCTTTACTAGACGCACTATCACAATGTACAATTCGTCTGGTACAGTAACAAAACCCGACTCCCCATTTCCAGGTTTCTCCATGGCGCTCAAAACCTCTGTAGTCAACAGTCAAATTGGTGTGATCTGTGAAAGGCCCTTATAAAAGAAGCACATGCAAATGTTGTTCCCCAATTTCCTGCTTAACGCATGCAAGGTTCCTCCTTAAACACCAGCCCTGGCTCTGTGCACCTCAGTGTCGCCCCAGAGCTGCCGCCTCCTGTCTGCTGGGGACACCGGGCATCAGCCACAATGACCATGACACCAGCACTGGCTTTGCTCATCCTTCTGGCAGCTCCACCAGGTAAGTGCCTCCTGCCCTGTGGGGCAGGGGGATACAGAGGCAGGATGAGAGGGAGACTGGTAGAAGATTGTCCATTTGCTAATGGTGTATTTTTCTCCTTAGGTATCCTGTCCCAGATCACACTGAAGGAGTCTGGCCCAGGGGTGGTGAAGCCCGGAGAGACCCTCAGCCTGACCTGCACCGTGTCTGGAGTCTCTCTCACTAGCTCTTATATAACCTGGGTTCGGCAGGCAGCAGGGAAAGGGCTCGAGCGGGTCGGAGTTATAGAAAGTGGTGGAAGCACCTACTATAACAGCGCTCTCCAAAGCCGCCTCACCATCACCAGAGACACCTCCAGCAGCCAAGTGCACCTGCGCCTAACCGGGGTCCAACCTGAAGACACAGCCCGGTATTACTGTGCCAGGAACACAGTGAATGAAAATGCATGAGAGCCTGCACAAAAACCAGCCCTGCAGCACCTGCCCGCCTGTGTGAGCAGCAGAGGCAGCAGCTGCCAGCCCCGTGCTCTCCCTGCTGGGTCGGACACATCCGGCCTTTTAGATCACTTGAACCGGCCAGGGATTAAATCCAGGGAAGGAGGCTCAAAAGTGTCCAATCGGTCAGAATCTGGTATTTAGGAGGAGTTCTGCTGCATCGTGCCCCTGCTCTGCCTGTCCTTCTGGCAGGAATACAAGCCAAAGACTCCCTAGACTGGCACCCAGGACAAAGGCAATTGCCAGCTGACTGCTGTGCTGTTACAGGACTAGGGACCCAGCTCTGTAAACCTGATGATGATACTGGACTTGATTATCATTCAACCAATTAGCAGCTGTCCCAATAGTCTGGTTCCAAGTGAGGAGATTCTTGGCTAGCAAATTATCCAGGTGTATCTATCACCACAATATCAATCCAGCAACTGCTTGTACTATGTTCACACACTGTTGTGTGACTAAAACATATTAAATTGTTTATTACTAATGAAATAACAAATACAGAACAGGTACATTAAATAACAGCACTAACCAGGAACGAAGCCCACACACAATACAAATAATTTTATTATTCCTAAAACCTATACCTAACTGATCTCATACCTATTTTAAAATGTGTTCACCACAATCACTAGCACCTCAGAATCAATATCAACTCGGGGGTGAATATGGACTTTTTTATGTGAGCAGTAAACTTCATTCCACTCTGGATCTCTGCCGTTCCAACACAGGGAACACATACCACGCTGAAAGGGATGAGCCGATGGCAGCTTATCTTCTGCTTTAAGGAAGGGAAGAGAAAGGAACAAGTGATGGGTGGGTGGTACTTACCCCAGAGGGCGGAGGGCAGCTACTTAAGTGCTATGCACCCCTGCAGAGAGAAACTGGGGAGCCCACCCTAAGCAATCTTACTGGGAGTCTCAGGATTCGAGGTCATTGGGGATGAATGCTAGCTCTATGGCAGCCTCGCTGTCAAGGGTGCGCTTGCCTCATCCAACCTCCACGGTCACGGCACAGCCCAAGGCACAACACCACATAACGATCACCCACACCAGCGCACCAATACACCAGAAAGCCACTTCCACCTCGTTCATTCACCATGTTTCTATCAGTCTCTCTCCCTCTCTCTTTCTCACAGGTATCAATCAACAAAACCAACCAGCAAACCAACAAACTCACCAGCCAGACCACACACGTACCACTCACACCCAGGCATGCTATCACGCACTCACGTGCTAAGGGTCAATCAACAAAAGTCTTTATGTGGCAGTGCGCCCTGCGTGCCAGGGCTCTGCACATGGCACACCTTTGTGCTAGGCACTCTCTTCCAACATCTTCTCATCTTAACTGGGCATGCTCTCAAATAAGAGCTCTTCTCAGGCTCAACACATCACCACTTAGGCCAGGAAGCCAAACAGGTGGCTTGGCACAAGGGGTAATGATCCCCTCTCTCTGTCCCTTTCCATACAAGTCTTTTCTGAAATCTAGCTCATTGAGTGCAGCCCAGGGCTGCTCCCTGACAGCTGCAGACACCACCACATTATCACTGTGCCAGGAGAGACATGGTGGCACAGAGCAGGGTAGGGGCTGCAACCAAGGGGGAAGTAGGCTCAGCCCTGCTCCCTTGGGCCCACCCTGCCTCCTGCCCTGCACTGTTTCCCTGCCCAGCAGCAACCAAGTGCAGGAGCTGAGCCCAGTCCAGGCCCCAACCCCCAGAGCCCTGCTTGCCGCTCTGCACTGCCCATAAACCCTCCTGGGTGATTTCCATGAGGTCAGCCCCTATTAGTTCAACCCATGTGGGGAAGGGCTGGGAGGGGGGAGTCTCCCAGAGATGGCACCCAGGACCTTGCACACACAGAAGACAGAGCACTGCACACTTACAGTAACTTCCTCCATACTGTGAACAGAGCCCGGGACAGCCCCAACACACACCCACTGTGCTCTGATCTCAGGGCTGCAGCAAAGGCCACCAGCCTAGGCACACAAAGGCAGCTGCTTTGGGGTACAGCTGGCCCCCAGAGCTCCTCCCTCGACACTACAGCTGCACTGAGAAGAGCACAAGAGACCCACCACATCCCCAACACATGCCTGTGCCCACCAAGAAAATGCCACCAGAGACGAGTTGGGAATCAGACTCAACACATTGCAGTGACCAACTAGAAAGTGGAAAGAAATCCCCTTTCCCATTCCATGTAGCTGTCATCCATTCTCCCACCCAGCAGCAACACTCACCACCTGTGCTCAGAGGGAATGAAACTGGGAGAGAAACATGCCCAGAACAGAGAAATGGCCCTTTGGGCTAGAAACCGTGTGTAAATCGTTTCCCAAGTGTGATTTTGGTTGCAATACAACATCTTACAACAACAACAACAGCAACAACAACCACCACCAAATCCTTGCCTCATACTTCCCCTGAACCTTCCCAGCAACAAGTCTCCAGGCTTGACTTCTGCTCAAAGAGAATCCACAAAACGCCCTCAGCAAACAGAACTGATCACAAATCCTTGCTCTTCTTGCTACTTACCTCTGGCTGCACTTCATTCCTCCCCAGACATTATGAAGGACCTTGGGCCTGTGAGTTTGTCCAAAAACTCTCTGAAATACACACTTGGTCCATATAAACTATCACCAGATATCTGCTGTACATACATTTCTTGGACCATCACAACCTTAGCCACACTGCAAGCCTGCTATGGGATAGAAGTAGATCCAAGGAAAAGGTCAATGGAATTGAGACAAGACGTGTAAGAGCTCACAACAAATATATCACGTTAAGAAACTTTGAAATGCGTAGGTGCAGATA